>NC_087286.1:7750764-10250764 GCF_015220805.1 Pogoniulus pusillus
CAAAGAAATGCTTCCTAATATCCAACCTAAGCCTGCCCTGGTGCAGTTTGAGGCCATTTCTTCTTGTTCTGTTAACTGGGAGAAGAGACTAACACCCACCTCACTATAAAGGAGGTTTTGGGAGTTGTGGAGAGATGGATTTGCAATACTAAAGAGTTGTAGAGAGATCTGGATGACAACAGTGACCCAGGGCAGCAGCACACCAACATCTTCAAGATAACAGATCCAGCTACACTCTGTGGAGTACTGGGCCAAGACATGTAGAAAAGTCACTGGAAAAGATACAGCCCTGATCTTGCTGTGAGTCACTCCCCCTGATGACCAAGCACAGTTCAAGCTGATGACAGTTTTCATCACTTTCTGGAATCTCCACCCTCCACAATGCTTACAGCAGAAAACTGCAGACCCTGCCTAGCAGTGGCTGTGGTGTATCTGAGAGAAGCAAAGGGCTGCAAGCAGAGAGAGGATCCAGACAGCTGAGCCTTGCTGTGCTGCTGCATCTCCAAGGGAGCATTCATGTGGCTGGCCCTGACTAATCCGTAGTTCTTCAAAACTTAAGTGCTGACAATTTTACAGTGCCACAGGACATGAGCACCAGTTTGACCAAGAAAGATTTCTAATGGACAGTGGCAAATTCAGCTCCTTCAATGACTAACCTAAGGAATTTGCAGTAGGAATCAAGTAATTTCCTCTGTTGCTAAACATGTGCATTTTTGTGGGAGAGGGGATTTTTGAGAGGTTTGGGGTTTGTTGGGTGGATTTTGCCTTCCTCCCCCCTCCCTATATTCTGTTTGGCCACTTAGTGCATGTGGCAGGGACCTGCTCTCTGTCAGGTTCCATAACCCAACTCAGTGATCATATTGCAGAATAAAAGCTCAGAAATAGCTTAATTCCTACAGCTGGAGGGGAAATAGAATTTGTAGAAAGACAATCTCATGCCCTGAGAAAACGTCAGGACTTGCACATCCTGACCACTTCCATTAAGGATGCCAGGATGTTCTATCTTCAGAACTGTCCCAGTCAGACAGAGATGTCTAGACACATCATGTAGCTCTTGCAAACCTGAGGCTTCAGCTATAGCCCAGCTGCTCACGCTGCCAAGCTCCTGCTCAAACTCCAAAGGCAACACTGCCCTTCTGCTACACAAACATCTACAAACAGTTCTCATTTCTAGGAGCATAACAAAATTTTGCCCAAAGCAATGGTGCAAAGTTCTTCATGTTTCAGCATTCACTTTCAGTAGCAAGAAATCCAAGGTCAATAGTCTGGATGGGGTTACCTGAGTCTTCTGAAACCTCAACTAAAACCATGCTTGGGCAGGTACCTCAGAATACACAGATATTCAAGCTACCCAGTTTAAGAGGGGCAGGGATCTCCTGGCTATGAGGATGATGAGGGGACTGGAGCACTGCCTGATGAGGAGAGGCTGGGGACCTGGGGCTGCTTAGTCTGCAGAAGAGAAGACTGAGAGGGGATTTACTCTATGTTTATAAATATCTGTGGGCTGGGGGTCAGGAGGGGGGACAGGCTCTGCTCACTGCTCCCTGGGATAGGACAAGGAGCAATGGATGTAAGCTGCAGCTAAATGCCTCATCCAGTCTTTCTCTGAACACCTCCAGGGATGGCAACTTGTGCTGGGGGAGGTACAGGCTGGATATTAAGAGTAAGTTCTTCACAGAGAGAGTGATTGGCATTGGAATGGGCTGCTCAGGGAGGTGGTGGAACCACTGTCCCTGGAAGTGTTTAAAAGAAGGCTGGATGAGGATTTGGTGCCATGGTTTAGTTAATTAGGTATTAGGTGATAGATTGGACTTGATCTCAAAGGTCTTTTCCAACCTGTGTGATTGATCCTGTGACCTCTAAGTCATTGCATTGGGGCTGTGCAGGTTTGGGAGTCACCTGCTCCTTCCCCACTTCCAGCTAGGAATTCACCAGTCTAACTCAGCCAGCTGGAATTTAAGGAAGGAAGCAATTTACAACAATTGACACCTACATATACACAATATATACAGCTATTTACAGCTGCATACAAATTAAAAGTAATACAGAACTACAAAACCCCTCCTGAGCAGCCAGACCGCCCAAGAGGGCTCTTGGCCAACCTTCCACCTTCTTTCCACCCTCTCCCTTATCTCAGAGTCCCCCTTACATGCAAGGACAGCTGTAAAAGGTTGGCAAGAGGTTAGAAGAAAAATTATTAGTTTGAGTTCTGCAGGTCCAGGCAGAGACAGCGAAGCAGGTGGCAGCAGCAGCCAGAGACTGCCCTATCTTTGTGTTCTTGGTTTTATATCCCTAAGCAAAACCAATGGCTAATGTAGACATCACTATTGCTTTCTTTTCACAGCCAGCCATCTAATTTCTCTAATTAAAATACTCCAATCAGCCCCAAACCAGCACAGGGCTCTACCAGTTTCATGCAGGCACTCACAGGTTATTCCACGTAACCTGCATAAGGGCTTAGGCTGTAGGTTTCTTTTCTCAGGAAGCTGCTGCACTGTAATAAAGCAAGCCTGGGGCACTCTGAGTAATAATACAGGGCAATGCTTGGTCCCCATGCCTGCCATCACTGCAGGATAATTTTAACTCTGGCAGCTGGTAAATTCAGCAGGTGCCTTGGATTTTGGTTTGCTCCCCCTCGAAGCACCTCACAATCCTGGCATACTGCAAAAGCAGAAACTCTGAAAGAGCAGCTGCAGTCTGTAACAGTGATAATACAGTGAAACCATGAAGACTTTTCCTGAAGGCAAGAGAAAAACAATCTGAAGTAAGAGGAGACTGATGGAATACATAAAAATGAGTGATAGGACCCCTTGGCTTTTGTTGAAGTAAAAATGTAACTCTGCTTTAATGCTCACAGTAGGCAGGACTGGTTGCCACACTAAATTCGCAGTGAGTTTCCCCAGCCCTTTTTCTCCTCATATAGGTCACACTTTGTTTGGCATCACTCATGAGGTGTGGTGCCCCCTAAGTATTTATGCAACACCTGAGAAACATCTTCAGCACAAAAGGAAGCACTTTAGCTACCTGTATTTAACCAGGCATCACACACATGTGTAAATTGGTGCCATTTGACTCAGAAGTCCTTACCTTTCTTTGCTACTGCTGCTACTTAGGCTTGAGTGATCAAAGTTGTCTTTCAGACCTGCTTGTGTCAGTTTTATTCTCAGTGTAATAATCTCTCTGCCAGAAGATAGTGACACACGATAAACTTACCAAATAATCCTCATCATTCCAAGTCTGCTCCTGGAGGAGAGTGAAAATATTCACTACAAGAATGGGTAATGCACACAGTGGTCTGGTTCCCTTTTGTGACTGAAGACAAGTTCTACAGTCTAGTGGCCTCACTACTCCAGTCCCTTCCAAGCTAGACTTCAGATCAGGAATGCACTTCACCTTATGCTGAAAATAAACCTCCATGGTACTGAAGCACAACCTTAAAAATCTTTTTACCCTGTGTCTGATGCAAGACCTTGAATTAATATGCAAAGAGATTGAAGGCTGGTCTTCATTTGAGGGTGAGGGACTTTGGACAGCCAACCTTGTCCTTGGCTAATCTACCACCTGTTCTTGTGGTGTTTGCAGCATTACACAGAAACAAGGCTCTCAAGCCTTCCTTACAAGCATTACAGAACCACAGAACCTTAGAAGTTGGAAAGGAACTCCAGAGATCATTGACTCCAACCTCCCTACCAAGGCAGCATCACCCAGGGTAGTCCACGCAGGAATGCATCCAGGTAGGTTTGGAAAGTCTCCAGAGACAGAGACTCCACAACCTCTCTGGGCAGCCTGCTCCAGGGCTCCATCACCCTCACTGTAAAGAAGTTTCTCCTCATGTTGAGCTGAAACCTTCTGTGTTCTAGTTTGTAGCTGTTGCTCCTTGGCTTATTGCTGCTGGCCACCAAAGAGAGACTGGCCCCAGCCACTTGACACCCACCCCTCAGATATTTGCACACACCGATCAAATCTCCTCTCAGCCTTCTCTTCTCCAGGCTAAGCAGCTCCAGGTTTCTCAAGTCTCTCTCCACAGGGGAGATGCTCAAGTGTCCCAATCATCCTTGTGGCTCTCCACTGGACTCCTTCCAGGAGGCCCTTGTCTCTCCTGAAATGGGGAGCTCAAAACTGGACACAGTATTCCAGGTGTGATCTCACCAGGACAGAGAAGGGGGAGAAGAAGCTCCCTAGACCTGCTGGACACTTTTCTTGCTGCACCCCAGGATGCCATCAGCTACAAGGGCACATTGCTCACCCATGCAGAACTTGCAGTCCACCAGCACTCCAAGAGCTGCTTTGCAACAGGGCAGCCCCCCAGCCTGTACTGGTGCCTGTTGTTACTCCACCCCATAGATTTTTTTATGACAAGGTCATTCAGGTTTAATGACCCTACAGCCACTAATGACAGAGGTGCCATCATTAGATTCCTGAGAAACTTTAACTGCTCCATTTTTCACTAGATTCTTAGGAAAAAGATCTTTAGAGTGCTCAGCACCTACCAGTCACAAAAGAACTGAGTCTCCAAGAGCTGTGCTCTGCTTCCAAAAACCAGCTTGTGCATTTACAGTTGTGCTTTTTGATCTATTTTCCTTCTTTTCCAGTGGGAATGCACAACCTAAAAAAGTGCAAATTGCTAATTGCAACGGTTCATAAAGATTCCATTTTGGTACAGCCCTGGAAGTCTTCTCACAGGCTACACCTGATTACTACTTTGCTTACCTTTCATTATTGGCTTTGCTACCTGCTGACTAATTGCAAAACACTGCAGACAAAATGCATACAAACATGTGGGAAAAGCAGAGTCCAAAAAGGAAAAAACCATTTAGAACTGAAACATCAAAACACTGAGCTGCTAATTGTTTAGGTACATGCCTGCATTTAACACTGCACGTTAGACAATATTGAGTTGTTCACACTACTCCTAAATTTGGTCCTGATACAGACCTGGACAGGAAGATGGAACCTTTCTCACCCTTATTTTCCTCTTATTTCAGCAGTAACACACATGACTTCAGAAAAAGCACAAATCCAGGCTGGGCAGCAACTGGCTGAAGAGCAGCCCTGACGAGAGGGACTTGGGGGTGCTGGTGGATGAGAAGCTCAACATGAGCCAGCAGTGTGCACCTGCAGCCCAGAAAGGCAACCAGAGCCTAGGCTACATCAGAAGTGTGGCCAGCAGGGTGAGGGAGGTGATTCTCCCCTCTGCTCTGGTGAGACCCCACCTCGAGTACTGCATCCAGTTCTGGAGCCACTACGACAAGAAGTATGCGGAGATGCTGGAGTGTGTCCAGAGAAGGACCAGGAGGATGCTCAGAGGGCTGCAGCAGCTCTGCTGTGAGCACAGACTGAAAGAGTTGGGGCTGTTGAGTCTGCAGAAGAGGAGGCTCTGAGGTGACCTTCTTGTGGCCTTCCAGTATCTGAAGGGGACCTACAAAGAATCTGGGGAGGGACTTTTGAGGCTCTCAGGTAGTGACAGGGCTGGGGGGAATGAAGCAAGATAGAGGTGGGGAGAGTCAGACTGGACAAAAGGAGGAAGCTCTTCAGCATGAGAATGGGTTGCCCAAGGAGGTGGTTGAGGACCCATCCCTGGAGGTGTTTAAGGCCAGGATGGATGCTCTAGGGTAGGGTGTCCCTGCCCGTGGCAGAGGGATTGGAACTGGATAATCCTTGTGGCCCCTTCCAACCCTGACTGATTCTATGATAGGTGCTCCTCAAGCACCTCATAGACCAAGCAACTTCATTTCAAACACATTGAATGCAGTACTTGGTATCTCTAAAAGACACTAATAGGGTCAGATAAGCATGAATCTGATTTTGTCTTGTATAAAGAAGTAGGAGCACATAGTGAGAATTTGATTTGGGTGGAAGCTGAAGTGAAAACATCTGTAAAAGTTATGATTACAGAAAATAGGTGGCAGCCACAAATATAAAACAAAGGAAGATAAAGAATAACAATTTTAAGCCCCCCTGAGTCATATTTTGGGACTTTTTTGGGGGGAACTAAACACCACACACCTGACAGTTGCTAGAACAATGCCTTGGGATGCAACTGCTCAGAAACACAAGGCTCAGTGATTATTTGACTGCCTGATTCAGAAGCAGTTCCTTGGAGTCTATGCAATCACATTCAAGCAAACTGTGAAAGCCAGAGGAAAAAGTAACCCTTTAGCAACCTGCCACTATGAATCTTCAATAATCTTCATGTGTTCTACATGCAAGATATGCTCTCTGCCACACAATAATTCAGTTGGACTCTTAAAGTCCCCACTTCTCAAACTGGAAGGTTTTCTCATCCCTCATCCAGGCTGTGCTAGTCTGAAGCAGGCTAGAATGTTTTGGTGAGAAGAACTAGATTACAGGCTGTGAGAGGAAAACAATGGTGATGTCTGCTTCACTCATAGGCTTGCTGAGATGTATAGGAACAAGGAATAAAAACACAGATAACCACTCTCACTTGGGCTGCTGGCTGAGCTGCATCTTACTCTCTAACCTCACCCTCCATTTTGGACTAATCCACTTTGCTTCCTAACCCCCTGGCTGAACCTCTATTCTTCCTTGGGACTGGGGTAAGGTTGAGAGGGGTAGGGGGAAGGTGAAGGGACAGTAGAGACCTCCTCCTGGGGATTCAGGTTTCTGGGAGGGGAGTTGTGTGTCTGTATTACTTTACCTTGTATATCTCTGTCTCTAATATCTCTGTAAATATGTGCTTGTATATTGTACTAGCTGTAAATATAAGCTTCATTCATATTCCCAGAGCTGGCTGAGTCTAGTCTGGATGATTTCTAAAGTGGGGGGGGGGGGCAGGAAACACCCAAACCATCACACAGGCATGCAATCACAAATCCAAACTCACCAAGAGCAGCAGAAAAAAAAAACATTCTCAGAACTTAGGTCTAGTTTCCAGCTTTAAAACCCAGCCCAGTCTTTTCACTTTGGGTAAAGTGGACACCCTGACTCTGATCTGGCTTCCTGTGAGCCAGCATCAGCAAGATTATTGTTAAAATAATAACAATAAGTGAGCTCCTTAGTGCAGGATCAAGAGATTTTTAGCTTCTTCATTAAATAGAAGGGAAGAGATCATATACAAAATGCATGAACTGGGAAAGACAGAGATGAATAATGCATCCATTACTTGTTTGCATAATGGAGTTACTTGATCTACTTTGACTCCTCAGACAGAGCAAAAGCAAAAAGAGTAATGCTTTTTTTCCCACCTTCTTCCAAGAAAACCCTGAGCAACTCCTGTCCTTCTAAAGGCCACAGGATGCTACTGAATGCTAATAAACTTCCAGCTGCTGTGGGGTCATCTGTAAAATGGCTCAGCAGATTTTGCCACTTGCACTGGGAAGACACAACCCAGTAGGCATCTGCCTGATTAAATGAGAAACTCAAGCACTCGTGCAGAAGGTGGCAGACTAATGTTGATTTATTCTCAGATGGCAAGAAGAGAGAATTGGCACAGGAGAGGAGAATAAAAGTACTTCAGAGAGATTGTTTTAATGAAGGTAGGGTCCCTTTACCCATAAACAACTCATACTCCTGTGAACTTTTAATAGTTTCTCCTCCAACAGGCCTTCTAGAGAGATCTGGATGCTTCTAAAGGTTGTTAAAGCCTTAATTATTACTGTCTGAGTTCTAAAGCCATCTAATAACATTCAGTCATGTGCAGGGCAAAGTCCTGCAATGAGAAATTCAGTTCCAAATTGAAGTTGACAGCAGCACTCTCCAATGAGGAGCACAACTGGACTTCTCCAAGCCTTCATGGTTCACTCTCTGCTCCTAGCACCTTCAGCCATGAACCCTCAGATTTAAAGGTCTTAGTACTATGAACTTTCACAGCCAAGTGTCAGTGAGAAAGGAGTGAAACAAGGCATAACTCTTGTTTCTCTCCACTTCATCCCCAAATTTAAGTGAACAGTTACCAAATGTCTGTGGTCCTTCAAATCATGCTTCAAGTCAGACTCACAGATTGCATCAGGTTGGAAGGCATTCTCAAGGGTCATCTTATCCAACTCTCCCACAGTCAGCAGGAACACCTCCAACTAGATCAGGCTGCCCAGGGTCACACTGAGTCTGATCTTGAATGCCTCCAGGGTTGGGACCTCCCTGGGCAGCCTCTTCCAGTATGTTACCATCCTCATTGTAAAGAGCTTTCCTCGTGTCCAACCTAAATCTCCTCTGCTCCAGGTTCAACCATTGCCCCTCATCCTGTTCTTACAAGCCCTTCTAAACAGTCTCATCTCAGCCTTGCTGTAGGTCCCCTTCAGATACTGAAATGTAGTTTACAAGGTCTCCCTGGAGCCTTCCCTTCGCCAGGGCCCAACTCTTTCAGTCAGTAGCAGACCTCTCAGAAGGTTCAGCCCAGCAGCAGCAGAGCACTGCCTGGCCTGCTCACACTGGTACTGTGGCTCATGTAGGTTCCACCCCAACACAAGGGGGAACTTCTTTACTGTAAGGGTCACAGAGCACTGGCAAAGGCTGCCCAGAGAGGTTGTGGAGTCTCCTTCCCTGGAGACTTTCAAGCCCTGTCTGGATGTGTTCCTCTAATCTGAGCTAGATTGTGTAGCCCTGCTTTGGCAGAGGGTTGGACTCAATGATCTCTTTGTGTCCCTTCCAGCCCCTAACATCCTGTGATCTGTGAGTTTTGAGTGCAGGCAGATAAAGCATACTTAAAAACCCCAAGATCACTTGTGGACAAAACAACCTCATGGCTGCCTCAACTGGAACAGCTTCTTGCTCTGATGTATCTGAAAATTCCTTAGCAATCTTTGCCTCCCACAGTTGCAGAGCTGTACTCCTACTGGGTAAAATCCTACTAGAGAACAGCTTGAGCATCGCTTTTCTTGTCGGTAATCAACAATTAACATTCAACTCAGGGATCTTCCACTAAAACACCTGCCTGATAGAAACTGATCTATCTAACAGGAGTCTAAATTTAGAGTTTAGTTCCAACTTACATTACAGCAGGTTCCTACACAGTGCTTTACTGAATAAAAATGGTTCACTTACCTTAATGAAAGCAATTAATTTACTAGGATTGCATTTTTTGGTGTGTGTTTACATATTTGAAACATAATAAAGCAGCTTCTTCCTCATCTGATTTGTTTAGTTAATATCCTCACTGTGCTCTCTCAAATAATTACATCCTCAAGCAAGAGGCTCCTGCTATTTATCTTTCATTACACTTTTTTCTTAGCTAAGAGGCCTGCTGATCTCAATTCCTCATTACTTCTTGTACCCAAAAGCACCTTTTATTTCATCAATACAACACTGCTGTGGGTGTTAAGTTCTAGGAAGGAAAAACACCAAACCAAACTAAGGATAGTCTCACTGGGACCTAGGAGCCATCCAGCTGTGTTTGATAAAGCAAAGGCAGGTAGCAAGGTGCACAGGCAATAGGGCAGAGTTTGCTTGGGTATACTGACAAAGGAGGCATTAAGGATTGTACCACTTCAAGCATGGCTGCATACACCCAAACACAACTTCACTTTTAAATCACTGTCCTTACGCAACAACTACCTTAGTAGCCTGACTGTCAGACTGAAACTGACAACCAACCTTGGCTTTAGTCCTTAGAACTATTTCCAGGGCAAGTCCTAAGAGTGAGCAGTTTATTTTCAAGCTTCCTATTCAGCAACTCCAACTTCTTATCCAGCAACTCCAACTTCCTATCCAGCACCTACCCCACCTGCATCCAGTTTTAGGGAGCCCAGCACCAGAAGGTCAAACTGCTGGAGAGGGTCCAGGAAGCCACAAAGATGATCAGAGAGCTGGAGCACTTTCCTACAGGGAAAGGTTACAAGAGTTGGGTCTGCTCAGCCTGGAGAAGAGAAGGTTCTGGGGACACCTTATAGAAGCCTTGCAACACCTGAAGGGGGCTACAAGAAAGAGGGAGAAAGACTTTTTACAAGAGTGTGTAGGACGAGGGAGAATGAATCAAAGCATGAGGAAGGCAGATTTGGACTAGAGATTAGGAGGAAATTCTTTGCAGTGAGAGTGGTGAGACACTAGAACAGGTTGCCCAGGGAGGCTCTGAATGTCTTCTCCCTGGAGGTACTCATAGCCAGGTTAGACAAGCCCCTGAGCAGACTGATCTACTAGAAGGTGTCCCTGTCCATAACAAGAGATTTGAACCAGATGATCTTTAAAGGTTCCTTACAGCCAAGATCATTCTATGAATCTCTGACTTCTTATTTAACAGGAGGGACTCTACCAAATTCGCTGTTGACCCATGTCCCTAAGCATTACATCTCTGCCTCTCCAAAACACCTCCAGGGATGGGGATTCAACCACCTCCCTGGAGAGCCTGGTCCAGTGCTTGAAAGCCCTTTCAGACAAGAAGCTTCTTCAGATTTTCAAGCTGTCACCCCTGCAAAACATGAAAGAAGCCTAATACTCACTGATCTGAATCTGGACTTGTTTTTTCTTACAGATGTCTGGCCAGAGTGTTTTGAGATTAATGTGCAAATTGTGCAAGCTGCTTCCAAAAAGAGCTGTGCTGTTTCTTTAAAGATCTGTTGTCTTCTGCATCAAGATTGTCCAAGACTGCTATTATGAGGTTCCACACTTCTTGTATCTATCCTAAGCAATATTGGCTCAGAACACATCTGCAGGTTTTCTTCACCAAAAGCCAAATTGGCAGTCTCGGGCAACCATCCAAAAATCTAGTTGTTTTTCTTCCTACAGACTAGTTCCAGGGGAAGAGAGATGTGATCAGTCCAGTAGTGCTCCCCACACAAGTCCCAGGCTGCCCCAGCACCCCAGGGCATTGCCTCATTTCTCCCAGCAGGATGGGATGTAGCAGATAAGTATCCCCAACTCTGTAATCCAACTACAACAAGGATATTTAAGAAGGCACAAAGAAAATAGTCAGAGGCTTACTGGACATCTTTCTTTGGTTTTTATTATGGAGACAAGCTTAAGAATTAGGCTCTTAACTGCTCACCAAGTTAATAAGTCTGAGGAGATGAAACAAAATAAGAAATTTCTCTCTATTTTTGTTTGGTTTTCATATATCTGTGAGCAGAATTGCTTTAAAGTAGAGACAATCTGGCAAGACAGATTCAGGATACAGTCTAATGGTCATGGAAATGCTGGGTAGAAGGTTGGACTTGATGACTTCAGGCATCTTTTGCCAAGCTTAATGATTCTGTGATTCTGCCATTCCTGCATTTCAACCTCTCAGAAGAGACAGACCCCTTCTCAGTATCCCCCTGCAGCCACTCCTCCTGCTCCACAGTCCAAGCAGGACTTGACCAGCAAGCACATAAAATCCTCTTTCTGAAGTTCATTAGAGGACAAACATCTTTAAGAAGCATTGGGCTTTTTTCACGTGCCTTGTGCTGTTAATGGCACAGACTTAACCAATGCAAGTGTGTGAAGCAAAAAGGAAGGCAGCTCTGAAGCAGGAACCTGCCTAACTGGGTTAGACTAAAGCTGTATTGACTGTTGTGTAATTGTCTGGGTTCGGAAGACTCTCAGCCTATTTAGTTTAGCAAAGACATCAAAGCTGGGGAGACATTTACTATACATCAAAACCCCTCAGCAGCTGAAAGAGTAACAGGACCAAAGGAACACATGATGAAATGATTCAGCACTTCTGTGACTTCACCGGCTAGAAATTGAGCCAAGCTTGCAGCTAATATAATCTGAATACAGGACACAGGTGACACCACTTCAAAACCACCCAAACCAACCAACCCACCTCTGTTTGGGTCCCAACAGCACATGTGTGCCTGATCAGGATCTTCCTGAAAGGTACCTGGTCTACATGTGAAAACCAGACAGAGAAGAGGGTGGACTCTATTTGGGTTTTGTTTCCCTGATATGCTAGTTTGAAGCTAGCTAGAATGTTTTGCTGAGAAGGATTAGATCACAGGCTGTGAAAGGGAAACAATGGTGATATCTACTTCACTCATAGACTTGCTGAGAACAAGAATATAAACACAGATAAGGCATTTGGGCTCTGCCTGGGCTCTGGGCTGCATTTCTCTCTAACCTCACCTTCTGTCTCTCTGATTAATCCACCTGCTTCCTAGCCCCCCTGGCCAAGCCTCCATTCTTCCTTGGGGCACAAGGCAATGTCTGGGGTAAGGTAGAGGGGTGGGAGAAGCTGGAAGGGCAGTTGGGAGCCCCTCCTCTGGACTCGGGTCTCTGGGAGGGCTGTTATGTTTCTGTATTGCCTTTTACCTTGTCTATTTCTGTCTATAACTGCATATGCAGTAAATATCTGCTTGTATATTGAGCTAAGCTGTAAATAATAAGCTTCAATTTCCAGAGCCAGCTGAGTCTATTCTGGGTGATTTCCAAAGTGTAGGGAGGGTGGGTAACACTCAAACCATCACACCTGGTTAATGGTGCACACAGCTGTAGGCTGCAGTGAATTGTGCTCATCACTAAACACACAAATGCATAACAGCACTTTTGTCCCTCACTCTCCTCACTGGCCCAGCTAGCAGATAGCAGAAGGGATTTCACTTAGCTGAGAGAAAAGGTAGGCCCAGGTCCCAGGGAAGGTGCAACAGTGCAACACAACAGCTGCTGCTAGTTTCAAAACCCACTATCTCAATGCAGTCCAGTTACTGGAGGTGCTGTATAAGCTGGCAAGAGAACAAGAATGTCTGAGTTCTTTACAAGCAGAGTGTGGAACACTCAAATCAGTTGCCCAGAAAGGTGGTGGAGGTCCCATCACTGGTGACATTCAGGGTCAAATTTGATGAAACAATCTAGTTGGAGATGTCCCTACTCTCTGCACAAGGGTGAGCCAAGATGATTTTCAAGGGTCGCCTTCCAGCCCAATGCATTCTGTGTTTCTTCTATTACAGTCAGCAGCAGAGTTGGAAAAGATGTTGGTCTTTTCTCCCTGGCAGGATGAGAGGAAATGGCCTGAAACTGTGTGAAGGGAGGTTCAGATTGGATACTAGGAAAAATTTCTGTATGGAAAGAGTGGACAGGCTGCCCAGGGGAGGTGGTGGAGTCACCATCACTGGAGGTGTTCAAGAGACCTGTGGATACAGCACTTGGGGACACGGGTTAATGGCCACAGTGCTAGGTTGACAGTTGGACTTGATCTTGGAGGTCTTTTCCAAGCAAAAAAAATTCCATGACCAGAGTCAGATTCCATCTCCACTCAAATTGCCAATAGAAAGAAAAACAAGCATCAGGCACAGTGGTGGCTATCAGCACAAAGCCACTTCCTGAAGGGTAAAACATGACCACTGTGATGTCTGCAGTCATCTCAAAAATGAAGGGAAATGTCACCAGTAAGGTAAGTGGCTATTTCACTCCAGAAATAAAAGGCTTCTCCTTTTCAGAGGAAGCAAGAGACTTTTTTCCTCAGTCTGCACAGAAGTGCTTCTAAGTCAGAACAAACAAACTCAACAACTTGGACCACATCCACAGAGCTATACTTACCAAAAGGACACTGCTTGTGCTGATGGTTAAATAGAACAAGAAGATCAATAGTACCTAAGCAGGTGATAAAGGGGGAATGATCCACTGAATGGTAGGCTGATTACCCTTTGGTGCATGAAGGAAGAATATATCCTACCTGACTTCATTCTCTTTCCAAGATGCCTCACCATGGAGGCTACTCAAAACAAACTGGTCGGAACAAAGCACAACAGGGGCTCAAAGGGCCAGTGCAACAGGTCAGCAGCTCTGCTCGTCTTGGCAGAGATCAGAGCTTACTGCCTTTGCTCCTCAGGATCAAACCATGGATTAAAATCACATTAGTGAGATCTGCCTGCATGCTCCAGACCAAAACATTGATCCCTATTGTAAAGCCATTGCTAGAAATTTATACAGCTATGGAATGTCTGGATGGAAAACAAACATTCTCACACACAGGACCCTCAATTATCTGGGACTTGACCAATGCAAGTAGTAATAGGGCAAAAAAAAAAAACCACAACCAACCTCAAGGACTCTGTAACCATGTTTGTACCTTTGGAGAACACAAATGGAAGCTAGTAAGAGCATGGACAAAGCGTAACATTCGCAATGGACAGGCAAGCGCAGGCAGACAGCAACTGTGTCCTGGGCTGCAGCAAGAGCAGGGGAAAGGAGAGGATTCTGCCTCTTTACTTTGCTCTCCTGAGACCCCACCTGGAGCACTATGTGCAGTTCTGGAGACCCTCAAACACAAAGAGGACATGGAACTGTTAGAGTGAGTCCAGAGGAGGGCTGCAAAGGTGCTCAGAGGGCTGCAGCAGCTCTGCTATGAGGACAGGCTACAAGAGTGGGGGCTCTGCAGCCTGGAGAAGAGAAGGCTTTGAGGAGACCTTCTAGTGGCCTTCCAGTCTCTAAAGGGGGCTACAGGAGGGCTGGGGAGGGAACTATTGATGAGGTTTTGTAATGACAGGATGAGGAGTAATGGGTTTAAACTGACAGAGGGGAGGTTCAAATTGGATGTTAGGAAGTTCTTTTCAGTGAGGGTGGTGAGACACTGGCACAGGCTGCCCAGGGAGGTTGTGGCTGCTTCCCTCCCTGGAGATGTTCAAAGCCAGGTTGGATGAGGCCTTGAGCAACCTGTTCTAGTGGGAGGTGTCCCTGCCTATAGCAAGGAGTTGGAACTGGATGATTTTTGAGGTCACTTCCAACTAAATCGTTCCATGACAATGAAGATTCCATTTCACTATTGGAATGTTCCATAGAGTAAGACCTGAGGGTGCTGGTCAACCCTGTGAGCCAGTCTCTGCTCAAGTGGCCAAGAAACATCCTGGCCTGCACTGGGAACAGTGTGAGCAGCAGGACCAGGGAAGTAATTGTGGCCCTGTTCTCAGCACTGGTGAGGTCATATCTCAAATAGAATTCAGCTTTTAGGGTTTCACTGTAAGAAGGACACTGAGGGGCTGGAGCATGTCCAGAGAAGGGCAAAGCAGCTGGTAAAGGGTCTGGAGAACAGAGCTGGTGAGAAGCAGCTGAGGGAGCTGAGGGTGTTTAGTGTGGAGAAAAGGAGGCTGAGGGGACACATTCTGGCTCTCTTCAGCTCCCTGAAAGGAGGCTGGAGTCAGGTAGAGTTGGTCTCCTCTCCCAAGGAACAAGTGAGAGGACAAGAGGAAATGGTCTCAAGTCATACCAAGGGAGGTTTAGGTTGGAGATTAGAAGAAACTTCTTCCCCAAAAGATTGCACTGGAACAGGCCCCCCCAGGAAGTGGTTGAGTCCCTGTCCCTGGAGATGTTGGAAAGAGGTAGAGACAAAGTGCTGAGAGACATGGCTTGCAGAGTCAGAGAATGGTTGGACTGGATGATCTCAAAGGTCTGTTGCAGCCAAAATGCTTCAGTGATTCTGTGTCCTCTGCAAATAAGCATTCATGTTCACAGTCCTGTTCTTGCCTTGTAACTCTGGAAGAAAGTATTCAGCCTTTTCAAACCCTCCTCTTGTTCCACCACTTTTAGATCTGGTGTAGTACATTACAATGATAAAAAAGGAAAGTGTCACTCCTCACAGTCACATAATGACTGAAGACAATATTTTTAGGTCACACTTGTACCAGAAATGACTGTTATAAATGTACCATTTTTGTTAAGCAGTATTAGAAAGCAGCTAGAATAATCCACTGGTGCATAATCACAAGCAACTCTCAATCACATATGAAAATGAAACATAACTGAAATATGCATTAAACCTGTAAAAATAACTCTTAAGTGGCTTACTGAGTAATACTTCATGAAAATTGCTTTTCCTAATTACAGAGACAAAGTGGCCCCTTAGAAAGCAATCATTATGATGGAGTCCTACACTGGAAAAAGCCCTCAAACTTCAAAATGAAACTTCAGTCTCATGAAAACATGCAGCCACCCGGGTCTAAGGGAATGTGGGAGCCTCTCAAATAGCAATGGGGAGCAGCAGTGAGAAAAGCTGTGTGTGGTGACACCAGTTGGGCCTTCTGCTTAGCCTGGTGGCAGAGCTTTAAGAGGAAGTAGAAGGGTTAAGGAGCATCCTGATGTTTCTTACCCTTATGAGGATGATTGAAGCATTTTATTTAGGCATTTATTTCAAACAAGCATTCTATTGGTTGTCCACATAAGAATTCTAACTAAACTGCCAAGAAAGGTCTCTTTCAGCTACTGTAATGCAGTAATCATAGAATGGTTTGGGTTGGAAGAGACCTTGAAGATCATCTCATTCCAAACCCCCTACCATGGGCAGGGACACCTTCCACTAGACCAGGTAGCTCAAAGACTCTCTTTTAAAATGAATTCATAGAATCAACCAGGCTGGAAAAGACCTCCAAGATCATCCACTTTGAACTACCACCCAGCCCTATCCCATCAACCAGACCATGGCACTAAGTGCCTCATCCAGGCTTTTCCTGAACACCTCCAGGGGCAGCAACTCCACCACCTCCCTGGGCAGCCCATTCCAATGCCAATCACTCTCTCCATGAAGAGCTTCCTCCTAATATCCAGCCTAGACCTCCTTTCAGGAGCCTCTGTCTTCAGTAGTTTAAGCCCAACGGGTCAAATCATGCAATCATTTTGGTTGGAAAAGACCTTGAAGATCATCAACTCCAACCATTTACCTAAGTCTGTGTAAAGGCTGGTGCTAAGCCATGTCCCTCAGCATGTACTGGTGCAGAGACTTAGGTGCCAGACAAGGACCAGGATTCCAGCCTCTGTAACATAGCACAGCCCTAGCAGAATGTCTATGTGCAAACCACCAAGTCACCCACACCTCCCAGGGTATGCATATGTAGGCATGCATGTGCAATTACAGACATGCACATAGACCAGCAGTAAATAAAAACATACACAGGAAAGAAGCTTCTCCTTCTTCCAGGGAAGCCTCCTGTGCTCCAGTTTGTGCCCATTCTTCCTTGTCCTATCACTGTGCACCACTGCAAAGAGCCTGGCACCTTCATCTTGACACTGACCACTTGGATATTTATAGATAGAGATAAGATCTCCTCTCAGCTTTCTCTTCTCCAGACCTCTCAGTCTTTCTTTATAGCAGAGGTGCTGAAGTCTAGCAAACATCCTTGTAGCCCTCCATTGGACTCTCTCCAGCAGAACCCTGTCTCTCTTCAACTGGGGAACCCAAACCTGGACACAGTATTCATGCTCTAAATCAGCACAGGGTGACACAGCAATGAAGCAGCATAAGGGAAGACATGAAGGGGGTTAGTAAACACCATGCAGCTTCTAGGGGACCAGGCTCTGCTGAGTGAATGGATAACCTGACAGCCATCAGTTTACACCGACTGGCAAATGCAAACTGGAAGAACAGATGCCATGAATTACTGGAAGCCAAAGCACAGGTAAACCCAAAGCAGTTTTTCCTCATCTGAAAACAAAACCATCCAACCTCCTACCAGAAGGCCCCAATAAAAATGATGGCACTTAAATGTCTAGTGCTATAAAACTGTGCTCCAAAAATAAAACTAAATGAGTTTGTTTCCATTAAAGCTCTTACTATGGCTCAGTAGCTTCCTTGGGATGTGAAGATTCAGCACCTCTTCTCTCTAGTTTTTCATCTTGGGAGCTTTAATGTGTTTGCAATCTCATTTTCATTTGTTGCACCAAAAAGGGGAATGAACTTTCTTCTCAAGGCTAAATTAAACTTGCCTCTTGTGCAGGTGTCATGAAGTGTTAAAAAAAAAAAAGCAGGAGAAACAGTTGCTACACTAAATAAAAGCTTTTTGGTGAAATAAGGCAGATGAGATTCTCCCTCCCCCCCATTGGTTTACTGCTTCTCGAGTCTCATAGCTTTGCAACAAAATTAACTATGGAAGACATGCAGGAGTAGAATTTTAGGATTTTAGCAACCAAGAACCCCTCTGCAGTGTGTTGTCTGAGTAAGCAAACAGCTAAGCATGCAAGTCAGGAGCAGAGTCTGCAGAGTTACTAGGAAGCTGATGTCCTTTTCAATGACAGCAAGTGCAGCAACAGCTGATTTTGCTACCAGCAGGTTGGCAGCTTCATTTATGACCAAGATGCTGTCACAAATCAAAATCACTCAGAAATCTGCTCAGACACAGGTTTCAAATAGGTATCAGGATGCTTAACTCCTCTGGGGAGCATCTGAAACGTGAGGTGGATGCATGCTGTAATGCACCCCAAAAATCCCACTGAAGATGCTGCTGGCTGGAGCACACCAAGGCTCCCTTCCAGCGCACAAGCTCAGGGTACCTTTCTGCAGAAAGCATACTGTGGGGAGGGCAATCTGCACACCTGGAGATCACTTTAGATCTGAGTGTCTATCAGTTTAGACATGAACATTGTGTTTCTGCATTCCAGTTGAAAGATGGGGATAGACTGGGCTAACAGCCTTTCTATTATCTCACATGACAGGGGAGACACATACCTTCCTTGCAAACCTTCCAGCACAAGCATGTTGACCCTCACACAGGATGGGCCACATGCTTTGATACCACAGTGCTGTGCATTTCTCTCATTGCACACATTTTGTGATGCTTAATGCACAATTTTATGCAATTTCACCACCCCCACCCCCCAGATTCTTTATAGCCTTCTGAACATAGCAGACATAAATGAGAGCTCTGAGTGAAGCTGTGCTGTTTCTGCCCAGATCTGACACACCTACTGCTACTGCACATCTGGAGAAGATAACCAACAGCCAGCCTGCCCAAGGAGCACAGTCCAACCTGGCTACAGTCCCCAGGTTCCTTGCTGCAACACTCTGTGGCTCCTAACAGATGCTGACCACAGCATTCAAGTTGGAAAAGCCCCTCAGGATCACCAAGCTCAGCAGATATGCCTACTCTACAAGTTTCACCCCAAACCATATCCCCGAGTACCACATCCAAACAACTTTTAAACACATCCAGGTCTGGAGACTCCACCACCTCCCTGGGATCTTTCATTTCTTGCCCCAGCCACCAACAGTCAAGATTCTAATCTGTCTCCAGGGAAATGCTCTTCCCTGCACTCATCTCCCTCTCTGTGACTGCCCTTTTACTCCCACTAGATATATTTTATCCATGTCCTGCCAGCCAACTAAACTTCTGGGCCCCACCTCTTCCCTTCCCAACCACGATGGGGAGAAGCACCAGTTCAGCTACCTAGTATTGCTCTGTCCAGCAGAGAAAGATCTGAAACCTGTGGCAATAGAGCTGGAAGTACTGGGAACTGATGCAATGCTGTCATCACCTGTCAGCTGCAAGCCACACCAAACACTTCCCTGCTGTTTTCCTTGTCAGACAGCATCATTCAGCCAATCATCTGCTGCTTTTCACTCTTGAACTCCGGGGACAGGAAAAGAAGCAAATAAAACTGACCCAGAGGAATTTAAATGCTCCTAGTTAAAACTGCTAACTAGGAGGACAGGAATGGTTGCAAAGGTTTTCCTCCTTTGAAGAGCACACTGATAATCAAAAGCAGCTCCTACAAAATACAGACTCATTTACCAGCTCTTTTTTCTATAAAGGCCAAGATGCTGTAGCTAAGCAACCTGATTCTTCTTTAAACTGAAACTGGCTTTCACAGCACCTTGTTTATCACCAAGAGCTCTGATAAACCTCCACCTTATTTTATGTAACTGTCTGAGGGAGTGCCAGATCAGATCTGCTCCTCTGTCACAAAGGGACATTTCCCAGGAATGCAGAGGATGTTATTTCTAAAATAGCATCTGAAATGTTCTTTGTGTCTGCTGTGTGCTCTTCAAACACACCAAGCTGTGTGAGCAGCCATCAGCCTGAGAGAACAGATTCACCTTCCTGCTCCTGTAGCCAGGAAGCAGTGGCTCTGTTCTATCTGTGTACTGAACCAAGATGCTCCCTTCTCTCTGACTGCACCTTCAGACCAGGATTTGATGCAGCACTGAGTATTTCTCTTCTGTCACTGAAGATCTTGGTTTACTTCTAAGAGGGAAGACATCCTGTGACATACTCTATGCTGGTATGGGCACTTCTCTTGCCCTGTCTTACATGTAATGCATACCTCCAAGGGTGATGATTGCTTCTGAATTAGAGGTTAACTATGTTACACAAAGCCTGCTCACTCAGTCACCAAACAGATCTATTTCCAGACTTCTGTCAACCTGACTGCACTTTTCCTGACAAGACTGAAAATACATGTAAGTACTAAACAAACCCAGTGACACAGGATATCACAGAATCACAGAATGTCAGGGGCTGGAAAGGACCTGGAAAGCTTATCCAGTCCAACCCCTGCTAGAGCAGGATCACCCAGAGCAGGTCACACAGTAACATGTCCAGGCAGGTGTTGAATATCTCCAGGGAGGGAGAGTCCACAGCCCCCCCTGGCAGCCTGTTCCAGTGCTCTGTCACCTCTGCAGGGAAATAATACCTCCTTGCATTTAAATGAAACCCATGCCTCAGCTTCCACCATTGCCCCTTGTGCAGTCATTGGGCATCACCCAGCAGAGGCTGGCTCCAGCCTCCTGGCACTCATCTTTACATCTTTATAAACATTGATGAGGTCACCCCTTAGGCTCCTCTTCTCCAAGATAAAGAGCCCCAGCTCCCTTAACCTCTCCTTGTAAGGGAAGATGCTCCACTCCCTTAACTGTTTTTGTGGCTCTGTGCTGGACTTCCAAGCATTTCTCTAGGGTCCTTCCTGAACTGAGGGGCCCAGAACTGGACACAGTATTCCAGATGCAGCCTCACCACAGCAGAGCAGAGAGGGTGATGACTTTGGATGCTAACCTCTTGCCATGCCTCCTCTCACACAGTATGTGCATTAATAGCCTTTTCCTGATTTGACAAGGGCACTAGAAGGCATCTGTCTGGAAAACCTGGAACTCAGTCCTCCATTATAATTCTATTTTTAATCAGCTCCTTCCTCCCTCTTTTTTCCCCACCACCTGTCTGTCACACTACATACAGTATAACAAAATGCAATCATCTCCACTGTTCTGTTAAACAATGGCAAAAAAGCTGTTGGCTGCACTGCTCGTTTGTTTTCCTTTCTCAGTTGGTTTTGTGTTAGTGCAGAATAAATACCCACAGTAGGGCTATGCATCTCTCTGCAAACAGAGCCACACACTACATACAGACAGCAATGCAGCCTCTCTGTTTACTCTGCCTCTCTCATTCCCTCTAGATATTTTTGCACGCTGTCATTTGTGGAATACTCTGAAACCCAAAGGGATGTCAGCTGAGCCTGCCTCGCACTGCAAGCTGTTGGCAGCCTCATTAGGGATGGGGGAGCAGCGTGGAGACCGCTGTCGTTTTTCACAGCCTGGTGCTGCTGGTTGGAAGTGTTTGGCCGAGCTCAATGGGCTGTGCCAGCTGATTTCTTCAGACACTCCTCAGCCTTCCTTTTATTGTTGGTGTTCTCCACAAGGACTCTGAAGTTGTTACTAAGAGTGCTGGCAGCTGCTGCCAGCATCTTTGGGGAAGGAATAAGCAAACTCTTCAAGCAGGATGAAAATGCCTATTTTCTTACCCCCATGGCCAGCTTGGGACACAGGAAATCTTATTCATTCCTTCAGATTTACTGGATAACTGTCTTCTATTTTTGTTAGTTTCAGAGTCACCTGCATAATTCCCTTCTCTACCCAGTTAAAGGTCATAATTTCTAACCCTACAGATATTACCTGCCCCATCTGTTGTGGCTCCCCCCAGAATCCAAATCTCCTGCTCATGTATTTTTTCAGAGGGAACTGTTCCCTACTTGGGTGTCAAGGAAGAGGGTATGAAGGAGATAAGCTCTGTGCTTCACCATGTGTTGTCCCTTCTTCTTCCAAGTCAAGAAAAGATCAGCCTCCTTTTGGCTGATAAAATGAAAACCATGAAAGAATAAATCAATCAGAACTGAAAGAGACTTTAGCCACTGCTGCAGTTCGGTTTTCCTGTGTGAAGTCTCAACTAACCTCCTGCCTAATTATGGGGGGGGTGGTTTATAGTCATTTTGAGGTTGAAGGAAGGCATCCTCCTGCTCTCAAGTTCATCTAGGCTGATATGAAATTAGGCATAGATGGGTCCTGTACACAGTAAGAGAACAAATCAGGAAGAACTGACTACCTAAATTGCTAACATAGTAACTTAAAACCAGAGAATTTAGTTTCCAGTGCTTGCCCTTGCTCTGTAGTCAATTTAAAGGCACCATAAAGTAAGTTATTTCAGAGCCACCAATCTACCTGCTGAGGAACACCTAAATCTAAGGAATAGTCTGTCTAAGCATTTGGAGCATTCAAGCTGCCACACTAATTCCCCACCCATACACTCCTTTTCTTCCAAACAAGGACTAGCACTACAAATATTCCATCACATAATCAGGCAATTCTTGATGACCTTCCAAATCCCAGTGTCAGTCAGCATCATCTCCTGATTCAGTGCCAGAGCACATGAAGCCAGTAGAGTACTCTAAACAATCCATTTTCTGGTAGATGTTGGGTCCCATCCATTCCTCCTTTTCCTTTTCAACACACACAGACCACTGTTTTGTTGTAATGCACTTCCATTTCCATCCTCACAATCATTCCCTGTTCAGAGTGCTTCAGGACAGCAAGAAAACAGGAAACCTTTCCCTGTGAAGTGTCCAGTAGATTTTAACCACTGAAATACCACAAAATAAAAAAGGATTTTAGGAACCTGTAAGTTGTAGTGATAGGTTGAGGGGATTTAAGCTTCAGAAGGGGTAGATTTAGACTGGCTATTAGGAACAAATTCTTTCCAGGGAGAGTAGTGAGACACTGGAACAGGTTGCTCAGGGAGGGCAACCTGTGGATGTCCCATCCCTGGAGGTGTCCAAGGCGGGCTGAATGAGGTCTTGAGTAACATGTTCAAGTGGAAGGTGTTCCTGCCCATGGCAAGGGGATTGGAACTAGATCTTTAAGGTCCCTTCCAACCCAAACCATTCTATGCTCTATTTTTCCTTCTCCTCTAGTCTGTCTCCTAAGTTAACCCTGTTCCCTATCACATGCTGTATTTTCAGTGTAAGGGAAGAGGAACGTTGTACCTCTGAAGCTGTCATCTTTATACCTTAGATTTAATGGTCACATATCATGGGCTACGCAGTGAACATGTTCAAGAAATTCACAATAGCAAAAGCTTCCCAAATGGCTGGCAAAAAGGCTGCCCCAAACACTCAGCTCACCTAGCAAAACTAGAGAGAAAGGAGGAGAGTGAAAGGAGGATCCACCTTAAGCAGAGCTGGAAATCCAGAGATCTCTGCCTTCTTCCTTACTCTACCAGAGACAGACTTTGCAATCTGGGGCAGAGCACTCCAGAGTCAGCAGGTACTTCAGTATCTGCTGCTAAGAAGAGAGGATTGGCAATGTCATTCCATCAGCATTTAGAAGGCAAACTGTGTGGAAAGCATGTTGCACAACTATGTCATTTGCCCTTATTCCAGAGTATATTCCAATGAAACAGTGTGAAAAGCAACATATGGGACCTGTCTGGGAATATAAAGAAGTTCCCATCAGACTGAACTCTCCTAAAGTGGAGCCCCTAGGGTAAAAGGAAAGAAACCTCCATAAGTTGTTCTCAGCAAATCCCCATCCCTAGGGCACTGGTATTAAACAAGAAGTCTCATCCTCTTCAGTCCCTCCCTGCTTGCTTTTGGAAGAGGTTTGTATTACCTACACATCCTGCCCTTCGCCATGACAGCCTTGCTGATTTAACACTCTAATAAGTGTCACAGAGAAGGAAGAACAGCTGGCAGCTTTTTGCTCTACATACAAGTGGAATACCACTTCATGAATGGCTTTTCATCTCCTTACCCATGCCATTAACACCTGAAGGCATGAACATGAGCCACACTCACAAGTACAGCATCACTCCTTCAAGAGCTGCCCTAGAATGTACATTTCAATTCCTTTCTGCATCACAGGAACTCACTGATGCACTACAGCATCAAAGCAAGCTTACCAAAACAAACATGCAACTGTCCAGCAGGAAAAACAAAGCCTCCTTTGTAACACCAGCAAACATCTATTGTCAAAACATCACAAGGCACACTGGTAAAAGCTCTGCAGAGAAACTTACTTGGCACAGCCAACTTTACAACCATGTACCCCAGAACCCAACGTGGAGAACTGCTCTGAAAGTAACATTTGACTTAGAGCATGTATTTCCATCTTCAGCAGAGATGAAACACCCACCACCCTCTCAGTAGAAGGGTGAAGCACAGCATGCTAAGAACCCAGCCCTGGTTGAAGGCTGGTGAATAGTTCCAAGACATCCACCTCTGGATTCTCATGCACGGTAAGAAACCAAACTGCAGAGGGGAGATTTTCCCCCTGAGGCACTAAAGACTGTCAAATTACAAAGGGGAGTTTTGCACACCACAGAGAACTCCCTGCAAGCCTCCAGGTTGTGTTTCATACAACATCCTTCTGCACTCAGTTTCCTCAGTGACACTCCACCTGCCTTGTGCAATGATAAAACGGATGGTAGCCTTTATTGAATGTCACAGCCATGACAATCTCTTTTCATAACCAGGACAAATTCTACAGAGAAATAAAATTTACTTTATTCCCATGAAAACTGAATGAAAGAAGTCATTTTATTCCCTCTCCCTCTTTAACAAATCCTTCCAGAGAGTAACTTTTTGCACTGTGCTCCCCCCATACTCTTAAAGACTCAGATTTAGAAGGGAAGTGTCACTGTGGGATTACATCCACCTTAGAGTTAGATTCTGTTTTCCTGTGCATTAAGAATTCAGAGGCCATTACAGCAGACAGCAAGCTTTGAACCTGACTAAAGGTGCATTAAACTCACACTGATCTTTGCCTTGCCTTCTTTTCCCCATAGTCTCTTCCATATCTCTTCCACCAATCAAGTAGAAAAGGAGAAGGGGAGGGGGAGATACAACCTATAGTCCCAACCCTCTGCTGACAATTTTGCTTATAAGACATGAGGAAAGGAGAAGCACTTGCCAAAATATATAATCACATTCAGGAGGACCAGCATGCATTAAAAAACAAGGTCTACCAGACCTCATGGGAAACAACATTTTCTTCAAGGAGGAAGACTACTGAAAAGTCTTCTCTCGAATTCAGAAGTCAAAAAGTGCTTGACAAAGACCAAAAAAAAAAGCTGAAAATATGAGTACAAAAATGCTGAGTTTCTCTTGTTGAATACTTTAGTAGATGAATTAACACTAGGTCTAAATTTCAGTTTGGCTTTGATAATTTAGTGGCCTTCCAGCACCTGAAGGAGGGTTACAAAAAGGCTGGAGAGGGACTGTTTCCAAAGGCCTGCAGTAAGGAGGCGAGGGACAACGGCTTGAAATTACAGATTTGATGTTAGGAACCAGTTCTTTGTCAGGAGGGTTGTGAAACACTCAAGAGTTGGCCCATGGAGGTGGCTGAGGCTCCACCCCTGAACGTATTCAAGGTCAGGCTCAACAAGGTTCTGGGCAACCTGATCGAGTGGAGGATGTCCCTGCTGACTGCAGGGAGGGTGGACTAATGACCTCTAAAGGTCCCTTCCAACACAAAGCATTGTCCAATTCTCTAACAAGTGAGGCAAGCACCTCCTGAGTTCTGGTAGAGAACTGCCAACTCCCCTCTCGTTTTAATTGTCTTTTCTGAATGAATGCAAGTGCTGGAGGTGACTTCTCTCTCAGAAAACAAGTGGGTGTCTTCCAAAACATCATATGCCACTAAGAAAAAGGAAAAAAAACCAAAACACATCTAATTTATTTTGTTGCAAAGTCTCATTCAACTCGATGAGTGGTCAGGCTGAAGGAGAAACACTATGCTGACAGATGGAGCCAGACTGACCTTCAGAAGAGGAAGCAGGAAGGAGCCGAACAGAAACACTCAGCTCTGTCAAAATGTTGGCACTCCCATTGAGAAAGCATAAAGAGTATCCAATTCTGCCTTGGTTTTTTGCATCCTTCTACCAAAAGTCCATATTTTTCTGGATAATAATTACTATTTGTGCTACTTTAAATTGTGTTTTTCCACTTAAACATGACACTGACATTAAAAGCTTTTATTTTGGGTGTGAAAAAAGAATTGACTCACAAGCAGAACTTCATCAATTGTTCCACTGCTAATATTCTATTTTTACCCCTTCCAACTGTTATTTCTGCACAGTAAATTTTAAACACCAGCATTCCTGAAGTGCAGACACTCCCCTGAACTCACATCCACCACAATGCCTTGTGCAGAAAGGGTTTGGGTTTTTTACAGCCTATGAAATGCATTTAAAGCCCATTAAACACATAAAATAGCATTTGTACTAGAGAAAATTATTCCTAGTGGGAAGACTGTAAGTGTGGGTCAGTCCCTCAGGGGCAGACATACCTCAGAATTGTTGAGATGACACCTGTGGGTCCCCGAGAACCACCCCTCACTTGAGCACTGGTCAATGTCCACCTTCTGCAGGTTGATGTCGACTTTGACAACACCTCTGAAAAGAGAGAAAAGGCAACCTTGAACACAGCAGCTACAGAAACAGGATAAACTTCTTTAGCATGCTGTAACCTGCAAAGCAGAACTCCATCTTTCTTTTAAATGTGGAATTGGGTGAAACATCTGAGAACAGAAGTTCTGTGTTCCTGAAGCCAGGGTGGCAAACACGTTCTTGGGTTAGATCCTTACTAAGATGTGTCACAGCAAGAGTTTGGTAAAGCTAAGGCACTAAGTGTAAAGCAGCAGGTAAGAATCAGTTACACACTCAGACAACTTCATATCCTTCACATTTGCCAATGCAGCAAAGAGCTAAGACAAATACAAGAAAGAATCTGCAGTACTTCTGAGGCCAGCGACCTCCCCAGCTGATCCTGAGCACAGAATCAGGGGCTACACTGCACCTCCATATCAGTGATGACAACATCCTCCCTTTTACTCTGCCCAGACTACTAAAACTATATTTCCAACCCAATGAACTCTTTTTCCCCATGTTCCAGATGACCAGAGAGCTCAAGGGGAAAAACTGCCATATATACAAACTAACCCTTTATAAGATGTTGATGCCAATGGTTACAGGGTTATCTTAACCTGATAACAGAATCACAGGCTGTTAGGGCTTGGAAGGGACCTCTGGAGATGACAGAATCACAGGCTGTTAGGGCTTGGAAGGGACCTCTGGAGATGTCAGAATCACAGGCTGTTAGGGCCTGGAAGGGACCCTAAGAGACCCTGCCAGAGCAGGGCCATACAATCTAGCATAGGTGTCTGTCTCAGATGCTCACAGGAGGTAACCAATTCCTCATCTGATCACATGCACATCCCATCAACTAAGCTTCTAATGTTTTCTGGCCCTTTCCAAGTGAAAGTATTAGTGTGTGGGCTGGGGACAGGACCTATTCTGTAAGTGAATAATCTCACCATGGCTGTATACAGGTGCAGTGCAGGCAGCAGGACCAGGACCACCACTACTCCTTGCCCTCCCAGTTCACATTACACACCAAGCCCCTTGGCAATGGTCCCTCAAGCATTAGTATCATTATGACTACTCCAAGGAAATCAGTTTATGCAGTAGGAAAACCAGTGATGGTTTATCCTTATTAGAAGCATAACAGAGTCACCTGGGAGACTCTCAAACACCTTAGGGAAGCAGGTATTTATTTCCTTTACATGGAAAGCTTTTCCCTTGTGTGTAGTTTGGTTTTAACTGGTAGGAGAGGAAGCTCTCCCTCTAAGAAACACTTCCATGAAGAGGGAGGTACAGGCTGCAAATTAAGGGTAAACTAATGCTCATAGCCACATGGTGGAGAGAAAGGAAAGGCACTTCTGGATTTTTCATATTAGAATTAAGTAACTTGCACCTTTTGAAAACTGATGCAATTATTTTGTTCAAAATAGATGCAGAAATTAGATTCATTCAGGAGGTGCAACTGAACACAACCCCTTGTGATTATCCAGTCCAGCCACCTGCTCAAAGGCTCAGTCCAGTTGTGCTTTTCAGTAGCACCAATAATGGAGACTTCACCTCTGGCAAACCTGAGCTAGTGTCTGACCAGTCTCACAATGACAAAAAAGAAGCTTCTAATGCTTAATCAGCATTCCTTGTGTTTGTTTGTGCCTCTTGTGTTCTTTTACTGCCTACCCAGAGAAGATTCTGGCTCTGTCCAGACTCATGCTCCGAACCCCTCACCAGCTCTGTTGCTCCAGGACACATTCCAGCACCTCAATGTCATCCTTGTAGTGAAGGGCCCAAACCAGTATTTAAGATGCAGCCTCACCAGTGCTGAGTATAGGGGCTGATCACTTCTCTGTTCCTGCTAGCCACACCACTTCTGACAGAAGATGCTTGGTCACACTCAGACCGTGTCTCAGTATTCCTCCCAGGTTCCCTGACCCTGCTTCCCTCTTGTGCACTTTTATTTTACACCCAAGCTTTGATAGGGCTCCTTGTTCGACCACACAGGCCTGAAAATGATCCCACTTCAAAATCTTTTCACAACACTGCTTCCAGAAACACTACAAAACTCTTCCATCTGAATGCATTTCCTCTTTGCTTCTCTTCCAGTAAAGCTGTTCTTCAAAGCCTTTCAGTGTCTGCACAAACCCCATACAAGCATTACTACCTATGCTCTTCTATCTGCAACACTTCAATAGCTCAACCTGAACTTCCAAGTATGATTATTTTGGCATCTTTTCATAATTTTCTGGGGTGAAAAATATGCTGGGAAAAAACCCAAACAGTACAGGCCAGAAGCATGCATATGAAAGCAGTCTCTCCCAACAGTTACAATCCAACACACACCTTGCTTTTGCCCCCCATGGTGCACATGGTTCTTTTTGCACCCAGAATTCTGCAGTAGCTGCTCACACTTCACAGTTCTGCACAAGTAGGAACAGGGTTTGCAACTACTCTGGGATAGAATTATTTCAAAAGAGAAGTTTTAAGCATTTATTGAAAGGATCTTGATGGTACAAGCCTTCTACAGCATCATTTGGGATGCTCTGCTTCATGAGAAAAGACTGAAGGAGTCTGGTCTCTTTAGCTTGTTGAAGAGGAGTCTGAGGGTGACCTCCTTCATGTTTATAAAGATGTGAAGGGCAGTGTTTGGAATATGGAGCCAGACTCTGCTCCACAGAATCACAGAATCAACCAGGTTGGAAGAGATCTTCAAAATCATCCAGTCCAATCTAGCACCCAGCCCTAACCAATCAACCAGACCATGGCACTAAGTGCCTCAGCCAGGCTTTGCTTCAACACCTCCAGGGATGGGGACTCCACCACCTCCCTGGGCAGCCCATTCCAATGCCAATCACTCTCTGACAACAGCTTCCTCGTAACAGCCAGCCTAGACCTCCCCTGGCACAACTTGAGACTGTGTCCCCTTCTTCTGTTACTGGTTGCCTGGCAGAAGAGACCAACCCCACCTGGCTACAGCCTCCCTTCAGGTAGTTGCAGACAGCAATGAGTTCTGCTCTGAGTCTCCTCTTCTGCAGGCTGCACACCCCCAGCTCCCTCAGCCTCTCCTCACAGGGCTGTGCTCCAGGCCCCTCACCAGCTTTGTCACCCTCCTGTGGACACCTTCCAGCACCTCAACATCTCTCTTGAATTGAGAAGCCCAGAACTGGACACAGCACTCAAGGTGTGGCCTGACCAGCGTTGAGTACAAGAGAAGAATAACTTCCCTCATCCTGCTGGCCACACTGTTCCTGATCCAGGCCAGGATGCCATTGGCTCTCTTGGCCACCTGGGCACACTGCTGGCTCATCTTCAGTCTACTCTCTACCAGTACCCCCAGGTCCCTTTCTTCCTGGCTGCTCTCAGGCACTCTGTCCCCAGCTTGCAGCACTGCTTGGGGTTGTTGTGGCCAAAGTGCAGAACCCTGCACTTGGCCTTGCTCAATCTCATCCCATTGGCCTCTGCCCACCCATCCAGCCTGTCTAGGTCCCTCTGCAGGGCTCTCCCGCCCTCCAACAGATCAACACCTGCTCCATGATGTTCAATGATAGGCCAAGGGGCAATGGATGCAAGATGGAGCACAGGAGGCTCCACATGAACATAAGGAGAAACTTTTTATCTGTGAGGGTGGCAGCACTCTGGAACAGGCTACCCAAAGAGGTTGTAGAGTCTCCTTCTCCACTAACACTCAAAACCCAACAGGATGTGTTCTTCTGTGACCTACTCTAGGTGATCCTTCTCTGGCAGGGGCATTGGACTTGACCTTTCGAGGTCCCCTCCAATACCTAACACTGTGACTGCGACTCTGTGATCTCAGCCCTGTACCCCATCATCATTACACAGAGTACACTGATACATAGTGATGCAATTCTCAAATTCATCTGTGATTAATACAGGAGCTGGCACAGCCTGTTTACCCACCCACATTTTCAGTTATTTTGGATCCAGCATTTGGAAAATGTAACATATGGAAGGACACATCCTCTAAGAACGTATAGGGCCCAGTTAGCTCCAAGTGCTGTGTATACTGAGCTAACTGTGAATAACTGCAGCTCTGTCTCAATAGCAGCAGTCAAGACAAATACCAAGTTGAAGAGCAGGCTCAGCTTGTCAGCATAACACATTCATCCACACTGACAATGCTGCCTGGCTGAGCCCAAGCCGCAATGATAAGTTAGTAACAATATTACTGGTAATTGGGGACCATCTGGCAAGTAAGGAGGCTTTGTTAATCTCCTTATAACAATAAATATTTGGTTTCTGCCACGATTTTACAGCCCCTACACTAAAAAAAAAAAGATATTTAAGGCTTGCACCTTCATGTTTAACATTTAGATCTGAAAGAATTAGTTGAATTGTACATAAGAGATAATCACTGAAGAATGATGTCATCAAGGATTTTCTGTCGGGTCAGAGGTTTGATTTAAGAGGCTTTTGTGTCTGCCTTCATCTCCAGCACCACTGCTGGCATGCTGTTTGCCTTCAGATCCATGCCAGAAATTGATTTAAGCTTATTTTCCCCAACCTACTAGCTATCTTGATAGTTTCAGTAGTTATATTTCACTGTAACAACATGTTGTGAAGCCTCTATCTACAGAAGATTTTTTTCATCTGTACTCTTACACCATGAAAAAGGGAGCCTGTTCTCTTCCTCCCTGCCAGCTTAAGCTAGAACTGCACAGAATAACTATACCAACATTTAAATGGTGGCAAACAGTATTTTTGTCCTCTAGATCTTCAGAAGATTGACACAGAAGTCATCACAACTTAGCTAAACAGAATCACAGAACTTTAGAGGTTGGAAGGGACCTCCAGAGATCACTGAGTCCAACCTCCCTGCCAAGGCAACATCACCCAGGGTAGTTCACACAGGAATGCATCCAGGAGGGTTTGGAAAGTGTCCAGAGGAGGAGACTCTGCCACCTCTCTGGGCAGCCTGCTCCAGGGCTCTGTCACCCTCACTGTGAAGAAGTTTCTCCTCATGTTGAGCTGAAACCTTCTGTGTTCTAGTTTGTAGCTGTTGCTCATTGGCTTATTGCTGCTGACCAGCAAAAGGACATTGGCCCCAGCCACTTGGCACCCACCTCTCAGATATTTATAGCCATGGATAAGATCTCCTCTCCAGACTCAACAGCCCCAGTGCTCTCAGCCTCTCTTCACAGGGCAGAGGCATTCAAAGTTTGCCTTGTAATTCTGAACAGTAGTTTTTGTACTTGCAAGCACTGCAAGCTGTCATAACTAAGGTATAAAGGCATGGTTATCACATGCTGAAGCAGATATCAACCCCCAAATCTAAACTGCTGTCCAGCTTCTTGCTGCTTCCATTCAGCCTTACATACTGTCCTTCAGATGCCCTCCTTACCAAAAACCAAGGAGAAAAGAAAAAGATTGTCTCCAATTCCCTCCATGAATGCACCCTGCAATTAGTAGAGCCCACATTTCAGAACAGACATCTCTCCTGCTTCTTCTCATTTTGGAAGCTGCCACTTTCAAGCACATTCATTTCCAAACAGTGCACACTGAAGCTCTTGCAGTGTATCAGCAGAGCATCCCAAATTCATTCTGGTGTCAAATGAAGTTACTTTCGGTTGCAAGCCTTACTGGCAATCAGGAGGTCCAAGCTGCTTCTGGAAGTTGAGATTTTGGCTGCTGCGTCACTTACATACTTTTTCAGCTATCACCTCTGCATATCCAACTAACTTCACAAAATATCCAGTGGCTTCACAAAAAGTCACTGGGACCTTATACACAACATGGTTTTTGAACTAAAGCCTGGTTTGAAAATTAGAGCAGAGTAGATTTGGATGATAGGAACAAGTTCTGTGCCATGAGGGTGGTGGAACACTACAACAAGTTGCCCAGGGAGGTAGCTGAGGCCCCATCCCTGGAGATGGAGTCCTCACCTCCATCCCTGGAAAATTGATGGAGTGGCTCCTGCTGGAGGGCATCTCAAGGCACTAGGAAGAGAAGAAGTTTATCAGGAGTAGACAGCATGGATTTACCAAGGGGAAGTCATGCTTGACTAACCTGATAGCATTTTCTGATGCCATGACTGAATGGGTAGATTCAGGGAAACCAGTGGATGTAGTCTACCTTGACCTTAGCAAAGCCTTTGACACCATCTCCCATGACATTTTAGTGAGCAAGCTGAGCAAATGTGGAAGAGCAGACGCTGAGGTGGGTTAGGAACTGGTTGCAAGATAGAGTTCAGAGGGTGGTGATCAGTGGTGCCAGGTCCAGCTGGAGAGCTGTGACTAGTGGAGTCCCCCAGGGATCAGTGCTGGGGCCAGTCCTGTACAACATCTTCATCAATGACATTGATGAGGGGACAGAGTCTGCTCAGCGAGTTTGCTCACACCAAACTGGGAGGCTTGGCTGAGACAGCTGCAGGCTGTGCAGCCATCCAGAGAGACCTGGACAGACTGAGAGCTGAGCACAGAGGAACCAGATGAGGTTTAACAAGGACAAGTGCAGAGTCCTAAACCTGGGAAGGAATAATAAACTGCACCAGTACAGGCTGGGAGGTGATCTGCTGGAAAGCAGCCCCAAGTAGAGGGACCTGGGGGTCCTGGTGGGTAACAACCATGGCACAGCAATTTGGCCTTGTGGCCAAGAAAGCTAATGGGATCCAGGGGTGTATTAGGAAGAGTGTGTCCAGCAGATCAAGGGAGGTTCTCCTCCCCCTCTACTCTGCCCTGCTGAGACCTCATCTTGAATACTGCCTTCAGTTTTGAGTTGCCCATTTGAAGAGGGACAGGGATCCCTCTTCAGGGACAGGAGAGGGTCCAGCAGAGGGCTAAGAGGATGATGAGGGGACTGGAGGGCATGGCTTATGAGGAGATGCTGAGGGACCTGGGGCTGCTTAGTCTGGAGAAAAGAAGACGAGGAGATTTGATAAATGTCTGTAAGTATCTGAAGGCTGCCAGGAGCAGGGGGACAGGCTCTGATCACTGGGATAGGACAAGGAGCAATGGGTGTAAGTTGCAGCAAAAGAGGTTCCACCTCAACACAAGGGGGAATTTCTTTACTGGAAGGGTCACAGAGCACTGGCACAGGCTTCTCAGGGAGGTTGTGGCATCTCCTTCTGTGGAGACTTTCAAGGCCTGTCTGGATGTATTCCTCTGTGATAGATAGTATTGTCCTGCTCTGGCAAGGGGGTTGGACTCTATCTCCTTGGGTCCCTTCCAACTCCTAATATCCTATGATCCTGTGAGATATTCAAGGTCAGGCTCAACAGGGCTCTGAGCAACCTGACCTAATGAAGCATGTCCCTGCTCCCTGCAGCAGGACTGGGCTGATGACCTTTGGAGGTCCACTCCAACCCAAACCATTCTATGACTTTCATTTGCCCATACAGCACCACTAACTTCTTTCTTAGGACAGAAACACTTACCACTTCCTCAGCCAGAGCACGACTGCTGCTTTCCAGCACACATTTCTCACTGAAAATCAACTTAAACCGAAGAGGAAAGAATGAACAGCAGTGTGGGCACATGAATTAGGAGTCACCTGCAAAGAAAATCCCTCTAGGCCATTTGGAACAGTACTACAAGGGCCAGGACACTGAAAAGCTGAATCCTGTTGCCTGAAGAATTATTCCAGGTTTGAGATTTATGGCATGCAGTGCTGCCTCTCTGGGGATTTCCCTGCACTTTAATCAGAGCTTTCCTAGATACTTCAAGAAGTGGTGATTTTGTTTGTTATTTTATTTCTGCTTAGGGATAGTCAAGTAACTGCTGGCAGCTCAACTGTCACAAAGCATTACCTTGTACAGGAATGCAAGGTGATGGTGAGGTACCACTTACATTAGAATATCCCATGCAAAATTTTGTCCTAGAGCAAATTTCAAGCTATTTAGTGAGAAAACAACATTTTCAGTGTTCTCATTACTACCCATTATTATTCTGGAGCCCCTGTTACAATAGGGATGTGGAGATGCTGGAGCATGTGCAGAGCAGGGCCAGGAGGATGCTCAGAGGGCTGCAGCAGCTCTTTTGTGAGCACAGACTGAAAGAGTTGGGGCGGTGCAGTCTGCAGAAGAGATGGCTCCCAGGTAACCTTCTTGTGGCCTTCCAGTATCTGAGGGGGGCCTACAAAAAACTAGGCAGGGATTTTGAGCCTATCAGGGAGTGACAGGATAGGGGGAATGGAGCAAAGCTGGAGGTGGGGAGATTCAGACTGGATGTGAGGAGGAAGCTGTTGAGCATGAGAGTGGAGAGTGTCTGGAATGGGTTGCCCAGGGAGGTGGTTGAGGCCCCATCCCTGGAGGTGTTTAAGGCCAGGCTGGATGAGACTGTGAGCAGCCTGTTCTAGGGTAGGGTGTCCCTGCCCAGGGCAGAGGAGTTGGAACTAGATGATCCTTGTGGTCTCTTCCAACCCTGACTGATTCTATGATCTATGGGGTCAGAAAGGCAGGTGGACAGAGAGAGCCTCAAGGACTGGTATAGAAAGTGATTTAAGAGAAGAGATTAGGAACACAGAAGTTGCAAGGGCCCTACATCAAACCTTTTTGTTTGGAAGAGACCTTTAATATTGAGTCCTCTACCTAACTAGACCAAATCTTCTGACACTGAAAACTTATTTAAAGATAATTTTAAAATTGAAAAATGTTGGCATTTAAAAGGAGGAAACTGAGAAACAGAGACCCAAATAAGGAATATACAAAGCTACAAGAAGGGAAGTCAAAACCAGAAAGACATTCTCAGGAGCAGCTTTAGGAATTAAAAACTTCAAATACCTCAGAAAAAATGAAGCCTGAAGATGTAAAAGGCCAACAGACAACAAAGATAAAACACAGTACTCAGAGCAGAGGCAGAAATTCTATTACAGAGCACTTCAGAGGCAGGAAGGCTCCAACCTTTGAGCTACTCTTGTGAGTATCCACGTGGCAGAAGTCAGCTTTGACACGCAGGAAGGTTAACAAGCTGGGCACCACAGCTACCCCTTCTCTGCTCACCACGTTCACAGATGACCACAGATCACTGACCAGCAACAAAGTCAACTAAATCTGACTGACACAAAGATGATGAAAAACACTCTCCAAAGTTCCTTTATCATGGGAACTGAGACCTCAGCAGTAAATACAGATTCATGGGCATTTAAAAACAGGAAAGACTTTTTTTCTCCTCCAAGCAGTTCATAATTATGGAATCCCATGTCAAACTGCATTGTAGAAGACAAAAATGGATTAGAGAGTGAGTAAGAATCATGTAGCTCAGTTTAATCCATACTTTCTTTCAACACTCATTCAGATGGAGTGCAAAAAAAACAGCTACTATTTGTACTGTTTATTATTTGCAGATGGGATATAACCAAGATAGGAGAATTTCCACTGCTCTTATTTTTTCCTCAAGTACCTGCCAGAAGCTGCTTCTTGAGAGAGGGTTAGGTAAGCCCTTCATTTGACCCAGCACAGCAGTGCTTTTGTTCTTACATTCAGGAACATTTCTCTTGCCCAGCCAAGGTTCAGGAACTGAATAGGAAGTGACAGTCCAGGAGGTGAATCTCAGATAAAGGCTGTCACATGCACATCTCTTTCAGAAGAGCTTTGATAACCTGCTGTGCTGGAAGCTTTGCCCAAAATGGGTGGGGGTAAAGAACAGAGGAGCAGAAAAAGCAGTTTGACCCTAAAAGCTAACTCCTTTCACTGCAACTTACCATGTGCTACAGTTGTGCACAATAGAGTATGTTTCAATCCTCCTCAGACCATATTTGACTATTTCCTTTCACAACTACTTTTGTCCCTGCATCCTAAAGGTATTCTGACCTGCTAGATGAAGCACAGCACAAGAGCAATGGCCAATTCCCCAAAATGTTAGCTTATGACAACAGAACATTAAAGAAAAGGAGAGCACCAGGCAGGAGAACGTTTTGAACTGCAAAAGCAGCATTTCATTCATCAGATTTGGGGGATAATTGATGTCATTGCAGACAGCTGAAACACTGCACGTGAATCTGACTGCATTCAAGAAATACTGGAACAAGACAGCAGAGAAGGGACCATGGCAACAGAGGGTTTATGAGAGGAGGCTAAAGAAAGCTGGTTTGTGTAGTCTAGTAAACAAAGGTGGAGAAGGGACTGCTGCCTATAAATAGCACAGGGCAACAAGCACCAAAGAGTGCTATTTCTGAGAGAAGGCAGTGCTGGAACAGGAATAAATGGACGAGAACTGACTGGATGAATCTGCATTAGAAAGCAGAAGCAGCTATCCAACCTGGCATGTCAGGGGACTGCAGAGCCTAGAGTGAAACCTACCTGCATTAAGATGGGAGATCAGTCAGCTGATGACGTGGAGTGGGCTTGTGACACCAGCAGATCAAGTCAGTGACCCAGAAGATGGTATTTTTGGGCCTTCTCAGAGTTTTGTTTGCTTCTAGTAGCTGACTACTTGCACATCTTTCTTGCACATCAAGGAGTGCTCCCCTCCACTGCAGAAGCAATGAATACCTTTTGTTTCCTCAGCAGCGGCCAAGCAACAAAGAAATCTGACCTGCAGCTTCTCACACCTTTCTACTCTCACAGTTGGGCTGGAAAGGCATCCACTGGATCACCACATGCCACAGATTGCAGTTCATTCTCATTGCGTGATGCAAAGAAGCAAGAGGAGGGTCACTGAAGATCAGTAACAAATGCTGAAGGGATTGGTTAGTATCACTAAGTGGATCACTTCTAGTCTCTGTGGATCCTCATTTCTGAATGAGAATCTGCACTGTACTTTGTAAGCAGGTGGTAATGCTCTCTGCACTTCAGGCTGACCAAAGATTAGTGAGGGCAGACAGCAAAACACCAGCAAGCACTAAGAAGCTGCAGGGAGTCAGCACTGCTGGCTGCTGCTAGTGGACCTACTGAGCCTGAGCCACTTCTGGGTCATGTTATCAGCACAATCAAGTTATCTTTGGTTCCCCCACTTCATCTCAGTATTTGCTACAGTGCTAGCCTTGGCAAGGTAACAACCATAATCTCTCAACCCTCCTTGGCCTTCACTTGGAACAGTTTGGTTGTCATCTCTTGGAAAGGTGAGGGGGAGAGCAGAAAGCAAAATTTAAGACAGATAGCCAGCAGTTTGTGAGAGTCTCCATGCTGAAACACTTGCCTCCTCTGGCAGAATGCTCTACAACCCTTCAGGACACGAAGAACAGAGTTGGAGGGGACTCGCTGCAGTTTCAGAACACCACAGACGACAGCACTGCAGCAGCAGCACAAGTTCAACACAATCAGTCGTAGTTATTAGCACTGCCAGCATTAAGTCTTCCACTGCTACACCACATGATACAGGAGAGATACCAAGAAGCAGAAGCAATGAATTTCTTTCTTTAACCTGACAGAACTCTCTCCAATGGAGATAAAGATCTCCAGGGATGGGGCTTAAGGCCAGGCCGGATGTAGCTCTGAGAGACCCAATATAGTGCAAGGTGTCCTTGCCCATGGCAGGGGGGTTGGAAATGGGTGATCCTTGAGGTCCTTTCCAGCCCTGACAATTCTGTGATTCTACAACAGTATATTCCTGAATGTCTCTTACCCTAATGTACCACAGCATAAACCCAGTGCCAGCAAAGAAGAAAGTACCTCAACTGTTAGAAGGATGTTAAAGGGGCATGCACTAACTTACCACAAATGACCTGATGCCAGGCTATTAAATGGAAGGAGCATGTAAACTGATCCATTAACATGTTCCTAACAGATGGTTGGGACACACTCTGCTGGGAGAGCCAACGTGGCTCTCTCAAAAGATGAAGGTTAATACATACTGCTTTTTGGCATATGGGCCTTAAGCAGGAATTTAAAGTTAAACCACTGTGCCACTCAGACAGATGGTATGGGGAAATAAAGCTTATTTCATGAGGCATCTTATAGTAATTAACAATACCCTTCTAATAACTACATTAGATTTTAGTTTTCTATGATATGGTATGGGGAAATAAAGCTTATTTCATGAGGCATCTTATAGTAATTAACAATAACCTTCTAATAACTACATTAGATTTTAGTTTTCTATGATATGGTATGAGGAAATAAAGCTTATTTCATGCAGCATCTTATAGTAATTAACAACACCCTTCTAATAACTACATTAGATTTTAGTTTTCTATGACATGGTATGGGGAAATAAAGCTTATTTCACGAGGCATCTTATAGTAATTAACAATAACCTTCTAATAACTACATTAGATTTTAGTTTTCTATGACATGGTATGGGGAAATAAAGCTTATTTCACGAGGCATCTTATAGTAATTAACAATAACCTTCTAATAACTACATTAGATTTTAGTTTTCTATTACATGCTTATGCTTTAGGCCATTTCCTCTCCTCAGAGCTCACACGAAGGCTATGTGCCTATCAAGTATACAAAAACTACTGTGCAAACACTAAGCCATCCCATAAATCCTGGGAAAAGGGTATTTTGTTCATAATATTTCCTATGTAGCTGCACTGATTCTTTCAGTATCCCAAAGTAAGGTTTTATTAGAACCCTGTCCTAAAATGCAATGCACCTCAAACTATCCTTCAGTCTTGCCAGGTGTCCACGTAGACATAATGTGCATCATCTTCCACCTGCTGCTCTTTGTAGTTAACAAAACCAAACCTATCCATTTTCTCAGAAAGGTTTACCAACACATGCTTGGTTTTGACACAACAAAACTGTCTTCCTTTTGTCCTAGTTCAGCCTGACAGCAACAGAACACTTTGCATTCACACAGTATGTCCCACTGGGAGATTTTTCTAAAATAAGAGGTTCTCCAAGTTTCAGTGCACTTAATGAACACCCTTTGAAGTGTCTGCATGACCACAGGTTAGTCTACTCCTTCAACTGGAGTGATTCCTACATGGCAAAGAGAGGCTGGGAAGATGAGGAAGTGAAGGCAGCGCTTTGTATTGCGCCCAGGAGGACCTCTACTGGTTGCCTTAACCGGACCAGAGTGGACCCGGTGTGTTCTACTAAACCAGAGCCATCAGAGCAGAAACCAACACTACTGAGATGCTTCCTGGCATCACAGGACTTTGGCACAGGGCTGAGATTGAAGCTTTACACTCTTGCTGAAAACACATGTTTTTTTCCTCTTCACTTTAGTCACGACTAAAAGCTTGACTTCAGCTTACATCAAGCTCTACATTCTCAGCTAACTGGTTAGCAGCTGCCACACCATCCCCCTCCTGACGGTTCTTCAGGTTACTTGAACCTCTTCCCTCCATCATCAGCCTACATTTGCTTTCATCTGCACCCTGAAGTTCATCAAACGTGGAACACTGCATCTCCATCCTTGATGAAGTTTCCTGCACTTTTCCAGACCTCCTGCTAGAGTCCAGAAATGCTCTGCAGTAGAGCTCTGCTTCTGTTTTGGTTGTGAGAGGAATTCAGCAGAGCCTGCAGGTGAGCTCATTTTACCTTAATCCTACCAGCCCTCCAGGTGTGAGGATTTCAAGGCAAAAGGTAATTCAATCGAGAAATACACAGCCACTCTCCATTCAGAGTCAATCTCACTGGATTCTGGACTAAACCAAGAAAAACTGTTCACAGGCACTACTGCTTCACTGCCTGTTATCTGCTGTGTTCTTTCTTCACCCACTACTGACTCACAGCGCAGAGCAAGTTCTGTCCTACACTCTCATCCCCTGACAAATGCCAGCTGCTTCTGGGCAGTGGGCATTCCTCAGGGCACAGAGTTACCCAAGAGCACAACCACAGCAGTACCAGTGAGAGAATCCAGCATCTTGTACCCACGGGTTGCTCTCATCCCTTGGAGAAATTGCTCTTTGCTGTCACAACATGGTGACACAAGAAGGGATGGTTTTGTGTCTCCTACCTGTAGCCCAGTGGCAGAATCCTGGAGGTAACAGCAATAAACCAAACAATTTCCACTTACATCAGGCATGGGCTACACAGCTGTGTAACCGGAGGGTCCTAAGGGAAGCTCTCCTACTGCCAGCTCAGGTGGTAGCCACATGCCATACGACAAACTGCAGCCAGAAGCACTCCTTTACCGACAGACATGCTGACCACTGCCCGGGCTGGAGCACCCCTCAGTCGATGTGCTCTCTCCGGAGACCAGATACCAGTTCACCAGCACAGCGACATTTGCTCAGCTGTTCCAAGTCACAGCTGAGGTCAAGCTAGGCTCAGCTACGCAGTGAAGAAACAACCCTTCGGTAAACATCTTCCTCTCTCAGCCAGAAACTGACTACAGCTGGCAACTGCTGCTCTCCCCACCAGAAGCAGAGCAGGAGCTAATCCACAGGCACACCTGTTTCGACGGGAGCAGAGAACACAGACCCTCTCACAGCTGAGCATGAAGTTGCTCTTTCACTGAGCAAGTGCTCCCTAAAGCACACGGAGGTAAGGCTCAACGAGGCCTGAGGTTGCTCTGCCTCTGCGGTGTGCCTGAGCAGCCTGCTTGGCAAGGGTTGCTCAGGTCACTCCAGAAACGCTTCACGACCTGCCCTGGGGGAGGGCAGAAGCAAATCCCCCACCTCACCCTTTCCTCGATAGAAAGCAGGCAGAGGAACCCTTGTCCTACCTGAACTCGGGGAGCAGGTTTGGCCGCAGCCCATAGAAAGCTGCCGAGAGTGTCACCAGCCAGCCGGGTTTGTAATTCCCATTCTCACACTCCAGGTACGGCGAGGACCACCTGATGTGGTTCTTGTCTGCAGTGAAGCTCTCCCGCCTCTTCCAGCTGTTCTCTGAAGTTTTGGGGCCCGTGTTTAAGACCCTCCTGTGCAGATGTGGCCTCCACTTGCGCTTCAGGCCGTGGAACCACTCCGTCTCCACAGAGGCGTTGGCCAGGCGGTGAGCCGAGGAGGACAAGTCCTGCAAGAGGACCTGGCTCTCGTGCCTGCTGGCCTGCAGGAACACCTGGGGCGTGGAGAAAGGCTCCGTGCTGAAGGTGATAGCTGCCCTCGAGATGTTGGGGTCTCCCTCCAGGAGGCTCCTGATCAAGGCGCGGTACCACTCCAGGTCCTCCTGCAAGTTCTGCTCCCGCGACTTATTGCTCTGGAGGATCATGTTGAGGAAGTTGGTGGCATGGGTGAGGGTGTCGAGGGCCCCGTGCAGGGAGGGGTGCGAGGTGAAGCGCGACTTGCCGGCGAGGCTGGCCAGCTCGTAGCGCCCGGAGCAGTTGGCACGCCGCAGCTCCCGAGAGTCACCCGTGTAGAGGAACGAGGCCACGTCCTGGGGCACCTCCTCAGCGAGCCGCTGCGCCAAGATGGTGCTCTCCGTGGAGCGGCTCCGCGGAGCGGGCGGAGGATCCTGGCTCTTGATGTGGTTGTAAATAGGCTGCTTTCCTCTGAGCACCCGCTCCCGGCCGCGCGCCGCCTGCCCTTGGCCGGCGGCAGCCCCGAGCCCCCGCTGGGCGAGGAGCAAGAGGAGAAGAAGCCGGAGCAGAGCCATGTCCCCCGGCGCTCCCGGTGGCGCAGGCACAGCGAAGCGGCTGAAGACAGAGCTTCGCGCAGGCGGCCGCGGCGCAGAGGCAGGACCGCTTCGGGGCGGCTGAGCGGCAGCGGGACGAAAAACGGCCCCCGGGCCACGAGTCACCTGTGGCGGCACCGCCCGCGCGCTGCCCAGCGCCGGGCGCCGCTCAGCCCCACCGCCCGCGCAGAGCGGCTCGCAGCCCCTCCGGCGACAGCCGCGGCCGCAGCCGGCCCGCCTGCGCCTCCTCCCGCCGCGGCCACCGCGCTCACTGAGCTGATGCCCAGCGCAGCGCGCAGGGACGGCGGCGCCCGCGCCCGGCGCAGCGGCGGGTCCCCCCGCGGCGCCCCGCCGCCGCTGCCGCCACCCGAGCTCCGCCGCTCCGCATCCTTCGGGCGCCGCTGGCCGGGAGAGCGGGGTCCGCGGCGCGGCACTGCCACTTGCTACAAGGATAGGCAGGGCGAGACGGGCGGAGCTGCTGCCTGGGAGCCAGTACTCGGCTCTCTGACGGAGACCCTCCACACACGCTCCTGCGCCCGGGGGCGGCTGCTCCCCGAGCGGCTCCGCCACAGGCAAACGACCGACACCCCTTCGCCGCCAGCCCTTATAGGTGTATGCCCGGCAGCGGTCGCTCTGTGTGGCCGCCGCGCTTGTCAGTCAGCCGGCAGCCATTCACGGGGCAGGGGAACGGTGCCGTGCGGTGCGGAGGGAGGCGGTGCCGCTGCCGCGGACCGGCGTCGAGGTAGCTCCTGCACCTGCCGCTGCTGCCGGTTTGGCTTGACTCGGCTCGGCGCGGAGGAGCCGGTCCCTCGTATCAGCAGTGGCTGCGCTCTCTCCTCGGCACTGGGGTGGGGGTCGCGGGCAGGGAACCGGCCCCCGGGGAAGACCCCACCATGCAGTGCCCGGGGCTCGCCCACGGAGTGTGGCAGCGGCACCCGCTGGCCGGGCGGGGAGCGGCGCCTACGCGTCGAAGGTGATCTCGGGGGAGCTGCCCGTCAGCCGCCGGTGTGCGTGGAGAGGAGGCAGGTGCTGGCTCTCCAGAATCTCCCCGCTCCCGCAGCGCTGCGGGGGTGGGACGGGAGAAGCCCGGCGCTCCGGGGGAAGGCAGCTACAGCGAGATCCGCAGAGTGTGGGCTGGGTGGCTGTCAGGGCTGCCTGCTGCCGTGCGAGGAAGGCGCTCTCGCCTCCGGCAGCTTTGGGGATAAGCGGCAGGGAGGTATGGGCCCGCTCCTCGGCTTCCCCAGCAACGCGTGGGCAGCCTGGCAGCCCTGGGAGGGAGGAGGGAGGGAGGCCTTGGGCAGGGAACGCGGCGGCTGGGTGCGAATGAGTAACTGTCTTCTGGGGGCTTCGGGGCCACAGTCCATGTTCCGTGCAGGTGCTGCCGTGCTCCCTGGGCTCCTGGGGTGGGCTGCCCCACATCTGACCCGGAACAGACCGAACATGGAATACGTCCCACCAAAATGGGAGTGGGGCTGCGCCCCCTCCCAGCTACAGTGGCTGGCTGATTGTATGTAACCATAGTCTTTTCTCCTCTTTTCCCCCTGGTATTTCAACTCTGAGAAGCTAATTCTTGCTACTGTCTTCAAAACTAAGCCTCTGCTTTCAACCGTGACCTGCAGAGCGGCTGTGTGGAGCTGAAGCAATGCAGGCAGATCGGACAGCTTTCCTCCCGTGTTGCTGAAACCACCCTGGAAAAAAGCAGCTGTTTCACAGGTAGTCAGGATTTTCCAGATAACGTGAACGTTTTTGGGGCCATCACATCAGTAATGCAGCTCTACTTTACCAGAGCATTTAAATGTTCAACTTTGTGCATTGTCTTTGGCAGAAGTGTTTATCTGTTCAGGATCTTACTGTTGAATGAAAGGGTTGTAACAGGAGGCAGATGGCAGAGGGCTGGCTTCAGAGGAGGTGGCCCACAGCAAAATCTCTCCATTATAATTAATTCCATTTTGGTTTAATCTGAAACTCCATTTTGGAATTCAAAAAGTGCAGATGAGAAGAGTAGTAAAAAGAGGATGCTATTTTTCCCCCCTTTCTCCTACACATGAGCTTGCACAGCCTATAAGGAGCAGATCTCAGTCATGCAGAATATATGATCTAATTTTAAATTACCAGCAAGATGTATCTGCTCCTTAAAACATACTCTTGTTTTAGAGTTATTTGAAACTACACTTAAAGGAATGCAGCTAAATTCTAAATGCAGCTAAATTCTAAATGTAGCTAAATTCTAATGTAGCTAAATCTAAGTTACACACACAGTCCATATAATCCTGGTGATATAATGCACTTTGCCTCCCCTTTAATAATTACCATATGTGGGTAAGACAAAATTAAAACTAGAGTTTGAGGTTTTTTTCTTCTTGCATGCAGTTGAAAAGGATCTTGAGTGTTTTTAAGAAGAGTTTACTTGTACTAAACATTCCCTCAAGTGAAGAGGCTGTGAGATTATTTAGAAGCTGCATATAGTGAACGACTCAGAAGGTGATATTTACAGTTTAGCACAGCACGGGGAATCTGTGCTTCCAAGTCTGCGCTGAACAAACACCTGAAGATGCCTTGTTTGCTGTGGATAAGTGAGAACCAGGGCTTTTGACAGGAGCAGCTGTCAGGACTGAGCTAAACTAACATGGGATCAGCTACACGGGGAGCTAGCAATGGCAACATAAATAAACATTTATACTTTTTAGTGGTGTGCCTGTGCTGCTTCTCTTGACTGACTGTCATGGGGTGCTCTAAAGGAAAGGTCACTTCCCTGATGAGAATTCACTTCTCCTGCAGCATGACTATTAAGACTTACCTAGGCCTGCTAAGTGGCCACGTTTCTATCGTCTCAGGATAATCCAATATTCCTTTAAAGTACTTGCTTAGTAAGTTACTTCTGTTTCCTTATCTCCTTGTAGTTCTTCCAAATACTCCTCTCCAGTGGCACCCACCATACACCCACCCCCTTATCACTAACGCCCCCTGAAGGTGCTGTTCTTAACACAAAGGTTTGCCAGGAGCAAAAGACCAAACGTGTTAGGGCATGACTCCAGCTGCTGGAACAGGCTGCCTGGGGGCTGTGGAGTCTCCTTCTCTGGAGATATTCAACACCCACCCGGCCACATTCCTGTGTGATCTGGTGTAGGTGATCCTGCTCTGGCAGGGCGGTTGGACTGGATGAGCTTTTGAAGTCCTTTCCAGCCACTGCCATTCTGTGATTCTGTGATTTTCTCTCACCTCAGAGTCCAAAGGCTCTCATTTTCCCTGTCTCAGGGGTTTGCTCAGCGACTGTACTCTCTGCTCCATTGAATCAGAGGCAGAGGACAAGAGGTTAGCTGGAGGACTTTCTCGTGAAGGATGCTGGGTCTGTTGTTCAGTCTTATATAGCTGCATCACAGAAGATTCAAAGAGCCTTTCTTTATCCTCTAGGGCTTCCTCCTGCAGTCAGTTCAGACCTGCTCCCAAACACCTGTTGGGTGCAAAATGAGGCCCAAAGTGATTTTAAGCTGTTGGCAAATGTGCATCTCCATGTGGTTTTGTAAAGCCTGTTCTGCAGGACTGAAGCCTACTGTTAATGACCCAGATCCACTGATGTGGAGATATGGAAAGGTAGTATCCTCTTAAAGAACCCCAACAAATATTTTTATTTATATGATGTTACCAAGGCTTGGAAGAGATGTAGGCACCTTTTGACCTCTGCATTTTTTGTTTTAATACTAAAATGCACTGGTGAGTCTGGCCTGTAATCAGATGACTCTCTGAGAAATCTGCTCAGCTCTAACCAGTACAGTGTGGGAATGGACTGATTGAATCATGTCTCCTCTGTTTCTGCCTCAGTTCTGTCAGAGGTGCTGCTCCAAGCCACCCACCAAAGAGCAGCTGAGATCTATCTGACCACTGCCAAATACAGAATGCATCAGGTTGGAAGGGTCCCTCAAACATCATGCTGTTGTGTGGCTCCCCCTACCCTAGTCAACAAGGATGTCTCCAACTGGATCAGACTGCTCAGAGCCTCATCAAGTTTGGCTTTGTATGTTTCCAGGGATGGGGCCTCCACCACCCTCCTCTTGATACACAACCTCACAACCTGGATCTCCCCTGCTCCAATTTCAAGCCATGCCCCCTCATCCTATCACAGCAATCTCTTCTAAAGAATCCCTCCTTAGCCTTCCTGTAGGTCCCCTTCAGATGCTGAAATGCTGCTATAAGGTGTCCCTGGAGCTTTCTCTTCTCCAGGCTGAACAACCCCAACTCCCCATACCCATTGTCATAGGAGAAATGCTCCAGCCCTCTCATAAACTTCGTGGTCCTCTCTCTGGACTTGATCCAGCAGTTCCATGTCCTCCTTGTGTGGAGGACTGCAGAGCTGGACACAGTATTTCAGGTGATGTCTTCCAGACCAGAGTGGCAGAATCCCCTCTCCATGCACTGGCTATGCTTCTTTTCAAGCAGCCCAGGATGTGATTTGATGTCTGGGCTGCAAGTGCCCATTGCTGACTCATGTCCAGCTTCTCATCCAGCAGAACTCCAAGCCTTTTCTTAGGGCTGTTCTCATCTCCCAGCCTGTACTGATAATGAGGATTGTCCTGACCCAGGTGCAGGACCTTGCTCTTCACTTTGTTGCACCTCATGAGGTTACAGCTATGGCAATCGCTGTGTGCAGAGGACCCATCCATGCAGGGTCTCCATTGACTGTATTACCTAGCAGGCTAGAAGTCTGCATTTGGATGTCACCTGAGCTCATCCTGACTCTAATTACAGTGTGGAAAAAATAGCAGTGCAAAATGTTAGCATTTTTTAACAGACTACAGTGAGTGTAACCTACTTCTTCCTCCAAGCATGGCCTATACAGAAAACTCTTGGTGTATCTGAGCTGTTTGAAGTGCTGGAGGCATCAGAATTCTCACATGTTTAAAACCAGCTAGAACAAAGGGAAGACTGCTGTGGCTATGCAATGTATTCAAAAAACTCAGCTATAAATTGGTGTTCTAAGCTGGTTAGCTGATGTACAGAGTATGCTCATGGAATCACAGAAACACAATCATTTTGGTTGCAAAAGCATCAAGTTCAACCATTCCCTAGCTCTACTAAGGCTGATGGTAAACCATGTCCCTCTGCACCACATCTCTGCCTTTTTGAAACACTGCATCCAGTTCTGGAGCCCCTATTACAAGAGGGATGTGGACATGCTGGAGTGTGTCCAGAGAAGGGCCACGAGGATGCTCAGAGGGCTGGAGGAGCTCTGCTGTGAGGACAGACAGAAAGTGTTGGGGCTGTTGAGTCTGGAGAAGAGGAGGCTCCGAGGTGACCTTCTTGTGGCCTTCCAGTGTCTGAAAGGGGCCTACAAAAAAGCTGGGGAGGGACTTTTGAGGCTATCATGGAGTGACAGAACTAGGGGAATAGAGCAAAGCTGGAAGTGGGGAGACTCAGACTGGACAGGAAGAGGATGTTGTTGAGCATGAGAGTGGTGAGAGCCTGGCATGGGTTGCCCAGGGAGGGGATTGAGGCCCTGTCTCTGGAGGTGTTTAAGGCCAGGCTGGATGAGGCTGTGGGCAGCCTGTTCTAGGGTAGGGTGTCCCTGCCCATGGCAGGGGGGTTGGAACTAGCTGATCCATGTGGTCCCTTCCCTGACTGATTCTGTGATTCTACCTCCAGGTATGGGGAATCAGCCATCTCCCTGGGCAGACTGTTCCAGTTGTTGAGAACCTTATCAGGGAAGATCTTTCTTCTAATCTTTTCTTTCTTTTCTCTGGGCTAAATCAATACATTTCTTTCCAGGCTCTGCTTTCTAAAATTGTCAGTGATTCTGCTCTTCTCTTCTTGACTGTCCACTTTGTTAGCCTGTTTCTCTAGGTGTCCCAGACAAGGTATCTTCTGCAGGCTGTGTAAAATCCTCTTTAAACACCCTCCACATTGAGGTCTGCCTGTTTTTCGCCTTCACTACAATATTGACTACCACTTATCTCTCTAATGCTGTGTAATCCTCATAACCTTTCAAAACATATTGCTTCCTAGTTATCTATTAGCCTTTTTTGTTTGAGGATTTGAGCTCTGTTTTCTGTCTTTCCCACTACTTTGCACCTGACTTGTTGAATTTTACCTTACTGGTTTTAGGCCATTTCTCCTTCCAAGACTGCCTTTAATTTCTAGTCTAGTCTAGTCCAGTCCATTCCACTCCATTCCATCCCATTCTCACAGAATCACAGAAACATCCAGGTTGGAAAAGACCCTCGGAATCACCAAGTCCAACTTATTTCATGCCATTCCATTTCATTTCATGCCATGCCATTCCATTCCATTCCATTCCATTCCATTCCATTCCATTCCATTCCATTCCATTCCATTCCATCCCATCCTGCTCTTCAAACTGCTTTTACCTCCCTGTGCTTGTAGTAATTTGCTAATTTTGTGATCTTTTATTTCCTCATCCAGTTTTTCCCTTAAGCTGTTTAATAGAATGTAGCTGCAATCAGCACCCTTCAGGAACCTACTTGAAGTGTCATCCTGGCTTGATAGTACACAACTGATGCTTAGCTTTTGAGAATGACTTCAGAGGCAGTCACTCACCCACTCATGACCCACCTACACAATATTTCCTTAGCTTACTGATGAGAACCTCATGCTAAGTATGTAATGGATGTTGCTGATGCAAGCACACAGCACTGCTTCATCAGAGTCTGTGAGGTCAGTCATGAGTCACAGAAGACAATTGAGTTTGTTTCATATGGAGCTTTCTTGACAATCCCACATTTGCTGATTTTGATGCATTTATTATTTTCCAAGAAGCAGTTTAATAGTTTAATTCTAAATCTTCCTGATTACTTTTCTTTCATGAGCTTCTCTGTAACAATCTCTTCTCTTTTCCAGGCATGGTATGACTCTTCTTTCCCCAGCCACTTTAGAATCTTCCTCCCAGACCCTTGAAATGGCAAGGGGCAGTGTATGTTTGAAGGATCATGCCTCATCTCCAGCAGGAAATATTCCAGATTAAGAGAAAATGAATCTGTCAGACAGCATATTGATGGCTTTGGCTGCTAATTGTTTGTGGAGAGCTTGCATCTGATATACAGATACATCTAATATGCAGAGACCACATTTCACATGAACACTGTTCAAAAGCTCTGAAAGCTTAGTGACAGTCAGGAAAAGATAAGGGGATGCTGAAGCTGAGGTTGCAAATGCAGTCCAGCCTGCTCCTGCTTCACAGAAATTATTTGATTGCATTTCAGAACCTGAAGGCGACCTACAGGAAGGCTGGGGAGGGGTTGTTTAGAAGGGCTTCCAGTGATAGGATAAAGGTGATGGTTTGAAATTAGAGCAGGGTATTTAGGCTGGGCATAAGGAGGAAGTTCTGCACAATGAGGGTGGTGAAATACTGCCGAGGGTTGCCCAAACATGTGGTTGAGGCTCCACTTCTGGAGACATTCAAGGTGAAACTCGATGGGGGTCTGTGTAACCTGCTCTAGTTTGAGATGTCCCTCCTGACTGTAGGGAGGGTTGGATAAGATCAATGAGAGCTGCTTCTAGCCCAGTGCATTCTGTGAATGCTGGGAGACAGTGTCCACATAACCTGGCAGCTGTTGCTGACTTCAGACTCTGTTGCAAGGACATGCAGTGCACTGCATGTGCACTAAGGAGAGCAATACTGCAACTCAGAGCACATACCAACAGCAGCCAGATCCCTGTGCCATCTTCCATGCATTTCTTTATTTTAAATTAACACAAAGGTAATAAAGGCAGAGTACAGCAAATGGACTAAGTTACTAGCATGCTACCTGGGCTGCCTTTGCAGAATGAATCCCACTGCCTCACAATTTCCAGTATAAATGGTGTACTAAATCAGGACATTAAGAGGGCAACAACCTTAATAATGGTAGAAGAAGTCTCAATGGTACTAGTGTTTCAGTCACTGTGTTATGGAGCTGAAAAGCCAGCCTATGTCCCTTGCCTCAGCCATCCCTAGGAGAGCAGAAGCACAGCTGGCAGAGGAGAGCTCACTCCCCTGCCAGTCTGCAGCAAGAAAGGCATTTAACTGCAGCTTCTCATTCAGAGGGTAAAAGTACTTCTTGTGCTCGGCCACCTAGGTCATGGGTCATGGATGTCTCCTAAAGCACAGCCGGAGGTGGTAGATTAATAGCACCTAGGATGTTACTGTGGCAAGTGAGAGCTGGAGGTCTGTCTCAGCAAGAGCTTCAAAAACCACAACACTGAGAAGACTGACAGCTGGTCAGGGCCAAAATGGAGCAGGCAAGAAATTAATAAGCAGTAAAAGCACTAAGGCAAGATAAAGGAGGAATCACCCAAAAAGGAAAGGTTTTTAACAAAATACAAGGATCAGGAAAATTAAATCTCACCCAGGACACGTGCTGGTGAGTAGCTAAGTTTCCTATGAGCACCTTGCCTTCAGTAATGAGTGCCCTAATCAGCACAGTGCTTTTTAGCAGCTTAGCATACAGCCTTCAGGGAAGCATTGTCTGCTGGATGCAAGCACAGGCAAGAATAACATTCACAACACGTTCCAGAATAACATTCACAACATTTCCAACACTATCTCAGCAAAACTAAGTTGTTTATCTAGGAGGAAGTAATAGGTGCACCCTGACCTGCCAAACTGTAACCATGCTACCCTAATCCACCTGTACAGCAGTAGCATCATAGAATCAGACAGGGGTGGAAGGGACCATTGGGATCATCTGGTTCCAACACCCTTGCCATGGGCAGGGACACCTCACACTAGATCAGGCTGTCTAGTGCCTCATCCAGCCTTGCCTTAAACACCTCCAGGGATGAGACTTCCACCACCTCCCTGGGCAACTTCTTCCAGGGTCTCACCACCCTTACGGTGAAGAACTTCTTCCTAACATCCAGTCTGAATCTACCTATGTCTAGCTTTGTTCCATTCTCCCTAGCCTTGCCACTACCTGACATCCTAAAAAGTCCCTCCCCAGCTTTCTTGTAGACCCCCTTCAGATATTTAAAGTTCACAATAAGCTCAACTCAGAGCCTTCTCTTCTCCAGACTGAAATGCAGTAAAATGCTACCTGCTGTTTTCTTCCTTGCTTTCTCTCTGCTTGGGATTTAAGGCATTGCAAACTTCCCTAAACTTTCACAATATGATGGCCATGACAATGCCTTTGGATTTAACTATATTTCTGCCTTCAGTATTCCTCCTCCCAGTTATTCTATCAATGACTTTCATGGGGGCTTTTGTTTGGTTTGTTTTTTCCAAATACATTTCAAAACTAAAATCATCTTGTATTTAATTTCAGGTATATAAACCAGAACAAATTCCCATCTGATGTAGATGAGCATGCCTTTGCTGAAGCCAATTAAACAACATGAATGTATCTACATAAGTATTTGCCCACTCACCTTACACACAGAAGGCAAAATCCAGAATTCCTATCAAAATGTTTCTAAAAAAACTATGTCCTGTTACATTTTGTTCTAAGGATCTGCAGATGTCAGCTAATGAAAATAAACTTCAAAGGGAGGAATAATTTGAATTAATTGGGAGCTAAATCACCATCTCAGAATAAGCTCTGTTTGGAGATGGTTGCTTTATCCTGTGTTGTGAAGTGGGCATGAGCCTTTTAACAGCTCTGCAGAGCTGGCCACATGACATAAGAAGAGTAGAAGCTGCTGAGCGTGGACCTTACTTCCAGGCTGATAAAGTACTCAAACTCTCAGCTAAGATGTTGCTTTTTATTTTTCTTCTTGGAAAACCCCAAGATTTCCCCAAGAAAAGCAGGTTATCCTCTCCTATACTCCTGTCCTACTGCCCCATGCCACATTCAACAGTGAAACTGGAACCTGATCTGGTTGGGGATGCCCCTGCTTACTGCAGGGGAGGTTGGACTTGATGACCTTTGGAGGTTCCTTCCAACACAGAGCATTTTGTGAGTCTGTGAAGTGAGATACGGTATGTGCCAAAAGAGGTTCAGGTTGGAGATTAGGAAAGATTTCTTTGCTGCAAGAGTGGTCAGGCATTGGAATAGGCTGCCCAGGGAGGTGATGGAGTCACCATCCCTGGAGGTGCTCAATAAACATGTGGACATGGCACTTCAGGACTTGTTTCAGTGGGCATGGTTGTGTTTGGTTGGTGCTTGGACTCAATCTCAAAGGACTTTCCCAATCAAACCAATTCTATGATTCTACACTTTTATTACCAATGAGAGGAAAACAGCAACAACATCAGGGGGGGAAGGAGAAAGAGGAGCCAAGGAAATTTCAGTTGCTGAATTTTTTGTTTTAATAACTTGTAAAACTAAAGGCTTTGCTTGCTGATGTGTCAGCCAGAATATGCTCTGAAGGGGAAAGGTAATGTGCTGAAAGCAGTACAGTGAAAAACAATTAAAATAATTATGCAGTTTTAATGAGCAAGAGGGCACAGGGCTGGATAACCCCAGGACAAACTCTTCAATAGTCATACAAACTCATAAAGTAAGGACAGCAGATTGCACAGCCACTTGCCAGAACAGTGTAGGGGTGGGAAGCCTGTAGGTCTGATCCACACTCAGACATGCTCTGGCACTGAAGAGAGAGGCATGACATCAAGAGACAAAGGACAGGAATAGGCTGGACACTACATTTTTGGGTCTCCACTCATCGCTTGGAGAACAGTGGCTCAGGAAACTGGGGTTGTTGAGCATGGAGGGAAGGAGCCTGAGGGCTGAAAGGAGGTTGGAGCAAGTCTCTTCTCCCTATTAGCAACTCATAGAACAGGAGGTAATGGTCTAAAGTTGCACTGAGGGCAGGTTAAGTTGGAGATTAGAAGAAGCTTCCTCCCTGAAAGAGTTCTCAATCACCAGGGAAGGTTTAGGTTAGAGATAAGAAACTTCCTCCTCAAAGGGTTCTCAACCACTGGAAGAGGCTCCCCAAGGAGGTGGTGAATCCCCTTTCCTGGAAAGGTCTTAAAGACACAGAGATGTTTTGCTGAGGGTCATTGTTTACCACTGGGCTTGGTAGAATTAGAGAATGTTTGGGCTGGCTGATCTTAAAGGTGATTCTGTGTTTCTAGGATCACTAATGCCCTTTATTTGCAAGTGTGGTGCATTTGTTTCTTGGCGTGGCTCACTGGTCACTAGGACCTGTAGTGAATGATGATGCACAGAGAGAGCTCCATACAGATGGTAAAGAGGTCTTCTAGGGATATGAGCCCTTGGTCTTGGAACTCAGGAAAAAAGTCCCTATAAATGAAGAAACCTCTTTGTCCGATTCAGCACCTCCCTAGAATCTTCTCCAGAGCGAAAGTCAGCTCAAAGGTGGAGGAGAATTTCTGTCCTTTTCTGTAACAGTTGGAGCCACTGGAATCTCTGTGTGAGCTCAGCAAGGGTGACCCTGAGGAGAAAGTGCATGTTCCCCCCCACTCTGTGAATTGCTGTTTTCCAAAAGACTGGAACCTAAGGCAGATGAGGTAGAGGGAGGATTCAAGCATTACTGCCAACAGGAAAGCTGTTCCAGAGGAGCATTTCAATTTGCTTTGTGTCCAGAAAGAGCAATGATTTCTCCTGAGAAGAAGAAAGAACAACTTCACAGAAACAGAAAAGAAGGATGACTGGTTTGCTACACCTGAGCTCGTTCTGCAGAGCCTCTCCTAAGATGTATTCAAGTCAGTGGTCCTTTTTTTGCACCAATTATCTCTGGTTTTTCTCTAAGTCAATTCAAGGAACAGTCAAAGCTAGAAGAGTTACATCACGAGGTACAGTTTCAAGGCTGGTTTTACTCAGTTTTCAGTCAATAGACTCTTGATATTTGCTTAATACAACTCAGAATTCATGAAGGGTTCTTAACTTGCACAAATCCTGCCCAGCAGATGGATGTACCTGAGGTGTCCTTACAGTATTATCCATCTGCTGTCTCTATCAGCATGACATGCACCAAGGGTGGAGAATGGAGGACTTGGAACCTACAGTGTGGAGAGCTGTGTTATTCACATCTTCCACTCTCCTTTGTTAGATGTTTGCAACCCAACATTATTTGGTAACAGAACTTGCAAGAGGAGTTAAAAAACACTCATCTGTCTCCTTGTGTTCAAGTCATTTGATGCAGCTGAAGCAGGAGAGACACCAGTTTAATGAGTGACATTTTGGAGCACACTGGGGATCAAGAAGCATATCTAATCTTGAGGGAGTTGGTATCTTAGTGTGTGTTGGCACAACAGGCACACCATCAAGTTCTGCACCAGGCTGATAATTCACACAGAATCACAGATTGGAAGAGACCTCAAAGATCATCCAGTTCAGTACTGAAGGGTCAATGCTGAACCATGTCCCTAAGCACCAGGTCCACATGCTGCTTGAACTCCTCCAGGGATGGTGACACCAGCATTGCCCTGGGCAGATCATTCCAATGTTTTGAGAACCCTTTCAGTGAAGAAATGTTTCCTAATATCCAGCCTGAACCTCCTCTGGTGCAGCTTGGAACCTTTAGTCCTGTACAGGAAGCAGAGGCTGCTCCCTCCTCACTCTGGTCTCCCTTCAGGTAGTTGTAGAGAGCAATGAGGTCTCCCCTCAGCCTCCTCTTTTCTTTGTCACAGGCAAATGTTTAACTGCAAGAGAGTGGAACTTAGGAAGAGTGAATGTTCTAAGTCCTAAGCCTCTGACGCTCTCCACCCTTGGTGCATGTTGCATAGATGGAAACAGGAGCTGGATAATACTGTAAAGACAGCTCAATTACATCTATCCCATGCTGCTGGACAGAATTTGTGGGACATGAGCACCCTTCACATATAGCTATGCTGAGGAGAGCTCAGATCAATGCCTGTTTTCTAACTTACTTGTAAGACAATACCTTCTAGTTTTTCCCTGCTGTGCTTAAGTGTTCTCCCACCTCATGGAGCGCAGACCATGTGGAGCGAGTCCATGGAGGAGGCCATGAAGATGCTCAGGGCTGGAGCACCTCTGCTACTGAAGACAGGCTACAAGAGTTTGGGCTCTTCAGCCTTCAGAAGAGAAGGCTTTGAGGAGACCTTGTAGTAGTCTTCCAGTATCTGAAGGGGGCTACAGGAGGGCTGGGGAGGGACTGTTGACAAGGTCTTGCAAGATGAGGAGTAATGGGTTTGAACTGGCAGAGACAAGGTTTAAACTGGATGTTAGGAAGTTCTTTCCATTTAGGGTGGTGAGACACTGGCATAGGTTGCCCAGGGAGGTTGTGGCTGCTCCCTCCCTGGCAGTATTCAAGGCCAGGTTGGATGAGGCCTTGAGCAACCTGTTCTAGTGGGAGGTGTCCCTGCCTATGGCAGGGGGTTGGAACTGGATGAGCTTTGAGGTCTCTTCCAACCTAACCCATTCTATGCCTCTGTGGAGGTGCACAACCTTCAGCTTTGCTCTCAGCATCACTCATTTGCAGCTAGCAATTTCAGCAAGCATAAGCAGCCTGTGGGCCCTTGGCTCTTTTGAATCACAATATTTTAGTTAAAAGTCATTTTGGAAAGCGAGACCTGAACTCCTTCAGACTTAGGCAATTCACAACCTTGAACTTTTTTTTTACCTTTCACAGCTCTTGTAGAGTTCTGTTAAAGGACACAAAGCATCCATTCTCTTCCACAAACACCAGAGGCATCTCCTGTTTGACAAGCTAGAAATTATCAGCCACCTTATCTCAGATCTGCTATTTTTTCCTGCCCTCCTGCAAATGTGTTATCACTGCCCCTGCACACTGTTTCTAAGGCATCTTCCACAAAGCCTACAGACTTCTACATCCAAAAGGAGCACAAGAAATTTATAAAGAAGCTGGAACTCAGTCTTCCCTGTGGCTGTCTGCGTGTGGGAGTGTGTGCCTGTATCTGTGTTTGTGTGGGTGTAGCTGCATTCAGCTCTTAAATTCTGTTCCTGCTGGAAAAAAAACAGCAAAAACCCAGCCAAACAAAAAAAAACCTCAAAACCCCCCTCATGTAGCAGTTTATTTTAATAGCAAATTGCAAGGTTAGTTCATTTTCCAGGGTGGCAATTTAACACACTGAGAGGAGGGAGAAAAGTTTAGCAATTTGGTTTTCTTTTTTAGCCCCTAAGATTCTGCAGTGTCTGTGATGCTCTGTAACAAACAGAGCAGAACAAAATCCTGGTGACCATTTTGATGAAAACTTGAATGTGCTCAGTGAGCCAACAAGCAGCAGGAAGGGAAATCAAATATGAGACCTGATAATTTTTCCCCCTTCTTCCAGCCATTCCATCTGAATTTCTGTAATTTTATTTAGGGCAGAAATGTTGTACTTAAGGGGAGGGGGTGGGGGTGTCAGTGCTGGGTCTAATTAAATATGCTCAATTAGATTGTGAGGAAACATTTCTCTGTAAAAAAATAATCAGCTGTGATACTTGGTGAGTTCATCCTTTCCCTAAAGCTAAAAGCAGCTGTAATAGCTTCCCTCCTAACTCCAGAGAGAAACACTCTGTAACTTTGGCACTTTAATCTCCACAAAGCCTGTATAGAGACAATCGCGACAAATGAAGATTGAAGAATGAAGATGAGGCAGCTTTAGGGCTCCATTGCACTAAAAATAGGAAGAGAAAGAAAGTGTCTTCAGAGCTTGCAAAGTACTCTAGCTACAAAACTGAAAAGCTCAGCTGCCTGCAGCTGGCTTGTGTCCCACCATCCCTGTGATTTAAGGCAGTAGGAGTCTCCTTTCTCTGTCTCTGCTCAAATGAAGGACTTGCACTTGTCATTTTGATGTACCTGTTGGGTGAAATTCACAACAGCTGCTTAAAGCCCATCACACCTGCTCTCTGCAGGCTCTCAATGTCCCAGTGTCAGGGTTACTTTTCAGGGTCCCATAGGCTCAGGCAGGAGGGACCTGTCTGTTCATAGAACCACAGAATGCTTTGGGTTGGAAGGGACCTTAAAGACTATCTAGTTCCAACAGCCCTGACATGGGCAGGGACACCTTCTACTAAATCAGGTTGCTCAAGGCCACATCCATCCTGCCCTTGAACAGCTATAGGGAGGGGGCATCCACAACCTGCCTGGGCAATCTGTTCCAGTGTCTCACCACTCTCATTGGAAAGAATTTCTTCCTTGTCTCAGGTCTGAATCTACTCTACTCAAGCTTCAATCCATTCCCCCTCATCTTATCACTCCAAACCCTTGTAAAAGGTCCTTCCCCATCTTTCTTGCAGTCCCTTTCAGGTACAGGAAGGCTGCTCTAAGTTCTACCTGGAGCCTTCTCTTCTCAAGGCTGAACAGCCCCAATTCTCTAAGCCTGTCCCTGGAAGTTCTCCAGCCCTCTGATCACATTCATGGCCTCCTCTGGACCCTCTCCAACAGTTCCACATCCTTCTCTTGTTGAGGGCACCAGAACTGGATGCAGTTCTCCAGGTGGGACCTCATCAGATCAGAGCAAAGAAGCAGAATTGCCTCCTGGTCCTGCTGCTCTCACTGCTTTTGATGCAGCCTTCTGGGCTACCAGGGGCCACTGCTGGCTCATGCTGAGTTTTTCATCAGCTGACACCCCCAAGTGCTTCTCCTCAAGGCTGCTCTCAAGCCATTCTCTGCCCAGCCTATATTTGTGCTTGGACCATGTATCCTCGCAGCCTCACCTTGACCCAAGCCCTAGACTGTCTAGTGCAGGCCCTGTTAATGGAGAAGAGAACACCACAGAACCGGGAGCAGTGTTGCAGGTGCATCTCCTGCTGCCTTTTTCTTTACAATGAAGGACAATGCTTCTGTACTCACGAAATGCCACACACCAAACACACCAGGGTACTTCCACTCAACTATCAAATGCTGAAAAATAATCCAACACTGGAAAAAAGATCTCCCTTTCCATCACTTATCTTCATACTCTGTTTAATGGCTTTGGTCCTCTGATACTAAACTCTCTGCTTTTGTCTCTTCCATTGCCACCCTCACCCTGGTGCACACACATCAGCACACTTTGAACCCTAGGACACTGTCTCACAGAACCACAGAATTAACCAGGTTGGAAAAGACCTCCAGGATCATTGAGTCCAATCTATCACCTAACCCTTCTAATTAACTAAAGCACGGCACTAAGTGCCTCATCCAGCCTCCTCTTAGACACTTCCAGGGATGATGACTCCACCACCTCTCCCAACAGCCTGTTCCAATGGGCAATCACTCTTTCTGTGAAAAATTTCTTCCTAATGTCCAGCCTAAACCTGCCCTGACACATTTTGAGACTATGTCCTCTTGTTCTGTCAACAGAACAAGATGGCTGATGTCTCAACCATCTTCCTTTTCTACTCCAACCCCCTTATGCCACCTATGTTTTTAACCCCAAGAAACTCCATTGCTGAACTGAAGCAAAGTCACCTCCACCATTTGCAAGGACAGGAAGAAGAACTCTTGTACAGCTGGGAAGGACCAGGAGAAAGAGAGGTGAAAGAGCTCTTTCCACATTCCCATGCTGCCCAAAACTAGTGTCTGCTGTCTCTAACAAAGGCTGCAGTGCTGACAGGCAAGGGTTAAGTCAGCTGAGGACACACATTCTGACTGAACCTTGCAGTGCTTTCTTTTTCTCTGCACCATGCAAGCCCCACAGAGGTGTGCAGCTGTCAGCCAGCTCCGCTGTGCTTTCCACTGCTGTTCCCTACACTGCAGATGTTCACCTGCCACTTTGCTCTAGGCCATCAGACTTGATGAATTCCTATTGCAAACAGAAGATAAGCTCCATGTTTAGCACAGTGGAATGATACCAAGTCTATTTTGATTTCTGCTACCCCAGGAATATGCATGATGCATATATCTTACACTTATGCCAGCTGGACTCAGTTCTGCATTTTCCTGTTAGCTGAAGTGATTACCTTTGGGTTTGGCAGGGGAGTGGTGATGCTGTATTTACTTCAACAGGATTTTAACTCATGGCCCCACTCAGCATCTTCAACATGTTTTGCTTTGAGCCACCTTGTTTTGAATGAGGATGTGGGAGTTGGCATGATTTTACCAGTAGTAGATGTGAGGGGGAGAGTTAGATCAGCCCCCATATCCTTGACTCTTCCCTATCTCTTGGAGTTTTGGTCCTCGTAGGGGCCATGTGTTGCAAAGGAAGCAATGTCATGGTCCTGAGCAGCAGCATTCAGCCTGCACAGGTAGTGTGGATCCTGGAAGGCTACTGGCCTTGCCCAGCACCTCTTCCATGGCAGTTTGGGCAATAATGCTGACCTGGGACTATTGCCAATCAGCTTTCTGGGCACACCACCCTGCACACTGCTCTGAAAACTCTTTGCCCTGCAGGTGAAAGCTGAATTGAGGCCATCCAGCCTCTTAGTGCTCCCTGAGCCATTTTTCCAGACACAGCTTACAAAGTCTTGCCTGACTTTGCTCCTCTCTGCTATTTTCACCCCATGGATTCAGCCATTTCAAGCTCAGCCCAACCTCTCCACAGATGTGCTCACTCTCTCTCCCCTTTTCTGCTCTGTCATTCACAGCCAACTCCTGGATGCTTCCTCTTTCATCCCTTTCCCTGGTGCAGTTTGCCAGGCCACCACCTCTTACCATCTTTCATTCCTTGTCATCTGGACACTGTCCTTCATGTCTTCTGTAAATTCCTGGTGCTCTTCCATCTCTACCATCTCCCTTCTTTCTCCTGTCAATTCTGGTGGCAGCATCCTGGTGGGAAGTGAAAACATATGGTTGCACAGGGTTTCAATCTCCTAGCTCTTCCTTTTCTTTTTCATTCCTCTTTTCTCTTAGTTATCTTCTCCATCGACTTTCTTTCCATGTCATCTCATATTCATTACCCATGTCTTTAGAATTCACCAGCACCCTACTATTCCCTCTGCAGATTTGCAAGCTTGGTTTGGTTTCTTTTCTTTTCTTTTATTTTCCTCTCTTTTTTTTTTCCAGGCAGTGGCCACTTTTCATCTTTGCAGGAACTATTCATCTCTCTGCAACACCTGTCATCTTTCATGCCCCAGCTTCTCATTTCACATCTGGTCTGCATTTGCATAGTCTAGTCTTCAGCTGGGTCTCCTGGTGCCTTTCATAGCTTCCCCCACATAATTTTTAATATTTTCTGTACTGCTTCTTCCTTCCTTTTTATCCTAGGGGCAGAAGGACCCTGTTAGCTAGTTCTGTTTCATAGGAAATTTTCTTTCAACATCAGTAAGTTTGCAGATGACACCAAGCTAGGAGCAGGTGTTGATCTGTTGGAAGGTAGGAGAGCCCTGCAGAGGGACCTGGCCAGGCTGGATGGGTGGGCAGAGGCCAATGGGATGAGATTTAACAAGGCCAAGTGCAGGGTTCTGCACTTTGGCCACAACAACCCCAAGCAGTGCTATAGGCTGGGGACTGAGCGGCTGCAGAGCAGTCAGGAGGAAAGGGACCTGGGGGTACTGATAGATAGTAAGCTGAAGATGAGCCAGCAGTGTGCCCAGGTGGCCAAGAGAGCCAATGGCATCCTGGCCTGCATCAGGAACAGTGTGGCCAGTAGGTCAAGGGAGGTTATTCTTCCCCTGTACTCAGCACTGGTCAGGCCACACCTTGAGTACTGTGTCCAGTTCTGGGCCCCTCAATTCAAGAAGGATGTTGAGGTGCTGGAACATGTCCAGAGAAGGGCAACAAAGCTGGTGAGGGGCCTGGAACACAAACCCTATGAGGAGAGGTTGAGGGAGCTGGGCCTGTTTAGCCTGGAGAAGAGGAGGCTCAGGGGTGATCTTATTACTGTCTACAACTACCTGAAGGGGCATTGTTGCCAGGTGGGGGGTGGCCTCTTCTCCCAGGCAACCAGCAATAGAACAAGGGGACACAGTCTCAAGTTGTGCCAGGGTAGGTATAGGCTGGATGTTAGGAAGAAGTTCTTCACAGAGAGAGTGATTTCCCATTGGAATGGGCTGCCCAGGGAGGTGGTGGAGGCACCGTCCCTGGGGGTCTTCAAGAAAAGCCTGGATGAGGCACTTAGTGCCATGGTCTAGTTGATTGGTTAGGGCTGGGTGATAGGTTGGACTGGATGATCTTGGAGGTCTCTTCCAACCTGGTTGATTCTATGATTCTATGATTCAAAGAGTTCCATATTGCAATCACTGTTAAAATGTAGTGCACAGCTCTCTAGGTCTTGGGGAGTTAACACTGGCAAAAGACCTATGCCTCAAGATTTCTTACTCAACTTTGGGTTACTGCAAATCAATTTTGTCTGGCCCAGAAATTTTGCTGCTCAGTTTATCTCTTTTTCCATGTCTGTACCTTTAAGTTGTCTTTGGAAAATCCTAACTTCCTTAAAAACTTGCCCTGCCATTCTCAGTCACTCACCTTTGCCACTCAAATGCACACTGCAAGTATACTTCTTGTTCTAGGATTAAATAAATTGTCAAAATTCCTTATGGTGGAGCTCCCACAGTCTTCCCAAGCAGCCTGACCCCTACCCCAACAGGCCTTGCTCCCTGCCCTTTCTTAACCCTCTTGCAATGCCAGTCTATTTCTCTTGTGCCAGTACAGCGAGCATGATGAACTATTCACTCCTTTCTCATTGAAGGAGAGATCCACTTTCAGCTTTTCTTTCTCTGGATTGAGCTACAGGATTTTCCGTCTGTTTAAATGTTTTTTGCAGCTCTGACCATTCTTGTGTTCTCTCCTCAGGTCCCCTCAGGATCTCTTTCTGTGCTGGTTTACTCATACTTCTACTTAAATTAGTATTAAGTCTCAGAATGCAGCCGAAGCGTACAAAGGTTTCTGCTAAGCAAATATAGGTCCCATGCTTAGTGTCCAAAGGAGATACTACTTCTGTATGGCAGAAGGAAATTATTCAAGAAATCAAACTATGGAAGTATGTGTAAAGCCTCTGACAGAGGCAAAGTAGAAATACTAACCTTTTTCAAGTCATTGGAATCAGATTTTGAAAGACTGGGGACAAATGAGTTTACTGGATGAGACACTTAGTGCCATGGTCTAGTTGAGTGGACAGGGCTGGCTGCTAGGTTGGACTGGATGAGCTTCCAACCTGGTTGATTCTATGATTCTACTAACACACAACTCTTGCTTTACTGAAGACAAGCATTTGCCTCTCCAGCAGTCTGCTCAATCCCTAGTTTACCAGCTCCCTAGTTTACTAGCTCCTTCCCCAGTTTACCTTGTTTTACTTACACTCTTCTGGATCAGAGAGGAAAACTCAGTGCTCAGTTGTGTGGTTTATATTATGACCTACGCATCAGTGTGAATGCTTATTGGCATGCACAGAAGCATTGGAAATACCTCTGATATCACATAGCACATGTTTCTTCCACTCACCTGTCATCCTCGTGCCACAGGCTATGTCACTTTTTCCTAACAACTCTTCCCTTAATTCCTTTGGTAGTGCCTTTGGGCTGAGAGCACTCTGTTTTGCTGCCATTTCCTTGAGTCTGCAAGAATTTACTTCTAAGCAGCTCATTTCATTCATAGAATCAACCAGGTTGGAAAAGACCTCCAAGATCATCCAGTCCAACCTAGCACCCAGCCCTATCCAGTCAACTAGACCATGGCACTAAGTGCCTCATCCAGTCTTCTCTTGAACAGCTCCAGGGATGGTGAATCCACCACCTCCCTGGGCAGCCCATTCCAATGGCAAACCACTCTCTCTGTGAAGAACTTCCTCCTAACATCCAGCCTATACTTCCCCCGGCACAACTTGAGACTCCTACCAACCGTTTGCTTTTCTCCCTAAACCAGCAAGGGTTAATCACATGGCTTTACCTTATCCCTTAGCACTTTGTTCCTGTAATTTCCTGAAGACATATAAAGGGCCAAGCGCAGAGAAGTTCAGTGCTGTGTTTCTATTTGCAATAACAGAAGGGGATAAATCCACCTACAACTAGCGACCTTTTGGGATTTGCAGCATTAGATCACATTGGAAAGACTCTGACGGATGAAAAATAAGCGTTGGGAGGGGGAGAAGTAATATCTGGGATCCCTGGTGAAATGTTTGCAAGGGAAAGTTTTATAGCAGCTATTTTACCCTTTGATTTATTCACATGTTTTGCATCTATCCTCAGGCCAAAGTGCTCAAACTTTTCCATGAAAGAAAAAAAGAAACCCACATTTAGACAGATTTTTCCTCTAATGAGATGCTGGCTGGCTGGAGTAGGTTTTTTGGTTTTAGGTTCTAAAAGTCCTGTCTGATTTTATTTTTTTTCTCCTGTGAAGAAGGTTGAAGCTAAAGTCAAACCCTGTAATTTCCTTACAATAACTTTGTGGTTCCTGACAGTACTGTAAGAAATGAGGATGCCCCAAAGGGCAACACAGTAAAATTTGCTCTGAGTGATAGCTAAGACCTTCTGGAGGTGGGTGTCCATCCATAGACATGCACAGAGTGTCTGAAGGTCACCTTGTGAACTTCTCACTGATGCTTATCACAAATCTCACCAGAGAGTTTTTCTACTTCTTAAAACTGCTCTAGACATCCATCTGAAAGAACTACAAATGCTGAGACACCACTTTTCAGGATAGAAAAATCCAAAAGGATAAGCAACACAGTTCTTTCAGCCAAGATTCCTTCATCTCTACCTTTGCCTCATGTTTGGCTCTTGAGTCATGCAAAGCCTTCCTGAAACTTATTTGGTCTCCTTCTTCTCACAGTTTAAGTGGCATTATATAGGCTTGGATGTGTCTGCCTAGAGAAGACTCAGGGGTGACCTCATTGCTGTCTACAGCTACCTGAAGGGCCATTGTAGCCAGGTGGGGATTGGCCTCTTCTCCCAGGCAACTGGTAATAGAACAAGGGGACACAGTCTCAAGTTGTGCCAGGGTAGGTATAGGCTGGATGTTAGGAGGAAGTTCTTCACAGAGAGAGTGATTTGCCATTGGAATGGGCTGCCCAGGGAGGTGGTGGAGGCACCGTCCCTGGGGGTCTTCAAGAAAAGACTGGATGAGGCACTTAGTGCCATGGTCTAGTTGACTGAATAGGGCTGGGTGCTAGGTTGGACTGGATGATGTTGGAGTCTCTTCCAACCTGGTTGATTCTATGATTCTATGATTCAGTCAAGCTTTTGACACCTTTTTCCACAGCATTCTTGTAGTGGTTTTGGAATTGTGACCACCACCACTAGATTAACCAGGCTAACTCAACCAGCTGGAAGCTAAGGAAAGAAGCTTTATATTTACAGCTTAGCACAATTTACAAGCATACATATACACAATATACTACAAATATTTACAACTATATACAGTAATATACAAGTTAAAAGTAATACAGAAATACAAGACCCCTCCCAGCATTCAGAGTGCCCAGGAGGGGCTCCCAACCACCCTTGCACCTTCTTTCCACCCTCTCCCTTATCTCAGAATCTCCCATACATGCAGGGTGAGCTGGAAAGGTTAGTGAGAAGTGTTAGGAGCAGAATGATTAGTTGGGAATATGCAAGTTCAGGCAGTAGAGTTAATATGGTGACAGCCAGGTAGAGACTGCCTTATCTTAGTTTGTGTCTTGCTTTTATATGTCCCAGCAGAACAAATGGGTAATATAGACATCACTGTATTTTCTTTTCACAGCCAATAATCTAATTTCTCCCATAAAATATTCCAATTAGCCTCAAACCAGCACAGTTCTCCTGGAGAAAATGTCTGCTTGTGACTTGGATGGGTGGATGCTTTGCTGGGCAGAAAACTGGCTGGCTGGCCAGGCCCAGAGCAGTGGCAATGGAGATAAATCCAGCTGGTGGCTGGTGACCAGTGGTGTTCTCCAGGGCTCAGGGCTGGGGGCAGTTCTCTCTAAAGTCTTCATCAATGATCTGGATCAAGGGCACTCTTGGTAAGTTTGCAGGCAACACCAAGCTAAGTGAAGTGCTGATCTACTTGAGGGTAAGATGACTCTACAGAGGGACCTGGACAGGCTGGATGAATGGGCTCAGGCCAGTTATGGGAGACTCAACAAGGCCAAATGCCAGGTCCCGTACCTGGGTGACAACAATCTCATGCAATGCTCCAGGCTTGTGGCATAGTGGCTGGAAAGCTGCCTGGTGGAAGAGGACCTGGAGGTGTTGACAATGGCTGAAGATGAGCCAACAGTGTGCTCAGATGGCCAAGAAGGCCAACAGTATCCTGACCTGGATCAATGATAGTCTGTCCAGCAGGACCAGCACAGTACTGTACTCATCACTGGTGAGGCCACACCTTAAGTACTGGGTTCAGTTTTGGGACCCTCACTTCCAGAAAGACATTGGTGTACTGGAGCATGTCCAGGCAAGGGCCATGAAGCTGGTGAAGGATCTAGAGCACAAATCTTATGAGAAGATTATGAGGGAACCAGGGTTGTTCAGTCTGGAAAAAAGAGGCTCAGGACAGACCTTCTCACTCTCTACAGCTGCCGAAAGACGGTTAAGGAGGTTGCAGCTTCCAGAGTTCTGCAGGCTTCTGGACCTCTGAATGCAAACGGGAATACTCCATAAGATACCTCTTACTCATTGATGTTCCAGAAGATAATATTTACCTGTGAAAGGCTTGTGAACTTCAGAGCTTGTCACTGGGCTTTAGAGATGAGAGACTTGTGTAAAACAGGGTGGATTTTATTCCCCATTAACAACTACCTTCTCAGTTCTCCCTGTGGGAGTAAGGGAGTAAGCTTTAAAAGCGGGGGGGGGGGGGGGGGGGGGGGGGGGGGGGGGGGGGAAGCTTCTCTTTACCACATAATTCCCAGGATCTTCCAGAGGGATCTGTGACTACAGTGAAAGCAGCCATCATGCCTGAGATCCTCAAGGCTGGTTAAAGAAACATTACATAAAGCTGCATTCAGTGACTTACAGAGCAGCTGAATAATTCTGCCTGCGCCAATACCCTGGGAGCTGCAGAGGTAAAAGACAAGTCCTCTGGCATGCCAGTGAGTGGAATTTGCCTTTAATCCTTAAATACAGGCTAGACATTCAGTTTTCACTTTGGTCCTGCTGCTGAGTTAGCAACCTGAATAGCTATGAAGAGCTCTTCCTAGGAGGTTTAACAGCAAGAATAGCCACTGAACTGGCCCAATCTTAAGAGTGGACTCAGCTAACACCTTTGGGATGGGCTAACACAGGCTCCTTATCCAGGGCAGATACCCTGAGCACCTGTCCCTGGAGTTACAGAATCAAAGAATTATGTCAGCTGGAATCAAGTCCAACCATTCTCTAGCTTTGCCAAGGCTGGTGCCAAACCATATCCCTCAGCACCACATCTCTGCCTCCTTGAAACAACTCCAGGGATGAGGATTCAACTGCCTCCCTGGGCAGCCTGTGCCAGCTTTGGAGAACATTTTTAGTCAAGAAGTTTCTTCTAATCTCCAACCTAAACCTCCCCTTGTGCAATTTGGGGCCATTTGCTCTTGTCCCATCACTTGCTACTAGGGAGAAGAGATCAACCCCCACCTGGCTGCAATCTCCTTTCAGTATCACAGTATCACAGTATCACCAAGGTTGGAAGAGACCTCACAGATCATCAAGTCCAACCCTTTACCACAGAGCTCAAGGCCAGACCATGGCACCAAGTGCCACGTCCAACCTTGCCTTGAACAGCCCCAGGGACGGCGACTCCACCACCTCCCCGGGCAGCCCATTCCAGTGTCCAATGACTCTCTCAGTGAAGAACTTTCTCCTCACCTCCAGCCTAAATCTCCCCTGGTGCAGCTTGAGGCTGTGTCCTCTTGTTCTGGTGCTGGCCACCTGAGAGAAGAGAGCAACCTCCTCCTGGCCACAACCTCCCCTCAGGCAGCTACAGACAGCCAAAACGTCTTCCCCTCAGCCTCCTTCTCTCCAGACTAAACACCCCCAGTTCCCCCAGCTGCTCCTCACCAGCCCTGTTCTCCAGACCCTTCACCAGCTTCCTTGCCCTTCTTTGGACCCACTCCAGCTCCTCAATGCCTTTCTTGCAGAGAGGGCCCCAAAACAGCCCAGAACTCAAGATGTGGCCTCTCCAAGGCTGAGTACAGGAGGGCAATCCCTTCCCCAGTCCTGATGGCCACATAATCGCCGACCCAGGCCAGGCTGCTGCTGGCTTTCTCGGCCACCTGAGCCCACGCTGGCTCATTTTCAGCGGCTGCCAACCAGCGCCCCGAGGCCTTTTCCTGCTGGTCGTGGGGCGCCCCTGAGGCCGGGCGGCAGCTGCGGCAGCAGGGGGCTGTAGGGCGAGGAGACAACATTAGGGGGCGCTCCGTCCCCTCCCGCCGGCTGCGAGGGGCCAGGCTCCGGGCCGGGCTCGCCCCTCGGACACCCCTGCCCAAGACCAGAGGTGCCGGCGAGCAGCAGAGGCAGGCTGGCTGCAGATGTTTTCCTGCTGACAAGCTGGCAGGCAGCTAACCCCATCCTTTAAGGCGGCCACTTACCCACTATGGCTTGGTCACTGTGGACTCTCAGTCCGAAATGCCAGCAGGTTAATTTCGCCTCTGGGTTCTACGACTGATTAGCTGATGAAATCAAGAATTTACTCATGAGAGCACAGAGTTATAGAATGGGCTGGGCTGGAAGGGACCTCCAAAGCTCATCCAGTCCAACCCCCCCCACACACACCTCAGCCCGCAGGGACATCCCCTGCTAGATCAAGTTGCCCTGCCCAGCCTCACCTTGAGTATCTCCAGGGACGGGGCCTAAACCACCTCCCAGGGCAACCTGTTCCAGTGCTCCACCACCCTCATAGCAGAGAGCTTGTTCCTAACATCCAATCTAAATCTTCTCTATTTGAGGAGAGGCTGAAGGAGCTGGGATTGGTTAGCCTGGAGAGCAAGAGGCTCAGGGGAGACCTTATTGCTGTCTACAACTACCTGAGGGGTGGTTGTGGCCAGGAGGAGGTTGCTCTCTTCTCTCAGGTGGCCAGCACCAGAACAAGAGGACACAGCCTCAGGCTGTGCCAGGGGAGATTTAGGCTGGAGGTGAGGAGAAAGTTCTTCACTGAGAGAGTCATTGGACACTGGAATGGGCTGCCCGGGGAGGTGGTGGAGTCGCCGTCCCTGGAGCTGTTCAAGGCAGGATTGGACGTGGCACTTGGTGCCATGGTCTGGCCTTGAGCTCTGTGGTAAAGGGTTGGACTTGATGAGCTGTGAGGTCTCTTCCAACCTTGGTGATACTGTGATACTGTGATACTGTGTGAAGCTGCTGCACCTCGTCCTGTCACCACAGGCCTTTCTGAACAGTCTCTCTCCAGCCTTCATACAGGCTGGCAGGTACTGGCAGGCTGCTGTTAGGTCTCCCCAGAGCCTCCCTTTCTCCAGGCTGAACACCTCCAGCTCCCTCACCCTGTCTTTGTAGCAGAGGTGCTCCAACCCCCTGGCCATTTTTGTGGCCCTCCTCTGGACCTGCTCCATCAGGTCCATGTCCTTCCTATGGAAGAAAAAAGTTCCTTCCTATGGAAGAAGAAAGTTCTTCACTGAGAGAGTCATTGGACACTGGAATGGGCTGCCCGGGGAGGTGGTGGAGTCGCCGTCCCTGGAGCTGTTCAAGGCAAGATTGGACGTGGCACTTGGTGCCATTGTCTAGCCTTGAGCTCTGTGGTAAAGGGTTGGACTTGATGATCTGTGAGGTCTCCTCCAACCCTGATAATACTGTGATACTATATTGAGGCTCCAGAGCTGGATGCATCACTCTAGGTGAGGTCTCACCAGAGCAAAGTGGCAGCATCACCTCTGTGGCTCTGCTGGCAACGCATCTTATGCTGCAGCCCAGGATGTGATTGGCATCATACTCCCAACTGCAGCACCCATAGGGTGAAATGTTTGGGCAGTTTCCCTGCCATTTTTTAGGGCTTATATCCCAGGGAGTTTAGAACAGTAATTATTCCAGAACATTTATTCTTTTAATATAAGCTGTAATGTGCATCATTTAATTCCTAAATAATCACTGCAGAAGAAATGGAGAAAAAAGTAATACAAAGATTCTGGTTCACAAGATATGGGATGGATTTGAGTTACAGAGAGTAAATGTTGGTAATTGGTAATGACAGAGTGGTTGTGAGGAAGGGCAAAGATGAAGACTCTAGGAGGGTGGAGGAGAGCAGGAGAGACTAAAAGACCACAAAATCTGTGTGATACTACCAGACATCGCCATTCTTTTTTCCCTTTCTCTTTCAGTGCTAGGATGTAAAGATCAACTGTAGGCTTCATGCAACAGGAAAACAAAAATGCTTCATACTAAGTGGTCTCTTACCCATCTTCAGATACTTCCTGTCCTAAGGAGTCTCCTGAAACAGCAGCAGTGGTGGCACAGCAGTCCACAGTTATGCCCTGCAGCACATTTTCTAGCACCTAAGACAAAAGGAGGAGGCTTTGTGTTCAGGTTCTGCCTGCACCATCTGCTGAGAGGAGACAGACAGGCTTGCAGAAGGCTGCCAGCTGGCTGGCCATTCCTCTTGTTTCAAATAAACATTCAACATGTTTTCAGTAAATTCTGAGTGATAAAAGTCTGCTTTTTCCTTTCTGCACTTCTCACTGGAGAGGGTGAGAGATGCTTTTTATTGAATTATCCACGTCAGATCAAATTTATCTAATAAAAACAATGATATCCATTATTAGGGTATCATGCAGCCAACTTCAAGGGGGTTATTAGCAATTTGAAGCAGGCTAAAGAATAAGATCACTGAAAGATTCTGTCCTGAGCCTTTACCTGAACTATTCCAAGGACGTGCCAATAAATGAAGTAATTTTAAACAGAGATTTTTCTTCCTAACTTTTCACTTATAGAAAGTGAGGAATGCAGACAGCTCTGGAGTGACACACAAACACTGCACGGTGGCACAAGATGACAAACTGATGCCATGTACAGGTACAGGACACTGACAAGTATCGTGGTTTAATCACTGTGTTTAGAAAAGACCCTGAAGCCAAAACTAGGTGACTTCACCAGTTAAGGTCCCATTTATATGACTAGAAAGATCACAGAAACATTCAGGTTGGAAAAGCCAAAACAGAATCACCAAGCCCAGATGATATTCCTGCTCTACAAGGTGCACCCTAAACCACGCCCCAAGCACCATATCCAAACAACTTTGAAACACATCCAAGGTTGGTGACTCCACCACCTCCCTGGGCAGCACATTCCAAAGCCTGACCACTCTTGCTGGGGAAAAAAACATCCTACTGTCCAGTCTAAACCAAGTGGCAGCTTGAGGCCATTCCCTCTTGTTCTGTCACTAATTACCTGTGAGAAGAGACCAGCACCAACCTCTCCACAACCTCCTTTCAGTTAGCTGTAGACAGCCATGAGGTCTCCCCTCAGCCTCCTCTTTTTCACACTAACCTTCTCCACTTCCCTCAGTCTCTCCTCACAAGATTTACTCTCCAGGCTCTTCACTGCTTCCTTGCCCTCCTCTGCACTGGCTCCAGCACCTCCACATCCCTCTTGTGATGAGGTGCCCAAGACTGAACACAACACTCAAGGTGTGGCCTCACCAGAGCAGCAGAGTTCAAGGGGACAATCACCTTCCTGCTCCTGCTGGACACAGCATTTCTCATCCAAGCCAGGATGCCATTGGCTTTCTTTGCCACCTGGGCACACTGCTTGCTCACATTGAGTTGCCTGTCAGTGATAAGCATCCAGATGCCCATGTTTGAAGTGAGCAGGATGGAGCAGCCAGCAGGGAGGATCTAAGAGGAACACACACCTGCCCCACGCTGTCCCTCTCGGGAGGAATGCAGCACTGCAGCACTGCAGCACCACTTCACAGGGGGTTTTATCTCAACATTTTCTAACTAAAATCAGAAGGAGCATCAAAGCTTCTGGAGCAGCTGATCCTCCCTGCCTCTCTGGTTTAATGCTACCAGAAACTGCAAGCAGCTAAGCTGTCTAGGAGGAAATACCAAAGCATCAGCTATTGTCTGCCAAACGCTCACCTGAATACTCCTCCTTGCGAGACAGATGAGGTCATTTTCCCCTCTTTGACCCCCAGATAAGCAGTCCCAGACCCCTCACAGGGTACACACAGAGAGTTCCTCTGAAGCCACAGATTGTTCCCATATTAGGAACCCGTGCCTACAGCTATATCAGACATGCTGGAGGGCAGGGATCCATCCAGAAGGACCTGGGCAGGCTGGAGAGGTGGGCACAAGCCAAACTCATGAGGTTCAACAAGACCAAGTGCAAGGTCCCACATCTGGGTCGAGGCAATCCCAATTCCAAGTCCAGGCTGGGCAGGGACTGGCTGGAGAGCAGCCCTGAGGAGAGGGACTTGGGGCTGTTGGTAGATGAGAAGCTCAACAGGAGCCAGCAGTGTGCACTTGCGGCCCAGAAAGCCAAGCAGAGCCTGGGCTGCATCAGCAGAAGTGTGGCCAGCAGGTGGAGGGAGGTGATTCTCTCCCTCTACTGCGCTCTGCTGAGACCCCACCTGGAGTACTGCATCCAGTTCTGGAGCCACTATTGCAAGAAGGATGTGGAGATGCTGGAGTGTGTCCAGAGAAGGGCCAGGAGGATGCTCAGAGGACTGCAGCAGCTCTGCTGTGAGCACAGACTGAAAGAGTTGGGGCTGTGCAGTCTGGAGAAGAGGAGGCTCCCAGATGACCTTCTTGTGACCTTGCAGTATCTGAAGGGGGCCTACAAAAAAGCTGGGGAGGGACTACTGAGTGTCTCAGGGAGTGAGAGGGCTGGGGGGAATGGAGCAAAGCTGGAGGTGGGTAGGTTCAGACTGGCCATGAGGAGGAAGTTGTTGAGCATGAGAGTGGTGAGAGCCTGGAATGGGTTGCCCAGGGAGGTGGTTGAGGCCCCGTCCCTGAAGGTGTTTAAGGCCAGGCTGGATGAGGCTGTGGGCAGCCTGCTCTAGGGTAGGGTGTCCCTGGGCATGGCAGGGGGGTTGGAACTAGATGATCCTCATAGTCCCTTCCAACCCTGACTGATTCTATGATTCTACCTACCCACATACATCTACAGCTGAATCTTCATTTCAGATTCTTAACCTGTCCAGGAACATTCTTTCATCTGCTTCTTTGCATCTTGCATAAAAGAACAGATTTATTTAGTTGCTTATTTATTTTCTTTTTAGGAGCCATGAGAGGTTTCATTGTGCAACCTCAAGTGTCAGTACCAGGACTATGTCAAAGGATTCAAAGGTTTTTGGGTGGGAAAAGCCAGGTGGACAGACAAAGAGAGAAAACGTAGTGTTCAGAGGCCTGGGTATAAATATTCATAGCAGCAGCCTGATCCTTCAAACAAACATTTGGGTCAGTAACTTTTTCTTGGGCATGTTCTCTTCTCCCCTCAGTAAGTCTGTGCAAAATGATTCACAGGCATAAACATTTACAGAACCTTTCCAGGGGTCATTTTGCATCGCTCAGTATTTTAAGCTCATCTTCTTCTTGGGTGACATATATTGTTCACACATCAAGCAGCTAAATCAAAAGCGCTGCGATACTGCACTGGTTTAGAACGAAATCGTTTGGCTCCAACCGTAGGACAGCTTCCTCCCCAGGAGGATGTGTCGTTAAAAAAACCCACAACCAACAGTTCTGACATAGCCTTTCACCCTCCACCCACCCCAAAAATGTCACAAATGTCATATTTAGCTCATTTCCTCCAGGGCCAGAGACATAATGTAAGTGAGAGTACATAGAAGATCTGTTAATTTACTGGCAGCACCAGCAGCCCGTCCAGCGACGCAGGAAGGAAGCGTAGTTCATTTCAGCAGCAATTCCTATTGTCAGGAACGTTTCACAGGCTGAAATGTTCCCTGTGGCCATGAAAAAAGATGCATCCTTGGGCTACTAAAAACAAACTGGGAGATTATAAGACGCAGAAGGATAAACAAAGAGAATTCCCTAAATAGCATGAGAAGAATGAAGAGAACAATACAGCGAAGGAAATTCCGACTGAAGGTGGTAACCACATCGGGCAGGGGCACAACAAATATAGCACACATCAATAAGCTGAGGCACGATGAAAGGTGAATTTCCTGGAGTGCATTCTGCACAACTCATATCCTGCTGCATTGCTTCCTGTCATTAATTACCCCATCTACATCCAAATAATATCAATCAGCCGATTGGTAGCACGAGCTAATGAGCAAAATTTCATACTCTGGGGTCAAGTTCCTTTTCCTTCATTTGTCTTCATTAGCAGCACCTCTCAAGGCTTTCCCAAAAATAGAAGGCAGTGAATTAGCCAAAGAGGTTTTAAAAGTCACGCTCAAGAGTGCTCAGAAATAAAAAAGCAGGATTGGCCCCAGAGCATGCAAGAAGAAATGGGAGTTGTTGTGATCAGTGAAGATTACCAAAACTATGTGTCTTGACAGCCTAATTATTGTCACCATCTGCACTCTTGACTGAGTGTGACATTTGCCTGGCACCTTGGCACTGAAGGATGTACAAATGCTTTCCACTGTACTGCCTGGTCTGTAAACTGTAAAGCATAATGACTTTCCTTCTCTGGTGATTCCTGTTCAGGACATTGCTCTCACAGAGTTGCCCTTCATAACATCCTGTCCCTTCTTCCCGCTCTGCTTCAACTGGGCTTAGCTCTTTTCTTCCCAAGGACAAAGCAGAAAAATCACCCACCAGTGCTGTAATAGAATGACAGAATAGTTTGGGTTGGAAAGGACCTTAAAGATCATCTAGTTCCACTCCTCTGCCACGAGCATGGACACCTTCCAAAGCTGGAGGTGGGTAGGTTCAGACTGGACGCAGGGAGGAAGTTCTTCAGCATCAGAGTGGTGAGAGACTGGAATGGGTTGCCCAGGGAGGTGGTTGAGGTCCCGTCCCTGGAGGTGTTTAAGGCCAGACTGGATGAGGCTGTGGGCAGCCTGCTCTAAGGTAGGGTGTCCCTGCCCATGGCAGGGGGGTTGGAGTTAGATGATCCTTCTGGTCCCTTTCAACCCTGACTGATTCTAAGATTCACTAGACCAGGCTGCTCAAAGCCCCATCCAACCTGGCCTTGAACACTTCCAGGGAGGGGGCATCCACAAGCATCTGCACAGAAATAAGGAAACTAAAGCTAGTGAAAAGGAGAAGGCAGCATCTGAGGAAGGCCTTCTTTATCAGTAGCCAGAGTCAGCTTGAAACCCCTGCCCTTGACTCACTCAGAAGGCCAAAAGCATCTCAGCATCACTGAGGCAGCATGAGGTGGAATTGTTTGGAGATTAAATGTGCACCTAGCAGGTCTCTGCACAGGGGCAGAGGCTGCTGTGACCACCTATAGAGGGATCTCAGACACCTCTCTCATGAGAACAGATCTCTGTGCTGATCCTGGTCTGTTTGGCACTGACACAGAGTCTGTTCATTAAAAAAGACAAGGTGATAAATGACAAAAGCTGCTCTTCTGCTGGAGCAGAGCAGTGTTTAACTGGAGGGATACAAACCAGACTTCCAAGGACCGAGTGGTGCCATAGAAACACAGTCAAGCCCACTCTTTACTGTGGTGCTGCCTACACATACTCAAAGGGACAGGAAAAGGAAAAAGAAATTAATTTGAGCTGATTGAGTTAAGATGTCTTGGTGGTGTGGAGGTTCACTGCATCAGTGAAATTCAAACCAGTGCTGTAGTTTGAGATCTCCAGGCTGGTGAAGGCAGAGGGCACTTGCAGGGGTCAGACTGAGGTGGTGAGGCATCATAGAATCATAGAATCAGCCAGGTTGGAAGAGACCTCCAAGATCATCCAGTCCAACCTATCACCCAGCCCTAACCAATCAACTAGACCATGGCACTAAGTGCCTCATCCAGGCTTTTCTTGAAGACCCCCAGGGACAGTGCCTCCACCACCTCCCTGGGCAGCCCATTCCAATGCCAATCACTCTCTCTGTGAAGAACTTCTTCCTAACATCCAGCCTATACCTACCCTGGCACAACTTGAGACTGTGTCCCCTTGTTCTATTGCTGGTTGCCTGGGAGAAGAGGCCACCCCCCACCTGGCTACAATGCCCCTTCAGGTAGTTGTAGACAGTAATAAGATCACCCCTGAGCCTCCTCTTCTCCAGGCTAAACAGGCCCAGCTCCCTCAACCTCTCCTCATAGGGTTTGTGTTCCAGGCCCCTCACCAGCTTTGTTGCCCTTCTCTGGACATGTTCCAGCACCTCAACATCTTTCTTGAATTGAGGGGCCCAGAACTGGACACAGTACTCAAGGTGTGGCCTGAGCAGTGCTGAGTACAGATACCTCTTTCCCCCTCTCTCCTGGAGTGTGCCTATGTGGTACCCCAAGCATCCAGTTTCCAGGCCCCACGTGCAGCTGGGTGTCCTGTCAGCTGCTGACAGTGGTGTTCCCTTCCTTTGAAGTGGGGCTGGTTTCTGGCAACATTGGAGCTGATTCAAGCTCTTCACGATATCAGCTGACTAATCGAGACAACTGAAACACTGATCAGCAGGAACCAGCACATCATGAATATTCAGGAAGCCCTCAAGCAAAATTTCTCTCATAAATGACTCCCCCTCTTTCATGACGTCTGGAAGTGTCTCATTCATGAGTCCTGAGCTACCAGCTTCCCCTCCAGCCTCCTGGCGCGGCAGAGGCTGTTCATGAGCGTGCTCAGGAAACGTGCTGAAAACACTCACAAAGAACAGGGATTTGTCATGCACTGATCGCCCATCCCAGCAGAAAGGGAGCAAGGACCTCGCTTGGAGACAAGGTGAAGGGCATGGAGAATAAATCTAATGAGGAGCAACTGAAGGAGCTGGGGATAGGTGGTTTGAGAAAGAGGAGGCTGAGGGGAGATCTCATGGCTGTCCACAGCTACCTGAAAGGAGATTGTGGAGAGGTTGGTGCTGGTAATTAGTGATGAAACAAGAGGGAATGGCCCCAAGCTGCCACTGGGTAGGTTTAGACTGGACAGTAGGGAAAAAATCTTTTCCCAGTAAGAATAGTCAGGCAGTGGAATGTGCTGCCCAGGGTGGTGGTGGAGTCACCGACCCTGGATGTGTTTAAAAGTTGTCTGGATGTGGTGCTTGGGGCTATGCTTGGACTTGCTGATCCTAAGGGTCTTTTTCAACCTGAACATTTCTGTGATTCTGTGGTGTTTTTATAGGGAAAAAACATTCACTGGAACAACCTTCCCCAAGGTGTAGTAGAATCCCCATTACCGAAGATCTTCAAATGGGCCAGCCACAGAGTGCTAGATAATGGGAACCCTTTCCCACAACAATTTGGACCAGATGATCTTTCAAGGTCCCTTCCAATCCAGACTCTTTTGAATACAGGTCTTTGAGAAGTGGGGTTGTTCAGTCTTCAGAAGGGGAGGCTGAGGGGAGACCTCATCACCCTCTACAACTACCTCAAAGGAGGTTGGAGCCAGATGCAGGTCAGTCTCTTCTCACATGCAGCAAGCGACTGGATGAGAGAATGGCCTCGAGTTGTGCCAGGGGAGGTTGGGGTTGGATATGGGCAAAAATGTCTTCCCAGGAAAGGTTACCAGCACTGGCCACCCAGGGGGGTGCTGGAGTCACTAGGCCTGGGGGTATTCAAAAGATGCAGGAGTGTCCTTCTTAGGGACATGGTTTAGTGGTAGTGGCTTAGCAGTGGCGGTGGAGTTTTGAGCTCTAGGTGAGCAGTTGGACTTGGTGAACACAAAGGTCTCTCCCAACCCTGACAGTTCCATGTTTCCCTGATTCTCTAATAAAAGTGCATGTGAGGTCCTGCAAATATAAAGCAGGCAATCATGTCCTGCAGATCTGTTTCTCTGTTGGCTTTCACCAGTTGTATCTCTGAGTCTCCTTCTCTGGAGACTTTCAAGCCCTGTCTGGATGTGTTCCTGTGCCACCTGAGCTAGATTCTCTGGTCCTGCTCTGGCACAACGGTTAGACTCGATCTATGGAGGTGCCTCCCAGCCCCTAACATCCTGTGATCTGAACCCGCTGCAGTCTGGTAAAGTGGGCAGGGGCAACCTCAGAGTCCCCCATGACAGAGTATTTCTCTTTCAGAGACAGCTGCAGTGGCCAGGACTTTGCAGGAGCCAAGAGTTTTGCAGCACACCGCCACTCCAGCCCCATGCAGAGCAGCTCCAGCAGCAGGCAGAGGGGTAACATCTGCAAGACTGAAGTCCTTTCCCTTCACTGTGAGATGAGATACAGGTAGCTTGGCGTATTTCTGTGTGGAGACAAACCTAACTGGACTAATTAAAGCAGCATTTGCATACATTAGCATTGCCACTGACACAAAGCAGCGTTAGGATTGTGTAACTGTCCCCATTCAGAAGGGGCCATCAGTCAGCCACCTCTGGAGCTGGCAGCAGGCAGTTTGTTTGCTACAGCCTCCTCTCCATGCCACTGATTTGACAAGCATGATTGTACCAGCCAGGAGACTTCACTACCTGTCACCATGATGACACATTAAAAGGGAAATCTGTCTCCATTCGTGTGTGTAAATTAAAGAGCCTCAGCAGCTTCTTCTCTACGTTCTGAGCAAAGTGCACATGCATTTTCTGCTGGGCTTTTTGTCTGGTTTCACAAATCACAGCAGAAGCTGTGAGCCCTTTCATGTATGACTTCCATCACACGTTGGAGCAAAATTTCTTACATTGCTCATTCACAGCTCCTTGTGATGTTCAGCAGATTGCAAGCTCTGCAGCACAGTCACTAAGCAGTTGGCGTATTCTAAATCAGAAGACTTCTTAGAACCATAGAATCATTTAGGTTGCAAGAGACCCTTAACATCAGAGAGTCCACTCATTAACCCAGCACAGCCAAGTCCCTCAGTACCACATCTACACAGTACCACATCCCCTACAGGGACAGGGACTCCACCACTCCCCTGGGCAGCCTGTTCCAGTGGTTGACAACCCTTTGTCTGAGTAACGTTTCCTCAATCTCCAACTTAAACCTGCACTGATGTAACTTGAGGCCATTTCCTCTTGTCCTAGCTCTTGTTACTTGGGAGAAAGGACCAAGTCCCACCTCCCTCCACCCTTCCTTCAGGGAGCTGTAGAGAGCAATGTGGTCTCTCCTCAGCCTTCTCCACAGTAGACAGCCTCAGTTCCCTCAGCTGCTCCTCGCCAGACTTGTTTGTCAGCTTTGTTGCCTTTCTATGGACTCACTCGAGAACCTCAATGTCCTTCTTGTAGTGAGGAGCTTGATGCAATTTGAGCAAATGCTCTGATTTCTAAAGGACTTCAATGCCTCCCACACACACACTTGTTTTTCTTTCACTAGAAAATGAACATACAGGATTGACACTCTTGGGGACCTGATTTCAGCCTTTACAGTGATACAATCCCCTGTGTGTCCACATGAGGTTAGTTCTGCTGATGGAAGAAGCTAGAGAAGATTTCTGAAGTAGAAATTATTATCACTCTTTGATACAGACTTTGCCTTTACAAATAAGACAAATAATTTCCCCCCCTTTCAGTAAAACTATGCATTTGGTACAGGAATGTATCACAGTATCACCAAGGTTGGAAGAGACCTCACAGATCATCAAGTCCAACCCTTTACCACAGAGCTCAAGGCTAGACCATGGCAGTAAAAAGTTATCAACCTGGGAGGTGCACTCCTGCCACACAAGTGTCCTCACCGATAGAACAGCACAGATCAAGAGCAAAGCCAGGGCTTGAAAGAGATGCTTCTGCCTGCTGCACCAGAGGACTTTGCTGGTGATTAGGGTCCAGCAAGCCTGCAGACATGACTCAGTGGCAGCAACAGAAAGAGTGCTGAGGAATCCTCCCGAGGAGCTGGGGATAAGGATGTTCGTGACAGTCTGCGATGGGTGCAAAGCAGCCCCTGCTGGCAGCCTCGTTATGGATGAAACTTGTGATGGGGAAATAATGGGGAAGGTGGTGAGATGCTGTCAAACCCCTGTCACAGCAAAAGCCAAATGTCATTTCCAAGGCAATGCTACTGCAGGAAGCAGGCACTGAGAAAGAGCACATTAGGCAAAGGAGGCACGAGAGGGACAGTTTGGCAGCAATTCAGTCACCCACTGCCAGTTTTTCTGGAGGAAAAGTTGTTTTGCTGTTTGGTAGGAAACACTGGTGAAGGAACCTGGCAACTACAGTCCAAACTCAGAACTCTGACTGAAGAAGTCTACCAGTTGGACTGCAATACAAGGTGGCTGTATACTCCTTGCTAGGAGAGGTTGGGGTAATGGGTTTAAACTGGCAGAGGGGAGATTTCAACTGGATGTTAGGAAGAAGTTCTTTACAGTGAGAATGGCGAGACACTGGAATGGGTTGCCCAGGGAGGTTGTGGCTGCTCCTTCCCTGGAGGTGTTTAAGGCCAGGTTGGATGAGGCCTTGGGCAACCTGTTATAGTGGGAGGTGTCCCTGCCTACGGCAGGGGGTTGGAACTGGATGAGCTTTGAGGTCCCTTCCAACCTAAACCATTCTATGATTCTTTCTGCAGCTGTATGAGGCTTAAAGAGAAAACACAGAGATGCTCTCACAGTCCCCCTCAGGACAGCTCTTTCAACAAGAAGAGTTTGGTGCAGCCCTACTCACCTCTCAGCACCAGACTCTACACTTGTGTAACATAGAATGTGTTCAATATGCTCTCTGGAGACTTCCTCACCACCACGGAAAGGAGACATGATGCAGCCAAGATGGCAAAGAAAGTGAGAAACCATACTGAAGGCTGAGAGGAAGTGCTACAGAGGGCAAAATGCAGCCACCAAAGCTAATCCAACCATGGCAGCCTTCAGAAGGTGTTCTGGGCTCTGCCACACTTGGAGAGGACTCACACTTTTGCAGAGGGTGCACATCTCCTAGCAGACATTCAGAGACTGCTCTAAAACCCTCAGACAGAGCCAGACAACCACAGGACCATTTCAGCTGGAGAAGCCCTCTCAGATTATCCAGTCCAACCATTCTCTAACTCTAGCAAGTCTGGTACTAAACCACATCCCTCAGCACCACATCTCTGCCTCTTTGAAGATCCCTCTTGGGGATTCAGCCACTTCCCGGGGGACCCTGTCCCAGTGGATCAGAACCCTTTTAGGGAAGAAATTTCTTCCCTAAAAGATAGTCTGTAAGTAGAGATATACACAGCTAAGCAAGCAAACTTAGTTAAGGCAACAGCGGAGTTCAGGATCTCCCCATCCTGTTTTTACTGAGCCAGAATCAAAGAGTATTAGACGTTGGGAGGGACCTCCAGAGGTCATCAAGTCCAACTTCCCTGCCAAAGCAGGATCACCCAGGGTAGTCCACACAGGAATCCATCCAGGTGGGTTTTGAAAGCCTCCAGAGAAGGAAACTCCTCCACCTCTCTGGGTAGTCTGCTCCACAGCCTATCACTGGGCACCACTGAGAAGAGCCCAGCCTCATCCTCATGACCTTCACCCTTTAGGTATTGATCAACATTGACAAGATCTCCCCTCAGACTGCTCTTTACCAGGCTAAGGAGCCCCTAGGATCTCTCAGCTTCTCCGTGTATGTGGGAAACTTTGTGACCCACCACTGGACTCTGTCCAGTGGTTCCCTGTCCTGTGGTTCAGAGTGGCACACAATCCTCTGGCAGAGTGGAGACCCAATAGGGAGAGCAAAAGCATCTTCACCCCAGAGCCCACTGCTTGGAGAATCATATTCAGGGGTGCTAAAGAGAGGCAGCACCTCAGCTGCTGTCACTGCCGTGACACTCTTTAACCCCTTGCTGCCTTCAGCCGCTGTTCCCCACGTGCATGCTAGAGGGGTTTGAGCAGCTGGAGGCATCTCAGCAGGGCAGGCAGGGCTGGGGTGACCATCAGGAGGAGAGCAGTGCTCTTCCCCTCGCTGCAGGGAGCTCTTGCTGTGAGCACAGCAGAAATCTGAAGGCACAGGGAAGGTTTGTGCAGACACAAGGCAGTGTTGGATGCATCTGATAAAGAAATCAGGATGGTGCAGCTGCAGGCGTGCTCCTGGGTGTGTGTGTGGGTACTCAGTGTCCCTGCTGCAGGAATGGTCCAGGCACAAACACTGCCCGACAAGAGGAGACGGGAGCAAGCACACCATTCCCTGCGTGTCTGCAAAGGAAACAGCTGGATGGAACCCTGCAGGCTTGAGTCAGCAGCTGCTGCTCACACCGAGAGCTCCTGGCTGCAGACAGAGGTCATGTAGATGTTTACATGCAGCATCTTAAATCGGTTCCTCTGACTCATCAGAACACAAATATTTCCCTCACTCAATGTAGGCAAATAAAGATCACCTGTGGGACTGCAGCCATTTAACTGCTGCTGCCTTGTAAATATCAATAATTAAACAGTAACAATTCTGAAGATCAGAGGAGAAGACAACAGGCTGAAAATTTCCCTGTGATGACTCTGATTACCTCTTAAAAGAGCAAACCCTGTGAGACCCTGTGCTTTGCATAACCTAGCATCTCTCTGGCTCTCCAAGGTTAAACCAGCTGCCACTTTTACCATTCACTTAAGACAACAACAACAACAAAACCCTCATGAAATAGCACTCCCATTTATGCTCTCTCTTGCTTTACCCAGCCACATTTCTCTGCAGAGGCAAGAGCACAAGAGGAGTGCAGAGGAGTCTGTCTGCCCTTTGCACTGTAGGAAGAACCAAATGCTGCTCTTTGCAGCCCTGCAGAAAGCCAGCCTGGCTCTCCAGCACGCAGGTTATGTTGGAAAGAACTGGGGTGAAGAATGTCAGCTCTAAGCCAAGCAAGCAGGCCGTGGTGTTTTATGAAAATGATGGCAAGGCTAACTGTCCACATTTGGCCTTCATCTGGGGCTAAACTACAGCAGCTGCTCTACCACCCAGCAAACCCTCCCCAGCAGAGAAGGCAAATAGGAAAAAAGCAGAGGAGAGCCACAGTTTGGGATGGAAATGGAGTCAAGGAAACAGTAAAACTAATACCAATAGAAAATACATAAAGTTATGCTCAGCCCAGCAAACACACAATGGTCATGACAACCAGGAAAGCAGTCCTCAGCAGCAGCCAAAGCAGGAAGCTGCTCTCTCCTCCAGCTCTCCCCTTTACATTGAGTGTGATGCTGATGGTCTGGGACACACCTGTGGCCAGCTCAGCTCAGCTGTCCCAGCTAACTCAGAGGTGTTGATGACCTGCAGCCCATAGCTGGCCTGGAATTCTGTTCCAGCAAAACAAGGACACCACCCCATAACTGAGAGCTGCAGTTATGGCTGTAATACTGTTTGGTTTAGAGGGCAGAAGGAGGATTGGAGAACAGTCCTGAAACACAAAACCAGGCAGGTCACCATTTCACAGAATCACAGAATTAACCAGGTTGGAAAGGACCTTTAAGATCATGGAGTCCAACCTATCACTTAACACCTTCTAACTCGCTAAACCATGACACCCAATGCCTCATCCAGCCTCCTTTTAAACACCTCCAGAGATGGTGACTCCACCACCTCCCCAGGCAGCCCATTCCAATGCCAATCACTCTTTCTGTGAAGACCTTCTTCCTAATATCCACCCTGAACTTGCCCTGGTGCAGCTTGAGGCTGTATCTTCTTGTTCTGTCACTATTTGCCAGGGAGAAGAGATTGACCCCACCTGTCTACAACCTCCCTTCAGGTAGCTGCAGAGAGAAATAAGCTCTCCCCTCAGCCTCCTCTTCTCTGGGCAAGTTGGGCTGTATGTCTGAAACGAGCTAGCAAAACTATCCCACTTTGGAGGGCAGTAGATGCTCCCATTAGACAAATCATCATCAAAGCTGTTGTCTTTCTTACCAGGGGCAGGCACTGCAGGTCCAGGCCTCTGTCTTTCCCCAGGGAAATCCTGCACACTACACAGGCAAACCAGACCACCACTGCATGGGGATTTGTACCTGTGCATCCCTGTTGGCTTACATGTGCTAGAATAACATGGTGGCAACTGATAAATATCCCCAAGATGTTTGGAAGGATGATGGAGAGAAAAGAGCTTGTGGGAAGTGGAGTGAAAGGGAAAGAAGGAAAAGAAGAGGAGGCAAAGGGCTGGGCTGCTTAACTGCTCCCAAAATAGAATCATAGAATCATGGAATGGTTTAGGTTAGAAGGGACCTCATTAAGCTCCCACCCCCTGCCATAGGCAGGGACACCTCCCACTAGAACAGGTCGCTCAAGGCCTCATCCAACCTGGCCTTGAACACCTCCAGGGAGATTGTGGAGCACAGAATCACCAAATGTGATCGTTGATTGAATGTGACTCAGTGATTCTGTGCTCCACAACCTCCCTGGGCAACCTGTGCCAGTGTCTCACCACCCTCACTGGAAAGAAATTCTTAACATTTAAATGAAGATATCTTGGAGCTACATCTTTAAAGTAAGAACTTCAGGGGGTGCAGACATCCCTTTCACATGTGCTGCATCAATTCCAGGAAAGCTGGTGAGGTTCTCTGAGAAAGCAGGTGGCTCTGCTCCATCCTGCTCTTTGGAAGTACTTAATGAGATCATTTCATCCGGGAGACAACCAAAGAGCTCACACTGCACGGCAGCCGCAGAAGGGATGAGCAGTCTGAGGGTGAAGGGCATTCAAGGTTTCAAAACCACATCCTCAGTCAGCTCCCTGTGATGTAGTCAGCCTGCAACAGCCCTTGTCAGCTATGAAGACAGAGAGACTGGTTTATCAGCAGGCAGGTGAAGGAATCATAGAATCACAGAATGTCAGGGGCTGGAAGAGACCTCGAAAGCTCATCTGATCCAGCCCCCCTGCCAGAGCAGGATCACTGAGTGCAGATCACATAAGAGCACATCCTGATGGGTCCTAAGTATCTCCAGAGAGGATCTACAACATCCCTGGGCAGCCTGTTCCAGTGCTGTGTCACCCTGACAGTGAAAAAATTCTTCCCCAGGTTCACATGGAACCTCCTATGCCTCGGCTTCCACCCCTTGTCCTGTCACTGGGCATCACCCAGCAGAGTCTGGCTCCAGCCTCCTGGCACTCACCTCTTACACATTTGCAAACATGAATGGAGTCACCCCTTAGTCATCTCCTCTCCAAGCTAAAAAGCCCCAGCTGCCTCAGGCCCTCCTCATAAGGAAAGATCACCTCAGTCCTGGAGAGAAAGCAGTGAACCTTTGTCTGCACTGCTGCCTGCTCTCTGGCAGGGAGAAAGAAGATCTCATTGCTGAGCTTGTCAGGTGATAACTTCGGGTTAATTGAAGGCAGGAAATCTGGAAAACACTTAGGAGTGTGGTGGGCTGTGAGTGCACAGTGGAGCCCCCGGCAGTGCCCCTCCCGTCCAACAGGAGCCTGAGCAGTGGCTGCACTGCAGAGGTGTGAAAGCCAAGCAGAGACCTCCCAATTATCTTAAAGTTCAGGCAGTATCAGCCAGCATTTGTCATCCCTGCAGTGCCAGGGAGCAGCTCTTCCAGCAGCTCAGCTTTTGATGCCCTTAAAGAAACAGCCTGTCTGTCTCCTCAGCCTGGCAGCACTTCTGCAGCCCATCTCCCAGGCTCATGGGAAGCTAGGTGGAGTTCAAACCCTTGTCAGAATTCATTGCTTCCTACTCAGACATGAGAGAGTGACAGTGCTGGTAAAGCAAACCCAAATGCAGCTGCTGGATTTACAGCCTCTCCTGGGGTCAGTCTTGGGCCAGCCAGGAGAGAAGGACAAATGCCCTCCACTGGTATTCCTTAGTAGATGACTTACGCCATAGCAGTACTCTTGATACAGCCCTCATAGCCCTCTCTGTTGTCAGCTCTGCAGCTGGTGGGACTTGGAGAGTAGATTTCTGTCCTCAGCTAAAGCTTTTCCTGGCTGATCAGAAGCAATCATCCAGGGCCCACTGGAACTTGAGGTGGGAAGTGCGACTCTGAGGCACTTTCCTGAGCATCTTCAAAGCACAAGATCCTGGGTTTGATAGAAGAGCTTAAACAGAGTAACTGTTTGCCACTGAGCCTCAGAAGACCAAGATAACAGAAATACCAACTGCCTAGGTCAGGGTCTAGGTTGTTGTGTGCAGTGGGAGAGTAATTTACCAGTTTCTGTTGAGGGTAATTCTTTGCTTGCTATAGAGATACTGCAGGATTTACACACACTTGAGGATGAGCAAGTTTAGAAATGCTGAATGTTTGAGAGCACTTTACTGAAGAGGTAGACAGAGAAGCTGTCCTTGAAGGTGGAGAAGGACAGAGACCTAGTACAGACAGCCAGGTCACTAAATCACATTCCTTGCTGTCAGACAGCAAGGATCATGTCATCCCATCCAGACACCAGCAACCTGTCCCTGGCAAAATCACAAAACATTTGCAGGTGGCTATCTGCCCCTCTGTTAACCTCCATGAACTGCAGGTGGCTATCTGCCCCTCTGTTAACCTCCATGAACTGCAGGTGGCTATCTGCCCCTCTGTTAACCTCCATGAGCTGCAGGTGGCTATCTGCCCCTCTGTTAACCTCCATGGGCTGCAGAATGACCATCTGCTTCACCATGATCTTCAGCTTGGGCTGCAGGGGAATCTCTGCTCTCCTGCCTGGAGCATGTCCTCCTCCTCCACTGACCCTGGTGTCTGCAGAGTTGCTGCTGTTATATTTTGTCACTCCTCTTTCTGGCTGCATTTGCTGCTGTACAGCAACTTTCCCCCCTTTCTTATGTTACCACAGAGGCACTACCATCACCTCTGCTTGGCTCAGACATGGCCAGTAATGGGTGCATCCTGAAGCCAGCTGGCATGAGCTCTATCATCAGACACAGGGGAAGCTTCTAGCAGCTTCTCACAGAAGCTACTGTAGCCCCTTCCTACCAAAATCTTGCCATGCATCCCTGAGACTGCTGATGGAGCTCAGCAAGGAGCCAAGCAGTCAACCCTCTGATGGCAGAACATCCTTGCTCTCCAGCCTATGCTTAAAAGGACAAGGTCTCCTGGATCTCCCTGATAAAATTGCCCTGGTGTAAAAGAGAAGAGAGTAGGAGCCAAAGGAAGGTCAGGATGGGGCATGTGGCCCTGCACAATGCCTGAGGCTGCTTTTCTTTCTGCCTGTCACTAGAGTTAGATAATGGCTGAACTCTTAGAGGTCCTTTCCTACACCTTGAGAGCATGAAAGGTTGTGAAAACAGCAAGGAAGAGCTGAGCTGCAGCAGCTCTGCTTGCCTGCCCAAAGTGGGCTTGAAGATCATGACCAGGGTTTCCACCTTCAGGTACCTCAGTATAGAGCTGTGCATAGTCACCACGGCTGAGCTGCCAGGAGCCTTCCTGTTCAGAGCTGGAACTGCATCAACTATTTCTCAAAAATCAGCTTCTCTCTGATGTCTAACTTTGGGTACCAAAAAGCAACTCTATTTCAGAACACAAGTTACTTATGGCAATGCTGAGATTGGTATTTTTTCTTTCACATGCTCAGCTGGCCAGGAGAGCCAATGGCATCCTGGCCTGCATCAGGAGCAGTGTGGCCAGCAGGACAAGGGAGCTTATTCTGCCCCTGGACTCAGCACTGCTCAGGCCACACCTTGAGTGCTGTGTCCAGTTCTGGGCTCCTCAATTCAAGAGAGATGTTGAGGTGCTGGAAGGTGTCCACAGGAGGGCGACAAAGCTGTGAGGGGCCTGGAGCACAGCCCTGAGAGGAGAGGCTGAGGGAGCTGGGGGTGTGCAGCCTGCAGAAGAGGAGGCTCAGGGCAGAGCTCATTGCTGTCTGCATCTACCTGAAGGGAGGCTGTAGCCAGGTGGGGTTGGTCTCTTCTGCCAGGCAAGCAGCAACAGAAGAAGGGGACACAGTCTCAAGTTGTGCCAGGGGAGGTCTAGGCTGGATGTTAGGAGGAAGTTCCTGCCAGAGAGAGTGATTGGCATTGGAATGGGCTGCCCAGAGAGCTGGTGGAGTCACTGTCCCTGGAGGTGTTGAAGCAAAGTCTGTCTAAGGCACTTAGTGCCATGGTCTGGTTGATTGGACAGGGCTGGGTGCTAGGTTGGACTGGATGATCTTGGAGGTCTCTTCCAACCTGGTTGATTCTATGATACTTTGCCTTTTCTTTTGGGATAAAAAATGGAACAAGTTAGTCTGATCTTCAGAAGTCAGATTGCTTTGGTAGAGCAGTCAGAAGCAGATCAGGCTTACAGACACAAAGCCCCAGCTGTACCCAAAGGGGAAAGTGATGCTGCCAACTATTTGACTATCAGCTCAGGAAAAGAAGTACCCTCCAGGCCAATGTGGAATTGATGGGTGAAGGGAGAATGTCTTTGCTGTGCTGATATTAATAGCTCATTTGCATTTGTTACTCAAATCTATCCACTTCAAAAGCTCAGCTTGGGGACTGAGAGAGAGATTTTTCAACAAAACATTAGTCTCAATTAACTAAATGTAACTAAGATAAATGAGCCAGAAAAAATAATAAATAAATAAATAAATATATAAAATTGAAGCAGATAAAAGTGATGAGACCATTAAATCTGTAAAGGAAAGATGCTGAAGCTTGGGAGGCACCAGAATACAGTCAGGGTCAGAGAGGGATAACAAGGCCCTCTGAGGCTGGAGGTGCTGAGCAGCCAGACATATTGACACAGACAGACAAACAAGGGCACAGCCCACAGTAAACACTGGGGAAGGTAAGGAAGGATCTTAATGAGCAATTTCAGCCTCATACATCCACTGAAAAAAAGACTTGGCATCCTTCCCAACTACAGTGCCCTCCAGATTAGAGACTAAATTGCAGCCATCCTCAGGGGAGGATGAAAAGAGACAGCAATAGAGTTGCTTTCTTGCTTTCTTTGATCCTGATATACTAACAGTAGTAATGTGTGTGCAAAAGAGCTGGGGTGGAGCAAAAAGTGCTAGCTGAAGAATGAAAATAAAATACAATAACACACACACCACACCACCCCCCAAAGTAAAACAGATTGGAATTGATTTGAAGAGACTAGACTAGAATTGTATCATAGAATTGTTTCAGTAGTAAAAGGCCTCTAAGATCGAGTCCAACTGTCAACTGTAGAACACTATGGTCATTAAACCGTGCCCCCAAGTGCTGGAACCAGATTAGGATGGGATAGGGTGGAATGGAATGGAATAGAATAGAACAGAACAGGATAGGATAGAATGGAACAGGATAGGATAGGATAGGATAGGATAGGATAGGATAGGATAGGATAGGATAGGATAGGATAGGATAAAATAGGATAGGATAGGATAAAATAGAATAGAATAAATCAGGATAGGCTAGGATAGACTAGAATAGAGCAGAACAGAACAGAATAGACTAGAATAGAATAGAATATAACAGAACAGAATAGAGCAAAACAGAACAGAATAGAATAGAGCAGAACAGAACAGAATAGACTAGACTAGAATAGAATATAACAGAACAGAATAGAGCAAAACAGAACAGAATAGACTAGAATAGAATATAACAGAACAGAATAGAGCAAAACAGAACAGAATAGAGCAAAACAGAACAGAATAGAGCAAAACAGAACAGAATAGAACAAAACAAAACAGAATAGAATAGAACAAAACAAAATAGAATAGAACAGAACAGAACAGAACAGAACAAAACAGAACAGAACAAAACAGAACAGAACAAAACAGAACAGAACAGGATAGGATAGAATAGAACAGGATAGGATAGAATAGAACAGGATAGGATAGGATAGGATAGAACAGGATAGGATAGGATAGAATAAATCAGGATAGGCTAGGATAGACTAGAATAGAGTAGGACAGAATAGAATAGAGCAGAACAGAACAGAACAGGATAGGATAGAATAGAGTAGAATATAACAGAGTAGAACAGAATAGAATAGAACAAAACAGAACAGAACAGAAGCATGTTAAAAAAATGTTAACTGATTTTAGGACATCAACCCAAAGTTTTATGAATAACTATAGCAGGCTCTGCCCTCTTAGATAAAGAGTAACTGATTTAACCACCAGTACCCCTTCAGACAACTATTTTCTGATGTCTTCAGAAGGACCAACACCCCAGTTCTCCCAGATGAGGCAGATATACAGAAGCAAGCACTATTTTGTGGGCTGACAGGTTCTGCCCTCACAAACACTGCAGAAGAATCAGTGTGTACAGTGAAGGCAAAAGGAACCAAATGCTCTTCAGGCATCAGGGAGCATCAAAAAGCTCAGATGTCTTCTGCAAAATATCTGCAATACGTTATTAGCCCAGGGTAAATGAGTCAGATGCTTCCCCCAGGAGCCATTACAGCAGGGCTGGGGGCAGGGAGCTGGCAGATGGCTGCTGGGGATGCCCAGAAAGCTGGAAATGAAAAGAGCGTGTCCTGGAGCACAGCTGATCTCTTTGTGACAGGCTCACTGCTGCTCCACCCCAAGCCTGCAGTGCTGTGGGATCTCTCCCAGTCCAGGTGGTGTCAGCACCAGAACAGCCTTTGCTCTCCTTGAGCGTCTTTGTGCCCTTATCCTGCTTCAAGATATAAGCCCATGACATGGTTAAGTGGACAGAAGGCTTGAGAAAGCCTGGAAGTCCTCAGGTAAGGCTGAAAGAGCAACATTGGCATTGGAATAGGTGGTGGAGTCACCATCTCTGGAGGTGTTCAAGGAAGGCCGTGGTTTGATGACCATGTGGCGTTAGATTGCTGGTTGAACTCCATGATCTTGTAGGTCTTTTCCAACCCAAACAACTCTGTGATTCTGTGAGGCATGAGGGTGAAGACCCAGCTTATAAGGCTGCATAAAGCCATGTATGCTCAGAGCAGACATCAGGAGGAAATGATCTGTGAGGACATAATTACATAGTATATAATAGAGGGTAGATGGGAAAATTGGGTTCAGACTGCCTGGGAAGTTAGGACTTGGTTGTTTCCTAGCAGCTGAATGTTTGACCTTGGATTTGTAGCATTTCTTTACCCAACTTTTCACATATTAATAGGGCACTTCAGAGGCTGTAGTTACAGACCTGACAAGTATCTCCAGTGAGCATATCCCTTGTTGTCTTTTGGCTTCATTACACACGGTGAGCAAGAGGGAGATGGGAAGAGTGAATGAGAATTTTAATTGCTTTGGAAAGAATGGTGTGTCCTGCTCATCCTCAAAGCTAAATGGAATCAGTTGGTTGGGTAGAAGGCTTTTAGCCTGTGTAAAAACAATACTGAGAGGATTAAGAAGGAATGTCATGGACAGCTGTTTTAAAGTATATATATATATATATAAATAACTTCCAGTCTTCCTCCCAGAGAACTCCATGGCAGTTTTGCAACTCACTTAAAATGAATCAGGTTGCAGAGCTGTCAGAAAGTCCAATCCAGCACTTAAACTTTTTATGTTCTGGAATTCTAGGGTCTTCTTCAAAGATGCACATTTCTGTTACTCCCATTACACAGAGGCAGATGCTGATGTTGCACAGGCACCTGGATGGTCAGGCAATGGACAAGAAAAGGACAATCCATAGCCTCCTTAAACCAATGAGCTTCACTGAAGCTGCAGATTGTATTTCCAATGGATCATTCACCATTTTTCTCATTTACAAGGGAGGTTCAGGTTCTTCTTGCATTCCATTTCTAAATGCTGCTTGGAAATTCCAGGCCAAGTATTTATTCCAAAATAAAACGTTGCCTGCTCTGCCAGTGATGTAGGTATCTGTTATTGGCTTCCCTAAATACCCAGACTGGCCCAAGGCCTCTCAGCAGTGCAAGTAAAGCCACTCGCTGTGGGGAAGGGCAGCAGCACCAGGCAGCTGTGGTACAGCAGCAAGGAGAGAGAGCAAAGGGCCACCAGGACGGTACAGGGTAGCTAGCACTGGGGGTGCTGGGAAGCAGGACCCAGCCCCATGATCATAGAATCAAGAAGATCACCCTGACCCTATGAAATGGCAGTGAAATTCCCCAACTCCTGCATCAGAAATGGTCCTGAGTAGGCTGTGTCAGTCCTGCTGCTGCAACACTGTCCCTGCCTCTCCCAAACCTCCAGGTCAGGCTTGGTATTTGCAGATTTGCTAAAGCCTTTAATGAATGAGGAGTGAATCTTCTCAGGTTGCTTTACCAGTGCCTGCCAAATAGTATCTATGTTTAGCCTTTATCTGGGGCTACACTACAGCATTTCCTCTGTCATCCAGTGACTCCTCCCCAGCAGAGAAGAAGGATCAGGGAAAAGAAAGAAGAGCCACAGGTTGGAGTGAAAATGGATTTGATGAAACAGCCCAACTGGTACCAATGTCTGCACAAAGTAAATGAAGTGCTACTCACCCAGCAAAGCTGCAGCAGTCACAATAGCCAGGAAGGCAGGTGCTGAGAGCAGGAAAAGAAAGAGAAGCAGGATCAGGAGCCAAAGTAGGAAACGCAAGCAAGAGGCTCTCCTCTCCTCAGCAAAGTTCTCCCTTTCCACTAAGTGTGATGCTGATGCTCATGGGACACACCCGCGGCCAACTCAGCTGAGCTGATTCAGATCTCTGACTGCCTGCAGCCCATGGCTAGCCTGGGATTCTGTCTCAGCAAAACCAAGGCACAGGAAGTGCATTCACCATTCACAGCTGCACCTTCCAGCTTAGCTTCTGAACTACTCCATCGTGGGCCTTTTCCCCATCAGGGTACCCCTATCAGCAGCTTGGGTTTAGACATCTTGCCAGCCCTCAACCACACTCTTCTTCCCTTGGACAGGCTGCATAAAGCACTGAGCCTTTGCTTCACATCAGTGTGCTGGTTCCCAGTCCCGAGAGGACTTCTTGTGACAAAAAGGCAGCCAGACTCCTTCCAAGGGCAGATTCTGTCTCAGAGAAATGAGTTGTTTTCCCTGTGTCTGGTAACTCAAAGTATTTCTGTTGGAAATGGTGTATTAAAACTGAAAATTAGCAGTGATTTTCTTCTTCTTCCCCTCCCCCTTTTCTTTTCTCCATTTTTTTTCTTTTCTTCTTCTATTTTTTTTCCTTTTAATAATAAAAGCAATCAGCATTTCCAAAAATACTCCTCTCATTTATGTATCATCACAAGGCAGAAACTACACTTGAATTATCAGTGCGTGAAGGAAACTGTCATAACTTTACAGATACCAGAACAAAGAGCTTGGGTTTTGTTATCATGAAAGACAAGCTCACACAGCCTTCAGCCTGCCTATATTTCAGAGCCCATCAGAGGCAGGGCAGCAGGTGTAGCAGTTTCTGGCAGTCAGTTGAAAATGCTGGTGATGAATTGCATATATGCCCCCAGACCTCTATCCCTGCTCCAAAAGCCAATCTCTCAGACCAGGCTGAAGGCAAACAAGGCTGCAGAGGACTCCCTGCACTCCCTTGTGCTACACATTGTGTTCTCCTAGCCCAGATGCAGCTGGGAATGGATTGAATCTAAGTTCAGGGGAGGCAGCTAGGGACATCAGGGTATAATTGGAATGGGCTGGAGTCACCATCCCTGGAGGTGTTCAAGAAAAGACTGGATGGGGCACTTAGTGCCATGGTCTAGTTGACTGGATAGGGCTGAGTGATAGGTTGGACTGGATGAGCTTGGAGGTCTCTTTCAATCTGGTTGACTCTATGAACACAGTGGGCTGCAGAAGAGGATCATTTATTTTCCAGCTGCCAGACTGGTGAGAGTCTCTGTCAGAAATACACCTCTTTCTCTGTTGAGTACTGTGTCCAGTTCTGAAGCCCTACTACACAAGTATAAGGATGAGCTGGAACATGTCCAGAGAAGAGCCACAGGGGTCATCGGAGGGCTGGAGCTACTCTCTTATGAGGACAGACTGAGAGAGTTGGGGCTGTTCTGTCTGGAGAGAAGGCTCTAAGGAGACCTTATTGTGGCCTTGCAGTGCCTGGGGGGAGTGGAGCAAAACTAGAAGTGGGGAGATTCAGATTGGATGTTAGAAGAAGTTCTTCACCATGAGGATGGTGAGACACTGGAACAGGTTGCCCAGGGAGGTGGTTGAAGCCTCATACCTGGAAGTTTTTAAAGCCAGACTGGATGTGGCTCTGAGCAACCTGATCTAGAGTGAGGTGTCCCTGCTCAGGGCAGGGTATGTGGAGCTAGATGATCCTTGAGGTCCCTTCCAGCCCTGACAATTCTGTGATTCTATGATCAAATGCCCCAAAGCAAATGCACTTGTACCCTGTGCACCAGCACAGCTTCAGCTTACTCCAAACTCAGACTGATTTGCTTTAAGGAGCTCAGGCAGCAGCATCTGGGACAGAGCAGGAGCTGAGTGTGGCTAGGAAGCCTTCCTTCCTGAGCGTCTTCAGCTCTTTCCTCTGTCTGAAGTCTCACTTCTCCAGCTTCTTGAGTGATGTGAACAAGTCAGCAGGTTAGCTCAGGGGATACATTCCCTCACCTTTTGTCTGTAGCTAGTGCTGGAGATGTCTCATCAATGCCATGTCTCACTGCTACTTGGCAGTTGACATTCACAGGATTCTTGCTGTATGGCTGCAGAGGGAAAATCATCTGGGATCGAAATCAGTAAGCCAAGTGGAAGTCAGGTAATAAACAGTAAGTAATAAACAGCCTTTCAACAGGGCTGCCTAATTTCTTCCCAGATGAAAAAGCTCCTTTCTACAGCTACCTTTTGTTTCCTGCTTTTTTGCCCAATTATCCACCTAATGAACCAACTTCCCTCTTACTACATCACTCTGCATCAGACACTGTACTCCAACTGCTAATTTTGTCAAATGCTCTAAAGTTGTTGTACTCCCCTTGGACATCATAACTGGAAGATCTTCCACCAATTCCACGACATGAATGAGTTATGATCTTTCTTTCTATCACCACTCTCCCTGTCCTGCCTTCTCCCCAGCCTCTTGGTTGGTTTTCCATCACTTGTTTATTTCTCTCTTGGGTTAAGAATATGCTGGAAGAATTTCTTAACCACCTCAAGTACTGATCTATATCTCCAGGTTACTCAAGTGTTTCAGTTTTCCAGCCTTTGGGTTTTTTCATTAAATACTGGTTAGAAAGCAGCAGGCATCCTTCACACAGCTGAAGTTCTAGCTGAAATCCACATGTCATTATAGACTACAACAAAATGTATTGATTATTCTGACTGAAACCAGCAAATTCAGTGGAAATTTCACTCTCCTGTGAACAAAAGCAGAGCTAAACTCAGTTTAAAACCTGCTCCTCAGAACTGGCCTTTCAGGGGCAGCTAAATTCCAACCATTCTCTGTTTGCATCTTCATTTAAAAAACCACAAACCCACCATCAGATAAAGCCAAACAAATTAAATCAACCCCCCCCATTCAAAAGGATGGAACACTGTATACTTGCAGTGCAGTTTAAATTGTCCAGGTAGCCCCTTTGAGTCCAATGCCTTTCTGCTTGCTCAGTCACCTGCTTTGAGAAGGGAGATGGAAAGACTGACAACAGGAGACATGGTGCAGGCAGGAATGAGCCTGTAGTGAAAGACATGCAGAGAGGAGGAGACACAGCATCTCCAGCTCAGTCTAAGGAGCCACAGAACACATGCCAGGTGGGACACACACTTCTTCCGTGTCCAAACCAGGTGACACCCAACACAAGTTCAAGAAGGCTTTGCTGCATCTGAATGCCATCTATTTATACACATACTGCATCCAAACATTAAGCCTGTAAAACTTACTAGATAATCCCAAAATTAGATGGCTTTTTTCCATCAGAGGGATCCAAAGGAAGTTGAGAGCCTGCTTCTGCCATCTGTGAAATGTTGTGTGGTTCTGTATGCAAACAGCTGCTGGCTTTGGCTGGAGCATAGGCCAGCACACAGCAACTGCTCCCAGTAGAGAGCAAGGCCATTTTCATCTGGATGCTTGCTTGAACCATGGTGCAGTCTCTTTTGCCTTTAGTCGCTGCCCTGACCCTGGATACCTATCTGAATCCTCTCCTTGTTCCCCATTTCAGGGGGCTGATGTGGCCATAGCAATCCCAGTAAGACAGAACCATTCAACAAGATGAACAGGGCACAAAGCCCTTTGCTGCTCTAGCAACAGAATTCCAGAAATGTGGAGGGCAGAGTCTCAGAAGTCTTCTCAGTAGTCCTCCATTATTGCTTTGATGAATCCCTGGCACTACAGAATCTTAAGAGTCCCATTCACAGATTAAGCATCTTAGAGTCCCTTGCAGAAGCCCTTAACAGAAGTAGCAGCTGCCAGCAGTAGTCCCGAGCAGCATCCATGCACCAAAGCCAAAATCCCTAACCACAGACATCAGCGAATCACAGAATTAACCAGGTTGGACAAGACCTCTGAGACTGAGTCCAAGCTATCACCTAACCCTTCTAATTGATTAAACTATAGCATTAAGTGCCTCATCCAGTCTCCTTTTTAACATCTCCAGGGATGGTGATTCCACCATCTCCCTGGGCAGCCCATTCCAATGCCAATCACTCTTTCTATGAAGAAGTTCCTCCTAACATCCAGCCTGAACCTGCCCTGGCACAGTTTGAGACTGTGTCCTCTTGTTCTGTCCCTGCTTGCCTGAGAGAAGAGACCAACTCCACCTAGCTACAACCTCCTTTCAGGTAGTTGTAGACAGCAATGAGATCTGCCCTGAGCCTCTTCTTCTCCAGGCTGAACACCCCCAGCTCCCTCAGCCACTCTGTGTAGGGCTGTCCTCCATCCCTCTCACCAGCCTTGGTGCCCTACTGCCTGAAGTAGCTGATCTTTATATACTTTCTTATCTTATAGTCAACCAGTAAAATCCAACTACATGTATAACCTAAAGCATGCTGCCAGCGAAAGGTGCCAGCCTGGCAGCAGGGCTGGCTCTGCAGCACATTCCAATCAAAGGGTGCCAACATGTAAGGATGCTGCTCTTGGCACACATAGCATTCAACTGGTCAGCTAAGGAATCATGCACTCTGCATGCATCCAGCAGCTGTTGGCAGAACAGTGGCTGCAACAGATACAACAGTGCTGAGAATGTTGGTTTTGTCCCTCCAGCTCTTCATCTGCATGGGTGGGCAGAGGGCTGTCTGGTCACTGCAGTGCCACCACGCCATGCCACTCTGGGCATTGTAGTCCAGAGCAGTGAGAGCACAGTACCACACACCAAGTGGGCTCAGGGGGTGAGAGGGGTCAAGACATTTTACTGAGTGAAACAAGAGCAAGGCAGCAAAGGGCATCAAGAGGCGCTTTTGACCAGAGGCTGACTGGAGAAGCATTGCCGAGGCGGAGGTGACAAGAGGAGATGAGGATCAGTGCAGAGAAAAAAAAAGTGGAAAAGGCAGAGAAGGGAAGAAGGCACAAAGCACACAAGGTGGTTTGTTGCTTTTTATCGGTGGCACTGACTTTATGGTTCACGGGAGAAGTATTTCAGTGGTGTCAGAACACCCCAGTAAATCAGTACAAGTCCTCACAGTTACAGAGGTGCAGTTTCCTATACCTCTGCTTTCTCCCTCAGGTTTTATGGATTCCAGGCCAGTGTTTTGTCTCCAGTCCCTGAAACACTCTCACCAACTCAGCACTTTCAGTTCTGCCTGTTCATACTTTCCCTATCTGGCAGGGTTTCAGTTTACACACTCTGAGCTCAGCAGCAGGCAGCTGCACAGAGGGCAGGGGCAGGCCTGGGCAGCCGACCCTGCTGCGTCCCTGAGTCTGGCTGCAGGGCTCAGGAAGGTCATGCGGTCCCCTTTGTGACATCTCCTACATCTTGCATAGGAGGGACAACTGCACGGGCCAGATGCCACCTGGACCTGCTGATGTGGCAGATGGGTACCCACAGGGATGCTCATCTCTTCCTGCGTGTGATCCGAGACACATCAGTCAGGATGACTTTCAGAGCGCCGCTGTGAGCGTGATGTCCTGTGCAAGGTGAAATACAGAGGTCACCTGTGTGCACAGACTTCACACACACATCTGCACAGAACTACCTTCTCTTGTGCTTTCTGTCTCTCAAAACACAACCAGCTGAACAGGATGCCCTGGCAGTGCTCCTGGTCAGGGAGAAGTCACAGGGCTTTACAGTCCACGCTTTGAAGTCTGATTTTAAACACAGTTTTGTGTCATTCATTTGTGAGTTTGGGGAGAAGGCAGGAAAAAATGCACAGCATTACCAGAGGAATTTAAAACAAAACGAAACTAAACTAAAATAGAGTGAAAATGTTGTGAGAATCCTCACTGTCAGCCCTTCTGAGAAAGGCACCAGCTGAACAGACAGCAGCACTCTCATGCATAGCCACCTCTCCTCCTCACAGGTCAGGTCATGTCCTTTGGTTTTCCTTTCCATCAAAAATTGTTGCATGCATATTCTTGTCCTTCAATTCAGAACTCAGAGCAACTGGTGAAATCCTGCTGTCTGCTTGCTGTCAGAAGCACTGCATCCTGGCCTGCATCAGGAATGGTGTGGTCAGCAGGAGCAGGGAGGTCATTCTGCCCTTGTACTCTGCACTGCTTAGACCACACCTTGAGTACTGTGTTCAGTTCTGGGCCCCCCAGTTTAGGAGGGACATTGAGATGCTTGAGCGTGTCCAGAGAAGGGCGACGAGGCTGGGGAGAGGCCTTGAGCACAGCCCTACGAGGAGAGGCTGAGGGAGCTGGGATTGGTTAGCCTGGAGAAGAGGAGGCTCAGGGGTGACCTTATTGCTGTCTACAACTACCTGAGGGGTGGTTGTGGCCAGGAGGAGGTTGCTCTCTTCTCTCAGGTGGCCAGCACCAGAACAAGAGGACACAGCCTCAGGCTGCACCAGGGGAGATTTAGGCTGGAGGTGAGGAGAAAGTTCTTCACTGAGAGAGTCATTGGACACTGGAATGGGCTGCCCGGGGAGGTGGTGGAGTCGCTGTCCCTGGGGCACTTCAAGGCAAGGTTGGATGTGGCACTTGGTGCCATGGTCTGGCCTTGAGCTCTGTGGTAAAGGGTTGGACTTGATCTGTGAGGTCTCTTCCAACCCTGATGATACTGTGAATACCGTGAATACAGCTCGCAGACCTCACTGCTTTCTACAGCTACCTGAAGGGAGAGGCTGCTGCTGGGTCTCGTCTCACAGGTAACTGGAGACAGAACGCAGGGGAAGGGCCTCAAGCTGAGGCTGGGTTACATGGGACACTAGGAAAAAGCTTTTCTTGGTGTCAAAGTCCAGAGAACAGAGATTAACAACATCTCTGTCCAAAGGAGCAAGATCTGTTCTCATGGCTTAAAGTGTTGTGAAGTTAAGGTGCAAACGAGATCAGAGATCACAAAACTATTTATTAAAGGATGAAGTTGGACAAAACGGGGAGAGAGAGAGATAAAGAGAACGACGGAGAAGCAGAGAAGAAGCAGGGAAGGAAAAGAGCTGGGATCATGCTACCCTCAGTGGCAGATGGGGGGGGGGGGGGAGAGAGATGGGTGCTTGGCCCAGGGATGATCTTCCAACCTGGGTGTTTCTGTGATTCTGTGGCCTTTGGTGTGAACATTTCATAGGGTACCTGATCCCAGGAGGGAAATAAAACTCTTCATCTGTAGTCTAAGCATCAGCCTGGAAGAAACTTAATTATAGGAGCTACAGAAGTGTTTGTTACAAGTTGCTTTGGGTTTTAATTTTATGATTCTAGTATTTGCAGTTGTAAGACAGAGCTAAGTTTATACTGGAGAGACTGCTTTTAAATCAAGGTTAGGCTAAAATGCCTTTATGGCAGGGGGTGATGGTGGAGAATTTGAGTGCATTACACAGGCCTCTGCTTTGCAAACCAAAATGAATGATCAAGGTGGTATCAGTGACACTTCAAATGCTGCTGTTACATGTCTCATTTCTTCTTTTCTTTTCTTCCTACAGAGCCCACACCTGGAATGCTGTTTTGGGCTCCCCAGTTCAAGAGAGACAGGAATCTGCTGAAGAGAGCCCAACGGAGAGCTACAAGGATGGTAAAGGGATTTGAATCTCTTTCCTCTGGAGAAAGACTGAGACCTGGGGCTGTTTGGTCTTTAGAAGAGAAGACTGAGAGGGAATCTTCTGAATGTCTATAAATATCTGAGGAGTGGGTGAGAAGATGAAGGTGCCAGGCTCTTTGCAGTGGTGCCCAGTGATAGGACAAGGAACAACAGGCACAAGCTGGAACATAGGAGGTTTCACTGGAACTTAAGGAGAACTTTTTCTCCTGTGAGGGTGCTGCAGCCTTGGAACAGGCCCTCAAGAGAGGTTGCAGAGTCTCCTTCTCCAGAGACTTTCAAAACCCATCTGGATGTGTCCCTGTGTGGCCTGCCCTAGGTGATCCTGCTTTGGCAGGGGGGGTTGGACTTGACCTGTGGAGGTCCCTTCCAACCTCTAATACTCTGTGATTCTGGCTCAGCATCACAGGACAGGGGAAGACCCTGAACTCTGGTTCTGTCTATCCTATAAAAACAGACCTACAAGCCAGATTATCACTAACAACATCTATTGCAGCTGTCAAAAAAGGGAAAAAAAGGAAAAGGAATCACATCCCATACAGAGAGGAGTTTAGAAACATGGGGCTGGGTAATTGTTTCTGGGGAACTGGAGACAACTGCACAATAAAACTGCTTTCATAAGTTGATCAAAAGCCATCTTAAATTAAAGTGACAGGGAACTCATCAGGGGAAAGTTAAGGGGGACTGGAGGTTAAAGAGATCCATTTTTTTTCTCTTTGGTCCTTACCCACACAGCCACAGCAGCCGTAAGGCACAATCACTCAGAGCTTCTCAGCTGCACAATTCCATATAAATGGAAGGGCTTAAAAGTCATTTGTTTTACGAAGCAGATTGTGCAATTAACACGAGGAACCCAACCTCATGGCTAAAGGAGGTGGTGCTCCTGCTGCCCCTGACCCGACTGGCATCCAGCAGCACGGCAGGTGGGAGACCTGCTCTACAGCCCATCGCATAGCACAGCCTAAGTGCTCACAGAAGGCGACTTTCATTTCAGATGGATTTCAAAAAGGAAGAGCTGTAGTTTAGATTTCTTCACTCCCCTCCCTCAGCTGTCAGCTGTGCCTTGAGGAAATGAGCAGCAACTGGAGATATTGGGCACTAACTACAGAGATCTTAGCAGCCTGTGAAGTAATTTTCATCCAGCTTTTATAGCAGCTCTGTATGGTGTTAGGAAGTTCACTTTGGACTCAGTATCTTCCTGCTCAGTTTCACTACTACATGTCTTGAGAAGAGGTTGACTGTACTGTTTGATTTGCCCTCAGTAAAGTAATTCTGCTGTCAGGCAAAAGTAACCCAGTGGATAACTGTGTCTGGTTCTACTCTGCTCTGGTGAGGCTGCACCTCGAGTGTTGTGTTCAGTTTTGGGCATCGCAATACAAGAGAGATGTGGAGATGCTGGAGCCAGTGCAGAGGAGGGCAAGGAAGCTGTGAAGGGCCTGGAGAGTCAATCTTGTGAGGAGTCACTGAATTAGCTGGGCATGGTTAGTGTGACAAAGAGGAGGCTGAGGGGAGACCTCATGGCTGTCCACACCTAACTGAAAGGAGGTTGTGGAGAGGTTGGTGCTGGTCTCTTCTCACAGGTAATTAGTGATGGAACAAGAGGGAATGGCCTCAAGCTGCCACTGGGTAGAGTTAGACTGGACAGCAGGATTTTTTTTTCCCCATCAGGAGTGGTCAGGCTTTGGAATGTGCTGCCCAGGGAGGTGGAGGAGTCACCATCCTTGGATGTGTTTCAAAGTCATTTGGATGTGGTACTTGGGGCTATGGTTTAGAGTGCACCTTGTAGAGTAGAGATATCAGCTGGGCTTGGTGATCCTGAGGGGCTTCTCCAACCTGAATGTTTCGGTGATTCTGGCTCTTATTCAGTAAGGGAAGGGGCCTGCACTTGCTACACAATCATATAAATTAGTAAGGAAGTAAGAGCTTGACAGAGGAACACAAGCAACTGTGATGGTTTGGGCTCTTACCCGCCCCCCCACACTTTTGTAGGTACCCAGCTAACTCAGATGGACGTATGCCCGTTATCTAGTTCTTTTACCAAAACATTCTAGCTTGCTTCAAACTAGCACAGCAACAAAGAGCACGAGAGATGTGGACAGTCCAAGTGCTGCACACCTCCTGGAACCCAGAGTTCAGGTCTAGGTTTGTTTGAAAATCATCTGCCCCTCACAGAGGAAATGAGGATTGCTTTCCTGTTCTCCATAATCATCCCCAGCATCCAACAGACCTTTGGAGAGCCTGGCATACGTTTTGATCACAAAGTACAATGACACCATTTCAAAATATCTACCAAAGAGTGAAGTATGGGGTGATTTCCTAAAACACACTTCTGAGGCCGAGGAAGAGACAGAGACTATGCTGCTAATGAGAGGAAGCAAAGCTCTATGCTGCACAATGATCCTTTGTATCCCACCTCATCAAAGTGCTTTCTAAATCTAACTTCTTTTCAACAGGCAAACGTGGTCATCTGTTGAAGATAAACAATTAATTCCCTTTGGACAATCTTTCATCAAAAAAAAAAAAAAAACAAACAAACACCAAAAAACAGTGATCCAGAGTGATAAATCACTTGCATGAACAAACACAGCTTCTGTCAGTAATTGAGCTTGCTTGCCCTAGGCATTAAGTTCATTACATAGGGGAAGAGATAATGATTGTAGTTACAGTTCCCAGTATCACATTTTCCTCTCCCAGATCACACTTACTCATAGTATCCAGCAGCAGTTACATAAGATACTGTTCCAAGCATTTATAATCCACCTCTCGCAAACAATAAACCTCACCAAATTAGCCCCTGACGTGCTCTGTACTAGCAGAGCAATGTGCAGCTCAGTCATGAAGCATCAGAAGCACTGTTTGTCAGCAGCCAGCACACCCCTGCTTTCTGACAGTGGCACCTGCAAGGGCTTGGTTACATGAACCTACAGTGGTTGTCACGGGGCTGAGAGACCCTCAGGCAAAAGGATGAGTGCAGCCTTATGTATTCACCCCACTCCTGGGAGCTGGAGTACATAATCATCTGATTCAACATCATGAGACGTCCCAAAAGAGACATCAGCAAGGGTTGAGACCTCTGCTTTCTACTGCTTGTGTCCAGCACACACTGCTCATTATAGCATTAGGAGGTGCCCACGTTTAGCCTGTCTGTGGGGCCAAGCTACCAGGACCTCTCTCCAGCAGAGAAGGGAAACCAGGAAAAGGAGAAAAGAGCCACATGTTGAAATGGAAGTGGATTTAATGGAATAACCAACATCTGCACAAAGTACAGGCAGTGATACTCACTCACCAGAGGTGCAGCAGCCACAATATCCAGGAAGGCAGGCACTGAGAGCAGGAAAGGAGCAGGCTGAGGAGGAGCCCAAGACAGAACTCTAGCAGGACACTACCAACTCCCCCCTTTGCACTGATGCTGGTGGTCTGGGACACATCTGTGGCCAACTCAGCCCAGCTGCTCTGGCTGACTCAGAGCTGCTGCTGGCCTGTAGCCCATGGCTGGCCTGGCATTCCTTAGCACTGGAGCAGGCTGCCCAGAGAGGTAGTGAAGTCTCCTTCTCCAGAGACTTTCAAAACCTGCCTGGATGCGTTCCTGTGCAGGCTGCTCTGGGTGATCCTGCTTTGGCAGGGAGGTTGGACTTGGTGATCTCTGGGGGTCCCTTCCAACCTCTAATATTCTGTGATACTGGCTTAGTGTGATGGTTTGGGAGTTACCTGCCTGTATTTACAGCTTAGCACAATAGACAAGCAGATATACACAGATATATACACTTATATACAGGTTAAAAGTGGTACAGAAACACAATACTCCTCCTAGAAACAGAGTTCCCAGGAGGGATCTTGACCCAATCCCCCTCCCCCTTTCCCTCCCTTCAGAAATAACCAGGTCAACCCACGTGTATCTCACATGATAAACCTGGAGAGATGTGAGGTGAGATGTTGAAAAGACGACAAGGGGGTTAGAGGAAAAAGGGTTAGATTGGCTTAGAGTTAAGGCAGAGGCAGCCACAGAGACCAGACGGACAGAAAGAAGGCACAGCCTGCAGTGGGAGCTGAGCAGTGTGTGAGAAGTGCCTGCCTTAGCTAGGTTTTGACCAGTTGTGTTTCTCAGCAGAAGGCTGGGTGCTACAGGGCAGATGTTGTTTTCTTTTCTTTCTTCTCACAGCTAAGGATTTCACTTCTCTCAGTAAAATATTTCCATCAGTCTCAAACCAGCACACTCAGTAAAAGCAGGACAGGAGGAGACCCTGAACTCTGCGGTTGCCTTACCTAACCTAGCTTGCTTGCTTAGCTGTCTATACTTCTACTGACAGACTATCCTTTGGGATAGCCAACCATCAGCCCTTGAGAGCAGAGAGTGTTCCTTTCTCCAGTACATTTGTTTTGCTTTTTAAAAACCCTCCTGCATGGAACAGGCTCCTTGCTCTTCTCAGTGGACTCTTAGGATCATGGAATCAGTCAGGGTTGGAAGGGACCACAAGGATCTTCTAGTGCCAACCTCCCTGCCATGGGCAGGGACACCCTACCCTAGATCAGGCTGGCCAGAGCCTCATCCAGCCTGGCCTTAAACATCTCCAGGGACAGGGCCTCAACCACCTCCCTGGGCGACCCATTCCAGGCTCTCACCACTCTCCTCATGAAGAACTTCCTCCTCACATCCAGCCTGAACCTACCCATCTCCAGCTTTGCTCCATTCCCCCTAGTTCTGTCACTCCCTGATATCCTGAAAAGTCCTTCCCCAGTATCCCACTTCAGATACTGAAAGGCCACAATAAGGTCACCTGGGAGCCTCCTCTTCTCCAGACTGAACAGCCCCAACTCGTTCTTGTCCCCATCTATTCACTCAGCACTATGCCTCAAATAAAAGGTGTTTAAACCTAACTTGAAAATTAACAGCAACAAATCATTTAATTCCTCAGCAACACTGGATGATGATTATGTATAACTTCCTTTGTACTGCCATCCCCACACCCTCCCAGTAGCCACTGTCACTTCAACACATTTCATTAAAGCTTGCAGCGAGTGGGAGGGAGCTGTTTGTGTCCTCAAGTTCTACTGGCAGTCAACACAAGATTCCATTAAGTCAGGTTCGCCTCTGCAGTCCTCCCACCAAAGTCAACCAGCCGGCAGGTTTTACCAACCTGATCATTCTGGAAGTGGTTGTTTTGACAGACAATTGTTTTCAGCAAACAAAAATTCATGTTCTGTTTTGCAAAGCCACCTCTGAGGGATGACAGAGGTGCAACAGCATGTTAGGAAAAACAACATCTGCTTAGTGTCAAAGTAGGACCTGCTCGCTCCACAGAGGCTGTCATCAGAGCCAGCAGCTGATGCAGCCACTGCTCTGGCCTCTCAGCTCTGTTAAATCACAGGAATAAAAACCAGGGGGCTGAGGCATCAGCAGAGGGGCACAGGAAGCAGAAGGCTTAGCAGGGCTATGCACACAGGCATTAGAAAGGCTGTTGTAGAAATTTAGCTACCACAAAGTAAAGCAACAAAAAAGAAAATGAACAAATGAAACCCTCCCAAGTCAGAAACATTGAGAACAAACAAACAAAAACCCCCAAACCAAACAACCCCCCCCAACAACCCAAAACAAACCCACAAAATCCAAGCAACAACCACCCCTAAAACAGCCAACCAAAAGGAAACCCCCTCACAAAATAAATGAGCAAACAACAAAAAAGCCCCACAGAAACAAGAGAATCACTCTGCCATAATCCTTTCTGTTGATTTGAAACAGACCTGAATGAAAAAAAATTCAGTCACAACTTACATCAGATTCCAGGTTCATAGAATCAACGAATCAACTAGGTTGGAAGAGACCTCCAAGCTCATCCAGTCCAACCTAGCCCTGGCCAATCAACCAGACCATGGCACTAAGTGTCTCAGCCAGGCTTTGCTTGAACACCTTCAGGGACGGTGACTCCACCACCTCCCTGGGCAGCCCACTCCAATGCCAATCAATCTCTGTGAAGAACTTCCTACTAAGATCCAGCCTATACCTCCCCCTGCCCCCCCCCCAGCACAACTGACACTGTGCCCCCTTGTTCTATTGCTGGTTGCCTGGGAGAAGGCAGAAACTTGAGGTGATGTCTCTTTATTTTCCAACACAAATCGCAACTAGGGCACTAGCTAGAATGGAAACAGAAATGATTACTTAGCTCAGGTCTGATCTCAGAGAGTCAGCAAAAATAAGCAAAGTAAAACCAGGACCTTAACCATGGGGAAAAGCAAGTACAAGATGCATGTCTCTGTTACATAACGCCCAGTACACGTGTATGGCTTCAGCAGGTTGTGTTATGTTCCCTTCATGCTTGTACTTAAGGGAAAAGGGAAAAAAAACATAACGAGGCATTTGAGCGTTCAATAGCTCCAAGTGCAGGGTGCTGCACTTTGGCCACAACAACCCCATGCAGAGACACAGGCTGGGGTCAGAGTGGCTGGAGAGCAGCCAAACAGAAAGGGATCTGGGGGTGCTGATTGATACCCGCCTGAACATGAGCCAGCAGTGTGCCCAGGTGGCCAAGAGAGCCAGTGGCATCCTGGCCTGCATCAGGAATGGTGTGGTCAGCAGGAGCAGGGAGGTCATTCTGCTCCTGTACTCTGCATTGGTTAGACCACACCTTGAGTACTGTGTTCAGTTCTGGGGCCCCCAGTTTAGGAGGGACATTGAGATGCTTGAGCGTGTCCAGAGAAGGGCAACGAGGCTGGGGAGAGGCCTTGAGCACAGCCCTACGAGGAGAGGCTGAGGGAGCTGGGATTGGTTAGCCTGGAGAAGAGGAGGCTCAGGGGTGATCTTATTGCTGTCTACAACTACCTGAAGGGAGGTTGTGGCCAGGAGGAGGTTGCTCTCTTCTCTCAGGTGGCCAGCACCAGAACGAGAGGACACAGCCTCAGGCTGCACCAGGCGAAATTTCGGCTGGAGGTGAGGAGAAAGTTCTTCCCTGAGAGAGTCATTGGACACTGGAATGGGCTGCCCGGGGAGGTGGTGGAGTCGCCGTCCCTGGAGCTGTTCAAGGCAGGACTGGACGTGGCACTTGGTGCCATGGTCTAGCCTTGAGCTCTGTGGTAAAGGGTTGGACTTGATGATCTGTGAGGTCTCTTCCAACCCTGATGCTACTGTGATACTGTGAATTTAGCACACAAAGATGGCAAGGAACTGAAAGAGATCAAAAGCCTGGAAGAAAGCAGGGCTGCCCATGGGCTCTGCTAGCAGCCTGGATGACAGGGAATTGAGAATGTGTTGCTTGGTCATTTTAACATTAAACTATGAAAAATCTTTCCCTGCACAGCAAAACTATTTAGGTTTTTTTTCTCCCCCTGCTAATACTATTATCTGCTCTTTCTCCCCAAACTCACTACAAGCCTCATAAGCAGCATCCTATTTGAAACCCCAGACGCTTGGGGGTTGTATCATTTGTGCTGGTGACTTAAATATGAAAGAATAGAAGGGAGTTTTACTTTAGATTCTCGTATTAAAGCAAAGTTGATTCAAGCTTACAGGGTGAAAAGTGTTTAGCAGCCACACAATGCCACCCATCACTGGCCTGGAACCACCACATCTTCCTGGGTACTCCACGTACCAATGAATATTAACTTAGTTATCAAGATTTCGTACCGAAACTCTTATTAATTCCATGTTACTGACTCTATATAGCTCCGAAGCTGGTACCCAGCGAGAGGCTCACGGCAGCCTCTGGTGTAGAGCCCTGCGAGAGCAGGCTCCAGCTTCTACTGGGAGCGCCATCTGCTGGCCACAAGCGGTAAGCCGCTAGAAGCACTTCCAACTACATTCCTACTTAGGATCACACAAGCGCTTTGGTTGGAAAAGACCTTTAAAAGCATCGAGTCAAACCATCAGCCAACTTTGCCAAGGCTGGGGCTAAAAACCATGTCCCTCAGCATCACATCTCTGCCTCTCTGAAACTCTCCCAAGCGTAGGGATTCAACCATTTCCCTGGGCAGCCTGGGCCACTGGCTGGGAATCCTTTCAGGGAGGAAGTTTCTTCTAATCTGCAACCTAAATTTCACCTGATGTAACTTGAGGTCATTTCCTTTCATATTAGCATTTATTACCAGGAAAAAGAGACCAATTCCCACTTTGCTTCTGTCTCTTTTCAGGGAGCTGTAGAGAGCCAGAAGGTCTTTCCCTATCCTCCTTTCCTCCAGTCTGAACAACCTCAGGTCACTCAGCTGCTCCTCAGCAGCCCTGTTCTCCAGACCCTTCACCAGCTTTATTGCCCTTTTCTGGACCCACTCCATCACCTCACTTCCTTGGTTCTGCTGGACATACTATTCCTGATCCAGACCTGGATGCTGGTGATCTTCCTGGCCACCCAAGCACACTGCTAGCTCATGTTCAGCTGCATGTTGACCAATGCCCTCAGGTCTTTCTCTGCTGAGCAGTTTCCAGCCACTCTTCCCCAAGCCTGGAGTGTTCATGGGGTAGTTGTGATCCAAGTGCAGGACCTGACCCTGGGTCTAATTGGCTCTAGTTGGCCTCAGCCCACTAGTAAAACACTGGTTTTGCAGGCACGAGCTATTCCTGCATCCCCTTTCAGAAGCGTGTAGCCCTCCTCTCATTACCCATTCTGGGTGCAAAGGACTGTGACCATGGCTGTCCTGCCCTCATCTGTGTACAATGATGATTAATGATGCAGGGAGCAGCAGTTTCATTAGGAGATGAGATGCATTTATTAGCATTTTAATCAAACTCTGATTGCCACATGAACCGAGTCAAAAAGTCCACTAAATGCTGACTCTATTTGCACAGAATTTAGTGAGCTAGTCTAAGACATATATAAAATACATTTGTCCCAAGATATGTTTGTAAAGCAGAACCCTGTGAGCATGCTTTGTCCTCTCCAGCCTTTGGTTGGTGCCTAAAAGGTTGAGCTGAAGTATAAAAAGGACACTGTTCCAATTTGTCTTAGACAGGTCTTGCTATGAGCTTGGAAATGAACTGAACCTGGCCAGTGGATCACAGTTTGCTCACAAAAGCAGAGAGAAATGTCCTTCTGCTAGAAGTTAGGGAAGCTTTACAGAGGGGTCTAGACAGGTTAGATCAATGGGCCAGGGCTAATTGTATGAGGTTCAACAAGGCCAAGAGCCAGGTCCTGCACTTCTGTCACAACAACCTCATGGTAAGTTAGAGACTGTGTGGTTGGAAAGCTGCATCTTGGAAAGGGACCTGGGGGTATTGGTTGACAGTGACTGAATACAAGTCAGCAGAGTACCCAGATGGCCAAGAAAGCCAACTGCATCCTGGCTCATATTACAAACACTGTGGCCAGCAGGGACAGGGAGGTGATCATGACACTGTACTTGGCACTGGTGAGGCCACACCTCAAGAACTGTATTCAGTTCTGGGCCCCTCTCTATGGGAAAGACAGTAAGGGGCCAAGGCCTGCCCAGAGAAGGGCAACAAGGCTTGTAAAGGGCCTGAAGCACATGGCCTAGGAGGAGCAGCTGAGGTGGTTCAGTCTGGAGAAGAGGAGGCTGAGGGGAGACTTCATTGCTCTCTACAATTACCTGGAAGGAGGTTGGAGTGAGGAAGGGCACAGCCTCTTTTCCCTGGTGGCAAGCAATACAACTACAGAAAATGGCATCAAGCTGTGCCAGGGGAGGTTTAGGCTGGAGATTAGGAAATATTTGTTCTCTGAAAGAGTTCTCAAATATTGACATGGTCTGCCCAGGGCAGTGGTGGAGTCACCATTCCTAGAGGTATTTAAACAGTGTGGACCTGGAGCTTAGGGACACTGCATTGCTGGGTCAAAGGTTGGACCCCATGCTCCTGAAGGTCTCTTCCAACCAAAGATATTCCATAGAAAGAAGGAAGGGATCTAAGAGCACCTAATAAGCTGTAAAATCTCCCTTAACTTCCATGAGCCTGGGAAGACCAGGAATAATTACCTCCATTCAACACAGCTGACATTTGCATAGGCACTTTCCTCCTGTGTACACTCATTTCCATAATGAAAGCATCTCTTGCCCAACCCATCACACCACGTAGTGAATAATGAAGTTTAAAACTAATGAGCCATATCCTAACAGCCATGACTCAAGGCAGTGTGCATTAGCAGTCCATCTGCAGCTATCCAGGGACAGAAAGAACAAGGCCAAGCACACCCAGTAGCCTGTTTAGCACACAGCCTGTTCTGTGGGCAGCAGAACCAAATTCACCATCTCTGATACTTGAACCCCTGTGAGGAAAGGCTGAGAGGCTTGGGGCTGTTTCAGTTGGAGGACAAGGCTGAGGGGAGATCTTATTAATGTTTACAAATACCTAAAGGGTGGGGGTCAGGAGGATGGGACCAGCCTTTTTTCAGCTGTCCCAAGTGACAGGACAAGAGGCACAAACTCAGACACAGCAAGTTTCCCCTAAACGTGAGAAGGAACTTCTTAAGGGTGGCAGAGCACTGGAGCAGGCTGCCCAGAGAGGTGGTGGAGTCTCTAGAGACTTTCAACACCAGTCCAGATGTGTTCCTGTGTGACCTGATTTAGGTGGTCCTTCTCTAGCAGGCACAGATGGACTCAATGATCTTCAGAGGTCACTTCCAACCTCTATCTTTCTGTGACTCTGTGACATACTAAGCCATGGGATATTTCCTTTACCATGCCACTTCCTTGGAATACACTCCCCAGACAAGTCTGCTTTAGTGTTTCTATACTGATGTTAGAGGCATTTTCCAGCCTCGACAATTCTGATTTTACATGCTCACAGTAGTGTTGGATTCACAGTTGGGTCTGATGATCTTAGAGGTCTTTTCCAATATTAATGATTCTACAACATTTGCTATTTTTGCTGTACTGTGTCCAGTATGCTGTGTACTGTATTTTGATGTACTGTGTCCTGTTCTGGGCTCCTCAATTCAAGAGAGATGTTGAGGTGCTGGAAGGTGTCCACAGGAGGGCGACAAAGCTGGTGAGGGGCCTGGAGCACAGCCCTGTGAGGAGAGGCTGAGGGAGCTGGGGGTGTGCAGCCTGCAGAAGAGGAGGCTCAGGGCAGACCTCATTGCTGTCTACAACTACCTGAAGGGAGGCTGTAGCCAGGTGGGGTTGGTCTCTTCTGCCAGGCAGGCAGCAGCAGAACAAGGGGACACAGTCTCAAGTTGTGGCAGGGGAGGTCTAGGCTGGATGTCAGGAGGAAGTTCTTGCCAGTGATTGGCATTGGAATGGGCTGCCCAGGGAGGTGGTTGAGTCACTGTGCCTGGAGGTGTTGAAGAAAAGCCTGGCTGAGGCACTTAGTGCCATGGTCTGGTTGACTGGCCAGGGCTGGGTGCTAGGTAGGAGTGGATGATCTTGGAGGTCTCTTCCAACCTGGCTGATTCTATGTGGGTTTATTTGTTCATATTTCCTTCCAGGTTGACACAACATGTTGACACAACATGTTAATCTTAAAGTGAATTATGAGATCAATTACTACAGACCTCACTTTCAAGTAAGCAGAGGATGGAACATATCCTTCTTGTAACCACTTCTTGTACCCAGTTCACATTGATAAGGATAAATCAACATATTTGCAAAGAAAGTGGTAGAGGGTGGATCCTGCAGTATTTATTAACAAAAATATACAGTGGATAAGCATTTGTTAGTTGTATTTCAGATGGGTTGAATGTGATACACTTAACACTGTGTGTTCTTAATGTCACCTGAAAAAAGAATCTTCCTCTTGGAGTCCCATCTGCTAAAACATTCAATCACCTCAAAAATATAAAGCTTAGCCCACCTGGGGTTACATTGTAGCAGTCACTCCATCACCCAGTCATCCCTCCCCAGCAAAGAAGGGGAAAGCAGGGAAAAAGCCATGGATTGAAATGAAAATGGATTTAATGAAATAGCCAAACTAATACCAATGCCACAGAAAGCATATGGAGCGATACCCACCTAGCAAAGGTGCAGCTGTCATACTACACAGCAAGGCAGGCCTTAGACAGGGGTGGAGAGGAGCAGGGTGAGGAGGAACCCTGCAGGAAGCTCCCAGCTCCCCTCCTCCCAGCAAGCTCTCCCCTTCACCCTGAGTGTGATGGTGGTGGTATGGGACACACCTGCACCCAACTCAGCACAGCTGTCCTGGCTGCCTCAGAGCTGCTGCTAGCCTGCAGCCCCTGGCTGGCCTAGCGTTCTGGCACAGCAAAACCAGGATAGAAGTCCTCCCTGTCCACCCTTCAAATCACTGTGCCCCTGTGAGGTAGGACTGTGACTAAAGGCAAGTAACGAGCAGCTGCCAAGGCTGTAAGCAAAACAAAGTACCTTCCTTAATGATGCTATGATTCCACTCTTGTAAGTGTAAATATAGATGCCACATTTGTCCTTCCATTTGGTACATCTGTCCTCAAGGTTTTGTGTGGTATTAGTGTTCAGCAAAGATTTATCTATACAGAAGAACAGCAGCACAACTAAAGCTATGCTCTTAGTCCAGGTCAACAAAGTGGAGGAGATGTCTCTCTATGCTTGCTCACACTGTGAACCTGGCTGTACTGACTTAGACTTCAACACCCTCAGCCAAACTGGAGCACACTGGGTGTACACCAAACCAAAGTACCTTAAAGAACTATGCAAACCAGCACAAGGCAGACATGCTTCTGTTGATCATTAGCACACTAAGAAGTTCATATTGCATGACAACAAATATTCAGTGTGCACGAGGTCTGCAAAAGCCAAAGCCCTGCACTTATGTGCACTCAGACTTTAATGCCCTTTGAATCTTTCAGAATACTGATAGTGTGTGGTGGGGAGGGAAGAGCAATAACAATAGCAGCATGTGTGGAACCACAGTATTTTGCTGACTGGCACTCAGAAAAGCTGGGCTGGGAAAGCAGAAGGATCGTTTCCCTTACTATGCTATGGCCCTGCTGCTAGTACAGCTGGAGTATACCAGAAATGTTTTCTCCTCCCTTCCTCTGGGTGCAGCAGGACAAGGCAAAGCAGAGGGTTGCACATCACAGCCACTACAAACAAGTGCCACATGCAGGATCACCTCATGCTGCAGCATTTCACAGTGCCCATTACTAGGCTCCACAAGCAGATGCGGTGCACAGAAATAATTCACTGAAGTTATAATGAAGTCCAAAGTTTAATCATTTTAAAACTTGAGTAAATACTGCAAAAGCCTTCAGACACTGAGAAATGTACCAATACCACACACACTGCCTTTCACACATGCAGTCCAAATTGAAAGCCCAGAACTAAGTGCAACTTCTTTTTCCTTACTCAGTTCATATCAGCTGCTAGTGTGGTTGACATGACATGAAAATAGCAAGCAGAAATGTTACTAATACCTTCTCCTTCAAAGCAAACTTGAGGTGCTGCCATGACCTTTGAAATATTGATCATCTGAGTCATGCCAAAATAAACCCTTTGCCAGCTGAGGTCTGACTGTTTAACTTAATAATCACAGAATACATCGGGTTGGAAGGGGCCATCAGAAGTAATTTTGTCCAACTGTGGCTGTAAGCAGGGACAGGTTGATCAAAGTCCCATCAAGTTTCATCTTCAATGTCTCCAGGGAATGGGGCTCCATCACCTGTTAGGGCAACTTGTTTCAGTACTTCACTGTTCTCAAAGAACTTCCTAATGTTCAACCTAAATCTACCCTGCTCCAGTTTCAAATCATTTGCCCTCATCCTGTTACCACAGGCACTTCTAAGGAGTCCTTTCCCAGCCTTCCTGTAGGTTCCCTGCAGATATTTAAATGCTGTTCTAAGGTCTACTCCACAGCTTTCTGTTCTCCAGGCTGAACAGCACCAACTCTCACAGCCTATCCTTATAGTAAATGTGCTCCATCCCTCTGATCACCTTTGTGGCCCTCCTCCAGACCCACTCCAGCAGGTCCGTGTCATTTTATTGTAGGAGGCATTCACCACGGCAGATGCACATCATGCTTGGGTCTTTCTCTTTGAGCTGCAAGAAATGACAACTCTTGAAATTTGACTAGATGGTGCCTTCAACTCTCGTATGGCATAAAGTAGAAGCAGACACAGAGGGGAAGCAACAGTTCAAAGCCTCAGATGAGTCCTGACATCTAGAAGACGTTGCCTCTTTGAAAGGCTACACTGTCATCAATTACTGCTTCTTCTGATTACTTTTCCTGTTCAAATCTTAGTGGGAAACAGCCTCCCATAGCTCTGTGTTCTCACATCTGATGACTCTTACTGTTGTCCTGTATCTGCACACTATTCAAAACCTGCCAATACATCATTTCACCATTTCTCCCAGTGTGAAATGTAGTTATAATCTTACGTCCTTGCCAAATACAATCTGCAGTCAGCAGAACACGTTTGTCCACAGTTAAATGATCTCCTAGGGCAACCTGCTCTGTTTTTTTCCCTGACAGAAAAAACCCTGAACAATAAAGAACCTGTCATTAGCCAAACCAGACTGCTAACACAGATCTATTTTAGGTTACACAATGAATACTTCTGATGCTATCACACTTTCCAGACCCTCGTATTCATCCTTCACATTCCCCAATGAGATGCCAAGCACTTTGGGAAGCTACTTTCTTATGCATGCCAAGGAAATTCATTTAAGAAAAAACATGGAAACAGAAGTGTTTAGTACAATAAAGCTGTATGACCTCAAGGATAAAAGTTAGACTCTAAGGACTATGAATAAAAGAAATAAATGGTGAAGTCTGGCTCTTATTCAAGGAGACTGCTGCTGATACTAGCAAGTTCTTTTATAACATTAAAAGGGGATTCTGAAGCTGAAAGTTCAAATAGAAAAGATCTAGGAAAGGGACTACAACACATTGAAGTCACAGATCAAAAAATATTATAAATATTGAATAAAGGATTCTAATTTACACAATAAAACATCAAAAAGGCATGAAAAACAACATGACCAGTTGGGGTTTTTTTACATAAAAGCTGGCCTCACAATCCACACAAAACATTCCACACCATAACAAATCACCAAATCAAATGGTTCAAGGATTAACAATGCAAGCATAATCCAGTGTCTATAGTGAAATCAATCCTCATTAATAACATGTGAACATCATCACAGTATCTTATGTTTTGGTGCCCTAAGTGAAGGGAGTTAAATTTTAACTTCTCACCCACTGCCCAAATGACCACATTAGTCTGGCAACAAAATAAGGGCTGTAAGTTTCAGAAAGGTCAGACTTCATTACCTTCCTCCTTCCAGGGAGAAGCTCTTAGGTTTGTGAAGGAGACAGCACTGCCAAGGACAGCCAGCAGTCCTGGCATCTGCTACGTGTGGCCTGTAGAAAAGCATTCCAGTCTTCTGCACTTTGAGTTCACAACTTTCCATCGCTACCACAAATCTCCCAGGTGTTACAAATACTGCTGAAAACTCCACAGCTGGGTATAAAACGGTGGCTGAGACACTGTGGGCTGGGCACAGGCCAGGTGAATCATGGCTCAGTTAAAACATGCAGCTTGTTAAGAAGGTGTGGCCATAGACAGTGTGGAGGGCTGATCAGAAAACCTTCATAAAATGACTCTGAATTAAGGTTTCTATATGGGACATTAGCATACTCATATCAGCAGCACAGACCTGGTGATCCCCATTCCCCCTCTTTTTCAGGGTCTCCAATAGGCCCCAGTGCACTGGAGGCAGTGGGCTGTAAGAACTCAGCAAGTGAAGCTGGCTTACTGGATTCTGGTTTATTTCTGCAATTCTCAAGGCCCTCAAGATAGCAGGTGCAAACTTGGAATAATGAGCTGTAGAGGAAATAATAATTGGGCAACTTCTGTCTTGTAATCGATCTGCAACTACTTTAGCCACAGCTGTGTGTGTATCCAAAATGTATCCTGTAGTGCTATAGACAGAGTGAATGGCAGCCAGACAGTCCTCCTCTGAGCACCACCCAGCCACCAAGTCCTGCTGAAGCTTTCCAAGTAGATCTTTCCCTAGCTGGAAGTGGCCCTGATTTTCCAGCTGGTTATACAACTGTGTCACCAGTTGCCCATCCTCATTAGCAATCATGTACAAGTATCGCTCAAGATTAGAGGACTTCAAAATATCTACTGCTGGTGAAGAAGTGGGAATTAATTTTCTTTCCCTCAAATCATAACCACCTGTTCTTATGAAGTCAGTCAAAACATTATTTTCATTGGAAGCACATATGCATCTCCTAATAGGAACTCCCATCATTTTAGCATACAAAGCTGCTAATATGTTGCCAAAGTTTCCTGTAGGAATGCAGACATCTACAGGGCTTCCAAAAGGAACAATACCTTGATGAACAAGATCAAGGTATGCAGAGGCATGATAAACTACCTGAGGAAGCAGTCGTGCCCAGTTGATGGAGTTTGCTGCAGCTAGAGCTGTTCCATACTCCACTGTTAGGAAGCCAGTATAACCAGAGTTAGTGAAGATTTGCTTTATAGCTGTCTGGCAAAAATCAAAATCAGATTTGACACCTACTGACCATGCATTTTCTTTCTGACAGCCAATCATCTGTGATTTCTGAATTGGGCTTACTCCATCCTCAGGAAAAAAATTCATCACAGCAATTCTCTGTTTGTCCGTGTCATGGAGACGACTAAAGCCATCTAGGACAGCACTCCCTGTGTCGCCAGAAGTAGCTACCAGAACCAAGTAGTTGCAGCTTCTGGGAATGCAGTATGCAAATATATGTGGCACCAACTGCAGTGCAAAATCTTTAAACGATGCTGTTGGTCCATGAAATAGCTCAAGGAGAAACTGATTGCCTGCCAGGTGCCTGACTGGTGCAATTTTAGAACAAGTGAAGTTTTCTCCATAAGCTGTTTCAATAATTTCTGCCAGCTTAGGAGCAGGAATGTCAGCAGGGTGTATGCATCTTTCCAGTATCACCTGGGCTCTTTCAACGTAAGTTGCTTCTATTAGGCTCTGCCATTCTCCAGCAGTGAATTTGGGAAGTCCTTTCTCAGGAACAAAGAGTCCTCCATCAGGGGCTAAGCCCTCCGTTACGACATCACTGAAATATTTATCAGAGTCTTTGTCCATGCTCCTCTCAGACCTACCAGACCTAGTGGAAATGAAAGTTTCCAGTTCTGAGTTCTGGTATCTCTTCACAGCATCAAGTACCTTTTCTGCTACAACCTCTGCTGCAATATCACCTCCACAAAGAACACGGATGTCATGCCACCTTTTGTAGAACTGCTTCCTAAACTGAAGTATGTCCTTGAGACAAACGCCAGGAGACTGCCCCACAATGCGATCCACTTTCATCGACTGCAACCTGCTCATGATGACTGCTGTGGGCACGTCCAGGTACACAACTATTCCATTCGTCTTCACATGCTGCATGCCAGCAGCATGCATGGGATTGGACCCAGTAAGGGAAATGACACTTCCAGATGCTGATAACTTCAACAGGGCTTTTCCTTCCTCCTCTAAAAATTGCTCACTACCAACATCCTGCAGTTTTTCTGACACGCTCATATTCCAGGTTGTTTCAAGGACATCATCATCTATGTCTATGACAGGGCAACCCAGTTTCTGACCTACTATTCTCCCGACCGTTGTTTTCCCAGCACCAGGAGGTCCCATCAGGATAATATTTTTGTTTCCAACAAGAGGATGGCTTGAGAACCACGACTTCCAGATCTGCACAAATGCAACAGGTCTTGAAAGCATCCCTTTTAAACATGTGCTAGAAAGACTGGTTTGGGTTAGCAGTCTCATAGGCTGATGCCGAATGATGCGAAACATCTTCTGTTGGCTTGTTTGGATGACTTTTTTTTTCCCCAAGAGACTTCACAATCCACTTAACTGCTTCAAAAAGAGAAAAAACAAACAAACACACACATTAGTTAGTCCTTCAGCAAACATCTAGGAGAAAAAAAACAATAAAGGATGTGAAATTCAGAAGAATTCAAACACATATCCAGTGCCATGATTTCATCAATGCCAGGAAGCTATCTTTCAGAACAAAACTCCTTACTTTCCTGCACAAAGCATTAGTAACTATCTACAGTTTTAACAACCATCAGCCAGGACAGGAATTCCAGTGAAAGCTGGGCTGTGTTCCTGCTGTAGCTATAGACACAGTTTGCAACAGCAGACCACATGGCTGAAATGTAGGAACCACTCAAGTCAGTGGCAGTTTGCAGCTGTCAACGACCTCAGGAGAGGTCAGGACTAAGGACTACCACAATTTGCAATTGTTAATACTGGACAACTTCCCTTGGAATTTCTCAGAGCTTTCTGCAGAGGAAAAAAGAAACCAAAACAAAGTGTAACCACCCCAAAGAAACAATTCAGCTTCAGCCTTCTCATGATCATCCCATAGACCAAGATCCTGCAAAGGCTCCCACCTGCAGAGGTTTAGGCTGAAGATTAGAGGAAACTCCTTCCCTGTAAGGCTTCTCAACTGGTAGAGGCTCCCCAGGGAGGTGGCTGAATGCCCATCAGTGGAGGCGTTGGGAAGTGGCAGAGATGCGGTGCTGAGGGACTTGGGTTAGCATGGGCAGAGTTAGAGAACGGTTGGACAGGGCTTAATGGGATTCCCAACCGAAACAATTCTGTGCTTTACCACCGCCCTCGCCCCCCACCCTTTTGACGACATCCATAAGGTGTCAAAAGTGCGGCTGGGAGAAGGCGGAGGCGATGGTGGGTGGGCGGCCGAGCCGCACGGCACCGCACGGGGATAAACGCCACACCGCGGAGCCGGGTCGGTCTCGCCCGTCCGCCCCCCGCAGCCAGCGCAACCCCGAGCTCCCACCTCCCCTGGGGAGCGGCGGCGGCGGCCCTGCCTGGCCCCGTTGCCTCGGCTGGGCTGGGTGCGGCTCCGCTGGGCTCGGCCTGGCTCTCCGCGCCCACAAGCGAGCCCCGCCGCGCGCCCGGACCGCCGCGCTCGCGCACGCAACGCCCCGCGCGCCCTCAGGCCTCACCCGCGCCCCTCCCATGCGCACGCGCAGCCCCCGGCCCGCCCCGCCCTCAGCCAGGCCCCGCCCGCTCCGTCAGCCCAACGGCGCCTGCGCAGCGCGGGCCCTGCGCGGCGGGAGGCGGAAGTGCGTGAGGCAGCTGCGCTCCCTCCCGGCGCCGTTACCTAGCGACGAGCTTCCCTAGGAACCGCGCCGTTACCTAGCGACGAGCTGCCCTAGGAACCGCGGGACAAGAGCGCGTCCGGCGGCGCCTGCCGGGGGTTCCGCGGCGGGAGCGAGCTGCCCGCTGAGAGCGGGCGCAGAGCCGGCAGGGAGCTGCGAAGGGAGGGAAGAAGAGGCACAGTGGGCGCTTTCCCGTGTCCAGGGCCTTTCAGTGTGGCTGGTGTTTCTCCGCGTCCAGTGTACCTTGGCCAGAGGATGCCGACGCAGTTTGCCGAGGAGAGCATCTATAACCTCCTGCCCCGCCTGGAAGAGAAGCCTGTCAAACCTCCCAGGTAGGTGGGTGCGACAGTACGCCTCGCAGACACTGTGACTGGCTCTGGCAAGGCAATACATCTTACGGGGAACGTGTGTTTAAAAACATACTCTAGTTTTGCTGTAGTTATTTCACCTCCTCATGAGTCACTAATAAGCATCTGACGGTTTACTGCCCGCTCCATGAGCTGATGATTCAGTTTGGTATCTTCGATGTCATCTCGTTCATTGACAGACAATTTACAGAGCTGTCTTTCCATGCAGTGATGTTCCATGACATCTTTGTTATTCACACTTAAAGCAGACTTTCAGTGAACAGCTGAAAACTTGGAGTTTAACTCTTTCTTCTTGGTGCCACATTTCCATTCTCTTCATCTGTCAGGTGTGTCTCCTGACGTTGTTTTGTTTACTTCTCTTTCTCACACCTTACCTCAAAAAACAGTTTTAAAAGTCTTTTGCTCCTGTATAATCTCTCCTTTGAGAGTTTCTGTTAAATTCTTTATTGCTAATTATGCAAACAGATGTTGTTTTCTTTAAGTCTCTGCATAAGAAATAAAGCTGTCAGCATTTTCAGTGGAAGGTTAATATAAGTCCTAGCTCGAAAGCTTTCAAACATCAGTGACACTCATTGAAACAAATACAGTCACTCCTTTTCAGGTAGAAGGGTTCAAACGTGTGTGATTTCTAGTTCTGAACGTTTTCCATATAAAAACACATCACACATAATTGTTTGTTTCCAGTTTGAGAATATGCAGCAGAGGAAAGTGAAATGACAGTATGGCACACAGCACATGAAATCCATTCCCGTTTTAGCAGCCTTCAGGGATTTGGGTACTGCATGGTCTAGTCGATGTGGTGATGTTAGGTCATAGACTGAACTTGATAATCTCAGAGATCTATTCCAGCCTCAATGATTCTGTGGCCATCAGGTTTAGTTTAGGCTAGGGGTTCTTTAGGATGGATGCAATCTGACTAAATCCCCTTCTGAACTCACTGACTTCTGTTTTCACCCCACTTTCTGCTTTTATGTGCAATGTGCCAAATATCCAGCTGGTAACAACAGTGTTGGACATGGTTAATAGCATGATCTGGCCAGTTTGAAGCAATGCATATAAAACCTTGGGTCCTCTTTCAGCCTTATTTTTTTTCCCCTGACTGTTCTCTAAGGTATATATCCATATTTAGACCATCTGTGAAACGTGAAGCAGAGAAACATAAAGCTCAGTGGAAAACTATGGGACCAGCAAAAGTTGCAGTGCCATCTCCAAAGAATTTTCTGCAGAAACATTCAAAGGAGCCCAAGCTTCCAGCAAGTAAGTGTGGGAGTGAACTATATCAAAACCTGCTCTAGTGGGAGGTGTCCCTGCCTATGGCGGGGTGTTGGAGCTGGATGATCCTTGAGGTCCCTTCCAACCTAGACCATTCTATGATTCTATGACTCTATATCAAAGGTCATGTATGGGTTTAATTATAGAATTGATAACGTTGGAAGTAACAAATAATTATGGGGAAGGAACCATGCAAAACTTTTTAAATCATTTTTGTATGCAAGGGCAATTTCCATTGTGTCTTTTAAGGTATCTGTGATGCTAAAATAATTTCTTTGTTTTACAAAAGTGTTTTGTATTTATTGTGTAAAATACTGAAGCAACAGAGGACCATGATGATGATGATGATGGAACTGGAGCATCTCTCTTACAAGGAGAGGCAGAGAGACCTGGGGTCAGTTAGTCTGGAAAAGAGAAGACTGAGAGGGGAATCTTATAAATGCTTATAAATATCTAAAGGGTCATATCATGAGCTGGGCTGGGCTCTTTTCAGTGGTGGCCAGTGGTAAGGCAAGGGACAATGAGTATGGAGGGGCTTTCACTTGAACTTAAGGAGAAACTGTACTTTGGATGTGATAGAGTGGAACACACTGGAACTGAGTGCCCAGAGAGGTTGTGGCATTTCTTCCTCTGGAGACTTTGAAAACATGCCTGGATACCTTCCTGGACAGCCTGATTTAGGTGATCCTGCTTTAGCAAGGCAGCTGCACAAGATGATCCCCAGAAGTCTCTTCCAACCCCTACCGTTCTGATTCTATACCAAGGAGATTACACATATGATTAGAAAATGCAGTAAATATTTACTGTTCTGTGGTACAAACCCAGCTGAAATAGAAAAAAAATATATCTCTTTGGCTGCAGCTATTCAGATGCTGAAAATGTGTTGATGGTATGGTCTGTCCTGCTGGTATTTCAAGCTGTGATTATACAGTTTGGATTTGTAAGGCATTCTTTTCTGTGAGTGATCATTAAGATTATAGTCAATAATATGCAATGGAGATACTAAAAGTGAACTAATTAGGGGATATTGAAAGTGAACTACACGTTTTTAATGCTTGAAGAGACATGGGAAAACTATCTGTGCCTTTCCTGAAGTTACAAGCAACATGTAGCTTTTACTCTTCATCACTCACTGTGAGCTCTTAATCCTCTAGTAATGAATTGGTTGGCAGTGCTCAAAGCACAGGATTGTTTTGCAGAGCTGCATGTCACAGAAATAAGAAAGTTGGAATATTCTGTTGCAAAATGCATCTTATCTTTGTGCTCAATCCATCATTCTGGGTATAAGGAACTGACAATTCTAATGTTCAGCTTCATGGCTGGTTCTGCAAGGGTGAAGTAACCTTCTGTGACTGTATGCTGTCACCATTTGTAACTGAGTTACAAAGTTTCAGCTTGGAATTGGTTTTAACCTGGAAAAATAGAAGAGCTTCACATACAGTATATAAGAAATGCTGAGGAAAATAAAGAGAATGTAGCAGTCCATAAGATCCCTTTTACCTGCATTATAAAACAGGGCTCTCTACTTTACATTTGCTATGTATTGGGACATATGTATATATAGACTCATTTTTCTCAGCCAAGTGGCTCACAGTATTTCTATTTCAGTTTGCTGAAGTAGAACTATTTCATAGAACTATATAGACTAATAACAGAATTAATACAACTAGAAAGTTGTATTAATTACTGCTGGGCTGCTGGGCCCAGTCCTGTTCAATATCTCTATTGATTATCTGGACCAGGGGATTGAGTCCAGCATCACTAAGTTTGCAGATGACACCAAGCTAGGAGCAGGTGTGGATCTGTTGGTGGGTAGGAGAGCCCTGCATAGGGACCTGGACAGGCTGGAGGGGTGGGCAGAGGCCAATGGGATGAGATTGAAGAAGGCCAAGTACAGGGTTCTGCACTTTGGCCACAATAACCCCAAGTACTGCTACAGGTTGAGGACAGAGTGGCTGGAGAGCAGCCAGGAAGAAAGGGACCTGGGGGCGCTGGTAGATAGTAGCTGAACCTGATACAGCAGTGTGCCCAGGTGGGCAGGAGAGCCAATGGCATCCTGGGCTGGCTCAGGAGCAGTGTGGCCAGCAGGACAAGGGAGGTTATTCTTCCCCTGTACTCAACACTGCTCAGGCCACACCTTGAGTGCTGTGTCCAGTTCTGGGCTCCTCAGTTCAAAGGAGTTGTTGAGGTGCTGGAAGGTGTCCACAGGAGGGCAACAAAGCTGTGAGGGGCCTGGAGCAGAGCCCTGTGAGGAGAGGCTGAGGGGGCTGGGGGTGTGCAGCCTGCAGAAGAGGAGGCTCAGGGCCGAGCTCATTGCTGTCTGCATCTACCTGAAGGGAGGTTGTAGCCAGGTGGGGTTGGGCTCTTCTGCCAGGCAAGCAGCAGCAGAACAAGGGGACACAGTCTCAAGTGCCAGGGGAGGTCTAGGCTGGATGTTAGGAGGAATTTCTTTTTCCCAGACAGAGTGATTGGTATTGGAATGGGCTGCCCAGGGAGGTGGTGGAGTCACCGTCCCTGGAGGTGTTCAAGCAAAGTCTGGATGGGGCACTTAGTGCCATGGTCTGGTTGATTGGCCAGGGCTGGGTGCTAGGTTGGACTGGATGCTCTTGGAGGTCTCTTCCAACCTGCTTGAGTCTATGATTCTATAATGGAACTTGGCTTCATAATAGCAGTAAGTGTTTTGGTGTCTGCATTTGGAGTCAATGTACCAGAGCCTCAGAATGACCATGACATATCATACCTTTAAGCCAGAGTAGTTATTTCATTGCTGTCATTAGATCCTACCAGGTCTTGAGAAGGAACTCATTATCTGGGAAGGTTCTGATACCTTTGCTGAAGGGAATTTGTCACATACGTCAGAGAAGCTGCCCTGCTTAATCACCTCTCTTATTCCAAGATATTTTTATCACTTGAAACTTAACCAGTTATCAGCTGTCTGAATGGGGTTGTGGTGTTGTGTCTGTGGTATCTGTGTCACCTTCCAAGCTGGTTTTGATACAACTAATTAAAAGACTCTTTGTAAGGCCAGAACACAAAGATTGCATGGTTTCCCCTAAAGTTTGGGCTAGTGTCATGCTTTTAGAGTCTGGTTGCCACCACTTCCCTCAAAAAGGTGTGTTTCCTAACCTTCAGCTGGATCCTGTTGTATCACTGGTCTCCTGCACTCATTTTAATCAAGCCCAGTTTCTGGCTCCAGAAGTAAGGGCTCCTGAAACAGGAAGTGTGCACTGATGTACTGCAGATCAGGTGCAAGCGTGTACCACTGTACCTCAGTACAGTGAAGCTCACTGTGAAGCCTCAGAGATCTTGCTTCCAGATAGACATCCTAAGAGAAACAGAGATTTCAGTCTGTGTGTATCCAAGAGTATCAAGTTAAAGCAAGCTATCAGGTTGTGAAAACAAAACCTAGGAAAGGCCTGGCTGGTGGGGTCAGCATCAGGAAACCAGCTGTTGTGACACTGCACTTGTTTGCTGCCAGAGAAAAACATGAACTCACACGGCCTGAATCAAATGATTATCTGTGATGATGACTGTCAGTTAGAGATCTGTCTAGTGGGAAATATGGTAGGAAATGAATTGCCTTTCATCACTTACCTGGAGTGAGACTACTGGCTTTCTGTCAGCACCATGGAAAAAGTGTTAGACTAAAAAGGAAGAGGTTTTATGTTCTCTGGAGAAAGAATTGTGAGAAGTTGTCAGTGAGTGCTAGGAAGCAGCAAGAACAGGGCTTTGCCCTAAGGAAAGGTAGGGCAACCACAGTACAGGCTGGTCAATGACCTCACCAACAGGCTGCAGTCCCACTACACCAGAGGCAGCCAAGCAGAGTGGGATGGTGATGAAAATATGGCCTACCAATGGCCTAGTGGCCATCACACAAAATGGGGTAATGGGCCAGGTCCATCTGTTGATTCCTCGCAGCTCTTCAGGAACAAGACTAGAGGCAGGCACTGAGAGCATAGGGCTGAGCTGAAATGGGGCTCCTGAGCCTAAGAGCGTGGGGTGGATGTCCCAGGTCAGGCTGGACATGGCTAGAGAAGGGCAACAAAGCTAGTGAGAGGTCTGGAGCACAGCTCTTATAAGGAGCAGCTGAGGGAACTGGCCTTGTTTAGTCTGGAGAAACAGAGGCTGAGGGGAGCCTCCTTATATCCACAGCTCCCTGAAAGGTTGTAGTGAGGTGGGAGCTGGTCTCTCCTCTCAGGTAACAAGTAATAAGATAGGAGGAAATGGCCTGAAGTTGCACTAGAGGACGTTTAGCTTAGAGGTGAGGAACAATTTCTTTGCTGCAAGAGTGGTCAGGCATTGGAACAGGCTGCCCAGGGAGGTGGCAGAATCACCATCCCTGGGGGTGCTCAGATAGACATGATAGTGAGCATGCCAGTGTTGGATGGATGGTTGGACTTGATGATCTTAAGAGGCCTTTTTCAACCTTAATGCTTCTATGATTTTGTGATTAATGCCTGAGAAGCATCTCTAGTACAAGTTGTTCAATTGCATTTGAAAAAAGTCCTGCACTGCTGCAGCTGAGAGGGAATGGGTGGAATAAGATGAGGAAAAGCCAACTAACCCAACACAGTGTTTCCTAGGTTATGAGCCTTCTGTCTGCTCCTTTTCACCATGGTACCTTTCAAGTCAGTTCTTTCATCACAGACACAGTTGGTTTCTGCTTTTGTCTGATTTCATACTTCTGAAAAATGGAATAACATCAAATTGCAGATCTCCTCATGGTTGTTGCTGAGAATGTTTCAATGCTCAATTCACAGGAAAAAAGGAACAGGATAGTAAGAAATTACCTGCACTGTCAGTGCCACGGAGGACAGATCACCCAGTTATGGGAATTCAGAGTAAAAAGAACTTTATAAGCACAAATGCAGTTGCTGCTATCACAGGATTGCCTAAAAAGCCTCAACCAATTTATGTTGATAGAAGACAGGGAGATAAATACCTGCTTGAAACTTCAGGACTTGTTCCAAAATACATTAAAAAAAAGGTAAGTTTTATTCAATTACAGTGGAAATCTTAACAGCAATGCCTGTTTTAGGTTCTCCCATGAAATGTTTATGATTCTTTTTGATGTTTCTGGGTACCACTGGTGTTTGGGGTAGAGTCTGAGGTTCTTCAGGGATAAATCATTGACACCAGCACCGTGCTTTGCCTTTCCTCTGTGCCCACTTGCTTATGGAGTCAGCAAAAAACCTTGGCAGAATGCTGCTAAAGCAATAGCCTATGGGTTGGATTGGGAGCCCAGGGAGTGTCTCAAGTGAGGAGAAATGGAGTTCTCTGATGAATGAATGCTGGCTCTTTAGGAAAGACAGGCAGGGAAGAAGAGGAGGGATTGCCCTTTGGGGTTGCCCTTCTCCCAAGTAACTAATGACAAAACAGTAGGTAATGGGCTCAAGGTGCTCCAGGGCAGCCTATGGATGTGGGGTGGATGTCCCAGGTCAGGCTGGACATGGCCAGAGAAGGGCAACAAAGCTAGTGAGGGACCTGGAGCACAGGTCCTATGAGGGGCAGCTAACGGAACTGGGCTGAGGAGGAACTTCTTTACTGTAAGGGTCACAGAGCACTGGAACAGGCTGCCCAGAGAGGTTCTTGTACTAGTTTGAAGCAGGCTAGAATGTTTTGGTGTCTTTCTGACTTTCTGAAGTCTCTTTCTCTGGAGGCTTTCAAGACTTGTCTGGATGTGTTCCTGTGCGACCTGCACTAGATTGTCCAGTCCTGCTCTGGCAGGAGGGTTGGACTCGATGCTCTCCAGAGGTCCCATCCAACCCCTAACATCCTGTGATCCTGTAGCACATTTCCAGCTGTCTTTGCAAATGTAATATAGTGTGGATGAGAGATAAGTCTTCGTTTCCTTCTTATAAAGATGTGTCACCAAGTTCTTCCTTGCCTTTATAGGATTATGGTGTGACACCAAAATACGTTGCAAAGAGAAATGAAGAAGTGAAGAGAGCTCGGGAAAAGTACGAGGCCAGCATCTTGGAGAATCTCAAGAAGAGAGCCATGAAAAGGCTGTCTGATGAAGAAAGGATGAGTCTTCTGCAGGTGCATATTTAGATTTAGTGCTGCTAGTAACACAGACGAACCATTCAGTTAGGAAATCCTAGTCCATATAAACAACACAGTGGTAGCCGAGCTTTAGGCGAGGCAGGTGAGTTGGCTGCTTTCTCACTAGATGGAGCTGTAGAATAGCTGTAAGCTGGACTGACCAAGAGTTGCTCTAGCTACAGCTTTAGTCCACTTTTACGAGAACTTCAGTTCTGTTAGATTCCTGCCCCCCTTTCATGACTTGGAATTTCAGTGAAGCTTCACATGAACACAGAAAAGCACCTGCATGGATTTAGTAACAGTTCTGGGGCTCTGCTTGTGAATTGTGGAAAAGCAGAAACTGTTTTTGGCTTTTTTGTTTTAGCTTTTTTGGTTTGCTTTCCTTTCCCCTGATACATCATATTGCCACTTCTGTTGGCATCTCTTATCTCCACATTGTGACCTCACTCACTAAAGTGTGAAGACATACTTTAATAGGTAGCAGGACCAGAAAACATAATTCAATTGCAATCGCAATTGAACAGTCAATTTGCAGATGACACTGAGCTAGGAGCAGGTGTTGATCTGCTGGAGGGTAGGAGAGCGCTGCAGAGGGACCTTGGCAGGCTGGATGGGTGGGCAGAGGCCAATGGGATGAGATTGAACAAGGCCAAGTGCAGTGTTGTGCACTTTGGCCACAACAACCCCAAGCAGCACTACAGGCTGGAGACAGAGTGGCTGAGAGCAGACAGGAAGAAAGGGACCTGGGGGTGCTGGTAGATAGTAGCTGAACCTGATACAGCAGTGTGCCCAGGTGGGCAGGAAAGCCAATGGCATCCTGGCCTGCATCAGGAGCAGTGTGGCCAGCAGGACAAGGGAGGTTATTCTTCCCCTATACTCAGCACTGGTCAGGCCACACCTTGAGTGCTGTGTCCAGTTCTGGGCTCCTCAATTCAAGAGAGATGTTGCAGTGCTGGAAGGTGTCCACAGGAGGGCGACAAAGCTGTGAGGAGCCTGGAGCACAGCCCTGTGAGGAGAGGCTGAGGGAGCTGGGGGTGTGCAGCCTGCAGAAGAGGAGGCTCAGGGCAGAGCTCACTGCTGTCTGCAACTCCCTGAAGGGAGGCTGTAGCCAGGTGGGGTTGGGCTCTTCTGCCAGACAGGCAGCAGCAGAACAATGGGACACAGTCTCAAGTTGTGCCAGGGGAAGTATAGGCTGGATGTTAGGAGGAAGCTCTTTTTCCCAGAGAGAGTGATTGGCATTGGAATGGGCTGCCCAGGGAGGTGGTGGAGTCACCGTTCCTGGAGGTGTTGAAGCAAAACCTGGATGAGGCACCTAGTGCCATGGTCTGGTTGATTGGCTAGGGCTGGGTGCTAGCTTGGACTGGATGATCTTGGAGGTCTTTTCCAACCTGGTTGATTCTATGATAACTATGGTTGGAAAAAATGTGTTTTGTCAATATGTTTTGCCTATTCTCTTTCATACAGGTTTTATTGCATTGGAAATAACACTGTAAAAGAAGTAGAGCAGAAATGTTAAAAGTCCATTCTCTTGAATTAGAATTTCTCAAGACCACATTTTAACCAAATTTCCTATCAAAATGAAGCTTGCATTACTATGATATTTGTTTATTGGCCTGTCCCTTAATAATTTGATCTTGGCAACCACCTGAAACAAATTAGCAGATGGATGGACATCTCTGAGATGCTAAATTGCCACCAAAAGTAAACCCAGGTGAATATCTAGAGAGAAAACATAGTTGCCTAACTCACTTGCAAAGATCAGCTGGTTAATCAGCAAGATCCAGAATAGCTGGCACAACAGTGCATGTCTTGTGTTAAGCAGGAGTATGGGAGAGAGCATTACAAAGAACATAACAGCAAGGGTGAAGACTAAGATATATTTATGGTGGGAAAGGCATGAGACAGACTGATGGCCCAGCAAGTTAACTATGCAGCAAGGCATGTGAGTTCAGCTGCTCCCAGTTCTGCTTGTGGATTGATTAAAATGATCTTCTGTGTTTCTTAAAATGTAGAACTGAATTTTATTGATTCTTTTTTATTATAATTTAAAAAGTTTTAGGTGTTTTTTTTTTTTTTAATTATTAACTCAGTGTTTTCTTTTACAGTCTTTAAATTGTTCTTTCATGGGCCAGATCATTTACACAGTTATGTTGTCAGGAGAAATTAGTGTCCCCGGGGTATGTGGCTTCCACCCAGCGCTCAGCTGTAGCCATGTGGGAATTCCTGTCTTTTAAAATAATAGACATTGCTAGTGAACACATGTGCACCATCTGATTTGAAAGAAGACTTGGCAGTAAATGTCTGAGGACAAAAATCAAGCCTCACAGACTTGCAAAAAATAAAGGGAAATTATCGGTGCCAACATTTTCTGAACCTTCCATTACGCTTCCTTCTGCTGGGATTTTATGAGAATGAAAAAGAATGTTGCTAAATGCTGGAGATATTTCTCCCTGATCCAGTATCTATTAGAATTCCTTACATAGAGTTAGATCATCAGTTTGTGATGGAGCCCATTGCAGTAGTGGGCAGCACATTACAGTGCTTTTGGAGGACTGCAAGGGAGGTTTTAACAAAGGGAATCATGAGCTGCTTTTGACCTTTCCACTCCACAGGGACATTGGAGCATGCACTCATCACAGTTTACTCTGTCCCTATGGAGTGGAAAGATCATGTCTATTAACATACAAATTTTAGTGATATCCAGACTAGTTTGTATTCATGTGCACAAAGAATTATTTAGCAGAAGCTATGAATGATCCTTCCACAGAAGTTTTGGAAAGGTGGCATTTACTGTCATGACTCTATGTGTGAACTACACCTGGTCCCTCCCAGTCCAAACTATTCTATGATAATTGCAAGGAGACAAAGACATCTTTTACATTTATGGTTAGGTTCCATTCATCATATATATAGGTGAATAGAAGCTTGTTTCTGCTGCTGAATTAACAGGTGTATAAGAATGTTTCAGAATGATTACGTGAGGTTTTTCAGGCACAGTTTTAGTCTTGAGCTTTTTCTCATGAAAGGTAAAGTTCACTTCAGCAAGGTAGTTCTTTGCACAGCAGCATTCAGGAGAGGTGGCAGTTACTGGAATCATTTTTGATAGTCAGTGACACCAAAGAGGTTTTTAGTCCAAATGAGGAATAAGTTACCTGGAAGTGCTCTTGTAAATGTAGATGAGGAAGGGAATGGAATCATTCAGATTTTTTTGTTCAAATCAATTTATAGAAGTTAAACCATCCTGGGATCAGTTTGATGGCCATGGTCTGAGTGAAGTCTCACTTATAGAAACTGGAAGTAGTGGTGAGATGAGCTCAGACTGCCACTGAATTTTGACTGGAGTTCTAAGTGTTGGTACTCTTGTGGTTACTTAAGGTTTGAAATAGCACTGTGTGTGGTGTGATGCTATCTGTGGTAGCCAGGTTGCTGGTTATGGTGATGTGGTTGCTGTAGTGCAGTTTGTAAGATAATTCCTGTTGCATTTTGGAGAAAAGAAAGCACTTGAGTAACAGGAGTTTTGAGGCAGCTTTTGTGAGTCCTAGTAGTTCCTCAGCGAGCCTGTTAGCATCAGACATAATGGAGCACTCAAAGTTGCCTATCTTTTGATGGTTGAAAGCATAGAAAGTCTCTTGCACAGAACAGGAAAGAGTCACTCTTCATTTACCTTGTGCAGTTTTTTTCTTCAAGACACTGAGAACTGCAAATGAAGTGAACAGGCTTCCTTGAGTTCCTGGCAGGCTGCAGAGCTGACTATCAGTCACATGAACATTTCCCAGTGCGGCATTTTTGTAGCTTGTCCTTCTTTGGCTAGTTTAAAGACTCTTTTGTTGCCTCTGAAAGACTGGAGAGAAGAGGAGACTCAGGGGTGACCTCATTGCTGTCTACAACTACCTGAAGGGACATTGTAGCCAGGTGGGGGTGGCCTCTTCTCCCAGGCAACCAGCAATAGAACAAGGGGACACAGTCTCAAGTTATGCCAGGGAAAGTATAGGCTGGATGTTAGGAGGAAGTTCTTCACAGAGAGAGTGATTGGCATTGGAATGGGCTGCCCAGACAGGTGGTGAAGGCACTGTCCCTGGAGGTCTTCAAGAAAAGACTGGATGAGGCACTTGGTGTCATGGTCTAGTTGACTGGATAGGGCTGGGGGATAGGTTGGACTGGGTAATCTTGGAGGTCTCTTCCAACCTGGTTGATACTATGATTCTGTGATTCTATTTTCTCTCCAAGGCACAGAGTTTTTAAGGACCATACCTTAGGTTGCATCAGAATGAGTAAATTTTATTGTTGATGTTGTTGTTGCAAGTACTTTGACTTTTAAGCATTTGGTTAATTTGCTCCAATTCAGGTGATGAAACATTATCCATGTATTTATCTATAATTTTAACGTTGCACTGACACTCATCAAATACAAATAGTAACAACAGTAAAAAAAAAACAAAGTGTGTGTGTGTTGCTCTTTCTGAACTAAGCTTTTCTCATGCATTTCCTTTCCATCTAATGGCCCTAGGGGCTGAAAAAGAACTGGGAGGAAGTCTATCATGAATTTCAACGTCTTCCAGTAGAAATAGACACCATACCCAAGAAGCTAAATAAAGAAAAGCTGGAAACACAGATGAAACAACTGGAGCATGACATAGAAGTAATCGAGAAGCACAAAGTTATCTACATTGCAGATGAGTAACGACTGTTTTTCAGATATTGCCTCTTTCCTCCTTTTCTTTTTCTCTATCCCTACACCTCCAAGAAGTGCCCCTCTAAATTCTCAGAAGAAATTGGCAGCTCCAACTACTCACCAATTGTCAACTAATAAAAGTATTTAGTTTCTTAGAGAAGTTATTACCTTTAGGTCTCCTCTGTGCAAATCACAAAATGTTTTGAAATGAAATTCTTCATTAAATTTCAGGTATAAAAACATTAATTTAATCTGTTATTCTTTGTAATTTTTACTAACTGCTAAGATTGCTATAAACATCATACATAAAAGCATGAAAATTACTGTTTCATAGGTTTGGAGCAGCTCTTTTCCTTGTATAACCAAAACAAAGTGAAATAATTGGCTGCTGAAGACAGCTTGGTAAATATAACTTTGGTGTGGGCTTGCTTCTGGACTGGTTGTGAAGGAACTGTTGCACTTTAACAGCTCGAGTGGTTGTGTTTCTAAACCATTTGGCTTTTACATAACATTCTGAGTACTCATTTTTGATTACCAAGCACAATTTTTATAGTGGAAGCCCATAATAATCCAGACTTGAGGCAAGAGAGACAGCACACAAAGCTTGCTGCGTGTCTGTTTATGTATGAATAACGCTGAAATGCTGTAGTGAATCTACAGCTGAAGTAGAAGAATGTGTTCTGGTTGCTGTCCTGTGTGCAATATAAGAATGAAAACAATGTACTTGCACATGAATCAAGACCCAGGCAGAAATGATATCAGCATACTATGCTGCAATGATTTGCATTTAAAAATAATTGTGTGGGTTTTTTTTTTCTTTCTTGCTGTTTAACCTTTGCTTCAGATCACAGCTTTTTCTGTCTGGTATCAATCACTACCACCAGCAGCTGTTCTGACATCATAGAACCTGACATCAGCAGAGGATGAAGTAAAACATTTCAAATTGACTATTAAAAGCCAAATTTTCACATACATCAAATTCCTTTCATAAACTTGTCAGGGATTGGCTTTGAAGACTTCACAGTGATTCCAGGGTGTATTTCCTGCTCTGCTTACACTCATCTGTGACATGCAGCAGGGAAGCGTGGGTGAGCAGGAATGTGTGTTTTGTTCTCTGTAACTTCTTGTGAAGCAGTCATGTTTACTTCTGAAAGATGCAAGCTCACAGAAAGCTGGGGATTTGTAAAATGTGAATTTCATTTACTGTTTGCTCCTAGGAATGACTTCTGCTGTATATCCTAACAAAAGCACAGCAATTATAAGCACTGAATAACATGCCCTGTTATCTCCTTGTGAAGCACAAGATGCCTTTCTTAACAGATGCAATATAACCAAACATGGCTGGTTCTGGTGCCTTAACTCCCCCTGAGATTTAACTCTAACATGCATTCCCACTGCCTCCCCCTCAGCTTTCAGTTACTTGTAGTCCATTTGACTCTGAGCTAGTCTGAGGCTCTGGATTAGGCTCTTCCATGTACCACCAGTGCTAACTTTAGGGAAATGTGAAGTAGGTGATGATCTATCACAGAGCCTTAAAGGTTGGAGGGAGCCTCCAGAGATCATCAAGTCCAACCTCCCTACACCCGGGGTAGTCCATACAGGAATGCATCCAGGTAGGTTTGGAAAGTCTCCAGAGAAGGAGACTCCACAATCTCTCTGGGCAGCCTGTTCCAGGGCTCTGTCACCCTCCCCGTGAAGAAGTTTCCCCTCACGTTGAGGTGAAACCTTCTATGTTCCAGATTGTATCCATTGCTCCTTGTCTTTTTGCTGTGAAAAGAGATTGCCCCCCTCCATTTGACACCCACCCCTCAGATATTTCATAAGCTCTCCTCTCAGTCTTCTCTTCTTCAGACTAAACAGGCTCAGGTTTCCCAAAATCTGGGGCAAGCAGCTAGGCCACACTTGGAATCATTCATCACTCATCAGTGACAATGACTGCTTCCTAAATTGTCAGAGGGATATTATAATTATTGATTATTTCTTAATTATAAGAAATTAGGAAATGGGGGGGAAGGGATGCAAAAAGTGCTTCTGCTTAACAGGAGAGGGAAAGACCAAAGCCAGGGCTCTTCTGTAGCTGTCACTAATGTCTTTGAACAGTACTGTGAGGTTTTCTTTGCATAAACCTGGTATGTGAAGTGCTTTTCAGGTAGCTCTGCTGCCACACAGAATATTCCCCTCTTGGGAATAGCTTCAGTCACCTGTGAAGAGGGAGGTCATTAACTCCTATCTATTTTGATACATTTACCACACAACCTCCTTTGAATTATGATTATGGAAAACAAAAGTAGTGGTGAAACCCATTGGAAATAGACTCAGAAGGCTAACATTCCTCCCCTTTAACTCTCACTGGGGAGCCTGACAAAATATCTTTACAGAATCCAAAGAATGTAACTTCGTATTTGTATGTTCAGGAAATGACAGTGCTGTGAGGTTTAAAATGTTCCTGAATCAACTGATATGTACACCATCAGTGTAACTGAAGCAAAAAGCTGAGCCAACTTAATTGTTGGTTCATAAGAGACAGTAAGTATTAACAGGAACAAGTCTGTCCACAGGCTAAAAACTAGCATTCCCAGTTGCAATGTTCTCTAAATTCACTAGTCAGTTACTGATAATCAGTGGAATCACGAGAAAGCAAATCACTGGAATGCTTCTAGTAGGTCCTAATTATCCAAGTGCTATTTTTAAGTGGCCTGTATTAAACTGGCCATCAGAAAACACATGCAGAAGAGGGGAAGAATGCTCTACACGGCAGTAAGAGTTAGGCAGCCGAAAATATTTCCTGTTGGAAGTTGTGCATGGCAAAACAGTGTATCTATTTTGTAAAAATAGCAACGTGAAATTATGATAAATATCTCACTGGCTGCTCTTCAGAATGAAACTATTTATATCCAGGAAGGAAGGGATCAGATATGGCATCATCACAAACACAGGGAGTTCCTGATTGTATGGCTCCAATAGAGCTGCCTCCAGGAGCATATGGGCTCCATGTGGGCTGGTCTCAAAGCAAGGTGCTTTCCTGGGCTCTGCATGTGCTCCTGGAGACTCAGACTGGGACACTTCCTCAGAATCTTACTGGCAGACACCTAACCTCATTCCCCTCATGAGACAGTAAGGGCAAAAAGCTGTGGAAGAGATTGTACGGGAGAAATTCCTCCCCAAGTTCGCTTTCCTTACTTGCATCTGAGTGCTGTGGGAGGAGGGCAAGTGCTGGCCCTTGGTGTATCTTGTGAGAAATTGACATCACAAACTGCTGCTGCTGTGTTGTGTCTGCCCCAAAGCTAAAATCTAGTCCTTTCCCTGGCATGCCTTTCAGGGAAAACAACATCTCAAACCGTTTCAGCCCTGAGGAAGGCAAACATCTCTCAGATAAGAAGATTTGACATATATGCAGATTGCTGGGAATCTAGATAAATTCTGGGCCTAGTCAACACTTTCATCCTCAGCTTTATGCTGCTTATAATATCAATAATATATTACAGGAGAGACAGGTGGCAAAACCTATTATTAAGGTTGGCTGACATTTGCCATAGTTGAGCGAGCCAGCTGCTGAGCCCTGATCATCCACCCCAGCAACCAGACCAAGCTGAGGAGGACTGGCCACTTCACCCCAGGAGTGCACCTCTGAGGTGGTGATGTGCACTTGGCTGCTGAACGCCTAGCTTCTAGTTTTCCCCTCCCTGTTCTGTCTTGATCTTGCTTCAGCTTCTTGTTGTTATGCAATGTTATGCAAACAAAACATGAGTGAATTCAGAGTTTTCATCCTCCAGGCTAAGCAGTGGTGTTATGGTAGCAATCCAGGGTGAGCTGAGCTTCTTGTTTGTGGTGTCTTCTTTACTGTTTAAAGGATGCTGAAATAAATATGAATTCCACTTCACCAAGTTACAAAAAACATACTTTCCCCACCCTCACCTCCAGACTGTACCTCCAGCAAACAGTTGTAGATGGGCAGCCATAGGCAAATGGTAGACTACATTCATGTCAGTAGCTCTTGTTGCTGCCATGAGGACAAACTTGTGTCCGGTCAGTGCGCTAGCCCACATTGTTAATTCCTTATTCCATACCTGCCTCTACAGCCTGGAGACAATCACACAAACATGCAAACACTGAGACAGCTTCATCTTCAAATCCTTCCTCAAATGTTCTTTGCAGTGGTGCCCACCAAAAAGTCAACAACAGCTGAGCTTCTGGCAAGCTGAGATCAGGGCTTATCTCGCTGAACTGTGCCCATTCTCTTCAACTCCCCAGGCACCATAGCCAACTGTTTCTGGTCTTAGGCTTAGATTGTAAGTTATCTCTCATGTGGATCATCTTTTTCTCTCTTAGCTTGGTGTCTGACACAATGAAATTCTTGTCTGCAAGTGGAGCTCCTACGTGCTTATAATAATAATAATAATAATAAAGAGAATCATCTGGGAATGAATTAAGAGCATGCAATAAAGGGAAGGGATTCAAGTTGTTTACAGAAAGGATCTGTTTTCCAAGAACCTTCATGTCATTTGCTTTAGCAACTGGAAAGTAGGAGTTGAAGGAAGAGAGATGAGATTTAAAGCACTTAAGTTATTCCCTGGAGCAGTATGATTTATTCATGTCTTTGTCATAGAAATGCAATGGCAAATGACTTGTACCTGCCTTTTCCACTAGTAGCCATTTAATACTACATTTCTCATTCTGGGGAGTCCTGACTCCTGCAAACCTCCTGAGCCTATCTGTTTTAAACACAGGATAGGTGTGCCTAAAGTCAGAAGCTATGCTTTGACCCCAGGCAGCCCTAATGTAACAGTTTGAAAGCTGTTCTCTCAAACTGGTCACTCAAAATTAACACAAGTAATGAAATTAATGCTTATTTTTCTCTCACTTAGGAGAGGGCTCCTTCAGGTGGCTCAGTCCTCTAATTCCCAGAGCTGCTGTGAAGATACCTCTAGAACTATTCCCATATTGCTTTGAGGGCCATTTTCAAGCAGAGGGAGCAATGCAATGATTCTCTCTTCAGAGGGAAAATATTCAGTGGTGTTCAACATGTGGCCTCAAGCACTGCACAATGAAGAAAGAGCCAGGATTTGCTGTCTGCTCAGGAGGAATGCTCTGTCTTTTACACAGTAAAATGAGCTCATGATCTAAACCCAGCATTCCAGCACCCTCAGGGAGAGGTCATTCTGTGCAGCCATAGAGCTCAGGGGCTGGCCAAGCCATGAACATTTAGCCACAAGAGAACTTGCTGGACCAGGTTCTGCTTTTCAACACGCTTTTGCTGCTCCACTGTTTGTTCTAGGCAAGCTGTGAAGTATAGAAAATTACATCAAAGTCCACTGAGCTATTCTGGAAAAAACAAAAAACCCCAACAAACCAACCAAAAAAAAAATCATTAAACTGTTCTTCATTTCTTTTTTAAACCACAATTATTTCATTGTGGATTTCCCCAAATTTGCTGTAGTTTATTTTTAAAATAAAAAGAGGAAAAAATAGGGGAAAGAAAAAAAAAATAAATGGCATGAACAACTTCCTTTAGAAAGAAAACAAATCTCACAGTTAAATTCATTACACTGGGTGTGACCCACTATATATTTACAGTTCCCAGCCTAGTTTTCATGGCTGTGTGTGAGGAATTTGTCACAGGATATGATGGGAGCAGCATTTCTTGAAAATAATGCTTGATCATTCTAAACACCAATCCTGCTCCAGAGCTGGTGTGGGGAAATATTTGCATACTACGATGAGGGAAATCAAGTTTATTCTTGCATTAAAGGACAAGTGGAAAACTTTGTTTGCATTGACTTCAGATATGAAGAACTCTGTATTAATAACATGAACCTGAAAAGCAGGAAGAGTATCTTCAGGAGCCAGGAAATTGCAAAGTGAAGCTCTTGCTGCTCTGGTCTGGCACAGTGAGATTAATAACAGACAAAAATGTAGGTTTGTATTAAAGATGTTTATCTCAGGCCAAACAAGTCGAAGCCCAGAGTTATGTCAAGCAGTGACTAACACTGATTTAAAGGTCATAAAAACCCCAGTGGGGCTAGCATCTTGAATGGCAGCTTTTAGCCATCTTACAGATTCACAGACTGCAGCAGGTTGGAAGGGACCTTCAAAGGGCATCTTGTCCAATCCCCCTGCAGGCAGCAGAGACACCTCCAGCTAGATCAGGCTGCCCAGGGCCACATCAAGTCTCGTCTTGCATGTCTGCTGGGATGGATCCTCAACCACTTCCCTGGGCAGAGAATTTTAGCACTCTCATTGTGAAGAACTTCCTCCTAATGTCCAACCTAATTCTCCCCTGCTCCAGTTTCAGACCCTTGCCCCTCATCCTATCACCACAAGCCTAAACAGTCCTTCCTTAGCCTTCCTGTAGCTCTCTTTCAAATGTTGAATTGTGCATAAGGTCTCCCTAAAGCCTTCTCTTCTCCAGACTGAACAGCCCAAACTTCCCTCTCAGCCTATCTTTCTAACAGGTGCTCCAGCCCTCTGATCATCTTTGTGGCTCTCTTCTGGACCCACTCCAGCAGGTCAGTGTCACTTGTGTTGGTGATCCCATAGCTGGGATCAGTACTCTGGGTGAGGTCTCACCAGAGTAGAGCAGCAAAATCAGCTCTCTCAACCTGCTGGCCATGTTTTTCTTGATGCAGCCTAGGATGCCACTGGCCTTCTGGGCTGCCAAGTGCCTATTGCTGGTTCATGTCCAGCTTCTCATCCACCAGTACCCCCAAATCCTTTTCAGCAGGGCTACTCTCAATTTCATCTCTCCCCAGCCTGGACTGATACCAAGGATTGCCCCAGCCGAAGTGCAGGACCTTATACTTTGCCTTATTGAAACTCATGAGATTTTCTTGTTACTGAAGCTGTCTTAGTTAATGTTCACAGCCTAGGCTAGACTCAGTACAGCTTTACTGTAACAGCTAAATGCTCTGAACTTCTTTTGTGGATCCTAGAGGCTAACAGTGCTTTAAAGCTGAACTTCCAGTTTCTCAAGGTGCTAGTTCTGCTGAACTGGAAAGTGTAGAGGAGATAGGGCCCAGCTTGCAGCACCACTCCCACCACCCCCTGTAGCACAGTAGTCACAAAGTCACTGCTGTTCATCGTAGTGCTAGGGAGCCCTGCCTTACTGGGGAATTTTCCCCACAGCCTCCCGAGGTGCCTGAATCTGAAATGGCTTGAAATACTGTTTCATGTTGTCCCAGGTGCCAGTAACACTGCCTGCCAACTAAGTTCTGCACTCGGGGTCTTCAGCAGCCACCCTATGGACTGGATAACTGCCTCGGGCAGTGCACAAGGACTAAAAATTCTAGAATATATTAAAACTGGATATGAAAGCAATTTCAAATTGCTTTCTGCATGCCCTAAAGCACTGTGCATTCTTTTGGGCTTAATATTCCCTTCAGTGATCATTTGACCCCAAAATGTCTTTCTCTGCAAGAACCTGGGGGGCTGTTTACCTTGTAACCACTAAGAAATGCAGGTTTATGCTTGATAAAGGTTGTTTATAGCTCTGCTACTCACAAAACAGCTGCAGCAACAGGCAGAACCAGAATCAGAGTTCTTACTTCATCCCCTAATTGGCAAGCTTCTACCTAGGTAAGCCATACCTCTTGAGATATCCTGGATTTTCATGCTCTTCTTGTTTATTTTTGGTGCTTATGTGTTAAACTGAGTTGCTAAATGCTTGTTAGAAGTTCTTGGGAGAATACAAAACAGAGTGGCAAAAGCTAACAGGTTAAGTCCATAGTAGTGTTTGTCTTGGACTACATTCTTATATCTCTACTATACTGTATCCCTGCCCCCAACCTTCTGTTTTCAATAATTCTTTACATTAGAGTTGTGGAAGAGTGGATGCTACACGTCCTGCTTCCACCAGTGACAGGGCAAGAGAAGAAAAGATGCATAAGTGAAATGAGAATGTTTGTTGTGCGAAGGCCTTAGACATAAACACATTCACAAGGGATTTGGATGTAAGTCTGAACTTTGCTTTGTTTCTCCACGTGTTGCCTCTTCCATCTGTTCCTTTATGTCTTTTGGCTATGTGTACAGACCTACCCAGACCTACTTGTAAGTATGATTTAGCCTATTTTCTTTGTTCTTTCCCCCTTTGATCGTCTCCCATGGTTGTATATCTAAAACTGTTCATTCTTTTCCTCCTCTTTTTGGTTCATAAACAAACAGCTAAACAAAGATAATAGAAATGGTCTTCAAAATGCTTGCAGTCTTTTTTTCTCAGATATTATGTTTTAAATAGTCATATTTTGGCCCTAATTAAACAAGATTGTAAAAATTTACTGTACATTTATCCCTTCTACACCAGTTCATACTGCACAAACCCAATGTAAACAGTCAGTGAGTACAGCAAAATCCCTAGCAGCTTCCTTTCCATCACGCACAAAGAGCCTCATTAATCCTGTGGGTTTACAGAACCAGGAATTTTTCTTGTCTGCCACAAAACTAAACCAAATGGATTATATTTTTCTCCAATGAAGAAAAATGTTACAGGGAGAAGAGCAACTTCGTAGATTGGACCAGTGGCTGCTGGTAGCAGCACTACCATTCAAATTGTACTCCAGCTAAACTGATCCAGTGTTTCACTTCCATACCTTTATTTACTCTTGTCAGCAAGACACAACACTACCTTACACTTCTGAAGTGAGCATAGTAACATTCTTGGAAGAGAAGAACACCACAAAGAAGACTTGACAAAAGGCAGTCATCCAACCTTGATGGGAAGAACAAACATTTCCTGCTTAGGGTTTTCAGCACAAAGCCAGGGGAATTTATTTTTTAATATCTTGTTCATGTTAATCTTTTCCAAATAGTTAAGCACTGTGGTGCAGCTAGACCAATCTCTTTTATTGCAGTGGGTCTAATAAAGAATGGCTAAAAACCCAGAGAACTCTGTAACTAGCTCAAAAGAAACCAGGACTTAGCCAGCAATGGTAAAATCAATCTGAGTTTCTAGCTGTAATCCAAATAGCTTCACAGTTATAGGACCCAGTTCTGTGATGTTTATGCAACAGCAGATTTCATGTGGTGGCAACTGAATTAGATTGTGTTAGCTTTAGGGCAGCTGAGGGCTTTAGAAGTTCTTGCCCACCTCCAAGCAAGAAGAATCTTCAGATCTTGGAAAGCGATTGTGGGTACAAATCAGCAGCATTAAGCCCCAAAGTTTAGATGAGAGCAGACTTCCTTTCTCAGTAGTTGTATGAAATATTGCCCATGAAATGCAAAACCTCACCTCTATTTTATAATAATCTTTTGATTGACTTTATGTAGCTTTGTGCAGGTTTGCTTATCAAATTCACTGCTTTTTAGTAAGTTTATTTTAAAGCACAGTGAACAGAAACTATTTTGTTTTCAGTATATCTCAGTCTTGACATACAGGCATCACTTCTGAGGCAGGCATCTTCTGGGAGCAGCCTGTGTCACTCTGCAAACCTGCTCTTCTGTCCTTTCAGACATGTGAATTGTAGCATTGGCTCTTCTAAGAGAAGTTCCTTAATCCACCAGAAAGCAAACAGGTCTGGCTACGTATGAGAAACAAAGCATTTATCACAAGGTAATTTTCAATTGCTTTAGACTTGGCCACACTTTAATTGGTGATTCAGTCATATAAGCCTTCTTACCACCAGCATCCCAAGCTATAATTGTTCTATCAGTTCTCATGTCAGTGCAGTAACAGGATGCACCTAAAAACCAGCCCAGATTGAACACCACACTCCTGCTGCTGACACACCCATAGTGTTCTCTGTATCCATCTGTTATGGCTTGTGACCTACAAGTCTCAATGACTACATTCTAGAAGAGTAATGTCGCAAACAGAAACATCTTCCTACTTGGTCAAGAAGAGCCCCCCAGCTATCATTCAGCATATTTAATTATTAATTATATTAATAATTTCTAATACAGGAATGGCAGCATTCTAACAGATTCTAACAGATGAGTAACAGAAATCACAGCTTTCAAGAACGTGAAAAGCTAAGTTGGACCCACAGTGGACTGAGAGGCTGTCAGCCAAAAGATAGGTCACAAAAAGGATAGAGTTAGCCTAAATTTGAATTTCTTAAAATAGGAATGTAAACGAGGGCAGTGATGAAAGAAACAATTGCCTTCTCATCTGTGAGGCTATGGAGGCAAAATATGCCTGGAGGAGGCTCAGGGGTGATCTTATTACTGTCTACAACTACCTGAAGGGGCATTGTAGCCAGGTGGGGGGTGGCCTCTTCTCCCAGGCAACCAGCAATAGAACAAGGGGACACAGTCTCAAGTTGTGCCAGGGTAGGTATAGGCTGGATATTAGGAAGAAGTTCTTCACAGAGAGAGTGATTGGCATTGGAATGGGCTGCCCAGGCAGGTGGTGGAGGCACCGTCCCTGGGGGTCTTCAAGAAAAGCCTGGCTGAGGCACTTAGTGCCATGGTCTAGTTGGTTGGTTAGGGCTGGGTGCTAGGTTGGACTAGATGATCTTGGAGGTCTCTTCCAACCTGGTTGATTCTATGATTCTATGACAGAATTGGAAGGGCAGACAGAAGACTGTGCAGCTCCTGTTTTCCCTCCACTCGGACAGACAGCATGAGCAGCACAGCAGTGGGCTGAAAAAGCTGGGAAGACATAGCTGGTTCCGGCGTGTACAGTGGTGAGGATGAAGGACCACCAGTTTGGAAGTCCCCGTGGGTGGAAAGCAATGAATGAACTCTTGGAAGTTTGCTTTCTGGCATCATTTCTCCCTAGAGTATAAGCAATAAACTGGTTAAAATGCCAGTTTAAACCGCACCTTTAAGTCATATCCACTAACTTACTCAGCACAGGCCTCTCCCCCGGCTCTGTCGCGACCCCTCCAGCGGCCTGCCCGTGTCTCTGCGCCGGCTCTCGCAGCCGCGCCTGTGTCCGCAGCCGCCTCCACCCCGCACCCCACTGCGCGGGCAGGGCCAGCCCGCCCGCAGCCCGCGCTGTGCCCTGCCTTCCCAGCACCTGCCCCGGGGCTCCCCGCACACCTTAACCGTGCACTGCCTACTTCCCTTCCGCCTTAGGGACCCTCAGCGGGCAAGCCTGTCCTGTGACCTCGTAAAGAAAGCCAAGGAGCGCCTGTCCGTGAGCCCCGGCCTCGGGTACTGCTTCCCAGGGACTGCCCTCAAACACAGGGGTGCGGCCCAAGCCCTGGGCCTGCCCCCTCGGGGAGACACAGGCCGGCGAGCTCCATCCTCCTCACCGGCTCCCGCAGCCGAGGCGCGCAGGGGCGCAGCGCTGGGCACAGCCCGGCCCCCGGCGCGGCTCCTGCCCCCGGCGCGGCTCCTGCCCGCCGCCGGGCGCCTGGCCCCGCCCCGCCGCAGCCCCTCGGGCGGGCTCGCAGGAAGATGGCCGGGCGAGGCGGCGGCGGCGGCGCGGCGCGGAGCGGCGGAGGCCGCGGCGTTGTGGTAAATGCAAAGCGTCGCCCGGCCCGCTCTGGCCCCTCTCCCCCCGCGGTGCGCGGTACCCCCGCGGGCCCTGCCGCTTTCGCTGCCCCACCGCTCTGTGCTAGAGACCCCCTCGATCGCGCAGCCTTGCCCTGCCGGGCATCGCCGCTGCGCCGCTCGCTGCTCTCCGCCAGCCCCCTCGTCAGGCTGCCTCGGCCGGCACTTGGACAGCGTAACCTCGCTCTGACCCGGCTCGCGTTGCCTCACGACGCAGCCCTCCGAGGGCTGCCGGAGCGGACGGTGCCTGGCCCGCCCTGGGGGCTGCCGCGGCAAGATAGGCGTCGGGCTTCCCGAGCTGGGGCGGGCAGGCCGGCGGCCCCCCGGGCTTCAGCGGGCTCTCGGCTTCCACAGTGAAAACACGGCCCTGAGCCGTCCCGCTGCGGCTGTGGCCGTGCCCCAGCTTGCTCGAGCAACTGAGACCGGGATCCCCAGGGCTCCCGGCGCCCTGGCGGGGAAGCTCAGAGGCTTCTGAGGATGCGGGAGGGCTGTTGGGCTGCCCCGGGTCCTTCTGCGGTGGGGAACAACTCGGCCTTTGACAGTGTGCCTTGAGTACCTGCGGGACCGAGTAAGTCATGTAATAAAGAGCCAATATGCCCCTTGTTCTGAGGGACGAACCAGGTTCTCCGGTGAAGCTAAGCAGTGCCACTGCCGTGGCATACATTGGGTATGTTCATTTTATTGTGGAGTTGGGGTTTTCACCGAGCTGCAGAGCAAGTGGCCAGCTGATAGCCCAGAGCTGGGGGCTTGGTGCAGGCAGTGATTATACCTTGGCCGTGCCAGTGTCCCTCCGTCCCCCTTCCAAGCTCTGTTGTGGTTGAGCTCTGTCTGAAACCACTGTGCATCAGCCACCTCTTCTGGCTTCAAGCTGCATGAGGGTTTTGAGTTGGAGCTTCTTCCATGGGAGGATTCTCAGCCACTGCAACTGGCTGCCCAGAGAGGTGGTTGCATCCCCATCCCTGGAGGTGGTGAAGAGGCAGAGATGTGGTGCTGAGTGACATGGTTTAGCCTCAGCCGTGGCAGAGTTAGAGAATGGTTGGACTCCATAATCTGAAAGGTCTTTCCCAACCAAGCCGATTCCATGGTTCTATGCCATTTCTAAGGTGGGTGACTGTATTTAGCACCAAAGCAGCACCAGGCTATTGCAGAGGAGATGAATGCTCATAACCATGTTTTACTGTACAAATTCAGTTTCTTCCACTTGCTGCACACAAATGTCTGCATGCACTCCCCAGCCTCCCTGAACCCAACCAAAGGCACTCAGTGCCATGGTCTGGTTGACTGGATAGGGCTGGGTGCTAGGTTGGACTGGATGATCTTGGAGGTCTCTTCCAACCTGGTTGGTTCCATGATTCTATGATTCAAAAGTAAGGCCACCGTGGTAGGATTTCAGTGTACAAAAGCTGCACTTTGTTTGATGCTCACTTCCATATTTTATAGCAAAGCAGAATCCAGGTTGTTGCCTTGAAGTACTGTGCTCAAACCTCACTGTATCCTCTTTGCCAGACAACAAAACTGCCAGTGTTCTTCCAAAGGGGTTGGAATCAGTCTCCAGCTTCTCCCTTGAGTCCTCAGGGGAATGCTTTTGGGTATTGCCATGTATCTCTATTCCTTTGTGTATACATTCACATCATCTTTCTAAGGACACACTGAAGAGCTGCTGGTGAGCTACATGAACATGCCACACCTGAACCTTATAAGTAGTCTTTTCAATCACTATATGTCTTTTTTCCCACACACTTCTGTACCAATATATTTTGTGTGTGTATATATACATATATATTTACCCACTTGAATACCTCTTTTATTGAAGCAATCACAACTATTTCATTCCATTTTTTTCAAGGGCTAAAGACCGAATTAGATAGAAGTTGAGGGAGTGCAGAGGAGGGCAAGGAAGCTGGTGGGGGCCTGGAGAGTAAATCTTGTGCAGAGTGACTGAGGGAGCTGGGGATGGTTAGTTTGAAACATCTGAGGGGAGACCTCTTGGCTCTCTGCAGCTCCCTGAAAGGAGTTGTGGAGAGGCTGCTGCTGGTCTCTTCTCACAGGTAATTAGTGATAGAACAAGAGGGAATAGCCTCAAGCTGCCACTGGCTGGGTTTAGACTGGACATTAGGAAACATTTTTTCCCAGCAAGAGTGGTCAGGCATTGGAATGTGCTGCCCAGGGTGGTGGTGGAGTCACCAACCCTGGGTGTGTTTAAAGGTTGTTTGGATGTGGTGCTTGGGGATATGGTTTCAGGATGACCCTTGTAGAGTAGGGATATTGGCTGGACTTGATGACCCTGAGGGTGTTTTCCAACCTGATTGTTTCTGTGATTCTGTGATGTGGATATTTTTTTGATGTGGAATACTTATTAAAAAGATGCAGTTACTTCAAAACTGTCTTAGGGCAGAACACTATGAATAGCATCAGGGTAAACTGGAATTTCCAAGCCTTTATTTTTTTGGGAAATGCCTGTTCAGAAGAAAGAAGAATGTAAGACAGGCTTTATTGTATTAGAATGATGAGTAGTGATAGTAAGTAATTGAAAGTACTCATGAATTTAATACTGTTTTTGTCCAATGCCAGTGAGCAAATGAGAACTTTTCTGTTCTTGCAAAGCACTGCAGTTTATGGTCTTATAATTGAGAGACGCAGAAGGATAGATAAGAGAATCAACATCTCATCCTGATCCTTTTTCATGGAGGGCTTATTGTAACCCAAGTAAAAGCCACTGGTCCATTCTGAAGCAGCTTCCATCTGTTCAGTTTGATCTTTTGCATCACACCAGAAAGATGCAACGTGAGGAGAATGCCTAAGCAAGCAGTACTGAGAAAGCTTCCTAGTGGGTGGTTGCAGTGCAATTTAAAGCAGCCTCTGAAACGGTTTCATTCTGTGTTACTTTTGAAGGAAGCAGTGCCAGACAGTTCACTGCTACAGAATGTTTTCAAAGTGTCAGCCAGCCCTATGCTCTGAAAAGGAAGATGAGAAAATGAGCTTCCCAGGCCTTCTGCAGCAATGATTTTGGAGCAAGATTTGCTTCTAATTAAAAACCTTGCCAAGGAGGTTATGTATAATCTGTTTCTATGGAAATGAAGGCCATCACTCAGTAACTTTTGTTTCTTTTGTGTAGTTTCAAGGCTTGGGTGAGGGGGAAAAGCTTTCACTGAGACCAGGAATCTCCAAATCATGCTTTTTATGGGCAGATGTTCAGTAGTAGCTACCAGCAAATAACTTTTTTTTTTCCTGCTACAGCAACTGTTGGGCAGAGTTAAGAAAGCAGGACAGCTGAGGTGTCTGTAGCTGTCAGTGGATATGCAACAAACCCCGAACCAACCCAAAATCCACAGTGCAGAAGACTGACTGCTTCAGTACAGCATAAGGCAGGACATAAGGCAGAAGTTAAAGTCAGTAAGGAGGAACACCTCAATACCAAACACGTTGTGTGAGCCTGGGTATTTTGGTGATGTGGTTTATTGTTCTACTACATGAAGTTGTAAGCAGAGGTTGGCTTTTCTGATCATCCTTTGAAGGCAGAAATGCCATTAAGATGTGCACTTTGCAAATGCAAGTTTCTCACCTTCTACTGAAGGTTCAGATGGCCAAGCTGTAGAAAGAATTATAGAATCACAGAACTGTTTGGGTTGGAAAAGACCTCTGAGTTCATCAAATCCAGCCATCAACCTAACACCACCATGGCCATTAAACCATGCCCTGAAGTGCTGAGTCCAAATGTTTCTTGAACGCCTCCAAAGGTGGTGACTCCACCACCTCCCTGCACGGCCTGTTCCAGTGCCTGACCACACTTGCAGCAGACAAATTGTTTCTAATATCCACTCTAAACCTCTCCTGGTGCAGCTACAGGCCATTTTTTCTTGTCCTGTCACTTGTTACTAGGGAGAAGAGACCAATCTCCACATCACTCCAACCTCCTTTCAGGGAGTTGTAGAAAGTAATGAAGTCTCCCCTCAGCCTCTCCTCCAGACTAAAGGCAGACAATATGGGACTTGAATGTGATTCTAAAGAAAACCTTTTAGGTTTCAGTTTTTGTCCTGGACCAAAGTTGAAGTAAAGCTTTGCAGTGATTCTAAGATACTTGAGAGCCTACTCATCTTGTCTTTCATAAGGGATTGTAAGAACAATTGGCTTGGACTTTGCTGAGTCCTTGTGCTGATGACTTTGCAACTTCACAGCTTCCTGAAGCCTTTGCTTGCTGGCTGATTTTTGCCCTACTTAATCCTCACTGCCATTGTATGCCACAGGCTCTCTTAGTTGTGGTAATCCAGTGTTTAGGAAACTGATGTATGTGAAATCTGTAAAGTATTAAGGCTTTTTTTTTCTTCAAAAGTATGGATTGCCAGACTGGCTGATGGTGAGGTGAGAAGTGAATCTTTTATACTGACTTATCTTTGGTGACCTATCTAGAGTAAGAACCTCGCCTTCAGCAAAAGGTGCAGTCTTCCACTAATTTGTATAGAGATCACCCATGAGCCACACCATTTATTCTCTCTATATGCTCTTTCATCTGTATTTATTGATGTGTGGCTTTAAAGTGCCTGTAAACCAGAAATGTACCATTTTAATGTCTGCTTTTAGGATTTTTAATCCCATTATCTTAATCTCCAATTGGAGAATCCCTTCTTACTGGTAATCTTGCATTTGTCTTTTGAGTTTGAAAGTAGTAGCTAGTTTACAAGTAAGTATTTCCTCTTCCTAATTGTTTGGAGTTTCAGGTGAAATTTCTCACCTTCTGTGGGGAAAAAAATGTTGCATCTGATTTCTGAGATATACAGAGAAGCGAAATAGCATCATAGAATCATAAAAGGGTAGGACCTCTGGAGATCATTGAGTCCATCCTCCCTGCCAAAGCAGCATCACCTAGTGCAGGTCTCACAGGAACAAATCCAGACAGGTCTGAAAAGCCTGCAGAGGAGACTCCACAACCTCTCTGGGCAGGCTGCTCCAGGGCTGCATCACCCTGACAGTAAAGAGGTGGAACTTGCTGTGTTCCAGTTTGTGTCTGTTGCCTATTGCCCTGTCACTGGGCACCACTGAAAGTGCCTTCCCCTGCTTGACACCCATCAGATATTTGTAAACATTAATAAGATCTCTTCTCAGTCTTCTCTTTTCCAGACTTTAACAGCTCCAGGTCTCTCAGCTTTTCCTCACAAGACAGATGATCCAGTCCCTTTATTATCCTTGTAGCCTCCACTGGATTCTCTCCAGTAGATCCCTTTCCCTTTTGAACTGAGGAGCCCAAAACTGGATGCAGTACTCCAGATGTGGTCTCACCGGGGCAGAGCAGAGGAAGGGAGAACTTCCCTTGACATGCTCACCATACTCAGTGCACCCCAGGATACCTTCTTGGCCACAAAGCCACATTACTGTCCCATGGATACCTTCTTGTCCACCAGGACTGCAAGGAGTTGCTTTCCAGCAGGTGAAATAATTACTAGGAAAAATGAAACAGTAGATTAGACCTGAAGGAGGATGTCATGAGATTAATTCAGCCAACAGAGTGTATTACAGCACTGATTTCCTATCAGTTACAAGTTGTCAAATGCCATGAAGTGTTCTTAACAGTGCTGTTTGATATGCAGATTTCAGACAACTGGCCTGGATACAGTCTGGATTTGTTCACTTATCCACAGCATTACTATGGGGATCTGGAATACGTGCTTATACCTCATGGCATCATTGTTGACAGGTATGTGCAGCTTGAGTGTGGCTAAATCCATTCTTGGGTCAGTGTGATTCCTTTTCATCCACAGGCAGTGTGGATGTAACATTTTGTCCTAAAGTGGTACTTTAGCAATGGTGTAAAAATGCTTTTATTTTCTTAATTTGGGGAGGAAATAAATGTTTGAAGGTTAGGAGATACCAGGCTTGCAGTTGCCTTTGCAACTGATTGATCTGATTTCTTTCACCTAAATGCTGATTTGGGCATCGATAAAGTTTCCACCAAAAAAAAAGGGAGCGGGATCAGGTAGTGAAATTGGCATTGGAATATAAATTTCAGGGGAGCTGAAGTGAAGGTGAAAGGGCAAGTACAAAGCTTTGGATACAGTAATACTTGGATGTTCCACTTGCTTTCTACCCATCCTGTGTTTTCCTGTGTTTTTGCTATAAAAAGGAATAAAACCCCTACGTTCAGTAATGTCCAGCTTTGGCAGCTCTCTGATACAAATATCAGTCCCAGTTAACCTCCTAGTTCCCAACTGCTCTATTGACTTCTGCCACTCATCACAAACAAAAAGTGTGTCTGAGACTTTTGGCCCAGATGCTAGGTTTGTTGGGAAAGCTTGATCATTTCTTACCTTGTGCCCTTGCTGCTGCCATTTGATGGTGCTTTGGTAGCATTTGTGGCAGGCCAGCTTAGTGGTCACAGAATCATAGAATGGTTTGGGTTGAAAGAGACCTTCAGAGTCATCTAGTGCAACACCCTGCAGTCTGCAGGAACATCCTCCACTAGATCAGGTTGCTCAAAGCTTTGTCAAGCCTCACCTTCAATATCTACAAGAATCAGACATCAACTACATCCCTGGGCAACCTGTTCCAGTGTTCCACCACCCTCATGGTGCAGAACTTGTTCCTAGCATCTAATCTAAATTCCTCTTCACTAGTTTCAAACCATTGCCCCATGACCTGTCATGCTGAGTTCCTTCTCTGACATGCTCCTAAAACCCTTATCAAAATGTTACTAAATGGAATTGGTAATTTTCAACAGTGTATTAACTGGGAATATCTGAGTGGAATTTCATAGGATACATTCAGTCTGCAGCTTTCTACCTATCACTTTTAAACAGCCACTTGCAAGTACTAAAGTTATTGGAACTCCTTGAAAGATGATTGCAAGCATCCATCCTAAGGAGGATTTATGGCTTCTGTATTCATTTATTGGTTACAGTCAACTGACTCTTAATTCTTCTTTTAAAATAAATAAGTTACATTTCAGTTCTCACAGAGCTCAATATAAATTTGTTTAGAGTAAGCATCAAACTCCTGTCTTGGTTCTGTACTTCAGCAGAATGAACTCCACTGTTTTTTTCTTACTCCAGCAGAAAAATACTATCTCTCTTCTACTGGACAAGGATTGAGGGCTGGATGTTAGGAACAAGTTCTTTACCATGAGGGTAGTAGAACACTGGGACAGGTTGCCCAGGGAGGTTGTTGAGGTCCCATCCCTGGAAATACTCAATGTGAGACTTGACAGGGCTCTGGGCAACCTGATCTAGTTGAGGATGCCCCTGATGACTGCAGAGAGAGTTGAACTGGATGACCTTTGGAGGTAACTTCAAAACCAGACCATTCTATAGTTCTCTGATTCTATAACTGAATGCATTGTAATCATGCAAAATAGTCATGTAGGAAGAAGGCTCAGCACTGAGAGAATTCTCCTGTCAGTTGGTAGCATTGAAATATGGGTTAAAAACTCAGCATGGTTTTTGACTTAGGAATTGAAATTAGTCCGTGTTTGTCTAAGCTGGAGCACATAACTCTTCAAAAATACAGAATGGTCTTCAGAATGTTGGGAAATTTCAGCTCCTCAAATAGTCTGAGTCAGAATATATATAAGAATAGTTCAAATCATCAGAGGAGTCCTTCTTCTTAAGGAGATGTTTTCCCCATTATTCTCAGACTTCTTCTGCTCTGACAAAGGGGTTGGACTAGATGATCTCCAGAGGTCCCTTTGCACCCTAACTGATCTGTGTGATTTGGTAAAAGACCATCCCAGTCTTCAGTAAAGTATGTCAGTCAAACCATAGTGCTTCTTTGCAGCCACATGGAAAGCAGGCCATGGAACCACAGAATCCCAGAGGTGTTCTGTTTGGAAAAGACCTCTGAGATCCTTGAGTCCAACCATCAACCCAACACCACCATGCTCACTACTAAACCATGTCCCAAAGTGCCATGTCTGCAAGGTTCTTGAACACATCTGGGGTTGGTGACTCCACCACCTTCCTGAGTGGTGTGTTCCAAGGCCTGACCACTCTTGCAGGAAGGAAATTGTTCCTAATCTCCAACCTGGCACAATTTCAGGCCACTTCCTCTCATTCTATGACTTGAGAGAAGAGATTGACCCCCACCTGGCTCCAACCTCCTATCAGGGAGTTGTAGAGAGCCACTGCTGAGGTCTCTCCTCAGCCTCATTTTCTCCAGACTAACCAACTCCAGTCCCCTCAGCTGCTCCTCACCAGCCCTGTTCTTCAAACCAGCTTTGTTGCCCTTCTCTGGACTCTCCTTTTTGGAGTTATTTTATCCTTTACTGTTTTGTTTTCTCCCCAGGACAGAACGATTGGCCAAAGATATTGTGCAAGATATTGGAGACAATGATATTGTGGTTCTCTGTGTCCTCAAAGGTGGCTACAAGTTCTGTGCTGACCTCGTGGAGCACATTAAAAATCTCAGCAGGAATTCAGAAAGATTCATCTCCATGAAAGTCGAGTTTGTTAGACTGAAAAGTTACCACGTAAGTCAGCAACTTAGTATTGTGGATTCCAGTGGTATGTTCCTAATAAATCATGGGGTTTTATAAATAGATTTTCTCCCTCTTCCAGATTATAAGAAAACACAGTGTGAAGAATATTTTTGTTTGAAAAACCTGTGAGGTTTTCCTTCATAATATTTGCTCATGTCCCTTTATACTTTATGGACAGTGTGAATGAGGACAGGAAGCATCCTCAAGCCACTGGTTTGTTTTTTCTTTTCACTTTAGTGTGTCTTCAGTTTTGGACAGAAAATGATTCAAGTGTTCATCATGTAAATGCCAGAATGTTCTCAAAATCCTCAACAGTTCTGTCAAGTTCATTTCGTGTTACTTCATTTTCCACCTTCACATAGTTTGGCATAAGTGCAAGATGATAAATCTATGTCTTACAGTAAACGTTAAATGCTAAGCAAATGAAATGCTTTCTACTTCACAGTATGCAGTTAATACAGTGGTAATGTACACCACAAGTTAATGAGAGTGGTTAAAGAGATCGTGAGACAAACCACTGAACCAAACCCAGTGTTGATCAGTACTTCCAGTTAGCTGCAGAGGAAACGGTGCCATAATTCGATGCAGTGAGGCAATGCCTGAGAGCCAAGTGCCCTTCTTTAGAATGCATGACTACAGTTTCTGTATCCATAAGCTCTACATTCCTATTCCACCTCGTAGAAATTCTCCCTTAGAAAGGCAGAATTTCTGGAAGCAAGTTGTCCTAGAAATGTTTGAGGAAGTGCACTAAATAAATGCAGTGATAATGCAGTTTCTTTCTCAGCACGAATGCAGTTTGCTGAGTCCAGGATTTCCCATAGCAGCTCCATGTCCTTTCCACACACAGGAGTTGGTTTGCTGGCATTTTGCTCTGACCTCAGTGACCATAAACTTTTCCTACCTTTGTCAAATCCAGTCTGAATTTTTTTCCAGCATGGAAGAGAAGGTCACGAGGGCCTTTTGTAGCCATTTGGTTATAATTTGATCCTGGGACTTCTCTTGCAAGAATTCAGAAAGTCTATGAAGGACATGTGCAATACTAACATTATTCAATTCCTAGCTAATTAGCAGAATTGCAGAACTAAATAATAGAATTAAATATCATATGTCTCACATAAGGGCACATGCTAATTATACTCCATGATTTATTTGTTTTTTGCATAGCACCTTCATAATTCTGCATGGTAAGCTGGGTTTTACTTTGCACTTGGCATATAGGCAATGCACATGCATTTCCTATTGGTTGACCTCTTCACAGACTCACAGACTGTTAGGGGTTGGAAGGGAGCTATGAAGATCAGCCAGGCCAACACCCTGCCAGAGCAGGATCACCTAAAGTAGGTCACAGAGGAATGCATCCAGGCAGGTTTTGAAAGCCTTCAGAGAAGGAGACTCCACAACCTCTCTGGGCAGCCTGCTGCAGGGCTCTGTCACCCTCACAGTGAAAAAGTTCACATGGAATCTCCTCTGCTCTACCTTGCACCCATTGCCCCTTGTCCTATCATTGTATATCGCTGAGCAGAGCCTGGCTCTGTCCTCCCTGTCCCATCTTTATGAATATGAAAGAGATCACCTCTCAGGCTCCTCCAATCTAATGAGATCCCTCAGCCTTTCCTCTGAAGATTCTGTGGTTCTAAATTCTTTTTTCATTGGTGACAAATCTACTCTTGTCAGCCATACTAGCAATGTGTGGCAGGAGATGTGTACTCTGAAAGTGTGGAAATCTTCACATGGTTGCTTAGGAAATGAAAGAAAAGCAGGTCCTGCCAATCTGAAGTGGCAGAGCACATTTGGTTACGCAGGGATGCAATTGTCAAGAGTAAGTCTTAGATGACCTCAACATTCAGTGGCTGTGCATATTTTGGCTCTTAGCCCTCATGCTGTAGCAGGAAGGTTGTGCCTTCCCTAGAGCTACCTCCTTGCCTCTAAGTTTTTGGAAAAGAATTTTATTTTTTTCTTTCTTATAGCTGCTTCTAAAGAGGTGTCATTAATTTAGGGCCTGAAGCGGTGCTTCACTTAATGCTTGTAACAGTCTTCCTGGTCTTCAGAAGCTGACTGACACTGAAGCATCAGTTTGAAATATCTTTAATATTGGTGGAGTTATCCCATGATACACAGCAAAATGTGATGCTGATCAAAGTACCTGTGCCACTGCCTGCCATCATTCATCCTTCACTCTTGGAGTTACTGTTGTGTCCTGTCCCACAGCAGGCTTTATCCACCCAGCCACGGGCAGAACACTTGAGGAACTTGTTGTTACTAGTTTAAGTGACTCTTTACCCCAGCCATATATGACTCTCCCAAATCCCCACCTCAGTTTATCCTGTGATAACTTACTTCTCACAGTCTATTACACTTTAACCAGGGGCAAATCATTACAATTTTAGAGGTACAACTCTACATCAAGCCTTGGAGCACCACCACTTCTACAGCTTTGCTTCCCTTTGCCTTTTCTCTTCCACTTCCTAATAGCACTTATTACTTCTCTCTATTTTTATCCCTTTTTCATTTTACTGACCCTGTTCTTCTCACATTATTTATTCTGCTTTCTTTTGCTAACTGTTTTCTGTTTCTCTCTTAAAGGCAGTCCTGCTGCTCTCAATATGCTTCCTTCAGCTATGTCTCCCTTTACTCCTCCAGCTGTTTAAATCCAACAACTAATTTCAGCTCAGACTCATGGGATTTTTGAATTGTCTCATTCCAACTTCAGTGCTGAAAGGTCAGTTGGTATTTAGAGCTTGCAATTTACAGAGGAGTTTCTTGGGTTTAATCGTGGAGCAAAAATGGGCTGTGACTGACCCCAAGTCAGATCTTGGCGTCAGTGAAAGGACATCTTAGCTGCCAAGTGCCAGTGGAGAATGTTGTACTTTGATGTCTGGCACAGGGATGTGATTACAGGAAAGGAGATTGCAAGTATGACCAGCTTTACATGGCCCTTTGTTTTTCCAGCCTGTCATCATATTCCAGAATTCAGAGACTTAATTAGTATGTTATGATCTGCTTTCATATTAAGTAGCTGAAAGTTGGGCATGTAACTGCATTTTTTAGTCTTCTTCATACAAATGAACTGAGTTTGGGTTTGTTTTGTTTTGTTTTAAAATGCATATACATTTAGATTCGCTGGATGTTATCTCTGGCTGCTTGTACTTCCATAATCAGGTTGGTTTTATCTGGTTTGCAAAGTACTGACAGATGTGCCTAAGCCTAGACATTTTAGTGAGAAGCTTTCCTATGTTTTACAAGTGGTGTCTTGCTCCATTATCTCAGATTGTCATGCTAGGTTACTGAACTTAGTATACACACAGGTAAGGGGTAAAAATAACATTGGGTTATTATTTTTAGAGGAAAAAAAGTGGAATTCAACTTAGGGAACAGTAGACTAAAAATAATGTTGTACTGTTTGCAGTCTACAGAGATCAATTCATAGATTCATAGAGGGGTTTGGATTAGAAGGGACCTTAAAGATCATCTAGTTCTGACCCGCCATGGGCAGGGACACCTTGCACTAGCCCAGGTTGCTGAAGAATTTGTCCAACTTGGCATTGAACACCTCTAGGGAGGGAGCATCCACAACCTCCCTGGGCAGCCTGTTCCAGTGTCTCCCCACCCTCACTGTAAAGAATTTCTTCCTAATCTCCAGTCCAAATCATAGAATCATAGAATGGTTTAAGTTGGGAGGGACCTCAGAGATCATCTAGTTCAAACTCCCTGCCACAGGGGCCATTTTTAAACCCATTCCCTCTCATCCTATCACTACAAGCTCTTGTGGAAAGTCTCTTCTGATCTTTCTTGACCTTCTTAGATTTTCAAAAGAATTCCTGCAACTGGAACTGGAGCTACAACCTTGTCTGAAAGCATGTTTTATTTCTTATGCAAATTGAACTGTAGCTTTCATTTTTTTGTGTGTGTTTGTGTGGTTTTGGTTTGCATTTTGGGCTTTTGTGCTTTTTTTTTTCCCACTATAATGCTAAACTGATAGAGTAGGGAAAGTTAAGGAGTTTACACTTGTGGACAGATACTGACTGGCTCAGGTGTGGATCAGTAAAGGAAAAATCAAGATGTGTTGAATTATGAACAGAGTTTGTATCTGTAGATCAAGAAATACTGACAAAGAACCAGATGATTTTAAACTAACACTGTTACAATAAACTCTTTGATTCACTTTGAGACCCCACCTGGAGTACTGCATCCAGCTCTGAAGACCTCGGTACAGGAAAGACCTGTTGGGAGTGGGAGCCAGAGAAGATGATCAGAGGGCTGGAGTTCCTCTCCTGTGAGGACAGCCTGAGAGAGTTGGGGTTGTTCTGTCTGGAGAAAAGAAGGCTCAGGGAAGATCTTATTGTGGCCTCTCAATATCTAAAGGGTCTTGTAAGAAAACTGGGGACAGACTTTTTAGCAGGGCCTACTATGACAGGACAAGGAGTGATGGTTTTAGACTAAAAGAAGGGAGACTCAGACTAGATACAAAGAAGACACTTCTTACACTGAGGTTGATGAGAACCTGGCCCAAGTTGTCCAGAGAGACAGGAGATATCCCATCTCTGGAAACTTTCCAGCTCAGGTTGTTTGGGACTTTGAGCAACCTGCTCTAGTTGCAGATGTCTTGGCTTACTGCAAGGGGGTTGTACTAGATGACCTTTAAAGGTCCCTTCCAACCAAACCACTCTATGAAATTGTGCACTGCACTTCTGAAAGAGGGTAGCAGGTGAATCATTTGTAATCAGCTCATACATCATAGTTGTTAATTCCACCTTGAGCACAGATTGTTCGATAATATTGATCTCTTTTCCATGTGGCATCTGAACTGCAGATTCTTGAAGTGCACTTTTCATCTTGGAATGTCAAGAATATATTGCTGAAAATCACCCTGAAAGACATGAATGAACTTCAAAGGAATGTTGCTTGCTGCTTGGAGGAACCTTCTAGAGCATTTGCCAGTCCATGGAATTCTTTAAAACGAAGACATTATTTGTGGCTTTCAGAACATAACTAACAACAACAACAAAGAAGTGACCTCTGAATTCTAATCCATGCACAATAGTTGCATTGAAGCCTGTTCACAAACATACCCATTGATATGATCTGTTTCCTCTTCAGCCTCCAGTTGTTTGAAATATATTTACAACTGTTGGTTATTAATCTTGGCATAAACAGGACCCTCAGTGCTGCAAAATTCTGAAAACAAGCAACAAAACAAGCATTGTCCACTAGTAATCTGGATGTTTTTGCTATAGGAAGCCATCTCAGTAAATAGTTTTGCTAAATCTCTCTTCTGTAGGAGTAAGGAAACAGGGACTTTGTAAGGAGTAAGTTGAAAGCTGGTTGGTAAATGTAGCAAACCAATTTATTCTTCTGCTGTGCAGCTTTGCTTCTTATAAGTCATTACCAAATATCTACATCTTAAAAGCCACAGCAGCATGGCACATCAGACTGCAAGCAGAGTAGAAGGTGGTGCAAAAGGGACATCCCTGTTCTTCTTCAGTATCGTTTTACTCTATGCAGCTTGCTTTGTTTTAAGAGCGGTATGAACATTACACCTGGAGATGTGGTGTACATCCCCCTTCTTCTTCAGTATCATTTCAGGCACTGGAATGAGTTGCCCAGGGAGGTGGTGGAATCACCAACCCTGGATGTGTTTAAAGGTCATTTGGGTGTGGTGCTTAGAGATATGGTTTAGGGTGAATCTTGTAGAGTAGGGTTCTAGGTTGGACTTGGTGATCCTGAGGAGCTTTTCCAACCTGGATGTTTCTGTGATTCTGTGATCATTTTATTCTATGCAGCTTGCTTTATTTTAAGAGCAGTATGAACTTTGCACCTGGAGATGTGGTGTAATCCTGACCCTAAAAAGCAAGCAGTTGCAAAAGGGTTCCATTAATTTAGCAGCACAAAAGGAACAACTAAATGTGTTGCTTGCATTTGATGATTCGTATCTGCACCCAGACTACTCCAGTGTTACAGTGATTGCTGATCTCCTTGCCTGTGTGTCATGAACACACAGTTTGTGGTCTCCTGACAAAAATGTGCATCCTGAGATGAAAGAGAATCCACATGAGCTTTTGTCCTTGCAGTTTTCTCTTGGGCAGGTCTTGAGTTCCCTTTATTTTGCATCATGCACACACCTGAGCTGGTAACTGTCAGCTCCTTGATGCTGAGTAACCATCAAAGAATTAGATTGGAGCCTACCTGCTAGAATGAATTCCTATAACTTTTAGGCCAAATTTTGCCATAATTTCACAGGGTCACAGGGTGTTAGGGGTTGGAAGGGACCTCTGGAGATCTCTGGGTCCAAGTCTCCTGCCAGAGCAGGACCATAGAATCTAGTGCAGGTGGCACAAGAACATATCCAGACAGGGCTTGAAAGTCTCCAGAGAAGGAGACTCCACAACCTCTCTGGGAAGCCTGTTGCAGTGCTTACAGTAAGGAAGTTTTTCCTCATGTTGAGGTGAAACTCTCTGTGCTGCAGAGCTTGTCCTTGTCCCTTCCTTTTTGACAGCCTCAGATATTTATAGACATTGATTAGATACCCTCTCAGTCTTCTCTTCTCCAGACTAACCAGTCACAGACCTCTCAGTCTTTCCTCATCAGACAGTGTCCAGCCCCTTCATTATCCTTGTGGCCTTCTGTTGGACTCTCTCATGCAGATCCTTGTCCTTCCTGAACTGGGTAGCCCAGAACTAGGTGCAGTATTCTAGGTGGGGCCTCACTAGGGCAGAGTAGAGGGCGAGCAGAACCTCCCTCGATCTGCTGGACGCATTCTTCTTAATGCACTCCAGGATCCCATTGGCCATTTCACAGGATTGAACTCCAAATCAGCTGTGAATTTTCAATTTGACATCCAATTAAATAGCCTCAGTGCAGACCAAACGTGGTTTATTTAATTTGAAGAGGGGTTCTGTGTGTACTAGATAATCAAAAAGGAAAATATACTTGTCTAACCTTTTTCAGATGCATGGCTTGCAGTCAACACTGCCAGCAGTGAGCTCCTCTGCAGAGAATTTTGTAGTGTGATGTACTTTTAACAGCTAACAGGCAACAAACCTGTAACATTTAGTCCATAGAAGCTACCAGTGTCAAGGATGTAGATCTTAAATTGTCTCTGTTCTGAAAATGTGTCCTAGTGACTGTGGACAGTGCTGACAAATAGATGTCTTATGGGCAAGAGAAAGATGAGATGTGGGACTAGGTATCTCCCTCTAGAATTGCTAGAGGGACTTTGCCTTTGTGTACCACAATATCCAGGATGGCAATTCTTGAGAGCAGGACAGGGAAGAGAAGTACGATGAGGAGAAGCAGGAGGAAGATCTTAAGCAGGAGGCTCTCATTATCTCAACCCCCCTTTTTAACACTGAGTTTGATGCTGATGGTCTGGGACACACTTGTGGCCAACTCAGCTCAGCTGTCCTTGCTGACTCAGAGCTGCTGGTGGCCTGCAGCCCATGACTGGCCTGAGATTCCATGCCAGCAAAACCAGGACACAACTCCAATTATTTCTGTGAACCAACCTACTTTCCATAGTGTTCTAAGGCAAGCTGAAAAAAGACTGCACTATATGTAATAAGGTGTGACCTTAAAATCCAGTGCCATGGAACTTCTCAGGTCTGGAAGCAGATGCTCTCCTTTCTAGACATCTACAGTTTCCATTTGATGTGATAGCAGAGTTGTGAGGTAGGAGAGCTTAAATTAAGCATTGCTCAAAGCTGTCTTGAGTAAGGAGGAAGAAAGTGTTTCTGATTTAAGCTATTTCAATTAAAATGTGCAGTATTTTCCTGTTGGACACCTCTGAGGGGCCTGGAGCATTACTAATAAGGTAGGTAGACATAGTTCAGGAAAGGTCATCACAAGCCAGTCATGCAGTCAGTTTATCAAGTTTATCTGTAATGTAAAACTTACTCATAAAGGGATGATCCCTGTAACTCCATGCATCAGATAACACACCTACACACTATTTAAATATGTTAGCACCATCTGAAGCCTTACTGATTTAGGTGCTCTTCTTTTTTTTTTTTAAGTATGAGTAAGTGTTTCAGTGACTCACATAGAAAAGATTTAGGGGAAGGGAGCAGCTCAGCCCGGGGAGAACTGAGTAGGAAGTGGCCTGATTGCCATGGGGACAGAAGGAGAACAGCTGTGGCAGTGAAGGCAGAGTGGTGCTGAGCTGTGCTACAGCTCCATCAATACCAAAATGTTGTTTGAAGGCCTTTCTGGGACATAATAAAGCAACTAATTCCATGCCCTGCCAAGATACTTTTCATCTGTCCTCTGCTTGGGTGTTACCTTCCTTCATATTGATTTCTGACTTTCACTGTGGGGTTTTTTTTGCCTAACTGGAAAAAATGTGACAGCTTTCATGTGTTGTGGGTTGATCCTCTGCTCTTCTGGACTTCAGATCTAGTGCAAACTCCACAAGAGGTATTTTCTAATAGTTCTGGAGAAATTTATCTCCCCAAGGGTCACATTTTTCTACCAGGCTGTAATGTTTGCTTGTGAAAAATGTTTTCCACTTTGAAAGAAGTGTTTAAGGTTACAGTACATGACAGAGGTGCAGCTACCACCTATAAATGGAGTTTTAAATAGGAAGTTAGGTTTGTTGATGTTGTTGTTGTTGTTTTAAAGTATGCTTTCTCTGTGTGAGTTTAAATCTTTAGTGTTTTAAAGCTAATCCAGGTTTCTGGAACATCTTAGCATTTGAGGCTGTGGATGTTTTTACAACTACTCAGTTTTAAAACAGGTCCATAGAATCATAGAATCAAGCAGGTTGGAAGAAACCTCCAAGATCATCATAGTCCAACCTATCACCCAGCCCTGTACAATCAACCAGACCATGGCACTAAGTGCCTCATCCAGGCTTTACATAGAATCATAGAATCAGCCACTTTGTAAGCCACCTCCAAGCTCATCCAGTCCAACCTATCACCCAGCCCTGTCCAATCAGCCAGACCATGGCACTAAATGCCTCAGCCAGGCTTTTTTTGAACACCTTCAGGAATGGCAACTCCACCACTTCCCTGAGCAGCCCATTCCAATGGCAAATCACTCTCTCAATTCAAAGCATTGAGGGATTTGATTAAAATCTTTCAAGAGGTGATCTTTTCAAAGAGTTAGGTTCTAAAGTGCCCCTGGATAGAGTCTTTGTTGTAAAGCAGTTGTTTGTTACAAAGCCTGAAAAATGGAAGATCAGTCTCAGTAAAATACAGTTTGATATTCCACCAAAACCCCAGCAAGCTCCTGCTAAAGTATGGCATCTGCAAAAGTACTGTGTGTTGTCATCTGGAGAGACTTTAGGCTGTCTTCTCAGTGTGCCTCACAGAGCTTTACATGTAAAGAATGTCCAGAACATACAGCAGTGTGCTTTGGTGGCCAAGAAGGCCAACAGCATCCTGGTCTGGATCAACAACAGTGTGACCAGCACTGTCGCCCTGTACTTGGCACTGCTGAGGCCATAGCTTGAGTACTGGCTTCACTTTTGGGGCTGTCACTGCAAGAAAGACATGGAGATGCTGGAGTGTGTCCAAAAAAGGGCAACAAAGCTGGTGAAAGGTCTGGAAAACAGGTCTGGTGAGGAGCAGCTGAGGGTTGTTCAGGCTGGAGAAAAGGAAGCTGGGGAGAGACCACCTGGCTCTCTACAACCCTCTAAAGGGAGGTTGTAGGAAAGTGGATGTTGGTCTCTTCTCCCTAGGAACAAGTGCTAGGATGAGAGGAAGTGGCCTCAAATTGCCCCAGGAGAGGCTTAGGCTGGACATTACAAGAAACTTCTTGGCTGAAAGGGTTCTCAACCGCTGGAACAGGCTCCCCAGGGAGGTGGTTGCATGCCCATCCTTGGGGGTGTTCCAGAGAGGCAGAGATGTGGTGATCTAGCACCAGCTGTGGCTTTATTAGAGAATTGTTGGACTCAATGATTTTAAAGTTCTTTTCCAACCAAAACTGTGCTGTGATTCTCTGCTGGTTGCTGATCCTGTTGTACAAGTCGGATCTGACCAGTCTGACACATGCATTGGAAAAATAACACCTTGATTACTTATTTGGATGCTAATAATACCATGTAGTGTGTCTGAGGGGGTTTATAATAGATCTGAAATGGAGCAAAATTAATGACAAGAAACCAGAGGCTCCTTATTTTCCCAAGGAATCCTTTGGCTCTTTTTTTACTGGCATCTCTTAAATGCTCTTTTATAAAACAGATCCTGGCAATGTGCATGCAGTGCCACACCCTGGGGCTGCTGTGAGACACGAAACTAAAAGGTTACTTTAAAAGAACATAGCAGGGACAAGAAGTGCTGTGTTCCTGCGGTGCTTATCTGTCTGACAAGTACAAAATGTTTTGCCCTCCTCGTTTCACAGACAGGAGCTTGAATATTTAAACAGAGAATGGATCCTATGGAATAACCTTGCAAGAAAACTCACAAAGGAGGTGTGCTGTCAGAAGCCTCCAAGTTGTCTCTAGCCAGAGGACTAAAGGCAGTGTAATAAAGTGAGCACCACTGAACTACAAGAGTCACTGATACACAAGGCTCCAGGTTGCTGGGAGGGACTAAGCATCTGAGTTTTTTGTCAGTCTCCTCTCCTATGAGTTTGCTTGCACCCATCTACCTGTTTTCTCAGCCTGTGGCTATTTGACAGATTTGAAGATTCAGAGAATGCATTGGGTTGGAAGGGACCCTCAAATCTTGTCCAGCGCCACCACACTCAGCAGGGACGTCTCCAGTTAGATCAGGCTGCCCAGGACCACACAGAGTCAGGGATGGGGCCTCAGTCTCAGCCACATCGCTGGGCAACCTATTCCAGTATCTCACCACTTTCATTGCACAGAACTTCCTCCTGATGTCCTGCCTAAATCTGCCCTGTTCCAGTTTCAAACCATTGTCCCTGGACCTATCACTACAGTCCCTTTGAAACATTTATTTTCCTCCTTTTTCTCCTACCTTTCTTTATCACCACGTCCTAGGAACTGCTGATAGTCAGGGTCAGAAGGTTAGTACTTGGTGCTTAGCCTAGAGAAAGTTGTTTTCCCTTGTGCTTGCAGAAGCCCTTCGAAGGGCAGGTTTTTACCATGGAGCTACAAATCCACTCTCCAGTTTTTCACAATCTTAATTTACTTTTGTTCATTGCTTCACAAGACGTTGTAAAAGGTGGAGTTAGGCTGGTACTTATGGATCTAGTAGTGTCCCAGTTGGCATGCTGAGTCACAGAATCATTCAGGTTGGAAAAGACCACTGAAATCATCAAGTCCAACCACTGACCCCACTCTACAAAATTCACCCCTAAACTGTATTCCCAAGCACTGCAGCCAAATGACTTTTAAGCACACCCAGAATTGGTGTGTGCACACCTCCCTGGGCAGCTCATTCCAGTGCCTGACCACTCTTGCTGGGAAAAAAATGTTTCCTAATGTCCAGTCTAAGCCTTCCCAGTGGCAGCTTGAGGCCATTCCTTCTTGTTCTATCACTAATTACCTGTGAGAAGAGACCAGCAGCAGCCTCTCCACAACCTCCTTTCAGTAAGCTGTAGGCAGCCATGAGGTCTCCCCTCAGCCTCCTTCTTTTTTTGACACTAACCATCCCCAGCTTCTTCAGTTGCTCCTCAAAAGATTTATTTCCCAGGCCCTTCCCCAGCTTCCTTGCCCTCCTCTGCTTGCTCCAGCACCTCCATGTCCCTCTTGTATTGAGGTGCCCAAAGCTGCTGATGCTGGGAAAAGTAACTTCTAGTTCTGCTACTGTGATATTTGTACGTTAATGCTAAACAAACATTGAGTAAAAGACAGATACTCCAATTAACATGGATCTAAACCCCAACTGACTTTCTCTTAGCTGAGTCCAGTGTAGCTGCCCATAGCTTTGTGATTTTTGCATTACTCTGGCACAGTAACAGGAGGAAGATTTCCCCCTACACTCTTTAGCTTATGGTGGCCTTCTGAGAGCTGAGGGAGAAAAGAAGCCCAGGTCTTCTATTCCAAGATCATGGACTGGTGATACATTAGCACAAAAGGTGGACACTTTTTGCAATGCCTCCAAGAATGAGTACCTCAGTAGGATTATGGCAGCTCTGGGGAGTATGCTTCTTTAACTGTTCTTTTCCTTTTAAGTTTTACATTTGCTTTGCCTCCCACCTCTGGAGCTTGCAGTCTGAACCTCACCTTATGCAACTGAACAGTCCTCTGGATTTGTTTGTACCTTTTCTCATCCTGGAACACACAGAGAAATTTTATTGCTATGTTTTAAACATTAGTTTACAGACTAAAAAGAAGTATAAGGAAACCTCAGATGTATTTGAGGCTGTATTGTGATTCTGATTTCTATACAACTCAAACCATTGGGTGTAACAGGCTCTTGATTCAGCTCCTGCTGATCTTTTGCAGTGCACAGGTGCTGTTTGTGCCATATGGTTCTAGGTAGTGCTGCAGTCCTACTGCCCTCTTCTTAAAACCACTCATTGATCCTATACCAAACAATTAGCAAAACCTTAGCTCCTAAACCAGAAAGGAAAATATGAAACACTTTATTGTCTTTAATCCTTCTTAGCCAAGATCTCAATTCTGCTGCAATTTACAACAGTTTGGCCCTTTCCCTGTAGAGTTACTTCATGTTTGTGCCAATAAAACTGAAATCCTAACTCTGTTTAGAGAGTTTTAAGGGCCTGCAGGGAAACTCCAGGGGTAGATCATGTATGCAGTCATGGTTTTAGAAAGCTTTCTTTATTTGAAACATCTTTAATCTGTGTACCTACAGAGCTTATGAATTGGTAGAGTGTTGAGCACACGCTTCCAGCAAAAGAGAAGAGAGCAAAGAAGTTACAGCTTTTAGCAGTCACCCCTAGCAAATATGTTGTTAGTTGCAGGTATAATCTGTAGTAACCTGTGTTAACTCCAGTCATATTGCATGTGTTAGTTGATTTCTGAGAGCACACACAAGAGAGATGCCTTAACCAGGGTGGGGAAAGCTTCAGTGGCAGTTTATGCTCCATTAGATACTGGAGAGTCTCTATGGAAGCAATTCCTATAGAGGATGGATTTTCTAGTGTCTATTTCAAGATCTCAGAATCATAGAACATTTTTGTTGGAGAACACCTCAAAGCTCACTGAGTCAAACCATTCTCTAACTCTGCTAAAACATGTCCCTCAGCACCACATCTCTGTGGTTTTTAAACCCCTCCAGGGGTGGGGATTCAACCACCTCCCTAGGGAACCTGTTCCAGGGGCTGAGAACCTTTTCAGGGAAGAAAATACCTCACCTTCTTCAGCTGAAATACAGAGGAGGCATGCCATAGGATACACAAGAAATGACTGAGTGCCTGAACAGGTGACTGTAAACAGTCCAACTGATTAAGAACTTACTGCTGCTGTGAGAGCTGTTGAAGCTGAAGGAGCTGCCTTGCTTTTGCAGCTGGGAAGAAACACACAGGTGTTAGCACAGGCCAGCCGATAAGGAGTACCTCACTGTCAGTAAACTCACTGTTTGTCTTTCTCTGTCCAAAGCCAACTTCCTCGTTGCAGGGCTCTGGCCTTCCCCTGAACTGGATAGACTAGCCTGCATTTGAAGCTCTTCCAAACCTCTGTATTGGAGCTTTTGATTAAGGAATAGCAAGAATAAAGGGAAAAGAATAAAAAACAAGTGGAGACTTCAGAGTAGTTCTATTGCAGATCATGGAGGAGTAAATTACATCTTAAGCTGTACTAACTAGAGCTCTGACAGACCTACAGCAGTTTAAAATTCACTATCACAGCAGGTCCAGAGGAGGGCCATGAAAATGATCAGGGGGTTGGAGCACCTCTGGTATGAAGACAGGCTGAGGGAGCTGGGGAGGTTCAGCCTGGAGGAGAAGAGGCTTCAGGGAGACCTAATAGCAGCTTTCCAGTACATGTAGGGGGCTACAAGAAGGATGGAGAGAGACTGTTTGCAAAGGCCTGCAGGGACAGGATGAGGGCAAAGGCTGCAAACTAGAGAAAGGCAGATTTAGATTGGATGTTAGGAACAAGTTCAGCACCAGGAGGGTTTTGGAACACCGCAACAGGTTGCTCAGGAAGGTGTTCGAAGCTCTATCCCTATAGATATTAATAGTGAGGCTCAACAGGGCTCTATGCCACCTGATGTAGTTGAGGATGCCCCTGCTGACTGCAGAGGGGTTGGACTGGATGAGCTTTGGAGGCCTCTTCCAACCCAGTCCATTCCATGATTCTTTGATTCTCTGATTGCACTCGGGCAGTATCAGTAGGGCAGCACAGTCAGTGGTGTGGTTTCCAAGCAGCTCGGGAAGGCAGCTTTGAGCTAAGAGGGACAGAAACCCATCAGTGCTTCAGTGCCCTGGCAGGAGAGGTGATGTCCTGACCACAGGTGTGTGCTGCTTCAGTATTTGATTTCCAGCTGCTTCAGCATCCCTAGTTTGTTAGCAAGGTATTCAAAGCACCTCCCACAAATCTCTCAGTGACCTGGCACTTAACTTATTTTGCATGTGGGTGTGCCCCAGAGCTGGCAGACTGCCTTTGGTGTACGTTTGGTTGCGAGGAAGGCAAGGCATGCTTTCCATGCTTTACTGGGAAATGAACCCTATCATCCCCACTCACTTGCACAAGCCTCCACCTTAACAGTACTTGTCAGTTGTCCTCTGAGTGTTGCTGCTGGAGACTGGATAGTCCTAGTTGCCTGCCACGAAAATCAGGACAGTTCATGATCTGACCTGCACTCTTGAGGTTCTTTGTTCTTAGCTGTTACTCTTTAGAGGAGAAACCCAAAATGGTATCAGTTCAGGTGTCTGTTGCTTGAAATACAGCATCCTATGCTCTACCACTGCACTGGTGTTCTTACTTCTGCTGGTATACTGTGCATAGCTTCCTAGAGTCACAGAATGGTAGGGGTTGGAAGAGGCCTCTGCAGATCATCCAGTCCAACCCCTGTGCCACAAAATGATCACCTAGGGCAGGTCACCCAGAAAGGTGTCCAAACAGATCTTGAAAGTCTCTAGAAAAGGAGACTCACAATCTCTCTGGGCAGCCTGCTCCAGTGCTCTGCCACCCTTACAGTAAAGAAATTTCTCTCCATGTTGAGGTGGAACTTCCTGTGTCCCAGTTTGTATCCATTACCACTTGTCCTGTCACAGGGCACCACTGAAAAGAGACTGCCCCCTTCTTCTTGACGTAGTTTCATAGCCTGTGCTTCATATATCAGTTTGACTTTCCCTAGTAGCCAAATGATGTAGAGGCTATACTGACATTTCCCTGATGTGATGGTTTGGGGGTTACCCCGCCCCCCCACACTTTTGTATTTGCCCCAGCTGACTCAGACGGACCCTGGGAATATAGATGAAGCAATTTATTTACAGCTAGCAGAATTTACAAGCAGCTATTCACACTATATACAGTTATATACAATTATATACAGAAATATACAAAGGATAAACAATACAAAAGCACAACTCCCCTCCCAGAAACCTGAGTCCCCAGGAGGGGCTCTCAAACCACCCCAACACCTCCCCCAGCCCCTCTCAACCTTACCCCAGTTCTCAGGAAGAATAGAGGTGCAGCCAAGAGGTTAGGGAGCAGGGTTAGTAGGAGCAGGGTTAATGAGATGTGACCAGGTCCAAGGCAAAAGCAAGAGTGAGAGACAAAATGGAGAATAAGACTTTCTTCTTCCCAGAGTTCTCAGCGAGACTGTGAGAGAAGTTGACATCAATTGTTTTCATTTCACTGCCTGTTATCTAGTTCTGTTACCAAAACACTCCAGCTTGCTTCAAACTAGCACACCTGACCAACATACTCATGGACTGAAATAGAGCTCAGGAGGCAGGCTGCAAAGCAATTAAGTTTCATCCTAGAGTGTCAGCATCCAGACTGGAAGAGCACAATGTTCATTTTCATTACTCTGTTCATGATTGAGGAGACAGAGCATGGTCATGTAGCAAAAGGTACCACACCACAGCATATCATTTCAAAGCAGAAGTCCTCATAATTGCAGACCCATCTGTCTAAACTCTGCCAACACCTGCAATTAATTTCTGCAATGCTGTTTTTTTCAGTGAAGAAAGCTTCTGAATTGCTTTGCTGCAGCTGAGTCACACGAAAGTAATACATTTCTGTTTCAAAGCTGGGTGGTGAGAAACATTGCTTCTGTGGCTTCAGTTTGGAAAGGCATATATTGAATGGGAGCTCCCTTCTGTAATGCTGAGATGAAAGCAGAGCAGAGAAGGGTTTTTTATCTCCCCTGTAATGTTAGTACACAGTTCTTCAGTTTTCTGTCATTTTCAGTTTCTGCTGCAGCAGTGCCTTGCAGCCATGTGTCTGAAAACACAGAATCATAGAATGCCCTGGGCTGCAAGGGACTTCCAAAGGTCATCCAGTCCAACCCCTCTGCAGTCAGCAGGGGCATCCTCAACTACATCAGGTTGCACAGAGCCCTGTTGAGCCTCACCTTGAATACCTGCAGGGATGGGGCCTCAACCACCTCCCTGGGCAACCTGCTGCAATGTTCCAAAACCCTCATGGTGCTGAACTTATTCCTGACATCCAAAGTAAGTCTGCTTTTCTCCAGTTTGCAGCCATTGCCCTCATCCTAGCACCACAGGCCTTTGCAAATAGTCTCTCTCCATCCTTCTTGTAGCCCCCTTCATGTACTGGAAGGTCACTATTAGGTCTCCCTGGAGCCTGCTTTCCTCCAGGCTGAACCTCCCCAGCTCCCTCAGCCTGTCTTCTTACCAGAGGCGCTCCAACCCCCTGATCATTTTCATGGCCCTACTCTGGACCCGCTCCATCAGGTCCATGTCCTTCCTATATTGAGGGCTCCAGAATTGGATACAGTACTCCAGGTGCTGGCCACATTTACTGTTCATGTAGCCTGTCTAATTGCAAGTTCTTGTTTTATTGAGGCTTGCTGAAACTCCATTCCTGATGATGATGAGTGTCCCTAACATGAAATTCTGTGGTTTTCATTATTCAGTGGACAAACTATAGGTAAATTCATAACTCTTGTCCAAGAACTTTAGGGTGAATCACAGAATGGAGGAGGTTGGAAGGGACTCTTGAAGATCATCAAGTCCAACCCACCTGCCAGAGTAGGGTCACAGAGAGCAGGTCACACAGGAACACATCCAGATGGCTCTTGGAAGTGTCCATAGATGGAGATGGGCAGCCTGCTCCAGTGCCCTGCCACCCTCAAAGTAAAGAAGCTCTTCCTCATGTTTAGATGGAGCTTCCTATGTTCAAGTTGATGCCCATTGCCTCTTGTGCTGTCACTGAGAAGAGTCTGGCCCCATCTTCCTGACAGCCACCCCTTTGAAATTTGTCAGCATTAATAAGATGCCTTCTCAGCCTCCTTTTCTGCAGGCTAAAGAGTCCCAGCTCCCTCAGCTTTTCCTCATACAAGAGAGGTCCCAGTCCTCTATGAATCATCCAGGAGAATGTCTCTGTCAAGTAACTGCAAAGATTGGTTGCTAATAATTCTTCATGACCTAATCTGGGAGAAATATTAGATTGGTTATATCTTGAAATCTCTCCTCAAATATATTTCACCTAGATGAAAATCTAACCTTGGAGTGAACATGCAAGCAAATTGCCTTGGAGTGGTACCAAGGAGAATTGTATTATACCTTTGCATGAGCCAGAGCCCAACTGGATAATTTGGGATGTTACTGATGAAAAATAGTTGAGGTTGCTGCTTTTTATGTGCCTGTGGTGAATGTGATTGAAAAATAGTTTCTTTCTGAGTTCTCAGTGAAGATTTTAGAAAGGAAATTTTGGTCTCATCTCTTGAGCTGGGATTCATTTCACCTAACTTCAGATTTCTCACAATTCACTGAATCACACAATCACAGAATTGCCAGGCTTGGAAGGGACCTCAAGGATCATCTAGTTCCAAACCCCCTGCATGGGCAGGGACACTGCATCAGATCAGATTGTCCAGAGCCACATCCAGCCTGGCCTTAAAGACCTCCAGGGATGAGGTTTCCACCACCTCTGTGGGCAACCTGTTCCAGTCTCTCAGCACCCTCATGGGGAAGAACTTCTTCCTAACATATAATCTAAATCCCCCCTCCTCTAGCTTGGATCCTTTCCTCCCAGCCCTGCCACTGCCTGACACCTTTGCTGTAGCTGCCTGGTTTAAGTCACTTGCTGTAGATTTCCTGTGTGGTGAAACAGCTGATTTATGCAATCTGTCTTGTTTTCTCCAGGGATTACAGAGCCCAGGATGCATAGCTATAGGTGGCTTCACTTTCAGATACTCGGTAGTCCTGTCTGTAATCAAGACATTTCCAGCTCATGGGTCACCCTGTGAGAACAGAGACAGCATAGATCACATGTAGTTAATAATGACAGTCTTAACCCAAAACATAACAAAACCAAAACAGTGAGGCCAAGGTGACTGTGAGGACTGAACTCTGCTCTGCTTTAGTGGACGTGTTGCACTGACCCTGTTCCTGAAGTTGTGCTTGACTCTTGCTTTTTAAACTCTGCCTATTGTGGGTAGAAGCCAGGAACCTCACAGAAGTAATTCTGTCCTAACCATTTCATTTAGTCATTAGGGAAAGCTAAGGGAAGCTTTAGAGGTGTTCTATATTGAAGGGCTTGAGTTTCCAAGGGACAATTGAAAATGATGGTCTGTCACTTCTTTTTTTGTCACTTTTCTCCTCTACTGAGACCCCCACCTGGAACACTGAGTTCCCAACACTAGAAGGACATTGAGGTGCTGGAGCAGGTCCAGAGAAGGCCACAAGATGAGCAGAGGGCTGCAGCACCTCTCATACAAAGACAAGCTGAGAGAGTTGGGTCTGTTGAGCCTGGAGAAGAGAATTCTCTGGGGATACCTTTATAGCAGCCTTCCAGTATCTGAAGGGGGCCCACAAGAAAGCTGGGGAGGAACTTTTTACAAGGGCTGGGAGTGATAGGATGAGGGGAAATAGATTGAGGCTGGAGGAGGGCAGATTTAGACTAGAGATTAGGAAGAAATTCTTTCTAGTGAGGGTAGTGAGACACTGGCACAGGTTGCCCACAGAGGTTGTGGATCCCTCCCTCCTTGGAGGTGTTCAAGGACAGGCCTTGAGCAACCTCATCTAGTGGAACCCCCTGCCTATTGTGGGGGGTGGGAACTGGATAATCTTTAAAGGCCCTTCCAATCCAAACCATTCCATGATTCTATGAAAACCTTCCTAGAAACCCCAGTTGCAGGCAATAGGATGGTGGTGCAAAGTGAGTGAGCTGTCCTCCTGGCACTCCTTAGCTTGGTGGGATGTTGCATCACCCAGGTGGCAGAAAGCAAAGTGGAGCAGGCCTGACAGTCACATCCCTCTTTGTTAAGAGCTCCCCCACTGAATTTTGGGTGAAAAAAAAAAGTAATTCCATTTATTTGGGGAAGAAATTCCATATGAACTCTGCAGACCATAGAAACTAACTGCGCGATAACAACCTGGTGTCTGCAGTCCATCATTCAGTTCTGCATCTTAACTCTTATGGTAGAGCTACTTTCTCCCCCCCCCTCTCCGTGAGTAAAGAATCTTTGTTTCACTGAGGCCAGTAATAATGCACTCCAGATTCAGTTTCTTTACAAGAGTAACAGATGTTCACAGTTTGGTGCAATTTTCAGATGAGCAATGCTGTTTGTAATAAATTTCCCTGAGACCACCCAACTCATTTCACTTGTAACTTGAACTGCATCCAAGTGTTGCTCCCAGGAGATGGAAAAGAGATGTAATAATCCTATGCCTCACCCAGTTCAAAAGACATGACTTAGTATAGATGGAATTTAAATATCTATATTTCCAATCAACCCAGAAAGTCCAATTTTTATCTTAGATGCTGTGAAAAATGGGAGTGGAAAGAGCAGGATTCTTGCCTTCATTCATCATCAAGTATTCTTAGGGTCTGAAGATGTCTATTGGCAAGGTCTGAATGAAAACAAAAATTAAAAAGCAAAGGTGAACAGGTCAAAAAGCACAACACAACAAATAAAACCAATGAAATGGAGACTTGTCCTGGAAAATGCAGATTTATTAAGTGTGGAGAAAAAATGAAGTATGAAAGATAGCTGAGAATGAGGTGTAGGGATGCAGTGTGATGCATCATGTCACAGAATCACAGACTGTCAGGGGCTGGAAGAGACCTTGAAAGCACAGCCAGTCCAATCCCCCTGCAGAGCAGGATCTCCTATAGCAGATCACACAGGAACACATCCAGGCAGGTCTTGAATATCTCCACAACCCCCTTGGGCTGCCTGTTCCAGGGTTCTGTCATCCTCACAGGGAATAAAAATCCTCCTCGTGTTTCCATGGAACTTCCTATGCCTATGCTTCCACCATTGCCCCTTGGCTTGTCATTGGGCATCACCCAGCAGAGCCTGGCTCCAGCCTCTTGGTGTTCACCTTTTGCATATTTATAAGCACCAATGAGGTCACCTCTCAGTCTTCTTCTCTCCAAGCAGCAGAGCCCCAGCTCTCTCAGGCTCTCCTCATAAGGAAGATGTTCCATTCTCTTGATCATTTTTGTGGACCTGTGCTGGACTCTTCAAGCAGTTCCCTGAGGTCCTTCTTGAACTGAGGGGTCCAGAACTGGACACAGTATTCCAGGTGCAGCCTCACCAGAGCAGAGTGGAGGGGGAGGAGAACCTCTCTGGACCTACTAAACACAGCCCTTCTAATCCACCCCAGATTGGCACTGGTATTCCTGGCCACAAGAGCACACTGCTGTCTTCTGGAAACATCCTGTGCTGCATTAGCCAAAACTGTGTGCTTTGGATATGTCTCTACCTGGGACATTATATGTAATATCAGGTATTGAACACCAACATTGTGTTGATAGGGTTAAGGGATGTTAGAAAGAAAGGAGCAAGGAATTTTGGGTGATGGGAAGCAAACCTTTAATTCATGTCTCTACATTTATAAGAAGTCCTCTGGACTCACAGATTCATAGAATGGTTTGGGTTGGAAGGGACCTTAAAGATCATCTATTTCCTCCCCTCTGCCATGGGCAGGGACACCTTGCACTAGCCCAGGTTGCTCATGGCCTCATCCTACCTGGACTTGAGCACTTCCAGGGAGGGAGCATTCACAAGCTCCCTGGGCAACCTGTACCAGTGTCTCACCACTCTCACTGTAAAGAAATTCTTCCTAATCTCCAGTCTAGATCATATCTAGAGTCAGTCATATCAGTTTTGTCAAGGTATGGAACAACTCCCAAAGGAGCAAAACACCTCTGAATGACTTAAGACCGTGTTAATTAAAGACATAGTTCTGAATTGAGGAATTTGTACTGAATGAAACATTTTTTTCCTCTTTCCTGACATTTTTTATACTTTACACTTATTTAGTGCAGCCTTATTTTGAGGTAGTGAAGTGAGAACTCAGAGAAAAAAGTCCTGGAGAGGTTTCCATGGCAACCACAGCATGCACGTTATCTCTGAACATTGTGGTATCGAGTCTTGCTGCTTGGCAGGTCTGTGTTTTACAGCATGAGTTAATTAATGACTGTAGAGATAATTATAAATGCCATTAACATCAATGATCAGACTTCTTTTTTTTGGCAAGAGCACTGCTATACTTGGTGATGCAAGGAATTTCTTGGCAGCTCTTTGGTGGACTCAGGGCTGCATTTTCCTGTGCATCTTATAGGCATGGTGACGACTCAGCCCAGTGCTCTGGCAGCAATTGTTCTCTGGGCAGAAGAGGAGGATTTTCATAATTGTCTTACAACAGCCCATGTGTGACCATGCAGATTGACAGGATGCTGAGATCCCCCCAGCTCTCAATGGCTTTTGTGTTTGCTTAACTGCTTGCCAGCACTGAAGATGCTATTTCAGCATCTTCCTTTCGGCTGGAGCCAGAAATACCAAGTGCAAAGGGAACAGTGCTGCTGTGAAAGCTGCTGAAAGAGATTTATTTTCCTTTTACTTGAAAAAGAAACAAATTCATTAATCATTGCACCTCACTATTATCTTTTTAGGTCTTCTCCTTTTCAACTAAGGGCAAACTGCCTCTTCAGCAATTGTGCCGTGTGGATTGTTAATGAAATCCCAGACTTTCTCATTTGGACATGAAAAAATATTTGGTCCCTGCCTTGGTTACACAGGGCCACTGCAGACATTATGAACTGTTTTTTTCTGTGCTTTTAATAGTCTTGATCTGACTACATTCCTGACTTTTGAAGTGACCTCTCTAGCTCTGCAACAAAAAGCTTATCCTTTTGAGCCTCAGCTTAAGAATCTTCTTCATCTCTAAACTTTGTTTAGTTTTTAAATCATCTGAGGAAATCAGTTTCTGGCTTTGCTGGTTGTGGGTTTGATTTATTTTGTTTTGGGTTTGGAAAAAAACCCAAACAACTTTCTGGTTTTCTTTACCAAAATATGAGAACTGTTGACACATATTAAGAAGCATATGGGATGTAACCTTCATTCCTGCTGGAGCTCTGTTTCCCAGGAAACGAACCAGAGCAGAATGCAAAGCATCTGAAGTTCCTAGATCCAGTGCAGAAAAAGCCAAGGCAGGTCTGACAATGGTCCTGTAAGGCAGTGACTACAAAGCTGTGGAGTGAGAGGCTTTTGGGGAGTCAAGTCCAACTAAAAGGAGAGCCATTTAGTGAGCCTAAAGTGTCCTCTGGGCATTCTGCCACCCTTCCAAGCAGTGTATTAGTTAGTTATTAATTTAAACAGCCCATTCCCATGGGACCAGGGTCACCTGTGTGGCCTGCCCTACATGATTCTGTTTTGCCACAGGATCAGTTGGACTCAATGAACTTCAGAGATCACTTCCAACTCCTAACATGAGTGACTGAAAGATCTGGGGCTGTTTAGTTTGAAGAAGAGGAGGCTGAGGGCAGACATCTTGGCTGTCTACAGCTACCTGAAAGGAGGTTGTGGAGAGGCTGCTGCTGGTCTCTTCTCACAGGTAGTGGTAGAACAAGAGGGAATGGCCTCAAGCTGCCACTGGGTAGGTTTAGGCTGGACATTAGGAAACATTTTTTCCCAGCAAGAGTGGTCAGGCATTGGAATGTGCTGCCCCGGGAGGTGGTGGAGTCACCAACCCTGGATGTGTTTAAAGGTTGTTTGGATGTGGTACTTGAGGACATGGTTTAAGGATGAACTTTGTAGAGTAGGGATAATGGTTGTACTTGAAGATCTTGGGAGTCTTTTCCAACCAGAATGTTTCTCTGTGTGATCCTGTGATTCTCTCTGATCCTGTAGGAGTTGCTGGGGATGTCAAATTGCTTGTGGTCAGGTGGCTGCAGAGGTGGTGTGGAAGTCCCTGGGCTTGTGGCACCTGGGCTGTGAATGTGGGCAGATGCAATGTCCACCTGCAGAGGTGAGCAGCTCTAAGTCAGCTCTGTGGCAGCATGCTGCTGGTGCTGCCTTCTAGGGAGAAGAAGAAAAGCTACAAAGCCTCCCCAGAGCCTTCTCTTCTGTAAAACAAATTTATCAATAAAAGCATTAATGATTTTTTTTTAAGCACCCTTTTCAGATAGGGAAAAGGAAGCATCCTGTCCTCTTTCCATTTGGCTAGACCTGACTGGCAGCAGTTTATTTTGTGAAATTCACCTCAGGAGTTTTATCTTTGCATTAGTTAAAAATGCAAAAATAAAGCTGTTGAAACCATGTGGCACACTGAAAGTGGTCTTGGTATCAGGTGATAGCTTTTGCAAAACTTCTTTTCCCCCCCAAAAAATCCTGACTGAGTTTCTTCATACCCATCTGAATTCTCTGTGTGAGGGACAGATGCAAGCACATTTTGCCTGTGTTCCTAAAGATTGTTCAAAAACAGTAATCTGCTTACAGGACTCTGGTTAAGTGTTGAGATGCTCTTATCCTCTTGTTATGAGTGGGACAAAAGGAAATACTGCAAGAGGCTGCCCAGGGAGGTGGTTGAATTCCCACCCCTGGAGCTGCTGAAAAGAGGCAGAGTTGTGGTGCTGGACAGCTTCCATTGGACTTTTCTCACAGCTTTTGTGCAGAGGGGAAAAAACATCAAAACAAACCATAAAATCCCCAAATAAACCATCCAACTTCAACCTTCTTGTGATGATCCCACCGACCAAAATCCTGCAGACGTTCCCACATGGGGTGGGTTAGGTTGGAGATTAGAAGAAACTTCTTCCCTGAAAGAGTTCTCAACAACTGGAACAGCCTACCCAGGGAGGTGGCTGAATCTCCATCCCTGGAGGTGTTTCAAAGAGGCAGAAATGTGATGCTGAGGGACATGGTTTAGCACCAGACTTGGCAGGGCTCGAGAGTGGTTGCACTGGATGATCTTAAGGAGCTTTTCCAACCCAAACAATTCTATGTCTCTCTGTTACTCAACACTTGTCACATTAAGAAATGGCAAGCAAGGGAACATTATTTATTTTAAAAGGAAAGATGCAACATTTTCTAGTTCAGTAAAGCCTGGAGCTTGGTGTTGGCTTAAGTACAACCAGAAGATGATAGAAGCTGCTGGAACAAATGAGTGTGGTTTTGTCATGCACCAACACTGAAACACTGGTTACCAAGACTGGGAATGATCCAGGAAAAGTTAACCTGTTTATTACTTTTTCAACTTTTATTTACTTTCTTTCTTTTACTTTTTTTACAGTTCTATCCATCTATCTATCTATCTCTCCAATTTCAGAGTTTGCTCTTTCTTCTTTCAGAATGACCAATCCATGCAAGATATGCAGATAATGGGAGGAGACGACCTTTCAAAGCTGACTGGGAAGGTTTGTTCACTTTAAATTTATGAAAGAGTATACTAAAACCACTTGAGAAATGCTGTGTAATTTTAGATGGTCAGAAACTTAATACTGGAACCTCAGAAATCTGTTCATCTCTATTGAATTGCTGTAATGCCACTGCTTTCAGATTGCAGGTGCCCTAACAGTTCAGAGTGTAGCCCCTCCACCTTAGCGCAGAGGTTTCCCACTTGTTATTATGTGTAGCCTCAGTGGGCAGAGGTTTTGCAGGGCTGCTTCCCCTGAGCTTGTTTAATGTCTTGGAGCCTTATTTTTAATGCCTTCATGTAAGCAGACTACACACTGAGTATCCCTGTTGGATTCAGCTCTTGAGAAAGTCAATACACTTTGCCCCCTGAAAAAAGTCCACTTGTGGAACCTTTCACACCGATAATCAAATCGGGATCTTTTAACTTTCAATATCAGGCTGGTCCTATGACTGAGTTTGCTTTGCACTGTGCTTGAGCATCATGGTAATGAAAGAGAGTGGTTGGAGCCAGTGAAAAGGCTGCTTTCTTCCTGCTGTAGTAATACAAAGCAGCACTTTGCAGAGGAAGGAAGGTTGATTTCATTAGGCAAGTGGTGTGTGTGTGGAAAATGGTCAGAAATGGATTCTTTACTGATGCATTTAGGTAACAGAACACTTACCTTGCTGTCTGTACTCTCCATGCAGTGGCTCTTTTATTAGCTGGCATTCAATAATGCTAGATTCTTCAAAGCACTCAAAGCTAGCAGAAGCAAACTCATCTGTTGCACACAAGAGGGGGAAAAAAAAGAAGAGAAAAACTTGAAATCTTTCATTCATATTAAAAGGCTTCTGATGCAACCAGAACTGAAATGAAAGCAATGCTGTCACACTCAGGATATTGTGGTGATGCAGGTGTCCTTGGCTTGCATTTCTAAAGACTCCTGCTGGGTGTTTGTTTCCAAATGATCACTAAAGCATAAATCATGTTCTTGGGAAATATTAACTCATTTGCTACTTTCTAATATTCTAACACTGGAGCTATCTGTCTCTGATGACTTTGCATATGTCTCTCTACCTCGTAGGCAAGGCTGGCAGTGCACATTCTCATCTTACCTAATGTTTCTCTTCTTTTGCTAGTCCACACACTTTCTAAGCTCCTAGGCCCATCTCTCTTTCCCCAGCTTCCAATCCCAGATTTTCTTGATGAAGAGTTTCCATTATTATTTTATTTCCAGGCATAACCTTTCTACAAGAATTTAAATTCATTGGGGTAAAAAAACGATTTTCTTTCCCAGGACTTTGGTGTATTGCATGTCTCCATGTGCCTATGAGAGAGAAGGAAAATTTCACCCTAAGTGGTTTTGCTCTTTCCAAAAATGAAGTAAATTGTTTTCTCACACTGAAAATCCCAGTGGCTTTTTCCTCATTGGCACTCCTGCTCCCAGATGTGGAATAGGCCATAAAAATTGGCTAGGAGATACTTGGGAGAAGATTAAAGAGTTAGGTTAGGCTTGCTGGGTAAGGAGGCTGGGATCTTGGGTAGGCGTGAAGGGGCTGGTTTGGGAACGAAGGCAGCTGCTGATCAGGAAGGGAGCCCAGCGCTGGAAGCTGAGTGTGGAGAGGCTGAAGCAGAGCAAGGGAGGGAGGGCTGGGACTGCCAGGGACTTGCAGAGAGGGCATGTCCAAGGGTTGGTTGTATGTGTGGCTACCTGTGCCACAGCTGATGTATGAGTAATTAAAAGGCATTTTCTCTGCCACACATGAGAAGGGCTTTCCTTGAGACTCAGCTGCCAGGAAAGCTGGGACGCAGAGCTCGAGCTCAAGCGCTCACACTTACGTGTCTAAAGTTGGATATGTGAAGGAGTGTCCTTATGTCCACAGATGCCAACTCCTCCATCTGTTGTTGACTTAAGCAATTAGTGCAAGTATTCAGCACATTTTACTAATCAGCCATTTGCAGACTGATTCAGAGCCTCCTACAGTCAATGTAAATCTTTCCTTGCAGTGTTTCTTAGTACCTTAGTTTAGCTGCTGGCTTTTAAAACTGCTGGCCTTAGTAACCAAGTCACTGAGGGAATTAGTGGAAGACTTACTGCTAGAATTCAATTTCCCTGCTTTTAAGGGAGCTGAGTGCTTCTTCTGCCTGCTTGGAGCACTTACTAAGAAAAGATTTGTCACTATATTGAAAAATTAGTATGCCAGGTTAAGTCCCCTTAACTTAATAATCATGGAAAGTGTTTTCAGAAGTGCCAGCATGGCTTCTGAATAGAAGTTCCATTAAGTTTCTGTACAGCTCAAAAAGCAGCAATAACATAAACACTTTTGAAACCTGCAGACAAAAGGTTCAGAGATTTTGATCTTAAAAGTGTTCTTCATTAATACCTGGAACCTCAGCTAACCTATAATTTCAAGGAACAACTAAATAACTTCTGTGCTTTACTTGTTATTGGGGAATAAAAAGAGATTCCTGAGTATATTCCTGTACAAGCTCTTCTGTGACAATGCTTTTGGTCTTTGTTTTTTTTTACTGAGAAAGCTTAAAGAAAGCAGAACATTTGAAAAGCTAATTAAAGAAAGAGGATGGTCAGGATAATAGCTCTTCAGAAGGAAGCAGGAAGCATATCTCCTCTGTACTTCTCTACAATATGCTTTGGTTTAGAAGAATATTCTAAGCCTTGAGAAAAGTGTATAAAGGCCCAAAGAATGGGAAATATTCTGAGAGAGGAGAGTTAGCACACAGACCCAACTTGTTACCTGAGAAAAATCATCCACAGATTGAAATTCTTCTTCTGTGAAGGTCACAGAGGCAAGAACGAAGATTTCCATGGTATGAATCATTAATAAGGGTACTTAAAAGGTGAATCCTGATATAGCTGAAGACTCTAACACTTTGTAACTGTTCATTTCTATGCAGGGAAAAAAAAAAAAGATAATTTCAAAATCTCTCTTTTAATGATGTGTGGTGAACATTACATTTCTCAGTAGATGGTTTCTTAGTTAAATAATGTCATTCTCTTTAGAGCTTTATGTACATGAGAGGCTATATGACAGTAAAGGTCTATGAAATCCACCATACACCTCTGCAGAGGTTAGGGACCCACTCATCTCTGCATCTTACTGTGTTGCTATCAGACTTGCAGCCCTGCCTTTTGCACCTTTGTGCATTCCACATCTTCAGTACCTCTGCTTAACTGCCCTCTTCAGTCACTTTCATTGATCTGCATTTTTTCCTTAGGTTTTATCCTGTCTGCCCTTTTGACAGTTGCCATCCTTAGCTGCAGTGAGTTCTACAAGACTTATGTACTCCTGCTCCTTTGCACTTTGCCCTTGAAAACTTCTGCAAATCTTGTCACATTAAAGTCTGGGGGAGGAGTTGTTGTGGTTCTGGTTTGGTTTTTGCCTCTTTTTTCTTTCTGTACAAACAGAGCTTTGTTTAGAGATTCCTATAGCTGAAGGCCCAAAGGCTTTATTTGCTTGTTTCAACTCCTGAGTTATTAGACTGAAGAGTCCCAAGGGGTAGCTCCTTCACTGTGCTTACAGTTTTCTTTTCAGTTAGCAACTATTTTGATTTAAAGCCTTGATGAGGAAGCCTTCATACTTCAGGCATGTTTTACCAAAAAGTTGTCACTGCTAAAATGCAGAACCTACTTTTCTCTTCTGAATTTGAATAGCCTTTTGTCTTCTGGAGTTGCCTTTTTTACTGCCTTTGCCAGTAGATTGAAGAACTTGCCATTATCCTATTTATATTGCCATGTGGTTCTGTATTTGCCTGTCACAAAGTCAGTATTTAAGCTTATAGATTCATAGAATGCTTTGGGTTGGGAGAGATCTTAAAGATTTAGTTCTGCCCCACCCCACCATGGCTATGGGACATTTTCCACTAGAACAGGTTGCTCAACACTTCATCCAACCTGGCACTGAACACCTCCAGGGAGGCTCATCTGCAACCTCCCTGAGCAACCTGTTCCAGTGTCTCCCCACCCTCACTGTAAAGAATTTCTTCCTAATCTCCAGTCTAAATCTGCCCTCTTCCAGCTTCAATCCATTGACCCTCATCCTATCACTCCAAGCCCTCGTAAAAAGTCCCTCCATGGCTTTCTTGTTGGGGAGGGACTTTTTAGGCTGTCAGGCAGTGACAGGACTGGGGGGAATGGAACAAAGCTAGACATGGGTAGATTCAGACTGGATGTTAGAAAGAAGTTTTTCACCATAAGGGTGGTGAGACACTGGAATGGGTTGCCCAGGGAGGTGGTGGAAGTCCTATGTCTGGAGGTGTTTAAGGCCAGGCTGGATGAGGCTCTAGACAGCCTGATCTAGTGTGAGGTGTCCCTGGCCATGGCAGGGAGGTTGCAACTAGATGATCCTTGTGGTCCCTTCCAATCCTGACTGATTCTATGATTCCTTCAGGTGCTGGAAGGCCTCTATAAAGTCTCCCTGGAGCCTTCTTTTCTCCAGGCTGAGCAGCTTCTGTTAGATAAACTAATAGTCTGAGAAGCTGCCATAAAGTTCTGTCACACTGCAGGGTGTAAATGAGGCAAGGTTTGAAGGTAGACTTAACACCAGGGAATTAATACTAGGCAGTGAGATAGTTGAAGGAAACAACATTTCAAGCATGCAGATCCTCCTGTCGGTCTGAACTGAATCAGCAGCCTTGCAGCTAAGTACAGACTGGGAATAAATTTTAACCTGATGTGGTAATCAGACAATTTGGGAGGGAAAACAAGGGGGAAAAAAGTGAGTGCCCTACATCATCACCTGCCCTGTGACTAAAGAGGCAGATAAAAATGTTAAGAATTCCTCTGAGCTAAAATAAGAGAGCAGAGCAAATTATCAGCTGTGGAACACTGATAAATGAGGTGGAGGTCAGCTGCAGTGGAAGATTATAATGTGCCATAAAGCCAGGATTTTATCGAGCCCCTGATTTCTGCTGCATGCAGCAGCTCTGAATTTTTGCTCCCAGAGTCAGCTGTTGAAGGTATTTTGTGGTCTCTTTGAGGTTGTGAGCTGAAAGGTCAGAGTTCTTTTGTGAAAAATGTTCTCCCACTGGGAACTGGGCTGTTAAGTAAAAGCTATTACTTCCTGCTGCAAACCTTGCTTCACTCTAAGGTGTTTTGTCCAGGTCTCAAATTATTCCTGTCAGTCTCCAGTTCTTTCTGCTTGGCTGGGGTTTGATGTATTTGTTTGGTTTTTGAAAGAGCCCTTCTTTTAAACTGTGGATCCATGTCATTCCACTGATTTTATGCTGAAACTTGTAAGGAGGAAATAATCTCTTTTTGTGCTTACCTTATTTTCTTTCTACACATGCAAGGGCTGTGTTTGTCCTCTTAGCTGTAGTATTGCATTAAGTATGATTGTTTACTTGATTACTTAAGTGGAGTTCCTGCTTTCCAGGAACAACTCTCCCATTCTAAACTTTCAGTTTAGCATTTTACCTTGTTAAAATTGTACATTTTCCTATAAATTCAAAGCCAGCCTTTTCCCCAGACTCGTATTTAAAAGCACTGTTGGTTCATAGCAGTTTTGCCTTTGAAACCATCCCTTTAAGTGAAGCATAAAACAAAATCTAGGCAAAAATTGTTCCTCTTCTCCAGGATGATGAAAAACAGTTTCCATAGCAGTTAGTGCTGTCAGGCAGGAGGCACACATGATCTCATTGCTCTGCTTGATCTTGTTAGCTGACATTGTTCCATGTCTTAGGGACCTGTGGGAAGGTAAACAACAGAAATGTATTGACTCAGAGCTGGATTATTTTTCAGTTTATTACAAGTCAGGATTTTCCTTACATGCATTAATAGCTCAGGTGACTTTGAAAAGCACTAAACCACAGCTTGTCAATTTTTTCAGGTTTCCAGTCCATTATTAGAAAATTCAAAATTCACAGGTACACTAAAATGTGTTATAAAAGTGGAAAGATGGGAGGCAAACTCACAGATTGCATAGATTTGGAAGGGACCCTCTCAATGGGCATCTTGTCCAACTCCTCTGCAGGCAGCAGGGACACCTCTAACTAGGTCACGCTGCCCAGGACCACAGCAAGTCTCATCTTGAATGTTTCCAGGGATGGGACCTCAGCCACATTCCTGAGCAACCTGTTCCAGTATTTTACCACTCTCATTGTGCACAACTTCATCCTGATGTCCCATCCAAATCCCCCCTGCTCCAGTTTCAAACCGTTGCTCCTCATCATACCGCCACAGGGCTTTCTGAACAGTCCCTCCCCAGCCTTTCTGTAGGTCCCCTTCACATAATGAAATGAAGCTGTAAGGTCTCTCTAGAGCCTTCTCTTCTCCAAGCTGAACAGCCTCTATTTTCACATGGAATGCAGGGATTAGAAGATATTTCTTCTTCATTTTACATAGCACTAATATTGTCAGTCCCCTGCTTTTCTAGATGTCCCAAGTCATGCTGCTATGAACCATTTCTGCTACTGTCTAAAGGAGGACACAAGAGCAGAATTTTTATGTTTCTGTTGATGCAAATCACAGCACAAATATTATTTCTGCTCAGTGCATATGTCCATGTGCAGAGTCACAAGTTCTGGACACCCTGATGCCTTAAAAATGGAGAATTTTAAACTTCAGAGTACCCTTTTGCATTTTAAACTATAGTCAGAGTACAGTTTCAGGGCCACATTCGAATGTACACGAAGGAAGTTTGTTAATGACACCAAACCAGGAGGAGCTGTGGACTCCCTCAAGGGTAAGAGGCCTTATACAGAGAATTCTCCACTTGGGATAAGGTGCTCCTGGTTGTAGGTACAATGTAGTGGATGATAGGCTGGAGAGCAGCCCTGTGGGAGGAGATCTGGGGGTCTGGGTTGAGGGCAAATTGAATATGAGCCAACAGTGTGCCTGAGGGTGCATCAAGCCCTGGTCAAGGGAGGTGTTTGCCCAGCTCTGCACTACACTGGTGCATACTGCAGCTTTGGGTACGTCAGGGTAAGGACAACAAACTATTAGAGCGTGTCCAGACCAAGATGGTGAAAGATCTCCAGGAGAGAATCTAGGAGGAGCAGCTGAGGTCACTTAGTTTGTTCAGCTTGGAGAAGGCTGAGCAGTGACTTCATCATAGTCTACGCCTTCCTCAAGGAGGGAGGTGGAGTGAGAGGTTTTCTGGTGAGCAGTGATAGGACTTGAGGAAATGGAATGAAGCCACATCAGGGAAAATTCAAATTGGACATTAGGAAAAGTTTCTGCACTGGAACAGACTCCTCAGTGAAGTGGTCACAGCACCAAGCCTGACAGGGTTCAAAGAGCACCTAAAAGACGCTGTTAGTCATATGGTTTAGGTAGCCCCGCAAGGAGCAAGGAGTTGCACTCTGATCCTTATGTGTCCCTTCCAACTTGAGATATTCTGTGGTTCTGTATTGCCTGCCAGTGACCTGGCAGAAACAGCTGTAAACATGGAGTGAATCACAGACATCCGTATCTGTCAGCTCCCAACCTTCCCTCTGATCCACCAGCAATGACAGCTGCTGATTCTTTTGCAAGGACTCAGTGGAAAGGTGTTTCAGCCTCTGAGAGCTGAGCCTCCACCCCTTCTTTATTTGCAGTCTGTAAAATGTCTTTCCAGGACATTCTTTCACCAACTGACTGCACTCCCTGGCTTACTGGAAGGCACATTAGGACTTTCATTTCTGGATGTGCTCTCACAGGCTGCACTGGTGAAGATGAGACTTCTGCTTCAGTCTAGTCAACATGTACCTAAATATTCTTATTTTCCTTTCCTCCAAGCTCCAAAAATAGACAGAAAATACCCAATGCATGCCAGAGGACCACATTACTTTCCTTTTCATGTGGTTTCTTCCTCTGCCATTGCCTCAGATCTATTTGAGAGGACAAACCAGTCTTGGTCCACGTGGTACAGGAGCTTCAAACACATTCTTGACAAAAAGGCCATTTCTTCAGCATCCTTCAGCCTCCTGTCATTTGTCCTGCCATCTGTTACTGCTGCAGCACCACGAGCTGAGGAGTTTGACCAGCTCCTGCTCACCAGCTCACAGGTGGGTTCCACAGTGAAGCTGATAAGGTCTGTCAGGTAGCTGTGACCTTTCACAAGATATGCTGGATGCTGCCAGCTGTGTGCTTAGGCTGATGGTGACATTGCTCGTGATGTATTGCATACGTGGCAGTCTTCTTGTATCTTCTTCTATCCATCTGCTCAAGGATAAGCTAATCTATTTCAGCTAGTCAGAGTTATACATCACCACTATGTAGTCTTCAGTGCAGTGTATCACAGCTTTTCTTGATAGTTTGTTTCTCTGCTATGCCACCACTTTCCTGGAACCTTCTGCCAGTAACCTGCTTCAAGAGGAGAAAGGCAGGGGACAGGCAGCAGTACAGGCAGTTTCCCAGCACCTCACGTCCTTTGGCAGGTTTTCTACCCTCTGCTACAAGAGGGTAGCAAACCATTTTGAACACCTTCAGTTGTAAGCAGAAGTTAAATACGATGAGCTGAGTCAGAGAATCATAGAAGAGTTCAGGTTGGAAAAGACCCAACCATGAGCCCAACTCTTTGAAGTTCACCACTAAAGCGTATCGCTAAGCACCGCATCTAAGCAACCTTTGAGCACCTCTAGGGATGGTGACTCAACCACCTCCCTGGGAGCCTGTTCCAAGGCTTCACCGCTCTGTCAGTGAAAAAAAAATCTCTACTGTCTATCCTAAACCTCCCCTAGTGCAGCTTGAGGTCATTCCCTCTTGTTCTGTCACCTGTGAGAAGAGACCAGCACCTACTTCTCTCTATTGTAGTTGCAGAGGGCAGTAAGATTTCCCCTCAGCCTCCTCTTCCTCAAACTGAACAGCCCCAGTTCCCTCAGCTGCTCTTCGTAAGACTCATTCACCAGCTTGGTCACAGTGCTGCTGCCTAATCATATCAGGGACTGATGTTTCACTCTCAAGGTGTATAGGTACAAAAGATGTTCCTATCTCAATATTTATAGTGGCTTTTCCACTCCAAGGGCCTTACAGACAACATTGCTCCTTAGCACATAAAATCCTCATCAATGTGTTGGAAATATAATGCAAACCAGAATCTGTGTTTCCTGCCTGTGCTAGTTTGAAGCAGGCTAGAATGTTTTGGTGAGAAGAACTAGATTACAGGCTGTGAGAGGAAAACAATGGTGATGTCTGCTTCACTCATAGGCCTGCTGAGATGTACAGGAACAAGAAATAAAAACAGATAACCACTCTCACTTGGGCTGCTGCTGGGGCTGCTGGCTGAGCTGCATCTTACTCTCTAACCTCACCCATCCATTTTGGACTAATCCACTTTGCTTCCTAACCCCCTGGCCAAACCTCCATTCTTCCTTGGGACTGGGGTAAGGTTGAGAGGGGTAGGGGGAAGGTGAAGGGGTGGTTGAGAGCCCTTCCTGGGGACTCAGGTTTGTGGGAAGGGAGTTGTGTTTCTGTATTACCTTTTCACCTTGTGTATTTCTGTCTCTAACTGTATATACTGTAAATATCTGCTTGTATATTGAGCTAAGCTGTAAATATAAGCTTCATTCATATTGCCAGAGCTGGCTGAGTCTAATCTGGGTGATTTCTAAAGTGTGGGGGGGCAGGGAACACCCAAACCATCACACCTGCCTTAGACAACTGCTTGATTAAAAGGGACTTTAGATGTCCAAATGAGTCTTGATTGCAACCGTTTTAGACCCCTAGGCTCTGAGGAGAAGAGGCAAGAGCAACAGAATGCCACTCAGACAGTTTCAGGGTCCTTCCTTCTCAAGTCAGTAAGAAATCCCAAGGTCTTATGCTTCAGCTGAAGTCATGTGCAGGTGACTACCACTCTTGTGGCCAGACGAACCCTTCAGGCATGTCTGGGTCCATGTTAATCTTCTTTCCTTCGCATGAGTCATTTGTGATAAGGAAATGTAGGCAAGATTAAATTTCTATTAAGGGAAGGTATAACTGCTTGGGAAGCTGTTCTCCAGAAACAGTTAATTACACTTCACTGCCAGGCTGGGTGCATTAGAGCATGTTCTCCAGGGGCTGTACAGGATTTAATTCATGATTTAAAGGTGGAATTAACATTTAATGCTAGTGATGCTACCTGGGAAATTACTACAAGAGACTATTATGATCTCAAGAAATTATTTTAAGATTTTAGTTGGAAGAATGCCAAGTAATGGCAATAAAGATGAATATTTAGGGCAATGGCTTCAAACTGGAGAAGTGCAGATGTAGATTGGATGTCAGAAACAAGTTCTTTACTATGAGGGTGGTGGAACACTGGAACAGGTTGCCCTGGGAGGTGGTTGAGGGCCCATCCCTGGAGATATTCAAGGTTAGGCTTGACAGGGCAACCTGATCTAGTTGAGGATGCCCCTGCTGACTGCAGAGAGAGATGGAGTGGATGACCTTTGGAGATCCCTTCCAACCCAGGCTACTCTGTGATTCTCTGATTCACTTCAGCATTTATACAGAAGAAATCTTTTGCATAAATGCAAGTGAGGGAGGAATGACCAAGCCACAGTTCTGAGCTGGGGACGATAGTTAGATCCCAGCTTGCACAAGACAACAGTGCACACTTACAAGAGATGCTGTGCTGGAGTACCAAGAAGGGCTTATGCCTCAGACCCACGTGTCCTGAGCAAGTCTTTGGAAGTGCTTTTCCTAGTTATGACTTTATCCAAAAGAGCCAAACCCTCTTTGGATCCAAATGGCTTCCTTCAAGGAAAAGTGTCCCTATACACCTGTCATTAGTTTCTCCTGAGCATGGTTTAGTCTCCTCAGTTTAGCTAGAGGACTGAGATACTTCCATTCTTGAAGGAAGACATTTCTAGAGGCAGGCATCACTGGACTTTTGTTGTTAGGAGGCCTTTGACTTTTTAGCTCCACAAGACTAGGTCTTTCAGACCCATAGCTGTTTGTGTCAGCAGATGAGAGGTTGAAAGTCAGGAGTGCCAAGCAGGATAACCACCAGTGAAACCTGTTATGAAAACACCAGAAAGGAGCCACCCTCCAAGATTAATACACTGGAGCTCAGTCTAAATTAGTAGCCTTCCTGAGTGATATCTCCATTGCTGACATCTGCTACCAGCAGTTCCCTCCACACCTTTAGCAAGTATTTTGCCATTTCAGAAGCAGGAGTATAAATATGGAGAATCTCTACTAGTCATTTCTGGCTTGAAGGTTGAAGAGATCTACCTAGCAGTTAAGGAAACTGTCAGAGGTGTGCTGTTTATGAGCACATCCCCTTCACACACTTCCCTGTGGTGTTTGGATCCTTCTTGGAATTCCCTGCCTTGCAATTCTGTGGTGGAAAAGGAAATTAGGCAATTCTCCATGTTTTGTATATAGCTGAGCCAACAAGCCTGAGAGAAAGGAAGTATAATGTAAACTAGTCTGGTGAACACTGCATGGATATGAAACCATCTGTCTTGAGGTTGTGTGGGACATGCAGCACATGCATGTGAGATGTATGCATAGATAGCTAGAATCATAGGATGGTTTGAGTCAGAAGGGACATCTAAAGGTCCCTAGGCCAACCCCCCTGCAGTCAGCAGGGACACCTTCACTACATCAGATGGCTCAGAATCTTGTGAGCCTCACCTTGAATATCTCCAGGGATGGGGAACTCAGCTACTTACCTGGGCAACCTCTTCCAGTGTTCCACCACCCTCATGGTGATGGAAGTGTTCATACAGGTATTTGTCAAATCACTTTGCTAGTGCAGGTTTCACCTCAGAAAGTGCAGCTTAATGCAAGACCATAAGAGCCCATCCTCTTGATCATGTGATAATAAATAGGTTTTCATTTCTTCTGATAAGGACATTACTTCTTGTTATTGCTTTTAGTAGAAGAACAGAAGTCACCTTCAATGTTGTGATTCCTTTGATGAACCCTTTCAGCAAAAAGATTAGCTCCCAGGTCTTGACATCACTGCTCATCACTGGACCACTCCCCTTCTCTTCACCACAACTGGTTTTAGCAGCAGTATTTGAAGAGGGAAGGAGTGCTTCACAGTGTGAGAATGGGTGGTAGAACCTGGCCTGTAATCCTCCACTGTGGGGTTTCTGGAGAGTGGGAGGAAGAGCATTTATTTCAGAGTGACAATGTTACTGCTGTTGTCTCGTATTAACAGCAGCAGCAGTATGTCAGTAAGCTACAGGGTACACTGCAGTGCATGGCTAGACACACTGGAATGAAGGAAAGCTCAGCCCATTTGGATTTCTTCTACCTGCTTTCATTGTCTGAAGCTGCATCTGTTCATGCACAAAGAAGATCATCTGGACAGAGCTGAATCGAGCTGCAGCTCTGACTTCAGGGCACAAAAATGAGACGGGGAACTCCTTGTGTCCTGCCATGTTGCACATGCACCTAGCCATCTTCATCTCCCTTCTGCAAACGTCTGTTCCTTTTAGCTGGTGACTGCTGTGTAACCATACTCCTTTTTCTTTCTGTCTTTCAGAATGTCCTCATTGTGGAGGTAAGTTGGGTGCTTATGTCATCTTGTACTTAAAGTCACATGGCCAAGCCATGATTGCCTGCTCTGCTTCTAAACCTGCCCATGTTTACACTTCTGTAGCTGGGAGGGGGTGAGGAGGGAGAGGGTCTGGTCTGCTTAATGACTTCTCAGTCTTTCTGCAATTGCATGATGGATACACTCCATTGCTGCTGCTCTAATTGACACTCTGCTCTGTGATACCCAGCACTCTTTGTTTCTGCCTCATTTGATTTGTTCCTTCTATGGTTTCATCGACTCCTGTTCTGCAAGTTGTTCTGTTCCTTGGAGGGCAATGAATCAACAGCCGTGGTGCCCTCTCTTCTCAATTGCATGACTTTGAAATGGTAGCACAGCCCTGCAGATGCTTTACAGCTTAGGGGCTGTTTGCACACTGCTTGGGAACCTGAGTCCTTCCCTCAAGTCCCTGTGGCTCCTGCTCATTAGCATTGCATCCCGCAGCCTCCCCTGGGGAGGGCCCAGCACAGACATGTCACTGATGTAAACCAACAGGGTGCCATTGTAGAGGAGGAGAATGTGTCACCTCTCTGGTGCTGCAGACTCTCTGGTAATTGATGTAGCTGCTGCTCCTTTAAAGTGTTGGGAAAGTAACTGGGGTGGTTAGAGGGCACGACAGGTTCTGAGTAGCACTTCAGGCCCAGTCTGCCTCCGTGGGAAGCAAGCTGGACACTGTAGTGAAGAAAATGTATCAGTGGTGGAATGCCTTCTCTTAGCAAAGGTGGGAAGGAAGCTCAGCAGCCACACAGACAGCTGGACACCCAAAAGGCTACCAGTAGCTCTGGATCTGCTGGCACTCACTGCGGCAGCAGAATGGAACAAGTCCACAGCAAAGCCTTCAGTGCTTCTGGACAGCTGGGGAGCAGAGATAAGGTGTTGCTAATGGGAAATCCACGTCCACAGAGTCCAGAATCAGCAGCTGGTCTCTGTGACTTGGTCAGTTTTGTAGCCAGGTGTCTGCTGATCTGATTCTGATGAGGTTGGGTGTAGCAGCTCTAAAGAGCACTCATTTGTACTGGGCTTAATTAAATGACAGATTTAGCCCTGGTGTGGGGAGATGCTGGCATACTGTAGACTTGAGCATGATCTGCAAAGTGTGATCCCTAAACCCTTGCAGAGCCCAGTAAAGTCATCTCCAGCCCTGTGTTACATCCCAGGCACTAGAAACACAGCTGTTTTCAAGAGGGAGTGGACAGTCCTCTGACTATTTCATGAGTAGAAAGTGCTCGTTTGGAAGAGTGAGAGCTCAGTTATAACCTGGTTTTGGATGTGGCTCACAATACACTGGGGACAATAACACAATTTGCACCAAGTGAGAAGGTGGAACTGCTCAGCCACTGTCCAGATTTCCTCTTTCCAACTTTCCTTTGTTCTTTACTTCTTCTCTTTGTCATTTTTTCTAAGGATATTGTTGGAACTGGAAGGACTATGAAGGTTCTGCTTAATAATATAGAAAAATACAAGCCCAAAATGATTAAAGTGGCAAGGTGAGTAAAACAATCACTAACTTAGTAATTAATTAGTCTAGGCAAACATATTTTCCAGTGGAGGATCCCATTCCAAGATCCTTCTTTAATTCAGTGTTCTATGGGGAGCACTGCACTCACTCCCTCACTAAGAGGAGTGTGGAGGAGAGGACAGGAAATGCTTTTGTATTCTGCAGTGGCAGTGACCCTTTAGCCCTTTCAAGACTGGCACCGATGGGCTTTGAAGGGAAGCATCCTCATCTCTTCCCTGCTATCAGGAGGAGGAGCTGAAGGAGCAGAGTGATTCCCATGGCTCAGATGGTTTTGATGAAGGCAGTAGTTTTTGTGCATGTTATTCAGGTAAATATCTTGATCTGCATGGGGGTTTCTTTTGTTTTTAATTACAGTTTGTTGGTGAAAAGAACATCTCAGCCTGATGGCTACAGACCAGATTGTAAGTGTTGTTGTGAAAAGCTGTATGTGGCAGTGTGAGAAGTCACCATTGTTCTACCTCTTGCCTTCCATATCATTCTCTGGACTGCCCTGTAAAGCACCAGTTTACAGTGGGGCTGTGGGAGGATTGGTGTACCTGTGGTTTGGGAAGCCTAGCCTGATGTCTTCTGCAGAGTACCAACTTAATAGGCAAGGTGTGAAAGGGTTTAATTTTACCCATGGAAGGTGAGTTGTTTACCTTTTGTCTCTTGACAAACAATAGAGAAGAGAAAATCCATTCCTTCCTTTTCCTTCCTCACTGCATCTCTTTGGAGGAGCTGCAGGATTCCATCCGGATGTGAAAGGTGTGTTACTGTGACTCAGATATCCACAAACTTTCCATTTTTATAACAGAATAACTACATTTATTATTTTTGAAATAATTATTGTTCAAGGAATAAACAGCTGTGATTCAATCCCATTCCCCAAAGGGCAAAAGATAAGCTGGGCTTTTTCAGCTTCCTTCTGCTGCTCTGCTTCTCTCTGAATGATTGGTGCTGGTACTGTGCTATGATGAAGCCAGAAATGGAGCTACACCAAGCTCTTGTCATTTGACACTTGTTAGAACAAGTGATGTAATAAGAGGCCTGTGGCTAAATACAGCAAAGAGTAGATCCATCTTGAAGACATGGACCACTATTTTCTACTGAGAAACTTTCTGCTTAGCTGAGCTGGGGAGGAGGATAGTCTACAACTACCTGAAGGGAGGCTGTAGCCAGGTGGGGTTGGTCTCTTCTCCCAGGCAACCAGCAACAGAAGGAGGGGACACAGTCTCAAGTTGTGTCAGGGGAAGTATAGGCTGGATGTTAGGAGGAAGTTGTTGGCAGAGAGAGTGATTGGCATTGGAATGGGCTGCCCAGGGAGGTGGTGGAGTCTCCATCCCTGGAGGTGTTCAAGCAAAGACTGGATGGGACACTTAGTGCTATGGTCTAGTTGGCTGGGTAGGCTGGGTGCTAGGTTGGCCTGGATGATCTTGGAGGTCTCTTCCAACCTGGTTGATTCTGTGATTCTAGGAAGAGTAGAGAGATGAGTACCAGGAGGCATCATGAAGTGTCTTGGTTTGGGATGTGGGAGAGGGGAAAACTTCCTGAAGCAAAAATGACTCACTGTTCAGTCAGCGTGGCTTTAGCCCAATAATCTCAACTGTGACCCAAACATTTTGTGGTACAACTTTTCATACTGTAGCATTTTCAACATGTAGAATGTGATCCAGTAAATTAAAGTGTAAGTTTGACTGGATGCACTAATGTCAAACATAGAAAAAACACCCCAAAATGACTTCACAAAGGGTAGTTTAATATTTGTATGCACTAACTTCTAAAGTGGAACAGATTTTACCCTGCTGTGATGAATTCTATAAAACATCAGAGGGCACTCTCATAAATCACTGACCATTTGCTCACTTAAATCCAAGAATCACAGAATTGTCAGGGCTGGAAATGACCTCAAAGATCATCCAGTTCCAACTCCCCTGCCATGGGCAGGGACACCTCACACTGGATCAGGTTGCTCAGAGCCACATCCAGCCTGACCTTAAAAACCTCCAGGGATGGGACCTCCACCACCTCCCTCCAGTGTCTCACCACCCTTATGGTGAAGAACTTCCTGACATCCAATCTGAGTCTACCCACTTCTAGTTTTGCTCCATTCCCCCTAGTCCCATCACTCCCTGACACCCTAAAAAGTCTCTCCCTAGCTTTCTTGTAGCCCCCTTCAAATACTGGAAGGCCACAATGTGGCACTCCAAAGTGTCTATTACTCACAGATTTTAACAACTGAATGAATGCATTACTTGAATACCTGTAATTATTTTTGTGCTGACCTCTTTTTGTGTCCATAAGGTTGTGTTTTTCTCTAGTTACTTAGTGAACAGTTTGGAAAGAGTCTGCTTTGGTTTATGTAGTGCTGATGCTGCACAGATGTTCACACAAACCTCTGCTTAGTCTGAAGTGTGTGAGTTGTATGATCCAGCTACAGCACGTGCATTTACCTTGTTAAGCATCTGCATGAGTCTCCATAAGATTTGGGCTTTAATTTAGGGAGTATCTGATGTGCTTTGGCAGCACAATGTGCAAAATGTTCTTTGCTGTTCTCAGAGGAAAATGTATAAATCTCTGAAGGGTACTAATGCATTAAAATTGTACTCATCATGACTGTGACACCAAGCAGTTGTCACACACTTATGCCAATGGAGCTTCCAAGTGTAGGAAGAGCTCTTCAGCTCTGATTTTGGCCTCCTTATGCACTGTGCCTGTTGCACCACAGGTCTCCTGCTCCCCAGTGACTATTCCCAAGCCTGTCACAAGCAGCCTATGAGCAGGAACCAGTTATAGGGCTATTGCTGACCTTGATGGCTGAGAGTCAAAAGTAACATAACCTCAACTCACTTTATAGATCTATAGTTTGCTTGTCAGAGAAGCAGCACCTGAATTTGAGGGCTATATAATTGGCACTGACCTTGCCACTGCTGATGGTATTTGTTATTTGTCTCAATACAGATTATGGATTTGAAATTCCAGATTTGTTTGTGGTAGGTTATGCCTTAGACTACAACGAGCACTTCAGAGACCTAAACGTAAGTTTCTATCAAAGAGAGAGTTAAAAAAATCCCTCACTGCCTTTTCTGAGATGTTTTACATACCCCAAAATTTGCCTCTTCTCTGGGCCCTTAATGTCATGGTTGGGATCCTTCCAGCAAGTGTAGACCTTTCTGAAGCGTGGCACATCAGGCCATGGTTTAATGGCCATGGTGGTGTTATGTTGATGGTTGGACTCAGGGATCTTAGAGGTCTTTTTTCAGCCAAAACAGTTCTGTGATTCTCTGATTCCTGCAAAACCTTAAATAATCCAAAGGAGACACTGCTCAGTGCTGTCAGTGATTCAATTTCCAGCCTCTTCTCCATAAGAGCAGAAGTCTATATCATAGAATTGTAGAATGGTAGGGTTGGAAGGGACCTCTGCAGATTGAGTCCAACTCACTTGCCAAAGCAACATTACCTAGGGCAGATCACACAGGAATACATCCTTTGAAAGTCTCCAGAAAAGGAGACTCTATAACTTCTTTGGGCAGCCAGCTCCAGGGCTCTGTCACCCTCAAGTAAAGCAGTGTCTCCTCACATTGAGCTGGAGCTTCCTGTGTTCCACTTTGTGCCCATAGTACAGACTGCTATGTTTCCATCTTCTGTGACCCTAGGGCTTCCCAGCTACCCACTCCCAGTATGTGCAGAGACAGCAGTAAGAAGTGGAACACAACTACAGTCCAGACATGTTTGGACTTCTGCTGCTGTGTTGCTGGCCCCTTTTCTCAGTGAGAATTATCTCAGGTGCAAGCCTTGCTTTTGCTTCCTGTGGAACTTCCAGGGGTGCACCTCAAAGCTGGGAATTGCAGGTGGGAAAACTTGCTGCAGCTAGGAGTTGAATTCAGTTGCAGGTCTCTGGCCAGGAAGAGCTAATTCCAAGACCACTGCTTCGGTCAAGCAAAAGTCTTTCTGCTAACAGTTCCTTACTAATTAATATTGTAATCAACTCTGCTGCTGCAATCAGTGTTCTCTTTTCTTTCAGCACATATGTGTTATCAATGATCATGGCAAAGCAAAATACAGAGTCTGAGGCAGGAACATCCTCACCTGAAGATCTGCAGGCTCAGTGAAGCAGAGATTTGACTACACTCCCTCAAGCGCCTCCCAGAAGAGCCGATCAAGTGACTTCTGCTTCCTTCAGCTTCGTGTAATAAGAGGTTTACTCTAGAGATAGTGATTAATATTTACAGAAGTGAGAGCTTTCATCTATGGTGTGAAGTAGAGGGCTTTCAGAGTTACTACCTTTTGAAAGGAGTAAAATTAGCACATAAGATGTCTTTTGACTAATAATATGGCTGCCTCAGTCAACCATGAATGCTTAGACCACCATTCCACCCACTGCAATCCATGTGCTTCGCTGTTGCGTAGTGTCACTCAAAAGTGCCAGTCTGGAGATTGTTTTACAGAATTTTATTGACTTCAGCATCCCTTTAGCTTTGGCCAGACATGCTGCTGCCAAAGCAAAAGCATTATTTGGACTTATCACAGCCACAGAATGTTAGGGGTTGGAAGGGACCTCCAGAGATCATCACATCCAACCCTCCTGCCAAAGCAGGATCACCTAGGGCAAGCCAAACAGGAAAATGTTCAGGTTGGCTTTGAAAGTCTCCAGAGAAGAAGACTCCACAACCTCTCTGGGTGGCCTGCTCCAGGGCTCTGTCACTTTCACAGTAAAAAAATTTTCACCTCATGTTAAGGTGGAATGTTCTGTGTTCTATCTTATGTCCATTATTCCTTGTTCTGTTACCAGATGCCACTGATATGAGCCTGTCCCCTTCCTTTTGACACCTACCCCTAATGTATTTATAGCCAACATAATTCCACAATTCACAAGTTTCAGCTGGAGCCATATGCTATAGGATGGTACATTTCTAGCAGGCCAGTTCTGCCTCTTCCAAACAGAAGTTTTGCCTTTCAGAATGTGCTGAGTTAGAGCACTGGCACAAAAGACACTGTTGATCTGAAATGGAAGGTGTCATGGTCTTGGTATGCCAGATCTAACCTGTTTAATGTGCTGAATTTTAATCCAGAAAGAATAATGCCAGCCAGGTTTCAATTTCTGCATGCTAGCCTCTTAATTTTATGGGGCACAGACAAGTTAAAAACTTGTGTTCTCCTCTGCAGCTATTCTTAACTACACCTCATTAAGCATAACATTTAAATGCCAGTTAGACAATTACTCATTTATGAGTTGATTTGGGTAGCTTGTCTAAGTTGAGGCATTTTGTAACTGTTTTGTCACCTTTAAGAATTCAGATCTGACCATGTTGGAGAAGACTTGGATAAAAAAAGGAGGAGAAGGCAGAGAAAGACATAGCAAAGCAGTTACTGAGTGAGTGTGAAGGTTGTAGAGATGCCCTCCTTCCTTAGACATCACGTATGAAGAAGCTTGCTCATCTACATGCTGTGCAAAGTGTGGAAAGCTGAATTCAGTTCACTGAATGAATTCAGTCACTGGCTGACCGTTGTCAGTGACTTCCCAAGGGAAGACAATGCAAAGCATGCAGCTGTGTGTTCATGGCTTTGCTCTGAACTGGAAGAGGCAGATTGTTATTAGCATCAGGCTGCTTCAAACTAATAAACATTAGGACACTTGCTACATGGCATGGTTGTGGATTTTCCTGCTTCAGCAGATTGTGCACATCCTGGAAAAGCTCTTCAAAAGTACACATTTAAACTGGTAATCTAAACATACCTCAGGTATGTATCCTGTGGCTCAGAAGTTGTTGCTGTTTGGATAAAATCCATGAGGTGAATGGGATGAAGAAGATCAACTAATTATTGTGATTGCTAGAGAAGTGCTTTAGTCCTCTCCTTTACTCTTTGAACCTCTGTTTTTAAAGAGTTCTGCTATCACACAATTGTTCTGGTTGGAAAAGATGTCTGAGAGCCCAAACATCATCCCATCACCACCATGGCCATTAAAAAAGTGCCATGTCCACAGGTTTCTTGAATCCAGGGATGGTGACTCCACCACCTCCTTGGGCAGCCTATTCCAGTGCCTGAGCACTCTTGCAGGGATTTTTTTTTTCTTAATCTCCAACCTAAGCCTCCCTTGGCACAGCTTCAGGCCATTCCCTCTCATCCTACCACCTGATACTAGGGAGAAGAGACTGACTCCCACCTCACGCCAGCCTCCTTTGAGAGAGTTGTAGACAACAATGAGGTCTCCCCTCAGCTTCCTTTTCTCCAGACTTTGTTGAAAAGCAAGTAACTGTCTTGTGTTGTAGAGAGGAAAGCACATCCATACAGCCCCTGGAAGAAGCTGACAAAAAGGGTTTAATCTCTTTTTCTTTCAGGCAGCTGTTGAGGTTGTTCTTCATTCCTCTGTTTTCTGTGGATTTAGCAGTATTAGCATGTTGCCTAGGCAGAAATACTTAACCTTAGGCTTAGTTCAAGGCATCCATTAGGTTATTTCCTTTTTTTCCCTTTCTTCTTAAAAATTCACATCCCATTTTGCCTTGCAAAGATGGTCAGCCTTCAGCAAGAACTACAACAAAACACAACTTGTAGCAAGTGAACCAGTGTGAAGTCAGCATGAAAGCATCAAGTAGTGTAGATGCACATAACTCAGACTGCAAGTTGTTTCATTGGAAGATTCAGACTGATGAAAGATAAATAATAGAAAACACCAGGTTTATGCAAAAGAGAAGGACTGAGATTTGCCTTCAGATGGTTTGTATCTCCTCCTGCCATCATGTTTTAATGCTGTGAAATAGCACCATGTGGATTTCAATAGTGACTTTGCACCTACAGTTGTACTGTGCCTAAGAGATGGTTTTCTCTTTTCTCATATTTGAAGTCTGTGCTCTTATATAGCTGAGCATGTCCAGATCCCTCAGTTGCCATTCAGGTTACCAGGAAGATCTAGCAAGAGCTGGGGGGATCTTTGCCCTTTTGTAAAACCACCATCTTTGGGAATGGTTTTCCCTTCTCTTCCCTTCTTTAATGTTTTCCAAAGCCTCTGATAGTCTGAGTGTAAAACTGCAAGATGAATGCAGTATCTAAATGCACTGTGAAAGGTAGCTTAAACTCTTTGTCTCCTTAGCCTGGAGGGAGAATGTACACCTCACATGTAAGGTGAAGCTACTGAAGTTGAGTCCTCCAGAAGACAGCTCTGGCTGTACTCACCAGAGACTTGAAGAGGATGAGTGAAACTCTTTCTGTGCTTCTTTCAGTGATCCCTATCTGAAACCTTGTAGGTGAGAGAAGCAGCCTCATCCATCCTCATGGGTATTTCATCCATCCTCTCACCAAAATGAAAATTGTGGAGGGAAAACAAAAGCTTCCATGCTAATTTCAGACACCTTTCACATTATTCAGTCAATGCTATGTGCCCTCCTCTGGGTAGTTAGCCACATCCTGGACTGCATCAAAAGCAGTGTGGCCAGCAGACCAAGGGAGGTGATTCTGTTACTTTGCTCTGCTCTGGTGAGACCCCACCTGGAGTACTGTGTGCAGCTACGGGGCCACCAACATAAGAAGGACCTGGATCTCTTGCAGAGGGTCCAGAAGAGGCCGTGAAGATGATCAGAGGGCTGGAGCACCTCTCCTCCTCAGGACAGGCTGAGAGAGTTGGGTCTGTTCAGCCTGGAGAAGAGGTGGCTCCACAGAGACCTCCTAGCAGCCTTCTAGTACCTGAATGTGTTTACAGGAGAGCTGGAGAGGGACTTTGTATAAGGGCTTGCAGTGACAGGACAAGGGGCAGTGATTTTAAACTAGAGCAGGGTAGATTTAGGTTGGGGTTTAGGAAGAAGTTCTTTACTATGATGATGGTGAGACACTGAGACAGGTTGCCTAGAGAAGTTGTGGGTGCCTCATCCCTGGAAGCCAGATGAGGCTTTGAGCTACCAGATCTAGAGGGAGGCTCTGAGCTACCAGGTCTTGTAGAAGGTGTCCCTGCCTATGGCAGGGGACTAGTAACTAGGTGATCTCTAAGGTCCCTTCCACTCAAACTGTTCTATCTTTCTATGATACAGCCATTCCAGTGCCTGAACCAACAGTGTAGCACTAGGGAGGGACTCCTGTGCTCCAGGGAGACAGACCAGCCAGGACACCGGAACAACACACGGGCAGCTGGAAAAGATTGATCACAAGCCATAAACAACACTATGGGATTATTTGGTGGTGTTAAGGAAGAGCAATTTTCTGCACTTGCCATAAAGGATGAGAGAGAAAAGCTAACTGAAACAGAGCAGGGAATGCTAACATATTGAAGAAAGGCTGTCATTCCTTTGCAGAAAACATGGAGAAGACCCAAGGTAAAAGGAGACATCAGTTCTGGGTGAGGCTCGGTAAGGCCCTTGAGGGTTGCCAGCTGTAGTTTGGATTCTCCTTTGTGCTGGCTGCTGTTACCTTCCCTTCTGTCCATAAACTAACATGAGGCTCCTTTGTACCTTCCCAGGAACACATGTGTGTATCCGCAGCTGAACCCTTCCCTGCTGCCAGAGGTTGTTTTGGAACGCGAAGAGGGTTCCAAACCTGCAGAAGCTTAGACTCAATTAGTTAAATACTTGCTGTCATGCCTTGTTCCCTCTGCTGCTACGTGGAGCAGTATGCTGCTGACAAACTACTGGAGTCTGCAGCACGGCGATTTATTTGTGATGCTAAGGGAGAGGAAGGCTTGGATGCCATTCAAAGGATGACCTTTAGGTTTGTTTCAGGAGCAGCACAAAAGATTTCCTTTTTTTTTTTTTCTTCCCCCCCCCCTTTTTTTCCATAGCAGAAAGAGACAAAGATGACTTTCTGTGTTGTGATCTAGCAGCTTCTCCTAGTCCTGTGTGACTAGGCCTCTGATAACAGCAAATGAATCTCATTTCTAACCATGGCGTAAGATTTAACAAGGCCAAGTGCAGGGTTCTGCACTTTGGCCACAACAACCCCAAGCAACGCTATAGGCTGGGGACTGAGTGGCTGAGAACAGCCAGGAGGAAAGGGACCTGGGGGTACTGATAGATAGTAAGCTGAAGATGAGCCAGCAGTGTGCCCAGGTGGCCAAGAGAGCCAATGGCATCCTGGCCTGCATCAGGAACAGTGTGGCCAGCAGGAAAAGGGAGGTTATTCTGCCCCTGTACTCAGCACTGCTCAGGCCACACCTTGAGTACTGTGTCCAGTTCTGGGCTCCTCAGTTCAAGAAGGATGTTGAGGTGCTGGAACATGTCCAGAGAAGGGCAACAAAGCTGGTGAGGGGCCTGGAGCACAAATCCTATGAGGAGAGGCTGAGGGAGCTGGGCCTGTTTAGCCTGGAGAAGAGAAGGCTCAGGGATGATCTTATTACTGTCTACAACTACCTGAAGGGACATTGTAGCCAGGTGGGGGTGGCCTCTTCTGCCAGGTAACCAGCAATAGAACAAGGGGACACAGTCTCAAGTTGTGCCAGGGTAGGTCTAGGCTGGATCTTAGGAAGAAGTTCTTCACAGAGAGAGTGATTGGCATTGGAATGGGCTGCCCAGGGAGGTGGTGGAGGCACCGTCCCTGGGGGTCTTCAAGAAAAGACTGGATGAGGCACTTAGTGCCATGGTCTAGTTGATTGGTTAGGGCTGGGTGCTAGGTTGGACTGGATGATCTTGGAGGTCTCTTCCAACCTGGTTGATGCTATGATTCTATGATTCTATGATCACAGAAGCACAGAATGTTAGGGGCTGGAAGAGACCTCAAGAGATCATCCAGTCCAACCTCACTGCCAGAGCAGGATCACCTAGAGCAGATCACACAGGAATGCATCCAGGCAGGTTTTGAATATCTCTCCAGAGAGGGAAACTCCACAACCCCTTATGGCAGCCTGTTCCAGTGTTCTGTCACCCTCACAGGGAATAAAATCCTCCTCATGTTTCCATGGAACTTCCTATGCCCCAGCTTCCACCCATTGCTCCTTGTCCAGTCAGTGGGCAAGATCGTTGCATTACATCATGACTGTGTGCTCCAAAATGCACTGGTCCAACTGTCAGCAAAGCCTGGTACATTTGTCAGCACCGTGGAGTCACGAGGTTAGGCAAGGGCCAACGCTGGTGCTGGAAGATGCATGTTCTGCCTTTGCAGCAATTCAATTTGCATAGGAAAACATTGGGATTTAGCTAAGATGTTTTGGCAGCAAGAAAGCAGAATTACCTTGCAGCACTTTTTCTCATTAATTTTCCATTTCCTAGACCATGAGAACTTCTGATCTCCTTTCTTCAGGTTGCTTTCCTCCAGCTGCACCCTATTTTTATGTTGTGTTCTGTCCTGCTGTCCTTTAACCGATTTCCTGCCAGTCCTGCAGGTGTTCATGACACTCACAAACCTCTCTTGTTTCTCAGGAGAGATAGGCTCTTGTTCAGGAGCCCTCAAGGGCAGGTTTTTGAGAGTGCTTAAGCTTCCAAGAACATTTTATGGGATTTCTTGGGTTTATGGAATGGTTTGGATTGGAAGGGACCTTAAAGATGGTCTAGTTCCAACCCCCCTGCCATGGGCAGAGACACCTCCCACTAGACCAGCTTGTTCATCTGTGTTGCCTCATGCAACCTGGCCTTGAACACCTCCAGGGAGGGGGTATCCACGACCTCCCTGGGCAACCTGTTCCACTGTCTCACCACTCTCCCTGTGAAGAATTTCTTCCTAATTAGCAGTCTAAATCTCCCCTCATCCAGCTTAAATCCATTCCCCCTCATCCTATCACTACAAGCCATTGTAAGAAGTCCCTCCCCAGCTTTTTTATATGCCCTCTTCAGGTACTGGAAGGCTACTGTAAGGCCTCCTAGGAGACACCTCCAGGCTGAACAGCCCCAACTCTGAGCCTGTCCATGTAAGAGAGGTGCTCCAGCCCTCTTACCATCTTCGTGGCCTCCTCTGGACCTGCACCAGCAGTTCAACATCCTTCTTATCCTGCTTGTATGAGTGCTTAGCTGCATTGCCTGCCTTCAAGAAATGTTTCTTTCCTCATCTGGATAGAAGGGGAAAACATACAGCAACATAACTTGGAATAAGAACAGGAGGTACCAGGATAAAAAGGAGGGGTGAGTACAATTGTGCTATTCTTTGATGTGGGCATGAATATCTCTTTATTTTCCTGAACTGTACAAGTGTTGTTTAATTGATTTAGTTGTTTGGGTTGTCATGAGAATTGCTGCAGAAGTGGTTCTGCTTTTTGTTAGGAAATTTGGAATGAGGTGAGTGCTCAAAATTTAGCTTGTGGAAAGATTAGCTCAAGCTAAACACTAGCACAGAGACACAAAAATCAGACCAGATACAAAGGAGTATTCAACAGTAGCATGAACAGCAGGAAGAGCCAAGGAGGCTAGAAAAATTAAGTGTCATTAAGAACTTTAGAGTACTGATTGGAAGGGGTCCAGCAGTGAGTGTACAGGAAGAATATTCAAATAGGTTAAAGATGACCTGCTGAATGAGTGCAGAAATGGAAAGCTTTCTGCTGAGAGCCACTTTGGTCCTGGGCCCATTTGTGCCATATGGGAAAGAAAACCACAATAAACTGAAGCTGTTTATCTTCCTGCAGAAGGCTTTTCACATAACAACATGATATTATTAACTACATTTTAGCTCTTCACTACAAACACTCAGTTTAAGCTTCCAGGAGTGTTTTGCCCAAGCTGTGTACAAGGCAGTCTCAGCTCTGTGAGGTCAATCTGAATCTCTCTGTGTCTTAAACTGAATCAGCTACCTTAGACACCTGTGTTACTCCACCTGAACAGATCTCACAATTGTTCCTAACAGTCTTGATGTCTTATTTTCTGAAGTTTTTAGGTGTTCTTATGTAAAATAGGACTTTTGCCCTATTCCTTAGGTCTTTATTTCCTTTTCTCCCAGTTCTTCTTAGTCCATGTTGGGCAGAAATCAATTGTTAAGTTCAGCAAGTGCTGGGACCAAGGCAAAGGATGATCTGAAGACACAGAACAAACACCAGTGAGGTCACAACCCTTAGAGAAAACAAATCCCATCAACCACTGGGACACTCTGCTGGGTGAATTCTCTGCATGGGAGAATTCAAGAAAAGTGGAGCATACTTAATGTAAAGGGGAAAACAAATCTCTGGCTTGTGTCCAGAAGTATCAAAGTGTGGAAGCTAACTTACTTGCAAGGCATGGAAAGAGGATGCTGTGTGCCACCACCATTGCCCAGTGTGGTTTAATTTGCTCGCTGAGCCTAGGCAGTAGCAGTGGCTGGAGGAGGAATCTGGCCTGGGATGCAAATGAGCCCAACAAACATCTCCCTTTGCTGCAGTATTTCTAGCTGCAGTACTCAGAGGAGGGCAAAAGGGAGTTTATCCAGGTCAGGTCTGGCACACCATCGATTCTGCCAGGCCTCGGATGTATCTCACAGCATCTTAGCCAAAATATGGCTCAAAATACTTGGACATTTTCATCATGCAGATGCCAAGCTGGAGGCCAAAGCTAGCAAGTGTTTTCCTGATTATGTGCCATTTATTTAGAGAAAAGGTTCAAATATGAGAGCACATTTCCCTGTGCAGAGGGGAAGAGGCAAGTCAAGGCATGTCGTGGCACTGCCCAGGGCCATCCGTTCTGTTTTGCAGGAGCAGCCACAAAATACTAGCTGTCAGCCAAGGGTATCAGAATGGTATCAGTGGTGTTTTACCCTGCCATTGTTGGAAGAGAGGACGGGAGGTTGGAAGCAGGGAGGATGGAAGGAAGTTGGGAGGATGGGAAGGACTGTCATAGCCTCTGGCTTACTCAGTGGCCTGAGTGCACCTTCAGAACAGTGCTCCATCAGGACTTGGGGGTCACCATAGCAGAGAAGAGATGGTGATGAAGCTACCAGTGTCAGCTCCAGCATCCCTCTGAGATCTCCTGCTATTCTCCAAGCCCAGCTCTCAGTGTTAGAGCAGATGGGACCACAGTTTAAAACTTCCAAGATGTAAGAGTTAGCTTTCCAACAAGAACAAGCTCTAAATGAAATATGTCGTTAACATCTTCTCCTGAGGGTTTGTGCTGCCCTCCCTGACCGCCAGCACCACCTTGACTCAGCTTCTTTCCAGAACCAGTTTTCCTCACCCTCTGCTGGCTCTTGCTCTTGTCCCCCAGACTGCTTTATAAATGTGCATTTCATGGTCCAAAAATACCATTTCTGACTTCCCATTCCCTTGCCAGCCCATGGCTCCAACCACAGTAACTGTGTGGGTGGGAGGTTATTCTGAAAGTCGAGGAAGTAGCTGATTGCCAGGTTTAGGTATAATCAGAGTGATGCTACCAAGAGATGTGGAACACTAAGGCAACAAGGCCTGGCTAATGTCTTCTGCTGCTGCTGACAGGAGCTGCTGCATTCACTCCTTCAGATGGTTTTGATATGTAGGGAAATGTCCCAGTAGATGCTCTGTATTCATCCATAACATAACTGATAGCCAACAGATAAAGAGCTGCAAACTGACAAACCACCCTTTAAGAATGTAGAGGTTGGAGGAATTTTGGCCTTTTAAAACATTTCCTCTGCCTTGACACCCTTTGCAAAAGCTCTTTGCCAGCATATTTTCAGAAATCTCCTAATTAGTTGTTCCAGGAAAACAAGCATTGGTGATTTGATCTTTTGTCTATAGGTTCATCTAAGGTGACAAGTCCTGGGAAGTTGCCATCACTCTTCTGAGTCGATTCAGCACAAAGTCACCAAGCCACGAGTGCTCTAAAAATTAGCTTTAAAGTATGCAATTAAGCATTCATGTGTTACTGTCTGCATTAATTGCTTCCTGAGAGGCAAAAAGTACTTCTAATTCATGGGCAATAGTTGCCAGGAGAAACGTGGACATAGCATACCAGCTGAAAGTAAAAATCAGTGGGTTTGATCAAGTCTACTTTTCTATTTCCCCTATTCTCAGTTGTTTTCCAGAGCTCTGTCAGAATCTGTGTTCAGTGTTCTAAGTCAGTCACAAGATTGCAGCTTGATTGTCTATGGAGTGCATTTCATTAGCTCTGCTTTACTGATCTTAGAGTTTCTGGTTAAAGGTTCTCTCACAAGCCTGATTTTTGTAGATTCATAGAATTGTTTTGGTTATAAAAGACTTCTCAGCAATCATTGAGTCCAGCTGACAACCTAAGACCACCATGGCCATTAAACCATTTCCCAAAGTCTGCTCTTTCCAAACCAGTATATTTCAAAGGAGTATCCAGATTGCTTGTCCCAATTAAATTCCTTTTTGCTCTTCTTTGTGCTTTCCATAGCAGATTCACTCCCCTTATTTCTTCCAATACATATTATGTGTGTTGATCACACATCACTCTGCTCCCATTTAAATGCTGAATTGTTTCAGCAGTTGGGAAATTGTTTTCTCTTGCTCCAGTGATGTTTTAGGGCACAAAAAGAGAGAGAACAACTGGCTTGAGAAGTCCTTCTGGACATAACAATAGCATAGTAGGTCAAGAGGGGTTCTCCTGCCCCTCTACTCTGCCCTGGTGAGACTGCATCTGGAGTACGGTGTCCAGTTCTGGGCCCCCCAGTTCAAGAGGGAACTGCTTGAGAGAGTCCAGTGCAGAGCCACAAAACCACAAAGATGATTAAGGGAATGTTTCTCTCTCTTCTGAGGAGAAACTGAGGGAGCTGGGACTGTGCTGCTTGGAGAGGAGGAGTCTGAGAGGTGACCTCATCAGTGGTTATCAATATGTGAAGAGTGAGTGCCAGGAGGCTGGAGCCAGGCTCTGCTGAGTGATGCCCAATGACAGCACAAGGGGCAATGGGTGGAAGCTGAGGCATAGCAAGTTCCATGGAAACAGGAGGAGGAATTTATTCCCTGTGAGGGTGACAGAACACTGGCACAGGCTGCCCAGAGGGGTTGTGGAATCTCCCTCTCTGGAGTTATTCAAGACCTGCCTGGATGCATTCCTGTGTGACCTGGTATAGGAGATCCTGCTCTGGCAGGGGGGTTGGACTGGATGAATTTTTGAGGTCCCTCCAGCCCCTGACATTCTGTGATTCTGTTATAAAATATGTGCTGAGCCTCCTCTTGATTTCTTGGGCCTCCTCTTGGTTGCTGGCCCAGCTTCCTGCGCAGTGCCAGTGCTTGCTGCTCTGCCTTTCTCAGCGCCTTGCAGCCAACAGTTACCTCAGCAACCCCAGGTTTGAGTTCGCCAGCTCTGAGCTGGGCAGGCCCCTGCACAAGCCTCACACGGTGCCAAGATGCCATGGCCCTCACTTTGCTCCCACCCTTGGTCCTTGTTTCACACCCAGGTGCAGCATAAAGCAGAACTGCAGCCTGAATGCCTTGTGCCTCTCCCACCATTTCCAACACCTGGAGAGAAACTTGCAGCAGTCCTGTTTCTGGTTTTAGCCTTCTTCACCTGTGTGCCAGCTCACTCTTCTGTGTCTCTAAAGACCTGTCAGCCTCTTCAAAAACAAGCACTCTTTTTTCCTGACAAAACCAGATTCTTGGCACATTCTTGCAGCATTCCTCTGAGCAGCCAGTCAGCAAACAACAGCGCAAACACTCGCCTGCCCTCTCATTGTTTCCTGACCCTGACTTACAAGAGGTCAGCGTGATAGATGTTTAAACTAACCACAGGCTCACTCTATGCCAGGCCATTCCATCTGAGCTTTCGGGTCGCATTAACTACAGTTCCTTTAAATTCCATTGCAATTAGAATTGAAGGCAGCAGTCGTAAGCTTTCAGCACCTCCTACCCCCATAGGATGTAGCACTGGAGGCCAGATTCTGCCCCTCTCCTTCTTTGTGGACATCATCTTCCCTTCTATTATTCTTACTTTCAAATCACTCTTGCAAAGCATGGAAGTTCATCTGATCAAGTGGACAGCCAAGTGCAGCATGCAGCATCCAAGAGCAAAGTGCTGCTTTAGATAAGGGTGTTGCAAGCTGGCCCTTTGCAGAGGCTTCTAAGCTGGCTTTCGCTACATAAATACCTGATGTGGGCAAGCACAGGGGCTCAGATTTTCTGTTTTGAAAGCTGAGATGCCAGAGCCCTGGTTGCAGAGGTACATAGCAGCTCCACTTTCAGGCTCTTAATGTGCCACAACAAATGAGAACAAGGTATTGTAGGAACTGTGCTAGCAGTGCTTTTTCAGGCTTGGCAGCGGCAGTGCACGTGGCAAAGTGTCCTATTTAGCAGCAGCATCTTTAAAGGATGCTCTTGTCACAACACCAGCTGGTTGCACTGGGATTTAGCCACTTGACCCCTTGCCCAGTAGATCAACTGCTAGACCATACTCTGCTTGCTGCACCGTGATCGCTTCCTAACACCGTCCTCTTTTGCCCCTTTGCTGCACTTTTTTCCACTGTCTTCATTCATCTCTTGTTATATTGTTAATTCTGCTTTGTCTTAATGTTGCTAGAACTAGCAGCCTTCTGCTGGGCTCTCAGACTCCAAAGGATCTGCTGAACTTCCTTTCTGCTCTCACAGGACTGCTGCTGAAGCTTCTGGCAGAATTTCTTCCTTATAGCTTCTTCCCCCCCACGCCCCCTCTGCAGACTCTACCGAAATAGCTGCCTGACTTTCCAGTAAGAGATGCTGCATCACTATGAGGAGCAGGTGGTTCTCATTTGAGAAGCTTCAGTCAAGAAACTGAAACATGTGACATCTTGTGAATCACAGATTCTTGCTTTCTGGCCTGACATTTATCTTGTTGAGTTCCAGGCTGATCCTTACAATGGGTAACTAAACGAAATTTCATACCACACCACTGCAGCCCAGTCAAATAATCTCTAGACAAACAGCATAGGTGGAGTCATCTGCAAGAGGCAGAATTAGAAAAATCACTGGATTTTGGCCTCAGCAATATTTTTATGTCTGTAGCACTGCTTTCCAGATGAAATGGAAGTGCCAAGAGCCTGACAGCTCCTGAGTCAGTGTTCAAAATCTCCCCATGTCTTATCTATCAGCATCACCACTCCCTGCCTTGCCCTCCCCTTTATTTTATTTTTCATACAGTTCAGCCTCAGATCCTGTTTGCCATTTTTCAGCCTTTATTCACTCCTGCCTAAGAACTGGAGTGCTGGTGGCAAGTCTGGCCAGCCACCAGGCACTTCATCTCCTTCCAGGCTGTAAGAAGCCCAACAGAAAATGTACCATCTTCAACTTCACAATCTGTCCAGTGAGAAAAAAGGTGCATAAGAAAAAAAAAAAACAACAATCAAAAGATCATAGAGAAAATCGTTTTTTTAAACACACATCACAGAAAGTTGTCTACATCAAGAGAAGATACAGAATTTGAACATCTGAAATTCAAAATCTGAGTGTCTTGCTTTTTAAAACATATCTCTGGGCTTGGATGAGTCTGGCTGTGGTCTGTCTCTCTGTTTGGTGTTGTCTAAACTGAGCTAGTTGAAAGAAGATTCTGCTGTCTCCAGGCGAGTTCATCCAGTTTCTCTCACTAGCTCATCACATAACAACAATAACTTTACACTTAGCTCATGAAGATATGCCAGAGAGTCTTCTTCCACACCTCACTGCAGTCCAGACAGGCTGGGAGGCAGTGCAGTGTCCCTGGAGTAGATGTGCTTGAGCCTATAACTATTGGTTGTTTGTTTTTTTCTGTCCTACTTAGTATCTGAATGTTCTTTATCTTTTCAGTTGTGTGCAAAGGACAAGAGCCCAGAGACTGTGCATGTGCTTTTGGAGTGTTCCTTGATAATGGCAGCACCACAGAGTTGCAGCCACTATTCATGACAGAAGTAATGTTCTCTTGCTGCTCCTCAGTGGATTCACTGTGAAAGAGGAAATAGGTGCAAGGAGTGATGCTTACCCAGCGATACTTCAGCACTCCAAGAAACCTGTCCTTGCCTCCATTTATTCACCCAGGTACTCTCCCATCTCTGCTGTGGCTTCTGCTCCTTGAGCAGCACATCTACAATCACTGCTCAAAGTTTCCTTCTTCAGTTCTGATCCAGATTTGGCTTCTGCCACCCATGTTCCATTGAATCAGTTTACCTAGCTCGTGGCTTCCATAAAGCTCAGAACTGGAGGTGAGAGGAGTCTTCTATTCTAACAGAAACCTGTCAGTTTAAAAATACTTTAAACTGTTACTTGGGTATTTTAAAGACAAGAGTTTGTGTGGAAAGGAGAAGGGACAGTGCATGTCTCTCAGCAGCTGGCTTATGAGGAAGGCTAACAAGGAACAAAGTGTTCTATTGATGCTGCATCTCAGCCCAAGCTTCCGGAAAGCTCCGTTATCTCTTCAGGGTCCCACAAAAGCCTGTATTGATTTATTTCCAGCTAATGCTACTGCTCCCTCCTCTGATCTGTCTCTTACTTTTGAGAAGCTTGCTCTGGTTACTTTTCACGCTTTCATTTGGCTCCCACAATTCTGTTTCAGCTTCCAGGTCTTAAATCTTCCAAGGTGTTAAGGGATTCTTGTTCTTTGCAGCATTTTCTGCAAGTTGACGAAATATCTGTGCTCAATCACCTCATCTTCCCTCTCTGTACTTTGCCTCTAAAGGACCTCACCATAAATACCATTTTAGCAGCTTTCTCTATGCTCATGACTCACCAGCCTTGCTACTTCAGATCTGTCGTGTTCGTTCCAAGAGCAGATCTTGAGTTGTCTCCCTGGCACTAATTGCCACACTGCTGTCTGGTGTTTCCTAGGCTGACTTAGTGCAGTACCCACACTGAGATATTTTTGGTCATCTCTTTTAACACCACTCCACTAAACATATTTTCTTGCAACTCTTCAGCTCCTGTGTCCTCTTACAGCAAATCGATTTTGGTTTCCCACATCTGTTTAGTCCCACTTAGTGTGGTTCTGATACAGGTAGTCACTGCATCCTACAAAAGGTGAGAGGGTCTAAGCTAGGTTTGGTGAATGGAAGTAGACTGAGTCTTGAAAACATCCTCTAAGACCGACTTGTGCTATCCTTTGCTCCATTTCTGTTTGTTTCTTTTGTCTCTGAAGTTGAGCAGGTGAATAACACACAACCAAGGCTAGCAGGTTTTTCTAAAGGCAAATGTATCCAACTGTGAAGGTGTAAACACAAAAGAGAGGGGCTGAGAGCTTAGCACTGACCGATGGGGAATAACTGGGAGTAATGAGATTAAAGTGAACAAAGGAAAACCACTGAAGGTTGAACATCAGGAAAATATCCTGGCCGTGTCTATCAGAGCATGGACTAATTTCCCATGGGAAGTGGTGGAAACTCCATCTCTTGAGTCATTTAAAATTAAACCAGATAAATCATTTCTTGTTTTTTTTTTTTTAGAAGAAGAGGGTTGGGAACAACCTATTTGGGATTGTGAGGGGGATGGTTTGGATGATGGTTTAGAAAGACAGCTTTAGTCTCAAGTTTCTTTTATTCTGAAATTAAATAACATGCCTTGCTTAGGGGCTGCTCAGGCAGGACTGCCAAACCTGCAGCTGCACTGTGTGCTCCTCATTATGGTCAGGTTGAAATGCTAATGTGACTCCCAACTGATCATTTTTCTGTGTTGTGGTAATGTTACAGCTCCAGCCTGCTAGAGTAACCAGAGGAGTCCCCCACGGGCCTCCTCCTCCCTGCATTGTGGACCTGGTTGGGGACCATCATAGGATTTATCTGCCAAAATGCTGCTTTGTTTTGGACCAATTCCTTGTTATTTGCTCTACCACGTACCCTGTCGGGCTGAGCTCCCCTAGATGGCAGAGCTGAAGCAATTTGAAATGCAGAATGCTCGATGCAGCCTTGCTGTAACAGGGTCTGCTGCAGACAGCCCACTGCTTTCTCCAAAGCTACTTGCTAGAAACAGCCTCTGGTGTGATGGTTCACTCTGCTGCACATGAGAGGCGGCCTAACATCTAACTCCACATCCAGTTAATGCAGTTAGCATTTGGCTCCAAAAGTATATTGTTTCCCACGAACAGTTGAAGCTTCCAGTTCTCAAACCCAGCAGGCCAAGGAAACGGTTCATTTCTGGTTGTGTCTCTAGCAAACCCCAGTGGTCCAGCTGCAGTGGCAGTCTGCAAGATGTCAGCTTTCACAGTATCACAGTATCACAGTATCATCAGGGTTGGAAGAGACCTCACAGATCATCAAGTCCAACCCTTTACCACAGAGCTCAAGGCCAGACCATGGCACCAAGTGCCACGTCCAGTCCTGCCTTGAACAGCTCCAGGGACGGCAACTCCACCACCTCCTCGGGCAGCCCATTCCAGTGTCCAATGACTCTCTCAGGGAAGAACTTTCTCCTCACCTCCAGCCTAAATCTCCCCTGGCACAGCCTGAGGCTGTGTCCTCTTGTTCTGGTGCTGGCCACCTGAGAGAAGAGAGCAACATCCTCCTGGCCACAACCACCCCTCAGGTAGTTGTAGACAGCAATAAGGTCACCCCTGAGCCTCCTTTCTCCAGGCTAACCAATCCCAGCTCCCTCAGCCTCTCCTCGTAGGGCTGTGCTCGAGGCCTCTCCCCAGCCTCGTCGCCCTTCTCTGGACACGCTCAAGCATCTCGATACAGCTTTGATACAGCTGAGCTTGGAAAAGCAACGAGCATGATGAGGCAAGCTCAGGGAAGCTGCAAGTGACTTTCCTGTCCACTTGCACTTTTCGAGCCTTCTGTCCCGTAAAACTCTGGATTATCCCAACAGCAGTGTTTGTCCACACAGGTTTGCTCTCACAAATGGTTTTTTCCCCCCCAGCTAACAGAATTCTGCTGCAATGCAGTCTTTTTGGGGGGTGGGGGGGCGGGGGAGGGGTGTTTGAAATGCTGGAGAAACCTGAATCCATATTCAGGTCACCTTTTGAGGTCTTCTTTTCAAATGACACACAACTTTCTTCAAGTGTAAGGGTCTGATAACAATTAATTTGACTTCTGCTGTCTTCAGGACTTGTCTGCATTTCTGACAGTTTGCAGAAGAGGACACTAGGTCAGGGGCTTTTTGGTGTGTGTTACTTGTTTTTCAGCTGAGCAGCTCCATGTGGTGTGGTGCATTCCTCAGATGGCAAAAGACTTCTTTTTATTTTCCTTTTTTTACCCTTTTTAATTGCTTTTTTTTAACTGTCATTGGATTAGCATGAGATGCCTGAGAGCTTATCATCCAACAGCCAGATGCAGTAAATAAACTGATAATGGTTGTGGTAGGTACCTAGAGGAAAAAAGGAAATGACTTGGGAAGCAAGAAGAATGAGCTGAATGATTTCAGGAGCCTCCTTTCCTTACAGATTTGAGCATTCAGGTAAGTAACACAAAAAAGTAAAGTATTTTTACCTGTGGTGGTAAGTCACCAGTTCAGAATCCAGATAACCTTCTTAGCTCTGACTTTACAGTTTATTCATGAAGAATTTTCTTGTAGTGATTATTGTGCTTGCATCCACTCATCATTTCCTTCTTACTCCTTCTCTCTGTTATAATTTCCATTCTTCTAATCTCCTTTTTGCTAAGAGTTTTACCATTTCTATTTTCTTAGTCATTTTTGTCTCCAGCTTATTTCACATTTACCTATTCTGTCAGCTTTTGCTTCTTCCCTTTATCTGTCTTATCATCATAATTACCACATATATATATCTATATATATCTATGCTTTTCCACATCACAGCTCCAGAGTATCAAATTCTCCTGTTGCAAAATCTCCCCTCATATAAAGATCAACAAAAAGTTAGCTGGGAGTCATCCGTATTTCATTATATTTGGCATTGAGAAGTGCAGCTTTTAAAGAGCCTCCACCCTACAGCTGCATCTCATCACTGATCCATTTAAATGCACTGATCTAGCCAAAAAGCAAATGTTTCCCATTACAACCTGTCTCTAAGTGACATCTATGTGCTAGTTTAGGAATAGATCTTCATAACAGAACTACTTTGGAGGTAAAACAGGAAAAGAGATTCTTCTGGTTCAGTGCTAAACACTTGCATGCTTTTAGCCTGAAGTAATTACAGAGCCCTGTCGTTCCATCCAGGCCTGCAGTGGTTAAAATAAACACTGTGAGCATTGCTCACTGAACACAAATCCTGTAATTACAGGTTAGGTGTATCGCCAGGTAGGTGACTTAAAATTGGCTCCTACTTCTCTAGGGGTTTCTTCACAGAAAAGGAAATGATGAAGAACTCTGAAGCTGACAATGAAGATAGGGTGGGGTACCCAACATGCCACTAATACCCCTCAGGTCTCTATAGGGGTGATCATAGAATCATAGAATAGTCTGGGCTGGAAAGGACCTCCAAATGTCATCCAGTCCAACCCTCTCTGCAGTCAGCAGGGGCATCCTCAACTAAATCAAGTTGCCCAGAGCCCTGTCAAGCTCACCTTGAATATCTCCAGGGATGGGGCCTCAACTACCTCCTCATACCACTGTAGCTTAATGAAAAGAGTACTGAGACCTGATCAGCCTACAGGCTGACACAGGAGTGTGTGAGATGGCTTTTTAGTTTGTTTGACTTCATTGACATGGTTTATACTACTGGAAATCCTGCTACTCAAGATGAAGTGTCTTAAAACTGGGGTTTGCAGGTCCTGTGACAGAAGTATTTTGGTGTCAACCTCATAGAAAGCTGAAAAGGGATTTTATTACAATTAAGAAGGAAAATGCACAATATATACAATACTTTATCCATTACTTCAAATATGTCTATGTTGAGTATCTAGTACAGGGTATCCTTCAATCCTCATGCTGCCTTTGTACTTCTTCACTGTCTCAGGAGAACTAGAGAGTTTTATAACAAGAGAGTGGGTAGCTCTAATTTTGGTAATCAGGAACTTGTGGGAGTCTGTTTCTGGACACCAAAGGCAAGTAAATAAATGAGAACATACAGTGAGAGATGCACAGTCTTTGGTGCACTTTGCAGGAGCTGCTACCAAGCAATCCTCAGAGGGTGGATCCAGCTACTTAGTGTTTGGGCACCTTTAGAAAGACCATGGTTTCTCCTGAAGGCCTTTCTCACTACCAAATGCTTTTTACATGTGTGAGATGGGTCTCTGAATCATAGTTTCTGCAGTGCTGACACAAAAATAAGTCTATTTTTGATCACACTGGCATCTCCTTTCCAAAATTTCTAATCCACAACTGTAGCCAACAGCAGCTTTAACCTCTGGTGTGCCTTCCCATGCACTCAGCCTTAAGACAGACAAACTGTTCAAACCCTGAGCTGTATTTGCTGTCTGAATGAACATCCTGGCCACGCTAAAGCTTCTTGGATAACAAAGTTATTGTTTCCTACTGTTTTCAGGCAGTATCAGAAGAATAACTGCAGTGGGCTCAGTTGAAGTGAGACACTGAGAGCTGTCTTTACAGCCATGAGGACTGAAAAATAACCTGCTGTAGGGAGGCTTTGATTTTCAATCCCAGTTCCATGAAAGGGACACATCTCCAACTGCTGCCTTCTCCAGCAGTGAACAGGGTAAGGATTTAGTTACTTCTTGCTGCAGAATAGTTTAGAATGAAAATCTTTCTATGATGCTGATGTACAGAACAGATCACTGATGAGCAACAGAAAAACAACCCTTGTGAGACTGTGTACTGTGAAAAGACAGGACCTGAATGCAGTCCGAATGCATTTGGCACGTGATGTATGATGCTTAACCTTTCACCTCAAGAGAGGTCACTTAGATCACATCTCAGTATTTTACTTTCTCTGGACTTACAATTCAGTTCTGAAGCACATTTTCTAATGATATCTTATGGTAGTGGACACCACTGCTCAAATCTTTATTACTATGAAGTAATAAAGTGTCTCTGTCAATAAAGATGACATGTCCTGGGCCTGTTGTTTCTAGGGTCACAACCATTCCTGGTACAGTCTGGACAGAGACTGCTGCATTTTGTAACATGATGAATGAAGGTAAACTCAAAATCAGTATTTTCTTTCACAGAAGCTTTCAAAATACAAGCCTGAGTTAAAAAAAATCCTCCCTTACAAAAGGCAAACCTCAAGTAAGGCAGATCCTGCAGCATGCTGTTAACACTGTTGCTCTCAACCCAACCCACAAAACAGCAGGGCAAGTTATAAAGTGATAAGCCAAAGAATTAGGAAATAATTAATTAACATAATTGAAATGTCTCAGTTAACATACTTGGTTAACAGCACTGCTACCAGGAGAACATTCCCCCTACACACTTGGATGCAAGCCTTACTGTTAACTCATGTCATACTTACTTCTTAATATAGAAATAATTAATACTTGTATATGTGCAGTTTGATAGAGCAGAACTGCACAGCTGTCCCCTGCCACTCACCAAAGGGATGCTTTACTAAAGCTTTACTTTGATTGTAATTCTCACAATACTGAGGTGAACAAAAAGGAAGTGGGCTAATAATAACTCATTACAGTTCCAGTAGTCTGGGCTCTCCCAGAAGTCAGTGGAAAGAAATAAGAACCCAAAGAAGTTGATGTAAACCAACTTAAATAGTGGTTCTGAACGTGTCTGGTCAGATCCTGTGTCTCTTCATTGACTACTGAGGGAGCTTAGCTGATTAGCTCAGAGGCCATGAATAATGTATAGATGGATAAAATCAGGTGTCATGAATACCATCCTTAGTGTCTAGCACATTGGGAGAGCACAAGGCAGGCAGAACATTTCTCTTGCCTCAGGATATTTGGGGGCTGTGCTCTCAGGCTCCCTGTTTGCCCAGAAAGAGACTTCCCTTGCAGCCAGATTTGTAAGGATTTGCTTGCACCTGGAGTTAGCACCAGTGGTGGTGCTGAAACACCTCCACCTGCAACAAGAGATCACATTCTCACCTTCACAATGAGCTAAACCAGAGGTGAACAAGACACTCATATTTTTGACAGGGAGTACCCAGCATGCTCTTTGCCCATCCATTAGCATTCTCAGGATTTCAGCAGCGCTCCTGCTCTGAACTGGAACCAAAACCAAGTCTTTCATTAAAAGCCAGAAAGAGAGCAGGAGTAAGAGTTCCATTCAATTACAGCATTTCCAGCCAATACGTTAAGGAGCATTTAGATTCTGCACATATCTTATGCAGAGTCAATGGAAATTGCATGAGCAAAGGCTGGCAAGGCTTGGAGGAAGCCACTATAAAATGAGCAAAGACTACAGGAGTCTAGACCATAAATTACAAGAATAAGGCTCTGGCACTTATTTGAGAAGAACCTCAATATTTAGCTACAAAGTGGCCCCACTGCCTGTTGGAGAGTGGCAAGTGATCCCCAGCACTCTGCCCCAAGTGCCACATTTGACTTTAAGAAGGTGTTCCAGCAATGCCTCTGCAGATCCAAGGAGCAGCACCATGGACCAGCACAATCCCCTTGCCCAGATGTGCCAGCACATCCTCTTCCTAGGTCAGTTGTTTCTACACCCTCTTTCAATGCAGAGTAGCATAACAGGCACTACTCCATTAGTCTAGCATTATGTGAAGGAACTGTTTGGGTCTAAGTGCAGCTCAATTAGGGAGCTCTTTGAGGCAGTTGTCTTCAGGAGACACTATCATGGACCATCCTTTCTCAATGATCCAAGCTGTGTGCTTCACCCTGAGCTCTCATCTTTGTCCTTGTAAGAACAATATCGTTATGCTCATGAAGAGTGTAGTCCTCCGAGATGGAGTCAGAAAACATCTTGCAGAAGGAGAAGCCAAAAGATGACTGCTGCAGTGTTTCCACTCAGTTTATCCCCTTCACTAAAGCAGCTAACTATTGGAAGGGGACTTAAGCTCTGCACAGCTGTTATTTACCTCTGTTTTGAAATGCAGAAAGTTGCACTAATCTGTTTATTTGTCTTTAACTCTTTTGTGCTTTGGAAGTATCTCTTGGTGCAAAAGGCAATGTGATTACATTTGAAGAGAAGTATTGTGCTGGTAATATTTTAGCACCTTCCTTTCTAAAAGAAGAGCAATAACTAAGGGAAAGCAGGTTAAATAAACACAGAAGCTATCAGCAATGCAAAATAAAAAGTCTCAGCAGATAGAAAAGCTTGACAAAGGACAATTGGTGCAAATCTTTGCTTTTTCTCTGGCTTTAGTCAAGATTTCTCTAAAACACAAGGATGTCTCCAAAAGAGAAGCTTGATACAACACAAATGCAACAGAACCTGTTGCTCCTGCAACTGGTCCTACAACTCCGGGAATGAGAAGATCAAAGAGGAATACAGCATACCAAGAGGAAGGTTTTCTCTCTAGATTTCTATATTAATCAGATGCAGTTATTAAGGCTAATTACCTCTACAGAAGTGGCATGATTCTTGTGGCCCCCACCTCAGGCAGTTGTACAGTCTTAACGGTCCATTCTCATTTGATCAAAAGCAAAGTCCACTCTTGCTGTACCAAAAAAGATTAAACCCCATCCTTAGACTTCAGGGGGGAAATGCTTTGCATTACTGTGCACAGAGTTTGTTTCATATTTTGCTGAGGGCTTAAGGACTGTCTTGAGAATTAAATTATCTTGGACCATTTCCTCTCGCCTCCCTCGTAACGCTTTGGTCTAATCCTGCAAGTGACCTTTGTGTGGACATACTTTGCATCCACATGGAGCCATTTGGAGTCTGGTGCATGTGAAACAGCACAACACTGCAGAGAAGAGTTCCAGTATGTCTAATGAGTTAAAATATTTGGCTGCTGCTTTGCTCTGGGAAAACAGTTCTGAAATGAACATCTGAGGGTGTCTCAGCAGAAGACTGGGCTGCAAACACTCTGTAAACGTGGCTTTGTTCCTCAGCTCATTAGTTTCATTTTGTCTTCTCACAACATTATATAATTGCTGAGCAGATTTCTGGATTGACTTTAATCAAGATTTGCAACTCTATGTCCACCGTCAAATAGGCACAAACTGGTGGAGAATGCTAACAATTAATTTGGCTACCCTAGAAACCTGCTATATGCAATGCTTTCTTCAGACAGTTAAAAATCAAGTTTCCTTCTGACACACTGCAGTTTGCACAGGCAGTCAGCAATGAGCATTTCTGTCTGTTAGTTGCAATAATTTCCATGGCTGGATTTCTAAAGTTGGGGTTTTCTGTACAAGCAGATGAGCTACTTGGATCCTGAGCCCAACCACAGGTGCAGGTGTCCCCAGTTCCCACAGTTTAGTCTGACAGTCCCTAAACCTAGAGCAGAATCACTCAGCAGCTAGAATCTCTACCTGCTGCCAGCCAGCATCTCCTATAGCATTTGACATTTGTTCAAAAGCTTTGTTCTACTGGAAAAAAAAGAATGAATTATTTTCTTTTTGAAAGCAACATTCATAGACAGTATTTCCTCTGGAATTAGGATGTACTGGGGAATCTGTAATACTCTTCCAGGAAGCTAATGGTGGCAGCTTGGCTCTGTTAAAATACCAAACATATTCTTAATCCAGCCTCTTCTGGAAAATTCATCCCATACAGCCATAAAGACAATCCAGCTTCCCTCACAGATTTATTCTTTTTTGGGGGGAGGGGTGGGGTATCATGCTTTTTGGGATCCTATCTCCCCATTTTTCAATCTCACTTTTAAAAGCCTGAGCCAGAAGATGGGCGGTGGGAAAGCAGTGGGGGGAAAAAAAAAGAACAGTGTAATATCACTTTCAGAGCCTAGTCCCCATAAATAGTAATCAGCTTAGAGGTTTAAAGACCTTCTGGCCTTCAGATGGCTCCTGCTGTCTCAGCCAGCATCTCTTGTGCATTTCTTCAGCGAAAAGAGAGCTGAGCAGCAATCCGTTGGCATAAGTAGCAGCACATGGAGCTGGATTTAGACGCCAGTAAGAGCCAGGTACCTGGTTTCTACAGGGCTGGTAGTGAGGTTCTCATGAGCTCAATGTGAAGTAAAAGCTGTTTGGACAGCGCAGGCAAAGTAAGAAAGCAGCAAAAGATACACTGCCCTTGGGTGGAACATGCCATTGTTGGAAGAAGGGTTCTGATGAAATCAATTGATTTGTATGTTACGAATGCATTGTTTTAACTGCTGAGCTTTTTCTCAGTGCCTGGAAGCTATCTTGATCCAGCCCCAGCTACAGAAGATCTGTTAAATGTCAGGGCTCAGGAGAAGGCTGCCACACTTTGTCCACCTAGAGGGAAGCTGTGGATAGTCAGAAGCGAGACAAGATGGGTAGCCTGAATTTTAGAGATGTCTGCTATCACCTCTGTGCTACTAAAGCAAAGTTCCACTAATCAGCAGATCTGGGTGCTGATTATGTGATAAAGCAGGGAGGGAGAGCTAGCACTCTTGTCAATTCATTGCCAGCTGCTTCCACCTCAGTTGTCAGCTCAGTAGTTAAACTAAACATTTTACAAAACAGGGCTGATTTATCACCTCCCAGTCGACAGCACAGAGCCAAACACAGAGCTGCTGCTTCAGCAGAGGAGCTAAGGTAACCCAAATTGCCATCTTGCTTTCCTCTGCCATTCAAACACTTAAACCTTTTCTGTTGTTAAATACATTGGATATTTACTGTGCTGAACTCTTTTAAACTGTGTGTGAGTGGGAGGGGAGGGTTTCTGAGGGAGAAGGCTGCACATCTAATAGTCCCTGCTAGGTTTCTAAAACAAGTTAACATTGTTTGACCTAAAGTGAATAAACCCTCAGCAGAACTGAGGCTGATGACTATATCTGTTAGACTTTGGCTCCTCTAATTTAAAACAAATGAAAGGATGTAGATAGTTTAAGTGAATGCAGAAGAGATGGGGAGTGATTTATATTTTTCCCCTAGACCTTTACAAAATTAGGAAATCTTGCTGTAAACAGGCTTGGCATTTTCAGAAACAAGTTGCTATTCCACAGCGACAGTTTCCAAGAGCAGATCATGAAAAACAAGAGGTTTGCTTTGCTTATGGGTTCAGAGTGTTTCAGTAGATTTTCATTGCTAGGAACCCCAGTTAAAAACAAAGTGAGTTCTGATGGGCTCCTCCTAGCCGTAACCTCGCTTGCTCGGATTTTACACTGCAACCTGCATTCCTCTGGGCTAAGTTATACTTGAAATTGATTTTGCCTCTGGCTGGATGATGGTAAATTCCTGCAGGCTTGAGTGATTTCATATTTCTTTACAGACTACCAAGTTTGCTTTGGAACCAAAACATTCATGTCCCAAACCCACCAAAGTGTACCCAGACTCAGAATAACAGGGATGGGTGGTTTGAACAACTGAGGCTTCTTGCCATGTAAGTTGTGCATTTTGCTCCCAGTTGGCTAATGCTTTGCTGGATGTGTGAAGGAAGCAGAGTCTTCTCACATGCCATCTCATTTCTTGTGCCTTGACGGTCATCTCTTGCAATCTTCTACTTTCTGTTGCTGCCTCTCTGTTCATAGGAACTTTAGATGTCTAAGCTGACCACTGTTCCAGCTCACGGTTGGCTAGTGCTCTCAAGATGCACAGCCCACCTCATACCTTAAGCATCCTCCTTGGCTTTCCAGAAGGCAAATGCCTCCTTTTCAACACAACTTTAGATAGGCAGAAATCTTCCCTGAGAGCTAAGTCTTGCAGAATACTACATGAGTTTAAAATTAGTTCAGAGGGACCCTGCCTTGCACCCTGTGACTGGTGAAGGTGCACGACTGAAGCCTCAGGATGCCAAAGTCCTCTCTGACTATGGACCTTGTGGCAGGTCTGGCTGCAATTCTCTTTAGTAGTAGTGCTCTAGAACACTTGATAAGCACCAGCTTCTGGGGCCAAGTGACGTAGGTGTGACCTCTTGTGAAGAGAAGATTGAAATAGAGGAAAGGAGAGACTTTGGTCACAGTTCAGTGTATACATGGGAGCAGCGATTACATTTATTTCTGTTGCCAGTGCAGGAACAGTTAGAGTGTTCTCAGAATGATCATTACCTCAGCAACACCTACAAGTGACAATTTCTGAAAGCAAACATCAGAACAAACATCTACTTGCTCAGAGGCATACCTCTTCCTACTCACTCTTACTTTCATTCCCAAACTCAGGCTCTGTTAAACTTGGACCTTTCCCTACTTGTCAGATTTTGTTTTTCTCCTTATCCCAGCACAAAACCTTCCAAAATTAACTACTATTTGCCATCTATCTCATCTCCCCTACCCAGGTTCTCCACACTGATCTAAAAACTTCTATAAGAAACCTCCTTTCTCTTTAACTCTTTTTCTCCACCCATGTTGCTCTCTAATCCAAAGGTAGGGCACTTGGAACTGGCTCTGACTGAGCAACCTCACTGCTCGTGGCTGATGTATGGTGGGCTGCAGGTGGTGAGAAATGAGAAAGCCTTCAAGATGGCAAGGACAACACAACTGCTTGAGATGGGAGTTGCTTCACAGTGGGCTGGGTGCAGGTTACACATGTCTAAACACATGTTATGCATGTGACAGAAAGGCATGTCCCTGGGCCCTGCCAGAGGCTGGGGTTAAGGATCACGTTGGGAAGGAAGCAGGTATCTGAAAACATATTTAATGTAATGAATTTCAGTCTTCCAGTCTACCTGGCGAAGGGAATTTTGATCTCCATAGTTTAGCCTCTAGAATTTCTGTAGTCTCAAGATACCGAGACGTTCATTCAGCAAATGATAGTTTAAGGAGATAAAACCCCATAATTATTTCACCACCGGCCCAGCAGAACGGGCAGAACAGATCGACTTGAGCACACCTCAGCCCCTGGACTGCAGTGCAGGCTTGACTCTGCCTATCTCAGCAATTCAAACTCAGCTGCTAGACTTTGCACCGAAGCGGCTGAGATGAGCTGAAAGATGTCTGCAGTGGCTCTCCTGTGGGGGTGACACTCTTTAGCAAGGAGTGATAATAAACAGTAGGATGGTGCTAACGCTGTAAGCTGCTGCAGCTGTCTGCTAAGTGAGTATGTGTCAACACCTTCGGACTGGAAGGTGAGAAAGTGAAATTATAGCTTTCAGTTGCCCTAATTCTGCTTTTGCAACCTCTTTTATTAAATCACTTTCAAGGGGTGGTTAAGGGACTGTGAGGTTTTAGTTGGGTGTTACAAATCCTAGGTAATGAGCATATTTCTGAGGCCTCCTTTGTAAAGTTCTTCTGTTGTAACTAAGACATCATACTTAGAATGAAGAATTACAACAGGATAGCCTAATATGTGAAAGTCCCCAAAACACCCCAGCATCTGGAACAAATGCAGCTGCCACAAAGAAAACACTGATTAAGAGGAAGAGAATGAAGTACACAGTTTAATAAAAGATTGGAGAGTGTAAATATTCTTTTGATGCTTACACAAATGCATCAGAGTTAATAATAAGGTCTATTTCCTCAGCCTAGCTCTGAAACAATTTGGGATTCTAGGCTCACGTTCTCCTCTGTGGTATTTTCCTTTTCCTATTATAGTTTTAAAGCTGGAGAAATTGATTTGCAGTGTAAGAAAAGTAAAAGTGGAATATTTATCACTGCGGCGATGTAGCTGTGCTGATAAAAATAGAGACCTGACAGATACTAAATGATCATTCAAGAGTCTATCTGTAATTGAATCTCTCTCAGACGTTTTGCAGATCTGACAGCTTTCTGCATGGATATTACTGAAGACACTGATTTAGATTTGGAGTCAGTACGGTGGCTCCTGTAGAAAACAAGTGATTCTGATGAATACACAGAACCAGTTTTACATACAGCATGGATTTTTGCTGATCTTCTGTGGATTCATGTGATGACTACAGTGCAGAGAGCACTGTGCTTTCGGTTCTGTTTGGTTACAGCTTCCAACAGGAGAAGTGTCCCAACTGAACATGAGCCAGCAGTGTGCCCAGGTGGCCAAGAGAGCCAATGGCATCCTGGCCTGCATCAGGAATGGTGTGGTCAGCAGGAGCAGGGAGGTCATTCTGCCCCTGTACTCTGCACTGGTTAGACCACACCTTGAGTGCTGTGTTCAGTTCTGGGCCCCCCAGTTTAGGAGGGACACTGAGATGCTTGAGCGTGTCCAGAGAAGGGCGACGAGGCTGGGGAGAGGCCTTGAGCACAGCCCTATGAGGAGAGGCTGAGGGAGCTGGGATTGGTTAGCCTGGAGAAGAGGAGGCTCAGGGGAGACCTTATTGCTGTCTACAACTACCTGAGGGGTGGTTGTGGCCAGGAGGAGGTTGCTCTCTTCTCTCAGGTGGCCAGCACCAGAACGAGAGGATACAGCCTCAAGCTACACCAGGGGAGATTTAGGCTGGAGGTGAGGAGAAAGTTCTTCACTGAGAGAGTCATTGGACACTGGAATGGGCTGCCCGGGGAGGTGGTGGAGTCGCCGTCCCTGGAGCTGTTCAAGGCAGGACTGGACGTGGCACTTGGTGCCATGGTCTGGCCTTGAGCTCTGTGCTAAAGGGTTGGACTTGATGATCTGTGAGGTCTCTTCCAATCCTAATAATACTGTGATACTGTGAAAAAACCTCAAAGTCTTTTCATCTTTCTGGTCTTTTCAAATTCTTGACAACTGAACACCAGACTTAAGTTTGCTCGGGGTCTGTATGCCAAATAAATGTTTAAACGTTGTATGCTTGCGAGAAACATTTCAGAAGCTGGACAGGATCCCGTGGATTGCTAGCTGAATAGCAGCATGATTATTTTATTACATATAAGTAATCTCTGCTCCAGGTCAGGTTCATCCACAAAGTGCTCTTTAGTAGCAGAAAGTTATGAGGAACTCAGATTCTTCAGGAGGTACTGCAAGGTTTTAACTGTATGCAGACCTACTGAAATCCATGGTCAGCAGCTCAGACGCTGTGACAGGCCTCAGGTAACAGCAGCCTCTGAAACTCGGCAAACGCGTCCTGAACTGAAAAGAATCAGCGCTTGGACCTTGGGCCTCTTGTAGCTACTGGATGTAAGCTCTTTCCTGTGCTCTCTGGATACCACTCCTCGTACCTGCCGCAGGTGCGAGTGCCTGACCGGGCCTGGCACCTCTTTTCGGAGGTCACTTCAGAGCAGCAGAGCAGAAAAGCCACAGCTCAAAATAGCATCGTTGTTCTGGATCCGCAACCAAGACACGACCTTTCATTTCACACAAGACCTTTATTATTTCTTACAAGCGTTGTTTCCACTCCCTCTCACTTAAACCTCGTTTAGCCTCTACACTGTTCCTCCCCACCCCACGGACGTCAGCCAGGCCCCGTCCCAGAACCCCCCGAGGGGCGGCCGTTACGGCCGCCGTCCCGCGGGGAGACCCCGCAAGAAGCCAGGTGCAAGCCGGAGCTGCATACAGAAGCACTAAACCGCGAGTTAGGACAGAAACCTAGGTATTTATTCGCACCCGAAAACGCCGACGCACGAGGCCTCCGGGTGTGCTGGCGGGCGCGGGGCGGAGGCCAGCGGCGGGGCGCGGGCCCGCGGGGATCTGCGCGCCCCGGCCGCAGGGCGGGTGCCCTGGGAGGCAGCCGGGAGCCAGTTCCTGCCCTCGCGGTGTCGTCGGAGGAGGTGGGTGGATTTTTGGAGGGAACAGAAACCGCCAGCCTGGAGGCGGGGGAAGGGACGAGCTCCCCAACGGCCCCAGAGGCGGAGGCAGCCGGAGCCGCCGACGCCGGGGACTCCTCGTCGCCACTGCAGGGCCGGAGCCCCGCAAGCCGCCGAGTAAGAAGGGGCCAGCTTGAGGGCGGGCGATGCAGTGCCGCCCGTCGCGGGACCGCGCTCCCGGTCCGCGCTTGGCGGGCTGGCCGCGGTTGCCGCCCCGGCTCCTATCAGGGCGGGGGCCAACGTGAGGAGCTAGGGAGGCCTCGGGGACTTCCCAAGGCGAGGGTGTAAACGGGATAGGGAGAAAGGGAAGGGGGCAGAGCCGCGGACGACGAGGTGCCGCGCTGGCCAGGGGAGAGAGTGCAGTCAGCGGCGTGGGGGAGGCTGCTCAGCCGTGCAAGAGCCCGCGCCTTCAGGGGAGCGCTGGCTGAAGCTCGGCACGCCCATGGCTCCCCCCCATGCTGAGTTTGGAGCTCAGCAAGCGGCCCCTGCTCGCGGCGCTGGGCGAGGCCGGTGCCCAGGTGGCCGGGGAGCGCGGCGGGCGCAGCTGGCGCGGCGCGATGGCCCCCAGCGCCGAGACGCCCTAATTGGCAGCAGCGCAGCTGGCAGCAGGGGGGCAGGGCCAAGGCCGGAGCGGCCGTCGGCCGCCGCTGTCGAGGCGAAACGGCGCGTCTGTGCTGAGGGAGGGGCTGCGGGCGGGGCGTGGGGCGCGGTGGTCTGATCGTGAGCGGCTCCAGCTACGTAGACTAGTGGGAGGGAGCTGCCTATGAGTGGGGTAGGCTTATGTGGGAGACAAAAGCCCGGCTCCAGGAAGCGAGGGTCTCGGCCTCGCTGCTGACGGGAGGGGTCTTTTGTTGCGTTTTGCTAACCAGAGTTTGTGCCTCTCAGCCGGTCAGGGTGCTGGTTACTGCCGGGGCGAGAACTGCGAACGGGCGGCAGCTTCCGCCCGCCCCCGCGGCTCCCTACCCCGTACTTCACCGGTTGATCAAAGTTCGTCTGGGCCTAAGCGAGGAGCGATCAGGCTGCTGCTCCCGTCAGCCGAGGCTACTCTTCCTCTCTCCGCGGCCCGGGGCAGCCTTTCCCCGTCTTCGCTGCCTCCGGCAGCACGAACGCCTGTATGTAGCGAAGTAGGAGGGAGTGGGCGCCTCCTGTTTCTCTCCTCCCCGCGGCTGGAGCTCTGGATAGGAGGAGCCGGAGGAAGAGGAAGATGACGAGTGGGTGCAATTAGCCTAACAAGGGACGGGTGGTGGAGGAGGCGGCAGCAGCCCCGTGCCGAAGACTGACACATCTGCTCTCTCTCTTCTCCAGCCATGAACGCAGAAGCCGGGGAGCGCAGCTGAAACTCAGGCTCGTCCCGGTGCTTTTCCATATGGCAGCGGCGTGAAGGGGCCGAGTCCTCCTCCCCCGACGGTGGGGCTGGCCTCGTCGCCTCGGCTGTGCGCGAGTGACTCTGACGCTGGTTCCTTGCTCCCCTCTCTTCACTTTCCCGATGTGGGGTCCAGAGGATTTGCGCCTCCTTTGTAACCGGGAATGAAATAATGGCGACCCGGTGGGCAACGGGGCCACCCGGCGGAGATGGAGACAACGATCCCCCTCCGGGCGGCGGCGGCAAGGGCGCCGTCGGCCAGGTAGGAACGGTGGGGGCGGGCGGGGCGCGGACTGAGCGTACGCGGCGGCGGGCAGGGCCGTACCGTGCCGGGCGGCCGCCTCCCGCTGTGGGGAACGACTTGGCTGGAGCGGGCTTAATGGCCGCCCCCTCTCTCCCTCCCTTCCTTCCTCCCTCCCTCTCTCTCTTTTCCTGCCCTCACGCCCCGGAGTTGCCGGGAGTTGGATGCTGGGAACGGTGCGGGTGTGCGGCTCCCCGGTAGCGGCCGGGGGCTTATAGCTGGTGCGTCGCTCCGGGGCCAGGAGACCGGGGGCTTCCGCTGCCTGACGGGCCGGGCGGCGGCCCCGTATCCCGCCCGCGGCGTGACTCCCGTGCCAGCCCTCGGGACGGCAGCTGCCGTGGGGTCTCCTCGTACCCGCCGGCCTCGCGGTCAGCTCGGGGCCCCTGTGTCAGCTACTCCGCCTAGTCTCGACTCTTCTTAGCCCCGGCCCCGAGGGCCGGGAGCGCTTCGCTGGGTGGCACAGTGGTACAGCTTCGTCCTCCCTCTCCCTCAGGCTCAAACCTTGGTGCTTTTCAGTAGAAATATGGGCCTGGCCTCTCCCTCCTTGCAGCCTGTACTTGCCACGCTCCTGCCTGTACGCAGCGGCTTGTATCAAACGTATTTTTCTCCATGGCATGCGTTGCTGGAACGGTCCTCTGTTTAGTTTAAAAACTTTATAGCATGCCCTGTGGTGGCACCATTGCATGTTTCGACTCGCAGCGGAGTTTTTAGCACTGAGCTGTGCCTGTTGCTTCCTTCTGTGCTCCGTATGAGTAGTAATGAATGTCTCTGAAACAACTGTAACTGGAGATCCAGCAAAATACACATTTAACAGTTTAAGCGGATTTATTCTGAGACCTGTCTGAAACTTTAGGAAGACAAACTTGGTTTTGTGTGTCTTGGGGCGTGTTGTGCCAAAGGCTGACTTAAATCTGTGTAGGACTGTGCAGTAGATGTCCTTTATGTGGCTGCTCCCCTTTTGTTTGCTGAAAATGAAATATAGTAGAGTCATTTTAAGGTGTCGGTGGGTTATGGTTTGGTCATAGGGTTTTACTGGTTTTAAGGACACCAAGTTTCAGTTTAATTGCTATTTTCACCCTTTTGCCGTGGTTTAAAAGCTGCACACATAATACTGTAACATTTTCCTTACTGCCATTAGCTCAGTTAGGAGATTCGTATAGTCTCTTCGAGGAAGTGGGTTAGGTGAGGACAAAATGTGAGTCTGAAGACAGACAACAGAAAATGTTAAGGTTTAAGATTGTTTTAAAAATGGTGATCCTCATTTGTATGTAGATTTAATCAGGCGTTATTCTTGTTGATGTGCTTTCTGGGCTGTTTTTAGAGGACCTAGCCTTTAAACTTTGCTGTTGAAATAGTGTGGGAAGAAGGAGAAAACCACATGTCCGAGTCCAGAAATGAAAATTTGCTTTTTAATTCTATTTTACTGATCCTGCTGATCTTCTGGCACTAGCACTTGTCGTAATCCACCTCTCCCTACCGTGGTAAGCCCTTACACGGCTTGTGGGGCTCATGCAGCTCATTGTGTTTAAACTGTGTAATTGGCAACTACTAATGGGTATGGAATTGCAAAATGGTCTGCTCTGTCTGTCGTTTTGCCTGGTACTTACATGTTGCAGTTAAAATGTAACTGCTAGAGAACATGCACGTACACTGATGATTGCCTTAATCAGCAGGCATGACACAGCCTTTGCTTAAACATAGGTGCCTAGTCACAGTTGGCAGTGCTTTGCACATACCTTCCTGTGCATTTTGCCATATGACCTAAGTTTCCACTTATTTTACAACTTCTTTTTTCGTATCTTGGTGCAAAATGCCGAGGGAGTGACGATTTGTGACTTGGCGTTTGGTGTCTCAGTTCAGTTGATGGAGCAGTTACTATGTGCAGTGCTTGATGTGCTCTATGGGAACAAATCCCTTTAGCTGAAGTCTTACTGGTGTTTTCTGTTGGAAAAGAAGTTGCTGCAGTTGCAGGGTTTTATAGTGTGCTAATACTGACATGCAGGGTGTTAGCAGTTTTGGGAAATGATTTATCTTTTCAGGATGCTGTATCCCATATGGTGTTTGCATTGTAATGCAATATTAGCTCATCTGCATGTAATGTGCAGATGTAGACCTGTACGCACAGCAGGCTGGCACAAGAAGGGCTCCAAGCATAACCTGCATTCATCACAGACAAGGGAGTTGCAACAGAAATTAGACTTTTCAGCCAGTTAAAGGCTGTGGAAATGTGCAGCTGTAATCATCAAGGTTTGATCGAGTCCTCTGGCTTCAAGATAAGTGGTCAGGTGAAGGCAGGGCATGCCTGATTGAGAAGCCAGTGCAGGTGAAGGCAGGGCATGCCTGATTGAGAAGCCAGTGCAGGTGAAGGAAGGGCATGCCTGATGGAGAAGCTAGTGCAGGTGATGGAAGGGCATGCCTGATGGAGAAGCCAGTGCAGGTGAAGGAAGGACATGCCTGATTGAGAAGCCCGTGCTGCTGTGTATGTTTGCATGCAGAGGTGGGAGAATTGAGAACATGTGTTACGGCTACTTTGGGTAATGCTGGTGTCCGTTGCTATTTTGTTTTGCATGCCTGTCAGCTCTGCCACTGTCTCTCGTTTGGTCATGCCTTGCCACGGTTTCGATTTTTACTTCATTTTTGTTGTTCTTCTCTTTGGCACTGTACCTGGTGGTCTTTCTCACTTCAGCGGCTGTACGGTGATTGCTGAGAACAAAGCTTGAGCTTTCGGGCTTGGAGGCTGTGGTCTGAACATGCAGCCTGTTCAAAGGGGCAGATCATGTCTTCTGGGCTCTCGGGGGAGCTGGCAGAAAGGGCCTGGGACTCTCAGGGCTGTTTGCCATTCTGTTTGAAATCTGACACACATTTGCAAAGGGGTGCAAGAATTGCTGAGCGTATGTTCATAAGGACAGATAAGCGAGAGTGTGTTCTTTCTGGCTTTCAGATTAATAGGCATATACTGTCTGTTTTGTCAGGTTGTAGCAGTGTTTTGTTGGAGTGATTAAGCCTTGATGTGGTACAAGCAGTACTACTTCAGTCACAACATCCCAGCTACAGGTTTGTCCATATTTGAGGTTGGAACTGGCTTGTTCATTAGTGTAAATTTATTGTCCTTCTACCTAGAAAAGCTCAACAAAAACTGCTTTCTTTTTCTTATTTTTTCTGTCCACGATTTTTGTATTTGTTTTAAAAGAATTGCTTACAAATGCTAAAAATACTTACTCAACACTCTTAATAAAATTATTTGATAATTTTTCTGTTGTATCTAGTTGGAGCATGAAGATGTGTAGATATTTATTGTGAATTTCTAATACTTCATTGCAAGTGTGCATTAAAAGAGTGAGGCTTTGCTTTTGTGGGAGGTTTTTTTTTGGTGGTGTGTTGTTGGTTATTTTTTGCATATCACCTGAGTTGGTAGGAATAGCTGATTGAATTTAGACATTCCAGAGAGTTTTTGTATTCGGCAATAATTAGGAAATGCATTTCCAAAGACTGTAAAAGAAAAGTCAAAGGTAATTTAGTGCTGGCTTTGTAACCAAAAGCGCTCCATTTGATAAAGGAGAAGACCCCATAATATTCTCAGTCTTACACCTTAGCAAAGAGCACAACTGCATAAACTGAAGACAAGCCTGTGGTGGAAGGGTCAGGAATCAGAGAAGGGCAATGATGGCACTAAAAATAGGAAATGATTGACATTCTCACTAGCAATAATTAATAGATCATTTACTATTTTAACAGCGCAGTTGGGATGACATTGGTAAACTTGGAGTGGTGACTGCCAGGTGTTGTGTCTCTGTTATAGTGCACAAGTACTGAAGGGTTGTATTTTGATACTGCATTTCAATCTTTAAGTGATTATGCCTGTAAACATGGAAACTATCCTGGAACTTGGTGGTGTTAGGTGTCAATGCTTTTCCTCTATCTGATACTCAGAGGCTGTAAGGTTCAACCATAATGTTAAAAATCAGAATGAGAGAAATGCATTTGTAAGGTGTTTTATGTGTCAGGTAATAAACATTACCAAAAGGAATCGTTAGAAGTGTGTTATTACTTATGGTGACAGAGAATTCTGCACAAACCTTGTACTGAGGGAGAGTAATTCCACTAAAAATACCAGCATTACCAGGAGCTGTGGTTGCAGCTATTCAAAAGGCTTGAGTCAAATCCTGTTTAATTATACAAGCACAACACTGACTTCTGTCCCCATTTGTGTCAGAGTAAGCCTGAGGTAGTTTGACAGAACATGGACCTCTTCCATGAAGGAAATATTACGTATTTGATAAGCAACAGTATAAAGCAGCCCACAGTTCCTTCAGGAAAAGGGATCTGCCTTCAAGTATAGCAGCATCTGATGTTTTTTTGAAGTGGCTTTCTGCTTTCCCCAAAATCCAACTTTGTTGATTGGTTGTCCTGCTTTGCTGATTGCCTGGAAAGACATCCTGAGAAACCTGATGATTTGAAGGGTATCTTGAACTTTGTCAGCACAAAAGAATTGCACTGCACTTTGTGCAGTATCTGCATTGGAAGAGTGAACTTTTTTCTTTAACAGGCTTAACAAACATTAAAGCACTGTCTTGGCTTTTTCCTTGTATAAGCTGGTTTTAATGATTTCTGTTACTGAAGTGTGAAAATAACACTTTGCTACTTTAGATGGACTTGTACTTATTTCCTGTCTGTTGTATTTACTTTCTTATACAAAAAAAATCTGAGAGAACAGTTTGGGACAGTATTTCGTCTCACACAGTGTAGGTGTTTGTGAGCTTCTCCTTCTTGAATGTATGAAAACATCTTCCTGTGAGTGGATGACCAAATTGTAGCTCAGCAGAACAGTCTGGACTCTGGAAAGAGAAAAAGCTATAGTGTTTTATGGGTTTAAATTTTGTGGATACATACTTGAATTGTTCTGTAGACCATGATTAGAATACAAACATGCAGCCAGTAAGATTTATTAGAAGAGAAACTTTCTGTCTCTCTTCCCAAGGAAGTCACAGAATCACAGATTGGTTTGCATTGGAAGGGTCCTTTCAATGTTGTCCACCCACCTGCAGTGAGCAGGGCCATCTCCAACTAGAGAGAGTTGCTCAGAGCCCTAACAACCTGACCTAAATGGCTAGAGAGCCAGCATGGTGTAGCACTGCTGGAGTAACTTGTCTGATGACAATTGGCAGAGAAGTGAAGGTTTTCTAGCATTCAGAGGTTGTGCTTATTCTTTCTTGCAGTTATCTTTTATACAGAAAATTGCATAGGATAAGGAGTCAGGTGTGAAAGAAAAAAAAAAAGGTAATGGTGTTACGTGAGAACAGCTTTAGTTCCTGTTGGTAACAGGGTTTGCTGCTTTTAAAATCATGAGTTAGGCCTGGTGTAAACTATGAGATTTCCGAATGGGTGTTGAAGCAGCCCAAACTGACAGCAATCCAGCAGCAGGCTGATGAACTGTCAGGTGTGACTCCATGGTTGTAGAAGGGGTTAAAGCTATGAGCTCATCAAATCGTTGAATTTAGGGCTGTGCTGCAGAGGAAGTGTTGGTCTGCCTACCCTAGTAAATAATACATGCATGTATATTAAATAATAGGTTGTGCCAAGCATGGGAGATGAACAGTGGGTGAGAGTTGTGCTGTCTGATCAGACCGGTGGATGAATGGGGATGATCACACCCCACTTTGTATATTTATTATACAGAATGTAGATCAGTAGTGTGCAGATCTCCTGTCCAAACACTTCTTATGCCTTGTCATTGTTAATATTTTTGCAAAGACACTTCCCTGGCATGTTTTCCCCGTCACCTAGCAGTTAGGTACCTTAGTATAAGTGCAACTGATGAGTGGGAACAGCAACATCAAACAGGCTTTGACTGCATATCTGAGGCTCAGCACATCTTGTAAATCTCAAAGTGCCTAATCTTACAGTTGCAAGATGGGATAGGCTGGTTTATGCATCCAGTTCTTAAACATGCAAAGATTATTTAATGGGAGGGGCCTGCCTCTGTGTTTTCTTCTCTTCTTCTTTAAACCAGGGTGAAAATGCATTTTCCCTTTGCAGTTAAACAGGGAACTCAACTACTCTCTGAATTATTGTTTACCATCTTTGGTTAGTAATGGGGAGATAGTTCTCTGAATTTACTGGTTTATTGTTGCTGTTAGATTTGAAGAGAATTCATCTGGGGAGGTGATACTGGAGTTTAGAGATTTGATTGCTTGCTCGTAGAGAAGTAAAAACCACACAGAGCTATATATGCTTTGTTCTCTGACCTCTATTTGTACTGGAGTGGGACACTAGAACTGCTGTATCTTTTTGAACTGGTGCACCCTGTTGCCATTCTGTATAACATCAGTGAATTGCATTCAGCAGGAAGCGTTGCTGCTTTATTTGCTTGATTTTTTTGCATTGAGAGCTTGTAGTTCAGAAATGATTTATGAGTGAAGCATTGGGACCTGGTGCTTGAACAGTAGTAAATATTTGTGCTGGGCTTAAGAGGTTCTGTGTGGGCATTCTGGAAAAACACAACCAACTGCTTAGATCTGGAGTCTGGCTTGCAACCACGAGCAGACACCTTTGGGAGAGTAGGTAGTAGGCTTGGTTTTGTTCTGCATTTCTTTATTTCCATTTACCAGCAGCTGCTGCTTTGCTGAAAGCGAATGAGGTGCCTCCTTAGAGGACATGGCTAATTACAGATCGGCTGTTGGTGGAGGGGTGCACTTTGAGATAGACGTTTTCTTTTATGTGTGTGTCATTTGCATAATGTGTTAGGACACACAGTATGGACTGCATTAAGCACTAGCAAATGCACTGGAGGGAGTAGTCTTGCACTGGCATCACTAAGCTGTCTGGTCAGCGTAATCTTCATTATTTTAAATTTGGAGGCTCTTTTTTTTCTTTTTTTCTTTCTTTCTTTCTTTTTTTTTTTTTTTTTTCCCTTGGAGGACTAGGAAAGAAAAGAGAATTATGTCAAGGAGAGATCTTAAACATTGAGTTGCAGATGTTACAGATTAGTTGAAAATAGAAATCTGAGCCAGTTTGATTTTGTTCTTGTTGGGTGTGTTGTTTTGTCATGGTGGTTTTGTTGTTTTTGTGTGGTGTTTTTTGTTTGTTTTGCTAATAGGAATTGTACTGTGCCCTGTTTGTATACCTTAACAGAGTGCTATTTTCTACTGGAAATGCTATATTTTTACATTTTTTTATTCTTCATGTGGGTATTTTTGTGTTGCAGGATTGAGAATATAAGAGCATGAGCACTCATGTAATAAAAGAATGCTAAACAAGAAAACAAAGCTTTGTAAACTACCTTAGTGTTGAATATATATGTATATATAGATGTTCTCTCCTCCAATGCCTTTGTACTCTATTTAAGTGTGAGGGTAGAAAAGGCTAAAATAAATATTTCCTTGTGATGTGATTTAACAGTTTCAGGTGCTACATGTCCTGAGCATGGGGTGAGCTAAAAGAGAGTCTTTAAATTCTTGGCCATCTCTTCCAGACCATTTGGATTGTGTGATGCTGTGTGGTGTTTTTCAGTCTGATAACCACTGGCAGGAAAGTGAAAGTTTTCCAGCAGTCAGAGGTTGTGTTTATTTGTACTTGAAGTTGTAATTTGTGTAGAAAATTGCATAGGATGAGGAAGCAGGTGTAAAAAAAAAAAATTGGGTAATGAAGTTAAATAAGAACAGCTTTAGTTTAGAATGTTTGGGTTGTGACAGAGATGAAGTCTATCCAGGTATTTGTTCTCGGTGTTGAGACAAACTTCTCGAATAGAGAACTGGAACTGAGCTCTATCTACAACTTGAGTTGCATTTTTGTTTCACAAAACTTCATATGGAGAGAACTTGTTCAAAACTGTATTATGAAGCTGTGGATTGCAAAATGGTTAGGCAATTCCAGTTACATTTGAGAGAAAAAAAATAGCTTCTCCAAGGACTGCCCTGTTGTAGTGAAAGATGGAAGTGGTTGATTTCCTAAGAAACTTGATTCATATTTAAACACAATTCTTTAATTAAGGTCTGTTAGAGTTTAGACATGCCTGAACTTTAATGTCCTCTGTTTTGTAATGTTTAAAAGAACTAGAGTTCAGTCAGTGCTTGCAGGGGTATGCAAAACTGTCACAATTTCCCTGTGATGCAAGAAATGTTTGTTGTTGTTGTTTTGGCCAGCAAACATCTCTAGTATGTGCACCTCAAACAAGTGGCTCTTAATTCCTGTAAGTTCTGACCTGGTTTTGCGAGATGAAGATCTGGCCAGGGCTATCTCTGAAAGGAATGCCTCAGTGTTCATGTGAGAAAGCATCTGCTGCAGTGCAGACTTGTTTAGTGCTGTGCTTTCCTTCTCAGCTTTCTCATTTTGATGCAGCTGTAATAGGGAGCCTGTGACTGCGGTGAGAAGTATGCCCATGTGTATCCACAAACATTTCTTATTCATCAATGGCTGTAAAGTCTTACTTGTTGCTTCTTGCATGCGTCTTAAAGTTTTATTGTCCTCAGTCACCATGGTAAAAAGGTGAGTAAGTAAACTTGGCCCAAAGTGATCAATTTTCACGGCAATTTTACAGGCCTTCCGCTCTGTTCGGTGTACTTTGCTGTTTTGATATGGATCTGTCTGAATACAGCCTTGCATTTTCTGTTTGCTTTAGTTATTTTTAAAGGAATTGTTGCAGAACTTGTTTTAGAGCTCCCTGTGAGGTGGAATTTGAACATGATCACCTTTCTTGCGTCCAGGAAGGAAGAAGGAATGGCTTGGATACTGCTCTCAAGTTATCAAAGTACCTCTTTTCACTACATTAGCATTAATGTGGAAGTTCAAAGAGTGAAACAAGTTTACTTGAGTAGTCTTCAGTGGTTCTGGCAATCTGCGTATGTGAATCAGATGCTGGAGTAATTCAGCTTGCCAGGCTATGGCTACTGCTGTTCTGGTCTTGATGTCAGGAAGGCAATCTTGTTAACTGCATCATTGGAATGGGCTGCCCAGGGACGTGGTGGAGTCACCATCCGTGGAGGTGTTCAAGAAAAGCCTGGATGAGGCACTTAGTGCCATGGTCTAGTTGACTGGACAGGGCTGGATGCTAGGTTGGACTGGATGATCTTGGAGGTCTCTTCCAACCTGGTTGATTCTATGATTCTGTGATCTTTGCAAGCCTTTTCAGTTATTTTTTAGAAAAGAGAAGTAGTGCTAGTACTTCTGGAAAGTACTGCACACCTGAACAAAATGGGCCTTATAGCTGAGTTAGTGCTTCAAATAATTTTTGTGTGTGCAAGTGCTAACAAAGCAGAACAGCTGATTGAGCATGAGCCAGCATGTGCTCAGGTGGCCATCAAGGCCAACATCATCCTGGCCTGGATCAGGAATGACCAGCAGAACCAGGGTTGTCCTCAGCACTGATGAGACCACATCTTGACCACTGGGTTCACTTTTGGTCCCCTCCAAGAAAGACATTCAGGTACTGGAGTGTGTCTGGAGAAAAACAATGAATTGCAGAATGGTTGAGGTTGGAAGTCACTTCAAAGATCATCCAGTTCCAACCCCCTGCCATAGGCAGGGACAACTCCCACTAGAACAGGTTGTTCAAGGCTTCAGTGAAGCTGGTGAATGGTCTGGAGAACAAGGCTGGCGAGGAGCAAGTGAGGAACTGGGGTTGTTTAGTCTGGAGAAGAGGATGCTGAGGGGAGACCTCCTTGCTCTCTACAACTGTCTGAGAGGAGGTCAGAGCCAGGTGGGGATTGGTCTCTTCTCTGTAGTAATGTTTGTTAGAATAAGAGGAAATGGCTAAAAGTTGCAGAAAGGGAGGTTTAGGTTGGAAATGAGAAGCAACTTCATCCCCAGAAGGGTTCTCAGTGGCTGGAAGAGGCTCCCCAAGGAGGTTGCTGAATCCCCAACCCTGGAAGTGTTTCATTGAGGCAGAAATGTGGTGCTGAGGGACATGGTTTAGCAGCAGGCTTGGTGGAGTTAGAGCATAGTTATACTGGATGATCTTTTCCAACCAAAGTGATTCTATGATGTTTTATAAAGGATGCAAGCCAGTACTGGTAGCATTTTGTGGCTTATGCCTTTTAGGTATTGTCTTTCATGACTTTATTGATGGTTTGGAGGAATTTTCTGTCAGTTGGCACTGTGATGGAGAGTATGTTAGGGCTGTGTAAGTAAACACCTCTGATAGCTTTCTCTTCTTTTCATGAGTTAAAGGGTGGTGGAGAGGTCAAGTGATTATTTTTCTGTCTTCCTTTGTACAAGATTTTTGCTTGCTGATGCTGTTGCTCAGGTTAGTGAAACTGCATTGTCTATGAAGAGATGCAGAAGGACCTTTAGATGTTCAGCTCTAGTTGATGAATAAAATGAGAAGTCAAGTGTGCATAAATGTCAAGTTATGTGTCTCATAATACTGAGAGGTAATGATTAACTGTAGGAGCTCTTGGGTGAGGTCTTGGATTTATGAGGGATAACTCTAAAGATTAAAGAGCATCTTAATGCTCAGTGTTGATCAAAAAAAGGACTTCAACATGTAAATCCATAGTGCATTTGGACCTCGTGTATCTTGTTCTGTCCCTTACCCCTGGATTTTTTCCAACTCACAAACAACCTAATAGAGCTAGAAAAGCCTCAAGAAAAGGATGGCTGTGATAGTCAAGTGTATGGAGTTGTTGCTGTACTGGAAGCAAATAAGGAAGTCAGGAGTTGGCAGTTTAGGAAAGAGGAGATTCTGGAGATGGAGAGATGATCTGGAAATGTGTTAGCTTTATCTGTCTCTCCTAAATTTCTGTACATCATCTTATTACCATCTACTCCAAGAATTTGGGGGCGTCAGGTAAGCATTGTTAAAGGAGAAGGCCCTTTGCATAAAACTGATCTTGTTGCTCTACAACATTTGGGGAGTTAGAAACATGGGTATGGTTTTGGCAGAGCAGCACTTGTTAGATTTACTGAACACCTTTTGTAGTAGAATTAATTACAGATTTGTGGACAAATGAAGCTGGGAGGATATTTTAGTGGTTGTTCTTGTGTTCTTTCCTATGATCTGCAGCTGTCTGCATTTGGTTTTGTGAGAGATAGGCTAGGTGAACTTTTAATCTGATCAACAGTTATGCTGGGATGTTGATTCCCTGATAGCTCATCAGGATTCTTCCTGCTTTTGAGAGGTTCTGTACTGAGCAGCTGTTACTGATCACCAGCAGGGAAGGCAATTTTTCAGACGTTCAGAATTTAGATCTGATTTTGCTTCTTGAAGGCTCAGCAAGATTTCAAACTTAGTTGTTATTTTTGCTTGCTTTTGTAGGAGACACTAATAGTTCTCCTGGTGTCTTATGGATCTAATGTTCTTCAGTTTTGATAAATTAAAATCAAATGGAATCAGGTCTTATTCATCCCCATCTCTTCCTTCATCCTTTCTTCCAGCTGAAGGGGAAGGCCCCAGGCTTGTGTGCTGAACTTAAATATGCTGTTGGAGATCTCATTTCTTTTCCACTCGTTGCAGTCAGAGAACTGCTCTTGTTGTTTGTTTTCTACATTACTCTGAGTGGACCATATTACATTGCAGAACTTCATCCTGGATTCCACATTTTGCAAATACTGCCACAGCAAACTCAGTAAGTCCCTAAGACATAGTGGAAACCACATTTCTCCTCCTGTGGTGCTTATCAAGAAAGTAAACCCCCCGAAGGTAAACTTCTACCTAAAGAACTGTGAAGTGACATGACCACAAAACAGTTGAGCTGAGTTGCAGTTTTTGGCCTTTGTGGGTGAGCTGGCTAACAACTCCCAGCCCCTTAAACTATTTCTAAACCTGAATCTAAAATATTAAGACCTCTGTGGCTGATGTGGTTCATGCCCTTGTAATCAGTGATTCATGACTTTTTAGGGTGAGTGAGTAGAGACAGTGGTCACACTAGACAGTTACTCATCAAGGTGTGCTCAGGGTAGACAGTTCTCACCTGCTAAGTTTGTTCACGGAGAATAATTTTTCCTCATTTCACTTAAACTGGGAGGTTGTATAAATTTAGGAGGAAAAAAACCCCTTCTGTTTAAGACTAGTGCTTAAAATTCACTGATGTGTTTTTCACTCTGGTATGGGTTTATGTGGATAAGAGATTATGTCCCCTATTTCCCTCAGCATGCTAACATTTACTCATTTCACATCGGTGCCTTAAATTGTGGATGATGCATCATCAGTCAGTGATGTAGTGGTTGTCTGTGGGCTTCCTTGCAGCTCACAATGAGAACCTAAAGTTTGGAAACAGAATTTTTATCTGTGTTTTGTGTTCTGTGTCTGCTGTGAGGAAGGTGAAGCACAAACACCACAGTCATCTCTGTCTGATTTTTGGATAGTGCCAGAAAGGTGAATCATAGTTCTGGCGTGGGGTTTTTTGTTTGCGGTCTGGGGCTTTTTCTGTTTGGCAGTGTGTTGTGTGTGGAGGTTTTTTAGTGTGTTGTTTTTTGTGGGTGGTGGTTTTGTCTGTTGTTTTTATTTTTTAAGTTTTAATTTTTTCTGATTCAAGCCATTAATGCCACCAGATGAGTTGAAGAGAAGAGGGGAAGGTATTATCTGTAAGATTAAGAAAAGGATTTGTGGGAGTAACTTGACCTTAAGTTCAGTTAATACCGTGGACACTTCCCCCACTTAGATAATCTGGTCTGGGTGATATCTCTTTGCTGCTTAGGACCAAGATACTATGAGCTTTCAGTGGTTGGAATGGTCTTGTAGCCTTCCCTACTTCAAGTGAGAAAGCAGGGATTACAAGGATATCCTCAGCTGAGTATCTCACAGCCTTTACAAGCCATGAGGAGCAGTGATGGTCCTTTCTCTGTACTCTTTATCCTACCATTTGCCCAGACCATTCTGTGATTCTATATGCTGTTTTCCAAGTGTGTACAGCTGAATTTCTGGCTTAGTCTGTTTGATTCAGTCTTCAATTATCTGGAATTTCTTTGAGATTTGAAGTGCTAATGTATTTATTTTGTATTTGCTAGGAGGAGCCTTGAAGGGTTGGGATTTTTTGGCTTTTTTGTTTGTGTTGTAGCTGTGAATTTTTTCTATTTTTTGTAAACTCAAGTCTTTGACTCCATCCAGCTTTTGCAGAAAGGGAACCTATTATAACACTTTGTGGTTTGTGTTCAGTACAGTGGGAAAGTATTTAATATGCTGTCTATAATTACCTGAAAGGAGGTTGCAGTGAGGTGGGGATTTGTCTCTTCTCTCTAACACCGAGAGAGAGAAGAAGAAGAAATGGCCAAAGTTGTGCTAGGGAGGGTTAGGTTGGACATTAGGAAGAACTTTTCCTGCAAGAGTGGTCAGGTATTGGAACAGGTTGCCCAGGCAGGTGGTGGCGTCACTGTCCCTGGAGATGCTCAAGAACTGTGTGGCTGTGATGCTTGGGGTCATGTTTTAATGGCCATGGTGGTGTTGGGTTAGTGGTTGGACTTGATAATCTTAGAGCTTTTTTCCAACTGAAACAGTTCTGTGATTTTATGTGACAAATACTGATATGAATGATCCAGTTCGTGGATTTTTGAATGCCTTTGTGCATAGTCAGTCACTTCCACTGTGCAGTGTAAAATCGAGGAGCACTTAATGCCCTCTCCCAGCCTGTGCATTGTGTCCTCCTGCTGAATCGTTACTTACCCTGCTCCTGAGATTGCTTTCTGTGACTGAGTGCATGGCAAAGACTTGATCTTTTAATGGGTGAAAGGCTTGAGAGAGGCCATGGAACTCTGTGCCAGCTTTGCAGCTCTGGTGGGGATAGTTCTAATGATTCAGTTAAGGAAAGAATTAATACTTATTCCTCCCATGAGTAACTCTAGTGCTGAAATTGTTGTTGTACCTGTGTGGCATAGTAATGCAGTTGGTCATACTTGCTGGTCACAACGTTTGCACTCTTCAAAACATGTTGGTGTCATTCCCCATCTGTTTGGTGCTGTTGAGGTTTCTCCCAGAAGGCTGTGCCCAGCTTTTGGCTCTTCCTGAAGGACAGGACAAAGTGGAGAGAGGGAGTATGTTCAGAGACTGGAGTGCTGTGTTCATCGTGGAGCAGGGAATGTCAAGGCTAGGAGCTTCAGCCACTTGAAGGTGAAGGGAACAGTTTGCAGTGAGGAAATCTCCAACTGAATGCAGGGAGAAAAAACTCCTTCTGAGGGCGGTGAAGCATTGTAACAGATTGTGGGAAGTCCTGGAACCTTCCTCTTCGGGGACTTCCAGGAGGACTTCACTGGACAAAGACCTCAAGAAACATTTTTATCAGTAGCCTCCAAAGCCAGTGATTAGAACTGTGGTGTTCTTTCTCTGAATAACCTTATGTTTAGTGACAGTAACAACCTTATTGACATGTGCCTGTAATAAAAAATAAAAGACACATCTTAATATTTCTATGCCAGGGAAAGGACACCTGTCTGAGCATGTGGACTTTTTTTAACTATAGGGAAAATGGAATTGAATTCACTGCAGAACTCTGACATCTCTTTTGCTCTCCCAGCTTGATTTGTATTTTTGTTTTTTTCTCTTTCCTGAGGCCCACCTGTATAGTAGTTCCTGAAGATTAAGTTATCAGCTGTGCTATTTTGGGTTAGTGGGGGCGATGTCTTTTAGAGATGAAGGTGTTTCAGGGGTAAGAAAAAATAACCCATGATTCATCTTAAGTCTGTCTTGAGAACTTCACTGTGATGACTGAAGAAGAAATGGTTTTTCATCATGCAGTGTAAGGTTTTTGACTAGGGTGATGACTAGGTCAGACTTTGTAAACTTTGAGTTCTTTGTCACCTAACTTTAGAAGGTGTTTTGGTAAGAAAAATGAGAAGAAAGATAGAATCAGATTGACTTCTTTATGAGCTGTCTGTGTGGCTCCTGTATTGAGGACTTTTTGCATGATCAATGCTCAAGTAAAGTGAGAAGGTAGAAATCTGCTTTCTAGAGGTTTCTTTCTTATCTTTATTTTTGGGGATTACAGAAATGATATTTTAAAATAAGTCCTTGGAAACCTTTTGTGGTTTTATTTCTCACTGTACTTTAACTTCTTAGTGCACATTTTCTTCTGTAAAGATCTTGAGAGTAAGGAGTAGGAAGGATGGATCCCAGTTTGGCATGCTTCTGAGAGGCATGACTCTGGAGTTATGATGTAGGCCATTGTACCACAGATGCCCCACTTGACCTTCATTTGTTAGTGAAAGGGTCCAGAAGAGGCCGTGATGATCAGAGGGCTGGAGTACCTCCCCTATGGGGACAGGCTAAGAGACCTGGGGCTGTTCAGACTGGAGAAAGGAAGGCTCCTGGGAGACCTTAGAGCAGCCTTTCAGTACCTGAAGGGGGCTACAGGAAAGCTGAGGAAGGAGTTTTTACAAGGGCTTGGAGTGACAAGACAAGGGCAAAATGGATTGAGGAAGGTAGAGTTAGAGTGGATATTAGGAAGAAATTATTTCCCGTGAGAATGGTTAGACATTGGAACAGGTTGACCAGGGAACTTACAGATACTGTATCCCTGGAGATGTTGAAGGCCAGGCTGAAGAAGGCCTTGAGCAACCTGGTATAGTGAAAGATGTCCCTGCTTATGCAGTGGGGTTGCAACTAGAAGATCTGCAAGGTTCCTTCCAAGTCAAAGTATTGTATTGAGTCAATGAATGGTTTCACAGCAATGTTAAAGCTGTGTTGGTCTGCAGGACTGGAGATGCTCATCTATACCTCTGTCAGCTTGGTGGGCTGTAATCCTGTTGGCCACTCCTCTGCTTACACTCTCTCACAAGTGCTCCAAGTTTTCTCCTATACAGAATAGTTGATAAGAAAGCAAAATTGTTAGGTAGAGTTAGAGGTTAAAGGAATGTATCTTCTGTCCTTGCTGACTGGAGAGGCAGTCCTTATTCTAGAATGAGTTTCATATGAGGCTTTTTATTTATCTATTTCAGTGACTTGAAAATTATGAACAAAGATGACTACCACTTGGAAACCAGGAACTTAATTAGGAAGTTTTTCTTCATTCTCCTCTTAGGCCTGGCTGTGCTGCTGGTGGTGTTCTTAGCACGCTGTAGCTGAAGTGGTTCATTGAGCAGCAAGCTGTGAAGTTGGCCAAGCCCATCACTTCTAGAAATAAAGCATGTAGGCTTTCAATGTAGTTATGAGAGATTGTTTGGAAGGTGGAACTCAGTTACTGTTAGGTATTTTTTTTGTGTAGATAAATGTTAAGATGCTAATCTAAGCAGAATTCTGCTTTTTAACATGCTGTCTATTTCAGCACTTCCTACACAGAGGAAAGGTGCTTGGCTTACCTGTCAGAGGATGTGCTGTTGGTTGTTATTGCAAGCTTTGGAAGTATGATTTGTGCCATCAGAACAGCCAGGTTTAGAAGGGTAATTCTGAGTGACACATTATTGCTAAGATCTACTTAGATATCATCCCCACGGAGCCGCCTATGTCGAGTCTGTGGTTTTTTGCAATCACTGCATTTCCCTTTAGTGGTAACCACTAAAAATTGCCCTGTGTTCATGGCTTGATTGAAATTTTGAGGCCAGAGGGTGCAGCTATTGACTTCCTCTCTAACTGTAATGGGGCAGTGCTTGCAGTTGAGGAAAAAAACCCAGGTCTTTGCCAGTGCTACAGTAGTGTTTTGCGTACTGTTTTTGTTATGGAAAGTTTCTTTTATCCTGTGGTTAAGATACAAAAAGGTTTTAAATTCCCCTGTATGAAAGCATAAAGCATCCTGTCAAGTCTCTTTCATGCCACTAGCAGTTGCCTGTTGCATGCAGATGAATTCAGACACCTGACTCCTGTGCTTTTGATGATTTAGACACGGTGCAAGCAGTGTTTAATTTTACATGGTGCTTTGCACATGCTGTCTAAAAATTATGTTCTGTTGTCTGAGTTGTAGAAACAATTGGGAGTTTTGGATGTACTTCTTTTTTTCAGTGTGTAATACGTTGCTGAGTTTAGAATCCTAAAAGCAGCACCAAGATACTAATAACTACTGGAGGAGGTCCAGAGGAGGCTGTGAAGAGGAACAGTGTTGGAACACCTTTCCTATGAGGACATGCTGAGGGAGTTGAGGTTGTTAGCCTGGAGAAGAGAAGGCTCTAGGGAGATCTTAGAGGAGCCTTCTAGTATTTGAAGGGGCTTACAGGAGAGCTGGAGAAAGACTTTTGACAAAGGTATGAAGTGACAGGATGAGGGGTGGTGTCTTCACTCTGGAAGAAGTCTGATTTAAGAGTAGACATGAGAAAGATACTGTTCTCCATAAGGGTGGTGAGGCACTGGAATGGGTTGTACAGAGAAACTGTGGAAACCCCAAGCCTGGGAGTGTTGAAAGCCAGGTTGGATGGGACCTTGAGCAACCTGGCCTAGAAGGAGGTGTCTCTCCCTATGGCAGTGGGATCAGAACTCTATATGATCTTTAAATATCCCTTTCAACCCAAATCATTCTATGATCTGCATGGTCTGTACTTTGCTGTTTGAATTTCCTTAGCAGATGCTTAAATCTGTTAGTTTCTGAGATGGGAACCTGAGCTCCTCACATTGTAAATGCCACTCCAGGAGTGTGTGCTCCATAAAGTGAAGTGCAGCAGCACCCTTGCTGTGGCTATATGTTATGAAGTTGAGCTTTTGCTCTCATGGAAAGCTTTATTCAGCTCTTTTGTTGCTCTTCCTAACAGAGAAAATGGGCAAAGTAGAATTGAACCTGTTGGAGAATGAATGTTGGTCAGAAAAAAAAACCCAAACATTTTTTTTTCTTGTTCCACCTGAAGTAATTTTTTTAACAGGAATATGGCTGTAGGCCTTTATAATTTTCAGTTTCTATGTTGTGGTTTTTTTCCTGAGGAATTCACATGAGCATTTTAGGATTGAAATATATTAAAAACACCAGCCTATGGTTCTGCAAGTTCCTCTTTTATTTCTGATGAGAAGGTTATGGTGTTTGCATTCCTTTAGGACAATTTGAGAATGACAGTACTATCAGATTATGGGAAATGAAGTAGGGAATTGGTTTATTGTCCAAAAAAATGCCTGTGGACTGTAGCTTGTGCAGTAGCTGTATGCTGAAGGAGCAGAAAGCAGTACAGTTTAAAATGCAGGGCCTGTGTTCTTCAGGAAAGAGATCCAATGGGAAGCAAGTGATGTAATGAAATAAAAATTCTTGAATCTGATTCCTTTAGCACATGGCATCACTCTGCCCATCTGTTAGTTCCTTTACAGTTGCTCTTGAGCTATTTGGCCAGTTCTGGTTGAATTTCAAGGCAAGAAAAAGATCTGAGAGGTAATAAAATGCCTTGAAGTTTGGAGCAGCTCAGCCAAATGGAAGTGAAGTCCAGGGGGCATTGTAGCTAGGTGGGGGGTGGTCTCTTCTCCCAGGTAACCAGCAATAGAACAAGGGGACACAGTCTCAAGTTGTGCCAGGGTAGGTATAGGCTGGATGTTAGGAAGAAATTCTTCACAGAGAGAGTGATTTCCCATTGGAATGGGCTGCCCAGGGAGGTGGTGGAGGCACCGTCCCTGGGGGTCTTCAAGAAAAGCCTGGATGAGGCACTTAGTGCCATGGTCTAGTTGACTGGATAGGGCTGGGTGCTAGGTTGGACTGGATGATCTTGGAGGTCTCTTCCAACCTGGTTGATTCTATGACTCTATGTTAGTGCTTCACGGTGGTGGTGGTGGCCATCAGACTGCTCTCTAGTGAAACAAAGACCTGTATAGGGGATCTGATGGAAGAGATTGATGCAAGGTGTATGAGACCAAAGACAGTTCTACTGTTTGTGTAGCAACTTCATTATTTAATTGGCCTCTAAAATAAGTGTTAGGGCTTCTTAGAAATTCAAAGTTCACTGGGAGAATACAAGAATTTATGTTTAAGTGTGTTTTCTCCCAAATCAGTCCACATGTGCACGAATGAAGGCTTTGAGTGAAGGGAGGGAAACTTGCACGGTGGTGGGGGAAGAGTTTTGATCAAGTGCGTGCATTTTATGCAATAAATACTGGAAGTGATGAAAGTCAGTTTTAAAACATGTCAGATGAGTGGTCTGCTAAAAGTGTTCATGCAAAACTGAGCTTAGTCTACATGGAAGAAATGGTGAGAAATTCTGGATTTTTGTGTTTCTAACAATTGCCTCAATTGTCTGGAGAGGGAACAAGATGGGCAGAGTTTATAGAGCTTCATCTTGGAGTTTTCTGGGGCTTTTTCAAGAGTAAAAACAATATTTTGAACCTCTACAAACTCAGTATATGGAAGCAAGGTTATAGGGACTAAACTAAAACTTTGTTTGTCAAGCATTGTTTCGAAACTTGATTTACAGGGGGCAGAGATGTTAGCTTGTGTTGTTTTTGTTTATTTGAGGTACCTCAGATTCATCTGGAGTGATTCACGATGATGAATTCCATCAGCATTTGTTAGCTTAGCCTCTGGCACTCTGCAGCTTACTGAAATTTGGGGGCAGTCAGAAGAAAAAGCTAGACACAACAGTCACCGAGTTCTATTGGTTAACAAGCTGTTCTTATTTATCTCTTCTTCACTTGGGAGTGACAAGTGGTGATACTTGTTTCTCTGCAGGGTTCTGTAGCTAAAGTGTGATAGATCTGTGTACTGCCTTATGTTGACTGTAATCAATACAACAAATTGACTGACAGCTTTGGAAGCCTAACCCATAGTAGCTTTATTTGGTTGCATGTGTTACCTACTACATTTTACACTTTATCCCCCTACAGAAGCAAAGTAGACATGTAGGTATGAAGAACGTTGCTTAGTAGTAATCTAAAGTTTGAGGATCTGTGCCCCATGTCCATACAGGGGAAAAAAGTACTAATGAGTGACTTTTTTTTCCTTGTCAAGCTATAAGTTTACAGTCAATATGTTCTCTTCAGGCTTCTATTTTTGTATATTCCCTATGTATAAGGACTCAATTTTCAAATGTCATGGGTTTAAAATATGCTTGAAAGCAGGAATGCTGCTGTAATATTTGGCAAGAGTTGGCCTTCAGGCTGCAGTGAGGAAGCCACTGCTAATAATGCCTTCAAGCTCTCTCTTCAGTGCTGTGCAAGTGCTCCAAAGGTGTGAGTTCTGCTTGAGCCTTGCACTTGTGAGACCAGAGGTGGGAACAGGAGAAAGGTATTTGGAAAGGCTCCTGTGAAGAGTGCTTGCAGATCTCTCTTGGCATGGAATCAAAGTAGCCAAGGAGTGTGTTCAGCATGCCTGGGCCTTGCCAGTCAGAGTGTAGCTGCTCTTAAGGAGTTTGCTGTCAGAGCCTAGACTTTCTTGCTGCTGTGGGAAGCCTCCAATGAGATAACTGATATACTCACCTACTTCATGTAATGTTCACTTGCAAATGGTTTTCTAATGTTTTTATTATCTGTATCATGACTGTGATCATTACTTGACTTTCAGGAGAGCTATTCCGTGACAAGCTGAGGCTTTCATTCTGAAATCTAACCCTTTGAGCTAGTAGTGCTCAGTGTTAAGCTATGTACTCCTGTTTGAGTCTTTCAGTCTCATGTGTCCTTCCTCATGGGAAAGGAAACTGAGTGGACACGCAGTACCTTTTTTCTTGATGTGAAAATGGCTTGTGCCTAGTCATTAGAGCACTCAAATTCAAGTCTCATCTTCTGCATTTTGGGGCAGTGGAGGAAGTTTAAATGCTAGGATGCTGTAAAGACAGAGGGAAAGAGAGCTTGGATAACATTTAAAACCAGGCTTTGCATTCACACTGTTAGAGCACTGAAGTGATAGAAATTGACCATCTGCAAGGCAATCACTTAAATATTTTTGTTACTCCAGTACACCCATGGGGAAAACCAACAAAACAAAACCCCTCAAACAAAACCAACCAAACACAACACTAGGAAACGTCAACAAAACAAAAACCCACCAACCAACCCCCTGTATGCTTTGAATAGCAAAATAAAGATGTTATATGAAAAACAAGATTAATCCTTCTAGTCAGTATGTTTGCCAGCATGCCAAAACTGATTGTCAGGGTTTGTGTTGTGTTGCTTTGTGGTCTATTTTCAGGTCAATGATACTCACTAAGTGAAAGAGATGTTAGGAGATTGTAAGTAGTAGTTAAGATTAGATTTCAGCTTCCTCTTAGAGCTTACCTTTCTGACTGACGGTCCTGTGCAGCTCCTTTCTTGCTCTGCTAGTGGACTGCCTTCCAGCTGAGGGGAAGGGAAGGCAGGGGAAGCAGAGGAGGATGATTATTTTGCTGGCTGAGAAACTTGAGTTGGTTCCCACATGCTCTGGTAATTTTAATGATTCTATTTCCTCTTTTTGGCAAGCTTCAGGAGGAGCTCAGTTAGTGTAATGGCCCGTCAAGTGAGACTTTCTTAACTGCAGAATCTATGCCCGGCTCCAAAGGTCAGTCTGCTCTTGTCCTCTATGGAATGTCAAAGTTGGATTTTGAAGTAGAACACCTAGTGAAATGTTGAGAATCTGCTGTTCTCACTCAAACATGAATATTTCCTTTGAAAATGCCTCAATATCGAATAGTTCTTGTACTTGCCAGCAGTAGTAGTAATTTCAGTTTTAGTTCTCGTCTTACAGTGTTAGTTAAAAGAAAGCAGAAATAACACTTCCTTCTGATCAGGCTGGCAGATTGTTGTCCTCTGTAGCCTGACATCAGTTGTTACTTTCTGGGATCATCTTGCAAGCAGCTCACACAACAACACAAACAGTTCAGCCTTCTGAGCACCTCTTGGTCCCAGTAAGAGGATATTGGGCTGTGAATTAAGGTGTTTCAGTATGGTCACACTTGATTAGCTTTATTTAAATCTTATTTTCAGAGATTGTTAAATTATTGAAGAGATTTAACTGTATTAAATAAATTTACTGTGTAAATAAAGAACCCACTACATTGAAGGAGTTCTCTCTATAATCACTAGAGCTAGCACTATATTCTCCTATGTGTTTCTGTGTCACTGGGCACCACTGAGAAGATCTCAACCCCATCCTCATGACCTCTGTTCTTTAGATACTGATTGATAAGATCCCCTCTCAGTCTTGCCTTTTCCTAGCTAAAGAGTCCCAGTTCTTTCAGCCTCTCCTTGTGAGAGAGATCTTCCAGTTTCATGATCATCTTTGTAACATCCATTGGACTCTCTCCAGTAGTTCCCTGCCCCTCTTGAACTGGGGTGCCCAGAGCTGGACACAGTTGTATCATTATGGCAGAGTAGAGGGGCAGAGGATCCTCCCTCAGCTTGCTGGCCACAGTTGTCTTAATGCACCCCACGATACCATTGCACTTCTTGGCCACGAGAATACATTGCTGGCTCATGGTGAACTTGTCCATCAGCCCTCTTGGGTCCTTCTCAACAGAGCTGGTTTCCAGCAGGGGTTTATTCCTTCCCAGGGGCAGTACCCTACACTTGCCCTTGTTGAACTTCCTGAGGTTTCCTCTGCCTGGCTCTCCAGCCTGTCCAGGTCTTGCACAGCCTGATGGCGTGTCAGCCACTCCTCTCAGTTTGGTGCCATCAGCAAACTTGCTGAGAGTACACTGTGTCCCTTTATCCAGGTTGTTGATGAATGTTCACAGCTTTTTGTAGCAATTTCAATGATAGGAAAGAATTTAGAATGGAAATCCTATTTCAGCCTCTTCCTGCTCTTGACTCAGTTTGTAGAAACTTTTATTCACTGTCAGTCTTGTCAGCTGAGTAATGAAAATATTTTGTTTTTCAGACCTGCTTTTCCTTTTTGTTCTTGTACAGTCCTCAATTTCATTTACTAAACCAAGCCAGATTTCCTCTGGAGCTTCACCACTCTCATTATCAGCTTGCACTTTGTTGGTAAACTCTGAAATACATTTCAGTTGCTTTTGAAATGCTTTTAAAGTAATCACTATGTACAGCTGTGGTTAATGATGGCTGATGGAGTTAAGAGGTACTGTAAAAGGTTTTTTCCTCTTCTATATTTAGGACAACAAGGATGAACCAAATGTTGACCTCTCTAGGACCCTGTAAATTCTGGTGGAAAATAGTTACTTTCCAGATAGGAGAAACGTTTTTTTCTGATGTGGAAGAAGGGAGGCACCAGTGAAGATGTTTATTTGTTGTTTCTGTGTGTGTGCTTTGCCTTTTTTTTTTTTTTCCAAGTCATAGAAATGTCATTACAAGGAAGAAAATATTTATTGCTCCATGTAAAGTGCATCAAAGCCTTTCACGGAAATACAGAAGACAGAACCAAAATCATCAGGGTAGGAAATGGCCTTTTTAAGATTGAGTCCAAATGTTGACCGAACACTGCCATGCCCACTAAACCATGTCCTGGAAGTGCCACGTCTACATGGTTTTTAACACCTCCAGGGACGGTGACTCCACCACCTCCCTGGGCAGCCTGTTCCAGTGCCTCACCACACTTCCAGTGAAGAAATTTTTCCTGTTTTTTACCCAGTACCTGATCCAAACTTTGTTACTTTGGACAGTAATGTCTCTGAAATTCCTGTTACTGCCTCCAAGCATGCTGATTTCTAGACTGCATAGATGATGTGATAAATAGATTTGCTTATATTGGAACTTTCTCCGTTCACTTGGGTCCTTGATCCAGTCATGGTTTACTGAAGTGTGTTCTCCATGTCTAGCTGTTAAAAGGTAGCCTTGGAGAGTTGTTTTTATGTGTTGACACAACTAGAGATTGACCGTGCCTTCTTACACAGGTGTGTTCTATAGTGACAGCTTGCTTACAATTAGCTTAATGGAGAAAGAGAAAGGATTTACCCTTTCAAAGAATTTGGTGCTTTAAGTTCTGAATGGCATCTTTTGGGGGTGTGCTTTATTGTGTGCTGACGACATGATTGACCTTTGTGTACAGCTTGCATGTTTGCTCATGTACAGAAAGCATATGGAATGTTGGGGCATAGAATCCCTTCCTTTCTGTGGACGTGAGCTGTGGTTTGTCCTTTGGAAAGCTCGCTGCAGTCTTCAGCTAAGTCTGGGTATTTGAGGGATATCATTCTAGGAAAATCTTCTGCTGTTTAAGTTTGCATATAAGATTGGCAGATTCTGAGAAGTAAAAAGTTCAAAGTTTTGTTTCTAACTTACAATTTAAACTTAATTGGTCAGAACAGTAAAAACCTGCAATTTTCAACACCAACAGAAGACAATGGACTTTTGACAAGTAGTCTGAGAGAATATGATGCTTTGGGTGGGTTCTTACTGCTGTAGTTAATAAAGTTCACAATTGAGCTTCAACTTCATTGTGTTCTTGGAATTTTAAGTCATCCTTCCATTATTTTGGGGGATTAGGGGGAACAGAGCAATAGTAGAACTGCAAGAGCTGGATGTCGTCGTCATCTTTTTTTCCAGTCAAAGCTCACTGTATGGTAAGGAACTTCTTGGGCAGCTGGATATTGAGACCTTTGAAGCCTGCTAAGATTGATGTGTGTCCTCAGTCATTGTGTAGTAACTCTCATTTAAATGATCTGTTGACTTCTTTTATACTCCAAACTGGAAATTCTCTGTGGAAGCCTTTAAAAGCTTTTAAAATCCAGGGCAGGAGTTCATCAACTTGTAGAGAAATAAGTGTGTTTACAACACAAGTAGCTTTGGTTTTGCATTAAATGTTTTGAATGAAGGTGTTAGGAAATTGAGTGGTGAAGGCTAAAATCATAGAATGGTTTAGGTTGGAAGTGACCTCAAAGATTATCTCGTCCAGCCCCCTGCCATAGACAGGGACAAATGGAAACCCTTTGTTCATTGTGTGCTTACTTGAAGGAGCTTCCATCAGTTCTTGTGCACTTGCACAATAATCTTTGAAGCAGAATCTCCTAAGCATAGTAACAATGCAAAAAGGAGAGAGCTTTTTTAAATAAGAAAGCAATTCTCAGGCTATTTGAGGAGTTTTCAGTAATAGCAGACTAAATTTACAAGTACACAGACTGACTTAGAGGAAAGTTTAGAGAGACTCAATTTTAAGGAACAGCTGCAGCTTACTGTTGAAGGTGCTGCTCTGGCAGTAGTTTCTGAGCTACTCTTTTCATCAGGCCTTCAGTGAAGACTCAAGCTTGCATAAACTTTGGTGCCACAATCATAGAATGGTATGGGTTGGAACAGACCTCTTGAAGATAGAGTCCAACCTCCCTGCCAGAGCAGGATCCCTTCATTCTATGCCTCTTGGAGTTAACAAGCATTTTGATACTGATTTTTAGTTGCAGCTGTTAGGCCAACACCAACCATTTCTGGAAGCGTCCTCCTACTCTGTGGTGTTATTTATCTACAGTAGCTAGGTGTTTATATATGAATTGCAGTGCTACCTAAGCACTGGCTGGGTGAGAGTGGAACAAAATAACAACTTAGGACTTTCTGAGAACAGATTTGCTAATGAACACTAAACAGTAATGGGTTAATAATTGCTGCTGATTTCATGGGAAGAGTCACACAATTGCTCTTCTTACCATGTGGTACAGTAAGAGACTTTTAATTTACTCTCAATACTGTATTAGGAGTTTGAGTACTTGTGGGGAATAAATACTGAGGGATGCTTTCTGGTTCTTAATTGATAATGACACTAATTCCTGCAGAATCATACTGAAATATTGTTTAGTAATCACCTGGTTGATGTAATTTTTAGTGCAAAACAGCAGTCTTATTTTCCCAGATCTCCTTTCCCTCCTTCCCATTTTCCTTAGCTGCTGACAGCATTTTTCCACATGCAGCAGGCTCTTTTCCAGCCCAGAATAGGCTGCCCCACACCTTCTGCCAGCATCCCTGCTGTTGACCCTGCAGGGTGCCAGGTCCTTGCTCACTCCAGCCTCCCTCTCCTGGAGTCTTCAGTGCTCATTCTGCTCCAGCATCTCTGCAGTAACCCCGTGCTCCAAGACCTTCCCAAATACCTTCTCTCTCCAAGATTTCTCAAGCTTAGATAGCTACCATGTGTTGTGAGGAAGTGTATCTGTTCCACCTAGTAATAGTTGCTAAGCAGGACATTTCTCCTAGCCCCTTGTTAGCACAGACTGGTTCAGATCATTTGACTTGGAGGAGGAGAATTTTATTCTTAATATCTCAAGCTCTTTAATCCCCTTCTTGAAATGCTTTTTTCCCCTGAAGTCACATTTAGTTTGTGCTCTGTTGCACCACTACTATTTCCTCTTTTTTGTAATTAGTTGTTTCAAGGGTAGTAGAGAATCTTTGGCATCTACATCTTCAGATGAACCTGGCTAGCTTTGTTGTACATAACTTGCTGTCAGTGCTGAGAAGGGGGGTGATTGGCTTGGACTCTGGCATTTGCTTTCAGGGCCTTGGATGTGCTAAGTCGGAATGAGGTGGTTAGGATTTGATTTTGGTAACGCAAATGAGCAGTTGGTATTTGACCACACATTTTGTTTGACCCTTGTGTACAAGTTTCTTTTATTTACAGGCTGCTTTTCTAGCCAGAAGTTTCTTTTCACATTTGAAGTCCTTCTTAGTCATCTGCCTGCTAAAAGTGTAAGTTTGCCACCTGTTCCTGTAGCCGTTTCTCCATACTTTCTCAGGATAGAAAAGGCTTTTGCCTTGTCTCACAGATGTTCTTCCTTGAGGCAAAGCATGAGAGCTGATGCAAACAGAAGGCTGCCATTCTCATATCATTGTCTGTTAGCCTTATCCTGCTCTTAGTGAAGGAGTAGCTGAGCTTGGGAACAGAGAGACCCTATAGGCCTGTTTTCGCTTGTTCCTTGACTCTGGATCAGGAGGTTTGGGTTCCTTCTTCTGTCGGTAGATCTCAAACACTTTGAACAAATAACACTTTGTAATTTTATGTTGTTTTGAGCTACAACTGCTGGATAAAGCCCTGTCTGTCTGTTTCTGAAACATTTATTAGGTAATTGTGATGTTTAAAGTGCAGATTACACGTAGAAACAATTCAACCCCATGAACAGGTATGCTTCTGGGGAAACACATTTCATAGAATAAGCATACAATCACAGAATACTTTGGGTTGGAAGAAACTTAATCTAATTCCACACTCCTGCCATGGGCAGAGATACCTTCTGGTAGACCAGGTTGCTCAAAGCCTCAACCAAACCTGGCTTTGTATTCTTCCAGGCATGGAGCTACCACAGCTACTCTGGGCAACCTGTTTCAGTGTTTCACCAACCTTGTGGGGAACAATTTCCTCCTAATATCTAATGGTGCTTCCAGTATGAAGCCATCACCCCTCATTCTGTCACTCCATGCCTTCATAAAAGGCTCATCTCCAGCTGTTTTGTGCATTTTCTGCATTTCTCAGTCTCACCTTGACAGCCTACAATGTATTGCTCCTTCCAAGGCAGAAGGAAAGGTGCATACTGGAATAGAGTAGTTGTTTTCAGATTGGAAATAAATAGAAGAAGAAAAGCTTCTCTAGTATTTCTGCAGTTTCTCAGGACTCCATTTGCCTCTGAACAGGGCTGTAGTCATTTGTTACACAGGAGGTTCTGCTTTAACACGAGAAGAAACTTTTTTATGGTGAGAATGACAGCACCATGGAATGAGAGGTTGTGGAGTCTCCTTCTCTGGAGACTTTCAAAACCTGCTTGGATGTGTTCCTGTGCAGCCTGCCCTAGGTCATCTTGCTCTGACAGAGGAGTTGATGTCACTCTCCAGAGGTCGCTTCCGACCCCTGACATTCTGTGACTGGTGGTTTTGTGCAATGCTGGAAGTGCTCAGATAGGAGTCTGCCATTTAAGACCCCAAAGTAGATGAACCCATATAATTTTTACAAAGAAGGTAACGTTTTCTCCTGTTGGTGAAAGATTGCTCATATTGCGTTTAAAACTGGACCCCTAAGCTTTTGGATCTCATGAAAACATAGAAGGCATCATCACAACTGTGCCTAGGTGAGTGTAAGATTCATCTGCTATGAGTTATGACACTAAATAGTTGATGTTCAGCTTGGTTGCAGAGCAGAAATGAAGCAGGGAAGAGAAGCAGCAGAGTTAGAGAGCAGCTTTTGTGTTTGCTTTCAGTGAGATTTAGGATGTTCTTGTTTCCTTTTTTTTCCTTAAGAATGCATAATTTGGCAGCTTCGGAAGTATTATTTTGAAGAATGTTCTGCAGTTCTGTCAGTTTATCTTGTGGAGTTGACATATGCTTGGACTGGGAAGAGAGTCTGAACAGGAAGGAAGGTCCTTGTTCCTGAATGTCATTGCTGCATAGCTCTCATATCCTCGAGGATCACTAGGACAAAAGCTGAGTCAGAGCACAGCAGCAGCCTGCGCTAGAGCAAGACATGGCCCAGATCAGGATTTTGGACTGCATGATCAATCACAACTGGAGCTTTCTCTGTAACCTCTATTGTGCCTGGAGCGGTCAGGTTTGTTGTTTGCTTCTCCTTACGATTATTAATATGATTGTGTAATTTAGTAAAGGGGGGGGGGAAGGCTTTGGAGATGCTCTCTCCCCACCCCCAATCTTACCGAGGGTGTAGTATTAGAAATGTTGCCCTTTACTAAGGAGTTCTCTGGAGTTCCTAAGCATACAAAACATGCTTTGACTACATAATTGTCTTTTTTAACACTTGGAGTACTTTAGATTGTTCTCTTAATGCTTTGAGGGGGTTTCACTTGGAGTTGCAGAAAAAGATCAATACCAGCCACAGGGAGGGGGAGATGTGCCAGGATAAACTGCAGTGCTAATAAATACAAAGCTCACTTGCTGTTCTGCTTTAACAGTACTATCTGGGCTACTTCAAAATACTTGACCGTGAATATGATTTAAAAAGAAACAGCGTGGGGGGAGGTTGTTGCTTCAAACATTTACAGGATGCTATCCAGTTGTTAATGTGGATAGATTGATGGCTACCTGGCAGCTAATTGACTGGCTTACTGCAGAGCTGGGGGGGTGGGGGTAAAACAAAAATCTGCCTAGATTTTGTATGAGAATGTTTTCAAGTAGAATCCATTTCCTAAATGATTTAAAATTGCACATGCAGTTGTAATGCTGCTTTCAAGATACTTCAGGTATTACCTGCATTTCTCATATAACCTTCAGCCAGTCACTGAAGAAAATCTGTTTGATTCTGTTCTGTGGTGTAAGGGAGAGGTGAGCACTTGTTTAAAAAGTTGCAGTTTCAGTGTAGTAACTAGAGGCAGGTGATACAGAAATATTCCCACCGTAGACAAGTCCTTCGAAATAATGCACTGAACAACCCCTGGATGTGTCACGTCTGTACTGGAACTTCTTAGTTGGGAAAATACATTGCTGTGGTGGTGTTGGGTTGTTTGTTGTGGTTGGTTGGTTGTGTTTTGGTTTTGTTTCTAGATGATGCAAAAGCTGATTCATAATGTCTGGCTTTTTTGAGTTATTTCCTTAACGTTATTCACAGATAGTATCAGATTGAAAAAGACCCTCAAAGGTCATCTTGTCTAACACCTCCAACTAGATCAGGCTGTCCAGGGCCATGTAAAGTCTGATCTTGAATGTCACCGTGGATGGGGCCTCAACCACAACCCTGAGCAACCTGTTCCAGTATTTTGCCGTTCACATTGCAAAAAACTTTCTTCTGATGTCCATCCTAAATCTGTTCATCTCCAGGTTCAAACCATTGCCCTTCTGAACAGTCCTTCCCTAGCCTTCCTGTCTGTTCCCTTCAGATACTAAGGTGTAGCCATAAGGTCTCCCTGAAACCTTCTCTGGGCTAACCAGCCCCAATTCTTTCAGCATGTCTTCAAAGAAGAAGTGCTTCAGCCCTCTCACCATCTTTATGGCCTCCTCTGGACCTGCTCCAACAGTTACATTTCCCTCTTGTTTTGGGGGCCCCAGAGCTGAACACAGTAGTGTAGGTGAGGTCTCGCCAGAGTGGCAGAATTGCCTCTTTTGACTTGCTGGCCACACTGCTTCTGATGCAGCCCAGAATGTGGTAGGCTTTCGGGGCTGTAAGTGTGCATTATTGGCTCATGTCCGGCTTCTCATGCAGCAGTAGCCACAAGCCCTTCTTTGCAGGGCTGTTCTCATTTTCATCATCCCTCAGCCTGTATTGATAACAAGGATTACCCCACTCTAGATATCAGACCTTGCACTTACAGGATAAAGAGAAAACAGAAGGCTTTCTCTTAGAACCTTGATTTTTCACAGGTGCTTAGCTGATTTAAGTTTGATCTAACTTGCTGGCCTCCCATGCTTCAGAGCAATCCAGAAGAAAAAATAAAAAGCTCATGATGTGGGCAGCCTTGTGAAGTGTTTAAGTGAGTTTGATGTTTGATATACCTAGAGGGAAGGGAAAGAGTGGTTGTGAGCAATTTGAAGGTTTAACTAATACACACACATAGACATTCTTCCTCAGCTGTTTGATCTTCTAGATTTTAAGTAGAGTATGTAATGGCTGTGTAGGTTGGTTTTGGTGTTGTTGGGTTCACTGTTAACTACAAATTCTAATGAGCTGCTGCTTATAGTTTTCTTTGAAGTGAAGCTGAAAGTTAATTTAGGGGATATTACAGTGCAGCTACTCTCTTCCTATTGCACTGACATGCCATGGCAGAAGTGGAAGCTGTCAGGCCTGGTGAGACAAGTGTACTGCTTTGTGTAGGGACTTTGCCTTTCACTCTCTTCACCTAGAAGTGTCCAAGGAGGCTGCTAGTGAGGATAACAGATCAGTGACCTGTGAAATCTGAGCCTAACAGCTTTTTCTCAAGTGGAACCTCAAAACACTGCTCTGACTTGACTCATTACCTCTGTGAAGTAGTAAGTTACCCAGTCTTTTTGGCAATTTCCACTTGACCTCAGTAAAACATCAGGGGATGAGTTTAGTGCTTGTGATTTGAGAGCTGAGTTGAAGACCTACCTGCCTTACAGAAAAACTCATTTTCTTCTAAATTGTTACCAAAAATACATAATGAAGCAAGTACAAAGCTAGATAGTAGTCTGTATGTGTTACTAATGATTTTTCAAGTCAGGATACAGAGCTATGCAGAGGTTTCCTTTTGTTTTTACTTTTCATTCCCCAGCATGCATTTCCTGAAGTTTGGTTTTTAGAACACAAAGTGAACAAGTATGAAAAGGACAGGAATATTTTCTTCTGTCTACCAGGATAATTTAGATTTTACAAAAAGCACTTTGATACTGCAGCATAGAAGTGATTGGAGGCAGTTGCCCTTTGCACTCTGGCACAGCAAGCTGTTGTGTGTATTCAGAGGTTTGCAAAGGATATGCAGTGTTTCATGCTAAACCAGAAACCTCTCAAATCAAATTAGTAGATGATGTAAATCAGTGTAGTACTGTTGACATCAATGAGTTGCAGTTTGTAGTTCAAACTCTGGATGGTATTGATGGCTCTCCATGAATCATCCTTCAGAAGCCTTCCATCGTAATGTAAGAGTACGAAAATAAACCAGACTGCTCACAGAGTTTGCTTTTGTTCATGGGACAGGTTCATAACCTACCTTCTAACCTTTCTGAAAGTACTGCCAAGTACTGAAGTGTCTTGCTTCTCTATTGTCATGCATCGTGCTGAATTTGGGATGGGAGGTGGATTCAAGTGACTGCCTTTTGGGCAGTTTCGAACCTGAGTGTAATTGCAAATGTCAGATGAGTGAAAGAGGAGCATGTACAAAGATTGTATCCTGTGGGAGACCACTGTAAAGAAGTTCATGTGCAGATTTGTCTCTGGACTTAACCCAGACTGCACCAAGAGTATCAGAGATTAGTCATCCCACAATTGATACAGTCTGGCCTTGGTCACCAAGGAAGTTCTAGTGTGGGCTTTTTTGGTTTGTTGTTTCTCTTTTTCCCTTTGTTTATGGAGTTGTCTCAGTCATAACAGCATAGTGGCTGCCATCGAAGCAAGAGGAGAGTTCTTTCTGTGGAAGTGCCAAACAATGTTTTACTCGGGATCATAAGTTAGACTCATCTTCAGTAGGATGTGGGAGCTACTCCCTCTGTCTTTGTTAAGGACATCCTTTATCAGTCTTCAGCATGCAGGTGAGCTCTTGAGATGCTTGTTGTGGCTATTCTCTTTATGGACATGATGGGATATATTATTGTCTAAAGCAATAAATAGCTCCTATTCAGATGATTGTAAGAATTACTCATAGATGATGGAAAGTAAAGGCTAGAACAGTTTTAGGGTTTTTTTCCTCCTTTCATCACAAATAATCATGTATTAAGGTGTTGGATAGGGTATAGTAACCTACAGCTTGAATACATCTTGTCATCTTACCAGCAAAAAGCATTGTTCATCACTGTGCTCTGAGCAGGCTTTTGTTATGGAGGAGAGCAGACCTCCTCCTATGCTAGTCTCAATGAAGTCTTTGCTGAACAGCGTCGGTCTTTGTTTTATTGCTGCATCCTGATCTCTAAAACAATGTAAACGCCTAAAATGTTGATTTCTCAGCCACGAATATTCTTCAGAGTCTTGTAAACTTAGTTGGCCACTTAGCTGCACAGGGTGAGCCTGACAACTTTGGGTCAGAGGAACCCTCTCATCAAAGACTATACCGATGTACATGGAAGTAGATTAGTATATTGTGACATTAGAACAGCCAAGATCTCTCGTTTCTTTTTTTGAAGAGGCAGTTTTGAGTTCATTCCTGTGGGCTGTGTTTCCTGTGAGACACTGTGAGAAGATGTTGCAGGGCAAGCCTGGCTCTCGATCCATTCGAGCCCCAAAACGCAGCAGTACTGCAGCAGCTGCTGCACTGCAGCTATTGCTCTTCCTTCAGAGAATCTCTAATAACGTGACAAAAGCTTCTCAGTCTTGTGACTGAGTCACTTGGAGGATGAAATAACAAAGGTGGCTGCATTCCTTCGTAGATAGTTGCAGCCGATAACGGTTTTGAAATGTGATATTGATGTTGTCTTACTGTGCTCTTCTGTTTATCTGCTGCCTGGAGGAGGGAGGGAATATGACCTAAATCTTGCCTCATAGCAGTGCAGGGCGTGATGTTTTCAAGTTTTACTGAGCAAAAGGTGTAAAATCATCGCAGGAAATAGTTGGTGGCTTTGCTCATTGTGGGAATTGACACTGCTGGAGAAACATTTTGTAATGCTCAGGCATACAGGGAACCAACCTGGCAACAGTGAGCAATTCGAGCCGTAGTAATGGGCATGCAAAGACAAGTAGTTCCTAAATAAGCAGATATATTTGTGTTTTTGAAACAGATTTCTTCTCTCTCCCCACCTTGACTCTAGACAGAGGGATGCAAATGTAGGTGTACTCACCATAGCAGCCATTCTGGCTGACCTGCTCACCGCAAACGGTGAGCAAATAGGCAGGTCACATATGATCACGTTATAAGCCAACGTTCAAAAGCTTCTGGATTTGCAGCTAAACTGACAATCCTGTGGCCAACTTTCTCCTCTTTATCCTCTTAGTGATATCTTATCTCTGGGCATAAAGATTTAAGATGATTTTTTTCAGGTTAATGACTTAGTCATTTTTTAAAGCTTTTGGTGCATTTTATCTTTGCAAATGAAATTCTTCACTAGAAAAGTTGCTGTTCTTCCTCTGTTATATGCACAACAGATTGCAAATTTAGAGTCCTGCAATAATTTAGGGTGTTTGGATATGTGGCTTTGTGCCTCTATGCTAATCTTCCTTTATGTTTTGTATAAATAAACCCCAAAACTTTTCACTGCAGTGATTTGCACATTATATAGTATGTTCAAATTAAGTATCTTGAAACACGGGACTGGGGGGACAGTTCAGTGGTGGATTTGTCTGCAGGAGGGTATTAATAGTCCCTGAATTAGAAAGCTGGGTAGCTCCAGCTGTATATTTAGAGGTTATTTTTGAGGAGGGAAGCTGTGTGTGTGGGGATGTAAAGAATCTTAACATGATGTAGTGATGTCTTGAGCCATGTCCTCGTTTAAACTTACTAAGAACTTGAAGCTTGGTACAAATAGTTCTGCTCTCAAGTCGGTTCTTAAAGCTCTCCCCATGAGTCTAAATCTTTTGCAAGCAGAACTGGGTTCTGAGATAACAGCTCCCTTCAAATAGCTGTGTTTTTAGGGGAGCAACTTGGATTTTGTCTTCAAGTGTCAGTTCACAGATATTTCAAAGGCTTCCATTTGGTTTTGGACAGGTCAGAGAGATTTCTGCTGTACATGAAGTAAAAGCTTGAGTAAAGCAGCAGTATTGCTGTCTGCAACTACCAGGAAGGAGGCTATAGCCAGGTGGGGGTTGGTCTCTTCTGCCGGGCAACCAGCAACAGAACGAGGGGACACAATCTCAAGCTGTGCCAGGGGAGGTATAGGCTGAATGTTAGGAGGAAGTTCTTCCCAGAGAGAGTGATTGGCATTGGAATGGGCTGCCCGGGGAGGTGGTGGAGCTGCCGTCCCTGGAGGTGTTCAGGAGAAGACTGGAGGAGGCACTTAGTGCCATGGTCTGGTTGACTGGCCAGGGCTGGGTGCTAGGTTGGACTGGATGATGTTGGAGGTCTCTTCCAACCTGGTTGATTCTATGATTCTGTTGCAGAACTGAGTTCTCTTAATAGCTTAAGTTACCAACAGGTACTGTGATATCTATGCAGATGAAGTGGTGTGGCCAGTCTGATTTTTCTTGTGTTTAAAGCAGGAACAAACATTTTCTGCTTTTGTTGAAAAGTTTAGTAGATTCAGTGAGAGAGCATCATCCTCACATTTGATAGAGAGCAGGTGTCAGGTGTAGTTCTCTCTTGCTGCTGAGCCCATAAAGTGAAGCCCAAACACCAGAGTATGTTGTAGGGACAAGGAGACTGTCTTTTGGGTCATTGGGCCAACTTAGATGAATTCTTTGATCCCTGAGTGGATCTCAGTGGAGAGAAAAAGTATGAACTGAAGGAAATGTGTAAGTAGCTTCAGAGCTGACATAAGTTTAAAGCCGTGGTACATCTGGTTACTGAACAGAGGGTCTGTGCACATTGAGTTTTGCACTGTGCAGTGATTCTGGTTTTCTTAGTGGCTTCTGGCAAACCATTTTTTCCACCTGTAAATAGGTGTGTTGGAATAGTTGGAAAGTGTAGTGGAAGCTCTCTGGTAGGCTGTGTGTTTGAAGTCCATGTTGATTTAGAAAGCAAGAGAGAGTACAAAGTGTGTTGAAACTGACTTCTGTTTTTGCAGTGGTATTCTTAGCTGGGGACATGGGTGGTGTTACTGTTTTCTCCCCATTCGTAAGAAGCAGAGTGGTCATGGGCTGGCTCATGTTTGAAGTCTGTCAAAAATTCCCCATAGACTGGAAGAGTGCAGCCCTTGACAGGCAGTGACTGTGTGCAAACCACTCTGTCATTCGTCAGACTGCTGAGAAGGTTCTTTTACCATGCATTGAGTAACCTTAAAGGTTGCCTCAGGGCCGAGGAGCAGAAGCATACGTTCTGGTCTCCTGTCTCTGATATTTCCAGATCAGGCTTTTAAGGTGAGGACAAAGCATTTCCTATTATTAACAAGCAGCCATAGAACAAGCAGAGAAGGAAAAGCTTTGCTCCGACTAAATTAAGATCACATGACATTTTGCTCTTTGCAACCAGCCCTGCAGATGTTTCCTCTCTTTCCACTTTAAGGATGTAGCTGTTAAGAGGGGAGGCTTTAGCTAATGAGCCTATAAGAAAACAAGGAAGCTCTCGATTTCTTTTTGTTTTTAATGGTTGTTTTTTCTGACTAAATTTAATAATGTGAGCTCTGTATTTTATTATTGTAAATAGTAAATGTAAGATATAAAGAAAAACACATTGTGAAAGTAGTTTGCAGTTACTCTCTCTCTTGGTGGTGTTGCTTTAAGTTGACTGTTACTCTGTGTGGAAGTCCTGATCTAAAATGAAGTGGACTTAATTACTAAGATTTGTTTCAAAGCGAAAGTACAGGTTTTGAATGTGAACAATCTACTCCAAATACATGTGGATGTGCACATAAACTATAGTAGACTTTTGTGTATATCTGTATGTAGGCCCCCATACATTTAGATGATATGTTAGGGTCATCTTAGAGTTGAAGAAACTTGCTAGTATCTAATGTTCTGGAGGGGATCTGGTGAGTTTGTTTTGCTGCTCTGCTTTGGTGAGACCTTACCTGAAGTGTTGGGTCCAGCCCTGGGGCTCCCAACACAAAAAAGACATGAACCTATTGGAGAGGGGGTCCAGAGGAGGCCATGAAGATGATCAGAGCTCTGGAGCACTTCTCCTGCAAAGACAAGCTGACAGAGTTGGTGGCTATCACCACTGGAAAAGAGAAAGCTCTGGGTGACTGTACAGCAGCATTTCAGTACCTGAAGGGGATCTACAAAGAGTGGGGAAGGACTGTTTAGAAGGGCTTACAGTGGTAGGATAGGTGGCAATGCTTTTAGACTGGATCAGGGTGGATTTAACGTGGACATGAAGACTAAGTTCTTTATAGTCAAGAGTGCTAAAATACTGGAACAGGTTGCTCATGGATGTGATTGAGACATTCAAGATCAGACTTGGCCTGGCCCTGGGCAGCCTGATTTAATTGGAAGTGTCCCTGCTGACTTCAGTGTGGTTGGACAAGATGACCTTTGAGGGTCTCTTCTAACATGATGCAATCTGTGAATGTGTAGAGTACCATAAGGAGAGCATAAGCTGTGATAAGCTTCATGTCCAGAGGGTTGTTTTATTTGGTTTGTGAGCACCTTGACTTTACCAAGAACTGCAAATACTGTTTGTTTCTCCTGTGGATGACTGTGCTTACAAAAAGAGTATACAGGATCGTGTGTCCCTCTGTTATTCTCCTTCCCATTCCCTCCAGCCAGCTCTGAGCCTGCATGGTGTGTGGCTGTAATGCGTGTCTCCTTCCCTCTGCCTCCCAGCCATCTGCTGTGCTGGCACACACTTTGGTTCTGAAAGGTTGCAGATTTCCCACTTACTTCATAGATTTGGAGCAGTCACATATTGCTTTCTTGAGCCTTTCTCCTTACCTGGGCTTGGTTTGAGGCTATGATTTATGTATTTTGAGTTGGCTCGTTCACATCAGCGCAGAATAGTGGCATCCTGGAGTGGATTAGAAGGAGTAGTGGTTAGTAGGTCGAGAGAGGTTCTGTGCACCACCTTCTCTGCCCTGGGAAGGCTGCATCAGGAATACTGTGTCCAGTTCTGGGCCTGTCAGGTGAGAACCACCTCAGGGAAGTGCTTGAGAGAGTCCAGTGCAAAGCCACAAAGATGCTGAAGGCAGTGGACCATCTTCCTGCTGAGGGAGTTTGGGCTCTTCAGCTTGGAGCAGAGGAGCCTGAGAGGTAACCTCATTCATATTTATAAAGATGTGAGGGCAATGTCAGAAGGACAGAGCCAGGCTCTGCTCAGTGATGTTCAGTGATAAGACAAGGGGCAATGGGTGCAAGCTGGAGCAGAGGAGGTTCCATGTGAACATAAGGAGAAGCTTTTTCACTGTGAAGGTGATAGAGCCTTAGAACAGGCTGCCTAGAAAGATTATGGAGACAGTGAAAACCTGCAAAGATGCATTCTGTGGCCTGCTGTAGGTGATCCTGCTCTGGCAGGGAGCTTGGACAAGATTCTGTGTAACTAAAAGAATATTTGAGGATTGTATTCCATCTGGGTGGTATTCACACTGCTGTAAGAAAGGGGTAGGTTTGCTGCCAGGACCATCTCCTAGCAAATATCTGCATTAACTTTGGGTAGTCCCCTAAAAAGGACCTGTTGCTGTGGCCATTTGGGCTTAGTGCAATAAGAGAACATCAAAATGATGACAGGTGGGCTCCTTTGAGACAGACACCTAGACCTCTGGTCACTCCAAGTTGTGTTCACATCTTTATTGCCTTGCCCAAGCTATGGAGTGTCTTGTCTTGTTATGGCTATTTGCAAGACTTACTAGGGAGCTAAGTGAGGAAGAGTTGCTCACAGAGCTCCTCACTGCTGCTAGCAGCTGCTCAGGGCTCACCTGGCAAACATGAGAAATGGTATTGCTCCTCCTTGCCCTTAAGCTTGTGGCAGTCACTAGTAATTCATTTCTGATATTGAAAGTGTTTGTAGTAATTTTCTTGCCATCTGGAGTCATAAAGCATCTTGGATCATGTTCTAGAGAGAGTTCAATTCTTCAGTTTGTTTTTATTGTCCATTCCAGTGACTACGTCTCCTTCAGCTGCAGCTCAAGAGAAATGTTAGTGGTGGAGAATGTTGGCAAATATCCTCATGTATGCATGGCCCCCACCCTGTGAGAATGGCAAGATGGGATCCCTGAATTTTGGAGTTAAAGAAGTCTTCCTCTGGAGACTGATCCTGGAAACTGATCTAAATTTCCTTTTTTTTTTTTTCTTTTTTTGTCTCTGTCTTTGTGAGAAGCTACTGCATGGAAGCAAAGTTCTGCACACCAGCTCCAAAAGCAAGCTGTTTTCTGCTGTTAGCAGTGGTCTCAAAGAGACAAGGTCTTGCATGGGCCAGGTTTATCTGTCTCTGGGAATGCTATCTGCAGATGCTTGTATGTGTGAGGACTTGGACTCCATTATCTCCACATCTCTGCTTGCTCTTGTGGTAAGAGTGGTTCGGTAGCTGTTTGAGCTTTGAGAGCTTGTTTGCCTCTTGTTTCCCCTATCAGAGCTTCATGGCAAGGCAGCTTCCTACTGAAAACAGGCTCTGCAGTTCCCACTGTTGGGCTTTCAAGTACTTCCTTCAGTTTTCCTAAGTATTTTGATACTGAAGTGGACAAGATGGAGACACACATTCTGTCTCATGCTCTGAAGGTCTTGTTACCTGTCAGTAGGTCCATCATGATCTTTTGAGTGGGAACCATCTCCCTCTGCCCTCTTCTGCAAAAGAATGGAAGAATACTTAGGGATGTTATGTCGTGGGCATGGCATTTTACAATGTGGTTTAATGACAATGATGGTTGGACTTGATTACCTTAGAGAGGTCTTCTCCAACCATAACAGTTCTGGGGTAGGTGACTCAGATTGCCTGATTCTGCTGTTCACAGTGTGTTATTAGCAGTGTCACTGTAGATAAAAGCTTGCTCCTCCTGAACTACTCTCACTCCAGCCTGCTCTGTTGTGGTCATGTCTAGTTTTGCTGAAGTGCTACTAATAAAAAGTGTGTGTCAGCACATGATAAATGTCAGCAATTACATAAATCAATGTCTGTACTGCTGTGTTGTATATATTGTACTGTGAACTTGTAATTGAGAGTTGAACTCATTATTGGAAAGAGGGAAGCTTTTATTTTGAACATCACAGTGATTTATTTCTACTTAGGGAAGTTCAGTTTGGCATAGGGACAGGTCACTTAGCCATGCCCAGGTAATGTTCCTATTTCTAAAAGGTGGAGAAGTGAAAATGTGCTTGGTGATGAAATGAGAAATCACAGGAGTACTCAGTGGCAGTGTTTGAACATGATGAGTTTGGGGAGAGGATGCACAGAGGAGAGCTGGAATCGAGCTTAAAGTTTGCTATCAAATCTAGCATGAATAGCTGCAAAATACTTAATTGCTGGTTTTCTCCCTTTTTCTTCCTCTCTTTATGCAAATTCTGGATGCATTTTGATTGTTTTTCCTAGTATTGGCTTGTGTCCAAGATCTTGCATCTGGGATTTTTATAGGTTTTCTTTCATGCCACCAATTTGGCAGACTGATGTCCATCCATCATTGCGGCTTTTGGAGACAGTGATGGTTATACTTTCTAGCTGCCTTGTGAGGATAGAAAATGATGGAAGACTTCTTAGAGGAAGGAGCACTATGCATGTACTGCCAGGCTATTCTTCTTTGCCTGGATTTCTGTCCTTGCCAACATCCTTCCTGCGTATTTAGAGGAAGACTACAAGATTTTGTCAAGCATAAAAGTCAGAAGTTTGAACAAGTGGGTATTTGACATGTAGGTCCTGGGGTCTCTTCATTCCAGTTGTTCTGCTGGTCTTTCAGCAGGGTTTTTTTTTTTTAGAGGCTGAGCCCTCATGTTTATTTAAAGCAGAAAGCAGTGTCCTGGATACCTGGAGGGATGGATTTATGTAAGGTATCACCTCTGTGTCAGTAATTACTCTTCTCGGACTGGAAATGACTTCTATGTAAATTGTTGTTTGTACGTTCCAGTTTGATTTAAAGACATTAGAAGTGTCTTTTCTCACTGTGGCCTGAGACCATTTCACCAAGTGATCACAGCATTTGCCTTCCTAAACATCACTCATCTTCCCTGAAATCTTTGATATATGACCTTGAGGAGAACTGAAAAGACTTACTTTGCATCTTGTATGAATGATCCTGCTTTGGGTACCACTAAGATAAAACACGGGCTGGTTTTCTTTGGGTGCTGGATATGCCTCCCTCTCTGTGCTGCAAACAAGGATGGTGTGAATACATCTTGAAGAAAAGGTGCAGAAGTGTTTCATCTGTGTCTGAAGCCTCAGAACCACAGAACCTTAGAGGTTGGAAGGGGCTTTCAGAGATCAAGTCCAACCCCCCTGTCAAAGCAGGATCACTTAAAGGTAGTTCATGCAGGAGTGCATCCAGGTGAGTTTTGAAAGTCTCCCGAGAAGGAGACTCCACAACCTCTTTGGGCAGCCTGTTGCAGTGCTCTGTCGCCTCGCTGTAAAGAAGCCTCTCCTCATGTTGAGGTGAAACCTATGTTCCAGTTTGTTTCCTATTTGCTCCTTGTTCTCAGAATACAGCGGGGCTGTGTGCCTTGGAGAGTTTGTGGTGGTTTTCTGTCATACCTGAGGACCAGGGAAACACCTCCAGTGTGGATTAACCTTTTGCTTTGAGTTTGCTTCTGTGCACAGATCCCAGTCTGTAACCACAGGAGAAAATGAGTAAGGATGGAAGGGGATGTACTGTCCTCTAAGTCTGGTAGCATTTCTTCTTTCTTAATTTCTGATCAGACAGGTGTAGCAAAAATAGAGGTTTATATTGTGTTTGTTAATTAGTTGATATTTATTACTGCTTCATTTGACTTTCCTAGCCTTTAGCAAAGCAATTTCAAGTTCTCCATATGATTTGTAGTAAAAGGTTCAGTGGCTTGTAACTTAATTTAAAACTCATCAGTGGAAGAACCTGGTTATTGGAGAAACAAAGGTTGACTTGCAGTGAAACTTGCAACATCTTCCTGCCCACATGGATGGGATTTTTTTTATCCCGTTAGGTAGCCATAGCAAGAAAAGACACTTCTAGTTTTGTTTTTTGTCTGCCTTCCTCTGTTACCTTTTTAAAGATCCTTGTACTTAGTCACATTAAAATAGGACCAAACTATTCTAGAAAAGCCTTTTTTCCCCTTTGGAATTGCAGATTTAGGAGGACAGTTAGCTAAGTGATAACTACTTTGGTACAGAAACCAGGGAAAACAAATGACCCAATAAAAGAGACATCACTGTTTTCAAGTGAGCTCAGCATTTGTTAGAGAACTTAAAATATCCTGTTGGTGTCTTGAGAATTTAGAGATTAATAACTATATTAAAATATTTCTTTGCTCTGTCTTATGTCAGTAAAAAGTAACATTATAGCTATTGAGTCAGTAAAATAAGTACCATCAGCTTTTCTATCCAGCATATATCTAGTTGAACTATTAGTTCAGTGTGCTAGTTTGAAGCAAGCTGGAATGTTTTGGTAGAAGAACTAGATAACGGGCAGTGAAATGAAAAACAATTGTGTCTACTTCTCTCACAGTCACGCTGAGAACTCTGGGAAGAAGAAAGACTTTTTCTCCATTTTGTCTCTCACTCTTGCTTTTGCCTTAGACCTGGTTACATCTTATTAACCCTGCTCCTACTAACCTTGCTCCCTAACCTCTTGGCTGCACCTCTTTTCTTCCTGAGAACTGGGGTAAGGTTGAGAGGGCCGGGGGGAGGTGTTGGGGTGGTTTGAGAGCCCCTCCTGGGGACTCAGGTTTCTGGGAGGGGAGTTGTGCTTTTGTATTGTTTATCCTTTGTATATTTCTGTATATAATTGTATATAACTGTATATATTGTAAATAGCTGCTTGTAAATTCTGCTAGCTGTAAATAAATTGCTTCACCTATATTCCCAGGGTCCGTCTGAGTTAGCTGGGGCAAATTCAAAAGTGTGGGGGGGCGGGGTAACCCCCAAACCATCACATTTTTAATTGGCTTTCCCAACGTGGGGCTAGAGATTTCAGTGAGTGGAAATTAGCTCTGGGAATTAAGATGAAGCTAATCAAGCAGCTATTGTACTTGGTGGGGATTGCTGTGTGGCCTGTTTTCTGGTTTTTTGTGTACAACTGGATCAAAGATCAAATTGGTTATTTCTTGCTTCATGTAGTTTTTAAGAAGGCTAAAGTTAAGCTTTCAAACATGTTCTGGAGCTGGGGTGATTTCATTCTTGGTTATGCTGGTTTTAGTGTCACTGAGAATATTACTAGTGATATTACAAGAGTTTTTGTCAATAATGTGACGATCAGTCAAAATGCTGCTTTATCTACTGCTCTCATGAGGGTCATCCAGCCCCAAACTGAAATGCCAAGTCCATGCAAGGATTTTTACAGAAAAGAGATTGTGACGGGTTTGGTCTGCAGTAATCTGGCTCTTATGATTTTAATATTCATATTAATTTTGGCATTATGTGTGAAAAATTCAAAACCAGCTTCTGTAAGAGCTAGGAAAAATTCTGTGTCTCAGAAGCAGTCTCTTTCACAGCAAAACAAGGGAACACAGTCATCGGCTTCCCCCTTGCCAGCCTCTGCCCCTCCTTCTCCAAGTGCTGGGAACACAGCCAGTGTTCCCGCCAATAACGTAAACAATGATAAGGATAACCAAAACAAGCCACAGAGTTTAGCAGGAGCCTCAGGAGCACAGGCAAATACCCAAAATCAGAATGTCCCTAGCAACAATCAAAACACCTCAGGGTTGGCAGGCATCCCAGGAGGACAGGCAAACAATTCCACTAGTGCTGGTAACGCTAGCCCAGTCAGTCCAAATCCTAATGACACCAGCTCAGCTAATTCAAACCCCCAGCCAGCAGACCAGAACCAAAATCCTCCTGTTAAAAGCAAGGCAGACTTGAACTCACAAGCTCCAGGTCAGACCCCTAAGGATTCAAACCCTCCAAGTCAGACTCCTAAAGATTCAAAGCCTCCAGCAGACACATCCAAGTCTGTTGCTGCTCAGGCCCTTCTGGCACCTGCTAAGGCAAAAGCTAAGACAAAGAGTGGTTCACAGGAGGATGTAAGAGAGGGGACCTCTGGTGATCAGCAGCAAGAGGAGGAAGAGGAGGCAGTTAGTCTGCGAGACCTTGTAGATGTGCTGAGACAACAATACTCAAGTGAGAGGAGTGCTGTGAGGTTAGCTGCCAGGAGAGAGGATGGTTCCAATGAGTTTAGGAATGCTATGAGGAAGATTGTGTTAGGCCAGGCACCACCAGATCAACAGGAAGAGGAGGAGGAAGATGACATCCAAGGCTCCAAGGATCCACTCAGAGAGGTCAGGGAAGTTAGGAAGGAATACACAAGGGAATCAGGTGAGCCAATCCTAAGCTGGCTAGTGAGATGCCGAGGCATTGGTGCTAATGCTCTGCAGGTAGGAGACAAGTCTGCCAAGCAGCTGGGACCACTCACTAAGGAGAGTGGAGTGGACAAACACCTGGCAAGTCCTCTTGGTAGGGTTAGCTTGTGGACACGCCTTTTGTTGGCTGTGGCTATGAGATATCCTTCCCAAGATGATTTGCCATGGGCTGCCAAGAAGTGGAACACCGTTGAGCAGGGAATTAAGCTTCTGAAGGAGTTTGCTGTGAAGGAAGTGCTTTATGGAGATCATGGTACTCATGAGCCTGATGATATTCCTTTGGGAACAGGTCTCATGAAGAAGCTGATTAAGCTTGCTCCTTCATCCTATGCTAACATCTTGGCCAGCAAATTCCTAGCAAGGAGTGATAATGGAAGATCTTTCACTGTTGGTGAATTCACTGACCAGCTCAGGCAGATTGAGGACAGCTTGTCACATTCTGGTATAATCTGTGCCATAAAGACTATGACTACAGAGATGAAAGATAGTATTGAGAATGGCATTAGAAATGGCATGAAAGAACTGAAGGAGGATCTCAAAAATCTGGTAAAGGATACCATTCCTGCATCATCTGAATGGGTGCATGTTTCTGCAGTCAGGAACAGACGCCCACCTCCTGCAAGGCAATTCCAGCCCAGGAGGAGACAAATTCCACCCAGACAGCAGCAATCACGTGCGTCACTGTGGATACTTCTGCGTGACACATATGGTGAGAACATGAACAAATGGGATGGTAAACCTACTCCAGCTCTTTCAAAGAGAGTCAGGGAACTGCAGAGTGGCAGAAACAGAGGCAATAATGCCAGGAAAGTAGCTGTCACTTCTTCAGCTCCTGAGAGCAACTGCAATTGTTCCAACAGTTGCAGTTCCTCTCGCAACAACACCAATCACTGTGTACACCCCACATGCCATGTTCAGCATTAGGGGTGCCCTGCCTCCAGCCAGGAGGAGGAAAGGGATAGTGGAGAGAACCGAATCTATTGGAATGTATTCATTAGGTGGCCTGGCAGTTCAAGAGTTCGGAAATACAGGGCTTTAGTTGACACAGGTGCTCAGTGTACTTTATTGCCATCAAATTGTAAAGGGACAGAGTCCATTTCTATTTTTGGAATCACTGGTGGATCTCAAGAGTTAACTAAGATACAAGCTGAGATCAGTTTAACTGGTAAAGAGTGGAAGACACATACTATTGTAACTGGTCCTGATGCGCCTTGCATTTTGGGAATTGACTTTTTGAGACAAGGTTGTTTCAAAGATCCTAAGGGTCATAAATGGGCTTTTGGAATAGCATCTGTAGAGATTGAGGATGATAAATTGAAATTGTCTATTAGACCTGAACTTTCTGATGAATCTGCAGTTGTGGGACATCATGACATAGAGGACCTGGAAGTGCCAATTGCAACCCAAACTGTTCATCATAGGCAGTACAGAACTAACCGTGACTCTTTGTTGCCCATTCATCAGCTGATTCGTCAATTGGAGAGTCAGGCTGTCATCGAGAAAGCTCATTCACCTTTCAACAGTCCCATCTGGCCTGTGCGCAAACCTACGGGCGACTGGAGACTGACAGTTGACTTCCGTGCCCTCAACGAGGTGACACCACCCATGAGTGCAGCTGTGCCGGACATGCTGGAACTCCAGTACGAGCTGGAATTGAAGGAGGCTAAATGGTATGCAACCATAGACATTGCTAATGCTTTCTTCTCTATTCCCATAGCAAAGGAGTGCAGGCCTCAGTTTGCATTCACCTGGAGAGGAATCCAGTATCAGTTCAACCGTTTGCCTCAGGGGTGGAAACACAGCTCAACCATCTGTCACTCAGTCATTCACAATGCACTGGAGAAAGGTAAAGCTCCAGAGCACATCCAGTACATCGACGACATCATTGTGTGGGGCCAAACTGCTGAGGAAGTCTTCGAGAAAGGTAACAAAATCATTGACATTCTGTTGCAAGCAGGTTTTGCCATTAAGAGAGACAAGGTCAAAGGACCTGCCAAAGAAATTCAGTTTCTGGGAGTGCGGTGGCAGGATGGTCGCCGTTACATTCCTCAGGATGTGATTAACAAAGTCTCTACCATGGCAGTTCCCACCAGTAAGAAGGACACACTTGCTTTTCTTGGTGTGGTGGGATTTTGGAGACTACACATTCCTGGTTTCAGTCAGATTGTCAAACCTCTGCATGATGTGACTCGTAAGAGAAACAATTTTGAGTGGGGACCTGAACAACAAGCAGCCTTTGATCAGATCAAACGAGAAGTAGTCCATGCAGTGGGCTTGGGTCCTGTGAGATCTGGTCCGGACATTAAAAACATTCTGTACACGGCTGCCAGTGACAATGGTCCAACTTGGAGTCTTTGGCAGAGAGCTCCAAATGAGACACGTGGTCGTCCACTTGGTTTCTGGGGACGTTGTTACAGAGGTTCAGAGACAAATTACACTGCAACTGAGAAAGAGATACTAGCAGCCTATGAAGGAGTGAAAGCAACTTCTGAAGTGATTGGAACTGAGTCACAATTGCTTTTAGCTCCTAGACTGCCAGTTCTTAACTGGATGTTCAAGGGCAAAGGTTCATCACCACATCATGCCACAGATGCAACCTGGTCTAAATGGATGGCTTTGATAACCCAACGAGCACGAATGGGTAATCTTGACCGACCTGGTCTGGTGGAGGTGATCACCAACTGGCCGGAAGGCACAGACTGTTCCAAACCTCCAGAGGAGAAAATAACTCGTGCTGAGGAAGCTCCTCCCTATGGTGATCTCTCTGATCAGGAAAAGAACTATGCTTTGTTCACAGACGGTTCCTGTCGTCTTGTTGGGAGCAAGCGAATATGGAAGTCAGCGGTTTGGAGTCCAACCAGGAGAGTTACCGAAACGAAAGATGGAGAAGGAGAATCCAGTCAGTTCGCTGAGGTAAAAGCTGTTCAACTTGCTCTTGATGTGGCTGAACGTGAGAATTGGCCTATCCTTTACCTCTACACCGACTCGTGGATGGTAGCCAATGCTCTATGGGGTTGGCTGAAGGACTGGAAGAAGAATGGTTGGCAGAGGAAAGGAAAGCCTATTTGGTGTGCTGATCTATGGCAGGACATTGATGCACGGCTGGAGAGAACTCCAGTGAAGGTGCGGCACGTAGATGCACACATGCCTAAGAGCAGAGCAACTGAGGAACATCAACATAATCAGAAGGCAGATCAAGCTGCTAAGATTGCTCAAGTTGATACCAACTCTGAACTTGACATTGACCTTGATTGGAAACACCGAGGTGAGCTGTTCTTAGCTCGGTGGGCCCATGACTCATCTGGACATCAAGGCAGAGATGGAACGTACCGATGGGCTCGCGATAGGTCAATTGACTTGTCTATGGACGCTATCACCCAAGTCATCTATGACTGTGACATTTGTGCTGCTATTAAGCAGGCTAAGCGAATCAAGCCCTTATGGTATGGTGATAGATGGTCAAAGTACAAGTATGGAGAAGCCTGGCAGATTGACTACATCACTTTACCTCGATCACGTTCTGGCAAGCAGTATGTGCTGATGATGGTAGAAGCCAGCACTGGATGGTTGGAAACCTATCCAGTTCCACATGCTACTGCACGTAACACCATTGTTGGTTTGGAGAGACAGATCTTGTGGAGACATGGAACTCCAGAGAGAATTGAGTCAGACAATGGTACTCATTTCAAGAACAATCTTGTGAAAAACTGGGCCAAAGAGCATGGTATTGAATGGATCTATCACATACCCTACTATGCACCAGCTTCAGGGAAGATTGAGCGCTACAACGGTTTGCTGAAAACCACCCTCAAAGCCATGGGGGGTGGAACTCTGAAAAACTGGGACAAACATTTAGCACAAGCTACTTGGTTGGTAAATAGTAGAGGTTCAGTAAACAGAGCAGGACCTGCACAATCAGATTTGGTCCAAACAGTAGACGGTGATAAAGTTCCTGTTGTACATGAGAAGAATCTGTTAGGGAAAACTGTTTGGGTATTTTCTCCTTCGGGCGAAGGGAAACCTGTCCGAGGGGTGGTATCTGCTGAAGGTCCTGGTCATACATACTGGGTAATGCAGGAGAATGGTGAAATCCAGTGTATTCCACAGAGAAATTTAACCTTAGCTGAGAGAGTTTAAATTCAAGCTGTTAGGAGTTTTCTGTTCTAGGTAACATCGGCGCCCAACACTGAGAGAATCTACGATAGAATCTACAGTATGTGAGCACGAACCCAATGTCACCTGGGAGTCCCTGTTCTGAGCTTTTGAATCACCTACATCTGATTGAAGTGTGAACTGAACTTGTATATATTATTTTAGTGTAAATATTGGTTTAGATTAGATTGGATAATTCTCAGCGATACTCTGAGCGAAGTAGACAGGGGTGGATTGTGCTAGTTTGAAGCAAGCTGGAATGTTTTGGTAGAAGAACTAGATAACGGGCAGTGAAATGAAAAACAATTGTGTCTACTTCTCTCACAGTCACGCTGAGAACTCTGGGAAGAAGAAAGACTTTTTCTCCATTTTGTCTCTCACTCTTGCTTTTGCCTTAGACCTGGTTACATCTTATTAACCCTGCTCCTACTAACCTTGCTCCCTAACCTCTTGGCTGCACCTCTTTTCTTCCTGAGAACTGGGGTAAGGTTGAGAGGGCCGGGGGGAGGTGTTGGGGTGGTTTGAGAGCCCCTCCTGGGGACTCAGGTTTCTGGGAGGGGAGTTGTGCTTTTGTATTGTTTATCCTTTGTATATTTCTGTATATAATTGTATATAACTGTATATATTGTAAATAGCTGCTTGTAAATTCTGCTAGCTGTAAATAAATTGCTTCACCTATATTCCCAGGGTCCGTCTGAGTTAGCTGGGGCAAATTCAAAAGTGTGGGGGGGCGGGGTAACCCCCAAACCATCACATTCAGGTATCCCATTTCTTGGACTTGATGGAAGTTGAAGGTTGATAAATGCAGCTGAAGCAGGTCCTGATTAGCACCACCTGTCTCTGTGCTTTTATTGAGCTATTGGTAGGTAGTCACCTGCTTGCTCTGGAGGTTTTTTTTCCTTTTAAATATACATTTATGCTTCAGTAAACATAGTTTGAGCAACCTTTACATTTACAATGCAACTTCTACTTTCAGAATGCTTCACAAATAAGTCATTTACGGTCAAAACAAAACTCCAGGTCTGCCTGTAAATTGGTTCTATGATTAAAGACTGGCTTTGAATAACATGCGTATTGGAGAGATAACCTTCTCAGAATGAATTCTTTTTTCTTAAGGCTTATATGATGGGAAATTACTGATTTGAGACTTAATTGGGCATAGTATCATTTCCTGCTTCTCCATAATTCTCTCAGTCGTGTGTTATACTCAGTGATTTGTGTCGTTCTTTAAGGCGCCATCTGAATTTTCATGGATGCTTACATTGCTCAGAAAAAAAGGGTTAAATCCAATATCAAAACCCAACTCTGCATTTTACAGTGCACTTAAGGCATCTGTTGTATGTCCTTGTAATTGCCTATAACAGGAAATGGTGCTTTGAGATACTTTGTGCAGAAACCTTGTATGAAGAGCTCCTGAGGGAAATGATGTTTGATTCATTTTTAGTAGCCTGGGATTCTTCAGTCCTTGAACTTGATTGTGTGCATTCTGACTCCCATTGGGAGCATTGAATCTGCAGGAAAAAAAACTTGGGGATCTTTTCTAAGGAGTATGGCAAAATAATCTTTTGGAGGGGTGGGGTGTAGATTTTATGTGAAATTAAAATAAACCAGAGCATTCAGCTTTCATTCTCTTGAAATGCAAATTAGTCGACTCAAAAGACAAATTACCTTAAAGCTATGAGATAAATATGTATTTGTAACTTGATTACTGACCTCTTTGGCTCACGAAAAACACCACATAGGAGCTCTGCCTTCAGTAGCATTCGTGCCTATGCTAAACATCATCTGTTTCTTGCTTGCTGTCCTACATCCTTGTTTTGTTTTGTGTTTTTGAAAACCTTTTTCGCTGTGTTTTTAAAGCCTTCTCTGGCAAGAGACAGTCTGAGGGGCGTGCTGTGGTTGGGCATGTCACAGGGTTACTCAGCAGATGTTCCCTCTCCTTTTCTTTGTAATTCAAATTGAGTGTTGTTCCGTGTGACTGTGAAAGTTGCTATTGAACATACAGAGTACTTGCCTCATAGTACTGCCTCCTGCTGTCCTGTTGGCAGAGCTTGTAGGGGGGCTCAGGTTGGCGTGAAGATAACCTCAGTTCTGGCATGCTTTTCCAAGAAATCATGCATTTTTGAACCGTTCTTAGTTCAGCAACTTAGAATCACAAAATCCTTTCGGTTGAAAAACACCTTCAAGATGGAATCCATCTGTTTTCTAAGGCTGGTGCTAACCAGTGTCCCTCAGCACCACATCTCTGCCTCTTTGAAGCACCTCTAGGGATGGGGATTCAACCACCTCCCTGGGCAGCCTGTGCCAGTGTTTGAGAAACCTTTCAGAGAAAAAGTTCCTTCTGATCTCCAACCTAAACCTATTCTGGTGCAACTTGAGACTGTTTGCTGTTGTCCTAGCACTACTTCTTTGGGAGAAGAGACTAACCTCCACCTGGCCCCTGCCTCCTTTTAGGGAATTCGGGAGACACAGGATGTCTCCCCTCAGCCTCCTTTTCTCCAGTTCTCATAGCTGCTCCTCACCACACCTGCTCTCCAAAGACCTGTGTTTTGAACTGACATTACTTAAGTACAGCAAAACGTTTTGTCTAGCAGGGAGGGTTTTGTTGGAAGAGAGAGTCAGGTACACTCTAGACTTATATTTATCAGTGTCAACCTTACTGCTTACACACCTGTAAGGCTTTGTATTTGCTCATTTACATGTTGGATGTTGTGTGATACCTGTGGTTGTTTCCAAGTGTTCAAAACTTCAGCATCAAGCATTGCCTATAAAAAATTACAAGAGGAGATTGCAAAGGAATGCTAAATATATGGGTTGCTGCCCATCACTTAATAGAGGAAATCACTGTCATTTTTTAGAGGTCAGGGATTGATTTGGGGTTTTGTTTGGGTTTTTTTTTTGGTGTTTTTTTTGAGGAGCTTTTTTTGCCATTTCACTAGGATCAAGATGTTCTTACTGGCTCCAGTTTCAGTTCATCTTAGGAGACTTAAAGACTGAGAAGGGACACATCTGTGCAGCACTGAAGAAATAACTTAAGTTTGAAATCTGAGCAAATTGGTGGAGGACACCTTGAGAGCAAACCCTCATCCTTAGTCTGATGGGTCATGTAACTTTCACCTTAATCTTTGCACAGCTTGAACCGCAATCTCAAGCCACTTGTTTTGGCCCAGTTCTCCCTGAGTTTTCATTTGCCAGTCATCTCGTTGTGCAGTCTTTTTGCTTTCACATTAACACCTGAAAATGATTTAAGATGATGGATGAGGGCAGACTGGCCTGAGGTATAGTTCTTGATATTTATTATTGGTCTTTCCAGAATCTACTCATAATCTCTTTAGGCTGTTAGAGGAGCAGAGTTTTATCTGGCTGCTCTGGATCCTCTGCATTGTCTGGTTCCAGAACTGGCTCCTTTTCTTGTCTTGGCTGTAGCAACAAGACCCTTCTCCATTTGTGTCCTTTGTGTTGCTGCTAAAAGAGGGTTTTTGGAGCAAAGGAGGCTGGTCTTTGAAGCACTGGCTAGTACTTGCTTATCCTTCCTGCTGGGTATACCAGGATGTGGGTTTCCAAGGACAGACTGAAGCATTTGTGTAGAAATGTGTCATGCTTTACACATCTGAATGCCGAATGTTGTTCTGGTGGGTTAACTCTTAGCAAGCAGCTGCACCACTTTCCTTACAGTAATGCATGCTGTCATCATTGTGGTTCGAGTGGAAATGCTTTATCTTCTCAGTAGATGTTGATTGGAATTGGCTGGGCCCACCTTGCCAAGAAGCACTGCAATTTGAGATCCCAGCTGTAAGGCTGAAGCAAAAGGGATTATTTTGGAGCAGCCCAGGGAGAAAACTGAGCAGTAAATTCTGACATGTATAGGGCAGTGGCTGAGCCACAGCAGCAGAGCTACAGGAGTACAAGACCACCATTATTTCTCTTTGAATACCCTTTGAATAGGCTATAGGATCTGGTATCTAAATTTGTTTCACGCATCATTGAACTAGAATATTTGGGGGGGGGGGGGCACAGGGTTCTGCATGCTCTCTTTGTATGTCTTCTGCCTTTGATTTGAAATGTTGTGTGTTGTGGTACTAAACTTTGAAAATTGAAATGGGAGATTTTATATAACATGAAAAGATTAAAATATTGTTATGATGGTATGTTTTTCGAGTCATAGGCATGTACAACTACCACTAAGGGAAAAAAACCCATCAAAAGTCTTATTTTTGCATGAGAGAAAGGATTGCAGTAAGATTGTAAAAGAAAACTAGACTTTTTTTAACTTGTGTGCTTAAAGTTTGCATTGTGAAATGTTCAGAGAAAGTAGTTAAGGATAGAAAAAACAAAGGTGGAGTTCAAGTGCGGCTGGAGGAAAAGAAGCATCAGCTGCCTTCTTGCTGAGGAATCCTAACCAGTTGCCTGTGTTCTTCAGTTCTATTCTACTTTTTTAAGTTAGGAGATACTAGTTGAGAAAACCACGCCTGCATTGTGAGGAAGAATTAGTTTACCACATGTGAGAGCTGTGTGCACCCAGAGTTGGTGTCTCAGAAGACACAGGATTGTATCTGAAGTAGAAAGTAATTAAAATATGAAGGCTGTGCTCTTTTCCTGGGGTTCATTTGGGCCCCTCACTGTTGTGTGTTCAGTTTCTTGTGATCTAACATAATTCAAGAATAATTCTTTATGTTGCTGTGACCAGAGGTGTAATGCTGGAAGGGATGCTGCTCTACAGGGCATTTCTCTTCAAAATATGAGTGAGCATCAAGTTGGTTTGGTTATGGGGAAAGAAATGAGGTTTTCGAGTACCCAGGAATATTTAGTGTGTGTGTTTGTGGTTTGGGGGCTTTTTATTTTACTGAAGAAATAATTCCCCAAGTGGTAACTTCTGTGTCTCTTTTTCTTTCTTTTAGGCATCAAAAAACAAAGAGGGAAAAGAGCAGAGTGAAGTTGTATCACCATCAGAGGAAGAAGAAACTTTCTCTTGGCCTGGCCCCAAAACTGTCGTGCTAAGGAGGACTTCTCAGGGTTTTGGCTTCACCTTAAGACACTTCATAGTTTACCCTCCAGAATCTGCAGTTCAAATTTCATTTAAGGTAAGTTAAATAATAAATCACTTACAGCTTTATTATCCTATTTTAGGGTCAGAAATCCAGCTTGCTTGAAAGTAAGCATGTGTCTAGGTGTGTCTTACACAGATGAAAGGTCTGTTGTGTGTAAGGTAGGTAGGCAGGCTCACTCCATGTCGTCTTAGTCATACATTGATGTTTCCATCCTATACCCATAGGAGTTCCATGGGTAAGAGCAGTGGTTACTGCTGAACATGGAAATAGTTCTCTGTACACAACTTCTACACTGAAAGCCAGTTTCATTAGTCTGAATGCCTTTGGAAGCATAGACTTCCAGTCTGGTGGGAGGCTTGGGGTTTGTTGTTGTTTTTCACACCCCCTCTCCCTCCCTTTTTGCATTTTTTCCCTCCCCTCTTTTCCCTGTGAAACTGATGATATGAGAAACTCCATACTAAGAGAATAGCTTGGAAAAACAGCAGTTGGCCATAGTTTACATGTATCCTAACATTAATATATGCTGAAAAAGACAGGTTGTGTTTCTTTTATATTTTCTACTGAGAAACCCCCATCAGTCTGCAATTTCTTGTTAGCCAAGAGACAAAAATACACAAAATGTGTGCAGACCTACATTGAAGGACAGCTCTTTTACAACATTTTCAGTTAAAACATGTAGTTCTAAGTGTTATGTAATTGCTCTGCAGTCTCCAAGGGTGTCTGTGTTCTCTTCTGTGACAGAACCTTTTGAAAGTTACTGTAGCACCTGGTGCTGAGAAAGTCCATTTAATAGAGAGATTTGAACACTAAGAGAGGGTTTTTCATAGTGACTTTCAGTAGCATTTGCTCATCTTCAAGTGATCAGGTATGCAGGTTCTCATAATCCAGGCCACCTCTCAAGTTTCCCTTTTGCTGTTCCAACTAGGCAGAAGTACATGCTTATCCAGCTGGGGAATGGCTGTTGGAGCTTCACGCTCTTTCCTAATAGCCAGCTGACTTCTGTCTCTGCAGGATTCTGTTGTTGAAGTTGTCCTTTACCTGTCCTTGGTGGAAGAAACTTTGCATAAGAGTGTTTTTCTAGCTAACATCAGCTCTTCAGCCTGCACCTGAGTGCCCAAGTTTTTTCTCCTTGACAAAGAGTTGCTGAAGCTAACTGGAAGTCAAACTATTGGCGGTATCAGGCGATCCTGACATTTCTGGGCTTCATGGGTTAGAGAGACATCCAAAAGCAACCTCTGCTTGATTTCCAGTGTGTAACAGAGCTCCTTAAGCAGCTGCCTTAAAGCAGAATGAATGATGTGCACTGCATCCCTCAGCAACACTGAAGGGAACAGTAAACAGCATGAGCAGACTTGATCTCTTTAACAAGTGATTGGATAAGTTTCTTCCTAATATCCACTTGATCTCTCTGAGGGGGTGGATACTTTTTTCACATGCAGGAGGAGATGGACACAAGGAAGAGAAAACAATATGTTAAAAAAAAACAACCCATCACTTTCTCTTTAACAGCTAATGATTAAGCATAAGGAGAAACTTCTTCATTTTGTGGGTGCCAGAGCACTGGACCATGCTTTTCAAAGAGGTTGTGGAGTCTCCTGCTCTGGACACTTTCAAAACCCACCTGGATGTGTTTCTGTGCAACCTGCTCTAGAGGTTAGACCAGATGATCTCCAGTGATCCCTCTCAACCCCTACTATTCTGTGATCTCCCCTTTTCTTCTGCAAGAGAGTTCCTTTAACACTTTCTTCCCTCCTCTCCTCTGTTTCTTCTCTGGTATGTTACAAACTGGTTAATTATTTCCCATTTTTGTGCGGTTTTTGAAAAGGAAATAATGAGATTATTGGATAGTTGTAATACCTTTATTCAGGAGTTCAGTTCCATCTTTCAATGATGATGGTCATTTGGAACAGAGCTCTGGTGAAGACCGCTGTAAATGAGCCTAAACTGTTATAATCTCATTTCTTCCTTTTAATGTCCATGAAGTGGTGGAAAAAAAACCCCAGATCTTCAAAATTATGACTCCTGGATCTCATAAGGTGGCTTTTTTAGATGTCAGTGTACCTAGGATATAGTACTAAAGAATGAAATTCTCCTATTGTCAGCCTTGTTCTGACATGAGGTAAATCTGATGTTTTTTTCTGCTGGTCTTCTTTGACCAAAGATAGTTTTGGTTACCAGCTACTTACAGCCTGTCGCTGATTGCAAGCTCAATTGTCTCACTTTCCTCATTGATCAAAACTGTTAAGTCCTTAGAATGTGGAGATGTTTGGTTTTCCACACCTTAGAGGTAGTGGTAATAATGGTAGCTGTGGTTTGGTTTTCTGACTGACTGGACTGTTTTAGTAGCCTTGTTTCTTCTTCACACCTGAGAATGCTTGCAGTTGCCTCTGATGTAAGGTAGAATCATAGAGGTGATGCCATCAACGTAGCAGCCAGAGTGACTCAATCCCCTGCCAGTTTGGTGGAGCCACAGTCCTTTTCCTATCATAAGTGTCAACCTGCTGCTGCCACTTCCCCTCTAGATGAGTGCAGAGGTCTGTTTTATCCCAGGGAAGGCTTTAATTTCTTTCTAGGTAAGCCTACCTTAATACCTCTAAATCATCCTGCAGGACAACATAAACTGGTAGAGATAGTGAAGAGAAAGAAAAACGTTAAAAAGAGCTTTCCTTCAAACAATCTTTCCACTTTCCTTGTGGGTATATATTTATTTTTTAATATCTATTATTGGCTCCAATTCAGCAATACCTAATGAAGATTTCAGCAAGTTTGCTGATGACACCAAGCTGGCTGGAGTGGCTGCCACACCTCAGAGTTGTGCTGCCATTCAGAGAGACTTAGGCTGGAGAGTTGGGCAGGGAGAAATTTAATGAAGTTCAACCAGAGCAAGTGTAGAGTCGTGCACCTGAGAAAGAACAATCCCATGGATCAGTATAGGTCGGGGACTGACATGCTGGAGAGCAGTGAAGGGGAGAGGAACTTCAGAGTCCTGGTGGATGGAAGGATGGTCGTGAGCCATCAGTGTGCCATTGTGGCAAGGAAGGCCAGTGCTATTCTGGGGTGCATTAGAAGGGCTGTGGTTAGTATGTCAAGGAACGTTCTCCTTCCCCTCTGCCCTGGTGAGGCCTCATCTGAAGTATTGTGTCCATTTCTGGTCCCCTAGCTCAAGAAGGACAGGGAGCTTCTTGAGAAAGTCCAGCGCAGAGACACAAAAATGATTTAAGGATGTTGGACATCTTCCTTATGAGGAGAGCCTGAGGCAGCTGGGGCTTTTTAACTTGGAGAGCAGATGATTAAGAGGTGACCTCATTCATGTTTATAGAAATGTAAAGGGGTGAGTGCCAGGAGGCTGGAGCCAGGCTCTGCTGGGTGATGCCCAGTGACAGGACAAGGGGCAGTGGGTGGAAGTTGAGGCATAGGAGATGCCATGTGAACCTTAGAAAGAATTTTTTCACTGTGAGGGTGACAGAGCTGCCCAGGAAGTTTGTGGAGTCTCCCTCTCTGGAGATACTCAAGAGCCATCTGGATGCATTCCTGCATGATCTGCTCTAGGTGATCCTGCTCTGGTATGGGGGCTAGACCAGGTGATCTTTTAAGGTCCCTTCCAGCCCCTGACATTCTGTGATTCCTCCATGAAAAATGCTGCTCCTGTTGTTTGCATCTGGCTTGTTTGAAAAGCTGTGGACAGGTCGAGTGGAATCGTAGAATCACTGTGGTTGGAAAAGCCTTTTCACATAATCGGCTCCAACCATTCTCTGACTCTGCCGGTGCTGGTGCTGAATCACGTTCCTCAGCACCACATCTCTGCCTCTTCGAGACACCTCCAGCAATGGTGATCCCACCACTTCCATAGGGAGCCCGTTCCAGTGGTTGTGAACCCTTTCAGGGAAAAAGCTTCTTCTCGTCTCCAACCTAAACCTCCTCTGGTCTTCTCGCATGGGAGTTAGCAGTTGTCCAGTAAGAAGTTGCACTGACACAGGTTCAGAAAGTTTAAAATAATGGATAGGCTTACTTTATTGATGTTGTAGATAAAATAGATTGGGATTGCTGGTGGGAAGTGCCCTGGCTGCAAGTGATGGAGCTCAAGTTCATAAAGCCTGGTCACATCTGATGCAGTAGGAGAGGCAAACCTTTGCGGCTGTGCTGATAGGTACAGAATAGTGGTGGTGGTGCAGTAAAAGTTCATCTGTGTATTGAGTGTGCAGTTCTTACCAAGGTGTTCCTGTCTTGGGTGGAGAAGGAGCACAGCCCATCAACCAACCTTATCTCTGCTGAATCCCTAGTCTTTCCTTCCTGTGGAGGTTTTCCCCTCATGGGTTTCTATACTGTAATTCCAGTTTTTGCCTCTGCCTACTAGGTGATGTTTAACACGATTTGGGTGCAGAATTGAGTAACACAGTCATAGGTGCTTAGCATGGTCTGTGCTTTGCTCAGTATCCTGCTCAGGGGTGTCAGCTTCAATATTTTTACAGTTAGTTAGGCAAAGGTCTTTTCTTGAGCACCAGAGCCTTCAAAGCTGTGTGATTTTGTTGTTTGAGCCTTGATTTGTTTTAGCCAAAACAGGGCTGTCTTACCTTCACAGGCCTCCCTCCTTTGGTTGCTTGGCAGCCCTGCTTCATGGATCTTCCATGTGAGTGTAAGGAAAAACTTTTCCACTGTGAGAGTGACAAAACACTGAAACAGGCTGCCCAGACAAGTTGTGAAGTGTCCTTCTAGAGAGAGATTTGACACCTGCCTGATCATATTCCTGTCTGACCTACTCTAGGTGATTCTGCTCTGGCAGAGGGGCTATGGAATCACAGAATGGTCTGGTTTGGGAGTGACCTCCAAAAGTCATCCAGTCCAACTCTTTCTGCAGTCAGCAAGGACATCCTTAACTAGATCAGGTTGCCCAGAGCCCTGTCGAGCCTCACCCTGAGCATCTCCAGGAACTTCAGGGTCCTTTCCAACCTCTAGAGTTCTGTGATCTCCATTCCCAGAGATCACAAACATCTCTTGCTTCTAACTATTTTGACCTTTTTCCTCACATGTGTTCAAGTAGCCAGCATTCCTCTCCCTTGTAAGCTGGGCAGTTCTCCTACAGTGGAGAACAGTGAGCATCTCTGGGACAATTGTGGAAGGAAATGGTAGGTCTTTTGGGAGGGACAGCCCTGTGTGAAGGGCAGTGTGAAAGATGATCTTGGAAACAGCCTGCAGGTTAACACACTCCATTCTGGGAAAATACTTGGCTATGCTTATGTGAGGCCATACAGCAAACTGGGCATAGCTGCACATCCATCAGCATCCCATTCTGTATCCTCCCTGCTTCCCATGGCTCTTCTTCCTCAGACTGAGTAAGGGGTGTGTGCTTACACTAGCACTGCGGAAGGTCTGGGTTAAATGATGCCTTGAGCAGTAGGTACTAAGATTTGTTAGTCAGCAGCACAGTTTTGCATGTGAAGTTCAGTCTGGGAATGAGTGAAAAAAGCCCCTTCTCTTTCTGCATAGAAGCAGCAGATACTGACATCTTGCAAAGTGTAAGAGGTAAGTGTAGGAGGGAGGGCTAATTCCAAAACACTTGCATTACAGAGCATTCCATTTTTAAAGACCTGAGCTCATTGGCTTGGTACCATGAAAAACTAATGTGTTGCAGCTGTCTCTTCAGACTGGGCTCCACATAACCCAGTGACAAACTGACAAACCCACTGCAGCAGTTCATGAATGATGGCAGTTCTTCATTAGCTAACTTTTCCCTTCTTCAGTGTTTGCTTTATAGCACCAAATCAGGTAACTCCCCTACATATGACCCACATTTTCCAGACTCTGAATTCTAATATTCAGGGTCCTAAAGATGTTGGCTTTTTTGAAAACTAGAAACGTGCAAATGCTAACTCTAATTCTTCGCTGCCAATCAGAGTTCAAAACCTGCTGGATGTTGGAAGGTTTCAAGAGAGTAAATGTTAAATTTTAACAGTACTTCTTCACTAGTGTGGCATTTCTACTAATGCATAGAGCTGACAGGACAGTCCTATCTTTAGGATTTATTCCTCTGAGAGTTTAGATGGTTTAGCTTTTTAAAAGTAGAATGAATACTTGATCTCCTTTAACTCAGAGGTTTAGTTTTTGGGGGTTTACTGCTGTTTTATCGTTGTTTGGTGTTTGTTTTTTTCCTTAAAGTTATATTTCTATAGTGCCTTACAGAAGCTTTGTATGTCTCTCAAGAGAAGTCTATCTGCAACTAGGAGAGACCTGTCTAATCCTCATCATTCTGTAGTGTTCATATCTAAGTCTTGCTTTCTTCAGGTCTTCCTCTCTTGAATGGTTCGTTTAGGTTAATGTGCATTTACTTGGCAAATATTTAGTGTGCAGGAGATGAGAGTGAATGGATTGAAGCTTGAGGAAGTGAGATTTAGACTGGAGATTAGGAAGAAATTCTTTACAATGAGAGTGGTGAGACAGTGGAACAAGTTGCCCAGGGAGGTTGTAGATGTCCACTGCCTGGAAGTGTTTGAAGGCCAGGCTGGATGAGGCCTTGAACATCCTGATCTAGTGGGAGGTGTCCCTACCTGTGGCAGGGGGATTGGAACTAAATAATCTTTAAGGTCCTTTGAAATGATCTTTATTGTCCTTTCCAACCTCAACCATTCTGTGAATCATCTTCTTGCTCCTTCTTTCCCTCAGGATGAAGCTGTTTTTAGTGAGCTGATGTGAATTGTTAAAAATGCTTCTTAAATAGTAGATAGAAGTGTAAGAAATTGTACTTCAGTTGAACTTTGTACGTTGAAACAGTTGTGCCTTTCAGACAGTAGACATTTGTAGACGAGATTAGCCATGATCTTTCAAAAGACTGTGTGTTAAAATAGAGTCACAGAATCATTCATGTTGGAAAAGACCTCCAGGATCATCAGGTCTAACCATTTATCCAACATCTTCATGACCACTAGGAGAATACTGACAGGAGAGTAACTGAAGTAACCCTTTTCTGATTTGAGTGATTTATCTTTTTTGGACTTTTGGTGAGATGTGATAGTTTGGATGGTGTATATATAGTGCAGTGAGCAAAGAGAATCTTCCAAGTTGTCACTAAAGAGTGTTTAAGAAAGATTATTTTTCTCTAAGCAATAACACTGAAGGCAAAACAAACTTGATAAATTGCAGGAAACATTCAGAGCTTACTTAGAAAATATTTTGTCTCTATGACATATTATTTAGCTTTGAATCCTTAGATGATTAAAGTATAGCCTTGGAATGTGGTGGAAACATGCTTGCAATAGCACACAGTGCAGTAATGGGCTTCATGGAAGCCTTGTGGGGTTTTGGTCTTTGTTTTCATGGAATCATAGAGTGTCTTTGGTTGGAAGGGACCTCAGGCAAAGGTCATCTACTGCAACCCTCCTGCTGTGGGCAGGGAGGCCTCTCAGCTAGACTTGGTTGCCCAAGACCTTTTCCAGTCTGACCATAAACATCTCTAGGGAAGGGGCATCCTCAACTTCCCTGGGCTGTTTGTGTTTCTCTGGGGATGTTTCATGGACCTAAGCTTCCATGTTTCTTTTAAGGCAGGTAATTCGGCTGCATGCTCAGCACCATGAAACACTGAAGACTGCAGGTGAATATTTGTGTGAAAGTGTAAAACAGCAGAATGCAGACAGACTTAATTTTGCAAATTCTCTTCAAGCCTTTTTAGCTTACAGATGCCTATGCATGTTTTACCATTTACTGGATTTTTAATATGCACTCTTTCTCTTTCCTTAGGATGAAGAGAATGGGAATAGACAAGGTATGTCTTGTTTTTCTTCTTTTACAGATCCAATGTGCTGAACCTTTCTCTTGAGCTATGTAATGTGCTTCAATAGCTACCAAAGTGTTTGAAATGTGAAATCACTGCCATGTGACCAAGCTTGTTAAATTCTATGGGACCAGAGCAAAAGAAAGTGCCTTTTAGCTTCAGTTTAGTGTAGGTGTTGTGTGGCCACTAAATTAGTTCAAATGCTTTATGTAGCGCTTCTGTGCTGAGTGTATCACTTTGTCATGTATGTGACAGACAAGAAACCAGCTGCTGCCTTTTTAGTGCCAAAGTTTCACACTCTTTCAGTGTGATCTGCATGCAAGACCTACAGTTACCTGCTCAAAGTTCTACTAGAAAGGCCTTGAGTCTCATGGATATATTTATATACATGCATTTAAGAAGCGCCGTACAGTGTCTAAGAGCAGCAAAAGCAGTGCACAAGTATGTGTGTAAACCTGGTGTTGGCAGTGAGGGTAAAAATTATCCACAGAAGTGATATTCAACTCTTTTAAAACCAGTTAGTTTTAAAAATGTTATTCCTGTTGGCTTCTTGATGAACTCTTCTTCAGTATTTAATGCTACTGACTGAATTTATTTCATCATCTCTGGTGCTTCATGTACAAGAGCTCTGTGAAACATGCCTCAGGAATGCTTCCCAGAGCCCCATCGAACCTGACCTGGAATGCTTCCAGGGATGAGGCTTCTACTACCTTTCTGGACAACCTGTACCACTGTTTCACCACTCTCATTGTTTAAAAAAAAAAAATCTTCCTTATATCTAATCTAAACCTACCCTCTTAGTTCAAATCCATCACCCTTTGTCAAAACAGGATCTGCTAACAAGTCTGTCCCCATCTCTTTTGCAAGGCCCCCTTTAATTAAGGAAAGACTTCAATAAGGTCTTCCTGGAGCCTTCTGTTCTCCAGCCTGAACAACTCCAACTCTTTCAGACAGTCCTTGCAGCAGGAGGGGTTCCAGTTCTCAGGTCATTTTTGTGGCCTACTCAGGATCAGCTTGGCACAGTGCTCCAAGAGGGTCTCTCCACAGCAGTGGGGCAGAATTCGTCTCCCTGGATGGCCTCTTCTCGCCACCCACTCTTGGGTCTGTTTATGTAAAACGTTCTCCAGGATGTGTTTTTCAGCAGAAGTACAGCAGTCAACAAACACTGATTTGGCTTACAGTGAGACCTGTGCAGGTGGGAGTGAGATTCCTTGCTGCAAACTTTGGTGTAGCTACTTAAAGTATGAATCATAGCTCAACTATTGCTACTTACTTGGGATGTTGACTGTCTTGAAATACAGATCAGAGGGCACAGAGATAACAGTATTGTCATTAACAGGAGGGAAGTAGGAGTTGTGCTCCTGGAAAGAGCTGAACTGCCTCTGAGGCAGGGGACGTAGGTGTCAGTACAACTTTTAACCTGACAGGTTTGTGTGTTGCATCTTTACAAGTAACAAAACAACATCTGTAAGTTTTTTTTTTTCTTATGCCTTTGGCATGATCTTGGGGGTGGGTGAAACGACTCCTACTTACCCTGTTACAAGTTGTTCCTATTCCCAAGTGAGTTGGTAGCTTGTGAGGAGAAAATTGGGAGAAGCCTATCTTCTCTTCCAGGCTAACAGCCATTCGGTTCATTTAGCACAGACAGGTATGCCAGAAATTCTCTGAAGGATTAGCACAAGGATTTTTTGAAGCCATTAACGTTGGCAAATTAGAGCCACTTTGGAGAGAGGCAAGAACCTCTGTGTTTGGCTGTTGGTTGCGGGGGATCCCTTGTTGCCGAGAGCTGTGGCTGCAGTGTATGTCGTGCGGAGAGGCCATCTAGTGGCAATCCGCCTGGGTTTTCCTTCAGACTTGCTGCTGGGGAGCTCTGCACCAGAAGTTGTGGATCACGATTGAAGAGAACAGTTCTAAGCACGGAGAGAGAGATGAAGCCAATTTCATCTCGGTATGAGAGCTAAGCAATTTTATGTTTAATACTGTGCCTGGAAAACTTGCTATCATTATAATCCAGTATCACACTTTTAAATGTGATTTACTTGCTTTTCCTGCTTTATCTTCTATTTCTGTGCAGAGGTATCTATAGCAACGAGCAGCTTAGCTTCCCATCAAAATGAAAGGTGACCAAGGTGTATTACACAGTGTCCTTTTCTGTAGAGACCAAGGGTGCACTTTCTAATCAGCCTTCAGACATCTGTGTTCTCTGAGCTTTCTAGATCATTACATTTGATCACCAGGCTGTTTGTTTTTAATGTGCCACACTAATTAAAACTTCTACCTTTCAACTGTCTAAGTTAAATGGTTCCAATTTACTACCTGAGCTCCTTCAGCTTTGTGCTAGTGTGGTTTGTCTTTGTAGAACCTCTCTGGGAAAGGGTGGAGATAAAAAAAACCTTATAGGAAAAGGCTTTTTTTGATTCCTTACTGCCTCTTACATAATACTTTGAGTGTTGATGTTTCATTTTTTTAATCAGACTGTTGATTTGGGTGGTGTAGTTTGTGTTCTTCCAGGATTTAATTTAATCCCCACGTTTTTTTAATATCATCATCCATCAGCTCACCAAATGACCTAGTTGTGCCTGTGATGGTGGGAACAAGGTAGGAAAGGAACAAGGGAATGAATGTGAAAGGTAATAATTGGAAAGGTCATGGATTGCTGGGATGATGTGGTCTCAGGTACATGATAGTAGAATTAGAAGAGACAAGAGGTATAAATAGCACTAATGCTTTAGGGTAGTGTCACAGTAAATTGGTCTCTTTCGGTGGCCTTTTAATCCAACTTAATTTGTTAAGGTTTAATGTTGAGAATGCTAAAAGAGGGCATATTAGTTTTCCACTGAGACCAGAGCCTGATGATTCTTTGTTCCCTTAAAGTACATCCAGAATGTCCAGCGGGCTGACCTGCCAATTTATCCCAATCCCAGAATGTTATAGGGACTGGAAGGGACCTCCAGTGATTAAGTCCAACCCCTATGCCAAATCAGGATCACCTGGGGCAGGCTGCACAGGAACATATCTAGGTGGATTTTGAAAGTCTCAGGGAGACTCTACAGCCTCTCTGGGCAGCCTGCTCCAGTGTTCCAGCACCCTCACAGTAAGGAAGTGTCTCCTCACTGTGAGGTGGAATCTCCTATGTTCCAGTTTGTAACCATTGTTCCTTGTCTTATCACAGAGCTCCCCTGAAAAGAGCCTGACACCATCTTGGCACCCAGCTCTCAGATATTTATAGACATGAGTAAGACCACTCTCAGCCTCTTCTCAAGACTGAACAGCCATGATTCTTTCAGTCTTTCTTCATGGAGAGCTAGTCAAGTCTCTCAATCTTCCTTGGCACATTTATGATGTTTCTCGGTAGCTACTTACTGAGTTCAGACCATTGGCTTTTAATGAAACTGTGAAGAGCTGTGTAAATGTAGTTCCCCTGGACTTAGAGGAGGGCCTGTAGGTACACTACATCAAACTAAATGGCTCTGTGCTTATCAAAGAACTAAGGCAAATCCTGTAGACTGTTTCATTGTGGGTTAAATTTTAAACTGAAAAAGGGTTCATTTGAAGTTGGAGAGAATTGAAAAAGTTGCCATAACCTGAATGCATTTCTGTGTGAACTACCCTAGGTGATCCTGCCTTGGCAGGGGGGTTGGACTCCATCTCTGGAGGTCCCTTCCAAACTCTAAGGTTCTGTGATTCTGTGATCTTGACAAAGAATGCAGTGGGAGGCTACAGTTTGGTTCTGTTTCCCCTAACCATGCCAGGTTATTTTTTCCTCCCTGCCCCATGCTGTGAAGATAGTTGGCTGTTTTGGTCAAAGGGTTTAAAAGAAGAGTAAGCAAAAGAGGAAATAGCATCTTTGAGTTGCCTAATCGAAATGTCAGAGGTGCTTTGAGTAATAACAAAGTGTGTGTTTCTCCTGTCTCGTTTGCATGCCAGGCATTTATCTGCTAAGTGACTCAACAGCTCTATTTTAATTGTTATCATCCACTCCTAGAGGCTCATCCTTAGCAATGTAGTTTGCTCGGTATGTTTTAGTTAATTGGTGCTTGTCAGTGAGTGAAGTAAGCTCTGCAAGGGCTGGACTTGGGTCTTTTGGGTTTCTTCTCTCTAGTGGAGAAAACCTTACTATGGATGAAATTCAATTTGCAGATTATAAAATCCAGAACTGTCATTAGCTGGACTCTCAGTTCAGTCCAATCCTGATTTATATTTAATAAAATGAGATCTCTGCTGATAATTGTAAGTTGTGTACTTGTAGTCACTTGGGAAACAATTAGCAGCTTTTTCCCTGTCAGTGTGAAGGTTCCTGTTGACTTGGAATCTTAGCTAGTAGTAGATCAGGTAGTAGAAATGCTAAGTCATAAATGATTCTAAATATATCCAAGTCTTTCATTTCATTTGACATTTATTTGAACATGTATATGAAACAAGGCACTCATCTTCATTTTGTAGATTCTACTTTCAGCTCTCATTGGAGGTAGCAATTAATATTTTTTTTTTAGTTGCAAATTGCTGGTTAATTAGATGATTTGCACATAATTATCAAACATATATTGGCTTGGAAAAATCTCCTTGCAATAAAGAGATTTTTCTGCATTTGCCATGCATTTGGTTTACAGATGCTTTTCCTAACTTTGATTCTGTAGACTAAGGACTTCATTTTATAGGCTGTCCTGCTTCCTTGCTGTCCTCATTCCTTACTGTCCTTGTTTAAGCACTTGGGCCTTCTGTATACTTGATGTATCATTTGTCATAGAATTCTTTGAGCTGGAAAAGCCCTCTAAGATCAAGTCCAAACTTCTACCCAACACTACTATGGCAACCATATCCCAGAGTGCCATGTCCATGCATTTCTTGAACACCTCCAGGGATGGTGACTCCACCACCTCCCTGAGCAGCCTGCTCTGGTGCCTGACCACTCTTGCAGCAAAGAATATGTTCCCTGGTTTCCAACCTGACCCTCCCCTGGCACAATTTCAGACCATTTCCTCTTGTTCTGACACCTGGTCTTTTTAAACCAGGTCCCACCTGACTCCAACCTCCTTTCAAGGAGTTGTGTAGAGCAATGAGGTCTCCTTCCTCAGCCTCCTCTTCTCCAGGCTGAACAATCCCAGTTTAATTCTGATCTCTATGAACTGACACAGTTTTCCTCTATAACTCACAAGTGGAAAGATTATTAAAGGTGTTCTGAGTTTGGATATTGAATAGGAGTAACCTTTTTTTTCCTTGACCTCTTGCTTTGTACCTGTGTCCAGGTACAGACAAGACAGAAAGTAGCACCTGAGTGTTTGGCAAGCTAGCAGGAGGCCACTAAGATTTTTGAGGAGGTTTTTTAAATGGGAGCTGAGTAGCCTCTTGGTGCTTGGTGTCAGATGTAAGGGTTCTAAATTAAATCTGCCATGGGAGCTGCTACATTTTTCTTGTTGCTTTTGGGATTGTGTATCCCTTCAATAAAAGATAGGGTGGGAAGGACATTTAGTGGGCCATGAAAGGGCATATTTTAACCTCAGTCTTGTAAGTGGTTGAAGCAGCCTTCTGTTCATGGCATCTGGGTAAATTATTCTTGGACCTTGTCTAAACTTGCTGAAAAGTTACTACCTCTTAAAGGACAAGACCCATCATGTGTTCAGTGTCTGCTTGAATCAGCAGATTAAAAATGACAGATATTAACTTTGGCTCCCAAAGAGCATTTGGTATGTCTTGTAGCTGTGTCCTGCTAATCAAATTTTAGAGTATTTGGGGACTGAGCTGCCAGCTGGGGTTTCTTGACTTCATAATCCAGTTGCTTTGTAGGTAGTGGTTACCTGATTCTATCAAATCCATTTTTTGATGTTTCTCTACCAATCTGAAGTTACTTTGAGGAGGCTGTTTAGAGCCACATGAGTATGCAATTTTGTTCAACTCATTTGTGGTAGATTGGCAAGACTTGAGGGTTTGCATATTGAAGGCATTAGGCTAAAGCCTCTGTTTGGAAAATGTGAATTAGTCAGAGGGAAGTCTCATTTTATGCAGCTGATTAGAATTCTTCAAGTAATGAGCTTTTCCCATATGAAAATGGGACCAAAACAGGGGTAACAGAGGCACCTTATTTATATTCTGTAGATAGTGCCATGGCTTAATATACATGGCCAGGTGGGATATTTAAGGCTGTAGCAAATGTACTTCCAAAAGCAGTGCCTTTTAGGCCTAAGTCAAAGATTAGTCACTGAAGGAGTGGTTAGAGCCCAACAGTCCAGTTTCAAGGAGTGTTCCTTTTGTTGGCAGTGCCAGTTTTAAGCAATCGCTTTGCTCTCTTGTCCTCCTCCTTCCCTTTCTGTAGTTTATATCACCCTCTGCTGTTGAACTGGAACCCAGACCCAGCTCCTCAGCCTTGGCTTAGCACATAGTCACCTCCAAAGGGTGGCATTTCCACATCGGAGTGTGGGGCTGGGCAGTAACTGGTGATGGGAGTTGGGAAGAACTAGACAGCTGTTACAAGCACCAATGACACCGCAAAATCTTGTCCTGCTGTAGCCTTAGAGGTTCTGCCACCCTTTCTGTGAGTGTTCATGTTTTACACTGTCCAGGAAAGAGGTATCAAGAGAGACAACACAGTAGAAGATACTAAGTTCAGTGCAGTCTCCTGGCAGACTAGAAATAAAATTTCAAATATTTGGGTGGGTTTTTTGTTTGTGGATTTTCTTCATTTTGTTTTTAGCTCACTGACATAGAAATGCCACCAGTGAGCTATGAAGTGCCTTGTTCCAGCTGCCTACAGATGAAGCTCACAACAGCATCACTGTGTTTTAGCCTGCAGTGTAACTGCAGAGTTTTTCTATGTTGTTTTGTTTGTGTTAGGAGATTTGTTGTTGTTTCTTGGTGGTGAGAAGGGGGTTGCTTGGTAGTGGTTGTGTGTTTGGTTTTGTTTGCTGTAGTTTTGTTTTTGTGGGTTTTTTTAATTAAAGCAGTGGCTGCTTCAAGTGAACTATGTAAATTTGATGGCATGTCTGTAAAAGCACGAGGTGCTTACCTTTCTGGAATGACAGATATTAAGTGTATGCTGGGAAGGCAAGAAGATAGAGGTGTTAGAGTTCCTGACTACTGCAGATTGCCTTCTAGGCTGTATGTATATGGATGTGTGTGAGCAGCAGAATGAGGGAGGTGATTCTCCCTCTCTACTTTGCTTTTGTGAGACCCTACACGAGAGCACAACGTCAAGTTCTGGTGCCCCCAGCAGAAGAGGGATATCAAACTGTTGGAGCAGGTCCAGAGAGGGCCACAAAGGTGATTAGAGGGCTAGAGCAACTGCCTGTGGGGACAGGCTGAGGGAGTTGTGGCTGTTCACCCCAGGGGAACAGTAAGGTGTCTAGAGTTCCCTATAGCAGCCTTTCAGTACCTGAAGGGGCTACAAGAAGGCTGGGGGAGGACTTTTGACAATGGCTTGTATTGCTAGGACAAGAGGGAATGGATTGAAGCTGGAAGATTAGGAAGAAATTCCTTACAGTGAGGTGGTGAGACACTAGAACAGATTGCCTCGGGAGGTCTTGGATGTCCCCTCCTTAGAGGTGTTCAAGGCCCTGTTGGATGAGGCTTTGAGCAACCTGGGCTAATGCAAGGAGTCTCTGTCCATGGCAGGGTTGCAACTAGATGATCTTCAAGGTACCTTCCAACCTAAACTAATCTATGAATATGTACAGCATGAGCAGACATTATAATATACTTTGAGTTGTCCTTTGCTGCTTGAATTTTGATAGGTCTCCAAGAAAACATCAGGTCTCATTTTGGTACATCTGAGAAACACTATTAAAAAATCAGTGTTGCAGTTCTGTGAGGACTGAAAATGAAGGGTTTGTAAAAGCCTTGCAATGCAGTATAATGACATTTCATAAAGAAATACTCTTTCTTCCTCAGGAAAACAAAGAAACAGGCTGGAGCCGATGGACACCATATTTGTTAAACAAGTTAAAGAGGGTGGACCTGCTTTTGAAGCTGGACTGTGCACAGGTACTGCTCTTCTCTAATGTACATGATGTAAATGAGATGTGATTTGGGCTTCTGCATACAGTTCTGTCTCCAAGTTAAACCTTATTCTTTCCTTTAGAAGTTTGAAACCTGTCTTTTAGTTGTCCTCCAGTGATGTTTTCATCTCAAAATTACTGTTACATCTTCTCAGGCGGTGCTGTGTTGGGTTGATGATTGGACCTGATGATTTTAGAGTTCTTTCCCCAACCTTAATGACTTGATGATTCTGTATAAAATATATTGAGGTGCTGGAACATGTCCAGAGAAGGGCAACGAAGCTGGTGAGGGGCCTGGAGCACAAATCCTATGAGGAGAGGTTGAGGGAGCTGGGCCTGTTTAGCCTGGAGAAGAGGAGGCTCAGGGGTGATCTTATTACTGTCTACAACTACCTGAAGGGGCATTGTAGCCAGGTGGGGGGTGGCCTCTTCTCCCAGGTAACCAGCAATAGAACAAGGGGACACAGTCTCAAGTTGTGCCAGGGTAGGTATAGGCTGGATGTTAGGAAGAAGTTCTTCACAGAGAGAGTGATTTCCCATTGGAATGGGCTGCCCAGGGAGGTGGTGGAGGCACCGTCCCTGGGGGTCTTCAGGAAAAGCCTGGATGAGGCACTTAGTGCCATGGTCTAGTTGATTGGATAGGGCAGGGTGATAGGTTGGACTGGATGATCTTGGAGGTCTCTTCCAACCTGGTTGATTCTATGATTCTATGATTCTTTCTTGATTTATTATCTTTTAAAAAGTAAGAACCAGTGTATGAGAAAATGAGGAGCAAGAGAAGGGAGGAAGATGACACCTGCAAAAGCTACTCACTCTTTCACTTTGTGACAATCGATAACATCAAAACAGATTTTTGTCCTTAACATTTAAATTAGTCTACTTTATTTGAATTAAATGGGAACAAGCCTGTCTCTTCTTACCAGTTTTCACTCAGTTTTTGATTTAATCAAACTGGAGAGGAATGAACATATTTTTCTTTTGTGAAGTGCCAGGTACTTTGTCACACCTTTTACTGAAGTGATGAAGGGAGGGTTAAAAAAAAGGAAAAAGCTGTGTGAGAGGGGCAAGTCATAGAAGTGCTGTGCTTGTAACTTGTGTAGGTGGATAACACTGCAAACACAGGTTTCTCTCCTTAAAAAACGTGAAACACAGGTTGTGTGAAAGGATTGTGGTTATTGTGGTTGTGTCCCTAATGATATGTTCTAGAACAATTAATGTTGAAACACAATCAGAGAATGTTAGGGGTTGGAAGTGAGCTCTGGAAACTGAGTTATAGAATCATAGAATCAACCAGGTTGGAGGAGACCTCCAAGATCATCCAGTTCCACTCCTCTGCCACAGCAGGGTCACCCAGGAACCAAACCCAAGCAGGTTTTGAATGTCTTCAGAGAAGGAGACTCCACAACCTCTCTGGGCAGCCTGTTCTCAGGCTCTGTCACGCTCAAAGTGAAAAACCTTCTCTTTATGTTCACATGGAACCTTCTCTGCTCCAGCTTGCACCCATTGCCCCTTGTCCTATTATTGGACATCACTGAGCAGCGCCTGGCTCTGTGCTTCTGACACTGCCCTTCACATGAATGAGGTCCCCCCTCAGACTCCTCTTCCCAATCTGAAGATCCCCAGCTCCCTCAGCCTTTCCTCAGCAGGTAGATGTTCCACTCTCTTCAGCGTCTTTCTGGCTCTGTGCTGGACTCTACGCAGCAGTTCCCTGAGCGTGAATTTGACTGGAATAGACTAATTTTGGTATGTTTCTTTCTAAAGGAATGCAAAGATTTAGGATGATCAGCAATTTCTAGATCCTATTTGTGCAGCATAAGGCATTTTTCTTTTTTTAACTCCTTAAGTAGTTATTCAGTGAAGGGCTACTTTGGCATTATTTTCATGTGATTATATAAAGCAATGTTTTGACTTGATAAAACGCAGCATATGCTGAAGTTGTACAGAGGAGCCACGTTGATTTCTGCTCTCTTCAGTGTTTGCCAGATTGAAAGAGAGAAAATCTGTGGAGAATATTTTTTGTTTATAGCCATAGAAGAATTTTTTTGTTTAGAAGCCTAAAATAACAGAAAAATTAAATGAGGAAAAGAAATGTAAATGACCAGAATACTCTTCTTAAAACACACTGCTGATGGCAGTTACATCTAATTAGGTGATGCCATTATTTCTTGTTTAAAACTTCAGGGTAAGATTTATTGCTCCATCTTTATCTTGAAATGATATTACAAAACACTCAGGGAATGGGTAGACAGGCAGATGCTTAACCTCTGATACAGACACTGGATGCAATTCTTGCTTTGTAGAATCAACTTTCTGCATTTTCTTTCCTAATTCAGCTTGGCTTTGTTTCTTGGTCACACAACTGGAAAGAAAGGTCTTGCAAATCTAATGAGTGTAGGTTTGTTTGTCAATTCTGATTTCACTGCCACAGGCTTTTTTGTAATACTGATAGACTCAGCACAAGCTTCCTTACTCAGAATCAATGAGCTGTGTTTCAAGAGCTTATCTGGCTGCTTCTCACCAGAAAGTTTGGAGTACTGCAAATTTGAGGAACAGGTTACAATAACTTGCATGTAAGAGATGTCTTTTGAATACTCCTCAAAAATCCACAGATTTTTGGCATGTTTTAGGTTGGAAGGGACTTGGGAGATCATCTAGTTCAACCACATCACTATGCCTTCCACTAGACCAGGTGACTCAGTGCCCCTTCCAACCTGGCCTTGAAAACCTCTAGCGAGGGAACATCCACCACCTCCTTGAGCAGCCTGTTCCAGTGTCTCACCACCCTCACCAGCAAGAATTTCTTCCTTGTCTCCAGTCTAAGTCTGTCCCCCTCAAGGTTTAATGCATTCCCTCTCATCCTGTTGCTACTAGTCTTTTAAAAAGGTCCTCCCAAGCTTTTCTCTAGGCCCCCTCCAAGTACTAGAAGGCTACTCTTAAAGTCTGCCTGAAACCTTCTATTCTCCAGGCTGAACAGCCTTAACTCTCCTGATCTGTCCCCCCAGGGAAGGTACTCCAGCCCTCTGATAATCTCTTTGGCTTTCTCTAGACCTGCTTCAGCAGTTTCATGTCCTCCTTTAGGGCCCTGGAAATGGACACAGGGCTCCAGGTGGGGGTCTCCTGAGAGCAGGTTAGAGAGTGGAAGAATCACCTCACTCTAGTGAGGTGATCACTGCTAGTAAGCCTCTGATACAGCTTACACCTGCTTGTGTTTTTCAATGTATTTCTAGGTGACTTATTTGGAAGCTTAGGAAAAGATACCACATCTGAAAAGGGTCTGAGAGAAGAATAGACATTTAGCATCCCCTCTGTGGTTACATGTAGTGTGAATATTTTGTTTTCTTTCTTAATTTTCTTTTTTAAAGCAGGCTAACCTTCAGTTTAACATACTGGTGGTCCTGATTATTGTGTGGTAGAGAAGTGCAATGTTAAAGTGATTTAAAAAAGCCTAGGTAAATTAACTGGAGGTGTAACTTTTCTCTCCCTTTACAGGTGACAGAATTATAAAGGTCAATGGAGAAAGTGTTATTGGGAAGACATATTCTCAAGTCATTGCTTTAATACAGAACAGGTAAGATACCAGTGTTTAGTTCCATGGCACATGTGTTTTTTGCATACTAAGCAGAAAATGACCACTTCTGGGAGTTCTGGCAAAGTAGTTGTATTGCATTTCCCATAAGGCACAGGCAGTGTTGTTGTTTTTCTTTGTGTGTTCACTCAGTGCTGAGAAGGGTTTGAGAATGGGTGTGCTGCTGTCCCACGTGAAGTTGCACTTGGAGCCCTAGGGGAAGGTTGTCTGAATTTCAGTAGGCAGATTAGGTGTCTGTACACTACACATGTCCTTTTCACAGGAATCACAGAACGTTAGGAGCTAGAAAGGACCTCAAAAGCTTATCCAGTCCATACCCCCTGCAAAGCAGGAACACCTATACCAGATCACACAGGAGTGCATCTAGGCAGGTCTTGAATATCTCCAGAGAGAGACCATCCACAGCCCCTCTGGGCAGCCTCTTCCAGCATTCTGTCACCCTCACAGGGAAAAAAATTCCTCCTCCTGCTTCTATGGAACTTCTGTGCCTCAACTTCCACCCGTTGCTCCATGTCCTGTCATTGGGCATGACCCAGCAAAACCTGGCTTCATGCTCTTGGCACTCAGTCTTTGTGTACTTATAAACATTAATGAGATTGCCTCTTAGGCTTCTCCTCTCCAAGCAGCAGAGCCCCAGCTCCCTCGGGCTCTCCTCGTAAGGAGGATGTTTCACTCTGTGCTGGACTCATTCAGGCAGTTCCCTGAGGTCCTTCTTGAACTGAGAGGCCCAGAACTGGACACAGTACTCTAGATACAGTGTATAAGGGAAGGAGAATCTCTCTTGATCTATTAACCACAGCCCTTCTAATACACCCCACAATGTCATTGGCCTTCTTGGCCGCCAGATCACATTGCTGAAAAGTCAGTTACCTCACTTAGCAGATCTGATTGGACATCAGCATATTAGGTAAAGGAAAGGTTTTGTGCTAGTGCACACCTCTGGTTTTGCAGCATGTTAGGATGCTTATGTGTTAATGGTGACATGATTTAGTTAGCAGTCATGTCCACACGTGAATCTAGCTACTAGCTTTTGTGTGCCATATCTGCCTCAGTGTCAGTTCCAGTTCTGTAGCAACCACTTCCCAAAGTAGTGATGAGAGATATTGAAAGAAGCTGTGTTGTGATCAGCATGGAAGAATGTTCTCTAAATACATCTCACTTGTCACATTCTGGGTTTAGTGAATTTTCACTCATGAAGACTTAGTTATACCTAAAACTTGAAGCAGGAAAATGAATATCCTGATCTTCCTATTTCAGTGGAGTCTTTACTCAAGGTTTCATTCAAAATCATAGAATCAACCAGGTTGGAAGAGACCTCCAAGATCATCCAGTCCAACCTATCCCCTAGCCCTATCTAGTCAACCAGCCCACGGCACTAAGTGCCTCATGCAGTCTTGTCTTGAAGACCTCCAGGGACAGTGCCTCCACCATCTCCCTGGGCAGCCCATTCCAATGGGAAATCACTCTGTCTGTGAAGAACTTCGTCCTAACACCCAGCCTGTACTTCCCTGGCACAACTTCAGACTGTGTCCCTTTTTTCAGTTGCTGGTTGCCTGGCAGAAGAGGCCACCCCCCACCTGGCTACAATGTCTCTTCAGGTAGTTGTAGGCAGCAATGAGGTCACTCCTGAGCCTCCTCTTCTCCAGGCTAAACAACCCCAGCTCCCTCAGCCTCTCCTCATAGGAGAAAATATGTACCTCTCAGGTATGATTGCTTCAAACAACAAAACTCTGCATTCAGAGGTATGAAATGTGGTTTGTGTCATTAGTGCTTTCTAGCCAAGAACTGGAAAGATGAGATCTATGTCTTTTAACAACTTCTAGTGGAGTTAACACCAGCCATGCATATTTTCATTTAGTATTTGTACATACAGCACAGCTGTACAGCAGTGTACACCCAGGATAGGACTTGACATGCCCACCAGTTACATGAGTCAGTTATATCTCTTACTTTAGTCCAAAAAAGAGACCCCAGTCACATCTTCCAGTGGCCTTTCACAGCCAGAGGTTTTGAAGTCAGGATCTATGAATAGAGCTTTATGTTCAGCCTCATGAGTGTAGGTAGCAAAGCATTCCAGAGGAATGTGACCCTGTGCACTTTGAGTAAAGCAGGGATGCCTAAACAAGCTCTGATCAGTGTTACTTAGTGGCTATCAAGCCAGGAATGGTGCAGTATTCTACTACATCTGTCCCCCCGAATTTCCATGAGTGCAGAGAAGACAAAGGGATGCTGCTGTTGGGAGATGAGGACAGTTTGTCTAGAGCCAGATGCGTACATCACACAAGCTCACAACCAGAGGTTGTGTGCATCCTTGAGTGTTTTAAACAGAAAATAGAACTATCAGAAAGGCTTCAGTTGAACCTCTTAGATAAACAGATAAATACTAATTCTGATCCATAGAAAAAGCTCAGACCCCAAGTCAGGTCTAGCTTCCTTGTAGCTTACAGGTAGTGTTCCTTATATGACTAAAGAAGGAACTTTTTCTAATTCTTTGCTTGAAATCATTTGGTTTGGTTTATGTTTTGTCTCAGAGCAATTTGTTCTGCACAAAGTAGTTTATTTCTTGTGTTGCCATTTCATGGCAAGTAAAATTCCATTATGGTGTGTGCCTCTTGCTTTAGCTGCTGCTCTTGCATCAGCAGAGCCATCCTGGCTCAGACTGATGAGTTGTTTATGGCAGTATTCTCTGATAATATCCAGTAATTTATTCTTAGAAGGATGTGAAACACTGTAACTGTAGTGTAGGGATACTTGGTCAGCTAATACCAGCCCACTTGCCAGAAATCCTTGGGTTAAGAACTTGCTGAACCAAAGCTTTTATTTGTATCCCTTGACTTGATGGTCCTTGATAGGTTGATCTTGCACAAATTGACTTTTGAATATACTTAAGCTTTTCATCCTCTGAAATACCAAGTGACAGTTCTTGCTCTGCTTTGTCTCTCAGCTCATCTCTCACCCAGCACACCTTAGTGGGTTTTGTAGGCTTTGTGCAAGTGACTTTGCTGAAAAACCTTTTGAAAGGCTAAGCTGTCACTTGAAATCTCTTTCACCTAGGACTTAGAGACAGTTTTGTTTGTAGTCTCAGTATATTGGGTGATGGTTTTCAGATGTTCTAGTGGTTATATATTTAATTAGAGTCTTTAGTACCCTTTAAAATATGGTGCCGACTTTTGTTTTTCTTTTGTCATTTTTCTGATCTCCCTCAGAGCAATTTTTTAGGACCCAAGACATTTTATCTTCTCTTGCTTCCAAGGAGAGGGTTCCCACTGTTCAGCTGTTTTGCAGTGAAACTCAGTTTAGACTTGCTGATTATTTTTGATTCGATTGCTCCTGCAGCTCCATTTCCATAGCTACTCATTATTTTTCTAGACAGTTGCTCAGTTGTAGCTGTTTGTCTTCATTATATAATGCTGCAGACATCAGAAATTAGCTGCATTAAGTGAAATGATCCAGTGGGACTTAGGAGTGGGATATAATGTGGCCATAGAATCAACCAGGTTGGAAGAGACCTCCAAGATCATCCAGTCCAACCTAGCACCCAGCCCTAGCCAGTCAACTAGACCATGGCACTAAGTGCCTCATCCAGGCTTTTCTTGAGCACCTCCAGGGACAGTGACTCCACCACCTCCCTGAGCAGCCCATTCCAATGGGAAATCACTCTCTCTGTAAAGAACTTCCTCCTAACATCCAGCCTATACTTCCCCTGGCACAACTTGAGACTGTGTCCCCTTGTTCTGTTGCTGGTTGCCTGGCAGGAGAGACCAACCCCCACCTGCCTACAGCCATGTTTTGTATTGTTCTCAGAAAAGTTTCATGCTGTGCCTAGAATGTTACCTACTTTGCTCTTGTTGGAGATAAGAAAGCTGACCTTATGCAGATTGTTTCTTCTGGAAGTCCTCTCTGAAGCTTGGACTGCACCAAAAGTGTGGCCAACAGATCAAGGGAGGTGATTCTCCCTCTCTGCTCTGTCCTCGTGAGAACTCAACCATGAAACTAGCTCATCTTGAAGCTTCCTTCCAAACTTTAAACCATTCTATGATTCTAAGATGAAGGCCACACCTTGACAGAGTTGATAGAATGGATTGTGTCCTGGGTGGGATTAGCCACAGGCTCATTTTTAAGTCAAGGGTTTGTATTTGTTACCAATAGCTGTTGGTTTGCTCCATTAAAAATGTGTTTCTGTAATCCTCTTGGAGATGAGTTACTTACAGTAAGTTATTTATGGTTTGAAATGCTAAGGCAGGAAAATGATTTCCAACTTTTTTCTTCTTAAACCTTGGGGAATTTGAATGGAATCTCTTCTGCTTGAGCTCTTAACATGTGTGATGCAAGTTACTTACATTATAGAGCTCTCTGAGAATTTGCAGTGCTGTGTTGAATGTTTTAGTGCCAAGTGCCACTTTCTGTCTGTTAGCTCTTATGAACACTTCCTAATGCATGGAGGTCATGTAGTGTGATGCACCAAAAGCATCCACAGATTGCATTGGCTTGGAAGGGACTCTCAAAGGTCTTTTATTTTTTCCCCTCTTCCTTTTTTTCCTTCAAAAATGAATAATAGATTAAGATGGTGAAACCAAATACACTTACTCTGCTGTTTTGGCATGCAGCCTTATGTCTGTGGCTACTAATAAATGGAAAAGGAACCACAAAATAAAACCTTTTTTCCAATGTAAGAAAGCATAATAAATCACAGACCACCCATTTGAGAATATGACTTCCTTTTCTATAGAACTAGGAAGCTGAAGTCTTCCTCAGTGCTTTCATAGCCTGTTCTGTGTGCCCTGAGTTTAGTGGTCAGTCTCTGTGGTGGTTGTGTCTTTTCTCAGCAGATGCGTTGTGCTGACAGCACAGAGGAGCTAATTTCTACTCTAATACACCCAGTGAGGTTGTATGGGGTTTTCTTTGTAATTTAGGATTTCTAGATAATAGTCATAATCTTTTAATTTACTGGCTTTTAAGCCCAGTTCAAATATTCAAAGCAAGTCATATTTTTGTAGCCCTTCTCTGTACCTCTTCCATTTTGCATTTAATGCATGTGAGCAGTGTATTCCTCTCGCAGATGTGGCAATGAATTTGGTTTTCTGCATCAAATACTACAAGAATGTTCTCTCTCTTGTGAAAACACAGATTTCTGCTTGATACAAACTGTGGGTTTCACTATTCTACATTAACTGATACCTGGTACATTTGGTGTCCTGGTTTTCACAGAATTGCAGAATGGTTTGGGTTGCAAGGGACCATCCAGTTCCAACCCTCTTGCCGTGGGCAGAGACCCCTCCCACTAGTCCAGGTTGCTCAAGGCCTCATCCAACCTGGCCTTGAATACCTTCAGGGAGGGAGCATCCACAACCTCCCTGAGCAACCTGTTTCAGTGTCTCCCCATTTTGCCTGTATTTAAATTCTATTGATTGTGCTCTCTGAATTGCAGGATCTATATGGTGCTGCTGCTTTTGGTTTCAGCAGTTCACCAGCAAGCTCAGCACTTTACAGATAGCAGGAATTTATCACCTATATTTCAGATGTCTGAGTATGCTTAGGTTGATTCTGCTAGGAAGGGATTGGAGCAGAAGGGTGTAAGTCAGTGCCCCACTTTTCACACAGTGTAGGGGTTACACGTTTTAAAGAGTGCCAAAAGAGTTAGTTATAAATGGATGGGATGTGGTCAGAGAATTGCCACCATGTTTTGTCTCTGAAGCTCCAAACCAATGTCCCTTAGGACTCAAGGAAGGTAATAATAAACCTAACCAAGTGTGTTGGCTTAATGCATTAGATTTGCTGACATCATAGGTGTAGTTCTCAGACAGATTTCTGTTCTACTCTTATTTGTTAATGCTAATAGAAATCAGTGTTTGTTTCTGTGGTGTGAACTAATCTGGCTGGGAGTTTTGGAATAGTTTTTTGGTCTGTGAAAGTTCCTGGATCATCTTTGTAAGGTGAATGGGAGATCTCTTCCAGAAGTTCATGTGTGGTGTTTTTCTTCTGTTTCAGTGACAGCGTGTTGGAACTTAGTGTGATGCCAAAAGATGAGGACATCCTTCAGCTGGTATGTTTGAAGCTTATACTCAGGCATTGCTGACTAAAGAGAAAATTCCTGCTCTTGGTTATGAAGTCTTTGAACTGTGCTGCCAGGAAATAATTGCTGCTTGTCTCCCTGTTGCTCCTTAAACATTTCCCTGCTTGTTTGCCATCCCTAAAATTTCAGAGGAATTTAAATCTAGTGGAGAATACCTTCTTCAGAAGGTATTTCTAGCATCTTCTTAAAAAGAAATAATCTTAGTGTTTGTATTTTTAGTCTGTTTTTAATTAGTTGGCTTATGTTAAAATATATGAATTGGCTTTCTTTAACTAGGTTGTCTGACTCTTAAAGAGGTTGCTCATCATTAGGAAATGAAATTAGTATATGGTGTTTGAAAAGAGCTGTTTTTAACAACTCACTAATTATCAGTGCATTTCCAGGAGAGAGGCAAGATACTGAGTGTGCTGAAGGTTTTATTACCAACATCTTCGATTGCAGCTGCTGTAAAGATTTTGTTATGCAAGTGTCTATGCATTCTCAGTTTGAGCTGAGGCCCTGCATATACAGGTGGGGGATAATTCAGTCCCCTTGAATGTCACTTAAGGAGGGTAGAAGAGCCCTGCAGAGGGACCTAGACAGGCTGGATGGGTGGGCAGAGGCCAATGGGATGAGATTTAATAAGGTCAAGTGCAGAGTTCTGCACTTCGGACACAACAACCCCAAGCAGTGCTACAGGCTGGGGACAGAGTGGCTGAGAGCAGCCAGGAAGAAAGGGACCTGGGGGTACTGGTAGATAGTAGCTGAAGATGAGCCAGCAGTGTGCCCAGGTGGGCAGCAGAGCCAATGGCATCCTGGCCTGGCTCAGGAACAGTGTGGCCAATAGGACAAGGGAGGTTATTCTGGCCCTGGACTCAACACTGGTCAGACCACACCTTGAGTACTGTGTCCAGTTCTGGGCTCCTCAATTCAAGAGAGATGTTGAGGTACTGGAAGGTGTCCAGAGGAGGGCGACAAAGCTGGTGAGGGGCCTGGAGCACAGCCCTGTGAGGAGAGGCTGAGGGAGCTGGGGGTGTGCAGCCTGCAGAAGAGGAGGCTCAGGGCAGACCACATTGCTGTCTGCACCTACCTGAAGAGAGGCTGTAGCCAGGTGGGGTTGTGCTCTTCTCTCAGGCATCCAGCAACAGAACAAGGAGACACAGTGTCAAGTTGTGCCAGGGAAGGTCTAGGCTGAATGTTAGGAGGAAGTTCCTGCCAGAGAGAGTGATTGGCATTGGAATGGGCTGCCCAGGGAGGTGGTGGAGTCACTGTTCCTGGAGGTGTTGAAGAAAACGATGGCTGGGGCACTTAGTGCCATGGTCTGGTTGATTGGCCAGGGCCAGGTGCTAGGTTGGAGTGGATGATCTTGGAGGTCTCTTCCAACCTGGTTGATTCTATGATTCGAAAGAGCTGCGAACAAAATACGCTGTGTAAGTGCACGTAGCGAAGAACCAGAACAATACCTAACCCGCTCATATGCTCTGGTTTGTTTTTAGTTGGAAGTTGAAGAAAGGTAGAAGAGGACAAGCAGGGTGGGTTTTCTGGTTAGTAGTTTGGAAATTGTGTTTTCCAATCCACACAGAAATAGTAAGACTTGATTTTTAAATGACAGTAGGTTTCAGTAGCTGTTTTCCTGTATTAAGGGGCAAAAAACCCAAACACCACTCCCCCCAGACTAAACAAAGCAAAGAAAACCAAAACAGATAAACAAAAAGAGCCCAACAACCACCAAAAAAACCCAAAGAAATGTAAAACCAAAACAAAATCCAGAAGAAATTCTGTCTTGAGCTGAAGGTGAAGATGGGGCTTAGTAGAAGAGCTCAGTTAGTTAGGGCAACAAGCTATGGTTATTAAAAGTGATATATTGAGGACATTTGATAAAGAATATTTCATTAATCAGCACTGAAAATGCTGGGAGCAGTGGGGGAGTTCTGAGCACATGAGTAAGACTTAGGTGGTCTTTTTTTTACAGAAAATTGGAACTGTGAATACTGTAGAAACAAAAGAATAGTTCTAAGTTTGAAATGATCTGGATGGTCATACTATACATGTCTAATGTAGTTTGGTAGTCTGAACAGTTTAAGGATCTGGATAAGGCAGAACAAGTAGGTTTAAACCTTTTTGTTTGACTGGACAAGAGAGTCTTGAGTACATCTTCCTTCTGCTGAAGCATGAAGCCCAAGTGTAAGTGAAAAACAGTTGATAGGCATTTGTGTTCTTAGATCAGTGAGTTAATGAGGACAGAGGAGGAAAGGGAGGCTAGGCAAATTTAATAGTAAAAAGAGAATAAAGTCTTTCTGGAGGAGATTGAGGGGTAAGAGAGGGAAAAATACCTGCCTGTGGGAGATGTAGGAAAGAATAGTGTAGCCATGTGTGGGAATAACTTGTAGATGTCATTAAAAAAAAGTTTGAGTTGTCAGTTGTGGTAGAGTTATATTTTCTGTGCAAGGCTCTTCTTTTGAAGACACAGGATTAGGTTTGAGAGGTTGAATCATCTGCAAAAGATGCTTTGCATTACTTCTCCAGCCTGTATGGATCTCTTGTAGCTTGTTGTGGGTTAGTCCATGATGATGATGATACAACATGGAGGAGTTCATCCTGCTGCTTGCTGTGGGGTAGAAATGGGCATGGCTTGAGGACTGTCAGTTCCACATAGCAACTTCCAGAGGAAAGCTGTGAAGAGACAGCTCCTCTCTCTGTATGTTGAGGAGGGAATTACGTGTGGAAAAACTACCACTATTGAAATGTCAGTCCTGTTCCTTTGCTGACAGAGGCATAAGAATAGCACCTCGAGGATGGGGGAAGTGATATTTAAAACACTTCTATTTGTGACAAAAACTTGAACTCTTGGCATCTAGGAATGCATTGAGTTTTTTCACACACCTCCTCAAACTTGATGAGTTGACTTAATCTCTTTTGATAATTTTAAGACACTTGAATATATGTAACCATTTTGAGACTGTGAGGAGGAGGATGAGTATTATATTTTACTCAGTGTTTCAGATTTGAGTTTCAGCAATTTGAGTAGCATTCTCAACCTTTTTTGACAGACTTTTGGCATCTTGCAGGTTTTGGTACCACTGACTTCATACAAGTGGGAAGACACATTTAGGTCAACTACAAATAGTTCTTTTTCTCAAGTGTGTTTAATGGAATTGTTGTGGTTTTGTAGCCTTTGGGAAACCTATTTAATACTAAAAACTTCTTCAAATTGTGACACCTCAGTGCTTCTAAAGCATTTTGTGCTACACAGGAAATAATGTAAAAGAGAGAGAAAATTGAAATTGCTAAGTCCTCTTCCAGGCCAGCTTTACTGTAGGCTTTACACTGCCTTGTATGTGTGTCACAGATGCACAGATTGAATCAGATTGGAAGGGACCCTCAAAGGTCACCTTGTCCAACCCCCCTGCAGGCAGCGGGGACACCTCCAACTAAATCAGGTTGTCCAGGGCCACATCATGTCTGATCTTGAATGTATCCAGGAATGGGACCTCAGCTGCATCCCTGGGCAGCCTGTTCCAGTGTTTTACCCCCCTCACTGTAAAGAATTTCCTCCTTATATCCAACCTAAATCTTCCCTGCTCCAGTTTCAAGTCACTGCTCCTTGTCATATCACTAGAAGCCCTCCTAAACAGTCCCTCCTCAACCTTCCTGCAGGTCCCCTTCAGTTACTGAAATGTAGCTCTAAGGTGTTCCCAGACCCTTCTTCAGCTTAAGCCTCAATTCTTTCAGCCTATGCCTACAGGAGAAGTGCAGATGTGTTGAAACATGTCCTAGCATTCCAGTTTCATTTACAGAAAGATGTTCTGGAGCATTCTGTGAATAACAGTAAATGTGGAAATAAAGGGGGACTGTTTAATCCTATATGTTTGTAATAGGTTTAATTCTCTCTTGCTTACCTTTAATTTTGGTCTTGGTTTTTCCTTAAAATTCCAGACCATTGAAACTACCTCTCAGTAACTGAAAGTTGACCATGTTTGAACAGACATTTCATATGTCATGAATAGTAGAGGAACAAAGTCCTGAGTGGGAATGACCAAGAAAGTGAGTGAAAGTCACTCAGAGCTTCATCTTCTGCCTCTTTCTGGTCAAAGGATATGAAAGTTTTCTGTATACTGGGAGAGTTTGCTGCTTTGTCATGTGGAATTCAGCAGCTCTCAAGGCCTTGCATCCCCATGGCATTGCCAATAATGCAATTGTATTAGAAAAAAAGACTTACATAAGGAAATTAATTCTTAACTTTAATGTTGCCTCAGCAGCCTCATGCCTCTGAGTACAGGACTGCTCACAGTCAAAATCAACAGTCTTTTTCTTTTTCCCTGAGACCAAATCACATCAGACCTAAAGGAGCAACATGGCTGTTTCACTGGCAGATGATGAAATCTTTTCCTTTCCTTGTAATCAGCAGAGATGTTTTTCTAAGTAGCTTGTGTTGAGTTCAGTCTTGGAGCTCTTGTTTACTTCCAGATTTCGTACTGACGCAGTTACTGATGTGCATGGAGGTGAATATTAAAGTGCTGGCAGCGACTACAATGGAAGGAGGGGTGTGGTGTGTAGATCTAGTGACCTAGAAGAGACTTAAACTTTGTTGTATAACATTGCTTAGATTAGAAAAAACTGTTTACATCAACTCTCCTTACCTTAGTTTAAGCTAATATTCAGCAGAAGGCCTCTTAAACAGCTTGTATTTGGAAATCCAATTTCTTGGGCTTAAGGCATTAAATGTGAAGACTAAAATTTTGCTGCCATTGGGAGGAAAGGATGTGCAGTTGTTTGGGTGTTGGTTTTGTTTGTGGGGTTTTGGTCTTTGTTTTGGTGTGGGGTTGGGTTTGTTTGTTTCTTTATTATCTAACCATGTTTGCTGGGTGTCGCAGAGTGAAATGCCATGAAAGGGCTGGAGCAGTGTTACTGATGTTCTTGCCCCAGAGCAAATGATAACTGAGAAATGTTTCTTTCTAAGACAGCTGAAAACCTTTTCTAGTGAGCAGTTCCCATACGCTAAATGTGATAACAATAAGTTAGGATCAGGAAAGAGAATTATTTAGTAGTGAGGAAACATCATCAAACTGGTTATGGAATGAGGGAACAATGCCTCAAGCTCATTGTTGCAAGGTGCTGGGCACATTAGCTTCTGATTCATCAAAACACTTATCTGCAGTTTTGCTAGCAGTTCAGCTGAAATCAGTGCTATTATTCAGCCTTTAGTGAAGAGTAGTGAAGCATGCACATCGTCAGTGAAGCATCTGCCTGCATGCTTCTGTGGATTTGGACTTAGGGCTGTAGGACTTGGTCTTGAAACTGTAGTATTTTCACCATAATTCTTAGTGAGAGGAGTCCTTTGCTGGCTGTTGTCATTCTAGCCTTGAATCAGGTGGGGAAAGAGAGAGCAAACCCCTTCAGCTGAACGTGAGGGTTAATGAAATACCTTGTAGAATGTTGTGTTTGCTTTGAATTCATTTTACTTGTCACATGGCCTGAGTCTGTTTACCTTAGCAGTGAAACCCTTAATGTGCTAATGACTACACACATTCATATTGGAAACCTTTGCCATAGGATTTTGCAAACTTGGTGCAAACAAAACCAGATTGCTAAGTGGGAAAGAAATTTTACCCAGTAAGTGGAAGCATGCTGAGTCCTTACTGTAAGCACAGCAGTTTCCCTCTAGTAATTGTTGCACAGCTGTTATCCATCAGAGCTGGTATTGTCACTGAACTGTTGGACTTGCAAACCTTCTGTAACTGCTGTTGTTTTGACAAGGTGGGATAGAGCTCATAAAACATCCAGACTAGTTTTTATTTGGTTTTTTTGGTGTGTGTTTCGTTGGGTTTTGTTCTTTTTTCTATCATGTTGAAACTTCTGAGCAACTACAGAGTACCAGGCTCCTGTAGGAATTTGAGTAGTGTGGCTGAAGCATCTGGATGTAAAAAAAATACTTTTTTTCTTTCAAGTTTGCAGCCCTTTTTCAATTAAAGCTTTTTTGAGATTGAAGTTCAAGCCATACCCTAATGACTTTTAACGAGTCTGTATCTATTGCAATCACCTAAGAGATCAAAGTAGTACTATGTATCACTTCAGGAACAAAAGGGAGAAGAGAGTATTCAAACTGTGCTTCATATATGACTGCCAATATGTGAAGTGTCAAAATAGCAGATGAATGCAAAGTAGTACATTGGTCTACTTCATTTTTTAGTCTTCAAACCTCTTCTGAAATTTAAACAATCACCTTCTGGTTAAATCAATTAAAACATTTCCTAGTACAAAGGTTGCTAATGCATCGTTCAACATGATGTTGCTTGGAATAGATCCAGACATCTCTGTGTAAGCTGCAGTATTTCTCTATAGGCCCTTCTTCAGAATTCTGAAACAGAGGCATTAAATATTCTTGTGGAAATGTCACAGCCTACATTTGTAAACTTTTTTGTTCCTGGAAGAATCTTCAGCTTGCTTTTTGGGTGACCCTTCAGGAAGTGGGTGGAATAAGGGTGAAAGAACGACACTTTTCGCCATCAAAACCTTTGTTTCAGTAACGGTGTCTTGCTCAAAACCCACAATCTGTCTATCCAGATGTACCTGGAATCATGGCAGTGTCCTCTTTTTTGGGGAGATGGAGGCAGAAAGCCCATCTGATGCCACTTGGGACCCTAAAATGATGCTGTCTTTTGAAGAAGATGTTTTAATACCTGTGTGTAAATTTTTTTTTTAAGAGCGGAGAACTGATATTTTTGTACTCATTTATAGTCTTCAGTTACAATCAGATCACAGCAGTTTTGGACTGTAGCCTTCCTGCTGTCAAAGTCAATGAAGCATTGTTTGTCAGGGGCATGTTTTACAGAAGCATAAACAGAGTGTATTCTATGTTGGTGTAATGTGTGGGTGTCCCAGGTTTTGAACCACATGGCCAGCTGTGGAAAGGAGGAATTGGTTTTTGATCGTGGGGAGTGATTGGTTTTGTCTGTCTTGTATACCAGTAGTCTCTGATCTCTGTTTCCTGAGTCTTAAGCATCTGAGTCCTTTTTTTTTGCAATTCTTACAGCCTACCAAGATCTTCAAAAGCCATTTATTTAGAGATTCAGAAATGTTTCTCGGTCCTTCCTTCCATTAAATGTGCAACTGGAAATCCAACTTGGTTTTTACTATGAGTGGAGGGAGGAAAAAAAAATCCAAATCACATGAGCAGACTCTTTCTGCAGCATCATTCCTCTCATTTCAGATGTACAGCAGGAAAGCAGCTGCAGTCAGCTGACAGCTTGTGGTCGTGTTCCCATATATGTGAGGAAGGGGTGTGCTGGTTGCAGTGCATAATAAAGTCCTTGTTTCGTCACCGGGAAGCAGGGACAGTAGCAGCCCAGGGGAAACGAGAGACAGAAATGTTGCTGTAGTGGAAGGGAAGTCTCGTTGCATAGAGCCAGAGCTCTCTGCAGGCAGCTTTAGGGATGCACCAAGGCAAAATGGCACAAATGTATTTTGCTTTCTGTAAGGGCAGAGGATAAATGTGAGGAGCAGATCAGCGCCTGGGATGGACATGCTCACAAGGATGCTGAAGTTATTTCTTATGCTTTGCTGCCCTTTACCTCTGTTGGTACCTTCCAGCGAAATCAGCTGTATTTTTAGCTTTCTGTATTCAACATCAATATGAGAAGATAATTCTGTCATTGCATCTGTAAGCAGTTTTTACTATGTTTTCCTGTTTTCTGCCAGCTGCAGTTTACAAAGGATGTCACAGCACTGGTAAGAAACATACAGTAGCCATTGCTCGGATGGTTTTGTAAGGCATGTTTTTCTTAATGGTTTGCAAGAAGCAAGAATGTGAAACATCAAGTTTGCTGGAAATGAGCTAGAGAGACTGAGCTGAATTTTCTTCATAATGCTAATCTCTTAATTTGTGGTCTGTGCCTGTGTTATTTGGTCAGTTTTCTCTTAGTGTTTTTGCACTTCACTAATGCTCGGTGTTAACATTGCAGCAGCAATGTAAATGCCTCGCCCTCCTTCCTACTTTGCTCTGTATTAATTTTATGCCTGCACACTCTGGGCTTTTGTAACCTGTCTGGCATTCAAAAGACAGGGCACATTGATATTCTGGAATCGAGCATGTTATGAATTGGACAGGAAATGCTGTGCTATGATACCACGCCTAAGCGTGTAAAAACCCTGAGAAATCATTTTAGTCTTCTATTGCGTTGGCAGGCTCTGCCTTGGCTCCTTATTTCATTCTCTTTAAACCACACAAAGTCATGCTGAAGTCGTCAATAATAGGATGTTGTTTTATGGATGCTGTATGCTTCTGATGGATTTATCATTTGGAATGCTGTGTTAATTCCACAATGATAAATGCTGCTTTGCTCAAAAGGCTACAGAAGCATACCTGCTGTATTTTAACCGTGTCGAGTCAGGCGCTGGAACATAAAGGTGCTAATAAAACGTGCTAAGGAAATGCCTTTGTGAGTTTAATTTGTGTTTTAGCAGTAGTGGATACGCGTGAATTTTATACTGCTTGAACCTTGAAGTTCAAAATGTATTCAGTCAGATTTGTGTGCCTTGTGCTGGCTGTCTCCTGTAAAATGTAAGATGACTTACAGGGTGTTGGCTCACAACAAAGGTGCTACTGCTTCAATTTATTCATTTTCTGTTTAGGACCAATAGCCTTTCTGCGAAAGATCTCTTAGAGGATTGTGTTTGTTCATATTTCTGTGTAGTTTTCTTATCCACTATGTTAAATGGACAGGGAAAATGGGGAATAGAGAATTTTCTAGTGCTGGCTCAATTTGTTATGCAGTATTTTAACCTGTCAGTTGCTGTGAAGTTCTGGTTTCCAGCAATGTGGATTTCAAATGGGAAGAATGCATGAAGCATCATGCTGGGAAGCAAAATTTACAAGGGAGCAAGATACTGTGTTTTGTGCTGCTGGATGCTGAGAAACCTGCCTCGGTGTCCTGCCTGCAGTGTTTCTTACAATTGCCTATCAGTTCACTTTAACTGTTGAGGGGGGGTCACAGAAACATGCAGGTTGGCAAAGACCCTCAGGATCACCAAGTCCAACCGATAACTCTATACTACGAGTTGCACCCTAAGCTGTATCCCCCAGGAACACATCCAGAGGGATGTATGACATGATTTTGCCTGGTTTGTTTCTGCTCAGAAGGGGGTGGAATGCTGGCTTTGTCTTTGTAACTAACACTTTGTCTGAAATCATAGAGAGTCTGAATTTTGTACTTGTGTTCCTCCTCTTGGAGCTTGGTTGGTCAAACGGTGAACTTCTCCATCTCCCCCACTGCTGAGTACTGACTGCATCTTCTTTCCACAGGCATATTCCCAAGATGCCTACCTGAAGGGCAACGAAGCCTACAGTGGTAATGCCCACAACATCCCCGAGCCACCGCCAATATGTTACCCACGCCTGACATCCGCAGCCTCTGTTACGGCACAAGCTGGTGACAAGTTATCTTCGGACTTCTCCCTGGGGAAGCAGCAAGTCAGTAGACCAGTCCGGGCATTGACGCAGCCAGAGAGGGCCTACAGAATGGAAATCCAAGTGCCTCCATCACCCACAGACATTGCAAAGTCAAACACAGCCGTCTGTGTTTGCAACGAAACTGTAAAGACTGTTATTGTGCCTTCTGAGAAGGCTGTAGACTTGCCATCTTGTAGAAATAACCACACTGGTCCGTCACACAGGACAGAGGAAGTAAGATATGGCTTAAAAGATCAGACCAGTCTAAAAGCACGGACCACGGCACCATCTTCAGTGTCCACTGCCATCGTACTTCCCCAGACTCCAATAACAAGACCAGTTGATCCAACTGGAACGCTGAGTAAAGCTTCAAACTATGTGGTGTGTGCAGAAGGCATCCCAAGCACTCGACCTCCTGCTCAAGCCACAGACTCGCCCTCAGTTTCTGCCAACCATTACAGCTCTCCAACCTCCCACCAGCACATAGACTGGAAGACCTACAAAACCTACAAGGAGTACATCGACAACAGGCGCATGCACATGTATGGCTCCCGCACCATACAGGAGAGGTTGGACAGCTTAAGGGCAGCTTCTCAGAACACAACTGATTACAACCAAGTGGTGCCAAACCGCACCGCTTCCCAGGTACGGCGCAGGAGCACCTCTCACGACAGGGTCCCTCAGTCTGTACAGATGCGACAGAGAAGCGTGTCCCAGGAGAGGCTCGAGGATCCCATGATGATGAAAGAGTGGCCCCGAAGTGCTTCACAAGATACTCTGACTTCACCTTCAGTTAATGCTAGGAACCACAGGGCTCGCTCCTGGGATTACCTCAGCAAACAGGGTGAAGTGCTCGAGAACTTTCACTCTGAGAATCTGATCGCGGATACGAATGGAGACAGGAGAAAGACTTACAAGTGGACAGGGTTTACTGAGCAGGATGATCGGAGAGGCATTTATGAGAGATCCAGGCAGCACGCCTTTCACATGTCCCTGCGAGGGCAGAACTTCCCCGTGGCTCCCAGTGCTTATATTTTGGACAACAGGAGAACAGGCAGCAGAGCTTCTCTGCCTGGCTCTCACTTTCAGAAACTTTCACCAGAAATGAAAATGTTACAGACTTCTCGAGACTTGCAGGCTCCTGGGGGAGTTTCAAAGCCTACAGCTCTTTCCCAAGAGAGGTTGTCTCTCACACCAGCTAGAAGTTCTAGAAGTAGCTCTTTGAAGAACTCTGCTCCCTATGCAGCAAAACCGTCGTTTCCTCTTAACCAGAGCTTGGATGCCCTTGCCAGCAAAGACCAAAGAACGGTAAATCACTTGCACCAGAGTGGTCTGTTAAACCAGCAGTCCAGGATGCGAGCAGAAGGTGCCCCAGATCACAAAACAGAAACTGGCAAACCCATCCAGCCCTCGTCTCTGTCTCTAGCTTCCACCAAACTTGTTCAGCCAACAAGTGAGACTTCAACTACCTCTGACAATGTGGATGGCTCCACCAGACAAAAGACTCGAGATTTTGAAAGGGAAGAGGTCCGGGAGCCTGAAATTCTGCAAAGGGATGCCCAGGAAAATGGCAAAGACACAGTGGTCATGCGGGACAAATCACCTTCAGGCCACCAAACCCCACAGCCTTTGAGGCATCAGTCCTACATTCTTGCTGTAAATGACCAAGAGGCAGCCTCAGACACTACTTGTTGGTTACCTAATGATGCTCGAAGAGAAGTCCACATAAAAAGAATAGAAGAAAGGAAAGCATCAGGTTCCAGCCCACCTGGTGACTCCTTGGCTTCTATTCCCTTTATTGGTGAGTTCAATTCTTGCAGTGTTGGAGAGCAGCTGACTGCTGTTCCTCTAAATCCTGGGGCTGAGGGATATGGGGATGCTTTTCTGACCTAGGGTAATATTAAGGTGGTAAAATTGAAAATACTCTTTAGTGCAGGAAAAATATGTTCTGTTTTGTTTGGAGAATCGGTGTGGGGAAAAAATTGTGCAGGGATTTGATATTTTTCTAGAGTTTTCCTTATCCTCCCCTGGAGAAGTCAATGTTACATAACTGTCTGTTTATCACTCCACTGAAGGCTCTCTTGTTAGGTACGTGGACAGCTCGCAGCACCTCTCAGAAGATTTTTACTTCTCTGATACCAGATATATTTGGAATCCAGGAAAGAGAGAATATGGATGGAAATCCATATGAGGGTGAATTTTGAGGGGGCAGAAAAATAAACCAACTTGTCATCTGAATAGGTAGGGTGAAAGCTTTCTGAGAGAGAGGTATTTCAGGTGCCAGGATAGCAATACAGTGAAGTGAATGTGCAGGTAGATAATGCAGGTGTGGATACAAACTAAGGAGGTTGTGGAAGCAGCAATGTAAGCAGGCACAAAGATTTGCTTTTCGGCTGTGACCCAGAGTTGTCAGTACAGGGAGTTTATAGGAAGGGGGGTTTAGTACTTTGGAGATCAGTGGGAAGAAAACAGGAACCCCTGGGAGGGTTGTTAGCAGGGAAAAATAAAAGAGATCATTTTAGATATGTGAGAAGTTGGAGTCCAAAAGAGAGTTTGAGGGGCAAAACATTGCTGTTCTACTCAAGCAGTCAGTGCCTGTGTTGTCTTTGCCCCATCTGTTGTGGAGTTGGATTGTCTTCTGTTGTGCCTGCTTTAATCCTTTAGAGTCAGATGTCTGTGAAGCATTTCCCACACAGGTTGATTTTTCTACCTGACTGGTTTTTTTAATTCAGTGTAAGAAGAATCTGGAAAATACTGAGTTTTGATGCCCAAACTCACCTATGTGGAAGACAACTCCTTTTAATTTGAGTTTTTTTACAACCTAGGTTAGAGGATATAGATATACAACATCCTAGCACATTAGTCTTCCTTTGCAGATGTGCAGCAGTGATTTCTCCCCTTGAATTATCTGTAATATTTGCAACTGGTTTGAAGTAATGACCAAAACTAGTGAAGAAGCTCTGTATGCATCAGGGAAAGGAAATCCTACAAAATTCTGGGATTTGCAGTGAATTGCATTAAGACAACAATAATACTTTGATGGTTCTTGTGTTGGGTTTTGCTTTTTGAATAGGAGTGGCACTGACTTTTGTTTTCCTAGTGGATGCATCCGTGTCCAGTGTAATTTTGGATTTTTTAGACCCCATTGATCCTTCTTGAAGGGTTAGTACATGTTTGTTAGACCTGTAGCTGCTCTTTGTGCAGAGCTTTTGATACTCTGCCTGAAGTCAACCCTGGGCACTCTGAGTACAAACACTGCACTTAACTTAGAAGTGCTTGCTGGGAGTTTTCTGATCCCCGTGCAATTTAAATATTACAGGAGTGTCAGATCAAGATTGTCAAAACCCTGTTCTACACGCTCTTTTATCTTGATTTTGACAGAGATTTGCCATGAACTCTTCCTCATGTGGCTTGCTTCCAGGTTTTAGGGAAATGTGATGATCAAAGCTCAAAGAAGCCTTAAGCATGGCAGTTGTAGTGCATTTGAGTAGCAGCTGATCGGGTCAGAAGAAGCCAGGCTGGAACTCTCCTGTGCAGTCTCTTGGCATAACACCACCTGGGATTGTGTGAAGTCTTATGGGCTCCTTGGCCTCTTGGACTGAAACCTCCTCCATCCTCTAGGGATATTAAAAAGTGGTGCTGTTGGAGTGTGGGCATGGGCTGGGCCAACACAGTACTTGTGGCCATCTTCCTAGCGAGAAATTCTTCTGCCAGTGCAGGTGCTCTGGGAAATTTCCACCACAGCTCCAGCACCTTGAAGACGAAGTAACCCTCCCTGAACAGGAGGAGCATCAAATGCCATTAAGAGTGGGCATCTTCTGAAGTTAGAATTAATATACGTGGTTTTAACTTTGCTTGGTCCGCTATCATTATGCTAATTGCAGCCTCACTTTGTTAAAAGCCTTGCTTAATCAGGCAGATAAAACCCTATAGGTCTACTTTGAAACTCAGTTAAAGGCTATTTCACTCTTCTGAAGCAAAATCACTCTGATACTTGGAGTTTTACCTTTTGGTTTTTTCTTTTCTCCTTCTGATTAAGAAGGATTCAAACAGAAATTAAGACCTACCTTGCTGTTGCCACCTTCTCTGCATTCCTTGTGTTTCCAGTAGCACAGGTTTTTGCAGTTATTAGGTTTTATTAGATGTGGTTAATTTCATAAATACACTTACTGAAGGTATTTATACACCAGACCTCTTGAAGCAGTGTGAAAATACACACTTGGGGAAAACGAATATATTCCAAGGTTACATATTATTGCCATTTTAAGTACTATATGGTGTGTTTGTAATCACTGTTTGCTCTTTAAATTGGTAGATAATGGCCAAGCCGTGGTAGAAGTTCAGACAGGTAGTTAGCTTTTGCAGCAGTATTTTGTGACTAACTTGCTGTTGAGAATGGCATGACATGGGGATGATTTTAGCACTCTGAGTAGCATGTTACCTTATACCACAGACAGAAAGCCAGGCAGCAATCCTTCAGGGGGTGTGGTGGGTTGCTGAAGGTCTACCTTTTGACATTAGCCCTGTCACACAAAGCTGGTCTGAAGCAGGAAGTTGAAATTTTGGGTTGTGTTTGCTGGGGGCTGAGGAAGCTGCTGGTCTTACAGAAAACCATACCCTGGCACTGCAGCCTTCATGTGCTGCTGCATGCAGGGCCTTGTGGTTAGCTTGGAAAGCTGCTGTTTCTACTTCAGGTCCAAAGAAAGGCTCTCCTCATGAAATGTTCTCCATTGTTTCAAACTGCATCAGTTACTCTAATGAAAGGTTATGCCATAAATGGCCTCATCTGCTCTCTAGTAAAAATTGCCTTACCTCTATCAGCGACTGTTAGTAATTGTGATGTTTAATGGATGGCCTTTTTTTAGACTTGCAATTTGCACACAATTTCCTTGTTAGAGAGCAGCAAATGATAAATTTCTGTCCTTTTAGGTCATTTTGGATGTGTTAACTTGCACCAGGATGGAAATTAGAACCCTATTTAATGTTTTATAACTATCAAGAAAAGGTTGATCCAGAATGTAGTTATTTGAATCCATTTCTTAGCCTTAGATGTCTGGTGTGCAATTCTGAGATGGGCAGCTAGCTTGAAACTCTTTATTTTGCCTTTGGTACCTTTTTATGGTAGAGCAGAAAGCATTAAAAAAGAGAAACCAACTCCCAAATGGAATTGAATGAACCCACCCTTAGGAATGGGATGGAGAAAGTGCTTCAGTACTTGCCCTGCCTGCAGCATGTCCAGCTGGCAGTGCAGTTCAGTGCTCTGCCCCATTACTACCAGGTGAATGTTGTTTGTAACTACACAGTGGAGGGTTGCATGCAAATTATTTGAAATTGATATAGTTAAAAATACTTGGCTCAAACAAACATCATCTTGAGGTTTTAATAGGTTTCTGCGAATCAAAGAAGTTCCTACTCATCCAATTACAGAGCTGCTCTTTGAGGCATGCAGTAGCATCAGGCAAGTACCAAGACTTTTCCTCAGAGGCATGATCTCATTTTGGAAAGTATCTAGTACAGCTTCACCCTAGAAAAATTTGAAGTCAGTTCATTCTGCTGTTACTTTGTGAATAAATGAAAGTCACTGAAACATGAAGGGTGGAAAAGCCCCTCAGGGGCCTCTCAGTCCAGCCGATATCCCTACTTTACAAGGGTCATCCTAAACCATGAGCCAGATAAAAATATTTGACCAGACTTCAGTAATGCCAAAGTGTTGTTTAGCTTTAGGTGAGTGTCCTCTTTCTGGCAAGATCGGATACCAAAGGAAGATGTAAGAACAGGACAACGATATGTGATACTCAGTGCTGGTACTTTCAGCTTTCCAGCCATAGGCACTGTACAATGTCCCTGAGCCAAGTGATGATTCAAAGGGCTCCACATATTTCTCCATCCCCTGTATGTAGTACAGGGAAATTTTGCAGTCTGGTAGTCTGTATTGATTTAAATAATGTTTTGCCAGGAGACTCACAGCTCTCACTACGTGGTGTTTATGCTTTTTGTGTGTGTGTGGGACTATAACTTATTCTCCTGCTGGCTGAATTTCTGGTAGAGATGTTTTAAGAGTGACCAGCAGGCTGCTAATCTTGATTCACTTTCAAGCCACTCATGGGTTTATCTCTGTTGCTTTTATCCTTAGTGCAGAGAAACTAGCATGGGGATTTCTGTGCTAGCAAACAGGCAGACTTTGCTTTTCACCTCTCTTTGAGAGCTGATCTGCTGCCAATTTTCAAATGCAAGATTTTGTTATCTTTTAAATTGTTCCAGTATCTATTCTTCTTACAAAACCCTGTCATAAAGAAAGTATTTGGGTGCTTGTAGTGAATTATAGAATCACAGAATTCTCTTGGTTGGAAAAGATCTCTGAGATCAAGTTCAACCTAACACTACCATGGCCATTAAACCATCTTCCAAATTGCCATGTCCACTTGAACACCTCCGGGGTGGTGACTCCACTACCTCCCTGGGCAGCCTGTTGCACTCCATCTTCTTTTTAATTGTTATTTTGGGGGTGGTGTTGTTGTTTTTAATTAACAAATATTACTGCATGTTTAAAGTAAATGAAAGAATTGGGAGGTGAAACACTCTAAAGCACCCATTGTTGGTTAAAATTCTCAGGTCTCTATTGTACACACAGTGGCACTTTCTAGTACTGGAAGCATAGGTACATAGGCTTAATGTTACCAGTGCCTACCATTAAATAGTTCTTATTTCTTGCAGCTGAGTTTACTTCCTTTTAGTGAATTGTGTGCCATACCTTTCCTCCTCCTCCATCTTTATGCCTCTTTTCTGCAGTACAGAAGTGGACAATGGGAATACACAATGGCAGTGACTTTGTTCTTGGGAGCAGAAAAACAAATGGATCCACTTGCCTAGCATGTTATGAAAGGAGTAGGAATGGAGAAAGGTTAGAGGGAACAGTCAGGAATATTCTCAGGTATACTGAATAATTGAGAGACAAGGAATTATTGGAGAGAGTTCAAGGGAGAGCTGTGAGATTGAGGGAGGGATTTGAATGTCTCTGCTATGGAGAAAGACTGAGAGACTTGGGACTGTTTTCGCCTGGAGAAGAGAAGGCTGAGAGGGGATCTTACTAATGTCTATAAATATCTGAGGGGTGGATGTCAAGATGAGGGGGGCAGGCTCTTGGCAGTGGTGACCTGTGATAGGACAGGGAACAGCAGGTACAAGCTGGAACACAGAAGGTTTGACCTCAACATGAAAAGAAACTTCATTGCTGTGAAGGTGCTGGAGCCCTGGAGAGGTTGTGCAGTCTCCTCCTCTGCAGGCTTTCAAAACCCACCTGCATGCGTTCTGGTGTGACCCTGCTGTGGGAGAGTGGGCTTAATCTGTAGAGGTCCCTTTCAACCCCTAACAGTCATTCTGGTTTCTGCCTAAGAGATAAACATCAGAGAAATTAAACCCCCTCAAACTTCAGAGGCAAAGAATCATGTCTTATGAGCCCAGCCAAACTGTGTGGCTACCTTAAAGGCAAAGTGTAGCTGAGTAGAGATGTTTGATGGACATGTTTTAAGAAAACTCTAACTGTAGCAAAACCTGTTAGGTGGAAGTCTTCAGCCATTGTGATAATTCTACTTTTTTTCTGCCTGGCTGTTTCAACCTATGAAGATATAAATGTAAGTGTGGGAGAAATTAGAACTGACAGATGTTCATTTTGGAGGGGCTCTTGCTTCCATTATTTTAGCAATAGCATTGGCACAGCTTTTAACATGTCATCAGTGTTTCTAAGATAAACATCAGCCTTCTTCTTTTTTTTTAGGGGTTTACAGTGTGTCCTGCCAAATCACTATTGCTCCAGGCTGCATTTTTCAGTATTTCTTAGCCAGAGAACCATTTTTAAGTCAGTGTGGTATTCTGAAACGTGGCAGCCAAAACACAAAGTTAGAAATTTGTGGTTGGTGTGCTTCTGTGGTTCCAAAATCCTTTTTTTAATTAAAACTTAGTATTGGAAGTCAATAATTCATAACATCTAGGAGAGTTTTCATTGAGTAGAAGCAGCAGATTTGTTTGGTTAGTAGCTGATATAAAGAAGTGAGTCCATCAGGTCAAGAGAGGTTATCCTGTCACTTAGCTCTGGTGAGACCTCACTTTCAGTACTGTGTCCAGTTCTGGGATGCCCAAGCACAAGAAAGACATGGACCTCCTGGAGAGGGTCCAGAGGAGGGCCACCAAGATGGTCAGTGGGCTGGAGCACCTCTCCTGTGAAGACAGGCTTAAGGACTTGGGGCTGTTCATCCTGGAGAAGAGAAGGCTCTGGGACGACCTTGGTGCTACATGTCAGTATCTGAAGGGGACCTACAGGAAGGATGGGGAGGGACTGTTTAGAAGGGATTATTGTGATAGGACAAAAAGTAATGTTTTGAACCTGGAGCAGGATAGATTTAGGCTGAATAGGAGGAAGTTCTTTATAGTGATGGGGGTAAAATACTGGAACAGGTTGTCCAGGGATGTGGTTGAGGCTCATGGCTGAAGACATTCAAGATCAGATATGATGTGGCCCTGGGCAGCCTGCTCTAGCTGGGGATATCCCTGCTGACTGCAAACCTAATGCAATTTGTGGACATTTTCAAAGCATAAATCCTCCTTAGTACATCATTATAAATTAAGATAATTGCAGGTAATAAAGGAGTGCTGTCTTGGCCAAGAAAGTACACTGAGAATTGTTGATTTATGTTTTTTAACATGATGGGGTAATACTGTGAACAGGAACCTTTTGAATTGCTTTCTGTCTGTAGGGAAGGATAGTTCCACGTTTGCTTTAACGCTGCAGTAAGCACCCCAGTCAGAGATGAGGTTTTCAGAATGGCCTCCCAGGAAGAATCACCTTGCAAAGCCTTTTTCTGCTTGTGTGTGACTCGGGCAGTATAATAAACACACTATTTACGTGACCACAGTAGCAGAGGGCTGGATTTGATGATTCAGGAGGCTGGTTCCAGCGCTGTGTTTCCGTGGCTTACAGAAATGAATGTGCTCAGCGTGCAGACATGTTCCCATTCTATTCTTTTGGCCACATGAGGATAATTACGTAAAGTAGATATATGAAGAAGTTCTTTGTAAAGACAATGGGAGCTGTCAGGGCTGTAAGTACTTAGAAACAACCAAAAAAAAGCTTTTCAGAGGTGGTCTTTTGAATAAAGGAGGTAGGCAGTCATGCTGAAGCCAGGCAACAGTAGGTCTTCTTTCTAAATCATGTGGTTCAGGCTTGGAAGCCTTTTTAATTATTGGAGCTTTTACCCATGGTTGAAGGGTAAAAGATTGTAGGTTGAAGTCTGAAATGCAGTAAACTGTGTTCCAAGATCTGTAACCAAGTCATTGCTGTGTGGTGTTTGTTAGTCTCTTGTGCTATCTTCTGTGATAGAAAAGTTAGTTCCATACAGCTTATTTTGGAGTCCTTAATTTTGAGTTTATTGGTAATTTCTGCTATCTTGTGTGGTAGGGGAGATAGTTCCATACAGCTTTTTTTTTTTAATGGAATAATGAATTTTTGGTTCAACCATTCCTGCTATTTTGTGTGATAGCATGATAAGTACTATATAGCTTCTTACTAGTTTGAACAATGAAGTTTTAGTTAATTGGTTGTTTCTGCTATCTTGTATGATAGCAGGGTCAGTTCCATATAGTTCATTATGAACTTGAAGAATTAATGTGTAAGTAATTGGTTATTTTTGCCATCTTGTGAGACAGCAGGGTTAGTTCCATATCATTTATTACTGCTTTGAGCAATTTATTGATTATTCTTTAGTTGGCTCTGCACAGCTCAAACTGTATATATGAGGTTTTAATTTGATTATGGCAAGCTTTTAAGAAGAATGATCTATATTACTGTGCTTGTGCTTACCTTAAATTCAGCTGCTCTAGAGGTTTGTTGGAGGTGAAGGGCCTCTGAGATAGATAAGGGGGATTTGTTTGTGGTTTTATCTTCTTGCTTGTGCGTGGATGAAGATCCTCTTCTACCTCCAGTATCTCGTCAACCCTCTCTCCTTTCTTCCTGCATTCATCTCACTGATACCTACTCCTTGTGACTGCTCTCCACTGCTCTGCTGTCCCCTAGTCTGCTTGTGGCTGTCTCTCAGTAGACGTTGCTGACTCTCTCATGTCCTGCCAGCTGCCAAGGTGAAGAAAGGGGCAACATCTCCCTGTAGCTGTACCAGAAGGGAAGTACTGCCTGTAGTAAGCTGGAGCAAACCCAAACTTGGAAGCCCAAAGGAGACAGTAGACATAGGACAAATGTTTAATGCTTCCACATGCTGTATTTAAGAGGAATACTTTGGAGGGGGGAGGTGGTGTGTGTTGTGATGGTGTAAAGTTTGCCATGGTATCCTGGACTGTGGAGTGCTTGGATAGCCCAAGAAGGAAGTTGTTGACAAAGTAGCTTGGAAGTAAGGGAATGCCTCTAAAGCCAGCCTAGCTCCACTGCCTCTTCACATCACTGGCACATCCTCTGTATCCTTCAGTGAAGAAAAGACTTTTATTCCTCTAACGTGTGCTTGATAGTTTTGTGTTGCCTTCTCTACCATAACCCAGCAAACCTGCAATGTGAGATTCATTCTTGGATTATACCCCAAAAGCCATAACCTGTAGTTTAGAGAGAATTACTGAAAAAGTAAAGGCAGTGGTTAGAACACTTACTGTAGTGGCTGTCAGCTAGAGGCCATCCTAATGTATGGAAACTTTGACATCTCTGTCTCTCATGGATGAATATAAGGGTGGTGAGCCATTGGAACATGTTGTCCAGGGAGGTTGTGGATGCTCTTCCCTGCAGGTGCTCAAGGCCAGGTTGGATGAGGCCTTGATCACTCTGGGCTAGTGGAAGGTGTCCCTGCCCATAGCAGGGGGTTGGAGCTAGATGATCTTTAAGAGTTCTTCCAAGCCAAACAGTTCTGTGATAATGTTCCTGTTGTCTCCTCTACTCCTTTCCTTTGGGGACAAAGCAGTTGTGAGTTCTGCAGAAGGCTGAGTTGCTTAGAGCAGCCGTTGAGACAATTCTACCAAACCTCTGAGTAACCACAATTACATTAAATACTCCAGGGGCATCTTTCCACACATACCTCACTCCAGAATTGAATATAGTTTTCAGAAAGCCAATAATGCTGAAGTGCTGTTAGCTTCTTCAGTGCACATAGCTTGGGAAGTTTTATGTGAATGATTTCTGTGTCTAGGCGTTGCCTGGGGAGGTAATTGAGACTCCATCCCTGGGGAGATACTCAAGATTAGCCTTGACAGGGCTCTGGGCATCTTGATCTAGTTGAGTATTTCCATGCTGCCTGCAGAGGGGGTTGGGCTAGATGAGGTTTGGAAGTCCCTTCCAATCAGACCATTTTATAGTTTTATGCTGTCTCAGCAATCTTCATGTGGAAAGCAATTTAAAGCTTGTTTTTAAGTGTGTGTAACTCCACAGCTATTATATTTTTATTATTTGAATCTTTAAATGAGATATTAAATTAGTCTTTGAGTTATCTGCTGCATTAAGGTTTATAGCAACATATTCATGTTGTTGGTTTAAACTGCAGTGCCTCTGAAGTGTTTTAAATGGCACTATGGTCTGCAAGACACTTACTAAGGAATATAGTTCCCTGTTAGAGTCTTTTGAGGTGCTGGCAGTCTTACAAGTAGTATCTCATGTCCAAAAGGGAATTAATCTGAAAGATGAGTTTAGCCATGGGAAACTGGTTTATTCTAGTCACTTTCTGTTACCAGTGGAGAAGGATTCAGCAGTCTGAATCCCTGGGGGTTGGTGGGAAAAATCACTTCTATCTGTTAATGATAGATCAAGCATCTTCTGAGAGTTCACCAGTCTCTGAAACAGAAAACCAAACCAACTCCATAATCACAAACAACTTGGATAAACAAGGAGCAGTTAGGGCAGCTGCAATGCAACTAAACTCTTATGTGTCCTTCCAACCCAATGAAATGCACCTGAAGGTGCTGAGAGTTGGCTGATGTTGTTGCAGAGATACTATCATCTTTGGAGGATCCTGAGCTAAGGGAGGTCACTATTAGCTGGAAAAAAAAGCCAACAAGTTGTGCAGCCATCTGGAAATAGGATGAAAAGAACAATCTATGGAAGGCAGTCAGTTGGCCTTACCTCAGACATTAGGAAAATTGTAGCATTGGTCCTCTGGAACTTGCTTCTGGGTGCATGAAGGAGAAGGTGACAGGGAGTGACTAGCGAGGCTTTACCAAAGGTAAAGTGCTTGACCAAGGTGATAGCCCTTGATAATGAGGTGACCAGATGAGAGGAGAACACAAGGAGGTAGCCCACCTTGATGTAAGGCTTTTGTCTTTTCTCTGTGACACCATCTGTTGTGGAATTTTGCAAAATTAATACTCCATATTAATTTTGATCTGCAGGCAAAGATCTTTAATAACTATGAAAATTGGTTATTAGCATTAAATCTCACCAGAAAACTTATTTACAAGGTTCAAAATGCAGGATTTGGATCGGATATGCACACAAGGAACAGACAAAATTAGAACACTTTAAGAAATAACTAACATGCAAACATTAAAACTGCAAAGAGGTTCTTAATTTCAATTATCTCTCTTGCCCACCAGGGGACTTGAGAAGCTCCTTTCTGCTACTAAGACAGAAAAGCACAATAGAATCTAGTTACAGAATTTCTTAGAGAGAGACTTTGAATATTTACTCACAAAATAGCATCACAGTACCCAGACTTCTGTCCGTGTCTTGAAGCCGTTGCAGGCAAAGCAGAGCATAATGCAGCAGGGCAGAGCAGGCACAGCAAAAGTAAAAGCAGGAGCATGCATGTGGCAGAGCCTGTTTAATGTCATGGCTGCCTGAGCCACACAGATTCACCAGTCAGAGTGGCTCTTTGCCAGACCATAGTAGGTGAAGTCAGGAGCTTACTTTCTCTTACTTGGGAGGAACAAGTCTGAGCAAGTCTTGGACCCTCAAAGTGGGTGTCTGCAAGCCTTTTGTCTTCTCCCTGCATTCTGCTTCCTCTCCCCCAGCAGAGGGAAGGGACCATGGGATCATGCCTGGACAAGCCAGGACATGTATCTTCCCCAACACCGTCCTTATGCTGTAGTCTAGATGGGTGTAGTGTTGGCTACGTAGGTAAACTGGGTCATCAGGTGTGAAGGGTGGTGGTGAAGGGTTCATGTTAGAGCTGGAGGCTTTTTGCAGGGGGTCTTCTTCAGGGTCTCATTTAGCAATCTTTATTAGGGAGGAGATGGGGTACGTTCCTTGGGGAGTGTACTCCAAACTAGGGCTGCAGTCAGTACAAGCACACGCAGAAGGGCTTAGCCTGGAAGGATGGTATGAGAGGGACCTCTAGGAGAACAATGTCCTTGAATTTCTAGAAAAGGCAAACCTCCTGCAGTGGGACCAGCACCTTCGTGATGACGAAGGCTAACACCATGCTGGTTTGCCCCAGCAGGAGGACAGCCAACTGAAGCAAATCATTCCCCTCTAGTTGGTGCTTTTTGGGCTTAAGCTGTAAGCAACCTGTTCTGAATTAAATGCTATAAACAATGATGTTAAATATTACATTAATCATGGTAAAACTGTTTTGTATCAGTGTGGTAGGGTCTGATGCAGATCTCTGATTTTTATTCAGTGCCTTTTTTGGTGTGCATTTCTTTACAAAGAAAGGTTCATTCCTCATTTGCAGAGTGAGGATGATATATCCTCTTTGTCATTCTTTGTCTCCAATGAAATCCTCAGTTTTGAAATCCCTGGTTCTGTATCAGACCCCATTTGGTGTGAATTTGTCTTTTCAGAGACCAAGCCCAGCATTAACTGAGGCAGTAACTGATACATGGTGGTTTGCTATATGATCACTTTATGTCCTGTAAAAGCTTGCCATTAGCTGACCTTCAACCTCTTGGGGGTTGAAGAGAGTTGTTTCTCTCCTGTATCTGTGTCATTTCCCATTTCTTTAAAGCTTGCCTATTTCTAAAGCCAGTTTCAATTCATCTGGGGCCCAGATTTGCTGCAGAGTACTAATTTGAATAATTGTTGTTAATTTCAAGGACTTAGAAACTAGATGTCCTCAGCTGTATTTAAGTGTTGTGGGAAACTGTGTAGTGTTGCCTAACACTTCTGTATTCACAGCTTGCACAGACTTATTTCAAGCAGCAGTATTTGTGTAACTTTTGGAAGTAGAGACTGTGACATTTGGAGATCAGTCTGTAATAGGAGTAACTTCAAAGCTGAGCACTTGCAGTTTGCATGCCATAAACCTAATTAATTGTACAGCATGTGTTTATATCCCTTAGCCCATGTTACTGTGCTTCTCTCAGGGCTTGCTGCAGGGAAACGGAGCAAATGGAAACCAGCAATAGAACAGTGAGCTGTTGTAGTCTGGAAGTGTAAGTGTGCCTGAGGTGGTTCCTATCTCCTAGATGCTGGAGAGAAGAGAGCTGTAAATGCTTGTCATTTGTCCCTGTGGGTAGAAGCAAACTGTAGAACCATAGAATTGTTTTGGTTGGAAAAGACTTCTGAGATGGAGTCCAGCCACTGACCTAACCCCACCATAGCCACGTGCCCCAAAGTGCCGTGTCTACGCGTTTTAATTCCTCCAGGGATAGTGACTCCACCACTTCCCTAGGCAGCCTATTCCAATGCCTGGCCACTCTTAACAAACCTCAGACATTTTTTAGGCTGTAGTATCACAGATTTGCTGCAAAGGGTTGTGGTTTCCCTTTTTATTGTTCCTAGTTTACAGCTAGGTTGTGGTTTGTTTGTTTTTTTGGGAGTTTTTTTGTATGGTTGTTCAACATAACCTGAAAAGTTATGATCATTTCCACTCTAGACAAGTTAGAGGGGTTTTATTGCTGGAGCTTCCTGTATTTTAATTGTTTATTGCCTTGTTTCCCATGTACATTGCCCAATTTTGATGGTACAAGTGCTGCCTTAACTGTTAGTGACTGTTGGGGCAGCACAATGCAGCGCACGCAGTTGTGCTGGCACAAAGCAAAGAATAAACCTCTGTCTGTGAGTGTTCATTGCTTTCAATAGGCTTTTCAGTGGCTCTGCATATTACAATTCCTAGCACCTAGCATACATTCATATTCATTACAGCAGCACAGTTCAGCCCCTTCTTTGCCTTTCATTTGGCGTTTTTTCCCCCTCCATCCCTTCTTCTATCAGAGCACGAGGCGGGATCACTTTTTCTAGTACCAGTGATGTGCTCTAGCAGAGGTTACAAGTCTCTTCTCAGGATGCCTGAAAATGTATCTTTTGACTACTTCTTCCATCTTGTAAAGAAGATGTTAAATACTAGAAATACTTGAAGCCTTTTGGAAGCTTTCATGATGACCCTTGTGGCCGTTGAGACTGTGAGGTGCTGGGCATGTATGGCATGCGACCGTTTGTATGAGCAGTTAGTGGAAGAACTAATTGGTAGGTACTGGTGCCATCTCTTGAAAATGTGAATGCTTGCTGCTTCGTTTGGATGGGGTGGGGGGAGGTGATTCTTTGCATGTGAGATACCTGCTTAAGATGCTCTTCTGTTTGCTTAGAGCTTGGCTTTTTTTACTTAAACACTTCTTAAAACAAATGATTTTAGGTAGTCTGCCCATCTTTTGTTGTAGGAAGTTTTACTTGGCCTTTCTCTTCAGGTTTCGACTTACTGATGTAGGCAGTTGTGTTTCACTGGTGCACATAAAACTAGTCTAGTTGAAAATGATATTACATGAGTTCAGCAAATAATTTCTATTTCACTCACAGCAAAATCTGTAATTGAGTATGATGTTCTTTGCCCTCATCTCTGATGGAGAGTTAACATCCCTGTGAAATCAGACTTCTCTCTTCCAGAATACCGTTGATAGTGTGAATGTATTGGACCCTTTAAAAGATTGTTTAACATCCGATAACCTCAACAATGAGAAGTTCAGTCTCTGTTTAATGTACTTAATGTCCTACTGTATGGTGTTACCTTTTGCAGATGAACCAACTAGTCCTAGTATTGACCATGATATTGCACACATTCCTGCTTCTGCTGTTATTTCTGCATCTGCTTCTCCAGCACCAGCTATAACGACTGTTCCTCCCAGTCCCACGTCTCCAGTCCCTTTAATTCGGCGTCAGCTTTCACACGATCATGGTGAGTATTCATTTCTTGTTCTTTTTCCCCTGCCTCTCCTTTTACACTTTGGAGAACAAGACTGAAAAGTATGTGCCTTATGAGGAAAGGCTGAGACCACCTGGAGCTATTTAGTCTGGAAAGGGGAAGACTGAGAGGGGGGGATCTAATAAATGTATGTAAGTATATGAGGGCTGAGGGTCAGGAAAGGAAGGGACAGGGACAGTCTCTACTCACTTAAGCCCTGGAATAGGCCAAGGGGCAATGGATGCAAACTACAGCCCAGGAAGTTCCACCTCAACATGAGGAAAAACTTTAGTGCAAGGGTCACAGAGCACTGGAACAGGTTGCCGGAGAGGTTGTGGAGTCTCCTCTGGAGACCTTCCAGCCCTGCCTAGATGTGTTCCTGTGCCACCTGCACTGGATTCTATGATCCTGCTCTGGCAAGAGAGTTGGACTTGACGATCTCCAGAGGGCTCTCGTATGATCCTGTGATTGTGAACTCTTTATTTCTGGAAATAAACTCAAAAATATGATTTAGGTTCTTACATACTCAGAACCTTCTGTCTGTAGAATCCATCCGGCCGAGCATCTTGGATAGCCAGCCTGCTGCAAAAACGGAGAGATCGAAGTCGTACGATGAAGGACTGGATGACTACAGAGAAGAGGGAAAATCGTGAGTTCATCCCTAAAACTCACTTCATTTGACACCTGTTTTTAAAAGTGTGTGAAGTCTCATTTTGACATTCATTCTTCTCTCTACAGATCCATGAAGCATGTGTCTAGTTTAAAGGGCATTAAGGTAGGTAAAAAATAAATGCCGGCTCCAAAGAATTGCACATACTGCTGTGACTGGTTGTGGAGTTGTACAACTTCATCATACAAAGGGATGACTTAAATGCAGAGTGAAGTTTATTGAAATTGCTGCTCACCAAATTGTCTGGGCTGTGTGCATCGCACAGACGTGGCCTTTTCTTTTTCCGTGCTCACCACTACTCCTTGGTTTTCATTTTCCTCAGCCACTGTAAACAAAGCACATCTATGATGTGCTTTTGTAAAATCTTACTAATGAGTTTCAGCCTTCTGCAGTTTCTCAGAGTATTCATGAGATGCATGAGGTCACTGTTGTATGGAATCTTCAAAACTTATCTTTTCCCTGGAGGATACTTGGTGGGGCATTTTTAAAGGGATGTTGGGATTGTAAAGAACTGTTTCAGAAGAAACATTGTGAGGTTTTCTCTGTGATGCTTTCTTCAGGTCCCAGACAGCCAGAAATCTTCAGAAGACTCTGGTTCCCGAAAAGATTCTTCTTCAGAGGTCTTTGGTGATGCCTCCAAGGAGGGATGGCTCCATTTTCGTCAGCTTGTTACAGACAAAGGAAAGGTACCTGTCACGTTTGGTGTTTTAACCTAGCACAGGTTTTACAACAGTAAAATCTAAGAATCTTGAAGCTTTTCTGTTTTGCTTTGTTAAATATTTTTTTGGGGGATATAACCATCAATAAGACAGACAACATTTCAGACCTGTTGGAATATTGACATCAGTGAATTCCTGAATATCTTTTGCAGACTGCTGTCTGAGCTGTCTTAACTTTACATTTCAAACCATCTGTGAAGTTAACTGATTTCTAATGACTAAGTAACAAGAATCAGTCCCTTGATAATTGTAATTAGTGATCCTTCTTCTCCTCCTTGCTAATAATGAAAAGATACCTGTAGTTTTTGAGACTGTTGTGGAGCTGAGTTCAAGTTAACCTTCTGCACAGCTATGAACTAACACTTAAGGAAAATGGGTAGTCTGGAAGTGCAGCAATGTGTAAATGTGAGTCTGACTTGAGTGGAGGTTAAAAGACATGGTCAGAAGTCTGCCCAGTCATAGAATAGCTTGTGTTGGAAGGAGCATTGAAGATCACCTAGTTCCATCCCCTTGCCAGAGACAGGGACACCAAAATACTTGATTGCTTTACTAAATTTGTATGAATTCCTCTGTGAAATTGTAGTCACAATCTGCTGCTCGCCACTGTCGTAGGTGAGCATGCACTTAATGGGTGATTTGGGTGAGGGGGGCATGTTGCTGAGCAATTTGCTGCTCTAATGGAGAGCCCCTAGTGAAGCCCAGTTTTGTGTAGCCTTTTCCCACAGGTCATTCAGTGAAGGCTGACATCATTAATGTTTATAAATTTGTAAAGGGTAAGTGCCAAGAGGCTGGAGCCAGGCTCTGCTGGGTGATGCCCAATAACAGGACAAGAGGCAATAGATGGAAGTTGAGGCATAGGAAGTTCCATGGAAACAGGAGGAAAATCTTTTTCCTTGTGAGGGTGACAGAACACTGGAACAGGCTGCCCAAGGGGGTTGTGGAGTCTCCCTCTTTGGAGATATTCAAGACCTGCCTGGATGCATTCCTGTGTGATCTGGTGTAGGTGATCCTGCTCTGGCAGGGGTGTAGGACTGGATGAGCTGTCGAGGTCCCTTCCAGTCCCTAACATTCTGTGTTTCTTAAGAATAGTGCAGGTAGGCAATTAGTCTTTTGTTTCTGGCACTTCTGGAAGTGGTTTCTGTGATCCAGAAACATCTGCTGTACCAAATGAGCACACTAACAGGCTGGTTGATGTTTTTGCAGCGAGTCGGTGGGAGCATTCGGCCATGGAAGCAGTTGTATGTAGTTCTTCGAGGTCATTCACTCTCTTTGTACAAGGATAAAAAAGAACAAGTGACCTTGTCTGAAGAAGAGCAACCTATAAGCATCAATGCTTGTTTGATAGACATTTCATACTGCGAAACCAAGAGGAAAAACGTTTTCAGGCTCACCACATCGGACTGCGAGTATCTCTTTCAAGCTGAGGACAGAGATAATATGTTAGCATGGATTAAAGCAATACAAGACAACAGCAACCTAAATGATGAGGTAATCATGTAATATATAATGCAGAAGCCATGGCTCATGTCTTCTAATTAAAAATTGATTGTATTTTCTTGTAATTAATACTTCAACAAAAGAGATGATTCGCAATTAAATGATAGACCAAAATGTATGCAGGAGCATCAAAGAAAGAGAGGGAAAGGCAAGGCAACTGAATAAACAAATTGAGTTTTAAAGAGCCTGATAGAATCAGAGAACAGACTTTTGGAGTAAATGAATTCATGTTATTGCTGACTTGACTAATCTCTTGAAAGGCAATTGCAGGATTGAAACAAGCGCGTTCCATCTTCAGACTTCATTGCACAGCGGTGTGTGCGGTGTGGTGGATTTCTGAGCAGTTAAAAAGTGAAGCTTTGGAGGATGCCTGTTATTTTTTTTTTAATTAAATGCTTGTTTTCATGATTGAAATGTCATAATACTGATTACAAAAGATACACATACATTGTTGTACATAATGTTATCAGTGTCTGTCCCAATATTGTCCTCACTGGTTTGTCATTTCATTGGTGAGTAACAGAGGAATATTTTCATGTCTGGTCACGCACATCTGCTCAGATTTGAAATAATTATCCAAAGGAAAAGGGATTAATACACATTATTAGTCAGATGGATCAAAGCACATTGGAATTCCTGCCTGTTTCAGCTGTATATGTAGCAGCAATTAGTTACATAAGTACTGTGTGCACAGAGGATTGGATTTGTCAGAGCAGGCCGCATGTTTTCTGTTTAGATTTACTTTGAATTTAACAGGATTTAATCAGATTCTATTGCTTGAGGGGAAAAAAGTCTAAATAGCAGCATTGAACTTGCAATTACTGCAGTTTTCCTCATGATTATTAGAAGCTTTGCCCTTACTGTTTTTAAGGGATTTCTGCTAGATACTGATTAATTTTTTTTACACTATTTTTCAGCCGTACTGAAATGTTAACTTTTCCTGGCAACAGACTGCCTATGAAGAGTTAATTCTAAGTATTCTGAAAGTAAAGAAAATGTTTGTTATATTTTCTGTGGTTGTAAAGGTTCTCCATTTCATTTCACAGGATACTGGTGTGACAAGTAGGGACCTAATTAGTCGAAGGATTAAAGAGTACAGTACGATGATGAGGTAGGTGATTTCTGTATTGCCATTAGTATTTGTAGACTTCTTATCTAGCTTTTTTTGTTGAAGCAATGTGTTTTGTTTCAGTTCTTCAAGCAGCAAAACAGAGCCATCTCCCAAAACACCTCGCCAGAGTCTAAGTATCAGACAGACTCTTCTTGGAACTAAAGCAGAACAGCGGACCCAGAGCCCACATTCTCCTAAGGATGAGTCTGAGAGGAAGCTTCTCACTAAAGGTCTGTATAGTGGTTTTTTTCTGTATATACTCATAGCCCCAGTGTAAGGCCATTGAGGTGCCATTCTCAGCTTCTTCTAAATCATCAAGGTACACGGATGCAAACCAAGGGCTTTCATAAGTTGCAGCTATGATCAGTCATTTCTTTTTACCTACTGCGTTCAGATACTGCCTTAGATTTCAGGTTTCAGATCCCTAAAGCTTTTTATTCCGGTCTCAGTAAGGTTTTAGATTTCTGTGTTTCCGTGCAGCTCTGTGTAGTGTTAACAGAGATAAAGTACAAATGTTAACCTTCTTGTGACCAAAATTTTGCCAAGCTTTGAAATTAATTTTGTGAGTAATTCATACTTTTATCTCCAGCTGATGTGGAAATGATAAAGTGCATTGGTGAAGAAGCCAGAATTTTCCATGGAAGTGCTGAAGTAGAGAAGAACACACATTTATTTTGTCCTAATCTCTAAAATACTGGAGTAAAAACTGTCATTTTTTTCCAGAATTAATGCATACTCAGTTCTGGAAAAGGTCCAAAGAGCAGGCACTGCAAATTTAAATCATTGAATGAACTCCATCACATCATGTCACTGTTGTAAGGATGTCACATACAAATTCAGGCAGCTGTCTGAGCAGTCGCTTCTGATCCAACCTCTTTTGAACAGCCCCTCCTTCGATTTAAGCTGTGAGGCAATTCTGGTTTGTCTTACAAAGAAATATCCCTTGGGCTCCTGCTATGCTGCAGATTATGTAACTGGATTGCAGATGTGAAATGGCAAATCTGCTGAAAGACTATTTCCAGAACCACTTGACTGAGAAGTAGGTACTACAGACTTGCAGTGCAAGACAGGTGGGAGTTGTCATTTACTACGTAGAATTGTAGGGTGGCTTAGGTGGGAAGGAACCTTAGAGATCATCTGCTCCAGCTTCCCTGCCATGGGCAGAGACACCTCTCTTGGCTGTTCAAAGCCTCATCCAGCCTGGCCTCAAACACACCTAGGGAGCTTGTGTCCACAACCTCCTTCTTGAGCAGCCTTTTCTGGAGTCTCACCACTCCTCTGCTGAAGAACTTCTTCCTAAGATCCAGGTTAACTCTACTCTCCTTCATCTTGAAACCATTTCCCCTTGTGCTAATGCCACACGAAAACAAGTCCCTCTCCAGCCTCCTTTAAAGATTAATCATGAATGGTGTAGGAGAGGTAAAGTCTTATGGAACTTTTTGTCTGATTTTCTTTTTTGGTAGAGAATTTTTATATGTGCTTGAGTTCTGTTTGAAAGTATTTAGAGTGCACAGGTCTGCACAGGTGAGTGCATGGCAGTGTAGTTTCATAAAGCTTTTGGCAGCACTGTGATTCAGTACAGACTTGATTTTGCTTCATTAAATGTAGGTAGTGTTTTGAGGTTCTAACATGATTTTTGTACCTTTAGTCTTAAAATGCTGGAATTTCACAGTACCATCCAGCTATTTGTTATAAATCTGGGCTGCTAGTATGTTCTAGTGTGGTTTTTTGAGTTACAGAAGAACAAAAGAAGGTGGTGGCCTGGTGGTCATAGAGGTGTTGGGTAGAAGGTTGGATTTTGTGATCTTAGAGGTCTTTTCCAATCTCAACACTTCTGTGATTCGATAAGGTATGTTTAAAACAGCTTAATAAGTTGTAGGAATCTGGAGCTGATAAAAGAAGTTAAAATGCAGTAGATGTCATTTAACCTTTGCAAACCCATCACCTGTATCCACAGTACTTTTGGGGACTTAAATGTTCCTATTTTTCTCCTTTATTTCCTTATTTGCCCTGTGATAACAACCAACAGATGAGACAAGCCCACCAAAAGACAAGGGAACGTGGAGAAAAGGCATCCCAAGCATCATGAGGAAGACGTTTGAAAAGAAGCCGTCTGCTGTAGGAACATTTGGCGTCAGACTAGATGACTGCCCTCCAGCTCATACCAACAAAGTATGGGAGGACAGTTTTTCTTTCTCTTGTGACTTTCAAATAGTTTTTCTATTAATTCCTTCAAAATATGTATATGTCACTTCTCCTTTTCCTCAGTATATCCCCCTGATTGTTGATATATGCTGCAAACTGGTGGAAGAGAGGGGCCTGGAGTACACAGGCATTTACAGAGTTCCTGGGAACAACGCTGCCATCTCAAGTATGCAAGAAGAGCTCAACAAAGGCATGACTGACATTGATGTCCATGATGATGTAAGTCTTCGATCACATTATTTGTGAGCTGAGCTCCCAAAAGCTTCTGGTTGTGTTGGGATTATAGAAATATAAAGCATGTCTGTCCTTTTCTTCTAACTGTGTAGAAATGGCGAGACTTGAATGTGATCAGCAGCCTGCTGAAATCCTTCTTCAGAAAGCTCCCAGAACCCCTTTTTACCAATGGTAAGCTGCTGATTTTTGTCTTTAGCAATTGCTGTTGAACAGTTACAAGGAGGCTGGAGAGAAGATCTGATGGAATCACCCTCACTATAATAAATGTCCTCTTTCTTCCTTAAAAAGCAGGAAGTCATGGTGATCATAGAACTTAAGAATGGGACAGAATTGTTCTAATGGTGAAGGAATTACATATTTCAAGAAAAAAATAGTTCAATTTGCAGTTTTACTTTGCAGTATCCTATGAAAGTTGTGTTGTTTACTACCCTACCTCCCATTACTCTCTCATATGTAATATAAGAGGCTACTTTTTATGACTTTGAAAGGTCATTCATCTATATATATATTACCTGTATTCATGGAATGTGGGGAACTTTGAGTGGTGTAAGTGTGTGCATGTGTGTGGAGAGATCTATATATATAAAAAATACATGTGATTCATTTCTGCTTTTTTTCCCCCAGACAAATATGCAGATTTTATAGATGCCAATAGAAAAGAGGATCCTGTTGAGCGTCTGAAAACACTGAAGAGACTGGTAAGCTGCAGCCAGATGTGTTAGGTGCACCACCACGTTAGCATTGAATGTTTCATGTTCTGAATTATGTTTTGTTCTTCTTTCAGATTCATGATTTACCTGAACATCATTATGAGACTCTCAAGTTTCTTTCTGCACATTTGAAGACGGTAGCAGAGAACTCGGAGAAGAACAAGGTATCAGAAACAAAAGTACAATGTCTTTGGGTTTGGTTGGTTCATTTTGTACAGGATTGCATCTGTTAGGATTGATAACTTAATTCTGTAGATAACATCAACGTTTTTGCTATGTTGTTTTTTTTTATCAGGCTAAGGACCCTCCTGCCAAATATGACTCTGTTTAGTGCGATTTAAGTTTTATTCAGACTGGTATTAAATCTTGTGGGAGTAACTGCTTACATCCTACATTTATCCCAAGTCTGTGCATTTTATACAGTCAGAGTTTACCAGGGCAGGGCACAGGTGAATGTCTGTGACCTGAAATGAGCCTGTTGACAGAGGCTATCCCATCAGCTGTGTGTGAAGCTTGGCTTCCTGCATGATTCAGTCATTTTTAAGACCAGGACTTACTGTAATTACAGAATCATTAAGATTGGAAAAGATCTCTTAAAATCAAGTCCAGCCTTCTACCCAACTCCTCTGTGACCACTGAACCATGTCTCAAAGTGCCACATCTACTTGCATGTTTGACCCCACAGAAGATATTTTGAAAGAAAGAAAATAGATGATATAAGAGGTGACAGTTGCTTGCTACAGGTTCTTAGTCCATGGAGTGAAAAAGAGTTGGTTTGTGTGAGGCGCTTCTGTGCGTGCTTTAATCCTGCAGTAAATGCAAATCATAGCATCCCCTTTAGCTCTCAGAGAAGGGCATTTGAATGCAGGACTCTGCTTATGGCTGCTTACCTCAGGGTAAGTAGGTGACATGGTGGCTTGTTATTTGGCTGCCAATGTGCAGGGTACAGGAAAAAAACAGATGTGAAATGATGCTTTAAAGAGGAACTTATGACCAATTTTCAATCAGAAAGTGCTTCAGTTCTAGTCAGTGTGGTAGGTTACAACATCACTGGCACAATTAATACCTTCTAGTTAAATAACAAGAAAAAGGATGTATGTGTATTTAAAAAATAGTTAATTAATCATAGCTTTTAGTGGAATTAAGCTGGCATTAATAAGGAAGTGATAATAAATAATCATGTTTAAGTGCAGTGCCTGAAGCAAACCATTTTATGGATTTGATAAGCTGTATAAATGTTGTTTAAATAATACTAATATTAGAGAATATATAAGGCTATGACTATTCAAAGGCCATAATTCACCTCAAAAAAGTGAGTATTAGGGGCTTGTGTCACCTTTTCAGCTTCCTTCTGGTAAGCACAAGGACCTCGCCTCCTATATGTTATTATAATGTTATATATTATTCCATGTCACAACAGTCAACTAAGTCACAAGTAAGCAAAACTAGAAGGTAAAATAGAAGGTAAGTATTCTACTGCTGCTTTTATGGAATTATTTGTCAGCTGTAACATGAAAAATAAGTGGGTGGTTTATGTTGTGACATGATTGCATAACTGTGAGTCTTGTCTCATGAATATATGTGTTGGGTCTGAGATGTTGGTTGTTGCTGCCTGCTCTAAAGTAGATGCAAACTGAAAGAGCTCTTTGTTGAGAGACATAATACAGTATTTGATTGCCAGCTTCGGTTTTTTTTTGTCATGTAAACATTCAAAAAAAACCCCAAACAACAAAACAGGAAATTACCAATGCCCTTTCAGGTTAAAACCTTGAGATGTCAGTGTTGCAAAACAAAAGAAATAGTCTTCAAGGGAAGAGGTAAAAAAATACCCAAAACAATTCCTCTGGAAGTTTGAAGAGTATAACTGAGCTCTTATGTTTGCTGTGATTGTGGAGCTTGCAGTGGGTTAAGAAAAGTGGAATTCTGAATTGTGGAAATTAGAAGATCATAGAGCAATTTGGGTTGGAAGGAACCGTAACGATAATCTAGTTTCAACCTCCTGCCGTGAGCAGGGGCACCTTCCACTAGCCCAGGTTGCTCAAGACATCATCCATCCTGGTCTTGAACACTTCAGGGAGAGGAGGCATCCACAGCCTCCCTGAGCACCTGCTTCAGTTTCTCACCACCCTCACTGGAATGAATTTCTACCCAATATCCAGCCTAAATCGTCTCTCTCCAAGCCTCAGTCCATTCCCCCTCATCCTGTCACTACGAGCCCTTGTATAAAGTCCCTCCCCACATGCATGAATGGATCCAAATATCGAATGCATTTATTGCAGCTGCATATAGGAGAGCTTTTAGTGTAGTGTAGCATCCTGTCAGAGTCATCAATGTGGCTTTAAAACTCTTGGTCCCTATTTCAAGTGGTTCTCAGATACCTTAATAGTGTGCTGTTACTGTCCTTAGCCCCTGTTATTGTCAGTGTACGATGTGGAAATATTTCATTTCTCAGATGGAGCCAAGAAACCTGGCAATAGTATTCGGTCCGACACTCGTGAGGACATCCGATGATAACATGACACACATGGTTACCCACATGCCAGACCAGTATAAAATTGTAGAAACACTCATCCAAAAAGTAAGTGGGTGCATTTCATTCTTTATAAAGTAAGGTTGTAGCCAGATCAACCAGCTGCTCTCTCCTTGGGCTACTTTGGGTCTGGTATTTATCCTTCACGCTCCACAATAGCACTTCCCCCTCCCTGCCCACCCCTTCCCCAGCCCAGTAAATGTCCCCGTTTGTTTGTTCCACCTTTGGGGTTTTGTCTTTCCTGTGGGGTTTTCACCTTGTTTATTTTAAATTGTAGCATGACTGGTTTTTCACAGAAGATGATGCTGAAGAACCTCTTGTAAGTATTATGTCCTGAATATTTGCTTTCTGATTAGCTTAGCTTAGACTCTGCTTCTGCTGCCTCTAGAACGTTTGTATATTTCTTAACTGCATCACTGTATGGTTTGCTCTTCAGAAGCACCTTCTTAGCTCTCCAGTCCTTACAGTAATGAATTAAAATACAAATTAAGGCAAGCCATGCATTTGTTTTAAAAGCAAACTGGGAAAATAAGAAGCCATGAGGAAAGCCTGTCCTCAGGTGAATCATTTGAGTTTTCTAAATGCTGTTAAATCGTGATGAACTATTTGTGAAACGATGATGAAGAGATCTTTGTTTATTAACTATAGACAGCAGTTCAGGAGGAAAACACAGTAGAATCTCAGCCAGTGCCAAACATAGATCATTTACTCACCAACATTGGAAGGACGGGAGTATCTCCTGGAGACGTATCAGGTAACTCTTGCCCGGACAGCCCCTAGGCTAGAATAACTCTTAACAACTCTTAAATACTCTCTTAAGTCACTGTGACTCTCTCTTCCTATCTTTTTTTCCCCACTAATAAACATTTCTTTTTCTTCTCTTTTCCAAAAGATCATTAACACCTCTTAAAGACTTGAATTGTTGGTAATCATGCATGAGACAAAATTTGGAAAACTTTGTTGCCTACCAGGAGTCTTAATGCTGAGAAGCTGAGGCTTGCACGTAGTGTTTTATTTATTCACAGTAACCCATGCACTCATCATCCTGAGGGGAAGCAGATCCGCTGCTGTAAAGTGGTTTGTTGTGATGGCAGAAAGGTTGATCTCCAGAGCGGTTTTCAGGTTAACCCTTCCCAATGCTAGGAATGCAAAAAAACTTTGAGTTGTGTTTTTCTTGTCGAGTGATGGACACTTTTTAATGATAATGTTGCAGTATGTCTATACTAAAGCTGATTTCCTTCTGTTTATAAATGCCATCCTCTTTTGTGGCTAAGGACAAGCATTGCAGGCTCTCTTTTGGTGACTTTTTTCCTCCCTCCTTTCACTCTACTACTGCACTAACCCAGCATGTTGTATCCCACGAATGTTACCCCTGCGTCTCCAGCTTCTGTTTCAGTTCTCAAAGAGTGGTTCAGCACTTACTGAAACAATCACCTTTTATACTGATGTTGTGACAGGAGAAGTGGGAGGAGTCTATCACACGGTGATGTCATTAGTGGATTCTGTGATGTCACTGGTGGACAGCTGGAACTGTAGGAAGAAGGAGGACTGTTGCCCACACTGTAGCTGCCTTGTCTGCAGAAACCCCCGTTTCTTGTAAATGGAGAACCAACCAGTTGATCTGTGCTGTAAATTTTCATTTAAGAGTATTTTAAACAGATCAATGCTACTTTTTAAAAGTCTTTCTGCTGTTTCTTGTTATCTCTGAAGCAGACCCTGAGGAGAAATAGCATGGTATGGTCTACCAGTCTTTCTAGTCATAAAGCATTAGCCATGTGTCAAAAAGGGGTGTGGCAGGGGGCTCAGCTCTTTCTTCCTAGGGAGGAAGTTCCTAAAGCTTGGAGCATCCAAGTGCCTATTTTTTTAGTCGCTGTGCTAGCCCCTTCCTACCCCCTTTGTAACTGTATAATCTTGGGTTTTGCCAGACAGTGCAAGTATGGTGTCCATTTTTCATTTCATGAGAGCGCTTGTTGTAGAAAAGGACAAAACTGGTAGTGGCTGGAATCTAGCCCATTTCAAAGTAAAATTTTACATGTGCTTGGAGGTGGAGAGGGATGGATAATTGGGGTTTCCTCACAAAAAACAGTTAATTCCTTTTAAAAACCTGACAAAAAGACTGAAGACTACATAGCCATGATTCTGTCAACAGTGCTAAGCCATTCAATTTTGCTTTGCGTCTCCCAAACCTCAGGAGAGTACTCGGTACGATCCTGAAAAGGTCTCTCAGCTGCGGGTTTGCAGGGGCTGTACACTTAAAACATGGAACAAACCTTAAACCTTAGTGTTTCTGTTTTTGTTTTATTTAGAAGAACAGGGCTCCTTTGCCATTCCTATCATTGAGCTGATTCTGCCTACAATTCACAGCATCCTTTCATGGCGGTGGCTTTCTGTGGTGCAGCTTGCATCTTTGTGAGCTCTGACTATTCACTCTGTTCTGGTTTTGATTTGCTTCACATTTTGTTCTGTGCTTGTCTTTTTTCCATAAGTCCAGCATTGTCTGTAGCAACAACAAGAGGAAAAACAAAAGTGCACAGAACTGAGCAGAATTGTTTCTTCTTTTTAATTTTTCCACAGATTCAGCTACTAGTGACTCAGCAAAATCTAAGGTAAATCCTTTCGTGCAATGATGTGGTTACAAGCTTCTGAAACCTGTTAGATACTTGCTTGGTTTAGTCTATCACCTATATGCAGATGTACCACAGAGCTTATGTAGCATGCTTTTAATAAGTGGATAACGTTCTCACCAAGGAATTTTAGGGTGTTACATTGGAGAAGCTGCGTGCAGAGAACTGCATCTGCCAAAGCAGTTGGCTGCACATGAACAGCATTGCTCCAGCTCTTGCAATTGAGAGTGCTTACCTCCTTCTCACATCTCATTGAGTAGAGAGAAATGCATTTAGGATGTTCCCCCTCACCACTGGCATCCTGCTTACTCCCAGATAGTGTTTCACTGTTTTCATTGACACAAGTGTAAGTTGGATGTAGCCTTTTCTTTGTCAGCATAGTAGCTGCTCCAAAGGTTTAGGCTCAGAGTTGCTGTGCAGACTCTGCCTAGGAAGTATTGCCTGGGAGGACAATGTAGTAGACTTGGGGAACAAGTCTGGAACGTGGCAGTGATTCAGTCCTGAGTAGCGACTTGAGGACAGCTCTTTCAGTCTCTCAGGCTGTGCTTCAGTAGCTGCTGGCCCTGGATGTCTGTAACAGTGGGTGATGTGGCAGCATACGGCTGACCTCACTCAGCTGTGAGCACAGGGGACAGCTCTGTGGTGTGTGTTCTGGGCCTCCCCCTTGGAGCTGAGAACAGGACTGAATACATCCACCTGGATCATTGTTGAGATGCCAGCCCAGCTGCCTTCTGAGGATGCTTGGAGGCTCAGACACTGCCTCAGCAAAGCCCAACTTGCAGGACATGATGTCATGCTGCCTGTGCCAGGACACCGTGCTGTTTGCAGGTCACGTACTACTGACCACCATACCTATGAGCAACACAAGAGCTTGCTTACTGCTCAGCCATCCCTGCTTGCTGCCAGACACACTCCAAATGTCCTCCTCTAGCTGGCTGCATTGCTTGACATCATTCTTGGTGAGAATGACATGTACCTGTTCCAGCTTTGTGAGAAAAACATGTAGAGCTTTCCAGTCTTTTGTGGAGACAGTAGCCAGTGCAAGAGCACTGCATGAGGATTGGAAATTGCTGTAGTCATCTGGAAAAGCAGTGGTCCGTTGCCAATCAGTTTTGACCACTGCCCAGTCAGTTCTAGACTGGCATTCCTCTGCCGTCACAGCAGTTCAGCTGTCACCTGTTCTCCAGAAGGTTCTTTGTCCACACCTCCTGTAGGCAGACACTGTGCAGGAGACCAGGCTGTCATTGGACAAGCTGCTCAGATGTTTGTTTCCTGGGGGCTCTCAGCAAGATTCAGTGTCTTCTGCCTACCCTGTCTTGAGCTCTGCATCAAGAGCATGGGAGATCCTTTATTGTGGAGCTGGAAGTTCTGGAGAACCATGGATGTTTTTGCTGCTGTTGACTGAGCTGTTTCTCCCAGCTCTTCCCTGACCATGTTCACACAAAACAGATGAATGCACCTTTGATGAAGCTGTCATGGTCAGTATGGCCACTGTGTGATTGTTTGACCTTGACTTGTGAAGTCAAGGAGTGGCATCACTGGCACCATTTCTGGGTACAGCAGAAGCTGTTTGCTCAGATGAACATACTGCATCTGTTCAGTGCTTTCCTTTGACTAGTCAGTGCCTTCATGCTGCTGCATTAGACACCTGCTCCAGCTGACTGCTCCATGGGGGCTGTCAGTCTGCTGGAGCAGAGAAGGACCTTGCTGGACAGCAGCTGAGTAGTTAGGTGGTGACTAGCGGGCATTACTTTTCCCTGTGTTTAAGCATATTCTCTAGGTATCTGACATCACTAGATGGTGTCATAGCTGTTTGGTGAATGCTACCATGAGAATAGCTCTTTGCCCTGCTTGCCTCCCTTTCTGCATAGCTTATCACTGCTGGGCTGACTCTTGCATCAGGTCACAGAGAGGAGCCAGATATATGACCAGGGAGTTAAGTTTGGGTATCTGACACCTAAACTGCTCTTGTTGATCCCTGGAGAGATGGCAGATTTCAGTCCCACCAGGTTAAAAGTCTCTGATGTGAGCAGCAGCCATACATCATTGCTGTATTCTCTCCTAATGACTCTACAGTGTGCAGACAGCACTGGTCAGTGCCAAAGGAGCAGGATGGTAGCTCCTCTGAACCTCCCACTCTTGGCCAAAGTGGCAGTGGGGCAATAAGTAGCAAAGGTGCATAGCTTTTTGAAGTGGCCAGATGGCTACTGTCATCACAGTGAAAATAGTTTCAAATATGTTTTCTGCAATGGATTGTCCCTCTGCTGATTTGTGCAGTTCTAAAGTTGATTTCTGTTAATTGTCTATACTTGTGTCAAACTGGAGTTTAAGGGAGTAATAAATTGATGTAACTTAAAAACTCAGCCTGAAAGGTGACAGATGAGATGTAAAATGGCTGGACAAATGAGCCTTTTCACACGGGTGGGACTTGAAAAAGGAGGATTTGGAACCATGCTCTTGCGTCTTCATCTGTGGAGCAGTTTGTGTTGCAAAGCAGCCTTCAAGAGGTTGCTTGCTTCAGTGGAGCCTGTTTTGTTACTTAACAACCCAACAGCTGTATTTACACATGAGTCTTTGTTAGGTTGAAGGGATCCAGGTAACAAGTGGAATCCTTGGGGTGAAAATTGACTGTTTGGGCAATGCCATGTGGGCTCCAGAAAGAGCAAGGAAATATTTCCTGAACAAAGCCAGCCTTTCTGCTGAGACGCTCAGGATGTGGTTTTCAGAACTCTGAGGCTAACAAATGCTTCTTTTGTGATCGCTAATCATGCCTTCTCCCTTTGTTGTACCAGGGTTCTTGGGGGTCTGGAAAGGATCAGTATAGCAAGGAACTGCTCGTGTCCTCGATTTTTGCAGCAGCTAGTCGCAAGCGGAAAAAAACAAAAGAGAAGCCCCAACCCAGCAGCTCGGAGGACGAGCTGGATAATGTGTTTTTCAAGAAGGAACTTGCAGAGCACCCTCGTGGTGACACAACGAAAGAGGACATGGCTAAAGGGGAGAATGAGAGAGAGGTAGGGAGAAAACAGAGGATGTTTGTCGTGAAGGAAAAAGACAGCGGTGTTAAGAAAGATGTGAGTGTTGTAAAGGATGAAAAGAAGTCGTTAAAGAAAGAAAGTGTCCTGTCAGAGGAACCTTCATTGCCTTACCATGACAAATGCACAAAATCCCCCAATCTCCACTGTCTGCCCACCCTGCAGAAGAGTAACCCAAAAATGCCTGTCTCGCAATCTTCTTCCCAGGTTGAGGAGACAGTGTCTGACTCCGGCACTATGCTAAGCACTTCCTCCCAGGCTTCCCAGCACAGACACTCATGCAAAAAGGTAGTCAGCCCTGAAATGAAACACGGGGAGTTTCTAGCAGCTGATGTCAGCTCCATCACCTCGGATTACTCAACGACTTCATCTACCATGTATCTCACTGGATTAGATGCCAGTATGCTGAGCCCTGAGGTGCAGTCGGTGACAGAAAGCAAGGGAGAGGATGCTGATGACGAAAGGAGTGAGTTGATCAGCGAAGGGCGTCCGATGGAGACCGACAGCGAAAGTGACTTCCCTGTCTTTGCCACCTCTGCCGCCACCGACAGGCTGGCCAAGGGGAAAGCTCCGGAGGTGGTAAAGACCAGTCGGAGGAACTCTGAAGAAAGTGAAGTCAGTTGTACTGAGGGCAGCTCCACGCCAAAGTTAGAGAGCCGCAGGCTCTTCAGCTCGCACAAACTGATCGAGTGCGACACGCTGTCCAGGAGGAAGTCTGCGCGGCACAAAACGGACAGCGAGGGCTCGGGGGATGCCAGGAGCGAGAAGGACTTGCCTGCTGTGACCAAGATGTTTGACATCATGAAAAAAGGGAGATCCACCAGCAGTTTAGCTACGTCAGCCAGAAGTGAGGCTGACAAACAGGAGCCCACCTGGAAGCTTAAAATCACCGACAGGTTAAAGCTGCGGCTCAAGTCCTCTGCGGATGACATGTTCGGAGTCGGGAATCAAAAAGCTAACTCTGCAGAGAGCACCAAGAGGAAGAACATCAGGAGAAGGCACACGCTTGGGGGACAGAGGGATTTTGCTGAGATCAGTGTCCTGAACGCATGGAAAGCTCAAGAGCCGAGTCAGAGCAGAGAGAGAGAATCTGAGCTTTCAGCTGTGAATCGGCTGAAGCCAAAATGCCCAGCGCAGGACCTCTCCATCTCGGACTGGCTGGCACGAGAACGTTTACGCACTAGCACAACCGACCTTAATACGGGTGAGAGTGGAAAGCCCAGGCTTGAGAACACTACCTTAGCAGATGGATCCAAGGTAGAGCTGCCTTCATCTGCAGAGGTGCAGGCAGGTGAAGCCAGTTCTTCCAGCAGCTTGACTCTAGTTAACAGAACACCATCTTCGGGACCATTTCAGCCACCAGACCAGGTAAATGGTGACAATTACCAGAACATGAACAAAACCAACTTTAGCCCAGCAGTTGATGCCCATCCTCATAAACTGTCTGGCACCCAAGTGGTTAGATCTCGATTCTACCAGTACCTTTGAAATGGGGGAAGCTATGTCCACTACAGCAATTCAGTCACTTACTGTTACACTTCCCAGTAACTCAATGTGTGTGTGTATGTGTGTGTGTGTGTGTGTACATATATATATATTTTTTTTTCCTGTACTGTTGTTGTTATGCAGCCTTCATTTGGGCTGCTTTCATCAATATGCTCTGTGGAACGTTTTCACAGTGCATTACCACAGCCAGAAGAACACTAAAGTTTAAAGTATATATATATATATTTTAAGAAGAAAGAAAAAAAAAAAGAAGTATATTTGATGGCTGCATACAAATGTTGAACAAAGCATCTGATGCTACACACTGTGTAGTGTGTCTGTGGTTTTTTGGAATTGAGAAGTCTGCCTGGCATTGGTATGCAGAAAACTTGGTTCTTTTGGTTTAGTCACTAACAAGTGCCTCATCATAAATTCATTTGGTTTGTTAGGGTGCCATACTGTTAATTAGAGGAAGTGATTTCCAAGCAGATGAATGCGTTTCACCCTTAACGAGTTTCACGGCGTTTTACAGATGTTAACACCGGTGGCTACAGAGCTTCCATTCCTTAGGCATTCCAGTTCAATATTTGGAGTTTTATATTTCCAGTTTTAATACAGATTTTGAGTTTTATGTGACTTGAATTTTTAATCTTTCTGTAAAATAAGTAACTTAAAATGTACATATTACATGTGTATCTTTTCTTCAGATACCAGATTTGATATAAATGTTGTAACATAGGCGTGTAGATAGTGGATACTGGATGGAACTGGTTTCTTTTATTGAGAATATAATTCTGCATGAAAACCTAATGAGTCCAAACCTGTATCATGCCTGTGTGCATACCCACTTAAACACTGGAAATAAAATTGTTTTGGTGACTCTCTGCCTGAGGCCAATTCATTCTGATGAACGAGTCCTGGTTGTCGGCTGCACTCAGTGCTTGCCCTGCACTTGTTCTTGGAGAGAATGGTTGGATTTGATCTTGAGGAAAAGGATCTGGAGGTCCTAGTGGATGGAAGGTTGAAGGCTGACTATGAAGCAGCAATGTCCTAGTGGATGGAAGGTTGAAGGCTGACTATGAAGCAGCAATGTCCTAGTGGATGGAAGGTTGAAGGCTGACTATGAAGCAGCAATGTCCTAGTGGATGGAAGGTTGAAGGCTGACTATGAAGCAGCAATGTCCTAGTGGATGGAAGCTTGAAGGTTGACTGTGAACCAGCAATGTGCCATTCTGGGGTGTATTAGAAGTGCTGTGGTTAGTAGGTCCAGAGAAGCCTTCCGCTCTACTCTGCTTTGCTGAGGCCACATCTGGAATGTTGTGTCCGGTTCTGGGCACACTGGTTCAAGAAGGACCTCAGGGGATTGCTTGAAAGAGTCCAGTGCAGAGTGGAGTGGAACATCTTCCTTGTGAGGAGAGGCTGGGATTGCTGGGGCTCTTGAGCTTGGAGAGGAGGTGACTGAGAGGTGTTCTCATGAATGTTTGTAAAGGGTGAGTGCCAAGAGGCTGGAGCCAGGCTCTGCTGGGTGGTGCACAAGGGGCAATAGGTGGAAGTTGAGGCATAGGAAGTTCCATGGAAACATGAGGAGGAATTTCTTCCCTGTGAGGGTGACAGAACACTGCAACAGACTGCTCAGGAGGGTTGTGGAGTCTCCTTCTCTGGAGATTGAAGACCTGCCTGGGTGCATTTCTGTGTGACCTGCTCTAGGTGATCTTGCTCTGCAGGGGTGTTGGACTGGATGAGCTTTCAAGGTCCCTTCCAACCCTTAACATTCTATGATTGCATGGTACAGGTGTGCACTCTTTATGACCTGGCAATGATTATGGATGTGGGTTTTTTTTCAGTGCCACAAAACCACCTCTTCAACATAACCCAGTCTGTTACATAATCAGATTTTTGGGAGGTTGGGAGAGACCTTTGAGATCGTCAAATCCAACTACTCACCTAGAGCACCACTATTGCTTAGCCCCTACCACTAAGCCATGTGCTTCAGCACCACATCCATTTGGCTTTTAAGTACCCCCACTAGCAGTGACTCCTCCACCTCCCTGGGCAGCCTGTTCCAGTACCTGGGAACTCTTTCTGTGAAGAAATTGTTACTGATATCCAACCTGAATCTCCCTTGGCACAACATGAGGCTTTTTCCTCTTGTCACTTGTTTCACATGAGAAGAGACTGACCTCCACATGGCTCCAACTTAGTTTCATGGAAGCTGTAGAAGGTGAGGGCTGAACAGCCCCAGTTCTCTCAGCTGCTCCTCATAAGCCTTGCAGAGTGATGGATGATAATTTCTCTTTCAGTCCTAACAGCGAAAGGTCTCTGAACAAGGGATGTCAAACCAGAGTGTGGTGCTGCCTCTGTATGCTGTTGATCAGCAAATGCTCCTCATCTTTTACTGGAGGCCTGATTTGCCTTGTCACAAGCCTGAGAAGCTCGTTAGTGTGCTGAGCACACAGAGAAGGTCACAGGAGTCGTCTTGATGGAGCAGTATTGTGGAGGTACCTCAGGGGTGCTGGCGGGTGGAGGGGGTCTGCATCTTAACTCCCACTTGCGGTGTTTCCAGGTCCCTGATTGGAACACTGTCCCACATCCCCAGGTCCCCAGACTGGACCTGCTGTCTAGATGTGTGGCTGTCAACTCTTATGCTTGACAACTGAGAACTTGTGTTGAAACAGAGACCTGAAACATGAGTAACTTCAGAAAACCCAACCAGACAGGAATTGTATTGGCTGACCATGCTATGGGTACAGACTTGAGGCCTTGGCAGCTTCCATGCTATCATCTGCCCTGCACTGGCTGTGTGGAAGCTGCAGAGCGATTGCAGAAGGAGCTTGGATGAAAGTTAGGCTATTTGGAGGGGTGTAAGAAAAGGATTAGAGTGGTTCCCACCACCACTGCTGTGTGCAGGACCTGGAGGGACTACAAGAAAGCCAGGGAGGGGCTTTTTACAAGGGCTTGTAGTGAGAGGATGGGGGCAATGGGTTAAGCTGGAGGAGGGACATGTAGACTGGAGATTAGGAAGCAGTTCTTTCCAGTGAGGGTGGTAAGACACAAACAGGATGCCCAGAGAAGTCATGGATGCCCCCCTCCCTGGAGGTGTTCAAGGTTAGGTTTGGGTGAGGCCTTGAGCAACTTGGGCTAGTGTAAAGTATCACTGCCCATGGTAGAGGGGTTGGAAGTAGATGATCTTTAAGGTCCCTTCCAACCCAAAGTGCTCTGTGATCTGCTCTCAGAGGAGATAACTTGGCAGGCAGACTGGGAGGGAGAGATGCTCTGGGAAGGCACTGGAGTGATGGGGAGGTACAGCGAGCAATCACCAGGTGCTTCAGGGACAGGAGATTCCTGAGCTCCACCTGAGGAAAGCAGCTTGTGGCAGTCTGTCTGGGGCTAGGGCAGCTCAGGTGAAGCCCTGGTCTTAACAGCAACTACTTCAGACCCTTAGCTGCAGGGCTGGTTTTGTTTTCTCTGTGACAGGGGTCTGCAGTGAGGTCAGTTGTGGTAGTGCCAGTATTTCCTCTGGAAGCTGGATTCAGTGGGATGGGCAGCTCCGTGGGGTCACAGAGCAGCTGAACTGCACAGGGACCTTTGGGCCATCACCATGTGCTGTCCTGGCTTAGGCAGCCACAACCAGAGCAGGTTGCTTAGAGCTGGGGATGGTTAGGTTTTGAGTATCTCCACAGAGGGAGGCTTTTCAACCTCCCTGGGCATCATACTAGCAGGAAAAAGGGGTCTTTTTCCTATGTTTAAGCAGTACTCCTTAGTGTTCCCCTTTGTGGCTCTGTGTGGTGGTGGTGGTGTTTTATACTTGTTCTCATCAGGAGTCAAAGTGACCTGAACAGAACACTTGGTCTGAGTAGCTGCAGGTCACTGGGAACAGTTCTAAGATGAGCTCTGTGGGGAGATCCTGAAAGGGTTACTCTGCTGGCAGCAGCAGTGTTGGGATGTTTTATGTGGTTCCAAACAGCAACTCCTGTTTCAGGGGGGATTGGTGGCTTACTTTGAAATCCCTCTGCTGGTATCTGCTGGCTGGGAGGTGCTGTGGAACTGCTTTGTAAGACTTTGAAGGGCTTGGTACTGTCCCCACTAGTATCACTGGCAGCACTGAAAGCAGGAAGTTAAGACATGCTTAGAGTCCAGATAGTTTCCTCAATTCTTCAGTGCTGCTGCAGAGTTGAAGAAAGATCCTTTGAAAGGCACAGAAAGGTCTCCTGTCTGCAGCACCTGAGGAGAGCCCAGTTCCACTTGGACCAGTGAGGATGGAAGTGCTCAAAATGAGGCCTCATCTGCTACAGTGCTCCAAGTCAGGGCATTGCTCTGCTGTCCCTCAGGTATTAATGAAGCCATTAATTATACCAGCCTGCAGAAAGAAGGGTGCAGGCTGCTGTGTGGCTGGGAGGGGGATGCCTTAGAACAGCCCTGCTGCCTTTGAAGCAGTGCCTGTACCTATGGCTCCCAGGCAGGGGACTGCACCATGCCTCTGTCATCCCCTTGGGTTTGTAAGCATGCAGGGATTTGGCTCTGTACCTTTCAAGGCAGAGATGTCCTGCACACCCCCTCCTCTCCTTTGCTCTATGCACCTTGTTCTGCTCTGCCATCTCACCACTGGGCTGCCCAAGGTGCCGTGTTCCTGTGGCTTTGCTGTAGTCCCTATGGGCAGTGTCAGCAGAGATGGTGCTGACTCTGGGCTGACTGAGAGGTCACCTTCCAGCTCTTTCCAACTCATCAGGGAGCAGTAAGCTGCTTCACTACTAAGTCTTTCTTATTTTTCCTTTTGAGCAGTGAGGTCCCTGAAGCCACAGATCACTGCCAGCTAAAGCAGCTTGCTGGCTGCTGCTAGAAAGGACTTGTGCGGTGAGCGCAGCTGCTGGCAGGTCTAGCAACCTTTTTGGGTACAGTTTTGCTGGCAGTCCTGTTGTCATCGTTCAGCTGCCCAGGAGCTGGTGAAAGCCTGATCCGGAATTGCCAGTGCAGGAGTGCCCTAGTGGCAGCAAGGAGGACGAGTTGCTGTTTCTTGTTCGGTTTTTAAACAGGCTGGCCCTAGGGCACAGTTGTTCTGTCAGCACCAAGCTCCCAGCTGTAGCAGTAGCTCGCCAGTGACTCTTCTGCCAAACTGCCTGCAGTCACCTCCACCAAAGCTGCCTCTTTACCACCAGTCTGCAGAGAGAAACTTAGGTTTTGAGTCCCCAGCAGGTGCTGTTCCCTTCTGCACTTCTATTTACAGACTTGACTCTCGCTCTGTTCAAACACGGCAGCCTACATACAGGCCTTCCCTGCCCACGCTCCTCAGAGCCCAGCAACTTTATAGCTGCCAAGTGGGATAGAGAGGGAACAGATGCAACCTGGCTCCCAAAGGTCCTGGCAGCAGTGCCTGTGCTGAGGGTTTTGTGCTGCCTGGGCCTGTGGTTGGTCTCCTGACGGTGCTGAGGGTGGGATGCTGAGGTTGCACCAAGCGTGGTGGCTGCTGGAAGCTGACGTGCAGGGTGCAGCATAGCTGAAGGTGCCAGTGGGTGTTGTGTTGATGGTGGTTTCCACATTCACCACCACAAGTAATAACCACCTGCAGAGTGCAGCTCTGCCTTGCTGCCCACTCAGTACCCACTGGCCCCAGGTTATTTATACAGCTGCTTCCAGGCCAAATTCAAACAGATTCTGAGGATGGCTCCTCTGAGGGTATGGAGGATCAGGCAGTAGCAGGGTTTCAGTGTGTGCTGCATCTCTGGTTGGTGTCAGATTAATGAACAAATCTGGGGATGGCCATCAATTAGCTTGAACTGGTGGGTTAGCTGCACACTCTAAAAGGGAAGCTTGCCACCCAGCCTCCTGGAGCACTCTGTGTTTGCTGTCTGTTGGGTGGGGGCATGCAGTAGCCCTACCTGGTAACAAGACACAAGGCACTGGATCAGACCTATTCCCTTCAGAGTAATGGCCCCAACACTTCAGCATCACAGAATGGTGGGAGTTGGGACCTCTGAAGGTCAAGCCCCTGCTAAAGCAGGTTGCACAGGAACATGTCCAAGTGGGCTTTGAAGGTCTCCAGCAAAGAAGCCCCCAGAACCTCTCTGGACAGCTGCTTCAGGGCTCCAGCACCCTTAAAGTGAGTAAGCTTTTTCTTGAGTTCGACTGAAATCTCCTCTGCTCCAGCTGGTGCCCATTGGCCCTTGTCTTAGCACTGAGCACCACTGGAAAGAGCCCAGCCCCATCCACTTGACTACATAAGTAAGTAGAAAACACCATTGCCAAGTGCAGTGTGAGGGTTTTGCTTGAGCAGCTCTTCTCACTTAAATCAGCTGCTCCTAGACCAAGCTTCTGAGTCACTGCTGGAAAGTAACTGGCTTCATTCTGGTGATCAGGGCAAGCTTTGCTTTGGAGCCACTTAGCTTGTCCTGAGTTTGGGTTGCAGCCTGGTGCTGAAGCTGCTGTGGTCTGCACAGGCCTGGGGCCTTGGCTGCTGTGCCAGCAGAGAGGAGAGCACTCAGCATGACCCTGCTGGAACGAGACCATCTGCCAAGTTCACGAGGTATGAGTTAACATTTGTATTCTTACAACCTTCCAGCTGCAAGGGATGCACCATGGAGTCCATTTCAGTTGGAAAAGCCTTTTAAGCTCACTGAGTCAAACCACTCTCTTAATTCTACCAAGGCTGGTGCTGATCCATGTCCCTCAGTACCACAGTTCTACCTCTCTGAAACACCCCCAGGGATGAGGATTCCACCACCTCCCTGGGCAAGCCTGTTCTCAGGCTCGAGAACCCTTTCAGTCAAGAAGTTAGTTCTGATGTCTGACCTAAACCTCCCTTAAACCAAGGAATACTTCAAGGTGGAAGAGATGCAACCTCACTCAGTCAAGGCTTCGGGGGCTTTTATTTTTGGCTGGTTTTCTAATCTGGACTTCCCATAACTGGATTTTGTCCAGGTAAAGCTGAAAGACCTCATTTTAAAACTATGATTTCTGGATGGCTTTAATCTGGGCCAACTAAAGTCAGTCTACCCCTAATGGTTTACTGGTTTACCAGCCTTAGCACCTAACTGAGACCATCATAGGAGTCATTAGTGACAAAATACAAATATATAAGCATGCAGCCCTTTATTTTGGTCAAGATCTTTGCTTATCATAGTTCTGTATATTACATTGTGGTTGTTATACAAATAAGTTTATTTACAAATCCATGAGCTCTGCAAGCTTGTTGCCTTTTTTCCCCCTTCTATTTGACCAATATCCACCTTTTTTTCACCCCTTCCCCATATATATCTCTCTCTATATATATATCTTATTTTTAGGCATGCATAAAAATGAACTTTGGTGTGGTAAAACTACTCTATGTGCCCAGCCACATACAGTATTTCTTTATTTATAGATATTTATAGATATGTACAAAAAAAATAGTGTTGCTAGTATACAGAAGAGTACAGAAGTGTCCATTGTTAAAATCCACAATGCCATACATTGATGGGCTTCCAGGTCTCAGTGAAATAAAACTGAAGGAACAAAAGGGTGGATTTAGTGAAGGGGGAGGAGGAAATAATCAGCAACTACCTCTATGCATTCAAACAATTTATTGTTATTTATTTAGGTTTTTATTTTCCTCCTTGGCTGGCAATTTCTTAAATATAATCTGAATGGCAGTGCAATAATTGGTTGAGTTGCCTCATGCACACCAAGAGTGGGCTCGTTCCGTGCAAGAGGCTTTACTGTCCAGCATACTCCTTTCACATGTACATTACAATAGTATCAAAATGTTTTGGCAAAAAAGGTCTGCAAAGGAACCATGACAAAAATAGAAATCTGTAACAAAGCTAAATAACACCCAAAAAGAAAAGAAACCAAAACCAAAACACCCCAAAATAGTTTAGTTTCAGTTTTACAGGTTGTGTATAACCACACTTTAGTAGATCTCTGTTTGCTTCTAGTCCCCATAATGAAAAATAGCTTTGTACAAAACAACTGCCTCCCGTGGTGCCCAGGCACCTCCCTGGGCTCTGGGCACTGCTGTGCACGCACAGCCGGCTCCACTCACACCCACCCCTGCACCCCTCTCTGCTGGGAGTGCTGCCTGCAGGGAGCAGAGGCTCCCGAATGAATCCTTACAACAGCAACAGAGCTTGCCAAAAATAAACCCCAAAAGCTTCACTCTACTCTAGGCAATAACTCAGTGTTTAGCACGGGATTAGTATGAAGCCTCCAGCAATACAGCAAATTGGTTACATTCCCTGGTTAAAATATTGGCTGCGGGTTCTTTGGAAGTGAAGACAAAGCCTTGGTGAGCTGGCAGGAGTGCTGAGCTCAGCTTTAGGATGGCTCCTTGGCTGTGGTGGCTGGGGTGGACTTGCTGGCATTTCCGTTCTGTGCCTTGTAGCTGGTGAAGCTAGGGGTGTGGATTGTCCTGATGCTCTTCATACCTTGGGTCAGTGAAGTGGGAGAGGTAGAGGAGGGGGGGGAGGTAGAGGAGGAAGGAGGGGGTGACCGGCCGTTCTGAGTCTGTAGTGAGAAGGAGAGGTGCTGACCTTTCCCTGGGTGAGTGGGGCTCTGAAACTTGGAGGAACCGTTAGAGACAGAGGGGATGAGGGAGGTAGAGTAAGTGATGCGACCTGTCTGAGGAGCCAGAAGGTTAGAGGAAGGAATGGAGCTTTTAGTAGGTGGATTAAGAGGGTTAGAGCTGTCACTACTAGAAGCAGGTGCTGAGCTGCTTTTCCCAGAAGTGGGAGAAAAGGCTGGGATCTTAGAAGCAGGTAGGGTAGGGGAAGTAGCCTTACAGTCCCCACCAGCTTTCTTAGCACTTCCATTAGCCTGCAAATAAAGACGGCAGGAGACAGTTTGTCAGCAAGCCAGTAACATGGTAAACCAGCAGGGCCTGGGGAACAGCCCTGCAGAGAACAAGAATCAACAGTTCAAGGCCTGAGCTAAGGCTTGCAGCCATGGACTGGACCTGGTAGAAACCCCAAAGTGCACAAGGAAGAGTGCATAGAGAGAGAGAAAGCTCCAACAAAGCTGCTGTGAGGAGGTGCGACCTATGGGTTACAGAGCAGTCCGGACCAGTCGCTACGTGGGCCATGCTTCTGGGTTAGGGAGGTGTGAGCAGACAGTGTTAGTGTGACACCGGTGGGTGTCCAAGCCTTTCTGAACAGAAGCATTCCAAACTCTCCTAAGGAACCACCACACTGACCAGAGGGAAAGTAAACAGGTAGCTGAGGGTTTCAAACTCTAGCCCAGAATTACAGATTTAAAAACCCAAACAAGCAACGAAACAAACCAGAAACATACGGAAGAGGGGGAGGGAAAAACCCAAACCCAAAGCAGCAGGTGTTTTATTGCAGACAGGCATGCACAAGCGTGGCAAAGAGACCAGTAGGTACTGTCATGCCCCAGGGTCCAGGAGGTCCAGTTAGAGCTCACTTGGCAGCCAGGCATCCGTTATTTGGTAGGATCGGAGTCAGTTACTGCAGCTTTGACAGACACAGACACCACCAACTGTCCATCCAAACACCGGGGTTAGGGTAACACTACCTGTCTGTACTGGCGGGGGTCCTGCAGCTTGTGCTGTTTGCCTGCCTTCTCCATGCTTCCTTGCCTACTTTTTGAAGCCATGGGGACCGGCATCCGGCTGGTCTGGGAGGTGGCGCTGGAGCCCTGCAGGAACACGTGGAGGGGGGCAGGGAGGAGAGACAAGGTGAAGGTGTGATCAGCGCTGGTGTGCTGCTGGCAGAGGAGGCTGCACACCATGCACCAAAAGGGAAAAGAATTAAAACCAAAACCAAGCCACAGTACTACATGCAGGGAAAGTCTGAGAGCTTCACACGGCAGGTGTTAATGTCCAGAATCAAACGGAGGGAGCACTGCTCACTACTGATCAGCCTGGAGTCGGTGTCAGTGACGCTCCTCATGTCACACAGCAGATTATTCCACCCAGCTCCCCTGCATTTGCCCATCACCAATCAGCAGCAGAGCATCAAACGGGAAATCCCCACAACCAAATCCCAACCATCTATTAGCTGTTAGCCACCTCGTGGGGAGCCCAACCAAGCCACCTGAAAGGAAGCAAACCAATCACAAGAGCCTCTGGTTTAATGTTGATTATTGCAGGCTTTAGAAAGCAGCTGGAGGTTGGAGCTCTGGACTAAGGTACCTTACGTGAGGCGGCTGGGGCAGCCGGAGGGGGCTCTATGCCAGCAAGGCTCTCGTCCAGCACTACAAGCTCTCGGGCTGGGGTCTCTGCTACTATCTGGGCAGAGAAGGGGACAGTGCTTCCCTCAGAGCTGTGTGTGTTTTCAGGGATGGGCTTTGGACTCATTTCACTGATGGTGTTTTCCAGCTGCTTTATGGTCTGCTCAAGGCTGTCTAGTGTCCGGTAGGTGCTCTGCCGAATTTCATCAGTCCTGGACAGGGACCCTGCAGTTCCAAGGGGGGCCTCTTGCTTCCCAGAAGGACTTTTGTCACTGTCCTCAGATTGAGTCCCGGTGATTTCAAATCTCTTTGCTTCCTTGTGCTGCTTCACAGTCCCATCTTCCTCCTCTTCTTCATAGACCACAACCTGCAAGGTCTTCTTCCCAGTCTTGGTTCCTGTGCGTATGGCCTGTGTCAGAGCAGCCAGCTGCTTCTTAGGGAATTTGAACTTGAACTTTTTCTTGGAGTCCTGCCTGCTTCCAAACTGATCAGCAGAGTCCAGGCTTGCTTCTGTGCTTAGCCCATAGATCTGGCGGTATTTGTCGAGGTTTGTGCTTCCCTCCTCTGCGGGCAGTCTGCTTTCTGCAGGCTCAGGGGAAGGCTGAAGCTCAGCAGTGTGCCGCTCCTCCAGAGCGAGAGCTGCTGAATACTCGAGGCTTGCTCTTCTGCCGTTAGCTACTGGTGGCTCTTCTTTCTGGCTGCTGGAGCTGTCATGTGCTTCATTCTCTTCCTCCTCCTCTTCCTCTTCTATCTTCTCATCTGTCATCATTTTCTCTAACTCCTCATCACACTCTTCAAATATGGTGGAAAGCCTCTTGTAGGCTGACCTGATGTCCATGGGCTCATCGAAGATGATGATGACAGGTTTCTTGTCCAGACACACCACCGGCTCCTCGCTCTCCGTGCTCCCCAGGCTGCCCTCCTCCGACCCCGGCTCCTTCCTAGCGTCGATGTTCACCGTTTGCACATCTCCACCCTTCCGGCTGACTATGTCATGAACTTCCCCACTGGAGAGGACCTGGACAGCCGTTTTGGTGATCATGAAGGCAATGTTTTCTGTAGGTGGGTGCTCCTCACCTGGAGAGCTCGAGGGAGAGTCAGTCTCTTCAGTGCTGCTGCTTCTGGGCACTTTGGGTCTTAGCACAACCTGATTATAGCTGCCTGCAGCAGCTTCCTGCTCCTGCGAGGGAGGCTGAGGCCCCACAGCCTCCTGCGTGTGCCTCCTGTGAGGGGTGACACTGCTGATGGGGATTTGCTTGCCTGTACTCTGCAAGGCTTCACCCTGCAGCGGGCCCTGGTGGGCATCTCGCGAGGGTCTGTAGTCTGGCTTTTGGTTTCCAGTTTCGACAGCTGGAAAGTGGGATCCTAAAATATCTCGAGCCCCTCTTCTCTTGTCATCCTCTGGCAAACTGACACCAGACAGGTTTGTGCTCACATTCTGAAGGTTTTTCTTAGAATAGTCTCTACTGTCTACAAACAAACCCTTGCTAAATGTAGCACTGTCATTCAGTGAAAAGCCAATTCTACTGTCAGCTGTGCTGGATGAATCACAACCCAATTCTTCTTCAGTTTTCCCTTCCCTCTTCTCTTTAGGATGGTCACTATCTGTGGGAGATCCTGTTGTAGCCCCATACACCTAAGGGGGAAAGTTGGATTACTCAGTTATTCTGGGCTCTTACCTCCACAGGACTTTTATTTTTTCCCCCAAAATGAATCATCACATTCTCAAGGGAAGCACAGACCTCATGAACTCACCACTCTGTTTACTGCTGCACAGGCATGTCTGAAGTTGTCATCATCTGATTCCTGCCTGTCTTGAGGGCAAAGTTCTAACTTCTGGCAGAGCAGTGCATGCTGCTGCTGCTGCAGTTGTGTGTCATGCACGTGGCTAGCAGGGGTTGTTACCTAGGGCTCCTGTTTCAACGAGGCCTCCAGAATACACAGAACCACACAAAGCAGCTTCTCTCCAACACGAGTGGCAACCTTGACCTGTTCCCTTGTCAGATAAAACCCCAACTCCCCACTCTGTGTGAGGCTGAAGCTGAAAGCATTCAGAGTATCTAAGTTAGTGCTGCTGGGATGCAGGACAGGGAGCCTGATGCGGAGGGCTGGCAGCAGGGCACCAGGGCTTGCTGCCTCACCAGAAAGCCAGAGCTGAGGCTCTGGCTAGCTTAGAAAGGACATTTTGTACCAGGAAAAGCTGATTTTCAAACTACACCATTGTGCTGCTCACATCTGAGCAGTGCTGCCCCACTGTGGTTTATACACTCACATTCTGAGCCTGTCCACATCCTTGCTCCAGCTCAGAAGGGCTCCTTCCCCACTGCCTGCAGCACCCATGGGTGCAGAATGAAATGCTGGACTACTTTTATTTATAGAAGCAACTCCAACCATGACACAGAATCATGAAGGTTGGAAGAGTGAGCTAAGACGATCAAGCCCAACCATAACCCAACACCACCCTGCCCACTGAAGTGTCATGCCTGCATGTCTTTTGGACACTTCCAAGGGATGATGCCTCCACCACCTCCCTGAGCAGCCCATTCTCCTGCTTCACACTCTTTCACTACAGAATTTTTACTATCCAGTCTAAGTCACACACAATTTTTCCCTAGTATCCAGCCATCCACACTTTTTATCTAGCATCCCACCAGCAGCTAGTTCACAGCAGCATCTTCCCAGCACTGCAAATTTAAGGGGACCTTTTTTCCTTCCCCTAGCTGTCCCGTGGAGAGGCTGTTTCACAGTGCTACTTTTCTTTGGGGCTTGGTTTGTTAAGTGCTAGTGCCAACACACAGCAGAGGGAATGACCTGAGGTGACATCATGGGCAAGAGAGAAATCTACTGCCAAAAGTTGGCTTGCCAAGGAGGAAATGAAACTGGCCTCAAGTGCCTGAAGGCAGTGCTCCAGAGGTGTTACTGCGGATGTTATTTATAACAGAATCATTAAGGTTGGAAAATACCTCTAATATCAAGTCCAACCATCAACCCAACACCACCCTACCCACTAACCCATGTCCTGAAGTGAAGACTAGAGAGCTTGAGACTAGAAGTTGATTCCTAACACACCACGCTAAGATTATACGTTTAGATGAGCATCTCGAGGTGGAGAAGATCAGCCAGAAGAGCTGAGATGAGGAAGTGCTGGTACAGAAAGCTGAGGGGTGGCACTGCCCACACAACATCCACAGGGTTGAGTCTCTACCCACCAGGTGATGTTTTCTTACCTGCTTCCTGAGGATCTACACAGAAATAAACATCACCCATAATCAAAATGCAGGAGTGAGAAAGCCTGCGCTGGACCAGAGCCACAGCTCCTCTCTGCAAAGGCTCCATGGACACCCTGACAGCCCTCTTCTTATTTCCAGATAAGGAAGAGCTGTCACCCAAAGCAGCCACGGCCACAAGGTATCTGTGGGCAGGCTGACACTGGGAGCTGGTATCAACAACACACCAGGGCTTGCGATCGCCTCAGCCCCAGGCCCATCTTCCAGTTCCATCATGTGTCAGAGCTCCCAGACTTAGGCCAGGCCAGTCAGTGGCACCTGCTGAGCCACTGACTAAGGTCCCATTTCTAAAGCCTTTTTAAAGCAAATTCTAAGCAGAGAGCTCTCCTTTCAGGAACTGCTGCCCTTCTACTAGGAAAAACAAGCCCCAGGAAGATTCATTTCCTCTATAAGTTTACTGTAACCATAAGGCTCCACGTTTCAGGCCAATACACAGATGACAAAAACAGCTCTCCTTAACCTTCATTTCCTGGCCTCTGTCTTATTCCAATAACTAGCAGATGCTGGCAGTCACTTGGCAGCACCTTTCAAAGGAACATTTGTGCTACAGGATGTGCAGTGTCTCACACAGTGACCCAGGCTTTCATGTATATGATTTTTCTCATCCTGACACCAGTAGCAATGAGGCCCTTCAGAGACACATTCACACTTCGTTTTTGCTCTGCAGCACTGTCACACACACCACAAAAAAGCAATTTCCCTCCTTTTACTCATCCATGAACTTGCACCCTCACCCAGCCAGCTGTGTGCAGCTTTAGAGCTGTTTGGGCAGCTCCAAGCCAAGTCCATATGTGCAGTGCTCTGACCTGGCACCAGTATCTTCTAAGAGAGTTATGGATTTTGATGCTAATAAGATACCAAACACCCCCACCTGGCTATCAGGGTGTCATCTTCTCTAGCAGTCCTCTTGTCTAGGTATCATCCTGTGGTTTACAGCTGCAGTGCCATGTGCAGCTCACTTTGGTTAGGGCAGGTGGCAAAGGAACTTCCTCTCTCTCTGCTTCAGTTTCTCTTAAATGAAGCTGAAGTGCAAAGTATCCTATAAAATCTTTGGGGGGCTACTCATGATGTTCTGATACCAGAGGTGCTATTTCTGCTCCAAGTCACTTCCAGTTTGCACACACACAAAATGCACGGCAAGCTCAAGAGCTGTGTGCTCTTCCCCAGCACACCCCCTGCTTCACTGCACAGCTGGCACCAGACTGGCGAGCTGCCGTGCCTGCACAACCCCCTAAACCCAGCACTGATTTTATTCACTGCTCTTACTCTTGAAAAAGAGCTCTGCAGAGGCAGAAATATTTGTCCTTTTCTTCATCAGGCACATTGGCTGCCCACTAAGACAAACCAACTCCACTGGCAGCTCCAGTTCAGGTGCAGTGGTGAAATTCACCCATCCTGATATGTGGCACCTTGTCTAAGTCCTGTGCCCAGAGAGAGAGAATCTTGGGCATTAGCCTTCAGAGTAAGGGTAAATCCAGCCCACCCACCTTGGCTCTCTCTTCCAGTACACTGACTGGGACTAATGAATATCTCATCATTATTTCTGGGACCAACAAACAAAGCAAAATAAAGCAGAAGCCCTTTAAAGTGTCTCCTGAGACTGAGAGGACCCATTAATTCTCAAGACCACAAGGCCTAGGGGAAATGCTTTGCCATCCACTGCCAGAAGAGCACTAGAAGGATGTTCTAAGGACTTAGAGCCTCTCCTTGGCAGAAAATGATAAATTCTCCTGACATTGTGAGCTCACAGAATCATAAACCTTCATGCAACCATTGTGTAATTGCTGAGGAGTCACATATAGCACATTGATAAAGGTTCTGTGTGAGTGTTTCTGAGCCATACTGGGATAAAGAGAAGGAAACCACTAGGCAGGGGTGGGCAGGGGTTAGAGAGAACAGGACACAAGAGATAAGATTAGTTTTGAAGGAAAGAAGGTTATGCCAAGACCAGGTGGCACAGTTACAAATGCCACTTGTTACCTTCTTTTCCTTGTGATGCATTAAAGTCCCAGGCCTTATGTCTTTAACATGTGTATCATTTCTGGACTGTTCAGCATGACTGTTTGAGTTTACATCCGTAAGAGGGCACTTCTGGAAAGCCTAGGAAATAAACACTGCAGGTTATCAGGAGACCAGGAGCTTTGGCACAGAAAGGTCTGGAGATGACCAACTACAAAAGGAGCATTTGTTGTTAACATTCACAGCTCACCAATGTTATCTGCAGGCTCATGAGATGATGGAGATTTGTAGACTACCAGACTAAAATGGGCATCCCTTCCAGTTTGCCATGACTCACTCTAACTCATCACAACGTTCCCTGAAGGGAGATGAGCTTCATTTCTGACAGAGGAGGAGGTGAAGTCACACAGAAGTGCTGCAAATACTCAGTTAGGAAGCCCATGAGAAATTTTGGGCTTGTGACAATAACTATTTCCTACTGGTTGATAATCATGGAAGTGATACATAACTACTTCTTCCCACACAAACTGCAGTTAAAAATGTGGACTTGGAAACTTGTCTTTGCCACAGTCTTCATTAAGGCTCTAGATGCTGAAAGTTCCAGCCTAGGGGACTGTGGACCACTGGCCTCCCATCGTGTGCACCTCAGAGCATGGCCAGGAGTTCTTAGCCCTTTACCTTGCTATCTTCTTTCCATTTCCTTTGGATCTCTCTCTCCATCCATCCTGCTCCCAGATCTGGAGAGGCTGAACCATCACTGCCACCACTGCAGAGTGCTGGCTGCAAGTATGCATCACTAGGATTTCTGCAGGCCTCTCCTGACATGGTTTGCCTTTGGTGAGATGTACAGGCAGGACACTCCTGCCAGCAGAGGAGTGAGGGGAAGAGTGCTTACAGGAGTCAAACACACTGCCACAGGAAAGAAGGTGATATTCTTACACCCTGTACTAAGGAAATGATTGAATTCCTGGCCACTCTCACGCCATTAATAGCTCTGATTACAAATAACAACCAGGCCTGTTCTTTGGATGCACTTTTCCTCATAGGTAGAGCATGGTTCATGCAAAATGAGGAAAGTCACAATATCCAACAAGTCCAGTGCAAATATTGGGGTGCAGAGCTGCCCCTGGCTTTCCTTTACACCCTACTTGCATGTGTTTATGGACCAGTGCACCTAAGGTGACAGGGAACAACCAGGAAAAGTAGTCTTGCTCCTCATGATAGCAGGCAGGGACTTGGCCCAGCTTACCCATCTGTGAGACCTGGGGGGTGATTTTGGGTGAAGTAGACCACCTACATAGGCATCCTCAAAGCTCTTCAGCCTTTAAGTGATGAAGGATCCACTGTTTTCCTTGGCACTTGGCTTATTCACCTCCTTTGTACCAGAAGAGCTGTAACTGTCCCAGTGCTGGTCATTATTAGGCCTTCTTTCTGCTCGATGGAAAGGTACTTCCCATGGGAGTGCCACCAGACTATACTCAAGACTCTTCTGAACCTCCACACCATTAACAGCCTTCTCATCAGAGGGACACACAGACACATAACCAATGCTGATCTCATTGATCCTGCACACAGAAGACAGGCTGAAAGAGTTGGGGCTCTTCAGTCTGGAGAGGAGAAGGCTCTGAGGAGGCCTTATTATGGCCTTACGGTATCTGAAGTGGGATATAGGAAAGCTGGGGAGGGACTTTTTAGGATGTCAGGTAGTGGCAGGAGTGGGGAGAATGGAGCAAAACTAGAAGTGGGCAGATTCAGACTGCATGTCAGGAGGATGTTCTTCACCATGAGGGTGCTGAGACACTGCAACAGGCTGCCCAAGGAGGCTGTGGAAGCCTCATCCCTGGAAGTTTGTAATGAGAGGCTGGATGTGGCTCTGAGCAACCTGCTCTAGTGTGAGGTGTCCCTGCCCACAGCAGGGGGGTTGGAACTGGATGATCTTTGAAGTCCCTTCCAGCGCTGACAATGCTGTGAAAACACCACCCAAAGCAGGCACTGACTTCATGGCAACAGCCCTGGCTTGGGAGCTCCTGTCGACTTGGGGCTGCAGCTCCTGTCCCTTTCCAAGCCAGGCAACTGTGGTCTGGCCCATATCTTGTTTTTCATGTGGGCTTTCTATTTCAGTGACTGCATGATGATCACCAAGTGACTGCTCTCATACTCCACTAGTCTGAATTGGCTGATTTAGACCGCAAGGATTTTAAATGCTTTCCAGAGAGTGACACTGTAGCCTGATCCCAAGGAGACCTGACTATCAGCATCTACATCGAGAGCAGCATTTTCAGAGCCAGTCAGCTCCCAATCATTCTGTGACAGGGATTTTTTGTATACTCTGTGGTGCCAAAGTTTTACCAGAATGTTGGATCATGTGTGATCAAGTTATCTACAGTAATTAGGTATGCAATTCCCTTTCAGCAGCCACATCTGCTGTAACCTGATCAAAGAGTGTTGTTGGGTTGACAGGTGTGTGCTCACGAGCAGAACTGTTTACCTCTGTTCTTCACTGCTGAATCATCTCCCCTACTTCCCATTACTCTGCCTGTGACTGATACCAGACTAATGAGCCTGTAGCTCCAGGATCAAGCAGCCTGCCTTTTCTAACCCATGACACTCTATCAACCTTCTAAAACACACCTGGGGTTTTGGTATGGGGTTAGAATGAGCATTGCTTGTCCCCAGAGCATCATTTAAGCACTCACTGCCTGTTGAGCTACCATGGCTATTTCTCCTCCCTAGCCCTCCTCAGCCCCCTTTTCCAGACCTTAACCTTCTTTTGATTGGTAGCAGCTGCAAGGCAGCCAAGTTGCTTTCCTAGAGACAGGAGATGATGAGACAGTTTCAGTGTCCCCAGTTCATTAGCCATTATCACACAAATGGGATATGGGCAGGCCACTGCTCTTGATACAAACCACATTGACTGAAGCACTCATGGATGAGAGCTGCACTCATCACACTTAACAGTTACTGCTCCACATCCGCATCTCCTGTGCTACAGATGCTCCCTGGGCAGCATCAAACCCACCTTTTGGCAGGTAGACAACAGGGACCATCTCCCATGGTGACAGTGCTCTGAAACAGCCTAACATCAGAGGTTACAGCCACTTCAGCTGATCCACATCTCCTTTCCTTGTGGGCATGGAAGACGACAGAAGGTGCCCACTGGAAGATGGAAACCCCTGATGATGGCTGCAACAGTTGGCTTTTAGCACAGCATCGCTACCACTGAACTACATCAGCCTGTGTGTGCTACCAAGTGAAGGACCAGCATGAGGGCATAACTTCTGTGCCACTGGCACAACATGTGCCAGTCACATCAGAGGAAGCAGGAAATGTTTCAGTGTTCAAACACTGCAGGAAACACTGAGCCACAGCACGGAACAAGTGAGCACCACCTGCCAGGAGCAGACCCCCCACAAGATGAACACAAATGACAAGCACCCAGCGTCATGGCAGGCTGCTAAGTGAGGAATGGTAGGCCAGGGACATCCACACCAAATGTACACCAGTATTTCACTTGTCCTGTCTGAACGTGTAAGATTCTCCAGTAGCAACCACTGCATCCTCAGCCACTCCCTCAGCCCCAGGCCTCCTGAGCAAAATCTGGGTGGTGCCTGCAAAATGTGTACTGTAGAGTGCAACAAACGTGGACCTGGTGAGACTGGCAGGTCTATGTGCCTTCTTCTTGTGGGCCAAACATTGAGCTGAGGTCTTACAAGTGGTTATCTGGCAGTGGTGCCTGCATGTGCAAGCCAAAGGCATACCTGTAATTCAGCCATTATTTTATCTCCTTCCTCTTCCTCATCATCCTTTGCAGCTGATGCCACAGCATGCCCTGCGCTCCGAGGCAATGCCTGGTCCTCTTTGGAGGCTTTGGCTTGTGCTGCTTGCCCAGCATCTTCACTGCATTCCTACAAGCAGAAGGAAAAGCACAGACAGACAATAGAGTGGAGTCTTCCAGATGAAACAAACAGAGAAAAGTCAACACTGCAGCAGTTCCCTGGTTGCAAAGTCCCTCTTCCTAAGCAGACTGCCACCTGAAAAGCAGCCATGACAGCATGGCCAATGGTTAAAAACCTGCCCAACCAGGGGTTCCTTCCACTGCCTTCAGAGAAAGGAAAGGATGCCCCAAAAAACTCATCTGAAACATTTCTGTCAAAACACTCTCAAATCTTAGCTGACCTCCCCCATCTGTGCAAGGCATTTCTGGGTTGTGTTTTTTAATCTTCTTGCCACTCTAAACAAAAGCAGCCTGTGACTTGCCTCCTACATTGCTTAGGAGATAAGAGCACCAAGACTCCTGTCAACAGAACTGATTAAACCTTTCTGGTTCATTGGAACTAGCAGTGGTGCTTCCTGATAAATAGTTCCAGTAGCTCTCCAGGATGTAGCTCTGCCTCAACTTATTTTGTGGCTAACAGACTCAGCCCAACACTGGGAATGTTTCTTTGTGCCAGCCACTCAGCAACAGTCTGACTGCTTAGAGTCTGAATCATCCAACCTTGACAGCAGCAGCCTCTTTTCTGGCTGCATAGACGACCTCTCCTGATCTTGTGGTGGTGAGTCCTGACCCTGGCAGGTAACTGCGCCGTGGAGGTGGAGGAGGTGGAGACTTGGTCAGTCTGTCATTATCCTGTTCTCCATCAGGAACTTCTTCTGCAAGAAAACAGCAGCACAAATTAAGCATGGGTGAAGGAAGGGGGGGAAAAGTTTGCATCCCTGTCTCAATTGGAAAGGAGAAAATAAAGCATTAGAGGTCCAGAAGCATGTCTGGGATTCAAGTGGAACTGCTTGGAACCAAAGCAAGCAGGGTGGTTCTTGCTCAGAGAAACTGGGTCACTTCATCCAGAACTCTGCAGCAAAACTTCTGTCCTCCATGGCACTGTGGCTGCCCTTGGTGCACAGGTGTGATAGCAGGGCACACACTGGTACAGGAGCAGTAAGGTGCAGGCTCAGCTGGGTGCCTGCCCACCTATGGGGCCCTGGAGTCTCCTCTGCAAGCATGACTGCTAGCAAGGCACCGCACTGGGACCTGCTGCTTCTCAGAAAGGCTGGAGCAACCAGCACACGTTTCTGTTCCTGCCTGGAAGGTGCTGCTGGAAAGGTGCTAGGAGAGGAGCTGAAGAGCTTTGTCAGTCTCACAGTTGGACAAGGCCAATGATAAATTCAGGCAAAGGCTGAGGGGGAAGATACAAACACTGCTCTTAGAGGTGCCAGCCCTGCAGCTCAGTGCGGCAGCACTTGCAGCACTTATTTTCACTTGCCTTACTACCAAGCACTCCAGGAATGCACAGCTTGCCCTGGCATTCCCATATAAGAGCCCTGTATATATATATTTTGCTAATCCATGAAGATTGAAACACCAAGTACAACAACTGAGCAGAGCCAGCCCATGATTTCCCAGGAGATCAGTTTTCTCCAACTGGCATTCCCCTCCTGCGACACTTCCCCAGCCAGCTGCCCCTTGCCCAGTGCCACAGGACAGCAGTTTCTTCCCCAGAAGCAGCATTACCCTGCTTGTGAGCTCTGTTTTTCTGGCCAGAGGCTCAGCATGGCACATGGCAGCAGCCACCAGTTTCACAGTGCCGCTCAAAGTGCTTGCTTCCAAGGGCGAGGAACGACCTTCCTGCAGCTACTCGGTGTTACATAAACAGCTGGAATAAATATAACCCAGAGAGATAAAACCCCCTGCTTTTGGGATTACCCAGCTGTTTAGGGCTAAGTATTCCCTCTGGGCAAGGCATTGCATAACTGCCCACTCCTCAGCCTGTGTCAGGCTCTTTTGCTCTGCCAGCTGGCCCCTGAGACTGGATGGAGCCCTTGCCTGAGCCAGCCTCATCTTTGTTCCCTTCTTAGCTCAGATGTTCTCTGAAGCTGCCTTAAGCTTAAAGAAATGGTCTCTTGTATGCTCTCCCTCCCTGGTTACCTGGAATTCTCTGGCAGGACTGCAAGAAGAAGGAATTTCCAGATACATTTTGTGTTAGATTGGTCAACACAGTTCTTCGTGACATCAGATGCACTTCTACCAGCCTAAGGTAAGACCACAGGATCATAGAACTGTCTCAGCTGGAAAAGACCTCTAGATCATCGACTCCAACCATCAACCTAACACCACCGTGGCCACTAAACCACGTCCTGAAGTTCCATGTCTGTATGTTTTTTGAGTACCTTCAGGGCCATTGCCTCCACACCTCCCTGGGCAGCCTGTTCCAATGCCTGAGCACTCTCATAGGAAGGAAATCTTTCCTAACGTCCAACCTAACCCCAGCCTTGGCACAATTTCAGGCCATTTCCTCTTGTTCTATCATCTGATACTAGGGAGAAGAGACCAACTCCCACCTTACTATCAGATCAGTCCTCTGAGATGCTGGTTAGCAGGCTACAGTGTAGGGACTTGGCAAATCCTACTCCTTCCAAAAGGCTCAGCCCATCACCCACAAACTGGTAGCAGCTCTGGCTGCAAGAACATCAAAGTTTCTCCTCACATCTAGTAAGAGCAAGGCTGGATGACAGGCATGGCAGGCACAAAGACAGAATGATTTCTACCATCTTGTTCACATCAATGAGACATTTATCCATTTCCACCTCCAAAATGGGGAATGAACAAGAGAAACATAGGCAAGAGAAGTGGTCAATGAGTGTGGCAAGTGCCCAGGCCATGGAAGGTTAATCCCTCTCACATCCTTCAGCTGGATCCATTAAGGAGAGATTGCGATGGGTTTGCTCACAGTCAATGCAGTGACACTGAGCCAGACTTAAAAATACAAACCTGGATTTCTGTTTTCTGTATTAAACAAAGTCTCTTCTTTCCCCAGTTTAAATGGGAAGGGAAACAAACAACTCCAGAAGAGCACAACTGAGGAAAATACCTTTTTCTAATACATTTCCCCCCTGTGTCTGAGTTCTTCAAGCATACATAAAAAAGGAGGAGTGAAAGGACAAGTACAACTCACTGAGTCTGACACTACCCATGAACAAAACCTTCAGTTTATGACCCAAAAGGCTCAGCACTTCTGTGAGCAAAGTGGGAGTTGTTCATTGCCAGCTGTGCCACTGAACTGAAGCATTCCTCAGCACGCAGAGACTGGAATGAATTTCTCCCACCATTCAAATTCCTACCTGCACACACACACAAAAATTAAGTCCAACATGTCTTAAAAAGATGACAAAATACTAATGTCTGCCTTGAGGCAGCTTTTGTAGTCAGAGAAGCAAACTGTCTGTAACAGAAGTGACTGATCACTCTGCACTTGCAAAACCCAAGGCATTCTCACATGTGAAGGCACAGAGAGAAGGAGGAGACCAACTTCTAATCTACACCCTAGAGAAATTTACCCCTATTTTCCACTGAACAATCACAGAATGGTAGGAGTTGGAAAGGACCTCTGGAGCTCATCCAGTCCATCCCACTTGCCAGAGCAGGATCACCTAGAATCACAGGAATGCATCCTGGTGGCTTCTGAATAACTCCAGAGAAGGAGACTCCACAGCCTTTCTGGGAAGTCTGCTCCAGTGCTCTGCCACCCTCACAGGGAAAAAGACTTTCCTTATGTTCAAGTGAAACCTCCTCTGCACCAGCTTGCACCTACTGGAATGACTCCAGAGACAGACTCCACCACCTCCCTACGCAGCCTGTTCCAGTGCTCCACCACCTTCAAAGCAAACAAGCTCCTCTTTGTTTTCAGATGAACTTCCTATGTTCCACTTTGCAGCCACTACCTTTTGTCCTCCATATCTATCGCTTCCCCAGGACCTGTGGTGTAGCATCACAGGTCATTTTCAGACCTCTGAGGGTCTCATCCAAAACACTGGTTGCATTAGGGGGTCAGCAAGGAAGCTCATGATTGAATAGTCTGTCTTTCCACTTCATACAGGTTTGAGGATTCCTGTAAGTGGGTCTTATGTCATGCACAGAGCTTTTGCCTCAGCAGCCCTTCAGAAAGAAGCACTACTCCTTAAAGATCTGAAGTGGTGGAGAATCCCACAGGTCCATATTTAAACTTCAGTGGTTAGTTGCTCTAAATGGCAACATCTGACAGCTAATTTTTGCTGTGGCTTTTTCTAGTTTCAGCTTCTAATTGCTAGATCTCACCCTCAGGAAGCTTGAACTTCTTTTGATAACAAATATGGCTACAAAAAGAGCTTCTTTAGGTTTCTGATGGTAAGATTATTTGTGCTCTAACTCTTTGTGGCTCTTTCCAGAGCTCTTTGTAATGCTAAACTAAGCAAAAAGCTGAGCACAGTATCCTAAATGTAGGTATGGTATAGAAATACTCTCATCTCTGTCAAAAGCAAGGTGTGCTCTTGCTCACCTGCTCATGAGGAGTCTTCATTACCAGAAGACAAACTCACTCTCTCAGCTGCAATACAGAGAAATCCATGTTCAGCTGGTTACCCACACTGGGGCATCTGCAAAATGACTGCATCCTATCCACAGAACCTGCACTATTCCTCAGGGGCATACTCAGAGGTATTATCAGGAACACAGAAAGCTGTAAACTGAAACCACTCCAGACAGCAGCAAAAAGCACTTCTTTTCTCCAGCTTCTGTAGCACCATTTACTCCAACAAACCTTACCTGAGACTTCCAGCTTTTCCACTGCATCTCCTTTAGGCAGTGCTGCTGTCTGGGGAGGCATCTCCAGGTTAGGAATTGACTTCATTATATTGGCTTGGGCCTCTTCCAAGAGCTTTTCAAATTCCTTTCCATTATAGTGGTCGAGATTCTGTCTTTTCTCTTCCCATTTCTTCTCAGCTTTCTAGACAAAAGCAGTAAGACATCTCTTTATCTCTCTGATTTCTGTCATGGTGGCTTACTTTAGAAGACATCCATGTGTAAGCATCACAGCTCACCACAGACAGGGTAATTTTTCAGTTCTTGCCAGCAACTGGAGGAAGTGCATTGATAGTAATTGTACACTGGGTGTGACCCCACTGTGCTAGATACATAACAGACTGACAGTGACCACTGCTCTCTTAAGGACAGAGGCAAAATGTCAGTTTGGGTCACTCCTTACTGCTGGTTCAACAAGTGCATGTCTGCAGTAAGACATGAAAGCTCACTTGTGGGTTTTCTATGTGAAACCACTGCAACTTCACACTCCGTGGCCCTTACCTCTCCATAAAGAGGTATACAGACATTTAAGGAGTGACTGAAAATCACCTATGCAAGTGTGGCCAGCAGATCACAGTACTGTTCAAAAAGAAGGTATTCTAAACAAAAGACCTTTAATATTTATTCAAATGAAGGTTATTTTTAAAAGAGAGTTCACAGGGCCACAGGGATGGAAGTGACCTCTGGAAATCTGAGTCCAAGCCCCCTGCCAGAGCACAGCCATAATGTAGTAAAGGTCACACAAGTCCAGACAGGGCTTTAAAACCTCCAGAGAAGGAGACTCCACAACCTCCCTGGGCTGCCTGTTCCAGTGCTTTGTGACCCTTGCACTAAAGAAGTTCTTCCTCACATTGAGGTGGAACTTCCTGTGCTGTAGTTTACCTCCATTGCCCCTTCTGCTGTTGTGGGGCACAAGTGAACAGAGGCTGTCCCCTCCTTTTGGTTACCTGTTATTATCCTGTTGCATCTAAAACCAGAGGGTTCTGCAGAACTGCACAGTGTAGCAAGGGGTTAGCTACATGCAGCCCCAGGAGGCATGTGAAGAATCCCACCTGCAGTCTCCAAAGAGACTGGAGCTCAGAGCCAGAGAGGACAAGAGCTGAGCAGGCTACACCGTACCTCAATGGATACAGCTCGGCTCCTGGCACTTGCACTGTGGATTTCCTCAATGAGAAGACTTTGCATGGTGGTGCCATTGACAGAGACCTGTGGTGCTGGCATGGCTTGTGTAGGCTGGGATCCTGCTGGGGGCTCTTGCAGAGGGGCTGGTGGGGTGGCTGAGAGGTGGCCACCCGCAGGCCCACCTTCACTGTGGCTGGCTGCAGTGGGTGAGCCCTGGGCATGGTTGACCAGGGCTGATGAGTGCTGAGTCTGATGGATGACAACAGGAGAGCTCTGCACGTGATGGACTGTCATTGTGGAGAAGGGGATGACTTCTGACTTGACTGACGACACCTGGTTCTCTGACGCCACTGCAGTCGGGCTTTGCTGTGCGTGTCCCTGGGCGTGCTTGAGCTCCTCCTGGCTTTTCAGAGCATCAGCTGCACTGGCCTTTTCTGTGGTGGAGTACTGCACGGCTTGGGATGGATCCACACCCCTCAGCAGTCCTTCTGTAACGTGTCTGCCCAGCCAAATGGAACACAACAGCGTGGCACATGGTTAGCACACAGGCAACTCAGCACTAAGGAACAATAAACGTTTGGAAGGGAAAAGCATCTAGATGAAAAACATCAAAGTGGTGGCTCTCATCCTGATGCTCCCAGCTGTGAGATTTTGCAGCTTCCTGCTCACAGTTCTAGAGAGGCCATGCTAATTAGGATGGGGTTTGCCTTTTCAAACATTTATGAATCTTCAGGAGTGTACTGGCACTTTTGGACCAAATTCAAGGTCAGTCTTGAGGGACAGTAAGCAATGTGATCTAGCTAAAGATAGTGAGCAATGTGATCACTATCACATTGCTGGGAGCTTCAGCCTGGAGAGGAGGAGGCTCAGGGCAGACCTCACTGCTGTCTACAACTACCTGAAGGGAGCTTGCAGTCAGGTGGGGTTGGTCTCTTCTCCCAGGCAACCACTGACAGAACAAGAGGACACAGTCTCAAGCTGCACAAAGGCAGGTTTAGGCTGGATGCTGGGAAGAAGCTCTTCACATTGTGACTGGCCATTGGAATGGGCTGCCCATGGAGGAGGTGGAGTCCCCATCTCTGGAGGTGTTTAAAAAGGAGACTGGATGAGGCACTTGGTGCCATGGTTTAGCTAATTAGAGGGTGTTAGGTGATAGGTTGGATTTGATGATCTCGAAGGTCTTTCCAATCTGGTTCACTCTGTGGTATCTGTGCCCACTGCAGGGGGACAGGACTAGATGACCTCTAGAGGTCCCTCCCAACCCAGTGCATGCCATGAATCCATGAGTTACAATGGGCTGATTACAGAGGGGAGAATGGGAATCGGCCTAGCTGAACAAGATGTTTCTGGACCCTCAGCACAAAAAGCAGTAGTGACACAGACTGTGAGGCAGGGGGTTTGGCACATTACCAAAAGAAAGCCTTCAAGTGAGGCTTCACCATGGCTTTTGTCTGTCAAGAGTCCAGGGTAGGATGAGATGAGGATCTAAAGAGCTATTTCTGGCAGGTAGCTGTGAAGTGGCTGAGTGCAGCCACCAAGGGCCATCAGGTTTTCCATTAGTGACACAGACTTCACAAGGCTTAATACATCATTTCACTGCAAAAAATGGCTCTCGGTAAAACTCTGGCACGCATGGCTTATTGTGTTGGGTTTGGTTTGTTGGCTTTTTTTCCCTGAAGAGGTTAAGATAGGAAACAACTCGTCATGTTTAAGAAAAGGAAATGATCAAGAAAGGATATAGATGTTTATCTCCATGGAAAAATAAGTGATGGTTCCTAGGAAATCTGTTCCATAAACCACTTTACCCAGCTGCCAGAACTGGCAAATCCATTTTACATATGCTCCAGGATACATGGAAACAATGAGAAGCCTACGTTCCTTAGAATCATGCTAGCAACAATAGCTTTTATGACTTACATTTTCTGGTAACTGGAGTAGAATTGAGACCATCAGCACTGACAGCTTGGCCTGACTCACTGCTTTCCAGCAGGAACTGAATGCAATGCCTGTTGCCTCCTGTAAATCAGCAGTCATTTGCTGCTCATATATGCTGGCAAACACAGCTAAACACTGGCACTTAGTGGACATCAACTTCACCTAATACTTTAACTTTCTCTAACACATTTCCCTTGCAAAGGATAAAGAATTTGCAAGGGTTCACAGTACACTGGAAACTGTTTCTTTCAGAAGGTTTAGGCTTTCTTTATCCAGTTAGAATCTTTATGTCCTGGTTTTGAGGATGCATTTTCCAGGGTGCCAGCTTGGGTTGCTGTAAATGCCTGTGGTTGCTTAGCTCAGATATGGAACTGATACCATCCTGTAATCTTTCTCCTCCAGGTACTTCCCAAATCTGGAAGTGCTGAGTTCAGAGTGAGATTGTTTCAATCATAAGATCTTAACCAGTGGGGCTGTTGGTCTGAACAGAGTCACTGCACAGAGCACAAGAAAAGACAATTTGATTTCACAGGATTGTCAGGGTTGGAAGGGACCTCATCCAGTTCCAACCTCCCTGCCACAGGCAGGGACACCTCACACCAGATCAGGTTGCCCAGCATTAAAATCCTCCAGGAATGAAGCTTCCACCACCTCCCCAGGCAACCTGTTCCAGTGTCTCGCCATCCTCACGGTGAAGAACTTCTTCCTACCAACTCAGCTAAATCTCTCCTCCTCTAGCTTGGATCCATTCCCCCCAGCTCTATCACTACCTGACAACCTAAAAAGTCCCTCCCCAGCTGTCCCTCAAGAGAGCCCTGGGAAAGATCTATAAAACACTGCAAGCAAGTAGCATTGCTCAGGATTACCTAGGAAAAGGGCAAGAACCCCAAACCTGAAAGATGTATTCCAGGCCTGCTTGAGGCCATCTTTCAGTTTTGAAGAAGATAATGTGAGAGTCACCTCCTGAGCATGGTGAGGATGTCGGTCATGCTGCGCACGCGCTTCAGCAAGCTGTCCAGCTTGTGTGGCTCTTCCTTGAGGAACCTCACTGCTTCCACCTCAATCCTCAGGATTGCACGCATCTTGTTCTGCAGCATGGGGAACTCTCCTGCAAAGACAAGGGCTGTGAAGCTCAGTGCTAACGGGGAGGGGGGATGAATGTTAAAAGAGTTGAGTGGCTACCCCTCTCCAGGGCCCATGCAACAAACTCCTTAATCTCAATTTTAAATCCTTCTGGAAGTGAAAGTTACCTTTGCCCCCAGATCAAAGGCAAAACTGTTCTCAGCCACTGTGGTTAAAAGCAAATGGCCAAAAGTGGAAAGGAGCAGCACAAACCTTTCAAGGTGGCAACAGATTCTCCCACTTGGCGCAGAAGAAAGGCTCCATCTTCAACATCTTTCAGTGTAACTGTCTTGCTGGAAGCAGAGGAGTCCCTCTTCAGGTCTTCGACAAATGCCTCCAGCTCGCTGGAAAACAAAAAAAGGGAAGGTAAAAGGTCAGCAGGAACTTCAAATTACAACCAAATACATCTAAATGAATGGATTAGACTTAGGCAGAAAGCTCAACGGTGGCATCTTTGTGTCTGACACCTCAGGTTGAAGAAACAGCAGGGTAACATGAGAGGAGGTGATGGTGCTGCACACTCACAGTGTAGGAACAGGCTTGTAGCAAGCTTGAGGCACTGATCTGTGTATCAGGTTAGGGAGTGCAGAGCACATGGACCTCAGGGCAGCTGAGCTGCAAAGGGCAGGTGAGGTGGTGAAAGACACATAGCAGGCAGCCCTCTGGGGATGCAAGACTCAGCCTGACCAGTCCAATGCCTGACCACTCTTGCAGCAAAGAAAATTTTCCTATCTTCAACACAACCCTCTCCTGACACAGTTTCTGGGCATTTCCTCCTATTTTATCACTCGATACTAGGGAGAAGAGCCTGACTCCCCCCCCCACTGCCTTTCAGGTGTTCTGCACCTTGCATTTCCTCCTTGCTGACGGCGTGCAAAGGCATGCCCAGCTGTGACGCAAGGACCCAAAACCTGACACTACTGCCCCCTGACACAACCTTGCTGATTTGCCAGGACTTGCTGGACAGATGTAGAGTCCTGCTTACAGAAATAGCCAGAGTGGAACAGCAAGTGTGCAGCGTGCAGCTCTCACGCAGCATTTGGAGTCATAAATTAATCCCTTCAGGGTTTTTTTCCCCAGCGCTGCCATCCCGTTCTTCCTCTGGCTCCACCTGGTGCTTGCTCATCACCTTTCCCAATACTTTTTCCATATCTTCCATAAAATACACTTTTTTTCCCCTCAATTCTCCAGACTGGTAAACTTAATTTTTGTTTTGGGGGAAGCCATTATTTTTCCATTTAAAGTTCAGACCATACCTCTTTAGCTGGAAGCTTAAAGATTTCTCAACCACCACCACCACCCCAAAATTCATTATGCACAACTATACAAACACCCATGCAAATACCTTAAAGGCATCACCACTTGAATATTTATTCTAAAGGCTATCCACTTCTCTTAAAATGCCAAGTTTACTGAGAGCAATATCCTGAGAAACAATTTAATTGCATGGCAGAAAAGAATGCCAAAGCAAATTGGTTACTCATTTTAACCTCATTTTGGGCCTCATTTCCTGCATCTACTCAGGTTTAGCAATTGTTGTAAGAGAACCAAGATAAAGGCTTATTGACTGAAAAAAGAGAGACCTCATTGCTCTCTACTACCACTTGAAAGAAGGTTGGAGTTTGGCTCAGGCTCTTCATAGGAGGAAACGCCCTGAAATTGTGTCAGGGGAGATTTAGGTTGAAGATAGGATAATTTTCTTTGCTGTGAGAGTGGTAAAGCATTGGGCTGGTCCTGGGGAGGTGGTGGAGTCAGTGTCCCTGAAGGTATTCAAAACACATGTAGAGATGACACTTGGAGATATGGCTTAATGGCTGTGGTAGTGTTAGGTCAATGGTGGGACCCAGTGATCTTGAAGATCTTTTCCAAATGAAACAATGCTATGATTCTGTGAACTGCAAGTCTTGCTTTTCCCCATCAGGCACTAGGAGAGGATTCCCAGGGAGGTGATGAAGTCACCATCCCTGGAGCTGTTCAAGAAATGTGTGGACATGGCACTCCAGGTTAGGCCAACAGGAGGATTCTGTCTTAGAAATCTTTTCCAACTGAAACAACTCTATGATTCTATAGCTCCCTTGTATCAGCACAGCCACTGCTGCAAGAGAAATCCAGCAGAAAAAACTGCAGAAAATAATTCCTCTTCAGCCAGGTCACCTCCTAGAGCCATCACAGCAAACAGGTGACATGGAGAGGGAAAGAAAGGAGTAGGTGGCCAGTAAAAAAGAGATAATTGCTTGCAGAACCACTCCACATTTAGGCAAGTTGAAAGTGGTTACAGAGAACAATAAATGGCAATACAACAGTCCTGACACACAGAGAAACACAAATATCAGGACCTGAACACGAAGTGCACACATCAAAGAGCTCAGCTCAATTCAAAGCCTAAGAATTTGAGAAGCTGTAACTCAACCTTGAATAAGGAACCATAAGCTGCTTCCGAACGGGTCACAAACCAGGCGAGCCAGAGGATCGTCTTCCCGTTTTAAGCCCACATCTTTGTGCCTTGAGAGCTGGGGGAGACGCAGCTGCCAGCAGCGCCACAGACGTGGAGGCAGTTCCGCAGTGCGCCACACGGTGGCAGCAGGGGAATGCTTTTCACGGGGCTCCACCAGCGGCAGCGGCTGAGCTGCTGCGGGCACCTGCGACCTGCGCTTCGCTCCTGCGGGCACCTGCGACCTGCGCTGCGCTGCTGCGGGCACCTGCGACCTGCGCTTCCCTGCGGGCACCTGCGACCTGCGCTTCGCTGCTGCGGGCACCTGCGACCTGCGCTTCGCTGCTGCGGGCACCTGCGACCTGCGCTTCCCTGCGGGCACCTGCGACCTGCGCTTCGCTGCTGCGGGCACCTGCGACCTGCGCTTCGCTGCTGCGGGCACCTGCGACCTGCGCTCCTCTGCCTTCACAAGAGAGGCCACGGACACAGTCCGGAAAGGAGCTGGAAGAAGGATTCAGCTACAGCGCAAAGGCTCCTGCCCTCCAGGTGCTCTGCGCTCAGGCACATCCTCCCTGCTCGGACAGTGGCAGTCAGGCCGGGCAGCGAGGCTTTGGGAATCACAGAGTGTTCCCTTCCCTCTCCCTTCCGGAGACCAGCGCTGGAAAAGCATCTTCTCAGGGCTTTGTTACTCACCAGGCCACAACAAAACCCAAACAAACAAAAAAGGCAGCAACAACAACAACAAAAAAAAACAAACACAAACAAACAAACAAACAAAAGACACAACAAAAAACCAAACCAACCAAAATCCACAAACCCAAACAAAAACCACCCTAAAACCTAAGGGCAGAAGGTTACATTTGTTCATTGGTGGAAAGAAGAGACAGGAGCAGAGAACACTGTCACGGTGTTTTGGTAGGTTCATTCCTATTGTATATGTAGGTATAAAGGACAGGCTTCCATGGAGCTGACAGTGACTTTCCTCCCCCTTTGTTCTTTGAGGAGAAATGAAATGAAAGGGCCATTACAAAGCCCTTTGATTCCATACAGTGATACTATCAAACAAGGCAACTGATCCTGAAATTGCTCAGGGGATACCACATCACACTGCCCTACAAGGGAAAAGGAACTACAGCCCTCAGAAGCCAAAGCCTGAAGCAGATCCAGCGTTTCTTTCCTGCAGCTGTAGACATAACTTGGCTTTATAGCTTGGACTGAGCAAACTCAATTAACAAGACACTCACATTACTGCAGTTTCAGGAGGCTAATACAGGATCAGTTACCCTTCTGCAGCTGCACTGCACACAAGGTAGCCAAGGCAAACTCTTAAGCCGAGATCTTTCTTCAGTCAAAAAGCATCAGAAGCTCCATCTCAGATGGCAGTGTCAGTAAAATGGGTTACAAAGCAAACTGACACAACCAACAGTAACAAATCACCCAAGGCCAGCTGCTATTTGCCCTGGAGTTCAATGGCAGCTTGAGGGTGAAACAGCTGAACTGCTACTGCGAAGCACCTAATGCTTGATTAAAATTGCTTTGGCACCAGAGTGGTGGAAAGTGCCATAGATGATGCAAATAAACGTTTTTATAGGGGATGGAGTTATCCAGGGAGCTGCACTCTGGTGAGACTGACACTCAGACTGATCACAGAAGTGCTTTGGCTGGAGAAGACCTCTAACATGAGCCCAACCATCAGTCTAAGACCACCATGGCCATTAAAATCACGTCCTGAAGTGCCACGTCTACACATTTTTTAACACCTCCAGGGCTTGTAACTCCACCACCTCCCTGGGCAGCCTGTTCAATGCCTGACCACTCTTGCAGCACAGAAATTTCTCCTAACCTCCAAGCTAAACCTCCTCTGGCACAATTTCAGGCCATTTCTTGTCATTCTGTCACCTGATACTAAGGAGAAGAGACCAACCCTCACCTCACTCCAATCCTCTTTCAGGGAGCTGGAGAGAGCAATGAGGTCTCCCCTCAGCCTCCTCTTCTCTAGGCTAAACAACCCCAATCCCTTCAGCTGCTCTTCAGACCCTCTGCCAGCTTTGCTGGCCTTCTCTGGACACACTCCAGCACCTCTATGTCCTTCTTGGAGTAAGGGCCCCAAAACTGAATGCAGTATACAAGGTGTGGCTTCACCAGTGCTGAGTATGGGGGACAATCACTTCTCTGGTCCTGAAGTAATTGATAGATATCAAAATGAAGACTAAATACAGAGAGCCAGTGGACCAGTGTATGGTATGCCATGTTAGGGAGGAATAACTGTGATCTGGAGCAAAACTAGAAATGGGTAGATTCAGATTAGGTGTTAGGAAGAAGTTTTTCACCATGAGAGTGGTGAGATACAGAACAGGTTGCCTGGGGAGGTGGTGGAAGCCTCATCCCTGGAAGTTTTTAAGCCAAGCTGGATGTGGCTCTGAGCAACCTGCTCTACTGTGAGGTGTCCCTGCCCACAGCAGAGGGGTTGGAGCTGGATGATCCTTGAGGTCCCTTCCAACCCTGACAATTCTATTTCTGTAGGAAGAGAAGGCAAGTCTCACAAATCCACAAGGAAACAACTAAAGCATAGCCACAAGCTATAGCCCAGAAGGCTTTCAATGAGGTATTTGAGTAAAAGCTTTCAAGAAAGCAAATTGCCATGGGACAAAAGAGGAAATTCTCTCATGGATAAAGTGCCTGAAGTGAAGGGATCAATGAAGAGCTTACTCAGTGAGTGTGGTTTGCTAGTGGGTTCCACAGGGATCAGTGCTAAGGCTGAGGCTTTTCAACATAGTGTAAATTATTTAGAAAAGAGGATGAATAATATAGTTAAAAAAAAAAACTCAAGAGGATATTAAATCATGCAAGGAAATGAAAAGGAGAGGTGACTGCAGAGGGCTGCACAGGGACCTTCTGATACTGACTGACCAGACAAAACCTCCAGAGTAAATTAACTCCTGATAAATGTAAAGCAGTGTCGATCAGAAAAGGACAAACAAAACCAACCTCACCTATATCCAACAGCCTCTCTCAGCCCCCTGAGTTTTTCTACACAGTAATGAACTTTGAACTGGTAATCATCCATCGTCAGTGAGCTGTTGGACTCCTAAGGGAAAGCTTACGTGGGGCATGAGGACTGGAAAGCCATCACTGCTACTGCATGAAGTCATGATCTGCCCACATCCAACACAGCTGTGGTAGGGCTCTCCCCTCTCCACATCCCTGTCTCACAGATGGACCACTGAGTTAGGAAGGGCACAGAGTAAGGCAAGAGGATGATGAAACCCAGAGAAAGGCTACTACAAGAGGATCAACCAAGCAAATCAAGACTTTTTCAGGCTGGAAAAGGAAGTATAAAAGGCCTAGGAAAGTATCTCTAGCATTCTGATTGGCATGGCAAGGGTGGATATGCTGCTGTGGATGATTTAAGAGTGACAGATGAAAGATTCAAAACCAAACAAGAAGTTTTCTCTACCCCCACAAAAAATGACTCTGTAGAATTCATCGTGTCTGGATGCTGCACACAAAATTTACATACCTGTTTTAAAATGCCTAAGTTTACAAGCAGCAAATAATCCTTTTGCATATGAAGTCTGTGACTTGGGAAATCCCAGAGCTACAAGTCCTCAAAAGCAGGGAGATGAGCTCTGAGCATTTTGCTGTGTTCTCCTTCGCTAGGTATCTGCTACGAGCGGCTCTCAGAGACTGCTCAGTGGAGTTTTATTCCTGCATTGAGTGAAAAGTCTGGCACAATTTATATTCTTCTAAGGAAAAGTAACTTGCTAAGGAGCATATCCAATGAGACAGACTGGATGTGGCTGTAACTTAAATATTGTGCTCATGAGCACACTCCCCCCTCCCCACTAAGGTGCTCACAATAATCTACACCACATAGCAGTCGCACCTGTAACACGCTCCCCACAACACAAACACTTCTCTAGTCAGTGCTTCCTATCACCCTAATTTGCCCTTGGTCTGCTAAATTTCAAGTGTCTACAGTCCCAGAAGTGTCATATATGACATCTCTAATGTTGACTCCAAAGACCAGACAGAAGAACTCCTGCCCAGTTAATGCTCAGTGTATTTCACTGTCACAAGTGTGCATAAATGCCATGCTTAACAGTGTTCCTTCGTTTCATTGGGCACCTCTGAACTGCCATCCTGCCACAGCTGGGACACACGTGGGCACACTTCTGTAGGCACTATCACTACTGGCTGCTGCACAGAAAGCAGGCTCTGAAATGTACACTGACATGATACTGTGATACTGTGATCTCTGCTGTTTACTACATCATACTGCCAATACTTCAGTTGTATGTCCTGGGAAATAATAAGTTGCAGAATTGCAGAAAGCAGAGCTTTTGAAGCTGGGATTGACCATTTCAGAGCAGGAAACAGGCCTCTGGAAGTACTGCAGAAATCTTTAAGCTCTCTTGCCTTCCAGATTTGGAAACCCTATTACAAGAAAGATCTGGATGTGCTGGAATGTGCCCAGAGAAGGGCCACAAGGATGATCAGAGGGCTGGAGCTGCTCTGCTGTGGAGACACTGTGCTCCTCTGTGACCTGAGCTAGACTGTATGGTCCTGCTCTGGCAGGGGGGTTGGACCTGATGACCTCTTTGGGTCCCTTCCAACCCCTGACATCCTGTGATCCTACTGTATCCAGTTTTGAACACCCCAGTTCAAGAGAGACAACGACCTGCTGGAGAGAGCCCACTATAGAGCCACAAGGATGACTGGGGGTCTCCTCTATGAAGGAAGACTGAGAGTCCTGGGGCTGTTTAGTCTGGAGAGGAGAAGAGTGAGAGGAGTGAGGGTGGGTGTCAAGTGGCTGGGGCCAGTCAGCAGCAATAAGCCAAGGAGCAACAGCTACAAACTGGAACAGAGAAGGTTTCACCTCAACATGAGGGGAAACTTCACAGCAAGGGTGATGGAGCCTGGAGCAGGCTGCCCAGAGAGGCTGTGGAGTCTCCTCTGGAGACTTTCCAAACCCACCTGCATGCATTCCTGTGTGAACTACCTTGGGTGATGCTGCCTTGGCAGGGAGGTTGGACTGGCTGATCTCTGGAGCTCCCTCCCAACCTCTAAGGTTCTATGATTCACTCTCTCTTCATACAAGACATAAACTCCCTTAGGAACACTGCACTAAGTCTTTACAGAGACACCATTTTTACTGCAAATCTTATTCATCTGACAACACACTGATCATCAGGAAAGATTTAGTCTCCTCAGCTGTCAATAACTGTAATCCTATAGCTTTTCAATCATCATTTCCAAAGACAAGCTGACTAGAAGGTTTCTCTGTGTTATGGAGCTATTCTTCAGGTATATACTAAATGCAGTAATGAGAAAGAGTTAGTTATACAGCATCTTACAAATGTGAGTGCTAGAACAAGTTAAATTGTTTATTGATTTCAGCTTCATCTTGCTTCCTGCTGACTCTGAACATGGACTAAAAACAAACAACTTGATCCCACCAGTCTTGATAGGCCAAGGTGTTGAGGGGGAAAAGTCTTACAAAGAGCCTTACACAGCAACAACCACAACAAATAAAAGGGTTTTTTTCCCTGCAGTTACAGAATCACAGAAACATTCAGGTTGGAGAAGCCCCTCAGGATCACCAAGCCCAGCTGATAGCCCCATTCTACAAGGTGCACCCTAAACCATAGCCCCAAGCACCACATCCACACAGCTTTGAAACACATCCAGGATTGGTGACTCCACCTCCTTGGGCAGCACATTCCAATGCCTGACCACTCAGTTAAGGGTATGGAAACCTCAGTGAGCAAGAGACTGACACTGCTAACTGCAATGAAACTTTGATCCTCTATTTAAGAGCCTCCTCTACCTAACAGCCAAAGCACTACTGAAAGCTGATTTTTGTACTTAAAGCCAGACTCATTACAGGAAGTTCCTCTCTCCTCTCCTAAAGCACAGTGCAGAAAGGTGAAGGGAATTACAGAATCACAGAATGTCAGGGGCTGTAAGGAGCCTCCAAAGCTCATCCAGTCCAACCCCCAGCCAGAGCAGGGTCACCTAGAGCAGATCACACAGGAACACATCCAGGCAGGTCTTGAGTATCTTCAGAGAGGAGACTCCACAACCCCCTGGGCAGCCTATGCCAGTGCTCTGTCACCCTCACAAGGAAAAAAATCCTCCTGTTACAGTATCACAGTATTATCAGGGTTGGAAGAGACCTCACAGATCATCAAGTCCAACCCTTTACCACAGAGCTCAAGGCTAGACCATGGCACCAAGTGCCACGTCCAATCCTGCCTTGAACAGCTCCAGGGACGGTGACTCCACCACCTCCCCGGGCAGCCCATTCCAGTGTCCAATGACTCTCTCAGGGAAGAACTTTCTCCTCACCTCCAGCCTAAATCTCCCCTGGTGCAGCCTGAGGCTGTGTCCTCTCGTTCTGGTGCTGGCCACCTGAGAGAAGAGAGCAACCTCCTCCTGGCCACAACCACCCCTCAGGTAGTTGTAGACAGCAATAAGGTCACCCCTGAGCCTCCTCTTCTCCAGGCTAACCAATCCCAGCTCCCTCAGCCTCTCCTCGTAGGGCTGTGCTCAAGGCCTCTCCCCAGCCTCGTTGCCCTTCTCTGGACATGCTCAAGCATCTCAATGTCCCTCCTAAACTGGGGGGCCCAGAACTGAACACAGTACTCAAGGTGTGGTCTAACCAGTGCAGAGTACAGGGGCAGAATGACCTCCCTGCTCCTGCTGACCACACCATTCCTGGTGCAGGCCAGGATGCCACTGGCTCTCTTGGCCACCTGGGCACACTATGCCTCAACTTCCACCCCTTGTCCTGCCATTGGACATCACTCAGCAGAGCTCCATGTTCTTGGCACTTACCCTTTGCATATGGATAAACACAAATGAGATTGCCTCTCAGGCTCCTCCTCTCCAAGCAGCAGAGCCCCAGCCCCCTCAGGCTCTCTTCTTAAGGAAGATGTTCCACTCCTTGCACTGTTTTTGTGGTTATGTGCTGGACTCTCTCAAGCAGTTCTCTGAGGTCCTTCTTGAACTGAGAGGCCCAGAACCAGACACAGTATTCCAGATGCAGCCTCACCAGAGCAGAGGGGGAGGAGAACCTCTCTCGACCTACTAACCACAGCCCTTCTAATACACCCCAGAATGGCATTGGCCCTCCTGGCCACAAGAGCACACTGCTGGCCACAAGAGCACACTGCTGGCTCACAGAAGAGCCAGTGCAGGGGTAGGCTTTCAGAAGATGGAGGGGGTCATGGTGCTAACTGCTATCAGCCCCTTTCCAGGGAACTCCTGAAGAGCCTGAAGCTCTTCGTGCTGGCTGGATAAGACACTTAGTGCCGTGGTTTAATTGGAAGGATTAGGTGACAGGTTGGTCTCGATGACCTTAGAGGTCTTCTCCAACCTGGTTAGTTCTGTGAGTCTGTGATTCTGTGTCTCCTGGTCAAGACCAATGATTTGTACAACACAGACACAGTCTTGCAGCCAAGAGGAGTGCAAAGAAGCACAGCCCAAACGGCACACACAGGTGCAGTTTCACTGGAGGCAGTGGTGAAAGCCAGGCAAAAGCAACGAATTCTAAGAGGTTTCTGAACCCACCACAACTTCTTCACAACCCTTTCCTCCTCGTTGAGGTACTTCTGCCGCTCCTGTTCCACCAGGTTGCGCTGTCGCTGCACGGGATCCTCCAGCCTCTTCACTGTTTCCATCATCTTGCCATGGATTTCCAGCTCTGCTTTCTTCACCATTGCCCTCAGCATCTCCTGGTTCTGCAGCTGTTGTATAAAACAAAGCAACTTCAGTTTTTCCTGCTTGACACACACCCCCGACAACTGAATAGACTGCAGAGGGCTTGGGAGAAACACAGACCTATAGCGAGAGGGAGTTTTTACCTTCTCCTTCCCTCTGTAACTTTAGCCATAAACACTATTCCGTGAGGAAGTGGTCTGGAACTTCACCCATAAACACTATGCCACGAGGAAGTGGAAAGGGGGAGGAAAGTATAACTCTGATTAACTTCCAGTGTATATCTAATTTCCAGTTGCCAGGTGATGAATGAAAGGTGCTGGGATCAACAGACCACCTTCAGTGCAGCATTTCTGCAAGGACTGTAGCCCCTTTTTATGCCCAGCCCAGCATGAATTAAGAATGAATCATGCCTCATCAGAGTGCCAGAAGTTTGACTTCAACTTTCCACATCTCTCCTAAGCTCATGCATCACACTGCCCATTCGTGTCTACTGGATAATCCCAAACATCAATGCCAACATCTGGCTGGAAAGGCCTTCAAGCAAGGCAGGTTGTGGCAGCCCCTCACTTCCTCACGGCACTGCTGTCCTCAGAATGGAATTCCTCAGCCTCTCAAGTGGCCACCCACTGTAAACTGGCACAGACATACAGCTCAGCTGCAATGCCTAAGGCCACCTTTAGCCACCAAAAATACCCAAACAACAAAACCCCCTTTACAATATGGCCCTTTTCTGAGAATTGCAGCAGTCTCATCTGCCTTCTGGTCTTAGCCTTATGCCAAGTACCTCAAACGTTCATTTTCGTGCTGATAGCAAGTTTGCAGAAGAGAACACAGCCGAGAAAGCAAACTCATCTCTACTGTTCTACATACACTTACCTAGGGACATGGTTTGGTGGGCATGGTGCTGTTTACCTAGGGACATGGTTTGGTGGGCTTGGTGCTGTTTACCTAGGGACATGGTTTGGTGGGCTTGGTGCTGTTTACCTAGGGACATGGTTTGGTGGGCTTGGTGCTGTTTACCTAGGGACATGGTTTGGTGGGCATGGTGCTGTTTACCTAGGGACATGGTTTGGTGGGCATCACAGTATCACAGTATTATCAGGATTGGAAGAGACCTCACAGATCATCAAGTCCAACCCTTTACCACAGAGCTCAAGGCCAGACCATGGCACCAAGTGCCACGTCCAGTCCTGCCTTGAACAGCTCCAGGGACGGCGACTCCACCACCTCCCCGGGCAGCCCATTCCAGTGTCCAATGACTCTCTCAGGGAAGAACTTTCTCCTCGCCTCCAGCCTAAATCTCCCCTGGTGCAGCCTGAGGCTGTGTCCTCTCGTTCTGGTGCTGGCCACCTGAGAGAAGAGAGCAACCTCCTCCTGGCCACAACCACCCCTCAGGTAGTTGTAGACAGCAATAAGGTCACCCCTGAGCCTCCTCTTCTCCAGGCTAACCAATCCCAGCTCCCTCAGCCTCTCCTCGTAGGGCTGTGCTCAAGGCCTCTCACCAGCCTCGTCGCCCTTCTCTGGACACGCTCAAGCATCTCAGTGTCCCTCCTAAACTGGGGGGCCCAGAACTGAACACAGCACTCAAGGTGTGGTCTAACCAGTGCAGAGTGCAGGGGCAGAATGACCTCCCTGCTCCTGCTGACCACACCATTCCTGATGCAGGCCAGGATGCCACTGGCTCTCTTGGCCACCTGGGCACACTGCTGGCTCATGGTGGGCATGGTGCTGTTTACCTAGGGACATGGTTTGGTGGGCATGGTGGTGTTGAGCTGACAGCTACATTTGATGATTTTAGAGGTCTTTTCCAGCCCTGATGATTCCATGACTCTATTCTACACAAACCAAACCTGTTCAAGTCTCCCATGAAAACCATAAGATTCAAAGAGAGATGCAGGGCTCCCTCTCTATTCCACTCTGTGAGACCCCACCTGGAGTACTGCATCCAGTTCTGGAGCCCCTCTTACAAGAGGGATGTGGAGATGCTGGAGTGTGTCCAGAGGACCACGAGGATGATCAGAGAGCTGGAGCAGCTCTGCTGTGAGGACAGACTGAAAGAGTTGGGGTTGTTCAGTCTGCAGAAGAGAAGGCTCTGAGGTGACCTTCTTGGGGCCTTCCAGTATCTGAAAGGGGCCTACAAAAAAGCTTGGGGGGAACTTTTTAGGCCATTACGGAGTGACAAGACTAGGGGGAATGGAGCAAAGCTGGAGGTGGGGAGGCTTAGACTGGATGTGAGGAGGAAGTTCTTCAGTGTGGGAGTGGTGAGAGCCTGGAATGGGTTGCCCAGAGAGGTGGCTGAGGCCCCATCCCTGGAGGTGTTTGAGGCCAGGCTGGAGATGAGGATCTGGGCAGCCTGATCTAATGTAAGGTGTCTCTGCAGGGGGGATGGAACTAGATGATCCTTGTAGTCCCTTCCAACCCTGACTGATTCTATGATTCTATCTCATCTCAGCTCTGGGATATGAGGATCAGCTGAGGGAACTGTGATTATTTACCCTGGGGAGGAGGAGTTAAGGGGAGACCTCACTGCTCTCTACAGCTCCCTGAAAGAAGGTTGTAGTGAGGTGGGGGTTGGTCTAGGATTAGGTGACAGAATGAGAGGAGATGGCCTGAAATTGTGCCAGGAGAGGTTTAGGTTGGAGATGTGGAAAAACTTCTTTATGGAAAAAGTGGTGAGGCTGCCCAGGTTGGTGGTGGAGTCACTGTCCCTGGCACTTCAGGAGATGGTTTAATGGCCATGGTGCTCTTAGGCTGAAGGTGAGCATTTCACAAGTCTCTTCCAACCAAACCAGTTCTGTGATTCTGTGGTACAGACAGCAGGGACACAACTCCATCAGCCCAGCAGCCATCTCATACTGTGTGATTTTAAAAACCACCTGGGTCAATTGGGAAACAAAGTTCCAGGTTTAAAAGCAGCAAGTGAACCATCAGCTGTCTGCTAAACATCCAGGCCTAGCAGCCAAATTACATTGAACAAAGTGAGAAGCATCACAAAAATGGGTCACCTGTAAATCAGCATAATGCAAGAAGGCTTCTTTTAAAGCAATTCATGGGAATCAGACAGCAACAACAAATCTCTGCCCAAGCTACCAACCAGTGCAGGTGAGGCTACACTTAATCTACATAGAATCACAGAATCACTAAGGTTGGAAAGACCTCAGAGATCATCAAGTCATAACAAACCCCAAGCAGCACTACAGGCTGGGGACAGAGTGGCTGGAGAGCAGCCAGGCAGAGAGGGACCTGGGGGTGCTGGTAGAGAGTAGCTGAAGATGAGCCAGCAGTGTGCCCAGGAGGCCAAGAGAGCCAATGGCATCCTGGCCTGCATCAGGAGCAGTGTGGGCAGCAGGACAAGGGAGGTTATTCTGGCCCTGGGCTCAGCACTGCTCAGGCCACACCTTGAGTGCTGTGTCCAGTTCTGGGCTCCTCAATTCAAGAGAGTTATTGAGGTGCTGGAATGTGCCAGCTCTTCCTTCCCAACTCTTAAGTCCTCGTGCCTGACTCTTTGCTCCAGCAACACAACTGCAACCCTTCACTGAAAGTGTGTGGGGAGGGGGGGTCTGAGCTGTGACACGCAGGAGGTGCTAACTCAAAGCTCAGCTGAAGAGAAGTGTTAGCAGCTAGGGAGAGAATAAAAAAGAAGCTGGAAAACATCTGAAAGAGCAGAGATTTATAAACATTGTCAGCTGCTTTACACTAGGCTGGATTCTTCTGAAGACATTGCAGATGTGTATTTTTCCCCACTATGGGATTAATGTTTGGGTTTGATAGATTAAAACCTCTCCCAGTGAGGCCAGCACAGCTATCTGAGCCACACATCTCTCACTGAGCTGTGTTTTTCAAGAAGGAAAACATAAATGAATGGGTAACTGAGTGAAGGAGCATCTAACACTTCAGTCACACACTTTGTTCACAGCTCATTAAGAAGGGGGGAAATTTGACAGAGGGAAGTGACTTGGGATATGTGAAACAACTGCTGCCAAGTCAGTGAGAAGGTCAGCAACAGCCAGACTTCAGTGTCAGGTATCCAGAGCTGGAGTTATCTGTGTTCCTCATCTGGTACCAGTGACTCACATATACCTTCCTTTGGGGTTACTGGGAGCAAATACATAGAGGGCAGGTGCCAGGAGGATGGGACCAGGCTTTGTTTTCAGTGGTGCCCAGTAACAGGACAAGGAGTAATAGGCACAAAAATTGAGCATAGTAAGTTCCATCTAAACATAAGGAGGAACTTGTTTAATTTAAGGGTGATGGATCACTGGAACAGGCTGCCCAGGGAGGTGGTAGAGTCACCATCCCTGAAGGTGTTCCAGAACTGAGTAGATAGGGCACTTCAGGGCACAGTCTATTGGTCATACAGGTAGAAGGGACTTAGAATCATAGACTCAAGCAGGTTGGAAGAGACCTCCAAGAGCATCCAGTCCAACCTAGCACCCAGCCCTAGCCAGTCAACCAGACCATGGCACTAAGTGCCTCAGCCAGGCTTTTCTTCAACACCTCCAGGGACAGCAACTCCACCACCTCCCTGGGCAGCCCATTCCAATGCCAGTCACTCTCTCTGACAACTTCCTCCTAACATCCAGCCTAGACCTCCCCTGCCACAACTTGAGGCTGTGTCCCCTTCTTCTGTTGTTGGCTGCCTGGCAGAAGAGCCCAACCCCACCTGGCTGCAGCCTCCCTTCAGGTAGCTGCAGACAGCAATGAGCTCTGCCCTGAGCCTCCTCTGCTGCAGGCTGCACACCCCCAGCTCCCTCAGCCTCTCCTCACAGGGCTGTGCTCCAGGCCCCTCAGCAGCTTTGTCGCCCTCCTGTGGACACCTTCCAGCACCTCAACATCTCTCTTGAATGGAGGAGCCCAGAACTGGACACAGCACTCAAGGTGTGGCCTGAGCAGTGCTGAGCCCTGGGGCAGAATAACCTCCCTTGTCCTACTGGCCACACTGCTCCTGAGCCAGGCCAGGATGCTATTGGCTCTGCTGCCCACCTGGGCACACTGCTGGCTCATGTTCAGCTACTCTCTACCAGCACCCCCAGGTCTTTTTCTGCCTGGCTGCTCTCCAGCCACTCTGTCCCCAGCCTGTAGTGCTGCCTGGGGTTGTTGTGACTTGATGATCTCTGAGGTCTTTCCAACCTTAGTGATTCTCTGATTCTATAGAGACTAAGTGTAGCCTCACCAATTCTATAACATAGCTCAGAACATATTTGCATTTCTAATTCAAAGGCACACTTGTGAGCCTGGGTACCATATACCATTTCTGACAGTGTTATTACTACATCTTCTGTTCTTTCTGCAGCACTCATTTCCCTGCTCTTAATACCAAAGGAAAATGCAAATGTGCATACACTTTCCTAGCACTGAATCTCAATCATCTCTAACTGCTTTCTTCTTAAAATGTGTACAATTAAAGGAAGGAATAGACAAAACAATTCCAAGGTAGATGCAAGATAATCATACATCATCTCCAAGTGAGCCAGCAGTGTCCACTTGCAGCCCAGAAGGCAACCTGGGCTGCATCACAAGCGAGACCAGCAGGGTGAGGGAGGGCATCTGCCCCTCTGCTCTGCATCCAGTTCTGGGGAACCCAACACAAGAAGGATATCAACTGTTATAGCAGGTCCAGAGGAGGCCACAAACATAGAGGGCTGGAGCAACTGCCCTGTGAGGACAGGCTGGAAGAGTTAAGGCTGTTCAGACTGGAGAAGAAAAAGCATTGTGGAGACCTTTGAGCAGATTTCCAGTACCTGAAGTGGCTTACAAGAAAGCTGGGGATTTTTACAAGGGCTTGTAATGACATGAAGAGGAGGAATGGATTGAAGCTGGAGCAGGGCAGATTTAGACTGGAGATTAGGAAGAAGTTCTTTCCAGTGAGGGTGGCAAGACACTGGAACAGGTTGCCTTGCCCAGGGAGGCTGCAGATGCTCCTTCCCTGGAGGTGTTCAAGGCCAGGTTGGATGAAGCCTTGAGCAACCTGTTCTAGTAGATGTCCATGCCCATGACTAGATCATAGAATCAGTCAGGGTTGGAAGGGACCACCAGAATCATATAGTTCCAACCCCCCTGCAGAGACAGCAGGGCAGAGACACCTCATACTAGATCAAGCTGTCCAGAGCCTCATCCAGCCCTGCCTTAAACACCTCTGGGGATGAGGCTTCAAGCACCTCCCTGGACAACCCGTTCCAGGGTCTCACCACCCTCAGGGTGAAGAACTTCTTCCTAACATCCAGTCCAAATCTACTCAAAGATCTAGATGATCTTTAAGGTCTCTTGCAACCCAAACCATTCTATGAGCCTGTGATATACCATGAACTCTAGAGCTGGGTTCAGACCTGCCACTAAGAGTTCTCATTATCTGGGAGCACAGAATAAACAACCCCACTGAACTCACAACGGCCTCCAGTCTTCCCAACATCAAACACATTCAGGACACAGCTGCCTTAGACTCCCTCAGCACCATGAGCCCAGCCTCTAAGTTCTTCTGAAAATCAGAGCACTTGAGGAAGATGCTAGTGGAGTAGCAAAGTGCATCTAACACCTAGCCAGGATGCAAACATTGTATTTCAAGAGACTCTCATTAAAAATCCAACCACAGACTGAAAGACTCTTAACTTTCTGGTTGCATCTAGTAACATACACCTTTAGCTGGGGTGTCAGTTAATACAATACATCTGGATGGATGGCTGCTGGATATGTTTTAAAAAGAGGACTTTGCCAGTACAGACAAAAGCTTCTTGAGGTTCTTCTCATCGTGTGATTCTTCTACTCTACCGAGTAAGAACATTGTGATATCATCAAATGAAAGCTGAACCATGCAGAACATTAACTATCATTTTATGTCCTGTTCCTTAGGTATCTTGCCAACTTTTGAGCCTCTGCAATCATCTTTTTCACTTCTTTGGAAGTGTTTCTCTTAGTCTGTCATCATAGGAAAAATTCACACAAACAGGAACAAACCAACTGCCAAACCCAGGAGAAACAGTCAAAGTGAAAAATAGGAAGTACTGTCAAAGACACTGTGCAAGCAACCTGGGGAACACTTTTCCCTTTTACTCAGGAGTTCTTGTACATTTGTACTGCCCTGTTTTAGCCATTAGAAGTGTGACATTCCAGCACTCTTTCAGTTTCAAGCACTACCTGTCTGTTGCCACTTGCTGCCCTGCAGACTGTGAGCTCTGTTTCAAAGTAATTCCACCCATTCAGGAGAGCCATGGCAAAAGTCATTCATTAATTTCATTGCTATGTAACATACCAAAGTTTCCCACCAGCTACAGGTTCTTCCAGCCAACCATCTCAAATCTGCCTGCTTCCTACTGACACAGTGCACCACATGTGCTATCACTTTTGAAATAAGGGAAGCCAGCCAGAGTTAATCAGCACATTCAGGATATGTCCCTTTTTCGCTCCTCATGACTTCCTTGGCAGTGTGATTTGTGCAGCTGGTACAAGTTTCTTCACTCCTGTGTGCCATAATCTGGGGATTGTAATTGACAAGCAAATGAATATGAGCAAGCAGTGTGCCCAGGTGGCAAAGAAAGCCTGGCTGGGATTAGAAATGAGGTATCTAGCAGGAGCCTCGGACTCAGCTCTGGTGAGGCCACACCTTGAATGCTCAGTTTTGGGCACCTCATTACAGGAGGGATGTGGAGATGCTGGAGCCAGTGCAGAGAAGGGCAAGGAAGCTGGGGAAGGGCCTAGAGAATAAATCTGATGAGGAGTTACTGAAGGAGCTGGGGGTGGTTAGTTTGAAAGAGGAGGCTGAGGGGAGACCTCATCACTGTCTACAGCTACCTGAAAGGAGGTTGTGGAGAGGTTGGTGCTGGTCTCCTCTCACAGGTGACAGAACAAGAGGGGATGGCCTCAAACTGTGACTGGACAGGTTTAAATTTAATATTAGGAAAAATGTTGTCCCAGCAAGAGTGGTCAGGCATTGGAATGGGCTGCCCTGGGAGGTGGTGGAGCCACCAACCCTGGAGGTGTTTAAAAGCTGTTTGGATGTGGTGCTTGGGGATATGGCTTAGGGTGAACCTTGTAGGGATATTGGCTGGGATTGGTGATCCTGAGAGGCTTTGCCAACCTGAATGTTTCTGTGATAATGCTGTACCTGACCACAAACAAGGTTACTGGCCCAGGCAGGACTGTGCAGAAAGGTACAGCTGGGGAAATTCCACCTCCACAAGGCACTCACTGCCTTCAGTGCAGCACTGCAACCCCTATCCTACTCTACAAGGCCAGATGCTAAGTAGAGCTGGTGGCCAGATCACAGATGCTGGCCAAGAGCTGCACTTGGCATGTGGGGTTACAGAAGGACAGAGGGGCTGCAGTGGGTTGTGGCACAACTGTGGAACACTTCACACTACACCACAAGATGCCTTATCAGCTTTGTCCTCACTAAACAGAGACCTGGAGTCTTTGCAAATACCTGGAGCTTCCTTGAACAGGAAAACTGATTCTGTGATCCTATCCCAGGGAAACCAGGGCAAGTACCACTCTCAGATTCAAAACTGTCCTGGTGGCAATAGCAGTAGCTGCAGCCCTACGAAACCAAACATCTGATGTCACTTTGCAGGCAAGTAGGACTGGCAGCGTGTTGAAGTTCTCCCTGCTGCCCACTTTGTCTTACAAGAAACTGCATTCCCTCCTTTTCCATCTTCTCAGACAATGCACAGAGCTCTCCAGTTCCCAATTAAGTGACCTGCACAGCTGCACACACTTGTTCTCAGTGGCTGGCAGAAGAGCACACTTCCATCTGCAGCACCGCTGTGTATGTGGTTAAACTTCGCTCTTCTCGCGGGTTTGGAGGCGGCGATGTGCCTTGCAAAGGCACTGGCAAAACCTGAGTGCAAGCAGGACACTCCAAACCAAACCTCTGCAGCAACTTCTGAAAGGGCTTTTGCTTTTTCTTCCTTCCCCCTTGCTGCTCAAGTTGGCTACTCTTATGGATTCTGTAAATACAGGAATCTGCCTTAATGCACATCTACCGATCCTCAGCTACATTTGGGTTTCCTGACATCAAAGTTGTTTATGCAGGGACTTGGGAACTGTCTCAGCTGTAAACAGCATGGAGCAGGAACATGGCTCTTCCAACATGTTTATACAGCACATAGCATAGCAGGGTTCAAACTCCAACCACAGGCTCGACATCATTATAACATAAAAAGTGATTTCATGTCTAGAGTCATCAAACAAGGCTAGGAATGAAGTTTTTCCTAGTATCTGAGCAGCAAGCTGTAGTTAAACTGAGCTAATTCTCATACCATATCCATGGGACAGCAATGTGCCCTCGTGGCCAACAAGGCCAAAGGGGTCCTGGGCTGCATTAAGAGGAGTGTGTCCAGCAGGTCGAGGGAGGTTCTCGTCTCCCTCTACTCTGCCCTGGTGACACCTCACCTGGAATACTGTGTTCAGTTTTGGGCTTCCCAGTTCAGGAGGGACAGGGATCTACTCAAAGGAGTCCAACAGAGGGCTGCAAAGATGATGAAGGGGCTGGAGCACTGCCCTGTGAGGAGAGGCTGAGGGACCTGGGGCCTTTTGGTCTGGTGAAGAGACTTAGAGAGGATCTAATCAATGTTTATACATATATGAGGGCTGGGGTCAAGAGGGAGGGGACAAACTCAGCTCAGTGGCACCTTATGATAGGACAAGTGGCAATGAGTATAAATTACAGCACAGAAGTTCCACCTCAACATAAGAAGAACTTCTTTAAGGCTCATAGAGCACTGGAACAGGCTGTTCAGAGAGGTTGTGGAGTCTTCCTCTCTGGAGAGTTTCCAGCCCTGTCTGGATGTGTTCCTGTGCAACCTGCACTAGATTCTATGATCTTGCTCTGGCAGGGGGGGTTGGACTCGATGATCTATGGAGGTCTCTTCCAACCCCTGACATCCTGTGATACTTCTAGGACTATGCAAGCAGTGTGTGCTAGAGCAGAACACACTTTTGTCTTGGGTCTTTGCTAGAGCTCTGTTCCTGAGAATCACTCTGTAAGATATACAGAGGGGGAAAAAAATGGAACAAGGCATGTGCTGACAGCCCACTGCCCTGGCATGACCCACACAAGCATACCTGTAGCTGCTTCATCTGATGCAGCTGCAGCCGCAGGTCCGAGACGTTGCGTTTCATCCCGTGCAGGCTGACTTGCATGGATGGGGCTGCAGCAGGGTGGTGGCTGACAGCTGAGTCCACAGCTACCAACGCGTTCTTCCCCCCAGAGGCGTTAGCAGCACCTGCAAGAAGCAGCAGCAGCACAAGTTGAGGAGAACAGAAAGCAACACATCCATGGATCTGCACTGGGACTTTGGTCACTGTTCCCACAAGCACTCATTGTATCAGGTTTACTGAAATCAAAGTGAAACTACCTCGAGAGCTTTTCTTTGCCTACTGAGGGCTAATGTTCAGTGCACTGAAGGACAAGACATTTTTCTGGCTGGAATGAGTATGAAGTCAAAAGTGGTTAAGTTCCAACCCTGCCATGTAGTCTTTTCAACCAGTAAAGTCTCCAGATCTGCTGAGCATATCACATTGCTGCTCCACTGCCAACAAGTGATGATACCTCAAACACAGCCTTTGCAGACTACACACAGACACACTGAATTGCCTGGAAGGGAAAAGGCCTTTGAGATCACTGAGTCCAATCATTGGTCTAATACTGACAAGTCCTTGACTAAACTATGTCCCTCAGTACTACATCTACATGACTCTTAAATAACCCCAGGGATGGAGACTCCACCACCTCCCTGGGCAGCCTCTTCCAATGCCTCAGAACCCTTTCAGTGAAGAAGTTCTTCCTAATATCCAACCTAAATTTCCCTTTGCACAACTTCAGACCAAGGGAGCTAAAGCAGCTTCTTCATCTCAGTACCAGTATGATTTCCTCAGAGAATACAGGTTGCCCAGGGAGGCTGTGGATGCTCCTTCCCTGGAGCTGTTCAAGGCCAGGCTGGATGAGGCCTTGAGCGACCTGTTCTAGTGGAAGGTGTCCCTGCCTATGGCAGGGAATTGGAACTAGATGATCTTTGAGGTCCCTTCCAACCTAAAGCATTCTATGTTTCTAATAGAGGAAGCACTGTAAAACAGATGGCATTTACAGCAGACTTTTCTTATTGAAAAGGAGGCTGCAAGGTTTGTGAAGAACCTACACTGGCAATTCCTGGTTGCACTCATGCTATGTAGAATCATAGAATCAACCAGGTTGGAAGAGAACTCCAAGATCATCCAATCCAACCTGTGTAGGAGGTGCCACAGGCTGCCAGAGACATGCTCCAAGGAAAAGCTGCCCTAGCTCAGTGCCAGCCACTGTAATGCCCTACCTTAGAATACACCTTATAATGCTGTGCCTTACCTAAATATGCCCGAGCTAGATCTCCTCAGGGCTCCAACAAGGGCTCTTTTCATCTGGCTGCTGAGCGAGCTGCTGCTCATCTTTGCTGTACTCAGGTATGATTCAATGCCCTCTTGACTTTCAAAGACCTACTTAACAGAAAGCAGCACTGAAGAAATAAACAGTCCTTGTTCGCTGCTGTTCTGTGCCCACTCCAGGCTTCACTCTGATATATGCTAATACTTACCTGTCTACATGTACACTGCACTTTTTCCAACAGTCAAACATCTCTTTCTCTCCCACATGTACTAATTTCCCCTCCCTGCCCCCCTCCCCTTCTTTATTTTAAAGAAAAGGATCTATAGTTCATAAACCCTACAGAGAGAAACCTCCAGAGAGTCTGAAAAATGTGGGTAAGCCTCCAAGAGTTCTGATCCCTAGCCACAAATCTGGACTACTTTTGAAAGCACATCTACCTTTCTGCTATTCTTTGCCTCAAGCAAAAATCTCCAAACCCTCAGCCTCTGACCCTGTGGTGATGCAGCCAAGGCATGAATCAGTCCCCACCAGTCTCTCCCCCCATGCTGGACCCCAATCCACATATTTTCTCAGGAAGGAGTGCCTGCTTTCCTGTTACAGTAGGTGGACTGTGAGCTGCTCCTGCAAACAATAAGTGTCTCTGTCTTCTGCTGCCTCAGCTGCCTCTTCTCACCCTTAGGTGCACCCAGCTGCCACAGTATACCTGCTGCAGAGTGTGTCCAGACTGTGAAGGATGATGCTGGACTCCCAAGGGTGTGAGACACAACCACAGGGACTGAGTGAGCATGGGAGTGGAGGAGTGAGCAGCAGCTGATGTCTCAGAGACACCTCTTGTCATCAAAAAGGAGTAAGTGGGCAGCTGAATGAGGCATTGCTTCATCTAGGGAGTGTAGCTCACTTTTGGAGACCGTCCCAGGCTGTAACTTTGCTGTTAGATGTGCAGCCAGATGGAGTGAATGGAAAGAAACAACACTGGCTCTAAGGTTTTCAAATGAACCCTTGGCTGGAGCCAGGTAAGGAGAATGCAAAACCTCTTCATGATCTCTCATAACTCTGGACAAAAAAAAAACCAACAAAACAACCCAAACCCAAACATTAACTTTTTCTTCCCCCACTAAGTCTAGTGAACTAAGCTTCCATTTCCAAAGTGCAAAGAGAAGTGATGTGCAGAAAGGTTTGCTATTTGCCCAGGAGGGCAAGGAACATGCCATCCACTCCTTCACACGTGACCTTCACCATGGTTTCAAAGACATTGCTCTCTTCTTCTCCAGGTTTTATTTTTATTAATACAACAGTAAGGTTTGATTTTGAAGCAGGCTAAGGAAAAAAAAGAGAGGCACACCCAGCTAATTGCTCATCTCCTTATTAAAGGGCCACGACACTTTGAAGCATCATTTGGAGAGACACAAGACAATTATTAGTTGTTTCCATCCAGTTAGAACCCACTAAACACATAGGCAAAGGCAACAGTGGCATACAATTCCCTCATGAACAAGCTGGTATGGCCAGGCACTGAAACATCCCTAAAAGAATAAACTCTTCTGTACACATCAGTTCACCTTATTGAGCCTGAATGAATTTAGGATCATGTTTTACCTGCAAACACTCACAGAGTTCAAAGACTGGTGTGATCTGTCTTTGAATCTGAGCCAAGCAAGCAGAGAGAGCAGAAGGCTCCAAGGTGGCCTTTCAGTATCTGAAGGAGGCCTACAAGAAAGCTGGGGAGGGACTTCTTAGGATGTCAGGTAGTGATAGGACTGGGGGGAATGGAACAAAGCTAGACATGGGTAGATTCAGACTGGATGACAGGAAGAAGTTTTTCAGCATGAGGGTGGTGAGACCCTGGAACAGGTTGCCCAGGGAGATGGTGGCAGCCTCATCCTTGGAGGTGTTTAAGGCCAGGCTGGATGAGGCTCTGGACAGTCTGATCTAGTGTGAGGTGTCCCTGCCCACGGCAGGGGGGTTGGAACCATATGATCCTTGTGGATCCTTCCAACCCTGACTGAGTCTATGATTCTATATGGACAATGTTTTTAATGCATGGATGAGCACAGACCATGCATGTGAAAAGGCACACAGAGGTGTGGGGCCGACAAGACAGCTCACCAAGAGAGAGGAATCAAATCCAAGCTCTACATCTGTAATGCTTCTCCCTGCTATCATCTCCAGTGGTGTTAGTGCAGAAAAATGTATTCCTAGATCTGTCTTCAGGAAATACTGCAATGTCCTCCTCCTTCTTCCAACAAGGCAGCAATCAGCAGAGAGCTGCTGCTTTGCTTTTTTTTTGGCTCTCCATGATACAACTCATCTCAATTTAAGTAATGATTCCAGGATTCAATCTATCACTCTCAGCACTTGATGAGCAAAATTGTAACAGGAAAGAGAGCAAATGAACTCTTCTCAGTGTATTTGTTAGTACTCTCAAGGAGTCTCTTCCCAGTACAGTTTCTGTGCAGCTCTGGGCCCCTCAGATCAAGAAGGATACTGAGATGCTGGAGTGGGTCCACAGGAGCACGACGAGACTGGGGTGAGGTAGATGGAGGGCAAGTCTGATGAGGAGAGGGTAAGGGAGCAGGGGGTGTTCAGCCTGCAGAAGAGGAGACATTATCACTCTCTACAACTACCTAAAAGGAAGTTGTAGTCAGGTGGGGGTCAGGCTCTTCTCCCAGGCAGCTTGTGACAGGACAAGAGGGCATGGCCTGAAGCTGTGCCAGGGGAGAGTTAGGTTGGATATTAGGAAGCAATTCCTCACAGAAAGGGCGATTAGGTGCTGGGATGGGCTGCCCAGGGAGGTTGTGGAATCACCATCCCTGGAGGTGTTTAAGCAAAGATTGGATGTGGCACTTGGTGGCATGGTTTAGCTGATGTGCTGGTGTTAGGTTACAGGCTGGACTCAATGACCTCAGAGGTCTTTTTCCAGCCTCAGCAATTCTGTTTTAGCTTTCCCACGCTAAAGAGTCCCTTGACTTCACCACTCACTCTTGATGAACTAAAGAGTGCTGTAAGGATTCAATCATGGGATTTCTCCTAACACCAGTAGATGAGACTCAGCCAGTCTGTGGAAGTTTACTGCTCTTCAAACACACCCTCCATGAAAAAAATGAGCCTAAAGCAATGAAACATAAGAAATACAGACAAGCATGACCACTACAGGCTCATTTTCCCCACTGAAAAAAGGGTTTTATGTAGGCTTTTTAATACCTGAGGCCAAGGAATCCACTACAGAGTGGGAAAGCAAAGCCATGTTAAATACAACAATTTGGTTTAGCTGAAATTCCAAGCAGGGTATTTATACAATCCAGCTATATAGAGTTATCTAGGATTTAGAAATGTTGGGTTCTTTCCCTTCCCCAGGGAGCTAGCTCTCTATTTTTTGCATGCAAGCCTTCTATTCTTGGAACACACACTACAGAATACAAAGTTGGTTCAACACTGATGAGCCAATTTCATCCTGCACAGATGTTTTATTGTTCAGGATGGGAAGCAATTCACGTTTCTGCTTACCACTGCTCAAGAAAGGACTGCTCCATCGACATTTTATACCACTTTTTTCCTTTCAAGCAGACTTTGGAATGGCTAAAACTGGTATCTCAGTGCACAGTTGTCAAGTGGGATTGTACACAAGGAGAGTCAACTGTCTAAATGGCTGCACTTCATAAGGATTGGGGTGAACTGAAGAATGAAAGAGCAGTCAGCAGAAGTGTTTCTAGATGCTGCTGGTGTGTTTAAGTGCAAGCAGAGTCACAGAAAAGAGAAGCATTCTGTAGCATGCTCTGGCAGATTGCCTGATTTTCAAGCAAGCAGGGACTGCATTACCTTATTAGACCCTGTCCTGTCCCACACAACTTCAAAAGCAGGTGCAAAAGCAAAACATTCTGTCATACAGGACTATTCTCTGATACAGCAATCTTCAGTAGTAGCTGATGTGGGTTACAGCTCTGCAGTGGACTGGGGTCACCACCACCCCTTGTTTCCCTTGCCTGCTACCATTCAGTTTTGTGGCTGAGTCATGCTGGAAGGACAGGATTTAGGGATGCAGATGCTGGAGTTACAGTTAGACTTCACAGCACTACAGGGAAACTTGCAGACAGCTGGCTGCATGCTTGTCCCCACTGCCCTATCCTCATCTCCCAGGTGATCAGAAGGGCATCTGTTTGTCTTCATTTAACCTTTATCTGGGGCTATACCACAGCAGTTACTCTGTCACCCAGTGACACTCCCCAGCACAGAAAGGGGTTCAGGAAAAAGGAGAGATGAGCCACAGGTTGAAATGAAACCATGAGGGTGGTGAGATACTGGAACCAACTTGCCCAGGGAGATGGTGGAGGAAGCCTCATCCCTGTAAGTTTTTAAGACCAGATGGATGGGGCTCTGAGCAACCTGATCTAGTGTGAGGAGTCCCTGCCCAGGGCAAGGGGGTTGGAACTAGATGATTCCTGAGGTCTCTTCTGACCCTGACAATTCTATGATTCTAAAACAGATTCAATGAAACAGCCAAACTGGTACCAATGGCAACGCAAAACATATACTGCAATAAATAGAATGCAAAAGTGATACTTAGCCCAGCATAGGTGCAGCAGTCACAGTCTCCAGGAAGGCAGGTCTTGAGGGTAGGAGAGAAGCAGGCTGAGGAAAAGCCCTCCAAGCAGGAGGCTTGGCTTCCCTCTCATCAAACTTCCCTCTTTACACTGAGTGTGATGCTGATGGTCTGGGACACACCTGTACCCAACTCAGCTCAGCTGTCCCAGCTGACTCAGAGCTGCTGCTGGCCTGCAGCCCATGGCTGCCATGGGATTCTGACCGAGTAAAGCCAGGACCCTATTGCATAACCTGAATGCTAGTACCCTCATTCACATGCTGGACACTGGCACAGCCATGTGACAGAGTCAACATCTCTGTCAGGACAATGTAGATGCTAATCTGATCTTTCCAGATTGAATGACACATCCTGCCCTGCACCCACCCATGCTGGGACACACAGCTGTTAGAAGTCTTTTTGCCACTGCAACAACACATGTTCAGTCATAGGATAGGGCAGTGAGTGAGGAGCCTTCAGCAACAGCAGGGGAAGGAAGCAGCTGCTGGTCAGTTGAACCACACCACTCTGGTGGGCTGGGCAAGGCATCCACATGGAGGAATCTCCACCTTTGTGTAAGGCTGCCTTCCCAATTAACATTATTCCATTGCTCACAGGATCACAGGACGTTAGCAGCTGGAAGGGACCTCTGGAGATCATCAAGTCCAACACCCCTAAGCAGGAGCATAATCTAGCTCAGGTCACACAGGAATGCATCCTGACAAGGCTTGAAAGTCTCCAGAGAAGGAGACTCCACAACCTCTCTGGGGAGCCTGTTCCAGCGCTCCGTGACCCATACAGAAAAGAAGTTCCTCCTCACGTTGAGGTGGCAGTTCCTGTGCTGTAGTTTTCATCCATTGCCTCTTGTCCTATCACAGGGCACAACTGAGCAGAGCCTGTCTCCTTCCTCTTGACCCCCAGCCCTCCTGTACTTACAAACATTCATTAGATCCCTTTGAAGTCTTCACCACACTGGAGACCCGCTCCAAACAGGGCCCGGGTAGATCAGGATCTCCAACTCAATGCCTTCCACAACATACTTGTCTGGATTAGTCAAGCACAGGGGCAGCAGAAAGGCTCAACAGCAGCACAACAGCAAGGGGAACACAAGGAAGGTGTGTGCAGGTTTGATGGTTTTGCAGGTGCTTTGTGGGAGGTGAGAGCAGTGCATGTGGGAAGTAACATCAATTCTCAGAGTGTAAGAACACCGAAAGGGGAAAGCCTAAGAGCCTCTGCAGCTGTTCTGAAAAACGATGGACTTTTCAGTAAGCTGTCTGAAACTGATGAACTACAACTCACTTCTTCACAGCCTGAAATACTGCCAACCCCAGCTGGGGGCCAGCAGGAAGGGAAGGAATGGAATGGACCAGAGAGTGCCTTGGGAGCAAAGACTCACTACCAGGACTTTCAACTCTTCCTCTCTCGCATACTTTGACAGCTTCCAGGTCTGGATGGATTTCTGTCAGTTGGAGGGGTGTGGATGTGCTGCACTTCCAGGGAAATGGGAATCCTAAATGTGAGCTAACAGCTGCAACACAAAGGCTAGTAAAGAGCCTAATAGAGTTGCTAAACATGTGTGGCTTACTACCTGTTGGAGCACTGAGCTCCCTGTGGGAATGGCATTACCAGGAAGCAGGGAACTGCCTTTATTTGCATTCAGTGCACAAGGAAGGGCGAAGAGGAGGCAGACAAACACAACCTGCAGACCTCTGCAGCAGCAGCCAGTACACAACGAGCTCCAATCCCATGGGGACCTTATTTCCCAGCAGCCTTAACTCCATCTTTTAAACACTTAACAGCTCACCAAGTGGGAAGCTAAAACAAGAGCAGCTTTTATTGTCTTCATAACTGCTGCTTGCTCAGGACAGTTTAGGTGCACACTAATAATTAGTAACAGATCAATACAGCTTAATTAGGGAAAAGTGTTCAGGCATGGAAATAGGTTGTCCAGAGAGGTGGTGGAGTCGCTGTCCCAGGAGGGGTTCAAGAAGCATGTGGGCATGGCACTCTGGGACATGGTTTAATGGCCATGGTGGTGTTAGGTTGATGGCTGGACCTGATGACCTTAGAGGGCTTTTCCAACTGAAACAATTCTATGGTTCTATGATTCCATAAAGCACTATCTTGCTGACTGCCAATTTCCTTAGCATTGTTACATCCCCAGCACCCTACTGCTGGAAGAACCTTGGAGGAACACTTAGGTGATCAGGATAGGAATGAAGTATTTAGCATTCTACAGCAATCTGGATACACCCAGGGTTACTGACAGAGATATGCTACAGGGAGGGTGAGCCACTGGGAAATTCACCATTTGAGAAGAGATTCTGTGTCCCATTTAAAGCATTCAGCAGCAGGTGTGAAATCCATTTCAAAGAGCGACTTATCAGGAATTCCTCTTGCCAAAGATGTGATCAACTCCCATACCCTGAACAAGCTCAGTTCTGGCAGCACCACTATGAGAACTGAAGTGAAATTGACATTTCCATAAATTGGGATGGTAGCAGTGTTAAAGCTGTTCATAAGTTTGAGCACCTTGTAAATTAAAAGTGAATTCTCTTACCTGCAGTGTCAATGCTGCCCTTGCTGGACGCAATTTTCAACATCATCTTCTCACTAAAGTAATAAAAATATGATCATTTTAACTTGCTACCAATAAACCCACGGTGAAATTAAACCATAGCAAAATCACACAGAATCATCCATTCTCTAGCATATATACTTTTAATTTAGATCACCAGCACCTTGTCAGTTGTTTGCTTGGGGTTGTTTGGTTCTTTTTGTTTCTTAAATCAGCTTTTAACACAAGTTAAGCAAGGAATGGAGCATAAGCGGTGGAAAGCACAGAGATGTAGCCACACCAATTCTTTTCACCACAAAGAAGAGCAATGCAGTTAATCTCCATCTATTGGGCACATTCTTCCTCGCTGCCTAACATTTAGGTGGCAGGGTGGGGAGGGGGAGGATGATAAGGCTGTTTGAACATGATTGAGCATTCAGCAGGGTTTTGGTTTGGTTGTTTGGGTTTTTTTGTTGGTTTGGGGTTTTTTTAATTAATATTACATTCAAATGTGGGGTTTTTTTTTTGTTGCTGTTGACAGCTTACTAAAGTCATTAGAGAGAAACAGATTTAATGAATTCTTTTTTTACCTAGAAGCATCTTTGCTATTACTTGTATTTGGCCCTTTACAAAGCGCGGACTGAACAAGACCAGTTAAACTGGCAATCTGTTTCTCCATGGCTTGTATCCTCTCTCTGTAAGACAAGAGAACCGTTTGTTAAAGCCAGACAGATTTGCTTTCAGACTTGTGCTTGTTTTTTTTTCCCTAGGTGAAGGATTACCATAGGATTGGAAAGACACTACAGAGAGCTTGTGCAAAGGCCCACGGGTACCAGTTTGCATGTACCTTGTTGCAGCAGCTTACCTTGCCTCGGTTTGGACAGCTTGTGCATGGTGACAGACAATAAAGAAAAGACATCTGCTTGGTTAAAAAAGGAAGCAAACAACCACCCACCCAGGTAATCAACTCAGAAGCATTGAATCAACCAGGCTGGAAGAGACCTCCAAGATCATCCAGTCCAACCTAGCACCCAGCCCTGGCCAATCAATTAGACCATGGCGCTAAGTGCCTCAATGATCTCACAAGACCTGTAACAATCAGTTCATGCCCCTTGTAATTAGGGAAAACAATCTTAATTGTTTTACATATATTACATACATTATTTTTACTTATACCTACACTGGGGCAATGGTTTTGTCTGTATATAAGGCTCCAGGATTAAAGATTTTTACACTTCTTCATGCTACTTTTACAGTCCCCACAGCCAGGATTGTTGTCTGCGAAGCCTTTAATCTGCCCAAGCTGACAACTTCCCAGCCCAAATCCTTTGCACCTGACATCACAACTGTCCACTTTGGAAAGGACAGCAATGTGACACACAGGCACTGGACACCAAATGCAGTGATATTAGCATAACATGGATTTGCTTTCATGCACACATCCTGAGAAATTCCTAAAAAGCAGGAGAAAAGAGATGAAGAAGAGCTGTAATAAGTCTGGGCAGTGCTTTCCAGAGGTACCACGGGCCACTAAACACCCACAATGACTTTTCTGGGTCAGAAGGCTAACATTCGTGTGTTTATCTGCATATATTAGTGAAGCACCAAGTGACCTCCTCAGTGAGCCCCAAAACAGCCTTTTGCTGACACTTGCACATGCCAGTACACCAACGCCACAGCACAACACAGGCACACAACACCACCGGACCCCAGGCAGGACCTTGTGAAAATGTGCCCCTATATGCCAGCATTTCAGTGAGTGGGGAAACACAAAAGCAAATGCTGGCAGCAGGCTGGGGCACTGGAAGATGACTGGGAACCAAACTTCTCAAAAAGCACATGCCAGAGAGCAGATGTGATGACTGATGACAGAAGATTGGGCAGACAGAGGCAGCCCCAGGCTCAGTTTGCTGCAAGAGCCATCCCTCACCGCTACTTCATCCCAGGCACATGGAAGCAGCCAAGCTCTGGCCACCCCTCTGGCTCTAGCTGCTGTTTTGGCGACCAAAGCATCACCACCACTGAGGTAGGGAGCACATAAACCCAAGCACAGGTGTCAACACCAGGGAAAAGCAAGCCAACATGATACAAAGCAAGAAACCAGCCCAGCTTACAGCCAGCCAGATTACCCAGGTTCATTATTTCATTCACTTTCAGGGAATGAAATAGAGGTTTGCTGGGTGAGCGTGGAGATACCACAGCCAGGAGAGACTCTGGGACACCCAGAACAGGGCAGACAAGGAGGGGAGAAGAGGGCTCAGCCAGTCCCTGTCTGGCAGACACAGTCTTACTGTGGCTTGCTACAGCATGCACATCTTACTTCTCTGTCTTCATGTTGAAAGGGATTTTGAAGGGTGATGAGCAGACTAGTGAATCTGACCTGATTCATTCCAAACCAAGAAACACAGTTACAGAATTTCCACTAGGACAAGTTTTAACATAAGAAACTGGTTCAGGTTACAGTAATGCTCGGAACAAAAACCAGTACAAAAAGCCTGGGATAAATATATTCTAACAAACTTTAACACAGCATTTTTGACACTTAATAATGATTTTTTTTTTTTTTTAAATTTTTTTCTCATCACAAAACCTTCCTGGAACTAAACTCAACTGGAAGCTTTTCTGTTTTACCAATTCATAAATATGATGTTTTTTCCATCCCGCATTCAATAAGCTGGAAACAATTTTCTGCTTCAAAAGAGATTATGGCAACACAAAGCTGATCTCACCCTTTGCCATGAAATCTAGGAAAATATGTTGTTAAGAGGGAGAGGGATGTTCCAGAGATAGGAGATGATGAAAAACGAATGAAATACTGGGATCAACTGCAGGGAGCACATTATTTTTTCATATGGTAAAAGCATTAAGAATGTGAAGAATCTCCATGTGCTCTGCAGCTCCTCTGTTAAAGACAAGGCAGGACTTTTCCTGTAGCCATTCCCATGTAATGCCCAGATTCCTATGGCCAGCAGGAAGAAATATTTCAAAACCAGGTGTCTGGAAGGAGGCAATTTTTAGGCATTAAATAAGATGAGGTGAGTTTTGGAGAGCTGGCAGCATGCTCCAGCATCTCAGGGAGGGATGCAATGTGGCTGGCCTGGCAGCAGGGCCATGCCTTGGGCTGATGTGGTTGAAGAGTTCAGGGGACAAGAGTTCCCTTCTCCTCTGGCTTCCCTGTGAACAGCTGGAGCAAAATGAGCTCCAGGAGAAGATGAATGTTTTCCTCAGCCTGTGCCAGGCAAGGGTCTACCAGGGACGGTGGCACAGGATGACAGCTGTACATTTTGGTTTCTCAGCATTACAGGCTTTGCTAATTCCTGTGCTCCCTGCTGTGGAGAGAGAAGGTGAAGGGAAGAGTCTGCCCCACCATCCCTCCCCGCAGCAGGAAGGCCAGTGTCCTAGCATGGGGCAGCTTAGGGGCCCCACAGCATGGGGCAGACTGGTACCCCAGGGCCGTGGGGTGGGTCAGGGCTCCCAGGGCATGGGACAGGCCAGCTCTCTGGTGACACGGGGGGCAGGTCAGGATTGCCAGGGTACAGGACAGGCTGGCACTCCAGTGCTATGGTACAGGCCAAGTCTCCCAGGGCCAAGGCAGGCTGGGATGCAGAGCACCAGCAGAGAGGGGGAGGCAAAACACAATGCAGTGCTGCCCTTTGCTGGCGGCGGTAGCACAGCAGCACTGAAGCCCCTCTCTGTTCCCAGATTCACTTCCCAGATAAAGCCGCCTCTCTCCACCACCCAGGAAAAGCAGGGAGGGCCCCTTGTGCAGAAGTTAGGCAAGAAAGGAGCACTTTATCAGCCTGAGCAGGGAAAGGCAGTGTTTCACATTGTTCTTCTGTGAATGCAGGGAGAGCCAGAGGTGGCACCACGGTGGGGAGGAAAGGAGGGGACGAGGTCAGAAGTGACTCCCAGATCTAGCAAGCCTCTTCATCAGCCTTGGCTTTGGCTTGTCACAGACTTTGGCCAGCAGAGCAGGCACAGGCTGCTGGCCAGCCCTGTTCTCCTTGGCAGCCTGATCCACAGCCCCGGCCCCAGGAACGTCAAAGCACTGAGGCCCTGCCTTAGCATCCTTCTCTTCAAATTCAGCAGTAGCACATCGAGCTCTTGCTTCCGTGGGGATTGTGCATTGAGACATCAGACTGCATCACCAGATTCCTTCCTGACAGCTTCACCGAGGTTTCATGTCATTCCCTCTACTGCAATTAAGTGCCAGGAATCCCAAGCACAGCCAAACTGGTACCCGCTTCTCGTGGCGATGCCATCTCAGCACAGCTTGCATGTTCCTTCCCTTTCCTGGGGACAGCTTTAATATTCACCTCGCTGGGAGGATACATCATGCAGACAGAAACTAGAAATGGGCTGTGTAACTGTTCATTCATGTTCCTGTCCTACCCTAGGCTGTGCAGCACATCATCCATAACAGACAGACTCAAACAACAAGTCTGACACCATGAACTAATTGGCACAGTATCCTGGAGAAAGATTTTCAGTGACTTGGTATTTTATAGTTAAGTCCCCAGTGAAGTCTGCATGGTAATCAAAGAGAGGGTCAGAGACAGGGAAAATAGACTCCTTGCTATGTTACACTGTGAGAAAAACATTTCATTGGTGATTTCTTTTCAATCTCAGTGGGAGAAGAAAGAAAATAGGAGTAGGTTGAGTTTCCCAACAGCTTCCCTAGAACCAAGTGAAGGTAGTACAGACATACTTTACCCCAAAGTCCCCCCAGAACAGCAGAGTGGATATCCTGGAAGGTAGTGAAGCAAAGACCAGCAGAACCCTTCTGTAGTCTGCTCTCCTCCTCAGGGAAAGGTGTACACAGATGAGTATTTCAGGTTAAACTCAAACCTCCTACAGCTTCTAGCTAAAGGGAAAAGGGAAGCTCTGAAGCAGTGCCAGTGGCAATATTATTTGACAACTTTTATCCAAGAGCTTGCATCTCATCTTCCTGCAAACAGTTCCTCCAACAGAAGGAAGTCCAAGTGCAGTTTACCTTTTCTCTGCTCTTTCACTTGCTTTCATCTTTTTCTGCATGGTTATTCAGCATCTTTCCCAAAAGAAGTGATTTTGCCCCTGTGCAAAGTGTCTGAGAGGGTGAATCTGCAAAGTCCACTTTTCTTACACAATCCTCAGTGCATTGCTGATGCAGTTTCTCATTGCCTGTGGCTTTACAGAGTAGGACCCTTTTGTCCTAACGAATAAAGAGTCCCTCCACACTTGAACATACCAAACAATCGTAGACATGGAGCTGCTGGAGTGGGTCCCGAGAAGGACCAAGAAGATGATCAGAGGGATGCAGAACCTCCCTTATGGGGATATGCTGTGAGAGTTGGGGTTGTTCAGCCTGGAGAAGAGAAGGCTCTGGGGAGACCTTAGAGTGGCCTTCCAGTATCTGAAGTGGGCTGCAAGAAAGCTGAGAAGTAACTTTTTACAAGGGCTTGTAGGGGATTGAGAGGAATTGGCTTTGAGCTTGAGGAGGGCAGATTTAGGCTGCATATTCAGAAGAAGTTCTTTCCAGGGAGGGTGGTGAGACACAAGAACATGTTGCTCAGGGAAGCTGTGAATGCTCCCTCCTTGGAGGTGTTCAAAGTCAGGTTGGATGAGGCTCTGAGCAACCTGGACTAGTGAGAGGTGCAACTGCCCATGGCTGTGGGGTTGGAACAAGATGATCTTTAAGGTCCCTTCCAATCTAAGCTATTCTGTGAATCTAGGAACCAAGTGGTTTTGTGATTGGAACAATATTGAATAACCTACACCTGGAGATGTTCAAGGAAAGACTGGATGGGGCACTTAGTGATTGGGTAGGGCTGGGTGATAGCTTAGATTGGAAGAGCCTGGAGGTCTCTTCCAACCTGGTTGATTCTATGACCACACTGCAGTTTTGAACTGCAAGCCATGAACATGTTTCCATTTTTTTGCTCAGTTCTACCACCTTTTCTCACTACTGTGGCATAAAGAGCACAAAAGTTGTGTCCAGGCAGAGAAGAACCACAATACACTCCTGAAATGCTTGTGGAGGAAACCCCTCCTACAGAGATATTTTGCTGTTGTAAGGATTGTGTTTTAGTGAGAAGCAGCTCTCAGCCTATGCATATTCAGCACTAGCGAATAACCCAGAATTCTGCCAACAAAATGTGTGTTTTAAATGCAAGGAGTGCAAGTCAAATGGCATTTAACTTAATGCACTTTTGGGTAAACAGCTTTATCAACACTGAAACATCTGCTTTGCCTGTAGCAACTTCCAGAAGTGTCTACCATAAGCTACATAAATGGGCCATCCAAAAATATGACAGCAAATTGCTGTCTAACTGTTAAAGCCACTCACAAAAATTCATTTCATTCTTCCTGTAAACCTCAGATTTAAGAGATTATGACCCTCTCAAAGATGAACCACTGTAACTTGATGCAACTTCTAATATTTTTGGGCATACAGATAAAAATATCCATCAAATACAAACCTCCATCAATTGGTTTCTCCTTATTGTTGAGAAGTATGGGACTCTAGTGGCAAATTAATTAGTGTGAGAGCCTATTCCATGCTTTACACCATAGAAGTAGCTACCTTGAAAATACTCGAGGTGAAACAGATAGAAGAAAGGATGACACAAAGTAATCAATCCCCCTTCAACTCTGACTTAAATAACAGGCTGAGGTGACTGGCTTCTGCAAAGCAGAACTCGAATTGGAAACTCCGAGGAGATGGAAATGCCACTTTTCATCTTTTGTAGACCCCAAATCTGCTGCAGTTAACATTCCAAAGGTAAAGGAACCATTTCCTTCAAGGAAAGCAGGATGAGATCAGTGGTGGTCCGCAAGTACCCGACAACCTCTGACAAAGCACACATATGTCTCACTTCAGCCCTAGCTGGAACAAATGGAGGCTTAACAGGAGAAGAGAGTCAGTTTAACTTCTGACACTGTTAGTGCCCAGTCATAATCTTTCCTCTGACTGAAACTATGCATTGCCTTGAGGCTGGACGATGCTACTGCAAGGTGATTTCCACAGAGATGGCACAAGAGGTGTTCTTGTTGTCAGCTCACTGCAGTAGGAATTGAAGAAGTAGCACCTCTGAGCCAATGAGTTTCATGATTGCAGTTTTCTCAGCTCACTCCTGAACACGTCAGGACAGAGAATCTCTCTTGTCACAGTGCCCAAATGTAAAAGACCTTCCTGCTCAGTAGCCCCAAAGCTAACAGACGCTCAGTGTGCCCTTTAACTCCACACCTGGCACCATCTGCCTGCAGGCTGACTGAACACCCTCCCTATCATTCACTGTTTGTGTCCTGCTTTTCAGGCTCTTTCCACAGCTATCAGCAAATGGATGAGCTGCACATGACAGAGCAGCATGCACCTCCTACTGTGCCTGGGAGAGGATGAATCCAGCCCCATCTCTCCAGCCCCAGAATATCCTTACTCACAGGTTGTGAGCCCAGCTGTGCTGCTTCGAGTGTAAACTGTAAATGCTACACAGGGTAACTTTCTACCATGATGTGTGTCACCTTTCAGGTGCTCAGAACACCCTTTTAACAAGTCAGCTTCTGCCTGTAAATGCTACACAGCAAGGTGCAGGGTAACTTTCTACCATGGTGTGTGTCACCTTTCAGGTGCTCAGAACACCCTTTTAACAAGTCAGCTTCTGCTGAAGCAGGGTAAGAGCACTCCAGCCTGGCTTATCCTTAGTGGTCCTTATTTAGATTGGTATAGTCTCAACAATGTTTGCTTTCCAAGTGTTTACAAAGCTAAAACAAGGCATAGAGGATTTCAAGTCTGTAGAACTCAAACCCAGTTCTTAAGTTAGAAAACACAGCAATGTGCCTGAAATGTTTCTGGTATTCACAACTGTGTATGAAAGAGTGACACTTTCCCAAGGTTAAACCTCTCCCCACATCCCATAAGGGCAGCTTTCAGACTGATTTCTGTTTTCAGTGCCATGTGGCCAATACACATCATGTTGAATTTTAAGGTCGTGTCCTTATTTGGAAGTGTAATTAGGCAAATGCAATTTTCAGCACTGTAAATGTATTCTGGGAGCAGGACTAAAACTTCTGGTGCAAAGCTCCCCTTAAGGAGCTGCAGAACTCTCTGTACAGTTGCTCTTTATTTCTTCCAACAGACAAAAACTTGTGCATAGCTGTGTAGATATGCAGAGGGGAGAAAGTGGCACAGATTGGGAAGTTGTTGGTGTCCTTCTTTATAGTCAGCTCCCTGACAGGAACCTTGTGAAATTCTGATCTGGAAGCTGCTGGATTAGAATTACTAAATGAAGTTCAAATTATTTTCCAGTCCTAACAATGGAAGCTTGAAGTGACATTTCAGGTACCTGCATCTTTTTCTTGGAAACGAAGAGGTACAAATCAGGTTTCACTGACCCTAGACTTTACTATGCCCCAAGTCATGCCCTTGTGTTAAGGGGACTACCAAGCTGTTATTTTGGTGGATGGTTGATTTTCTCCCACCCTCCATTTTCTTCCCATCAATGGACCTCACAACAGAAGTGTGGCCAGAGGCAACTAATTGTTGAGCAAGTTGCTCAGGTGGAAGGGAAGCTTGGGGCTGTGCAAAGCTCTGTGTCTCCCCAGCGGTTAAGGCAGTCGGCAGTTACCTTTGGCCTCTGTGAGGTCAGCATTTTGCAGCTATTCATCTTCACCTCCCTAAAGAGCCCTACAAAAGTCAGCAGCACAAACAATATGCTAGAGGTTAGTGCAGCTCATACAGACACATAGCAACCGACTGGCAGCACAAGGATTTGTCCCTCTTAGGGCAGGGTCTATAGCAGGAGAAGCCTTCACAGACCTTCGCATAAACCGGGCCCTTAAAAAAGACAGGAAAGATGATTGCCACCATTGTCAGCACACAAAAGTTAACAGTCAGGCCACCAACTGTTTGTGATGCAGGGAAAACTCATAGGGAACAGCATTTGTGTCTCAATTTCTTCCCTGGGACAGACTTGCTCTTCTCAGCAGTTTGCCCCTCGAGGCACATTATTCTAAACAACTGTCCTGTTTTTATGCAAATTCATGTTTTACAGGAGCTAAGACAGCAATGATAAATTCTTCCCATTTCCTACCACTGGATGAGAAAAAAACTCAACTCCATAAAGAACCAAAATTGTAATATCACTGTGTCATTCTTAAGGGGGGGTGTGAAATATATTCCCTTATTAGCAGGAACAGAACATCATTTGTTCTTGTAGCAGGATCTGGTTGTCTGGAAAGAAAAATCCTACTTAATCATTTCATTTTATTATATTATTCTCTCCCCCCACCTCCAACGACTGAAATTTACACAAATGAAAATAACCAGGGATTCATCATGGGCTGACAATACCTTCAGATTAACAAGGGGTGCTGTTGCATCTCCTCTGAATCACCAACTCCCTTGGCAGAGGGCTAAAAAACGCTGCAGCCCAGCCACAGCAGCCTCCTACACCTTACCCTGTCCCCTAGGGGTCAAACGGCATAAGAAACAAACGCTGCAGCCCAGCCACAGCAGCCTCCTACACCTTACCCTGTCCCCTAGGGGTCAAATGGCACAAGAAACAAACGCTGCAGCCCAGCCACAGCAGCCTCCTACACCTTACCCTGTCCCCTAGGGGTCAAATGGCACAAGAAACAAACGCTGCAGCCCAGCCACAGCAGCCTCCTACACCTTACCCTGTCCCCTAGGGGTCAAATGGCACAAGAAACAAACGCTGCAGCCCAGCCACAGCAGCCTCCTACACCTTACCCTGTCCCCTAGGTGTAAAATGGCACAAGAAACAAACGCTGCAGCCCAGCCACAGCAGCCTCCTACACCTTACCCTGTCCCCTAGGTGTAAAATGGCACAAGAAACAAACGCTGCAGCCCAGCCACAGCAGCCTCCTACACCTTAGCCTGTCCCCTAGGGGTCAAATGGCACAAGAAACAAACGCTGCAGCCCAGCCACAGCAGCCTCCTACACCTTAGCCTGTCCCCTAGGGGTCAAATGGCACAAGAAACAAACGCTGCAGCCCAGCCACAGCAGCCTCCTACACCTTAGCCTGTCCCCTAGGTGTAAAATGGCACAAGAAACAAACGCTGCAGCCCAGCCACAGCAGCCTCCTACACCTTAGCCTGTCCCCTAGGGGTCAAATGGCACAAGATTTGCACATTAGGAAGGTTTTTCATCTGCCTAAATTACCCCCTCCCCGCTCTGCCTTACCTTGTCTCCTTGTCCTTGGGCATCACGGGTGACCCATAGCCAAAAGCCTGCTTGTCGACCGGAGACGGCACCGCCTCGGCCATGCCCGAGAGGCCGAGGGTGCTCCGCGCTTTGGCATCCACAAAGACAGGCTGTGCCGGCTCCTTTTTGAAGGACTGGCGGCTGGGAGAAGCCCTGTCAGGCTGGATGGTGTGGGGGGGAATGTGAGCGCTATGGTGAGGATGAATCTCCACCATTCTCACGTCAGCCAGCCGGTGGGGTGAGGCGGGAGGTGTTCTGGAGCCCAGAGTGGGCAAGTGGCTCTCCGGGTACTTCCGAGCCTTTTGTCTGTACAAGGACTGCTCAAGCATTTCGGGCTGCAGAGAGGGGGTGCAGTACGTGCTCGACGACCTCGTGGCGCCGCGATGGTAGGCTACAATGTGATCAGGGACATCGAGGGGGTGTCCGGAGTGGGAAGCAGCCACACTCATCCTCCCCTCGTGGTACAGGTAGGGGTCACCGTACAGCCCTTCGTTGCGGATCAGGGCAAGGTTTTTGCCGCTCATGTCCTCGTCAGGCTTCACGTCTCGTCTCTCCAAGATGGCACTGGGGCTGGGCGAGATGGAGCGCGAGGCTGGCATGCTGGACAGCCGGTCCCGGGGGATGGTGGCATTGCCTGGCACGCCCATGGGCCGGCCTCCGCCGTAGGGAATCCTGGACGGAGAGGGAGGCATGGAGTGGGGCACCGGGGTGGAGGGTGGCGAGCTGGGCATGGCGTGAGAAGGGTGCGTGGCAGAGCCGGGGCGGGAAGCACTGGGGCCATCTCGACCTGTATAAGCAATTTCCCTCTGCATCTGGAAGGCAAAGGAAAAACAGGTCAGACAAAATCCTACCGAGTGAACAAAACACCACTTGGGCTGCCACAACCTTGATGGCAACAGAGAGAAAGGAGGAAAAAAACCAAACCCTGGAGATGAAATAATTGGTCTGCACAAATAAAACACTTTGGACCTCGGTGCCTAAGGAAAACAACAACCACAAATGGCAGTAAAATGGGCTTCAGGTTAGAGGAGAATGAGAGTTTTAAAAAGCTTTTATTTATGCAATGCCATCTCACCCTAATCTGAGTGTCAGAGCCACCGAAGCTGAAATCAGGGTGAGAGTTCTGAGTACATGGAGCCAGTGACAGACTTAAACACTTCATTGATCAGGCACAGGCTAGAGTTCACTGGTCCCAAGCCAGGAAGAAAACGCTGCTGCTCTGGCATTACAAACAGACCTGGAGTCCTTAGACAAGACAAATACATATTGCAATTAACTGGCCACTTGCTTCAGTGCAGGACTTAGCCTTTTGCTGTCAACTTGATGTGACCTGCACTACACAAAGGATACACAAAGCATAAGAGAACACCACAAAGGGACATTTGTTGTGTGTAACACAGCTACACTGCATGGAAACGGTTTGATGCTATAACACATGTGCCACAGGTTTGCCTCACCTAACATGAGAGTGCTGCAGCCAGCCCATGGAGCATGCACTCAGAAAGCCACTGGACCATTCATCACAGTTTTGTAAGCAGCAGAAACTACCAGCAGTAAGGAATGAGCAAGCAACCAAAGGAAAGGAAAAGCTGCCACATTAATGCCTTGTTAACAGAGGCCCTGGCAAACACCGACAACAGCTACACATGTTCCTGAGACTGCAGCATCTCACTCTGCTCAGCAAGGACCAAGATTTCTAGATGGCTGAACACTGTTAGTGACAGAGGAGAAACTCTCCTTCTGGCAAGCATCAAGTGCCTGCTTTGGTGCTGTTCGGGTAAGGTAGACAAACAGGAAGATGAAAAAGTCAGCTGGGTTCTGCCAACATAAGGAAAAGCCTTACAGCTTCTGCACTTCGTGCTGGCAATTTTGGCTTCCCTCTCCAGCTCTTCAAAGGGACTGCAGAGAACAGAGCACCTGCAGGGAGCAGAGCACACGCTCATGTGCACTGGAAGCAGCTGATCCGAAACCCTCGCCTTTTTCCCTCCTCTCTCATTCCTTGCTTTGACAATATGACAGAATTCCTGGTGGATACAGCAATCCACGGCTGAGGAAACAAGAAATCAGCCTCTGTCCCTGCCCCTCCACAGGTGTTTCCACTGGTGAGGGAGCTGCAGTGGCAGCATATATAAACAATGACTGCTCTCATCAGGGCAGGCTCTGCGCTGGGGAATTACAAGTGACGTTCCCCAGGGCCAGAGATCCAAAGTCTGGAGTATCAGCTAGAAGAAAGGAGATAACCAGAGCGCGGCGGCGGCAACAGTGAAGAAGTGTAACAGAACAAAGGATCGCACCGGGGTGGGCCATAAACGAGAGAGACCAAAGTCATCATCACCAAGCCCAAGGGTAACGTGGGACTTTTTCAAGTTGCACAGAGGATTACTGAAGTCTGGAATTCAAAATACAATCTAACCAAACAGTATTAATGAAATCACCAGTGGGCGCCTGACATACTTTTCTATGGCCCCGAAGAAACACTGCACCCTACTGAGTGGCACTGTGCACTTAGGCTCTGGACCTGGGCCAGCAGAACTACTCCTACTGACTTGAGCAGCTTTGGGATCATGCCTCCAGGGATAGGCAGCCGCAGATGTTTTGCACTAAGGGAATTAACTGGAGAAAGGAAATTCTCCTCGGTTTCTACTGTGCAACCTATGCCACGTCCTGCTCAGTTGCTGCAGCTAAAGCTGCGACAGAGGCAACAGTATTTGGCACAAAAGCCACAGACCTTGGGGTGCTCTGGGTTGCAGCTAGAGGAAAATTCCAACCTCACCTTACAGTGAGGAGAAAATTTCCATGGGGAGCTTTGAAAGTAAGCGATTTAATTTCCACTACCTTCTGGAATTCATATTCCTCATTCATTTTGTCACAAGTCAAAGAAATCTGTCAGAGGAGAATTCCTATTTTCCACCCTAAGGTATTCCCATAGCTGAAGACGGAACTGGGGAGCTCAAACACGAGGCTGAGCTATTGCTTAAGCCACTGTGTCTGAGGAGTGACATTTATAACACAGTTTTCTTTTGCTTTAAAATACCACTTGGTGTACACAGCCTGAGTCAAGACCCCACTGGGCTGGGCAGGGCACGAATGCCTGGGCAGTCAACCCCTTCCTGAAAAGTTCACTTTCTATTTTAAGCCATGACTCAGCCTTTGGGTGGAGTGTGCAGAAGGCGAGAGCAGAGCCACCGAGTCCATGATGCCCAGGGCAAGTGCACTGGGGCACAAGGACTGGGCAGGGACACGTGCTGGTGACTGGGTTCCAGGCAGCCTTAGTGGCTGCATTACAGTGCCTTCTGCCAGCTGGTTGACAGTCTGTCTTTCCACTTCTTCAAAATCTCCAGGCTCTTTGTTAATGACCACTTACCAAACGTGCATGATGCTCTCTCCTTGCTTCTCATCTACACACCTCGCATGTGCTGTCCAAGGCACACTCTTCTCTCCTGTGTACGCTTCACTTTCTGTGCTGCTTTTCTTCTCTCCTCCACCCCAACAGAATCATATACTCCCATGTTTCTCAAAGAAAACTGTCTGGAGCCACATGGTCTTGGACTTTGACTGCGTGACTCAGGGACAGTGAGAGAGAAAGAGTGCCAGGGTTTACTTAATTAGAGGGGTTAGGCGACAGGTTGGACTCAGTGATCTTAGAGGGCTTTTCCAACCTGGTTAATTCTGTGATATTGGGCAGATCTGAGTCTCCAAATACTAGGTGCTACCACAGCCAATTGCTTTGAAGGAAAAAGAAAGCTATTTTAGTGCAAGAGGAGGATCATGTGCAGCCCTGTAACACGTTTGCCTGAGGGTGTGGTTGTCTTCAGCACATAACTCTTCCTTGTTCTTCCTGCCTGTAGATTTTGCATCCTTGAAAGAGAAACTTGCTTTGTCAATCCTTAGGTTGAAGTACAGCAAACAGCTAGCAACAATTTCTGTATAAAACATCTGAGGGTAAAAGCATCACTAAGAATCTTTCGCCTTCTGCTGTAAAAAAGATCACATTTTAACATCTCTCCAGTGCAAGTTCTCAAGTCAGTCTAACAGCACTTAAGTCTGTAAGATAAGAAGCTCATTTTCTCTACAATGGAGCAAAAGAGACGCAGCAGAGTGTTGCTATATACCCAAGAGTGGACACAACAGAACACCAGTGTGTAAGTTTAAAACTAGTTGGCATAGAATCATAGAATCATGGAATCAATCAGGTTGGAATAGACCTCCAAGATCATCCAGTCCAACCTACACACTGAGTAACTCACTGTATTTTGAACACAGTAAGTTAGCAAAGCAGCTGTCCATCCACCCAAATGGATGACTTTACACAGAGGTCATCTTATAAAGAGTCTTGCTCACAGAAAGGGCAGGCAGACCCAGCGTCTCTGTGTACAGCAGAATGCAAAGTCCTGGCCTCTCAACCAGCCACCTGAAAGGAGGACAGAGCCTGCTATGTCAGACCTTACATGCCACAAACCTTGCGGGTGTCACAGACCAGCAGCTGGTGATTTCGGCACTGCAAGCCAGCCTGACTCCCTGTCCATCAGCACCAACACAGCATTACACTCATCTTTAATCTGAATTTGTTAGAGCTGTCCTGTCTCATAGGTCACTCTTGTGGTCTGCCCCAAGATGGACACCTCCCAGAGAGGTGTCCCTACTCCTGTCTCTCCAGCTGCCTCAGCATGTCACTCACAAACACGCAGCAGGCAGCAGACAGGGCGTGTGGAGCCCAGCATGCACACATGCCAGGGCAATGCCAGCTAGCGCCAAGCACTAAGCCTGCTACTGATTCATCAGCACCACACCAACCCTTCACCTCACCACACCATCATCTGCTAACATCTCACAGCAAAACCTGGGCAGAGAGAAAAGCAGGGCAGGTTTTCCAAGCCGGCAGCCCTTCCCATTGCTCTCCCAGGCCTCACCTATGTCAGAAGAGATCACCACAACTGACTTTGCCCCAAGGCTTTCAGCCTGCCAAAACACCTACATGAAACATACTCCCTATATGGAGCTTATCCATGCACCCTCCTGGAGACACCCTGGAGTTCCCAGCAGAGCCCATTAATCACCTCTCAAGCATGTGAAGCTATCAATTTCTCACTCTCCCCTTGACACCCTTCCTTTGCCAGGGGAAACCACAGTGATGCTCCTCAAGCTGGCTCACCCAGCTCTCAAGAGAGGACACCTGCAAGGAATTGTCTTGAGAGTTTTTGATGAAAAAGCTACAGAAACGTTAAATATTGATGCAACACTGACACCTTGGATGGAAATCGTTCACCAGAAGCAAGTCCTCTGCAAAGTGAGGAAACCCTTTGCTTTTCTCATCAGAAAAGGCTTACTTAAAGACACTCAACCCCCACAACAATACAATCCATTCGCTTGTTCTTGCCTCATAAAAACACATTGACAGCTTTATTGTGCTATTTGTCCTCATCCCTTGCTCTAATCAGTAGTTCCATTGTATAATACCATTTCTGTTGTGACTGCTCTTTTGTTTAGGTTGTGTTTGGACAGCTGAAAGTACAAACTCTGTTTGCAAAGCCCCATTATGCATGGGTTCAGTATTTTTAAATGATGGGATTTACAATACAGAAATGGTGCTTTCAAAAATTCCAGAACTGGTAAACAGCCTGAAAGCTACATTTTATAAAGTATCTGTGCCAGCATCCTCTGTCTGAAGCCAAACCTTTATGCTATCAGACATCAATGAGAGCTTGGCACACCTGTCTGTTCTTGCCTTCTTGTAGTATGCCCTTCAATTCCTACACATTTCCCCACTTTATTGGGTCATTGCAGGCTCCTCCAGCAGCCCAATGCCACATTTGAAATCTGCAAACACATTAGCATCACATTTAGCTTCTTCTCATCAGGAACTTTCCAGTGAAAAAATCCTTTCAGCAGACAATGCTAATCCAAAGGAGATGAAGCATTTGGTAGAAACACCAGGAAAGGCAGAAGCTGGGAAAAAAACACCCAGCAGATTTCAGTCAACCATTGACAGTGTTGCTCATCAGACAACTCCGAAGGACTCTGGAGTGCTCTAGAGTTTTAGCTTTCCAGATTCATAGAGTTGGGACAACTTGATCACAGCCTGCACTGAGGTTAGGCACCTGAGCTCTTCCATGGCCTCTTAAGCAAAGTGAGTGGTTGGTGTATTTGGGAGTGATTTCCTAGACCAAGTAATGTCCATCAGTCCTCAGCAATACTTCCAGACTGGAAGTTTATTTGGCAGTCTACAGCTACCTGAAGGGAGGCTGTAGCCAGGTGAGAGTTGGTCTCTGCTGCCAGGCAACCACCAACAGAATGAGAAGACACAGTCTCAAGTTGTGGCAGGAGAGGTCTAGGCTGGGTGTTAGGAGGAAGTTGTTGCCAGAAAGTGATTGGCATTGGAATGGGCTGCCCAGGGAGGTGGTGGAGTTGCCATCCCCAGGGGTGTTGAAGTAAAGTCTGGATGAGGCACTTAGTGCCATGGTCTAGTTGACTGCACAGGGATGGGTGACAGGTTGGACTGGATGATCTTGGAGGTCTCTTCCAAGCTTGTTGATTCAATGATTCTATGATTTTTTGCCCCCTGATGTCCAAAAGGGAGAGCTCAGACCATGAAGCAGCTGATCTAGGCTAAGGCAGAGACCTTGCCTCAACAGTCTGGCCTCACATTAGAAGGCTCTAGGAGTTGCTAGGGTTCACAGTTGTTTTTCATTGTGGGAACCACATGCTGGTAAAATAAAACTGATTGCAAATGTTCAAACTTCCCATGAATGGAGAATTCCAAGACTCAGCTAGATGCTCTTAACATGTCCCACAGATTTCCATTGTTTTTCTTGTTTTGTTTTTTCTCTTGGATAATTTTCCAGACAGGGAGTTGCAGAACCCTGGAGAAATCTCAGCATTTATTATAATTCATTTCCCATTCTTTGCATGTGTCTAGGTTTGAATTCTTCAGCTCCTTTTGCAGAGTTTTGGTATATGCTCAGCTGTAAAACCTGTCACAGTGAATGAAGAGTTGAGCTAAATTGTAACATCTACAGAACTGCAATTTTTTAGTTCCAGTGACTGACTACACAGTAACAGAGTATTTCATTGGACATATATGGACATGGCAAGAGAATCACAAGACTTTTTCACCTTCCATTTATGCTCTTAATTTTTTTTTTCTGTTTCTCAGGATGATTCTGTGATGTTCCTTATGCACTGTAGAGCTTCTGGACAACCTGATCTAGTTGAGGATGCCCCTGCACAGGGGTTTGGACTAGAGGACCTTTGGAGGTCCTTTCCAACCCAAACCATTCTATGATGGTGAATCCACCCAGTTGTCTGGTTTCTGTGTTCGTAGGCTTTTTTCCCCCCTTGTCAGGCTTAGCTGGCTAGAAGCTGACAGGAACGACACTGGAGAACAAGAAGATGATGCTCACTGTCAAGGGAGGCAGAATTTAGAGCACATCAACATGACCCTCTAGGAAGCAGACATCCTGAGTAAACCTTAAGCAGGTGTCATCATCATAGTGCTGAGTATCGTAGAATCAACCAGGTTGGAAGAGACCTCCAAGAGCATCCAGGCCAACCTAGCACCCAGCCCTATCCAGTCAACTAGACCATAGCACTAAGTGTCTCAGCCAGGCTTTGCTTGAACACCTCCAGGGACGGTGACTCCAACACCTCCCTGGGCAGCCCATTCCAATGCCAATCACTCTCTCTGGCAACAACTTCCTCCTCACATCCAGCCTAGACCTCCTCTGGCACAACTTATGTCCGTGTCCCCTTCTTCTGTTGCTGGTTGCCTGGCAGAAGAGACCAACCCCCACCTGGCTACATGCTCCCTTCAGGTAGTTGCAGTATTACTAAGACATCCAGTCCTTACCCCCTCCTGCCAGTTGAGCAGGTGTACACAAAAGGTAGGGCACAAACACTATTTCACCCTCAAGAGCAGCACTTTCAGGCCACCGTATTGCAAGCTCAGCCACAGCATCACTTCCCCTTCCATGCTGTAGAGCACCAAACACATTCTTACCAGTATTGTCCCTTATACCTATTTTATACCTCTACCTTTCATGTACACTTGTGCACAAGCCCAGCCCCTACAGCAACCCAAATGTTTTACCTCAGGGTATTTTACATCTCAACATGGCCTTTTAAATCCCTGACTACATATAACCTTAATACACACCATATCCCAAAGCTCCTGGGAGGCAAACAAAGCATACCAAAGTTCACTTCTTACTGAATGTAAACCAGATCCAAAGAATTCCAAGCTGACCACAAAACAAATTTAATGGTAATATCCAAAACAACGTTGGGCTGCTTCACCTTGCCTTTAAGTCAAGGGGCATGCTGGTGAAGCAGAGGAGAGAGCTTCAGAACAGCTCCTACACAATCTGCTCGTTCAGGCATGCTTTCTTCAACCATCCTGATGCCACTGTGAGTATTTGCTCCCACAATTAAAAGCAGTAGCACTCTCATTACACTCTCAGACCACACCGTGACCTACGGACAAAGCAAACCACCTTTGGCAAGATTTTTGCCCTGAAATAATTAAATCCACTTACTGTTACTTCAGGAAACCACTCAAATGGCTACTGCAGTGAGAAGAACACTTGCTTCTACTTCTTCTAGTGAGGCACCTCTTGTTTGCAGTCTCACCTCTAAATCCTCAGCCTAGGGGGTAACATCCTGTGCATCCATGTCTCCCGGGAAAAGGCTTAGAAATGGTAAAAGCATTCCTTGCTCCTTCTGCTGGCAACAGGGCCAGGCCATCCTGCTCTCTCCTGATCATCTAAGGAACGCTGCTTCAAACAGCCTGAAGTACTTTTCCACATGACAGGCCTGCAATTTCTCCTCCCCTTCGAAATTAGTCACTAAATAACCTCCTCGGCTGTCACCCAGCCACAGACTGTGCGATGGGATGCGATGCCTTCGCTCAACCTCTAAGATCTACAGAAAGAGACTAAACGTGGAGTGCAGCACAAGAAGGACTCACAAAGAGGAAAGCCATAAACAAAGCAGTGAGTAACCTTCCTTTAGGTAAAAGAGTGCATTTCAAAGGCAACAGCACGAAGCACATACATATTCATTCCCCAACAGGTGAAGACTTACAATTACTGAGCAAACCCAGTTCATACAATTGCAAGGGGAAAAAAAAACCCCACAGCAGTTCTAAACCTTAGAAGCTTTTCACATATTCAGCCTGGCAGTGACATTTGGTAGAAGGAAGCACAAGCTCCTCCCGTGGAGGAGGCTGTCTACTCATTAACCAGGCACCTGTGCTGCTTGGCTAACCTGAACTTCAGGGCTCCCACAAATCAATCTCCTTGTTATCTCTGCAGCACACCACGCTGCCGTTGTGGTTGCTTGTTGGCTGGCTCTCTTTAAGAAAGGAGGCAAAAGCAAAAGATGATGAGAGAGAACAAAAGAGATGCTTGCCTCGCTTCCAACCCCTCATCCAAAAGAGCACAGGGTATAGAAAAAGTCTTCTTAAAAATACAGCATTCACAGCCTAAAGCAGATGGCATTTAAAAGGCACAGGAGAAAATTTCATCACAGGATGTTAGGGGTTGAAGGGACCTCCAGAGATCATCAAGCCCAACCCCCCTGCCAGAGCAGGACCATAATCTAGTGAAGGTTGCACAGGAACACATCCAGACAGGGCACTCTCTGGGCAGCCTGTGCCAGTGCTCTGTGAGCCTTAAAAAAGTTGACATGTTGAGGTGGAACTTTCTGTGCTGTAGGTTCCATCCACTGCCTCTTGTCCTAACATAGGGCACAACTGAGCAGAGTTTGTTCCCTCCCTCTTGATATTTATAAACATTGATTAGATGCCCTCTAAGTCTTCTCTTCCCCAGACCAAACAGCCCAAGACTCAGCTTCTCCTCATAGGGCACATCAGAAGCCCTTCTCAGTCCTGCAACTACCTTCTCATTCAGGGAAGTTGTTGTCTTTTGCTGTTGGTTTTGGGTTGGTTTTTTTTTTGCTTGCTTTTGTTTTCATTCAAGTAAAGCAGTGCCTAGATCATCCCGAGTGGCATCCAAAGGATCCAAAATACAATTTAAGCACATGGCCATGAAGCTAATACCACTGGAACAAGCCAGTTATAATGGGACCTTATTGCAGTAACACCTCTGTGTCACAACACTGCTTTCCATCTCCCAGCCACTAGTGAGGGAGGCACCACTCGTTTCCACTGCAGAAGGCAATCTGACACAAAGCATTTAACAGGACAAAAGCCAGAGGAGACCTGACAGTCAGAACTGAAAATCCAGGTGTTCCACCCTGCACTACACCCAGCCCAGCAGCTGAGGAGTCCTCCAGCTTTGCAGAGGGCTGCTGTGTATGCCAACTTGTAAGGTATGCTCTAAATTTGTGTGGCACTCTTGGTCTTGGCCAGAACTCCACCGAATTTCTGTGTAGCCTAACACAGACAGTCTTTTCAGAAATGTAAGAGGCTATTTCTTTGGTCTGAAGTTTCCAGCTTCACTGTAAATTGGTTTACAATATTTTTGTCACATGTCTTTATCATAATGTGTTGCCATGCTGCAGAAGCAATGCTAAACCAATTCTTTTGTATTTCAAACCGAATCAGTCAAGGCTTGCTCCTCACAGCCAGCAGTACAGCAGTGTTTACCATTGTAGCATCTGGTTTGTATTTGGCAGGTTTAATTAACCAGCCAAGCATCCCCCTTTAATGAATGGATGTATGTACTTAACCTAGTTAAAAAGCTCCTTTGGTCTGCTGACCAACCAGATTCAAGAGCAAAACATAAGCAAATACCTAGCACACTTTGCTGCCACGCGTGCTGTCCAACAGCTGCAGACTATTTCCTTCCATCTATCTTCCTCCTTACTCACAGACCTACCATGAGCCAGAAAGTGATGGGGGGAGTGGAACATATTCCCTGCGAGGAGAGCCTGAGGGAGCTGGGGCTCTTCAGCTTGGAAAGGAGGAGACTGAGAGGTGGTCTCATTAATATCTATAAATATGTAAAAGGCGAGTGCCAGGAGGCTGGAGCCAGGCTCTGCTGGGTGATGCCCAATGACAGCACAAGGGGCAGTGGGTGGAAGCTGAGGCATAGGAAATTCCATGGAAACATGAGGAGGAATTTTTCCCTGTGAGGGTGACAGAGCACTGGAACAGGCTGCTCAGGGGAGTTGTGGAGTCTCTACTCTGGACACATTCAAGACCTGCCTGGACTCATTCCTGTGTAATCTGCTCTAGGTGATCCTGCTCTGGCAGAAGGTTGGACTGGATGCTCTTTGGAGGTCCCTTCCAGCTCCCGACATTCTGTGATTCTTTGATCTCATTATTATGCTAATAGACAGGATTAAACAGACCAATCTATTTCACTGCAGTGAGCTGCAAGCTGGGAGGAAGCACATTTCCAGTAACTGGACTTTAGCATGATAAAATACGTCCCGGAACATCAGACACACTCTAAGTAGTCTTCCATACATCTGGCACTACATGCAAGTCTTCAAGCACATCTGAAGCACACAAGAAGTTTTTCCATGAGAGAAATGAATCTTCTTTGCAGTTTAACACACATCAGACATACCACCATAAACACTGCACAGACATATCATTACTCAGGCTGTAATTTAATTTGTAGGTTCTAACAATGCACACAAACCACTTGAGCATCACTTTCCATTTCAATTACTTTATCAGAGCCCTCAAGCCTTGTCTAACTTGCCATGTATTATCCCCTGGGTAATTACTTGCTGTATATTTGTTTGTAAGTACTGTGGGGAACAAGAGTTCACTGTCAGTTTAACCCTCTGCACAAACAAAGGGCATGCCCCTAAGAGACCAAGCATCCTATGCTTCACTGAGATCCAGCCTTCAAGCTGAGGTTAGCTTATGACTTCCAAATCAATGCCAGTGTCTATATTAGTGATAGGCCCAGTGATAAACCACCAGCCACCCTACTTTCCTCTATGTTATTAACAGTATTGGCCTGTCAGACCTTCCCATCAATTTTCCCATCACATTAACTTATTTTCCATTGGCTTCCCTCACTTTAAAGCAGAAAAGCTCTTAAGAGATGTAACATCAGTAACACACACATTTATAAAGCCAGAGAATGTTTGGAAGTCTGCTGTGGGGTTTAGACATGTGGCACTTATTGCTTGACTGCTGATTAAAAGTCCTTTCTGTTCCTGATAGCAGCTCTTTTGGTTCCTATTCCCTCAATAATATTTTCATGGATGGAAAAAATTAAGCAGCTAATGCCCTGTGCTGCTGTAAACATCCATTTCCTTGAGAGAAAATAGGGGAGCACTTACAGGCTGGATTGCTTGTCACTAACTCAAGAGTTGCTCAGCACTCTGAAGCAAAGCTTGTGATGGACTGAATGGGGTTCTGCTTAAATGCAACAAGTTAGTTCAGCCTCGGAGAGCCAAATGGCAAGAGAGTTTGCTAATGCCTTTCAGAGCTGTACTACAAAAGAAGGATTTTCTCCTGGGTTTTGTTTTTTTAGGAGTGTTTTTTTTTTGCCAAGGAAGGTCCCATGCCACCCCACCAGTCCTATAGACCACCCATCTTCTAATTTTGAACACCAACACTGTAGAGGACAAAAGCCTCTGGGTGGAGTGATCTGCAAGATCTCCTACACTGCAGCCTGATACACAAAACTCGTGAAGGATCCTGGAGAACCACCAGTGTCTTTCTTCTCTCTGCTTAGGCAGGCACACAACAGAAACCCCAATGTTTGCTTTCTTCAATGAAAGGAGAGAGTTCAGCTCCTACCTTTGTCCCCCAAACTTTCAGCAGAGGATGAGCCATAGGAAGTTCTATGGAAACATGAGGAGGAATTTTTTCCCTGTGACAGAACACTGGATGGGTGTGGAGTCTCCCCCTCTGGAGATATTCAAGACCTGCCTGGATGTGCTCCTGTGTGATCTGGTCTAAGTGATCCTGTCCAGGCAGAGGGGCTGGACTGGATGCTCTTTTCAGGTCCCTTCCAGCCCCTGACATTGTGTGATTCTGTGAAAAAATGGTCATATCCAATCCTGACCTCAGCCTCAGCTGCTTCCCCATGGCAAGAACGGTGGAGCAGAACACAGCCCCCCAAGCTGCTGTTCTTCACACAGGCACTGAGGTGACACACACCCCAGCACCCAGCCAAGCTGTGCTGCTGTCACCCCACACTGCTCCCCATGTCCTGGGATAACTCTTCCAAAGTGCCCTTCACTTTTCCACAGCAGCTCTCCAGCCCCCTACTCATATTTATACCCATATGGATGTATTTAATGCTGCCCCCAAGACCAAAAATCCCACAGAAGCTCTCTGAACTTGGAAGGCCAAGCTAAACAAAGAGGGAGGGAACAGAACAGTTCTGCATGCCTGACACATGCTGGATTTGAGATTAGGCACAGACTACACACTTTCTTCTTCCAAACACAAGTACTGCTTGTTACTCTCTCTGTTCAATGATTCACATGATCACAGGCTCACAGGATGTCAGGGCTTGGAAAGGACCCAAAGAGATCACCCCCCTGTCAGAGCAGGACCATACAATCTAGCTCAGGTCACACAGGAGCACATCCAGACAGGCCTTGAAAGTCTACAGAGAAGGAGATTTCATAACCTCCTTGAGGAGCCTGTTCCAGTGCTCTGGGACCCTTTCAGTAAAGCTCCTCCTTGTGTTGAGCTGGAACCTCCTGTGCTGCAGCTCACACCCATTGCTCCTTGTCCTATGCCAGGGAACAAGTGAGCAGAGCCTGTCTCCCTTCTTCCTGACCCCCAGCCCTCAGACATTGATAAACATTGATTAGATCACCTCTCAGTCTTCTCCAGACTAAACAGCCCCAGGTCCCCCAGCCTCTCCTCATCAGGCAGTACTCCAGTCCCCTCATCCTTGTGGCCCTCCACTGGATCCTCTCCAGCAGATCCCTGTCCCTCTTAAACTGGGGAGCCCAAAACTGAAAGCAGTACTCAAGATGAGGTCTCATCAGGGCACAGTAGAGACAGAGGAGAACCTCCCTTGATCTGCTGGACACACTCTTCTTAATGCACCCCAGGATCCTATTGGCCCCCTTGGCCACAAGGGCATATTGCTGTCCCATGGACAACTTGTTATCCCCCAGCACTCCCAGGTCCCTCACCACGAGACTGCTCTCCAGGAGATCACCTCCCAACCCTGAGGTAGACACAAGCACCAGAAAGTCTTCTCATACTTATTCCAAACTCCCTGGTTCTTAAAAAGAATGGAAGTGAAGAAAAAGCCCTCCCACACCAAGGAGCACACAACTCTTGGCTAAACCAAACCTCTTTGTTCTGCTCTACAGCTTCACTGCTGACACAGAAGCACTCCTGGTAGGACAGCTGGAGCTTGTGGTGTGGAGCAACTGTGTACAGAGCCTTTGACAAGCGAGCATCTGTGCTCCAAGAGAACAGTGCTTCATCCTAACAGTGCTTCATTAGAGCCATCAGGATGGTGAGGGGATTGAAGCATCTCTCTTACAAGGAGAGGCTGAGAGATCTGTGGCTCTTTAGCCTGGAAAAGAGAAGACTGGGAGGGGATCTTATCAATGCTGGTCGATATCTAAAGGGTGGAGATCAAGATGATAGGGCTGGGCTGTTTTCAGTGGTGCCCAGTGACAGGACAAGGGGCAAGAGAGGCAAACAGAAACACGGGAGGTTTCACTTAAGCATAAGAAGTTCTTTCCTGTGAGAGTGCTGGAGCACTGCAACAGGCTACCCAGAGAGGCTGTGGAGTTTCCCTCTCTGGAGACTTACAACCCCCCCCCATGTCACATTCCTGGGCAAGCTGCTCAGGTAAAGCTGGGTTAGCAGAGAGGTTGGACGAGATCATTTCCAGAGGTCCCTTCCAACTCCCACCTCTCTGTGATTCTGTAATACATGTTTTGCACACCAGCAGTATGTTTTTAGCCTACCCTTTGGCGATGGCAGGTCAATGTAATTGGACCTTCAGAGTTGTAGAGATTAAAAAAGCCACAAGCAAGAAAGCACAAGTGGGAAATCCTGCGCTGGGAACCCCACAAGCCTCGCAGAACTCTTTTTAAGTTTACTAGTGCACAGACAGCCAACTCTCTCTTGAGCCACACGAAGAATGTTCTGCAAAACTCAACTATGATGTCAGGTCTGCAGCCTGTCTCCCTGCCCTGTAATTTAAACCTCATGCTCCCCCCTCAGCCCGCACCAAGTAACAAAGACATTTTCCTAGCTGCAGGAAAGTATCACGGCATGTATCGCAGACAGTTGTGCACCAAGCACCTCTTGAAAGCTAAGACAGCACTATGAGCTACTCTGCATGGAGGATTTATCTTGCCTGATGCTGCATTAGCACACAGTCAGCCAGGCATCTGCCAGAGTTCCTCCACATTCCCTCTACAGCTGGGTGGGACAAGCTGCTCTTGGTGCTCCCAGCCTCTCACCCTGACTGCAGTGGGCAGCGATTCCTACCCTAAGCTTACAAGGATTAGACTTTTTCCCTAGTTCTCTATCATCAGCCTGTCCCCTGTGTCTTTCCATTTACCTCACTCTCTGCTCTGTCTTCCCCTTTACAAGGCAAGCTGAGATACTGTAACTATGAGGGATAATCACAGAACTGCAGAACCTTTGGAGACTGGAAGGCACCTCCAGAGATCATCCAGTCCAACCTCCCTGCCGAGGCAGCATCACCCAGGGGAGTTTGCACAGGAATGCATCCAGGTGGGTTTGGAGAGTGTCCAAAGAAAGAGACTCCATAACCTCTCTGGGTAGCCTCTTCCAGGCTCTGTCACCCTCACTGTGAAGACGTTTCTCCTCATGTTGAGATGAAACCTTCTCTGTTCCAGTTTGTAGCTGTTGCTCCTTGGCTTATTGCTGCCGACCACCGAAGAGAGATTGGCCCCAGCCACTTGACACCCACCCCTCAGATATCTGTACACACTGATCTCTTCTCAGTCTTCTCCAGATTAAACAGCCCTAAGTTTCTCAGTTTCTGTTCACAGGGATATATATGCTCAAGTGCCTCAATCATTTTCATGGCTCTAGTGGCAGCTTCATTCCAGCTGCTGCTTGGTAGTAAATGCAATGGACTTTGCTGAGATCTACCTTAGAATCACAGAATCATTTTGCTTAGAAAAGACCTTTAAGATCATACTCTAACTCTACCAAGGCTGGTGCTGAACCATGGCACCACACCTCTGCTTCGTTCCAACACTTCTGGTGATGGGGATTCAACCACCTCCCCGAGGAGTCCTGTTCCAGTGATTGATTCAATCAGAGCTGTGGTTCCTGTTTGACTGAGCTAAGAATTAAGGTTCTCTAGTCTGAAGTTGGCAATAAACACTATTTAGTTAGTTAGTTATCAACAGACCAACACAGAACCACCTCCACTTTTCATTCTCCTCCTCCTTGGTCCTACCATTAGCATGTTTACTTATGCCTAAACTTCTAAAAGCCCAAATATGGGGAGTGAGCTTGTACCATGAATTTCTTTCCTGCTTGGTCTATGTGTAGCACAGAAATATTAATCAAAAACAGCAAGTGCCATATAACAGAATCACAGAATGTCAGGGGCTGGAAGGGACTTCAAAAGCACATCCAGTCCAACCCCCCGTCAGAGCAGGATCTGACAGACCAGATCACACAGGAACACAACCAAGCAGGTCTTGAAGCAGTGAGATGTGTGACACTGTGCATGCAGCCTTGACTTCTCAGAAAGCTTTTCTCCCTATCAGCTTGTCAACACCCTGGCCATACAGACCTGGTCCCAAATACATCTGCACATCAAGAACTGTTTGGCTACTATGTTTAGGCTGCCCAGGGAGGTGGTGGAGTCACCACCCCTGGAGGTGTACAAGAAACATGTGGACATGGCACACTGGGACATAGAATCATAGAATCAACCAGGATGGAAGAGACCTCCAAGAGCATCCAGGCCAACCTAGCACCCAGCCCTAGCCAGTCAACTAGACCATGGCACTAAGTGCCTCAGCCAGGCTTTTCTTGAACACCTCCAGGGATGGTGACTCCACCACCTCCCTGGGCAGCCCATTCCAATGCCAATCACTCTCTCTGCCAGGAACTTCCTCCTAACATCCAGCCTAGACCTCCCCTGCCACAACTTGAGACTGTGTCCCCTTGTTCTATTGCTGGTTGCCTGGGAGAAGAGGCCACCCCCCACCTGGCTACAATGTCCCTTCAGGTAGTTGTAGACAGTAATAAGATCATCCCTGAGCCTCCTCTTCTCCAGGCTGCACACCCCCAGCTCCCTCAGCCTCTCCTCATAGGATTTGTGTTCCAGGCCCCTCACCAGCTTTGTTGCCCTTCTCTGGACATGTTCCAGCACCTCAACATCTCTCTTGAATTGAGGGGCCCAGAACTGGACACAGCACTCAAGGTGTGGCCTGACCAGTGCTGAGCCCAGGGCCAGAATAACCTCCCTTGTCCTACTGGCCACACTGTTCCTGATGCAGGCCAGGATGCCATTGGCTCTCTTGGCCACCTGGGCACACTGCTGGCTCATCTTCAGCTACTATCTATCAGTACCCCCAGGTTCCTTTCCTCCTGGCTGCTCTCCAGCCACTCAGTCCCCAGCCTGTAGTGCTGCTTGGGGTTGTTGTGGCCAAAGTGCAGAACCCTGCACTTGCTCTTGTTAAATCTCATCCCATTGGCCTCTGCCCACCCATCCAGCCTGTCCAGGTCCCTCTGCATGGCTCTCCTACCTTCCAACAGATCAACACCTGCTCCCAGCTTGGTGTCATCTGCAAACTTACTGATGCTGGACTCAATGGTTTAGGGCCCATGGTGGTGCTGGGTTGAAGGGTGGACTTGGTAGTCTTAGAGGTTTTTCTGACTGAAACAATTCTATGATAATGTCCAACAGTCTTTTCCATTCCTAGACTAAGAGCACTTTTTTTTTTCCAGGTATAAAACAAGAAGCCAAGAGGAAGACAAAAGGAAAGAACTATCAGTACAAAATGCAGCAGCCTAGATGTAGATAAAGGAGCAGGCTCTGTATTTGGACTGGCCTGGTCACACCTGTACCAGACTTGCTGACTCTCCCTAGCTGACGCCGTTACAGATTAGCTGTCAATGAGACAACTGTGGTGACACACTGGGTGAACCCTGCTCAGAAGGGAAGGGTGCACAAGGCCACCAGGGACTGCCTGACTCTGACTCAGAGCAGTTCCATGGAGCTGTTCTTTAGGCGATCTGAGCACAAGGACGGCTGAGACGCAGCACGTTTTGCATTGGCCTGACTGAAGTCACAGTGCCTCTATGTGGAGGTTTATTCATGGAATCACAGAACTTCAGAGATTGGAAGGGGCCTCCAGAGATCACCGAGTCCAACCTCCCTGCCAAGGCAGCATCATCCATGGGAGTTCACACAGGAATGCATCCAGGTGGGTTTGGGAAGTCTCCAGAGAAGGAGACTCCACAACCTCTCTGGGCAGCCTGCTCCAGGGCTCTGTCACCCTCACTGTGAAGAAATTTCTCCTCATGTTGAGCTGAAACCTTCTGCGTTGCAGTCTGTAACTGTTGCTCCTCAGCTTACTGCTCCTGACCACTAAAAAGAGATTTGCCCCAGCTACCTGACACCCACCCCTCAGATACTTGTACACATTGACCAGATCTCCTCTTAGCTTTCTCTTCTCCAGGCTAAACAGCCCCAGGGCTCTCAGTCTCTCCTCAGAGGGGAGCTGCTCAAATCCCCCAGCGACATCTCACTGTAGGAGCCATCTCCCTGCTACCAGTCTGCATCACTTGATTTCTGGTTGGCAAGACAAGCGTCCAGACCAGTGAACTAATTTCTGCATATTTATGAGTGTATTTCATTTCCTGCAAACAAATGGAATGTGAGAGCTGAAAGAAAAAGTGTTAAAATTACCCAGTTAAGCAGAGAGGTTAATAAATCTCTCACAGTCGCTTTTCCTGTGCTTCCTCAGCATGTTCTCCAGACAGAACAGCGTGGTGATTACACTGAGAAACCTCCTGGCATTTCAGCCAAGAATTTTCAGGGTGTTATCACACATGACAAGAAGATAAACATACTGAAACATAACACATTTCAATCCTAAAAAGGTTGCATTTACATAATTACATCATTGGTTTGCCAATAGCCACATTTATCTCATCAGCATAGCACGGCCCACCCATCCCATAAGCTATTAGATTGTTTGGACTGGAAATATAAAAGCTGCTAGTGATTTTTTGTTCTTTTAAGTTACCATCATGACACCCCTCATCAGTAGTGCTGCATCTAAACCAACTTTCTTTTGCTTTCAGCCCAACTGCTTGTTTCTTTTGTTTTATTTTAAGTAGCACCTTCTCAGAGCAGGCAGGAGTCATGTAATTCATAGAATTACAGAACTCTTTCAGTTGGGAAACATCTTTAATATCATCCAATCCAACCACACTCTAACTACCAAGGTCGCTGCCAAAGCATGTCCCCTGGCACCACAGCTCTGCCTCTTTTAAACACCTTCAGGGATGGGGATTCAAGCACCTCCTTGGGCAGTCTGTGCCAGTGGTTGAGAACCATTTCAGGGAAAAGTTTCTTCCAATATCCAACCTAAACCTCCCCTGCAGCAACTTGAGGCCATGAAGATAGAGCATTTCCTAACTGCTGTCTATTCTCTTTGAAGAGATCAAGCACAACATGTACACAGCACAGACATGAGGGGTGAGTGTCAAGTGCCCAAGGCAAATCTCTTTTCAGTGGTCAGCAGCAGTAAGCCAATGAGGAACAGCTACAAACTGGAACATAGCAAGTTTCACCTCAACAAGAGGAGAAACTTCTTTACAGTGAGAGTGACAGAGCCTGGAACAGGCTGCTCAGAGAGGTTGTGGAGTCTCCTTCTCTGGAGACTTTGAAAAGCAGCCTGGATGTGTTTCTGTGTGAACTCCCCTGGGTGATGCTGCCTTGGAAGGGAGGATGGACTGGATGATCTCTGGAGGTCCCTTCCAACATCTAAAGTTCTATGATTTAGTGACATCAGCACCAATGCAGAGAGCCAAATGCTTCAGAGCAGCCTCAATTTCAGCACTTCCTTAGGGCACCACTGAACTGATGGGGTCACTTCTTCCAAAAAAGGAATAGTTTCAAACATGCACAGTTCTGGTACAGATCAGCATTTTTATTTGATTTAAATATGCTGTGTATCAGATTACTGCTCTTTAAAAGAAGAACTACTTTGAGCAACTGCATTCATAAATCAAAATAAATGCATAGCTCTGTGACTCCCTGTGCTAAAGACTCAGCTCTTATTTTTGTTCCATATTTGTATCTCTTCTCCCTGCACTGAAACCAAACAAAAACTGAACAAGCTGATATGGTCAAATGAATGTAAAGGGAAAGTGTAATCTGTGGTCTCGTCTGGCATCAGCAAACAACTGAGTCAAAACACAATTTCTGTTATATGGAATAGGTTAGGACATAAGTAATATAAAAATGTTATAAAGCAGAGATAAAGCCTGCAGAAGAGGAGGCTCAGGGCAGACCTCACTGCTCTCTACAGCTACCTGAAGGGAGGTTGTAGCCAGACAGGGTTGGTCTCTTCTCCCAGGCAAGCAGTGACAGAACAAGTGTAAGTCAGAGCCCATATGATCATCCCCTAGGTTGTTTTATTCCACTTGGTTTTCTTACCCTACCTCGCCTTCAGTGAACTCCTCTTTAACAATTTCAGAAAGATGTTGAGGTGCTGGAAGGTGTCCAGAGAAGGGCAGCAAGGCTGGTGAGAGGCCTGGAGTACAGCCCTGTGAGGAGAGGCTGAGGGAGCTGGGGATGTGCAGCCTGCAGAAGAGGAGGCTCAGGGCAGACCTCATTGCTGTCTACAACTACCTGAAGGGAGGTTGGAGCCAGGTGGGGCTTGATCTCTTCAGCCAGGCAAGCAGTGACAGAACAAAAGAACACAGCCTCAAGCTGTGCCAGGGTAGGTTCAAGCTGGATGCTAGGAAGAAGTTCTTCACAGCAAGAGTGACTGGCACTGGAATGTTGTGCCCAAGGAGGTGATGGAGTCCCCATCCCTGGAGATGTTTAAAAGGAGACTGGACGAGGCACTTGGTGCCGTGGTTTAGATGAATAGAAGGTGTTAGGTGATAGGTCAGACTCAACGATCTCAAAAGTCTTTTCCAACCTGGTTAGTTCTGTGGTTCTGTGATGATAGCTAGAAGAGCTAACCAGCACATTTACACCTGTAAGCAGCTGTTTCCTCCATTATAAGGACACAGCAAACCAGAACAACTAAGCTGCTGTGCTCAGTTTTAGAATCAGCACTACTGGCAGAAGAAATGGTCATGAAAGACGCATGTAGAGCTGGAATTTGCTATGGAAGTGTCCAAGCAGCAGTGCATCTCATTGCTACAAAACCCAGTAGTACCTGCAGTGGTAAGTACATTTCCTGCAAGGTTAAAAGTGCTATCAGTGCCTCAAGAGTCATTTTAGATCACAACCTTCTTCCTATACTGTTTGAACCCTACATTTTCATTTTACTTCCTCCCATCCTCCCCCCAAAAAAGTAAAGGCAAAATAAATGGTCAACATGGCTGAAGTAACAGCCAAGTTTACCCTAAGATCAAGCTATCTATAGTAAACATTAAGTGACTGAGAGGCTAGCCCTTCACTCACACACCCTTTTTGGTCTTCTCACGTAGTCACGTAGAGTTTCGGTTTGCAGTGATGTAAGAAGGGCATACAGACACACAACAAATAGCTTTAGCATCACATCATTTCTCATGGAGCCCTGCTGCCTGCTGACATTTGCAACTGCCTTGCTGTTGCCAGCTGAGGCTTTTTTTAAGCCCAGATCATAACACATATCCAAAAACAGAGAGAAAGATATTTATACTGCTTATAAAATCAGTTCTGAGCTCTGATTAGTTTTCCAGAGCCCTTGTTAGAAAAAGTACAATCCAACGTGGAGATGCTTCAGATATGAGGCTGTGTTCTTCCAGACACCAGGTACTGGTTAAGTTATCTTGGTTAAAAGAAAGATAAGGACAGAATTGATTCTATTTTGTATTCATCAGGCTTACCTAGAGGCAGGTAACTAATAATAGGCTGAAGTGAAGACTTGGTGGGAAGCAGAGAACTTGGGTCACGATCACAAAATATCACATTTAGGATTTGTGAAAAGCTTCTTGGGAGAGTTAGGTTCCCAGCTGACAAGTGAATGGAAGAGTCAAAGAAGAAAAAAACACTGCTTTGAACTTTACTTGGGTTCTAGAAACTGTGGTGCCAAAAGACCCACCTTCACAACGTGCTTCTTAACCCCTGTTTCAGTAACAGCTCCTTCAGAAAGCTAACCGAAAGTCATAAAGCTTGGTTGGACTTTGCCTTAGAGGGCTCCAGCAGTACAGATAAGCTACCTGGTTTATAAAGGAAGTAGAGGAGGACCACCTCTCCTAGGAAGAGAGGTCAGAGCCATGAGCATTTTTATCAGTGCCATCTGACTCTGCCAGACACGAAGGAATTTCAAGTAAACAGGCAAATTAGTGCAAACTGTATTACTAAAATCAAAGGCAGTGCACGACAACAACAAAAAGAGTAAAACTTCTAAAGCACTGGAACAAGGAAATGTTATGTAAAAAGAGGTGGAGTGAGAACAAAAGCAGAAATTAGCAGACAATAAAAAGGGACTAAAATCCAAGCCTTATGTTTTTATTCAGGGCAAGCTGCCACTGAAGGCAGAGCAAGCTTTTTCTGAGAGAAAAGCCTTCTGATTTTAAGGAAAGGCTGAGAAGGGCTTCACACAAGCCAGATCATATGTTGTCATTAAGCAACTTCACCAGCTCCAGGGCAAGCTGGAAGCAACCCTCACATGGAAGGCAGGGCTAGCTTGAAATAGGCCTGTTGGTGGGACATAAAGAACTCTCCTCCCTTAAAGACTCCACTAAACCAGCTGCACTGCGGTGGCAAGTTGATCTGTTTGCACAGACACAGCTCCCTGTGAGTCTCCAGGTAACTGGTGTGTGATACCTACCACAACACACTCCTCTCTCAGGCTAACTGGAGGATTACTACAGGGCTGCAGCAAGCTCATGTTCCCTGAATGGTTTGCTCCCCAGAACCTGACACTTTCTTCCAACAGCCAACACAATACAAACTTAAAATTCATTCCCATTATTTGGATTTTTTTAAAAGGTATCTTTTACAAGGTAGGTAGAGTGATAGGATCTACCTAATGGTTGCATTCCTTACACTTTCTGTCTGTGAAACTCATGTAAGACACCAAAGCACATAGCCAGCTTATTAAAACAGCCACAATGCAGCATCCATCCAACTGTAATGCAGGAGCTGTACCCTTACACACACCAACTTTCTGCCAGGTAATAGCTGAGATTCAGATATTGGTTTATGTGTAGCTAACACTTTTAAAAGATCTTTTTCCTTAAAATTCTATCCACTTTCCCATCACCACTGGATTTAGGCAGCAGTAGGTATTGTATATCAAAGGACATATGAATGAACAAGAACAGGCACACTCAGTCTTTCACCAGAGTCTGGTCTGATGCAGCTACTTCTCACTATCCGCAGCTCTGTAGTTGCATAAATAATTGGTTAACTACTGACAACCCTCTCAAAGCTACAGTAGCAAAAATCTGTATCAGTTAAAACATTCAGAACATCAGAGACTTCTTTTATATGTTTTGCTCACAGCCAGATTTGTACAGGTAAGTTGGAGAACAACATTTGGTGTTTAATACGTAGGTTTGGAGCACAGACATAAAATCTGAGAGCAGAGTTTGGTGATTTAGAGAGAGCAATCAAACATTTCTTTTCCCACATGGCTCGAGGAAGAAGAAACAGTTTTCATTGTTCTGATTTACACTCCCAGTGAATCTGAAAGTATCTTTTAGTTTGGGATGCATAAAAAAAGAAGAGGAAGAGAAGGAATTAGACAACTTTCATTATTTATAAGCATCGTCTTACCTTACATCTCTCGGTGAGTTCTGTTTCTGGGCGACTCTGGCAGGTATTCTAATGCAGAATTAGTTTCAGCAGTACATGCCATGACATCTTCTCTTCAAAAGAAACCACTTTTTCTCTTTCCCTCAGACAAAACATGTGGGCTAAAAGAGCTGTAGCCTCTCTGCTCAAAAGCCTCCGCGGACACTCAGAGGCTTTCTTTCTACTGTACGCAAGTTACAGCTGAGTAGGGAAGGCATTTTTCCTGTCCCGGAAATCAGCATAACCAAAACCAATGCTGAGCTAATGAGAAATGTTTCTGCCATGTGTTCAGTCTGGCAGCCACTGCAAGTCATATCAAGGAAGCACGTGATGTTTATAAATACAATATGGCTCATGTTGTCATAACCCCTCGATGACAAGAAGAGCGTTCGCAAAAGCAGACAGCAAACCAGCAGGGAAGAGGAGATCTGTATCACTTGGAAGGTCCCTGTCAGATAATAGAGGTATTAGTGTTTGCTTGCTCTTTTCCTTCCCTTTTTTTTTTTTGCTTCCCAAAGGAAAACAAAGTTTCACAGCCAGAAGATCAGCAGGGCAAGCACATGGCAACTTAGAGAACTGCTGTCCTGTAGCCACCCTAGCACCAAACTGCATTCATCCCATGTATTGCTTGAACTACTTTCCAACAAAATACTTTGCTTCTAAGTATTTCTACATACTGCAAGGAGCTGTTATTTTTCCTTTTTTTCCCCTTCTTCCTCAGTGTGCAATGAAAAAACAATACTGAGCCAGAGGATGGAATGAACAAATCAGCTGCTGGCAGCACTCAAAGGCTGTATGTTGATTGAAGACCACAACCAACCCAATGAGAGGCTGAGGGAGCTGGGGGTGTGCAGCCTGGAGAAGAGGAGGCTCAGGGCAGAGCTCATTGCTGTCTACAACTACCTGAAGGGAGGTTGTAGCCAGGTGGGGTTGGTTTCTTCTCCCAGGCAATCAGCAACAAAACAAGGAGACAGAGTCTCAAGTTGTGCCAGGGGAGGTCTAGGCTGGATGTTAGGAGGAAGTTGTTGCCAGAGAGAGTGATTGGCATTGGAATGGGCTGCCCAGGGAGGTGGTGGAGGCACTATCCTTGGAGGTATTGAAGCAAAGCCTGGCTGAGGCACTTGATGCCATGGTCTGGTTGACTGGTTAGGGCTGGGTGCTAGGTTGGCCTGGATGATCTTGGAGGTCTCTTCCAACCTGGTTGATTCTATGATTCTATTCTGTGATTCAAAGTGTAACAGACAGGCTGTAGGGCAGGTGGTTGGGAAGGGAAAGACTGCCAAGCTAAACAGCCACCACTTTGTAATGAGGTTAAAATTCCTTCCCAATTCTCAAAATTGGCAGGCAGATGAAGCTCAAAGCAAACTGCTGCATAAACCAACATCATTTGGATCGAGCTGAGCCACCAGCTGAATATCTCAGCTGAGATATTCAGACAAGTTGCAATGGCAGAAAGGGGAGATGATAATGTAGGATTCTGCCCCTTTTGGTCATGCCACAAAAGGAGGGTGTAGGGAAAGAGGACAAAAAGCAGGCTGTGCACGTTCAGTGGGGGAATCACTTCCACTTGGAGTCACCTAGGGCTTAGAGCAGCAATCCCATAAGAAAAGGAGCTGTCACACCTCCAAAGAAATTCAATTCATTCAGCAGTTATAGGATCATAGAATGGTTTGGGTTGGAAAAGACCTTAAAGACCATCTAGTTCCAACCCACCTGCATAAGCAGGGACACTTTCCACTAGATAATGTTGCTCAAGGTCTCATCCAACCTGGCCTTGAACACCTTCAGGGAGGGGGCACCCACGACCTCCCTGGGCAACCTGTTCCAGTGTCTCACCACCCTCACTGTAAATAATTTCTTCCTAATCTCCAGTCTAAATCTGCCCCTCCTCAGTACAATTCCACGCCAAAAGTGCCTCTCTAGCTTTCTTGTTGGCTTCCTTCAGGTACTGAAAGGTGTCTATAATGTCTCCCTGCTATGAGGACCCTGCTATTAGGTCTTCCATCAGCTCTTTAGTGTAATCTGCTGACATTCAATCTATGTACCACAGTGGAACACTGATAAGAGAGGCAACCTGCACACTATATCCGGTAAGTCTGAGAAAGTCTCTTCCCCTTCATGGACATGCAAATCACAAAAGTTCATTGTAATGGCACAGAGCAGCATGGCAGGGCATGTGCATCTGCACTGGGATTCAAAACAGTGCTGGAGAGAATAAAAAGATCACCTACACATTTGGGCACAAGAGAGCATTTTGTCCAAGGCGAGTATCATTGCACAGTGATCCAGAAAGCGGTGATAAATGTTATGAGCACCTCCTGCACCTTCAACACTGTCTTCAGCTTTGGGCTCCTCAATGCAAGAAAGGCACTGAGGTGCTGGAGTTGGTCCAGACAAGGACAATGAAGCTGGTGAAGGGTGTGGAGAACAGGGCTGGTGAGGAGGGGCGGGGGAACTGAGGTTGTTTAGTCTGGAGAAGAGGAGGCTGAGGGGAGACCTCATCACTCTCTACAACCCCTTGAAAGGAGGTTGTAGTGAGGTGAGCTTCAGTCTCTTCACTCAGCTATCAGGTGATAGAATAAAAGGAAATGGCCTCAAGTTGCACCAGGAGAGGTTTAGGTTGGATATTAGGAAAAATTTCATTGCTACAAGAGTGGTCAGGCACTGGAACAGGCTGCCCAGGAGGTGATGGAGTCACTGTCCTTGGAGATGTTAAAAAACGATGCAGATGTGGAAGTGGTTTAGTGGGCATGGTGGTGTTGGGCTGATGGTTGGACTTGATCTTAGAGGTCTTTTTCAACTTTTATGACTATGATTCTGCAAGGGGTTAAGTGAATACAAGGAACAAATGAATGAAATGCAGCAATGAGAAGGCTTTTTTCCAAAGACAGTAGCTGCTAGAAATGGTCAGTGTATATTTTGGGAAAGGAAGAGTAGTAACTAAGAAAAGCAATTAAAAAAGGAAGAGTACAAACATGGATATTCAGTGAGATGGCAGCATGTGGCTACCTCTAATTCCCAACAGCATTCACCACAGCAGAGCTGTCAAAGAAACTATGCTCTTCAGGACATAAATGGTCACGGCACAGTATCAGCAATAAGAAAGACAGGCACTCTGAAAGGTTCCAAGAGAAACTGTCCTTTAGAGCTTGCACAACCCCTTTCTCAAACACAACCCGTGCAGAAAAATGCAGGAAACAGAAAGAAGATGTGGAAAATTAGAACTGTGGGACCTGAAAGGTGAGCAGTCTGATAGCAGAAACGCACAGAGCCCCACACTCCTCATGCACGTTCTGACTCTTCTCGTCCATATGGATAATACTTAATACTTCAAGAGCTACTGCCAGTTCTTATGCAGGTCTCACATCTGTTTGGTAGTTAAAACAGGTGTCCAAGCTGGCAGCTAACATCACTTTCTGAGATTATTTTGGGTCTGTTACATGGAAATGATTATAAATCACATGAATAGAAGCCTGAACATCATCAAACACAGGGATAAATGTTCCAAAGGGACAAGAAGGCAAACAGTAGAAAAATCTGTAAAGGCAAAACTTCCCCAAACCTCAAAAGCCTGAAGCATTAACTCACACATGGCAGGACACACAACCACGCTCACAAATCACCATGGAAAAATGTATTTACAATGGCTAATTCATGATATTCTAAACATTGTTCTTTCAGCCAGTCTGACAATAAGCTGCTCTTACCATGACGCAGAGCACAGTGTTTACAAAACTTACTCCCTGCTTCCCACAAGAGTGAATTTAGCACCCACAGAGCACACAAAATTGAAAACCATCCATTTACCCAGAGCAGAGATGGGCAAGTACAAGAGGAGGGAAGAAAAGCAAAGTTTTTTCCACAATCTGTTGCTTCCCATGAAATACCAGTACACAAACTGCACAGATTGCTCAGTTGTCCCTCACTTCCATCCCCTTCATTCTGGTTTGCTAAGCAAAGAGGAACAGATGATCCATCAATGGTTGTCCCCTATAGATAATCCATCAATGATTGTCCCTTGTATATAATCACAGGATGTTAGGGGTTGGAAGGGACCTCCATAGATCATCAAGTCTAACCCCTCTGCCAGAGCAGGGCCATAGAACTTAGTGCAGACTGCATAGGAACACATCCAGACAGGACTTCAAAGTCTCCAGGGAAGGAGACTCCACAATCTCTCTGAAAAGCCTGTTAGCCTTACAGTAAAGAAGTTCTTCCTCATGTTGAGATGGAACTCCCTGTGCTGCAGTCTATACCCATTAGCCCTTGTCCTGTCACAGGGTGCAACTGAGCAGAGTCTGGCCCCTCCCTGTTGACCCTTGGCCCTCAGATACTTATAGACATTGATTAGATCCCCTCTAAGTCTTCTCTTCACCAGACCATTTGATGGTTGATTCCAACTGATGGTTGATTTCAACTGATGGTTGTCTCCTACAGACAATCCATTGATGGTTGTCTCCTCTGACCAACTAAACCTGTGAATCTGGAGGCAAACTTCAACCACATCTAACCAAAAGGTAGAAGCTATTAGACCCCTTTACAAACGTTGCCAAACTAGAGATTTGTGAGAAGTTCCTACAGCATTTCTGATGAACAGGGGAAAAGTTGCAGTGTGTGCTCCAGCTGTGCAGAGTCCCAGAGGTTGTGCATCAGAGAGTGCATTACACAAGCCTCTTTTTTGGGAAAAGCCTCAGTTGGGATGTAGGCTTTGGCACACAAGGAGAAATACAACCAAAAGACACACATCTTTAAACAGACAGGTTTGATTGTTTCCGGAGCTCAAGAAATCACTTCTCCTCCATGCTCATCACTTTGAAGTGCAGAAGTTTACACAGATCAAAGAGCAGACTTTTTGCATGCTTCTCCACAAAGCCCCTCTCAGACCAGAAAGAGGAGCAATTTGCCAATGCAAGGGAAAAGGCAAATGAGGAAATAGCAATTTCAAGGCTCCACAGAATTTTCAAAAGGCATCTATAAAATATTGTGCCATGAAATCACCACTTCTGCCAAAGTCATCGCTGTGTCACCTTTATGAACAGGATCACAGGATGTCAGGGGTTGGAAGGGAACTCTGGAGATCATTGAGTCCAACCCCCTGCCACAGCAGTATCATATAATCTATTGCAGGTTGCACAGGAACACTTCCAGATGGGTCTTGAAAGCCTCCAGAGAAGGAGACTCCACAACCCCACTGGGGAGCCTGTTCCAGTGCTCCATGAACCTTCCAGTAAAGAAGTTTTTCCTCATGTTGAGGTGGTACTTCCTGTGCTGTAGTTCACATCTCACTGCCCCTTGTTCTATTACATGGCCCAAGTGAGAAGAGGCTGCCCCTTCCTTCTCGTCAAAGAGAGATAACTCAACCATAACCAGGAGATACCAAGTGTGCATTATTTGTTGTACCACACAGCATTTTAAAATGAGCAATATCAATTAGCAGAATTTTTGCAGAGGAGTTGCACTTGTGTCCACAGCTACTCTGTTTAACACCTGGATGAGGGCCAAAGATCTTTGCTTTTGAATATCTGCAGCTACCAGAGCAGTTAACTCTATCTGAAAACTGGTTTGAAGCACACAGATAAAAAGTAGAAACCTCCAGTACCCACTGGACAGGGAAGAAGAACAGCAGAGCACAGCTTTATAAAGCCACAGTGGAACAGCAAATGTCATGACAGTCTGTCAAGCTTTCCCATAGCAGTGAGGTGCTTTGCACACACCCTGCCACTGCTACAGGGATATAACTGGAATGGAAGAATTTCAGGGTCTTAAAGCAGGGACTGAAAGCCACATCAGCCCTTTGGAGCACCTTTATTTGCTCTCTCATGCTCCATGTGCAGCACTGTGAATAATCAAGTAATTAGAAGCCTGATCTATCAAAAAAAAAAGAGACCATTTTATAATTGAAGCACACCAATGAGAGGTGGTTGGGAATAGTGCCTGTAAAGAAGCCATTGGCATCTTGCTCAAATAATGAGGCCCTAAACTGTTGGAACAGCAGAAGTGCTCACGTGAAATGCTAATAATAAAGTGGTGAGACACGCTCAGAATTGATAATGAAAGCAAGAAGCAAATGTGCAATTAAGCAAATCACTTCACAGGAAATTTTCCACACTGTTGGATTCACTTTGGATTCACAGGCAAAAGCCACAGGGCAGGTAGGACAGTAGTGGCTTTCCCTTCTGGCCCCATCGAGCTCATTTGGTTGTACTGTTTCTTGGGGACAGACCTAGGATAGGTGGGGAGGAGAGGGCTACAGAGATGATGAAGGGGCTGGAGCACTGCCCTGTGAGGAGAGGCTGAGGGACCTGGGGCTTTTTGGTCTGGTGAAGAGAAGACTTAGAGCAGATCTAATCAATGTTCATAATTATCTGAGGGCTGGGGGTCAAGAGGGAGGGGCCAGACTCTGCTCAGTTGTGCCCTGTGATAGGACAAGGGGTAATGGAAATAATCTAAAGCACGAGGAGTTCCACCTCAGTGTGAGGAAGAACATGAGCTGTGGTGGAAGACATGCTGCAAGGTTGCATCTCTTGCTGTCTCCACATCACGGTGGGAGATCACAGTCCAGCAAATGATAGAGACAGTGACAGAGAGAAATCAAAGATGTTTTAAATGCTTTCTTTATGGTTTTCCAATACAAAATGTGCACCTGAAAATACAAATATACAGGTCCTCCTTCAGAACAGGTAGAAAATGTTAGAAAAAGACAAACCCATTTGCACCACAACAGGTATTTATCAGAATTCCCTGTCTGAAATGGTCATTTACAACATGTATTAAAGGACTTCAAGCTAGGTACACCTGCTCAGCCACTGCAAACCCATCCCTGCTGAAGTATTGCTGGCGTGCCATGCTTCACTGGAAAAAGCTTTGGAAACACCAAATAAGAACTTAAATAAACTCTGAGCACTGTTTGTGTCTTGAAGTAAGTAATTAAAAGGTTGTGTTTTGATTCACATGCTTTAATGCTAGCAAACAGCAGCAAAACAGTTAATGCTGAGGGCAAGTAACTGGAAAAAGCAAAGTAGTTAAGAAACATCACAGTAGGCATTATCAGTTCCCACTACCACACATCTCCCATATGCCCTAGGTTTTATGAGCTATTGTCTACATACCAGAATTCAAACATTTACCATAAAAGCTGGAGGAAAGAGTTGTTACTTACCCTTATATCTCCATTTACAGCTCTGGAAGTGTGATTAAATGCATGTGCAGGATCTTTGTTGTAAACTTTAAGGAAAGATCGGTCTTGAATATTCCTGGAATCAAAAGAATCAGCGATGGTAACAGATGAAAAGTAGTTTTTATTTGCTCTGCTGCCCAAAAAAGTCTCAGGTAACACAAACACAGTTAGGGCTGCAGCCTCTCCATAAGAAAAACTCAAATGCCATAACTTAGACCCAGACAAACAAACAAAAGCCTACTTTGATTCTCTTTCCCATGGGAAGTATCATTCTTTCGCTCCAGCTCCACACCCATAAAAATTAGATAGGGTAAAGTTTCTTTCAAGCTCCTGCCATAGAGTGAAAACACTTTGAAGACAATAGAGCTTCAGCACTTACACAGCACTCAAAAGCATTTAGTTAATATTTACATGTTTTATTGTGTGCTCAGCCTATGTGAGGGTTGGTGGGGGGGGGGTTGGCTTTTCTGAGAAGCAAGACTATCAAAAGGAAAACAGTCGAACTGCGGTTACTCTGGAGGCAATTCTAATTATCAGCTGGCTCACAAACAGGAAAAAAGAAAAACCCACAAAAGCTGAAAATTCAGTAGCACTTAAATCCTCCTTCTAAACTTCACCTACAATAAAGACAGGGGGTTGGGGGTGGAGAAATTTAAACAAGCAAAAAAGTTTTGATGAAAGGTGAGACAGAAATAGCTTAGATGGAAAGCCCTAAGAGAATAGTTTTGTTTAATTAGGACCCAACACTTTGTCATGGATGAGTTTGTTTTTCAGCTACTGCATTTAGGAAAAGAGTTAGCTGCCAGAAGTTTTCTGTACAGTTTCAAAACCTACCTTCCAAAACCCCCTGTGGCATAGACACTTGCCCTGAGTTCTGCTGATTTCTTCTGAATCTTTAATTGGTAGCAACGCTTCCAACCTATGCTTGCTTACATCCCTGCAAAGCTGTGATTCCTTTCATTTCCCAGGAGTGATCTCCAGAGAATTTACTTACACATGTGACTGAATTCCTTTCCTCCAGGTGCAGCTACAAGCCTAGTGAACTGATCTTAATCGCCAGGATTATCATTTAAAAATGAAGGAAAGGATTCTTGGGCAGGTCCAATTTCTTTCTTACGATGTCATATTGCAATCAGTGATGGCTTTGAACGGGTAGCTAGTCAGAACTTGTGCTGCTGTTGGAGATGTCAAGCAGTTATTAAAGAAACCCTACAGCTTGAGAGACAGATCAGTGCCTTCTGTTTAAGAACTGCAGGGCTGATGAGAAGTTCAGTATTTATGAGTGTTTACTTGTAGAGTGCATAGGAAAATTGCTACCTCGCGGCAAGTTCAAGTCCTTCAATTATTGATGGTAACACAAACCCTTTTCCATCTTGCAGACACGACCCTTTTGCTTGCACTGGGAGTCTCAGTTACTATTTTTTGTGCCTCGGACTGGGAAACACATTCTGATACAAAGCAAGCTCTCTCCACCTTCAGTTCAAGCAACAGCACATTGCTCCTGTTAACAAATGTCACCTGCCGCCTTTTGTGTCTGATGATCATGAGGCAGTGCCTCGGCTAACTTGAGATTGTTTCAAAAGCATTCTCCATAAATATTTCTTGTGGAAACATGACACTTCAAAGTAAAACACTGCTGCAAGGCACAGCACCAAAATACTAAGCATTTGATCTCTGAAGTGAATTCTGTTTCACCTCATGTTGCTGCTCTGAGATAAACATGCCTGATAGCAGATATATATTACTCTGCTTGCATTAGCACTATTCTTTGCGTTGCTGTAGCTCCCAGATGCTCTTGGCAGGTTCAAAGGCCTCGTTGATCTGTGTGTGCTGTATAAACACCCCAGGAACACAACCTCTTCACCAGCTTGCAAGGTGAATAGAAGACAAAAGCCAAGAGGATAGCTGCAGGAAGATAAGGGAACAAAAAGAAACAAGAAGACTACAGCTCCTACAGCCAGGAGAGCAATAAACAGATCCTGGGACCGGGAGCATGCTCTCAGCAGGCAGTGCCACACAGAGAGTGGGAAGGAGACCACGGCAGTGGCTTTTGAGGTGTCTGTGGAGGACACCTTCCTTGCCCTTTAGAGGGCTGTCTGAGAGAGAGGGCAAAGGCACTTGTTTGAAAATTAAAGAGGTGTAGCCGGCATTATTCACCAAGTGGAGGCAGATGGCACTTGGTGCTGAACCAGAAATGAAAAGTAGCCGTGAAGTGGGCTTGCAGGAACCCTCACAATGAAGACAAATAGTTTGTATTTAATGAGATGGAAAAGACACAGCCAGAGGACAAATGAAAACACTGCATGTGAAATAGTCTTCTTGTCAAACTGAAAGAATGATCTTTGTTGCTTCATTTGAATGGGTGAGAATGAACAGGATCACCTGCACCAAGTGCTGAGGGAAGACCATTACAGCAGTTGCTATCAGAATTAGCTGAGTGTTTTTTCACTGCATGCTGGGAAAGGACAGGCTGCATCACAGGGATATTAGGCATTAAAAAGTCTGAAATCTATGCTGGATGCAGAGCCCTGTACTGCTTTAAGAGAAGGATCAAGTTATGGGCTTAAGTGGAAAGGTGAACCTGGTGATTTAAAACAAAGAAAGAAAGAAAAGAGGAAGCAGTGTCATGGCCTAATGAATGACAACATAAACTAGGTTGAAATTAATGCTCCATGAGACTACCACAGAATGCAAGGGGTTGAAAGGAACCTCAAATGCTCATCCAGTTCAACCCCCCTGCCACAGCAGGATCACCTAGAGCAGATCACACAGGAACACATTCAGTCAGGTCTTGAATATCTCCAGAGAGGGAGACTCCACAACCCCCTTCTGGGCAGCCTGTTCCAGTGTTCTGTCACCATCACAGCAGAAAAAATCTTCCTCATGTTTCTATGGAACCTCCTATGCCTCAACTTCCATCCCTTGCCCCTTGTCCTGTCACTGGGCATCACAAGCAGAGCCTGGCTCCAGCCTCTTGGCACTCACCCTTTACATCTTTATAAACATTGATGAGGTAACCTCTTAGTCTCCTGTATTCCAAGCTTAAGAGCCTCAGATCCCTCAGTCTCTCCTCATAAGAGAGATGTTCCCTTCCATTAATCATCTTTGTGGCTCTGCACTGAACTCACTCAAGCAGTTCTACGTCCTTCTTGAACGTGGGGTCCCAGAACTGGACACAGATTACATTAAAAGAGATGTTAGTTTGGGCAGAAGAGGCAGGATTTGTGTCACCCAACTGCACACATCCACAGGAAAGATTTTAACAGCTAGGATTTCTGGCATGTATAATTTATCAGATCATTTCATAGGATTAATCACAACCAGCTCAAAAGGTGGATGTAAAATTTCCACTCATATGAATCCCAGAGTAAAGGAGAGACAAAAAAGTAAATGGGAGAATCATCAAGGTGGTTGATAAGTCAACTAATCCAGAGGGATAAGATGATGGAGACAGGTATAGGCATGGTAAAGGAAGGAGGCCAAAGCCCTGAAAACAATGAAACAGAAAATCAGCATTTGAGAATAGCATTTCTCAGGTGATACCTGAATGGAGAGGAGAGAGACAAGAAGAAACCAAGAAAGCATAGCTGTTGAAACAAAAGAAAATCAAAGTTGCACGAATCATAGAATGGTTTGGGTTGGAAGTGGCCTTTAAAGGTCATCCAGTCCAGCCCCTAAAAAGAGATGAAGAAAAACTTTTGAAGAGTGAGCACAAAAGGGTGGCCATTTGGTGACTTTGGTAATTGCAGTGGAAGAGCAGAGAATAAAAAAAAAACAGTTTGAATTAGAAGAATAAAACTTCAAACAGGTTGGAAATAGGTCTGTGACAGAATAAGAAAAGTAAAAACTCCAGGCAACAACTATAGTGACTGCTCAATGCAAGAGAGAAAGGTGATGAGGTGGGAAGTGGAAATGTATATTGTGCCCAGGGAGAGCTTTGTTGGGAGGCACAGAATCAGGTTTGCAATGTAAGAGAAGGCACTTTAATAGCATAGTAACTCAATAAAAAGATAAAGAAAGGGATGTGAGGCACAGAGGAACATGAGACAGGCTCCAAGAGTGGGCCAAAACACCTGGGTTTAGACAAGGAGGAAAGAAAATTAAAGGAAGACATGGCAAGGAAAAGAGGGAAAGATGACAGATACTTCATTTCAGCTGTTCTCTGAGAAGAGACACCAGCAAGACCTTGTGAAGTGCAAGAAGCTGTGGAAATGACTCAAAGGTGGGGAACATGCAGCTGGTAGAGCACGCTGTGGACTCCACTAAGCTGGAATTGCTGATGTTTCCTTAGTGAGGAGGGTGGCAGAACTGAGGGAGAGAGGAAGTCAGCTGGGTCATGGGATTTCCTCCAGGAATGCTCTACAATACAGGCATAGGACCAGAGGAAGCAGATGCTGGGACTGAGCCAGGCCTGAGGTTGGCAGAGTGACGCCTGCAATGGGAGCAAGGGGAAAAAAAAGTGGAGTGGTATTAAGATAATCAACAACCACATTCTTGGGAGCAGGGAGGAGATGAAATCATAAAGTGTTAGTCTGAAACTGAAGGGAAGATGGAGGGATAAAGTGAGAGAGGAGCCGATGGGCTGGATGATGGTGGCAATAATGCACTTGGCAACAGAGACATAGCAACCCCTGTCGTGATTTAATCAGTTGATTCAGTCTTGTGAACAGACTGATGGAGAAGAAGCTTGAGTACATGATGATGCAAAAAAAAATCAGATGGGTCTTAACATCAGGTGTTACAGTGGCCAAACAGGGGTGTGGGAGTCTGCAAAGGAAGATAAAAAACCAGAAACTGAAATCCAAGAGGCTGGCTAATGACAAGGCAGCGGATAGATTCAGAGGTGAGAAAATGGAGTATGGTGCTCTTCAAAGGTTAAGAAGAGGAATGGGAGACTTGGGAGGGGCAAGGTTAGAAAAGCTCCAACCTGCTCTTCCAACTGCAGCATTATATGGAGAAGCACCTAAGCCACAGGATCTTCAGAATAAAGAAGGCAGCACTGGGCAGTACACTTTGCTGACTTCCACATGGTAGTAGTGGCAGACTGGTGCTGAAGAAACACCTCCTTCATCTTCTTATGCTCCTCTTGCTATTCTTTTTATCACATAACTTATGAAATGGATGGCACAGAGTTCCACTGTGTTTCCATGAAGAGTTTTGACAAAGTGTAATGGCTGAGGTGTGCCTGAGCTTTGTTGCTGAATGGTTTGGGACGTTCTGGGGACTTTGAGAACATCTCGCTTCTGCTTAAAGAGTACAGACTTCAGGACTGAAGGAAGATGCTTAATTAAGCAGCTGTACTTCCATAAAATAAAGGATGGAAAGGTGCACCCAGATGTTGGTCAGATCACTTATTGACCAAGCTCTGGATCAGTGAAGGGAAGTGACTGTGATAGTTGCTGCATCCTGACACGCAATAGGAAGGCGGTGGGGCTGCTGCAGCAGCAGCCACCAGTGCCAGAGATCTTTGGCAGGGTTAGATGATGCATAATTGGCACTGTTGTGAGGATGCCAGTGACATTCATATTTGGAACTTCAGGCTCACAAGGGTCAGACTTTGCACTCTCAGCAAAGAAAACATCAGATTTGGGGTAAATGTTTATTTTGCACTCTGTAATTTAAATATTTGTCTCAGTTAAAGCTTGAAATATTAAATATGTGAAGCTGTACTGCATGCATGTGTGTATAGCATGTATGAGTGTATTGTATGTGTGTGTATTGTAACCATGTGTGTACTGTGTGTATTGTATGTCTATGTGTAGTGTAAGCATGTGTGTATTGTGTGTATTGTATGTCTATGTGTATTGTAAGCATGTGTGTATTGTACGTGTGTATTGTGTGAGTGTATTGTAAGCATGTGTGTATTGTATGAGTGTATTGTATGTGTGTGTATTGTGTGTATTGTATGTCTGTGTGTATTGTAAGTATGTGTGTATTGTATGAGTGTATTGTAAGCATGTGTGTATTGTATGAGTGTATTGTAAGCATGTGTGTATTGTATGTCTGTGTGTATTGTAAGCATGTGTGTATTGTATGAGTGTATTGTAAGCATGTGTGTATTGTATGAGTGTATTGTACGCATGTGTGTATTGTATGTCTGTGTGTATTGTAAGCATGTGTGTATTGTATGAGTGTATTGTAAGCATGTGTGTATTGTATGAGTGTATTGTAAGCATGTGTGTATTGTATGTCTGTGTGTATTGTAAGCATGTGTGTATTGTATGAGTGTATTGTAAGCATGTGTGTATTGTGTGTGTATTGTATGTCTGTGTGTATTGTATGAGTGTATTGTATGTCTGTGTGTATTGTATGTCTGTGTGTATTGTGTGTATTGTATGCCTGTGTATTGTAAGCATGTGTGTATTGTATGAGTGTATTGTATGAGTGTACTGTAAGCATGTGTGTATTGTAAGTGTGTATTGTATGTGTGTATTGTACGCATGTGTGTATTGTAAGCATGCGTATTGTAAGTGTGTATTGTATGCAAGTGTGTATTGTAAGTTTGTATTGTATGTGTGTACTGTAAGTGCGTATTGTATGAGTGTAGTGAAAGCATGTGTGTATTGTAAGCGTGTATTGTATGAGTGTATTGTAAGTGTGTATTGTATGTGTGTATTGTAAGCATGTGTGTATTGTAAGCATGCGTATTGTGTGTATTGTATGAGTGTATTGTAAGCATGTGTGTATTGTATGTCTGTGTGTATTGTAAGCATGCGTATTGTAAGTGTGTATTGTATGCAAGTGTGTATTGTAAGTTTGTATTGTATGTGTGTACTGTAAGTGCGTATTGTAAGCATGGCTTGCGCAACAAACCTTGCACCTATAGCTGAAGGCAGTGTCAGGCCAGACCTCCCACGTTACTCAGCCACCACTGAACATGCCTTTTGTGTCAGGCCACTATCTGCCAGATACTTATCAACTCCACTCCTCTTTATTCTGCGAGTGCGCTAAACCAAACCAAATCCCCCACCCCAGCAGCTGTAATTCCACGTTTACTTACCTCACATCACACAATTCATAGTATATGTTTCTGCTCTCATCCTTGATGTAAATGGCCACACTGGGAGATTCCAGCATTTTCATCGTCAGCTGCTGGGGGAAGGCACTTACAAAAAGGGCACGGATTGTGTCTGTGCTTGTAATTTCATTTGGCATCCTCAGCTGCTTTGTGTCATCTCCATACTGAAGATATAAAACACCTGCAAGGAAAACAGAATAGTGGATTATATATTCTTAAGTGCACAGTAATGATCTGGGTTTCAAAGTCCACATGGAACACATACTGAGAGAGAAAAATCAGCTCCTGCAACATTTTCCATTTGAACACACTGTTGAGACAGAGAAAGCATAGACCAGTGATCTTCTTGGGCTTTGATAACTGTGCTTGACATCTGGAGGTCATCTCTCTAACTCTCTCGCTCAAGCAGGAACATCTACAGACACTTGCCCAGGACCATGTCCACACATTTGTTGAATACCTCCAAGAAAGAAGCCTCCATCATCTCTTTGGGAAACCTGTCTCACTGCTTGGTCACCCTCACAGGGAAGAAGTGTTTCCTGATGTTCAGAGGGAACCTCACATGTATCAGCTGAAGACCACTGGCCTGTCACTGGGCATCACTAAAAAGAGCTTGGTTCTGTCTTCCTTGCACCCTTCTCCTACCAATTACTTTTCTACACTGATGAGATCCCTCCCTTGAGCCTTCTCTTGGCTGAACAGTTCCACCTCCCTCAGCCTTTCCTCAGGGCAGAGATGCTCTAATCATCCTTGTGACCCTTTGCTGGACTCTCCAGCATGCCCATGTCTCTCTTGTATCAAGCAACCCAGAATGGGACATGATAGTCCAGGTGTGGCCTCACCAATGTGGAGAAGAGGAGAAAGATCATCTTCCCTGACCTGCTGGCAAGACTTCACCTAATGCATCCCAGGACCCCACTGATCTTTGCCACAAGGGCACATTGCTAGCTTACATCCAGCTTGGTGTCCACCAGGATTTCCCAGTTCCTTCTCTGCCAAAATGCTCTCCAGCTTGGTGACCTCCAGGGATACACTGGTGCCTCTACTTTGCACACATTTAGCAGCCCAGAATCAGATGGAGGAGAAAAAAGTGTAGCAAAGACAGTAAAGGTATCACTAGGTTGGTATTTCTGCCAGCTGGCTGAGAGGCACTGCCACAGCAAAATGCTCTGTGAATGGTTCAGAAGTTCTCTAGCCACTGCAAACTATTTGGAAAAGGAAAACAAGATCAGATCTGCTCAAGAATTCCTGATTACAGAAGCACCTACAGTGAATTCACAGAACCACACAGAATCACAGAATAGCATTCCTCCCATGGAGAAACTTCTTCTGTGCATCAGATGTGCTTGAAGACTTGCACAGAGTGCCAGATATATGGAGGACTACTTAAGAGTGTGTCTGATGTTCCGGGATGTATTTTATCATGCTAAAGTCCAGTTACTGGAAATGTGCATCCTCCCAGCTTGCAGCTCACTGCAGTGAAATAGATTGGTCTGTTTAATCCTGTCTATTAGCATAATAATGAGATTACAGGATGTTAGGGGCTGCAAGTGACCTCAAAAGCTCATCCAGCCCAACTCCCCCTGCCAGAGCAGGATCACCTAGAGCACAGTCACACAGGAATGCATCCAGGCAGGTCTTGAATACGTCCAGAGAGGGAGACTCCACAACCCCTCTGGACAGCCTGTTCCAGTGTTCTGTCACCCTCACAGGAAAAAAGAAATCCTCCTCATGTTTCCATGGAATTTCCTATGCCTCAGCTTCCAACCATTGCCCCTTGTCCTGTCACTGCACATCACCCAGCAGAGCTCCATGCTCCATGCACTCACACCTTACACATTTATAAAAATTAAGGAGGTCATCCCTCAGGCTCCTCTGCTCCAAGCTAAAGACTCCCAGCTCCCTCAGGCTCTCCTCATAAGGAAGATGTTCCACTCCCTCATCTTTGAGGCTCTGTGCTGAACTCTCTCAAGCAGCTCCCTGAGGTCCTTCCTGAATGGAGGGGCCCAGACCTGGGCACAATATTCCAAATGCAGCCTCACCAGGGCAGAGTAGATTCACTGCAGCTCATCTAGAAATACAATCTGAGAGCAGTTTTACACCCTTCAGTTGGGATGGCGTTAGTGACAGCAGAAGGACAGCATTCGGTCTGAACAGACTGCTGAAGCCTTTCTGATGCTTCCAGGCAGCCTGTGGAGCCCGAGCAGGTTGTGCACTGCCATGCCTTTGCCTTACCCTTCGCCAACAGCCACCACAGGCAGGCTAGAACTACCCAGAGTAGCTTACACAATCTGAAATCAATGCAGGAATTGCAGTGTAGAAGTTGTTCTCCCATGGCCAGTACAAACAGAAGGGCTGGGAACACAAGGTCCTGGGTGCAGTTACCAGCAGTCATCAGCAAATGTCAGCAAATCCCAGAGCCTGGTAACTCAGGGATTCTCACATAGTCATCAGCAGTGGCGTGGGCAGTTTATGGTGCTGACATGCAAACACTGAGCAAAAAGCAATGGGAAAGGCTAAGATTCCAGACTCCAAAGGTATTTAATGGAAAGAAGAGAAGGGACTTTAATCTGAGCCCTCTTTCCCCTTAGTCTTTAGCAATTCTGTCCCTGTCTTCCACGACTGCTGGAAGTGAGCACGTACCTAGTCAGTTGTTCCTGCAACTGGTGGGTGGATAATTGTGCTTGCACTTAGGGAAGGAAGATGTTAATTTTTTTCCTGAATACTAAACAAACTACTTGACACTACCTAACCATTATTTAATGTTAGGCTGCTTTTATAAAATGGAGCTGTGAGCATCATTTCCCTACAAGTATCAGGAGCTTCCACTTTTCCCTTCATTAAGATTGCAGTCAGACACTTTATGAATCCTACTGCAAAATTCCATTTTCTCCTGGCTTGAAAAACTGTTTCAGGCTCAAAAGTAACTCCTCAAAGTTCCTCTCAAAGACTGAGGAGACTTTGCCTAAGGATTTTATTTCTAATGCCAGTATTTAATGAGTTATTAAATTATTTTTCCTCTCTTTATTTTATTGTTTTCATTTTAATTTAATTCAGTTATTTCTTTACATTCCTCTAAGTAAAATTGGCTTTTTAGTGCTCAAATATTTTATGCAGCTAAGCATTCTTTAGAGTCCATAAACCAACTACAGGAGTAAAAAAGAAGTACATATGTTTTTAATGATTGCACTTTTTTCACTGTTCCAATATATGGGTATTCCAATCTTCATTCTTGATGACAGTTTGCAGTTCTTAAGAAGAGCACCAAGAATCTTAGAATGATTTGTCTTGGAAAGGACCTCCAAAAGTCATCTAATCCAACCCTCTTGCAGTGGGCAGGGATATCCTCCACTAGATCAGGTTGTGCAGAGCCTTGTTGAGTATGATTTTGAGTTTCTCCAGGCATGGAGTCTCAACTACATCCCTGGGCAACCTGTTCCAGTGTTCCACCACCCTCATGGTAAAGAATTTATTCCTAACATCCAGTCTAATCCTACTCTTTAATTTCCAACCATTGCCCCTCCTCCTATCACTACAGGCCTTTTTAAACAGTCCCTGTTTAGCCTTCTTGTAGGCCCCCTTCAGTTACTGGAAGGCCACTAAAATGACCCTTTGTGCTTTCATCCAAGGCTTACTACATGCACTGTTTGCATTAACAGGTCCATTCACTTTGGCCTCAGCACAGACCCATTACACACAAATAAATCCATATTTCTTTGGGGCTCATTAAACTGATTAACTGCACCTGACTATTGTAAAGTTGATACCTAGATATTAGGATTTTTTTTTCACACAGTAGGATGAAAGAGCTTGAGTTATGTGAAATAAATGTATGTCCATGAAGTGCAATAATCCATTACCAAACTCTCTCATTTTTCACTTTCATAGAATCACAGAATCAACCAGGTTGGAAGAGACCTCCAAGATCAGTGTTTTGGCATTTGAAGCTTTCTTGGATTAAAAAACTATTTATTGGCTAAAAATACAGACTTTACCTATCAGCTTTGCAGTTGTGTGTGACTTTTCTGCCCAGTTGAAAAGTCAGTGCAGAATGCATGAAATGCTGTGCTTGCATTTCAGGCCACTAAACCCACGCTGAATGTTGAGCTACTGAAACCATTAACATAAAAGAAATCACAGACTTAAAAAAAATTAAAATCTTCCTTATATGCAAGGCTAAATCATTTCAGAACATTCTTGACTCTGCCTGTCCTTCAGTACTCTCACAAAATATTGATGCAAAATCAAATCACAGTTAGTCTTTGAGTCTTGGATTTTCAAAGCAAACATGCAACGTTAGCCAAAAAAGACTGTGCCTTAAAATAGACATCTTTAACACACAGCTCAGAGAAATGTTTTGGCCACAGTCTCACTGTAAGGGTGAAAAGATTATTTTCAAAGGCATAATAAATTCTCTTTGTTTTGCTTACTCTTCCTTAAATCACATGCCCTTAAAATAAGACCTACTGCCTTCTTTCCTCCTGAGCTGCCTGATCTGTATCACGAAGCAGCAATGCTTTGGGGCATTTCCCATTTGACAAAATTAACTGCTCACTGCTCCAAATCCCATTTACAGCATGACAGAATAAGGAGATTCAAAATCCACTGTTTTAAGTTATTGATGTTATTTTCTCTCCCACACTCTGCCCAGCTGAAACGCAGAACGCTGGCAATATCCACAGGCTCAGCTTCACGGAAGCTGCTGAAGCTCTGAGGTTTCTTTTTTTTACCTTCAGCTGAAAAATTAGTCCCATGGAGAATTAAAGCAAAAAGGATCAGAATCTAACTCAGGCACAGCTTTTGTTCGGGCACTGCACATATGCCAGCAAAGCTGTTGGAAAAGAAAGTTAAACACAATGAATGTTAATGTCTCTGTGTACCCTGAAATCCCTTCTGGCACTCGTGCTTCTGTTACAATGGATTTACCTGAAACGTGAAGATTGTGCCAAATTTTACAAGCCACAAACCAAACAGGACTGCAAAATGCCCTGCTAGTCTGGGAAGCCAGGTGTGAATACCAGAATGAAGGAGGAAACACTGCCATGCAAACTGTTTGGGAAATGCAAGGCAGCCAGCACTGGCACTACTGCTTCTAGGCGCTCCCAGGTGATGCCAGACGTGGGCTTCCCTACAGTCAGCTGCAGCAAGCTGAGATGTTAAAGCTTTCCCCTTCATCCATGCTAGTGTAACAGTTTCAGAAATACCTCTGGAATTTCTGATGGGTCTTCACCTTAGGGGCAACAGAATCACAGAATGTCAGGGGCTGGAAGGTACCACAAAAGCTCATCCAGTCCAACCTCCCTGCCACAGCAGAATCACCTACACCAGATCACACAGGAACACATCCAGGCAGGTCTTGAATATCTCCAGAGAGAGAGACTCCACAAACTCCTGGGCAGCCTCTTGCAGTGTTGTCACCCTTACAGGGAAAAAAATTCCTCCTCATGTTTCTATGGAACTTCCTATGCCTCAGCTCCCACCTATTGCCCCTTGTCCTGTCATTGGGCATCACCAGCAGAGCCTGGCTCCATGCTCTTGGCATTCACCCTTTACATCTTTGTAAACACTCATGAGGTCCTCTCTCAGCCTCCTCCTCTCCAAGCAGCAGAGCCCCAGCTCCCTCAGCTTCTCCTCATAACAGAGATGTTCCATTCTTAATCATCTTTGTGGCTCTGTGTTGGACTCTCTCAAGCAATTGCCTGTCCTTCTTGAACTGGGGGGCCCAGAACTGGACACAGTACTTGAGAAGCAGCCTCACCAGGGCAGAGTAGAGTAGGAGGAGAACCTCTCTCAACCTACTAACCACCCTCTTCTAATACACCTCAGAATGGCATTGGCCTTCTTGGCCACCAGAGCACCTTGTCGACTCACGGTCAACTCCCACCCACTAGGACCCAGAGGTCCTTTTCCCTTTCACAGCTTCCTGACAGGCCATGCCATTAAGGGCAGATACTTAAACCTCTTTACAAATTGCTTCACAACATCCCTGTCAACGGAGAGGTATGTTTTATAGTAGGGGAAATTAAACACCCCAGGGGTGAAAGGACACGTTCAAAGAAAGGTTTACAGGCATAAACCCCAGATGATGATCATGAGGACACACCACATGATCAGCCATTCCCTGCCTGCACACAGAGCTCTTTCAAAACCCAAAGACCTTCTGCTCCCTCTTTAAACAAGGGTCAGTTTCAGAAGGACTTGCAAACTGTTTCATCACTTCTCCGGGAGTGCCTGCACGAAATGCATCGCCGTGCAGTGGAAGATGTGCTGTTACCTTCGCTTATGCAGGCAGCGTCTCCTGTGCAAGATGAACCCACCAACCCCCTTGTTAGAGCAGGTTCACCTAGAGCACAGTGATGTGTCCAGGTGGGTTTACAGAAACTCCAGAGGAGACTCCACAACCTCTATGAGCAGCCAGGCTGAGGATTCTGGCACCCTCCAAGTAAAGAAGCTTCTCCTTAATTTTAAGTGAACTCTTCTGTCTGTTCCAGTTTGTGCCTGCTGCCCCTTGTTCTATCACTGGGAACCACTGGAAGTGAACAGCCTCTCACCCTCTTGACCTTTACATATTGATCAGCATTGAGAAGGTTCTTAAGACTGGACAGGTTGCTCAGCCTTCCTTGTAGGTGAGATGCTCCCGTCCCCTCATCATCTTTGTGGCCTTCTGTTGGATTCTGTCCAGTAGTTTCCTTTTCTTCTTGACCTGGAGAGCCCAGAATTGTACACAATATCCCAGATGTGGCCTCGCTAGGGCAGAGCAGAGGAAGAGGAGAACCTCCCTTGACCTGCTGGCCATCTGGTTTAGAGGGTGGCAGCAGCAGCCATTCTGCACTTAGTCCAGCCAGCAGAGCCTTAACATCGCCCATGCTGTGGCTGCAGCTCACACAGACACACCAGATGCATGGTGAAGTGCTTGGCTCTGGTGCTGCTGCTGGGCTGCACACCTCACTTGGCAGCTCAGGACATGCCCACACGGGGCAAGGGTGAAGCATGGCTGAACTCACGGTGTCTAGGCTGGCTTTAGAGGAGGAGCTGCATAACTCCTTAGTTATAGCTGGTAAAGGTTTACTCCCTGTGGCAAAAGCTAGCATAATGTAGGCAGCATGACACCACTCAGCTGACATCTCTCAGCACCTCCAGCTAATACCCTGTGCTGACCTAAACCTGACGAAGGATCATGTTATCAGGGCTGCATTGTGAGCAATGATCTCAGCGCTGGGCAGCTCAGATGCTCAGAAGAGATTTAACCACAAATTGCTTTTACTTACAGAGCAGTAATTATCCTTACAAACTGGTTGTTTTAAGAGATAAAAAACACAAAGCACACAACAGCAAATAAAAAGCAAAGTACCAGATAAGAGCAAAGTTAACAAACACGATGGAGTCATCCTCTGTGACCTTTACAAATACCACTCCATTCTCTCACACAATGAATTTTAAATGGAAAAACACAGTTCCTCATAGAATCCTCTCAGCACCTTCACCATGAAGACAACGGAGGCATAAATAGCTCCTCAGTGTAAGGAAAGAAAATACCACCAAAGCTCAAATTGGAGCAGATGAGTTTCTGCCTGGGGAAGCTACTGGGCACTCTCTGGGTGGGCAAGATCGATTGCCAATGCCTGCACTGAAAAATCTTGCTGCCATTTGGCAGCACCATCTAAATCCATGGGCTCCTGCCTCGAGAGGAGCAGGAACTGATGCTGACTCTTTCTTTTGCTGACAGATGCTTGGGTGCTGGAGCATTGGAACCTTCCCACAGAACCAGAAATCACAGGCGTGAGCAAGGTGCTGCCACTCGCTTCTGACCCAGCTATCCTGCAAGATTCTGTGTCTCTGTAGTTTGGAAGTTGGTTGGAGTACCAAACCTGGACCAATTGGTAGCTCTGGACTTTTTCTGAATCAGAAGTGGAAAGCTAGGTACAACTAAAGCAGGGGGGGAATAGAATCATAGAATAGTTTGGCTTGGAAGGGACCTCAAAGCTCATCCAGTTCCAACCCCACACCATAGGCAAGGACACCTCCCACTAGAACAGGTCGCTCAAGGCCTCATCCAGCCTGGCCTTGAACACCTCCAGGGAGGGAGCAGCCACAACCTCCCTGGGCAACCTGTGCCAGTGTCTCACCACCCTCACTCTAAAGAACTTCTTCCTAACATCCACTTTAAACCTCCCTTGTGCCAGCTTAAACCCATTACTCCTCATCCTGTCATTACAAGACCTTGTCAGTAGTCCCTCCCCAGCCCTCCTGTAGCCCCCTTCAGATACTGGAAGGCCACTCCAAGGCCTCCTCGGAGCTTTCTCTTCTCCAGGCTGCAGAGCCCCAACTCTCATAGCCTGTCCTCATAGCAGAGCTGCTGCAGCACTCTGAGCATCTTCATGGTCTCCTCTGGACTGGCTCCAACACTTCCATGTCCTTCTTGTGTTGGGGGCTCCAGAACTGCACACAGGACTCCAGGTAGGGTCCGAGGAGAGTAAAAGGGCAGAATCCCCTCCCTTGCCCTGCTGCCCACACTGCTCTTGCTGCAGCCCAGCACACAGCTGCTGTCTGGGCTGCACATGCACACTGCTGGCTCATGTTGAGCTTTTCATCAACCCAGACCCCCAGGTCCTTTTCCTCAGGGCTGCTCTCCAGCCATTTGGCACCCAGCCTGGAGTTGTGCTTAGGATTGCACCAACATTGTTGAGTGAAGAATAACATCAAAGGGTAAGTAATGGAAAAATAAACAAGCTAGCAAAGGAAGCACTAGGACAAGGAGCAGTGGTTTTAAACCAGAGAAAGAGAGATTTAGATTGGATGTTAGAAAGAAGTTCTTGACTGTGAGGATGGTGCAATACTGGAACAGGTTGCCCAGGGAGGTGGTGGAGGCCCCATCCCTGGACACATTTAAGGTCAGGCCAGATGGAGCTCTGAGCAACCTCATCTAGTTGGGGATGTCACAGAATCATAGAATCAGTCAGGGTTGGAAGGGAGCACAAGGATCATCTAGTTCCAACCCCCCTGCCATGCCCAGGGACACCCTACCCTACATCAGGCTGCACACAGCCTCAGCCAGCCTGGCCTTAAACACCTCCAGGCATGGGGCCTCAACCACCTCCCTTGGTAACCCATTCCAGCCTCTCACCACTCTCATGCTGAACAATTTCCTCCTCACATCCAGTTTGAATCTTCCCATCTCCAGCTTTGCTCCATTCCCCCCAGTCCTGTCACTCCCTGACAGCCTCAAAAGTCCCTCCCCAGCCTTTTGTCGCCCCCTTCAGATACTGGAAGGCCACAAGAAGGTCACCTGGGAGCCTCCTCTTGTACTGTGCTCCTCTGACCTTGCCCGTCCTTTACTACAACAAATTGCGATTCATCTTTTGCTTTGCACACTCTGGTGTGTGACTTACTGGCTTAGAGGTAGACTTAGATTTTTTGCTTAAGGTGGAAATTAGGTCCAATTGTCCAAGTGATAGCTCCTGTGCCAGCTATTACCCATGGGATAACTCCATCTGGTCTCCTGCCTTTCCTCTGAAGGGTAGTTTGAGCAGTGCAAGCTACTCCTGTTGCCAAATTCCTTTTCCAGCAGACAGCAAATGCTGAAAGCCCAAATTGCTGCTGCTAAATCAGATTAAGAAAAGGCAGTAGAGCTGGAGGAAGACACTGCACCTTCTGCCTGGACATGACTTGGAGTAAAGAGGAAAGCTTCTGCCACCTTGACGTAGCTTAATCCAGTTTATCAGGTTGGATCCTAATTACCTTCACTACTTTCATTCTGGTCATATCCATGTTGCAAGGTCCTGCAATAGGAGTATTTCCTCGCTATATATATTGCCCAATACAAGGAGGTCTCATTTTCAGCCAAGGCCCTTTAGCATTACTGCAGAGCAAACAAACAGTAGAGATTCCATTTGAAAGGTTTTAGCAGTGACAGGTACAGACCTGCAGCACTAATGGTTTTATCTATCAAATGGCACATCCCCACCAGCATCCCTGAGATGAACCCACTGGACCCATGCTGATACAGCCTGTTGCAATGGAGACAGATTCAGCTCCAGTGTGACCCAGCAGCTACAATACTTCTCTTATCAGCTTTTTACTGGCAGACAGAATGTGCTTCTGTTGAGACAGCTTGTACTAAATAAGATCTTGCTTCTTGGAAGTGTGTTTTTCTCAAGCACCCACAGGACCTTCTCCTAAGGAGTGGATGAAGGAACTGGGGTTGTTTAGTCTGGAGAAAAGGAAGCTGAGAGAAGACCTTTTGGCTCTCTATAATTCTCTGAAAGGAGCTTGCAGGAAGGAGAAGGTTGATCTTTTCTCTCTGGTAACAAGTGATAGGATGGGAGGAAATGGTTCAAGTTGTACCAGAGGAGGTTTAGTTTGAAGATTAGAAGAAACTTCTTCCTTAAAAGGGTTTTCAACCACTGGAACAGGCTGCCCACGGAGGTGGTTGAATCCCCAGCCATGGAGGTGTTTGAAAGAGGCAGAGATGTGGTGTTGAGGGACATGGTTTAGCACCAAGCCTTGGCAGAGTTAGAGAATGGCTGGCCTGGATGAGCTCAAAGGTATTTTCTAACCAAAACTATCCCATCTTTCTATGATTTTTGGAGGAAGAATCTATTAAGCAAACAGTAACTGAGCAGACAGGTGCTAGCTGGGCAAGCTCCCATTTCCCTCTTCCATGAATCTATCTTTCACAAATCATGTAGGGACAATAAATGAAAAGTATCTCAGGACTAGGGTACGCCAATAGGATGCTTTACCTTTTTTTACTCTTCTGAAGCAAAATATTTCAGGTAAAAGATGTGTTGGGTTGTTCTGGTTTGTTTTTAAATTCCCAAGTCCTAAAACTATAATTGGAAGAGATGTGTTAGGAGAGAAAAGTCTAGAAAAGCCAGACAGGAAAACTGCTGTTACTCTAGAACAGTTTAATTTCCTAGGCTCTGTCTTCCAGCTCAATAACTGGAGGTAGTTGTTGCAGGATGTTTTTCCTACAGACCTGCCAACCCATGTTAATGCATCTGACCATGACAGCAAATATTTACATGACCTTTTTGCATGTTGGCTGCTTTGCATACACTGTAAGAAGACAAGATAGGGAAAATTTCTTTAAGCTGACTGAATACATTAAAGCTATACTCAGTCTTAAGTTGAAACGCAGTTCCCAGGGAGTTTCTCTCCCATGAATTAAACTGAAGATCCTGCTGACTTCATTAGGCTTGAATCATGCCCTAAGGAATCAGGGAGGGCAGTAGCAAGGCTAACAAATCACAGGCTGCTCTTGTAAAGTCTGCAGCCATTCACACATCTCCTGCCTGCTTTAACATGCCTATTCTAATTTCTAGCTCATAAATGGTAAACAACAATTAATTACCAGCAATATAACAACATAACTCTACCTTTAGCATTGCTATTTCTCTGTGTGAGCCTTACAGCACACTGCATACACATGTAGAGAGAGTTATTTCTGCTGCTGGGTGATAGCCACCATGTCACTGTCCCACTGCAATTACAACACTGTCTTTTAGCAGCCTTTGAGAAGCACCTGCAAGAAATGCTATCAAAATCAGCAAGAGCATTTCCATAGAGGGTGGCAGCAAACTAATTAGTCAGATACTAAAATCAGGGCCTGATAACAACTGCAGGTTAGGGAGCTAACAAATAATATTTGGAATGCTGCATGGTTGCTTAAGGCTCTCCACATGCCAATCCTTAAGGGCCTGTGTAATTTACTTCTGTAAGTAATCCTCCAAAGGCAAATAAAATGCAAATTTTGGCAGGTATTTCTGCAGAGGCCTTTCCATGCTACTTAATTTTAGGCAGAGGTTTACCAACAAGAAGCCCAGTCATCCTCTATTCCTTATCCATCTGGACTGGAGCTGCCAGGAGTCCTGGAAGAGAGACCAGAAGGTGCCTGCAACCCTCGCGCCATAAAGTTTCATCCTCCTCAGTGACTTCTCAAACCCAAATCCTTGTGAAGATATGGAAATCCCTCCTTGTACTACACTCTTCCTCAACCCAGCATCAAGCCCTGGATGCACACAGCCTGATTCTGCGGGAGCTGTTTCTGCAGCTGGAGGTTGTGATCATGCCCTGCTCTCAGGGGGCTGCCACCCATCACATCAAGCACCCCCAGCTCCTTTTCTGCCAGACGGTTGCCAGCCACACTGCCCCAAGCCTGTAGCATTGTTTGGGGTTGTTGTGGCCCAAGTGCAGGACCTGGCCTCACTGAAGCCCATGCCATTGACACTGGCCCTATCCAAGTCCCTCTGCAGAGCCACCCTACCTTCCTGCAGGTCAACGCTGCCACCCAACTTGGTGTCATGTGCAAACTTACTGCTGACACACTCTACATCTTCATCAAGGTCATCAATGAAGATGTTAAACAGCAATGGTCCCAACACTGAGCCCTGGGGGACACCACTTGTGACTGGCTGCCAGTTGGATTTAACTCCATTGACCGCCACCCTTTGGGCCCTTTTGTCCAGCAGTGCTTTATCCAGCAGAGCTGTGCTTGTCCAAGCCATGAGCAGCCAGTTTTACTTATTTCCTAAGAAGAGAAATATTTTCATGAAGTCCTCAGCAGTTTCCTGTTTGTTTTTTTCATTTGGTTGGTTGGTTTTGGTTAAAAAAACCCAAACACTTCCATTGCACTGCTGGAAGCAAACCCAACCTTAACAGGGCCACAAAGAGGCTCAAAAGTAAAGCTGCCAACCATTGCTCATGGTGCTGTTAGAACACACTGGCAGAAAAGACAGAAAAGGCATTATTGGAAGAGAAATACACTGGAAAAGCTCAGCTAAAATGGAACTATTTCAGGATCATTTTTAGACTGCCCTGTTAAAGCAAATTATTTCATGGCATCACAGAATGTTAGGGGTTGGAAAGGACCTTGAAAGATCATCCAATCCAACCCCTGCCCCTGCCCCAGCAGGATCACCTATACCAGATCACACAGGAAATGCTATGAATAGTTCCTGGAACAACCTGAAGATGACAGCCTGTGGAGTGCTGACAATTTATTACCTCCTATTTGGCTAGTGTGATGATCCCTTCAGCCACACACACAGCTGTGACCCTTCCCTTCCTGTGAGGCAGAAGAGAAGAGGATGATCATATGACTCCAGTTTCAAATCTAGAAACTCTCAACTGAAATGTTTCATATCACATTGCTTCTCTCTATTTCCTCCCCGCCCCCCCACCTGGTGTTTCTCCCTGCATTCAGCCTGTTCATGCTGAGATAAGCCAGGGTCCCTTAACTTCCAGCTGGCTGAGTCTAGTCTGAGTGAATTCACTGTGTGTGTGGGTGCAGGTAACTCCCAAACCATCACAGGAGTCTTCAAAATTTCACCCTGAAGAGCCTGACATCCTGAAGATCAGCAGTGTTGCTCCAGGAGCTAATGCAAGCAGGGATCAGTCCCTTGTCCCCACTCTCTGCCCCACTTGCCAGCTCTGAGGGTGGCAGTGACCCCTTTCAGCCGAGTTTTCATCTCACTCATTGTGGTTCTTCGGTATCGTAAACCTCTTGACAGACACCGAGATTTCTGAGAACAAAGAAACCACTGTGCTGAGCTTACAAGTGTGGTCTGACTTGCAGCCCATCCCTTGCTTTACGTCACTCAGGATTTTGGGAGATGAGTCTACAGGAAAGCAGCAGTTCAGTTTATTACCTTTGAGCAAAAGCCTGCCTTCCCCAGCAGTGCCCATGCACATCACCTGCCTTCCCGCAGCAGGGCAACTGCCCTCTGCTGTCCTGCTGCACAAAAACCTGCACCAACACCATCCGTCAGCTGAGCACAGCCTCCAACACAAACCCCACCATCAGGAAAGGAGCTCTGGTTCACAGCTGGGCTTAATTCAACCCTGAGACATGGGAAGAATGAGAGCAGCAGAGCTGTCCACCTGCCCTGGCATATCTTCGTGCAGAGGGCAGAGCACTACCCCGAAGCAAAGGGCATCTCCATCAGACATCCGTTCAAATCCTCTGCCTGGAAAGCTAATGCCACACAAATACCAAACCTCTTCTCTAAGAGCTGGCTCTGCCAGGCAAGAATATCTCTAGGTTTCATGCAACTAAGCTGGGCAAAGCTGATAAAGCTGATGAAGAGATGATCAGCAAAAAAGCCTGTCTCTCCTGTCTGAAAATGAAGGTGCAGCAAGCTCCCTGCCACACAGAGCACAGGCATGGCAAAACGTATCTGCAGTACTGGGTTTTAACCTTTGGTCCCAGAGTCTGCATCTTTCTCCTCACCTATCGTGTTCCCAGGACACTTTCAGACCTTATGACAATAATTCCTCCATTCCCCTAAGTTACTCAGTACCTCACACTGAGCTCATGTCCATGGAACAACTTGACCCTAAAAATAACGTGCTACCAAACTCTTCACTTTTTGAACTCCAAATTATTTGCTATCAACAACTCCCTGATAAGAGGCTGGAATGAGGTGGGGGTTGGTCTCTTCCCCTGGGTAACAAGTGATAAAACAAGAGCAAACAGCTTCTAGTTGCATCAGGGGAGGTTTAGGTCAGATATTGTGCTAGTTTGAGCCTAGCTGGGATATTTTGGTGAGAAGAATTAGATTACAGGCTGTGAAAAGGAAACAATGGTGATGTCTACTTCACTCATAGGCCTGCTGAGATGTACAAGAACAAGAACACAAACATAGATAACAGAGTTGCTCTTGGGTTCAGGGGCTGCATGAACTTCTCTCTCTAACTGTCTGTGTGACTAATCCTTCTGCCTCCTAACCCCTCTGGCTGACCCCCTAAACTCACCTTGAATGTAAGGCAAAGTCTGGGGTAAGGCAGAGGGGTGGGAAGGAGGTGGAAGGGTGGTTGAGAGCCCCTCCTAGGGACTCAGGTTTCTGGGAGGGCTGCTGTGTTTCTGTATTACCTTTTAACTTGTATGTTTCTGTATATATTGTGCTAAGCTGTAAATATAAAGCTTCATTCTCAAACTTCCAGATCGGCTGAGTGTAGTCTGGGTGATTTTCTGAAGTGTGTGGAGGGAGGGTAACACCCAAACCATCATAGACACCAGGAAAAAAACATCCTCACTGCAAGTGTGGTCAGGCATTGGAACAGGCTGCCCAGGGAGGTGCTGGAATCATTATCCCTGGAGATGACCTAAAACCATGTAAGGCACAGTGCTTCAGAACACGGTTTGGTGGGCATGATGGTGGTGGACTGACGGTTGGACTCAATGATCTTAGAAGTCTCTTCTGACCTTAATGCTTCTATGAGTCAATGATCCAACTTAAGAACTCTTTGGAATGCACAAGTGGAGGGGAGAAGGAGCAACGCAAGGTCTTACCCAGTGATCTCTCCTTCGTCTGGTTTGCCGACCGCACCACGGGAAGACTTGCGCGCGTGCGGCTGCCCCTCGAGAAGGGCGTTGGAGAATCGCCCTCGGACATGGCCTCTAGGGAATCAGCAGAAGCTTCAGAGAGGTGTTCTGTCTGGTCACCCAACGCGTGCTGCGGGCTCTGGCACGGCTTTGGGCTTCTCGTCTGCAAAAGAGAGTATTTCATTATTGGTATACTGAAACTGGAACGGATCGGGGGTGGAAGACAAACAGGAAGCAGCAGGAAGAAGTTCAGACTTCTTCAAACATGCTGAAGGTCACTTCTGTGCAGGTTATTGTGCTGGTTTGAGGCTAACTGGAGTATTTTAGTAAGAGAAATGAGATCATTGGTTGTGAAAAGAAAATAACAATGAAGTCCATATCCTTCACTGGTTTGCTGAGAGGGATAAAGAGCCAAAATGTAAACAATCACTCTCACCCGGGGCTGTGTTGCTGGATCTATTCACTTCCTTTTAACTCTGCTCTAATCTCTCTCCACTAACAAGTAGCACGTAAGCTTTGCTGGCTTTAGGCTTTGTTTGCCTGGCTGGGAAGGGAGATAGAGAGGAAGAAAGAGGGGGGTGGCTTTGAGCCCTTCTGGGCAGTTTCCATTGTGCAGGAGGGAGTTTGGATTTCTGTATCATTTCTAATTTGTATGGAACTGCAAACACTTGTAAATAGATTGTGTGTATATATATGCTTGTAAATTTTGCTCTCCACTAACAAATATCAAGTAAGCTTTGCTGGCTTTTGGTTTTGTTTGCCTGGCTGGGAAGGGAGAGGGAGAAAGAAGGGTTGGCTTTGAGCCCTTCTGGGCAGTTTCCTTTGTCCAGGAGGGAGTTTGGATTTCTGTATCATTTCTAATTGGTATATAATTGCAAATACTTGTACATAGATTGTGTATATATATATTATAATATATTGCTCCTTCCAAGCAGTCTGAGCTAGTCTGGTAAATTTCAGTAGTGTGGGAGGGAAGAGTTCCTAACTCACCTCAGTTATATAGGAAAATAGTGTCCTTGGGTACTCTGCTGTATTTTTTATCCTTGCACACCTACACTGCAAATTTTGCTGCTAACAAGGCCCTGAGGATAAGACATGTGCTGAGGAGATGTATGGTAATGCCACTCCTTGCTGCTCGAACGACCACTATAGCACAGACATATTCATACACACAGTTATGTGGACAAGAAATCCTCTGAGAAGGAATACTGTAATGTAGCTGTAAGTTACCAATCTCCTCAGTATATATTCTGCTGTGCCAGGTCAGGCAGCACAGCCAAAATAAACATCCAGGATTTCTAGCTGAAATCACTAATTATTAGTTTGCTTGTATCAGCAAGTAAAACCAGCAAGATGCATCAGCATACATCAGAAATGTCTTCATTAACTGCCCAAATTATCCATGGTTTTTACTGGGCACTCATGGCAGCATATTGCTAAACACAGTATCTGCAAACAGCTGACTCTCAGGAGGGGAGAGAAATGCTTTAACTTGGGCAGTCATTTCTACTGATTAACCACTGTAGAAGTTACACCTAATAAAACCATACTCAATAGAAGACACAGTGCCCTGGGTTGTTGGTTTTTTGCTAACTCTAAGTGACACCCTAAGTGCTTTCTAGAAAGAGATGTTGCTTTAAGAAGCATACTCAGGACTGTTTAGTGATGCTCCCTTCAACCACACACTATTACTGCTTTGGAAGAATAATTTTCCAGCCTCTTAAGCAAACTCTGTGTCACAACAAAGAGGAAGAGACACCATGCAAGCAGCAACTCAAAGCAAAGCAAGCTTATCCCTTCTCCAAACTAGTGTGTAAGTATCAACTTTATAAAGACCTATAATCAGCACCAGACACAAGATGTCATAAAACAGATGCTTCCCTCTTCCCTATCATTTAAAGTCTGATGCTAGCACATTAAAAAGCCTAATCTCCTGCATTAAAATCACAGAATCATAGAATCAGTCAGGGTTGGAAAGGACTACAAGGGTCATCTAGTTCCAACACCCTGCCCAAAATCAGCTTCAGCTCTAGGTTTGAAGATGCCATCAAGAGCCAGCAAAGATTTTGTTGCTTTCTGGGCAGTCAAGATGTGTACAAATATCTGAGGGGTGGGTGTCAAGTGGATGGGGCCAATCTATTTTTGGTGGTCAGCAGCAATAAGACAAGGAACAGCAACTACAAACTGGAACATGGAAGGTTTCACCTCAACATGAGGATAAACTCCTTTACAGTGAGGGTGACAGAGGCCTGGAGCAGGCTGCCCAGAGATGTTGTGGAGTCTCCTCTGGAGACTCCAAACCCACCTGGATGCATTCCTGTGTGGACTACCCTAAGGGATCCTGCCTTTGCAGGGAGGTTGGACTGGATGATCTCTGTCCCTTCCAACCTCTAAAGGTCTGTGACTCTGTGAATATCTAGAAGGTGTTGATAACATAGCAGCATTTTGGCTACTGCTGAGCAGTGCTCACACAGAATCGAGGTTGCCTCTCCATCAGAACCCAGCTAGAGCCACAGTGTAAACTGCTGTCCTGAGAGGCAAGATAGGGCTGTAGCTCCATTGTGCAGAAGCCAAATGAAAGCAGTGAATGGGACCTGATGGAGCAGGTCCAAAAGAGAGCTTGAACCTGCCCTGGCACAGTCTGAGACTGTGTCCTCTTGTTATGTCACTGATTGCCTGGGGGAAGAGTCCAAACCCACCTGGCTGCAACCTCCTTTCAGGTAGTTGTAGGCAGCAATAAAGTCTGTCCTGAGCCTCCTCTTCTGCAGGCTGCACACCCCCAGCTCCCTCAGCCTCTCCTCACAGGGCTGTGCTCCAGGCCCCTCATCAGCCTTGGTGCCCTTCTCTGGACATGTTTCAGCATCTCAACATCTTTCTTATACTGAGGAGCCCAGAACTGGGCACAGTACTCAAGGTGTGGCCTCACCCATACTAGTACAGAGGCAGAATGACTTCCCTTGTCCTGCTGGCCACACCATTCCTGATACAGGCTAGGATGCCATTGGTCCTCCTGTCCACCTGGGCACACTGCTGGCTCATGTTCAGCTGTCAACCAGTACCCCCAGGTCTTTTTTTGCCTCTCCACTCTCCAGCCACTTTGTCTCCAGCTTCTAGTACTGCATGGTGATTTTGTGGCCAAAGCACTTAGCCTTGTTAAATCTCACAGCATTAGACTGTACCCATCTATCCAGCCTGGCACATGAAGGACCATTGCCACAGCACAGGAGCTCTTTCTACTGCAACAGTAATAGTCCTTCCTCACATTAATGTCAGACCCAAATTATGGATGTCTGAAGGAAGGATTTGCTTTTCCCAAAGATATCCTCTTTGAGTTCTCACATTAGCAGAGCTACAGGGTTTTACTTGTCTGGACCTTCTATTAGAGGCAGCTCTCCCTTGGAGAGAAAGTGAGTACTGCCCTCATGCTCTTATTCTCAAGCATTTATTCCAACAATGTTTCCCATTCTAACAATGTCTCAGAAAAGCCAAATGCTTGTACAAACAGAGGCTCCTAGGACATCTGTGCAGTGGATGTGTTTGGATACCCCCTCTCACTGGGGGCACCAGGGAGGGGGGAGATGATTCAGCAGCTGAATGCAACATAAAACCATCTTTCATGACAAGCTTGTTTTTCTCTGTGTGCCATTTCACCATCATGAGATTAAAACAATGGCATTTTCCTTCCAGACACCATCAGTTGGAAATGGGACCATGCCAGGAGCAGGCACATACCCCTCTCCAGGTTCTCCAGAGCTGAAGGGAGCAGGAGAGCAGCAGCCCACCCAATATCATATAGACTCTGCAGAAGTTATTTCTCCTGTTCCCTGATGCCATTGGGATGTCTCTAGCTTTTATTTCTGTGCTTGGAACACAAACATTTCTCTGTTTGCTGCTCAATCAATGGCAACAAGTTACAAAGCCGGTCCTTGCTCACAATCAGTCTCAGTTTGGTGGCAATAGTAATTTCTGTGGGATGAGTGGCCAGAAGTCTTTCCTCCTTGATAAGGAGAGACACAGTGCCTGAGCCACAGTTGTCCACCATCCTGAGCACTGAACCAAGGCACCCCACTTGCCTGTAGCATCTCAGACTTTGAGTCATAGAAACCACCTTTAAGATCGTCAAGTCCATCTGTAACCCAAACTGCCACGACCACTTAACCATATCCTGAAGCACCACATCTACAGCTTCTTGAACACCTCCAGGGGTGGCGACTCCACCACCTCCCTGGACTGTCTGTTCCAACACCTCAGCTCTTCCTCAGTAAATTTTTCCTAATGTCCAATCTAAAACTCCCCTGGCACAACTTAAACTCATTTCTTCTCATCCTATGGCTTGCTACTTGGGAGAAGGGATCAACACCAACCTCACTAAAACCTCCTTCCAGGTAGTTGTAGAGAGCACTAAGATCTCCCCTTAGCCTCCCCATGGCTGCTCCTTGTATGACATGCCCTCCAACCCTTACCAGCCTAAGAATGATATAGGTTGGGCATTATCAAGTTCAGTCATTGACCTAACACAACCATGCTCACTAAACCATGGCTGAAGTCTACTTGTTTTCTGAACACCTCCATGGATGGTGACTCCACCATCTCCATGGACATTGGTCTGAAAACTCTTTCAGTAAAGAATTTTTTCCTAATCTCTAACCTAAAATCTCCCTGGCACAATTTCAGGCCATTTCTTTCTATCACCTGATTGCCCCCTTCTACTCCACTCTGGCGAGACCCCACATGGAGTACTGCATCCAATTCTGGAGCCCCTATTGCAAGAGACATATGGATGTGCTGGAAGGTGTCCAGAGAAGGGCCATGAGGATGAGCAGAGGGCTGGAGCTGCTCTGCTATGGAGACAGAGAGAGTTGGGACTGTTCAGTCTAGAGAAGAGAAGGCTCCAGGGAGACCTTACTGTGCCATTCCAGCATCTGAAGAGCATTACAAGTAAGCTGGGGAGTGACATTTTAGGCTGTCAGGGAGTGATAGGACTGTGGGGACTGGAAAAAAACTAGAAGTGGGTAGATTTAGATTGTGTTTTAGGAAGTTCTTCACCATGAGGGTGCTGAGACACTGACACAGGTTGCCCAGGGAAGTAGTGGAAGCCTCATCCCTGGAGGTCTTTAAGGCCAGGCTGGATGTGGCTCTGAGTAGCCTGATCTAGTGTGAGGTGTCCCTGCCCATGGCAGGTGGGGTGGAGCTAGATGATACCTGGGGTCCCTTCAGCCCTGACACTTCTTTGATTTTATGATTCCACACTAGGCAGAAGAAACCAAATTCCCATCTTAGCTCCAGTCTCAGGGAGTTGTAGAGAGCAATGAGGTCTCCCCTCAGCCTCCTCTTCTCCAGACTAAACAACCCCATTTTAATCAGCAGCTCCTCACCAGACCCAGTGGTTATTTTAGTGACTTCTATGAATTCATCTGAAAGCAGAACTCTCTGCTTACAACAGGATCGTTACCAGCACTCTTTGTACTCTCTGATGCTGACTCCAATTTCTTTCACCTAGTGGATAAAAACCCGTGTCTAATGATGTGTCAGAATCTATCTGCTGTATTTTTGGGTTGGAATGATATTCAAATCATCCCAAAAATCTGCACGTTTTCCCAGGAGCCTTGCTAGCTTCTGTCGGTGGCCAGCTGCATGCTCCCTGCTGTGGCAAGCTGCCAAAACTCCTTTCTTTTAATCCTGAGTGCTGGGAATCATGGAGCAGGACATCCACAGACAGCTGACTCCTGCTTGATCTGTACTAGATCATGGCTCAGCCTTCAGCAGGGTGATCCCCAGAGTTAGCAGAGGTTTTTTTCCCCTGAAGCTCTGTTCTAAATGCCTGCCACGAAGCACCGTTTTCCACTTCTGATTTCTATCTGCATGCACCCGGATAAAGCCAAGCCTGTTTTTCAGGAAAGCTAGGTGTTTACAGCAAAGACATTCATTAGAGGCAATAAAAGCTGTAGGTGCTCAGCACTTAGGCTTGCCAGACTTCTTATGCAGATGTTTAATTAGAGGAACTTGCGTTTGAAAATACTGCCCTAAGGAACTCAGCAGCCCCTCTAAGGGCAGCTTAATTGGTCCAGACAAGTCCAGATTAAAATACGCAACATGCTGGGGCACCTCTTTGCAGCACATCACATTTCAGGAGGAAAAAACAAGCCATGTTACAGTGCAAAAATATTTCTCAGCATGTTTCTGTCCAGGTTTGAGGGTTTTTTTCCCCCCCTCTTTCTACAAATAGCATCTGGAGATTTTAGGGTAGAACCTGAAGTAAAAGGACAATCAAAATTAAGAGTACTAAAAAACTAATTAACGAGCAAAAGCAAATCACACCGAATGAAAGATATCTTTCAGCCTGAGCCAAACCAGCTCCCTGCTTTAATATTTCTCTGATATGAAGTATTTACTCATCTGTGACAGCCAAATTTAAAGAGTGACTGATCATCTCACTATTCCTCCCCACCCCCATGAAGGCTTCTATGGCTTCAGCATCAATTTTGCTCCCAGCTAAAAGCTCTTCTTTCACAGCCTCGCTTATAGTCTTGCCTCATAGCTTCAGTTTATTAGGAACTTTGTTTAAAATAAGTTATCCGTAAATTCCAACCTGGACATCAATATTTGTCTTAATTAAAATCTTATGGCAGTTTCAGTTGGAAGCTATTTCTCTTTTCCCTCCTAAAAAAGCCTACTTGTGAAGTATCCAGGAGCCAGCACGACCCCCTCGCTGCAGCCGGGAGATGGCTGCGCTCCATCAGCCGCGGGTGAGGTTAACTCCTACCTGCACAATCCCCCACAACTGCCATGAGAACTCCCAAGATGAAAAGGGTTGATTTACACAAAAATTGTCATTATGCTGATTAAAGGGGAAAGATCTTCACATGCTTAAAACCACATGCAAAAACAAGGGGGGGAATATATGCACACACACACACCCCCCCCAGATGCCTAAAAGTACCTAGAGGATACTGCGTTCTGAGTCAAGAAAATGAGTCTCTACCCATCCCTCTTCTCCCACACATATCCCTAAGGAAAACAAGAGGAGGGTCTGGTTTTGTGCTGTTTCCCGAAGCGGTGTCACACCACGCAGCAGCCCTGCAGAACCTGTTTGTGTCTCTGCGAGCTAAGAAGGAGCTCTTCCTCATCACGCTCCTTAAAAAAGCAACGGAGGGAGGAGAACAGAGAGAGGCAGCGACACAAAGGCAGCCGAGTGGGCTCGCAGGCTTGGGGGCAGGGTGTGAGCTGCCCTCGGTGTGGGCCAGCCCAGTGGGCGCTGCCAGCCTCCAGCAAGAACAAACAGCCTGGCGAGGCAAGAGGGAGGCAGAGCTGCCACCGCCGCTGGCACACCCACGCCGGCATCAGGGCTTATTTTTAGCCGCTGCTCATGGCAGCAAATGTGTGGTGAAGCACCGATGAGCCAGCTGTGTGCTGGCCTGCGTCAAAACAAGTGTGGCCAGCAGGATGAGGGAGGCGATTCTGACCCTCTGCTCTTCTGAGACCCCACCAGTTCTGGGGCTACCAGCGCAAGAAGGACATGGAATTGCTGGAGTGGCTCCAGGAGGCCACGAAGATGATTAGAGGGTTGGAGAACCTCCCCTATGGGGACAGGCTGAGAGAATTAGGGCTGCCAGTGGCATCCTGGCCTGCATCAGGAATGGTGTGGTCAGCAGGAGCAGGGAGGTCATTCTGCCCCTGTACTCTGCACTGCTTAGACCACACCTTGAGTACTGTGTTCAGTTCTGGGCCCCCCAGTTTAGGAGGGACACTGAGATGCTTGAGCGTGTCCAGAGAAGGGCGACGAGGCTGGGGAGAGGCCTTGAGCACAGCCCTACGAGGAGAGGCTGAGGGAGCTGGGATTGGTTAGCCTGGAGAAGAGGAGGCTCAGGGGAGACCTTATTGCTGTCTGCAACTACCTGAGGGGTGGTTGTGGCCAGGAGGAGGTTGCTCTCTTCTCTCAGGTGGCCAGCACCAGAACAAGAGGACACAGCCTCAGGCTGTGCCAGGGGAAATTTAGGCTGGAGGTGAGGAGAAAGTTCTTCCCTGAGAGAGTCATTGGACACTGGAATGGGCTGCCCGGGGAGGTGGTGGAGTCGCCGTCCCTGGAGCTGTTCAAGGCAGGACTGGACGTGGCACTTGGTGCCATGGTCTAGCCTTGAGCTCTGTGGTAAAGGGTTGGACTTGATGATCTGTGAGGTCTCTTCCAACTCTGATGATACTGTGATACTGTGAGAAGAGAGGGTTCCAGAGAGACCTCATAGCAACTTTCCAGTATATGAAAGGGGGTACAGGGGAGCTGAGGAGGGACTTTTTACAAGGGATTGTAGTGATAGGATGAGGGAAAATGGCTTTGAGTTGGAAGAGGGGAGACTGAGACTGGAGATTAGGAAGAAATTCTTTCCAGTGAGGGTGGTGAGACACCGGCACAGGTTGCCCAGGGAGGCTGTGGCTGCTCCCTCCCTGGCAGTGTTCCAGGCTAGGTTGGTTGGATGGGGCGTTGAGCAACCTGCTCTAGTGGAAAGTGTCCCTGCACGTGGCAGAGGAAAGTGTCCCTGCAACTAGATCATCTTTAATGTCCCTTCCAATCCAATCTATTCTATGATTTAGTGATTCTTGTTCTGGCACCTGGAGTTAGGCATCTACTGCAAGAGAGATGCTGTGAACCTTTTCCTGCTCCTCCTGCTCCTGTCTTCCAACCTTTCTTGGTGTCCTTTCACTTCTGTTTCCCTTCCTCGAGGCCATCTCCTTGGTAATGGCAGGAGGAGCCTTTCTCCTCTCCACATCTTTGCCTCTACCACCCTTCCCTGTGGTTGGCATGTTTATTGGCCTACTTAACTCCTGGAAAAGGAAATAAACCAAGTTGGGAAGGGACAAATCAAGTGCAAATAAGCTGCTGCACACTCTCTGCATGCTCCAAAGCCCCATTCCTGGCTTGTAGCATGTGTTGGTGCTCCTGAGATCTGCTTGTGACTGCAGTGGAAGCCACTCAGAGGCACACTTGACATAGGTATCCAAAAGTCATTGCACAAGCACTGCCTGGGTGGGCAAAAAGAAGTCCTTGTAGTATACACCCACTATGTATGGTGCTACAAACCACAACGAAATGGAAGAGGAGCTCAGTAGGAAGGCAGGTGAGATACAGGTGACTGCAGAGGTGCACAGTGTAGATAAAAAAAATCATTTTGCAATTTGCAGAACTAAGCTTTTTTTTGCAGGTCAAATACAGGAAATATTTCTTCTTTTGCCTACAGAGCTGTCCTTAGCTTTGCAGTGAGACTTTTGCCCCTTAAGCCAGTTACAAGTATGTATAAATACATAAATAAAGTTAGAACTGAGACAGCTGGTAGGGAACACTTATTTATCTGGGAGCTCCCTCCAAAGTTTGGTGGCTTTGAAAGTATCTAAGACAAGAGTGTGGTCTTCATGTCTATCATGCTATTAAGGGAAAAGTCAGCACTTAATAGTTGCTAAAGGTTGCACATGCATCACACTCCCAGTTGCAATTCATCTAGATCAATGACACTTTGGTGCTGTGAAATACAGAGGGGCAAAAGCATGCAGATCCATATTGATTTGAGAATGCTAGTTGTGGAGCAAGGCACATGTAATTAAAGGGTAACAAACTCAATCCACAGCAGAGTGCAGAAAAAAGAAAGTACAGTACTAACTCTCTGAGAGGATTCAATTTTCATCAAGTACCTTTGAATGTCAAGTTCTGAATGAAGGGAGACCAACATGCACTGCAAAACCTGTGGATCAAAGAGAGAAAAGAAAGGGAGGGGAAGAAATAACTGTTAACAGGAAAAGAAAAATGAGAACAGTAGAAACTGAGAGAATAACCTCTAAAGTACACAGAGGGAGAGAGGGAGAGAGAGGAGAGGAGAGGAAGGGAGGGGAGAGAAGGAGGAAAGGAGGAGAAGGAGAGAGGAAGGAGAAAGGAGGAGGAAAAGGAGAAAGGAGAAGGAGAGAGGAAGGAGAAGGTAAAAGGAAGGAGAAGGAGAGAGGAAGGAGAAGGAGAGAGGAAGGAGAGGAGAGGAGAGGAAAGGAGAGGAGAGGAGAGGGAGAGGAGAGGGAGAGGAGAGGGAGAGGAGAGGGAGAGGAGAGGGAGAGGAGAGGGAGAGGAGAGGGAGAGGAGAGGGAGAGGAGAGGGAGAGGAGAGGGAGAGGAGAGGGAGAGGAGAGGGAGAGGAGAGAGAGAGGAGAAGGAGAGGGAGAGGAGAGGGAGAGGGAGAGGAGAGGGAGAGGGAGAGGGGAGAAGATAGAAGAATAATGATGGAAAGGCACATGTGCCAGGGCACAATATGCTCTATCAATAATTGATATGCAATATTCTCAGAACCCTTGCTGGAGTTGGTGTAGATGTACTACATAGGGTGATGCGTCAAAGAAATGGAGCATGTTCATCTAATATAAGAATTAGTGGCAGAGAGTTGGGCCACACAAACTCAAATATTTATCTAGCAGCCATCCCTGATTCTTCTTAAGAAACGATACAGCTTTTGGCTGGAGTTAGCAGCAGTCACCACACTCCTGCGCTGGTTTCACGCTTAGAGCGGAGGCATGGAATCCTCCAGGGAGAACTCAGAGATACTGTGTCACTCCTGATTACCACAACTTGAAAAAGAATAAAAGACAAACCATGGTATGACTAAAAAGTGCTCAGATCACTCTCTCCATCTGATCTGAAAGAACACAGGATGTGAAAATGTGCTAAAAGGAACTGTTTAAGGGCCAAAAAAAAACCCAACATTTTTTCTTCCCTACATCCCCTGAAGGAGACGCAAATTGGAGGGGGAAATTGCCTCTTGCTGTTTGAGTCCTCGCAGGTGAAGGTGCTGTATTTTCCTTCACCTTCGTTTGCCTGCAGGGTGGAAGTAGAAGAGATTTCGCAGGGTGCTCTAAACAACCTTCTCTGAGCAGTGATTCCTCCTTCAGCCACAGTCAGGCTCTCCCAGGACAACTGCTGCTGCCCCATTCAGAGCATGCAGCTATTCATCCCAGGCAAAGAAATGCAACTGCTTTGCTAACAAGGATGCCATTGTTTAAGAATCTTATTGAGCAAGCAATTATAATGCCAACATCATAATTAAGGGAGCGATTCAAAGAATCTTTTGAATTTTACCAACCCAGAGGATATGAGAGTGGATTTTGGGGACGAGATAAGCAACACAGAGGCAGGCTGTGATTTTTTTTCCTCTCTTCTGGTGATTGGACACGTTGGAAGGGCAGTGGCATTTTATTTCAGGAGAACAATAGATCATTTTTCTCCCTATGATAAATGCATCATTTAGAATTGTTGGAGTCAAATGTGATTTTTACAAATAAGCTATTTATGCAAACACAGTACAAATTAAATGTAGCCTTCCGGCAACAACTGGAGAAGTTCCAATTCCAAACCACAAAGACAAAACAGTCTGTTGCTAATGTCTCAGTAATGCTGGAACTGCAGTAGGGCTTTTCGTGGCTTCATAGTGTCACCACCTCACACAGGCAAACCTGAGAAATTCCATTTGCCCTTCAATTAAACTGTTCTGATTAAAAAGAGAAACAGAAGTTGTGGATGCTCAAAGGACTAAACTCCATCTCAGTGCCAAATACATGAGACCTCCAAAGGAATAAGTGATGCTGCATGTTTGCTTGACATTCAGGCATCACTACACATCAAGACTGCACTTTGGAAGGGACCATTACCCTGCACAACGGCAGCACTGAAAGTGCAACAGTCACACTCCCTCGAGCTACTTAGTGTCCTCAAATGCTGTCACCTCCTGGGGAATTACAACCGTGTCACTTTTCTCTGGACTTTCCTACTCCCAGAGGAAGCAAAACATCAATTCTGACCTAAGGGTGGGTAAGGAAATAAGGATTAAACCAGCAACACCTCTCACCCTTAACCCAGGGGAAATGTTGTCTGTATCCTCATCGTTCCCCCTCCTCTTACCATAACATGGTGTTTATTTTAGCTTTAAAACAAACTGATAGGCGAGGAGTTGCAGTTAAAATAGGCCCAGAAGTCTCTCCCTTCTGTTAGGGGAGTTGATCTGAAATCCCCAGGATGTGAAGCAGGATTAAGAGTTAACATTCTCTAAGAGAACAGTCCTGCAGGACTCAAGGAACCTGCAGAAGCACAGAACCACAACAGCAATGCAGCTGCAGACTTCACCAGCCCCTGCATAAGGCAGAGGCAATGGAGGCTTCCACATGCAAACTTGGGATCACCTACAGAAGACCCAGACATGACAATATGGGAGAAACATAATCAACATCATTACCCCAGCCCACGTGAAAACCTTATTATGAATGAAATCTGAGGACATTTGGGCCTGACTCCAAACCTGAAGAATGGCTTCCTTTGGAGCTTTCCAAAGATATTTCTTCATTTTCTATATTCTTTTCCAAACCCAACATCACACTGATGCCTTCATCAGCGCTCTGATGACCTCGAGGGTATTTAAAGAGGGAAAACAACAATGATCTATTTCTTCCTTTCCTCCTAGGCTGTAGGGAACACTATTTTTTTCCATCTGTGGGCATGTATGTGGATATATATAGTCCACAATGATGGGAAACCAATTCAAGGAGAGTCTTGCAACTTCCAAATACAGCTAGGGTTGCCTACCCCAGGGACAGGTTTCTGGGACAATCTCCCGTCTCCTGCTTCCCTCGCTAACTCTGTGCAAGAGAAGTGAAGCATCAGAACAAATACCTGGCATGAGAGGACAAACAGGATGTTGGGAGCAAATCATACAGAAGATTAGAAAGCCTTGGACTTGATTTACTAAGAAATAAAGAGCTATGGAGCACAGAACATTCTGCTAACGTGCTCAGAGCAACCTCTGCTGGCCAGAAGACAGGAGCTCGTGCCTCTTCCTAAACGGATGTATACAGAGAGATGTATGAGAGGGTGCAGATTACTTGACCAACTTGAAGAGCAGAAGGACAACCAACAAAAGGTAGGCCTGTGCCTATTAGCTGAAAGAATGACAGAGATTTTCACTGTTGGCTACAAAATACTCTCAGAGCAGAGAGGCCTCTGTTAATGTCTTCATGAATTGTGAAAGCAAATAGCCAGACTACAAGAGGGACCAACTCTTGGCCATGTTGGATTGGCACGCAAAGAAACAGCTTAACACAGGCAAGTAGACAGATAAAGGTAATGTGGGAAAAAACAACAACAAAAGAGCACAAGAAATATCCTCTGGAAAATTAGAGACCAAGGAGGAGAGTGGAAATCTGAGCTGGGACACAGAGCACACCTAGCAGTACAGCTGCCGAGCCTTACTGACAGCCAAGTGTGAACAGGAGGGAGAAAGACTTCATTTCAGGAGCCAGCCTTTATGGTAAGAAAAGAGGTACCAGAAAAAAAGGGAAACAGCTGCCAAACATGTGGCTTTTGAACTTTAAACTGAAATGGAGCAAGTGGTGGTTCTGGAGAAAGGTATAGAGAGCTAAAAGTCAAAGGAGTAAAGCAAAGCTGCCAGGAATGCACCGAATGTCATCACATGAAGTCATAAGAAATGCCTGGTGAACACCACTTGTTAAGGTGGTAGCCAAAGGATTGGTGAGCAGTAACATAGGGAGGAAAGGATTAATATCTTGGGGCTGACTGACTGCATTAGTCATTATCCCAGGGCCTTCAAGACAAGGGTGAAGGAACTGCAAGTCTGCCTTGTTGGATCTGCTTGCTAAGCAGATCAAAAGCATTCACCACCTCCAGCAGGATCAGGCATGTTCAGCACTGAAATTCTAAGTCTCCAAAGGAAAGCGCAGATGCTTGAGATGTTTGTGACAGTGATTTAGTAGGAGACATCTGTCCCCCTGAGTCAGTCTGAAACAATGTCACAGAAGGATGTTAGGAGCACAATGTCATCCCACCACAGGAATGCAGCTCTGCTGTTCTTCCCGGCAGTGACCATCCGAGATGCAGTGCTCATTGAGGTACTGAAGTGGAGAAATGAAGGAGCACATCAGGCTTTCCCCTTTTCTTCAGTCTGTGTAATACACCTTTGGATTATGATTCTGATGGGCTCGAAAGGGAACTCCTTCCAAAGACAGAACACAGGATCACAGATGTCAGGGGTTGGAAGGGACCCAAAGAGATCATCGAGTCGAACCCCCCTGCCAGAGCAGGACAAAGCTATCTAACACAGATCACAGAGGAACACATCCAGACAGGCCTTGAAAGTCTCCAGAGAAGGAGATGCCACAACCTCTCTGGGGAGCCTGTCCCAGTGCTCTGGGAACCCTACACTAAAGAAGTTCCCCCTCATATTGAGATGGAACCTCCTGTGCTGCAGCTTCTATCCACTGCTCCTTGTCCTATCCCAGGGAGCAGTGAGCAGAGCCTGTCCCCCCCTTCCTGACCCCCAGCCCTCAGATACATATAAACATTGATTAAATCCCCTCAGTCTTCTCTTCTCCAGACTAACAAACCCCAGGCCCCTCAGCCTCTCCTCATCAGGCAGTGCTCCAGTCCCCCCATCATCCTCACAGCCCTATGCTGGACCTTCTCCAGCAGGTCCCTGTCCCTCTTAAACGAAAGAGCCCAAAACACATTGAACACATCCCATTTATCCTGAGTCACACAGGGAGATGACACAGTTGCTGAGACAAGAAGTGGCTAAAATCAGAGACCTGCACAGGTCCATCATGGAGCAAAGCTGGGCTGGCCAGGACGTTAGGATGCCAATTAGCATTCCCTAGGCGAGATCCTGCAGAGACACGCAATCAGCCGACACAGGAGGGAAATGGTAATGAGAACACAAAGGGATAGAGATGAGTATGTAGATGATGATATACAACTTAACGAGATGCTGACTCATAAGCCCTTTTAAACAGCTTGAAATTGGAGGAAGGAAGTAAGGATCAACTGTCTGTTTCCTGTGCACAATGGTTTTGTGGGGAGGGTGCGTGAAAAATGACGTTCCTCAATGATGCTGGGATGGAAAAAAGTCAGGATGGTAGCTCAGCTGGATTCAGGCCAAAGATGTTCTTCCAACAGAAATTTTAAGCTTACAATTGCCTGCCAAAGAAGGGAAAGGGTGAAGCTTTTTATCACATTGACTACAGGATCAACTGCAAGCAATCTGCAAGACAGCACTTAAACAACTGCAGGAAAAAAAACAAACCCCAAAGATGGTCAATGACAAATGGTTCAAAAGGAAGCACAGAAACAAAAAGATCAGTGAAATGTAAACCAGGGACTACATCAGAGACTAAGAACAAAGGGAAAGGTCTGCACAAAACATTAGGGTTTCTCAAGGGTCAGGATTTACATTTTCCAGCATCTCTGCATCTATACCATCACCCCTCAAAGGGTAAATGTCACAGAATCACAGAATTAACCAGGTTGGAAAACACCTCTGAGTCCTAGCTATCACCTGACCCTTCTAATTAACTAAACCATAGCACTAAGTGCCTCATTCAGCTTCCTTTTAAACACCTCCAGGGATGATGACTCCACCACCTCCCTGGGCAGCCCATTCCAATGCCCATCACTCTTTCCATGAAGAACTTCCTCCTAACATCCAGCCTAAGCCTGCCCTGATGCAGCTTGAGACTGTGTCCTCTTGTTCTATCCCTGGCTGCCTGGGAGAAGAGACCAACTCCACCTGGCTACAACCTCCCTTCAGTTAGTTGAAGAGAGCAATAAGGTCTGCCCTGTCCTTTGGGTCCAGCTTGGTGAACACTACAGCTGAAAATGACACATGTTAACTTAGCAAAATACCTCTCTTGGGTTTTGGAAAGTGGAGTCTCCATTGTTGTTTTTGTCATTTTTGAAGTTTTTGGCCACAAAAAACGTCCTGAAAACTTGTGTCCCACTTAATTTTAGTGAGGATTAAAGCAAAGATAATATTTTATATAACATCACATAATATTTAATAAACTCTGAAATCAGGCAACTAGAACCAGACAGATTTGAAAGCATCTTGAGGAAACCCAGATCATAGCCCAAAAAAATAATTTTTTCAGAGGTGATAAAATAGCTACACCTTTAAGTAAGGAAAATAAAAGTAAAGTATGAAATAAGTCTGGTATTCAAGAAGTGCAGAAGTTCTCCAGGGTCACACAGCATTCCCCTTTCAGCTGCCTCTCCATCCAGGTGGAGATGTAGCAGCCAGGAGGAAAGGGACCTGGGGGTATTGGTAGATCATAGGCTGAACATGAGCCAGCAGTGTGCCCAGGTGGCCAAGAGAGCCAATGGCATCCTGGCCTACATCAGACACAGTGTGGCCAGCAGGACAAGGAAGGTTATTCTGCCCCCGAGCTCAGCACTGCTCAGGCCACACCTTGAGTGCTGTGTCCAGTTCTGGGCTCCTCAATTCAAGAGAGATGTTGAGGTGCTGGAAGGTGTCCAGAGAAGGGTGATGAAGCTGGTGAGGGGCCTGGAGCACAGCCCTATGAGGAGAGGCTGAGGGAGCTGGGGGTGTGCAGCCTGCAGAAGAGGAGGCTCAGGGCAGACCTCATTGCTGTCTGCAACTACCTGAAGGGAGGCTGTAGCCAGGTGGGGTTGGTCTCTTCTGCCAGGCAACCAGTAACACAACTAGGGGACATAGTCTCAAGTTGTGTCAGGGGAGGTCTAGGCTGGATGTTAGGAGGAAGCTGTTGGCAGAGAGAGTGATTGGCATTGGAATGGGCTGCCCAGGGAGGTAGTGGAGTTGCTGTCCTTGGAGGTGTTCAAGAAAAGCCTGGCTGGGGCACATAGTGCCATGGTCTGGTTGATTGGACAGGGCTGGGTGCTAGGTTGGACTGGATGGGCTTGGAGGTCTCTTCCAACCTGGTTGATTCTGTGATTCTGTGAATTCCCTATTTTTGCACAATATTGTGTCTACATTCCAGGTGTAATATCAAGGAAAAAAACACAACAAAACAACTTCTTGCTCACCTCAGATGCCTTACAATATAGAGTTTTTAAAGCAAGAGCCCACAGGGATTTTAATCTTGGCTCTGCCACAGACTCATGCTTAAACATAGATAATTAAGGATAATCACATAAGAAGTCCACAAGACTATTTTCATTACCCAAGTTAGGCATGAGTTGATTATTTAGTTGCTTTTTGGCCCTCACACTTACAGTGGTGCTTGCTCATTGCATTGTTCACTACCCATATTTCACTCAGATGTAACCAAACTCAGACTGCTTGGTGCAAGTTGGAGGAAAAACAATGGTTTGAGTCTAGGTTCTCTAAAGTAACCTGAACCTGATTTGAATCTGTGAACCTGCACCTACATCACTCTTTTATAATGTAAAATTCTCTAGGTGAAAAGCCGAAAAAGCCTACAATGTACAAAGAAAACAGCAACAACTAGATTGGCTGAAGATTGCAAAGTTGGTTGCTTAATGATGTGTCTGAGTTTGCAAGGAGGTACCTCAGCAGGCCTCCTGCTAACTCTGAGAAGATAAGCAGGGGACACAGCAATTTTGAATTAGTGGTTCAGTAAGAGCCAGAGAATCATTAAAGTTAGAAAACACCCCAACTGTCAACCCAATACCACCATGCTCACTAAACCATGTCCCAGAGTGCCACACCTACATGTTTTCTGAACTCCTCCAGGGATAGTGACTCCACCACCTTCCTGGCAGCATGTTCCAATGCCTGACCACTCTCCAAGTAAAAACTGTCCACAACTGCTGTCTACAATTACCTGAGAGGAGGTTGTGGCCAGAAGGAGGTTGCTCTCTTCTCTCAGGTGGCCAGCACCAGAACAAGAGGACACAGCCTCAAGCTACGCCAGGGGAAATTTAGACTTGAGGTGAGGAGAAAGTTCTTCACTGAGAGAGTCATTGGACACTGGAATGGGCTGCCCGAGGAGGTGGTGGAGTCACCGTCCCTGGGGCTGTTCAAGGCAGGATTGGACGTGGCACTTGGTGCCATGGTCTAGCCTTGAGCTCTGTGGTAAAGGGTTGGACTTGATGATCTGTGAGGTCTCTTCCAACCTTGGTGATCATAGAATCATAGAATCATAGAATCAACCAGGTTGGAAGAGACCTCCAAGATCATCGAGTCCAACCTATCACCCAGCCCTATCCAGTCAACTAGACCATGGCACTGAGTGCCTCATCCAGTCTTTTCGTGATACTGTGATAACTCTTTTCCTAATGTCCAGCTTAAACCTCCCTGATGCAACTTGAGACCATTTCCTCTCATCCTGTTGCTTGCCACTTGAGAGACCAACTACCTAAGCTACCATCTGGAAGTTTCAACACGTACAAAGACACTAAACTTAGCAAAGTTAAGTGGCAAGTATGCTGTCTAGATCTTTTCTCTATCTGTCCCACAGCTAGAAACGGGGGTAATTAGACAACAGCAGTATCTTTGATGCCAATAGTTTGTCTCTCCTATGATTCATTCCCCTCTTCCTATCATTATCATCTCCTCTTGGAATCACACTAGATTGCTGAAGGTAAACAACAAAAAATACATTCTGAGCCTTTATAAAGGAATAAAGAAACAATGATGACCTCAGAAGGAAAAGATTTTCATGAGCTGTCTCCAGTATTCTGAAAGGTAATATGGATAACAGAGAAAAGATGATGCTTAAAGAATATAACTGTTCCTCTCTCTCATTTTTCTGTGGTATTCTTCTCTCAGCTTTATTCAAGCAACTGGCTGACCTGGTTATTCATACAACAACCATCACTGAAAAGCACAGGATGGCATATGCAATGACAGCTGATGGTCTGCTGAGAACAACATCCTCTGAAGTGCAGAAAAATGCATGGCCTTGTCAACTTCCATCCCTTAGATTTAATTGCAACGTTTCTTTTCTAAGTCCTTTGGCCTTCACTATCGATTAAATGTGTTTTCCCTGTCCTTGACCCACCCTGTCCAGCAGCATTCAGAACCTTATCTCCCTTACAAGGTTTCTGCAATAATTAACTCATGAACAGCAGACTGCAGGTAAAGATGCTATAGAAAAGCATCCCATTTATACATCACAGCAAGTCTGCTCTTCACCTTTTCTAAGGACCATTCTCAGCACGGCAGCGAGGTTTTGTCAACCACAGTCTCCCAGATTTTCTCTTAGAGCACGTAAAACTTTGAACTACAACACCAAACACAGCAAGCCTCCCTGTCTTCTCACTCACTGGGTTTATTACCTTCCAGCCTCTCTTAAACACGTACCTGTCATCCACACAATTACAGGAGAGATATGAGCTCAGAAATGCCTTTGTGCAGCGTATTCCAGCTTACACTTGAATTGTTCTTGTTAGCGTAGAATCCAGCTGAGTAAGTCAGTCTTTTTATCTCATAATATCAGTTATCTCATAGTAGTGAGACAGAGAAATATTAAGTACATATAATGGTGTACACAGTGAGAGTCTGGAAGGTCTTGAGTGAATCCTGGGTTTGATACCATCAGATATAGTTGTTATGATACTGGGGGCTAAGAATCAACATCAGCTAACATTAGGTTATGGAAAATGATCATGACATCACTACTGCAAAACAGCACTGCAGGATTTCAGTGGTAAGGAAACAAATACTAGTTGCAAATTCATATATATATATGCACACAACATAGATATTTATAAATAGATGATAGACAGACAGACAGATAGATGCTCAGGTACTACACATCGTTCAAATGTCACAGAATCACAGAACATTAGAGGTTGGAAGGGACCTCCAGAGATCAGCCAGGCCAACCCCCCATCAAGGCAGGATCACCCAGGATAGTTGGCAGAGGAATGCATCCAGATGGGTTTTGAAAGTCTCCAGAGAAGGAGACTCCACAACCTCTCAGGGCAGCCTGCTCCAGGGCTCTTTCATCCTGACTGTAAAGAAGTTTCTCCTCATGTCATTACTGCAGTAAGTTTTACTTTGCTCGGGGGGAACCTCACCTGGAATACTGTGTCCAGGTCTGGAGCCCTCAGTACAGGAAGGGCATGGACCTGATGGTGCAGGTCCAGAGAAGGGCCACAAAAATGATTAGGGGGTTGGAGTACCCCTGCTACAAAGACAGGCTGAGGCAGCTGGGGGTGTTCAGCCTGGAGAAGAAAGAGCTCCTGGGCAGACCTTAGAGCAGCACCTGAAGCGGGAGCCCACAAGAATGATGGGGAGAAACTGTTTAGAAAGGCTTAGAGTGATAGGACAAGAGGCAATGGCTTCAAGCAAGAGAAGAGCAAATTTAGGTGTTAGGAACACCTAGGTAGTTTTTTCCTGCTCTCTTTACCATGAGGGTAGTGAACACTGAAACAGGTTGCCCAGGGAGGTGATTTGGGCCCCTTCCCTGGAGATATTCAAGGTGAGGCTTGACAGAGCACTGATCAACCTGATCTAGTGGATGTCCCTCCTGACTGCAAGGTGGGGTTAGATTGGATGACCTTCAAAGCTCACTTCCAACTCAGACTATTCTACGATTATAACATATTGCAAAAGCTACTTCTTAAAATGCTCTACTCACATTTAAGGGGTACAGTGTAAAACCAGTAATAAAGAAACCATAATGTCAGGTCATTAATCAGAAATGTCAGTTCAAAGACATCCCATTTGGAAACAATAGACAGATGCTACTGGCTCTATAAGTGTTACAGAACAGGGAATAGAGGTAGAGTTGGATTTCAAGGGTTGATGTCATTGTTGTTCACAAGCCAAGACAGGGCTTTAAAAGAAAAGGAATCTACAGCATATAAAATGGTTTCCAACTTGTAAGGGCTCCAGGCATCATGCCAGCAGATAATCATTCACAATATTGTTTAGGGCTCTTCAGAGGAGAAAGTGAGGGAGGGGATATAACACATTCATGAAGAGAGGAATGTGCCATCCCATGTTCCTATGTGCTGCAAAGAGACATGTGTCTTCCTGGAGTCCTGCTTTCTTGCACTTGTCCTTTCTTCACATGATTAAACATTTCCCAAGTTGGGATCTTTATGTTCTAATATCTTTGCTCACCAAAAAGCTTTCTTTCTCCTGACTGTGCTAGCACCACTCACAAATGGCTAAGTATTGAAAGTCAAGAGAAAGTGAGTCTAACACAGAATTGTTTCAGCTGGAAAAGCCCTCTAAGATCCAGTCCAGCTGTCAACCCAACACCACCATGGCCACTAAACCACATCCCAAAGTGCCACGGCCACATCCTTCTTGAACAGCTCCAAGGACGGTGACTCCATCACCTCCCTGGGCAGCCTGTTCCAGCGCCTCACTGCTCTTGCAGGAAAGAACTCCTTCCCAATACGAGCCAAGAGATGTATTTTTCTGGATGTTAGAGGGAGCATGCACACTTCAATCCCTCTGCTGATGCATTTTTCTTTCAGCATATGTGCACGAGCATTCTTAGAACCACAGTGAATTCACCACATCAAAGCTTACAATTTGGAAGTGAAATAACCTTCAGCAGACAACACTGGGCGAGCAGCACACCGTTTCTCCTGCTCTTGCACAAACATTCAAGGACCTCATATTACCAAGTGCCTTCTCTCCCCTAAATTAGGCAATGTTATGTCTCCAAACAAAAGAGATACATGCAAATATTTGAAGTAGCTGTGTCTCAGCCTCTTCTAACTACATGGTGCAGTCTCCACTAGCAAATACATACTGCAGCCAGAACGTAATGTAGGGTTTGTACTTGGGCATTATCCACTAGTTACTGAAGCTATTGTGAGCATGTGCCTGATGATTTACAGGCATGCACACAGAAGGAATTCTGTCTCCACAGAAGCTCAGGGAATGCGTTTCATTACAGGGCCAGGATTTCATCCCTGCAGTGTTCCTCTCCTCTAGTCACTCTAAGCCTTAAAAATGCATCAGAAAAGAAAGAATGTGTCCTTTCAGGAGTTTTCCTGGGAATCATTCGCTTTTCCAACAGGTGATTCTGTAAGGAATTCCTGATAAAGCAAAACAAACCAGCAGTGGACCTTTTCTTATGTGTCTGGACATGGGTGAAGGTGCCTTAGCCTGGGAAAATAAATGCATGAAGAGAGTCTGAAGACACGCCATGGTAGTTTTTTTCTGCTCTGTCTTGGTACTATCTTGGAATCTAGGAAATTATTCTTATTTTGGTCATGGAGTAATACTTAAATTCATTTTTATTTTGGGTTTTTTTTTTTTTTTGCTTCATTCCTCATCATTCACTTGCCTATTTTTCTTAGATAGAAACACACCTTTGTTCTCCAAACAGCAGTGATGTGCATATTCTCCACCTCCAAAGACTGAGAGCTCTAATGTAACTGCTAGAAAGGAAAATCCTGGGCATGGTAGGCTGCAGGATCTAGGTGTGCACTGCAGAGGTGTACCTTTTGCCTTTCAGTATCCTCAAAAGACTATCTTCTTGTTTGCAACTTGCATCAATTCTGGTTGAGAGAGATGACAACCCTGAGGCACACTCAGCAGTGCTGTAGTACTCAACATCCTTTTCACAACATAAACTGATGACACAGGTGTAGCTGGCTCCAGGAATAACCTCCAGGCTGACTAGCTGGAAAACAGTTCTTATTGCCATTCACACAGAAAAGAGATGCAAGGAGCCTTTGTGGCAGATAACAGGCATATGACAAACATTCCATGCTACAGGACCTCTCAGCAGATTGCTGCAGAAGAGAGACTGAGGAACTCCCTTTCTTCTTGTTGCTTTTGGGTTTTGTTTGTTTTTCCCCAAATCCTGAAGGTTCTTGGTAAAAGCAGTTCCTAACTGAAGAGGCTCTGACCCAAGTAACTCGAGGGAAGGCTAAGTTCTTATGAAGACATTAAAATATTCCAGGTTTCTAGTCCTTGACTGTGCAATAACAGAACGTTAGGGGTTGGAAGAGACCTTGAAGGTGCATCTTAGCGCAACCTCCCTGCCAGAGCAGGATCACCTATGGAAAGGAGGACACACAGGAACACACCCAAGTGGGCTTTGAACATCTCAAGAGCAGGAGACTCCACACCCTCTCTGGGCAACCTGCTCCAGGGCTCTGTCACCCTCACAGTGAAAAAGTTTCCTCTCTGCTCCAGCTTGCACCCACTGCCCTGTGTCTCCTCACTGGATATCAATGAGAAGAGCCTGGCTTGGTCCTTCTGACACTCCCTTTAACCATCTTAAATGACTTCCCATCATCAGTCACTTTGTCTAGTTATTCCCAGGAACATCATTATTTCTCTGTTGCCAAAAATCAAACAGAAAACCTAGGCTGACAGTGCAGGTGGATTAAGGAGACTTTGATGAAAGCAGATCACAGAATCACAGAATTAACCAGCTTGGAAAAGACCTTCAAGATCACTGAGTCCAACCTATCACCTAATACCTTCTAATCAACTAAACCACGGCACCAAGTGCCTCATCCAGTCACCTTTTAAACACCTTCAGAGATGATAACTCTACCACCTCCCCAGACAGCCCATTCCAATGCCAATCAATTTTGCTGTGAAGAACTTCCTAACATTCAGCCTAAACCTGCCCTGGTGCAGCTTGAGACTGTGTCCTCGCTGATTGCTTGGGAGAAGAGCCCAACCCCACCTGCTACAGCCTCCCTTCAGGTAGTTGCAGAGAGCAATGAGGTCTGCCCTGAGCCTCATCTTCTGCAGGCTGCACACCCCCAGCTTCCTCAGCCTCTCCTCACAGGGTTGTGCTCCAGCCCCCTCACCAGCCTTGCTGCTCTCCTCCAGACACATTTCAGCATCTCGACATGTTCCTTAAATTGTTAAGAGGAGTCCACTGAAGGTTAGGTAGGGTAAGAAAACCAAGTGGAAAAACACAATTTAGGGGATGATCATACGGGCTCTGACATGTACTGAGTGAGCCTTCAGCTCTGCTTATCTCAGGCACTGAAAAACAGCCTGGTAATTGTGATAGTATCCAGTAAGGCAGGGGCCTAAGTTGTACAACACTGCTGCAAAGAGGAAGTTTACTTTTCTAAAAGAATACTGAATTCTACAAAAGCAGAAAAAATACTATTATTTCAGGAGCTATTAATAGGTAATCTTTTAGCTAGAGCCCTAACAAAGCAAGCAAGGCATAGTAGAAGGACCCAGTAGCAGCAATATCTCCCTTTCTCTCCTGATTCAAGACAGCCACGATTCCACAGACCCCTCTGGGATGTGAACCGAGGGACTGCTTGTTGCTTATAAATGCTGGTTTAGATTCCACCCTAATATCTTTTACTTCTTCTTTTATAGAGTCACTTAAATGAAATCTGAAAGCTTCTAGGAAAATTCTGATGGACGAATTTTTAGTCCTAAATGCTAATAACTGTTAGAACCATAGGATCAGTCAGGGTTGGAAGGGACCACAAGGATCATCTAGTTCCAACCCCCCTGCTGTGGGCAGGGACCCCCTACTTTAGATCAGGCTGGCCTGTCAGGACAGCATTTGCTGAATTTCAGAATCCAGAGGTGTGAGCCTTGAATGCAGGTGGCCACCTGTCTGCAGGGCACACAGCTAATTCACTATCACACTGTATGATTTATGAATGAGTGACTTAAAACTCTATAAAAATAGGCTTTTTCATTAAAAACACAGACCCTTCTCTAGGAAAGGTTTGACTGATGAGGGCAGATAAAGCTCCCCAGCAGCACTGCCTGTGCTGAAGATTACAAAGACCGCTTCTGTGTGTAAGGAAAACTGAAGTTGTTCTACCAAGAGGAATGATAGAAAGGCAGACAGCTGAATAATCTGGAGGGAATAAAGGACATAAGTAAAGAGCATCCAGAAAAGTATGTTTCTAAACTAGCTGAGTATTCCTATTTTTACCTGCCTGTAAAGCAAATGGGGAAAAATAAAATCAGAAAGAGTACAAATCCCTCAGATATCTTTAAAAGCATTTTGTAGACAATTTGGGAAAAAGACTCTCCCATCAGGAGCCCTTTCAATCTGCTCAGCAGAGTCTGCCCCTCCTGCTTACACTAAACACCTCCAGGAAACCTGGCACAAACCTCTCTGTAGGAGTGGGCACCTCTCTCTTTATGCCTTAGCACATACTTGACAAATAACCAGAGAGTCACAGAAAGCACTGGGTTGGAAGGGACCTCACGAGGTCACCGTGCTCAACATCCTGCAGTAAACAGGGACATCCTCAACTAGATCTGGACGGTAACATAAGGTCTAGAATGAATCCTGAGCAGCATTTAAAATGGAGGGGGGGGGGGGTGGAAACAAACCAGTACTTACCCTTTGAAAACTTTCCCCTGAGGATCTATGATAGACAGCAGCTCGTTAAAATCTGCTACACCAGCTACAGTACTTACTGTGCCAGGACTGAGGAAGGTGTGCTAACATCATGGTCCAAGTGACAGGTGAAACACTTTGCAAGCTTCTGTTACTTTGTCAAATACCCCCAGCAAGCAAGCAAGCAAAGAACCCCTCCCAAATGTTGGCCTTCAGAAGGTGAGCAAATCCCTTTTCAAAGCTCTCAAACCTTAGACCACACACTAATAGATGGGATATGCTGGGTTTCAGCTGTGGGGATGACAAAGCAGCTATCAGCCACTCGGAACTTCCTCAGCTCTTTGAAGCCAAGGCCATTAAAAGACATGCTCAGATAAGGTTGCTAGAGATATCTCCCTGATTGCCCCACACTGGGCAGTTTGAAGGAGGCTACAAGCAGTGGGAGAACTTCCAGCAGCACATCCACCCAGCCACACCTGCTGGCTGTCATCTATGGAGCTGCACATATATGGATCTATAGGCAAAGCTCCAAGAAGCAATTTTTGCTATCTCCCCAGCTACTTAATTGACATTAGTGCATGGCAGATCATCAAGACAAACAAGGACCTCTGGCCCACTGCACAGCAGCTCTCAGGGTCACAGCTCCTATGATGACATCTCCTCTAGTGCACTTCTTGCATCCATTGCTGTGCTAGTTTGAAGCTAGCTAGAATGTTTTGGAGAGAAGAACTAGTTTATAGGCTGTGAAAAGGAAACAGTGGTGATGTCTACTTCATCTCAGCAAGCCCATGAGTGATGTACAAGAACATAAACATAGATAAGAGAGTCACTCTCTGTCTGGGCTTTGAGCTGAACTTCCCTCTCTAACCAAACCTGCCGCCTGTGTGACTAATCCATCTGCTTCCTAACTCCCCTGGCTGACCCTCCAAGCTACCTTGGGCATTAGGCAAAGTCTTGGGTAAGGTAGAGGAAGGTGGAAGGGTGGTTGAGAGCCCCTCCTGTGGACTCAGGTTTCTGGGAGGGCTGTTGTGTTTCTGTATTACCTTTTAACTTGTCTATATCTATCTATATTGTCATTATCTGCTTGTGTATTGTGCTAAGCTGTAAATAGAAAGCTTCATTCAACTGCCAAAGCTGCTGAGTCTAGTATGGGTGATTTTCCGGAGGGGGGGGGACAGGGAATACCCAAACCATCACAATTGCTTGCATCAAATGCTGTAAGTGCTTATATGGGGAAATACTAATGGCAATATAGGGAATATATTTACACAGAACGACAGAAACATTCAGGTTGGAGAAGCCCCTCAGGATCACCAAGCCCAGCTGATATCCCTACTCTACAAGGCACACCCTAAACCATAGCCTCAAGCACCACATCCAAATGACTTTGAAACACATCCAAGGTGTGTGTGGGCAGCACATTCCAGTGCCTGACCACTCTTGCTGGGAAAAAACGTTTCCTAATGTCCAGCCTAAACCTACTCAGTGGCAGCTTGAGGCCCTTCCCTCTTGTTCTATCACTATTTACCTGTAAGAAGAGACCAGCAGCAGCCTCTCCACAACCTCCTTTCAGGTAGCTGTAGACAGCCATGAGGTCTCCCCTCAGCCTCCTCTTTTCAAACTAGTCATCCCCAGCTCCCTCAGTTACTCCTCACTCATCAGATTTACTCTCCAGGCCCTTGCCCAGCTTCCTCGCCCTCCTCTGCACTGGCTCCAGCACCTCCACATCCCTCTTGTAAGGAGGTGCCCAAAACTGAACACTGGAGGTGTGTCCTCACCAGAGCAGAGTCCCAGGGGACAGTCACCTCCCTGCTCCTGCTGGACACGGCATTTCTAATCCAAGCCAGGATGCCAGTGGCTTTCTTTGCCACCTGGGCACACTGCTTGCTCATATTCAGCTGCTTGTCAGTTACAACCCCCAGGCCCCTTTCAGCTAGGCAGCTTTTTACCTTTAATTAATCCACATGCAAGATGAAGAAAAGTCAGTCACATACAAAGAGCCAAGCTTCTATCCCTAGAGACTGCCACAACCTATCTATGGCCACAGCTGAGAACATCTGACAGCCCATACCTTGCCTTATGAATTATGGGCTGCTTCCTGAGTGTTTTCAGGATTTGCCTTTTTGGGTAAAAGGAACAAGAGAGTATTTTAAAAGTGCAATCAGGATGTATTAACAGCACTTGAGAAATTCTTCTGAGGATCTGCTCTTTTTTGGGCAAGATTAAGTGTATCTCTTCCACAGTTCAACTGCAGCACAAAGAAGGGGAAAGTAGGAACTGGGTATACTTCAAAATCTTCGTGGTGGGTATGGGATGGTGGGATCAGGGAGGGCAACTCTTGTTTTGGTCAGCATCATTTGCAAAGACCATTTTTCTTTGCCTGAAGTGAGGAGGGTCTTCCATCTTTGGTTTTGTTATGTTTTTAATCATGGGAAATGAAGTAGCAGCAGAAGTAAACTGATAAAGACCTGCAGAAAATGCTATGCAAATTGCTGCAAGTTCAGTCACAACCACCTCCAAGTGCTGCATTCCTAATGCCTCCATCTGCTATTTCACAACATCCTGTACCAACAGCAAAAGCCCTTTCCAAATTCTATCTCTCCAGTTTCTGTGGATTCTTTCCGGAGCAGGCTTAACTCATTAGAACTAAGAAAATACCCAGAGGCAATTTAGATTTCCTCTGCCTAGTGGAAGAAGAGAAGCCACACAAGAAACCTTTTATCAGTGTGCTACTGGGAAGGAAGAGGCAGAAATAGGATGAAATCCTTCTAGACTTTCCTTACAGTTGAAAATTGGCCAATTCAAAGAATAATTTCTAAAGCAAGAGGCTGGCCATGCTTCAGCTCTTTTCCAATTACTGTTTGCTGGTTAATAAATAGGAGCTCCCTAGCAAGGACTGCAGCTTTCTTTAGGCACTGTAGTTTAAAAATCAATCAACCAATCAATCAATCAATCAGTGAGTGAATGGATAAATAAATAGATAAAAAGGGATTTTTAGTAAACCCACTGGCAAAAGCAGCATATTTCAGTAAGAAAAGATAAAATGCTTGCCCACTACATTTCAAGCAATGGTTCCTTTGCTTGATTTTCTTCAGTTAGCTGGAGAGGTTGAGCAAAGCACACAAAGTGCTTGCTGTGAAGCACACATTTTGCTGGAAGGAAGAAGCCAGCTATTCATATAGCGGAATTCGATGGCACAGAGCCCACGTAAAATCTAAAGCACCAATGTTCTGTCTCTCTAAATGGCAAACAAAAGCTTGGACCTCTGAAAATGAGCATCTTTAACGGCCTGGCTTCTACAACCAGAGCCACTCAAATGGTGTTAACTATCAGTTTATAGTTTGATGCAATGGGGAATAAGAGGCCTGGAACACAGCCCTGCGAAGAGAGGCTGGGGGAGCTGGGGGTGTGCAGCCTGCAGAAGGGAAGGCTCAGGGAAGATGTCATTGCTGTCTGCAACCACCTGAAGGGAGGCTGCAGCCAGGTAGGGTTGGTCTCCTGTTCCCAGGCAACCAGCAACAGAACAAGGGGACAGTGTCAAGTTGTGCCAGGGGAAGTCTAAGCTGGATGTTAGGAGGAAGTTCTTTGACTGGATAGGGCTGAGTGGTAGGTTGGACTGGATGATCTTGGAGGTCTCTTCCAACCTGGTTGATTCTATGATTCCCAGAGAGAGTGATTGGCATTGGAATGGGCTGCCCAGGGAGGTGGTGGAGTCACCATCCCTGGAGGTGTTCAAAGAGAGACTGGATGAGGCACTTAGTGCCATGGTCTAGTTGATTGGACAGGGCTGGGTGCTAGGTTGGACTGGATGGGCTTGGAGGTCTCTTCCAACTTGGTTGATTCTATGATTTTAAAAGAAATGATGTGGACTACTAGCAGGCTTTACTCCACATTTTCAGTGGCCTTTTGGTTACTGAAAAGAGGTCTTAAACAAATACACCTTAATTTACTGGCTACATAAAGCATGTAGATCCTATCATGCTGTTTACACTTCAGTTGTAACTGCTTGCCTTACCCAGGACCAACCAAGACAGCAGTATTCACATATTAAACATTGAGATCTTAGACAAGTAACCCCAACTGCTTACTATTTACTAAACTGGAGACTAGATAGCAGCAACAATGCACAGGAACTCAAACACAGATAGATATTTTGGTTCTCAAACAATGTGTTTTTTAATTAATTCATTTTTTTATGTTAGGGGTTGGAAGGGACCCAAAGAGATCATTGAGTCCAACCCCCCTGCCAGAGCAGGGCCATACAACATCAAGTAGTCAAATTCTGCTAGCCTAGCTCCTCTTGAGCTGTGATTAACCCCACAGTAAATCTCTCTGACTTTCCAGCATTGAAACCAGCCAAACAAAAACAAAGTCAGAGTGCTCACAAGAAACAATCCAACTACTCTCAAGTAGGTGGAGGTGCAGCTGGTGATGCCAGATGGTTGGGGGATTTCTTCTGTAGGTATTGTCTTCACAGTTTTGTATCTATATTTTCATCATTCATGATTACCCTCATATCCCTCCCTCTATTTTCTTCAGCTGGTGATTCTTAGGGCTGTGTCTTACCCTTACAATACAATACAATACAAAGTCACTTGAGTCTGGTGGAAGCCTGTTCCTATTGACCAGCTGGGAGAGGCATGGCACAGAAAACAAACGGTTCAATGGCACCCACCATGTGAAACTGACCCTAATTTTCACCTTTGCTGGTAAACGATGCCCCTGTGCCAGCTTCCACGCTGAGAATATGCAACAACCATTTACCACCCTGATAGCATAAGATGTTCCATAGGACCAAGGCCTCTGGGGAGGAAGATGCCCTTAAAAGCTTAATGCCCCATGCTGAATGTACTTAGGGAAATGTAAAGCAGTTCTACAGGGAGAAGCTGTCTCAAGCTCTGCCAGACTTCTTTGTGAGGAGGCCTCCTGATTTGTACAACTCATAAAAGATGAAGCAGATACAGGATGCTCTGTTAATAATGTTGCTGAAACACTTCAGATCCTCAGCAAGGCTGAATTACTCTGCACTGCGTCCCTCAAATGGTCTGAAACCTTCCCTGTTTATGCAAAACCAGATACCCCTTCGGGCAAAGAGCACTCCACATTTCAAAGCAAAGTCAAATACCAAAAAACTATTCATTTGGAACCACAGTGAGAGTTCAGGCATGTTCCTGAGCAGATTTCACTGAAGGCTGTAATGATCTAATCAGGATGGCTTAATCGCATCTGGCTTGGGAACCAAAGCCCTGCGCCCAAAGAGGAGAGGGTTGTTCTGCAGCACAGTAGCAGCTCCCAGCCATATGAGGAGGAACTGTGTGGAAGAGGATCCACGCAGCCCACAGATCACTCTTTGCAGAGACTCAGTTGCCATAACAAGATCATCTGGGACTGCAAGCACAAACAGCGTGCCTGGTTTTGGAGGTACGCTTGATCTATCGCAGGCGTGAGGATCTGAACAGCTTCTGAGAGCAAGAGCAAAGGAGGTAATGAACATCTGCACAGCAATTTGTTCAAAATCTGAGAACCCATGAATAATAATCTGGGCTAACCTTTCAGTAATCACTTTCTTCCTGCTGTCTAGAAATATGTTATTTGTAAACCATCACCACTGCTATCGATTTATTTTTGTCTCCGTGCTCCTTCTTTGCCAATATCTATCTGATGTTGCAACTCTGTTCTGAAAGAAGGCCTGGAGACTCTGGAAAATTCTCTTTGTAAGTCTGCAAATAAATAAATAAATAAATGGAAATACTAAAACCCTACAGCTCAAAGAGCTCCTTCTATTGATTAAGGTGGAGGGCAACACTGCTTTGATTTTCATTCAAAGGGTTCAACAGTTTTTTGTTCACAAGACCATTTCTCAAGTCTGCTACCCTATTACTGGGAACTTTTCATCCCCAAGTATGGCACAACAGCAGAAATGCCAATATCCCACAGGCTGTAGCTGTAAATGTTCTAATTGTTTAAACAGATTGACATTAGAAAAGCTCACATTCACAGAATCACAGAATGTTAGGGGCTGGAAGGGACCACAAAAGCTCATCCAGTCCAACCCCCCTGCCACAGCAGGATCACCTACACCAGATCACACAGGAACACATCCAGGCAGGTGCTGAATACCGCCAGAGAGGGAGACTCCACAACCACCCTGGGCAGCCTGTTCCAGTGTTCTGTCACCCTCACAGGGAAGAAATTCCTCCTCATGTTTCCATGGAACTTCCTATGCCTCAACTTCCACCAAATGCCCCTTGTCCTATCACTGGGCATCACCCAGCAGAGCCTGGCTCCAGCCTCTTGGCACTCACCCTTTACATATTTATAGACATGAGTGAGGTCACCTCTCAGTCTCCTCCTCTCCAAGCAGCACAGTCCCAGCTCCCTCAGGCTGTCCTTGTAAGAGAAATGTTCAATTCCCTTAATCCTTTTTGTGGCTCTGCACTAGACTCTATCAAGCAGTTCCTTGGTCCTTCTTGAACTGTGGGGCCTAGAATTGGACAGAATATTCCAGATGCAGCCTCACTAGGGTAGAGTAGAGGGGCAGGAGAAACTATCTCAACCTACTAACTACCTCCTTTCCAATACACCACAGAATGGCATTGGCCTTCTTGGCCACCAGAGCACGTTGCCAACTCATGGTCAACCTCCCACCCACTAGGACCTTTTCCCCTTTGCTGCTCTCCAACAGGTCAGTGCCAAACATACACTGATACTGTTCTTTCCCAGGTGCAAGACTACACACTTGCCCTTGTTGAATTTCATTAAATTTCACTGAATTTTCCCCTATATCTTCCTTCTGAAAATTAAAACACATCAGTCAAGTTTAAAGTCAGAGGAATCTACTAGTCTGAACCCAGACTATGGCACTAATCCACACTGATATCTGTTAGATTAAAGCACGTTTTACACACACACAAAAACCCAAACCAACAACAACAAATAGGAAGGGAGGAAAGGAGGAAGGGAGGAAGGGAGGGAGGGAGGGAGGGAGGGAGGGAGGGAGGGAGGGAGGGAAGGAGGGAAGGAGGGAAGGAGGGAAGGAGGGAAGGAGGGAAGGAGGGAAGGAGGGAAGGAGGGAAGGAGGGAAGGAGGGAAGGAGGGAGGGAGGGAGGGAAGGAGGGAAGGAGGGAAGGAGGGAAGGAGGGAAGGAGGGAAGGAGGGAAGGAGGGAAGGAGGGAAGGAGGGAAGGAGGGAAGGAGGGAAGGAGGGAAGGAGGGAAGGAGGGAAGGAGGGAAGGAGGGAAGGAGGGAAGGAGGGAAGGAGGGAAGGAGGGAAGGAGGGAAGGAGGGAAGGAGGGAAGGAGGGAAGGAAGGAAGGAAGGAAGGAAGGAAGGAAGGAAGGAAGGAAGGAAGGAAGGAAGGAAGGAAGGAAGGAAGGAAGGAAGGAAGGAAGGAAGGAAGGAAGGAAGGAAGGAAGGAATCAATCAGTGCTAGGGAACTCCTCACATTACTTATAGGTAGCTATTCCTCTGCATAGCTCCTCTCATGTAAAATCAGGCTCCAAAGAGCACACATCTTTTCTTGACTTCCAGTTATTAGGATCTTGACTCAAGTTAGGAACTCCTGCTTCCTCTGATGAATAATCTGACCAGACTGTTCACTAGAAGGCTCTTCTGGGTCAAAGCTCTTTAAGAACTGGGAAAAGCAAAACTAGAAAAAATATTCCAGGAGCGATTCCTTCAATTCCAGTTGGGTAAGCAACATTGTCTTCCTAGCATTACTCGAGTTCCTTTTCCTATGAACTCTGAGGCCATGCAGGCTCTCCCACTCCAAGCTATATTGTGAGGCTGAATATCTAAAACCAGCTGTGAGTTTATTCTGAAGTCAGGGCTTCACAGGCCCACATTCTCAGCATCTTTCATGGCCCATGTTCTCTGCTCCTGGATGTACATCTCGGCAGCTGAGTGCACTGAAAATTGCTGATGTTGCTCTGAGTTGAGTTAATCAGTTGGTGCAGATCATTTTGTACTAAGAACCTTCTCATTGCTGACTATTTCCTCATCTTGTACAGTCTCTCCTCTCCAGTATCAAGTGAAAGAACCAAGAGGAAATGGTCTGAAATTGTGTCAGGGCAGGTTTAGGTTGAATGTTAGGAAAAATTCCTTTACAGAGAAAGTGGTCAGGTATTGGAACAGGCTGCCCAGGGAGGTGGTGGAGTCACCATCCCTGGAGGTGTTCAAGAAATGTGTGGCCATGGCACTTTGGGATATGGTTTAAGTGGCCATAGTGGTGCTGGGCTGACAGCTGGACTCAATGATCTTACCAAACAACTCTATGATTCTAAGCTTTTTTGGTGAGGTTTTTGGGTTATTTTTATAGCTTTCACTTGTGTATTGTCTCTAATCAGACAGGCACTCACTTGGAGCTCGCTATCTCAGCTGCTTTGCCACAGCTATCAACAAGAAACCTTTGAAAAATGCCTCTCTGCTGAACTAGGAACATAAAACATTAACAGACAAAGTTTCTTAAGAGACCAAGGAAAGTTTAGCCTGTTGACAGATACTCAGTCTGTGTGCCATTGAACTCAGCCACGTAAGAAGATGGACCATTAAGCATAAATCCCTCTCTGAGGCTATAATGATCCCTTCTCTACCCCAACGCAGAGCAGGTCAAGCAGTATCTTTTTTAACCTATTCCAGAAAAAATAATGGCTGGGGAAGATAAAAGAACTGCTGAAAGTTTCTGAATAGAACTTTCTCCTTCAGATCAACATTTGAAAATCACTCCCAGCTGTTAAATCTGAATTCTTAATTGTACACAAGAGGTTGCAGAGAAAATAATCAGCAGATGCAGCTACAGTTTGCTCTAGCTGTGATTATCTGTTCTATACATGATTCACGGGTTTCAACCATTTTTGGAGAGACAGGCACCAAATTTATTCTTCCAGTACTGCTATCTGTGCACAAGTGTTTAATTATAGGCTCCTTCACATTTTCTGTGGAATAATTCTTGAGTGCTGAATGCTATATTTCAATTCCTGGAGCTTATCCTCTCAGAAAACAGGGGGGAAAAAAATAAGTCAGGGATTTATGGTGGCAATCCCAAGAGCCTAAAAACTCAGACCCTCTCCCTCCTCTTCTATCCCTTAACATCTGCTTTTCCCAGAAACTCAAATAAACCCAGCCAGAAGGTTTAAAAAAAAAAAAAAAGAAAGAACAAAATCTCTGGGGAAGAGAAGATGGGGAAGAGTGAGGCAAACATAGCACTTTGGGTTATCTCTTCAGCCAAGTGTGTGCTGGGCTGCAGCAAGAGCAGTGTGGGCAGCAGGACAAGGGAGGGGATTCTCCCCTTTGCTCTCCTCAGTCCTCAACTGGAGTACTGTGTGTGGTTCTGGAGCCCCCAACACAACAAAGACATGGAACTGCTGGAGCCAGTCCAGAGGAGACCATGAAGATGCTCAGAGTGCTGCAGCAGCTCTGCTATGAGGACAGGCTATGACAGTTGGGGCTCTGCAGCCTGGAGAAGAGAAAGCTTCAAGGAGAACTTGGAGTGGCCTTCCAGTATCTGAGGGGGGCTACGGGAGGACTACTGACAAGGTCTTGTAATGACAGGATGAGGAGTAACGGGTTTGAACTGGCAGAGGGGAGGTTTAAACTGGATGTTAGGAAGAAGTTCTTTGCAGTGAGGGTGGTGAGACACTGGCACAGGCTGCCCAGGGAGGCTGTGGCTGCTCCCTCCCTGGAGCTGTTCAAGGCCAGTTTGGATGAGGTCTTCGGCAATTTGCTCTAGTGGGAGGTGTCCCTGCCTACGGCAGGAGGTTGGAACTGGAAGGGCTTTGAGGTCCCTTCCAACCTAAGCCATTCTATGCTTCTTTTTTCTATCACCTCACACACTCCATCTCCATAGCTCAGGCCTCAGACAAATCCATACAATCACACACTCCATGTGCTCCAACACGTTGGTGGAGGGAAGGCAGCTTTACAAAGAGTTCAAGCCTGAACACTTCTCCCTTTGCAGCCTTTCATTATAATGTCTTCCCAGCACGTTAACCTGAGTGCTAGGCAATAACGTGGTGCCTCCAGGTGTGCCGAGGTCTCCTCATGCCTGGTGGAGCCTACACGCAGCCACTGGGGGCTTTTGAGCTCACAACCATGTTGTCAATTTACTGTACAGGTCTATCACACTTTCATGGCAGAGAGGCAGGGAAAATGGGTATTTAATCCTGTAAACTCTGTGTCTCCGTAACACAGAAGCCATTACAATATGGATGAGATCTGGAAGCTATTAAAAGACATCATGGAAAATAAAAGCTAAAGGCATAAATAACTCAGCCTCTTGGAATTTCTTTTTGAGAACACTGAAAGGCAGTAGATGCAACCAAGATTAAGTGTCTGTAAAATAGATTTTAGAAGACACATTCCTTTCCCCCCCCCCCCCCCCCCCACCAGGGCATATAAGAACAAAGCAGCATCTAAAAACCTCAACAAAGAGAAGCTTTATTACTTTTGCCTACAAATTTTAGGCTCCAGCCTTAATTCACTTTGGTCCCCATGGCTTTGGCTGGAAACTACTGCAGTTTACTTGGCATGCACTTTATCTGCTCTAGCAAAATGTTCATTGAGGGCTAAAGATGCTCAGAGACTGGAATTCATAGAACTCAACCAGGTTGGAAGAGACCTTCAAGATCATCCAGGCCAATCTAGCACCCAGCCCTAGCCAATCAACCAGACCATGGCACTATGTGCCCCAGCCAGACTTTTCTTGAACACCTCCAAGGACAGCGACTCCACCACCTCCCTGGGCAGCCCATTCCAATGCCAATCACTCTCTCTGCCAACAACTTCCTCCTAACATCCAGCCTAGACCTCCCCTTGCTCAACTTGAGACTGTGTCCCCTTCTTCTGTTGCTGCTTGCCTGGCAGAAGAGACCAAACCCACCTGGCTACAACCTCCCTGCAGTAGCTGCAGACAGCAATGAAGTCTGCCCTGAGCAGGCTCCTCTCCAGGCTGCACATCCCCAGCTCCCTCAGCCTCTCCTCACAGGGCTGTGCTCCAGGCCCCTCACCAGCTCTGTCGCCCTCCTCTGGACATGTTCCAATACCTCAACATCTCTCTTGAATTGAGGGGCCCAAACACTGCAACATTGAATCTTTCACTCCCAAAGACTAAGGATGTCAAGGATGCACACTGGACCAGAGGATCTTCTCCTCGACAACCTACTATCACGTGCTATTCCAAACAAGATCTGCTTAAAACAGATGGGTCAATGGTATGGACATCACAGAATTAACCAGACCTTTGAGATCACTGAGTCCAACCTAACCTAAATGGTTCTGCACAGACTGAAAACGTTTGACCGCTAACTATAAACGAGCAAGGAAAATCATTTCCAGCAGACTGGAGAACTTAGGTCTCATAAAACACTTCAAAATACTTCTCTTGTTAGCTTATTCTGATGGTCACTTAGCTATCTCTTGGAAGCTATCAGAATGGGCAGTGCCCACATACAGAAGTTCTGTATTAATCCTATGGCACTGGTTGAAGGAAATCTTTAGCTGAAACAGCCACATAAGGAGAGCAGATGAAGCAAACTGAATATATATATATACATACATAAAAGTTAAAATCCTAATTAAAGCAAAGGAAAACATATCTTGAGTAGAAATACATCTTCTGTTAACTGTACCTTTGCTCTGCAGTGAACTGTGGAGTATTCCTCTGGTCACATATAGATCCTCTGAGCGCTATGCTAAGCCTACTCTATAGGACTACTTAAATAACCACAGCACATAAAGCTCCCCCAAAGGCAGGTTGTTTACAATAATTTATAGTTCTAACATTTGCAGACTACACAGAGGTGGTGGGGTAACATAGCAGCACAGCCCTGGACTTCAGACATTGAAAACAAACACTGGGTAATGACACTGCAGCGTGGCAGTGGCTACACAAGCCTGGAAGGGCCACACAGCAACAGACATTCCCCTCTGCAAATGCTTGGGCTCTGTCTGGAGAAAAGATGCCTTAGAACAACTCAGTTTAGTACATTTTGAAACAAAAAAATGAGAAAGCTTTTGATTGTGGTTGTATGGCAGGAGGGCAAGCTAAAGAAATGCTCCCTAGCCAAATGTGTATCACTGTCCTAGAATCACAAAATCAGTAAGGTTGGAAAAGACTTCCAAGATCATCAAGTCCAACCATCAGTGCAACATCACCATGCCCACTACACCATGTTCCCATGATCAGAGGGCTGGAGCAGCTCTGCTATGAGGACAGACTGAAGGAGTTGGGGCTGTTCAGTCTGGAGAAGAGAAGGCTCCCAGGTGACCTTCTTGTGGCCTTGCAGTATCTGAAGGGGGCCTACAAAAAAGCTGGGGAGGGACTTTTTAGGATATCAGGGAGTGACAGGACTAGGGGGAAAGGAGCAAAGCTGGGAGTGGGGAGATTCAGACTGGACGTGAGGAGGAAGTTGTTCAGCATCAGAGTGGTGAGAGCCTGGAATGGATTGCCCAGGGAGGTGCTTGAAGTCCCACGCCTAGAGGTGTTTAAGGCCATGCTGGATGAGGCTGTGGCCAGCCTGATCTAGGGTAGGGTGTACCTGCCTATGACAGGGGAGGTTGGAACTAGATGATCCTTGTGGTGCCTGACTGATTCTCTGATTTCCAAGTGCCATGTCTACACCTCTCTTGGACATCTCCAGGTAGTCCACCACCTCCCTGGGCAGCCTGGTCCAGTGCCTGACAACTCTTTCTGTAAAGAAATTTTCCCTATATCCCCTGGTGAAATTTGAGGCCATTTCATCTCACCCTTCTTTAGTAGCCTGTTGTATCAGTGGGTCACCAGCATTCCAGATGGCAGAAGGCAGGATCTCAACCCAGCACCCCACCTGGGGGCTGCACCCAACACCCAACCCTCCTAGACAAGACACCTGACACTAGATGAGGACACAGGCTCGGCCAGAGCAGTAATTGAAGATTGTGAGTGGCATCCTGGTTTCTAGACCTCTAGAGATTGATGCATGTTCTGAAGAAAATAAAAAACACCAAACCAACTCAGACCCAAAACAGTAATGATGAATTCCTCTTCTCTTAGCAAATGGGAAGTTGGAAAACGGAGCCTGAGGGCTGTGTGAGCTTGTAAGGCTGGCCCTGGAGCAGTTGGTTGGCACAGAGAGCAAGGGCAGGCAGGCAGACTGAGGGGAGGCTGTGTTGGACGTCCCACTCTTTCCTGAGCTGCAGGAGCTGCTGGGCTCTGTCCTTTGGCAGCAGCAGGCCACGGCATACAGTGGGACAGGCAGCAGGGCATAGCCTCCTTCTGCCTTGCATCAGAGAAGCAGTAGTGGGGGAAGCAGAGGGGCTGAAACAGCTCAGAACAAGACCTCTCAAACAGGGATCCAAACAGCTTCTCCAGAATCAGAATCTCTGCAGCCCCAGCTGTCTGAACAGCTTCTGTCGTCTGCCTTTGCTTCCAGACAAGGCAGGCAGGGGGATCAATCCAGGCAATCTGGCTGTCCATAAGAGACTGGGAAGGGGATAAAGGGGCTGAACATCCAAGGGAGACAATGGCTTGCAGTCCAAAGTGGACTCCAAGGAATCAACTGTGGTCAGAGGAACAACTGATCCCCTGAGCTGAACAAGGAACATCCCCACGAGTGCTTTGCTGCCGCAGTATTGGATGATCAGGAAAAATAAAAGCATCAAGCACACTTGAGCTAAAGGTCTCTGCAGGTCCAAAAGGGAGCAAAACACACACACTTCAAAGAGGACAATCTGCTAGCCAGGAGATGTGTGGCATGTGGCCCAGCACAAGCACCAAAGTTCCTAGAAAGTTCTTACAGGGTAACTATGAGGTCGGCTTCTCATTCCGGTACAAAAGTTTCCATGCTGAAAGTTGACCTCAGCCCCAGATCTTTAGAGCAGAGAGAAAAAGAAGCCTTGAGACTGAGTCCTCTGAAGCACTTAGTGTCTGTCCTCCACCATAAAAGATGCTTTAGTGGGCTTCATAGGACTTCTAAGGGTTGGAGATGATCTATCTGCTAGCATCTGACAACGCTCAGATTTGTTCCCAGTGAGAACACTAAGGTGCTGCAGGAGGTCAGGTGCTGGAGCACAGCAGGCTGTACTGGTCAGGGGATGCAAAGTCAAAGGAGTACTCAGGAGTGAACCACAGGAGGCTAAACAGCCACGGAACAAACTCGTAAGTGCACACTTGGAAGTCTTCATCTTCTGCTGTTTGATCTCGTTTTCCAAAAAGGAAAAAAAAAAAGGTGGTTTCACAGCCCTGACTAACAGTTGCTCTATAAATAACGAGATAAAAGGAGAATGTGTAACAATAAGCACTTAAACATTTGCCTTAGAAGCTATTAGTGAGGGAACACAGGACTATGAAAACAGGAGGTCTGGACACCAGCAGTACTAGCCTGCTCCCTGTGCCAAGGAATGCAGATCTGTTACACGATGCAGCTTGTGCAACCCTGGTGCACTGCATGTGCTGGCAAGAGACCACTAACCTGGGCTCTTCCACAGGAAGAAGACAGAACTGTCTTATAAGCATATATAACCCTCACACCTAAGGAAGTACTATCAGAACAACACCACTTCACCCTAAGGAGAAACAGCTTTCCTATAAGGGTGCTGAAGCACTCTCCCAGGCTGTCCAGAGAGGTTGTGGAGTCTCCTTCTATGGAGACTTTCAAAACCCACCTGGACATGTGCCTGTGCAACCTGATCTAGATGTACCTGCTTTAGCAGAGGGGCTGGACTAGAGGATCTCCAGGTGTCCCTTCCCACCTAAACCATTCTGTGTTTCAGCACTGACTAGAAGATTAGCCTGCCACGAGAGAAAGGTGTTTGACTTGCGAGGTACCAATAATTTTGAGCCATATTTATATACACTCTGTGATCATGATGGAGTGGCATCAAGTACAAAACATTTATTCTCCTTCAGCAGCCCAAGAAGGATGAACTAATCAATCACTGACTCAGTAAAGCTGGGTTCAGTACAGCTGTATCAACACCCTGACCACTGACAGATTCCTGCCTCAGTTTCCTCACTTGAAAATGAACCAGTACCTCCTCCTCCCCTCAAACAGGGATATTCAAGGACTGCAATTCTTGGTTGTGACAACTGTCAAAACCCTTAAGGAAGTAATAAATTCCATTACTGATTGTATGATTATTAATATGCCTTGCCATCAGAGTGTTTTGCTTAGTAAACAGCTTTAGCAATGTAAAGAGTTAATAAAAAAGGTAATTAATTTTTCTTTCCTCCCCACATTGCATAATTAAGTCTAGTAAATTAGGGAAGTGATCATGCCCTGTACTCAGCACTGCTGAGGCTGCACCTTGAACACTGGCTTCAGTTTCGGGCCCCTCACTATAAGAAGAGCTTTGAGGTTCTGAGGTATGTCGAGAGAAAGGCAAGAAAGCTGGTGAAGGGTCTGGGGAACAGGTCTGGTGAGGAGCAGCTCAGGGAACTGAGGTGGTTTAGAGGAGAGGAAGCTGTGGAAAGACTTCATTGCTCTCTTCTCCCAGCTATCAAGTGATAGAACAGGAGGAAATGGCCTGAAATTGTGCCAGGGGAGGTTCAGGTTGGATATGAGGAAAGATTTCTTTCCTGCAAGAGTGGTCAGGGATTGGAACAGGCTGCCCAGGGAGGTGGTGGAGTCACCAGCCCTGGAGGTGCTCAAGAAACATGTGGACATGGCACTTGGGGACATGGTTTAGTGGCCATGGTGTTGGGTTGATGATTGAAGTCAATGATCTTAGAGGTCTTTTCCAACTGAAACAATTCTATCATTCTGTGACATTTGTGAGGCTTTTGCTGGTTCTGCCACTGACAAATGACAATCTTTAAGGTGACAGTTTAAAAGAACCCAAAGCAACAACAGCCCTTGGATTCCCAGCACTATGCTGCAACCAATAAATACAATATATGAAGGGAATTCAAAGTAACAGTAGGGAAGCAGCATTACTCCTCTATGTGGCTCTGACAAGACCATAAAATAATGCAAGGCTAGTTCTGGTGTCTGTATTTCAAAAGTAATGTTGAAAAAACTTCAGCAGACTCAGAAAAGAGCAATAAAACTCTGAATTATGGAAGATGCCAGAGAAGTTCTCCCTGCAGGCTTCATCCAGAAGAACATGAAAAAGTGATTCGATGATGTAATGCCTGCAATGAATTGGTGATAAAAAAAGCACAGTTTCATTCAGAGGAAAAAAAATCAGGTAAGAAGGGTGAAAAAAGCAGCTATTATAGCAATCAGCTTGGTCCTAAAATGCAGAGAAGACTGTATTTCTGGAGGCAAAACTCTGATTTTAGTTGATAGAAAGAACTGGACTTCAGCAGGACAAAAATCAGAGAACAAGATGAGCTTTCATTTATATTATTAAAGAGAGCTGTAAGAACTGAAATTTGCTCATCACACTTTTCTTCATTACCTATTACTAGGTCTGGTTGCCATGGCATTAAAAAAAGAGAAGATGGTAATGGACAAAGTACAAGGTTGTTACGGTTTAACTAAGGTACTCAGCAAGAAATGGAAGGAAATCCAACAAATGTTTCTCACTGTTAAATGCCATTTAAAGCTCCTTGACCAACAGCTTTCAGTAATGTAAAAGTTCCTTACTCTACTGAACAGAGAGAGAAAATAGATCATAAAGAAAGATCATGCTAGGTCAGCTGCCAGCTGGCCAATAGTTGGGCTTTGCTCTGGTTTTGACTGGACATGCAGGACCATATCCACCTTCTCAAGTGGCATCTGGGCATCACCTTCCTGGCTGAGTTTGGTTTCGGTGAGACCTTGTAAAAGAAGCACTCAAACCAAGCTCCAAACCCGTGCCTTTTTTTCTCCCATTCACAGCAACTAAGAAGCCTCCTCACCAGCTGGGCTTTGCAGCTTTCTACCACAAAATAAGGCTCCCGCAGAATTCTGAGTCAGTTTTTGTCATGCAAGATCCTAGTTAAAGTCTAATCACAGCAGAAATGTCCAAGTGAAGCTAAAGAGGTATTTCCTTTCCATCTGCAGCATGTAAACGAGCCTCTGTGCAAGCAGAAAAGGAGCTAAAGATTGGCTTTGTTAGAAATGGGTCAGGCAATGATGAGACAGAAAGACATTTGCTCTGAATGCTGGTGTCTAAAGTTATCTGCATTTTAACAGCCTTCTGCTCACAAATGGCCTTATCTTGCTGCTGTTGCAGTAGCTGTGTCATTAACAGCACCATCACATGTGTTCCTGTGTGACCTGCCCTCTGTGATCCTGCTCTGGCAGGGAGGTTGGACTTGATGGTCTCCAGAGGTCTCTTCCAACCCTTAACTTTCTACGTTTCTCTGACTCAATGAACAGAAAAATTCCTTAGACCTTCTCCTGTCCTTCAGTAAAGAAAAAACCCCAAACAAAACAGTTCCATCTGCAGATATGTAATTAAAGCAAACGTCACTCAACTGGACACAATAATCATCCACCCAGACTCCACTTTAGCAAAGACACTGTAGGGGAAATGGATGTTTGTCAGGAAAACCACATTTTCATCTTTCTAGATGACCTACATAGTGAAAACCACAGAAAGGAAAACTTGGCTTGTTCTGTTCCCTCTGTCACTTCGGTGATTCAAGCTGAGCTGGTTTAAGGCAGCAGGACTGCAGAAGCCCAGCTAAACTCAAGGACTGTATGAAGTCACGTCTGGCTTCTCCCCCTCGGCTCTGCTCAACTGAGACCCTACTTGGAGTGCCCCATTCTAGGGGCTCCAGCACAAGAAGGGCATCAAACTGTTGGAGCAAGGCCAGAGAAGGCCGCAAAGATGATTAGGGGGCTGAAGAGCCTCCCCTCTGGGGACAGGCTGAGTTGGGGTTGTTCAGCCTGGAGAGGAAAAGATTCCAGGGAGATCTCATCGCAGCATGAAGGGAACGCACCAGAAAGCTGAGGAGGGACTTTTGACAGAGGCTTGTAGTGATAGGATGAGAAGGAATGGATTGAAACTTGAATAGGGCAGATTAAGACTAGATATTGGGAGGAAATTCTTTAGAGTGAAGTCGGTGAGGCGCTGCAACAGGTTGCCCAGAGAGGCTGTGGATGCTTCCTCCCTGGAAGTGTTTGAGGCCAGGCTGGATGAGGCACTGAGCAACCTGGGCTAGTGGAAGGCATCCCTGCCCATGGGAGGGTGGGTGGAAGCAGATGATCTTTGAGGTCCCTTCCAACCCAATCCATTCTATGATTTCACATCTCCATGACAGTGTTTTCTCTAGCAGATTAGACAGAGTGGAAACAGGATGGGGAATCAACAGAGCTCATGCCGAAAGGTCAGCAATAACGACCACTGTGCAGCAGCACAGCTCAGAGCCATCTGCAGCCAGCACACGGTGTTTAAGTGGCTTGCTGACACGCCTGGCCTGCAGCGTTAGGAGCTCCACTCTTGCCCCACAAGAGCCGCAACGAGCACACGAAATCTCCAAGCTCTCGTGATGCTGCCAGCAGCGCTGCTTAGCTCCAGAGATACATCAATGTCTAAGTGCCACAAATGTATGTCTGTTCTTAGCGTCACTGGCAGGCCAGAGGCCTGTCACCACCTATGTGACAGGGCCATGAGAAACCCTGCAGCTGACTCAGCTCTTCCAGGAGCTGAGCACAGAAATTTCCAGATTGCTCTACATCCTGCCTGCTGGGCTCCTGCAGAGAGGATAAAGGGAGGGAACGCTCTGTGTTTCATCTCCCCCATTCCTAAGAAGCCAAACCCATTCTATTCCACATTTGAAACTGGCTCATTGGAGGAATTTCCTTTTTCACTCCCCCTTCTCAATGCCAGTTCATGCGTGGCAAGTTGAAGAGCTTTCTTCCCTCTCACGGAGCCTTGGCACCCAAAGGCGTGGGGGTCCACGGCTCTTCCCACTCTGCAAACACAACTGGGAGACTGGGAATCTCACCTAGAGAGGCCAAAGGTTAATGTCTGGCCATGACCCACAAATACAATGTCACGATCTCTGGAAGTCCTTTGTAAACTTCATTGAGTAGAGCCTGGTCCCTGTTCCAATGCTAAAGGCTTTTCCAGAAGTCAGGAGGAGGAAGCTGGCAGCAAAAGCCAGCCTGCACAGGAGGAGTCACAAGAGGTGAGAGAAGAAGTATCCATGCACACCCTGAACAAGTCTGAGACACGCAAAGAGTGCAGCACACAGCATCTGCAGTACTCTGGTGAGCCTATGAGGGCCAGACCAAGGAAAGAGAAGCAAGCTTCACAAAACTCCTGGAGCTGCTTCTATGAGCAGCAGAGACCACATGCAGACAATGCTGTTTAATGCCCTCAGAGACGACAGCAGCTGAATTTAGCAAGAAAGAAGCCTCAAGCAACTGATGCTGCTCATTTGCAATCTATCAAAACACAGTGAACACACTCCTGGTTAGAGAACTCATAACAATACCTTCCTGAGAGAGCACTCCTTGCCTGTATTCTCAAAACTGAAAAGGCAAAACAAGATGTGATCACAGAATCACAGAACTATCAGGCTGGAAAAGACCTTCTAGATCACAAAGTCCAACCTATCACCTAACACCTTCTAATTAACCAACTCATGGCACCACGTGCCTCCTTTTAAACACCTCCAAGGATGGTGATTCCACCACCTCCTTGGACAGCCTATTCCAGTGCCAATCCCTCCTTCTGTGAAGAACTTCTTCCTAAGATCCGGCCTGAACTTGCCCTGGTGCAAAGGGAGATGCTTCAGAAACATGTTTCAGTACCTCATGGTTAAATATTTCCACAATAACTGAACATCACAAAGAAAAAAAATAGAGGGTGCATAAGATGACCTTTGAGGGCCCCTTCCAACCCAATGCAATCTGTGAGTCTGTGAAGTGTTTGACAGTGCAGTTGATCAGAAATATTCTTTCCTCCTCATTAAAGCTGTGCTGTTTAACAAGTGCCACCCTCTGAACAAGGGGTCCTGCCTTCCATCAGCATGCTTAGTCTGCCAGGCACATGTGGGCTCCTTCTGAAAGCAGCAACAGGTACCTGGCAGAGCCAGAGAAATGGGAAGGCAGTTCATAGAATCACAGCATGGTAGTGACCTCTGGAGATCACCAGTCCAAACTCCCTGTTGAAGCAGATTCTCCTAGGAAGCTTGCACAGCAAAGTGTCCAAGCGGTTTAGGTAAGTCCACAAAGAAGACTGCACAACCTGTCTGGGTAGCCTAGTCCAGTGCTCTGACACCCCCACAGCACCTCCTGTGCTCTAGTTGGTACACCTTGCCCCTCATCCTATCACTAAGCACAAATGAAAAGAGCCCATTCTCATCCTCTTGACCCCCACCCTTTAGATACTAATCACCATTGAGATCTCCTCTCAGTCTACTATATTCTCTCAGCCTGCTTTTTTCCAGGCTACACACCCCAAGGTTTCTCAGCCTCTTCCCTTCTGAGAGATGTTCCAGTCCCCTCAGCATCTTTGTGGCCCTCCCTTGGACTGTCTCCAGTAATTCCCTGTCCCTCTTCAACCGGGGAGCCCAGAATTGGACACAATATTCCAGGTGTGGCCTCAATGCAGCAGAGCAGAGGTGCCAGAGAACCTTCCTCAATCTGCTGCCCATACTCTTCTTAATGCACTCCAGGAGACCATTTGCTTTCTTGGCCATGAGGGCACATTGGTGGCCCATAGTGAACTTGCCCAGCAGCAGTCCCAGGTCCTTCTCCACCCAGCTGCTTTCCAGCAGGTCAGCTCCTCACCTGTACTGCTGCAGGGGTGCAGGACTCTATGCTTGCCCTTGTTGAACTTCATGAAGTTCCTTCTGCCCAGCTCTTTAGCCTGTCCAGGTCTCACTGAACGGCAGCAGAGTCTGACACAGTTTTGCATCATCAGACTTGCTAAGCACACTCGAGAGTGTTTCATTTGGAAACAGAAGACAGGATACAGGATAAGTACCTTCCAAAATAAGCAGTTGCATAAAACCATATTTTCTTCTGAGCCTAGCTTATCATACACACGAGCACTTGGAGGACAGCTTTGTCAGTGTCCCTGCTCTGCCACATGCGCTGTCTCCACGGACTCCCCTGCTACCAAATGATTCTGATTCTCAACTCAGCATTTTCCTTTTTCCAGCCTCCCACTGCCAGTGTGGGAAAGATGCTGCAATTCCTGTAACCACTGGCAGCACTGCCAGGTTTGCTTCAGAAGCTCCTCTGCCCTCCCCTTTGATTTGCATTCCAGAAATAGGAAGAGAATCCAATTTTCTTTCTTTTTTTTTCCTAACTAGAAGAGTAATTTATGAATTAAATACCTAAATATTGTTACTTCACTCCTCTAGATTGCCACTGCTCCTGTTTCCTCCTTCAGCTATCCTACAAGGCATCCCACTGAGCACGTATTAAACCCACATATTTCCTTTTGAAGGCAAGAGTGTAAGATAATTAAGAAAATGTTGCAAACATGGCTATGAGCTGTACAAATCTGGAACCAGGAAAAATCTTAGGTGAACCATTCCACTCAGCACCACAACTCAGCCTCTTTTAAACACATCCAGAGATGGAGATTCAGCCACCTCCCTGGGGCATCTATTCCAGTGTTTGAGAATCCTTTCAGAGAAGAGGATTCTCCTAACGTCCAGCCTAAACTTTCCCTTGTACAACTTGAGGCCATTTCCTCCAGAACTGGAGGCAGTAATCCAGGTGGGGTCTCGTCCTCAAAGTCGAGGGAGAGGATCACCTTCCTTACCATGCCAGCCACACTTCTCTTGCTGCAGCCCAGGCTATGGTTGGCTTTCTGAGCTACAAGAGCTACAAGTGCATACTGCTGGCTCATATTGAGCTTCCTGTCCACCAGCACCCCCAAGTCCCTTTCCTCAGGGCTGCTCCCAAGCCAGCCACTGGCCATCAGTTTTTGGGATTGCCTCAACCCAGATGCAGGACCTTGCACTTGGTCTTGCTGAACCTCATGGGGTTGGCTTGGGCATACCTCTCCAGCCTGTCAGCAGACCACGTGCTTAAACTCTGTAGGGCAACAGCTGCAGAGGGGATTTGTAAATCGCTGCTCGCTGCGACTCCTGCACTAACCTTGTTTCCATGCAAACCCTGGAATTGTGTTCTGTGCATCAGTCAGGGAAGTTTTCACTGCAAACAGCCAGATGTACAAGGACCTGTGCAGCAGTGCTGTGCTCCAGAGCCACTAGCACATGCACAAAGCCATCTGCGGGAAGACTCCTGCACAACCTCTTTGTCGCCTTTCAAGGATCAAACAGCATTTCTGTCCAGTGAAGCTGTGGATCATCTCAAAGCTGGTAACACAGCCTCCTTCAAACCATTCCCTAGAAGTGCAGTCTCTCAGGATGCCTGGGCAGCTGGTATGCTAACTGCTACCTTACTAAAGTGGTTGTGCTTTATGTGCTTGCAGCCTTTTTCACTATCCACGTGTCCTCTCTGTCACCAGACAGTGTGATGATTGTGGCTTTGAGTGGATTTGGTTGCCTTCAAGCTTTTCAGTGTCTGTGTAGGGCACCTTGCACCGAGAGACCTAATCCCCACTGGGAACCATTCCTAAGAGTGCAGCAACAAATATATTGTATGTCAGTATCCCTTGTTCTATTTTGTCTTAATTCACAGAATGGCTTGGGTTGGAAAGGACCTTAAAGATCATCTAGTCCCAACCTCCTGCTGTGACCAGGGACACCTTCTACCGGACCAGGTTGCTCAAGGCCCCATCCAACCTGGCCTTTGTTGTTGCTATTTCACAATTCCTATTTGACACACCAATTTTACACTCATTTTCTGGCCAATTTAAGCATTTACTTGAGGAAAACAATTTGATGTTTTGCAAACAATCCCACCACACAGGAAAGCAAACAAATCCCTGAATATATAGGGATTAGGGGGTTGATTTGTGGCATATGTCTCCATAAATACTACACACTAATCTACTTGAAAGGTAGGATGTGTGAACTGTTGCACATCTTAACAGCTTTGCAAAACATGGAATTGAGAAGCTGGGCCAGTCTCTGTGTTTGCTTTCCCATGCTGAACTGGTAACTGTATAACCTTACTGTGTCTAGGAAAAAAAGGGAACAAGAACACTTTTGCTGCTTTGTATGCCTTGTGGAGCAGGAAAAGTAAGACATCACTTAAAGCAGCTATTGTGCTGGAGGTTTCTGGAATGTTTGGCATTGCATGTTCAATTTTGGCATTTTGTCATGTCAAACTGGAGCAGAGCACTGTCTCTCAAGCATGCAGTTGGGCCTCTTGAACTCCTGTGAAAATAAGCTGGCAAACAAACCCCTTTACTAAAATGCTGATGCTGGAAAAGATCTACCCAGTCATCACTTTGTTATGCTGCTTTTCTCAGCACATCTCATTTATTTCCCAAAGTAAAAGAGAGAGATGATTACCAGATAAGCAAGAGCTGTGCTGAGGTGAAGTCCTGGCCTCATTCAGACAGGGGCAGCTCAACCACTGTGTCGACCTTTGAGCCATGAGATGTCCCAGCGACCTGGCCAGGTCACTGGTTTCAGTGGGCATCAACTTGCCTTTTAGCCAAGGCAGCTGTTTCTTTTCTTTCAGGCTCCTAGGATGTCTGTTGTTCAGTGGTTTGCATGGGACTTGTGATTTTCAGCTGGAGCTTATAATCACTCTGAACCTGTAGTAGGTGCCAAGTAGTCTTTCACTGCCAGGTTTGCCACCTTCTCTGGGAGCACTGCTGCAGTTCATAGAATCATAAAATAGTTTGGGTTGGAAGGGACCCTAAAGACTACCTGGTTCCAATTCTCTGCCATGGGCAGGGACACTAGACCAGGTTGCTCAAGGTCTCACCCAACCTGGTACTTAACACTAACATCATGGTATTTAACATTAACCTTATCCAAAAGAATTGCTGCCTTACAGGTAATGTCCACAGTGGGCACAAAACACCCAAGCCACCTGTTTTTGTAAGGGTCTGAGCAATTGCAAATAAAGCAATGCAGAACTGACTGCCAGCACCAGCAGTGAGTGTGACACGGAGCTGAAGGTGGGATTAGGCAAACCTCCGATCGGATGGCGTGCGGCTACCCAGGAGAAAACCGGAGGGCCAGGTTTGACTAGGTCATCTGTCTTTCATGAACAAAGACAATGCTTTCATCCACCCAGACACCTGACAAGGGTAAACCTGAATGGTTCTGCTTCCAAGGCAAGCAAGGGACCTGCCTCGTCTCTAACACACCTTAGTATAAAAGGAAAATGCTCTTGACAGTAATCATGTGGTGGTAACTCACCCCATCGTTAGCAGGGCTTTGGCATCTCAAGACTTCTCCTGTCCTCAGAATATCCAAGCAGATAAAATAGAAAAGGCCCTTTTGTGCAGCACAGCAGAGGTTAATGCTCTCTGTGGAAGGCAGAGCTAATCCCTCTTTTGCTGTGGCCTACACATGCTGCAGTAATTGGCTAAAAAGCTCCTGGCTACTCTTCCTGTGGAAAAGAAACTCTTCCCCTCATACCTGCAGGGCACAAACAGTTTGATGTGGAGAACAGTGCCCATTTCTCTCTGAGTTGGTTTAGTTTTTTGGGTGTTTTTGGTTTGGGTGTCTTTTTCCCCCCACTGCCAAAAATAAATTAGGTATCAAATAAAGAAGAGGAAGGAAGAGCTTAGGGGCAGGATCTTGTCTGTAGAGCACGCACCAGTTAAGCACTAACTCACTCCACCGCTGCTTGCAGGCAGCAAAGACTTTGATTGGGAACAACTGCATATAGGATCCTTCTCACACACACAGACTGGAAGGGCGAGCTGGGCTACAGATTAATCTTGCCCACCAAACAGATCAGAAAGTCTCCTTTATAGAAATAAAATAAGTAACAGTGGAGTAAACACTCCACCAGAATTCTCCTTTCAGCACTAACAGACCACTACAGTCTGAGTTCCGATTACACCAAGCGCATCCTCTTTTCCTACCCTAATTTCAGGCATGCTAGAACCATAAGGTTGTTCTACAAGATCACAGAATGTTAGGGCTTGGAAGGGACCTCCAGAGATCCTTGAGTCCATCTCCCTGCCAAAGCAGGATCATCTAAGGCAGGTTACACAGGAATGCATCTAGGCAAGTTTTGATGGTTTCCAGAAGAGAAGAATCCACAACCTCTCTGGGCAGCCAGTTCCAGGGCTCCAGCACCATCACAATAAAGAAGTGATCCAGCTTGTACCCATTGTTCCCTGTCCTATCACTGGGCACCACCAAAAAGAGCCTTAATCCTGGCACCCACCCCTCAGATTTATAGATGTTTATCAGATTTCCTCTCAGCCTTCTCTTCTCCAAACTAAACAGCTCCAAGGCTCTCATTCTTCCTTCATAAGGGAGATATTCAAGTCCCTTAATCATCCACATGGCTGTTGTACTCTGTCCAGCAAGTCCCTGCTTCTCCTGAACTGGGAAGCCCAAAACTGGACACAGTATTCCCCGTGTGGTCTCCCCAGGGCAGAGTAGAGAGGCAGAAGGACCTCCCTTGCCCTGCTGGACACACTTTTCTTGATGCACCCCAGGATACCATCGGCCCTCTTGGCCACAAGGGCACACTGCTGGCCCATGGAGAATTTGCTGTCCACTAGGACTCCAAGGCCTTTCTCATGGAGCTACTTTCCCACAGGACACCCCCTAATTCGTTCTGATGCCTAGATGCAGGACTCTGCACTTGTCCTTATTGAACTTCATGAGGTTTGCCTTCACCCAGCCCTCCAGCCTGTCCAGATCAAAGCAGAGCTATGAATTGTGTCCTCACTCCATCAATCTGCTGGGTCAGTCAGGTGTCTGCTTGCCATGGCCCTGCCCTCATTACTGTGATATATAAGAATAAACATATTTATACTCTGATCTAGCAGACAAAAGGTGCTCATAGATCAAGTTTCTAATGCCTTTGCTGTCCATGAAATCTGTCTGCAACCTTCTAAGGAATATTTCTCTTCTCACCTCTGCTGAAAATGAAAGTATTTGTTATTGAGAAGTCAGCTCAATGTCCCCTGTCTCTCCTTAAGCTTTGCAGAAACACACCCATGCTTAACTTCAAGATACCTGCCTAACATGCACAGCACTGCAATGATGATGCTTATAAAGATAAATACATGTACAGGAGCATGCAAAATGAGATCCTCAGTTACAACCAGGGAAAAACATAGAACAAATGAAAAAGCCTCTATAAAGATGCTCCTAAATCCTTCAAAGCAGTAAGAGGGAGTAGCCAGCAAATTAGCAGCCAGCCCTGTGCCTCTTCACATTCACAAATACTTCTGAAGGCAGAGAATATAGGTGCACAGGGAATAAAAGAGGGTAAAGACAGAACATGCACCTTACCTTCTTCCCATCTCATAAGCCCCAGCTTCAAGCTACAGCTACACCAACACAGTACCAGATATTCCACATCGATTCAATGACAGCAGTGGAGCACAGAAGATGTTAAAATGATGGATTTGGAGTATTTCTGCAGGTTTCCATCTTGTTTTCTATCTCCAAGGACAGTAAATGAATCACCATTTATATATGGTAATGTAATATCTAATAACAGAAGTTAATTTTCTTCAAGATCTAAGTCTTCTCATTTTCATTGCTGCATACCAAGAATTATTACTTAACTTACAAACTATTTTCTCTGCACTTGCTTCCAACACCTGGGTGCAAATGAAGCTCACACAGCTTTTTGCAAAGCACAGGAAGAAGCTGCAAATCAATTGGCATTGATTTGCCACCCCTAGACACCTCTTAAGTCAATGCCATCAGCCTCTGTGGCAAAGCCCAACATGTGGTGTTGCCACCGTTCGGTGTAAGGAGTCGAAATCACACAGAACAACACTCCTGGGAGGAGGAAGAGTTCTGCAAAGCACACAACAATAAAGTTTCTTCTGTCTTTTGCTTGTGTCCTTTGTTCCCTAACTTCATCTCACCTACCCACCATGACAGTGTGAAACTCATCCACACTCTCTCCACCATCTCTACTGAGAAAGGAGGAAGGGTCCCTGCCTTGGTTACTCCGGAGCGATGCTATGTGCTGCGTGCACTCAGCTGCCTGAAAGGCTGCCTCCAGTACCCTCCCAAAGTGCACTTGGAGCAGTGCAAGTTACTCCCTTAGAGTTGCCTCCTCTACCCAGTGACCTTTAGGTTACCTGTTCTCCTTTTAAACTTTGGTAGAACTGTCCAAGACAAATTTGCAGACAGAAGGACACATAATCAATGGTATCAATTCATAGCAACACAGATTGGGCAACATTGGAAGCAACCTTCAAAATTCATCTTGTCCAACCCCACTGCAGTCAGCAGGGACACCTCCAACTAGATCAGGCTACCCAAGGCCACAGCAAGTCTAACCTTGAATGTCTCCAAGGATGGGGCCTCAACTGCACTTCTGGGCAACCTGTTCTAATATTTTACCACTCTCACTGTAAAAAACTTCCTCCTGATGTCCAGCCTAAATCTCCCCTGCTCCAGTTTCCAGCCATTGTCCCTCATCCTGTCACCCCAAGTCCTTCTAAACAGTCCATCCCCAGCCTTCCTGTAGGTCCCTTTCAAACACTGAAATGCTGCTCTCTAAGGTCTCCCCAGAGCCTTCTCTTCTCCAGGCTAAACAGCCCTAACTCTTTCAGCCTGTCTTCACAGAAGAGGTGCTTCAGCCCTCGGATGATCTTTGTGGGCCATGCCAGCAGGTCTATGTCCCCCCACCTGTGTTGGGGCTTCCCTCATGAAACAAGCCTCAGAGCCAAGTAAGGCACTGCACCTGATGAGGCAAGTCGACAAGAAACATAAAAATAGGTTTAGGAAGCAGCTAGGAAAAACAATTCTCTGTCAGCTGATGCTGACTGAAATCCAGCTGATATATTTGAGTACTGTCCCAGGAGCTGATCACATCACTGGTGGCTGTGGGGGAAACAGGAAATCCCACACGACTTACTCCACTAGTAAATTAAGACTCTTAAGCACATTACCAAAGAAATCCTGGCTCTACTGAAGTCAAGAGGTGCTAGGATATTAATGTCAGTGCACTTACAATTTCGCCCTCATCTAGGATCCCTGTAACGTGATTTATTAGTCCTGCCTGCGTTAGAGGGCTTTGTTGGGTGTATTGGCTTTCATTTCATTTTTAAAGTGTGATTTAAATACAGCAAATACACTATGACTCTGTATTAAGTTTCCATGAATTTGAGCTGATGATGTAGCACTTTGGCACCAGGCTGCGGACTTCACTCTGCCTCTAATTAGGTGTGCAGCACTCTCATTTACTTAAATGGCATCTGCTCAAGTGTCTCTGGAGAGACAAGGGAAACAAATGGTTATAATTGTATCTGAATAAATATTTTTGCTATTAGTAAAAGAGCTTCGGCAGTGACTCCTTGGGAAGAGCTAAGATGAAGGATTACATCCTGAACTAATTTAAGGCTGAAGACACATATGTGTGGCTCCACTGATCTAACAGCTCAGTGCAGCTGCAAGGAGGACAGACCAACTCCTCAATTCTCCTTTCCTCATCCCAATCACATGTCTTCATCTCTCTCCCTATGCATAAGATGAAACAATTTGCCTTCTCTTCTCATTCCCCATCATGAAGGTTGATTTTCACTTTTTTTTCAGTGTGTGGGGGAAAGAGGAGGAGGAGGATAGTGGGTTATAAGCTGTAGGGACTGGGAGTTTTGGAACAGCATCACTATTTGCATCCCTGTTCTTAACCTCTTCTATGGGTATCTTCTTCAAGCTGGTGGTAGAAGCAGGCTACTGAAGACTGGTCCTTTTTATTCCTGAAGTAATCTCTAGGGCCCAGTAACCCTTGGGTGGGTAGGATGAAGTACCAGATCTGGGGAGCAAAGTAAAGACTTTGTCATTTGGGCTCCCTGCCATAAGCACTGAGGCCAGAATGTCTCCATCTCTGCAAATCTCACTAGGCTGTCTTTCTTCGGCTGCTCCCCCATGTCCTCTTTCAAACAGTTTATATTATTCCCAGAAGATTGGTCTCTTGTCAGGAATTTTTCCTGGATCAGGAACAGTGTGGTCAGTAGGACAAGGCAGGTTATTCTGCCCCTGGACTCATCACTGGTCAGGACACACCTTGAGTGCTGTGTCCAATTCTAGGCTCCTCAATTCAAGAGAGATGTTGAGGTACTGGAAGGTGTCCAGAGAAGGGCGACAAAGCTGGTGAGAGGGTTGGAACAGAGCCCTCTGAGGAGTTGGGGGTGTTTAGCCTAGAGAAGAGAAGGCTCAGGGGTGGCCTCATTGCTGTCTAAAACTACCTGAAGGGAGGTTGTAGCCAGGTGGGGTTGGTCTCTTCTCCCAGGCAACCAGCAACAGAACGATGGGACACAGCTGGGGGAGATCTAGGCTGGATGTTAGGAGGAAGTTCCTGCCAGAGAGAGTGATTGGCATTGGAATGGGCTGCCCAGGGAGGTGGTGGAGTCACTGTCTCTGGAGGTGGTGAAGAAAAGACTGGATGGGGCACTTAGTGCCATGGTTTAGTTGATAAGACAGGGCTGGGTGCTAGGTTGGCCTGGATGATCTTGGAGGTTTCTTCCAACCTGGCTGATTCTGTGATTCCTCTGGCATGCTGCTGTTTGAATTTCCTCAAGGGTGCCTCGACCATCTACCTTCCATGACTTGAACAAGCACTTTTTCCTTGGTGTTTGTTTCAGAAACTGGTTTGCAATACAAACAGAAACCTGTTTGCACGCAGCCAGCTTGCTCTGTTCCAGCTATGAAAGCCAGAGGAGTGGGAGGCAGGAGAGTATTGTTGCACATTTTCCAGCTATGTTCAACCTCATGTTGTACCAAGTTAAACTCTCACGTACTTAGTGACATGCAGCTTATATCATCTTACACACGACCTTTGACTCTGTCCTGCTAAATTGAGCTTGAGAAACTTAAATGTCAGAAGGCTAGAGCAGGTCGGAGTAGCAGAAAGGCAGGAGTTAAGGTTGGTCATAGGATTACCTTTGTGCTTTATTATACATAGCTGCTTTTGCCTTTAAAGGAACACTGCTGGCTAATAATTTGCACTTTGTCTTGAAACAAAAAGAAAGTGCAAGTGAGAAATTAAATCATTGGACAGAAGGCTTAGAGAAAAATTACCTTTGATTTCAGCTTATCCCCTTGATGCCATTTGTTGTACACTTGGGCAATATTTCCTCTTGACTGATCCATAGACTTGTAGATTTACAGAATGGTTTGAGCTGGAAGGACTCTAAAGATCATCCAGTTCCACCCTCCCTGCCATGGGTAGGGACACTGTGCACTAGCCCAGGTTGCTCGAGGCCTCATCCAACTTGGCTATCCTTGAATACCTCCAGGGAGGGACCATCTGCAGCACCCCTGGGCAACCTGTTCCAGTGTCTCCCAACCCTTACTGCAAACAATTTCTTCCCAGCATCCAGTCTAAATCTGCTCTCCTCAAGCTTAAATCCATTTCCCTCTGATGCTGTCACTACAATATGCAAACCTGACAGTAGCCAGGTATACAGCTTGCTGTAGTTACACCATCATTCTGGCTCTCTATTTTAATGTCACTCCACCCAGAAGTGGCCAGTTTTCAGCTGTATTTCAATTGTTGCTTGCTACTTGAACATTATGAGCAACGTATAAGCTGAGTCATGGTGTGAGCCTTGCATGGCTTCTTCTAATTCCAACCTGAAAAGAGTCTGCTGTAGAGGACACTTGCTGTACCTACTTGCCTCCCGGAGACTCTTGAACTGATGCTTTCTAATTTCAGAGTTTCTTTTTCCTTGAGACTGCCTCAGATGAAATCTCAACCAAAGGAGGCTTTGTTGAGATTTATAGAGAAGGTGCAGAAAGATGTGAGGAAGGAAGAAAATAATTCATTACTTTTCATAAATAAGAAGACTCCATTCTTATTCCAGGCCTTGGAAATGTTGCCCAGCCTCTTGTGAGTGCTGCTGGTTAAGTGCTCTGCTCATGCATGCATGCATCATCTTGTTTCCAGCACTGCTTAATCACCAGCACTAAAGCTCCAATCTTACCCCTGGGACAAGAAGTATCCCTCTGGCTGGCTTTTATTAGATTAACAGCAAGGAGGGAGGTTTACTGCTCATGTCTCCAGTGAGGCATAGGTATTTCCCATTTCTAGAGGAACACAACGAAGGAAGCACATTCTTCTTCTTGTCTTTGCAAGACCTTGTGGACCTGCACCTTTCTCCTCCAGGAGCAGCTCCAGCCTTTAACCGTGTGGCCTGGCTGACTGGCACAGCACACATCTCCCACTGTTTAAATCATAAAGTTCATCCTAGCAGCAAAGGCTAAGTAGATGCATTTAACAAATTCAGTGCATGGAGTGAGGCAAGATTTGCACAGAAAGGTAGGCTTGGAGGGCAGAGATGGAAAGACACTCAGCTTTAAAACTGCTTTCTTCCTCCTGTCTGAGAACAGAGGTGTCCTATGACCTGCTGTTTATGGCTCAGCTGTCCTCACAGGGAGAAAGAGAGGAGCAGAAGACAGGGACAGGCTGCCTTGCATGGTTTCTGGCTACTCAGTAAGAGTAAGGCTTAAACCAGTCCCTCAGCCACATCACAGTGCTGAAGGAGCAGGTTTATGAGGAACTAGTCTTGGGGAAAAAAAAATCAGAAGAAAGAAATGCAGCAATTGATACATTAAACTGTATAGAGACAGGATCATAAACGTTTTTAACATACACACTTCATTCAGACAAACACAGAATGCTTTGGGTTGTTCCAGCCTCCCCTGCCATGAGCAAGGACACCTTTCACCAGCACAGGCTGCTCAAAGCCCTCTCCAACCTGGCCTTGAACTCATCCAGGGAGGGGACATCCATAACCTCTCTAGGCAACCTATTCTAGTGTCTCACCACCCTCACTGTAAAGAATTTCTTTCTAATACCCAGTCTAAATCTGTCATGGGAAAGTCTTTGCAATAAAGAAAATAGGCAAAGGATGCAGCTTTGACTGGGACACTTCACTGCACAAAGGGAAATTCCTCCTCTGTGCTGTAGGAAATGCCACAAACGCATTCCTTGTGAGGTGTAACCACTGTACACAGCAAACACAAGCCTAAACTTTCAAGGAAAACCATGAGCCTTCAAACAGAATCTGAGCTTAAAACAAGTTCAGTCGAATCCTTCACTAGCAGCAGAAAACACACAGCCTGGCTGCAGTGCGTAGGTCATAGCCTAGCTCTTCAGTGGGCTCCTTGTGCCTCTGAGTGTCTGCAAGGTGAAATTGCTACATGTCCCACGTCTTTGCAGGTCACCAAGTGTACACCTGAAGTCAGATGATTTGATAAGAAAGAAAGGCTTGGACATACTTCTGCGTGTCACTGTGATCCAGGGTGAAGCAAGTTATCTGGGAGGCTTGCTAGCTGCTAGTGTTGGAGTCAGAAAGGCAGCAAGTGCCCACCTATCCAGCCTGTCCAGGTCCCTCTGCAGGGCTCTCCTACCTTCCACTCTCTAAAATTCTGTGCTTTCTGTGATTCTGTAACCACCTGCTGCATCCATCTCACATAGTCTGGGAGTGAGATCCAGAGTAAACATGAGGTTTCTGACCAGAGGCAGTGACACTGCAAGGAAGAGGCCAGCTGGGCAGCCTTGTCAGGTCTTGCACAAAGGCTTAGAATTACATGTGGGGTGGCTAAACACAACAAGAGAAGCCCAGGCTATGATTGTGCATTTCAATACAGCAGCAACTTTGCTTTTCTGGTTTAGTGAGGACTGTGTGTATCAAAAATACCTTAGTCATCTGCAAAAAGGCTTAGTCCCAGCAAATCACAGCCTTAATTACAGGAAATCATCATAAGCTACTTTATATGCAATTAAAGACACTTTCTTTTGGAGATATTTTTGCAATTTGTGTTTTGGGTTTATTTTTTTTCCCCTAAAACCAATTATCCGAAATATTACACTTTCATGCCTGCAGTGCAACTTTGACATGCATATGAATGGATTTCTTGAAATGACACTTTCTTTAGGTATAATTGAAACCAAAAACTGCTTCCCTTTTATCTAGGTAATTGATTAATAGATCAGATTACAGCTGCTGGTTAGTAGCAGCAGCAGCTAAGAGTGTTTTATGCTACAGTTTTTGCTCCTTTAGATAATTGTGCTCATTTAGAATGTAAATTGGCACAATTACAATGGCAATTTTTAAATGTCAACATCTTTTATGTTAATGCCTAATCAGTCTTTAATCAAATGCCTGAAACAGAAAATACCTTTCACACGGAAATTTAATCCCGTTCTGGTCCCGAGCTCATTAAGGAGGACCAATGTTGGATTTGGAGCACATTCATCATTTTATCAATCTGCTGAAACAGAAGAGCCTTCACAGGATCACAGAACGTTGGAGCTTGGAAGAGACCTCCAGAGATCATTGAGTCCAACCTCCCTGCCAAAAGCAGGGTGACCTAGAGCAGTCCGCACAGGAATGCATGCAGGCAGGTTTGGAAAGACTCCAGAGAAGGAGACTTTCAAGTTCAGACTTGCCACTAGCATGGCCCAGAGCTCTGCCAAGCAGCTACAAGCACAGAATGGAGTATTTTGTGGCAGTGGTAAACTTGAAGAATAGAGAAAATGTGCCCTGGAGGCTATGTTGCCCTGTGGTAGCTCCTACTGGTGAAGTCAGAAGAAGAGAAAGGAAGCAGTATTGTCTCCTTGCCCTCACAGGGACAGTTGAGGGGAAGTCCTTCACTTGTAAGGAGTCTCTGTGAGCTAGGAACAGAAAGTAAGCAAAGGTCCAGGAAAACATCAGCATTGCTGTCTACAACTACCTGAAGGGAGGCTGTAGCCAGGTGGGGTTGGTCTCTTCTCCCAGGCAACCAGCAACAGAAGAAGGGGACACAGTCTCAAGCTCTGCCAGGGGAGGTCTAGGCTGGATGTTAGGAGGAAGTTCTTCAGAGAGACAGTGATTGGCATTGGAATGGGCTGCCCAGGGAGGTGGTGGAGTCACCGTCCCTGGAGGTGTTGAAGAAAAAACTGGATAGGGCACTTAGTGCCATGGTTTAGTTGATAAAACAGGGCTGGGTGCTAGGTTGGACTGGATGATCTTGGAGGTCCCTTCCAGCCTGGCTGATTCTATGATCCACTCTGCTTAGCAGCCAGGATGAGGACCTGTGCTGCTTGCAGTCCAAGTTCAGGCCAGGGTGCTGAGGACATCTGGACTCCTGCTTGTGTCTGGCAGGGGCCTGGTGTCCCTTGTATGTGACAGATTGCATCTCCTAATGTAGATGTCTGCATTAATAAAAGAGATCACCTTAAAAAGAAAAAGAGGCCATCCTGGAAACTTGTGGACTGAGAGGGAGCAAGCAGAGCATCTTGAAAACACGCTATCCCTTTCCAGAGAGCTTTGATATTGGAGGGGTTTGATTGTTCTCTGTAAATGCCTTAGGTGAAGAAAGAGGGACACAAATGGCCTGCTTAAAGCCAAGGGAAGTGCTGGAGTAAGACCAGCTAGGATATGTTGGATTGGGTGAAGTCAAGCAAGAGGCTCTCTCACAGAATCACAGAATTAAACAGGTTGGAAAAGACCTTCAAGATCATCAAGTCCAACCTATCAGCTAACACCTTCTGATTAACTGAACTATGGCACTAAGTGCCTCATCCAGTCTCCTTTTAAACACCTCCAGGGATGGTGACTCCACCACCTCCCCAGGCAGCCCATTCCAATCTTTTGGTGAAGAATTTCTTCCTAACATTCAGCCTGAATCTGCCCTGGTGCAGTTTGAGACTGTCCTCTTGTTCTGTCCCTGGTTGTCTGGGAGAAGAGACCAACCTTCATTTGGCTACAACCTCCCTTCAGGTAGTTGTAGAGAGTTGCTAGGGTAGCTGGAAGGCCATTCTGGAGCAATGAGGTTGCTTCCAAATATCAATCCCCTCCCATGCCTGCTTGCTTGCAAGGAACAAAAGTGATAATCCAGCAGAAGTCATTCTGCCTGTGTGCTCTCATGGCTGCTACAGACAGGCAATCCTGGTGCCATCCTACTTAATAAATACATGAGTGGATTATAAAGAGGACAAGGCTGGATGATGGAAAAGCTGCCACAGTTTTCTAGAGGCTGCCTTGGGAAACGTTCTGCCTTAAACCCTAGTCTGCCTCTGAAGCAGCTTCCACAGGACCACAGTGCCCTGCTAGCTGGTGCTACCACCATAGTGCTGGCATGAGCACAGGACTCAGCCGCCTAATCAGGGCAAGAGTTCACACACCTCTGGGAGTACTGCTCACAATTTCACTCAGTCCTGATCTGAAACATGACCTGGGAAATTTACAGAATCTTTTAATTCAGCTGTCAAAATTTCATTATAGGCTGGATGGGGCACGAAAGCTTAGACACAGTCTTCTCCCTCAGCATTTGTATTTGCTGCTGGAAATGCCTCCAGCCCATAAATCTGTGCAGATAACACTGACAGGCAAAATCACTAACAAAATATAGTTTTACAGGTGGGTTTAGGTGAATTTTCCATCAACTTTATGTGCCTATGCCATACCATTATATTCTTTTCCCAGCCATAAACTTCAGCTGAGAAGTACGAGATAATTGGATTTCTTTTGGCTTTATTGTTCACATCTGTTGCCCTTGAGCACCTCGGTCTGTGGGGTGCTGTGTAATCCTTAGATGGGGTGCAGAGGTGGAGCTTCCCAGGGAGGCCAGGGTAAAGGTGGGTATGAGGGGATGGGGCAAGATGGAGGTGGCATGTGGAGGAGCAAGAGGTGGGATGTGGAAGGTTCCTAACTCACCACAGGCACCTACTGAAGGAAATGGCTATGAAAATGCATCTGTGGAAGAAGGAAGACACAGGTTTCACTGAAGTATGCAAGTGCCAGCTGGGAGATGACGGTATTCAGGGCCACTGGGTTCTTTTGTGACCTTGGGCAAGGCATACATCCCATAAATACAGATGAGCTGCTTCCATTAGTTTTTACTGCAGTATAGCTAACCTAGGGTCAAACTGCACGTTGTGGCTATCCTGAGCTAATTACCCAATATCCTTCTTGGCCTCTTCCCCCCCACACTGCTTAAAGACCTCAGATGTAGCTCTGCAACTCACCTCTTCTTCCTCCCATCCATCACACTCATCTCATTTCCTACTCTGCTGACTTGCCCCTGGAATCTCACCTTAGCTTTGATCCTTGGTGTCCTTCTCCAAATCTCATCCCCAGTTCCATTAGACAGTTCTGATGTTGAAAACACTTGAACTGCACACACCACAGATGCCCCAGGAAGTACAGCAGCAGGTGATACTTTCTACCTTGGGCTCTGTTCTCTTTTTCTAGGAGCTACAAACATCACTTCTGCTTTCTCAGTTGTTACCAAACACTGCACTGACATGTCCATGGATCCACAACAACCTTCAGATCTTATCCCTGAGTGGTAACTCTGATCTCAGCACTTACCATTTTATACATGAAATGAAGATAAGTAATAATCTACAGACTAGGATATAATGATGATGTTCATAGAAGCTTGAGTCTTTTAGATTACAATATCCACTCCACTCTCTACTTAAATAAAGGATTATCAAGTACAGCTGGAGTGACCTGTTTGTGTTAAATTGTATTTCCCATACCCTACTTCTCCCATATGCCTGGCTCTCCCAGGCAACCAGTGACAGAACAAGAGGACAGTCTCAAGCTACACCAGGCAGATTCAGGCTGGATGTTAGGAAGAAGTTCTTCACAGCAAGAGTGACTGGCATTGGAATGGGCTGCCCAGGGAGGTGGTGGAGTCATCGTGCCTGGAGATGTTTAAGAGGAGGCTGGATGTGGCCCTTAGTGCCATGGTTTAGATGATTAGAAGGTGATAGGTTGGACTCAATGATCTTGAAGGTATTTTCCAAGCTGGATAATTCTGTGATTCTAGAGACAATGTTTTCCTGATTATCCAAAGCTGTGAGAACACACTCAGGTTATCAACATGAGCAATGTTCTAGTTTGGCATCTTTCACATGGTTAGAAAGCTTCAAGTCTACAAAACGTTAAGCTCCCAGAGTTCAATCCCTTTTCCACTCCACAGGAGACAAAACCATCCTAACTGGACCAACAGCTTGTATCAGGCACTTAACTGCAATTACCAGCAGCTTATTTTTCAGAGAGAGTGGTTACTATGTAAATTGAATTAGATGATTTGTATCTTACAGATTTCAACTATATTTTAACAGCATTTAAAACTCTTTGACTCTTAGAGATTTCAGCCTCCAATAAATCCCACCTTTCAAACAGCTTAGACAAGCAAGACAGCAGCAATTATTGTACTCTTGTGCCTAGATACATCTTATTTCACTGTCTTCTCAAGCACCTACTTCATAAGGAGAGCTCAGTAAATACACTTGCAGTAATCTTTCTTTTTTTATATACATAGAATCATGTCAGTTGGAAAAGATCTCTAAGATCATTGAGCCCAACCACTGACTTCACAGCATCACAGTATCACCAAGGTTGGAAGAGATCTCACAGATCATCAAGTCCAACCCTTTACCACACAGCTCAAGGCCAGACCATGGCACCAAGTGCCACGTCCAATCCTGCCTTGAACAGCTCCAGGGACGGCGACTCCACCACCTCCCCGGGCAGCCCATTCCAGTGTCCAATGACTCTCTCAGTGAAGAACTTTCTCCTCACCTCCAGCCTAAATTTCCCCTGGTGCAGCCTGAGGCTGTGTCCTCTTGTTCTGGTGCTGGCCACCTGAGAGAAGAGAGCAACCTCCCCCTGGCCACAACCACCCCTCAGGTAGTTGTAGACAGCAATAAGGTCACCCCTGAGCCTCCTCTTCTCCAGGCTAAACAATCCCAGCTCCCTCAGCCTCTCCTCGTAGGGCTGTGCTCAAGGCCTCTCCCCAGCCTCGTTGCCCTTCTCTGGACACACTCAAGCATCTCAATGTCCCTCCTAAATTGGGGGGCCCAGAACTGAACACAGCACTCAAGGTGTGGTCTAAGCAGTGCAGAGTACAGGGGCAGAATGACCTCCCTGCTCCTGCTGACCACACCATTCCTGATGCAGGCCAGGATGCCACTGGCTCTCTTGGCCACCTGGGCACACTGCTGGCTCATGTTCAGGCGGGTATCAGTCAGCACCCCCAGATCCCTCTCTGTCTGTCTGCTCTCCAGCCACTCTGACCCCAGCCTGTATCTCTGCATTAAACTGTATACACCATACCATGAAGTTTCAAGTCTACACGGTTTTGAACACACAAATAATATCTAGGCAGCTAACATATAGATACTAATTATATATATGTGTTTGTGTATATCTATAAAGGCTTTCATATAAGCGTGACCAACAGCACGATCAGCAAGAGTAAGGAAGCGATTGTCCCCCTGCACTTGGCACTGGTGGGGCCACACCTGCAGCACTGGGTGGAATTTTGGGAACCTCACAACAAGAAAGGCATTGAGGTGGTGGGAGTTGGTGCAAAGAAGAGCAGCTAAGCTGGTGAAGGGGCTAGAGAATGAGTCTTATGGAGAGCAGCTGAGGCAATGGGAACTGCTTTGTTTGAGGAAGAGGAGGTTGAGGGTGACCTTATCATCTTGTACAACTACCTGAAAGGACAATACAGAGAGGTAGGTGATGGTCTCTTCTCACAGGTGATAGAACAACCTCAAGGTGCACCAGGAGAGGTTTAGGCTAGACATTAGGAATTTTTTTTTCACTGGAACAAGCTGCCCAGGGAGGTGGCTGAGTCACCAGCCCTGGATGTCTTTAAAGCCTGCAGCACTTAGCAATATGGTTCAGTGGTGAACTTGGTAGAGTGGTGTTAATAGTTTGAGCTCATGATCTCAAGGGCCTTTTCCAACCTGAATGGTTCTGTGCTTCTGTGAGCATGCATATTTAGTATGCCTTAATGAGTTATTTTACTTTAAGGATTTCTAAAGGCCAAAAGTTCTATGTAAAATCCTGGCGGTTATCATCAGCCCTTTACATAGCTTTTCTAAGAGTTATCTGCCCAGCCTAAGAACACTTCCATATTCTTATATGGATTACATTAGAACAAACAGAAGTTCAACCAGTCCCCAGTCAACAAGCACATCTGGCAGAAACCACTATGACTATAAAGTAATTGTCTTTCATTGCAAGCAGCTGTTTACTAATAAACAACTACAGGAGAAGCCCTTGAAGGAAAGGCCATCGGAGAGAAAAAATGGTACTGCAATTAGAAAAAACCCAAAGACATGTAACTAAAAGCACTTCTGAACTGAAACCATAAGTCTTTCTGGCATCATTCCCAGCTACTACTTGATTCTATGCCCTGTGTGACATTTTATACATCCTCCTATTTGAACTACTCAGGCGTATTTAGTTTCTTCCTTCTGTTGGTTTTTGAGCTCCTGCCACAACGGAGCTGCCATCGAAAGGAAATGTGCTGTCCCACGGTGCCTTTTGCCTTCTGTTTGCAACCTGATTGATGCAACTGCTTAAGAAACTCTCATTTGTCTACAAGGTCCTCAGATCACAGGACCACAGGATGTTAGGAGTTGGAAGGGACCTCCGTAGGTCATCAAGCCCAATCCCCCTGCCAGAGCAGGACCACAGTCTAGTGCAGGTCACACAGGAACACATCCAGGGTTGGAAAGGCTTCAGAGAAGGAGACTCCACAATCTCTCTGGGGGAGCCTGTTAAAGTGCTCTGGGACTCTTACATTAAAGAAGCTGTGGAGCAGGCTGCTCAGTGAGTTGTGGAGCTTCCTTCCCTGGAGACTTTCAAGACCCACTTGGGTCACCTTTCTGTGCAACCTGCTCTAGGCTAACCTGCGTCAGCAGGGAGCTAGGGCTCAGTGTCCTCCAGAGGTCACTTCCAAGCCCCACCACTCTGTGCTCTGTGAAAGGACCACAATGCACCAAGCCCACTAATAAACACCTTCCAGAAGACAAAATTATTCAAACACTGATCTTCACTCACGCTAACCCACGACACCCACACTGTAGATTCCCACCGCTGAGCCTGTCACTATGGGCTCCCTTAGAAATCCATGGGCTCTTTGAAGACCTGTGACATCTGACCCCTTTTAGATAACCCCTTCAGGGTGAGTACTGAATTGGAGATTCCACTCCTTAAGGGAAGCTTCTATTAACTGGTGACATTACTTGTGCTAACCAGCCATGTAGCTGCTCACTGATAGCCCACTAAGTGCCATGGTACCCAGAGATCTCACAGAGGAATGTGCCTGTCAGCAAGAGGGATTTAAAGGCAGAAAATCTTAAGGGACAAACTCATAGAACAGAATCACAGCATCATTAAGGTTGGAAAAGACTTCTAAGATCATCAAGTCCAACCTTCTACCCAACACCTCCATGACCACTAGACCACATCCCATAGTGCCGTGTCTACACATTTACTGAACACATTCAGGGATGGTGACTCCACCACCTTCCTGGGCAACCTGTTCCAGTGCCCAACCAATCTCAGTAAAGAAATTCTTCCTAATATCCAACCTAAACCTCCTCTGGTGCAGCTTGCTACTTATTGAAGCAGATCATTCAGTGCTTGATAGCTACATAAAGAGAGAAAAGCAAGCAGAGAAAGACGTTGGAAAATAAAGGGAAAAGGGTGAAGGAGTAATGGTAAATGACCTCTCACAACTAGTTTGCTGGAAATAATACTTGGAACTGAGAACTTCAGAGAAACTGCTACACCCTGTCCACAACGAGAAGACAAAACAAATCCATCAGGAAATTATTCAGATTTCACTAAGCCTTCCCTCTAAAAGAGAAAAACAACCCAACTGCTCCCAAATACTATCTAAATTACCTTAACACACCCAAGCTTAATCAAGTCATCAACCACCTGAAGTCTGTGTGCAGGACTCTGCCACATGGGGACCATTCAGACCCCATGAATCTTGAACAACTGTTTAAATAACTGCAAACTCTTCAACTTCTCATCATGCAGAGACCAGTGCCATCCTCTTTTGACTGTTCCTCAGTGCAAACACACAGCTGTCCAAAAGGATCAAGTTCCATCTTCTTAAGGCATCTCAGTTGTGATGAATCCCATCCTGCAGCCTATAAACAGCCCTAGGTCTATTACTGGTTATGAACTGGTACACCTCCTAACCAACATCATTAAGACACAAAGCAGTTCATTGAACTTGGAAAAAATACTAAGAAATTACTCTCCAGAGTGTAACATCTGAAATAAAGGAGGAGAAAAACACTGTTTTCAAGTGCAAGACATGTAAGAACTGGAGGCTAAACCAAAAACCCATTAATCTGTCTCCACCCCCATGTTCAAAATGAAAAACAGGAAAATTACCCTTTGGTGCTTCACATTAGGAAGACACAAATCTGTGATGCCTCCCATCTGGTTTGGTTGCTGCTTTTTAACAAACAAGGCAAAATTACCCTGCCTTTCCCCCCCACCTTGCTTTCAGCAGAAATGCTGAAGGGTATTTTCAGATCTGTTCGTCCCAAGGTTTTCATCCTGTTCTCATCTCGTTTTATTTGGGTGCCTGTCAGATCTAACTACTCTGCCTGAGTGAACCAGCATCAGAGCTTTTCAGACACTGCTAAAATCGTCACCATCAAGCTCGCAGGAACCACAGACCTGGCTGAACGTAGGGAGCTCAGGCAACTGCCTCCCTGCTTCTGTACCTCCTGACCTCCCTGGTACAACCACACATAGCCCATGGGATTTCTGGGTTCCTGCTGCCCTTGGGAAGCTGCCAGCAGCCATGGACCACCAGACAGCTACAGCACAGGCCATGACCCCTCTGACTCCGTCTGCAGTATTGTTGCAAGGAAATTGTGTAGTGTTGGACAACCTGGCTTTGAACCACCTGGCAATTTCCTTTCGCTGGAGAAAGTCCTGCTGTCTAGCCAGAGCTTATGGCTTATCTGCAAAATCCCACCTGATGCTTCATTCCCATGGGCTGTGATGAGAAGGCTGCTTGGATGGTGCTCTTAACCCTTGCAGACTTTCAAGAGTTACCTACAGATTCTGGATGAAGAGCTATGATGAAAAGGATCATTCCTGGTGACAAGCAGTGTTTGAAGCTGTTGTGCTTGCAATGCTGAATATTCACCTTTGGTTCATGCCTGGATTAAGCTTATTTCTGTTTTTCCTTTCATTTTGCAGAGAAAGCCTCCATGCCACAGCTCATCAGCTGAACAAGTACTGGCTCACTGCACAGAGCTCAAAACAATCTGTTCCTACATATTTAAAACTTCATATAAAGTTGCTCGCTACTTTTAAGGAGCACCAAATCGCTATTCAAATCCTGGTGTGACAATGGCAAATTCTCTGTGATTCAGCCAACTTAGAGCCCTCACTTTGGTTATATCCATGGATTGCAAACCAAGGCAGAAAATGGTTTTTAACATTTGCTTTTGTTTTTCTAAAATGATGGCTGCCTTCATTCCAAATAAAGACCATGCATGAGAGCACAGATCCCTCTAAAACTCCCCACTAGCTGCAGGCCTGGTGGAACATGCCTTAGCTTTTTATTTTTAAGGTGCCAAGGCATGTTTTGGTTTTCATTTCAATGCAGGACTCTTAAGTTTTCTCAACTTTCAGGGAAGAAACCAATCAAAAGTAAACACATTCTAAGAGTTGTTTCCCAGAGTTGAGATTTCCTTCTGCACAAATAAATGTCTCTCCACACAGGTATAAACAGGGTCATAGAAAATAACTTCACTGTCAAAACTCTGCAACTACTTTTCAGCCCCTTGATACCTTTCACAGAATCACAGAATTGTCAGGGCTGGAAGGGACCTCAAAGATTATCCAGTTCCAACCCACCTGCCATGAGCAGGGAAATCTCACACTAGAGCAGGTTGCTCAGAGCCACATCCAGCCTGGCCTTAAAAACTTTAAGGGGTGAGGCTTCCACCACCTCCCTGGGCAACCTGTGCCAGTGTCTCATCACCCTCACAATGAAGAACTTATTCCTAACATCCAATCTGAATCTACCCACTTATAGTTTTGCTCCATTCCCCATAGTCCTATCACTACCTGACACCCTAAAAAGTCCCTCCCGGCTTTCTTGTAGCCCCCCGCAAGAAGGTCTCCTCAGAGCTCTCTCCTCTGCACATTGAGCAGCCCCAACTCTCTCAGTCTGTCTCCATAGCAGAGCACCTCCAGTCCTTTGATCACCCTCAATAGCCCTTCTCTAAACACACTCCAGCATATCCAAAACAGGGACTCCAGAACTGGATGCAGCACTCCAAATGTGGTCTCACCAGAGCAGAGTAGAGGGGCAGAATCCCCTCCCTCATCCTGCTGGCCACACTTGTCTTGATGCAGCCCAGGATCTGGTTGGGGCTCTCTGGGCTGCAAGTGCACTCTGGCAGCTCATGTTGAGCTTCTTGTCCACCAGTACTCCCAAGTCCTTTTCTTCTGAGCAAGTGCCTTGAAAGTTATTTCAATCTTATAAGAAAGAAGAAATGTTTTTCAAGGTCTCAAGCAAACTGTGCTGCTGTTTTACTCTTGTGACACAACAGCACACAGACATTCCCTCGAGTCACATCTTCAGTATTTAAAAGTTTGACATGAACTTTAAAAGTGGTGTGAACTCTGATGTCCTCATCCTAGCATCTCACTGTCCAAACAGCACTATGCTGTGCAAAAGGCTTCACTGGCAGTAAACGTAAATATGATTCCTTATGTATAAACAGAAGGCAAAATTCTTCTCCTCTCCCAGCCTGAACACAAGAGACATCCACAAATACACTGTGGGAGAAAGCTGGGAGAAAGCTTTCCCCTGGGAAAGGTCAAGTGGTGTCATCAATGACCCTGGCCACTGGCACAGGGTGCCTGAGAGACATCAAAGTTCACTTGATGCCAGGTGAACTCAGATGATGGCACAGCTCCATGGGCTGCCCTGGCCACTTTGCCAGGATAGCCCTTTCCCAGGGTCTCCAGCCTTGCCACAGTGAGGAGAGGCAGCAATGCTCTGAAAGTTTACAAAGGAATCATAGAATCAACCAGGTTGGGTTAGACCTCCGAGATCATTCAGTCCAACAAAGCACCCAGCTCTAGCTAATCAACCAGACCATGGCACTAAGTGCCTCATCCAGGGTTTTCTTGAGCACCTCCAGGGACGGCGACTCCACCACCTCCCTGGGCAGCCCATTCCAATGGCAAATAACTCTGTCTGTGAAGGACTTCCTCCCAATACCCAGCCTAGACCTCCCCTGGCACAACTTGAGGAAGTACCATTTCTATACAGAAATGAGAGGGGGTTTATTCAAATACACAATGTGCTTGCATTTCAGAGAAGAGATGGCTTGACTTCAGTGCTCCATAGAAGGAGAGAGCCATACAGGTTAAGCACAGGTCCTGGAAGGCAAGGCTCATCACACTCAGTGCTGATTCCTTCTGGCCATTTTGGTCAGAAGCTTCCAGAGATGATGAAATTGAAGCCTCTCCAAGTGTTGGGAGGAAGCACAGAATGGGAGGAAGCACAGAATGGGAGAAGATTATTTGTGACATGGTGCTGTGTCTGTAACAGCAAGAGTCAAGGGGATGGGGTAAAAAAAAAAACAATCATGGAATCAAAGAATCACTTTGGTTGGAAAACAGCTTTCAGATCACTGAGTCCAACCATTTGTTAACTCTGCCAAAGCTGGTGCTGAACCATGGCCCCCAGCACCACATCTCTGCATCTTTTAAACCGCTCTAGGGATGGTGATGCAACGTTCCACTCCCGCATGCTTTTCAAGGAGCTTTGCACCCGCAGTCCCTCTGTCTCACACTGGTTAACCTGTCACTTCAAAGGTCTTCAATAAGCCTGGTGTTATTCAGAGCACTAACAACCCACACCCTGACAACTGCAGACAGGACGGCGACTGCTCAGGTCAAAGAGCACAGAACATCAGATGCCTGTTCCTCACCAGCCACAAAGCTCTGCACATAGCCTGGAGACTTCACAGACAACATGGCCCAAACTCAACAAGAATACAGTGAAAGAGAGACCCAGAACTGCATAACAGATGGCAGGATGCATTTTGGTGTTGGGGTGGGGTTTTTTTTTTTGAGTAATTAATTGGTTGACTCCATCATTCACATCCTACAGGTGTGCTGTAGCTGTTAGCAAAACTCCAAAATCCTGTGCCAAAAAATATGGGCTCTAAGAATGACCACACACTTGACTCATTACCACTTTCTCTGGATGCTTTGTCTTGCTTTAAATTATTCATTTTATGTCAGACAGAGAATGAAAACACCTCTAATAACAACAAAAAAGTGCATTAGTCTTCTGTTTCATAGAACAAAAACTTCTTTCCTTTTAAAAGGGAGGGGCCAAAATTAATGCTAAAGACAATTTGACAAACTCTGGGGAAGGCAAAATGTTTTAGGCTGGAAATCACAAATCACAAAAAGTTGAACTTTTGATGATTGTGTCAGGAAATGAAGTTCTATTTGAAAATTTTATATCCAGATGTAAATGTATTTTAAAGTATATATGGTTCAGATGGTCTCTGCAATCACTGCTCCAAGCCTCAACAACACACAGTGAAGCAAAGATGCCATCACCTACCTCCAGCTAGGCTACACACAACAAAATCAAACCCTAATTTCTCCAGGCACAGATGTACAGACTTCATTCAGGATACCCTTTCCTGCTTAAGCTGCTCAGCACCAGCAGCTTTGTGCAGCACACTCCTCAGCCACTGGCTTCACAGAGCTCTTCAGCTCTGCAGCACAGCCAGGGTTCATGTAGCCCTTTCCCAAGCTTGGTATACCTTGCATCAAGGTCTATGCCATGTCTCGACCCTGTAACAGTACAGATGCTAGATCCTGCTTCCTCTCCTTGTTTTACATACTGCTATGATTAAAAGAGCACATTGAGAATTATTTTCTGCTTAGATTTCCCACATTACTTTAACAAACTTCACATTTAGGTCTTTATTTCTGGCCCGAGCACTAACAGAAGTTCCTCATTCTCAGACCGTGCAACTTTGTTCTCATTCTCCCCCGGAAAAGTCAATTCTGATTTCTGCTACCTTCCTCCTCCAGACAGACTCTCATTTCTCATTCTGCTGTGGAATTTTCACAGTCCTGTTTTCAGGTACACTTCTAGGCATAGTTGAATACTGCTTCAGTGAAGGGCTTGTGGGATTTTTTTGGTCTCTTCCTTATTCCACCATGCTCCAAAATAATTTGACATGGGTTACTTCGTGATTGCTTTAAGGTGTACCCTAGTTTTGTCTGAACTCCTAAAACATCACTCTAACTAGACACATTACTTGGAAGTGACATACACAAAGCAAGCAAAGGTAGTACCTTACAAAGCCACACTTTCAGGGTGAACTAAACCTGAGATCTCTAATTTTTGCCAAAATTCTTATGTAAGCAAGAATTTCCCCAAGGAACAGCTGAGGAGAAATTCAAAGCTCCAATAAAAGAAAATTCCTCTGACTTAAGGACAGCATCTTAAGGCTGAGAAGTTTGAGACAGTGATCACTCAGGTCTTTCTTGTGCTATCCTTTGTCTGGGATAACATGAAAAAAAACCTATTATTCTAATCAAAAATGATAAATTCTATTCACACTAATTTCACCCCAGTTCTTTTCACCCTTAATGCTTTTTCCTGCAATATTTCCCTTAAAATTCCTATCACCCTTAATGCTTTTTCCTGCAATATTTCCCTTAAAATTCCTATTTGCATCTTCAATTTTCAAGGAGTCTGAATTTCCAAAACCTAAATTTCTGAATTAGCTCATTCTTTTTTTTTTTTCACCCCCAAGAGCAGCTGGGTCAAACTGTGAACAGCCCTTGAAACATTAAAACTGCATGAATAGCCAAGAGCCTCAGTTGCATAACTGAGGCCAAGGAGAAACCAATAAATCTCTGCCAGTTAGCCCTATTCATCAGTAACTTTTGTTTGACTAAAGCATATCAGCTAGAAAAGCAACTTGTCATAGCTGGAAGATTTAGAGAGATAGAGAACCTCTTGGTTCCCTTGATAATTTGTCAGAATAATGAATCGTTTCTACTGTGAAAAATGTGGTGCATTACTCTTGGTTTGAATCTTCCCAACTCTGCAGTTGTAGCCTTTAGTCTGTGCTGTGATTTCCATTACTGGCTCTGAAGAACCACAACAAACCCAGTACATTTTCTCCTGCTTCAAGAGACTTACTTAGAGAGGCTCTTTATTTTGATGGGGTCAATGGACTAAAAAATTAATGATCCTCAGTAAGAAATAGCTTCACCAGATCTCAGACTGTTTTCACAGTATGCCAGGTTGGAAGGGATCCCAAAGGATCATCTGGTCCAACCTTTCTAGGTCATAGTGCAGTAGAAATGAGCACCCTGTCCCCAGCAGTGACTTGTCCCCATCATCCCTTGTCTTTTCCATGGACTCCTTGTCAAAAGGGAGTCTCCATCCTCCTCGCAGCCACCCTTTCTGTACTGTTCCCCTTAGCCTTCCCTTCTTAAGGCTGCACAACCCCAGCTCTCTCAGCCTCTCCTCACATGGCAGGGCTGCCAGTCTTCTGATCATTGTCCTGGCCCTTCTCTGGACACTTTCAGCCTCTCTGAATCTTTCTTTGTACACTGGGGATAAAAACCCTTTTGTCTGACTTACTTTTGCAACACTCCCACAGTTCAACATCTCTTCAACAATATGGAGCCTGAAACTATAGCACACATTTCTGCCACATCATGTGTCCAGAGATAAGACTGCACTTGAGTCTCCTCTTTACACAACAGCGTCACATTCAGTACTCTTCTGAACTCGCAGTTCAAGAGATCCTTCAACCTCCCCCAGACAAACCATTTTCCAGGCTACAGTTTGCCCTCTTCTTGGAAATTCTGCCTGGCTATGAGGAAAACAAAAAAAAGCTTCACCATCACAATAAAATACTGCAGTATATTGAAGAGGGAAGTGAGTGATGAAATCTCCTCCAGTGGTACCACTCAAGACTTGGCTTGATAGGGACATGGATAACCTCATCTAAGTCCTTTCTAAAACAATTCAGAGGTCCTTTCCCGCTTAGCCTTTGCTGTGACTCATGATCACAGGCTTGCTCAAAGGCACTGGATTCATCCTCCATTGTTTTTTTTCAAAAGATCATGCAAGAGTTGACAAAATCATTTGGCCTTGTAGGTTTCTAGTATTGCTGCTAGTTCTCTTAACCTGAGCTCAACATCTTCTTCCAAAATCTTAGGTGTGGAAAGTTTGATTCATGAAGTATTGCAGTTTACTGAAAACATCTCTTAGATTCTTCATGTAGAACTGTTGAGGCTGGAAGAGACATTTGAGATCATCAGTTCTGGGCCCAGATTTAACTGATGATATGGACCAGGGGATTGAGTCCAGCATCATCAAGTTTGCAGATGACACCAAGCTAGGAGCAGGTGCTGATCTGTTGGAGGATAAGAGAGCCCTGCAGAGGGACCTTGACAGGCTGGAGGGGTTGCCAGAGGCCAATGGGATGAGATTTAATAAGGCCAAGTGCAAGGTTCTACACTTTGGCTACAACAACCCCAAGCAGCGCTGCAGGCTGGAGACAAAGTGGCTGGAGAGTAGCCAGGCAGAAAGGGACTTGGGGGTGCTGGTAGAGAGTAGATGAACATGAGCCAGCAGTGTGCCCAGGCGGCCAAGATGGCCAATGGCATCCTGGCCTGGCTCAGGAGCAGTGTGGCCAGCAGGACAAGGGAGGTTATTCTGCCCCTGGACTCAGCACTGGTCAGGACACACCTTGAGTGCTGTGTCCAGTTCTGGCAAACCAGAACGAGAGTAATTTGTCACCAACCTTCGAAGCAATCTCTGGATTTCTTCAAATATTAAATGTCACCTGCTTCTCCCCCTGCTACTCATAAGGGGCAGCAAAAAAGGAGGAGGATGAGGGGAAACCACCTGGCTCTCTGCAGCTCCCTGAGAGGCTGGAGCCAGGTGGGGTCTGGTCTCTTCTCCCAAAGGACAGGAGCAAATGGCTTGAAGTTGTGCCGGGGGAAGATCTGCATTGGACACGAGGGACAATTCCTTGCCCATGTTGCACAGGGCAGTGGTGGAGTCCCCATCCCTGGAGAAACTGACAAGTCATGAAGACATGTTGCTGGAGGATGTGGTTCAGCAATGGACTAGTTAGTGTTGGGTTGAAGGTTGGAATCAATGATCTTAGAGATCTTTTCCAGCCTAAATGGTTCTGTAGTTCTAAGTCTCGATGCACCCTGATCATTCTCCTTAAAACCTCCTCTGGGAAAGATCCAGGCCTTCCCACGCCTGTATCTGCTGAAAGTCACATTCTCCATTTCAGTCTTCCAGGAGGACAAGTAGGAACTGTGCTGGTATCACTGGTCACCTATGTCCCAGGGCCAAAACAAATTACCTGTTCCAATGGTCCGGCCATGCTGGAAGCTAATACACCTCTGGCTCCTCTGTAAGGAGCTGAGGCTGGGAGAAATTGCTATTATTTTGGTATTTCACTTCAGAAGAAGTAATTTTCTCTCTCCAGCTACTAAGGCAGTGATCCAATAGGACTTCCTACTACTAGTCTCCCAGTAAAGGTCACCATACTCTACAAACGATTTGTGCCAGCCTGTAAGGCAGCAGATGAGACAAACAAACAGCTGCAGAACCAAGAAGAAGCAGAACAACTGCATTATGGTTTGCCTTCATTTTGTCTGTCTCTGCTGTGGCTGAATGAAACTCTGAGAAGTTTCTTGCCCATCTGAAACTGTATTTGCAAAGCTTTAAAAATGAGCTTGTACTTAATGGTTGGGCTAATCCAAATGGTGTAAAACTGCTTAGATCAAGCCTGCACTGCTTTTGTGTCAAGCAGCACAGCCAAGTGTCAGGAAAACAAATACAGGTTTTAACTCTCAGGCTTCTGATTACAAAACAGGGGGGAAAGAGCCTGCTCCGTGGCCTATGATCTTATCCCTTATCCTTTCTGACCAGCACAATCTGGCAGGAAAGATACAGCTCTACTGATAAGGAGGAGTATCTCTCTCTCTTTTAAGTGAAGGAATAGTAGCAGCTCTCCTTTGAGTCAAGCAGAGCTCGCAGTACAGTGTTAAGAAACTTCCCAATATGATGAATTATTAACTTGTCTCCGTTGTGCCTTTTTGCACTAGGCTGAGGAAAAGAAGTACAGCTCCCACCACTGTGTCTCCAGATCTCAGCATCACTTCTCTTTTAATTAGTGCCCTTTGGACCCACAGAAGCAAACTGCAATTGTGTTATCAGTCAACATTTACTGCTGAGAAACAGTACTGAAATGGAAAAACCCTTTAATTGGATGCTTAAGAAATCATCTATGATGAACAGTTGTAAACTCAGACATTCACCTGGAACAGTGCAATCAGTTTGGTCGCAGAATCATAGAAGCATTTAGGTTGCAAAAGCCCTTTAAGATCATCTACTCCAACCATTACCTAACACTACCAAGGCTGGTGTGAATTCTTGCCCCTCAGTACCACATCTCTGCTTTTTGGAAACACTTCTCTGTGGAGCTTATTCCAGTGTTTAATGACCCTGATGTTGCATAGTCCTACTTGCTGAAACCTCCCAAGATGAAGAGCTTGGTTATAATGCACCACCTGCTTTGCTATGTATTTACATGGGGCTTTTAGGAAAGGCAGAGGGGGGAATCCATGCCTTCATCACACTGATGATAACTCACTTTTCTTCACAGAATCACTGAATTGCCTGGTTAGGAAAGACCTTAAGATCACGAAATCTGACCATAACTTAAGATCCTCCTCTACAGAACTGTCAGACCGTGTCCCTGAGCTCCTCATCCAAATGTCTCTGAAACATCTCCAGGGTTGGTGACACCACCACTTCCCCGGAGAACCTTCCATGTCAACACAAGGCAAAACTTTTTCACTGTGAGGGTGATAAAGCCCTTGAGCAGGCTGCCCAGAGAGGTTGTGGAGTCTCCTTCTCTGGAGACATTCAGCACCCACCTGGATGTGTTCCTTTGTGACCTGTTCTAGGTGATCCTGCTCTGGCAGAGGGCTTAGACTGGATGATCTTTCAAGGTCCCTTCCAACCCCTAACATTCTGTGATCCATGAGGGACATTTGAACACCAGTCCTAACCTTTGTCCAAGGCTTAGATGAGAAACAACTGGTTGATCGTCCTCTTTAGATGAGAACAAAGTGACAGGGGAGATAAGGCACAGGACATGGGCCGTGGGGCTGGGCAGATCTGTTCTCTGCAGTGCTTTCTTGCTGCTTGAATTTTCAAATTATCCAATAGCAGAGCTATGGTTGTGACTGCTTACCTCTGTGTCACAAGTAAACTGGAAGTTCTCCTTCTATTTGTGAACCAAGGCAGTCTAGTCATGTAAGAGACAAGCAACGTGGTTCTGTCGAGCATGGTGTTACAACACCCTGTTAACCCTGCAATCTGTGCTTGACAGTTGCTTTCAAAGGGATTTTAGTGCTCCTCCTCTTGAGTACAACACCCAGCACACTTAGAACTGAGTCAAGCTGAAACGTTTTCCGTGGCTAACCAAAGCTTTTCTTCCCCACATAACTCTTGTCCAACTTTCCCTCCTTCTTAAGTTTCAGGGTCTGCCTACTGCTGCGCGACACCGCCAGACTCAGCTCCTTTGCTGACTTGGAGTGCACAAACGCAGGTGGATTTTGTGGGTTGGCAGAGGCAGAGACAAGAATTGGTTTAGTCAAAGGAGTAGTGAACCAGCAGGCAGACATTTCCAACCGTAGGTCCTTGCTGAATATAGAGGTAAGTAAAACCAGATCATCACCTCTGTCTCCACTGCTTGCAGGCAGAGTGAACAACATTTTGCAATGATGGCTGCGTTTTAAAAGGCCCCTGAAAGATCACAGAACCCAGACAGCCAAGGAAGTTTCCAAACCACAGGGAAGATAAGCCAAAAACAAAGCAGCCCTGGCTAGACAAACCCTGCTTGAAAGGTTTGATAACTTTCGTCTGCCTGCTTTGTGCAGAGGAAGTTAGAAGTTAGGAGAGGTATTCTGCCCTCAAAATCTATTAGACGTGAGTGTGGTCCTAACATTAAAAAAGGAGGGGGGAGGAAAGAAGGACATAAGCACAGACATTTTGGCAGTATCCAGGAAAGTCTGACAAGCAGCAGCAGAAAGCACAGATCAAAAGAACACACAAGTTCTTTTATTGTAGAAAATACCTGGAATTCCATGTTTATCTTACCACAATAAGCTACTGAATGGTTATCTAAGCTGCCCTTGTTTTGCCAGGCGACTCAATACAGCTGTAGCTTTTATCCTGCATTAGTTTTAGTCTGGTGTGTTTAAAATGCTACAGAGCAAGGAAATCTAATCTAGAAGGTTATGCATCTCCTTAAGAAGAACAACCTTCAGAGAGGTTGATCACCTTTAACAGAAGATCTTTTCCTTTTTTTGGTTATCAAATGGGAATCATTTGCCCCCAGTTTCTTGAAGGAAAATCACATATCTATGATAGAGCACAAAAAGCCTGACCTCTTCTGCCTCTCTAGTAATGTATCACTAATACATATTGGGAGATATCCCCCAAAGTACATCCAAACAACCCCAAACCAACGTAAGAAGCATCTCACGAGTGCCTGTTCGAGTACTTGTGAGCTTCCCCCCCAGTTCTTCTTTCATGAACTATTAAAAGTTTATTATATTCCAAGCTTACCAAACTCCAAGCTGGCTTTGCTGATCTAACATAGTCGACAAAGAAATCTGCCTAATGTATTATAAATGAAACTATTCCTGGCAAAATAACATTTCTGAGACAGGTTTAAGTCATCCAGAAGCAAGACTGAACTTGTGAGATCCCAGTTCCTTTAAAACAAAACAATACCTGCTGTCACAGCATAAAGGGGTGGGGGTAGGGGGAAGATATCTCAACCCCAAAATATTACAGCAGAAGCAATGGAAGGCATAGGAAGCAAAGTAGCTCACTCATCTTCACTGCCCAAGTGTCTTCAGAATACAGGTCTAGTGCTTTCTAACCTTTCAGGTCAGAAGAGGCTCACAAAGTAGCAGTGACTCCACAGTCCTGGAAGACATTCAGCACACAGATTAAACTTTACATCTAAACACTCTACAGTTAGAGAAGGAAGCACCTTGAGTTTTGGACAGTGTATGATAAATTCTGGCGCCACGAGATGAAATCAAACTGTATTAAAACACAGTCCAAGGGCAGCTTTTCTTCTGCAGACTGACAGTCTCCCTCTCCAAAGTGTTTGTAACAGCCTCAAAGGCTTTGAACCTTTCAAAACCGACCCAGAAACACCACAGACAACAGGACACTACTAACGAACACCTAAGGGCAACCCTTTTTACAGGGAGAGGTCTCTCCCACAGCCTCCACTAACTCTAAGACGAACCCCACAGAGGAAAGCCCTGGCTCCTCATCAGAGCTGTACCTTGCTTGCAGAAGAAACCCCAGAGGAGCAGCAAAGAGCTGAGAAGTTCCTTTTTCTTCTTGGTTGTGCCACGGGAGCAGGAGCAGCTACCTTCTCCTCAAACACCATCCTCTTGGGAGCCAGCATGGAGCAACAGCACCAGGAGCAGCACAAGCCCCTCTTGCTCCCGGTGCAGATGTTCCATAGGTGTGTGTACGCCAGCAGCAGAGCTTCACCTGCTGGGAAATCTGGTCGCACACCCGGGCGTGTGAAGTGACTCATGTGTAAAAAGAGCCTGGTTTCGCACGGTTGCATGCTGCAGCACGGGTGGGGATCGAGCAAACAAGCATTTGCACACGGGCAAGGACGAGTCTTTTGTGACAGGATTAATACCCAAGGCCAAGGAAGTCATGATTTGGCAGGGGAGAAAGAGGGTGAAACACAGCAGTGAGAAGACACGAGGAGAGTGTGACCGCAGGGATGCAAACAGCTTGTGTTGTGCTGAAATCTCTCGTGGGATTAAGCTGCAGCACCAACCCAGGATCATATGTGACCCCCACAATGGACCTGCACCCAGAGAACCACAGAAGCATTTCGGTTGGGAAGATCCTGTAAGGTCATTGAGTCCAACCGCCAAGGCCATTAAAGCATGACCCAGAGCACCATGTCCACAAGCTTCTGGAACATCTCCATGGACACTGACTCCACCACCTCCCTGGGTAGCCTGTTCCAATGCCTGACCACTCTTGCAGCAAAGAAATTGTTCCTCATCTCCAACCTAAACCTCCCTGGCAGAATTTCAGGCCACTTCCTCTCATTCTATCACCTGATACAAGGAGAAGAGACCAACTCCCACCTCACCCCAACCTCATTTCAGGGAGTTGCAGAGAGCAGTGAGGTATCCCCTCTGCCTCCTCTTCTCCAGCTGTTCACTGGGCTTGGGATGCAACCTGACTCCTGCTTGCAGCGGGGTCCCAGGCTGGGTCTGGGATTATCCCAGTTGTTCAGGACAGGATTCGAAGGCCGTGACCAGGAGCCCTGCCTCCACAGCAGTGCCTGTCAGCTGTTGAGCTGAGAGAGCTGCGAGTGCCCAGGGTGCCAGGCAGCAGCAGGTGCCTGCAGGACCTGCCCCGAGGGAAGGCGCCAGAGACAGTGTCCAGTGCAGAAAGCACTTGGTAAAAATAAACCCGAGGGGAAGTACACAAGAGCCAGCCATGAAAGGCTGGCATCTGACAGCAGGGCAGGAGCCATCCCCCACACGACCTGCTGAGGGCTTCAGCCAGCTGCACTCAGCAGAGCAGGAACATTTTTAGTGATAAGAGGACTGGAGCATCTCTGCTATGGGGACAGGCTGAGAGAGCTGGGGTTGGTCAGCCTGGAGACAAGAAGGCTCTGCAGAGATATTGTAACAGCCTCCCAGTACCTGAAAGGGGGTCACAGGAGAGCTGGGGAGGGACACTTTACAAGGGCTTGTAGCATTAAGATAAGAGACAGCGGTTTGAAACCACAGGAGATTAAGATTTGACATCCTGAAGAAGTTCTCAACGCTGAGGGTGGTGGAACACTGGCACAGGTTGCCCAGGGAGGTGGTAAAGAGTCCCCATCCCTGAAGACATTCAAGGTCAGGTTCGATGGGGCTCTAAGCCATCTGATCGAGTCAGGGATCATAGAAACACAGAATGGTTTAGGCAGGAAGAGGCCTTATCACAGTATCACACAGTATCACCAAGGTTGGAAGAGACCTCACAGATCATCAAGTCCAACCCTTTACCACAGTGCCCAAGGCTAGACCATGGCACCAAGTGCCACATCCAACCTTGCCTTGAACTGCCCCAGGGACGACGACTCCACCACCTCCCCAGGCAGCCCATTCCAGTGTCCAGTGACTCTCTCAGGGAAGAACTTTCTCCTCACCTCGAGCCGAAATTTCCCCTGGCGCAGCCTGAGGCTGTGTCCTCTTGTTCTGGTGCTGGCCACCTGAGAGAAGAGAGCAACCTCCTCCTGGCCACAACCACCCTTCAGGTAGTTGTAGACAGCAATAAGGTCACCCCTGAGCCTCCTCTTCTCCAGGCTAACCAATCCCAGCTCCCTCAGCCTCTCCTCGTAGGGCTGTGCTCAAGGCCTCTCACCAGCCTCGTTGCCCTTCTCTGGACACGCTCAAGCATCTCAGTGTCCTTCCTAAACTGGGGGGCCCAGATCATCTAATGCAACCTTTGCGACATGGGCAGAGGCCTCTCAACTAGACCAGGTTGTCAAGGTCCTATCCAACCTGGCCTCCAGGGAGAGGGCATCCACAGCCTCTCTGGACAATGCATTCCAGAGCCTTGCCACCCTCATAGTGAAGAATGTCTTCCAATATAAAGCTATTCTCATTTAATTTAAATCTACTGTCCCTTGTCCTATCAGTGGACACTTGTAAAAAGTTCCTCTCCAGCCTTCTTGCAGGTTCCCCTCAGGTATTGGATGCCCTTGCTTGCTTCAGGGCAGTTGAACTAGATGCCCTTTAAAGGTCCCTTCCAAGCAGAGCACTGATGATTCTCTCCAATATTCTGTGACATCATTACCTGTGCCATGATGGCCATGAAAAGAAAGCATCCTGTGACCTGCACCTCCTTGCTTCAGCCCACCTCAGTCTTTTGCAGTGTTCACAGAACCACAGAGCTAACCAGGCTGGAAAAGACCTCTGAGATCATCAAGTCCAAGCTATCACGTCACCCTTCTAATTAACTAAACCATGGCACCAAGTGCCTCATCCAGCCTCCTTTTAAACACCTCCAGGGATGGTGACTCCACCACCCCCCAGGGCAGCCCATTCCAACATCAATTCACTCTTGCTGTTAAGAGCTTCTTCCTAGCATCCAGCCTAAACCTGATGTGGCACAGCTTGAGGCTGTGTCCTCTTGTTCTGTCACTGCTTGCCTGGCAGAAGAGGCCAACCCCACCTGGCTACAGCCTCCCTTCAGGTAGTTGTAAAGAGCAATGAGGTCTGTCCTGAGTGTCCTCTTCTCCAGGCTGAACACCCTCAGCTCCCTCAGCCACTCTTCACAGGGCTGTGCTCCAGGCCCCTCATCAGCCTTGGTGTCCTTCTCAGGACAGTTCAAGCACCTCAACAACCTTCTTACATTGAGGGGCCCAGAACTGGACACAGGACTCAAGGTGTGGCCTGCTGAGTACAGAGGCAGAAGGACTTCCCTGGTCCTGCTGGTCACACCATTCCTGATACAGGCCAGGCTGCCATTGGCCATCTTGGCCACCTGGGCACACTGATGGCTCATGTTCAGAAGGCAGAAGTTCTGCACCAATTCCCAGGAGACTTCTGATGCTGTTCCTATCACATTTTCCCACTTCAATTCTCCAGCAACAGACACCACACCAACTACTCGTGGTAAAACAGAGAGTCCCCAGGCTGTGTAACACAGAAACCCTTCTCAGCTCCTCTCGCCCACACTGGAGCGTGTCAGGGCTGGCAGAAGGAACCATCCTGCCTGTACTCCTAGTGCTGGATTTAGTATTGGCCAAAAAGATAGTAGCTTAGATTAGCAGCTGAAAACCAACTGAAGCAGCAGTGACCCTCAGTAAGAAAACCCCAAAATACTGCTAACAAATCATGGTACCTGAGGTCCCATGGTGACTCCAGACTAAGAACTGTCCCATAGCCCTGGGTAGTAGATGTTGACACAGTGCTGTCCTTTTAATGCAAAGCTATTACACAATTTTATTATGAAATTGTTTTTTCACAAACAAAGTATGCATGATACACATCATGAAAGAGTGAAATGAGCATGTGGCATCTGTGAGGTTTCAGAGTGAGGGCTTGAAAAGACTTTTAGGGAACCACAGAATCACAGAATGGTCAGAGTTGGAAGTGACCTTGAAAGATCATTGAGTGCAACCTCCCTGCCAAGGCAGGTTCACCTAAAGAAGGTTGCACAGGAACACATCCAGGTGGGTTTGGAATGTCTCCAGAGATGGGGACTCTACAACCTCTCTGCACAGCCTGTTCCACTGCCCTGTCACCCTTAAATTAAAGGAGTTCCTCCTCATGTTTAGAACTTCTTATGTTGAAGCTTGCTCCTGTTACTCCTTGTTCTGTCATTGGGTACCACTGAAAAATGCCTGGTCCCATCCTTCTGACACTCACCCCTTAAGTATTGAACAGCACTGAGGAGATTCCCCCTCGGTCTGCTCTTCTCCAGACTAAAAAGCCCCAATTCTCTCAGTCTTTCCTTAAAGTGATGCTCCAGCCCCCTCATTATTTTTGTTGTCCTTTTCTGTACCCTCTCCTGCAGATCCTTATCCTTCTTGAACCAGGAAGCTAGGGAGAAAATAAATAACCTAAATCAAGAATTTACTGAACTGGTAAAAAGTAGAAGAACAAAAAAAAAGAAAAAAAACGAAAGGAGGAAAATAAGGAAAGGAGGGGGAAAAAGGAAAGGAGGGGGAAAAAGGAAAGGAGGGGGAAAAAGGAAAGGAGGGGGAAAAAGGAAAGGAGGGGGAAAAAGGAAAGGAGGGGGAAAAAGGAAAGGAGGGGGAAAAAGGAAAGGAGGGGGAAAAAGGAAAGGAGGGGGAAAAAGGAAAGGAGGGGGAAAAAGGAAAGGAGGGGGAAAAAGGAAAGGAGGGGGAAAAAGGAAAGGAGGGGGAAAAGGAAAGGAGGGGGAAAAAGGAAAGGAGGGGGAAAAAGGAAAGGAGGGGGAAAAAGGAAAGGAGGGGGAAAAAGGAAAGGAGGGGGAAAAAGGAAAGGAGGGGGAAAAAGGAAAGGAGGGGGAAAAAGGAAAGGAGGGGGAAAAAGGAAAGGAGGGGGAAAAGGAAAGGAGGGGGAAAAGGAAAGGAGGGGGAAAAGGAAAGGAGAAAACAGGAAAGGAGAAAACAGGAAAGGAGAAAACAGGAAAGGAGAGAAAAAGGAAAGGAGAGAAAAAGGAAAGGAGAGAAAAAGGAAAGGAGGAAGAAAAGGAAAGGAGAGAAAAAAGGAAAGGAGGAAAAAAGAAAGGAGGGGAAAAAGGAAAGGAGGAAAAAAGGAAAGGAGGGAAAAAAGGAAAGGAGGGGAAAAAAGGAAAGGAGGGGAAAAAAGGAAAGGAGGGGAAAAAAGGAAAGGAGGGGAAAAAAGGAAAGGAGGGGAAAAAAGAAAGGAGGGAAAAAGGAAAGGAGAACACAGGAAAGGAGAACACAGGAAAGGAGAACACAGGAAAGGAGAACACAGGAAAGGAGAAAAAAAAGAAAGGAGGAAAAAAGGAAAGGAGGAAAAAAGGAAAGGAAAAGGAAAGGAGGGAAAAAGGAAAGGAGAAAAAAAGGAGAAAAAAGGAAAGGAGGAAGAAAAGGAAAGGAGAGAAAAAAGGAAAGGAGAAAAAAAAAGGAGAAAAAAAGGAGAAAAAAAAAGGAGAAAAAAAAAGAAAGGAAAAAAAAGACATCAAATGAGTTTTTGAAGATCTGCAGGAATTTTTATAAAGGAGCTAGGTCTTCAGGTTCCTATTTGTAATGGCAGTGTTCATTTACATGCACATTTTGAAATGTTTTTTTTTTCATCTTGTGCTACATGGCAATTCTTCCATCCAAACAATATTTACTGTTATTTAAATCAACCAGCCAATGTCATGCAATTATTTATTTACCCAGCCAGTAGGAGATAAGTGACATTTCTTCTTACTTATTCTAATCAGAGTCAAATATTTGCTCCTTCTGTGAGTAATTTATTACTAATTACAACAGTCTGATGTATGGCATTTCATGTTACTAAAAATGGGGCTAGAAATGAATAAATGAAGCAGCTGAAATGATGCTTTCAAAGCACAGTGGAAGAAAGCCCAAAGCTCATACATAGGCATTGACAGCAGGTCTGCTGCCAGGCTTTAGACACCCACATACCCACAAAATAGGTGCAAATTGGAAAAGCCTCTGCTTATTCAACTGGCAAAGAGTGTATCTGGAAGGGAACACTTCATGGAAAATTTAAAACCAGACTCAACTTCTTTCAAAAAGAAAAAAAAAAAGATGGTTTTAAGTCTTTGGTTTTTCACTGCTTGCTTCCTCCTTCCTTGGAAGACAGATGTGTCCCTCCAGACTGAACACTTAGCTTTGACTGAAACTGAATTACAATTAGCTGCTTCTATTTTGAGTGAAATCGGTGTAAGAGCATGGAGATAGCCCATTAAATATATATGTAAAAAATGTAAATCCCTTAGAGGCTGAAATAGTCTTAAAATTTAGTTGAGCTCTGGGATTTTGAGTCATGGAAACATTACCACAGTCAAGAACTTAGCAAGCCAAACCAGAACTGGACATTCCTGTAGGCATCAAGAAGATCCAGCCCTACAACTAACTAAAACCATCATTTTGGAAGATAAATCTCAAAATGTGGGGCAAAATAATCTGTAGCTACTGAAGATGCACATGGGCTGATTATCCAACACCCACCTCCTGAGAGGTTGTTAGAACCTCCTTCAGAACCCACAACATAAGCCGTGGTGAAAAAAAAAATATTGGGTTTGGTGCATTTCAGACATAACCTTAGGGAGTAGCTTCCCGGGCTGAACCTGAGCCAGCAGTGTGCCCAGGTGGCCAGGAGAGCAAATGGCATCCTGGCCTGGGTCAGGAACAGAGTGGCCAGTAGGACAAGGGAGGTTATTCTGACCCTGTGCTCAGCACTGCTCAGAACACACCTTGAGTACTGTGTCCAGTTCTGTGCTCCTCAGTTCAAGAAAGATGCTGAGATACTGGAAGGTGTCCAGAGAAGAGCAACGAAGCTGGTGAGGGGCCTGAAGCACAGCCCTATGAGGAGAAGCTGAGGGAGCTGGGGGTGTGCAGTCTGGAGAAGAGGAGGCTCAGGGCAGAGCTCATTGATGTCTACAACTACCTGAAGGGAGGTTGTAGCCAGGTGGGGTTGGTCTCTTCTGCCAGGCAAGTGACAACAGAACAAGGGGACACAGTCTCAAGTTGTGGCAGGGGAGGTCTAGGCTGGATGTTAGGAGGAAGTTCCTGCCAGAGAGTGATTGGCATTGGAATGGGCTGCCCAGGGAGGTGGTGGAGTTGCCATTCCTGGAGGTGTTGAAGCAAAGTCTGGATGAGGCACTTAGTGCCATGGTCTGGTTGATTGGCTAGGGCTGGGTGCTAGGTTGGACTGGATGACCTTGGACATCTTTTCCAACCTGGTTGATTCTAGCATTCTGATTCTTTTGCAACTAATTTCATTTTTTAGGTAATTTTTTAAAAATAAAGTTCCCCAGTGGCATCTCCTCCCCCCTGCAAAACTGGGAAGGGAAAAAAAAAAGAGGACTCTTCAAAACAATCTCAACCAACTGAAGTTCCCTGGAATTGGCTTGGTGTGGCAAGATGCAAAACTTAAAGCTGTCAGATTCTGAACTGGCACAACTGCCATGATTGGGTAAACACCAAAAGACATCTCAGGGACACTGCAGACAGGGTCACAGGTGTTGGCTGCTCTTTTAACAATAGCACTGCTCCTCCTACTGTACTCAGCTCACTTGTAAAGAAAGGAAATTGGAGTACCTGTTCATAAATTATTTGCTTGCCTTATTTACTCATGTTCTCTTATTTGAGGCCAGAAAAGAGATGTAAATCCCAGGGACCACAGCTAAAGCAAGCCAGTTAATCAGGTGACATTGGTGCAATCTGCCTTTGCCAGAAAATCAACTGAGAAATGCTGTAAAGCAGCAGCAGTGGTCCAGAGGAGCATTTACTCTGCAAGCGGCTGACATAAATATGTGCTCCCCTCCCCAGGGAAAACGCAAGGAGGACAGAAGCATTCCCAGTTGGAAGCTAACAGGACTATTCATCTGAAAAGAGAACAACCCAGCCACATTCACAACCATTTGCAGGAAAATAATCTTGAGGCATAGCAAATGTTCATAAATACTGAGGCTAATCACAGGCTACTGAAGGAACTCCTGACCAGCAGCGCTGCACTGCAACCTCAGCTCCAGCAGCAGCACAAACTGTCGCACTCATGCAACGTATCTGCCCATGTGGGATACTCCTCATCTGACAAATGCTCTTCACACCTTTTGTAGCACACCTCCAGAACGAGGGACAAGAGAGAGTCCCTGCTGAAGGACCGCAGGGACAAAGATGTCTGTAGACAAGGGCTTCATTTTCACTTCTGTCACAAACTTCTTCTGCTCTCCTAAGTGAATATGGGGCTTGGAATGAACCTTAGGGTCAACTGACAAGCCCCATGCAGAATGATGTTCTGAGGACATCTTCCATGGTGTTCACACCTGAGTTGAGCAGAAAGCCCAGCAACTTGAGGTGCTATTGTTTAAAGGTAGAATTGTAAGAGGAAACGGTGGCAGAGAACACCTACTTCTGCAGAACATGTGAAGCAGAAGGGGAAGAGTCAGCTTTTTGGCAGTCCAAGCCTGAAGAAAGTTCTCCACTCACATCTCCATCTCTGGGCAGAGGACTTAGATAACCAGGCTAAAGCAACACAGGGCCAGAGCTCTCTGCATCACTGACTCCTGAAAATTTGCTGCCTAGAAGAGAGGCAAATGACGAAGAGAGAATTCTGCAGCCCTGTGATGAGGTTCATTCAGCAGCTGACCCGAGGGGCTGACCATAAGGTTCTGGAGACTTAACCCTGTAACACATCACTGCCCAATGGCTGGACTTCAAAAGGGAAAACGTAGGGTTTGCCTATCCCAAATGTCTCCAAGCATGCCTGGAGGAAGGAGGGCATCAGGCACAGGTTCACAGGAGGTGCCTCTGCCGCAGGAGTAGTCACTGCCAGGTCACTCTGCAGGTCGAATGCTCTCATCTTCACCAACTCTGAGAGAACTCGACCTGTAGTGAAGTCATCCACCAGACAGGGGACTGCTTCTGTGCAGGCTTTGCTAGCCACCCACAAAGGCAACACAGAAGGCACCAGGACTGAAAAGAGTACACACAAACCCCACATCTCTAAGTGCCTCAGGGTAGTTTCGGCCAGCAAAAACATCCACATTTCAGAAAGCTAAGGAATCTTAGGTGTCTACAATCACTAGGAGAGGTTTCTATGGGAAACTCTCTTGAATGCAACTGCCTGAGCTATGCTTTAAGCCATGCCAAAGTCCTGGATTCTTTATGGGATCTAACCACAAGAAGCAAAACAAGATTATCGTGGACATTCAGTCAGCTGAACAGAAAGGAGTCTAAAAAACATTTTCCTTTGTCACAGAATTGGATTAGAAAAATACATGCAGAAAATTCAGATGAACAGAGGCAAGCATGGAAGAACTACCTGGGGCTCCCGGGTTACAAACAACCCAGGCTAGTTAAAAAGCAGAGGCGTTGCCACAGGAGAAAAGTTACTAATCCTGTCGGGGCAAAGTAACTGCGCTGGAGTGTGGTCTGCGTGGGGGGAGGGAAGGAAAAAGAAATGGAATTGCATTATTAGCTCTTTTGCAGCTTTGTTTTTTGTGTGTGTGTGTGTGTGTCCCCCTTTTTTTTTTCCTTTTAAATTCCTTTTAACTGATAGATATAAAGGAAGACCTGAAGACATTTCAGTTCATCAAAGCCTTACTCCCAGAGATACCTTAGGGCTAGTAGTTTAATGCGTACCTTAACGCACTGCCTCGCTTTGTGTAAACCTGAGAGTAACACTGAAAGAGACTTTCCACTGAGACACTGTATGAGGAATATCCTTCCTCCTCAACATTTTCACTCGCAGACGAGACAAAGCAAACCCACTTTACTTTGCTAATGAACTGGCTCTTTGTTCACCTATCTATTTATAATCCCTCGCAATGGCAGCGTTATCTGGGGGCTAGAGAGCACGTTGCAACTCAAAACAAACGCATGTGTCATCTCACCTCCTTCCACAGACACAAAGGCTAAGGGGCTGGGAGTCCAGCAGAGATTTCGGCTCGTGATCATGCTTCATCTGCTCACTTTCAGAGCTTCTCCGAGCTGCCTTTAACCACGTGAAATCAAGAGAGGTTGCCCTGAACATACAGCGGCAGTGGGAAGCGATAAATTGTGGCACCAGATAGCAGACGAGACGGGGGACACGTGTGGGTGCTGCAGTGGCTCCCCCCTTCCCGCATCTGCCATGTGCTCTGCTGGGCTTACAAAGACTATCCAGAGAGGAGAGGGAACTGCCATCTCACCCGGGCAGGGAGGTGGTACCCACTGGTGCAGAGTAGGCAGGGACTCACAGGAATCTGCTTGGGAGAGTCCAGCGCAGAGCCACAGAGATGATGCAGGGAGTGGAACATCTCTCTGATGAGGACAGCCTGAGGGAGCTGGGGCTCTTCAGCTTGGAGAGGAGACCGAGGGGTGACCTCATTCATGTTTAGCAATATGTAAAGGCTGAGTGCCAGGAGGCTGGAGCCAGGCTCTGCTGGGTGATGTCCAGTGATAGGACAAGGGGCATTTGGTGGAAGTTGAGGCATAAAAAGTTCCATGGAAACATGAGGAGGATTTTTTTCCCTGTGAGGGTGACAGAACACTGGAACAGGCTGCCCAGAAGGGGGTTGTGGAGTCTCCCTCTCTGGAGATATTCAAGACCTGCCTGGATGTGTTCCTGTGTGATCTGCTCTAGGTGATCCTGCTGTGGCAGGGGAGTTGGACTTGATGAGGTTTTGAGGTCCCTTCCAGCCTCTAACGTGCTGTGAAATCTCCTGCAACCACTTCTGAGATGTTTGTTTTCCTCCTGAACCAAGCCCTAGAGCCTGTGCTGACACAACAGCAAGTTCTAGCTGCTCTATCTCTCGACCTCTCAGATAAAAAAAGCATTTCTGATGACACATTACAGCAACACAAGCCAAGTAAAATCGAATAAAAGAGATTTTCTCCACTAGAAAGGTCTGCAGCAGCATCTATCCATATTAAAATCACCTTCTTCACCAGACACTGTGTACATCTCAAAATCAAATGTAATTTTCAAACTCTGCTATCTAACCACAGAATCACAGCACTGCCTTGATTGGAAGAGACCTTTAAGATCATTGTGTCCAACCATCTGTGCCAGCCAGTACAGACCAGAAAATTACTCACACGATATTAACAATAAATCAATTTCTCCTCACCCAATTGCATGGCATCAAGGAGCAAAAGTGTAATGACTGCAAAAAAATACGCCAGTTCATTTGACACGGTGTCATTTGTGCCTGTTCTAGTACCAGATAATTAACACTCAGGCTTTGGGAGAAAGGTTAAATTGAAGTTCACTCTACAACATTCTCCACTGCTGGTTTAGCTGCAAGATGTAACCAGGAGTAAACCAGTTGTGACCAAACCAAAATTAATTAGCCGTTTATTCACTCTCTCCTCTTTTCAATCCGTTCCACTTGAGAATCAATACAGGTTCCAAAAGAAGTTTATTTAACTTTGCCTGATCAAGCAATGCAGAACCTCATCAAACTTTTCCACCCTGTTTTTTCACCTGTGATTAGATAATGTGTCCACCATATTCAGCAGCCTCCTCATTGTCTAAATCCTGCTGAGGGTTTGCACTCAACTGAAGTTCCTCTCAGGTTTACATTTCTCAGGTGTCTTTAGGCAGAGCATGAGATTGTCCATGATTTGTTTTAAGCTCTAACATTAACCAGGGCAAGACTCCCAGCCCCACAGCCACCTTTCACGCTTCGATCTGACCCTTTTCATACCGAGTGACTGAACTTCCACCCTAAAAACTGCAGCAGTGAGGGGCAGGGGGAGGCTACCCTGTACCTACTGCTGTCTGCTTGCTCTGTCGTCACTGGTGGAAGCACCACAGGGGTTGAAGCTAAGAATCCAGGGAATTTACTGTCTCTGCAGAGGGACTGAAAATGCCCCTTTTGTTTATATCCAAACCTCAGAAGCCCCAGTAGCCTTTCTGGACTTTCACCTCCAAATGTGTTTACCTTTTTCTAATGTACTTTTACTCCCCCCCAAAAATCTATTAAGAAATCACAGGATGGCAGGGGTTGGAAGGGACATCCATGGAGCATGGAGTCCAACCCCCCTGCCAGAGCAGGACCGTAGAATCTAGCGCAGGTTGCCCAGAAATGCCCCAGCTTTACCCCCTGCTATCAAAGCACAAGCCAAAAGTCACTTTAACACCAGCTGAGCCTAGATCTATTTAACACAGAAACCTTCACTTCTTTTTCAGGTATCAAAACCTGGAACAAATGCTGCTGTAATTGTTTTGGGGGGTTCTATTTGAACACAGTTAAAAAAGGAGAGACATCTGGCAATAATCTACAAATAAAGACAGTGTCTCCATTCTTAGTTTCTTCTCCAAAACACTACCTAGGACATTTTTGCAGCATGATTCACACAATCAACAGAGCACATTACACTGCCTTTCAAATCATTCCGAATTCTCAGTTCATTCAATAAAAAGAGCTCACTTTGGAAAGAGAAAAGGCAACATGCCCGGCCAGAAAACTCCCTGTATTGACACAGCCCTGCTGCCAGGAGGAACAACGTGGGGAAGCAAACTCCGCAGCTTCCAAAGCGTTTGCTTCGCAGCCAGGGCGGAGAAAGAAAAATAGAAAGAAAAAGGCTTATTTACCGAAACGTGAGACACTCCACAGGTGAGGCCAGGGATGAAATCCTCTTCCTTTAGTCCCCCAAAAAAGTTTCAGTTCATGCTGAAGCCAGTAGCAATCCTCCGGAGCTGCCAGGTACAGAGCTCGCCATATCTCGGCTGGGTTTTCTGTGGCCCTTTTTGCTGCCTAACTTTGCTATTTGCATAAAGCTTAGCCCTGGCCTATGGGACTTTTTGAACATCTACATGTTAGATTAGCTGTCTTGACATGCTCTATCAAGCATGACATCATGGATCTCCATGGTAACCTTAACCACACCTGCCCAGATGCCAGAGTTACCTGTCATGTTCAGACCTAGCTGAGCACAACCGAAGAACCAAACAACTCCCAACCACCACTTTCTAGGCACTCAGCCTCACGCAGGCACCAGAAGGGTTTGGGGTTTCTAAAATGAATGGAAATCTGATTTTGTTTGCCAGTAAATTTTTTCTTCACAGAGCACTGGCTAGAACACCAGAGCTGTTCCTGACCCTTCCACACCTCCCGGTGTATTTCCTACTCACACAACAACAAAAGAAAGCTAAGCTGTGGCAAACACCTTCCAGCTCCTTTTCTTCAGCCACGCTCTAAGCTCTGACAAACTTCTGCAGATTCGGTGTTGCTCTCTGCCCCTCAGAAACAATTTTTTTTTGAGAGGTGACTTGTAAAACAGGTTCATGGCAGAGACTCCCCCTCCCTGCCCCCTCCCCCTGCCAGGTTAGCATTTTAACCTCTTAATTGCCAACTCCTTTTCATCTTTGCAGCTGCTGGCCCAGCTTTTATGCTCTTTCCTTCCCTGCTGACCAGAGTCAGCCCCACACCGGTGACTGCGTCCTGCCATGAGCTCAGCAGCAGATGATTCACACCACCTCAGACTTCAGAAGGCTGTTTTCCTCCTTCCTCTCTCATTTTTCTTCCTAACTGTCCCGGGGATTACATTAGCACCTTGCTTTCATTAGCCTAGACCAGACAGCCTTGGCAGGGACAAGGCATCCAAAGATCCTGCAGAAACTTGCATTGCCTATAAAAAAAAGACTTTCTTCCTCATCTTCCCAGGTTTCCAGGTGGAGGGATCTCAGGGGCCCAGCTGCAGGGCTGTCTTGCAGAGAGGGAAAACCTGCAGCAGGAGGGTGAGCTGCAGGGCTGTGGGGCACAGAGCTGCGGCCGTGGGCTGCCATGGTCTCCTGTGGGCATTTTGGGGCACACAAAGCATGCCACAGCCACACACACCTCAATGTACCACACAGACAAGCTTAGCTGCAGGTTATTTGCCTTGCAGCAGAATCCCAAGGCCCTTGTGCAAATAAAAACAGACCCTGTCTCTGAGCTTTCCTTTCCAGAACAAGATATCACAGAGGGCAACAAACCTGCAGAGTGGAGGAGGGATGAGTTGTATGCACAGCTGGCAGGCTTCAGGTCACCAGGGTGGTTAACCATCAGTAATCCCCGCTGGCATTTTACCTGGCCATCCTTTGCACTGCTGCTTTGTAGCAGGTTATCAAGGCTAGAAACAGGTCCTTAGGAGGCACATCCAGGGAGGGATTTATCCGAATAAATGAAGCCTGGAGGAAACCATTAATATATAGGGGAAGATACAGACCACGTTCAGAGCCGATGTTGCTGGGGGAGGTGCCACAGTATGATCTGACAACAGGAATTATTTTTTCCCTGACATTTACACTCTGTAAACCAGGAGTCAGTTTGCCATGCTCAGATACTGATGGTCAAAATGGACAAGAGGAGGAAGTCCACAACAAAACAGACGTTTACCAGTCTTGATTTCCTGGACCATTTATGTTGGTTGTAGACCTGACATGGTTCATGACCTAAAAGACAAACTATACCATGTCCAGGGAACTATCTTCTGACTCTAAATACTGGAATGTTTTATGTTCTAACTTCACCATTTGACACAGATGTCACATTAACTACTATAAATCTCCCACAGTGGGGAAATTCCCATTGTAGACAATCACAGAATGTTTTGGTTGGAAGAAACCTTTAGGATCATCAAGTCCAACCTTCAACCTGACACCATCCTGACCATCAAACCATGTTCCATAGTGCTGTGTCCACATGTTTCCTGAACATCTCTAGGGCTTCACCACCTCCCCGGGCAGCCTGTTGCAACATCTGACCCCTCTTACAGCAAAGAAATTTTTCCTAATATCCAAACTAAACCTCCCCTGATACAATTTCAGGCCATTTCCTCCTGTTCTATCACCTGAAAGTAGAAGAGACCAACCCCACCTCACTCCAATCTCTTTTCAGGGAGTTGTAGAGAGCAATGAGCTCTCCCCTCGACCTCCTCTTCCTCAGACTGAGCAACCCAACTCCTCTCAACTACTCCTCACCAGACCTGTTCTCTACCCCCTCACCAGCTTTGTTGTTCTTCTCTGGACCTGCTCCAGCACCTCAATGTCTTTCCTGTAGTGAGGGGTCCAAAATTGAACACAACATTCAAGTTGTGGCTTCATCAGAGCAGAATACAGGGGCACAATCACTGCTCTGGTCCTGCTGGTCACACTTTTGCTGATGCAGGCCAGGATGCTGCTGGCCACTTTGGCCACCTGGGCACACTGCTGACTCATGTTCCTACGGCTGTCAATGAGCACCTCCAGGTCCTTGTCTGACAGGGAACTAAATGTTGCCATTTTCCAAATACTGGAGCAGCTGCAGAAGTAAGAAGGGGGGAAAGGAACCTGGACACCTTACAGATTTTGTATGTGAGATATATACATATATATATTACACCCACCCACTGCATGTGTATGCAGTTTGTTTGCTATACCACTACTACACACAGACATAGAAAACAGGGGGAAAGGAGGTATGTGTGCTAAACATACACATGCACCCTCTGGAGCAAAACTGTGTTATGGTCTTACTCGTGGAGCAACTGAGCATAGTAGAGCTGACTATATATACAGACACCTGTGTGTACCTATAGACAGAGGTGCATGCATATGCACACACAATAGAGAGATAGGTATGTGTGGGCACAGAGACACACTCGGGAAGACAAAAACACCCTTTGAACTGTAATGTCATGACCACAGAATCCAGAATGGCTTAGGTCAGAAGGGACCTCAGAGCTCATCTGCTCCAACCTCCCTGCCATGGGCAGAGATGGCTCTCAACTAGACTTAGTTGCCACAGGCTTCATCCAATCTGACCTTAAGTATCTCCAAGGAGGGGGCATCCACAACCACTCCGGGCAACGTACTGCAGAGTCTCACCACCCTCACAATGAAGAACTTCTTCCCAAGATCCAGTCTGGACCTACTCCCCCTCAGCTTCAAACCATTCCCCCTTGTCCAATCACTGGGCACCCTTATGAAACATCCCTCACACACCATCTGCAAATAAAATCTTACTGCATAGAAACATGGAACGGTTTAGGTTGAAAGGCACCTCAAAGCTCATCCAGCTCCAACCCCCCGCCACAGGCAGAAACACAGGGCACTGAAGGCCCCATCCAACCTGGCCTTGAACATCTCCAGGGAGGGGGCAGATACAACTTCCCTGGGCAACCTGTGCTGGTGTCTCACCACCCTCACAGCAAAGAACTTCTTTGAATCATAGAAGGGAAGGGATCACAAGGACCATCCAGATCCAACCTCTCCCCTCTGCCAGTTTAAACCCACTACCCCCTCTGTCATTACAAGACCTTGTCAATAGTCCCCCCTCAGCCTTCTTGTAGGCCCCCTGCAGATAGTGAAAGGCTACCACAGGCATCTGAGAAGCCAGGCTGTAGATACATCACATTTCAAGCAAGCAAACTGCTCGCAAACAGCTCTTATAACTTATTTCTGCACGTTTCTAACGTGGCTTCACCCAGTTTATAAGTTCCTTTTGTTTCTCCTTCTAAGTTGTGCTGAATGGATGGAATTTTTAGTCTTTCCCATTCCCAGGAAAGAGCATTTGATACTCTGATAGTAACTTTAAAGTCACTTTTGGTTCAAAACGCCTTCCAAGCTCCCTTACATACAACACATATGTCTAATTAACAGAAAAATACACGCAGGAGGCATTTGCATGGATTTTACCCTCAATAAATTAGCCAAGGATGACACATTTTAAACAAATAGCAGGAACAGTTACTGCATTCCTGCTGTAATTTATTGCCTTCAGAAAGGGCTCAAATTACAAAACGTGTAGGGTGTAATGCTGTAGGCTGTTCAAACTGGGCTTGCAGTGTCTGCAGCACTGGAACTAAATATTTACATGACTCCAAAAGATCTAATCTTTGGATTTCACCCCCACCTCTCCCCCTCCGCCTCCTTTATTTAATTTGTATGCTATCTTTATCCACCACCCAGCACATTCCACACAGTCACTAAAGTTCATGGAGGAGATAAGTGGGAAGAAAGGAGAAAAAAAACCACAAAATGAAAGGATAGGAGGGAAACTGTTTAAAAATAAGGAATAGATCATCCTCCTGAGAGCTGAATTCTTGCAGCAAGTTTTAGGTGACTACCTACGGATTCTAGCAACTGCACTCAGAGGCAGTGACAGCACCTGGGATCTCCAGACAGTGTCAAAGAGATGTTGCAGGGGGGGGAGTTACCAAGTGACAACCTCTCCAACCCCGTAACAACACTCTGCTCTCCGAAGGTTTGTAAGGCTTGTTCAAAAGAGGCTGGGAACTCACTAAGAACTCCCATGACAGAATACAATGTTTTTCCAACCCTTTTTTATCACTTCCTTAACAGCAATTTGCTGTTAGTGCTGAAAAACCTACAGTACCCTAAGAAAACTTTTATAAAGGCTTTGCTGTCCATCATTTGTTAAACTGAGAATAGCAGGCAGCAGATTTTGGAGCCTGAACTCTAAATGCTGATGGTTGATTGTGAAACAAAGATAATTATGAAATAGAAGGTAGATTGCAAGGCTCAACAGATTAAACTCTAGCTTTGCACCCAAATCCAGAGACCAGAGCTAGGCTGAATTCAGAAGGTGGAGTGACAACAGCATCCACCTGCTATGAGCAATACATCAGCGAGCCACATCTCCTCTGACCCTACATCTACTTTGCACTGCTGAAAAACAACTGAAGGCAGGCAAGAAGCAAACCACCTTAAGGTATGCAGCTGACAGACCTATGTGGATGTCCAAAGAGCTTGGAGGAGGCAGATACCTGTGGATAAGTCCATTCTGTTTGTAATAAAAGACTAAAAAGCAGAGAAGAAAACAAACGAAAGTGTAACAGAGCCAGCTAAAGCACACAGACACACTCCACAGATATTTTCTTTTCTCCTGAGCAGTGGTGTCAGTGTGGAAAGTTAACAGCTGTTCCATATTTTCCCTTCAGCTGTGAAAAGTAGAGAGAGACCCATACACTAAGATCAAGACTCTCACCTTCATCTCCTTCTCTGTGTATACTCTAAAAAGTGCTTCCAAAATGTCAGTTTCAACAAACAATTTGGAGGTAGTATTAGTTTCACTGTTATGATCCTTTCTCTGAGTTTCAAGGGAGCAAACGAATCTTAGGCTACATCAAAAGAAGCTGTTTAGTGCTTTGTTATATTCTCACCTTTTGGAATGAAGCAACACTCACATTTGTAGGAGTTAGAGGGACTGCTTAGGAAAAACAAAACCGAGATAGGAATTTGCTTTTCATACCTGATCTCTCAGTCTCTCCTGGTGTCCCATTATTGCTGTAGCGTGGTGGGGATATTTCTGCTTCAGATGCTCAAGAAAGGCCTCTCTCTTCCTGTCCATTTCTGAGGTTTGCATTCCCAGTATTTCTTTGGAACTGCGAGGGCCACCTACTGTGTGTCTCCGAGGGATGTTGCGGGTTGCCTTTGAGTTAGAAGCAGTGAGCCTGCTGGGTGCCGAAAGGAGCTCTTTAGATCGCAGACATTCCGCATCGTCTAGCGACGTTACATGCAAACCGGGTTTGGCCTGGTCTGAAAGAGAACCAAACCCAAACAGCGTATAAGAAGAACTTCACCTAGGTAAGAAAATAATGGATACAAAAGCTGCTCTTAGCCTGCCAGTGCTCTGTGGCATGCTCTGCATCATTGGGCACATGCATGTTGGAAGAAGTGGCCTGCTGAGAATCGCTTCCCTAAGCTGGGTGCAGCACCTGGATACTTCTGACACAGCCGCGGTACTGCTGCGCAGGAAAGGGAGCATCAGTGAAGATGATTCCTTTTATATCATCTTTGCTACTCTGTGACTTGAAAAGGAGATCTGACAGGGCCCTTCTTCCCTGACCTTTCAACATCTACATGCTTTCCACGAGAAGCAGCAGACTTCTTCCACTTCAATGCCCCCATAACCAGCATCCAAAATAGGGGAACTGATAAAATTCTGGTGACAAGGAGATCATAGAATCAACCAGGTTGGAAGAGACCTCCACGATCATCCAGTCCAACCTAGCACCCAGCCCTAGCCAGTCAACTAGACCATGGCACTAAGTGCCTCATCCAGTCTTCTCTTGAAGACCTCCAGGGACGGTGCTGCCACCTCCCTGGGCAGCCCATTCCAATGCCAGTCACTCTCTCAGTGAAGAACTTCCTCCTAATACCCAGCCTATACCTACCCTGGCACAACTTGAGACTGTGTCCTCTTGTTCTATTGCTGGTTGCCTGGGAGAAGAGGCCACCCCCACCTGGCTACAACTTCCCTTCAGGTAGCTGTAGACAGCAATGAGGTCATCTAAAATCCTTAATCTATTTCAGTGGGTTTTCAACATGCTTTGAAACACCTACAAAATAATAAGAGAGTTTTGGAGGCTTTTTTTCCCCCCCTGATTGCTGACTGTGGTGTGGTTTTAAGTTTCATGAATCTCTCTTGGATTGTATAAGTCTCAGGACAGCGAGCTGGAAAATACTACATCACTTTTTCAGTAAAGAATTTCTTAAGAAACAGAATAAAAGACACTTTTGTCTGATATAAAATGAGAAAGTCATCAGATAAATTTCACAACTGTAAGACCAAAGACCATGATGACAGCTGTAAAGAGATAAGGAGACAGTGGGGGTACCTAAGTGCTGGCTTATCTTCAGGTAACTGGGTAACACAAAGCCTCTGGTGCTTGAAAAAGCGTTGTCTGGAGCCTTGTTACCCAATACCTTTGAAAATTCTCTCACTTCTTTGTCAGCAAAGGAAAAAAAAAACACTACCACGAACATCAGAAGTACTGAAAAGGCCACTCCAAGTCTGATGTGGCTTTTCCCATCTCTCCTGGACAAGCTCAGGTGCCTGTGAGCCTTAACCCTTTGCATCACCTGCACAGGAGCAGGAAGCTCCTTCCTCTAGGTGTTTTCAACACATCTCTGTTTCTCTCCACCTAACATTTTACATTTCAGAGACCTTAGTCATCTCAGCAACCACCTCCTTCATGTGCTGCTGTGTGGAAACAGGCTCCTACTCACTTCTTTTTTACCAGTCAGTCAGGCAGTTTGACGCTCTGCCTACCACCTGCCTCAGGAATTTACACAGAGGATTCTTTAGCTTTCTGGTGTGTTGCTGTCAATTACCTGCCAACTCCCACCCAACATCAAGCCCTGGTAATGAAGTGTTACAACATAAAAATCCTCTCTCTATCTGGGGAGCCACTGCTGGTGTGATGTCCCATTCAATTCACATAGGGAACCAACTGCCTTGGAGTTCACAAGGACTGGGCCCTGGAAGGTCTTCAAAGACTTGCATGTTTCTGTCGGTTTCATATTAACGTTCAAGGACTCCAAAATTTCCAGAACATCCTTTCATTTGCACTCATGGAAACCTATCCTGAAAGCAGAACTGCACACAGGAGCCCTGACTGCACAGGTGGCACCACGCTTTGATGAGCACAGATCCAGACATGAGTCTGGAAACAAGTCTGGTTCATGGGGAAGTTTTGCTCTCACACAGACTGAAAATCACAGAATTATAGAATCATTAAGGCTGGAACAGACCTCTAAGATCAAGTCCAGCCAGAAACCAAACACCACCATGGCCATTAAACCATGCTTTGAAGCACCATGTCCACCCATTTTTTAACAGTTCCAGGGATGGTGACTCCAACTCTTCTCCACAGCACCTTCTAAGACCTTCTTAGGAGCACAATCCTTGTTAAACCCTCAGAGCAGCATCCTCACGTTGTATACACACACACTTCCACAAACTCCACTTTGCCAAGCAGAACTCCATTCAAACACATCCAGCCTCAATGATTACTGAAAATTCAGAGAACCAACTGCCAGGTACACCCAGCTGCTTTGAGAAAAGTGGCAAAAAAGAAATGTTCTGCTTGCAAGAGGTCTAAGCAGGGCCACTCCAGACACACTCAGTCAAAATGATCTAGCTGATTGGATAGGGCTGGGTGATAGGTTGGACTGGATGATCTTGGAGGTCTGCTGCAAGAGGTCTAAGCAGGGCCATTCCAGGCACACTCAGTCAAAATGATCTAGTTGATTGGATAAGACTGGGTGATGGGTTGGACTGGATGATCTTGGAGGTCTCTCCCAACCTGGCTGATTGTATGAAATCTGCACAGTCATTTATGTGGATTTTACACAGGAAGGAGAAGAGGTAGGACAAAGCTTTCTAGAATTTACCATCTTTAATTTTTCTGCACCAAGAGCCTGGAGGTTATATCCCTGAGGCTGTTGGAACAAAGGCAGCAGACATAAATAAGGGATTTCCTTGGAGCTCGAACGAGTCAGCGTGAGGTGGGTGACTGAGTGCAGCAATTTGGTATAAACCCTGAAAGTATGGTCAGAGCAGCAGCTTCAATCACTGAACTGGTGGCAGGCACTTTCTCAAGGAGGCAGGCAAACCTGAACTGACAAAGCACAACTGAGAGCCCATGAATGTGGCTTTTTGGGTCCTAAATCTCTCGTGCAAAGCCCTTATCTACTCTGCAGTTCAATCATTTCAGTAGTTTAAGAAAAGGCTAATTATCTGGAACATAAAGAGGCATAGGAATTAAAAGTGTTTTACCACTGTTTGTTATTGAGTGAAACCTTGAGAAGGAATCAAAACTTACATATTTTTTCTTATACTGTATTAGAAAGATCAACAAGCTCTCTTCTTTTTTTACATTTATTTGGAAAATACTGTATAAATACCAGCGAAAAGAAAGGAATGTAAACTATGCAAACTAATTGCCAGCCCTGCCAGCGAGCTGACCTGGGCATTCAGCAGGATCCAGCAGCATTACAGCACACAGCAGCGTGTGACCTTCTTTGCAAACCAAACTCTCTGTCATGTTTCAATCTGGTCTTTCCCCTAGTAACTGCTAAAAAGTCTTCCTTGACCACTTCCTAGATAGGAACAAGTGACTTTGAGAGCAGAGTTGAAAGCTGGGACGGTGAAACCCACCCTCTGTGTAGCCTGGGGCACATAAACTTCCACAGCTGCTGGGGCAGCCACAGTGCTACAGGGAGGAGAAGCTGAGAGAGGTTTTCTGGATGCTGGAGTTGCTCAATACCAGCGTGGACAAACTTTCCCTATCTTCCATCTGAAGATAATAGATCTATGAAATCAATCCCCACAGATAAGTGTGAAATGTGTGAAGGATCATGTGATGGTTCCCGGAAGACAGCAAAGAGTAGCAAGAAGATGAATTATGCAAGTACCCTCCTCGGAAAGGAGTAAAGGAGAAGCCAAGGGAAAACACAGAGGTGTGAGATAAGTTTGTCTCACTCTCTCCCTCGTATTCAGAAGCTAAAAGCTGAAGGTCCTTCTGTTCAGTAAAGCAGCAACTCTAGAGGGCAACAAACAGTAGGGCTTGCTGATTGACAGGGGAGGGTCTCTGGTTATCAAAGGCTTGAGTAGACCTTAGAGTTGAATTGCTTCTCCAATCTGAAAACACATTTCAAGATCTCCTAACATCACCCATTACTACCGTAGATACAGCAACAGCAAAGCCCAGGTCTGGACTCTGGAAGCAGTATGCCTGGGAGCAGCAGGAAGACTGCAATGAAGGACTGATAGGATGATAAAAATAAGCAAGAAGGGGGGAGAAGGGAAGCAAGAAGGGGGGAGAAGGGAAGCAAGAAGGGGGGAGAAGGGAAGCAAGAAGGGGGGAGAAGGGAAGCAAGAAGGGGGGAGAAGGGAAGCAAGAAGGGGGGAGAAGGGAAGCAAGAAGGGGGAGAAGGGAAGCAAGAAGGGGGGAGAAGGGAAGCAAGAAGGGGGGAGAAGGGAAGCAAGAAGGGGGGAGAAGGGAAGCAAGAAGGGGGGAGAAGGGAAGCAAGAAGGGGGGAGAAGGGAAGCAAGAAGGGGGGAGAAGGGAAGCAAGAAGGGGGGAGAAGGGAAGCAAGAAGGGGGGAGAAGGGAAGCAAGAAGGGGGGAGAAGGGAAGCAAGAAGGGGGGAGAAGGGAAGCAAGAAGGGGGGAGAAGGGGAAAAATGAGAAAATTTTAAAAATAAAGGAAAAGGAAAATATATAAAAAGAGAAAGAAAAATAGGGGGAAAAAGTTCTTCAACATGTCCTGGTATGCAATTCTTTTAAGTCACACCCTTCAAGTCTATAAAGGTCAGGAAAGTCATTTTGCTTCATTACTTTAGATGTTGTGAAGGTTTTAATAGTCCAGTTTTGCAACCCAGGTGCCCTGAGAGAGGAACATTTGTCAGAGTCCTTCCAGGAAGGACCAAGTATGGACTTGACCCATGCTGATACTGTGAAACAGCTCTGGAGCAAACCATATTCACGACTGAAAGCTCACAAGAGAATACAGTTTCTAACAGCATGAGTCAAACTCACCTCTGTTAGATTTATGCTAGCAATAAAGTCGAGATGATTTGGAATCTTTCTAGTTTATTCCACTGTCATTAAAATTTGGTCTCTCTATGAGGAACTTTCAAATACAAATTTAGGATACAGAGCAAAACGACTATATTCAGCATTCAAAGTTTTGTGGAATGGTAGGATCTGCCTGGTCAGACCTTGCTTTTCCTACCTCCACATGTATCTCAGGTAGCTTCATACAGTAGAAAAATGTTCCTGAAAGCTTTTTTTTTCTCCCCTCTATTCAGACACATCATTTAAGTTGTCATTTCCATGCCACTGAACATAAACATCTAGAGACAGATGCATGTGACTTGAATTGTCCGTTTTTTAAACTTAAGACAATTATTCTAAAGAGTATTAAGTGCCTAATGAAACCCAAGAGGGAAGGAAAAGCAAAAGCAAAAAGCAAAAAGCAAAAAGCAAAAAGCAAAAAGAAAAAAGAAAAAAGAAAAAAGAAAAAAGAGAAGGGGAAGGAAAAAGAGGAAAAAAGAGAAAAAGTTTAAAAAGGAGGGAGGGAGTGGGTTTCTTTTCTCCTAAGTGTCCTCACTCCCGCACTATTTAATTCTCAGAAGCACAGCAGCAAAACTTTTCCTGAAGTGCCTCTAAGGAATACAGGACGCAGAAACTGGGAATGGTCACAGGTGCTCCACAAACACTTGGATAGCTAAAGATTAGATTAGGTACTTGTCACGCTACCTGAACGTTGTGCTCCACGTGGACTAGCCCGCATAGAATTCATCGGGAGAAGGTTTTCATTCACGTTTAGACCAAATGCAAAGCGCAGCAGTGAGTGTAGCAACCCACCGCAGCTGACCCACCGTGAAACCCACGCTTGCCAGCTCCTGGCTTCACTCCAAAGCAAACCCAACTGGTTTCACACAAAGTAAACTAACCCTGCGACAATCTCACTCTTGCAAAAGGCATCGTGAGGAAAAGACGAGCTCCAGCCCCCTGCCAGCAAAGAAGAGCTATTTCCCTGCACGGCGAGCATTAGAAAGGATGGGGACACTCATGTCTTCCCCCAGCACATCAGGCAGCGTCCTGCCAGCTGGTGACAGGCACGCTCCCTGCTTCCGAGCTCAGGCAAAAAGCTCTCTGAAGTTAAACTCACAAAGTCGGTGTGTGAGGGCAATCTGCACACCGGTGAGTAGGGGAAATCTGCACCAGAAACAGCCCCAGACAGACATGGCTTTTTGGTTCCTTTTCTTCCCCCCAAGCATTCCGCCTCCAGGCACAAAAACCAGCGCCGAGGGGCACGTGTAAACGCAACTCCATCTTTGCCTGATCCTCTTACTTACCCCTCCTCTGTCTGCTGTCTGTGGAGCAAGCCAGGCACAGCTCAGGTTTCTGGCTTCCCTTTTCCTCCATTGTCCCTGCCTACGGCACAAGCTCCTCGCTCCAACTTGGAAGGCTGAGCGCTCGGACTGTCAGCGGCAGGCTCGGGGAGGAGAAAGAGGGGCGAAAAAAAAAACCCAAACCAAGCCCACTCTCCTTTTGGCGGTGCCAAGTCGCCGCTAAGCGCCCCGCATGCCCGGGGCTCCTGCGCGCAGCGGCGGGCAGCGAGCGGCGGGCAGCAGCCGGACGCGTCCCCAAGCCCTGGGCCCCAACAGGTGATGGCTCCGCTGCCGGCTCGCCCCTAGCCGGCTCGCTTCCCGCTGCAGCCAGGCAGCCCTATGAGAGGGAACATTGCAAACATGATTACAGGCCTGAGTCTCTGCTGGAATCCGAATCCGTAGCCTTTCAAATCTCTGTCATGGGACAAAAGCCTTTCCACTGCATATTTTTTTTACTCGCAACCACCAAGCCCACAAACATTCCTGATAAATGCTCCTCTGTCTTTTTTAGCGTCTACTTTAAAAGTAATTCATTATCTAAAGAGCTTTGAGGTTTTGCTTTCTGTTGAATTCTTACAAGCTTCTCAGAGAATGAACTGGGTTGGGGGGGGGGGGGTGTGGGGGGAATCAAGATACAGGAATTCAACTTTAGTGAAGCCAATAAAAATGAATGGTAGCAATATGCAAGCAGAGATTTTGGTTAAGGAGGGATTTTGCAGCCTCGGTGGCAAAGCATATAGAAACACAGCACTAATTCTCTTTTGGCAGATCAGAGCCTGGAATCCTGCATAAGCATCAACAGATCCACCAGGCTGCAGAGGCAAAAAAGTAATGTGGCTGAGAAGGACGAAATCAAATCCCACAGATTCCAACAGATGCCACATGTGTTGATTTAGTGGAGAATATCAAACCAAATTAGTCTATCAAAATCATAACTCGGAGCCAGAAATGGTGGAGCAGACTGAGTGTTGAGTTACAGCATCAAGGCCAGAAAGTTTAGCCACAGACAACTTCTGAATTAGGTTAAGAACAAAGCATAACTGAGATACCAATAAAAATATGCAATTTCTCATTTAAATCACCCTCATACTGCAACACCAGATAACAGTCTGTATCTTGGATGTCTTTTGAAACAGACCTAGCATAATCTCATCTTCCAAGCCTTCTTCAACTCTGACTTCAGTGTAACATCAGCTAAATTGCTTGCAATGACCGCTCAACTACCCAGTCCAGACAGGCTAGGAAAATTCCCCTTCTCTTCCTTCTCTGTCTCCATCTGGCAGAAATGTCATCCTATCTTCTTAGAGTATTGAGTTCAGAAATGTTTTGTGTATATATAAATTCAATATAGAAGCTGAAGGAGAATGGCCCAGTCCTCCCCCTTCCAGACAGAACAGCTATCTGAGGAAATTACAAGGAATGGGTGACAAATGAACACAACTATTGTTCATTAGAGCAGACAGACATATTCTCTAGCACTTCAGAAATATTTCTTTTTCCTTCTCAACAATTCTACATGGTCTTGGAGTCTGGCAAAGCTCCCAGGAATCTGGCACACAAAACACAGAAAAGATGAAAACACAACCTAAACATCAGCAATGCTATTTAAGGCTTGCAGAACAGTGCTCCCAACAGAATACTCCTATGGTTGCCTGCAATATTATGTATTCAGATTAGTGTTTTTACTGGCTGTGGGTTGCTCCTGCTCATTCTGATTGTAGACTATTTTAGGAGGAGTGATGGCCAGCCATCCCATCTATCTGATGTTGCCTTTTGTGACATGAAGGAATGTGCAGTTAACACTGACGTTTTCCAGACTCTGGACAAGCATGATGAGCCTCTTGCAACTTACATGCAGAGCCAGCTGGAAGGAGAAGAGGGCTGTAATAGGAATAGTGATCAATGAATACCAACAACATCAAGGAATATCCAGAAAACTCCAAAATCCCTGATGGGAAAAGAAAGCCAGTGCACAAAATGAAAATGAAATGAAAGCTGTACCAAAACATTACCTGGACACAGGGCTCAAAAACTGAGAGACATTGTTCAAAGACTCACAGAATCATAGAATGGTTTGGGGTGGGAGGCACCTTAAAGATCATCGAGTTCTAATACCCCTGCCATGGGCAGGGACACCTTCCTCCAGACCAGGTTGCTCAAAGCCCCCAGCCAACTTGGTCTTGAACACATCAGGGAGGGAGCATCCACAACCTCCCTGGGCAACCTCTTCCAGTGTCTTACCACCCTCACTCTAAAGATTTTTTTCCTAATCCCCAGTCTGAATCTGTCTTCCTCAAACTTCAATCCATTCTCTCCCATCCTATCACTACAACCCCTTGTAAAATGTTCCTTCTTGGCTTTCTTGTAGTCTCCTTCAGGTACTGGAAGGCTGCTCAAAGTTCTCCCCAGAGCCTTCTCTTTTCCAGGCTGAACAGCCCCAACTCTCTCAGCCCATTCCCAGAGGGGGATGGTTCTCCAGCCCTCTGATCATCTTCACGGCCTTCTTCTGGATCTGCTCCAGCAGTTCATTGTCTCTCTTATGCTGAGGGCACCAGAACTGCACACAATATCCCAGATGGGATCTCAAAAGAGCAGAACACTGCCCTCGCCCTGCTGGTCGCACTGCTTTGGATGCAGCCCAGAAACCTTACCCAGAAGTAACTCTGCAGGAAGTACAAAACACACTCACCTATGACTGTCTAAAAGGAAGGAGGGGTTGCAGCCTTGAAAAACAGAGGTTAATTCTGGAGATCATGGAATCACAGAATGTTAGGGGCTGGATGGGACCTCAAAAGATCATCCAGTCCACCCTGCTGCCAGATCACCTATATGAGATCACACAGGAATGTGTCCCTGGAGGTGTTCAAGAAAAGCCTGGATGAGGCACTTAGTGCCATGGTCTAGTTGATTGGATAGGGCTGGGCAATAGGTTGAACTGGATGATCTTAGCGGTCTCTTCCAGCCTGGTTGATTCTTTGATTCTGTGAATATCTCCAGAGAAAGGGATCAGCACAGTTTATACCAAAAGCCTCAATAAAATAAAAATCAATACACTCTATCTCCTTTGGAGGCTTTACCTCCATTCCTAGGTGGGGAAAAAAAAACCCTAGAGAATTAGGTTTAAGACCCAATTCATTAAACCAAAAATCTCTCTTGTTAGCTAGCACCATTAGTTTGCACAACCAAGAGCACAAAGCAGAGAGCTGCTCTCCAGACTCCCCCATTGACATGTCCTAGTGAGCAGGTAGCTGTCCTTTGAGACAGTGACAACTTGCTTTTGGAACTGCTGCTTTCATGGCCACAGTAAGATGCTCCTGCTGTTGAAGATGCTGTTAGATGGTATTGTGATGCTAAGGGGTCTGAGCAACATAGACCTCCAAAATGTAGAGATAATCTAAAAGAGATTGCCTATTTGATTCTGGACCTGTGACTCATAAGCTGGTTGTCACCATAGGAGAACTTCTGCAGCTGCTCAGAGAGATGAAAGAGCACTGGTAAAAGGTGAGACTAAACATGGCACACTTCAGTACCATCCTAGAGAATAATGTTTATAAGGAGTGACTGAGCGAGCTGGGGATGGTCAGTTTGAAGAAGAGGAGGCTGAGGGGAGACCTCATTACTGTCTACAACTACCTGAAGGGACATTGTGGAGAGGCTGCTGCTGGTCTCTTCTCACAAGTAGAGACAGAACAAAGCGGGAATGGCCTCAAGCTGAGGCTGGGTAGGTTTAGATTGGACATCAGGGACTGGAATGAGCTGCCCAGGAAGGTGGTGGAGTCACTGCCCCTAGTTGTGTTTAAAGGTTGTTTGAATGTGGTGCTTAGGGTGAATCTTATAGATATGGTTTGGGGTGAATCTTGCAGAGTAGGGTCACAGGTTGGACTTGGTGATCCTTAAGGTCTTTTCCAGCCTGGATGTTTCTGTGATTCTGTGAAAAGAGCCTGCCCAGCCTCAGAGGAAACATAACCACCTCTGCTGCTGCTCATGACAGGCAACACTTGGGACAGCAAGGTCTCAAAGGGAGAAGTCCTTGGTCCCAAACTGGATTTAAATAATGTATGGTGGGATGGCTCACATGATTGGTGTGCTGTAATCAATGGCTACAGACTCTTCAGGAGAGACAGGCAAGGGAGAAAGGGCGGGGGAGTGGCTCTGTATATTAGGGATGCTCTGGATGTCATGGAGGTAGAAATCAGGGATGATCAAGTTGAGTCATTATGGGTGAGACTTAAGGCGAAGGCCAACAAGGCTGATATCCTGGTTGGAGTCTGTTACAGACCACCCAACCAGGAAGAAGAGGTTGATTTATTACTCTTTAAGCAACTGGAGGCTGCCTCAAGATCACCTGCCCTTGTTCTGGTGGGCGACTTTAACCTACCAGACATCTGCTGGGACTTAAACACTGCAGAGAAGAAGCAGTCTAGAAGGTTTCTGCAATGTGTGGAAGACAACTTCCTATCCCAGCTGTTACGTGAGCCTACCAGGGGGGCAGCCCTGCTTGACCTGCTGCTCACAAATAGAGAGGGGCTGGTAGGGGATGTGGTGGTTGGAGGCTGCCTGGGGTCCAGTGACCATGAAATTATAGAGTTTTCAATACGTGGAGAAACCAGGAGGGGCATCAACAGAACCTCCACACTGGACTTCCGAAGGGCAGACTTCAGCCTATTTAAGGAACTAATTCAGAAAGTTCCTTGGGAAATAGCCCTTAGAAACAAAGGGGTCCAGGAAGGTTGGACCTGCTTCAAGAAAGAACTCCTGAAGGCACAGGAGCAGGCAGTGCCACTGAGCCGGAAGATGAGCCGACGAGGGAGGCAGCCAGGCTGGATGGGCAGGGAGCTGCTGAAGGAATTAAAGATTAAAAAGAGAGTGTATCACCTTTGGAAAAGAGGGGAGGTGTCCCAGGAGAAGTTCAAGGAGGTTGCTAGGTCTTGTAGAGGAAAAATTAGAGAGGCAAAAGCCCACTTGGAGCTCAGGCTGGCCACAGCTGCCAAGGAAAATAAAAAGTGTTTCTTTAAATATATGAATAGCAAGAGAAGGGCCAAGGACAACCTCCAGTCCTTGTTAGATAGAGAGGGGAATAGAGTGACAAAGGATGAGGAAAAGGCAGAGGTGCTTAACACCTTCTTTGCCTCAATCTTCACTAGTGGGACAGGTTGTCTCCAGGACAGCTGGACTCCTGAAGTGGTGGATGGAGTCAGGGACCAGTACAGTCCCCCTCTAATCCATGAGGAAGCAGTAAGGGATCTGCTAAGTCACTTGGATCCTCACAAGTCCATGGGACCGGATGGGATCCACCCTAGGGTGCTGAGAGAGCTGGCAGCTGAGCTGGCCAAGCCACTCTCCATCATTTATCAGCAGTCCTGGCTCACTGGAGAGGTCCCTGAAGACTGGAAGCTGGCCAATGTGATTCCCATACACAAGAAGGGTCGTAAGGAGGAGCCAGAAAACTACAGACCTGTGAGCCTGACCTCAGTGCCAGGCAAGGTCATGGAACAGGTCATCTTGGGTGCCATCACAAAGCACCTACAGGATAGCCAAGGGATCAGGCCCAGCCAGCATGGGTTTAGGAAGGGCAGGTCCTGCCTCACCAACCTGATCTCCTTTTATGATCAGGTTACCCACCTGGTGAATGTGGGGAAGGCTGTGGATGTAGTCTACTTGGACTTCAGCAAAGCCTTTGACACTGTCTGCCACAAGAAGCTCCTAGCCAAGCTGGCAGCTCATGGTTTGGACAGATTCACTCTGTGCTGGATCAAGAACTGGCTGGATGGCAGAGCTCAGAGAGTGGTGGTGAATGGTGCCACGTCCAGTTGGCAGCCAGTCACAAGTGGTGTTCCCCAAGGATCAGTGCTGGGCCCAGTCCTGTTCAATATCTTTATTGATGATCTGGACGAGGGCATTGAGTCCAGCATCAGTAAGTTTGCAGATGACACCAAGCTAGGAGCAGGTGTTGATCTGTTGGAAGGTAGGAGAGCCCTGCAGAGGGACCTAGACAGGCTGGATGGGTGGGCAGAGGCCAATGAGATGAGATTTAACAAGGCCAAGTGCAGGGTTCTGCACTTTGGCCACAATAACCCCAAGCAGCGCTATAGGCTGGGGACTGAGTGGCTGGAGAGCAGCCAGGAGGAAAGGGACCTGGGGGTACTGATAGATAGTAAGCTGAAGATGAGCCAGCAGTGTGCCCTGGTGGCCAAGAGAGCCAATGGCATCCTGGCCTGCATCAGGAACAGTGTGGCCAGCAGGACAAGGGAGGTTATTCTTCCCCTGTACTCAGCACTGGTCAGGCCACACCTTGAGTACTGTGTCCAGTTCTGGGCCCCTCAATTCAAGAAAGATGTTGAGGTACTGGAACATGTCCAGAGAAGGGCAACGAAGCTGGTGAGGGGCCTGGAACACAAATCCTATGAGGAGAGGTTGAGAGAACTGGGCCTGTTTAGCCTGGAGAAGAGGAGGCTCAGGGGTGATCTTATTACTGTCTACAACTACCTGAAGGGGCATTGTAGCCAGGTGGGGGTTGGCCTCTTCTCCCAGGTAACCAGCAATAGAACAAGGGGACACAGTCTCAAGTTGTGCCAGGGTAGGTATAGGCTGGATGTTAGGAAGAAGTTTTTCACAGAGAGAGTGATTTCCCATTGGAATGGGCTGCCCAGGGAGGTGGTGGAGGCACCGTCCCTGGGGGTCTTCAAGAAAAGACTGGATGAGGCACTCAGTGCCATGGTCTAGTTGACTGGCTAGGGCTGGGTGATAGGTTGGACTGGATGATCTTTGAGGTCTCTTCCAACCTGGTTGATTCTATGATTCTATGTAACAATGCCATTCCTTAAGAAGTTACCTAAGCCTGATTAAAAGAATTAGTGAAACTCCTTTGGCAGCTGAGAAACTGAACCCAGCCAGAAGCATTCTACTGTTAGGCTCAAAGAAAGAGCTCCCCAGCACAGTCACTGGGATGAATCACTAAGGACAAGTTAAATAAACTTGATTAACCAGTTCACAGCACGCAATCAGTGCCTGTTTATCAGTGGGATCAACAATAACAGTGCTTCCTTTTAATTACTGTGCTCAGATCTGGACCCATCCATATCAAAACAATGCACGGGGGATAATTGCTAACAGGTTATGCTGTTTTAATTGTGTTTAAAATTAGTGTCCCAGAGCGACTCAAACACTTCTGGGTTTAGCATGTGTGGAAAAGGAACCATCAGCAAACACTGGCTGTGCCCAATTAGTCAAAATTATCATATATATAACAGTGACTCCATGGCTGCAGCAATTATTCACAAGTGAAAAAATGGAGAGTTAATTACTAATAGTTAAACCAGAAAAAGCATCCTGTAATTAAAGACCTGTCTCAATGTTCATGTGCAATCATGTAGCCACTGTGAAAAACATCCTGAATGCTCTCTACAGAAACCAGCCTGACACTGTCTAGTCTACTGCAGTCCAGAAACAAAAGAAATACTGGACACAGAGTGGAGAGGCAGAAGCCTAGAAGAAATTAAGAGCACCCGAGGGGGGGATGCTGCAGCACCTCTCCAGGCCATTACACAGCTGGAAATTATTTGGGCCTGCCCTGGACAAGTGGAGCATCAGGAGGATGCTCCAGCAGGTCAGGAATCTTCCCTACCACCCCAGAGAGTTGTGGGTGGCCATTTGCTGCTAAGTGGGCAGGTTGGGAATGGAGAAAGCAACTAAAAATATATATATGTAAAACCAGCACAAGGGGGTGGAGAAACTTCCTGCTTCTCCTGGGGACAGGAGAGGGCAACTTCGGTGCTGCACTCCACCTGAGCCTTTGTGCTCAGCGAGGTCACAGCGACCCTCAGTGTGATCTCTCAATGCTCAACATCGAGTTCACTCCCTTGGTCACGCATTGGAACAGGCTGCCCGGGGAGGTGGTGGAGTCCCCATCTCTGGAGGTGTTCAAAAGCCATGGCACTTTGGGACACGCTTTAGTGATCGTGGTGATGTTGGCTTGCCAGTTGGATTTGATGACCTTGGAGGTCTTTTCCAGCCGTAACGATTCTAAGAGCAAAGGTTCATATTCTGTTAGTGCATGCCCAAAGATCAGGTCATGGCAGCCAACCACCTGTACAAGCTAGGTGAATTAAAATCTCTGAGGTCTACTGATAGGAATCCATGTGAAGAGATCTTAGGGAAAAGACTTTTATACTGCTTCAAAAGCAGTTGTCTACTGATCTGGTATGGCAGAGCAAGGAATCAGGGATTCCTCTGATGTGGAGGAAGGTTTTATCATCCTTTGGCCTCACCTGCTTAGTATGGGATTTCAATGAACTGGGCCCTTTTTCTAAGGCAAGGATAGCAGTTTGACTATTCAGTGGGTAATTTAAAGGAGAACACCTGAACTGGAGTACAAGATTTATGGTGACAAGCAATCTAATTAAACCTCTGGGATTATTTATCATGAAATTGCTTTGGCTGTTAAAAAATCCATGGAGCTTCAATATTTATACTTCATAAATTCCAGTCCAGTTAAGAACTCTCATACTTGCAAGGAAAATGTAGTTCAAGGAGTGAAAGAGAAACACTCCAGCAAAACCAAAATCTAAGTATAAGCTTCTCTCCACGTCTCCATCACAGATAGGTCAGACCCACAGGTTTCATCTGTTCAGAGAAGTTCAGCAGATTGAGGGAGGTTCTCCTCCTCTACTCTGCCCTGGTGAGACCTCATTTTGAGTACTGCCTTCAGGTTTGGGCTCTCCAGTTTAAGCAGAACAGGGATCTGCTAGAGAGGGTCCAGCGGAGGGCTAGGAGGATGATTAGGGGACTGGAGCACTGCCTGATGAGGAGAGACTGAGGGACCTGGGGCTGTTTAGTCTGCAGAAGAGAAGACTGAGAGGAGATTTAATCAGTGTTTATCAATATCTGAGGGGTGGGGGTCAGGAAGAGGGGGGACTCTGCTCACTGCTTCCTGGGATAGGGCAAGGAGCAAAGGGTGTAAGCTGCAGCACAGGAGGTTCCAGATCAACACAAGGAGAAACTTCTTTACTGAAAGGGTCCCAGAGCACTGGAACAGGCTCCCTGGAGAGGCTGTGGAGTCTCCTTCTCTGGAGATTTTCAGGGCCTGTCTGGATGTATTCCTCTGTGATCTGAGCTAGATTGTGTGGTCCTGCTCTGGCAGGGGGGTTGGACTCAATGATCTCTTTGGGTCCCTTCCTACCACCCTGTGATCCTGTGTGACTAGCAGTGGTGCCAAGAGCTGACACCAGCCTAACTCACTAAAATAACTATTAAAGAGAACCACTAAGAGGTTGAATAGGAAATATTTAGGCAGAAGATAGATTCATCTTTGCAATGCCCTTTCAGCTAGAGCTCTGGGGAGCAGCTATAATCAGCTCTCACTTAGCATCAGCAAGCTTTCGGGTACAATGAAGGATGCAGTACCCCAGCCCATCACCTCCTGCCAACAAGCAGTGTGCTGTGCCTTACACATCTCCAAGCAACGCAGCATCCTTCACTCCCAAAGTCAGTTTGCTCAAGCTTACAGCTCTCCCACCTGGACACTGACATCATGTTAGCTAGGTTAGACTTCCTGTTTTGCAAGCTTTAGTCTCATTTCCTTCCTCCTCCTGGCAGGTCTAAAAGCAGTAAACACTTGTCATGCCCTGCATCAAACTGAGGCAAAAGGCTCTGGTCAGCACAAAGAAATGCTAGCATTTAACAAGGGAGGGGAGGAAAAAAAATAGGTAATTCTTGTCTCTCACCCATAACTTTATCTCCCTCCCTAATGTGGAACAATCCCAACTAAGTTAAGCCTTGGCACACTTTAACATAACTTCTCTTCCTGCTACCCAAGGTAAGGTGAAACAGAGCTAAATGGGCATTAATTACAGGATGCACATTTCTGACTCATGTAATGCAATGCCCTGGTTCAGACTTTTTTATCCCCCATTGTCATCCCAGCATAGCAAGCAGAGATTAGTGCACTGCCACCAGAACTGAAGAGCCTGTCACACTACAGCTCCTCCTCACACCTGCCAGCCTGGCCAACACACCACACTGGATCACCTAAGGCAAGGACTGAGACCAGCCTGCAAACACAGGCATAGAAAATAGGAACATCTGTTCTGTAAGGTACCAGATAAATAGCTCTGTGGAAGGAAAATGTGCCTTATGTAGCGGAAATTTCAATCACTAGAGTTTAATCAAATAAAAAGCAGTATGTGGGTGGGAAGGAATAGTGCAGGGAATTGTTTTTGAGGGAGGTGGAAGAAAGGGAGGGGAGAAGGTCACTTTTAAGTCCATCTGCTCTACATTCAAATTCTATTTCTCCCTCGTGTAAAGCATTTGGGTTTTGATAAGTTCCCTTTTGGATGAATTCTCTCCAACAGAGCTCTGGTAAGAGTTTGGATTCAAAGTGGTCCAACTTTTTAACAGTGCCAGAAGAACAGAGTTAATGTCTGAAACACTGACTGGCTATTGCTGGTTTCATGGATCTCTGCAGGGTCTGGTTGCAAAAGTACAAAGCAGTGTGCTTTAGTGATTAAAGGTATCAAGAGCTGATCTCCATTGCTACAGAGGTGTTATTTCAGCAAGCAGGGCCACTCTAGTTTTGGAGCCAAGCTAGATATGGACAGATCAGGATTGGATGTTAGGAAGAAGTTCCTCAAGAGGGTAGTGAGACACTGGGAGAGGTCACCCAGGGAGATGGTGGAAGCCTCATCCCTGGAGGTCTTTAAGGCCAGGCTGGATGTGGCTCTGAGCAACCTGATCTAGTGTATAGTGTCCCAGCCCAGGGCAAGGGGGTTGGAACTAGATGATCCCTGCAGTCCCATCTAAACCTGACAGTTCTGTGATAAGGTGGCTATTGGAGTTGACAGCTCAGGTACACCATGTCCAACAGCAGCAGGACTTCCATGATCCTCCACCCTGCATCAGTCACCACAGGCTTTCATGCCTCACCTGGGGTAAGGTGGCTTTGCAAACAGAATCTTCTTTTCAGTTAGAAAAGATCTCTAAGATCTTCAAGTCCAAATGTCAACACAACACCACCATTACCATTAAACCATATCACAACACACCACATGCACAGGTTTCTTGAACACCTCCAGGCATGGTGACTCCACCACCTCCCTGGCCAGCCTGTTCCAATCCCTGATCACTCTTGCAGCAAAGAAATTGTAACTCATCTCCAACCTAAACCTCCCAAGCAGAATTTCAGGTCATTTCCCCTCATTCTCTCACCTAATACTAGCAAGAAGAGACCAACCCCCACCTCATTCCAACCTTCTTTCAGAGAGCTGTAGAGAGCAATGAGGTCTCCCCTCAGCCTCCTCTTTTGCAGCCCATTCTCATTACACAGACTATGTTATAGTTAACTGGCTGATATTTAATTACCCTCAATGCTAAGCAATTGCTTCTTATTTCTTTATAGTAAAGCTGATTGAACTTCAGTTTCCAGCAATTAGATTTATTCTCCCTTTGTCAGCCCAACCCACCAGTGCTCAGCTTGGAGAAGAGGAGGCTCTGGGGAGACCCAATAACAACCTTCCAGTAACTGAAGGGGGCTTACAAGAAGAATGGAGTGAGACTGTTTACAAAGGTCTGTGGTGGCAGGACCAGGGGCAATGGCTTCAAACTACAGAATAGCAGATTTAGATTGGATGTTAGGAACAAGTTCTGCACTATGAGGGTGGTGGAACACTGGAACAGGCTGCCCAGGGAGGTGGTTGAGGCCCCATTCCTGCAGCTATTGAAAGTAGAGCTCAACAGGGCCCTGGGCAACCTGATCTAGCTGAGGATGTCCCTGCTGACTGCAGAGACAGTCAGACTGGATGACCTTTGGAGGTCCTCTCCCACCCAGATCATTCTATGATTCTTCTGAATTTAACATAAAGTGGCAGGTGAGTTGACCTCTGAAGACACTGGCTGCTGCACACCAGCATAGAGCCCCCAGGGAAAGAGGTGTGAGGCTGGAGAACTTTACCCAGCTTTGGACTGGGAACCCATGGCCACAGGTACCTCCTCTCAAAAAAGAGAGACAATACTTTGGGTTTGGCAAGGGCAAAATATCCAAGCACCAAGGGAGCTGCAATGACATGACTCTGTCACAGGCTTTTGCACACCAGACAGAGAATCCAGATCTGGGACAAGACAATCATTAGGAGGTTTGAGGAAGAAGGAAATTCTGATTATTCGAGTGCAAAGTTTACTCTTGGACATGGTTTAATGACCATGGTGGTGTTAGGTGGATAACTGGACTCAGTGATCTTAGAGGTCTACTCCAACTGACTCAGTTCTATGATTCTGTGATTCTAAGATTATGGACAGTGGAAAGATTGATGTGGCTGACACAAGACTGGTTTGAGTCTCAGTGTCAGGGCAGCATTAAATGCACCCACGTGGGAGTTTCAGGATGTAAACTGAAACATATACTCACCAGAATTTGGTCTGTATAATTTAATTGAGGCTGAAGAGCAAACTAATTACATTGCTGAGGTGATCCTGCTCTAGCAAGGCAGTTGGACCAGATAATCTTTAGAGGTCCCGTCCAGCCCCTATCATTCTGTGATTCTGTAGTGTCATATCCTAATGTTCCTACAAGGGGAAGCCTGCTCCTTCTGTGCAACACTCTTGGAGAAGAAAGAAAGGGAGCAAAAGTAACAACAATCCATCTCGTCAGGCTCCAAGGTGTGCATGGAATTGCCTGGGGTGAAGGCAAGGAGCAGCAATGTCAGCACAGAAAGGTGTTATAGAAGGTTTAAATTTAGTCAGAGATAGAGCCCCTGTCTTAGAATCATAGAATGGTTTAGGCTGGAAGGGACCTCAAAGCTCATCTAGTTCCAACCCCCCACTATAGGCAGGGACACCTCCCACTAGAACAGGTCAACTCAAGGCCTCATCCAACCTGACCTTGAAAACCTCCTGGGAAGCAGCATCCACAGCCTCCCGAGCAACCTGTTCCAGTGTTTCGCCACCCTTCCTCATGAATAAATACATAGCCCAAGACAATTTAATTACAACTGCTTTGTGTTTCTTCCAGAAACTTCTCAGTAGGATGACTCACAGGTGAGCTCTCCACTGACAGGAAGAAAAGGCATCATGTTTGTTATCTCCCATTTTATTATGGTTGGACTTGATGAGGTCTTTTCTGCCTTGGCAATTCTGTGATTCGCATTACAAGGTGCAAGTCTCCACTGAGACACACAAACCTCTCCCATAACGCAGCACTTGCCTTTAGATGAGCTGAGGCTGGGCAACAGGCAAGCAGAAGTGACCATGACTGCTTTTCTTTGCTCTAATGGAACAGGTTATTAAATCCTAATTGCTAACATAGACTGCTGCTGCACCACACACGCATATTCCAATACTTTGATCTCCAAGACTTGTATCTGTAAAAGTAAAGCTATGTAATTTATTCCATTTTATTCATCATTTTTAACCCACTGCCTTAATTTTGCCTAACTAGCATAACAAGGTCCAGTCATCACAGAATGGTCTGGGTTGGAAGGGACATCCAAAGGTCATCTAGTCCAACCCCCCAGTGTGATAAATTCACACTTCCCCCCCAATTTCCTTTTTCTTTTTAGTTCTACAAGCTAGTACTTCAAGACTGCAGCTGGAATGGTATCTAAATCCTTTTACTAGTTGGAGGAAATCCTTGGTGAATTATTGGAAAGAAGTACCAAAATGTCTTTGAGACATGATGACAATATTACTTATAAACAGTTTTAGAAGGTACTATAAATCCTCTCTCACAGCAGAGAGTAAAGTAGGAATGCCCTTGGAAGAGGGCATTGGCTAAGTGAAAAGTGAGCTTGAGAAGTATTTAGTCTTTTTAGACTGCTCTTGTGCAAGGAATCTTGCTGTAAGAGCCCAAACCAAGAAGAACTGAACCTTGGTAGAAAAGCTCTATCCAGAGCTGTCCTCTGTTCACTATGGGAGTAAACCTAAGAGCCGAAAATAGTCTGCAGAATGGAAGCAAGGACAGAGGGCTGTAAAGGTCTGACATCACCTGAAAACAAATCAAGTCTGAATAGTTTTCTTAGACTGAATATTAGGAAATATTTCTTTACTGCAAGAGCAGTGAGGCATTGGAACAGGCTGCTCATGGAGGTGGTGGAGTCAACCATCCCTGGAGGTATTCAAGAAAACTGTGGATGTGGCATGTTGGGACCTGGTTTAATGGTCACGGTGGTGTTAGGTTGATTGTTGGAGTCAGTGTTCTTAGAGGTCTTTTCTAACCAAAAGGACTCCATGATTCTGAGGAAATGCCAGAAAATACAGGCTGAATCCCACAATTAGGGAGGTAAAATGCTACAGGCGTTATAATTACCAATCACTTTCTTTTCCCAACCATCAAAGAAGGTAATTTGTTTGTTTTCCCCACCCTGCAAGGAAAAAGACTGGGTGGTCCTCTGAATTTAAGAGTCTGAGAAATATTCCTCTTGAGGACAAGGCAATGCTGGGCCTCCTGGGCAGCATGAGGTCCTTTTTCAACACTGCCTTACACTGCCCTTGATGTTAGTTGCAGGCATTAAAACTGTGGCAGTGCTTTGCAAATCCCCACTAAATACCTTTTCTTCATGGCTCCATGCAAACCTCAGGAGGGTTTCCAAGACGTGAATAAAGCCTTAGTTGTTGAAAGGTAACATGTTTTCAGTTCCTCAGCTGCCTTCATCAGCATGGAACTGCCATGCCACAGGTATTCTTTGTTTGGTTAAAGACTAATTCCCCTTCATCTTGCAGGACTTGTCACCAGTTTGTAGGAATATAGCAGCTTTATTCGATATGTGATAAATAACTGTGAATTCTGAGGCTGTTTGCTCATGGAAGGAGTGACATCTCCTTAAAACACAAAACCTCAACCACTTGCAGGCAGCTTAATTCATTCACTTTCCGTGGTTTTTCAAGCCAGGACTCATTGCTACACATTCAGGCTAAAAAAAAATTAATTAGAATCATTTGTATCTTTGGCCCCTTCTTAAAGTACATTTGTAAAGTACTTATTTATATTTGTACTTATAAAGTAACACCTATGCTCAGAGCTCTGACATTTGAAGTCAAACTTGTTTGCCTACTGAAGACCCTAACTCATGGAGTGTTCAAGTGGGGTGACAGAGCTTCCTTTTGCAGTCAAATGAAGCTAGGAGAAAACAGGGCAGAAACCAGGCTGAAAAGCTTTCTGAAAGCTGCAGCTGCAGCCAACAGCTGAAATTTAAAATCAGACATCATTTTCTCTCCTCATCTTGTGGGCTCTGCCACAGTTTTCAATAAGCCACAAATTCAGCCACAGAGGCACTACTGCTTGTAATTTTCTCTTGCCAATGGAGCTAAAATAAGAACCATAAACACTTTCCCCCAACTTCAGAAAGCAGCACATGCCACTTCCCAACAGGACTCTTGACTCACTGCACGTGGATGTGTGGGGCAAGCAGAGGAACCAAATGTGGCCCTGTGAAGTTAGTAATGTGATGCTGAGTGGAGAAGCTGGAACAGGAGGTTATGGAGGCTGAGGGAAGATGAAGCAGGAAGTACAGCTCCACTTCCCAACTCAGTGAGAAAACAGACATGTGACAGTCAGCAGATATGGTTGGACTTCCTCAGGCCGTTCTTGGTAAAGAAACTAAGGCATGACATCTTCTCAGTGATTAAGAAACAATATGAATAAAGATAGGAAAAACCCTGCAGGAGCAAAATCTCCCCAGGGGCTGGAGATTACCAGTGAGGATACACTGATTCAGGAAGCTCTCAGCAGCTGTGAGCTGGAAGAGTAGGAATAAGTGAAGGGGCAGAGCTTGCTGAGAACATCACCATGTTTAGTGAGGACAAGGGCTGATTACAGAGAGGAGACTTCACAAGATTCCCTGACTAGGCAGTAAAACGACAGATGAAACCCCACGTAGAGAAATGTAAAGCAATGCACGTTGACTTTGAACAGAGGATTACTGCTCAAAAAAGAGAGACCGAGGTTATAAACATTTTATGAACATTTCAGCTGGGTGCTCATTAGTGATTAAGCAAAACCAAACAGATGCTGGAAAATGCCAGGAGAAGAATAGTGAACAAGACAGATAATATCCTTGTGCTACCATCCCAAGTCCACTTTGAATATTGCATGCGGTTGTAATTCACTCCAGGCCAGAACAGATACAGCAGAAATAGAAATACTAAGAAGGCAGCAGCATGGATGATCAAAGTTATGGAGCAGTATCTGTATAAGGAACAACTAAATTATGTAAGATTCTCCATTTTGAAAATGGATGACTCAAAAAATGTCTGCTTGAGGTATGATCATTGAATCACAGAACTAACCAGGTTGGAAGAGACCTCCAAGATCATCCAGTCCAACCTAGCACCCAGCCCTGGCCAGTCAACCAGACCATGGCATCAAGTGCCTCATCCAGTGTTTTTTGGAACACCTCCAGGGATGGTGACTCCACCGCCTCCCTGGGCAGCCCATTCCAATGCCAATCACTCTCTCTGGCAACAGCTTCCTCCTAACATCCAGCCTAGACCTGCCCTGGCACAACTTGAGACTGTGTCCCCTTCTTCTGTTGCTGGTTGCCTGGCAGAAGAGGCCAACCCCCACCTGGCTACAACTTCCCTTCAGGTAGTTGTAGACAGCAATGAGGTCTGCCCTGAGCCTCCTCCCCTCATAGGGCTGTGTCCAGGCTTCTCACCAGCTTCGTCTACAGTGAGAAGCTGAATAGGGAGAGGCTGTTCATTGTCTCCCTCGATACAGCCTGCAGGGTCATCAAATGAAACAAGTAGGCTTATGACTAGAAAATACACAGATGTGAATATCGGCTTCAGAGAGCACTGTGGAAGTGCTGCTCACCTGGGAACTTCTTGCTAGGACAGTGCTGGATTAAAAAAAGTTTAAAAACAACACCACAACAAAAAACAACAACCAAAAAAAAACCCAAACAAAACAAGTAAATGGAAAGAAAAATCACTAAGAACTGTTAAGAAAACAACAAAGTCCTTGGTTTCTTTCAAGTGATCTCTTATATTGCTGGGAGGATATTCCTGAATTTCACTACATACTCTCCTCAATCTTGCATTCTTCCCTAGATAACCATCACTATTTGAGACAGGTTGTCAGACTGGACTCTAACCTGACCTGCTGCAACTGCTCCTATACTTGGCAAGGTGCAAGAAGTCCTGTTGCTGGCAGTAACACTTGGCCATATAGGCTGAACTTAAAGAAACAGAAGCACTTGAATTACAGCAACACCACCACATTGACAATCCCAGACCTAATCAAAACACTCTGCTGCGTAGTGAGAATCATATGGAAATCTCCTCCTGGAGTTAAGCTATAGGAGAGCATGGATGACACATAATGTGCTCAGGCTCATCTCTTGTAAAAGTGGCCTCAGACATTTGTCTCACAGCACAGAGGTTTTCTAGTTTGTGCCTGTTGCCCCTTGTCCTGTTGCTAGGAATCGCTGGAAAGAGTCTGGCCCCATCTTCTTGCCCTCATCCTTCAGATATTGATCAGCATTAAGAAGATCTCTCAGTTTGCTCTTCTCCAGGCTAAACACTTCCAGGTGTCCTAGCCTCTCCTCAACATCTTTGTGGCTCTCCATTGCACTCTCTCCAGTAGTTCCCTGTCTCTCTTCAAATGCACAAAATTCTTCAGGTGTGGCCACACCAGGACAGGCTAGAGGTGGAGGGGAACCTTCCTCAGTCTGCTGGCCACACTCTTCTTAATGCACCCCAGGAGACCAATCGGCCTTCTTGGCCATGAGGACATCTTGCTGGCTCATGGTGAACTTGTCCACCAGCACTCCTGTGTCCTTCTCTACAGAGCTGCCTTCCAGCAGGCCACCCCTCACCTGTACTGGTGCAGAGGGTTACTCCTCCCCAGATGTAGGACCTATACTTGCCCTTGTTGAACTTCCTGAGGTTCCCCTCTGCCCATCTCTCCAGCCTGTCCAGGTCTCACTGAAAGGCAGCACAAGGACTGCTCAGTGTCATTGTGATGGTTTGGGTGTTCCTAGCTAGCTTCAAACTAGCACAGTGGTACTGGGATCATTTGCAATGTGATCATTTAGAAACATGAAATCTGAGTATCCACCCAGACTACCATACATAGCCTCTCCATGAAGACATCAGATGTTATGTCCTTGGAGTTCCTGCAGCTCTTTGGAAGCTCGCCTTTACTATTTCCTTACCATGTCAAGATGTCTAACCATCTCCTTGCTTTCCTGTTCCAAGAAAGCAGGAGGGTTGGTTGGTTTTGGGTTTTGTGTGAGGAGATTTTTCAAGGGCACAGGGTAATACACCTTTTATGGAGCAGCTCTGCACAGCAAGAAAGTTTTTACTAGCAATTTCTCAAGGAATGTTATGACTGGCTGACTTGAAGGAGGCCTATCCAGAATCTCATTACATTTTCCAAGTAGTTCAGAAAGCAGCTCTTACTGAATGATCAAACCTGCATGGAGGCACTGGCAGTCTCAGAGCTGAGATGATGTAGGACTGCAGGAACATCTCACCCTTGCAAGGAGTGTTACACACCTGGGGCTACTGCAGTAACAGGTTGCTGCTGGGATACACTGGAGGAGACTCACCATTTTGTTTGCATGATTAAATGCAGTTTTTCAAAGTGGTGCACAGATGACAAGATAGGCAGTGATGTATCTCACTAGGAGCTCTTGACCCAGAAAATCTGAAGTGGTTTGAAAAAAACCAAAACCCCAAGCCCAGCACAAAAGCTTTGTGGGTGTGGAGCACACGCAGTTCACAACACCTTACATAAGCAACCTTTGCATACTGCTGTTGGGACAGAGCAGCCACATCATAGGATCACAAGATGTCAGGGGTTGGAAAGAATCTTCATAGATCATCAAGCCAAATCCCTCTGCCTCAGCAGGGCCACACAATCTAGCTCAAGTTGTACAGGAACATGTCTGGACTGGGATGGAAAGTCTCCAGAGGAGACTGGGCAACCTCCCTGGGCAGCCTGTGCCAGTGCTCTGTGACCCTTACAGCAAAGAAGTTCTTCCTCATGTTGAGGTGGAACTTCCTGTGCTGTAGTTTGCATCCATTACCCCTTATCCTATCCTGTGACACAACTGAGAAGAGTTTGTCTCCTCCAGCCCTCAGATATTTATAACCATTGATTAGATCCCTTCTAAGTCTTCTCTTCACCAGACCAAAAAGCCCTAAGTCACTCAGCCTCTCCTCACAGGGCAGTGCTCCAACCACTTAATCATCTTCATAGCCCTCCCCTGGACTCTCTCCAGCAAATTCCTGTCCCCTCTGAACTGGGAAGCCCAAAACTGAACAAAATATTTCAGGTGAGGTCTTGCCAGCGCAGAGTAGAAGGGGAGGAGAACCTCCCTCCTCGGTCTGCTAGCCACACTCCCCTTAATGCACCTCATTGACCTTCCTGGCCACAAGGGCACATTGCTGCCCAATGGATAGCTTCTTGTCCACCAGCACTCCCAGGTCCTCCTCAAATCATTCCTCTGTTGGAATGTGGACCTGCAAAGGCAGCTGCAGGCTGGCAGAAACACTGTTCCAGAGCTGGTTTATGCCCATATGCAATATTGATGCTGCAGAGGACAGAGAATCAGAGTGCTCTTCTCCAGCAGATGGGACTTCTCCAGACAACACCAGAACTCCCAGAGCTTCCTTCTTCTGAAGGGAAGCCAACTTGCCACACCTCACCTAGTTTCAACCATCAAAACTACGAGCAAGTAGTGAAGCTATTCACCCAGGAACCTGCTGAAGTATCCTTGTCTCACTCATTCTAGACACTTGTTTCAGAGCAGGGTGAATTAGACTCCTGAGACATCTCCCCACGAGCACAAAGCAGCATACACATTAGACTAAACATCCAACACACACAGGGCCAGCGTTACAGGAGGTCACTCATACACAGGCACAGCAGACCACTGGCTCTTCAGTGGCATGGTGGTGGTCTCTTGAAAACATCTGCATGTGTGGCTTGCTTCACAAGGCTCTGAGCAACCTGATCTAGTGGTGGACATCCCTGCTTGCAGGAGGGTTGGACTAGATGACCTTTGAAAGGCCCTTCCAACCCAAACCATTCTCTGATTCAACAATAAGATTAATGTCCTATTTGGAAGAACATGTACTACACATCAGAATATCTTCTACTCCTCTTGTTAACATTTCCACAGTGTTTTAGACAGTGGGTGAATGCATTTCCCTCAAGAGCCAATCACATCAAATATCCTAAATTTCAGACTGACATTCCACACCCTCTGCAGGAAGACTTTCTATTTCTCTTTACACCCAACACATTTTGTCATAGCGTTTTGCTGCCAGACAGTTTCTTCAACACCTCTCTCTTGAATGGAAACAACCCAACCCAGAGCACACTGCAAGGAGACAAAATGCCATTCTGCAGCACTGAGGTCTTTCCCCCTCGCTACGTTTCTGTTCTCAGTCCCATACCAGATGGAGTTGTTGCACAACGCCAGGCTTTGCAAACCGAAGCGTGAAGCCTGCTCTTAAACTTCTGTCCGTAACACGCTGTGAGTGGTTGCTGTGGCTGTGCCAGAAGAGCTGCAAACAGCACTTCCTTCCACACTTTGACCCCAACCCGTGCAGACACATCGCAGCATCCACACCAGGCTCTGCTGAGCAGTGCGAGGCGCTCAGGTCTGTGCAGCACATGGCACCGACACTCTGTCCTCTCACACAAGCACACCCTGCAGCTGCCTGCTTAGCTGTTTCTTCTCTCATCTCTTGGCTTGTCATTTATAACATATCTTATTTTGCCTCATGTAATTGTAGAAGCATAGAATGCAGCAGGTTGGAAGGGACCCTAGAAGGTCATCCTGTCCAACCCCCTCTGCAGTGAGCAGGGAGCCCTCTAACTAAACCAGGTTGATTGGGGCCCTATCTAGTTTGATGCTGAGTATCTCCAGGGATGAGGCCTCAACTATGTCTCTGGGCAACCTGTTTCAGTATTTCACCACCCTCACTGTGAAGAACTTCCTCCTAATATCCTACCTAAACTTACCCGGCTCCAATTTAAAACCATTGCCCCTTATCCCACTGCTACAAGTCCTTCTAAACTGTCTCCCCTCAGCCTACCTGTAGGTCCCCTTCAGATATTGCAATGGGGCTAATAAGGTCAACCCCCAGAGCCTTCTCTTGTCCAGGCTGAACAACTCAAGACTCTCCCAGATTGTCTTTGCAGTCCTCCCCTCCCCCTGGAAAAAGAATGAAGCAAAGCTACGGCAGAATGTAGACATGAAGACACAAAAAGGCTCAGATTTCAAAGCTGGTGGTAGCTGGACTGGGGAGAGGCAGAGAGCTAGGCTGGAGGCTAAAACCAGCAGAAGGCTGTTCAGCATCAGCCGAAGTACCTACAGAGAAAGCCAGCACCCACCTCCTGCAGGCGTTCAAGCTCCTGTCCCTTAAAGCACCACCGCCCAGCAGAAGGGAACTGCTTCCTGTCCTGCTACTTTGTCTGAAGGCTTGTCCAAGCTTTTCACTTGGTGATCATCAGGCAGCTATGCTCAATGTCCTGCCAATGAAATACATGCTAGTTTTGCAAAACTAAACAGTTTCCTACCACGGAAAGTCCCAAAGCACTCAGAAAATAAGTCGATCTCCACCCATTGTCTGTTTCAAAACTCCTTTTGCAGCTTCAAATTACCGGCTCCTAATGAAGCACAGGGAAATCAGATGAGCAGAGAAAGACTTTGCCAGCAGAGATATTAGCAACATGCAAACCACAAAAAGGTTCTTATTAAAAAACAAAAAGTCCAAGTGCTGGGTCCTGTGCTTGGGTCACATTGCCCTGCGGTGTTCCAGGCTCAGGGCAGAGTGGCTGGAAAGCAGAGAAAGCCATGGGATGCTCATCAACATCCAGCTGGCCACACTGATCCCAGCATGGATCAGCAATAATGTGGCTGGTCGGACCAGGGAAGTGATTTTCCCCCTGTACTTGTCACTTGGCCACACCTTGAGTACTGGACTCAGTTTTGGGGCACTCACACCAAGAAGGGCATTGAGGTGCTGGAGTGGGTCCGGAGAACAGATCTGGTGAGGAGCAGGTGAGGGAACTGGGGTTGTTTAAGCAGGAGAAGGGAGACCTCATTGCTCTCTACAAGTCCATGAAAGCAGGTAGGAGAAAAGTGAGTGTTGATCTCTTCTCCCTAATAACTAGGGATAGCACAAGAGGAAATGTCTCCAAGTTGCACCAGGGGAGGTTTAGGTTGGAGATTAGAAGAAACTTCTTCCCTGAAAGGGTTCTCAACGACAGGAACAGGTTCCCTACGGAGGTGGTTGAATCCGCATCCCTGGAGGTGTTTCAAGCAGGCAGAGATGTGATGCTGAGGCCCCAGCCTTGGCAGAGCTAGAGGATGGTTGGCTTGGCTGATCCTAAGGGCCTTTTCCAAGTGAAACGCCTCTGTGATAGAAAGTTTCAGTGCCCCCCATCCTCTGCGGAACAAAGCGGGGCCCGAAGCAGGCGCTGGGAGCCGTGCCCGGGCGGGGGCCGCAGCCGGAGCTCTGCTGCCCTCTGCTGGGCAGCCCCGGCCGCCGCAGCGCCCTGCGGGGTCACAGCCAGGCAGCGGCTGTGGTGCGGCGAGAGGCATCTAACAGAGGGCGGAGAGACAAAGGCGAAGGGCTGGCAGAGCCCAGCTCAGTGTCAGGCCGGCTCTACCCTGGCTTAGCTGCTCGGCAGGAGCTGTGCAGCTCCTGAAGTTATCGAATCGCAGAACCACGGAGTCGTTCTTGTTGGAAAAGACCTTGAAGGTCATCAAGCCAAACCATTCTCTTAACTCTGCCAAATCTGGTACCAGTGCTCCTCAGCACTACATCTTTGCCTCTGTTCAGCAACCCCAGCGATGGGAATTCAACCACCTCCATAGGGAGCCCGTTCCAGTGGCTGAGAACCTTTTCAGGAAAGAAGTTTCTTCTCATCTCCCATCTAAATCTCGCTTGGTGCAATTTGGAGACATGTCCTTTCATCCCATCACTTGTTACGAGGGAGGTGAGACCAACACCCACCTCGCTGCGAGGCTGAAATTATTCCAGGGACACACAGGACAAGGGCCAGCTGTCAGCTCTTTAGCTAGCAGAAAGGGTAAGAGAGCCAAAGGAGATGCTGACTACGGACATCCTGCTCCTAGAGAGGTCTCTCTGGCTACATTTGTAAGACATCTCTGCAATGACAGAGGATATATAATCAAATTAAATACAGACAGACAAACAAAGCAGAAACACTCCCAGCCAGTTTACATCTGGATCCAAAACAAAGTTGCTCTCATAAACCTGAGTCTCCCACTGAAAACATGTTGAGAGAAATTATTTCTTTGATGTAGTTACTTCTTGTACCAAAGGCTTGGACCTGCTCTGAAGGGTCAACAAGCTCAGGTTCCTTCAGATCAGGAAAAAAGTCTCTTGATACTTAAATCTGAGGGTTGCAAAGCCTCATCTAACCTCAGCTACTACTTTCATCTACTGGAACAAAAATCAACCACACAGGACGATGTGCAGCACTGTGTAAATCAGAGACATGGTAGGGCTAACAGACAGGGAGCCAGCACAGCTCTGCTGAGCTTACACAAGCTGTCCTTGCTGATCTACAGCATCTGATGGCCAGCTGGCTCCTGCTACACCCTTCTCCTTCCAGGTAACTCTGAGCAAAGTGCAGTGCACAAACCCAAGCCTGAAGTCACATCAAAGCAGATTGCCAAGATAAGATCCTCATCTGAGGGAAAAATCCAAACCATTTATCAGGCCTGGATAAGAAAAGTTAAAGTTATTCTTAGACTCTGTGTTTGGAAAACCCCAAACTGTAACCTTCTTGAACACAAAGAAGTAGAAGTTCTCTACAAGACTGGCATGAAACAACTTAAGATCTCAAGTGCTTCTGTCAGACCTCATTTGTCTCCAGGGTAAAGCCTCAGAATGTTGGCTCCCACCACAGCCCTAAAACTGGCTGGACCACAAGAGAATCTGCTGCAAAGCTGTAAAGTAAGACTGATTAACCACTTAAACTCTACTTAAGATCCCAAAATAAGTCTTAAGTGGAAGATGGTGCATTTTACTCTGTAAAAACTCATGCTGCTTGCTTATGTAGGGCAGCTTTGTACAGTTTTGTGTGCTGATGATGCCTGCAGGCACCCAGACTTGGCACTTGGCACACTGACTGCAATGCCATCAAAGCCAGCTGCTAACTTCTGAAGGAAAATTCAACTTTTATAATTGCTCTCCAGTTACTGAGGTTGATGTCTGGTTGAAGATAAAAAGAAAACACAGCATAAAAAGCCTTACACCAAATACAAGCTGGAAGAATTTTGAACTGCTCCTATAAAATACCAGCACAGGGGGCATGCTGCATTCTTTAACTTTACTGCACTTTCTTCACACAGATAGGGGTGGATTTAACCCCACGAGCATGTGGGGGTTGCCCATGGAAAGAAAAACACCCAAGGAACTAAAAAAAAACCCAACAAAACAGAAATAAAGGAAAAAAACCAAGGGAAAGGGAAAGGAGGAGAGGGGAAATTGGGGGCATGATCAGGTAGTGAGGTGGATTGGGAACTCGTTGAAGGGAAGAAGTCAGAGAGTTGTGGTCAATGGGACGGAGCCTCGTTGGAGGCCTGTAGTGAGTATGGTCCCACAGGGGTTGGTACTGGGACCAGTTCTGTTCAATACATTCATCAGTGACCTGGATGAGGGCACAGAGGGCACTGCCAGCAAGTTTGCTGATGGCACCAAACTGGGTAGAGTGGCTACCACACCATGAGGCTGTGCTGTCTTAAAACGTACTTAAGTTTTAATCCACTTTTAAACTCTGCTGAGCTAATCTCTCTCAGTCTGCCACTGGCTTGATTTACCAACAGAATCACAGAATGTTAGAGGCTGGAAGGGACCTTGAAAGCTCATCCAGTGCCAGAGCCCTGGAGCAGGCTGCCCAGAGAGGTTGTGGCTCCTTCTCTGGAACCTTTCAAACTCCACCTGGATGCATTCCTATGTGAGCTACCCTGGGTGATCCTGCTTGGACTCGATGGTCTCTGGAGGTGCCTTCAAACCTCAAAGGTTCTGTGATTCTGTGATATAATAAATGATACTTTAAAATTGCAGGAATCTTATCTCAGTTCAATGTTAAACTTTCATTTTAAAGCAGAAATAACCTTTTAAAATGGATGCATGAATGAAACAAGCATTAACAGTTTCATGTTTTGGCACACAGAGATCTTTCAGAAATCCAAAGCAGGTGATACTGTCTGTGGAAGATTAAAGTGAAAACATGTCCCACCTGGCCAAGGTCCAAAGCAGAAGGGACAAGACACTGACAACCAGAACATATCTCTTCTCAAGGAGACGGTGTGTGAGGCTAGCACACCTGGGTACACGAGCAGCTTCACAAGCAAACTAACTTCACACTTGTAACAACATTTCTGACTTGGAAGGGGTTGCAGAGAATGCCTTGATAAGTTTTCCTGTGGAAGATCACAGAACCACAGAACCATAGAATAGTCTGGGTTGGAAGGGACCCCCAAAGGTCACCCAGTCCAACTCTCTCAGCAGTAAGCAGGGGCATCCTCAACTAGATCAAGTTGCCCAGATGCCTCTTCAATCTCCAGCAGCTGCTTTCTAACCCTCTTTTTTTCTTTTTATTATTACTTCAAAAACTATTATCTTTTTAGCTCTGCTAGATGAAAGTGTAAGAAAGTCCCTCGTTTGCTTACTGAACTGCAGTTCCTAAGACTGGCAAAAGGAGAACGAATGTGAATATTCAATGTTTAAGACTTTTGGGGGAGCAAAGCCTCTTTGGCATCTGTTTAACAGCTCCCACAAGGAACCTGTAAGCAGCAGTGGATTCCCAGCCACCGAGATGAGGACAAAGTTCCTACTAACAGCAGGCAGGAAGGCACAGACCATGCCAGCCTTGGCTGAGACCCTGGGCTTTGCCTCAACTTCACCCAAGCTGCCTCCTCCCTGAGCCAGCCCCTTAGGGATGCACGGGGGACAAGGGGACTGCAGGGCTCTCATTCTGCTTCAGCACACACACTGCTGTAAGAGGAGCACCTTTATCATGTAATGGATTCAGCTCACCTCCACACCTCCATGTGCAGTGCCTTCTGCTTCCAGCTTGGCAGCACACACCTCTGGAGGAAGCACACAACTAAGTGTTCCTTGAACACCTCTCCACTTTCAATTAAGCTGGAAGAGAGGCATCTAAACAAACACTCTCCTTCTAATATGCTCACCTAGGATATCTAGCTTTGCCTTGAGGGAGGGTTGGATTGCCCTGCTATTGACATTTAAACAGAGCCCTTGATTCTAAATTGTTGTTAGAAGTACCCTAAAGCAACATGAAACATCTGAAAAGAACATAATAGATGCAGGGATGGGCAAAATTATCTCTCTCTCTCTTAATCCAAACTCCTGGATAATGAAATACCCTGCTGATGTCTCTCAAGAGTTACTTCATGGGTTTAGGCTGATGCTTTGTCATACAAGCAGTAGCTGATCTGCTTTTTTTTCTAACATCCCACCCTTTCTATATCACTGAATCAGTATCTGATGAGTTCAAAGCTAAACACAACGCCCCCAGTTCCCCCACCCCTTAAGAAAGCAAGCAAAACTCACTATGTTTGCAATACACATTCCTAGGTAATAACAAGATGCATAAAGTCAAAACTTCACAGATTTAAAACAAACAAACACAACAACTTACTGAACTATTTGCCTCCTCCAGTAGTGTTCTGCACCAGCTATTAACAACAAGAAGGGAATTTCCTCCTGCTCAGACTATTCTTGAAACAGACTGCAGCAAATCTTCCTTTCCAACCTCAGCCTTCAACAGCAAAAGGAAGCAACTCTCAATCTACAGGCAGGAACAACCTCGTGAACTGAAACAAAAAAAAGGCTTAAACAAAAAAACCCCAAACCAAACTAGCAACCTCCTTCCCAGAATTTTGGCTATAAGTCTACTAAAGGTCAATACATCCATTTAAGAAAGAAGACCTGTATGAGCTGCTTTAAAAGACTTCCCACTGGAGAAACCTAAATGACAGCATAACGTACACTTGCCTTGTCTTTCAAGTCCGGAAAGATCTTTGTTAGGATCACTTAGAGCAAGGAAATAAGTTTTCACTCACTCTGCCTGTGTATTTTCATAAGCCAAGCTTGTAAATAAACCAGTGACACTTTGCAGAGGGCAAGAGTGGGCAGATTGCCTTTGCTATGGACATCAAGTGGAAATGTCTGTATCACATAGCCTGGAGAGATCTAGGAATTCACCCCACACAGCAGGGCCAACAGAAAACAGAACAAAAAGGCTCAGGTGGTAACAGCCTCCTGACAGCTTCACTCCAAGCAGCATCATTAATAGGCAAGGAAAAGGCAAAATATTTACCAAGTGGTTGTATAAATGTGCACTGCTTATCATGGAACAACTTGGTTTCAAGGATGTCAATTAAATGGAAGACAAATCAACAGCTAACAAATGTGGTAGACCCTGAGATCAACACTGTCTACAGCAGTGATGGAAGGTGGGCATTAGCCCACTTGTCAGTTTGCTGAGTAACTGGGAAAACAGAGCTCCTTCATTTGGGGTTGTGGATTTGTTTTAAAGTTACAACATTCTCTGTCTCTTTGTTTCCTCAGCTTGGACAAGACCCTCTCCTCTAAGGCTGAGGAAGGAGATGTTGCATAACAGCTCCTGAGGCTGCCTCTTAGAGATCCCTCTGTATCATTAAGAGAGACTGGTGCCGCATGCCCAGCTAAAGCAGGCTCAGCATCACTTACAATCACTAGAAAGCTGGAAGGCCAGAATCGTCCCTGTGCAGCCCACGCCTCTGTCCTCAGAGCTGATATCAAAGCTTGAAAGCTGTGCTGTGCTAGGAGCACTTTCAGCCTTGGCACAACCTTCCCAGGGCTCCCACACGGAGGCTGTGTTGACAAATAGCGTCCCCCACATGATTTTTGGTAGCATTAGGTGAGTAATCCCAGGCATCCTCAGTATGTCATGCCACTGCTAGATTCACCAGTCCCTTACTCTTATCTTTTTCAGCCTTGGTATATACCAGAGAAACAGAGATGTAGCCTTTAAATATTTCTATGTGAGACAGATGAATCATAACAGTACAACAGAACCATAGCATCAACCAGGTTGGAAGAGACCTCCAAGCTCATCCAGTCCAACCTAGCACTCAGACCTGTCCAATCAACCAGACCACGGCACTAAGTGCCTCATCCAGTCTTCTTTCTTGAACACCTCCAGGGACAACGACTCCACCACCTCCCTGGGCAGCCCATTCCAATGCCAATCACTCTTTCTGTGAATCATCACCTTCCATTAAGACCACAAAGACCAAGAGACACACAAAGCCCTTCCTGAGGACATACCTTCCCCTATCCCAAATCACAGAACCACAGAATGCATCAGGTTAAAAAGGATTTTTGAAGGTCACCTTATCCACTATAGCCTGCAGTGAGCAGGGACATCTCCAACTAGATCAGGCTGCTGAAGGCCCCATCAAGTGTGGTCTTGAATGTCTCCAGTAGCAGGGCCTCCACCATGTCTCTGGACAGCCTGTTCCACAATTTCACTACCCTTATTGTCAACAACTTCCCCCTGCTGTCCAAAGATCAATTCAGGACAATTCAATCCACCATCAGGAAGACCACAATGTTCTGGACTTCTCTATGGAGCTTTTATTTGCTGTAGGAACAGCCCAGGCTGCTCATTTAGGTGTTGGAAGTTAGCTGGCCAAAAGCCATCTCTGAAAACAACAGACTGAACCAGGATTCATGCCTGCCTCGAAGCCTCAGTGTGACAAAATGGCTTTTCACAATAAAGAAATGCAAATTATGGGCAGATGCTGCAGTAGTGCAGAAGAATGATCAGAAACTGAAAACAGAGCCCTGGGAAAACAAAGCGTGCAGGAAATCCAGAAAGAGCAGCGTCGAGGTCAGCGTGACAAAAGAAGGGAGCTGAAACTGAAAGATACTCTCTATTGGGAAAACTATGAAGGAATACAAGGGAAATATTTCCAACAAGTTACCTGGCAAAGAAATGCTCCATCAGGGAGCAAGGAAATGAAGCTGAGCGTGCATCTGGGAGAAATGGACAGAGAGGTCTGATGGCTTGTGGCTGCCTACCATCTGCTCAGCAGTGAGTGCTCCTACCATACAGGCAGGAGGTATGAAAACATCAGCACCAGGCTGAAATCCTGCCCTGGGAAAGCAAGTGGCAGCACTGTCATTAACGCTGGCAATGCTTGTGCCTCCCAAAAGGGCAGTAAAATTTGTTACAGAGCTGTTCAGGTGACGGTGACTTTTAGTTCACAGCAGAACAAGGAGTGCCATCTCACAACAATTACGTTTCCATAAGCCAGGGTCCTCCAAGTACCAGACTAAATGCTGGCAGACACTTACCCAGCACTGGCTCCCAAAGTAGAGTCCCAAGCTCCACAGGGCTTGGTGCAGGTTACTCAGGGCTTTGCAAACCTGAAACCTCATTTTAGCATCACTGGGAGGGTAGAGAGAGTGCTGCTAGCCTGCCAACACCCACAGCCCTTCCCTCTCCTTGGAAGAGAGGCAGGACTCAGTAAAGGGCTGCATCCACAGTTTGCATGAGGCTGTGATTTGACAGTGAAGCTGAGGGACTTGTTTTAGCACCAGCCTTGGTAGAGCTGGATGATGGCTGGCCTTGATCTGAGCCATGACCCTCAGCACCACATCTCTGCCTCTTTGAAACACTTCTAGGGATGGGGTTTCAACCATCTCCCTGGGGAGCCTCTTCTGGTGGTTGAGAATCCTCAGGTTGTTCTCTTGGATTTAAGGCAATTAAAACACACCATGGGTGGAGGCTGTCAGCTATCACCATCCCTCTGCCCGGGCTGGATGCTTTGGCATTGCAAGAGGCAAGCAGCAGATCTGATCCAGAAGGCATGGACATTACTCAGAGGTAGAGACTCAGTATAACAAAGACTTCTGAAGGCCAGAGAGAGTGCTCACTCTGGTCTCCTCGAAAGGAGGTTTCTGGGATTACAACCTTTTTAGAGGCATTTGAATTAAACTCTTGCTCTGATCTGGCTGCATCCTCAAAATGGCCAAGGACAAAATAAAGCTACTATTACACAACACAAGAGATGCACAGCACTTGGAGCCCCTCTGACAAAGTCAGGAAGTAACAAACTTGTAATTTCAGGGCCCACTAGGACAGAATAAAGAGAATCCCACAAGCGAGTTCAAGAGCAAGCCCAAAGCAAAACCTGCTTTAGACTGGTGACAGCTGAAGGAGGACAAAATGTAAGAGAGACAGGAGGCTGAGAAGCTGACTCGTTAAAATCCAATTAAACAAAAATTCATTACAGTGGGGAAAAGAGCATCCTTCTAAAGGCACACAACTCCTAGGAAGATACTTCTGTAACATTATTACTGCTCTGCTGTGACACCTTGTTAAAAAGGAGGAAAACACGGATCTGTAGAAGGAGGAATCTCAGTAGTAAATGCACAGCCCAAACATACAGGTTACAGACACAGAAGTGGTTACTGAAACCCCCAGAAAATGCACAGACATCACAGGAATTGGAATAGCATGGCAGAATGGATACCAAAATGGATCTCTGAAAGACAGTGACAAGAGATGTGACCTCTGAAAACATAACAGAAGGAGTGCAGGGAGTGGGGGGTATTGATGTACAGGACTGCAACATCCTGAGATTGAGGAGTGGAGATGAGGCTGAATGTCTAATTGTAATTAAAATCAATACTGTAACTCCAGGTGTACCAGGTCTGAGATGGATTAGAATGAGGACTTCCAATTTATCTTCTGAGAAATTTCTCTCTCAAGAGAGGGCACACAGTGCAACAGAGAAAAAGTACAGAGTCCCTAAAATAGAGAGCTAGTCTGAAACCAGTAAGGGGTGGTGAAGGAGGGAAGACAGCCAGGTGAAGCCACCTGATTGATAGCTATCTGCACACCTTGAAGGAGGCACTCACAGCTAGGGTGAGTTTTCACAGAATCACAGAATGCATCAGCTTGGAAAGGTCCCTGCAGTCAGCAGGAACACCTCCAGCTAGATCAGGTTGCTCAGGGCCCCATCAAGTTTGACCTTGAATGTCTCCAGGATGCCTCAAACATGCCACAAACCCAGACTATCCTACCTACCCAGCTGCAAAAGCCAGTCTGGGTTGGTTTATTACTATCAGATGAAAGTTTTCAGTGCTGTTACACCCATACTAAGAGTGTTGTGAATATTTAGTACTTGGAGCCTCGTGTGCAGCAAAATACAGATTGAAAATGCAGGGCTCCAACGATGCTCTTCTCTTCTGCTTTTTTTTTTTTACTACAAAACTGATAAAAGAAAAAAAAACCCACCATCCTTAAATACATCAGATTTTGGATCACATCTCAGAGAAAGCAACTCAAGTCTTCAAGGCAGCACTGGCAAGAAGTGAAGGAAGAAGCAGCCACAAACACCTAAAAATAGAAAGTCCAGTAGGAAGTTCCCCTCACAGAGATTTAATCTGCTATTGTACTCAGATCCTGGCACTAGAAGTTAAAACCTACAAGAAGCTATCATCTTTAATACATCATCTCCTTCCTACTGTTCTTTAAAGCAAAGAAGCTGATTAAACATCCTGCCACACTCTGGTAACCTTAACAGCGCCTTTCTTCATTCCGCACTGCAAAAGGTCAGGCACATGTTAAATTGCTCTTCTTTGTGTGAATTTACTCTCAGCACAGGACTAAGTCAACAAGGGTTATACTTCTGGGCTTTCCAACAAACCAAGCACTAAAAAGTGGCATTCCAACCTTTCTTGCTCTTGTAAAGAGTCTGGATGCTACATTTGCTTAGTGAAGCTCTAGATTAAGTAGCATGGTCTGGCTTAGTGGGCTGAGTATCCCTTAAAGCACTGAAAACAGGCAAACTCCATACTTCTCATCTTGCAAAGCAGGAAAGGCTCTTAAAAGGTTATGGCTTTGTAGTTCCTTAAAATGTTAACATCCAGAAGTTGCAAGACTCTTAAGGAGAAGAATCCAGCAATCTAAATGTGAAAACATCAGACATCCAGCACACAACAGCATGCATATTCTCTCAGAACTGCCCCTACTCCATAATACACCTCTGCACACAGCTGAACTACTCACTGCAAGAAGATAATTTATAGCCAGCTGCCAAAATCCTATTTACCAATAACCATTAAAAAAAAAGAATCATAGAATTGTTTGGGTTGGAAAATGATCATCAGGTCCAACCATCAACCCAACACCACCCTGGCCATTGAACCATGTCCCAGAGTGCCACATCCACACATTTCTTAAACACCTCCAGAGACAGTGACTCCACCACCTCCCTGGGCAGCCTGTTCCAAACCTATCTGGTTTTAATTTGAGGGGAAATACAAAACCTTTAACCTCTCCCTTCTTCCTCTTTAGCCTTTAAAGCAATGAGAGGTGCATGCTTTGGTGCACAGTCAAGTTGTCCCCTTGGTGTGTGTGACAGTCTGAAAAGGACAGGCAATTTTTTACACAGTTAATAGGGCACAGAGAGCTCCTGATGACAGAGGAAGCACAGACCCCATTCTCACAGGATGAAAGGGATATTGCAATTTGAACACTCCCACATACTGACCTGGCATTTGCATCTGCTAACCTTCAAGTAGAATAATACAATGTTAATATTCTATATATAGGATTTCCTTTCTTTAATATACAAAGAAAACAATTCTGTGTTGTGAATCAATTGGCCAAGATACTGCTGGAGAATCAAATCCCTCACTGCTTCTCAAAAAGATGCAGAGAGCTCCATCCATGCTGCCTCACTGTGTTTGATGCTGGCCAATGCACACATCCACTGACCAGAGAAACCAGGCAGATGTGCACCAAGCACAAGGAGGCTTGATGTAGCCACCTGAGTGTGAGAATACAGGGGGTCTGCAATAGACCACCAAAAGGCAAACACCTTCCCAGAGGTGCTGTGTAAGAAGGGAGCAAACCATGCAGCCATAGCTGCTGGGGAGGCAAGGAGCCACCAGTGCAAGAAGGATGGACCTAGCCCATGCACCTTGCTCCCACCCAGCATTGCTGTGTTTTGCTTCAGCATGGAAGGGAAATGATTTTAATTATAATTTATTTATTCTGGGTTCCCAACACATAAGCCATAGTTTACTGAACTTTAAACTGGCTTTAGGTGGCAATGTCACTGCAGGAAGACATCCTTCCTTCCTTCAGTTGCTTGCTTCTACAAACTTCTGCACAGCCACACACTGAACTGTGGAGGAGTCATGGAACTGACCTTGCTGTAACTAATCTTGTAAAAAAACTCCAAAATTATCTCTTTTTATTATTTTTCTGGGTTGGTGGTTTCACTGCAAAACATAACTCACACTGAGATGCTGTTAGAAAGGAGGAAATGATTAATTGGAAGCTGGGTTAGACACTAAAGTCATAAACTGGTAAGATATTACTCTACACACTTTATTGAAGAGCTAACCATAGTTTTTCCCACCAACTCCAGTGGCTTTTTAAGCTTTTAAGTTAATTTAAATTTTCTTTGATATTGCACCTGTTGGGGACACTTAGCTGTGCTGAATGTAAGGCACAGAAGATAATTACCTTGCTCAGCTTGACAGAGGTAGTCTGTAGATACACTGGTCTCACTACAACCAGACTTGTCTAATCTCAAAAGCAAAGTGGTCCTGGATGTGCTCAAATCTGAGTCAGAACCCTTACTCCCCACAAAAATGCAACTACTTCTGGTGCACCATATAGCAGCAACCCTGTTTTCCAGAAGAAGAATGAAGAGCAAGTTCTCCCCATGAAACTGAAGAGAGATTTACCCCACAAAAGCAAGCATCACTACCCAAACCGGAACCAAGGCAGGCCGTCGGCGCTCAAGTTTTATGGGAACATCCACAGTGAAGGGTCAGGGATTCAATCTGATGTCCAAGCAAAATGCCAGTTATAGTTTTTGCAATGCCACCAGACTGACACAGCAGTTTTGCTGAGAAACTATTAATTTAATGTTATGGAAGCAAAATACTCAAGCTCGGAGTTTTCATTATACTTGAAGCCTTTGACCCTGGTTTATCCTGGAGTTCAAGCCCTGATAATCTATGTGCTTGAAGCTCATCTTAGTGGATAATGGAAAAAATTCTGCTCCATTTCCTTTGGGGCTTCATGCTCATTAGTCACAGCATACCAATTAAAAGCTTTGTTGGAAAACCAGAGGAATGTGACACAGCACATGTAGAGACCAGGAAGCCTCATTCAGTTCTACCATGGCTGAATGGCTCTGTATGGAGAGCCAAGCATTGCATTAGCAGGTCGTGTGCATCAGCACGCAAGAAAAACAAAAGACCTGCAAGAATTTTGAAGTCAGCACTCTCCCCAGATTTTTCTTTGGAGGGTTACAGTATGGTGCACAGCGTCCACCTTCCTTCTCCCCAAAGCTAATGCAAAACATGTTGAAAGTGCTGCTCTCTTGCATGGTTACTCTGGCAGTGTTCTTGTAGGAAACCACTGCACATCACCGACCAGATTCTTTTTTGCTAACTATCAAAGGTGAAGCTGGGGTTAGCGCCCTGGCAAGCTACTTCTGAGCTAGAATAACAACCATTTTCCAAAGGGATTATTGCCCTTGTGAGCCACTGTCAACTATCTGTAACAACACTGCTCAATTAAGGGAAGAATAAGACTCAGCGTCTGCGCTTTGATCATGCAGTTAATAACCGATGCTGCCTCAATCAAAACAAAAGCAGCGTTTAATGTGCAGATTCATTTTTGTCTTACCACTCTGTGTTACATCAGTGGGTACAAAACTCAAAAACATAATGGTCAGCTGGAGCTGCAAACCCAAAGAATTTAATTACATGGTGTTAACCCTTAATTCTAGTCCAGCATTTCACCTGCGGCGAACAAAGCTGCTCCCAGGAAGTTTTAGGGTTAACAGCTCCCATCGACAGCAGCTCTGAACCCAGCAGAGGCAATAGCTCTGCCTTTCAACTTAGATTTCCATTTCTCCACTTCATATGCAGTTAAAGGGGGATGTTTAGCATATTTCTTATATTACAGACAGAATACTGTGTAAAATATTCTGCGGTTGACAGGGATGATCACATTATGAAAACTGAAGCATGAGTGATGCATTGCAGAGGAGAAGACATTTGGGGAGGATTAGAAGGTCTTATAGCCACTTGGAAGGACTTTTGGAGAGGCATCTGGGATGCACCAGAGCAAAGTCCTTGGCAAGAACAGAAAACTTCTTTGCCTGCACCATGCCTGCATCAGCTCATGCCCTGTTGAAGCCCATGCTATCACTGAGCCCACTGCTTGCCCCACTCCCACCCACCCCTGTGGCTGCTCAGACCACTGGCTCAAGGAACTTGCCTAGTGAAAAACTAATCAATTAATTAAAGCCAAAAAGAAATTATTGGGTGAGCAGATCTAGTTGGGCTAACTACTAACATTAAGTTAGTGTCTGGACAGTAACAGTCCCCCCATAACCAGCTCCAGCAGTGACATATCTGCACTGGGATCCCATTTGCTTACACAGCTATGGAAGCTCTCATGCTCCAGTGGGCACTACGACTTCCCTACGTGGGGTATGGCCAAAAGCTCAGTGGATTTTGTTCCTTCTCCAACACAGTGGGAATGTTGCTTTTCCTCTGCCCTTTTTCTCTCCAGCACAGCCTTCACCCTCAGCAATGGTTATCCACCTAGTGAGGCCATGAACCAAGGTGGTGGCCACCACCTCAGCAGCTCTGCAGGCCCTGGTCTGCTCCAGGGATCTGGGCTCTTGCAGGGGTCAAGGACAAGTCCGGCCTCATCTCACCCTAGAATGTGCCAGGAGGGGAGAAGTAATCTTGTGCTTCCTAACCTAGGCATCACTGAGAATTGTTGGCTATGGCCTTGGTCCCACCAAGCATAGGAAGAAGCCAAATTTGTCTCTTAGGATCTCCCTCTTAGAAAAATCTTAACTCGCTCTCCTCTCTTTCTGCCTCCAAGTAATTGTGGGTGAATTTGAGAGCATCTCAACTAAATAATTTGCTCATACTGCAAGAAGAAAATGTTTACTCCTATTTTATGAATCCCCACTACCAGGAGCAGTGGCACTGTGGTGCCTCACCGAAGGAGAGGCTCAGCTGGGTCCAGGGGACTCCTTGGGGCTGGACTGAAACCACATCAACCACCACAGACCACAGCCCCACCATGCTTCTGGCTCTGCCCACCTTGGCTTTGTTCCACACAATGAGCAACAGGGAGGATCTCATGACAGCTTGTGAAGAGGATGGCACCTCCTTCCTCTCCTGGTGTCAGAGCAATGGTGCAAAGCAAAGCCAAGGACAGTTCAGAGGGAAGCTCAAAGTAAAATAAATTAACAGGATGGGTCCTTGTCTTGCCCTGGACCCTCCAAGTGCGGTTCTCTTCACATGGAGAGCCTGAAGAAAAGCAGCTCAGTGGTTCATTTAGTGAAGGTAGAGAGACAACATGAAAAATTAAATGACCAATAGCTAACTTCTTTCTATGTATTCCCATTTTTTCCCCTGCCAGTTTTCACAAAGCTTTTATTACAAATCCTCATCCTCCTAAGGAGATGCGAGAAGGAGACAGGGTGGGAACCCTCAAAAATATTCTCTGGGAAGAAGTCCTTGAGCTCAGCACATCCCTGTCCCCAGGGAAAGCCAAAATAGATTCTGAACTCTTCATTTCTCTTGGATTTTGAGCACGTAAGTTACAGGGCTATATTATTTCCACATTTTGTATTTTGGATCTCTAACGTCAAAATTCTCTTTGCTTTTGCTGAAATCAGAGGTTTAAATCCCCTTTTACGATCCCAGGAGCTACAACACCAAGAAAACCAAATGCAGAGAAAAGACATGAGAGGGATTTTTTTTTTGGTCATGACCAAGAATGGCCTACTTAAAACAAAACATTTGTGTGTTCACAGTCATATTAAAATAAAATAAGAAGGAAGGAATAATAATACTTTTAAAAATCCTTGTCCAAAGATCTGTTACTTTGATTAAGGCTGATGGCTGCTAGCACTCCATACTAATGTTAAATAGTTGCAGGAAGATCATTTTCTCTTTATGTTCAGCAGGGCAGGTCACACAAAGTCCCCCACTATAGCAAAGAATCAGCTCTTTTATTACTCTAATTCTTCACATTGCCTTCCCACTTTGTGTCTGATGGATACAGCTGCAAGTTAAAGTTAGACCACTGTCTGGAGATAGCTGGAGTCTCATTCCACGACACATTAAGCACATTCTCGTTTCAAATGGGATTTTATTTTACTGGAAGTCAAAATAATTCAAAACACTACCAGTATGTGTCTACCTCTCTAATCACCTACTTAATGAAAGAGTGGAAAGCAATTATTCAGGAGTGAGTGGAACAGAACTAAAGGAGAAAATAGTTTGGTTCAGCCTGCAGCCCATATCCAAAAAATAATAATAATAAAAATTACTAATAAAACCCCCAAGAAGAGACAGGTTGAAGTAAAACATTTTCATAACCAGAAAGGTGAAAACCAGACCTCAGCCCTTTTCAATCATCAGAGGAGTGAAAACCAGTTTCAGCGTGCAAACCCACAAACAGTGATGAATCAGTAAAAGAATTCTTTCCTGTGGAGGGAAAGTGTTTCACATTTTGTTTACAGTAGCAGAAGTCCACAGGAAAAAGTCCTTATTTGCAATTTTCTTGTTCAAATAATCCAGACTTTCCAGTTTGTAAACAAACAGAAAGCACCTGAGAGTTACTTTGTTTGGTTTCCTTTCCTTAAGGGGCAGTGAAATCTTTTGAACTTCTCCACATTCCCTTTCTCATCACATCTCATTCTAGGTTAAAATTTATTATTAAAGGGATAAAAAAATGCTTGAATTAAAATCACAGATCTCCCTGATGGATAAAAATTTCTCTAATAGGTAGAAATCTAACAGAGCAGATTCACTCTGTGCTTGGCTGGGTGCCTCCTACTCCCAGGGACATTTATTGTCACACAGCTCATGATGGGTTACAGCAGCAGGAGGACATCTGAAGGAAAAGGAGACAGGCTCTGAAGCTGTGTGCTGAAGGACTTGCTGCTGTGGCCTTCCTGCTGAAGCACAGGTTCAGGGGGTGAGGAGCACACTGGCTTGGCAGGTCACAGGCACCCAGAGCTGGAGCCCAGCAGTGGAGGATGCACCATGCCACTGCCTCACTCACTCACCAAAGGGGCATTTTCTACCTTCTAACGTTTTCCACGTTGGCAACTTTAACTTTTCTGATCACATTTCGCTTTATAGAAACACTTAAGTGTGCCTGTGTGGCACTTAGAGCCTGTGCTCAGCTGTTTTTATCCCTTCTTCTCTACCCTTATCTGAGATAAGCAGCTTCACCTTACACACATGGTACCTTGCCAAACCACGGTCTGGAAAATTAATTCCTGAAAGGATTAATATTTTTTCCCCCCTCTCTCTCATTAAAAACTTGTTTCTGATTCAGGAGAAGACGTTTCACTTTGCAAACAGAAGGGGCACTGCCTGCTCCAGCATACAGGAACCTTTCTCTTCCCTGCCAAAGGAAAGCTGCACACAGCCCAGCACAGGACTCACTCCTGCTGAAGTAACATGGCCTGTCATGGTCAGAGTGCACAAACCAAGTCCTCTTAGAAAATAGAGGGAGAGCAAGGAGGAGGGAGAAGGATGAGGGGGAAGAGCTGGAGAAGGGGGAGGAAGAGGCTTCTGCAGGCATTGCCAAACGTTTAGGGAGGGCCTTTTCCCATTCTCCGGGGCTTGCAATGCCAGTCTGTCCATCTGCAAACCAAGGGCATTTTTACCCCTCGTTTTCCCTTTTATTGCACATGGAGTTGCAATTACACACAAAAGCCTGTCCTTCGATTGCAGTTGTACAAACCAGGGGAAAACCTAACCTGTCAATACACAGCACAGTGGAAACCTTTCCAAGGTCCTGTCCTGAAGGCGCTTGTCCCACCATCCCCTATCAGCATCCCACCTCTGTGCAAGAATCAGTAATTTTCCTCTTGAGGAGTCAGATAAATCCCTATCCCCTCTAATGTTTTCAAAGGCTCCTTCTCCACTTCTAGGGTGTCACACACATGCTCCTCTGCTTCTTGATTGCCCAGTCACAGACAGACAAGAACACAGATAGACTCCAGCCAGGCATTTCGATTGCTCTCAAGAGAGATCAGTTTTATATTATGCAAGAGCAGGAAGAAAAGAACCAAACATCTACACCTCACACACCTTATTTTAAGAAAGCTGTGGTCTTTTGGCTTCCACAGCACTCAACCTGACACTGCCATTTTTATGGCTATGGACTTGGCCAAAGAAGCTTTAACTTTTCATTCCCAGGACCTTGTTCTCTCACTCTCAGTGCATCCAGACACGCAGAGTGGTCCATAACACAAAGAAATACAAGGTAAATGTCAATGATAGAAGGGAAAGCATACATAAAGAATAGGAGAAACAGCAAAACCTGCAGCCAGAGGCAGTGCTGAAGCAAGAGGAAATAAAAGGCTTTTACACTAGGGAGCATAAGCGGTGAGGAAGCACAGAGAGGGCCAAGTCAAGAGTAAGACAAAGCAAAGCTAAGGGAAGGAAAAACACAACAGCAGCAAATAGAAAGCTGACTTTTTAATCTTGCGTACAAGACAAGCTTTGACAGCCTGTGACATGTGTAACCACAAATTCTATTACACAAGCCCTATTTTCACAGGGTGATGCTGAGCTGGGTACTCCACTGGTACTATTTTCTGCTCCCGAGACTCAGCTGTTCAGGGGTAAGTCATATTTCACATCTAGGCAACAGACAACATTGGGAAGATGTAAATGGAGACAGAAAAGACAGGAACTGACTTTGCTTACATTGGCAACTGTGTTACCTAAAGAAAACTTATGTAACTTCATCAGGGCTCAAATCAACAAGCAAATAACAAAGCTGGCTATTACAGTTTGCTAAAGCAGGACTGCTTCTATTTATACATCCCCAAAAGGAAACGTCAGTCTTTAGCTGTCCTTTCTCCATTGCTTTAGGGGGCTTTTTAAACAAACAAACAAACAAAAAGAACATGAAACTTTCACTGTCCCACTTTCAAAGTTGGAGCTGTGTAGCACATCTCCCTGTACTGATTACTCTCTCCAGCATCTCTCAGTAATTGAAGCAAAGAGAAGAGGATTTCAGCTTTGATGACTGGCAAATTTCAAATAGTTTGGGTAAATACTGCCCCCCCCCCCCCCCCCCCAAGTTTAAAATTAATATTCAAATTTTTTGTTCTGCAGCACAGTCTGCAATTTGAGGATAGAAATCTCAGATGATAGCTATCTTAGATCTCCTCCAGATCCTCTGCATGCCCTAGTTATGTCTGAGCAGGAAACAGCACAAACACACCAACATGTTTAGTTGGGAAATGCAGAGAGGTCTGAATGCTCAAAATGAAAAAGAATAGGAAGAGCCCAAGCTTGCAAATAGTCTGCCTTCACATTGGGCTCCTTCCTATTCCACCTACATTTCTGAACTAGTTCATCATCTCTAACTCCTGAAATAGAAATAGGCACTCTCCTACCTGCAGCACTTTCCACTGGTGACTCATCAGTGCCCTCCAGAGACAACTCTCCCCCCATGCCTACACCCACTGGTGACCTTGCAGAAAGAGGGAGAACAGCGCGAATCAGGGACACCACCAGACCAAGTTCTACATCTATCCAGGGGCTGAACATCTGCCCTGTGTGGAGGTCACTTTCCCCCTGCCTGACAGGGTACTGCTGAAGAGCCATGCTGGCAGGTGTGGGAGCAACCTTCCTCTGCCAGGCCCTACACCAGATTCCCGCTTCAGCTACACCATCATAACTGAGCTGAAATCAATGGAATTGCATGGATGTAGCCAAAAGGTAACTGTGTGAAGCAGGACTATGCACCTGCAGAGAAAGCTGCTTCTTAACTCTTCTCTCAAGCAACAAGTGATAGCACAAGAGGAAACAGCCTCAAACTGCACCAGGGGATGTTTAGATTGGATATTAGGAAAAAAAATCTTTCCTGAAGGAGTAGTCAGGCATTGGAACAGGCTGCCCAGGGAGGTGGTGTAGTTACCAGGCCTGGAGGTGTTCAAGAAACATGCATTTTGGGACATGGCCTAGTGGGCATGGTGGTACTGGGTTGAAGGTTGGACTTGCTGATCTTTGAGGTCTTTTCCAACCAAAGCAACTCTACGATTCTGTGAAAACACCAGGATAAAAACCACATAGCAGGGTGAAGAGCTCAAGACTGGCTCATACCCTGTGGTAGCCATCACAAATGTCACCCTCCAGCAGGAATCACCCCACTTTTAAACAAGACTATGGCCAACAGCCAAACGTTTTCCTGGGATCTCTTTATTCTCCAAGCTTGCTAAGTCTGTGTCAATTATCATCATTTAGTTGATGCAAATGGGAAACACAATCAATCCAAACACTTAATCCAGCGCTGTGCTCCCAGGATACACCACTGTGTCATTACCTTTACCCTTAGAAAGCTTCCACCAAGCACCACCTCCAAGGACAAACACTTTGGCAGAAGGAGAATGCACACAGCACACCATTGCAGCTGACAGTTTGGTTTGGCTCCCCTAGTTGTGACTTCCACATTCCACAAAACCAACAAACAATTTATGCTTATTTTGGATATGGATCTCTCCCATCTCAATGGGACCTAACTCCTCCAAGTTGAAAAAGGAAGACCCCCCAAAAAAAAATCTGAGTAACTAAAGTGACAGTATACAGAAGGCTGCCAATATTCTCTTGTGCATGGAAGGAAAGGCTGCATTCCCCCGCCAGACCAAATGCCACCTCCAGCAGAAACCTTCCCTTCTTCCTCGCTGCTGTGAGGAAGATGACATTACACAGCACTGCACGAAGCCTTTTTTTATTCCATTCTATTTTGTTGGGTGTTTTTTTTTTTTTTAAATCAGGCTATAAAAATAATCAGCTCAACTACTCATACTAATCATAGAAATATTAATACGAGACACATCGACTACTCCTTTGCTGGGAGGTTTTCTTCTCTTATGCTAAATATGAGAGCCATAAAGTTTTATGCTTCCTCTAAGTTGCAAGAAATTGTGTTTTACTGCAGGGAGGCCAACATAAAAAATAATTACTGTTATAAACACACAGCAAAATACAGTCACGCTTGGCACACGGAAAGCTTTTATGTGAAACATTTAGCACCACGGCAGCAGAGGTGGCAGAGTTTTGCTCCTGTCAGCTGGACAGTATAAAAACTGCTTTTACCAAAATAAAGGAGGAAAAGGAAAAAAAAAAAAAAAAAGATGCTCCAAATAAAAACTATTAAGAAATAGGAATGAGTTTTCCTTGAATAAAACTATGCACAGAGTAAAAAAGGGTGGGATTAGGATCAGGAGAATTCTGCTTACAAAGCAATTTTTACTGTATTTTTGGAGATAGCATAACTAAGTTTTTCTACTCTGCTGCACCCAAAATGCACGAATTTCTTAATTTACATGGGTGCCACCACACTACCTTTACCAGCATTCATTTTAAGCAGTCTTCCCTCCCCATTTTCCCAGTGCCTCTTTTTACTGGAAAGATGAATCCTTTTTATTACCAAATCCATTCCCTGGAGGCACACTACATCATATACAAACCCTTCATGAATCGATCAACACAGCTTCATTTAAAGATTAAGGCAGCTGTCTTGTCCCACCATGCTTCATATTTGGAAGCTGCCTAAGTTTCCACTGTGTAGATTCTCAAAACCACTTTGTAACCATTGCCCCTTTTTGTTGTTACTATTCTCTTTTATGGACAAATCCTCCTCTACGTGGGGCAGCCGTTGTATGGCGTAGAAACACAGACTGCTTTGGCCTGCACAGGACCATCAAGATCATCCAGTTCCAACTCCCTGTCATGGACAAGGACACCTTCCACTAGCCCAGGTTGTTCAAGGCCCTCTCCAACCCTGGCCTTAAACATCTTCAGGAGGGGCATCCACAATCTCCTTAGGCAACCTGTTCCAGGGTCTCACCAACCTTATTGTAAAGAGTTTCTTCCTAATCTCCAGTCTAAATCACTCCTCCCCAAACATCAATTCATTCCCCCTTGTCCTATCACTATGAGCTCCTGTAAAAATGCCCTCCCCAGCTCTCCTGTAACTCCCTTCAGATACTGGAAGGCCACTATAAGGTCTCTCTGGAGCCTTCTCTTCTCCAGGCTGAGCAACTCCAACTCTCTCAGCCTGTCCCCATAAGGTAGGTTCTCCAGCTCTCTGACCATCTTTGGGAGCCACCTCTCAATTCTCTTTTTTCACAGAGTCAGACAAAACAATTATTTTAGTCCTTCAGAATAGCCTCTTGATTCCCCAAGGCATTTTAGAAGTCTGCCCTGGCACCCAGTCCTGCTTGAATTTACTCTTCTTCAGTATGTATGATCAGACTGGCACTGATATTTCTGTGTTACACCTAAACACACACTCTAAAGACAGCAGAATTAAGGCTTCCTTACATTGGAAACATTTCCTTACACTGCCAGATATTAGAAGATAGAATCAAAGAATTTTTTCAGTTGGAAGAGACCTTTAAGATCATTGAGTCCAACCATGATCCTAGCACCACCATGGCCATTAAACTGTGTCCCCAAGTGCCATATTCACAGGTTTCCTGAGCATTTCCAGAGACTAACTCCATCACCTCCCTGGGTAGCCTGTTCCACTCAGAAATTGTTCCTAATCTGCAACCTAAACCTCCTCTGGCACAATTTTGGGCTATTTCCATTCATTCTGTTGCCTAATACTAGAGACAAGAGACCAACCCCCACCTCACTCCAAACTTCTTTCAGGGAGTTGTAGAGAGCAATGAGGTCTCCCCTCAGCCTCCTCCATGCTAATCAATCTCAATTCCTTAAACTGTTTCTAATGAGATTTGTTCTCTAGACCCTCCACCAGCTTTGTTGCTCTTCAAATCTGTCCCTTTTCCACAAATGCATCACTTTGATGCCTTAATCAGGTTGAGATTAGCACTCCACTGTCTGTCCAGCCTCTCCCCATGACCCTGGTACAAGCCCCTGAGCGCATGACCCTCCCACTCCTGACACCAGCCTTTCATCCCACTTCCACTGGTTTTCCAGTTCATGTACTCCTTCCATTTCTTCTATAGGAAACTCCTGTCTTCAGCCTAAATCTTCTGACAAGCTGTGCCATCAAGATTATTTTAAGCACTGTAGCTTTTGTGCTACAACATTAGGTTCAACTTGATCCCATAGCCAGCCTTTGGGAACACCTTTGGTGACCTCCACCCTGCCCTCCACCTCCAATTTTGCCTGCAGTTAATTTTTAACTCTCCTACAGCTCCTTCTTAATTCCTGTGTTAAAAAATCTCCACAGAGCAGATGACAGACACAGTATTTTGTTGAAGCCAATGTGGATTTGAGGTATGATTACTTTTGATGAGAGAATTAGCTCAGCCTTAGCCATCGTTTCGTTCAAAGCTATCAGTTTAGTCAGCTATGACCTTCTCCTGGAGACCCAATGTTGTGTTTTAACTCATTTGTCATGGTTGCTGTCCTTTGTTTATTATTTCCATAAGACTCCTCATTTTTTGGTAAAAGACTTTGCATACTACTGAGACCACAGCAATGATCTTTAAATGACTCAGTTTTTTTGGGGTCCAACTTAGTTATTATTTTCAATACGCACCCCCAGGTAATACCCAGATGTTTATTAAAGGCACTCACTGTTGGAACTGCAGCTCTATTAAGCAAACTCGTGGATGTCAATTTGATGGTCTCTTCGGGTTTAAACAGTTCCATAATTTAAGTTGTGCTTCCCCCTGGAGGTAAGAATCTCCATTTCTGCATAATCATTCCAAGGAACTGCCCTATGTTTGTCCCAGGTTTGAGAGCATCATTAAAATATGAGGAGTGTCCCCTATTATACCCCAATCTTACCCACCTCTATCACTGCTAATGGAAAAGCTTTCTTCTTTTACCACTGGCTGCACTTTCATTCTTTCTTTTTTCTTCTGGGCTTTTGAGAATGTTCATGTTAACACCACCACACCCCCACATACACACACACACATATGAAGTCTTAATTAGGTGGACTCGTAGAATTTTGCAACTCAATTCTTTAATTTAAGGGTGGCAGAGCACTGGAACAGGCTGCTCAGAGAGGTGGTGGAGTCTCCATCTCTGGAGACATTCAAAACCCATCTGGAAGTGTTTCTGGGTGGCCTTAACTGAATCTGCCTTAGCAGGGGGTTGGAATTAATGATCTCCAAAGGACCCTTCCACCTCCTCCTATGCAAATGATTTTGTGACACTGTTTTCTGATTTTTAAGGAGGTCAATCCTCTTTTCCATTCCTTGCAGACCTCTTGCTTCTGCTTAATGCCTTTTTTTTTTTTTTCAAGGATTATTACTTATCCAGCAAAATATGGGGACATCAATCACAGGCTCACAGGATATTAGGGGCTGGAAGGGACCCAAGGAGACCACAGAGTCCAACCTGCCTGCCAGAGCAGGACCATACAATCTAGCACAGGTCACAGAAGAACACATCCAGATAGGCCTTGAAAGTTGCCAGAGAAGGAGACTCCACAGCCTCTCTGGGAAGCCTGTGCCAGTGCTCTGGGACCCTTCCAGTAGAGAAGTTCCCCCTTGTGTTGAGGTAAACCTCTTTTGCTGCAATTTGCATCCATTGCTCCTTGTTCTATGACGGGGAGCAAGTGAGCAGAGCCTTTTCCCCCCTTCCTAACCAGCCCTCAGAGGTTTATAAACATTGATTAAATCCCCTCTCAGTCTTTTCTTCTGCAGACTAAAAAGTCCCTCATAAGGCATGCCCTCCAGTCCCCTAATCATCTAGATATACATTAATTTCAGCAGTCTTTGACTAAAGATGACATTCGTGTCTGCTTCACATAGTAGCCCCTGCACTTTATACTTCAGATTAATTAACTCCTGTCTGCAACTTCTCAGGTATTCGTCCTTCAGAAACCTTAAATATCTGCAGCAGCTTCTGAGTGGTTCTCTCTCTGTCCTTATTCCCATCCACCTCTGCCTTACTCTAACGCTACTTCAGCAGAACTTGTATCTTAAGCTTTTCTTCCAACTGTTCTTCATTTCAGGAGGTTCTATTTTATCCCAGTTTCTCTTTCTCAAAGCTTCATACCTTAAATGTACACAGACACTCAACCAAATCTGCTTGCCAACAGAAGCCTTCCCGAACACACTGGCATTTTTGGGATGACACCTCTTTTCCCTTTGGCATAGACAGCCTCCAGGCTTCTATGCAGCTGCCTGGATCCTCCCAGTGATGCACCAATGCTTCCACAACTCACACTGACCTCACCCAAATTCTCAGCCAGAGGAGGCTGGATCCTTTCACATCACATTTTTTTACCAGCAATGGGACCAGCTGGCTATCACCTAATAATATTGTTCCTTGATCCAATTTGATAGTCTCATTTATCCAATTTCAATTTCCCTGTGCCCTTAAGGCTGCTGCAGGCATCACATGGGTCTCTCTTGCACCTTCTCCTGTATCCCGTTTCACCCGTTTACAAGTACTCTCATCAATCCCATAAAATGAGGAAGCTGCATATTGCCTGCCCACTGATAATAACCTTATTTTGTTACTGACACATAATAATGAAACACCCCCAAACCTTTTTCATGGCACAGTTCATTCCACATCCTTTTCACATCTTTGTGCTCCTTCTCTAGACGCCAAGAGATGTGCTGGTGATCATCTCAGCTCTCAACTGTACCACTGCCCATCTTTTACAGACACTCGTGATCTGCCTCAACAGGAGTCTCACAAAGTCATCCATCACCCAAAATATTGTTTGTAAGAACTTTTCCTATTCCTCTCTTTGGTATTTTTTTCCTTTTTTGTTTGTTTGTTTCAAATTCAGGTACTTCATATCCTTGCAAGCAGCAAACTTTTTGCTCTCTGGATCCCCTTTGGCATTCCCATCTGTACTCTGCAGGTAATTCATAATGATGACAACCTAAACCCAAGGTGTGCTTTAATTTGTACTAGACATCCATCTGACATGCAGGAACTCAGCTGGATGCCTGTGCTCACATTTGTATTTTATTTCCTTATGAAATTTAATGCACCTAAAGCAGCTGGCAATAGGAGAGAACAACACTGAATAATTTTCAAATGCTAGGTCTATTAATACACAGCAAGTATTAATATTTTAATGCATTAACAATGCCAGCACAACAGATGCAGCCAAAATTGTCCATCCTGCTTGCTTCTCTTTTTCATCATTGTGTCTTCGAGTCCAGTTACTGTCATTTGTCAGTACTGTCCTAAAGCAGCCCAGATCACAATCTCTCCACTCAGTATAGTTTAGACTTTATCCAAAGTAATTAGTTGTATGATTCCCAAAGCCTTAAGAGTTATGTGGTTTCTCTCTATGGTTAGGAGTCCTAGATTTCCCCTCTTTACCTACTTAGCAAATCTCTTCAATAATCCTGTAAAAACCTCCAGAAACCAGATCTACTACTCCATCACCCAAACCAACCACGCAGCTCATGCTGCACTTGCAAACGTATGCACCCTCCAAGTTCTTCAAGGAAGAAAATACCCTGCCTAGGTATCATTTCACTGCACAGGTATCATTTTGCTATCTCTGAAACAGTCACATTTTCTACTACTCACTACCCAAAGCAAACCTGCTTTCAGATTTCCAAGTTACTTTGATCAACTGAACTGCAAATACTAATTGTTGCATCTCCCCAGGCTGGCTTCAACATGAACTCAGCTATGTTCAAATGTGGTCTGTATGTGATTATGTTGACAAAAATCTAGATTATCCCACTGAAATCAGGCAGAGCAGTACAAAAGCACAAAAGTGGGTTTTTTAAATGGCAACTTTCTTCTTGCTAAATGCACAGTCAAGATGCAAGTACAACATCACAGTGGATGTAGCCTCTGCATTTCCCAGTTTGGCTTTGAAACTGTACTAAGAACATCCTGTGATTTTTTTTTCTGAGCCCTACAATATTTTCCTTCAAGACAAAACTTCTAAGCTGTGTGATTACACAGAGATATCAGCCTCCTTCCAGTGTTTGGGTTTTTTTCATTGTTTATAAAGTAAGCTTCTGGATATCAAGCATTACAGAATCACAGAATGTCAGGAGCTGGAAGGGACCTCAAAAGATGACCCAGTCCAACCTCCCTGCCACAGCAGGATCACCTAGAGCAGGTCACACAGGAATGTGTCCAGGTGAGTTTTGCATATTTACAGAGAGGGAAACTCCACAACCCCCCTGGGCAGCCTGTTCATGTGTTCTGTCACCCTCACAGGGAAAAAAATCCTCTTCCTGTTCCCACGAAACTTCCTATGCCTCAACTTCCACCTATTGCCCCTTGTCCTGTCATTGGGTATCACCCAGCAGAGCCTGGCTCCAGCCTCCTGGCTCTCACCCCTTAATCTTTACAAACATGAATGAGGTCCCCTCTCACTCTCCTCCTCTCCAGGCTAAAGACCCCCAGCTCCCTAAGACTCTCCTTATAAGAGAGATGTTCTATTCTCTTCATCACCTTTGTGGCTCTGCGCTGGACTCTCTGAAGCAGTTCTATGCTCCTCTTGAACTGGGGGGCCCAGAACTGGACACCTGTATGGTGTTCTGAAGCAGAACATCAAAACCTCTAATTCAGAAAGGAAATCATGAAGAACTCAGCAGGTACCCATTTCTAAAACGTGACAATTCTTAAGCAGTTTAGTAATTTTGGTGTTTCTAATGAATACTTTTCAAAAGCTTTATGCCTGGCAGCTCTGGCTGTGTACTGCTGGAACCACTGAAAGATGTCTTAACAATTCACTCTTCCATACATTTTGCTAACAGGAGTTTAAGCTCAACTTAACCCCATCCTGATTCAATTCCCAGACATTTATATTTTACTAGAGATGATCCATTCCACAGCAAATGCCAAGCTTTGGGCAGACCTTTGGAGTCCTGCCAAAGTCAGGAAAAAACAGCTCCCATCACACAGATGAGAAATTAAGTTTAAATATATCCCAAAGTGCTCTGCTGGGATGCATAACGAGGGCCACCGTTCAAATGACCTTTCAAAAAGGATTCTCTGCTCCTTTAAACAGCTCTCTTTTTTTCCCGTCTCTTCTTCTAAACACCAGTCCACAGGCAATGTTCAATATTGGTTTGATTCTTGGGAGGTTTAATGCTGCATCTGCTTCAGTGGGTTGTGAGTACCTGCAGCAGTACCACAGGTACTCAGATCATTTCAGAACCTCTACTTCAATGAAACCAGCCCAGCTCATCAGCTCCTTTTCCAGACACCCTGACAACTCGCATCCCAGCTTCACAGCTGCCTCCTTCACATATATGCTCTTACTGCAAATCTCTGTAGCTCTCACTCCTCATTTTCATTTGAGCTTTGAGAAAGACAGAACAAAACCAACATGCCTGACACGAAAACAGCCTACAGAGCACACATTCCTCTGGTGCTCTGCTCCAATCCAAGAAGTAGCTCTGAAACAAAACACATTGCTTTCCTTAATCATTCTTGTAGCCCTCCACTGGACCCTCTCCAGCACATCCCTGTCCCTCTTAAACTGGGGAGCTCAAAACTGAACACAGTATTCAAGATGGGGTCTCAGCAGGACAGAGTAGAGGGGAAGAAGAACCTCCCTTGATCTGCTGGACACACTCTTCTTAATACACCCCAAGATCCCATTGGCCTTCTTGGCCACAAGGCCACATTGCTGTGCTGTTATCCCCCAGCACTCCCAGGCCCCTCTCCACAGGGCTGCCCTTCAGCAGATCACCTCCCAGCCTGTACTGGTGCAGTTTATTATCCCCCCTCCAGGTGCAGGACTCTGCACTTGTCCTTGTTGAACCTCATCTGGTTCCTCTGTGCTTAGCTCTCAGTCTGTCCAGGTCTCACTGGATGGCCACACAGCCTTCAGCTGTATCAGCCAAGCCTTCCAGTTTGGTGTCACCAGCAAATATGCTGAGCAGACTCTGTCCCCTCATCAATGTCATTGATGAAGATGTTGAACAGCACTGGACCCAGCAGTGATCCCTGGGGAACTCCACTGGTTACAGCTCTCCAGCTGGACCTAGCACCATTGATCACCACTCTTCAAACTCTATCTTGTAACCAGTCAGCATTACACTACTTGTCAAGTGAGCTGAGTGAGACTGAATCCTGCTGTTATTTAGCTGAAGTAGCTTTTAAAAGATGAAGGGAACACGCTCCAAGATGCCTTGCAGGATGCAATTGCTTTAACAAATGACATGTCTGCCTTTAATAAGTGGGCACCTTTCTCTATAAACTGCAGAAACAGTTAAAAAAAGGTTTTCTTCAGAGTCAAAACATATTGGAAAAAGAGGGAAAGAAGTAACAAAACCTTTCCAAGGTAACACTCACATTACCATATTAAGAGGAAATCTTCCCTGAGCTCCAGCCATAGCATGAGATTAACTGAGCTGCAGTTTTACAAACTGATGCTAGAGACAGTAAATAGAGCCTAAACCAGTGCCTGTTATTTCAGTGTGACACTTGGAGCATGCTGGTACTCTGCTGGTCAATGTTATTTACTACCATTACACACACACTTGCTAGACAGCCACATCCAATAACACATTAGTGCCCTCCTCGTAGCTGAGCCCTGCAGCTCATCAGCTGCCCAGACAAGACTGTGGCAAGCTGGACAGAGTGCAAACATAACTCACTGTGGCCCGTGGGGCAAAGCACAGAGGGGCTTTGGGCATCCCTGGACTGGTTAAATGGGTCTGTGCAGCCATCAGAAGGTATCTGGGTGAGGAAATGTGCTTCCCAGCTCCTAAACCCACAAGAGGGCTGAATTGGTGCTAATTACAGTCACCAACTGGGCTAAGGAGAAATGAAGGATGCCCCAAGGCTCAGGGGACAGATGAAGGTGAGAGCACAACCAGACAGATGAATAAGAAATTGTAGTACTCTTGCTGCAGAAGAATTTTTTCAAGGAGGAACCACAACCCTTGCCTGCTGTCAAGCAAAGCCTAAGGATTCTGTGTTGCCTGTGTACTGAGCCCCAAATTTTCCCTGGCTAGGGAGTAGCTATTAAATTAGCTAGTACAAGTCATTGTTCTTTCCCTCCCTTACAGCTGCTTGTCCCACACACCAAGACACATCCACAAAACCCTGAAATCCACTTATCCATGAACACTGACTATGGCCACTTACCAGCACAGCTGAGGACACATCACTGGGGTTTAGCAAAACCATCTGATAATTAACAGTGCTTATGAGAATGCTCAGTACTAATACAGGCAGGATGCAACTCATATTACATCAGTCAAAATCAATATTTTCCTCGCTTGTTTGGGTTGGTTTTTGTTCTTTTGGAACTGAGAAGAGCTCTGATAGTTTCGTAGCACTTCCCTTCTGAAAAATCAAAAGTCATAAACGTCTTGCTTGCCTTTCCCTGGATACAAAACTCCAAAGGGCTTAAAAACAGTGGCAATTTTACAAGGCTTGCCTGTGCCAAAAAGCACTTAATAGACTAAATGGTGTTTGCTATTTTCTAATACACACATATATAATAATACACCCACATAATTATATATATATATATATAATTTTATAGAGAGAGACATTACATATACCTATACACACATATATACACACACATACAGACACACACTATATGTATATGTAATATATTTAACCTGCTGGGCCAGCTGTGGGGCAGGGAGGGTCACTGGCTCCTGCATTTTGCTGCACTTCTCTGCAAACAGGTTAAGGTTAACTGTGCATTGTGTTATTGTAGAGTCATAGAATGGTTTGGGTTGGAAGTGACCTCCAAAAGTCATCCAGTCTAACTCCCTCTGCAGTCAGCAGGGGCATCCTCGACTACATCAGGTTGCCCAGAGTCCCATTGAGCCTCACCTTGAATATCTCCACAGATGGAGACTCAAGCACCTCTCTGGGCAACCTGTTCCAGTATTCCACTACCTTCACGGTAAAGAAGCTGTTATCTCATTAAATTCCTTCCTTCAACCCATGAGTTGGGGTTTTTTTTTGCATGTTACTTTCCCTCCAATCTGTATGGAGGAAAGAGATCTTGTGAGAGTGGGCTGTGTTAACCCAGGACAAATACATATTAGTCATTAAACTAATAATAAATAATAAGTAAACACATACTAATAAGTAAATAAAGAATAATAAAAACAGATGTATAATATACTATGTGGTATAACATATCTATAAATGCATATACTAGATGGTATATATAAATAGTGTTCACCAATGGTGATTTTTGCTTATGTAAAGTCTCTTTTAAGGCCAGTAGCAGTGAGCTGAGAAAGTCAAAGGAAAAGCTCAAGGCTCAGACATACTTCCTTGAAACCTTGGGAAAAAGTGCACACTTAATTTTCCTCATAACTCAGAAAATGAGAGCTGAGGTATTCAGTACTCGTTCTGATGGTGCTGAATGTGCTCTCGGGAAATCACTGAGGGCTAAGAGGTATTTGGACCAACTTCTGCAGGAGTCATTTTGTGGCAATCTAAAAGAGATCTTTCACAGGATTTTCACCATTTTCAGCACAAGTGTGATCAGATGCTTATTCAGCCTCTCCATTGACAGTCTCACTATTGACTTCCATTTACAAATTTCAGAGTCCTTTATGAAGGCTTCAAGTATTTTTAACTAGATGTCAGCATGGTGAAAAGAAGACATTGACTTTGATACCAGGTCTGAGTCAAAGCTCAGCTTCAAAAAGGTTTCCTAACATACACAATTCCCTTTCTTTACACCACCCAGCCCTTGCTTCCAGTGAAGCCCTGTTTTTCCCCAAAGGCACCTCAGTGCATGGCTGTGGCGAGGGCTTCACAGAATCCCTTCTGTTGGCAAAGACCTTTAAGATCAGTGAGTCCAACCATTCTCTAACTCTACCAAGTCACCTGCAAACCATGTCCCTCAGCACCACATCTCTGCCTCTCTGAAACACCTCCAGGAATGGGGATTCAACCACCTCCTAACACCACTGATTTGGAGAGCAATCTCTCTGCAAGGAGCCTTTGCATGGCTAATTCAGAAATGAAGTCTCCTCCCGAAGCAGCATGCATTGTATTTACCTCCCATTTTACAAAGGAAAGACAAACACAATCACTGTTCTTTCCACACAGGTTGAGTTTATATTTTCACATACTGAAGCATCTTTTGACTTGGGATCCTCAGATTTAGCCAAAAGCAGACTGCAACTCCACCTGCTTGCAAGTCAGCCTCTTCTACCTTCCCAGAATGGTGGGAAGTGGGTGGGAAGTGACCTCTGGAGATCATCTAGCCCAGCCCCCTGCCAAAGCAGGACCACCTAGAGCAGGTCCACACAGGAACATCCCTTGGGTGAGCTTTGAAAGTCTCCAGAGATGCAGATTCCACCACCTCTCTGGGCAGCCTGTTCCAGCACTCTGCCACACTCAGAGAAGTTCTAGCTCATGTTTAGATGGAACTTCCTGTGTTCAAGTTTATGCCTCATCTCTTGCCCTTGTCATTACGGACCACTAAGAAGAGTCTGGCCCTACCTTCCTGACACCCATCCCTCAGATATTTGTAAGCATTAATAACATCCCCTCCTCACCACATATCTTCAGAGCAGCTACAGCAAACATATGCATGGAGGGTGACTCAAACCACAAGAGGATCTGTACCTGCTTTTAATGTCCTCTAAGCAAGTGTAGAGATGAAAAACAGAAATGAACTTACTTAAAACCTTTTTGAAGAGTAAAGAAACTCTCTGCCACAATCTGCAGATCTTTAATCTCATATATTAGCTTCTTTAATGATGCAAGAATATCTAGTCCCATCAGCTGGTTGCATTTCCTAACTGCTATGAGATAGGCTGTGCCTCCAGAAGAGATAAGGACACTTGAGCAAACCTCCTCTCCTATCTCTCCAGAACAGTGCCTGTGAAGCTACTGAAGGCTTAAGCTCATCTGCAGCACATCCTATCAGCACCATTAAAAAAATGATCAGGAAATGCTGACTTTGGCTTTCAAATGTGTAGTGTGACAAGGCTCCTGCTCGAGAGATGACAATTTATCAGGATTATTACATGTAATAAATACACAGATTCCACAGGAGACAGAGATACGGGCTGTGACATGACAAGCGGCACACAACAGCCCCAACTGTCGTGGATACAGCTGAAGTCAAGCTGCTGATAAGCATTACACAACTTTTTTTGGAGGGAGATAAAAGACCAACTGGTGTTAGGACTGGCTGCTTAAACATGCAGTGAGCAAGAGTGAAAATGAAGGCTGTAGCTGCTGCCCACAACCCATGTTTTCACAGAGGGCTTGCAAAAATCTCTGCCATGCCACCTACAATAAGACTTCAGGAAAGCAAAGAAACATAAATTGGTGTTTTTAGTGTAACTCAGCATTTGAAATTTAACTCCTGTCTGTTGCTAGTGAGAGGAAAACAGAGAAATCACCACCAAACTACTAGGTCACCTCTGGATCTTCAGGGGCCAGCTGTGATGGAGCAATGTTCTGGATGATTGTGCGAGTTTGAAGCTAGCTGGAACATTCTGGTGAGAAGAATTAGATTATAGGCTGTGAAAAGGAATCAATAGCGATGTCTACTTCACTCATAGGGTAGAATACAAACATAGATAACACAGTTGCTGTGTGTCTCTGCCTTCCTGCACCCTTCTCTCCCTAACCTGCTGTCTGTGGAACTAACCCTTCTGCTGTCTCACCCCCCTGGCCAATTCTCCAAATTCACCTTGCACGTAAGGCAAAGTCTGAGACAAAGTACAGGGGTAGAAAGGAGGTGGAAGGGTGGTTGGGAGGCCCTCCTGGGGACTATGGTTTCTGGGAGGCCTGTTGTGTTTCTGCATTAATTTTTAATCCTGGAGCTTTTCACTTTTTCCTCTCCAAAGCTTTTGCCTTTGCACTAGTGGAAACTTTGTTTTTTGGCAAAAGATGATTTCCTGTATTTTCAGTGATTAGCTGACTGTAAGGAAAATGCAGTCCATTTTGGCTTCGTCAGAAATTACAGTTTTCATGCAAGACTGAACAGGAATTACTAAATAAAGAAGATGACTATATGCCACCATTTTTATCTCTGCATGAATACTATAGATTTAGCACATGAGTAAAAGGAGAGATGAAGGGCTACTGCCACTGGACCCTACCGCTTGAAACAGAACTGTATTGCTGAGTGAAGCTCCTATGTGATTTCAGGGAGTAGCTCCACGGCACACTGGAGGAGAAAGCAATGCCTGGAACCCCAAGGAAAGGCAACAGGATCAGCATCTACATTCACAGTATCACAGAATGACAGCATGGAGCATGGTGAGCTGTCCAGGGAGGTGGTGGAGTCACCGTCCCTAGAGGCGTTCAAGAAAAGACGGTATGAGGCACTTAGTGCTATGGTCTAGTTGACTGAATAGGGCTGGGTGCTAGGTTGGACTGGATGAGCTTGGAGGTCTCTTCCAACCTGGTTGATTCTATCCTGTGTTTCTATGCTGTGGGGGTTGGAAGCAACCTCCAGAGATCATCTAGTCCAGCCTCTCAGCTAAACTGGGATCACCTACAGCATGTTGCCCAGGATTGCAACGTCCAGGTGGGTTTAAAATCTCCCCAGAGAAAGCCCAAGTGGGACAGGAGACTCCACAACCTGTCTGGGCAGCCTGGGTCAGGGTTGCAGCATCCTCACAATAAAGTTTTTCCTTAAGTTCAATTCTATGCCCACTGCACCTTGTCCTACTACCTGAGCACCTCTGGAAAGAGCCCAGCCCCATCTTGCCCCCCATCCTTTAGCTTTCGATCAGCATTGAGAAGATCTTCTTTCAGCCTGCTCTTCTCTAGGCTAAACACACCCAAGTCTCTCAGTTTCTCCTTGTAAAAGAAATGGTCCACTCCTCTCAGCATCTTTGTGGGGACTCTCTTCAGCAGTTCCCTGTCACTCTTTCACTGGGGAGTCTAGAACTGGACTCCATATTCCATATGAGGCCTCACTAGAGCAGAGTAGAGGAGAAGAACCTCCCTTGACCTGCTGGCCACTCTTCTTAAATCATCCCAGCAGACCACTGGCCACATGAGCACATCGCTCAAGGAGGTGAAGAAACATCAAAGGGAACTTCATGCTGCTAGGAACAGCACTGAACTGTGAGCTTTGCACTGCTACAGGATCTTGCCAGGCAAGCAGGAAGGAGTTGTTTGTCTGCAGCAGATACTGACTGTTCCTTACTTTCACCACTTGTGAAGGCAAGCATCACAATAGGCTCACTACAGTCACTGCCCAGAACGGTCAGCATTTTCTACCAAAGGCTGGTTGGTAAGAGCAGGGAAAACAAACCAAAAGCACTTATGTAAGTTTAACCTCTCTCTGCTATGTTTTCCATTCTATTAGGACACAGCAGCCTTTGAACAGTGACATCTTTCATGCAGAAGTATCTCTGTGCTTAGTGAGCCTCTGAACTCCTTTAACAAGACAGAACATCATAAGAATCAGAACAAGTGAGGTGATTCTGCCACTTCACACTGCTCTGGTGAGACCTCATCTGGAGTACTATGTCCAGCTATGGGACCCTCAACACAAGAAGGACGTGGAGGGAGTCCTGAGGAGGCCACAAACACAACTGAAGGGCTGGAGCACCTCTCCTATAAGGACAGGCAGAGAGTTGGGGTTGTTCAGCCTGGAGAAGGCTCCTGTGAGACCTTAGAGCAACATTTCTACCTCTGAAGGGGAACTACAGGAAGGCTGAAGGAGGACTGTTTAGAAGGGCTTGTGGCAATAGGAGGAGGGACAACGGTTAGAACCTGGAGCAGAGATTTAGATCAGACGTAAGGAGGAAGTTCTGCACAATGAGGGTGGTGAAATACTGGAACAGGTTGCCCAGGGATAGGGTGGAGGCCCCATTCCTGGAGACATTCAAGGTCAAACTTGATGGGGGCCTGAGCAACCTGATCTAGTTGGAAGTGCCCCTGCCGACTGCAGGGGAGTTTGGACAAGATGATTTCGGAGGGTCCCTTCCAAAATGCTGCATTCTGTGGTTCTGTGAACTGGCTTACCTGACCCAAGTGCTGTTTGCACTTCTATTTACTTTAGATGATACAGATCAGACTCATGATATTAAAAAGAAAACCCAAACCAGCCAAACACCACACTATAAAACAAAGATAATCAGGTTCATTTAAATACATTTCCCCAGGCAGCAGGAAAGCATTTTTTTTCAGGTGAAATTACCAAGTCACTGCTTTAACTTTAACTATATCCAATGAAAACCTGTTAATTTGGTTTCTTCATTAGCTATGCAATCATTCTGCACACCTCCATGAAGAAAATGGTAAACCTTCTGTATTTATCTTTTAGACAGAAAGCTTGAGATGATAATGAAAATAATATTTTCACTATCTAAGGATTGCATTCCAGAGCTATTTCAGTGTTCTCCATTTATCTCTTACTTCCATTGTGTTATACAGGAGATAAACATAGCAGACGCTTTCTGGAGCAGAATGAAAAGGGAGAGTGGAAACTCACTGCAGGCTCTGATCCTTTGACCTGGTTGGTCTTTCTTGCTGGTTCTGGCTGAGGTAAATTTCCTTCATAGTAACTGGTCTGGGACTATGCTTTGGATCTGTGTTGAAAACAGTACTGAATCACAGAATGGTGAGGGTTGGAAGCGACCTCCAGAGATCATCCAGCCCAGTCCCCCTGCTGAAGCAGGCTCATCTAGATGACCTTATAGGTCTTTTCCAACATGAAGGAGTCTATGATTCTGTCTGCACTCAGTGGTGGAGTACCATGCCCAGTTTTGGAAATCTCACTTCAGAGGAGATATCAGCTAACCTGAGACACTTTGGAGGGTAGCAGTGGGATACTCCAGGAGCTTAGTGATACTGATCTTTCCATCAGCACCACTGTGTATGGATACCAAGGCCTGTTCATAGAATCAGCTAGGTTGGAAGAGACCTCCAAGATCATCCAGTTCAATCTATCACCCAGCTCTAGCCAGTCAACTAGACCATGACATTAAGTTCCTAATCCAGGCTTTTCTTGAACACCTCCACAGATGGTGACTCCACCACCTCCCTGGGCAGCCCATTCCAATGGCAAATCACTCTCTCGGCCAACAACTTCCTCCGAGCATCCAGCCTGTACCTCCTCAGCACAACGTGGGACTGTGTCCCTTCATTCTGTTGCTGGTTGTCTGGGAGAAGAGACCAACTTCCCAACTCCACCTGGCTACAGCCTCCCTTCAGGTAGTTGTAGACAGCAATAGGGTCACCCCTGAGCTTCACCAAGAGACCTCTGAGTCCTCTAAGATTCTTCAGAATCCACAATCTGGGAAAGATCATACAAAGAAAACTCCACGCCCCCCTTGGGCAGCCTGTTCCAGAATTCTGTCATCCTCACAGAGAAAAAAATTCTCCTTGTGTTTAAATGAAAATTCCTACACTTTAACTTCCACCTATTGCCCCTTGTCCTGTCATCAGGCATCACCCAGCAGAGCCTGGCTCCATCCTCCTGGCACTCACTCTTTACATACTAATCAACACTGATGAGGTCACCTCACAGTCTCCCTTTCTCCAAGGTGCAGAGACCCAGCTTCTTCAGGGTCTCCTTGCGAGATGTTCCATCTCCTTCATCATCTTTGTGGCTCTGTTTGTTCCCATCTCATATTATTAGCCCTTACTGTATAAGCATAAGACCCCCAGCTTCCCAAGATGATGTGTAGTTATTTCCTTCCAACCCTGGCAGGTCCCAAAGGAAGAGATTTCAAAATGGATATGCTCTTGCAGTTGAAAAGTCTTAGAATCACAGAAAGGTTGGGAAAGACCTCTAAGATCCTCAAGTTCAACCACAAGTTCTGCAAGCAGTGCAACTACTGGAACTTGGTTTTCCACAGGCTCATTTTTTGGGTACTGACTTTGTAAAATGAAGGCTGAGGCTGCAGCATGCGTGCAGCTCTCAGTTGTTTCCATCAGAGTTCAAACAACCTCCTCCACAGTCTGGGTTTCCCTCTCTGGTAGGTGTCTTAGCTGTGAGCTACAACCTCACCACGTCCCTGGAGCATGGCTTTTATGAGGTCTCACCTACACATGAACTCTTTTGATGGGTAGGAGAAGTTGGGCACGCACTGCAGCTTTTCCCAGAGCATGGTATTAATCAGGTCTCTCCTCTCCACCCAGTCAGCAATTTCCCCACAAAATGACAGAAGAATATAGACATCTCCTATCTGGCAGGTAGAGAACAGAGCAGCCTGCACAGAACACGGTAAAGAAGAGAGGAGCAGCATTTTTGAGACACTTCCCTCTCCATCATAATTACACAAATTCAGATAATGGCTAAAAAAGGTTAAAGATGAAGGAAAGCCTGCCAGGGCATTCTGACATGACCAATTTTTAGATGAAATCATGCCTGGGAAATAAAAAAAAAGCTCTGAGATGCATTTTGTGCTGGGGCCTGAGTCACAATCTCACCAAGAGTAAGACCAGAGATTGGCCTATCATTCCTTACCTAAACAAATGCCCAGACATTCAGTTTTCAATAACCATAACTCCAGTTTATATACTGCATAATCTTAAAGGGAAGGAAGCCTGTTTGGCTGCTCCATTCATCTTTCAGGTGAAGTCACACATCACCAGCTACAGAAATAAATTACACAAGTGGTGCAAGACTGTTGACTCTCTCGTACCTGGTCCCTGCCTCTACAATAGAACTACACATCCCTGGAGTTATTTTAGTAACACCTGAAAAGCTTTTATCTAGAATTTCCCCAGTATTTTGATGTCCTCTGGTCTCTTCTCCCTAGTAATAAGTGATAGGATAAGAAGAAATGACCTCAGGTTGAAGATTAGAAGCAACTTTTTCCCTGAAAGAGTTCTCAACCACTGGAACAGGCTGCCTAGGGAGGAGGTTGGATCCCCATCCCTGGAGTGAGATGTAGTGTTGTGTGTTTAGCTTCAGCCTTGCTTGGATTCACGGAATCACAGAATGTCAGGGGCTGGAAAAGATCTTGAAAGTTATCCAGTCCCATCCCCCCTGCCAGAGCAGGATCACCTAGAGCAGATCACACAGGATCTTGAGCATCTCCAGAGAGGGAGACTCCACACTCCCCTGGGCAGACTGTTCCAGTGTCCTGTCACCCTCACAGGAAAAAAAAAAAAACAACTTTTCCTCTTTTTTCCATGGAACTTCCTATGCCTAAACTTCTACCCATTGCCCCCCTGTCCTGTCACTGGGCATCACCCAGCAGAGCCTGCCTCCAGCTTTCAGTGATCTTAAAGAACTATTCCAACCAAACCGATTCTGGGATCTAATGGCCCATGTTATTTCTTCACTTCTAACACCAATACACTAAAGTGAAACAATACATTCCTTACCAATTTGCAAAGCTAAGTGTCTGGAGCTCAAAATATTGATCAATTTAACCATATTAGACTGCACACACCTGATTCCAATCCTAGTTTCATTACAGTCTCGCAGGCTACTGTACAAGACCATAAAATTCCCAATCTTCCTGTCTGTTTTAAGTCCAACAGTACAACCCCCATGTCTTAGAAGCACAGAAGTACAATAAATGCACTGGCAGTAAAGAAGACAGGCAGCATTAAATTTGGGAGATAATGAACATTTGTATATACAAGTGCTTATAAGATCTTTGTTCTCTGTCTTGATGAATATTAAACAGTTGCAGAGGGAACAGAAATACCTGGGGCTAAATACAAACATTCTTTGCTTTGCTGTTCTTTTAATAATGAACCTCCTTGGAAGGCTAACCCCTGATCTTACATGTGTTCTGTATTTGTAGGTACATCCCTGTCAGGAAATGCTGTGAAATGAAAGCTCCTGACAGAGAAAAGTTCTTGGCTTTAAACATTCCATAGATATTGCTTAGACGTCAGGAAGAGTAACTTCCAAGCTTTCTCCACAGTTCAATATCTCTCTATTTAAAAACCATGCCAGAGACAATTAGTAATACACATATGGATTGCATAGTCACTCTTATGTTGAGTTTGCAATCAGAAGAGAATGAGGAAAATATAATTAATTGTGCTTTTTGTGGTGCTGTTATTGCTTGCTTGGCATGAAGAGCCCACAGGTATCTCACTCCATCCTTAAAGTCCCTATCTAATAACTAGGGATGAGACAAACAGGTTTTTGTCTCACTTTGGATCCAACTGAATCTCACACACCGAGAGTTTTAGCCTCATGGCTTTGCATTCCAGTTACCATAGTCTGTAAAGTGCAGAGGAGAAATGAGGGAGGAAAATCCGGGGGGGGAAGTAGACAGAAAAATAAAGCAAAGTGAAATGGTGAAATGATGTGAAGCTAAATAATAAAGCAAGTATCAAAACTCAATAAAATGGAACAGAGAAAGGAAATTGAAAAGACAGTCATTAGTATATTTTCTGCTTTTCTTGGAGGAAAGTGTGGGTGACAGAAACTCATAAAGCTCTCCTATCAGTAACACATCCCAGAGGTGAAAAAAATCATATTTTAATTGATTCAGTCTTGAAAGAGAGAATGAAAAATGAAAGGTTTACTTATCTCTATTTTTTTTCCTTGAAACCAGCAAATCCTAAAATGATGTTGAGTTTGCAAAGAGAGTCACTTAGCAGACGGCAAATGTCAAAACTCTGAGTCACACTGTGCCTGCTGCCTCCCAGCCCATGTGCACATCTCTCCTTCCTTGCACAGTCCCCATCCTTGCTACAGGCCATCATCATCATCTTGTTCTCTGCACAAAACTCATCTCACAAGCACGGAGTCACATTCTTCATCCTAACTATCTGTGTGTGGATTTGGGGCTCACATGCCACATGCCTGACTGACAGCTCATGATCAAGCAAAGAATTTTGCAGCTGAGCCTCAGTAGTCATCATGACCATGTTGAGATAGGTGAAGGGTCTTGGGAAAAGCAACTGAGGGAACTGGGGTTGCTTACCCTGGAGGAAAAGAGGATGAGGGGAGACTGCACCGTTCTCTGCAGCCCACTGAAAAAAGTTTGGAGCCAGGTAGGGGCTGGTCTCTTCTTCCAAGTAACTAGAGAGAAAATAGCCTCAGGTTGCACCAGGGAGGTTTAACTTGGAGATTAGGAACAATTTCTTTCCTGAAAAAGTGTTCAGGCATTGGAACAGGCTGCCCAGGGAGGTGGTGGAGTCCCCATCCCTGGAGGTGCTCAAAAAATGTGTAGACATGGCATTTTGGGAGGTGGTTTAGAGGGCATGGGGATGTTTGGTTCATAGTTGGTCTTTTCTGTGCTCAGTACTGTGCAGCTTTGGAAATCCCACTTCAGAGCAGACTCAGCTAATCTGAGAGAATCCAGAGGGTAGCAATGGGTCTCTTAGCAGCTCAGTGATACTGGTATTCCCATCAGCATTGCTATTTTTATGTGGATACCAAGGCCTGTTTTCACCAAGAGACAGCTGAGCCTTCTGAGATTCCTCAGAATCCAAATTCTTGGAAAGATCATCCAAAGAAAACTAAAATTCTTTCTGTAGTTCTATTCTATTTGTGAAATGCCATTCTCACATCAGTCCCTATAAAGTAAGAACCTTATTTTACCCTTTCCTCCCTTTTTGTAAGAGAAATGAGAAGCTGGCATCCAGAGAAATTATGGTCAAGGATGGAATTATGATCAAGGTGAAGAGTCACAGGTAAGTACAGTGTGACCTGTTTGAGTCCTCTGTATCAGACAGCACCTCGTGATAAAATCACAGCAGGCACTGACTTCTATCACTGTTGTGTGTGCTCAACACTGCAAACCAGAATCCATGATCACAGAAGACCACACAACAGTTGAGGTTGGAAGAGACCTTTGAGATCAAGTCCAACAGCTCACCACTACTGCTAAGCCACTACCACTAAACCATGTCCCTCAGCAGCACATCCATCTGCCTTTTAAATATCTCCAGGGATGGTGACTCCATCACCTCCCTAGGCAGCCTGTTCCAATGCCTGAGGACCCTTTCTGGGAAGATTTTTTTTCCTGATATCCAACCTGAACCTCCCTTAGTACAATGTGAAGCCATTTCCTCTTGTCCTGTCACATGTATGAGAGAAGAGACCAACCCCAACCTGGCTCCAGACTCCTTTGAGGTGGTTGCAGAGGGCAGTGAGGCCTCCCCCTTCTGAAGGCTAAACAACCCCAGTTCCCTCAGCTGCTCCTCATAGCCTTGGACGTACGTTCAAGACCATAAGCTTCATTGCTCTTCTCTGGACACACTCCAGCACAGAGTCCTTCTTGTGGTGAGGAGCCCCAAACTGAACAGAGTCTTTGCTGCATGCCCTCACCAGTGTCTCAGACTTGTCCATCCAAAGACTAAAATGAAAAGCAATTCCACCCAGCCACTGAAAGCTGGTGCAGTATGTCTGATCCCACACACACCTCTGTGCCAGAGAGAGATCCACTCCAACCTCTAATGACTTCACCTCCAGAGACTACTTTTCTCTCTGCCACATGTGCCCCCCTGCCCATACAACCCAACTTAGCAGCTAAGCACAACTTATCCCAAGCACAGCAAAGGGCAGGAAGTCTGTAGAAGCAAACCTAACACATAACCATAATTAAAATGAGTCATCATGCTTTACAGCTGTAACCACGCTTTCGGATTTCCTAACTGTCAAGCACTGAGCCTTGCTGGATTGCTGTCTCTTGACAAACCTCTGTGCGAGGTCTCTCTTTGGTTCTAATGGAAAAGGATATCAAAGAAGCCCGAAATGGCATCGTGTTGCTCACTAGGAGAAACTAGTCCAGCAGTCACAGGTTGACCTTGGGTGCACGGCGCAGGATTTTACGGCGGAACACAGATGCAGGGCCAAAGCGTTTTGCTGACATTACATCACAACAGAAGAAGGTTGGTCAAACAGATCCTCCTCTGCTACATTGGGTTGTTCAAGACCCTGCCCCCAGCCTGAAAGCTTTCTACTCACACATCCCCGCCCCAACCTCCCTGACTCATGCGTTTCCAAAACCCAATCCTCCTTCAGTGTTTTTTCCTCCTCCTAGTCCCAGTCCTCTTCCCATGGGAGGTCTCAGCCTCCCCCTTCATTTCAGCTGTTGAATTCAGCCTGTAGCTGCCCTCTGGCACCTCTCCCACTCTTTCCCTCTTCCAGCCGACACGAACATGCTTTGACTGCTGCTCACTCTCTCTGTTACTCACCCTGGTCCCAGGGGCACTGCCCTGTGGCTTCCATGCCTTTCACGGTTTCCTTTGCTTTCTGCCCTATCTTCCACCTCTCTGCACCAGCCTCCAAGAAAATACCTCCCAAATCACTTTGGCCAGTGCTTAGACTCCACTGGGGCCCATCCAGCCAGTCCCATTTCAGAGAAACACCACACACCACATTTCCATCACCCTTACAATGCTCTCTGCCTTCAGAAGTATCAGTACTCATTCTTCAGCATCTCTTGCAAAAACAGCTCCCAGTAACATCTTGCCTGATGTTCACTAACTGCCCCAGAGCAGAAAGGCAGTGTGTAGCAGGGATTAATTCATGCTCCAGAAAACAGGAAGCATAATGTTCTAAACACTAAAAGCACAGGCCAGGTTGAAGCACTTCCAAGTGCTGCCAGGATTTTCTTGGAGAGAAACCTCACTTAAAACACAAAGCAGTGAGTGCAACCCTTGGTTTGTTTCATGGTGATGCTGCAAAGCATTTACATAGCCCAAAACCATTTAAATCACAGGAGTAAAAACAGAGCCTGAGAGCTCCATGAGAATCCCACAGCACAGGAGGTTCCAGCTCAGCACAAGGGGGAACTTCTTTACTGTAAGGGTCACAGAGCACTGGCACAGGCTTCCCAGAGAGGTTGTGGAGTCTCCTTCTCTGGAGATTTCCAAGGCCTGTCTGGATGCATTCCTTACCTGAGCTAGACTGTATAGTCCTGCTCTGGCAGGGGGGCTGGACTTGATGATCCCTCTGGGTCCCTTCCAACCCCTGACATCTGTGATCACATCCCTTAAAAGGGCACACTTGCTATTCCGTGAATCCTATGGAACTTTCTTTTTCTCAAGGTACCACAGAAACAAGAGAACAGCCAAGGGGATAAACTACTGTCTGAAAACCTTTAACTTGGTGAAAAAAAAAGTTACAGACTTGCCTAGGAAAGTTTTTGAGTTTTAAAATCTTAACTGGGAAATATCTTTTACTGCAGTATCAATAAATATTTGGTTACCAGAGCATGAAAAAAAATAATTGTACCTCTGGTTTTTTTCCTCTCTTTCAAGTAGAGGTTTTAATTTCTTGCATACATCACAAAGAGCAAAAAATAGTTCCTACACTGCCTAGCTAAATAAGCAAGATGTTGTGTGAGCCAGACCAGAAGTTTAAGCCCTGCCACCTTCAGTTTTACTATCTGCTCTCTTCTGCCTTTAATAAAATACTTCAGACCTGGTTTCCTTTGTAGAAACAAACAGATCATCCATCTCCCTGAGTAAGATTAGGTGTCATCACTTCCTCCTCCTTTGTGTAATAATAAAAGTCATGCTGCAGGGAGAAAAAAAAAACAAACAACCTAAAATTCTTCTAAACCTTACTCAGGCAGGAATAAAACCTGTAATCTTCAATTCCATGTGTGTGAAAGGAAAATACACAGTTTCAAGTTACAAAGGTCTGGGATTTACACTTTTTTTTCCTGAGGGTTTAGGATGGAGGGGCAGCAATTTCTTTTCTGGATTGAAGGGAATTCTGCTTTTCACTCATACTGAAATACTAAACTTATGAAAAGCCCCATTAGATAATTACTAAGTAATATTCTATTTTATTAGAAAATAAATAAGTAGAGTATCACTTAGTAATATTCTATTACTTAGCAATATTACTTAGTAATAGTCTATTAAGAAATAAACAGTTAAAATATGACTTAGCAATATCCTGTTCTATCCTACCCTAGTAGGAAATAGTTAGAATATTACTTACTAATATTCTACTCAACTAGGAAATAAACAGTTAACATATTACTTAGTAATATTCTGTTCTACTAGGAAATGAATAGAATATTACATACTAATGTTCTACTCAACTAGGAAATAAACAGGATAGGTTGGGCTGGATGATCTTGGAGGTCTCTTCCAACCTGGTTGATTCTATGATTCTACTCAACTAGGAAATAAACAGTTAACATATTACTTAGTAATATTCTATTCTACTAGGAAGTGAGCAGAATATTACATACTAATATTCTACTCAACTGGGAAATAAACAAGATAGGTTGGACTGGATGATCTTGGAGGTCTCTTCCAACCTGGTGGATTCTATGATTCTACTCAACTAGGAAATAAACAGTGAACATATTACTTAGTAATACTCTATTCTACTAGGAAGGGAGCAGAATGTTACATACTAACTTTCTACTCAACTAGAAAATAGAATATTACTTACTAATACTCTACTCAACAAGGAAATAGAATATTACTTACTAATACTCAACTAGGAAATAAACAGTTAACATATTACTTAGTAATATTCTATTCTACTAGGAAGTGAGCAGAATATTACATACTAATATTCTAGTCAACTAGGAAATCAACAGTTAACATATTACTTAGTAATATTCTGTTCTGCTAGGAAATAAATAGTTAAAACTTTGCCCAGTAATATTCTATTCTACTAGGAAATAAACAGTCAGAAGTCCCTTCCAGCTCCTGACATTCCATGATTCTATGAATATTACTTACTAACATTCTATTCAATTAGGAAATAAAGAGTATCAATTAGCAATATTCTGCTCAGCTAGGAAATAAACAGTTAACATATTACTTAGTAATATTCTATCCTGTTCTACCAGGACATAAATAGTTAAAATATTACTTAGTCATATTCTATTTATTTATTTCCTAATAGAAGGGCAACTTACCCCCATTTTTTTCCCCACCACCCAGATTAAACAGCTACTTTTAAATGCAGTTCTAAGGAGGACTGTCACAAAAAGCTAAGTTAAAAAGAGGCAGTGCTAACGTTCCTGCAGCCCATTGCTGAAGAGATCAGTGAAAGCAGATCGTAATCTTATCTTATCCCCCACATTTGTCTGCATTCTAAAAGCATCTAAGCTTTTCCAAATACACTTGATCTCTTCAGTTTCTATACAAGAAATCAACTCACAGCTGCCCTCCTAGGAGCCAGGAACAGAGTTTCACTCGCAGGGCTGAAGCAGACCCTGTGCCTGCACTGATGCCTATTTTTCTCACGTTATTTCATCTTCTCACACTTGCTATTCATTTCAAATAATCATTTCAAATAAAGCTTCACGAGGCAGGGTCAGACCTAGGCTGGGGCAAGACTGTGATTTACTGCTTCGACAGCCCAGCGTTTTCAGTTTGTATACTGCACCCAGCCACAAACCAGCAACAAACATGTTTCAAGTCCTTTTATTCTCAAAACAAATGCTTTGTGGACCAGAATCTGTCACTTCGGAAAGATACACACACACATGCATGCACACACACACACACATACACCCACCCTGCCCTACAGTAATTGATGTTTGGGGTTCACTAAAGAGGCAACAACTGCAAATGCATTTGATTATTTCTGTTGCAGCATGGAATAATCAGTTACCTTTCAGGAAAGGAGCCCTCCGTGGCACAAACCCTTCTGTGATTTCCACCTGCTCTTGCTGATGCTGTTTAACCAGGTTTCCTTCACTGCCAGCTCTCAAAATCTTTTCACCTAGCCTAATTTTTCGCGAGCGGCTGTTAAAATCTTCTTTCCTAGGCAAAGGCGATTTAGGAGCTGTATTAACTGCCAAAGGTCGAGCCAAGCGAGAGGGTTTGGACATTCTGCCTGTGCAGGAATGTACCTGCTCCAAAAGCAATTCCTCAAACCAATCCTTCCCGGCTCCCTTTCCAGCAGAGAAGCTGGGGAGTTGGTGGTGTGTGCAGCGCAGCTGGATGCGAAGTGCTGTGCTGCCAGTCCGAGCAGTTTTAAACACCAGGCGCTGGGTGGTCACGCAGACAGTTTCCCAGACCTGTGGAATGTAAATGTGTGCTGGGCTCAAACAGACGACTCTGCTCTGGTGCTGAGTCCCGACCCTGCCGCGGGGAGCAGATGCTCTTCCAGGGGCTGCCCGAAGCTCAGGTGTGCACTGAGAAGGTGCCAGGCAGCAGTGGAGCCGAAGGGGAGTGCCCCACCTACACAGGTACAATGTGAAAAGCCAGCCAGGCGTGGGGCTACCTCCACATGTGGGACCATCCCACATTCCTCTCCCAGCCCTCAAACAAACGCTTGCTTGTTTTAGCAGATTTCTTCACTGCGAGCCAAACCCCCAGAGCACTTCAGTGCCTGGTGTCCAGGACCCGTCTGTCTTTGAGCTAAGCACAGTGCGAGCAGAAATTGGATTAAACGATGCATATTCTCCCGCCTTTGTGTTCCCAGCTCGCCAAAGTAAATGCAGGACTGTCAGTGAATATCAGCTGCCTGGCAAATGGTCCAACTCTCTTAATAATAATTAACTGGTATTCTTTAGGAAACTGAATATTGCTCATTGTACTTTCCTCTTTCGCTGGCGCTTGTACACCTTCTCGCACACTACCGATAACCTTGTTCTTTACTGACTCTCCAAATAAGGAATCCCTGACCTCAGGCAACGTTATTTCAAATCTCAGTTCCTGGGTGCTTTTCTTTGAAAATGCCTAGGCAAAGCCTGCCTGACTCCCCCCTGCCAGCCCTGTGCTTGTGAGCGCTGCCAAGGCACAGAGTATCTGGTAGCAGGAAAAAAGAATTCAATGCACCATCATTTTGGAACCCAATTCTGAAGAGCTCCACCAACCCACAGTGTAAACCAGAGAAAACATCACAGCTATGCTTACAGTGAAGTCTTCACCCTGAATTTTAAAGTGTATTATTCCTCAATATCCCAGGCAACCAGTATGCTCTATCAATACCAGACTATGAGGGAACATTTTATTTCAGAGCTAGATCAATACCACCAGAGCTAAAGCACTAAGAGTTACTTTGGAGAAATGCTTAACAAGCAAAAAAGACAGGAAAAGATGACTAAATGATTAGAGACATTCCTCATTTTCTGAGATGGCAATTGTGCAATGCAGGAACATCTTTTTGCATGCTATTTCCACAGGTTTCTTTTTTTTCCAAGAGGGACCCAATTAAAGACTTAATTGGTTTTGCATCCTCTCCAAAGCATATTGTCTATTGCTTTGTTGACCCACCAAGAACAGGACAGAAGTGCAACAGAGCATTTGCCATGACAGTGACCGCAGCAGGGTAAGAGCTCTGTGTGAGTAGGAAGGCTTCAGCTCTCCAGGAGGGACTTACAGGATCATAGAACTGTTTGAGTCAGAAAAGACCTTTCAGATCATCAAGTCCAACCATTTTCTAACTCTACTAAGGCTGAGGCTAAACCATGACCTTCAGCAGCATATTTCTATAGCTTTTAAACACCTCCAGTGATGGGCATTCTACCAACTCCTTGGACAACCAGTTCCAGTGCTTGAGAACCCTTTCAGGGAAGAAGTTTCTTCTAATCTCCAACCTAAACCTCCCCTGGTCCAACTTGAGGCCATTTCCTCTCATTCTATCACTTCTTAGCAGGGAGACAAGACCAACACCCACCTAGTTCTAACCTTCTTTCAGGGAGTTGTAGAGAGCCAGAAGGTTTCAAAAAGGCAAGATCAGCAGAGATGCTTGAGAAACATGTTGACATTATTGAGTGATGGACAGGAGAAAACTCTGGGTTGATTAGCAGTAACTCTGTGCAGACAGTTCTTTAGTATGAGGGTGGTGGAGCACTGAAACAGGTTGTCCAGGGAGATGGTTGAGGCCCCTTCCCTGGGGACATTCAAAGTGAGGTTTGCCAGGGTCCTGGGTGACCTTGTCTAGTGGGGATGTCCCTGCTGCCTGCAGAGGGGCTGGACTAGATGACCTCTGGAGGTCACTTCCAGCCCAGACCATTCTATGATTAGCAGTGCAGGTCATGCAGAAGGTGGAGAACAGAAGCAGCAGTGGAATGAGAAGCTAAACAGGGAATTAACCACATAACTGGGGTGAAGAATGAGTGAAGAAGGAAGAGATATGATCTCAGGCTACTTTGGAGATCTCCCACTTAAATTTCTTTATTGAATGCAAATGCTCTGTGCTTAAAAAGAGCTTTTATGCAGTCGCAATAAGGCCTCTGATAGTACACAGACACATTTTGTTCTCCCAAACACAGGACAATCACTGTATAAACCCCAGCTCTAACTGCCAAGATAAACAGTGGTGTTTGAGGGGCTGGATCAATACTGCTAAAGTGAAATCCTACTGAGATTACTGCACAGTGCACATTCACCCAAACTGGGTACCCTCAGCATAGGCTGCTTTCAGCAGAGTAGCCTCACCTATGAGGCTGGATTCTAACCAGATGGTCACACTGCCTGTAAACTTCAAATATTTTCATTTCTAAGCAAAGCAAGGACATAATGAATTCAATTTTCTCTACAGCAACACAACAAGGGATGGGAAGAGGGAGAGGTATTCCCTCTGCTGCCCGGGGAGGTGGTGGAGTCACCGTCCCTGGGGCTGTTCAAGGCAGGACTGGACGTGGCACTTGGTGCCATGGTCTAGCCTTGAGCTCTGTGGTAAAGGGTTGGACTTGATGATCTGTGAGGTCTCTTCCAACCTTGGTGATACTGTGATACTGTGAACAGGAAAAGTGAAGGCCTTAAGCTTTGTCCATTTGGATATCAAAATGACATTTCTGCACTGTGAGACAGTAGTAACATCCTGATGGACATTCACTTTTAACAGAGGTGGTCTTTGTCTCAGAACAGAGGCACAGCTGTACAGAAATGAGACAAGTTGTTCAGACATGAGAAATCTCCAATTAAAGATGACCATTTTCAGTAGTATCTCGGTGTCTGAATAGCAATCAGGAGCCTCAATGGCATTGTATCATGTGAGAAGAGGTTGAGAGAGCTGGGGCTGCTCAGCCTGGAGGCTTAGGAGCATCCTATCCACATACATAAGTATCTGACATGGAAATGCAAGGAGATGGAGCCAGGCTCCTCTCAGTGGTGCCCAGCAACAGGACAAGAGGCAGTGAGCACAAAGCAAAATAAAGGAAATGTAAAGAACATTTAAAAAACCTTTCTGCACAGTGAAGATGGTCAAAGACTGGCACAGGTTGTCCAGAGATGTCACAAAGACAATCAACACCCAGCCAGGCATGGCCATGACCAGCTTACTGTAACTGAGCCTGCCTGAGCTAAGGGTTGGACTAGACAATCTCCAGAAGTGCTTTCCTACCCTGACCATGATGTAATTCTGTACTACCAAATCAAGTCAGACCTTAATTATAACTTGGAAGCTTAAATACCTTTCACTCTGTCTAACACCAGACATATCTTGCCCTGAAGTCCCAACAACTAAACTATCTCATTGCTGTTTCTGGGAGGATTCACTTCCTTTCTGGTCATTCCTCTCCCTAGCCTCTTGTAGTCTGTTCCCAAGAAAGGCCTTCTTTCTTTGTTTTAAAGGCTCTGAGATGTGGAGTTGGTGATTCCAGCCATGAGCATCAAATCTTTCAGTAACACACTCCCCTAAAATGCACCTCAAAACATAAGCCCAGGCTGGTTAGCTAATTGTGCTTCAGGCTGGATGGAGACACAGTAAATCACTCCTGGGAGGAAACAGCACAAGAGCACGCAGCCAGGGGTTGTTGCCAGCTGCAAAACTGCACAGGTCCTCTCCCTGCCCCAGCTCCCCTGAAGACCTGGACTCAACTCTGGCTGTGGGGCAGCTCCCTCCCTGCCGCCCCACTCCCTCCACCACAGGTTCCTAATGAAGCTCCCCAGGCAGCAAGTCTTTCATCAGCTCTCAGACTTTCTAAAGCCCCAGGGTAACTCTTTTGAACTACTTTCAAAACAAAACAAAACAAAACTGAAACAAACAAAAAACCCCCAACAAACCCAAACCAACAACAAAAAAGCTCCAAACAAACCCAACCCCTTTCCCCTCAGATTTCAGATAACCAACCTCAGCTAGGTAGAGACATCATATTGATGTAACATAAACCATCAGGCAGAAAGCAGTGCAGTTTGTCAGGCTTTCATGCAGCGCCCTGGGAAGTTTTCTAGTGCTTCGGGTCAGTGAACCAACCCTGTCACAGCACAAACTCATCCGAAGGGCCCAGTGCAGTCTATGCTCTCAATTAATCACACACATAGCAACAAGCAATATTTGTAGAATATCTTACACTTTCCATGCCCTGATTCAAAAGACAAATCTCCTCTTTCCTGCTTAGAAAATAAATAACTGCTGAAATATGACAATGAGAATTTGTTAAGGGTTAGATAGCAGAAGGCATTTTTAGCCATGTATTAAATAGGTCGTTACACTTCTGTTAACTCAAGTAAGGTTTGTGGCCCCTGGGATAGAAGGAACACGAGTAGAGATGTTATTAATCCAAACAAAGCATTTGCAAAGCTTGAAACTTCCTTTTTTGGGCAGCCCTGAAGTTCTCGTTTACATTCACACATAAAGAACTGGGGAGGGGAGAGGATCCCTTGCATGCAATCCAGGAAAGATTGGTAGCTGATGCCATACAGTTTGGGATCACAGAACAGCTTGAGTTAGGAGGGAGCTTAGAGATCATCCAGTTCCAACTGCCCTGCTATGGGAAGGGACACCTCCCACTAGACTAGGCTGCTCAACATCTCATGCAACCTGGTCTTAAACACACTTCCAGGGAAGAGGAGTTTTGTGAGACAAACAAATTCACAGAACCATGGAATGGTTTGGGTTGGAAGGGACCTTAAAGATCATCCAGTTCCAACGCCCCTGCCATAAGCAGGGACACCTTCCACTAGCCTGGGTTGCTCAAAACCTCGTCCAACCTGGCCTTGAACACCTCTAGGGAGGGAGCATCCACAGCCTCCCTGGACAGCCCATTCCAGAGCCTCACCACCCTCACAGTAAAGTACTTCTTCCTAATGCCCTATCTAAATCTACTTTGCACTAGTTTAAAATCACTACCCTTTGTCTTATGACCAGAGGCCCTTATGTATAATCCTTCTGCAGAGTTTTCTCAGCCTCACAAAATCCTCTCCCACATTTTGGTCTGCAGCCATCTACAGCAGAGAGAAGCATGCAAATACAAACGCTCTAAATCCAACAGACTTTCTGAACTATTGAGAAGAAACAACTGCTACACCCATAAATGCAAGCTGCAGGTGCAGAAGTTAAAACAGTAAATTAATGAGGTCTTCTCTTGGCAAAATGGAGCAAGCAACCAGCTGGCATGACATTTTCAGCACAAAATGAGAAATAAATGTATAGGCACCAAAAGAAGATGATCAGTGCTGAAAACAATTTCAGATGCAAGTCACAGATAGGTACATAATGCGATAAAATAAAGAGCAGTGCTTCAGATACATTTTCTAGTAACTGAAGCATGCAAAATTAGTGACAAGTTAATTTTGCAGATGTTAAACCTTTCTTAGAACTATATGTCAGTGTTTTACTTTTCCAGATATGACTTCTGAAATAGCTGCAGAATACAGAAAGTGCTTTGTGTACCTGGAGTACTGCATCCAATTCTGGTGGCCCCAGCGCAGGAATCACAGAACCTTAGAGGCTGGAAGGGACCTCCAGAGATCATCCAGTCTGATCCCCTGCAAAGCAGGATCGCTCAGAGTAGTTCATACCAGAATGCATCCAGGTGAGTTTGGAAAGTCTCCAGAGAAGATGACTCCACAACTTCTCTGGGCAGCCTGCTACACTGCTCTATCACCCTCAACCCCAAGAAGGACATTGAATGGTTGGAGCAGGTCCAGAGGAGGCCACAAAGATGACTGGAGGACTGCAGAACCTTGCCTACAGGGACAGGCTGTGAGAGTTGGGGCTGTTCAGTCTGGAGGACAGAAGGCTCCAGGGAGACCTTAGAGCAGCCTTCCAGTACCTGAAAGAGGTCTACAAGAAAGCTGTGAAGGGACTTTTTACAAGGGCTTGTAGTGATAGGACAAGTGGGAATGTTTTTGAGCTGGGAATGGGGAAATTTAGACAGAATATTAGGAAGAAATTCTTGTCTGTGAGAGTGGTGAGACACTGGAACAGGTTGCCCAGGGAGGTTGTAGAAGCTCCTTCTGTGGAGCTGTTCAAGGCTAGGTTGGATGAGGCTTTAAGCAACATGATCTAGTAGAAGGTGTCCCTGCCCGTGCCAGGAGAGTTGGAACTAGATGATCTTGAAGGTCCCTTCCAAGCTAAACTGCTCTGTGATTTTGTGTTTAATACATGGAGACCTATTTTAAAACATTTCACCTCCAAGCATTCTTCCCAGAGAAATAAAAGCATGCAGAAGGAAAGCAGTCAGTCATTCAGTGACAAGTGAACCCCCCAGCAGAAAGCAAGCTGCAAGTCCTGCTACTCTTTAATATGGGCTTCAAAAGACAAGACTGTTAAGGGTCCTGTTGTAGTATAATAGCTGCCCAGAAGATGCTATAATTAAAGCAGAGTTGTCATTTCTACCAGGAAATGCTGTCCCAAAGATTTACTACTCAGACATAAAAATTTAATCGCAGCTCCAAGACTTTAAAAAAAAAAAAAAAACAGGAAAAAAGCCCTTCAGGTTGAGTATAAGTCCTTTTCTTCAAGTTTTAGGAAATTAAACCACAGCAAGAGCTTTTGTGAAGATAGAAGACTTTACAAGCATGGAATCTGAACAGGTTATTCTCTCCTAAAAGCAGAAATACCTTCGGTAAGAGCAGAATTAATTCTTTTTAATGTTCTGTCACTTCTGAATCTTTTGCCTGGCTTTGGTTCAAGACCTTCCAAGTCCTGGTTTTGCCTGAGTACACAGGTCTGGGGCCTATTAATAAAGTGCCTATGGATATTGAACTCTATCATGGTCATATTTTTTCTAAACCAGCAGAGCTACCTAACTGCTATCCCTCATCTGGTGCTGCTCTGTCTTCAGGGTGCTTTCTGATGACCACAACTGGTTCCCTTTCCCACCCAAAGGGTTATAAGAGCCTTAAGCACACTTGCACACATGTAACTGCATCTGCCCATGATGCAGAAGAGCAAAGCAGCAGGACATTTGCGTGCACACAGAGCTAATAATCACAGAATCACAGAAACATCCAGGTTGGAAAAGCCCCTCAGATCACCAAGTCCAACCTATAACCGTACTCTACAAGATTCACCTTAAACCATAGCCCTAAGCACCACATCCAAATGACCCTTAGACACATCCAGGGTTGGTGACCCCACCACCTCCCTGGGCAGCTCATTCCAGTCCATTCTCTCCACAAAAAATCTCTTCCTAATGTTCAATCTAAACCTACCCAGCCTCAGCTTGAGGCCATACCACCTTGTTCTGTCTCAAATTACCTGTGACAAGAGCCCAGCAGCAGTCTCTCCACAACATCCTTTCATAATGTTTGACCTAAAAGGGCTTTCTACTACTGGCACAGGCTGCCCAGGGAGGCGGTTGAATCCTCATCCCTGGAGGTGCTTCAAATAAACAGAGTTGTGGTGCTGAGGGACACGGTTTAGCCTTGGTAAAGTTAGAGAATGGCTACATTCTTTAAGGAGCACCCCTTAGAAGAAATCACAGCTGATCATCACCATCATAATTTTATTGTTAAATTACATATGAATACTGCCTTCCAGATCTGCAGTTATTTCACATTTGATTCTTAGAATCATAGAATCAGGGTTGGAAGGGAGCACAAGGATCATCTGGTTCTAATCCCCCTACCATGGGCAGGGACACCCTACCCTAGATAAGGCTGTCTAGAACCTCATCCAGCCTGGCCTTAAACACCTCCCTGGGCAACCCATTCCAGGGTCTCACCACCCTCATGGGAAAAAACTTCTTCCTAACATTCAGTCTGCATCTACCCATCTCTAGATTTGTTCTATTCCCTCACTACCTGACATCCTAAAGAGTCTCTTCCCAGATTTCTTATAAGCCCTCTTAAGATAATGAAAAGTCACTATAAGGTCTCCTTGGTGCCTTCTCCTCTCCAGACTGAACATCCCCAACTCTCTCAGCCTGTCCTAACTCCCTTCCATATCCCTCTTCTAATAGGTGCTCCAGAACTGGAGGCAGTACTCCAGGTGGGGTCTCACCAGTGCAGAATAGATCACTCCCCTTGACCTGCTGCCCACACTCCTCTTGCTGCAGCCCAGGATCTGGTTGGCTCTCTGGGCTGCAAGAGCTCAAATTGAGCTTCTCATTCACCAGCACCCCCAAGTCACTCTCTCCTCAAGGCTGCGCTCAAGCCAGTCACTGCCCAGGCTATATTAAAGCATTTTAAAGATGGGCACAGAAACAGCTGTGGTCAAGTTTATAGCATCAGTAATTTTGGTGGGGGTTTTTTGTGTGTTGGGTTTTTTTTCCTTTTTCTATTAATTAAAAAATGTCCAAGCTTCAAAATCTCTTCTGAAACTGTATAAATGAAGCTGTGGATGGCTCAGACTTTAATGCCACGATAAAAAGGGGTAAAGGAGAGGAACAACATGAAACACTACACTGACATTTTGCTCTGGAGAAAATGTTAGTTTCAAATGTTACTCAGTAATTTGTTTCAACAGAGCTGCAGCCTTTTCTAGCTTTTGGCAGCATCATTTTCAAATGGCCACCCCCTAACAAAAGGATAACCTTTTAAAGAGCTCTGCCACTTACTGCCCTCACAGTGCCATACTCTGTCCTGATGAGGCCACATCTGGAATACTCTGTCCAGTTCTAGGCTCCTCAGTTTAAGAAAGATGGCAACTTGCTAGAGGGGATACAGAAAAGGGCTGCAAAGATGCTGTGGGGACTGGAACGTCTGTGTGAGCTGAGAGAATTGGGTCCTTTTAGTCTGAGGAAGAGCAGACTGAGAGGGGATCTCATCAGTGCTGATCAAGGGTAGATGTCAGGAGGACGGGACAAGGCTGTTTTCAGTCATGCCTAGTGATAGGACAAGGGGTAGTGGGAACAAACTTGAGCATAATAACTTCCAATTGAACATAAGGAGGATCTTCAAGGCTGACAGAGCACTGGAACCTGCCTGGGCAGGGGTGTTGTACCAAGAGGTCCCTTCCAACCCCTACCATTCTGTGCATGGCTTCAAGTAAATCATCTACCAACAGTCAGCTGCTTGATCCTATGCTGTCTGAGCTGCTCTGGAGAGATGAACATATTTGTTAAAACAACAGTAAAGGGACCTGCACTCGGATTTCTTTGTGTTCACATAGCTGTATGGGACAGCTCAGGAAATCTCAGTTTGCCACTGCTCCCCTAAAAAGCCCAAGCAGTGCATCCTCACATGCTCAAGCCATCTGGCAAGATACTCCTTAGTTTCCATCCATCCATACTTGTAGAGACTAAATGTTCTGAAATCTGGAGATTTTATGCAGATGACTTAATAGCCTGCTTTGCATATTTGATGATTCATTACTTTATTTACATAAATGACAACAAATGGTCCCAATTACTAGCATTTAAGTCTGAAAAGGCTGCACCACAGAGCATGCTTTAGGAATGGAGCAACTGCTGTTTTCTTTATTTCTGGCATGTATATGGAATGGTGTCCAGGTTACCCTGAGTGTTGCCTCCAGCCTTCATCTTTAGGTACTGCTCAACAGAAGCATGAAGGATAAATCCAATACAGTGGTCAAGCAGCAGACAACAGTTGGTGACAAAGAAGAAACAGAATCTGAAATAGTATTTTTCCAGACAAGAAGAGCCTTGAGAAGAACCAATAACCCTACCATTAAAGCAAAGTGGCCTAGGAAGTACATTATTAAAACCCCCAAACTATTTTCTGCCAGCAGTGTGCTCAGGTGGCCAAGAAGATCAACAGCATCCTGGTCTGAATCAGGAATAGTGTGGCCAGCAGGAGTAGGGAAGAGTTTGTCCCTCTATACTAGGCACTGGCAAGGCCACACCTTGAGTGCTGGGTTCAGTTTTAGGTCACTCATTATAAGAAGGCCTTTGAGGTGCTGGAGTGTGTCCAGAGAAAGCTGGGGAAGGGTCTGGAGAACAGGGCTGGTGAGGAGCAGCTGAGGGAGCTGAGGTTGTTTAGTCTGGAGAGGAGGCTGAGAGGAGACCTTCTGACTCTCTCAACTCTTTCAAAGGAGGTTGCACTGTTGTGAGCGTTGGTCTCTTCTTCCTAGTGTCAGGTGATAGACTGAGAAGTGGCAGCCTGAAAACACACCAGGGGAAGTTTACTTTGGAGATTAGGAAAATTGGAACAGGCTGCCCAGAGAAGTGGTGGAGTCACCATCCCTGATGGTGCTCAGGAAACATGTGGACATAGTTTAACGGCTGTGGTGGGGTTGGGTTGAAGGTTGGACTCAATAACTTTAAAGGTCTTTTTCAACTGAAAGAGTTCTGTGACTCTAGGATGCTATAACTAAAGCTGGTGACCCTGCCAAGCACAATATATACACATAAAACCTCTGCCAGAAGAAAGCTCAATGGCCATTTGAGAGAGCAAGGTAACACAAGTTAAAATACATGCATGACCACAATGTCCACCTAGAACCATGAAGGAAATTGGTAAAAGGATGTTTTGAGTGCAGATTCTCTTCCCCAAACAGTGCTCTGTAATCTCACTGTTCTCCATTATTAGCTGCAATGACTGAAAAAAGCTAAACTCATACAGTCCTAGCTCAAAGGTATTTCATTTGTGCTGAAGCATTAATCAAATCACATACAAATTTTGCTTCCACACTTTCTGGGTTCACAGATTGATCTTAAAGGGTTAAAACACAAATGATGCTGTAAGGCCTGCTATGTGATATGTGCTTACAAACACATACAAATCAAGAGAGACAGAAAGAAAAGAGGCAAGAAAAACAACAAGAAGGCAAATACCTCCCCTCCAGCAAGCCCTCCTGGACTGTTACTGGCCACCAGTCTGCCATCAGCAAAGCTACAGCAAATTTGACCTGAATTCCCTGCACTGAAATACAACCACCAAATCTACCATGTTATTATATGAACTATAAAAGAAACAGAATAATTCAGAAGCTATTAAAAATTCATGTTATAAATTCTGAGAGCAAGCCTTCACGATGTCCCTCATTTTAATAGTCCTTAAAATGCCTTTCAGTGGCAAGGTCTGCAGGAGAAGTGGAGGGGGGGAGAGGGAGTCTGGAATAACTTGGGTCAAGAAAATCAAGTTTCTCACCTCAGAAAAGACTCCTTGGAGGGGGCAGAATAGGATCTGAGCAACTTCCATGTGTAACATAGGAATGAAATGGATCTTTTCTATGTCTGCTGGCCTCTAAACACCTGTTTGTGAATTATTTACTCCCACGTTAATGTCAAGTTCTGCAATGGAGAATTCAAATAGCTCCCAGATAATGCATGCACCTTAATAAACTATTCCCCCCTCCTCTACATATGACAACTCTGTAACATTAACAGCCATGAAGAATGGAGGCAGTGACCATAAAGCCAGTTTCAAGAAAGTAACCTTTCCAGGTCTAAAGATGAGACATTAATGGGAATGGTGGTTCTGGGTTGATCATTGGACTTGCTGATCTTGGAAGCCTTTTCCAACCTTAATGATTCTAATGTATCTTTGACAGAGGATGATGTCTTCAACTGAATAAAATAATTTCATTCTCAGTCCCTTGCCAAGTAGGATGGCACACATCATTATACTTAGAATCATAGAATCAAACAGGTTGGAAGAGACTTCCAAGATCATCCAGTCCAACCTAGCACCCAGCTCTGTCCAATCAACCAGACCATGGCACTAAGTGCCTCCAGGGCACCTCCAGGGACGGCAACTCCACCACCTCCCTGGGCAGCCCATTCCAATGGCAATCACTCTCTCTGTGAACAACTTCCTTCTAACACCCAGCCTTCTTCTGAAGAGCACAATTATACAATGACAAGGGGCTGGACAAGATGGCCTTTGAGGATCCCTTCCGACCCAATGCAGTCTGTGAAAAGTAATTATCAGTGGTTTGGGACTTTCTGTGCCTGAAGTTTTCCTCCTGAGCTTCCCCCCAATTTTCTACAGCACAAACAAATCAGCCACCTTCTTCCTCTAGCAGCAACTGCCTCTGTTGATCTGTTCTGCAGCTAACAAAAACACGGTCACTTATTTCTTGGTAATGCCTATTTCATCCTGGATGTGCTCTTGTGCAACCTGCTCTAGGCAAACCTGTGTTAGCAGGGGAGATGTACTAGGGGATCTCCAGAGGTCCCTTCCAACCTCCGCTGGGAACAGATCTGTTCATCTGCCTGCTCACAAAGAGCTGGCCCTGGAATTTTCCTCCTGGAGCAGCTTCAACCCTCTCCCCTTTCCAAATGCCTGACAGAGCATTAGGGAAGAGGCCCCTTTCACCCCCCCCCCAACCCTGGAACTCTCAGGACCAGTTCAGGTCAGCACAACTTTAAAACTGTGTGCAGGTGATACAGAAATGTGACCTCCTAAAGCCTTCTTGGCCACAGCTGGGACTGCCATCCATTATTGCCAGAAAGCTTGTAATTGTGTCAACTTTTTGTTTCACTTACTATAAAAATGGCAAAGTCAAATTTCATGGTGGTGCTAATGGACACACGCAGTGTGCAGAGCACAGAGCTCAGAAGGGTTCTGCCAGAGGCAAAGCAGAAAACCCAACATCCCAAAAATCTTACTCAAAACACTGTATAGCTTATATTACTATTGAATCAAAGAGTGTTATTTTTACCAGTGGTCTAGAAGACCTTATTAAAATCACAGAATCACAAAATCACACACCATCACACAACTCATCAGGTTAGAAAAGACCTTCAAGGTCAAGTCCAACCTATCACCCAGCACCATCTAATCAACTAAACCACAGCACCAAGGGCCACATCCAGTCTCTTTCTAAACACTTCCAGAATCACAGAACTATTTCAGTTGGAAAAGACCTCTAAGATCCCCCAGGCCAACCACCAACCCAACACCACCATGGCCACTAAACCATGTCCTGAACTGTTACATCCACTGGTTTCTTGAACACCTCCAAGGATGATGGCTCCACCACTTCCCTGGGCAGCCTGTTCCAATGTCTGACCATTTGCAGGAAAGAATGTAGAACTTTTTCCTAATTTCCAAGCTAACCCTCCCCTGGCACAATTTTAGGCCATTTCATCTCATTCTATTGCCTGATACTGGGCAGAAGAGACCAATCCACACCTCACTGCAACCTCCTTTGAAGAAGTTGCAGAGAGCTAGAAAGTCTCCTCTCAGCCTCCTCTTCCCCAGACTAAACAACCTCAGTTCCCTCAGCTGCTCCTCACCAGCCCTGTTCTCCAGACTCTTCCCCAGCCTTTTGCTCTTCTCTGGACACACTCCAGCACCTCAATGTCTTTGTTGCAGCAAGGGGCCAAACCTGAACCAGTCTATCAGTTGGACTGCAGCAACTGAGGGGTTCTGCTAATTTCTGAAAAAAATAATCACCATTGATGAGAGAATAAAAAAGCTTCCCTGGAGACAGAAATGATGCAGTGGCAGTCTGCAGGGACAGGGTACCTGGGGGTGATTTGCTTAGCACAAACATCAGGTGCAGCTGGCTTTGTCCAGCACTGGGCCTTTTCATTTGCAAGCTAAGAGTAAGACATCAAGCCAAGGTCTGCCTCTGCAGTTTATGTTACACAGAAGGCTTTTTTTTTTTTTCAAGTTGCATAATTCTTAGTGAATTTTAATTTTAGACAAATGAAGAATTCAAAGAACAGTTCATTAAACCCTCAGAAGCAATCTTTTATTCTCTTATTTTCTGGGGTGGGGGGGGGGGGGGGGGAGGGATGGGGAAGTGCTGATTCCATTTGCAGAATAGCAATTAGGAGAAAGGATAAATCAATAGGTTTGCATTTATCAATTACTGTTACTCACCAAGCAGAAGACTGGGAACTTTGATAACGAATCTTCAATTCCTTCAGCCCTTAATTACAACTCATTAACTTTTCATTAACTTCAAGCTCAGTCAAAAGCAAAAGCAAGTCTTTGATGGTACCAGGGCTGGCAGCACGCCGTGGTAGATACTAGATACAGTCTTTGCTTTGTGGAATTATTTGTGTTTAGTCACTTATGCCACTACTGTATTGTAGCAACTCATCAGCAGTGATAAATTCAGCTCCTTAATGCATTAAAAAATATCTAAAGGTTGAGTGGCAGGAGACTGGAGCCAGACTCTTCTCAGTGGTGTCCATTAACAGGACAAGGGGCAATGGACTCAGAGTGGAACACAGAAGGTTCTGTGTAAACATAAGGAAAAACATCTTAATTTAGAGGGAGTGACAGAGCCCTGGAGCTGCCTGCCAGGAGAGGCTGTGGAGTTTTCTTCTCTGGAAGCTGAGAGAGCTGGGAGTGTTCAGCCTGCAGAAGAGGAGGCTCAGGGTAGACCTCATTGCTCTCTACAACTACCTGAAAGAAGGCTGTAGCCAGGTGGGGTTGGTCTCTTCTCCTAGGCAAGCAGTGACAGAACAAGAGGACACAGTCTTGAGCTATGCCAGGAGAGGTTTACGCCAAATGTTTGCAAAAATTCTTCAAAGAGTGATTGGTATTGGAACAGGCTGCCCAAGGAGGAGGTGGAATCACCATCCCTGGAAGTCTTTTAAACAAGACTGGATGCGGCACTTAGTGTCATGGTTTAGTTATTTAGGAGGTGTTGGGCGAGAGGTTGGACTCGATCTCAAAGTTCTTTTCCACCATGCTTAATTTAACTGTGGCACTCAAAACCTGCCTAGGTGCTGTCCTGTGCAAGCTGCTCTGAGCAAACCTGTGTCAGCAGTGGGCTTGCATTAAATGATCCAACCCAAACCATTCTGTGATTCTTTACCTCTTTGGCCCAGCACCTAACTCCTGTCTGTGTTCAATGAGAGCCTTAGCCAGAGTGCCTCCCAGTTGAGTGAATCACACTTTTAGAAAGCACAACTATGATACAAACCACATCTAAAGTTAGGCTGTACTTAAACTAAGTTTACATGACAGCATTTTTATGTTTTCTGAAAGCAGATTTTCCATTATTCATGGGTTTATCTGAATGCATTGCATATTAAACTCATTTCAAAAAGATTTTTAAATGAGACCTTTACTATTTGAGGAAAGATTCCTATTACACAACTACTCCTAGACTCAGACCAGATACCAAATGACAAACAGTTCTGTGTGTTGGTGGCTTTCACATTGCTGGTGAATGAGTTAGGGTTTTAAGGTGGTAATGTGATCTGGACTATTCCAATGTCCTTGTTTTATGCATGAGTTTGAGAGAAAGGAAAAAAAATGCTACTGGGAACAACAGAGTGGTCACCCAGAATATGTAAAATGTATAGTTAATGTTTTGCTTAAAATGAAACTCAAGCATATTAAATTAGCTGCAGTTGCTGCACTGTGTGGATATTTTGTTCCACAGAACAACAAGAAAAGTTCTTTTTCAATCTACAAGTACTTTAGGATCGGGGTTTTCCTCTGACATGAGGCAGCTTAAAATCCTTAATATTTTTTGTTTCCTCTGCAAAAAGGGCTCCTCCTCACAAAGCAAGGACAGTCAGGAGGGCAAAAGGCTCCTGCAAACTGCTTTCTGCGCTATCAGTTTGCCAACTGCTTTCTGTGCCATCAGGGAAGCAGCAGACCACCACATCTGGTGAGTCCATCCACTTCTTGTTACTTCATACGCACTCTTTCCTTGGTTATCAGGTGACAAGGGATTGGCAATAAAAGCCCCCTGCAAGGTTAGCATCACAACTTCTGGCAGAAATATCACCACTGTGCCATAAGGATAAACTGCAGCAAGACTGAGCTCCTACAGGCTGTCCCTAGGATTATGTTTCCCCACCAAACAGCTGTCTTCAACCACAAAGGCCACGCTTCCTTTTCCAGCATTATTAATCTTAGGGAAAATAGTCACTTTGCTAGGCATTTGACATAGTCCACATGGCTGCTCAGCAACATCTTACATGGATGGTCCTTTAAAGCCTTTTTTTTCCCTCCACAGTAAATGTCATAATGGGAAGGTTGGAGAAGCAGCCTGAGCCAAACTAGGCATGGTATAGTTGATTAGATGGTGTTAGGAAATAGGTTGGACTTGATGACCTCAAGGGTCTTTTCCAAGCTGGTTAATTCTGTGATTCTTTGACTCCAGCACTCTGCTGAAAGGCTGATGAGGAAAAGCTGAGGGAGCTGGGGCTCTTCAATTTGGAGAAGAGGAGCCTGAGGGGTGACCTCATTCATGTTTATAAGGATGTGAAGGGCAGTGTCAAGAGGATGGAGCCAGGCACTGCTCACTGATGTCCAACGATAGGACAAGGAGCAATGGGTGCAGGCTGGAGCAGAGGAGGTTCCATGTGAACACAAGGAGAAGTTTTTTCACTGTGAGGGTCACAAAACACCGGAAAGTGCTGCCTAGAGAGGCTGTGGAGTCTCCTTCACTGGACACATTCAAAACCTGCCTGGATGCATTCCTGTGGGACCTGTTCTAGGTGATCCTGCCCTGGCAGGGGAGTTGAACTTGATGATATTTCGGGGTCCCTTTGAACCCCTAACATTCTGTGATTCTGTGAAAAAGGGGCTGAACACAAGCTATCAGCTTCTTGTTCCCCTGACTGCACAGCTCACATAGGGCTCTGGCCCATGGTGCTGTGGTGGAGGAGTCACAACATGGTGTCTTGGCTTTAGAGGTCTTTTCCAACCAAAAGCAATTCTATGATTGTGTAAGTGCTGTGTTTTTACTTGGTACAACTAGCTCAAACTGATGGTCTGCCACATCTCCTGATGGCTCTGAAAGTGTCTTGTAAAAAAATCAGGACATCCCCTGCTATTTCTTATCTTTCTCTATGGAGTGCAAGAAAATCAAAGATAATGACAAAGAAGCCATAAATCACTTAAAGGTGTCTGTGTGGTCTGTTATCTTCATCAGGAGCTTCACACAATGTTCTCCTCACTAACAAAAATTGCAGCTCATGTTTAGTCCCAAAATGAAACCAAATTCTGATCTAACAGCCCCACCACAGCCATGAAGTCAAAATAAAGGCTTTCTTCCCAGCCTCCACAGCTCCACTTCACTTCAAAAGATACTTGTCCTGAGCATGTGTGGAGCTGTTATCCTGAGTCTCAGGAGTACATCCATGAGCCACTGCCCAGGACACTCTCCTCCAGGATGGCTCAGGCATGCATTGTGCCTGCTTTTGTACCACATGAGTCAGTGGCTAGGATACCTCCTCAGTTTGTTTGGCTGGGTTTTAAGGAAGAAGGATGAAAAGCTGACACAGGTCAAGACACCGTGGGTTTGCAAAGTCATGGCCATTTTCTAAACTAACTGAACAGGATCTGGGTGACAGAACTCTGGAACAGGCTGCCCAAGGGGGTTGTGGAGTCTCTCTCTCTGGAGCTATTCAAAACCTGCCTGGATGCTTTTTTGTGTGATCTGGTATAGGTCATCCTGCCCTGGGGGGTGTTGGACTAGGTGATTTTTCGAGGTCACTTACAATTCCTAACATAGGGTGATCCTGTGAAACAGTCAGGAGAACAGATGGAAGTGTTCTCCCCTCTGCACAGCTCTTCATGCTAAGCAGATTTACAACGGTGCCAAGAAAACAGTTAGTAAAAGCTACAGTGCTTCATGAACTGTTGAGACAGCCTCAGCTCTTCTTCAGATGACTGCTAGCATGAAAGAAGGCTTATTAAGCTCCTGATTTACAGAATTAGATGATCTTGAGTACAATCTGATCTGAAGCCCATATCAGAACTACCTCAGCTATTCTCGCTAGGGCTGACTCGGGTCACTCTTCAAATAAATCAACTTAAAATCCATTTAAAATCACAAGTTAAATATACCTCATGTTATGTTGGCTGAAAAGGCTGCTACCCGATTTTCAAGACACTTAAGCTCGGTGTAAAACAAACATTCAGAATCCAAAATAGAACCCTCAAAAATATGTTTTAGGAACAACTGAAAACATTCAGTAGAAAAGCACTTCCAGCCTTCCTGCTTTCCCTCTCCATATTCTCCTTAGAAAACAGCAGCTCTTGCCAGTACAATTGTTCCTGCCGAGTTGTTGCCACTGGTCCCACCTCAGGGTTGCAAACTGCTCCTATTCCCACACTCAAACTTCACACCAGCAGAGGTCTCTCACGAAGGGGCTGGCCTGTTTCTGTGGTCTCTTTCACAGACAACAACCACTTTGTACGTGTTGCTTTGGGATCAAATAGGTGGAATGGAGCCCAGCTTGATGCCGGTCAGCAGTCTCTGTGATTTAAAGTCAGTTAAAATAACCCCAAGCCAAACTGACAAAGGGTCATGGTAGCACCAGCTGCATGAGCACATGAGCTGATGTTACAGCACCCAGACCACAAAAGAATCAAAGGCATAAAATACAGCCTGATGGCCAAGGTGATGTGGTGGAATACAACTGCAGATACTAAGCCCTCTCTCAGCACAACAGTGATGCCCATTGAAAGACTGTGTTAAATAATAAGATCTTCAAAATGTGGGCAGCCCTGTCCCTGAGCTAGCTGGATCTCAGTCTCCCCACTAACAGTCCGACTCCATCCAGCCTCCTTTGATTCCCTTTTCCCCCGTTTCACTTGACAGAGACTGGAGACAATCACAGACACCCACAGATCCTACCGATAACAAGCAGCCGCTGGGGCCCCTCCAGAGAGATTTGGCTAATTAACCCTTTCCCTGCTCATCAGCCCCAAGGCTCATGCACTCTGTCACAGACACTCAGGGTAGATTTAAAGAGTTGCTTAACACTCAGCTCCCAGTGACCTCAAAGGAATCTGCAAATACTTCTTGTTTCTGACAGGCCATGTATTTAGATTGATAAACACAAGCCTGTAAGATGGGAACGAGAGGGGGGAGAAAAAAGGGAGTTTCTCTTTTCATTTCAGGTAAAAAGAATGAAAATCATTCAGCATTCATTGGTGCTGCGTTTAGCTACTTCAAATTTCAGCTGAAGCACTCATTAAAGTGATCCATGCCACCTTATCTTTCCCACCCAGACAGCTCCTTTAGTATCTGCCTTTAGATCTTTGCCTCTTTAACAATTGTTTGCATTCAAACTAATTTTGTATGCAGTATCTGCTTTCCATCAGGTGACTTACTGAGTCTAGTTTTGTCCTACCTGTACAAGGGACATTTTTTTCCCCTTTTGTAGAACCTGCTGCTCAAGAAATGACTGAAGACAAGCATGCAGAATAAAACCCCAAACACCAACCCCAAAGCTTCAGCTGAACAGTGAGGTACATTTAACTGCATGAAATAACCCAAGACAGGCAAAATAAATTCCATTTCTACAGAAAATATTATGCTGTTGCAATGCCATTGACAGGTGATTTTTGACTGGTTTGGGTTTGTTTTAAAGAACATGAAATAATTTGTTTTAAACGTGGGGGTTGCAGACAATGCTTAGCTAAATGCTACTTCAGGGCCAGAGCAGCATTTACGATGCTGAGTGTGTGCAGAATAGGATAGGCTCAGCTACAAACTAATGATTAAACAATTAATTCATTTCTATGTGATCTGCTTTAGGTGATCCTCCTCTGGCAGAGCAGTTGGACTTGATGGCCAATGTGCCCTTGTGACCAAGAGAGCCAATGGCATCCTGGGTTGCATCAGGAAAAGTGTGGCCAGCAGGGCTAAGGAGGTTCTTCTCTCCCTCTACTCTGCCCTGGGGAGACCACACCTGTGTCCAGTTTTGAGTTGCCCAGTTCAAGAGAGACAGGGACCTGCTGGAGAGAGTCCAGCAGAGAGCCACGAGGATGACTGAGGGATTTGAGCATCTCCCCTGTGGAGAGAGATTGAGAGCCCTGGGGCTGTTTAGTCGGAAGAAGGGAAGGCTGAGAGAGGATCACATCAATATATACAACTATCTGAAGAGTGGGTGTCAAGTGCCTGGGGCCAATCTCTTTTCAGTGGTCAGCAGCAGTAAGACGAGGAGCAACAGCTACAAACTGAAACATAGAAGGTTTCACCTCAACATGAGGACTTCTTTTCAGTGAGGGTGACAGAGTCCTGGAACAGGCAGCCCAGAGAGGTTGTGGAGTCTCCTTCTCTGGAGTCTTTCCAAATCCACCTGGATGCATTCCTCTGTGAACTACCTTAGGGGATCCTGCCTTGTCAGGGAGGTTGGGCTGGATGATCTCTGGAGGTCCCTTCCAACCTCCATGATTTTCAGAGGTCCCTTCCAGCCCCTACCATTTTGTCAATTCCAAATAAGATGACTGAATTTACTAAATGTCTGTGAGCAGCACAGAACTGCCACTACCTAAAGCCTGTGTGATATTCTGCAGTCATCTGCAGTCACAATGTGATGTCCCAAAGTCATCTCAGAGGTACAGGAAAATACAAAGTTACTCAGTAATGTCCTTCTCTCTATCAGGATGTTAATGGAGTGTGAACTACATCAAACGAGCACAAGGAGGAACATTTGCTGCAAATTTTACTCAACAGCAGTTCAAGTTATCATACGTCAGGAAATGAAAATAAGAGGTGAAGAGTACATATTTTATTATTTCAACAACCCTACTGTCCTAATGGAGTAAAAACCTCTCCTCATAAAAAGGCATTATGAGTCTGTGCTGACCAGACACTTTCTCCCCAGGAACGAACTGAGACACAGCTGAGACTACTTCAGGACCTACAAAATGAATTGCCAGTGGAAAACAACTAATATTCTTCTACTGTACTTCACACACTTGTTTTACAGCTCCTATTTTATAGCTCTGTCAGCATGTGAGACATTTTTTGTTCTATGACTTTGACCCCTACGGAAGTCGTCAGACTGTTTTTTGGTCCTCCTTTCATTATTTCCACAGCTACAACCTAGGTCTGTCCTGTCTTTCAGGAATACAGATTGAGAACTCTGGAGCTGCTTATCATCTGAGTTTTAAGCCTCATAATTTTAAGTCAACACTCTCCAGAAAGTAAAACCAGAGATAGTAATAAGGACCGTGTGTTCAGGTTTATCAGCTCACAATACAGCATGTGTTATGTGCAAGGGCTTTGGGGGTAGGATTGCTCAGCTTTCCCTTCCAACATGCTCAGTTTGTTGTTCAAAAGGCTGCTGGAAATATTTCTGCATTACAGGCAGTTGCTGAAATTTTTAAGTAAAACAAAACTCTCCCAGCTGTATAAATATTGTAGAAGTATATGTGTTACTCACACACATTTATTTGCTCTCGAGCAGCCTTTTGGACCACCAGAGGACTCCGAGTTTCTACAGCTCAGAGGCGTCAGAGCGGGTACAGAGAGGGGCAGTGAAGTTGGTGAGAGGACTGGAGAGGGCTGGCTGAGGGAGCTGGGGTTGTTCAGCCTTCAGAAGAGGCTGAGAGAGAACCTAATTGCTCTCTGCAACTCCCTGAAAAAAACGTGTACTGAAGCTAGTGTTAGCCTCTGCTGCCAAGCAGCTAACAACAGGACAAGAGGAAACGGCTTCAAGCTGTGACAGAGGAGGTTTAGATTGGATATTAGGATACATTTCTTTATGGAAAGAGTGCTCAGGCATTGGAATAGGCTGCCCTGGGAGGTGGTGCATTCACCATCCCTGGAGGTGTTCAGTAAACAAATAGATGTGGTACTGTGGGACATGGTCTAGCAGTAACAGAGGCATTGGCTAGAAGGCTGGACTTGATTTTAGGTGTCTCTTCTGATCTTAGCGATTCTGCAACTCTAGAGAAAGACCAACAGCCTTTCACATAGGGAGGAGAATTCAAGTTCAAGGATCCTTTTCCTAATCTGAGCCACCCAAACACATCTCACTCCTCCTTTCCTAACAAATATAAATAAGGTTGTCGTGGTCATAATATGAAAAGCTTAAATTAGGAACAACCATTAGGGAGGAGCCTTGCTGTTTGCATCAAAGCATATCAGTGGTTCTTTCCATAACAGAGAGAACTGAACATATTCCCATTGCTCCCATACAGCCTCCAATCCACACTGTAATGGACATGGTGTCAACTTTTCCCTTCTCCAAATCCCTTTTTGATTTCTCTCTTGTTTATCTTTCTTCCCTTTCCCATAATGAACCAAAACGCCTTGTGCACAAATAATCTGAACCTGGTGTTTCCTACTGCCCCTTCCCCCTCCCTCCTACCCCACTTCCCTTTGCCCAGGACATTCCCATTTCTCTTTGCAATCCCAGGTCTTCCTCTCCACCTGCAGCAGGTCCTGTTCAGCACAGCGCTGAAGAAATGCCTGTCCCCATGTGCAAAGCCTGTCTCTGTTTTACTTCTTTAAAGGGGAACTATATAAAAATCAGGCAAGTTAGCTACAAGGAAACCTAAGAAAACAATCAAAGGCTACATTAATTGTATGTGCCACAACACTCTTTAACTAAAAAGAACCTAAGAAAGGAATTAAAAGGCTAAAATAATTGCATGTGCTAAGACATTCAATGGCGATACTACATTAGATAGGTAGGGCTAAAAGTACAGCATGAGAGTGAAGATAACCCCAAACCTAAACAACAAAAGCAGTCTAAAAGGTCTCCCAGTTCTCCATCTCCAAGAGACAGGATGAGGAAGGGAGGAAAGAAGGTTGTAAGACAGGAAAAATATTCTTCTAAAGACAGACAATGTTCAAAAGGAAAACAGAACTCATGAGCAGGAATGAAAAAGCTTATAAAATATCGTCAGTAGTCAAATTCAGGGAGCAAGGCAAAGTCATTCTGTTTAATGGGCACTTTCAAGAAGACACAAAGTATTATGAAACAGAAAAGAAACAACAGAAAGCTTCCTGCTATAATAAAACACCACTTATTAAAAGCCCTTTCATCAAACCCCACCTAAAACAAATAGGAAAAAGTCCCAAATTGTTTAGATTGAAAAAAAAAACAACCAACCAAACCCAACCCCAAACCCAACCCCATTCACAGCAATAATTTGCAGTCTGTTCCACAAGCAACAAAGCAATATTCAGATAGAAAGAACACCGAGTGAAAAATGACGCAGTGCACAAAGGAGCAAAGACCGAAAAGCAAGCATTTAGTAACCTCTCCTAATCAGGCTTTAAGAGCTCTAGTATGTTGTGAAAGGTTTGAAATATGCACTGACCTACTTAGGGCATTCACAACCAATTGAATAAACCCCCCTCCCCACCAACCAACCAACCAACAATACAAAACAAAACCCCCAAAACTCATCAGCCTGAAGTCCAGGAGCAGCAAAGCTTCTGTTTAGTGCTGTGATCACTTTGGAAAGCACCTCTTCACCCTCCCACCCCCCACTGCTAATAATGAGCTAGGTTCCAAATTAAGCTTAAAGATCCTGTTTCTGCCATCTAAATAAATGTAATCGCCTTCAAGCCACAGAGTGCTGCGTTGCTAAAAGCTTACAGCAGCAGCCGGCAGCAGCAGGAGACGTGCGTCCCCTGGCTTGTCAGTCTCAGCACATCCCTGCCAGAAGCTGCTGCTGGGGAAGGGGTCACGCACAGGTACTCTCCAAATCTGAACGCAGTCCACATACCTCCAAGGGTTGAGTCATCTTGGCCTGAGTTACCAGCCACCCCAGAGATTCGAGGTGCAGGCTCTGTGCTGCACCTTGTGCTGTCCTTCTGTGACACCGTTCTGCCCTCCCCAGTAGCTTCTGGCAGGGTAGGGACACGTCCATCAGACCTGGCGCTCTGACCCCCACCCAACCAGGGTAAAGCAGGGACTATGGCACATGCAGGCAGCTCACAAAAGCAGCAAAGTCAATTTTGAGCTCTACTGATTTCTATATTTTGCCTTTAGGTCAGGCCTGCTCCTCTAAAAATAAGTTTCTAACCTCTACCAGGTGAAGGTTTCTAACTGCAGCACTTGAAAAGCACAGCCAATGAGTGTGTGATGCCCAAAGTCCTGATGGGAATGGACCCAAAGCCTTTCCAGCAACGTCAGAGAAGAAGTGTAGAGTGCAGCTGAAGGAAGAAATAGCCCTGATGTCCTGTGGGATAGAAACCCACTGGAGATTCTGAAATTAGAGAGGTAATAGAGGGAAATAACCACATCTCACCACCTTCTGCACTCAGAAATTAACACCTTCAAAAGCAGACACTGAAAGAAGCAGTTAGCAGAGTCAATATTTGGTCCTACAAAAATAAATAACACTTTGAAGGAGACAAAAATTACTGTGGCACTAACAAGACAGTAAACACTTCTGCAGTCTTCCGGCGTGGACAGTCATGAAGTGGTGGATTGAAGCACACAAAAGCTACCAACTGTGTGTTGCTATTCCTTTGGCTGGGAAAATACAACCACAGGGATTCACCCCCATGGCTTCAGCAGAAGGGGATGGGAGGTGGCTCTGCCAAGCTGGTTGCCTACAGGTGCAGGGGCTCAGAAGATGCCCAATTAAAACCAAGGAGATCATCCCCCAGAATGGCAGTATAGTGCAGCAGTGGATAGAAACACGTTATAGTGTGAGCTTAATATTAAGGTAAGAACCACAGAACAGTGGGTGTTGGAAGTGGCCTCTGAAGATCATCTAGTCCCAGCCTCCCTGCCAAAACAGGTTCACCCAGGGCAGGTTGTACAGGAATGTGTCCAGGTGAGTTTTGAAAGTCTCCAGAAGAGATTCCACAACCTCTTTGGGCAGCCTGCTCCAGGACTGCAGGACCTCCACAGCAAAGAGTTTTCACCTTAAGTTCCAGTGAAACCTCCTGTGCTCTACTTTGTACCTCTTGCCCCTTGCCCTGTCACTGGGCACCACTGAAAACAGCCCTAAACATGCTCCTAGCAGCACACTCCTGGTTAAACCTTTCCAGCCACAGCCTCATGTGCACACGTGAACACACAAACCCCACAAGCTGCTCTCACTGAACTGCTGTCAGCCACTGCCTCAAGAAGGCAGCTGGAGCCATGCTGAGAAACACAATCGAGTGCTGCTGCATGTGCACTTTGGGTCCTAAACCTCTCTCATGCAAAGCCTTTCCCTACTCTGTGCTTCAGTCACTGCAGCAGTTCAGGCAAATACCTACTGGCACGAGGCAGCAAGAGATGGAGCCAGCCAGGAATATCTCAGAGTATGTTAGAACCCAGCATTTGACAGGGCAAGGGGCAATGGGTGGAAGCTGAGGCATGGTGGGTTCCTTGAATGCTGAAGATTAACCACTTGCCCTGGTGATGCTATCCTTTGTATTCAACTGTAAATTATGGGGAAAGGACCAGGACCAAGGGACTGTCAAGGCCTTACAGAAGGTCAGTAGTGCTACTAAAAGCAGACCTTGCCTCTTGAACCTTTGTCCAAAACTTGCTTCATTAAAACCACCAGCTACTGAAGTGTGTCATTATGAGGGTCTTCTAACTGCAAATGGTTTTGCACACATTCAGAGAGTTTTCATTTCATCTCATCTGCCTTTCAATGGTTGAACAGAGAAGATGTCACCTTGGGCATAAGAGCAGTAAAATTATTTATGTGCAATGTTTTTCAGCTGCTTTTAAAATATTCTTCACGGGCTCTAACTAATGGTCCTTCAAATTTTTCCTCCCTTTCAAAATTCAAGTAGCAAAACAACTATAAATATGCATAAAATAGTAAGTCTGTCCTGTGAGACACTGAGCTCAGTGGTATAAGATAAACCCCACCAGTGTGACTCTGAAGTTGATCATAGAAACGAAAGCACTAAGGGAACAAAAAGTCCCACACCTTTTCCACTTAGAGGCAAATATGCAGCTTTCCTCATTTTAATCAAGCCTCAACTGAGCAGACCTAAGCAAAGTATCAATAACATAAAGTAGCTACCTTATGACTGAGGTGCTTCATTTGATAGAAGCTCTCCAGCTCCTTATTCAGGTATAATTAACTCATTTGCTTTTTAGCAAATGGTTTTGAGCCTCTAAACAAAGCAGACTAAAATGCCTGTATGGAAATATTGTGATAGGTTTTATTGAATTGAAACTAATTTCTCTTTCCATTTGCACACAGGCTCATCCAGGCAGCCACAGCCTGTCTCCCATTGCAAGAATGAAATGCTTGAATTTACTGCAGGTGATTCCTGGGCTGTATCAAAAGCTGTGTGGCCAGCAAATGGAAAAAGATGATTCTGCCACTCTGCTCTGCCCTGGAGAAATGTCACCTGGAGTATGTGGTCCAACGTGGGGGCACTCAACACAAAAAGAATGTGGACCTGATGGAGAGGGTCCAGAGCAAGCAAAAAAAAAAAAAAGATCAGAGAACTGGAACACTTCTGCAACAAAATCAGGCTGAGAGAGTTGGGGTTGTTGAGCCTGCAGAAGAGAAGGCTCTGGTGAAACCTCAGAGCAACCTTCCAGTACCTGGAAGGTCCTACAGGAAAGCTGGAGAGGGATTGAAGGGCTTGTAGTGACAGGACAAAGGGAAATGGTTTGAAATTGGAGCAGGGGAGATGTAAGTTGGTAACTACAAAGATGTTCTTGACTACAAGGGTGGTGGAACTCTGGCACAGGTTGCCCAGAGAAGTGATTGAGGCCCCACTCCTACAGACACTCAGTGTCAAACTTGATGGGGTTCTGAGCAACCTGATCTAGTTGGGGATGTCCCTGCTGACTGTTGGGAGGTTGGACTAGACAGCCTTTAATAGTCCATTCCAATTCAGTGCATTCTATGTCGGATGGGGCAAGGGAGCATCCTTGGGAAAACAGGAATGAAGTGCTGCAGCCAGAAGAAATAACCCTGACTGTAGTGCCCATGCCCGCAGAAGCCAGGGCAAAGGGCTGTAACAGGAGATGTCCTGGCAGCAGGAGCCTGGCTTTGAGCACTGGAGAGCAAGGCAGCCCCTAGGTCGGCTGCCACCCATCCCATAAGCTCAGGCACTTGAAATGAATGAGTTTCTCCTCTGGAAATGAAGCACATAGCCATTTCTTAACTACTCATCAAAGCAAGCAGGGGGTTGGCTTGACTTATAATTAGCAGCTCTTTGAAGCCTTTCTGAGCTTGGGAACATGAGAAACAAAACAGTGGCCCAAAAACTGCAGCTGATGCTGCCAAAACTATAGGAGCACTTGCATACCTTGTGCCATTAATCACATCTGCTGCCAGGCTCCTGTACCTTTGTAAGCCACATGCTGTACACACGTGCACACGCAGACCACGTCAAAAACAGCTCAGCCCTCAACTAACTAATTCACAGCCTCATGTCAAACCGAATTACACGAGCAACATAATGTTTAAAAAATGTAAATACATGTCCTTCACATTAGGAGGGGTGTTTTAAAACAGCTCCTCTGTCTTAGTCATTCTTCTCTACATTCAACCAGCAAACATTTTTATGTGCTCCAGGAACATTCTGTAATGCCAATTTAAATATTTTTTTCCTTGTTGACTCGGGTGAAAGACAGAAAGCACTGAAAAAAGGCCAAATGATATATACAGCAACTGCTGAGGTTTTACATCAGGCAGGAAATATAAATAAGGAAAGATAGCATAATTGTTAGGTCACAGCTGCCAATAACTCACAGCTCAAAATGGACTAACAGTTGGTGGAGGCTTGTTTTATGAGGTCTGTAGCCATCCATGAGAACTCTCACCTTTCTCCTACTGCACTGAGTTTCCAATCCTGCTTTCCAAGGAAAAAACTTTACAGCTCTCAGCAAAACCTATCCTGCCTTCTAGGAATTCTCTCAGAATTTTTATTTCCCAGGGTAACATTCAGAATACACAGAAGTCTACTATTTTTAACATTCAGTATTCCACTGCATTCAGCCTGGCTTTCTCCAGTGATTCCGTTTCTCTGGTTTCAGGTTTGATTTTCTTGTCCCAACACCATGAAGTGCCTACTTTCACTAAATGTTACACCCAGTCCTCGTCTCTATTTATTACAAATGGCATCCAGACATTTATTTGCCTGCTTGCTGCTCTTTTTTAAAGCACTTCACAGACAAGTAAATGTGACATACAGATTCAGCAAGTTTTCCAGTCACAGAATTGTTTCAGCTGGAAAAGACCTCCAAGATCACCAAGTTCAACTATGAATGGAAGATCACCATGAGTATTAAACCATGTCCCAAAGTGCCATGTCCACACGTTTCTTGAACGCCACGAGGGATGGTGACTCCACCTCCCTGGGCAGCTTGTTCCAATCTCTGACCACTCTTGCAGGAAACAAATTTTTCCTAATATCCAACCTCAACTTCCCTTAGTGCAACTTGAGGACACTTCCTCTCACACAGATAGAATCAGAATCACCTGGTTGTAAGAGACTTTAAGCTCATCCTGTCCAGCCATAACCCAACATCTCCCCATATGCAACTCTCAGACCACGTCCCTTAGCTTCTCATTTCGCCTCTTGAACTCCTCCACGGATGGTGACTCCACCACTTCCCTGGGTAGCCTGTTCCAGTGCGCAGTAATCCTTTGAGAGCAGAATTTTTTCCTAATATCCTATCTAAACCTCCCCTGGGGCAGCTTGAATCCATTTCTTCTCCCAGATATCAAATGACAGGGGAGAAGCAGAGTGATCCCCACCTCACTCCAACTTCCTTCCAGAGAGTTGTAGAGAGCAATGAGCTCTCTCCTCAGCCTCCTCCTCCTCTCCAGACAAGACACTCATTTTCATTCCTTTAAGACATATTATATCATCCCCCTTTTTTTTGTCTCAGGTGCCTATTTCCTGAAATGTGTTGAATGAAATACTACAATGGCAAGTGGCCCATAAAATTATCATATCATAGTATCATAGTATCATCAGGGTTGGAAGAGACCTCACAGATCAGCAAGTCCAACCCTTTACCACAGAGCTCAAGGCTAGACCATGGCACCAAGTGCCACATCCAACCTTGCCTTGAAGTGCCCCAGGGACGGCGACTCCACCACCTTCCCGGGCAGCCCATTCCAGTGTCCAATGACTCTCTCAGTGAAGAACTTTCTCCTCACCTCAAGCCTAAATCTCCCCTGGCACAGCCTAAGGCTGTGTCCTCTTGTTCTGGTGCTGGCCACCTGAGAGAAGAGAGCAACCTCCTCCTGGCCACAACCACCCCTCAGGTATTGAGATAACAGGGAACAGCTCTGAGGCTTGTGGTACTTCCTTCATTAAGTGTACAAATGAAGCCATTAATTGACACTAAGCTTTCAAGAAAGAAGGGGAGAGATCCATCGAGGAAGGAAATGAGAGCTTGCAACATCCAGATTCTGCCCCAGCATAAAGAAACCAATCAGAAACAAATCTGCAGTAGGGAGATGGAAAAAAAACCAACAACCAAACAACAAACCAAAAAGGTGCAAAGTCAGGGATAAGAATATATTTGCTGAACCACAACTGTGTTTCCTCCTTGACCTGGTCCAGGAGGGGAGACTGGAGAGCACAAGAAGCGAGATACAAATTCCTGTCATCGTTGTAGAGGTGTTGTGATATTTTATATTTCTTTAGCAAATAATCCTGATCTTATTTTAAGCCTTGGGCAGGAAAGAACTGCTCCAACAAGCACTTCTAAACACTGCTGCTGACAGCTGCTCTGTCCTAGAAGAATTTGGCACCTTTAGCTCTCCAGACAACTTTGCATCTTCATTTGACTTACTGAGGTCATCTTAACACCATTTGGTTTTGGATGTCCTTGATGCTGTCCCTGAGGGAAGGTGCATCCTGAAGAGAGCACTGTGTGAACCCTGCCACTTGCTGCTGTCTTCCACTGCAACACACTGAACCTAACAATCCAAGAACCCTCCCTTCCACAGAATCACAGACTGCAGTGGGTTTGAAGAGACTGCCCAAAGTCCAAGCCCTGTGCTGTGAACAGAGACATCTCAGAGAAGTATCATTTTCATCAAACAGTTTGTTTCCTCAGAGTAAAATCAGTCCCTCTTTGGTTACTGTGAAGCAGTATTGCCAGAAAATGGCTTCTTTCTGGGATCATGCATAAGGAGTCAATGGAGTGAGCTATGAGATTCCGCCCCTAAGCATGAGGCTGTGTATTTCCTAAGCCCCTGCACCATCCCACTTTTGATTTTTTGATTCAGATGGGCTAAGCTGCTTTGAGCTCTGTCAAATTACAGGCACACCATTGGGGAGGCAACAGGATATGGCTGTAGGTGACCTACAACTCAGCATCCACATGAGAGGAAGCTCTTTGGATCAGTAAACCAACATAATGGAATCATTAAGTTGGAAAAGGCCTCTAAAGATCATTGAGTCCAACTGCCAATCCAACACCACCATGCTCCTTAAACTATGTCCCAGAGTACCATGCCTGCATGCTTTTACACGCCCCAAGAGATGGTGACTCCATTTCTCTGGGCAGCCTGTTCCAGTGCCTGGCAATATACTTGTTCCCACACAGCCACAACACAGCTCTAGATCACAGAATCACAGGACCATTAAGGTTGGCAGAGACCTTTAAGACCAAGTCCAAGCTTTCCTTGGAAAGTGGTGGTCCTTGGAGATGTTTTAAAAAAGACTGGATGAGGCACTTAGTGCCATGGTCTAGTTGATTGAACAGGGCTGAGAGATAGGTTGGACTGGATGAGCTTGGAGGTCTCTTCCAGCTGGTTGATTCTTAATTCACAATCCCACTGCTACTGCTTAAGCTACACTAAATCACACCCCTCAGCACCACAGCCGCATGTCTTTCAACTCTCTCCAGGGATGGCGACTCCAGCATCTCCCTGGGCAGCCTGTGCCAAAGCCTGATTTGAAGAACACATAAATTAAAAAAAAATGAAATTGCAGTAACAGGGTTTTTTGCTCTTCAAATTGCCCATTTTGAGAACTTCTCCATGGCAACTTGCTCTTCTCCTCTCAGTCAAAATGATCCATCATGTCTCAATTCAGCAGATGTTTCCTCTTACTCTTTTCTCTAAGATTCATTATTTATTCCACATTAATGTGTACTGCATCGCATCTGCCATCTGTTAACCTAGGTACAGAAAATGTCAAAATGCATTCATACTCATCTGCAACGTCCCTCAGAACTTACTGCTGCTCCTAGCCAAGCTCAGCCACCTTTTAGGGATAAATCCTGGAGCCACTGTGAGGGCTGGAGAAGCCCTACCCAAGCAAGCAATCAAACACACTCCCACCAGCCCCAAGGACGACTCATCGTTACTATGGGCTCCAAACCTGCCCACTAAGGACAGCGGTGCTTTCATGCTCACCTTCACCATTTCTCAGCCAAAGTGAAACAGAGGAGCAGAGCTGTGAGCAGCACTCACATGTGTCACAATCCCCAATACAACAGGAATGTGATGTGAGCAGCGTTCATGTCCAGGTGGGCAGCACACCTCAACGTTTCTAACCTAATTTAAAAGCCTCTCATGTCCTGACTGGTCCAGAGTTGGAGTCTCGTAAACCTGAAGTGAGATAAAGCAATGGGCTTGTGCTCTGAGAATTATGGAATGTGAAATACAGAGGCAGTCCTGGCAGCAGAGAATGGCACAGAAAGGCTCTCCTGCTCATTTCCAAATACCCTAATCGCTTAATTAGTAAAGCACTTAATTTAGATGAGGTGGGTTGAAATTCTCTCAGGAAAAGAAAAGCATCCCACCACAATTTCACTTCCAGTGAAAGCATTTTAATCACTGCATTCATGAAGTGACATTTAGGATAACCCAGCCTCCTCTGCATTCCCCATGAGAGACTCAAACGTGTAAATGCCAGAGGATCATCTCACCACCAGCTAACTTCACTTCTGACTCCCCCAGAAGGCTTCTCTGCATTTCACAGAATCATGGAATTGTTTCAGTTGGAAAATTGAGTCCAACCACTCTCTAATTCCACCAAGACTGTGCTAAACCAAGTCCCCCAGCACCACATCTCTACCTCTTTTCAATGCCTCCGGGGATGAGGATTCAGCCACCCCCCTGGGGAGCCTGTTCGAGTGGTTGAGAACCCTTTCAGAGATGAAATTGCTTCTAATCTCCATCCCAAACCTTCCCTAATGCAATCTGAGGCCATTTCCTTGAGATTTCAACAGCTGCATCTCTGTTGCACAGCCAGGACATCAGGGTGATTGCAACAATTCCTCTTTCTGGACTTCGGAGGAGGGAAGGGCAAGGAGTCACACACATGACACATCCACACTGCATTTTTTATAGGTGTCAGGGAGACAACCACACTGATGGAGAGCTTTCAGCATTTCCTAGCAATCATCACCCAACTCACCAACATTATTAATGAGCTTCTCCTGCAGCTGGATCACCAAGTCCAGCTGATCACAGTATCACAGTATCATCAGGGTTGGAAGTGACCTCACAGATCATCAAGTCCAACCCTTAGATCATCAAGTCCAACCCCTGATATCCCTACTCTACAAGGTGCACTCTAAACCATGTCTTCAAGCACCACATCCAAGTGACTTTTAAACATACCCAGGGTTAGTGACTCCACCACCTCCCTGGGCAGCACATTCACATGCCTGACCATTATTGCTGGGAAAAAAATATTCCTAACATCCAGTCTAAACCTACTCAGTGGCATCTTGAGACCATTCCCTCCTGTTATATCACTAATTATCTGTGAGAAGAGACCAGCAGCAGCCTCTCCACAACCTCCTTTCAGGTAGCTGTAGACAGCCATGAGGTCTCCCCTCAGCCTCCTTTGTTTCACACTAACCATCTCCAGCATTCTCAGTAGCTTCTCATAAGATTTACTTTCCAGGCCCTTGCCCAGCTTCCTTGACCTCCTCTGCACTGGCTCCAGCACCTCCACATCCCTCTTGTAATGAGATGCCCAAGACTGAACACTATACTGGAGATGAGGCCTCACCAGAGCACAAGAGAGATCTCTGCATTACACCAAAGGATCAGGGCTCGAAGCAAATTCCAGATGTTACCCTACCACTTTTCATGAGACTCTCTCTACATACACAATTAAAGCAGAGCTCAAATTCACAAAACAAAGACCAACGGAAAGAGATGGCACTAAATAAATCTTAGTTTAAGAGGAAGACCATTGTCATTAAAGGCCAGAACTGACATAAGTGCTGAAATATATCTATTCATGGGAGACATAAGGCTTATCTCCTAAGCAATTTGGGCATAAAAATCTGTGTAAAGACAGGTAAGAGAGAGAAATGTCAATCTGTAGAATCTTCTATTGTCAGCCACAGCACTTTGTCTCTTTCCAAAGAGAACCCGGGCAGAAGTCCGCTTCTATCTATCAACCCTCCAGAAGAATCTATTAACCAGTGGGGTGAAGACAAGCCCCTGCATTTCTTTTCTTCCTATTCACTGAAGGCTCCATTTAATTGAAGATGCCTTGGATAAAAGTAGAAGTTGGAAGTTTGTCGTTGAAATTAAACTACATTTCAGCTATGAACCACAAAGAAGGGATGATTAAATTAGCTCTTAATTTCAAGCCATGCTAGAAACCTCTTCACATTATCAGAAAATGAGCATGCTGGAGAAGCTGTTGCTTTTCACTGACTAATATTGTCTGCAATTTTATAAACCTGAGTCTCTAGAGAAGTTGAACTTCACCTCGCTCTTTCTCACTAAATGAACATTCAATCTGCCATTTTACTTGGGTATCTGAATTCGTCTATCTGCACTTTTGCACCCTTCAGCTAAAAGTAATCATTAAAAAGAAACATGGAACAGGTTCTTCACTATGAGAGTGGTGGAACACTGGAAGAGGTTGCTCAAGGAGGTGTTTGGGGCCCCATCCCTGGGGATATTCAAGGTGAAGCTCGACAGGGCTATGGGCAACCTGATTTAGTTGAGGATGTCCCTGCTGAGTGCAGCAGGAGTTGGACCAGAGTTGGGCAACGAAGCTGGTGAAGAGCCTAGAGAATAAATCTTATGAAGAGCAACTGAGGGAGCTGGGCATGGTTAGTCTGAGAAAGAGGAGGCTGAGGGAAGACCTCATGGCTGTTCACAAGGTTCTTTCAGGTAGTTGCAGAGAAGCTGCTGCTGGTTTCTTCTCACAGGTAATTTGAGACAGAACAAAGGGAAATGGCCTCAAGCTGAGACTGGGGAGGTATAGATTGGACATTAGGAAAACGTTTTTCATGGAGACAGTGGTCAGGGACTGGAATGAGCTGCCCAGGGAAGTGGTGGAGTCACCAACTCTGGATGTGTTTAAGGGTTGTTTGGATGTGGTGCTTAGGTTTAAGGTGAGTCTTGTGGAGTAGGGTTATAGACTGGACTTGGTGATCCTGAGGGTCTCTTTCAACCCAGATGTTTCTGTGGTTCTATGACTTTTGGAAGTTCCTTCCAACCCAGACCATTCTCTGATTCCATGATTCTATGTTAGTCCCAAGAGAGAAGCCACCCAATTGTCCCCAGCTGTCCTCCTCCCTGATGTGGCTGGGGGTGGAAGGCAGATATGTATTTAGTATCTGGGTTCATGGAAAGAAAGAAAAAGGATCAGAGCAAGATTGCCTCTCAAAACATCCAGGAGTGTTTGCTCAGAGCTGTCTAGCCCAAAACAGCACAAAGGTTTCTTTATCTAAGACGCATAATGAGTTCTAACAAACCTACCCACCCTACGTTTCATCTCAGCAGACATCTTTCTGGCATAAAGCCTTCAAGCCTCTCATTCCTTGACTCACCAAAAGCAAACCCTGCCAAAGAATTACACTTAAAGACTAACATGATTTGTCTTGGTGAAACATTTAGAGACTACTTCTAAAAGCCTTCAGATGGAAGCAGAACTCTCTCCACCTCTCAACAGAGCAAACAACCCTCAAACTCTGTTCAAAGAATTAGAACCAACCTTAAAAAATTATTTATTCACTGTTTCAATAGTTTCTACAACTCCAATTGTATTAGTAATAGAAAGACATTTGAGAGAAGCTTCATAGAAGTTGGAAGTGTTTGTTGAGCTAGAAAGTGAAGAAAAAATTACTTGCTGACAGCCCCACAGTTCATCCAAGGAGCTCAGGCTTCAGAGAGCCTCTTTAGAATCACAGAATTGCTTTGGTTGGAAAAGCCCTTTAAGATCATCCAGTCCAAGCACCCTCTAACTCTACCAAATCTGGTGCTAAACCATGTCCCTCAGCATCACATCTCAGTGTTTTTTAAATCCTTCCTTTACTCATCCAAAATGCAGAAACACAAAAAAGTTTTTCAGAGGCCCTTGCAGAACATGAAATATCTGATTTAAACGGCCAACTGCCTTCTAAATGAACAGCAAATAGACAGAAATATTTTTTGGAGGAGGAAACTGTGGCTTTGAGGCACAAGATAAATCAAGGCACAGGCATACCCAAGAGCTGGAGGGAGATCTGAGTACAAGTTATGGCAGACAAGTCTATGCAGAGTCAGCAGGAGGTTTTCCCAGACATTTCAAAGACCAGAACTGATCATTCTCCAGGTTGGAGCTCTTGAATACATGACCCATTTAAAGCTGGACTCATGTTCCATAAAGGTTTCAGCAACCTTACCGTGTTGCAATGCCAGTGAGCTCCAAGGCAAGCCCAGAGGTCAGCCTGCACTGCTATGACCAACCTGAAAAGCAAAGCCAGAGGCCAGACCTGGGCTCTCCTTCAACCTCTGTCATCAGAAAAAGAGAGTCAAGCACAAAGGATGCAGGTCCAGCCTCCTAAGATGAGGAAAGGCCCCAAAGTTACATGGTGAGAGAATCTACCATGAGATGAACTCAGAATGTAACCTCCTCATCTAGGTGGGCAAGAAAGCAGTACTGCAGCACCATCAGCAACCGCGGAGCAGTCATGGTTGAACACTGTCCAGAAATAACCACTTGTTAGTTAGAAAAAGTAATTCCCTTCCTCCTGGAAAGTGGCAACTGCTTTCCTCTGCTTTAGGAGCAGGAAGGTAGCCAAGATAAAACTGTGTTAATGGAGTAACAGAACATTCAGGGTTTAACTGCTACACTAGGAAGCATAAAAGGTTCCTAAAGCAGCTTTATCTCTGCTGCACTCCTGTATAATCACACACTCCTGCTCTGCCTCTTGCAAGTAACCTGATGCAGGGTAGGTTGGGCTGCTATTTGGACTGCTGAGCACACACAGAGGCCATAAAACAGGCATGCAGGGAACCTGACCCAATTTTGCTGTGGGACACCTAACTTCAATGCTCTTTGAATTGATTGTTATGATTTTTAACTGTGTAACCTTAGAGTTGCCTCCATACAACTGCCTGCACTGAAATATGTGGTCATTTTACACAGCTTTACATGTCTTCTTGTAAACATCATCATTTTTATCATTCCTCAGGCAACCCATCCCTCCCAGCCTTCAAGCATCAACATCTTGCAGGGAGCACTCTTTCTGACAGGCTGCTTTGTTCCTTGTTCGGATTTCTCATCACATGAGCGTTTAGCCCCAAGGCACCTTCTCAGCCACGTATCCATTTACTTACGGTCTGCAAGAACTTGGAAAAGCCTTGGCTGGAATGCAAGGAAACACAGCACTTGTTTCATCTAAGTTCAAGGGAGGAAAAGAGAACTCACTCCTTTCTTTAGTCCTGATCTGCAATGCAAGCCAAACATTTCAAATGGGCCAAGACCAGAGTTGCCTCAGTGTTTAAGAGGGACAGGGATCTGCTGGAGAGGGTCCAGTGGAGGGCTAGGAGGATGATTAGGGGACTGGAGGACATGGCTTATGAGGAGAGGCTGAGGGACCTGGGGCTGCTTAGTCTGGAGAAAAGAAGACTTAGAAAGGATTTGATAAATGTATCTGAAGGCTGCCAGGAGGGGGGAGGACAGGCTCTGCTCACTGCTCCCTGGGATAGGGCAAGGAGCAATGGGTGTAAGTTGCAGCAAAAGAGGTTCTGCCTCAACACATGGGGGAACTTCTTTACTGTAAGGGTCACTGGCACAGGCTCCCCAAGGAGGTTGTGGAGTCTCCTTCTCTGGAGCCTTTCAAGGCCTGTCTGGATGTGCTGCTGTGTGATCTGTGTTAGATAGTACTGTCACACTTCGGCAGGGGGGTTGGATGTGATGATCTCTTTGGGTCCCTTCCAACCCCTAATATCCTATGATTCCCAGCTCACTTCATTCCCCCACTACAGAAATCACTCAGGAAATATGCTGCAGCCCATCCTCTACCATCTCTTGAGTCACAACCACAGCCAGCTACAAATACTTTGACTTGCCTCATCATCTTCATGAAAATAAAGTTACTTCTCAGCTACAGAGATACCAGTGGGAAAAGGAGCAGTGATAGGACATGGGGCAGTGGGCACAAAACAGAACACACAGGAGGTTTCACTTGGTGATAAGTAAAAATATCTTCACTGTGAGGGTGCTGGAGCACCAGACCAGAATTTCCAGAGAGGAAACAGAGAGGGACAGAGATCTGCTGGAGAGAGTCCAATGGAGAGCTAGAAGAATGACTGGGGGAACTTGAATCCTATGAAGAAAGACTGAGAGATCTATGGCTCTTTAGTCTTGAGAAGAGAAGGCTAAAAGAAGATCTGATCAGCATCTACAAATATCTGAGGAATGGGTGTCAAGATGAAGGTGCCAGGCTCTTTTTGGTGGTGCCCAGGCATAGGACAGGGAGCAAGGAGTACAAGCTGGAACACAGGAGGCTCCACCTCAACATGAGACACTTCTTTTTTTGTGAGGGTGCTGAAGCCCTGGAGCAGGCTGCTCAGAGAGGTTGTGGAGTCTCCTTCTCTGGAGGCTTTCCAAACCCTCTGGGATGCATTCCTGTGTGGCCTGCCCTAGGTGATGCTGCTTTGGCAGTGGGGTTGGACTTGATGATCTCCAGAGATTCCTCCCAACCCTGAATATTCTGTGATGCTGTGATCTATTAGAAATGTAACTTTTTATCCTGTGCAGCTCTAATCATAGGTGATCATCTATGATCATAGGTATGATACAACCCTTTTGAACGTGTGACATTAAAGCAACTCTGGTCTAAGCCCATTTGAAACGTTTGACACACGTTGTAAATCAGGACTAAAGAAAGGAGTGAGTTCTGCACCAGTCTGTGATTCTATAGAGATGGCTGGATGCAGGCCTGGGAGCCAAGGGAAGATGCTGCAGGCCTGCCAAATGATGGCTCTTCTCTTTTTTTTTTTTTCTTAACAGCAGAGGCTCTAGAGACCACCTCAAAGTGAATCAGAGGCACTGACTGGATCTAGGCTGTCTAGCTGGTTTTCCTCCAAGCTTTATAGCTCGTTTAGCTTGTTTTGTCCACATGCAATCATTACTTATTTATTATATAGAGACTGTCAAATAAGGGCCTTTCTGGATTCAAAAGAAAAAGGGGTTTGTGCTGCTGACTGACCTACATTTCCATAAATAAAGTTTCTCTTCCTTTTAAGTGGGTTGTGGTTGGAGGAAATATCCACAAAGTGTATTGTGTTTGGGGAAATAAATTCAAGTGATTCTCTATTTCAATACAACTGGCATTTATCCCTCCCCCCCTAAAGTTGTTTTCACACAGGCACTTTAGCATTTCCAACTTAGTTCAAATGTGGAGGCCACGATTTGCTGAGGAATCCTCTTCATAATTTGAAAGTCAGGAATCTAACAGATCTGAGGAGAAAACAATGATTGATATAATTTAGGGTACCTAAAAACAGGCTACAGAAGGGTCAGCAAAGCAGGATGTTAGCAAACAGCCAAAGGAACAGAGCTTGAGCTGCTGATCCAGGATGCTGCCCATGCTTCTACTGCACTCCTTGGACAGGAACAACCTCACCATCCATGGACACAGAATCACAAAACATTAGAGGTTGGGAGGGACCTCCAGAGATCATCAATTCCAACCTCCCTGCCAAAGCAAGATCACCCACGGTAGTCCACACAGGAACACATCCAAGTGGCGTTTCAAAGTCTCCAGAGGAGGAAACTCCACAACTACTCTGGGTAGCCTGCTCCAGAGCTCTGTCACCCTCACTGTAAAGAAGTTCCTCCTCACATTGAGGTGAAGCCTTCGCTGTTCCAGTTTGTAGCTGTTGCTCCTTGTCTTACTCCTGGTGACTACCCAAAAAAGACTGCTGGTGACTGCCTAAAAGAGACTGGCCCCAACCACTTGACACCTACTCCTCAGATATTTGTACACATTGATCAGATCTTCTCTCATCCTTCTCTTCTCCAGACTAAACAGTGCCAGGGCTCTCTCTCCCTAAGGGAGATACTCAAGTCCCCCAATTGTCCTTGTGGCTTTCTGCTGGATTCTTTCCAGTAGGTCCTTGTCTCTCCTGAACTGGGCAGATCAAAATTGGACATGGTGCCCTGGTACTCCCGAGGGATCTTTTGCCAACAAAGTTAGCAGTTCTTGGCCTGTGATGTTAAAATTATCCCTGTCCTGAAATGAATGATTTAATTCTTTGGCTTTTTGAAATGCAGAAGCAGGAGATTTGCTCTTAATTAGCTATCTTCAGAACTAAGTGAGTTTGTCAAAAGGGTAACTCAGTAGATGTTCTTTTTGAAAGCATCAAGACAGAAATTTAGACTATTACTTTAATAATCCTGTTTATGGAACTCTGGCACAGGCTTTGCAAAGTGGATTGGTTTTATTCTCTGGTTTACTGACATTTTATGTTTCTAAGTACTAGAACATTTGTTAAACATAATTCACACAGGAACACATCCAAGAGGGTTTTGAAAGTCTCCAGAGAAGGAGACTCCACAACCTCTCTGTGCAGCCTGCTCCAGTGCTGTCACCCTCACAGTGAAAAGGTTTTTCCCAAGTATCATTTCAAAATCTGATGCCTCAGCCAATTCTTTTAGTCTGCTGAAAGGGTTTCACAGTCAGAACAGTCATTTCACAGCAGGTAATGCTACCCTCATCTAACAAATTATTTTCTACTGCACACAAAATCACCAAATAAATAACTTTGAATGGTTTCACTACACTCATCCTTGGTTGTTGAACAAGCATTTCTTCCTTTCTTTGATGTTGGTTTTAATATCTGTGGGCATCAGTGCAAGAAAATGAGAAGCATCTGCAGAGCAGAAGCATCCGCTCTTTGCTGCTTCTCTTTCTGACTTCTCTCAATTTAAAGCAAATCTGCCAGCTCCACTCACCCCTTTACTTGTCATGACCTGGGCAAGAAAGGCTGAGTGAGCCTGCCCTCGTATGACAACCAAGTAGTTAGCAACAGGAAAATGCAATTCAACCTCCTGGACACCCTCAGCATACACTGATGTCAACAGAGGACGAGACAGAACTGTCTGCGTGCAGTTCAGGTGATGTCCATTTGTCAGTGCAGATACTCCCTACAGAAAATCCCTTTTACCCAACCTGCTATTTTCCCTTTTCCCTTTCTTCCCACACATAGATATGACAACACCTCCAAGGGCAAGACAAAAAACAAAACCCCTGATAGCCACAGGGGAAGCCAGGAATATCCACAATGCATCTTATGTCACAATTCCTTACATGAGGAAAACAGAAAGAGCAAAGACCTTAAAAATCACAGTGTTGTTTCCACTGGAAAAGACCTCTAAGGTCATCACCATGGCTGTTAAACCATGTCCCCAAGTGCCATGTCCACAGGTTTCTTCAACATCTCCAGGGATGGTGACTCCACCACGCCCCTGGGCAGCCTGTTCCAATTCCTGACTACTCTTGCAGTCATGACATTTCTCCTGACCTCCAACCTAAACCTCCCCTGGCACAATTTTAAGGCCACTTCCCCTCCTTAAATCATCTGATACTAGGGAGAAGAGACCAACCCCCACCTCACTCCAACCTCCTTTCGGGGAGTTGTAGAGAGCAATGAGGTTGCCCTCTATGGCTCAGACTCCTCTTCTCCATACTAAACCATCCCAGTTCCCTCAGCTGCTCCACATGGGGCCTGTTCTCCAGACCTTTGTCTGGACATGCTCCAGCAACTCCACATTTTAAGATGTAGTTAACACCAGCTTCAGTACAGAGTTATGTCAGTTTTCCATGAGAAAACATGAGAGTGATGACCAGTCACCTGCTGATGACACAGTGGAAGCCACAAAGTCACCACATGCCAAGGGCTCCCCTGGGAGCCTAGAGGTAGCAAAAAGACAAAGTGTCATGGAAATAAAACACAAAGGTGACACTTCACTTGTAGGACAGACATAATTCACTCATTATCCAGAACTACCTAATCTTCTAGGCACTAAAACTCCATAGGTGACTCTTGATTTATGTCCCCTGGTCATTAACCTGAATTACCCCCACATATGCTTATGGTAGGTAGGCGTAGAATCATAGAATCAACCAGGTTGGAAGAGACCTCCAAGATCATCCAATTCAACCTAGCACCCAGCCCTATCCAGTCAACTAGACCACAGCACTAAGTGCCTCAGCCAGGCTTTGCTTCAACACCTCCAGGGACAGCGACTCCACCACCTCCCTGGGCAGCCCATTCCAATACCAATCACTCTCTCTGTGAAGAACTTCCTCCTAGGAAGTTTCATGGGAACAGAAGGAGGATTTTTTTTCCCGTGAGGGTGACAGAACACTGGAACAGGCTGCTCAGGAGGGCTGTGGAGTCTCCCTCTCTGGAGAAATTCAAAACCCACTTGGACACATTCTTGTGTGATCTGGTGGAGGTGATCCTGCTCTGGAAATGGGGTTGGGCTGGATGAGCTTTCAAGGTCCTTTCCAGCCCCTGACATTCTGTGATTTCTCTTTTTTAAGTGCCATGTTTTGCAACATCAAGTCACCAAGATGAGCTGGTATCTGTGCTCCAATTAAGTCATTAATAACATGAACTAGATATCAACCTAGTCATGAAGTCCTTTCTGAAATTTAAGAGTACTTCAAGAATAAAGAGCATTAATCTTCGTGGAATGTGCCTCTATGTACTATGTTAACACATCTTTAACAGTTGCATCAGGAGTCTTTACTGAATTCTGCTGGTGCAAAGATATTAATTGTATGGCTTTTAAATATAGAAATTCTATAGACCCAGACACAGATAGAAACAGAGCTACAGGTTTACAGCCTCAGCCTTTCAAGCATTCACAGAACCATAAATTTGTGTCAGCTTTAAAAGACCTCAAAGATCATTAAATCCAACTGCCAACCTAAGACTTTCATGGCCATGAAGCCATGTCCCCAAGTGCAATGCCCACATGTTTCTCGGACACCCCCAGGGATGGTGATTCCACCACCTCCCTGGGCAGCCTGTTTCAATCCTTGGCCACTCTTTACTGAAGATTTTTTTCCTAATTGCCAACCTAAATTCCTTCTGGCACCATTTCAGGAAATGCTGATGTGTGCTTAAAAAAAAGTTAACCCCCACGACTTTATTTACAAGCAAGTTCTAATCTTTTGCGTTGCAAATAAAAGAGCAAATAAACAACTAACAGAGGGTTGGTTTTTTTTTTCAAAAGAATGGTCAGCTCGTAGGAACAAAAACGTGAGAATCCCTAAAGCCCAAAATAAGAGACTGGATTAGACCTTCTGAATGACCCAAGGGTTTGCTTAAGGAACAGAGAAATAATGACACTTAACAATGTCTGTAGTATTTTACTGGTGCCCAAAAAGTCTGAGGAAAGAAAATCCCATGCAAGGAAGAACACAACAGGTTGGATCCCTCTCATTTCTCTCTCTCCCAAAACCCCACATCCACACTCACTGACTGATTACTTCCTAATCTCTTCCTCATATCCAGAAGGAAAACCTGCAGATAGGAAGCTTACTGCAGTCAGGTTAAGCAGAGGATCTCACACTTGGAAGAGTATTTCCTCCAGAGAAGAAACTCAGCCAATTCCTCTCCTCACCTCCTTTTTATTGCCAACAACCTCTTTTATACTCTTGTTTGGATACTTTTCTTCAATGCTTTCCTTATGCCCTCCAGACTGTGATCAAAGGCACTGCTGTATTCTCTTTGTAGGCAGGAGTCAATGCTCCTCTCTGCTGCTGACAGCACTAAGGCTGTCTCTGCAGTGCTGAGGAGGCAGCAGGAAGGTTGAGGAGAAAGAAGAAAACCTACTGTTACTAAAAAAGGCTGAAAACAACACACGGTTTAGACACCACTGCTGGGTTTTCCCTTAGCCTCATCATACTTACTTGTACAAGTCATAGAACCAACAAGGTTGGAAAAGACTAAGATCAAGTCCAACCACCACCCAACCCCACCATGCCCACTACAATGCGTCTCAGAGTGCCACATCTATACATTTTCTGAACTCCTTCAGGGACGGTGACTCCACCATCTGCCTGGGCAGCCTGCTCCAATGCCTGACCACTCTTGCAGGAAAGGAATTTTTTCTTATGTCCAATCTAGACATCCCCTGCTGCAACTCGAGGACGTTTCCTCTCATCCTCTCACTTGTTACTTAGGAGGAGAAACCAACCTCCACCTCAGTCCAACCTCTTCAAAACACTGAAAAAAGCAATGAGTTTTTCATCCTCCTTTTCTCCAGACTAAACAACTCCAGTTCCCTTTGCTGCTCTTCATAAGATTTGTGCTCTAGACCCTCCACAATGCTTTGGTATTTCAACAATGCTGTCGCCAGGTCACTTCTGAAGATCTTCTTAAGTCTAGGACAGTGCAAACAATTTATTCATTTTTAAGGAACTGTTTCTTTTCTGCATGCATCTGTGCTGGTTTAAGGCTAATTGGAATGTTCTAATAAGAGAAATTAGACCATTGGTTGTAAAAAGAAAATAATTGTAGAATCTGTATCATTCATTGGTTTGCTAAAAGGGATAAAAAGCCAAAGTACAAACATCTGCACGCAGATTTTTAAACACAGTCTTAGAGGAGGTTGATTTTTGCTGCTGCTTGCTGTGCCTTTGCCTGCTGGCATACAGCAACTCCCTAACCTCACCCTTGGAGCTGCTCGGTGCTACCGGAGCTCAGCTCAAGAGGAGGCAGCTTGGCAAAGCAGTCTGCCTGGCTCTGAAACTAGGGTAGCTCCCCAGCGAGAGCAGAAAAGAACAAAGGAGCCTGTAATGCCAGAAGAGGACTACAAGGAAATACAGGAAGGAGTTTATTCTTGTTTGGGAAAAAAAATAAGAAGAAAGATTTCCTACATTTCCTCTCCAAACCCTGAATTAACATCATGAAGCAGTTTCTTTGTTGCAGTGGAGCAGACCCCAAGAGATGCACACAATTCACTATCTTGTACACCAAAAGAAACCCAACCCCAAATACACACAACTTACAAATGCTACTTTGTGCCTCTTTTGGAAGCAGAAAAGCAGCAAGTAGTGCTACCAATTAGACTTTCAAAAGAGCATAAATAACTCATGTGTCCAAACTCCATCAAGTTTCAAGGAAGTTAACTGCATCAACTCCTCTTGAGGCTCTTCTAGCTCACACAAGTTAACTTACTGGAGGTTAGACAAATAATTAAGACAAATGAGGGCTGGAGTCAGAAATACTCAGGAAAACCTGAAGTTGTTAACATATTTAAGCTCTACTTTCAGATACTGAAAACAAATCAGTGCTGAAGTGCAGAGCTGATGTGTAAACTCTGCATTCAGGGTACTCACATGTCAGGGCTTTGGCAGGCAGAAGGTTCACCAGAATGCTGCTGGTGGCTGCATCACCTATTAACCAGATTCATGTGAGAATCAGAAACCATCCAGTGAGATGCAAAGTTCCTGAGACTGCATTTTGTCTTTTTTCCTCAGCCAAAGAGGATGAACAACTCTGTAAAAACCTGTTGGTGCTCCTCCTGTTTCTACCAGCACCGTTAGGACTTTGCAAATGAAGACTCAGTCTGTAAAGATTTAATCTCCGCTGGGCATTTGCTTTATTCCCCTGACTGTTCTTACAAAGCAGACACAGTGAAAGTGACTGCTGACTCCTCTGTCTGGGCATTAGCATCCAGGCACCAGCCACCAGGTCAACAGACACAAGTTATGCACCAACAAACTATTGTGCCATTTCCAGCATGAGGCCACTTAAACTGCATCTGCTAATCCTGCGGTTTTGCATGCCCGACTGAGACAAAGCAGGCAAGGCTGCACCTAAATACCCCCTTTCCCTTTAGATATAAAAGGGACTTTCCCCATCTAACCCCAGGGATTGGAGTCTGTTGTGCAGCTTCATTTTACGCTGTCTTGTTTTCCCACTGAGAAAATCAGTGCTCACAATGTGCCAAATGCACTTCTCTCATGTGTTGAGTACCAGAGAGATTAAACAAACCAGAATGATCAAAAAATTCTCTCATCCCCATTGAAAAATAGGGCTTCCAGGGCTGCACAGAAAGCAGAGCTGGTGAAGGGAACTTCCCCTGGACATTCTTGACAGCTAGGATATATTAAGCTTTTTAAATTATGAAAGCCTGCAGGCACCCTGCAGCCAATCCATGGCTGCCTCCATACCTCACAGGTCATACCCTTAAAAGCCATCACAGAAGCCAGTAACTTCTCAATGAAGATATTCCAAATATACAATAAAAATGAAAGATTGTGGAATGGCATCCAAAATGCTCCTTGTCCTCAGGGAGGCAAGGTCAGCATGGGCCTTTTCCTCTCTGAACACACTGTGCCTTCATAACTCTCATTTATGTAGAGGAGATGAAATCCATCGCTTACTGAATTTAAAACCCACATTTCTTCTTAAGAGAAAACAGAAGCAGAGGAGAGACAGAAAAAGGTCTGAATGGCAAGTGATAAAGGCATTCATAGATCACAATATATGCAGGGTTTGTTATTAAAATGCTCAGAGATTAAGAATTGAAATGACCTCTTACACTGTGGACATCAATCAGGTGCCCAAATTCAGTTTCCATGCTCACCAAGCCCTAGCTTCCCTAGGACTGCCGTCACATTCCGAGGACATCCATAGTCACCCAAAGCACTGCAGTGGAGTTAGCTCTAGGGGCTATCTCCAGCTGTCTGTAGAGGGCATCATCAACATCTTCCTCTTGGTCTGGTGGTCTATAGTAGACCTCTATAACAATTTAATCTCCTTTTCCACATCCTCTAATTCTTACCCACAAGCTTTCAAGCTGTTCTGCCCTCTGCCTTGGACAGAACTCAGCACATTTCAGTTGCTCTCACACATAGAGGGCAACTCCCCCACCTCGTCTGTCTGGTCTATCCTTCCTGAACAGTACAGAGCCATCCATGGCAACATTCCAGTCGTGGGAGCTGTCCCACCATGTTTCAGTGATGGCAATTGTAGTCATTCAGCATAAAATATTCCAGGTATGATCTCTCTAGGGCAGAGTAGAAGGGGAGAAGAACCTCTCTTGCCCTGCTGGACACATTTTTCTTGATGCACCTCAGGATACCATTGGCCCTTTTGGCCATAAGGGCACACTGCTGGCCCATGAAGAACTCACTGTGCACTAGGACTCCAAGGCCTTTCCCCATGGAGCTGCTTTCCAGCAGGACACCTCCTAGTCTGTAGGGGTGCCTTGCCACCTGCATTCCAGCATGCTTTTGCATGGTTGTCCTACTTTCAAAACATTTCAGTTTTCCCTGAAACTTCTCCATAATCAGAGCTATGCCTCCACCCCTGTACATTTCCAGGTGACTTTGTGCCTTCCAAACCATTATTTTTGTTAACCTCTTGTCTATGCTTGCAGAAGTCTATCACTTAACAAGTTGTTTATTAATGAGAGGTCATTCAGGCTGATTAGTTAAAATAAAAATTAACAGTCCAGTTTAATTACATCAAACAGAAGAACTGAAGTGACCTGAATGCCTCTAAAATATTCCGGGGGCTCATACATACAGTGTAAGTAAATGCATAACCCCCTTCATATTGGTATGTAAACTCTGTGCACACTGAATCACATTGATTTTAAGGTAACAGAATTATTACTTGTGATAAGAAATAAATTCTTTACAGTAGGGGTGAAGAGACACTGGAAAAGGTTGCCCAGGGAGGTTGTGGATGCCCTCTCTCTGGAGGTGTTCAAGGCCAGGTTGGACAAGCCCTTGAGCAACTTGGATAAGTGGAAAGTGTCCCTGCCCATGGCAGAGGGGTTGCAACTAGATCATTAAGGCCGCTTCCAACCCAAACCATTCTGTCATTTATTAGTATCAACAGAATGATTGGCATTGTCTAAACACAGATAGACAATCTCATCCTCAAAAGCAGACACACAGTGACCAACAAAAAGGAAACAACATATGGGAAAAAAAAAAGAGATAACTAAGCAAGGATGATGAGAAGTCATTACATGTCATCACTATGAAGCACTTTGATACTGCACAAATTCTCTTTAGCACCTAACAGTAGACTGGTACAGGAGCTGCCCTTTGATTATGAAGATGAGGTCCCTTTTTCCCCCTATACTGAGACAACAGCTGTTGGAAACATCTGGAGGAAAACTGTTCAGACACACCAGAGACCTAACATAAGGAAAAGCAAGATCCCAAACCACAAGAGCTGCATGGTTTAAAGCATCAGTGTCCAATGGTATTAACATCACCTAGGTGCCTCCACTAATGGATTATCATGGCACTGTCCAAGTGTTCCTCAGTCTTTGCTGCTGAAAAGTTGTCCTTAAATTACAGATACTTACTGCTGTGCAGAAAACCTGCTCGAGAAGCCAAAGAAATGAGATTGTTTCAGTCTGCTTGGAGGTTTTAAGACCCCCAGATGAAAGGACTCAAAACACAGCATCTTGGTGCCTATCTTTTAGCATTAGCTTTATCTCTCTGGACAAAAAGCAAGAGGGTGAGGGATGGAAGAAAATCTCAAAATACAAAACCAGAGGCAGGAGACAATATTTCAAATACAGATTCCCCAAATCACCACAGCCCAAACACACCAAAGTAGTTGAGAAATCCAGATCCTAGGGACTAGGAGAGGCTGGTGCTCACGTTTTGGAGGCATAAGATTGAGGGGGTTTGTATACATACCCATGGCATACTTATGTACAGCTACATATACACACATTGTACAACTGCTCACAGTTGCACAGTGGCCAAATATGAACTTCAAGTAGGTTATTTTAAACTGGAACACTACGCATGGCTGCAGACACCAGGAAAGTCTTCAGCCTACCTGGGTCAATATGTGCAGCCAATAGGTGAGTGTTTATTACTTATACATCAAAGCTGCTTAGGCTCCCTACACTTCCAGACAGGATTTTTAGAACAAGTGTGCTAGGAGGAAGCGTTGGACTCCTCCCATGCCCAGTGAAGATGAGTGAGCACAATGTCAGCAGGCTCCTGTACATTTGCTGTGCAGCAATATACAGACTAGAGAGGACAAGGAAGAGGGGCTGAAAACCGCAGGCTCAAAGCCATGTGGAAAAAGCAGATGTGAGCCACTTGTGATGAACAGAAGATTAGAAAGAAGCTGCTCAAGACTGTACTAATTACTGCTATGGTAGAGTGGAGGGTCTCAGAACTGCCACTCACAGCTCACTTTCCTGAGCAGCTTTCCAGTAGCAATCACCATTTAGTGGTATACCTAGAAAAAATCATGTACTCATTTTGGAAAAATCTGGGCTTAAAAGTTGTTTTTAAAATGCTTCATTTAAAATGCCCAAGAAATTCACTGAAAGTGGGCAATTGAACTCCCTTTGGAGCCAATTCCAATCTAGATTCCATGCTCTTCTACCTGAAATATTATAAATGTTATAAAGGCCAGATATCACAGACTCACAGAAGGTTAGGGGCTGCAAGGGACCTCAAAACCTCATCCAAGTCCAACTCCCCTGCCAGAGCAGGATCACCTAGACCAGACCACACATGAATGCATGCAGGCAGGTTTTGAGTATCTCCAGAGAGAGATACTCCAGACCCACCCTGGGCAGCCTGTTCCAGTGTTCTGTCACCCTCACAGGGAAAAAATTCCTCCTCATGTTTCCATGGAACTTCCTATGCCTCAGCTTCCACCCAGAGCCCCTTGTCCTGCCACTGGGCATCACCTAGCAGAGCCTGGCTCCAGCCTCCTAGCACTCACCCTTTACATCTTGACAAATATTCATGAGGTCACCCCTCAGGCTCCTCTTCTCCAAGCAGCAGAGCCCCAGCTCCCTCAGACACTCCTCGTAAGAGAGACATTCCATTCCCTTAATATTACCTGCCCTTTGCTTGGCTGATGGCTCCCTCTCACTGGTGCACATCAGACCCAACTGCATTATTTACACTCCTTGGTATGAATCAAAGGCCCAAACGTCTTCTCTAACAGAGATAAAAGAACGGAGCACAGACATGATCCATCACCCCAGTGAAACACAATAAAGCTCCAAGCCCAGGCAGGACATCTGTCTGCTGTGCTGCAACACAAAGTTTCCAAAGCCTTCAGTCTTTGAAGACTGATGTGGTAATTCCATTTGATGAAAAGGTCCCTATTTAATTTTTTACATGGCATTACAAAGTGAACTCATCGTTCAGTTTTGGTTTCTAAAGGTTTCATCAGCAAGCATCTGAATCAGCAAAACAAGCAGGAGGGTTTCTCTACATCAGTATCAGGAGGGTTCCTTCTTTCTTTTGCATAACATTTAATAAGGGCCACATTTACGAGTCCCCTTTGTGGATTTCGGTCTCTGCAGAATTCAGACCAGAAGTGAGGTAGAAACTGAGAAAGGTTTACATGCAAAAGATGAGCCATTCAAAAGATTCCCAAGTATTTTTCTTTCTCACTAGGGAAACCACTGCATGGGCAGAACATCAAGCTAGGCAACACCTAATGTGACCCCCACCTTCTCCATCTGCAATGCATGGCTGGCACAAAGGCGCTTACAAAAGCTTCAAAGGCTGTGAGAGGCAGCAAGCACATTAGGGGACATCCCGTTTTCACACTCCTATGAGGACAGGAAGGGGGAAGAGAGAATGGCAACACAGATTGTCACTCCACACTGCAAACAGATTACAAAAAGGTGTTTCTTTAGAGTTTGAGTGCTACTTGGGAAGTGAGCATTACTTGGGATGACTCCTTTTGTTGTCCAACTGCTTAACGGGATGCCTCCTTTAATTATCATATGCCAAATAGATCTTAGAGATCGTTTCAAACCTTAACAGTTTATAATTCCATGATTTGGGTCATTTTAAGGGAAAAAAGATTAAATATTCTGTATCATTTTGTAGTTTTTCTTCGGGGCACATTGCACAGATATCTCCAGTTGTGCTGAGACCACAGAATCACAGAAATATTCAGGTTGGAAAAGCCTTTCAGGATCACTAAGTCCAACTGATATCCCTACTCTACAACGTTCACCCTTAAACCATATCCACAAGCACCACATCCAAATGAGTTTTAAACACATCCAGATTGATGATTCTATCATCTCCCTGGGCAGCACATTCCAATGCCTGACCACTCTTGCTGGGGAAAAACATTTCCCAATGTCCAGTCTAAACCTACCCAGTCACAGCATGAGGCTATTCCCTCTTGTTCTATCATTAATTAGCTGTGAGAAGAGACCAGCACCAAGCTTGAGATACAAGCTTCAGCTCAGGAAGCCTAACATATTCCTCCTTCCATGTCAAAAGCGATTAGGAAACACTGAGCACAAGCATGCTCACCCAAGGGGTTCTCAGCTCCTGCTCAGTGCCAGCCTGTCTCCCAGAGCTGTGCAACCCAGGCCAGGAGCCATGTGCATGGTATAACAGTCTGCTTTAATGTGGTGGCACCAGGACATTTTCTGTTGAGCCTATACAAATACAGCCTGGAAGAGCAGTAGCATGAGGAAAAACCTCTTTACTGTGAGAGTGCTAGAGCCCTGGAGCAGCAAGCTAACCAGAGAGGTTGTGGAGCCTCCTTCTCTGGAGACTTTCAAGTCTCATCTGGATGTGCTCCTCTATGACCTGCCCTATGGCACCCTGCTTTGGCAAGGGAACTGGACCTGGTGATCTCTGGAGATCCCTTCCAACTCCCACCATTCTGTGATTCTAAGTTCAAGCTGTTGTTCTAAAATTACTACTTATTTCTGTTTGTTTTTTTTCCACATTTAAGTTTAAAATTAGCTTCTAGTTAAATCTGACAGTGTTCCCTAGACACAACACAGTCCTCTGGAAATATGCTTCCTGAAAAATGTGCATCTGAAAAATGCTTATATTTAGAAGCTTAAAAAATGATAAATAAATGTACAATTATTAACCATGCCAAAAGAAGGAATGATTTAGAACAGTATTGGACTGCATGAAAAAAACTCCTAAGTCTGCTGCTGTTGGTTTACACTTCGAGCATGATGCACACCCTTTCTGCTCCACCAAGGAGCCTGAAGGGCACCAGATCTGTTAGGGACTAGAGAAGCTGACAAGTGAGCTCATTTTTGCTGAGCAGAAGCGCTCCTGCTTGCTCTCTCTGCTACCCTCTAGTGAACCAGCAAAAGCAAATCGTTAGGTTCAAGTGCCGCGGCTTAAGGGCAACGTTCATTGACTGTTTTCTGGTTTCAGACTGAAGTACAGACCTCTGTCAGTACCACCGATGGAAATTATCTTTTTCTGACTTTGCCCTTCCATAATGTGAGATCTTTAAAGACTACAAACTGCATTATAAAGCAAACAAACCAACCATGGAGGGCTACAAGGAGCAGGAGCTCTGCCTTATGATAATAATAATAATAATAAACGTTTATAAATATCTGAGAGCTGGGGGTCAGGAGAGGGGGGACAGGCTCTGCTCACTTGATAGGACAAGGAGCAATGGATGGAAGCTGCAGCACAGGAGGTTCCACCTCAACACAAGGGGGAACTCCTGTACTGTAAGGGTCCCAGAGCACTGGAAGAGGCTCCCCAGAAAGGTTGTGGAGCCTCCTCTGAAGACTTTCCAGCCCTGTCTGGATGTGCTCCTGTGTGACCTGTACTAGATTCTATGGTCTTACTCTGGCAGGGCAGTTGAACTCAAAAACTCCCAGAGGTCCCTTCCAATCCATGACATACTGTGAACATTTTTATTGAAGGGGTGATTGAACTCATTAACTAGTTAATAAGGAGAACATTGAAATGTTGGAGCAATTCCAGAGGAGGCCACAAAGATGACCACAGGGCTGGAGCACCTCTCTTGTGGGGACAGGCTGAGAGAGTTGGAGCTGCTCAGCCTGGATAAGAGAAGGCTCTGAGTAGCCTTCCAGTACCTGAAGGAGGCTACAGGTGAGCTGGTGAGGGACCTTTTACAGGGGCCTGTAGTGACAAAATGAGGGGGAGTGGACTGAAGCTGTAAGAGGGGAGATTTAGACTGAATATTAAGAAGAAATTCATTACAGTGAGGGTGGAAAGACATTGGAATGGGTTGCCCATGTACCCTTCCAGCAGGTTCAAGGTCAGGACCTTGAGCAACCTGGTCCAGTTGTCTAGAAGGCATCCCTGCCCATGGCAGGTGGGGTGGTACCTTCCAACTCAAACTTCAGGTCTGTCCCTGTCTCTCTCAGGGCCTTCCTCTTTTTCCCCTCAGTGACACACACTGTTTAGCAGTTTAAAGCATTTGGGGTTTGAAACTGCAACTTGCTTTGAGACAAAGAAATGAGTGCTTCACTCTAACAACTTAAGAAAAGCAACATGCAGGACTTGTGAAGGTTACCACAGTATTACTGTTTGCTGTTCCTCCACACCACTTCTAGCTCTTTCTGAGGATTAAGCAGATGGCAAACAGAAGCTCTTGCCAGTGTAACTCACCATCTGGCTAATAGATGCATTTTTCCATAGGCTCATTAGCATGCTTGTTCCATCCCAAATCCTCCATAACAGTTTCATCTCTGTCTGTATCAGCTTCATAACCCAGTTAATAAATGCTAAACACATACATGAAGCTGCAGTTCTTGTGGAATATAATCACAGCTTTCAACTAACCCAAAACACCAGAAGTGGGACCAGACCCAAGTCTTCTCAGCATCAGCTGCATTTGCTCATCGACTCCACTTTCTGATTATTATTATTTCATTCTGCTTGAACAGTTGCCTTTAATTTACCACCGGTTCACTGTTTGTCAGACAAACACTCTGTAAGAGTTTTTAAAGATTAATCTTTATAATATTTGCTTTACTTAGAGGGAAAGGTAAATAACAAAAAAAAAAATGCATTAAAACTTCAGCTTGAGGTACAGCTTGGCTGACTTTGCCAATTATAATTACCCTGAGATGCCTAAAAGCAAGAAGAATGACAGGGCTAATTTTAGGCTATTCAATAGCATTGGAACATCTCATCAAGAGGAGGGTTTTTTTTCCCCTCCTTGACCAGTCCTCTCACCATTTAATAATACTGGTCAGAAACCTCAAAATTTGGGCTAAGCTCAGTAAATTACTGTTCAGAATCGACAGTGTCACAGCAGCTTAATGGAGAAATAAACACAATGACAAACAAAAATACACCCAGGCCAAACTGAAAATGGGATTCAGCAACAGTCAAGTGGAAGTCATAGAATCATAGAATCAACCAGGTTGGAAGAGACCTCCAAGATCATCGAGTCCAACCTAGCACCCAGCCCTATCCAATCAACTAGACCATGGCACTGAGTGCCTCATCCAGTCTTTTCTTGAACACCCCCAGGGACGGTGGTCAAGAACACCAGTACTGTGCACTGGGTTAAGTAAGGATACACAAGTGTCTCTCAGATGTTTGTGAATCATCCATTTTGATTGAAAATGGGAAATGCCCCAAGGAAGTAAAAAAAATCTGCTAATGGTCACTGGTATGTGATCCTCAAATCACAGGCTGGGCTGGAAAGGACCTGTAAGGGTCATCTGCAATTTTAATGTAATTTGAAGTAGTGATGTGTGTAAAACTGTTAAAGGAAATCTTGGGGGGCAGTCATCAGAAGTAGTTGACTGAAGGCTGACCAGGAAGAGGATGCTTCAGCTGCACAAGCACCACATGCTCTATGGCCAGTGGCTGCCACATGCAGCAGCTGTAATTCACAGGTCTGGCATTTCAGGCATCCCTGACTTCAGGTTGGTCTACCTTTCCAAGGCCTGAAAGAAGAGAGACAACCAGCTGGAGACAGGCAAGGTTTTTTGCTCAGCTGATATGAGCAGGGCATCAACATTAAGACTGTATTAGTTTAGGTAGCTCGGAGCTGACGGAAGGGGAAGCACAGAGAAGAAAATGAGTAAGTGTGCAAGCAGCAATGATGGAGGAGAAACAAGAAGCAATAAAGACCAAATCAACAGAAAGTGAAAATTAGTAGAGAGAGGGAAGAATCTGAAGGTGTGCATGAAAACCTTAGTTCCACACACCAACAGGAATCAAGTCTGACGTGTAGCTACACCCAGTACATTTCAAGAACTGACATTTCACTAAGGCCATGAGGCAAGCACCTTCTTTATCCAAATTAACCCAGATGCAAATGCAGCCCACAGCAAGTTTTCAGAGAACCCAACTTAGAGACTTTTCTTTGGCAGGAATTCCAGTGTGGACAGCACCACAGTTTATGAAGGTGACTCCTACCCATCCATCATCAGTGAGATTATCACCTCAGTACTGGTCTGGCTGGCTTTGGCCTCAGTTTTATTTGGCAAGGCTATCATTACTGCACTGTATTTGTACACTGACTTGGGAGAGCAATGGTTTGGCTTAAGACTCCTGAGTTATCAGCAGGAATTGAAGAGCTCTGCTTTTAAAAAAGAGAGCTATAGAGAGGGTTATGCTGATCCTGAAGAGAGACTGTGGATCTCTTTCTAGAAGATGCTGGAGACCCTCAGTTTCAAGCGACAGTATTTTTGTCTCAGGTGCTTAGCACCGTGCAGGCCTGAGCCTCAGGCATCTTGCTTTCAGAATTCACATCTGATACACTGGCAAAATGCTTCAGTTGTTAAAGTGCTGTTCTCAGGGCAACACTGCATTGCTTAATCCCAGACTGGACAGATTCCACCCTTCAAGAAGCAAGCTTGGTTCAAGCAGAATTTGCAATTGTCAGCCCAGAATTTCTGGTCCCAACCACTTCTGTTTCATGTTTCTACAGCCATTTTCCAGTCCTTTGTGCTTCTGCAGCTGATTTGTGCCTTGTGGCTATTGGTCTCACACTGTTCTTCAGCAGAAAATGACAGGCAGCAGCATGAAAGGGATGGCTAAGGGTCCAAGGATTTCTTGTTCCCAACTCCAGACTACAACTTTGTTTACAGCGAGCTCCCATCCAGAATCATCACCCCACATCTAACATGGCTTTGGATGCAAGGCACACTGTCGTGCCAAGTCTTAGGGCACACACAGAAACCTCCCAAAGACCAAAACCACCAAACCTCAGGAATTGTGCATACAAGACAATCAGAGAATCGTTTTGGTTGGAAAAGACCCTTAAGACCAAGTCCAACCATTCTCTAACTTTGCCAAGGCTGAGGCTAAACAATGTGCCTTAGGCACCACATCTCTGCCTCTTTTAAACACCCTAATAGTTGACTCCAAAAGTTATATGACTTAAAGTAACTATTGTTTGGGCTTGCTGTCATGCATATAATGCACCTGAACCCATTAAGGGTATCCACCAAATACAGCTCTGTGACAGAGGCATTGCCTATAAAACAAGCCTACTGAGTATAAAAACTTTGTGCAGTTAATACTCAGGTGATGAATAATTCCATCAAGGTCTTGAGCAAGGATCATAATCTTTCAAATCACAGGATCACAGGATGTTAGGGGTTGGAAGGAACCCAAGAAGACCATGACGTCCAATCCCCCTGCCAGAGCAGGACCACACAGTCTAGCACAGATCACAGAGGAACACATCCAGACAGGCCTTGAAAGGCTCCAGAGAAAAGTACTCCACAGCCTCTCTGGGGAGCCTGTGCCAGTGCTCTGGGACCATTACAGTAAAGAAGTTCCCCCTTGTGCTGAGCTGCAACTTGCACCCACTGCTCCTTGTCCTATGATAGGGAGCAAGTGAGCAGAGCCTGTCCCCCCTCTTCTGACCCCCAGCCCTCGGATGTTTATAAACATTTATCAAATCTCCTCTCAGTCTTCTCTTCTCCAGACTAAAAATTCCCAAGTGTCAGCCTCTCCTCATAAGCCATGGCCTCCAGTCCCCTCATCATCCTCCTAGCCCTCCAGTGGACCCTCTCCAGCAGATCCCTCTCCCTCTTAAACTGGGGAGCCAAAAACTGAACACAGTGTTCAAGATGAGGTCTCACCAAGGCAGAGCAGAAGGGAAGGAGAACCTCTCTTGATCTGCTGGACACACTCTTCTCAAAGCACCCCAGGATCCCATTGGCCTTCTTGACCACAAGGACACATTGCTGTCCCATAATTAACTTGTTATCCACCAGGACTCCCAGGTCCCTGTCCACAGGGCTGCTCTCTAGTAGATCACCTCCCAGCCTGTACTGATTGATTAAATCAATCAATTTAATCAATTGATCCATGCCCCCATGAGAAAGTTCAATAAGGATGTGGCTAAGATATGACATTATAGTCACAGAATCATTTCACTTGGGAAAGGCTGCTAAGATCATCAAGTCCTACCACTGACCTAACACCACCATGGCCCTTAGACCATGTCCCAGGGTGTCTACACATTTTTCAAACACCTCAGTAAAGACATTTTTCCTAATCTCCAACCCACACCAACCCTGGTGCAACTTGAGGCCATTTCCTCTCATTCTGTCACTTGTTACTAGAGAGAGGAGACCAACCCCCAGCTGGCTCCAACCTTCTTTCAGGGAGTTGTACAGTGCTTGCAGGTCTTTCCTCAATCTCCCTTTCTCCAGACTAAACAATCCCAGTTCCCTCTGCCACTCCTAATTACAGGAGGATGGGCATGGCAGATGAAATATTTTCACATGCCCATCCCAGGTGGGGATCAGAATAAACACAAGAGGATGATTACTGACTTCTTGGAATACAATGGTATGATATTGCAGTCTGCACTTAGCCTGATAATACTACAGCCATAAACCAATCATCCACTGAATTATTTCAACGCTTGAGCAATACACAGATGAAAACATTTCTAAACCAAAAAGATTTTGTGAAGATGATTCATCTCAAGGGCTAAAAAAAAAAAATCTACTTTTTTGTTTGTGGTTTTGATTGTGTTGTTTCTGGCTTTGCTTTTGTTTGTTTTATTTTGGGGCTGGTTGGTTCAAGTAACAACATTCTAAATCAGGATTAACAAAAGTGGTGTTTCCTGAGATACAAACTCCAGTGATTTAAGGGGATTTCAGGTACATGAAGGTGCTATAGATGGTAAAACTGAAGTTTTCATTTCAGGTTGCTTTAAGGTAGGTACCCTCAGAATAAAAAAGCCAATACAACCATAGACACATCCCACCTTGCAAAAGGTGTCTTCAGTGCAACAGAATACTACTTCTGTCTCCCTCCTCCCCTACACACCAAAAAAATGAGTAATCCCAAAGCACCACTGAACTCTGACTTTTCCAGCAGAATGATATCATTTTGACCCAATGGCATTTTCCAGGAGAAAAGCAGCATCATCAAAAGAATCCAGCCAGCTCTTTCTCCAAAGCTATTCCCATGGCAATACCAAGAAGTATGCTGTGCAGTCTGGTGGACAGCTCTATCACAGCCTTCAGCTCCCTGTCTCCTACTGCAGCAAACACTCTTAGAGCAAACAGAAGCAGGCTTGTCTGTTTGCTTAGCTCATTCCCAGCTTTCTGCTTCCAACTGGGAAAGCCATCTGGAATCATTATGATTACCCAGCTAGAGAGGGAAGTCTGACAGGTTTTTTTTCCACCTAACTCCATGAAAATAATGTATCACAGAAACATTCAGGTTGGAAAAGACCCTCAGGATCACCAAGTCCAACTGATAACCCTACTCCACAAGGTTCACAATAAACCATATCCCTAAGCACCACATCCAAAGGATCCACTATTACAGAATGAAAGAATTGTTTTGTTTGGAAAAGACTTCTGAGATGATTGAGTCCAACCATCAACCTAACACCACCATGGCCATTAAACCACACCCCCACTTGCCATGTCCACATGCTTCTTGAACACCTTCACCACTTCACTGGGCAACCTGTTCCAATACCTGACCACTCCTGCAGCAAAGAATTTTTTTTCTTGTTTCTCTGTTCAAGGAATATTTGTTTAGTACTCACTAAAATCTAGGCAGAAGATCTGCCATAAGTAACATCCACAGACTGAAAATTGTTCACTATCAGGACCAGTGCGGAGTCCATCTTCTGCCAGCCCAGGGCACTGCCATCCCAGAACAGTGTGACAGGCCCAGCAGTAAACCAACTTCAGCTGCTCAGAACCGTGAGCTCTTCTAGCTTGAAACTCTTGAGTTCTGCTAGCTCAAACCCGAGTTTAGCTCAAAACCTCAGAAGTTATCAGCTACCACAGAAGAAATAATCCCAGCCCTGTGGTTCATCGTCACCACAAAACCATTGCTATTCAAGTATTTGTTAATGTCACAGTCACAGCAGTATCTTATATGGTGCAGATAAATCTCTACCACTTCTGATTTAAAGAGCACAATTGAACAGACTTCTCTGTACAGCTCCTTCTGTATTGGAAGCATCCAGGAGCAATCTCCTGTTCTCAGACTGGTGGGGGCTGGTGCAAAGCTGCATTCTTCCCTGGCAATATAAACCTCCCACCCTGCACACTGCTATTACTCAAAGCCTTACAGGAAATAAGAGGACTCTGGGGAGTTCTGTTATCCATCAACAATTCAAAGCATACAGTAAACATCTTCATTCCAACACCTTTGCCTACGTTTATGAGAGGAGCAGGTGACTGCCCTAGACTGATGCTGACCACCACTAGCATTTCACAACACAGAAATAACCCTAACCATGACTAGGCTCAAATGTGCCACTCACCTTAACTTTTCAGATGTTACCCTCGGAGGTTATCCTTGGAGAAACCCTAGGAGAGCCTCTACAGCTTTTATCAGCTAGAATTCAAAGGAAGGAGCAGACAACAACAGATGAAGCACGCACAGGCACGTTAGGGGAGGAAGCAGAGAAGCTCCTTCTTGCCTCACCGGGATGTAGCAACTCCCAGTGACTACTGCCCAGCCCCTTCACCAAACTGGTTTGTGCCTTGAAGACTATGTCATGAAGTGATTAAAGACACATCACACACTCCTGTCATGGCAACGTGCCTAGGTAAATTTTTAAATGACATGTATGATCAGAAATAGACACTGCTTGGGCTTTTGTGTTACACAGGTGTAAATCAAACAGCATTAAACTGCTAAAACCCCTTTGTTTCCAGGCACTCAGCCTCCCACAGATTGTAAATATGCACTGTTAGTACCTGGATGCTCTGTGACAATATCCCTGCTTTCTAAAAGTGTGATTCACTCAACTGGAAGGCACTCTGGCTAAGGCTCTCACTGAACACAGACAGGAGTTAGGTGCTGGGCCAAAGAAGTAAAGAATCACAGAATGGTAGGGTTGAAAGCGACCTTTGGAAATCACTTAGTGCAAGCCCACTGCTGACACAGGTTTGCCTAGAGCAGCTTGCACAGGACAGCACCTAGGAAGGTTTTGAGTGCCACGGAATCACAGAATTAGGCAAGTTGGAAAAGACCTTTGAGATCGAGTCCAACCTATCACCCAACACCACCTAATCAATTAAACCATGGCACTAAGTGCCTTATCCAGTCTCCTTTTAAAGACCTTAAGAGATGGTGACTCCATCACCTCCCCGGGCAGCCCATTCCAGTGCCAATCACTCTTCCTGGGAAGAACTTCTTCCTAACATACAGCCTGAACCTGCCCTGGCACAGCTTAAGGCTGTGTCCTCTTGTTCTGTCACTGCTTGCCTGGGAGAAGAGAGCAACCCCACCTGGCTACAGACTCCCTTCAGGTAGTTGTATAGGGCAATAATGTCTACCCTGAGCATCCTCTTCTCCAAGCTAAACAACCCCAAATCCCACAGTTGCTCCCTGTATGGCTCCCTAAGGAGGTGGCTTAATCCCCTTCCCTGGAGGTGTTGAAAAGAGGTAGAGACGGGGTGCTGAGGGACATGGTTTAGCATCAGAATTAGTAGAGATAGAGGATGGTTCCGTTCAATAAGCTCAAAGGTCTTTTTGAGCCTAAACAATTCTATGACTCTTGGCCAGCAGGTCAAGAGAGGTGATTCTGCCACTCTGCTCCGGTAAGACCATCTGGAGTACTGTGTCCTGTTCACAGGAAGGACATGGACCTGCTGGGGTGGGTCCAAAGAAGGCAATGGAGATGATCAGAGGGCTGAAGCACCTCTGCTGTGAAGACAGAGTTGGGGCTGTTCAGCTTGGAGAAGAGAAGGTTCTGGGGAGGTGCATTTCAATATCTGTAGAGGACCTAGAGGAAAGCTGGTGAGGGACTGTTAGAAGAGCTTGTAGCACTAGGACAAGGGGCAAAGGCTTGAAACTAGAGTAGATTTAGCTTGGACATTAAGAGGAAGTTCTTGACGATGAGGGTTGTGAAATACTGGAACAGGTACACCCAGAGAGGTGGCAGAGGCCTCACACGTGGAGACACTCAAGGTCAAATCTGATGGAGTCCTGAGCAACCTGATCTAGTCGGGGATGTCGCTGGTCACTGCAAGGAGGTTGGACAAGATTAAAGTCCCTTCCAACACAAAGCATTCTGTGTTTCTGTGAATCCATATTCAAATGACTTGCAAAAGGGAGATTTACATTTAAATTAGCAGTTAAATTAGGGTGGAGTGATAGAAAATTCTTTAGAAGGAATCTATTCATACAATTGTTTTAACACCAAAACATCCTTGAGTACAGGGGAAGAATAACCTCCCTTTTCCTACTGGCCACAGTTTCTGAAACAGGCCAGGATGCCACTGGCTCTCTTGGCCACCTGGGCACACTGCTGGCTCATCTTCAGTCTACTAAATGTTTAGATTGAAGTGTCCACAGACAAAACCTTTACCTAAAGAGAAGAGAGCATTGGCCACAGCTTTTACACTACTAGCCTTGAGACATCAGTGAAGAACTACAATCATACAAATGCTGAAATGACTTTCCCAAGGTTACACAGGAAAGGCTGGCAGAAACAGGGATCATAGCACACAGAGGGTTGGAAGAGACCTCTCTAAAGGTCACCTAGTCCGAGACCCCTGCAGTAAGCAGGGACATTCCCCACTAGCTCAGGTTACACATGCCCACACAAGCCGTGAGCAGCCAGTTTCTCCAGGAAGATGCTGCGGGTCATGGTGTCAAAGGCTTAAGTCCACGTAGACACAGAACCAGAGAATTGTCAGGGCTGGAAGGGACCTCAAGAATCACTTAGCTCAAACTCTCTGCCATGGGCAGGGACACTCATCAATAGATCAGACTGCTCAGAGCCACATCCAGCCTGGCTTTTAACACTTACAGGGATGAGGCTTCCACCACCTCCGTGGGCAACCTGTTCCAGTGTCTCACCATCCTTATGGTGAAGAACTTCTTTGTAACACCCAATCTGAATCTCACCACTTCCAGTTTTACTCCAGTTCCCCCAGTCCTATCATTACCTGACATTCTAAAAACTCTCTCCCAGCTTTTTCATAGCCCCCTTCAGATACTGGAAGGCCACAAGGTGGTCTCCTCAGAGCAGTTCCAGCCCTCTGACCATCCTTGTGGCCCTTCTCCAGATGTGTCCCAGCATGTCCAGAACTTTCTTGTACCAGGGGCTCCAGAACTGGCTGCAGTACTCCAGGAGTGGTCTCACTAGAGTAGAGGGGGAGAATCACCACCCTTGCCCTGCTGCCACATTTCTCTTGATGCAGGCCAGAGTAGATTTGGCTCTCTGGGCTGCAAGTACACATTGGTGGCTCATGTTGAGCTTCATAGGCTTCCTCTCATCCACTAAGTGGGTCACCTTGTCATAAAAGGAAATCAGGTTAGTCAAATAGGACCTGCCTTTCATAAACCCATGCTGCACCATATATAAATGACACAACTCAGTAAGCATTTTTTATGCACAGAACTGTTTCCCTTTTTCCTCAGTTCCAGCCAGCTTCAGCTCGCAGCTCCTCTCATGGCCATTGGGTCCCATGGATAAAGACATCACTATGTGGCTTCACACTGGAGACAGAGAGCCAGAATGTGTTTTAACCTCAACTTGAGGTTAAAACTCAGTGTAGGATGGAGGCAACATCACCCCCAGTGTTTCTCCATTCCCACTTTCCCCAGAGGAGGGAGGTTACAGCATAGAGGAGTGAAGACAGATGCCAGTGCTGCTTCACAGCAATTGCTCTTCCTTGCAAACCCAATCCTGGATGTGTCCCAAGGAGTTTGATGCCCTGGTGTGGCTGCAGCTGCCAGCTGCTTCTTGCCACTTCCTGAGCACACAGCAGGCCGAGAGGCAAAATGTGTTGCATTTGTAGTAGGTTCTGGTAACTTCAGTCACTAGAGGCCACTTAAGGACAAGAGTCAAATTTTCACTCTCTTGAATGTGGGAAGAGCAATGTAAATCAAACTGCTCTCATAATCTACCAGAAAAGTATCATCATATGCAGCATAAATAATGCCTCATTTACTTGCAGCCGTATGTCTAGTTTGCTAATATTGAGGGTTTGCTCTGTGTTTCAATCATCATGTACAATCATTTTGATCAGAGTTGTTGTGCACTAAAATCTTCCTTTAAAATTGGCCCATATTTTCTAACATTTTCATCATACAGCTTTCAAAAATCTGTAATCAGAATTTGTCTGGAATTTTCTCCATCCTCTCAAAACTCAGGCACACAACAGCCTCTAACTCTCTGAAGTCCAAGCTTACAGACTCACAGAAATATTCAGGCTGGAAAAGCCCCTCAGGATCACCAAGTCCAACCCACATCCCTATTCTGTAAGTTTCACCCTAAACCATATCCCTAAGCACTACATCCAAATGACTCTGAAACACGTCCAGGGTGGGCGTCTCCACCACCTCTCTGAGCAGCACATTCCAATGCCTGACCACTCTTGCTGGGAAGAAATGTTTCCTAACGTCCAGCCTAAACCTCCCCAGTGGCAGCTTGAGGCCATTCCCTCTTGTTATAATTACCTGTGAGAAGAGACCAGCAGCAATCTCTCCATAACCTCCTTTTTCACATAGCTGTAGACAGCCATGAGGTCTCCCCTCAGGTTCCTCTTTTTCAAACTAAACAACCTCAGCTCCTCAATCACTCTTCATAAGATTTATTCTCCAGGCTCTTCACTGACTTCATTGCCCAAGCATCAATGCTTGGTTTATTTCAGCTCTTTGTGCCCCACTTTCACGCAAAAAAACTCTAATGAGATTAAAGGAGGGGGGGGGGGGGGAAACCAACAAACTACTAACTGGAACAACTCATTTGGGCATCTTAGATCATTTCATATCCAGGTAAAAGGTTTGCCTGGGACTTACAGCTCTACTACTGAGGAAATAACATATTGGTCAGAAGAGTCTTTGGTTTACTTTGGCCATGGGATAACGGGAAACACAGAACTGTAACTAAATGGTCATTTGCCTCCACTTTCACCAATGTAAAGCTTATTAAAGCAGTGTAAGCCTGAGCTGTGCTAAGCTTCAACTCTCAACAATTATGAGTGGCTTCACCATGCTGGGATGGTTCACCAAATCCTGCTAGGTGATTTATAAGGCTGAGTAGAAAAGCAGAAATACCTTCTCTCTTTCTCATATAAAGATCATCACTTGTTGCTATTACTTCTGGAACCAGCTATGAGAGGGGATCAGAAGGGGCAGTGGTTCCTGTGAGGCTTTTTTGAGCCTAAACTATTAGATTAAGATGTTTCTTGGTGTCACTGATGATGATAGATGCCATGGCTTTAGTCTCTCCCTTGCTGATCAGTGTCAAAAGATCTCCATACAATTGCAGACAATTCACAGCCCTATTTCAAGGGCTTCTGAACTGAGAGAGCCAGCAGGCAAATAAGGCTTGTGCTGCACTCTGCAGTTCCAGCAAAAGAAAATAAAACCAAGCCAAAGCAACTCCACACTTGTCCCAGGGACTACATATACCTAAAGGCAATGTGATTAGTCTTAGTGAAAATATTAGAGTCACTCACATCTATCTAAATGATAAAAGGAGGAGTTAGTACTGGAGAGAAAGGGGCTTGAAATGATTTTTAAGAACATCTCTATTTAAATTCCAAAACAGCTTAAGGGGGTCTACAGGAAAGCTGGGGAGGAACTCTTTAGGATGTCAGGTAGAGATACAATTAGAGGGAATGGAACAAAGCTAGAAATAGGCAGATTCAGGCTGAATATTAGGAAGAAGTTCTTCACCATGAGTGTGGTGACACCCTGGAACAGGTTGCCCAGGGAGGTGGTCAAAGCCCCATCCTTGGAGGTGTTTAAGGCCAGGCTGAGGCTGAATGTGACTTTGAGCAACCTGATCTATTGAAGGGTGTCCCTGCCTGTGGCAGTAGAGTTGGAACTATATGATCCTGGTGGTTCCTTCCAACCCTGACTGATTCTACGATGATTCTATTCTCTAAAGCACACATTTAATAGCAGTAAGATCTGTGGTCAAATGACATTTCTTTAGACACAGACCTCCTACTCACCCACCAAACTTCTAGCACTAATACATAACTTATGATTTCGAAAGCCAAGACTAGGGAATGTGAACTCCTGTTTATAGGAAGTTAAGGAGCCTGAGGGGTGACCTCAGTAATGTTTATCAATACATAAAGGGTGAGCACCAAGAGGATGGAGCCAGGCTCTGCGTGGTGATGTCCAATGACAGGACAAGGGACAATGGGTGGAAGATGAGGCATAGGAAACACGAGGGAAACTCTCCTTCTCTGGAGATATTCAAGATCTGCCTGGATGTGTTCCTGTGTGATCTGCTCTAGGTGATCCTGCTCTGCAGGGCGGTTGGACTGGATAATCTTTTGAGGTCACTTGCAGCCCCTAACATTCTGTGATAAGCTATGTATCAAGTTTCTTATCAGAGGAAGCTAAGAAAGCTGGCAAAGGGTGTGAAGAAGGGGTCTTAAGAGAAGCAGCTGAGGCACCTGGGCTTGTTTAGCCTGGAGAAGAGGCAGCTGAGGAGAGACTTCATTGCTCACTGTAACTCCCTGGAAGGAGGCTGGAGTGAGGTGAGGGTCAATCTCTTCTCTCCAGTATCAGGCAACAGAAAGAAATGAAATGATCTGAAATTGCAGCAGAGGAGGTTTAGATTGAATATTAGGAACAATTTCTTTGCTGCAAGAGTGGTCAGGGATTGGAACAAGCTGCCCAGGGAGATGGAGCCACCATCCCTGGAAGTGTTCAAGAAATGCCTAGACATGGCACTTAGGGACATGGTTCAATGGCCACGACGGTGTTGGGTTGACAGTTGGACTGGATGATCTTAGAGGTCTTCTCCAACTGAAATAATTGTGGAGTTCTATGGCTATACTTTAGGAATGCCACTCAAGACAAACATTTCTTTTCTGGTTTTGAGGAAGCACATTGTCAGACACTGGGTGGTTTAGCACACACTGGAGGGTGCCCTAAGGCAGCTCATGGGCTCTGCCTGCTGGTACTCCTCAGTGTTGCAGTAGAAGTCTGACCTCAGCGTTCTTTCTGCGACACACTCATTGTCTTGCCTATAGGTCTTAAGGCAGATATCATTTGTTCTGTGTGACTGCCTTAAACTCTTCACCTCAGCCGATGCTGATTGCATCATGGAATACACAAAGAGGAGGTAAGCGAGCATGAGCTCAGTAAATACTCTTCCCTCTACTCTCCCCAGCTCCTGTACCTACATATTACTGCCACTTACAGCCTTTCCATTTCAGTGGAAATCAGAGATGACACTTGAATTAATCTGCTTCCCATCAACCTCTACCTAACCTGCTCACACCCAATCTGCTACATAGCATCTCAGGCAGCACATAGTGACAACAAATTCCTGAGCAGGCTTACAAAAGGTTTCTCTTGCCATACTATCAATCATAAGACAAATGTTAAGTGAGTAGGTGCCAAATGGAGCCTTCAAGTATTTCCAAATTAAAAACATGTGTGGGAGAAGGGCATCTTCTTGATAACACAGAACCTAAAATTTAGAGAGTAGCCATGATTCAGGGCAAGATCTTTATGTTTTGTAGCAATGCCACAATAGCTCTTTGATGCAAGCAACTGCAAGCAAACCACCAAATTAACCCAGCTTTTAGTGTCATAGCAGTTCATCAACATACTGAAAAAAAAACACCCAACAACTGAGAGTGCAGTTTATAACTGGAGAATTGTCCAAGACACCCTTACACAACCTCACCATTCACCTCACTTAAGGCCAGAAGTAGTAGAAACTCATATATTGTTTGTTCACCTTAAATTCTGCCTCTCTGCTACCCAAAACAGGGCTTCAAAACTCAGCAACAACAAAACCTTGATCTTAGATGTAGACCTTCTGTCATGTTGTGACATTTCCTTCTAGGATCTGGGAGATGCAAACCTTCCCTTGCCTTCTCAAAATGAAATACTGGAAGTATATTGACACAACTGAACACAGGCCTATTCCCACAGTCAGGTCTTGCCACCTCCTCTCACCACTGAGAACCAATTCAAGCCCACCCTGGCAGCTGATCCCACTTTCTGGAGAATAAAGAATGCCCACAGGTGGGATGCCTCCACAAAATTTTAACTAAAACAGCCCATGTAAACACTGAAGTAGTCATCTGGAGAAGAGCAAATTCTTTCCAAAGGAAAGGTAGAGAACGAAGCAGAGTGAATACAGGTCACAAAATTTCCATCTCCCAAGTTATCTTCCTTGGCCCCTGCCACTGCTCACTTTTCTCCTAGGCTGCAAGGTCACAGAATCACAGAAACATTCAGGCTGGAAAAGCCCCTCAGGATCACCAAGCCCAGCTGACAGCCCTACTCTACAAGGTGCATCCTAAACCATAGCCCCAAGCACCACATCCACATGACTTTGAAACACATCTGGGGTGGTGACTCCACCACCTCCCTGGGCTGCACATTCCCATGCCTGATCACTCTTGCTGGGAAAAAATGTTTCCTAATGTCCTGTCTAAAACCTCCCCAGTGGCAGCCTGAGGCCATACCCTCCTGTTCTATCACTACCTAGCTGTGAGAAGAGACCCGCACCAACCTTTCCACAACCTCCTTTCAGGTAGCTGTAGACAGCCATGAGGTCTCCCCTCAGTCTCCTCTTTTCAAACGAACCATTTCCAGCTTCCTCAGTTGCTTCTCATCACAATTATTCTCCAGGCCCTTCACAGCTTCCTTGCCCTCCTCTGCACTGGCTTCAGCACCTCCATATCCCTCTTGCAATGAGGTGCCCAAAACTGAACACAACACTCAATGTACAGCCTCACCAGAGCAGAGCCCAAGGGGACAATCCCAATCCCCTCCCTGCTCCTGCTGGACACAGCATTTCTAATCCCAGCCAGGATGCTACTGGCTTCCTTTGCCACCTGAGCATACTGCTGGCTCATACTGAGTTGCTTGGCAATTACGACCGCCAGGACCCTTTCAGCTAGACAGCTTTCCAGCCACACTGCCCCAAGCCTGTAGTGTTGCTTGGAGTCCTAGGAGCTGGCAGCACACGCTGGAGCTGCGGCACTTCAATGCTTCACAGCAGCTCCTAGGCTGCCACCCTTAAAGTCCAACTCCTGCTGATTGAAAGCTAATGCCCAATTCAGAAAATAGAACTCTTTCCAAAGCACCAGAAAGTTAATTTATCTGGTTATAGTTTTACAAACTCCTTGAAATTCAAAAAATTGGAGCTAACTCCAACATTAATTGCCTCAGTATTCAGCCAAATTGCTTCCCTGCTCCCAAGTCAGAGGGTAAAAAACCAGGCTGATGCATCTCAAGGTTTGCAAACATAATTGCTTTGGCATCCATAGCTGTGAAATACTGACAGCTCTTCATAGCATCTAATCTGCCTGAATATGCAGGAGTTAGACTTCAGGGATCAATGGCAGTTACGGAGTTTTTCCCCTTTTTTTCCCCCCTCTATCTTTTTCTAATGGGTTTGGCTCTTCCATGCTGTAAATTTGGCTTTATTGACACTCCTAATGAGGAGATATTTCGACACTGCAAACAGTGTCAAGCATATGTCTCATCAAGAAAACCTCACTAACTTAAAACAGGCAACAAGACTCAGACGCAGGAAGAGGGTTCATCTTTACTTTCAGCTGCTTTTCCCAAAGAGCAGGCTAATGTTCATTGCCATCCTTTAAAATAACTTCTCTACCCTCCAAAAGAGCTATCAGTGGTGCTTTCCCCCCACTCTTTATGTAGCAGTTGGCCACGAGCTATGAGAGTACAAGATGCCTCCAGCACCTTTTGATTAAGATTCAAATCAAGAACTCTGAGGCTGCCATGCACATTTTCTACAGAAATACTTTTTTTTATGATTCCTCTTTTTAATTAAAGTCCTAATCAATTAGCATCTCCTCTTCCACCTCCCAAGCCCCTAGCTAAAACACCATTACTAGTCCCTACCCTGCACCACCCGCACTTAAAGCTGTGGGTGCTGAAGTGTTCTCCTGCTGGCCAAGTTAAAATCAGTTCTAACAGCTTAGTTTACAACTGCATGCCTGGAATTTCCCAGCAGGTCCTGAGGCAGTTTCCTAAACTGTGTCATTATACTCGCAAGCCTTCAGGGAGAGGGCTAAGCCAGGTTTAAAATGTTACCTACAGAGTTTCCATAGTTGCTTGGCTGCTTCATATCAATGGGGGAAGAGAGCTAAAGTATCTTTTTATTATTACCTCCCCACCATGTATTTCCCCCAGCCAAGCCAATGCCCATTTTCCTTTGTAGAAAAGCAGTATTTTTTTTCATTGCCTCTTTTGTATCTTCTCACAATGTTCTATCATTAATTTCATAACACTTTCCTCTGCTGAACACATTTTTTCCCTCTAAGCACTTCCTAAACTGTTATTAGGAAGGCTCTGTTTCCTTATTATATGTTTAACACTCTGCCTCCTCCACTAACTTCTACAAGATTATTGTAAAGCATAACAGAAATGGGGGAAAATAAAGACACATTAATTGCAAAATTATTTTCAGTTTACAGGAGTGAGCAACATCTTATTAAAAATGAGAGACATTACACAGAATCAGAGAATGATAGGGACCAGAACCAACTTCTGGAGATGGAGTCCTACCCTTCTGTCAAAGCAGGATCACCTAGGGCAAGTCACACAAGAACACATCTAGGCAAGGTTTGAAAGTCTCCAAAGAAGGAAAGTCCACAACTTCTCTGGGCAGCCTGCTCCAGTGCTCCTGGCACCCTCACACTAAAGTTTTCCTTATGTTGAGGTGCAACCTTCTGTGTTCCAGTTTGGATCCATTGCTCCTTATCCTATCACAGGACACCACTGAAAAGAGCCTGCCGCCTTCTCTTGACATCTACCTGTGCTGGTTTGAGGTTAACTGAAATAGTACAATGAGAGAAATTAGCTGGCTGGTTGTGAAAAGAAAATAATGATGAAGTCTATATCATTCATTGGTTTGCTGAGAGGGATAAAAAGCCAAAATACAATTTGTCCTTCTTCTGCCTTCTTTGCTCCTAAGCATTGGATCTATTTGCTTGTCCTTTACTCTGCCCTAGTATCTTCCACTAACAGATAACAAGGTTTGCCGATTGTTTTGTCCATCTGGGAGAGAGAGAGGGGGGCTTAGAGCCCCTTCTGGACAGTTTCTTTGTCTGGGAGGGAGTCTGGATTTCTGTATTACTTCTGATTTGTATATAGTTGTAATGGCTTGTAAATATATTGTGCATATACGCCTGTAAAATTTGCCATGCTATAAATACAGAGTCAGCTTACATCCAAGCCTTCTGAGCTAGGCTGGTAAATCTCAATAGTGAGAGAGGCAAAGTTCCTAACCCACCACAGCACCCTTCAGGTATTTATAGACATGAACAGCATCTCCTCTCAGCCTTCTCTAGACTAAATACTCCCAGGGCTCTCAGCCTTTCCTCACCAAACAGATGTTCCAGTTTCTTCAGAATCCTTGTAGCCTCCATTGGACTTCCTCTAGTATATCCCTGTCCCTCTTGAACTGGGGAGCCCAGAACTGGACTCAATACTCTAGATGAGGCCTCACCAGAGCAGAGGGAGAGAAGAACCTCTCACCACATCTTGCTGTTTCAGGAAAGGGAAGAAATCCTCAACCACAGAAAAGCTAGACACTTTCTTTTATGTTTCCCCTCATTTAAAATGTCCTGCAGACTTCCTCTGAACATCTGAGTGTCAGAGATGGTTTTCTCTTGTACAAGTAGCTCAGCCTTCGTTTTAACCTTCCTCACAAGCTGATGACAATGAGGATTGCTTCTTTGACACAGAGCACTGAACATTAAAATAAAAAGAAAAGTGGGTCCTGTTTCTGCTTTTGACTGAGTTTGCTTATTTATTTCAAAATCACAGGGTGAACCATAACTTGTACCTGGGAAAGAATCTGACCCTTTAACACTAAGATCTGTAAATCTATTTTAAATTACAATCAAGAGAAATTTTGGAGTGAGAATTCTGGCAGAAATGAGAGTACTGCTGTGAAAGACATCTGCAGTTACAGGTGCCCTTATCCATTAGCTACTTCCATCAGGGGGGGTTTGCAGCTCCTGCTCTCGTTCCAGGAGCACACTTTTGGCTCCTTATGCTTTTAAGGCAACACATGACCACCAGATACTTCATCTTCCTCTGCTCATGTGCAGCCTGAACATGCAGTAAGATATCCATGCCAAGGGAAGCCACTTAAGGTAACAGACATAATATATTCAGGGGCACATTTCATTGTGTACAGAGCCTGATTTGAAAGACTTGCTCCAGCTCCCACAGGAGCAGCCTCCTCAGACAAGGATTAGCACTCATATTCCTGAGGATGTTCTGATTTAGTGTGAAGCCAGCTCCCAGCTGTTGTCTTGTCTTGGGATGGCTGGCGAGGAGGTCCTCTTCACAGCAAGCCGGAGCTGGTGATGCCCTGGAAAAACTACTCAGAGTTGGAGCTGAGCAGAAGATTCACACTACGAGGTTTCTATGTAGTGCTGCTATGAATTGCACACAGGCAGAAATCCTGTAGTTCTGTTCCAAAATCCTGCAGCAATTACACAATAACCCCAAGAAATCTGTTTCCTGCTTTTACCCACTAACTTTGATGAAAAAGGTATTTCTCTAACTTTGTAACATGTCAAAACAGAAGACTGAGATGGATTCCAGTCATAAACCAAATTAATATTCCAGACCCCATCTAGCTCCAAAGATCATCAATGTCACTTTGCTCTATAAATACCAGATTTATACTACAGTGATGAATAGAATTCCATGGCTATAGTTCATCTGCAAAGCCAAAACACATCCTTAGCCATGGGTTTTTTTTAATCCTGTTGAGGTCAATGAAGTCACTGAATGAGTTTAGCTTTCCAGGTACAGCACAGAATCACAACTTAACTTGCAACCCAGGTCAACCATGTCCTGGGCTGCATCCAAACAGCATGATCAGCAGGATGAGGAAGGTGATTCTGCCCCCCTGCTCCACTCTCCTGAGACCCTGCGTGGAGCACTGCATCCAGTTCTGGTGTCCCCAGCACAAGGAGGACTTGGAACTGTTGAAGCAGGTCCAGAGTAGGCCATGAAAATGATCAGAAGGCTGAAGAACCTCTCCTACGGGGACTGGCTGAGAGAGTTGGGGCTGTTTAACCTGGAGAACAGAAGATTCCAGAGAGACCTTAAAGCAGCCTTATCGACCCTGAAGGGGCATAAAAGAAAGCCAGAAAGGGACTTTTAAAAAGGGCTTGTAGTGATAGGCTGAGAAGAAATTGAATGCAGCTTGAGGAGGGCATATTTAGATTGGATAGGAGGAAGAAATTCTTCACAGTGAGGGTGGTGAGACACTGGAACAGGTTGCCCAGTGAGGTCATGACCACCTCCAGGGAGGGGGCATCCAAGGCCAGGTTGGAGGAATCATTGAGCAACCTGCTCTAGTGGGAGGTGTCCCTGCTAATGGCAGAAGGGCTGGAATTAGATGGTCTTTAATGGTGCCTTCTAACCTAAACCATTCTATGACTGCTGGCTCTATGAACATATTTTTTTCTGGTTTTAGGAAACACAGATAATCAAACATAGCAAATAAAATGGATAATGAAATAGAGGATTCTAGTCTTAGCCACATCTTTTTCCCCAGTTAAGACTACTTCTATCACATTTGAGTCAGTGGAGATAAACTGCAGGAAAGAAAAAAAAATCCAAGCTTTCATAGATTTAATGATAATGTATCATATTTAGTACAAAGTAAGTTGAGTAAAACAGGCACTTCTAAATAAAGCAAATTAGAGATTTTTACTCTTTTTCTTAAGTCAGGCTACTGCTCTTGACTGTAAGCAGCTACTGTTAATATCAACCAAGAGGTAACTGTTTGGTTCAGAAAATTAAATGATGGCATTCTGGCTTACTTCCCATTTCTGTAGTAGCATCATGTCTTCATTCCAACACATACTTGATTCAAAGTGGATATTGATCAAATATTCATGTAGTTGTGTAATGCCATTAAAAGATCAGAAACCCAGAAACAAAGTATGAATGGTGGCAAAAGCTCTCAAAGAGAGTTAAATCTTCCCTGGAGACATAAATCTACAATGATCTGCATTATAACCACCAGAGTGGCATTGCTGCTTTTCAGAAGATTACAGATGAAATTAAATTTGTCCTAACTATTTTTTTCACATACAGTTGGTTTTCTTATTCATTTTAATGGGATTTGGGCAGAAGATTCTAATGTTTCCTGTCCTTAAACTCCTTCATATTAAATTCTATTTAGAAGGTAACAGATAGCTTCATGCACTACAGGAGGATTCTTTGGCCTGATTACTATGACTAGTAAGCTTTAACATTTTTTTCTCCCCAGTTATTTGTTTCACAGCAGGAGCTCAATAATCAGTTTCTTTCCATATAATTCTGCCTTCCATGTAAATATTCCTCAACATTAACAATGATCTAGCAGCTGATGAACTCCAGATATTTATTTATATCCCAGCTTTAACTACCTAGTGAATGGGAAGAAAGCTAAAACATACTGTTAAAGAAGTTGCTGGAAAGCACCCAAGGAGGTGGGTGACAACCACTGACGTGGAGCTCCAGTAGAAAAATAATTAACACAAGTCAGCAACGAAAGCCACAGGCAAAGAGTTGCTGATAAGCAGAGAAGTCTATTTGCAGTTTAGCTCAACCACCAGGTCAGGCTGAGCTCCACAGGCTGTGGAGCTGCTCAGAGCTCTTGGCCCTGAACACTGGAGAAAATCCCAAGACCTGCTCCATAACTGCTGCTGAGTCCGATGCAGATGGCATCATCACGCTCATCTATTGGACTACTGGTCCCAAAGCAGGAGACCACAGCAGCATTTGCAACACCTGCCATGCCTCCATCCTTTGCAGATAGCTGCTCAGTGGCTGCAGCACTCCTGGGCTCTGCAGGACACTCAGACTCACTTCCCTTGTTGAACCCAGGGGGTGAGGAGCCCTGGTTCTCCTATGCCTGTCCTAACCACTGGCACCCTTCTGGGGCACACATTATTTAAAATACTCAACAGAACTTCACATAGGAAATGCACTTTCCTCACTGAGTTCACTACAGGACATCCTGCAGCAGAGTGACTCAAGAAGTTTGAATGTTCAGCTGTGCTGACGGACACCAAAAAGAGAGACATGAAGATAACCAGGTCCACAACATACATTAAATCTGTATTTGCTCAGAAATAAGCAAGGCAGAGATGTGTTAGGTGCCTGACAAAGGCAGGGTGAGCAAAAGAGCACATCAACAGAACAGGCTTCACAACAGAGGATTTCATTTCAGTTATGCACGCAAGATATTAACTCACTTCCAAATCTCCTCTCCTGTGTCTCTCCTGCAGAGACAGGCAGTGAAAACACAACTGGGAGAAACAATCCCACAAAGAACACAAGCACAGCCCCCAGCTATTACAGGCAGAAGAGTCACCAGGCACAAGCCAGGCTGCCACGTGGAGAGAGCAGACAGCATAAATCACCTTCACTCTCTCCTTACCATAAATCACTATCACCCATCTTGACCCCCCACAAATTTGTTTTGCAAAGTCAGAGTTATCCAGCAAGTAATCTACCCTGAGCAAGCTAAGGAACAGCCAAACCTGTATCTACAAACAGCTCTCTCCAGAGAAAAACATCAAATTTATTTTTGCTCAGCAGTGGTTGAGCTCCCAAACAGCTTTACTGGTCAAAAAGCTCAGGAAGTTAAACTAAAGCTAAAGTTTCTTATGCCCATTGCTGAGGAGAAACAAGTATTTCCATGTGTCACAAAACTGATGCTGACACAACTGGTAGCTAACCATCCTTGAAACACTCACTGGGCTAAACTTCCAGCATAATGATTTCATGTATGCATTAAACAAGACGTCACAACAGTTCATCATCACCAGCCTCCTTCTGCTCCATAAATGAATGTGAAGCAGAGGAAATGAGAAGCCAGTTGCTCTTCTCTCTGTGGATGAATGCGTGGGACACCAAGGTTGTGTAACAAACACACAGCTCCACATAAATCCCTGCCTCCAGAGCTGCCACTCCCTGAAGTGGCAAAAAGGAAGGATATGTTTTGAGGTAACACAGATTTGAACTTGGGAATCAGTCTAAAACGTGGCTATTCACAGGGACATATCTTCTGAAGGACTTCATGCTTCTCAATTTCTCAGACTCTCCTCTCTTCCATCATTTAACACTGGCTTTTAAACTGCATTCACTATGAAACAAAAGCAGCTCTGGAAGCAAACAACTCTTCTGTAAATGTCCAATAACAACAAATCTCACCAGCTGGGACTGTTAAAGCAGGCAGGTCTGATAATGCTTTGCCAGTTTAGAGACAGCCAAGCTGATCTTTTCCCTAGACCAAAACCAGCCCTCTAGGCACTGGGAAACCCCCACCTGGAAGTTTCACAATTCAAATCAGTGTCAAATTCAGGGGCAACTTTAAAAGCTAAGAAATTGTGACCTACAGCAAGGTGTCCAATACAAATCTATGCATGAGCTTATTACCACCTGTTCAGGAGGGTACCCCAGAGCACAGCCCAACTAACTGCCTGCAGTTTGGGGAATGCAGCCATGGACAGCCTTGACAAGTACACTACCAGGAGAACATGCTGGAGGGAAAAGCCTCTGAGCCTTTTTGAGACAACCTTTTGACAGACCTTTTCCACCCTGCAGAAGATAAGGAGGAAAGAGTCCAAGAGAGCTTCATGTCCAGAGAGGGTAATGAAGCTGCTGAAAGGTCTGGAAAACAGGTCTAGTGAGGAGCAGCTGAGGGAACTAGGAGTGTTCAGCCTGGAGGAAAGGAGGCTGAGTGGAGACCCCATTGCTCCCTGCAACTGCCTGAAAGGAGGTTGGAGCAAGGTGAGCATTGGTCTCTTCTCTCTAGTATCAAGTGATAGAATAAGAGGAAATGGCCTCAACTTGCACCAGGGAAGGTTTAGTCTGGACATCAGAAGAAAATGTTCTTTACTGAAAGAGAGGTCAGGCATTGGAACAGGCTGCCCAGGGAGGCAGTGGAGTCACCATCCCTGGAGGTGTTAAAAAAAAGAACTGTAGACACAGCACTTCAGGATATGGTTTAATGGCCATGGTGGTGTTGGGTCAATGACTGACTCGATCTTAGGGGTCTTTTCCAACCAAAAGAATTCTACTATCACAGTGCAGAACGCAGAGATAAGTTCAGCCTTCAATGGGGGGTAGCAGATGATTGGGTGAGAAAGCAAGACACATTGTTATGGATGCTACAAGATGCTGGTAAATGTAAAAACATGTTTCCACTTGGGTCCCACAGTGATATGAGAGAGACAGGAGCAAGCAAAATTAAATCACTTCAACAGCAGTTTGCTGAGACTCTGATGTGAGGCAGAAAAGAAAGCTATATATAGAGACACTATCAACTTCTCAAATAAGAAACAGATCCTTGTCTCCATTTGATGACAGGAGACACAGGCAGCACACAGCAGAGCACAGCTTAGCCAACCACTACAACTATTAAATTACAGGTCTGTTGTCAGGGTGAGCAAAGGGAAAAATAAGATACACTTAGAAAATCCCCAAGTTAAAACATATTCTTCTTTTGTAAGGAATGAGACCAGTAACTCTCAGGAACTAAAATACGTTTCTTCCTGTTGGAAACAAGAAAAAGAAACCTGCTCCCCCATGCTCTGACTTCACTAAATCCCTCCCTCTCCAGAAAGTGACAATTCCACATCAGAGTACAAGTTCAGGTACAGAAATCAAAGTACAGACAGCTTCATTCCCACCAAGATGTTGTATTTTGAGGTCTGTGATCAGCACATTTTTCTCCCAACATGCATTTTCTTCAGAAACTTCTGTGCAGAAAATACATGGCAAACCAGAAATCCTCTTGGAAGTACAAGTTGTGTTTGAAGAGAGAAAATGTAGTCTGCAGGCATAGTGCCAGGCAAAATTCTATATATAAGTTGTTGCAAAGGGTCTGGATAACAGATCTGGTGAGGAGCAGCTGAGGGAACTAGGGTTTAGTTTGGACAAAAGGAAGCTGAGAGGGGACCTTGCTCTCTACAACTCCCTGAAAGGAGGTTGGAGACAGGTGGGTGTTGGTCTCTTCTCCCTACCATGAAGTGATATGGCAAGAGGAAGTGGCCTCAAGTTGTTCCACAGGAGGTTTAGGTTGGAAATCAAAAGAAATTTCTTCCCTGAAATGGTTCTCAAAGACTGGAACAGGCTGCACAGGGAGGTGGTGGAATCCCCATCCCTGGAGGTGTTTCAGAGAGGCAGAGATGTGGTGCTGAGGGACATGGTTTGGCACCAGTCTTGGTAGAGTTAGAGAATGGTTGGAGTTGATGATCTTAAAGGTCTCTTCCAATGAAAGCACTTCTATGATTCTCCAGCCATCAAGTGCCTATCCTGCATCTCCTGTATTGCACAAAGCTGGGCAAACCAGACCCAGTGATTTCATTCTTTCAGCAAAGAGAGTACATTCTATGGTTGCCTCCATGTGCTGCTCATAGCAAAATCAAATTATCAGAAAACAATTTGAAGTCAAACTATATTCCATTTTGTGCCTCAAATTTCAGCAGGATGGGAGAGAGTAAAGTGTCTGCAGGCTTTGAGTATGCAGCCCATCTTCTAGGGTCTGACAACAACACAAACTGAAAAAAAATGACTTCACTCTTACAGGGAGAAAGCACAGCAGAAATGCAGCACAAAATCCAGCAGTGTCAATTCTTTCACTTTGTGTTTTTTTTTAAATTAAGAAAAATTTGCCATTACTGCCTAAGAAGATGTGGATTTTCTTTTTAATACATACCACTGTAGCTGCCTCTGTGACAGGACAGTCTACTAAAGCTGATTTAATGAAGCAACACAACTTGTGCTCTCTGTACTGCCTATGGAGTAAACAATATCACTGCACGGGTAAAAATCCACACTTAATTAAGAAGGCTTAATTGAGAATCACTTAGCTATTGCCTCCAGCCAGAAGCCCAGTGACAGTTTCATAAAAATCACCTAGTTTATTATTCCTGACGACATAATAAGTCACATAAGTACCTCCGTGAGGCAGCGGCACAGCACGTGTCGCCAGCTGGCCCAGGCAGCAGCGAGCCAAGCCACAGCCAACTGCTGCAGACCACACACAGCAGCTTTCCTCTGGAGAAATTACAACTCTCTGAGTGCTTTGTAAGAATTATCACAAGATATCAGAAGATACAGTGTAGAACTACAGAATCACAGAATCATCAAGGCTGGGAAAGACCTCTAAGATCGTCAGATCAGAGGTGACCTCTTTGCTGTCTACAACTACCTGGAGGGAGGCTGTAGCCAGGTGGAGTTGGTCTCTTCTCCCAGGCAACCAGCAACAGAACAAGAGGACACAGTCTCAAGTTGTGTTGGGGGAGGTCTAGGCTGGATGTTAGGAGTAAGTTCTTGACAGAGAGAGTGATTGGCATTGGAATGGGCTGCCCAGGGAGGTGGTGGAGTCAGTGTCCCTGGAGATGGTGAAGAAAAGCCTGGATGAGGCACTTAGTGCTATGGTCTAGTTGATTGGAGAGGGCTAGGTGATCTTGGAGGTCTCTTCCCACCTGTTTGAATCTATGACACTATGGCAAGTCTGTCAAGCCAACACTGCCATGGCCACTAAACACGTGCCAGCGTGCCATGTCTTCATGGTCTTTTAATACCAACATGGATGGGGACTCCACCCCAGAATCACAGAATGTCAGGGGTTGGAAGTGACCTCAAAAAAATCATCCAGTCCAAACCCTCCTGCCAGAGCAGGATCACCCACACCAGATCACACAGGAACACATCCAGATGGGTCTTGGGTATCTCCAGAGACACTCCACAATCCCCCTGGGCAGCCTGTTCCAGTGTTCTGTCACCCTCGCAGGGAAAAAAAAATCCTCCTCATGTTTTCATGGAAGTGGCTTACCACCTCCCTGGCTACCTCCAATGCCTGACCGCTCTTCCACTACAGAAATTTCTCCTACTATCCAATCCAAGCCTCCCGTGGCCAACCCTCACCCAAAATTCACTGGGTTTTCAAGACCACAGGCTTCAACTTTTTGCCTAGCCCCTCTGCCAACTCCTATCTCTTCCAGTTTCTGTTGGTCCACATGGGCTTTAACAAGCATCTGGTTAATGTTGAAAGTAAATGTTCAACTGTAAGTTCCCTCTTCTGGGGGTACACTTAGCATCGCTAGAGCTTTTCAAGGAGGAGGAGCAAAAATCCATCCTTAACCCATGGTACTTTTTATATAAGTAGCTGAGGGAAAGCAGCCTCAATTTTCAGTCACTCCCACTCCGGATTCCTTCAGGCCCTTGACCTCACACTGCTGATGAAAAAGATTTCCACTAGATGGAGCGAGCTATGTAGGACCTGTAACTCTCCAAGGTAGTAAGCATGCACTCGGTAAATAACATTCCCCCGAATTTCACTTGCAATTCTTTTCCTTTCCAACAGAGAGAATTCGTTTCTAGGGGAGAACACATCGCTCACAAAGCAGGCACTCTGGCCAAGATGTGTGCATGCTGCTTCTCCAGGAAGCTAAAACCAGTAACCCTGAAATTCTATTATCCAGTGAATTGCCTTAAAAATTAAACATGCTGGTTCATTACTTCAGCAAGGACAAAACAAAATCATCCCCCCCAAAAAAAATAAAAGGAAGAAGTGATTTTCTTTTTTTTTTCCTCCTTGAATGTAAATTAAAATGTAAATGAAAAGAAAGGGAAAGGGGGAAAGGGGAATGGAGAAGAGAGAAGAAGTGAAAGGGATAGAGAGAGAAAAAAAGAAATGTAAAAAGCAAAAAGAGGAAGAAAAATAAAGGGGGAAGGACAGGGGAAAAGGAGAGAGGAAGGGAGGGAGAAGGGAAGAGGAGGGGAGGGGGAAAAGAGAGAGAGAGAAATATTAGAAAGATAAAAAGCAAGAAGCAGGAAGTCCAGGGACCCAGGGTGACAAATCCAGCTTTCCAGCCCTCACAGTCCTCCACAGCTCTCCCCAGAGCCCTGAGCTGGGGAAAGGGGGAGGAAATTAATTATCAGAACTGCTATGCAAATTTCTTTTGTGAGAACTAGTCTCAAATGATCTGCAGGGTTACAGCTGAAAAGGTGATCAGGCTCAAGTATGATACAACCGTTAATTAAGACATAATGTCTGCAGAAAAGTTTGCATTATGGAGTGAGAAGGAATGAACTCAGCTTGATTCTTAGATCACTGAATGAAAACAATGGTGAATAAAATTAAAAAAAAAAACCTAATTCTCACTTATTTTTAACCCAGGCACATATTACAATAGAAAACATGAAGAGACACCAACCACTAAATCCTGCTGACATTTCTAGGCAGTTTTCAGTGCTGTATGGAATGCAAACTCTGTGCTGCTGGAAAAATTGGAAGCAAACACACATGATCTAAAGCAGGAAGAGATTCATTCCCCTCTGCCTAGTAAGCAGAAACAAATGAGTAAATTCAAAGTGTCACACAGCAGTTGTCCTGGTTTGAGCTAGAGCAAAACTGATTCTGGTCAGTGGTTTGACTTCCCAGCTTAGTCACTGCACCTTCTGCAGCTCAGGCATTGGAATGCGCTGCCTAGGGAGGTGGAGTTGCCATCCCTAGAAGTGTTCAAGCAACGCCTGGATGATGCACTTAGTGCCATGGTCTGGTTGATTGGACAGAGCTGGGTGATAGGTTGGACTGGATAATTTTGGAGGTCTCTTCTGACCTGGTTAATTGTATGATTCTGTAATCTTCCCTTGCAGCCTCCTCAGCCAAGCGCTCAGCCTCAACAAGCAGTTCCTTGGGAATCTGGTAACAGCTTTGTATTTTAGAATCATTTGGGAGCTCTCTGAGGGTATTTCACTATTACTTTGTAACTCAGTGCCAAATAAGTCAGTTATAGACTGAAATGAAGAGGTCATTCTGCTTTACTTTCTGAAGTCTATGTATGAGACAGTGACACTTCTGGAGCCAGACAATCTGGTAGCAGATACACAGAATTACTTTAGCAGGAGTTCTTATCAGCAACTGTCTGGAGTTTGTGAATTTAAACATTTCTTGGAATTAACTATCGTAAAGCAGGTAGCTGAGAAGTAAATAAAAGCTGCTTGCTTATTCCAGGTCAACAGCAGCCCTGTGGGAAGAGTTTGCATAGCACACATGAATCATCACTAAGGGCAACTTTCAAAGAGGGGACCAGAAAGGGGGATGGAGAAACAAAAAAGCCATTTTACATTAAATTGGATTTGCCTTATTGCTGGCATCATTCATATCTACCTCAAGGAAGGATGATGTAATGTAGTCATTCCAGAGAGCCCATGATGGTACCAAAATCACTTCTGTAGCATGGGGTTGATGCACACAGCTGTAAGGCATCAGCTAGATGTGTTCTGAGAAGATGCAGACACTTACGATCAACCAATGTTAAAAAAACCATTGACTCAATTCATTCTCATGAGCATCAGGAGCAAACCATATCCTCAGGAGCACAGCTGACACAGCAAGGAAACAGCAGTAGATGTGCTCGGTATTACTCTGGAGCATGTCAGTGCACCATGCCATAGACCTGACTCAGGCTGCAAGGTAGCAGCTCCACACTACATCCCTTCACTGCATCAGTATGAGGCAGGGCCCATCTGCTGTCTCTGAAGCTGGTGGAGCCCTGTAGCTGTTGGGCTCCCAAACAGGTCGACCTGTTATGTTCAGGGGCATGGTTTGTGCTTAGAGACATGGTTTAGTGGTACTCTTTTAGCAGTAGTCCTGGGACTGTGAGCTCCAGGCGAGAGGTTGGATGTGATGATCTCAAAGGTCTCTTCCAGCCTTAAAAGCGCTATGACCTACTCCTGACTGGTTGTTGGTTGTTCCAGGTCATACTGAGCCCTAACCAGCTACTGGTGTTCATGCCTATGCCTTGGTCTTGCTTACTACTCCAGGCACAGCTTACAAGACCAGTATGCAGTCTGAGCTGACACAAATCTGTATCTCAGGGTGCAATTTACTGTTCTGATGCCTTGGGGAAGCCTTGGAGGTGCCACGGCACTGAAACAATTGCAACAACTGGATAAAGAACAACTTACCAAGCAAAACCAGTACCCTGATCATCTCCAGTACCATATTTAGCTCCTTACCATTTATTTGCAGAGTTCCACATTGCAAGCATTCACAATTTCTGCCCTTACAGAACTACTCCCAAATATATATGTTTATGTTTTAAAATGTCATTCAAACACAATCCTTTGGTCTCCAAAATGTCTCCCTTGGCTTCAGATATGCATTCCAGATATGTACTATTCCTAGTTCAAGAGGGAAAAATATAGACCAAAAAAAAGGCTTTATATTCAAGTCATTTCTATATTTGATCAGCACAAGCCCACAGACTGAGATAAACTAAGGAATCAGATTAATGTAGTCTGTCCTTTCCAAACACAAAGTTTTACTTACATGCATCTTTGGCTTATCTTTCCATTAATTTTCACTTGTGAGAACTCAATCCAAGCCTATTTACTAGAGCCAGCTGTTTTAATGGCCTCATTACTTACCCAAACCCACATCTCAATAAGCTTAGGGAAGCTGCCAAAGGCTTTGGCCGAAGCTCTTACAAGGCCCCATGACAAATGGTACCTCTCATTTTATTATCTGTCTCAGTGATATGAAAGTCTGATTGGATTCTCCAACTCTGGATAATTAAAGAACAGCAGTGAGTTCCTGCTTTCCACCCATCACTAAGAAGAAGATTGTGACATTCTGGACACACAGGCATTCATGGAATCACAGAAACATCCGGGTTGGAAAAGCCCCTCAGAATCACCAAGCCCAACCTAGAACCCAACTCTACGAGATTCACCTTAAAGCATATCCCTAAGCACCACATCCAAACGACCCTTAGACACATCCAGGGTTAGTGACTCCAGCACCTCCCTGGGCAGCTCATTCCAGTGCCTGACCACTCTCTCAGTGAAAAACTTTTTCCTAATGTCCAATCTAAACCTCCCCAGCCTCAGCTTGAGGCCATTCCCCCTTGTTCTGCCTCCAATTACCTGTGAGAAGAGACCAGTAGCAGCCCCTCCACAATGTCTCTTCAGGTAGCTGTAGACACCTATGAGGTGTCCCCTCAGCCTCCTCTTTTTCACACTAACCATCCCCAGCTCCCCGAGTTGCTCCTCATAAGCTTTATTCTCTAAGCCATTTCCTAGCTTTGTTAATCTCCTCTGGACCTGCTCCAGCACCTCCACATCTCTCTTGTACTGAGGTGCCCAAAACTGAATACAACACTCAAAGTGTGGCCTCACCAAGGGGACAATTACTTCCCTATCCCTCATGGACACAGCATTTTTAATCCCAGCCAGGATGCCTCTGGCCTTTTTGGCCACCTGGGCACACTGCTGGCTCATGTTCAGCTGCTTCTCAATTATAACCCCAAGGTCCCTTTCTGCCAGTAGCTCTCCAGCCACACTGCCCCAAACCTGCAGCGTTGCTTGGGGTTGTTGTGACTGAAGTGCAGGAGCTGGCATCTGACCTTGTTGAAACTCATTCCATTAATGTTTGCCGATGGATCCAGGCTATGCAAGTCCCTCCGAAGAGCCTCTCTACCCTTATTCAAATCAACATTGCCACTTAACTTGGTGACATCTACAAACTTACTGCTGACACTCTCTACGCCTGAATCAAGGTTGTCAATAAAGATGTTGAAAAGAAGTGGTCCCAACACAAATCCCTGAGAACACCACCAGTGCCCGGCTGCCAATTGGATTTAACTCCATTAATCACCACTCTTCCAGTCCTCCTGTCCAGCCAGTGCTTTATCCAGGAAACGGTCAGCTCACCCAACCTATCAGTAGTCAATTTATCTACAAGAAGCTTGTGGGGCATTACCACTACAGAACACACTCTGGCACCTCCAGGCTCAAACCCTGGAATTCACCTGCATCAAGGAAAATCCCAGGGATATATTCAAACAGCAGGGCACTTGCCCAGTTACTTGCCACTGCTACATTTCTGAACCAAGCTTTCCAACTTGTGAACTTCACAATCAGCTGGGATTCTGGTGCTTTTCCACCATAACAGCTTAGCAGAGACATGCACATCTGAGCTCACCAAGGACCAGAAGAGTGGCAGTGAAGGCCATAGAGAAACCCAGATGGGTTCCCTTAGAGTTTGAGCTCATTTTTCTGGCACTGAATTTGACTGATACATTTTCAGAGAAGACTGCAAAAAAACAGACTTTTGGATCAGACAGATGGGAATGGCTGAAGTTCTCCAGGAAATCCCAGGATGTGATGCTTCTGAGGCAAAATACCTCCTTGGGTGCCTGTTCTGCAGTGAGACTTGACTTTATTTCATCAGAGAACAAACCATATCCTGCCATTCAACACAGACAGAAAGACTGGCCTTTGCCTTCATCATTTATTCAAGCCTAAAATTAATATTTTAAGAGAAGAAAGAAAATTACATATGAAAATAAGGAAGTTTGAGTTGTTTAAAAGCATCAATTTGCACCAGTTCTGCTTTTACAAAATAGTTTTTCTACTTGGACTAAAAAAGAGCCCAAATTAGGAGAAGTCTGGCCTAAAAGCTTTATTCTGGGATGTGTTTGAAAGAAAGCTCAATCTGCAGCAGACACCTCTCTTATCCTTGTATTTCCATCACTTCTGAAGTGGTCTTGGGGCCAGCCAAGAGAGCCAATGGCAGCCTGGGGTGCATCAAGAAAAGTGTGTCCAGTAGGTCTAGGGAGGTTCTTCCCCTTCTCTACTCTGCCCTAGTGAGACCACACTGGGACTACTGTCTCCAGTTTGGGGCTCACCAACCCAAGAAGGACAGGGGCCTGCTGGAGAGAGTCTAACAGAGAACCACAAGGATTATTAGGGGACTTGAACATCTCCCATATGGAGAGAGACAGAGTCCTGGGGCTGTTTAGTCTGGAGAAGACAAGGCTGAGAGGAGATTCTCATCAATGTATATAAATATCTCAGGGGTAGGTGTCAAGTGGCTGGGGCAAATCTCCTTCTGGTGGTCAGCAGCCACAAGACAAGGAGCAACGGGGACATACTGGAAGATAAAAGGTTTCACCTCAACATGAGGAGAAACTTCTTTACAGTGAGGGTGACAGAGCCCTGGAACAGGCTGTCCAGAGAGGTTGTGGAGTCTCCTTCTCTGGAGACTTTCCAAACCCACCTGGATGCATTCCTCTGTCATCTACCCTAGGGGATCCTGCCTTGGCAGGGAGGTTGCATTCTATCTCTGGAGGTCCTTTCCAGCCTCTAACATTCTGTGGTTAAAGTGCTGCAATAATAATTGTAAAAGCAAAACACAACATAGGATGGAAGAGAATAGCCAGGGTCACTAGTAAAGCCATGCAGAAAGCAGAGGGGAGCTGAAAGGGCAGGAAATCAGGAATCTCTGATTCTGTGTAGAACTGCTGCTACTACAAAGCTGCATGTAACTATTAGAAGACACCCAGGAAGATGTCCAGGACACACAGAGTGGTGATTCCCCTTATATAATTTCTACAACCAAATTTCTCCTTCACCTCTGAACAGTATTTCAGCTGACAGTCTCTAAACTGTTTGGCACTTCAAGCTTCTCTTGCTACCCAAGAAAAATAATGTTTCTGAGGTCCTATACATGCTCTCTGCAACACTGCTATGGTGTGGGATGTGTATTACTGGTAAGCCAAGAGAGAGGGTCTGCTGAACCTCTGAAAAAATGGTCTAAGAATCTCTCACACATGATAAGAGCTAGAGTTTGTTTTACTTGGAGTTATACCCATTGTAATAAAGAAACATGGCTCTGCACAACAGCACCTAAATATTGAGTGAAGTCCCAGCTCTTCATCATCAGCCCAAGAGCCATTAACCAGTTCCCAGGAGGGACAATCCCAAGTAGAATGAAAAATCCACTATTTACTTTAAGATTTAAGAATAACACAGCAGTCTGGAAGTCTTGTACTGACTACAAGTGAAAGAGGTCTCTTCAAAAGTGAGGAAGGTACTCGATCTCCAGAAGCACTGCAGCAGGCTATCCAGAGAGGTCACGGAATCTCCTTCTCTGGAGATGCTCAAAACCCACCTGGACACACGCCTGTGCAACCTGCTCTAGGAGAACCTACTTTTGCAGAGGGGTTGGACTAAGTGATTTCCAGAGGTCCTCTCTGTGATGCTGTGACACAGACAACCAAGTGGAGCCAGCCGAGAGCAGAAGCAGCACCTCTAGAGTTCAGGCGCTCATGTGTGTGCAGCAGGATGTGACACCGAATACAAACGCAGTTTAAAATGTCAGGGAAAGGGAGGAGACAGAAATCCTCTGCGCAACAACAACTACTCAAAGAGCTGCAATTCTAGGAGAGAAGAACATGCTGCAGATGGCTCCCCAACCCTACTTTCCACTTCTCACCAAACAAAGAAAAGCTGCCCAGGATTTGCTATTCTAGTCTTTACTACAGACTTGACTTACACACTGCAGTGTAAGAGACATCGAGGTGCTGAAGTGGGTCCAGAGATCCAATCCAGAAACAAAGCTGGCGAAGGGCCTAGAGAACAGGTCTTGTGAGGAGTGGCTGAGGGAACTGAGGTTGTTTAGCCTTGAGAAAAGGAGGCTGAGGAGTCGTCTTCTCTCACTCTACAGCTCCCTAAAAGGAGTTTACATTAATGTGGGTGTTAGTCCCTTCTTTCAGCTAACTAGCGGCAGGAGGAGAGAAAATGGCCTCAAGTTGCATCAAAGGATGTTTAGATTGGCTATCAGGAAAATGCTCTTTGGTGAAAGAGTGGTCAAGCATTGGAACAGGCTGCCCAGGGTGATGGAGTCACCAGCCCTGGAGGCATGAACTGAAAAAGTGGACATGGCATTTCAGGACACAATTTAGTGGGCATGGTGGTGTTGGGTTGATGGTTAGACTTGATCTTGGAGGTTTTTTCCAACCTTAATGATTCTGTGATTCAATGGCTCTATAAACTCAAATCCTTCTTAAGCCAGATCAACATCAAAACATATTACCTCAACAATACTCCCAAGTTCCCCATAGTTTCCACCTCAGTTTTTATGACCCATTACACAGACATCTCACCAGCTATGCCACAACTCTCTTGTATATCTGTTGACTTACATTCCAAAGGATGCTATACCTTGCCAAAAAAGTAAACAAATTAGTAAGATTTATATCTTTTGTTCTCAGATGCCTACAGATATTTGGCTGTAACCCACACTTTGAATTGACTGCTCTTACTTGTAGGGTATTTTCCTGTTGTCCTCTTAATATCAAACTGCCAGTGCCTACCAACTCATACATTTGTCTTTCCTCTTTTAGCATTTTTTGCACATCCTGTGTCAGCAGAAGTTCAGAAGTTCATTAGAAAAACCCTTCTTATCTCTCTGCTCTCTGAAAAGTCTTCTGACAGATAATGTCAAGAAATTTAATGCAACGATGACAACTAAATTACACCAGGCTGCACAGATCTTGTAAGGTTGCAGAAAACACTGTAAGTAATTAACTGTTGCTAACAGGTTTGCACTGACTCAACAACACACACTTACACCCAAATCTGAACTGCTAATTGGTATGGCAGTCATTTTTGTATGGAATCAGACTGAGTTACTCCATGGCAGGAAATCACAGAATGTTAGGGGTTGGAAGGAACCTCCAGAGATTGCTGAGTTCAACTCCCACACCAGAGCAGGATCACTTAGGGCAGGCTGCAGAGCAACACCATTACTCAGTTTGCATATTGTTTTCCCCATAGAGAAAGGAGGATTACACCTGATGCTCACCTACGCATCCTGGAGGACTTGAAGCCTCCATCAATATCTCCCTCAGCAAGGTCACAAAGACACATTTCTGAAATAGCTTTGCCTGGAGAAGACCCAAGCTATGATCTGTGCTTTGGACAAAGTTATTATGCTGTAACCTAGGGTGGAACATGCCACTTGGCACAAAGGTACTTTCAGTGTAGCCAAAGCAGCATATAATGAATGGGAAAATGGCAGTCAAAAAGAAGAAACAACAGCACCAAAACCCCCATTTAATGGATATCAATCTTCCTGCACAGACATGTTAAAAACTGTCCTTAATTTACAAAAATGAGTATGTGAATACATATGCAGAAGTGAATAGGTGAATAAAACTTACTCAGAATCATACAATCAGTCAGGGTTGCAAGGGAACACAAGGATCATCTAGTTCCAAACCCCCTGCCATGCCCAGGGACACCCTACCCTACATCAGGCTGCCCAGAACCTCATCCAGCCTGGCCTTAAACACCTCCAGCCATGGGGCCTCAACCACCTCCCTGGGCAACCCATTCCAGCCTCTCACCACTCTCATGCTGAACAACTTCCTTCTCACATTCTGAACCTCCCCACCTCCAGCTTTGCTCCATTCCCCCTAGTCCTGTCACTCCCTGATATCTTAAAAAGTCCCTCCACAGCTTTTTTTATAGCCCCCCCTTCAGATCCTGAAAGGCCACAGTAAGGTCACCTCAGAGCCTCCTCTTCTTCAGACTGAGCAGCCCCAACTCCCTCATTCTGCCCTCACAGAAGAGGTGCTCCAGCCCTCTGATCATCCTCTGGACACAGTCCAGCATCTCCACATTCCTCTTGTAATAGGGGCTCCAGAACTGGATGCAGCCCTTCAGGTGGGGGTCTCACCAGAGTGGAGTAGAGGCAGACTCACAGAAGTAGACTGTCTGTTTCCAACAGATTTCCTTCAAGACATCCAGAAGGATATTATACACAGAAATGAATCCTAGTCAACATGGCTTCTACTCTTTAGTTTTTGCAAGGGATCTGTGCAAGGATACTGAACAAACAAAGCTTTAAACAGCGAACATATTTGAGTGCCAATATCAATAGTTCCCTATCATCAAATTCTCCCTTTTACACTGGGCTAAAAGACTAACACTTCAGTTGACACAAAATATTTATTTTCAAATTAGGCTCCAAGCTAATCTGTACTCTCCTAGTGCCTGTATCTCTGAAACACCACAAGTGACACAGTGGACAGACTTCGCTGGCTACAGCCCAGTGGTTTCCAATTTACACTCCTTCAGAAGTCACCATCAGCAGCTACTAACATCCTGCTGACTCCTGGTGATCTCATACCATAAACAGGCATCTATGGTGCAGGGCAGGTAACAGCAACAAAGAATCAACCAAACCCAAAAGAAAGCTCTCCAGGGAGACCTTGGAGCAGCCTTGCGACACCTGAAGGGGCCTTTGAGAAAGCTGGGAAGGGATGTTTTACAAGGGCTTGCAGTGATAGGATGAGAGGGAATGGATTGAAGCTTGAGAGGGGAGATTGAGACTGGAGAAGATTAGGAAGAAATTCTTTCCAGTGAGGGTGGTGAAACACTGGAACAGGTTGCCCAGGCAGATTGTGGATATCCTGGAAGTGTTCAAAGCCAGGCTGGAGGGACCCTTGAGCAACCTGCTCTAGTGGGCAGTGTCCCTGCCCATGGCAGGGAGATTGGAACTAGATGGTCTTTAAGCCCCTTTTCACCTCAAACCTTACTATGAATGAATCAGTTTTCCTAGGATTAAAATAAATAAAATTATGAAGTGGCATTTATTGTCTCTCACTAAACTGTCACAGTTCTAGTCTTTTTTCTTAAATGAAGTCCAGACTTTCTACTGGAAAATATTGTGCATAGGGTTTGGCCAGACATTTTTTAAGTCCTCCAGAAATCTTAAAAGGGGAAAGGGAATGAAAAAAACCTCACAGAAATCACAGAATCATTGGCTCGTTTAGGTCGGAAAAGACTCCTCAGATCATTCAGCCCAACCATCACTGCCAAGTCCACCACAGAACCATACCCTTCAGTACCACATCTACATGCCTTTAAAATTCCTCCAGGGATGAGGATTCTACCATTGCCCTGGGCAGCCTCTTCCAGGACTTAACTATCAATGTACTAAGTAATTTCAAATTGATGATATTCCCTCTTAGAGTAGCAACTAAAAATGCAATCATTGTTCAGGTCTACAGAAAGACAGGGCAGTAACCAATCTCATCTTTATTTTCAGCACCACCATGGAAAGCTGGTGTCACAAATGTGTTTCCCCATTCAAAGAAACTGAAGTCAAACATTAGATACAAAGCTTTTTTAGCAACATAAAAATAAAACCTCTGATCTCCAGTCTAAATTTTCCCTCTTCCAGCTCAAAGTCATTCCCCCTCATCCTATCACTACAAGCCCTTGGAAAAAGTCCCTCCTCAGCTTTCTTCTAGGCCCCCTGCAGGTACTCTAATTTTTGGTTTTTGTCAAGCATCTCAAGAGGATGCTTAAAGTTTCTACTTTTCTCAAGTCCCCTGACAGGCAAGAGGTATAACTGAAATTAAGAACCTCTTTCCAGTTTTAACGTTTGCATTTGTTAAGTTATTTCTTAAAGTGTTCTAGTTTTGCCTGTTCTCTCTGTGTATCAGCATCCAAACTCTGCATTTCCAACACTGTAAAAAAGTTTTCTGGTGAGATTTAATGGTAATAAACAAATTTCATAGTTATCAACAATCTTTGCCTTGATATCAAAATATTGATTATTAATTTTGCATAATTCGTAATCCCATCTCCCTCTGCTATTCCCATACCCCCTCCTACCCTTGCAGCATTCTGAAACAAAACAGATGCTCCTATGAATCCCACAAGAATTTCATTGTGTACAGTTAATTATTTGCGACATCTGGTAGCACAACACTCATCTGAAGGCAGCCACTGACTGTGGAGGTCAGAGCAATGACAAAGCCATCGGCCTCTGCACCACATCACCTGCTTCTGCTCTGGTCTTCAGTGGATGGGATGAGTCCTGCCTATGCTCAAACATCAGCCTCGCTGTGATGCTGTTTACAGACACAGGAATCCACTTTAGAAGTGTCATGTCATTTTATCTACAATATTCTCCTCCCATAGTTTTCTTTCCTGGCTATCTTTTAAGGTTTGAAAACCAGTAAGGTCAGGCAGAAAGTCTGCCCAGATTCAACGTCTGTATTATCATGTTCATGGAGAGCAAGCACTGTGTCAAGCAGGAAACAAGAGAGAAGAGGAAGCTGAAGCAAGTTAAGCAGAGTACACCAGCCAGGACAATCCAGCTGAAGCAGCTGACTGCCAGCTGCAGCCAGAAGGAAAACTCCAGCAAGAAGCCATAAAGTCACAACCCAGAGCCAAGGGATGGAGAACATCGTGCTGAAAGACAGGATTAGAGGAAACATAAATGTCACCAGCCTTAAGATCATTTGTACAGCCTGTAACTGTCAGCATATTCAGACCAAAGAACTGCAGCATGCTGGGATCTGCAAGGGCACATCCACTGCCCTCACCACCATCTCCTCGTGTTGGTGCTAACCCTTTCCATCACCTCCTCAAGATCAGGAGACTCTTTCCACTACATATTTTTAACACATTTCTATTTCTCTCCCTCTGCCATTTTTTTCCCCACTCTCAGCCCTTTATCCTCCCACTGACTGACTCCCTCATCTGCTGCCATTTACACAGCACTGCTGTTTGGAAACAAGCTCCCACTTGCTTCCTTTCATCAGTCAGCCAGTTTGACACTCTGCCTACCACTTGCCTCAGGAGTTTATGCTGAGGATTTCTCAGATTTCTACCTTCTAACTCCCATACGTCATCAAGCTGCAGTCATAAACTGCTGCCTGTGTGATGATGTCCCGCCAACTCACACATGAAAACACTGCCTGCTGGTTTGACAACAGGACTGGGTCCTGGAAGGTCCTCAAAAACTTTTTATGTTGCTGCAAGCTCTTTATAAAGCTCTAGAAGCCCAAAATATCACCACACCCCTCTCATCTGCATTCACAGAAACCTGTCCTGAAAGCAGAACTGGTTTTCTCTGGGAACTCATAGAACAAACTATAGGATCATGTAGGCTTCAAAGTGTAGTTTCTTTCCTCAGTGCTCCTTCTTTCTGTGGCCTTTTAGAGAAGGGCAAGACCAAAACCCCCAAAGAGCGTAGAGATGAAATCATCCAGGTCATTTTGAGGAAGATGCTCACAGAATGGTGAGATTAGAAGAGACCTCTGGAGATCATCCTGTCTAGTCCCCTTGCTAAAGCAGGTTCATCTAGAGCAGGTTGCACAGAAATGTAACCCAGAGGGATATGAAAGTCTCCACAGAAGGAGACACCACGATTTGTCTGGACAGCCTGCTCCAGGGCTGCAGGATCCCCACAGCAAAGAGTTTTCACCTTAAGTTCCAGTGAAACCTCCCGTGCTCTACTTTGTACCTCTTGCCCCTTGCCCTGTCACTGGGCACCACTGAAAACAGCCCTAAACATGCTCCTAGCAGCACACTCCTGGTTAAACCTTTCCAGCCACAGCCTCATGTGCACACGTGAACACACAAACCCCACAAGCTGCTCTCACTGAACTGCTGTCAGCCACTGCCTCAAGAAGGCAGCTGGAGCCATGCTGAGAAACACAATCGAGTGCTGCTGCATGTGCACTTTGAGTCCTAAACCTCTCTCGTGCAAAGCCTTTCCCTACTCTGTGCTTCAGTCACTGCAGCAGTTCAGGCAAATACCTACTGGCACGAGGCAGCAAGAGATGGAGCCAGCCAGGAACATCTCAGAATATGTTAGAATGGCTTTATCAGTCTGGTTTATACAGACCACTTCAGACAGCCCTGAGGGGAATAAGAGGTTCCACCTCAACACAAGGGGGAACTTCTTTACTCTAAGGGTCCCAGAGCACTGGAACAGGCTCCCCAGAGAGGTCATGGAGTCTCCTCTGGAGACTTCCAAGGCCTGTCTGGATGTGTTCCTCTGTGATCTGTGTTAGATAGCATTGTCCTGCTCCAGCAGGAGGGTTGGACTCGATGATCTCTTTGGGTCCCTTCCAACCCCTAACATCCTATGATCCTATGAGTAACCTTTAGTAATAAGTAATACAACAAGAGGAAATGGCCTTGGGTTGCACTATGGGAGGCTTAAGTTGGTCACAAGGGAAAATGTCTTTCCTGCAAGAGCAGTCAGACATTGGAACAGGCTGCCCAGGAAGGCAGGGAAGTCACCATCCCTGGAGGTGTTCAGTAAACACGTGCACATGGCACTTCAGGACACGGTTTAGTGGCAATGGTGGTGTTAGGTCAGCAGTTGGACTCAATAATGTTAAAGGTTTTTTCCAAGTGAAGCAATTCTCTAAGTCCATCATTTTCACAGAATCGCAGGGACTGGAAGGGACCTCAAAAGCTCATCCAGTCCAAGCCCCCTGCCACAGCAGGTTCACCTAGACCAGATCACACAGGAACACATCCAGGCAGGTCTTGAATATCTCCAGAGAGGGAGACTCCACAACCCCCCTGGGCAGACTGTTCCAGTGTTTTGTCACCCTCACAGGGAAAAAAATTCCTCCTTGTGTTTCCATGAAATGTCCTATGCATGGAACCGAAAAATGCTTCACCTTGCCCCACACTCTCATATTCACTGTGGAAACACAGCAGACCAAAACATCACGCTGCTTTTGCAGTGCTAGGCTCTAGAATATTGGATGCAACTCGGCAGAGTGCTTGGCCCCCATGAACTTAATGAAAATAACAACAACAACAACCAACCAAAGATAACAAAATTACACAAAGATTCCCATTACTTTTGTTTGACTGTGGGTCTGGGGAGATGGACGAGATACAGGGGAGGCTTTCTGGTTTTAGTTATTTACCAACATGAATAGGATGTCAAGGAAACCAGACTTTATCTTAGGAGCTTTCTGCAAGTAGAACTTCATTTCTACCAATCTTCTACATAACCAAGCAAATTAAGTGTGCTTTTCATCTAATATATATGTACTTACTGTAGAACCTTTCAAAGCCAACATGAGCACGCATTTCAAAGCAAAAGAAATTGCCTTTTTCTTTTTTTCTGTGACTAAATCATAGGAAAATTCAAGCACAACGAAGAAGGGGTAGCTATCAGCATTTTTTGCTTGTTTATTTTCTAGGGTGTATCAAAGGAAAGTAAGAAAAACATTATTTGGATGATCAAGCTCACAGCTAGGCTCAATGCAGTACAAAGTGGGAGGGTAGGGGATTTGTTTGGGTTTTTAGAAGTAGACCATTTGGAGGGAAATATCTTCCTTTCATTGTGTAAGCTCAGGAGAGCTAGGGTTATATATTTAAGCACTGGTCCTATACAGGAAAGATGCCTGCATGGACACAGAATCTCAATTATCCTTGCAAATACCAAAAAACTGAGCTTATTTTCTGTGAGCCAGCAGTGTGCACTTGCAGCCCGGAGAGCCAGCCAGACCTTGGGCTGCATCAAGAGAAGTGTGGCCAGCAGGGAGAGGGAGGGGATTCTTGCTCTCTACCGCCCTCTGGTGAGACCACACCTGGAGTACTGCCTCCAGTTCCACAGCCCCTGGTACGAGGAGGATATGAACATGCTGGAGCGTGTTCAGAGAATGGCTCAAGGATGATCAGAGGGCTGGAGCTGCTCTGCTACAGAGACAGAAGATTGGCACTGTTCAGTCTAGGGAAGAGAAGGCTCCGAAGAGACCTTATTGTGGCCTTCCAGGATCTGAAGGGGGCTACCAGAAATCTCCAGAGGAACAGTTTAGGATGTCAGGTAGTGATAGGGGGGGAAATGGAGTAAAACTAGAAGTGAGGAGATTCAGATCGGATATTAGTGAAGAAGTTCTTCACTATGAAGGTGCTGAGACAGTGGAACAGGTTGGTCAGGGAGGTGGTGGGAGCCTCATCCCTGAAGCTTTTTAAGGCCAGGCTGGATGTGGCTCTGAGCAACCTGAACCAGTGTGAGGTGTCCCTGCCCATGGCAGAGGGATGGAACTGGATGATCCTTGAGGTGCCTTTCATCTGTGACAATTTGATGATTCTATGTAAAAGTTGAGTTTTAACTAAAAGTTAAGCTGCGTTTACACAGAGAGAGTTCTGTTTATAAATCTGATGGCATGATATCATCTGCTTTGGACAGGAAATAATTCTCAGCTTTTTATAAAACTCTTTTTTAGCCACCACCTCCATCTTAAAAATCACAGCTGAAAATTGGCTTGCCTCACATTTAACAGATGAAAGCTTATTTGAAAAGATGAACCCTGACAAATTTTACAAGTCAAGTGAAAAAAAAAAAAAGAAGAAGAAACACAACTTATTAGAAACCCTGGGGGAAAGAAATCAAGTGCTTGTGTGCTAGTTTGAGCCTAGCTGGGATATTTTAGTGAGAGGAATTAGATTATAGGCTGTGAAAAGGAAACAATGGCGATGTCTACTTTACTCATCAGCTTGCTGAGATGTATAGAAACAAGAACACAGTTGCTCTCTGGCTGCCTCCCTTCTCTCTGTAACCTGCTAACTAATCCATCTGCTTCCTAACCCCTCTGGGCCAACTCTCCAAACTCACCTTGAACATAAGGCATAGTCTGGGATAAGGTAGAGGGGTGGAAAGGAGGTTGAGAGCCCCTCCTGGGGTCTTGGGTTTCTGGGAGAGGCGTTGTGTTTCTGTATTACTTGTTTTAACTTGTCTATTTCCATCTAGAGCTGTATATATTGTAAATACATGCTTGTATATTGTGCTAAGCTGTGAACACAAATCTTCATCCCAATTTCCAGCTCATCTGAGTCTAGTCTGGGTGATATCATAAAAGAGTAGAGGGGGCAGGTAAAATCCAAAGCATCACAGCATGAAAAAGTGTCACTGGATTCTCATGAGGTGGAAGGAAAAAAGGAATTTTTAAAATAACAGTTTATTAACAGAAAAAAAAAAGTTCTGCTAGACACAATTTTAAATCTATCCAATTAAAAAGGAGCAGTTAAAGCATATGCACAAGAAGCACACTGTCTGTGCAGTGCCTAAAAAGAAGGGAAACTCGTGGGAGGATGTTCAAGGTGGCACAGCCTCTAAGCCATCTTGAGTCTGTTATGTTCCCAGATTTAACCAAGGAATCACAGAATTAACAAGGTTGAAAAAGACCTTCGAGATCATCAAGTCCAACCTATCACCCAGCACCACCTAATCAATTAAACCATGGCACTAAGTGCCTCAATCCAGTCTCCTTTTAAACACCTCCAGGGACGGAACTCCATCACCTCCCTGGGCAGCCCATTCCAATGCCAATCACTCTTGCTGTGAAGAACTTCTTCCTAACATCCAGCCCGAACCTGCCTTGGAGCAGCTTAAGGCTGTGTCCTCTTGTTCTGTCACTGCCTGCCTGGGAGAAGAGACCAACCCCACTTGGCTACAGCCACCCTTCAGGTAGCTGTATAGGGCAATGAGGTCTGCCCTGGGCCTCCTTTTCTCCAGGCTAAACAACCCCAGGTCCCTCAGTTGCTCTGTCTGGCACTAGGACCAGAGCAGGGAGTGCTCTGCACCTGAGGCAGGATTGCTTTGAAGCAGGGAACTCTGTGGTTGTCTCCACAGCTGCTTGTACCTGGCTTTGCCTTCAGAGCACACCAGCATTGCCAATTACAGGAACAGCATTTGAAATGTGAATATAGGTGCTCTGAAAACTAGACTGAGACCAATAATTCATCTTGCAGGCCTCTAGCTAGTTATTTAGATGTTAATGGTCTTCAGCCACTACGGTCAAGACTGAATTTAAACCAGTACCCTATGAGAGAATAACACCGTTCCCTCACTCCCTATCTCATCAGCCATCTGATGCTTCCCAAAGCACTAAACATTTCCCACTGCAAATATTGCTATACCTTCAACTGTTGCTATGCAACACTAGGTCTTATACTTCCTAGAAAGATGTGAAGGAAAATTGGACTCTTGATTCTAAGCTTGATGACTACTGCTCTCCACCATACCTGCTATACACAACTTGAATTAATACTCATTGAGGAAACCAGGTTATAGCCTTCAACGATTTCCTTTCAGCATCTGGGCTCTGCTCCAATGTATTTCCCCTTTCATCTCATATTTAACTCTTACTTTGAACATGACCTGTCCTGCCATTTGAAAAGAAACTGAGTTCTTCAGTCAGCTACATTACAATCATTTTGCTTCAGAGCTGCTCCCCAAAGAGTATCAGTCCTAGGGATAATTATGTTTTATGGTTACAAAAGTTAGCATTGCTGGAATGCAAGAGGACTGAAAGCACACAGCACATACCATCTCCATAATGCAACCTTCCTTGTACCTGCAGGAGAAGGTATCCCACCCCACAAACAACTTCCCCCAACAACTTCAGGCACTCTGGGACAATAAATCAACACGGCCTTCAAGACTAACAGTATTCTTTTTTCCGTCTTAAGGCAAATTTTTTGCTCAAATCTAGAGAAGCATCTACATTTTCAGTAATACTGATGGATAATCAGCTTTATCAGCCAAATGGTGCATTCTTTGGAACAAGAGACAGAGGCTGTTTGTGTCACCAGACTGGGGCAATCTGTTTTGATAAGCAGTTCATTCGCAGCTAATACAGATTGTTGGCATCTGGGTCTTATCAAGAATGACTGCACAGAGGCATCAAATTAAGATCAGCTCTAAAACCAACAGATCTAATGGTGAGCTTTTGTTGCTCCACCTCGATGAGGAATTTGGCTGACCAGAAGCAGTCTGTGTCCCAAATAGACTGAACATGTTACATGTGCCCTCCACCAATGCTTTCTAAGAGCAGGAAAGAATGAAACAACACTGGTAAATGCACTCTCATTTCATGAAATCATGCAATCATTAAGGTTCGAAATACCTCTAGGATTACCAAGTCCAACCAAGACACAACACCACCATGCCCACTAAACCTTGTCCTAAAATGCCATGCCTACATGTTTTTTAAACACCTCCAGAGGTGGTGACTTCACCACCTCCCCAGGCAACCTCTTCCAAAGCCTCATCACTCTTGCAGCAACTTGGGGCAACTTGAAGCCATTTTCTCTCATCCTATCACTTGTTACAAGGAAGAAGACACCAACACTGCTCCAGCCTCCTTTCAGAGAGTTGGAGAGAACCATTCAGTTTTCCAGACTAAACAACCTCAGTTCCCTCAGCTGCTCCTCACCAGCCCTGTTGGCTGAGGGGGGACTATTGACAAGGTCTTGTAATGACAGGACAAGGAGTAATGGGTTTAAACTGGCAGAGGGGAAATTTAAACTAGATGTTAGGAAGAAATTCTTTACAGTGAGGGTGGTGAAACACCGGCACAGGTTTCCCAGGGAGGTTGTGGCTGCTCCCTCCATGGAGGTGTTCAAGGACAGGTTGGATGAGGCCTTGAGTGACCTGTTCTAGTGGGAGGTGTCCCTGCCCATGGCAGAGTGTTGGAACTAGATGATCTTTGAGGTCCCTTCCAACCTAAACCAGTCTATGAATCTACTCTATGATCTAGTTGGAGGTGTCCCTGCTGACTGCAGGGGGGTTGGACAAGATGACCTTCAAGGGTCCCTTCCAATCCCATGCTCTCTGCAGACCTGTGACACCAGAAACAATGCTAGGATAGATCCAGTTTCACATGAAGTATAATTTTTTATCGTGGCTTTTTTTTTCCCCAATAATCTTAAGTGTGGTAGATTGTTTTCATCAAAATCAAATCTGCTGACCAGGATCTTTGAAAGTTCCAAGAATTGCACAACATTTACACTGTGTTTACAGTCATTTCCAGAGCAATTTTCAGCAAGTAGTTTCACCTTCTTTCTCACCAAACTCACAGTAGGACTTCCTTAACCATATCACTACACTGTCTTTGGGAAGACACCATTTCTGAACACATACTTAAAGTTTAAATTGCAGATAAAAATCAAATTATGACCTCAAAAATATTTCCTTTGGGGTTTGGCACGTATAAAGTAGAAGAGCACTACACTGATGTAAGGCACAGATTAATTTATCCTTTACATAACAATATACTTGACACTGTTGACATTATTTTGTAGTACCTGAATGAGGTGATTTAAAAGCAGAGTTAAGAATGTAAGACAAAATGGGTATTTTCCCTGCACATCTCACCTGCTTTCTGACAGGGCCACTGCTTAGAGCCACAAGAGGGCAAGTTCCTCATTACTGTACTTTGAAGGACACAGCAATGAATGTGCACTTCACTGCTAGTATGAAATTTTTCCAGCTAATATGACATTTCAGAGATAAAATTTATTACTTCCTATAGTAGTTAGGTTTACAGTAAAATAGCAGCCAGGTATTGCAGTTGGAAAGCTGTGACTCAGAGAAAATGGGGAATTGGTTGACAGTCAACTAAATGAGAGTCAGCAGTGTGCCCAGCTCTAGACTCCCAAGAGGGACAGGAATCTACTGGACAGAGTCCACCAGAGAGCTACAAGGATGCTGAAGGGACTGGAGCACTGCCTGATAAGGAAAGGCTGAGAGATCTGGGGCTGGTTTGTCTGGAGAGAGGACTGAAATGGAATCTGATCGATGTCCATAAATGTCTGAGAGCTGGGGGTCACAAAGGAAGGGACAAGGTGTCATGGTAGGCTTAAGCAGGCCAAAACAGGCTTATATATGTCTTGGCTTGCCCAGGCATGTTTTTCTGCTCTCCCTCCTTCTGCTATGGATGGGAAAGAGGACAAAGAACCTGAAACCACTGAGTCTAAGGACTCTGGCTTGCCCAGATTTGGTTTGCTCCTGTTTACAGCCTGTAGTAAGCAAGGTACACACACTTGGCTTGTGCCTGCCTCATGCAAGGGCTATGCTTTTCCCAAAGTTGGGTAAAGCAAGCCTGTGGTTTCACCTAATACGGTTGAGCTTGAGTAATGGCCATTCTGATTGGCTATTGTGTGCAAAGGCCCATTAGTCTTGGGCTGTATTGATAAAAAGAGATGAACAGGTAACACAACATGCTCTGCCATTGTATTCATGCCTGCTGTTGCCTGCTGCTATTGCTTTCTGCTCCCGGCAGTATGCTGCCTTACTGCTTTATTGCATCTTGCCATGCTGCGCTAAGCTATAAGCTAGCTCTAACACAAAGTAACAAACTCTGATGCTTTGAGTTTGCCTGGAAACTACACTGCTTCAAGTTTAACAAGAGCAGGCTTTAAATGCCTCCACACAATTGGCCTGCATAGCCAGCATGATGTTGTGCCAAGACTGCACCTCACAAGACAACCTGCCTACACCTGAAAGTCTCCTGCCAAGACATGAAGTCCTGGAGGTACACAGATCATCCAGAAAAATAAGGACCACCTGCTCTTGGTCATCTGCCTCCTTTCCCCAGCACCCTGTGAAGCCTGGGAAGAATCAGAAGCCTTAGCAGCTGACAAGACACCAACAGAACTCCCTGAAAGCATTTGGGTACTGTCTGAAGCTGTAGCTAGCCCTGCCAGTCGGGAAATAATATGGCATGAGTAAATTCTTAAAGCCTCTTATGATTCACCACAGCCTTCTGCCATAAGCAGAAAGGAGCTCCTGGAGTCCATTTAGTGGACAAGCAGCATAATTAACCACAAGTGGTATACTGACTGTGGGAACCTTCTCTTCCAGTTCAATTAATATTTAGATTTTTGCTAGTTATTTCTTAAACGTTCTAGATCCTAAGTTATTCTCTGTATAATGTTTCCATGACCATGCAAAGAACCTATTATTATTTTAAAAAAATAGGGGTAGAGAGAGTTCTGCATATTGGAAATTAGTAAACAATATTACCTTTTGAAAATCATATCTTGTATCAATTCATTACCTCTCCATTACACTGGAACAGCTTCTGCTCACTGACACCATAAATCTAAAGTTAAAATTGCAGAAGGGACAAATAGGGAAGGTGAAGTTTCCTTTCAGGAAGCTTCCTGGCAAACTTTCAGCAGCTACAAAAGACCAAGGGTCATTTTACTCCATCTCTTTTAGCATTCCCTGAATATCTCAGGTGGCCTCTTACGATTTGTGCAATTGGCAATTACTCCATCTTTCTGGGTAGCCTGGTAAATGGCTCCAAAGTGTACCATATCCTTCTGCAGGGCATGGCATTGAATCAGACCTCAAAGTGGAGCCCTCAGCGAAACTCCTGCTATTTCATAGAGGTTAAGGTCATCAGGGACTTCTCAATCAACTAGTCCCATCACCTGCATTTCACAAAACATTACATTTCTCCCTCAGACCAAGCTCAACGTCTCTTGCAGACATGTCAGAAATGGTTTGTCCCACAGGTGAAAGGCTTGTAGCACACAGACAGCCCTGATGCTGTAACACGATGGAGAACTGACAAGCTGTGACCAGTCCTAACACGTGATTAAGACAGTAGCATATCTAATGTGGAGGAAAGCAGCAAATTCCCTCTCAAGTCCACATCTTATGGCCTCCTAAGTGAAAGAGGTCTTATTTTCCTAAAAACCAGGGTGCTCTGTACCACCTCTAAGCTTCGACTGCCCCCTGTCCAAAAGAATCTCCTCTGCTGCCAAGGAGAACTTCTGTAGGAAGGCAGACTGGGCACAGTTGGGGTTGTTCAGCCTGGAGAATAGAAGGCTCCAGGGAAACCTTATAGAAGTGTTTCAATATCTGAAAAGGACTTACAGGAGGGCAGGGGAGGGACTGTTTAGAAGGGCTTGTAGCAACAGAATGAGGAACAATGGTAGGAAACTGGAGCAGGGGAGATTCAGGCTGGAAATTAGGAGAAGTTCTTTACAACAAGTGTAGTAAAACACTGAAACAGGTTGCCCAGGGATGTGGTGGACACCCCATCCCCATCAAGGTCAAACTTGGTGGGTCCCTGAGGAACCTGACCTATTTGGAGATGCCCCTCTACTGCTTGCAAAAGTCCTTTCCAAACCGATACACTCTGCAATTCTACAATCCTGAGAAGGAAAACAAACCATACCCAAATATATATGCCACAGATTGACAGAAATGTCAGGGCCAGAAGAGACCTCAAATATCATCCAGTTCCACCCCACCCTGCCACAGGCAGGGACACCTCACACTAAATCAGGTTGCTCAGAACCACATCCAATGTGGCTTTAAAAACCTCCAGGGATGGCCAACAGCATTGCAGGTATATTAAAACCTGACTTGGGCAGCTCAATCCATATGTGTAAGTTCCACTTGCAGTCACTGAGCACAGACCCAAGAGGGATAGAAGCACAGTGTGGAAAAACAGGCAGTTCTGCTCTCTCCATGGCCCATCAGAGAAGGGAAGGATGTACAGGGACTCAGAATCACAGGACAGTAAGGGTTGGAAGGGACCTCTGGAGATCATCTAGTCTAACCCTCCACAGCTACAGCAGGTCCACCTAGAGCAGGTTGTAGTCTGCAGATGCAGACCTCCTCTCTGTACAACTCCCTGAAAGGAGGTTGCAGTGAGGTGGAGGTTGGCCTCTTCTCCCTGGTGATAGAATGAGGGGAAATGGCCTTAAGCTGCATGAGGAGAAGTTTAGGCTGGATATTAGAAAAATGTCTTTGCTGCAAGAGTGGTTAGGCATTGGAACAGGCTGCTTGAGGTGGTAGAGTCATTGTCCATGGACATGTTCAAGAAACCCATAGATATGGCACTTCGGGGGATGGTTTAATGACCATGGTGGTGCTGATGGTTGGACTTGATCTTAGAAAACTTTTCCAACTGCAACAATTCTAAGATTCTATAAGTCTATGATTATTCCCTGCCATTTAATACACTCCTTTAAAAATGAGGCTTAGGAAGAGAAAAAACAACCAACCAACCAACCAAGATGACAAAAAAAAAAGACAAAGTAAATTAGCAGCTCTGCTTCAGGAAGCTGAATGGCAATCAGTTCACTGATTTTCTTAATCAGAATAAACATCCTCCTTCCTTCAGAGTGTTCTCTTGCTTGCCTCATGCTTCACAGTGCTATAGTGACAACCATGACTGTTTTTGGATGGAAGAGCAATCCAGGGTCTTAACCCTGGGAGTATAAAAGATGAAATTAAAGCAATAAAATTGCTAGTCATTAAAACAAACCCCCACAAAACCAACCAGCCATCACCAAAAATACCTGGCAAACCAACCAAAAAGCCCAATCTTTCAGTCTCTAAACATCTTTATTTCCTGCCTTAGGTGCTGTTCACAGCCCTTCTGAGCATGCTGCCTTCTCCATTTGCTTCCCTTCACTTGGCAAGGCAATTTAGCCCTATTTGACTAACGGTCTATACTGCATCTTCTTCCTGCTATTTATTCACTCTCCTCATTTACTGGGGCTCTTGGACAGAAACCAAACATGCCAACAGTCTGTTTTCTCTTCACACTGCTCCTTCTCTCAGCCTCTGCCAGGGAACATGCAGTGTTACGACTACAGAGCACTTCATTAGTAGCTGCACTGTAACACACAATAATAGCACGAGCTGTTCTTGTCATCACATCTACATCTCCTGTCACTGTGCACCTCCCTCATTCCTCTTCCCTAACTGAAGCTGAAGGAAGCTGGTAACAAGTTTGTACTCCCAAGAGAAATGAGTGGACCTAGCACACCCCTGGGATCAACATAGAATAAACCAGGTTGGAAGAGACATTCAATCAAACTGTCTGGAAATAGTCAGGCAGGTACTAGGATGAAGCTGCATTTCCTGTGCATCCTTAGTCCGGGGAACTGGGAGAATGCCCTGTGCCAGGAGACACTCACAGCAAGCAACTCTCCCTTCCTGACTCTTTAAACAGTGTTAAAATTGCCCTGTGGATCCTGGCCATGAGAAGACAAGTGGTTCAGAAGCTTCTGCCACGTCTTCCCTGCAGCCTAAAGCTGAGCCGTCAAAGTCCAGTGAGTCACTGCCATCACCTCAGGTAGCAGTCGCTGGGTGCTACCTCACCAATGCCACCACCATGCAGCAGGGACTATCTTGTAGCAGGTGTAACCTCCACAGCAGGGAAACCTCAGCATCTTCATCCACCACCAAAGTCAGCTCCACAGTGCTCAATTCCTCCCTTAAGCAAAAGGGCTTCATTCTTCTAAACACCTTCACGGAGGGGACACACTCTCAGCAAGTTCGCTAATGATACAGAACTGGGGGAGGAGGAGTTTGACACCCAGTCAGGCTATGCTGCCATCCAACAAGATCTGCACAGGCTGAGAGCTGGCAGAAGCCAAACCTCACACAGCTCAGTAAGGACAAGTGCAGGGTCCTGCATTTATGGAGGAACAACAACAGGCAGCAATACAGGTTGGAGGCTGCCCTGATAGAAAGCAGCTCCATGGAGAAAGGCCTTGGAGTGGTGGTAGACACCAAGTTCTGCATGGGCCACCAATATGCCCTTGTGGCCAAGTGAGCCAATGGCAGCCTGGGCTGCATCAAGAAAAGTGTGGCCAGCAGGGCTAGGGAGGTTCTTCTCCCTCTCTACTCTGCCCTAGTGAGACCACATGTGGAGTATTGTCTCCAGTTTGGGGCTCACCAATCCAAGAGAGACAGGGAGAGCCTGTCTGGAGAGAGTCCAGTGGAGGGCCACAAGGATGACTGGGGGACTTGAGCATCTCCTCTACAGAGAGAGACTGAGAGCCCTGGGACTGTTTAATCTGAAAAACAGAAGGCTGAAAGCAGTTCACACCAATATAGACAAATATCTGAGGGGTGGGTGTCAAGTGGCTGGGGCAAATTCCATGTTGGTGGTCAGCAGTAATAAGCCAAGGAGCAATGGGTACAAACTGGAATGCAGAAGGTTTCACTTCACCATAAGGAGAAACTTCTACACAGGGAGGGTGACAGAACCCTGCAGCAGGCTGCCCAGAGAGGCTGCCGAGTCTCCTTCTCTGGAGACTTCCCAAACCCACCTGGCTGTGTCCCTGTGTGACCTGCTCTGGGTGACCCTGCTTTGGCAGGGGGGTTGGACTTGATGACCTTTGGAGATACCTTCCAACCTCTAATGTTCTGTGATTCTCCTCCCAACTTCTGTATCCAATACCTTATACCTCCATCTTGTGGGCTTCAACTTCTCTAACAGTTCAAGATTTTAATGTAGATGGGGGAGGACTGAAAATGGAAAAGCACTACATACTGCTTGATGAGAAGGAGCAGCAGATACCCTACTATCCCTTAGGGCATGCAAAGGGATACTTGTGAGCTTTTAGAGGCCAGATCCCTTGTGGATAGAAGTCACTGCATCAAGAGAAGTATGGCAGCAGGTCAGGGAAGTGATCCTCCCCCTCTACTCTGCACTGGTGAGACCTCACCTGGAGTACTGCCTCCAGTTCTGGAGCTCCTACTACAAGAGAGATATGAATGTGCTGGAAAGTGTCCAGAGAAGGGCCACAAGGATGACCCATGAGGATGTAGGTAAGGGCTGGAGCATCTCTCCTACAAGGAGAGACTGAAGGAGTTGGGGCTTTTCAGTCTGGAAAGGAGAAGGCTCTGAGGAGACCTTATTGTGACCTTTCAGTATCTGAAGGAGGCTACAAGAAAGCTGGGGAGGGACTTTGTAGTTTGTCAGGTAGTGATAGGACCGGGGGGATGGAGCAAAGCTAGAAATTGGTGGATTCTGATTGAGTGTTAGGAAGCAGTTCTTCAGCATGAGGGTGGTGAGACCCTGAAACAGATTGACCAGGGAGGTGGTGGAAGCCCCATGTCTGGCCAGGCTGGATGAGGCTCTAAACAGCCTGAGGTGTCCCTCCCTATGGTGGGGGAGGTGGAGATAGATGATCTTTGTGGTCCCTTCCAGCCCTGACTGATTCTATGATTGTATAATGCTGGTGGCTCATTTTCATACGTCTGTCCACCAGCACCCCCAAGCCCCAAAGTGCCTGTTCTTAGGCACTTGGAACAGTGCCTGTTCCAAGCTAAGTATTTAAGAAGTAGATTTTAAAACTCTATCAGACACTCATCCTGCTGTTCCTAACCCAGTGCAGCCAACCTGTGGCAATCAGCACTTTGTACACAGCTCAGCTCATCTAGCCTGCTCACTGAGCTGCCAAAGACATCCTGGGTGGTGGTGGTTTGCCTGCGAGCTTATCAGCAGTGCTGACAAGGGATGCTGGTGCATCAGTAAACACCTCCTAAAACATACAGCACTTTGGCTGTGCTTTCTACCTGTCAGCCACTTTTCAGGAGGCAGAGCACTTTCCAGCAATCACAGCTTTCCAACTACTAGTATTAAAGGAGGGGGCACAATGACTTCTGGCATATCAAAGGCAGCTGAGGTTATCACCCTTTCCCTCATGGCCAAGCTCTTTCCCACATCCATGTGGGATAATACTAATCTGTTGCTGGGAGATGACCACAATTTGTTTTATGCCTGCAAGCCAAGAGTGAGCTTGCAAAATTCTGTCTGTGCTGATACAAGCACTGATTGCCCAATCCCTAACTTAGCCTACCCTGAATACTTACCACAAAGCATTACAGATGGAACACTTCTAAGCAGCACCATGTTGTGACAAGAATTCACCATGTTATTGACTTTGAAGCTACTAACTGCTTTTGGATGCATCAAATATCTCTTAACACAGAAAAACCTTAAGCATGACATGTTATGGAGAAACCAAAAGGAGAGATGCAGTCCTTCAGGGGCTGTGGTCCTCAGACACACTGCTTTAACTCTTCTGGTTTTACAGATTTTCAAGAGGTTTCAATTTGCTCCTTTTGAAAAAGAGAGGTTAAAAAGTAAAATAAAAAGCTCTAAATGTGACCTAGAACTCACTTCTCTGGAAAGCTGCTCTGAGCAAAACGACCTGGGGATGCTGGTGGAGAACAAGCTAGCTTCACCATGAACCAGTAATGTGCCCTCATGGCCAAGAAGGCCAATGGTCTCCTAGGGCACATTAAGAAGAGTGGCCAGCAGCTTGAAGGAGATTCTCCTCTCTTTCTACTTTGCCTTAGTGAGGCCTCATCCGGAGCACTGTGTTCTAGGTTCCCCAGTTCAGGAGAAGTAAACTACTACTGGAAAGTGCCACAAGGATGCTGAGGGGACTGGAACATCTCTCCTAAGAGAGAGGCTGAGAGATGTGAGGTTATTTAGCTGGGAGAAGAGCAGGCTGAGAGGAGAATTTTCTCAATGCTGACCCATATCTAACGGGTTGAGGTCACAAGGATGGAGCTGGGCTCTTTCCAGTTGTGCCCAGTGATAGGACAAGGGGAAACAGGCACAAACTAGAACCCAGGAGGTTTCATTTGAACTGAAGAAGAAAATTCTTTACTGTGAGGGTGTTGGAGCACTGGAGTCTCCTTCTCTGGAGACTTTCAAAACCTGCCTGAACACATTCCCGTGCAACCTGCTCTGGGTGACCCTGCTGTAGCAGGGGGCTGGAGTAGGTGTTCTCCAGAGGTCCCTTTCAATACCTACCACTTCATGAAATGCCTGTGAATTTCTACCTTTTTTCCTTCCTTCCTTCCTTCACTACTATCTCAAGACTAAAAGCCTGATTTTCCCTTCAAACCTCATTTTTCCACAGGTATTTTCAAGGCTGCATCAACAACCTGACAAAAGCACCCTTGAGAGGTGTGAACAACAACAGAAAGGTAGCTGGCTTCAAAGTCTGACAAACCAGTTTGAGCAAGCAGAGTCCAAGAGAAGCACAGAATTGCAAAATTAATTTTCTTCTTGAATCTATTAACAGATCTCAATAAATTACTTTTGATTTATGCCTCGTGCTCTCACTGCCCATAAAAAAAACACCCAGCACTGAAATGTGATCCAAAGGCTCTCCTGGAGCTGCATGGAAATGAGGCAGCTTCTTCCAGCAATGTTTACAGCAGGACACTGATTGACTGAGAACCACAGACAGATTTTCAGAGCTCAGCTTCCACATGCTCTGAATTCAGAAGCTTCACCACTCAGCATCAGCATGCCAAGGGTATTACTAAAGGATGAGGGTCCACAGCTGGAAGGTGGGGCTGTGCCAGCCTTACATTTCCCATCCAGGGTTGACTTCTGCACCCAGCAGCAACCCAGAGAAGGCTCAGCTGCCCTCACACTCTACAGTGCTCCCACAGCCACCAGCAGTTTTGCTTTAATTTCTTAGCAGTGAAGCCAAAGGGGACAGAATTGTAGAAGGGGAATAGGACATGGGGGTCCCAGTTGATGGAAGGTTGACCATGAACCATCAATGTGCAATTGTGGCCAGGAGGGGCAATACCAGTGTGGGTTGAGAGAAGTTCTCCTGCTCCTCTACTCTGCCCTAGTGAGGCTGCACCTAGAGTGCTGTGTCCAGCTCTGGGCCCCCAGTTCAAGAAGGACACAGAACTGCTTGAGTGTGTCCAGCACAAAGCCACAAAGGTGAAAAGAACGGAACATCTGTTACAAGGAGAGACTGAAGAAGCTGTGGTTCTTTATCTTGATGAAGAGGAGACAGAGGTGACCTCATCAATGTTTATCAATATATAAAGGGTGAGTGCCAAGAGGCTGGAGTCAGACTCTGCTGGGTGATGGCCAATGACAGGACAAGGGGCAATGGTGGAAGCTGAGGCATAGGAAGTTTCATTTAAACGTGAGGAGAAATTTTTTCCCTGTGAGGGTGACAGAACACTGGAACAGGCTGCTCAGGAGAGTTGTGGAGTCTCTGTCTCTGCAGATATTCAAAACCTGCCTGCATGCATTCCTGTGGGACCTGCTCTAAGCGATCCTGCTCTGGCCATGGGGGTTGGACTGGATGATCTTCCAGCCCATGACACTCTGTGATTCTGTGAACCATTAAGGTTGAAAAACACTTCTAAGATCAAAGTCCAATCATCAACCCAACACCACCATGCCCACACATTTTGAAGCTATCACATCCTGGCAATTCTTTTCTGATCTCATCCTCCACAAAACCCAACATGCATTTGTGATACAACTGAGGACAGTACTGCAGCAGTGATGACTAACCTGGACAGCTGTAACTCTGCTGCTTACTACAAAGAACCTAAGAATTGCTATGAAAAGTAGCACATCAGCTCAACAATGCCCAAAAGAGAAGCAGGATGACTTCTAAAGAACACTAAATATTTAAACCAAGGAAATATTGAAGTCATGAAAAAAAGAATGGGCAGAACTGAATAGGAATTAACACAGACATGTATAAATTCATGCCACACTGTGCCTCAATGCTGCACCCACAGCTTCACATAAGGTGTCGTGTTGGATATGCATGAGGATGAAGCCTGCAAGAGTTCTTACTGTCCTCAGGTTCCTGGGTACAACAAAAGAGATTGATGGGCTCAGGAAGAAGGGTCCCTGCACACACAGCACTACTTCAAGGGTTCTCACATCTTCTGGTCTAGATCATGTGGTTAAAGAGACAAGAGAGAGAGTTATTAGATTGGACAGTTGTAATCCTTCCCTTGGGGACAGATTCAAAGCTGTTTGCTGTGACTACCACAGTACTTTTATTTTTTTCATGCTGCTGCCACGCAGAAGACAGAACAACACTAAAAATAGTGCTAACATCACAGTGGTGAGGAAGGAAAAGGAGGGTGGCTCACTTAAACCAAGCTACATACCCACCAATCATGCAACAGATGTTCTTCTGTTTGCATGGCAAGTGCTACTCCTTTGGGCACAGAACTCATCCTAGGTGACTGCAGAGAGAAGCACTTTGCTTTCTGCCTCAGCCAGAAAGGAGACTCCCACCTAGGAGAGTCCATGTCAGACTAATGACCTTCCTGCTCACTATCATCTTCTTGCTTTTTGGGATGGAAGGAGGTATCAATCATGCGGTTATCAAAATATCTCTCTTCAGATTGCAAATCTGCTTTTAAACATCAGATGGATATAAGCCTGGATTATTTTTTTATTATAAACAAGGATGTGTCTGAAGCAGCAACTATGTTTTTTTAACTGTATTTCATAGATTCATTGAACGGTTTGGGTTGGAACAGACACCTGGAAATCACCCAGTTCTAACCCCTCTGCCATGACAGGTTGGAACTCTCCCACTAGACCAGATTGCTCCAGGCCCCATACAACCCTTGAACACCTCCAGGGAGAAGACATCCACAACTTGCCTGGGCAAACTGTTCCCGTGTCTCACCACCCTCACTGGAAAGAATTTATTCCTAATCTTCAGCCTAAATCTCCCCTCCTCAGGCTTCAATCCATTCTCTTTCATCCTACCACTACAAGCCCTTGTAAAATGTCCCTCTCCAGCCTTCTTGTAGCCCACTTCAGTTACTGAAGGCCACTCTAAGGTCTCCTCAAAACTGCCTTTTCTCCAGGCTGAACAATGCCAACTCTCTTAGAGACTTTCCCACTATGATCTACGGAAAAAGCCTGCTAGCTCTAGCTGAAGAGACTGGAACAATTCCAGAGAGCATTTCTGCTGCCTGAGAAAAGGACCAGTGCAATACTGAGTGAACAGCCAGTCACCATAAAAATGTTTTCAGGAGTGTGCTGGGCTACTCTGGTCCAAGCCACATGGAAGAGACACACACAGAGCCTCTAGGAATTGCAGTTTTCAGCCACAGAGTATGGCATCTATGGCAAACATGCAAGCAGTGCTAAGTTTTACTTATCCAGTGTAAGCAATGAATCTAATAATGAAGCTGACTGAATGACTCAGAGATTCACAGAGCGATGAGTCTTGAATGAAGTCATGCAGCTACAACTTCACCCAGGGATGATGACACACAGAAGAAACAAGCTTCTAGGAAGGTTTTTGGAGGATTTTTGTTTGCCATCATCTAGGTAGCTTTAAATGATGGAGTGCTGGCATTATTTATTAATTGGGCTATTAATTTAAGAATCTTGCTAGGCTGCAGTCATAAAAGCAAACACTTGTGCATAAACACAGAACTGTAAATACAGAGTTTGATTTTGAATGAGCTTCTTGAAATGCTACTCTGTAACTTCCACTTTAGGATTAATTCCCTCCCATGCAGAACCCATTGTTATTAACATGGCCTGCACCTAAGATGCTCACAAATACCCATTAGGAGATGACACCTTTCAGAAAACGCAGACAGAAGCTGTGCTCCAGAAATAATATTATTTCTTTAGGAGCCTTCAGATAGAATATAAGTTACTGATTTTGGTCTCTGCTGTTGTGCACAGCACAGAATCACAGAATGTCAGGGGCTGGAAGGGATCTCAAAAGGTCATCCGGTCCAATCCTCCTGGCCAGAGCAGGATCACCTAGAGCAGATCACACAGGAACATATCCAGGCAAGTCTTGAATATCTCCAGAGAAGGAGACTCCACAAACCCCATGGCAGCCTGTTCCAGTGTTCTGTCACCCTCACAGGGAAAAAATTCCTCCTCATGTTTCCATGGAACTTCCTATGCCTCAGCTTCCAACACTGCCCCTTGTCCTGTCATTGGGCATCATCCAGCAGAGCCTGGCTCCAGCCTCTTAGCACTCATTCTGCACATCTTTATAAGAATCAGCACAGGTATTCACAACCAGAGAATCCCACCAAACAACAAATCCCTCTGCAGCACTTCTCACAACACACATTCCTCTCACCCTGTCTGCCAGGATCCAGATTTGTTTTAGTTACAAGGCCATCTGCTTTTTGAAAGGCCTTATTTCTTTATTTATTTATTTTAATTTGATGGCAGATGGAGGAGAAATTCTTCTTGTAACCAGCAATGAATTCTTACAGTTCACTGTCTTTGCTTCTTACTGCTTAGCTTTAATTACTTGAAAAGAAGAACTCTCATGGGGGTCTGGAGGGAGAAGGAGTTTTCCAAATGCATAATGTTTTTAAACCAAAACAAGCATACAAAATACATTTCTGATGCTTTAACTACAAAAAAGTCTAGCTCCAGGTTTGTAACCTAGTTCTGTAATCCTGCATTGGCTCAGGTTTCTCTTTCATGTCCCAGAATAAAGGGATATGGAAGCAGAGGGAGCATTTTGAGGGGCTATCTACAATGTTATAAGCGTCATGTTTTCCCTCCAGAGTCTCACAATATCATCTGGCTCTTTCAAAGTCTTAGCTCTTGAAGTCTGGTGTTTGCAGAAGAGCCACACTTGCTTTTGAAAAGCTCACAGAAAAACAACAGACTTCTAGCCCTTAATATCCAAGGAACAAAAAGCTTTAAGAGCTGGTAGACAGATTTATGGAGTTTGCTTAAATACTCTCATATTTTACAAAACTCTCAATTTTCATTTCATATTTAATATCTTTTCTTTTTTTTGAGTGACCAGCTTGGAATAGCAAACAAACCTCTATGGTACCACTAAAATATGGGAAGAGAGTCCCCACTCATACCATGCTGCCAGCTGGCAAGCCTTCAGCCACACACCATAAATGCACTAGCCATCAGCACCCTGTTTTGATCCTCAGGAGGAGGAAAGCATCAGGAAGTCACTGGGAATAGAAGGATTTGAGGGCCCATCTTTGTCATGGTTTCATCAGGTTTGCACACTGGCTCCAAAGCAACATCACTACATCGTCCCTAGCCTCAGTGCTGCTCTACTTACTGACCCACAGTCAGGGACTGCAATTTACAACCACCAGTCCCTGCCTCACCGTAGGTCCCCGGCCAGTCATGCCTGTAGCCCCAAAATGGAATGCACATTGATGCCCAGGTTTGGAGTCTCCTCTTGAGATTTCCAAACCCACCTGGACACGTTCCTGTGCAAGTTGCTCTAGACCAACCTCTTCCAGCAGGGGATTTGCACCAGGCAATCTCCAGAGACCACTTCCAACCCCCACCATTCTGTGATTAGGCAGCTGAAGAGCCTCACATCAGCTATTCCATCTCAAGAGGAGGTGGAAGCCATGCGTGAAGGGAGGATGGCAAGCAGGGGAGCTGAAGAACAGCTAGTTGAGCAAAACACTAAACAATCCTCTAGTTTACATCCCTAGGTCATGCCACAGACTCATTCCATCTGCAAGAATACTTCACAGTGAACTACATGTTGTGTTTGTACCCATTTTTTGATGGTAAATGAGTGCTGCCTGCACATCTGCAGGCACCAGTGTCACCATGTGCCTCCTGCAGCCAGCGTGCCAGCCTCGCAAGCACCCTGCTGAGAGGGGTCAGGTCCCTGTCTCAAACCAGGCACAAACGCTACAGAAAAATCCAGCCTGGATCAACAACATTTGGATCTGAGTCCTTTATTATTCCTTCACTGTGGAGCCTTTGTAGGCTTCAGTCTTGGGTTCAATGAAGTGACTGTTTCAAGAAAAGGAGAAAAACAGAGGGAGGAAAGAAGAAACCCTAAGGAACAGGGTGAAGCTTGACTGCAGATACAGAAATGCAATCCAAGAATAAAAAAAAACTAACAGGTTTTCTGCTCCAGTTGCTGCTTGATTTCCCAGAAAAACCAAAAGCAGATGCTTTAATTTAGTGTTCCCATAGTACTGTTCAGTGTGCCTTCATCTATTTCCTGATGTTACTCCCATTTCCCCTTCTCATTTACTAATAAAAGGAATGAAAGATCACAAATATAGACAGGAGAAAGTGATGAATAGCAGAGGCATTTTTCATCATGTTAAAAATAATTTTCAAGACAAAGCCTCTACTTACCACATTCTCCTTTCAGAGTCAGGATAACAATGTCATCCTCAAAATCACTACAGTCTAGATGCTGAGAGGCCTTCCAAACCCACTTGGTTTTGATTTGTTTGTTGGGCTTTTTTTTGGGGTGGTCTGTGGGGTTTTCTTGGTTGGTCTACATTTTTGTTTGGGTCTTTTTTGTTTGGATTTTTTTGGGTGTTGTTTTGGTTTGGGGTTGTTTTTCTTTACTCCCACTTAACATCTCAAGAAAGGTGGAAGAAGGAAAGAAATGCAGAAACCACTCACCCTGAGACATGCACGAAAGAACAAGGACATTAGACAGTGCTGAGAGCAAGACACTGGTAAAACAAAATCTGTAAACTGAAATTCTGCCTTCTTCAAAAGACTGAAAGTGGCAATCATTTGTATGGTACAACAACTCTCATGCACACAGGCACAGGAAAGGCAGGGTGCATGCACTTTGGGCACAGCGTCATAGCAAGCCCATTTCCAAGCTGGCTGCTGGCAATACAAGCACTTGGCATCACTGCGTGCAGAGATACGGACTCAGAAGGAAGAAATTAAGTCAAAAAGACCAGGGAACCCAGGAAGGCACAGAGCCCCCGCTGGCCCTAGGAAAAGGAACAGATCTGAAAAACAGCAGTGAAAACAAAACCACCTTCTGAACAGGCAAGCTTGCTAAGTGAGGAGTGTTTAGTGCTACCAGCCAAACATATGCAGTCAATGTCCACAGCAAGAAACAGCCATAAACAAGCATCAGATGCCCTTTACACTCCTCATTTTTACAGCATTGTCCAAGTACAAGCCAGGGAGCAACAGCTATTGTGCTGCTCAACAGCTGAACCACAGAACCATTAGCAAAAGACCTCTATAATCATGAAGTCCAACTGTCAACACCACCATGGCCATTAAACCATGTCCTCAAGTGCCACATTGTTTTCTGAGCGCCTCCAGGGACAGGGACTCCACCACCTCCCCAGGCATCCTTTTCCAATCCCTGAGCATTCTTGCAAAGAAATTGTTCCTAATCCCCAAACTAAACTTCCCCAGTGCAATTTCAGGCTATTTCCTCTCATCTTATCACCTGATACTACAGAGAAGAGATCATCACCCACCTCAGTCCAGCCTCCTTTCAGGAAGTCATAGAGACCAACGACATCTCCCTTCAGCCTCCTTTACTCCAGGCCAAACAACCCCAGCTCCCTCAGCTCCTCTTCACCAAACCTGTTTTCCAGACCAACTTCATTGCCCTTCTCTGGACACACTCCAGTATCTCAGTGGCCTTCACCTCCAGCACTGACTTCTTGTGAGCTCCTGAAAATCCTTGTACTGGGCTGAAACAAGCCTGCAGCTCTGCACTGGGAATCTATTCAGGTTTGTTTAAGGCTGGGGAACAGCCACATGCTGCCACTCCAGCCCACCACATAACTATGCCCATTTTGAGTTCAGGTTGCTAAAACCAGACCCATTTCATTAGGTAAAACCATATTGGCTAAACCCAATTATTTGAATAACCAATAATCAACCTGCAGTGGGTACCAGTCATGGCTGGATGGCAAGCAACTGACCCTTTAAAAAAGTAATCTACATCTGGGAAGTGTTCATCCATAAAAGCACCACTAAAAACAACTAGAATGCAAATTCCTATTGAATTAAGCCCACTCCAAGTAAAATAAAAGGAATGAACAACAAACTTTGGAAAGGTATTTGTTCTTTTAAATTAAGTAACTGAATTACTGAATGAATAAATAAATAAATGTCTGAACAAGATGTGCTTAAAACAGATACAAGTTGGACTGGCACTGACCAGATTTACTGGGAAGGGTTGAGGCACCACCTTCCCAGATCTCACTTCAAAGCTTTGCCATCACTCTGCTTGAGCTGATAGCAGAATCCTAAAGGGAAGGTCACTTGTAAGTACTAAACCTACTTAAAAATAATATATATATTTTTAAAAATACTTCAGGTTCACTAAAGGTGTCTTGACTAGACCCAGAGCATGCCACTCAGAACTACAAATACAGCAGTAAGGTGAATTTAAACTCAAGGTCTTTATAGACAGCCCACAATGAATGCAAAGCAAACATCTGCTCTAACAGCTGTGGTTCAGTCTCACAAATCCTGGTGGCAAAGTGATCTGCTAATCAGATCTCAAGATGAGAAGAGCAGAGGTCCTTGTGACCACCTACCCAAGAGGCAAGAGTGTAGTCCCTCCAGGAGCACAGAGGGCAGCTGTGGTCTTCAACATGGCTATTCTCTGAATAGGACATGATAAGAAGTTAAAGTGACTGTTACCAGCATATCTGTAGTGCCCTGCTGACCCTAATGTCATAAGCAGCTCCACAAAAACACAGGAAATAACATTTTTTTTAGAGTGCCAGCAATCATCGACCACCACCTCAAGTCCTCCCAAAGGAGCAGCCTCAACACCACCCCTGGAGCACCAGAAGCATAAGCCATAGGCAGTACTACCAGCCACAGAATGGTCTGTGTTGGGAGGGACCCCCAAAGGTCATCCAGTCCAACCCTATCTGCAGTCAGCAGGGGCACCCTCAACTAGAGCAGACTGAGCAGGGCCCTGTTGAGCCTCACTTTGAATATCTCCAAGGATGGGGTCTCAACCACCTTACTGAGTAACTTCTTACAATCTTCCACTACCTTCATGGTGCAGAACTTGTTCCTAACATCCAGTCTAAATCTGCTGTTCTCTAGTTTGAAGCCAAGATCTACTGAAGCAGTCCACTATAACAGAATAATTTACTAGCCCTGGTCCTGCACACTGATCCCTCATTCCATGTAGTCTCCATTCAAATGGAAGGCAGAACAAAAAGTTCAACAGACTGCACTCTAACAGAAAAATTCTCTCCCAATCACCTTTTCCTGCATGAAATGTGAGACAAGGTGGGAAATAAACAGTTAGCACCATGTCTTGGAAAGATAATTTCCTAAGAATCAGGCTACTTCTCAACCTCAGCAGCACCTTCCTCCATTAATTCAGACATTGAAAAGAGATGTCAATCATTGCATTTAAAAAAAGTTGGTATTTGCTAAAGTAACTGCAGTAGTAAACCAAAAATATAAGCATTTGGCCTCAGAGAACTCAGAGAATCAAAATGCATCTTTGTCAGCATCTAAACTGACCCAAAGAGCAACAGTCCACCAGTCACCTCCATGTTTCCTAAACCAAAGGTCTGAGGAACTGTGCAAGCATCAGCCTGCACTGTCTACAGGAACCAGGATCGTTTATTCTCAGCTCTGCCTCGTTTATTCAAGGCTCCATACTGCCCAAAATCACCGCAGGACATTAGGGGTTGGAAGGGACCCAAGGAGATCGAGTCCAACTCCAAGATGCAGGTGGACTGTTCTTTGTTGCCTCTTGGATTTGCACACTTCTTCAGATACATTTCTCCTCCCTGCCCACATGCATTGTTAAAGCAAACTACTAGATACCCAGCATTGCTTTTATTGCCTTTCCCCTTCAGAGTACCAAATACAACCCAGTTGGACTAACTCCTAGAGATTCCCCTTGGATGCACAGGGCTTCTTGCCAGGACCATTAGGATAAGGATCCATGTCCAGACGCCCATGTTTCTTTCTAACAATCATTCATAAATCCACAACCACAGACAGGTAAGTATCCAGATTTAGCCCCAAAGGTGAGAAGCAGAAGCAGTGTTTGCCACAGCTCAGCAAGGCTCCCCAGCATCCATACTGATCTACACACTGATACAACCACAAAGAATAGCTCAATTCCAAGTCTTCCTTAAAAGGTCAAACAGGAAGCCATAGCTTAGTTTTGCAAGAGCACTTGCTGAAGCACTGCATAGAGAGTATTCCCTAACAGACAGCATCACTTCTCAAACCTTAGCAGTCCATGGGAAATGAGATGTGGCTCACAGCATGTGAAAGAAATCAGCACTGTTCATGGCACCAAATGCAACAGGTTTCCAGAATCTTGGTATTCATAAAGGAAGAGAGCAAGACAACACTGCAGACATCTCTCGCCTACCTTCCCCACCTTAATGCTTACCCTGTCTATGAAACAAGGAACAACAGAAGTACAACTCACACCTTGGTGAACATCTCCAACTCCCATTAACTCTGCCTCTATATCCTCCCCTTCCATCCAACATATAAGCACATCTACAGACAAAACTGTCTAAGAACACCAGAAATAAACAAAACACACAAGCATCCATCACTGCTCAGCAGACCTTCTCCCCATGTGCAGGAAGCCTGGAGACCACAGTCAGATGAGCAAGAAGGAGCTGAAGAAAGCAGCCCCCAACACCAGGTTTGTCACAGCTACCACCATGTCTGAACAAAGACTGATGTGGGCAAAGGCAGCATTTTCCACACTTACCCAGCTCCCTACAGGGAAGTGCCACGCTCCAGCGGGGTGGTCGGGTACCTCTGCCATGAGGCATGCCCAGGCATCACAGGGCAGCGGCTGCTGGCGAGCTGCACCTTCAGCAAACCTGAAAGAGGAACAGAGCAAGTGCAGAGTGAATGTGCTGAAGCCTCCTTCAACCCAGTCCCTATACCTGTCTTGGGAGAATTCTCATTTTCAGTGCAGGCTACAGGATGATCACAGGATGTTAGGGGTTGGAAGGGACATAAAGACGCTGAGTCCAACTGCCCTGCCAGAGCAGGACCACACATATCTAGTGGAACACATCTGAAAGGCCTTGAAAGTCTCCAGAGAAGGAGATGCCACAATGTCTCTGGGGAGCCTGTTCCAGTGCTCTGGGACCCTTACAGTAAAGAGGTTCCCCTTGTGTTGAGCTGGAACCTCCTGTGCTGCTGCTTACATCCAGGGCTCCTTGTCCCATCCCAGGGAGCAAGTGAGCAGAGCCTGTTCCCCACCTCCTGACCCCCCAGCCCTCAGATACTTATAAACATTGATTAAATCCCCTCTCAGTCTTCTCCAGACCAGAAAGCCCCAGGGCCCTCAGCCTCTCCCCATCAGGCAGTATTCCAGTCCCCTAATCATGCTCATCGCCTTCTGCTGGACCCTTAACAGCAGATCCCTGTTCCTCCTAAACTGGAGAGCCCAAAAGTGAACACAGTACTCAAGATGAGGTCTCACCAGAGCAGAGTAGAGGGAAAGGAGAATTTCCCTTGATCTGTAAAATGTAAATATTTTTTAAATGTATGTATTTTGACCGCGTAAGTTCACCTCCACCTTTGTTTGCATGTGCTTAAGAACTGCCTTTGTTCTTTCTTTGATTTAGGGATTCAGAGTATGTGAATTGGAACACAGTAATGATTAGAACTATGTGAAATTGAAAAAGAGTGTATATCATCTGAAAGAGGGCATTTAAACTTCAGTGACAGAGTCACAGAATCATAGAAGCACAGCCCTGCAGAGAAGGACATGGAGGTAGTGCTGGAGAAGAAGCTGTGCATGAGCCAGCAACAAGCACTCACAGCCCAGAGGGCAGATGGCATCCTGGGCAGCATCAAAAGAAGCATGGCCAGCAGATGGTGATGAGGGGATTCTGCCGCTCTGCTCTGGTGAGACCCTACCTGAAGTACTGTGTCCAGCTTTGTGGCCTTCAACACAAGAAGGACATGGACCTGATGGCGAGGGTCCAGAAAAGGCTATGAGACATAGAGAGTTTGGGTTGCTCAGGCTGGAGAAGAGAAGGTTCCAGGAAAACCTTATAGGGGCCTGAGCTGGGCTACAGGGAGGCTGGGAAGGGACTATCTACAAGAGATTGTAGCATTAGGACAAGAGGCAATGGTTTGAAACTAAAGAAGGATAGATTGCACACTGGGAGGAAGTTCTTGACTATGAGTGTGGAACACTGGAACAGGTTGCCCAGAGATGGTGGAGGCCCCATCCCTGGAGACCTCCAAGGTCAGGCTTGATAAGGCTCTGAGCACCCTGCTCTAGTTGGGGATGCCTCTGCTTACTGCAGGGAGGTTGGACTAGCTGACCTCTAGAGACTCCTTCCAACCCAGCGCATTCCTTGATCCTATGAAACTGACATCTCTGGTCTCCTGCAGACAGCTGCAGCAGTGCCAGCGCTGAAAGCCCTGCAAACACATCACATCACTGAGGTTGACTAAGCACCATGTTGTTCGTTAAAATGCAATTAGAGCTGGAAGCATGAACAATTTAACAGCTACGCACACCAGAAACCACCACAAGGATCTCAAAACCCAGCACTTTTAACCCAGCAGTGATGCCCTGCAGCAGTTGTTAGCAAACAGATGCTCAAATTAGTACAGCATCAGCTGCCATTTGTTGTTCCATCAAGGGTGGAGCTGACACACTCCTGATGAAAATTGTGAGCTTCCAGTCTCTTTGATACTATGTTCCAAAGAATCACAGAATAGTAGAGGCTGGAAGGAACCTCCAGAGATCATTGAGTCCAACCTCCCTGCCAAGGCAGCATTCCACAACCTCTCTGGACAGCCTGCTCCAGGGCTCCATCACCCTCACTGTAAAGAAGTTCCCCTTCACGTTGAAGCAAAACGACAGGATGAGGAGTAGTGAGTTTAAACTGGCAGTGGGGAGATTTAAACTGGATGTTAGGAAGAAGTTCTTCACAGTGAGGGTGGTGAGACACTGGCACAGGTTGTCCAGGGAAGTTGTGGGTGTTCCTTCCATGGAGGTGTTCAAGGCCAGGTTAGATGAAGCCTTGAGTCTGTTCTAGTGGGAGGTGTCCCTGCCTATGGCAGGGGTTGAAAGTAGATGATTTTTGAGGTCCCTTCCAACCTAAACCATTCTACAATTCCATGATTCTATGTTCCAGTTTGTAATTGTTGCTCCTTATTATTGCTGACCACCAAAAAGAGATTGGCCCAAGGCACTTGACACCCACCCCTCAGATATTTATAGACACTGGTGAGATCTGCTCTCAGTTTTCTCCAGACTAAACAGCCTCAGGGCTCTCAGTCTCTCTCCACAGGGGGAGATGCTGAAGTCTCCCAGTCATCCTCATGGCTCCCCACTGGACTCTATCCAGCCCTGTCTCTCCTGACCTGGGGAGCCCAAACTTGGACACAGTATTGCAGGTGTGATCTTGCCAGGACAGCTTTATTTCACCAATACTCATGTTCAAGCATCATCCATTTGTAAGTTACTTTTGGTCACTTTGAATCTCAAAATAAAGGAGTTCAAACGAGCAGTAACACTGTGTTTAAAAATTAACTATGCAAGTAATGTGATTTATGTTCAAGGTCATCATACCTTGAAATAATCACAGGATAGAGAGGGTTGGAAGGCATCTCTGGAGATCATCTACTCCAATCCACCTGCTAAAGCAGGGTCACCTAAAGCAGGTTACACAGGATCCAATCCAAGCAGGTTTGGAAACTCTCCAGAGAACAATATCCCACAAGTTCTCTGGGCAGCCTGCTCTGGGGCTCCAGCACCCTCAAAGGAAAGAATTTTCTCTTTCAGTTCAAGTGAAAACTCCTGGGTTCCAGTTTGTACACCCTGCCCCTTGTCTTCTATCACTGGGCACCACTGAAAAGAGTCCAGCCCCATCATCATGACCTCCATCCATTAGATATTGATAAGCATTGAAAAGATCCCTTCTCAGTCTGCTCTTCCCTAGGCTAAACAGCCTCAAGTCTCAACCATTTCTTTTACAAGTCCCCTTAGCACCTTTGAGGTTCTCTATTGGACTCTTTCCAGTAGTTCCCTGTCTCTCTTGATCTGAGGAGCTCACAACTGGACATAAATCTCCAGGTGTGGTCTCAGCAGGACAGAATAGAGGTGGAGGAGAACCTCCCTTGACCTGCTGGCCACACTCTTCTTAACGTACCCCAGACGACCATCTGCCTTCTTGGCCATGCGGGCACATTGCTGGCTTATGGGGAGCTTGCTGTCCATGAGCACCCCCAAGTCCTTCTCCTCAGAGCTGCCTTCAAGCAGGTCAATCCCTCACCTGTACTGCTGGAGGTTATTATTTCCCAGGTGCAGGACCCTACACTTACCCTTGTTGAATAATGCTGATAAGTAAACACTATCCAAACTGCACTAAACAATGTGGAGCTACTGGAAGGCTGAGATATAATGATACAATCTGCCCTTTTACTTGGGCCTGACAGGAGTTTGTCAGTACTCAAACTCAAAGCCAACAGCCCTTATTAACAAAGCCTTGTAGATTGACAACCACAGCTTATGCTCTCTCAAATCTCAAATAAAAAAGTACTTTTAAGTCCACTGCTTAACAGACAATCTCTGGTGACTTCTGGAAACCACCGGCTGCATTAGCAAGTCTCAAACTACCCCAAAGAGAAAGCAAACGGAGAATGCCAATGTCTCTGCCTCTTCTTGTTTCACCTCCCCAGCAAAAGAGCACAACACTGACCAGACACTTTGGTCTTGTATCCAACATATATCTTGACAGATGACATCTTGATGTCAAGACACACAAGCTGCATTTTTCAGAACATGCCCTGACAATGCATTACAAGAACCATGGATTTACATCTAGGATGAAAAGGGCTGAGGTCCTTGAAGACACAACGTTCAGTGAGCAAGAAGAAGGAAGAGGAGCCAGAAGGGGGCTGCTGGGCTTATGTTTTCCCTATTGAGAAGAGCAACACTGCTTACTGAAAGCTGAATGCAGTCTACAACTGATATAAATCATTTTTTTTGTTTAGCTTATACATAAGTTAGGCTAATTTTCACCATATAGTCAGAAAATAATTGATGGTTGGAAAAAAAAAAACATGGAAAATATTCTTTATCCAAAGATTGCTGCAGTCTGAGAAGACAGCTCACCCTCCCCACAAAGCAGAAGAGGCTAAATTGCTTGAGCACAGAACTCACACTGAACCACCAAGTTGTGCCCAGCCAATCTGTAATAATTGCAGACAGAACACAAACAGGCTTTGTTGAGAACTCATAATATCTAATCAGCTATAATTGTAAATTTTATTTTTCCATTTGTAAATTACCCAGGGAGCCAACTGGAGAACAGGGATAGAAAATAATATTCTGTCTGGGGAGGTTTGGTTAGCACACAAGCTCTAACCACCCCTTCCCTAATGCCTGCAAGGCTCTTCTGCCTCCAAGTGTAGCTTAATTGTTAGCTTCTCTTTGAAGGTGTTTCAGCTATAACGCAAGCAATGCTCCAATGAATTCTCAGCTCTCTGCTGGTTGGTTTTGTTTTGTTGGTTTTTTTCCTCAAAACAGTTCTTTTACATCAGCTACAAATTTGGATGCTAAAAAGTAAGTTCTATACTCATGTGCACTTCTGAGGAATGTGAAGATTCTCAAGCGAGAAGTTTCACATTTTCTAAACTTTAGGGGGGCAGAAAAATGAGAGGAAAAAACAAACACAAAACACAAACACAAGGAAACAAGAAAACCCAAACAAAAAACCCATCCTCAAACTAACACCACCACAAAAAAAGCAAACAGCCCACAGCAAATGCATACAACCAGCCCCAAACTTTGAAACATACACCTATGGATTTGTTGTTTCTGTTGTTTTCTCATGTGAATCTGTTTTGGCATTGAACCCATCTATCCCTTCTTCACCTGCCCACTTCCTGCCCTCTCCACAGCCCATCAGCAACCACAGCTCTCCAGAGTCAGGGGGCAGTGCTTGCAGGGCACAGCCTGGGTAGGGCCACACCAGTGTACTCCACACTTCTCTCTTCCAAGGTTCATCTTTCAGGCAAGCAGATTGGGTAATTCACAGAATTAACCAGGTTAAAAAAGACCTTCAAGATCACTGAGTCCAACCTATCACTCAACACCTTCCAATTAACTAAACCATGGCACTAAGTGCCTCACACCTTCCAATTAACTAAACCACGGCACTAAGTGCCTCATCCAGTCTCCTTTTTAACACCTCCAGGGATGGTGACTCTGCCACCTCCCTGGGCAGCCCATTCCAATGCCAACCACTCTTGCTGTGAGGAACTTCTTCCCAACATTCAGCCTGAATCAGCCCTGGTGCAGCTTGAGGCTGTGTTCTCTTGTTCTGTCACTGGGTGCCTGGAAGAAGAGACCAACCCCTCCTGGCTACAGTCTCCCTTCAGCTAGTTGTAGACAGCAATAAGATCTGCCCTGAGTCTCCTCCTCTCCAGGCTGGACACCTGCAGCTCCCTCAGCTTCTCGTCATAGGGCTGCACTCCAGCCCTCTCCAAACTCACCTCTGCCAACACTTGTTTTTCAGCTGCACAAGTAGTTATCCCCACGATCACACACATTCAGGTTTGGAATGGACCCAAAGAGACCATCAAGTCCAAGCCACCTGCCAGCACAGGACCATACAATCCAGCTCAGGTCACAGAGGAACACATCCAGACAGGCCTTGAAAATCTCCAGAGAAGGAGACTCCACAACCTTTTTGGGGAGCCTGTTGCAGTGCTCTGGGACTCCTACAGTAAAGAAGTTCCCCCTTATGTTGAGCTGGAACCTCCTGTGCTGCAGCTTACACCCACTGCTCCTTGTCCCCAACTCCCAAAACACTACCAAAAGCTGCACAACAGACATGGCATAGTGAGTACCTCAGCAGAAAGCAGATGGCAACTGCCTCATGCTTAGAGCATCCAAATACCACAGCTCTTACTGCTTAAAGGACGGTTCTGAAAGCATACTGGTGAGGCTGCACCTCAAGCAGTGGGTTCAGTTTTGGGTCCCTCACTACAAAAAGGACATTGAGGGGCTGGAGCAGGTCCAGTGAAGGCCAACAAGGCTAGTGACAAGCCTTCAACCTATAAAGAGCATCTGAGGGAGCTGGGGTTGTTCAGCATGAAGGAGACTAAGAGGAGACCTCATTGCTCTCTAAAACTACCTGGAAGGAGGTTGGAGCAAGGTGGGGGCTGGCCTTTTCTCATAAGTAACAATGAGAGGGAATGGCCTCCACATGCTCCAAGGGACATTTAGATCAGATATTAGGAAAAATTTCTTCCAAAGGGTCACTGGAACAGGCTGCCCAGGGAAGCTGGGGAGTCACCAGCCCTGGAGGTGTTCGTAAGACATTTGGATGAGGAGCTCAGAGACATGGTCTAACAACTATGCACACAGAGATGTTATGTTATGGTTAGACTTGATGATCATAAGGTCTTTTCCAACCAGGCAACTCTGTGGTGCTGTCCCACATCACGCTTTCCCTAGGATGACATCTAACTATGTTTAGTCACCAATTAAGGCCCAGCTGTGAGCAGGGTCCTTCCAGAAGGACATCAGCAGTGGCAGCAGAGCATCTGCCACTGTCTCCTGCTCTAGAAGTGACAGCAGATCTTTCAGCAAAGAAAAAACTACTGTCAGCTGCATCTGTAAGCTGAACTATGCAAAATTAAATATAGTGCTAAGGGAGAATAGAGTAAGGATTTGCCTTACAAATAGACTTAGTTCTTTTTTAAGTGAGCTTCTTCAAAGCCAGCAGTCAAGTGAGCTAATACCATACTTTTACCAGCCCTGCTGTAAGAGCCATGTCAAAAATGTTGGAATGGGTCTAGAGAGCAGGCCATGAAGATGGCTGCACCTCTCCTATGGGGACATAGGGAGCAGAGAGGGTTGGGGCTGTTCAGCCTGAAGAAGAGAAGGCTCCAGGAAGACCTTAGAGCAGCCTTCCAGTACCTGAAGAAAGATACAAGAAAGCTAAGGAGGGACTTTCCCAGGAGCTTGTAGTCACAGCACAAGGGGCAGTGGCTTTGAGCTAGAAGAGGGGAAATTTAAACTGGAAGGTAGCATGAAATTCTTTAGTGAGAGTAGCGAGACACTGGAACAGGTTGTCCAGGAAGGATATGGATGTTCCCTCCCTGGAGATGCTCAAGGGCAGGTTGGACAAGACCTTGAGCAACATGGTCTAGCAGAATGTGTCTCTGCCCATGGCAGAGGGGGTGGACCTAGATGATTTTAAAGGTCCCTTCCAAACCAAACCATAATATGATTCCATGAAAATGCAAAGATGAGCAAGGAGAAACAGCCAGAAAATCCATCCACTGCAGCACTGTGACAAATAATGTATAGATGGATGGAAGAATTAAACCTTAATTAGCAAACTTGCTCACCCAGGTAGTCTTCTGTCTCATTTACAAAAAGCAAGCTTTGCCAGGTTGGAAAAAAAGACAAGCAGTGACAAAAGTGCCAGGGTTCTGAAAACAGCAGTTGACAATTTTATCCAGCAAATAAAGGAGCCCAACATCAGCAACATGAAGTGAACATACTAATAATGACAGAGATTATCTCTCCTCTCTATTAATCTGCATTCTTCACAGATGGTTATTTATAAAAATTAAGTATGAAGCTGAAAGGTTATCTATGGCCACATTAGCAAACATCTGCTTGCAATTCCAGTTTCATGTTTGCCTGCTATTCTTGGCCAGGCAACCATTCTCAAGAAGTACCAGATGTGACCAAGTGTTCTTAATCATAAAATACTTGGTTTAGGAAGATAAAAGTTCAGGGGAGGGAAAAAAGGCAAGGCCAGGACAGAAATCACTTTCACTGAACCCAGCAAACTGCTTTCTGCTGCTCCTGCCACTGAATACTCCAGGGGGAAAGTGTTTCTGAAGAGGAAAAAAGCAGTTTATTTAGTGTGCCACTACAGATAATTACTCTTCATTTTTAAAACTGAAACATTCAGAGGGATAAACATGAACTCAGTTTCAACTTTAAAGCAGAGAAGTTATGTGCTACAGCAACTGAACCTCCTATTTGTGGGCCTGCTCTTGGGTCACCAATAACATCCTCTGGGCTTTGGGCAGAGTGGCTGGAAGGCTGCTTGGCAGAGAAGCTGAAAATGAGCCAGTGTGAGCCCAGGTGGCCAAAAAGGCCACCAGCATCCTGGCCTGCATCAGCAATAGTGTGACCAGCAGGAGCAGGGAAGTGATTGTGTCCCTGCACTGGGCACTGATGAGGCCATACCTTGAGTACTGGATTCAGTTTTGGGACCCTCACTCCAAGGGTGAAGGTGAACAGGTCTTGTGAGGAATAGATGAGGGAACTCTACTGTAAAGAATTTTTCTACTGTCTAGTCTTAATCTCCCCTCTTCCAGCTTCAATCCATTCCCTCTCATCCTATCACTACAAGCTCTTGTAAAAAGTCGCTCCCCAGCCTTTCTGTAGCCCTGTTAGTGACTGGACTCTAAGGTCTCCCTGAAGCCTTCTCTTCTCCAGGCTGAACAGCCCCAGCTCTCCTCCTCAAGACACTCAGCATCAATTTACATGGAATCTAGCAGCTTCTTCCCCTGAAATACTTATCCAGGGGTATTCTCACACTATCATTTTCCTAAAGTCTTTTGGTAGGAAGCAGAGATGTCAGTAACTTCATAGCCATTTACATCATGAAACTTCCCGATACAGGCAACAAATTGACGGGTAGGAAACAGAAGATTCTTTTTGAGTAAGAGCATTTGGAAACTAACACGTGCTCAGGATTTGGAGGTTTTGGTATACCAAGAAAAAGGAAAATTAAAACTTCAGCTATCTTAAAATTAAATGGTTTTCATTAACAACACTGACACATCAGAATTCTGCATTTCAGCACAGGTAGGAGCCAGCTCTCTCTTTTCCTCTCCTTTCCTTATGATGAGGCAGCAGAGCATGATCTTCTAAATGACATGATATAGAGAGCAAATAAAGGAGATGAACACAACTTTAGTGCCAACTAAAGAGACTACCAAATCAAATTCAGTGCTAAACAGTAAAGCTTTTTTACGTGTGTGCACCTCAGAAACAGAAGCTGCTCTCTTCTTTTCCTGCTGAGCAATGCTTCCACACATCTTGGTTTTCATCCTCTTGGTCCCTAAGTTCATGTGCATTTCCATGGCACACGTTAAGGATTCCCAGGAGGGAATGTGCCATCTTCCACGCAAAGCCCTGGAAGGCAGAAGGGTTTCACCGTGGCAGCCAGGCATAGAGGATGCAGCTGATAGTGCTGAGTTCCTCACCAAACCTCCACGCTGCCACCTCTCATCCTGCTCTTCCCAGCACTGAAGCAAGGATTTGAGTCTGAGCAGGCTGCAAGCTTTTAACATCTGGGACTTGGAGAAGAGTTCTCATGACCACCACAAGTCACACAAAGGACAAATGTCACAAAGATCTGTAACAGCACATATAAGAGGCAGGTCCAGGAGCTGCCCTGAGAGAAGGGGACTTAGCTGAGAGGGAAGTGATACCACATTAAGCTGTATAAACCAGAACTCGTTCAGCACGAACCAAGTAGGGGAGAGACACCTTCCCCTCCCAACCATGGGCCAAACAGCCAGAACAAAGTGCAGAGCATGCTTTAAGCTACCTACACAGGGAGGCAATGGCTTAAGGACTCTTCCTGGGAGAAACAGACAATAAAATGAGGAAGTACAAGGATGAAGCGAAAGTAGAGGGAGAGAAACCTCAGAATTCACTCATTTAATGCAAAAGCATACACAGATCTGAAATCCTTCCAAGCAATGATGAACACTTCAGTAAGCAAAAGCAGCTCTTAACACACATTCCAGTTGAAATTAAGTCCTCCAAATGCAAGGGTATGGCAGAACAGCTTTTGGCTTGGATATATGAAAGCATTCAAGTGGTGTTCCTTACACACCTCTGCACCCTTGACATCATCTCAGGTGTAAGCAGAGCCACAGAATGTCAGGGGTTGGAAGTGAGCTCTAGAGATCATTTTGTCCAATGCCCTTACCAAAGCAGGATCACCTAGGGTAGGCCACAGAGGAACACCTAACACTCCAGGCAGATAGCCAAGTCATACACACAGAAGTCATATGTTAGCTACTGTGCACAAGAGCATCTGCATTTAGCTAGGGTGCCTTGAAACCAGAAATCTAGTGGAGAAAAGAACCATTTGCAGCAATCAGATAAGCTATAAAGCTATTTAAATTCACATGATTTAGATCTCTACTACTCTTCAACATCCTTTAGGAGAAAGAACACCTTTACTGAATTCCTCTTGCAAGAGGGTAAGTTAAACACATGCAAAATGAGGGCTCCCTTTTGGGGGGTGAGCAATAGAACCCCATCAAGGATTGTCTCGGACTAGCATAACCCACACCAAAGGAGGAAAAAGGAGAACTGAGACCTGTGTGTTAAATATTTACATCCCTGTCCTTCATATCACTGCATCTCAATAACTTTCAGCTTACTTGGTGCCCTTTGCAGATATTTGTTCAGAATGTCTGAAATGTCAGCTGTAAAAACTAAAGCTAGCAAGGGAAAGTAAAACTTTATCATTCATTAGAAGTTGCCAGCAGCTCTAGAAGTCTGCTACATGCCAGCAGCCTGCCTAAGAAAGAGACTCTTGTTCATGCCCTGCACACGACACCCACCTAACCTCCACAACCTCTCTGACACATAAATTAGCATTGATCCCAGAGGCCCAAGAAACAAGGCCCTGCAAATAAGATGTCCTGACAGGGACAAATCCCATCTTGTGCCCTTATCTGAGGACAGAGAGTGGCAAGAGGCACAGCCAGTGTCCCCCAGGCACCCTGTAGGGAGCTGCTCTGCTCCTTCCCGGGGCTCAGGAGGGCTCCAGCAGCAGCCCAGGGTGCTCCCATTCCTTCTTTGCCGCAGCACACAATCCTAAGAAGGGGCAGCAGACACTGAACTCCTCCCTGTGTCACAGGTTTCATGTTTCAGCTTCCACTCGACCTAACATCAAACTGTCAGAAGGACACTTAACTGTTGGAGCAGGTCCAGAGGAGACCACAAACATGATCAGAGGACCGGAGCACCTTCCCTACAGCTGAGAGAGTTGGAGCTGTTCTCCCTGGAGCCTTCTCTTCTCCAGGCTGATCTTCAAGCAGCCTTCTGGCATCTGAAGGAAGCTAAAAGAAAGCTGGGGAGGGAACTCCTATGAGCACTTGTTGTAATAGGATGAGGGGAACTGGCTTTAAGATGGAAGAAGGGAGATTTAGACTGGAGAATAGGAAGATATTCCTAATTTGTGAGCATAGTGAGACACTGAAATAAGTTACCCAGGGAGGCTGTGGATGTCCCCTCCTTGGAGCAGAAGTGTGCCATTTCTCTTCTCAACCCTCCTCAAGCAGAAGCAGGATTTGCTCTTCACAGTCAAAAAAATTAAGAAGAGTTAATTGCTGTGCCTTATACCAGTGAATGGCCTAACCTATTGCAAATGATACCAAGCATGCAGAGGTCTGCTCCTTATTAAGCAATCCAGAGACCAAGCTCCATGCCATAGACCATAAAGAGACTCTCACAAAAGAGCTGGTTACAAGACTTGCATTATGAAATTACTAAAGCATAGTAATAGGATCTAAATATCTACTCATAGAGACATTTAGTTTGAGCAGAAAATATGTGACATTTAGCATAAATGAGACAGCACCTTGAAACCAGTACAAGGCAAAGAAGTTAACCTACCAGTAAATCTGCACCTACAAGGAGCCAAGAGAGGCACAGTCCCCTCTGCCAGGTATGCGCAGAAGAAACATGTCTCATACTTAGGGATACACTTTTAAAGTCAAGACAAAGTCAAACCAGAATTGCCATGCTCTACCAAGAATTGTCATGATCTAGTTGGAGATGTTCCTGCTCACTGCAGGAGCATTGGACAAGATGACCTTCAAGGGTCCCTTCCAACCTGTGTTCTGTGTTTCTGTGCTCACCGCATACTGGAGTACTGCATCTAGTTCTTGAGTCCCCAGCACAATAAGGACATCACACTGCTGGAGAGGGTCAAGAAGAGGCCATAAAGATCATCAGAGGGATGGAGAACCTCCCCTATGGTGAAAGGCTGAAAGAGTTGGGGCAGTTCAGCCTGGAGAAGGCTCTGGGGAGACCTTACAGCAGCCTTCCAGTACCTGAAGGAGCTACAGGAGAGCTGAAAAGGGACATTTGACAATGAGCTTGTAGTGAGAGGATGAGATGGAACAGACGGAAGCTGGAAGAGGAGAGACTTAGACTGGAGATAAGGAAGAAATTCTTTAGAGTGATGGTGGTGAGACACTGGAACAGGTTGCCCAGGGATCTTGTGGATGCTCCCCTCCCTGGAGGTATTCAAGACCACGCTGGATGAGGCCTTGGGCAATCTGGGCTAGTGAAGTGTCCCTACCTGTGGCAGGGGGATCAGTAGTAGCTGATCTCTAAGGTCCCTTCCCACCCAAACCATTCAGTGAAGCTGTGAATCATTTGGAGATGTTTAGCTGTCATACTACAGTTTCAAAAATAACATCAGATCCTAATAAGGATTCATGGGTTGTTAGATACCAGAGCAGCACAGCAGCAGCCATGCGATTCCACTGCACACAGGTGCTCTGTTAGCATTACAACAAGCACCAAAATGAACAATTTCTCCCGTGCAGACTTGCTCGCCTCTTGAGTTTTTGCCCTCAAGTTTTCCCTCACTGAGCTCCAATCCAATGGAGCTCAAAGAGAAGCTCAGACACAAGGCTGAGTCCAGCCTGTCTTTTCAACAGCTGTGTCATTTAACTGCTTTGAGGAGCATTAATGATGCTTATTAGCATGCTGACAGCTGATGTATCCATCATTAATACCATTAGTGAATACAGCAGCAGTTAGAACTTCGCAGTACCAAAGAGAAAGCCTGAGAGGCTGCAACTGCAGACAGTGAACTCAAGCTCAGTGGCATTAGCACTCAGCAGCCCATTTTCTCATCATTGCCATCACACTAGGAAAAAAGAAATGGCTTTATGCTTTCCTGCCCCTGTGGACATCGTAGTCTGTTCATGCAGCTGAAGAGTTCCAACAGAAGACACAAACAGCCCTCAGCAATGCAAAATTCTAGAGCAGAAGAGATGTGGGTTTAAGCCTACCTAGGCTGAGGAATTGCTGAATGTCTTTCCCACTTTCATGTCAAATAATTCTGGCAGTGCCAACATGGGGCTGAGGAGTAGAGTCCTGCACCAGTAAAGGTGAGGAGCTGTCACAATCTGATTATCCTGTACCAGCCCTGGTCATCAGGGTGGGGGTCATGCTCAGATTCAGGTAATTCCATTGGAACAAATAAAGGTGAACTGACACCAAGCAGCTGATGGTTTGATTAGACCACAGCTGAGAGAAAATGGGAAGGAAAAGGAGGAGGGTAAGTTGAAAAAGAAAGAGAGGAAAGGAAAGAGCGAGTCAAAGAGCAAAGGAGGAAAGCTTCTGGAAAGCAGCTCCAAAGAAGGACCTGGGGGTGCTGGTGGAAAGCAAGCTCACCATGATCCAACAATGTGCCCTTATGGCCAAGAAGGCCACAGGTCTGCTGGGGCACCTTAAAAGAGTGTGGCCAACAGGTTGAGGCAGCTTCTCCTGCTCTGGTGAGGCCACACTTAGAATATTTCACCCAGTTCTGGGCTCCCCAGTAGATGAGGGACAGGGAACTGCTGGACAGAGTCCAGCAAGGGGACAGTAAGATGCTGAGGGGACCGGAACACCTCTCTTAGAATCACACAATGAACCAGGTTGGAAGAGACCTCCAAGATCATCCGGCCCTATCCAATCAACTAGACCATGGCACTAAGTGCCTCTTAGAAGGAGAGGTTGAGAGACTTGGGGCTGTTTAGCCTGGAGAAGATGACTGAAAGGGAACCATATCAATGCTGATCAATATCTAAAGGGTAGAAGTCATAAGGATGGGATGGGCTCTTTTCAGTGGTGCTCACTGACAGTACAAGGAGCAACAGGCACAAACTAGCACACAGCAGGTCTCACTGGAATACAAGGAGAAACTGAAAGTGCTGTCATTGGGCACCACTGGAGCAGAGCCTGGCTCCATCCTCCTGGCACTCACCTTTACATATTTATAAACACTGATGTGGTCACCTCTCAGTCTCCTCCTCTCCAAGCAGCACAGCCCCAGCTCCCTCAGGTTCTCCTTGTAAAAGAGATGTTCCATTCCCTTCATTGTCCGTGGTAGTTTAGGTGTTCCCCGCCTCCCCACACTTTAGAAGGCACCCCAGCTAACTCAGTCGGGCTCTGGGAATATAAATGAAGCTATTTATTTACAGCTAGCACAATATACAAGCAGATATTTACAATAGATACAGAAATATACAAAGGTAAAAGTAATACAGAAACACAACTCCCCTCCCAGAAACCTGAGTCCCCAGGAGGGGCTCTCAACCACCCCTGCACCTTCCCCATGCCCCTCTCAACCTTACCCCAGTCCTAAGGAAGAACAGAGGTGCAGCCAAGAGGTTAGGAAGCAAAGGTGAGTGGCAGGAGATGTTAGGGAGATGCAGCTCAGCCAAAGCCCATCCCGAAAGTGAAGACAAAATGGCAAAAGTGTTATCTAATGTTTACATTCTTCTTCAGTGAGACTCTGAGGGAAGGAGACATCACCATTGTTTTCCTTTCATAGCCAGTTATCTACTTTTTCTTACCAAAACATTCTAGCCTGCTTCAAACTAGCACATTGTCTTTGTGGCTCTGTGCTGGACACTCTCAATCAGTTCCATATCTTTCTTGAAGCCAGGGGCCCAGAACTGGATACCAAACAACCCAAAAGCAGCATTTCCTCTCTCTATGCACCTTCCTGTTCAAGAAGTGGGGTTAGCTTGGGTTTTGAAGAACACAACTCTCTGACTGTGAGGACAGCCAAGCAGCAGCACAGGTTGCCCTGAGAGGCTGTGCAGACCTCATCCTGGGAGCTTTTCAAGATATGTCAAGATCAAGCCCTTGAGCAACCTGGCCTGAAGCCACAGCTACCCCTATTGTGAGGAGCTGGCTGCTCCAGAGATCTTCTGAGATCCCTTACAGCCTGATTTACCTCTAGAGTCCTCACAGTAAATCCCACAGTGTACCATGCATTTGGACTGTGAACTTACTCTAGCTTCAGGCAAATATTTTATGGAGTTAAACACAGATTAGTAAAAACTGATTTCATAATTAAGACTTTGTATTTCACCATTTTTAAAGCTCCAAATTGACCTCAAATATTCTTTAACACTGGGAGCAGACAATGCAAAGAGTTTTGACTAAACTATCACTGCTCTCCAACAGGATGTCTGAAGCTACTTGAAAAGCAATTTAATTATAAAACAAGCTATCTCCATCCAACTTGTGCCTAACCTCAAAATATAATAATATGCTGTTCCTACTGGAAACCAACCAGATTGCAGACCACATCTCTTTCTGCTAAAGAACAGAAAGAGATTTGTTTGCAGAGAGTCATGAAGCCATGAAGTAGATTTTGTGGTAAATAAATAAAAATGTTTAAAAAAATAGTAAAGAAAGACTGCATTCATTTAAAAATCCCATATTAGGGAAACAATGTTGGCTTTTTATGGCTATCTCTTCCACACTAGCTGGATTTCAATCATCAATTGTCATTCAGCACCATATCATCTATTTATATCCACTGCCGTCAGCCAACTGCAGATTGCCACACGCTCCTGAAAAGTATGGCCAGGAGCTCAACACAGCTGGCAAATGCAAGCTGGCAAGCTCTTAACCAATTAAAGTCTTTCTAATGACTATACCACCACATGAGAGACTGCTAGGAATGGGGCTGAAGTACAACAATCTTATGGCCATGTTTATAATACAAGGCTCCTTTTTGCTCTGCTGATCCTACAGCAGCATGCTACACCCATCCTCTTGGTCTTTCAGCTGAAGATGCCAGAACAATCCTGGGGGATGTGACAGAGAGCAGTCCTGTAGAAAAGGACTTGGGGGTACTGCTGGACAAGAAGCTGGGCAATGGGGACTTTCAGCCCAGAAGCCAAATCACATCCTGGGCTGTATCAGAAGAAGTGTGGCCAGCAGATGGACAGCAGTGATTCAGCCACTCTGCTCTGAAGAAGCCTCACCTGCAGTGCTGTGTCCATCTATGTGACCTTCAACACAGAAAGGACATGGACTTGATGGATAGGATCCAGAGGAGGGCCATGAAGATGATCAGAGAGCTGGAGCATCTCTTCTACAGACAGAGGGAGTTGGGGTTGGTCAGCCTGAGAAGAGAAGGCTCCAGGAACAGCCTACAGAGGCCTTCCAGTACCTGAAGAGCGCTCCAGGAAAGCTGGGGAGGGATTACTTACAGAGGCATGTAGTACCAGGACAAAGGGCAGTAGTTTGAAACTGTAGTAGGGTAGATTTAGATTGAGCATTTGGAAGAAGTTCTTGACTACAATGGTGATGGAACACTGGAACAGGCTGCCGAGAGAGATGGTGGAAGCCCCATGTGGAGAATTTCAAAGTCAGGTTTGATGGGACTCTAAGCAACCTGATCTAGTTGGGGATGTCTCTACTTACAGCAGGGGGCTAGACAACCTCTAGACGTCCCTTTCAACTCAGGGTATTCTATGATTCTGTGCTCCACATTCCAATTATGTTAAAAGAGGATTATCCATGCTAAAATATGATTTATTAGAACAAATGCTACAATGGAAAGCATTTCCTCCCTAAATGCATAATACATGATCAGCCAGAGTACTAATTGCATCCTCCATGACTAAGTAACAAACATGCATAATCCATCCTTATGGGTATCAAAATGAAGACAAATAATCCTGCTAAACTTTCCAGCAAACATTTCCAAGTCACCTCCACACAAAGTCACAGCAAAAAAGGATAACAAAAATATTTCCTAATCACAGAATTTAGATTCCTGCCAGGCAAAATGCAATTTCAAAAGCAAGACTCATCATTACTAAAGCAATACTCACTCTCAATTTCCTTGACAGTTCATGTTCTATTGGACATGGCCCCCAAAGAACTCTGGAGCCTTTACCTACTATCATCCAAATATCCAACAGTAACTAATTATCGATCTCTGATATGCATGTAGAGGGGATTCTGTTATTCTGATACAGTAGTGCCAGAATCATCCTTAAGGTTGGAAGAGACCTCTAAGATCATCAAGTCCACTCAGTACCTGCATGATCAATAGACCACATCCCGAAGTTCCACATCTACTCATTTTTCTAACACCTCCACTACATCCCAACACCTAACCACTCTTTCAGCAAAGAAATTCTCCCTAATATCCAACCTAAACCTCCCCTGGTGCAGCCTGAGGGCTTCACCTCATCTTGTCATTAGTTACTTGGGAGAAGAGATCAATACCAGCCTCACTACAACCTCCTCTGTGGTTTAAAACAGGAATATTAAGCTAATGATGGGGAGAAGTCACTGCTGCTACATTCACTTTCAAGAACCTTCCTTGGGTATACACAATTAGTTTCTAGAGCAATTAGTAAATGCCTGATTATAAGCAGCCTTCCACATTATGCTGTACATGACACACGAGTTAAGCAACCAGACTGGATTTATGCAGGAGAGTTTCAATGATGGCTTCTAAAGCAAGCACAGAATAAAGCAGCAACATTAGTCACACATTTCATAGCCTGCAACACTTTCTTTTACACTCTAAGAAGACATCACAAACTGAAAGTTAATAAATAAATACTTATTTTTGTCTGATCCCCAGAAAAATCTTCTGAGGCACAGAACTCCAGCTAGAGAGGTCTGTCTGAACTGCACATCCAGAGGTGAGGAACAACAAGAGGCAGTGCATAGCAGCACCAGCTGAGTCTGCCCCATCCACACACCAGGAGGGATCATGGGATGCATGCAGTCCAGAACTTCTAAATCTGAGAAGACTAAGTTGCCTTCTTCCAGAGTGAAGGAGTCCTTTAGCCAGCATCACTAGCAAGGCTTTCTGCTCCAGCCTTGAAAAGCACATGAGCATGAGGACAACAAACACTGAAAGCCCCTCTTGGGATGCAGATCACAACAAAATTGAATAAAAGAGAAGCACTCAAACAGGTAGGCAAACTGAAGAGTAAAATGCAAGAGGCAACGCTCAGAAGGTTTTGTGTATGTTTGGTTTTTTTGTGTTTTTTTTTTTTTTTCCATTTAAGCTGTATCTTTATCCAATACTCATTCCCCTGCACAAAGCTTGTAACAACTCCTTTAGAATTCCACCTCCAAGGAACCCACATTCTTTTCAGCAGTACTGATTGACCAGATGACGACTGGAATCATCGTCCTCAAGATGCTTAACAGCCATCTGGACAATCAGTTCTAGGTGAGCCTGCATGCACAGAGAAGTTGAACAAGATGACCTCCAGAAATCTCCACTTCAGCCATCCTGTGATGCTCTCAAAGTTCTACTGACCTTCCACAATGATACCAGTTCATGTTTCACCACGCACAAAAGGACACATAAAAGTAGCAGCTCCCCCTGCATCTCCTAAGAACACAGAAAACACCCAGTTCAAGGCCTCTTCCAAGATTATCCAGTCCAACTCTCAACCCAGTTTACAGTCAATCCTAAGCCATGTCTCTAAGCACCAGGTCCACAGACTGCTTAAACACCTTCAGGGATGGTGTCTCCACCACTGCCCTGGGCAGACCATTCCAGACCTTCTCTGTGAAGAAGTACTTCCTGGCATCCAGCCTGAACCTCCACTGCTGCAGCTTGGAACTATTTCCTCTGGTCCTGTGGCTGGACACCAAGGAGAAGAGGTTGCCCTCTCCTCATCCTAACTTCCCTTCAGATAGTTCTAGAGAGCAATGAGGTCTCCCCTAGATCTGCAAACTGATTTTAGTCTGCACTGCATTAAAAGAAAAAAGCAAACCACGCATGTCCAAATTGCTCTTTAGAAAGGTGCAGTTTGGAGTCTAATGTAAAAAAGATGCAGAATACTACAGGAGGAAGGAAGAGACAGAAGGGAAGCAGCTACAGTATCAAATACAATAGCTACACTGGATTAAAAGAGCCCACCCATGGTCCACAAGAATTTACAGATGTGCCATTAAATTGCACCAAGCCAAACACTTTATCAAGTGATTTAGAGATATTCCAATGAGGAGTGAAGGGTTTCCTGAGACTTTTCAATGGGGACTTCTTCCATGACGATATTAAGTTGACAGTTGGACTTGACCTAGCAAGCTCTGCTGCTGTTCCTAGCAGAACAATTTTATCATTCTGTGATTCTAAAGGAGAATTTGTTCCCCTTCCCACATTAGAGGAAGATGGAAGAGAAGGAGTAACAACCAATCATTTTAATATTCCTTTAAGCAAAACAAACAAAACCACAACAAACTAAAAAGATATAACCTTTGTCACAAAGAGAGATTTCTGGAGGGACCACTGCACTATCCCAATCCATTCTGCCCCCGCCACAGGCCCTGTTTCTTCTCCTGCCATGACCCACCACCCTGGCACAGATCATGTTATAATATACACCTCAGAGCTAGCAACAAACACCTCAGTGTTTTCCTTCATTACTTCTGGACATGTTTAGAGTTATTTCATTTCACACCGGCTTGGAAAACTACTGTTCCATTATTTAATGAATTCTGAGGCATTTAAGATTACAGCCAGTTCCAGCTTATATTAAATGGAAAATGGAAGAAACACTATTATTCAACTGTGTCCTAAAGTAAATAAATAGGAGCAGTCTTGCATATATAAACTATGGATACAAAGTCCTAGAAATCTTTAGTGAACCCAAATGCACAAACACAAATCACAGAATGGTTTGGGTTGGAAGGGACCTTTAAGATCAACTAATTCCAAGCTCCCTGCCATAGGTATGGGACACCTTCCACTAGACCAGGCTGTCCAAGGCCCTATCCATCCTGGCCTTAAACATTTACAGGGAGGAAGCATCCACAATAAAAAGAAAAAAAAAAAATTCCCAAGCATTACTTGCAAGTCTTCAGCAGATCAAAACCAAGCATCTCACCTTTTTCAGCCAAAAGGATTTAGATGCTTGGTATGACAGAAGAATGAGCTCTTGCACTGCAGCACAGCACATCCAGGACAAAACAACTTCATTTTGCAGAATCAGAGAATCAGCAATAGCTAGCTGGAAAGCACAGTTTTGGAAAAGGCCCAAGTAATTGCAGTGGACTGGCAAGGTCTTCACCTCCAGGTCAGCAATTTACATTCCAGCCAGGCTGTTTATGAGGAAATCAGTTACCACCAACCTCCCTCTGAATGCTCAGGTTGCCAGTGTTGGGGCACTAACGTATGTTGATACCATGACAAACCAGTCACACAGATTGCTTCAGAGGAAGAGCCCAGAACTGAGGTAGTGCACAAAATTAATTAATCAGTTACCAGAAGCCAACTACAGCAACTGAGCTGGGTTTGCAATGTCATTCCTCTCTACAGGCTTCAGCTCCTGCCCACCACCACATCGTCAAATGCAAAACCAGCATAAGGACCAGTGAGCAAAAACATGTCATTCTCCATCAGATGAACTCGTTACAATTTGGTTTAAGTGATGGGTCAAACAAAAAAAGAAAGTCCACGTTTCTCCTCTTTCCCTGCCAGCTAAGATTAGTTCCACCCCACTTTCCCAGTTATTTCTTCAGTTCCCTCCCTCTTGGCCTGCTCTGTGTCCTCTACTTCTTGCTTCAGCTCACTGTCCTTTTTCTTAGGCTGTGGATGGCAAATACAAGACCTTCTCCTCATTGCTTTCTTCACTGCTCCTAACTTCCAATTGTCCTCCACAGACACTGATTAATCAAGATAATTATAAAAATAAACAGGTCTTATCTTTAAAGCTTCTGCATGCATAAAGCAACCTTTAAGCACCAAGGTTCTCAAGTACAAGCCTTTGTCTTTCTCCCATGTGTGAAAATTCTCAGCGTAACAGGGATGCAACAGAACATCACAGGGAGTGGAAACTCAACCACAGATGAGAGTTAGAACAGGAACTAGAACTAAACAACCTCATTTTCAACTCTGCATGAAAGACAAGCTTCAAATTCATTAACTGTCTCCCTTTGCTTACAGCAAGAGGTCACAGCAAATGTCAAGCACAAGAAAGCCTTTCAATTAAGGGCAACCTTACAAAATCCAAACTGTTACCAGCAGCAGTCCAGACGTCATCCTTGCCCCATCAAAACCGCTGCCCAGACAGCAGCTATTACACAAGACTACACCAGAGAGCTGCCAAGCTTTAACCTTCAATGAAGGGAAATTCTCTCAAGAAACTCTTCTGCCACAGCAGAGCATTGTCTTCCTTACACATAGGTCTGAAGAAGAGGCAAGCTAAACGTTTCCCACTTCCTCTTACACCTTAACCCAAATATTACACATACAGAGTAACAGCAGAGCAATTCATCACACAGCAATAGACAGGAAATTGCTATTTCAAGTAGCAAAAAGTAGGTGGACAGCAAGTTAGCTGTTCAGAACACCTGTTTAAAGAACAAAACCAAACAGCAGAAAAAAAACCACACAAAAGAGCAACTACCACTAAACAAAAACTACCAAAAAACCCAAACAAACAAAACACAACTAAAAAAACCCAAACAACAAAAACAACACAAACCACCCTGATGAATAGGAGTACAAAGGCAACCCTTTTATGGAGCAGAAGGAAGCCTATTCCAGAAGAAATTGTTTGTTTTTTAATTAAATGCAGTAGTTTCCTTCAATGGCAGTTTTACTTTTGTACTTTGAACACTTTAGAATACAGAGCTGGTCTGAACTACAGCAAACTGACAAATAGCTTTACAATAACTCATCTGCCATGAAGGAAAAAGACAGTATACATAGTTCCAAGCACAAAAGCATTTTAAAAGCTCAGTATTAAACCTCCTCCTCCTCCTCCTCTAGATTTTCAGTGATCGGTAGATAAAAGTTCTCTATCTCCCCCCAAGGCTGAACTATGACATTGTATAAAATCTTTAGGTCTATACCCATCAATCAGAGATGGTAGAAATAGAATGGAGTTAGAATCAGTTTTTTGGCTGCAGAAAGAGTTGATGCTGCACCCCAGGTACTGTAGGTACCACAATGACCAGCTGCATGCATAGAACTTACTACAGGCATTTAGTTTCGGTGTTAGAAAAGGAATTTGAGATCAGGTTATGCACAGTCAAGGAAAAAGATAAAAAGTTGTTATCACAGAACCAACCAGGTTGGAAGAGACCTCCAAGATCATCCAGTCCAACCTAGCACCCAACCCTATCCAATCAACTAGACCATGGCACTAAGTGCCTCAGCCAGGCTTTGCTTCAACACCTCCAGGGACAGCAACTCCACCATCTCCCCGGGGAAGCCCATTCCAATGCCAATCACTCTCTCTGCCAACAACTTCTTCCTAACATCCAGCCTAGACCTGCCCTGGCACAACTTGAGACTGTGTTCCCTTGTTCTGTTGCTGAATACCTGGGAGAAAAGACTGCCCCCCACCTGGCTACAGCCTCTTATATTTAGCTGGAGATCTTCTAGCCTGGTCATTGTATTTTAATGTCATTCTCAGGGAGACAGATGACACAGACTTCCATGAACTGCATCTGGCTACACGAGGTCACAATACAATAAATAAATAGATCCGTTCAAGTTTGATTTCCACCCTCTAACTTAGAGAAAATCACTTTGCTGAAAGTCTCACAGATTACACCTTCATGTTTGCTATTATGCAATACCTTGTCTAACAGTATCACCATGCTTTCACAACAAGAACAAGCTGCTGTCCATGCAGCCTTTCTGAGCAACTCGAGAGAGATAGAAACTATCAGCGGGTGATTTCCCCGAGCAGTACCCGCCCTCGTATGCGGAGCTCTGAGCAAGGGTTTTTGATGGCATTCAGGACAGAGAAACCACAAGAAATAAAAGTGAATTCATTTATAATTAATCACACAGCACAAAAGTAAAGCGTTACTCTGAAAACCTGACATTGCTGTACTCACAAATACTGGATGCAGGGGCTGAACTTCACCAACCACGGGCAAGCCAAACGCTGATGTTCTCAAAGTTAACAATAGTTTTGCTTTAACTCCAGAAGCGGCAATAAAAATTGACCCGCAGCTGACGGCAGATGATACCTCAGGGCACACACGAGGCAGAGACACGTAAAAAAAACACCCCACTGAGCATCTTCCATCCCTGCGAGGACAGCAAGCTGAGGCTGGGTTCCCTGCTCTCAAAGTGTCCCTAAAGCCACGCTCTCCTCCTTAGAAAAGACCAGGAAAAAAGCTTCCAAATCATGTGCCACACTCTTGAAAGATGGGGTTTTTTTCCCTCCTGAGAGCACAGCAATTCTGTGCAAAGCTTCCGACTACAGCCGGCACATATGACAGGCACACATACACACACCCCTTCAGATTTTAGGAGAAAAAAGCGTTTTTATGGTACTCCATGCTTAGTAATAAGAAACTTCTAAGTTTGACATCGCTGTAAGTTTACTCCCATGCAGAAGGCAGACAGAGGCAGTGGCCACAGGAGCGGCCAGACCAGCCGAAGGATGGATGCGGCTCTGCCGAACCTCTCCGAGACCGGCGGTTGGAGCCTACTTGTGTGAGCCCAGCCGTCCCCCGCCTCCCCAAACCCGGACCCGAGGCTTCTTGCACCGCTCCCCCCGCGGCCGGGGCTCCCCGCTCTGCCCTTCGCGGTCCCGGCAGGCGGCGGCGAGGGCAGCACTGTTAGGAAGCGGGGCACAGACACACATCCCAGCGCCCATCCCCACCCCACTCAGTCCTACCTGCGCACCCAAGGTCATCCCCTTCCCCCTCGAGAAAGCAAACTTCGGGTACCACTCACTTGCGAGGAGCGGAGCTCCGGGATGCGGTGGCTGTGGAGAGCTGGGATGGGAGAGTGGGAGGGATGTGCGGCGCGGAGCCTCCGCCGGTTGCAGTGCGCAGGGCGGGCTGCGCGCTTCTTCCTCCTCCACTACCTCCTCCTGCCAGACGACTTTCACTTCACCTGCAGGCAGCCCGGCTGCGGCGGGGCGGGCGGCTCCCCAGCTCTCCGCGGGACTGCAGTCACTGCCGCAGCGTCCTCCCCGCCCCGCGGGGGGAGCCGGCCCGGCCCGGCGGGCGGGACGCGCAGCCCGGTACAGGCCAGTACAGCCCAGTACGGCGCGGCGCAGCGCAGCCCAGCGGCCGCTCGTCCCTCTGGGGTACGGACCGAGCGCTGCCCTGAGGGTGCCCGCAGCCCCTAACAGGGAAGGGGAGGGAGCTGCAAAGGAAGAGCTCTGGAGTGTCAAGGACCGTCCCGAGCATCTCCGCGGGCGCGGTGGCGACGCGGCCCGACTGCGCGCATTTGCCCCTCCGTTCTGGGATCCGTTCCCCGGCTCGGCTGCAGCTGATGGGTGGGGGTTGTCCCCGTCTCAATCAGCTCCCCGGTGAGGGGCTATAAATATTTATTAAGCATCCTAATGGCTGCAGCAGCCTAAGGGAACAATTTATTGCTGCCACTCCTGTCACTCAGACCTCCCAAAGCTGCCTTACACCGACTTCCCTTGATCTCAGGCACTGGCCCGGCATCGAGGAAGGGGTATCCTATCACAGACAGTTGCCTCAGCATCCCAAACCTTCCCCTTTCGTTTCTAAAGGCAGCCAAGTACTTGCTCGAGTGGTTTCCATCAGGATATATCCATCAGCCGGGAGGTGACCCACCCCTCCTCTTCAGTGGGAGCACAGCATTAGTAGATATGTTTGGACAAATGGGGGGCAAGGGGTTGTGCTCTAATCTAACGGTGAAAAATACCCGAAGTGAGAACCTGAATGCACAGGGAGCCCTGGAAGAAGCAGCTAAACTTGGATGCAGTTAACCCTTTAGAAACAAGGATAAGAAACGACCTGAACTTTCTAAAACTGCATACATGTTTTACAAACACACCAGAGGGTCTCTCTAGGCAGAAAGGAAAACAAGAGAGACAGGTATGAATGGAATGAGATAAACTAAGCAGCCAGGCAGAAAGGGACATGGAGGGTACTGGTAGGTAGTAGCTGAACATGAGCCAGCAGTGTGCCCAGGTGGCCAAGAGAGCCAATGGCATCCTGGCCTGGATCAGGAACAATGTGGCCAGTAGGACAAGGGAGGTTATTCTGCCCCTGGACTCAGCACTGGTCAGGCCACACCTTGAGTACTGTGTCCAGTTCTGGGCTCCTCAATTCAAGAGAGATGTTGAGATATTGGAATATGTCCAGAGAAGGGCAACAAAGCTGGTGAGGGGCCTGGAACACAGCCCTGGTGAATAGAGGCTGAGGGAGCTGGGGGTGTGCTGTCTAAAGAGGAGGCTCAGACCTCATTGCTGTCTACAGCTACCTGGAGGGAGGTTGTAGTCAGGTGGGGTTGGTCTCTTCTCCTAGGCAACCAGCAAAAGAACGAGGGGACAGTCTCAAGTTGTGCTGGGGGCAGTACAGGGTTGATATTAGAAGGAAGTTCTTCACAGAGAGAGTGATTGCCATATCACACAACCACAGAAGGCTAGGGGCCGAAAGGACCTGGAAAGATCATCCAGTCCAATCCCCCTGCCAGAGCAGAATCACCTATACCAGATCACACAGAAATGCATTCAGGCTCCTCAAGCTTGCAATACTTCTCGTAACAGTTGCTATCTTTGTAAATTTTATGTGTCTAAGAAATTTCAGAGGCAAGAGCAGAAAAGATCAAGACAGGCAGCAATGAAAAACTTTGATTAAAAAGGCACAAACTTGGTTTTGTTGGTTTTGATAGAGGATAGCAGTTTCATTTTGCAGGTAATCTTCAGAACTGAACCACACAATATCTGCACCTCTATTTCTCAAACAGCTGACTCTTCTGTTTGGGAAGTGGACAATTTAAGCCTCAACTTTCCGCCATGAAGCATGTAGCGCTGTCTGCTTAAGACACTGGCAACAGGACCACAGCTAGGAAGTTGAGTAACCCCACTTAAACATCACAGAACCATTAAGGTTGGGAAGGACCTCCAAGATCATCAAGCCCAACTGTCAACACCACCATGGTCATTAAACCATGTCCTACTGTGCCATATCCACACATTTGTTGAACAGCTCCAGGCATGGTGACTCCACCACCTCCCTAGGCAGCTTGTTCCAGAGCCTGGTCATTCTTGCAGCAAAGAAATTTTTCCTGGTATCCAACCTAAACCTCCCTTGGTGCAGTTTGAGGACACTTCCTCTCCTATCACTAGTTACTAAGGAGAAGAGACTAACCTCCACCTCACTCCAACCTTCTTTCAGGGAGCTGTGGGAAGCAATGAGGTCTCCCATCAGCCTTCTTTTCTCTGGACTGAGAAGAACATGAGCTAGAAGTGTACCAAAAGATCATTAATGCACATTGTGCTAAACCTCATGCTTGCTAATACAAGTAAATAACTAACTGGCAGTTCGCCCATCTCTGAGGTTTCAGAGTAGGCTTTCCACTGACCATAGGCACACAGAGAGAATGCCTGTGATGGAGATTTGCAATCCAGACTAAGCAGGTAAGACAGGTAAGAAGTGGCAGAGGAAAAAGCTGCACAGAAAGGTGAAATAATTTGACCGAGACCATGCAGAAGGTCTGTAGCAGTGCTGGCTGCAGAGCCAGCATCTCTGATTCAGCAGTCTGTACAACAGTTCCAGTGATGCCAAGCCCTGCCATAGGTGATTATCCGAGCACAGTTCTGAAATCCAAATGTACAAGCTGCGGGTTTAGTATGATCACTCCTTGTCAAAGTATGTTCATTTACTGAGGTTTTCTTCTCAGCCACACCAAGCACTAGCAGCAAAGGTGTTCAGTGCAATTTCATACTGATGTCCCCAAACCAGATTATTTCAACAGAGCTTTGCTCTTTCTTGTTGAATCTGCCTATTTCTTGCTGAACTGCAGAATTAATTAGTTCAGAATGGGTTTTCCAAGCCTTAGTAAACATTATTGCCCCTCCACTGAAGATACTTAGGAAAATATTAATTATTGAATGCCAGGAATAAAAGCAAATATCTTTGCATCTTCCATGGCCTTACAAAAAATATACCATCAGCAACAGCTTAAATCACCATCATGACGTTGGCTACGTCTTTCTAGCTTTGAATTTTTCACTTAAAGTAAGCCTAAGGACTCATTTGTCATCGTGACTTGCAATGTGTCTTGGGCTGTAAGTTCCTACAGTTGAATGTGGTACCAAGTTGAATGCAACTACCAAAAACTGGGGAAACCACAAAGGAAAGTTCGTAATGGGGGTCTGGACTTCAAGATCTCCAGGTCACTTCCAGTTCTCACCTTTCTATGATTCTGTGATTATAATAAACTGACAAAATATCTACTTTTGCATTTAGCAGTATTTCAGATGGCTTCATTCAGAAAGAGCTGAAATTAGCTTCCTTTTCCAAGGAAGCTGTTCAGCCTGGCTGAGACAAAATCTGTCCTTCCAGAAAGGGAAGAAGGAAGCTGTGAGGGACTGAAGAGGCTGCCTTGTAAGCACCAATCTATACACTGCCATGTGCTGTATGAAGAGGCCCTGCTCTGCAAGACCCACAGAGTTCTCAGGTGATTTCTGCTGTCACTGATGCCAGCAGAGCCAAGGTCTCCTGCTATCTCATGAGATGCTCACAAAGCCTTCCCAAGTGAGACTGTCTGAAGGTCTGGGTCCTGCACAGTGACCTCTACAGGGAAAATTACTTCAGCTTACAGGAGAATCCCAGATGTCTGTTAGATTTAGCACTGAACCAAGACCTCTTTTTCTGTTGGCCTGACAAGCAGGTTGCAGACCAAAGCCTTGTAAATATGTACTTACAACAACTTCTTTACACCAGTGGAAGCTGCATTGAAGAAATCCTCATCTGGCATTAATCCAAACCCATTACTAAGCCATTTAAGATATCCTTAAAAAGGAAATACCCAATCTTCACTGAATTCTTGTGAATTAATACCTTACATTGAAACACAGTGTTTCCATCTGCAGACAAAAACTCATTTCTCATGTACTCTTATTGAATTGCAGAATGGCAGGGGTTGGAAGGGACCTCTGGAGAAAGTCAAATTCGACCCACCTGCCAAGGCAAGTTCACCTAGAACAGGTCACATAGGAACACATCCAGGCAGGTTTGGAATGTCTCCAGAGATGGAGACTCCACCACCTCTCTGGGCAGCCTGTTCCAGTGCTCTGTTACCCTTAAAACCAATAAGTTCCTCCTCATGTTTAGATGAAACTTCTTCTGTTCCAGTCTGTGTCTGTCACTGGGCACCACTGAGAAAAAGCCTGGTTCCATCCTCCTGATGCCCACCCTCTAAGTATTTGTATGCATCGATACATTTGTATGCATCCCCTCTCAGTCTTCTCTTTTCCAGAATAAACAGCCCCAGTTCTCTCAGCCTTTCCTCATAAAAGAGATGTTCCATTTTTTTCATCTTTGTAGCCCTTTTCTGTACTCTGTCCATCAAGTCCCTGTCCTCCTTCTGCCAGGGAGCCTAGAACCAGACAGTGTTCCAGATATGACCTCACTGGCAAGCAGAATAAAGGTTTTAGAGATACTAAAAGGAATATTTTCCCCATTCAGGGGGATTTCTCAAAAGGAATCTCTTTTGACCATGACCTTCATATGTAATTACTTGATGACCTATTAGTTGCTACATCCAGCTTCTATCCTAGTTACAAACAGCAAGGTACTGATGTGCAGCTGCTCACAAGTGGAAAGCAGTAAGCAAGGGTTGAGTCAGCTGGAGATACTCCATTTTAAGATAAAGATGTACTATTTGGTATTGTGATGGAGTTCTTATGCGGCTTCATTGTGCTTCACTGAACATCCCATTTACAGGAGAGCTCCCATCCCCAGTCAAACCACAAAAAAATGAAGGAATATTTTGTAGATGTGATAGCCATAAACCTCCTGCATTCACTGATTTTATAGCTCAATTGTCTTCCTGAGACAAAAATTAGGTTGCTTGAAGTCACTATTAGACCTAAAACTGTTCAACAAATACAACACACCTAAATAATGCCTTTTGTCATCCAGAAGTCATGTAAAGGTGTGTGGGGGGAAACAACCAAACACAAAAAACTTTCTGAAAGTTTTAGCAACCTACAAAAGCAAAGAAAAACCTGACACTATTTTCATACTTTCAATCATCTGTATCCCACTTTGTATTCACCTGCAAAGCAGCACCTAACTCTTGTGAGTGACAACCAAGGACACTCTCTTGATCTTTGAGTCTGTGCAGTGATACTCATGCTGGGCAATAGAGTACTTCAAGGTGCCTGAACAGATTCAATTCAGGCTTGTGTTACTGCAGAGTTACTTAGGGAAGGTGCAGTTCCCAGAAAGTGATGTTCAGAGCATCTCAGAGCCACTGCAACAGAACCAAACCCCGAGGGAGACTGCAGACTCGCAGTATGGCTTCACAGCCAAATTCATCCTCCTTGCAGCTCAAGCTGGCATCCACCCCAATAAGGAATTCATTTATATCTCTTACCTTTTCAATGGGAAGAGCATGCACTTGTGTCAGGACTACTTGTTTTCATTTTTTTTCTTAAAGAATGATCTTCAGGCTTTTTATTTGTGTTTTCCTGGGTTTAATTCCGATCTCCAAGCTCTGCAAAAAAAAAAAACAAAACAAAAAACCACCTTTCAGAACTTTCTGCATTTAAAAAGAAAGGACTACTGCAAGACAATCTCATAGCACGTCAGGGGCTGGAAGGAAACTCAAAAGATCATTTGGTCCAGCCCCCCTGCCAGAGCAGGATCTCCTAGAGCAGATCACACTGGAATGCATTCAGATGATTCTTGAATATCTCCAGAGAAAGAGACTCCACAACCTCCCTGGGCAGCAGGTTCCAGTGCTCTGTCACCCTCACAGAGGAAAAAAAAAAACTCTTCCTCAGGTTCACATGGAACCTCCTATGCCTCAACTTCCACCCATCGCCCCTTGTCCTGTCACTGGGCATCACCAAGAGGAGGCTGGCTCCATCTTTCTGGCACTAACCCATTACATCTTTAATATCCTGTGCATGTCTTGGTGCACAGAATCATCTCTGAAACCACAAGCAGCAAGGGGAAAAAAGAGTCTCTGGGCAGCCTGAATTAATGGAAGATGTTCCTGCTTACTGCAGAAGGCTTGGAGTGGTTGATCTTTGGTGGTTTCCTTCTATCCCAAACCAATCCATGATTCTATGATTTGCATTTATGAAAGAGTATCACAGGATTTGGTAAACAATTGTTTAAATTCTGCACTCAGCCATTTTCCATGATGTTTTAAAGCAAGAGAGAAGTGTCAAAAATAGCAAGTTCCTACAGAAGCCAACTGCTTGAGTGTCCAGACCCAGGACAAGACAGGTAGGACCCAGCTAATCTATCTTCAGTGCAGCAGCATTTCCCATGGTGGTCTGTTCCTGAGCTATGAAGTATTCTGGAGCACCAGCACTTCCAGGGCAGCTCTGTGAACTGCTGGAGAACACTAGGCCAAGTTTGCAGGAAGAGTTTGTAAGCAGATCTGTGTTTGACAAAGGCAGGGTCCTACATGTCAGCTGAGTGGATGCAGGTGGAGTCCAGGCTGGGAGGCCAGGGGAGCATCTCCAGCTTAGTGCCACCATTATGTCTCCACTGTAGGCATTAGCCACAGATTCCTGGCTCTGCCCTGTGAACCTGATCCAAATTTTGCATTTTTCTCTGCTTCTACTTAAAAAAAAAAACCACACACACCCCAATAAAACAAACACCACACACATCATCTAAATATTTCATTGCAACTCCAAGTGGTCTTTTTGGATCATTCAATTAACTGAAACTTCCTTTTGCTTTCCCCCAGCCCAAGTATTCCCTTCAGTTTTGCTTGAGCTAAAGGACAGCTGAGTGACTCCTCTGCCCATTTTGACACTGCAGCGGGGCAAGGCCAGTTCCTGCCCGTCTTGTCAACTCAGCTTCACTCACTTCACAAGGTCACTGACTTGCATGTTTTCCATGCATTGCTGGAAAAGGCTGGGTTTCTGGTACTACATGACCTTGGAATCATCTGATTTTGAATAAAATGTACTGAAGAATACATTAGAAAATAAAAGCTCACATAAAAGAGAAGGTTTAAGTTTGAATGCTGCACTGGACTATGCCCACTGGAATCACGGTAAAATGCTGAAAGACAGAAGATTTCAATGAAATGGAAATGAACAACACATCCATGGTAACTGGAAGGCAACCCAAATATCCTCTGTTCTCTCCCAGATAAGTTAGGCGTTCCCCTGCTAGCTTCAGGAGGGACACAAAATTGAACCCCAATCTATGGACCTGCTCCAGCCCCTCAATGTCTGTCTTTGTAATGAGAAGCCCAAAACTGAACACAGTACTCAAGGTGCAGCTTCACTAGTAACCAGCACAGAGGAACAATCACTTCCCTGATCCTGTTGGCCTGAGACAGAAAAAATAATAAGATGAATGCATTGACGAGTCAAAATACTTGGTAGAATACCAGTAGCTCCTGGTTGTCTAAGTGGGGAAAGTCAAAGGATGAGGACAAATGTCATATCTTTATCTTCACTGGGGTCTGTTGGCACAGAGATTTGTTTGACGCTGCTGAAGCGTTGCCAGGCATGGTTTTGCAGCAGCAATGGACCAGGAACTCTTCTGCAGCATGGGCAAGATGCCACAATGAAACAAAAGTCTGTTTGTACGTGTTTGGTGTACACGATTGTCATTTATATGCCTGTTACCACAGAATGAAGAGCACCTGAACACTCAAAATTAGGCTGTGAAGAGCAGTGCAAAGAAGGAAACTCACTGCCTTCTTACTTCTACAACAAGGACTAAGAAAAGTTCCAGAACTACCCAACATGTAAATCCACACTTATGCTGTCAGATTTCCTCCTGAAAAAAAAGAGCCATATAGTCTTTTGGCCATAGAATTACAGAATCATTTCAGCTGGCAAAGATCTTTAAGATCACTGAGTCCAAATGTCAATCATCACAACCATTAAACCACATCCTGAAATTAAAAATCACTTTTAAACTGTTTTCACAGAACAACAGAACATTACAGGCTGGAAAGGACCTTGAACGATCATCTAGACCAACCCCCCTGCCAGAGCAGGATCACTTAGAATAAATCACACAGGAATGCATCCAGGCAGGTTTTGAGTTCCTCCCTAGGAGAATCCACAACCTCCCTGGGCAGCCTGTTCCAGTGTTTTGGCACCATTACAGTGAAAAAGCTTCTCCTTCTGTTCAAGTGGAACCTCCTCTGCTCCAGCTTGCACCCACTGCCCATCGGCTATCAGCGTGCAGAGCCTGTCTCTCTCCTGACACTGCCCTTCCCATCTTCGCAGACACAAATGAGGTCCCCTCTCAGGCTCCTCTGCTCCAGGCTAGACAGCCCCAGCTCCCGCAGCCTGTCCTCAGTAGGCAGATGTTCCACTGCCTTCAGTATCTTCCTGGCTCTGCCACAGTATCACAGTATCATCAGGGTTGGAAGAGACCTCACAGATCAGCAAGTCCAACCCTTTACCACAGAGCTCAAGGCCAGACCATGGCACCAAGTGCCACGTCCAATCCTGCCTTGAACAGCTCCAGGGACGGCGACTCCACCACCTCCCCGGGCAGCCCATTCCAGTGTCCAATGACTCTCTCAGTGAAGAACTTTCTCCTCACCTCCAGCCTAAATCTCCCCTAGCGCAGCCTGAGGCTGTGTCCTCTCGTTCTGGTGCTGGCCACCTGAGAGAAGAGAGCAACCTCCTCCTGGCCGCAAGGTGCCCTGCACCTTTTCTCCATTTTTGATGTACTGAATAAACACGTTCAGAAGCCTGTCAGACCCTGAGCTGCAATAACAACCCCACAGAGACCTCACAGGGAATTACACCTCTAGCGGAAAACCTCACTGGGAATCGAACAGCTCCCTTGTGAGGCCGAAATTGCCCAACTTGGAGTTCAAAGAAAGAAACGGGAGCACTCTACCTGACTCAGCCTGGAACGCAAACGTTCCCAAGCATCCATTTGTTCCAACCCGCGTCCAAGGCGGTGTCGAGCACAGCGCTGCGGCAGTAACGTCTGGAACACAAGTCCTTGCGCCAACAGAAATCGGTGGCGTTCTTGCTCCTTTTTACCCCCCTGCGGAGCCTGCGCGCCTCAGGGACCGCGGGGCGCGCGCGGGCTGCTCCCCGGACCCACGGGCCCCGGCACGCGCGGGGCTGCTCCCGGGCTGGTTCCCCGGACCCGGCACGCGCGGGCTGCTCCCGGGCTGTTCCCCGGACCCGGCACGCGCGGGGCTGCTCCCGGGCTGGTTCCCCGGACCCGGCACGCGCGGGCTGCTCCCGGGCTGGTTCCCCGGACCCGGCACGCGCGGGCTGCTCCCGGGCTGGTTCCCCGGACCCGGCACGCGCGGGCTGCTCCCGGGCTGGTTCCCCGGACCCGGCACGCGCGGGCTGCTCCCGGGCTGGTTCCCCGGACCCGGCACGCGCGGGCTGCTCCCGGGCTGGTTCCCCGGACCCAGCACACGCGGGCTGCTCCCCGGACCCGCGGGCCCCAGCACACGCGGGCTGCTCCCGAGATGGTTCCCCGGACCCGGCACACGCAGGCTGCTCCCGGGCTGGTTCCCCGGACCCAGCACACGCGGGCTGCTCCCCGAACGCGACACGCGCAGGCTGCTCGCGGGCTGCTCCCCGGACCCGCCGCGCGCGGGCTGCTCCCGGGCCCGAAAGGATTCTGCGAACCGCACCAGCTGCATTAATTTTGCTCTCCGGGCAATGATTGTCAACAACGACGACAACTGTTTACTAACGTGAAAACTCGGCAGAAACTTAGACACGGCTTGAAAGAACGCAGAGGTTGGAAAGGCCTAGAGGCAGGGCACGGGCGAAAGCAGAGCGCTCGTTTCTTACGGTGGCAAACGCAAATGTTATGCTGCAGAGGCTTGTAAGTGTTCACTCACAACACTATAAATCGGGCAGCACCCAAAGCAGGTGCAGCTCTGCCCGACTGGCCGCTGGGACTCGATTTCTCCCAGGCTTCGGTTGAACGGAGCCCGACAATGCCTGACCTGGTCCCGGGCTCCTCTGGACGATCTGTGTACCTCCAGGACGTGTGGTCGTAGCAGGAAGACTTTCAGGGGCAGGCAGGACGTGTTGAGGTGTGCACGGGCTCAGCACAGGGCCACGCTGAGGGCGACGCAAGGCGTCCGCAAGCACGCATGTGGAGCTCGTTTCTAGTAAACTCTCCAAGCAAAGTCGGGATGCAAAATGAGGCAGCAGCAGCCTCGTGCTACCTGCTCCTCCCTTTTATCAGTATCCAGCCCATGACTAGTGGGGTATTGGCCATCGATTAGCCTATTGGAATGGCACTTTGCCAGCCCTCACCCTATTAAGCAAAGCCAGGGCTTTCGCCCCCCCTTCCCAGGGTTACCTCCCCAGCACTGGAGGAAGGGGCAGGCAAACACGTCTGGGCATGGATAAGCCCACATTTGCCCCATCAGACCTACCACCACACTGGCCCCAAGGGCCCCAGCTCTCATCCAGCATGATTGCTCTTACCTTATGATTGAACAGTTCCCATCAAAACAGACTAAGACACTAAAAGTGCTGTGATTTGTATTTCTACTTCCAGGACAGGTACTGTAGGTACCACAATGACCAGCTGCATGCATAGAACTTACTACAGGCATTTAGTTTCGGTGTTAGAAAAGGAATGAGATCAGGTTATGTACAGTCAAGGAAAAAGATAAAAAGTTATCACAGAACCAACCAGGTTGGAAGAGACCTCCAAGATCATCCACTCCAACCTATCACCCAGCCCTCTCCAGTCAACTAGACCATGGCACTAAGTGCCTCATCCAGTCTTTGCTTGAAGACCTCCAGGGACGGTGCCTCCACCACCTCCCTGGGCAGCCCATTCCAATGGGAAATCACTCTCTCTGTGAAGAACTTCCTCCTAATATCCAGCTTATACGTTCATTTCCAGATTTATAGAGTAGTCTGGCTGATGTTTCAGGTAATTGAGACCATGCTCTGTAAAGCAAGCAGCTGGAGAGCCATCACGAACGCACAAAAATATGAACCCCTAGAAGCTTCCAAAACTGAAAAAGTAAACACCTGTAAAAGTGGCTACTGGTACAAGCCTCACTGTCTGTAGTCGGTGATGAACATTTCAGAATAGTTTATGATTGCTGACAATATTTGCTAGGTTTGCAAGGATCATTCTTGCCTAAAAGCTAAAGGATAGATGAAGTCCGACACGGCTGTGTGTGTGATCGCTATAGGAAATAAAGCACTAAATCGGTGTTTCTACATAATTCACACACCAGGCCAAGATGACATGCTGTCTTTTGAATGCTGACAGTAATGACACCATTCAGACCTTTAAGAAAAAGTAGATTAGACAATCAGAAAGGATAGCAACATGTCAGAAAGTTCTAAGCAGAGGATGTCTCACATTGTTATGCATGTCTGGAGCTCAAGGGGAAACTGCACAGGCAATGCTTGCACTTCAGTAACTGTACTGGTTTTTGTCTGTACTGTATTAGCCTGCAGCTTATACTAGTTTTTAAATGTTCTGATCCACAGAAATGGGTAAGTGTAGCACTGAGTGGTGCCTGGAGAATGCACAGGTATGCTTGGATGTCATCACTGCCCACCAGCACACTGTCAGACATTGTAACAGTCAGAGAACCAGGACTCAGTTTGCAACAAAAGTCATTCCCCCAGCACTTAGAATATACAGTGTAAACCCTACTGCATGCCAAACATTTCATCAGGACCCAGGTAAAAAACGCTTTCTCCAAGGGTAAGCAGGACTGAGGGGGAATGGAACAAAGCTAGAAATGGGTACCTTCAGACTGGACATTAGGAAGAAGTTCTTCACTGTGAGAGTGGTGAGACCCTGGAACAGGTTGCCTGGGGAGGTAGCGGAAGCCTCATCACTGGAGTTCTTTAAGGCCAGACTGGATGAAGCTCTAGACAGCCTTATCTAGTGTGAGGTGTCCCTGCCCATGGCAAGGGAGTTTGAGCTAAATGACCCTTGTGGTCTCTTATGACCCTGACTGATTCTATGATTCCATAAGCAGCAGCACAGCATGGCAGAAAAAATAGCCTCAAGCTGCAGCCAGAGAGGTTCAGGTTGGACATTAGGAAAAATTTCTCCATAGAAGGGGTTCTCAGGCACTGCAACAGGCTGCCTGGGGGAGGGGGGGGTGTCCCCATCCCAGGAGACATTTAAAAGAGATGCGGATACAGTGTTGAGGCACACGGTTTAGATGGAGTAGCCTAGCAGTAGTGGTGGGACTGTGAGCTCTTGGCCATTGGTTGGACTTGATCTCAAAGGTCTCCTCCAACAGTTGCATGATACCATGATTCCCTGAACATTTCTCACTACCAGAAGCTCTGGCAGGTCCATATGCCTGGCTCCCTTGGCATGACCCCCCCCACCTGCCCACCCATCACTTGGTAAACTAAGTCACTTAACTGTGACTGGAAGAGTTGTTGCTCCCTGAGCACCTGAGGTTTGTGGCAGTGCTGGGTACACACTACACTCTTTTTAAACTGTAGAGGTTATGAGGTTTCTCAAGGCAAGCTCTGAGGGCATATGAGCTGGGTTTTCCTGTGCCATGCAACAGTTGCTGTAGAGGTATAAATAATACTGTGAGATGGAATCAGAATCACCTGGTTGAGAAAAGCTTTAAGACCATCCAGTCCAACCATAACCTAACACTTCTCTATATGCAGCTCTTAGACCACATCCCTAAGCTTCTCATCCAGATGTCTTGAACTCCTCCAGGGATGGCAACTCCACCACTTCCTGGGGCAGCCTGTTCCAGTGCTCAATCATCTTTTAAGAGATTTTTTTTTTTCCTCATATCCTATCTAAACCTCTCCTGGGACAGCTTGAGTCCAGTTCTTCTCCCCTGCCACTTGTTACCTGGGAGAAGATACTAGTCCCCACCTCACTCCAGCCTCCTTTCAAGGAGCTGTAGAGAGCAGTAAGGTTCTCCCTCAGCCTCCTCTTTTCCAGGCTGAACAACCCCAGCTCCCTCAGCCACTGATCACACAACTTGTGTTCAAGACCCTTCCCTAGCCTTGTTGCCTGTTTATGGACCCATGCCAGCTCCTCAATGTCTTTCTTGTAGTGAGGGGTCCAAAACTGAACACCAATACCCCAGGTGAGACCTTACCAGTGCCCAGTATAGGGGAACTTACCAGTGCTAGCTGCACTGTCCCCAGTACAGGATAGTGCCCTTCTTGGTCACTTGAACACACTGTTGGCTCCTGTTTAGTTAGCTGTCAACCAGCACCCCCAGATCCCCCTCTACCAAGCTACTTCCAACCACTGTTCCTCAAGCCAGGAGCTTTGCATGAGGTTGTGATCAAAGCAGAGGACCCCACATTCAGGCTTAGGGAAGAATCCTTTAAGCAGCAATGATTTCAACCCTGCTGAAGTCAAAATGATGCACCTGAGTGCTGGTGGTATGGAAACGTACAACCTTCCCAGCCTTCCCTTATTTATTTCCTTTCACAAGAGAGCAGGATAAGATGGAAAAGTCTTAAGAGGAAGATAAAGCTATTTTTGGGGGTGGGGGTGTGTGTATTAAAAATTAAAAAGCAAGGAGTGATTTTAGTGATCAGGAAAGTGCTATAAGACAGTGCTATTGAAATGACTGACTTCCAATATTCCATTAGCAAGAAGTTTCTAGGGGATTGTTCTGACTCTTGGATCTGCAGAGTTATTAGCAGGCATCAGAACGATACCAGAGAATGCTGCACATAAGGAAATACGAACAAGGAAGTAACTTAATGCAAAATAGTGGATTAATATTTCAGTGCAGACAGAGGAGGCATTTTTTAAACAATGCCATCCAGCCAAACACTCTTCTTAGTCTGAATAGGCAACAAGCCACAGTGGAAGGAATGAGTGTGTTTGTCACCTAATAAGCCTGTAAACCAAGGAGCATTGTTGTGTTGTCTTTCATACGCCCTTCAGTTGTATAGTCTTTGGTTTCTGATGCCAATAGGTTGGCTGCCTTGAGAACAATGCACACTGATCTGGTTTCACTTGGACTTCAGGAAAAAACTTCATTACTTTGAGGGTGCCACAGCACTGGAATAGGCTACCCAGAAAGATTGTGGGATGTCCTTCTCCAGAGACTTTTGAAACCCATCTGGACACATTCCTGTGCAACCCACTCTAGGTAAGCCTGCTTCAGAAGGGGAGTTGGGCTGGATCATCTCCACAGGTCTCTTCCAGCCCCCACCATCCCATGACTCTGAGATTAAAACATTAAGGAGAAAAGGATATAGAATCATAGAATGGTTTAGGTTGGAAAGGACCTCAAAGCTCACCACTAGAACAGGTTGACTCAAGGCGTCATCCAACCTGGCCTTAGACACCTCTAGGGAGGAAGCATCCACAACCTCCCTGGGCAACCTGTGCCAGTGTCTCACCACACTCACTGTAAAGAACCCTTTCCTAACATCTAGTTTGAATCTCCCCTCTTCCAGTTATTCATTACTCCTCATCCTGTCATTACAAGACCTTATCAATAGTCCCTCCCCAGCCTTCCTACAGACCCCCTTCAGATACTGGAAGGCTACTACAAGGTGTCCTTGAAGCCTTCTCTTTACTTCAAGATTGCAGCCAGCCTGCACTATTTTGATTATGCTCAAGGACTCAAAAAGCATGAAGCAAAGAATGTACTGCATAAACGGAGAGCAAAGGCAGAGCAGCTGCGCTTGTCCTCCAAGTGCAAGATGAAATTCCCTTTTAAGTGCATCAATCATCCTTTGCTGCAGGGCCTTCCCAGGGCTACTACATAGCTTAATACAAAGGAGAGGGGCATAAACAAGCAGACAAATGGTTATGTTCTGCAGGCTGCGTGGAGTGTCTTGCAGAGGCTGAAATTCACTGCATCGTCTCTCTGCTTGGATTGCAGACTCACCTTGCTGTTGTCTGTGGTGGCATTCCGCTGTTTCAGATCCTCCCAGACACAGACTGATACTCATTGCTATGCAAAAGCATAGAATTGAGACTGGAAACAGCCTTTAAAATCATCGAGTCCAACCATCAACCCAACACCGCTACAGCCACTAAGCAGTGTCCCAAAGTGCCAGGTCTTTTGAACACCTCCAGAGATGTTGGCTCCACCACTTCCTCGAGCAGTCTGTTTCAGTGCCTGACCACTCTTTCCTAATATCCAATCTAAACCTCCCCTGGTGCAACTTAAGGCCCTTTCGTCTTGTCCTTTTGCCTTAATTTTAACTCAAAGACATACATTGCTCTATTTTGTCAGTTTCTGCCCTTTTTGCTCACTTAATATCTACCCTTACTTGGTAATATCCCTATTTAATGTCTATTAATATAGCAGGGGCTTAGGGTTTTTTCTGAGACTCCATATTGCAGAACAAGTCACAGAATGACAGGGGGCAGAATGGACCTCTGGAGATCTAGTCCAATCACCCCATTCTTTTTCATCTGTATTAAGCCTCCACCAAGTTTCTCCACTTAAGATCAACAGCTTCAGACTATTCTAAAATACAAACTCTAGAGCCCTTACAGAACTTGTTTAGCCACAGTTGCTGTTATGATAATATCCAAAACTGTCTGGAAATTGCCAGAGTTAGATAATGTTTAGATTTGGTAATCTTAAAGGTCTTTTCCAACTAAAATGATTCTATAGTTCTAAGAAATGGAACTTGATTCTATAGTATGAAATACTCCAACCTAGACTACTTTAAAAACACAAAAGGTTTTGCTGAAATATAAATCAACAAAACTTGTAGGTTTAGGAGGTTGTGGAGAGGTTGGTGCTGGTCTCTTCTCACAGAAGCCTCAAACTGTGATTTGGACTAGCCATTAGGAAACACTTTTTCCCCAGAAAGATTAGTCAGGCATTAGAATGTGCTGCCCAGGAAGGTACTGGAGTCACCAACCCTGCATGTGTTAAACATCATTTGAATGTGATGCTTGGGGATATGGGTGAGGGTGCACCTTGTGGAGTAGGGATATCAGCTGGACTTGGTGCTCCTGAGGGGCTCTTCCAACCAGAATGTTTCTGTGATTCTATTACACAGTCACTGCTGTCTATACAGGTGTCCAAATGATGGTTGCTCATTGAATGTAATGACATCAGATCTTCCAGGCTCCCATAAGCTCTTGAAACTCTCTTTGTTATTTGACTACTTCAAATCCTGACAAGCAGAAATGACCTCCTGTCTCTCTGCAACTCCCTAAGGGAGGTCAGAGCCAAGCAGGTGTTGTCCCTTCTCCCAAGCAACAAGTGATAGAATCAGAGGAAATGGCCTCAAGTTGCACCAGGGGAAGTTCAGGTTGGAGATTAGAGAAACTTCTTCTCTCCAAGACACCTCAAACCCCAGAACTGGCTGCCCAGGAAAATGATTAAATACTTCATCACAGAGGCAGAGATGTGGCTCTGTTGTGGTAGGCTTAATGGGCCAGAAATAGGCTTATATGTGCACTGGCTTGCCCAGACATGTTTTTTTCTCCTGTGGTAAACAAGGTACACACACTTAGCTTGTGCCTACCTTGTGCAAGGCCTGTGCTTCTGCCAAATTTGGGTAAAGCAAGCCTATGGCTTTAACTAGTATAGTCAATGGCTAACTGCCATTCTGATGAGCTGTGTCCAGAGGGCAAGTAGTCTTGGCCCACATCGATAGGAGATAGGCAGGTAAGCAACATGCTCTGCCCTTCTCTTTGTGCCTGCTGCCATCGCTCACTGCCTTATTGTTTGCCTGGAAGCTCCACTGCCTCGAGTTCAAGGAACAGACTCTAAAAGCCTGAGTAGCCAGCGTGACACCATGCTGAGACTGCACATCACAAGACACCCTGCCTGCATCTGAAAGTCTCCTGCCAAGACAAGAAGTCCTGGAGATACACAGATCATCCAGAAGAGCCAGGAGATGAGGTCAGAGATTGTCTGCCTCCTTTCTCCAGAAGCCTGGGAAGATTCAGAGGTCTCAGCAGCTGAGAAGACAGCAGCAGAGCTCTCTGAAAGCATTTGGGTACTGTCTGGGACTGTGGCTAGCCCCACAAGTCAGGTAGTAATAATTTTGTGAGGAAATACTTGAAGCCTCTTTGTAATTCTCCATTGCCTTCTGCCATAAACAGGAAAGAGCTCCTTGAGTCCATCTAGTGGGCAAGCAGTATTTGGCCACAAGAGCATTCTCTTCCAGTTCAGTTAATGTTTATATATTTTGCTGGTTATTACTAGATCTAGTTATCATCTGTAAAATGTTTCCATGCCCATGTAAAGAACTGATAATTAAAATTTGTGGGTGGGGAAAGTTCTGAATATCAAAATAAATAAACAATATTAATTTGGAGAGAAAAAAAAACAATCTCTAATTACCCCTTCATAACAGGTGCTGAGGGACATGGTTTAGAATCAGCCTTGGTAGAGTTAGAGAATGAATGGACTAGATGACCTTAAAGATCTTTTGTGAATGCCATCATAAAGCACCTACAGCATGGCCAAGGGATCAGGCCCAGCCAGCATGGGTTTAGGAAGGGCAGGTCCTGCCTCACCAGCCCTGATCTCCTTTTATGATCAGGCTACCCACCTGGTGAATGTGGGGAAGGACACAGTCTCAAGCTGTGCCAGGGGAGGTATAGGCTGAATGTTAGGAGGAAGTTCTTCCCCAGGAGGGTGATTTGCCATTGGAATGGGCTGCCCAGGGAAGTGGAGTCACTGTCCCTGGATGTGTTTGAAAGAGGCACTTAGTGCCATGGTCTAGTTGATTGGCCAGGGCTGGGTGATAGGTGGGACTGAATGAGCTTGGAGGTCTCTTCCAACCTGGCTGATTCTGTGATTTTGCAACCCAAACAATTCTATGGCTCTATGATTTTTTCCTCAATAGCAGCCCACATTGGCATGTTGCTGTTTGTCCCTCGATGGGCAATGCCCCCAGCATGACAGATGAGCAGTTTGTTTCACTGCTTTTGCAAAGCAACTTTAAAACAGTGAAGCTTCACTGACCCTACTGACTTGGACTGCGTTAGAGCCAATTATGTAAAAGATGAATACCTCTGCCAACTGCCTTACACATCCAGCTCTTGCTGTAATGAGATCATCCAATTTTCTACAGTTTCTGCACTGGCCACTTCTGGATTTGAGTTCAGAGTGAAATTCTGCCATTCTCTTCTCCTTCCAGCTGTATGAAAACCTTCATATCTTACGAAAGGATCACACACAGTAGGGATATATACAAGGACAGTGCTAAGATGAATTCCACCACTGAAATGTGCCAGTGTGTAGTAATGGGCTGGTTTCAAGCACTGGATGTATTTTTGGGTGACATCAAGTGCATTAGCAGAAGACTGCTGCTTTGTAGAGCGGCCTGTGCCTGCCAGCCTGTCAGTGATGGTGAAAAAAATGGATCAGGCTCATTAGCTATGGCACCTCTCCATGACTGTCAGGAAACACTCAGTGTTTCCAATTTTTTTGCAGATTCCAATACATTAGTCCATCATTTCCTAGCTGGCTTATCAATTTGACTAAATTTGTAGATAATGAAGCCTCACTTTTTCAGTGCCAAGCACCCAAAGCACCACCTGATATCAGCAGGTTATGGAAGTGTGCTTAGAGCCTATGAAAATGAAACCCAACATTAAGTCCAGTGGCAAGTAATTAGTTTGAGTGTGCTTCCAGAAAAGCCAATGCCTATAGTTTTAGTCATGCTGTTAGATATTAATCATACTCCCTGCCAAGGGTATAACCAGCAATTTTAAAATAAGAACAATTTCCATCTCATTTAAAAGCACTTTGTAGCACATTCTTATACCTTACCATACAGTGCCTGTAACAAGGAAACCTTTGGACATTTTCCACATCAAGACCCATGCACATCAAGCTCTCTTTGCTTGCTCTTGTGAATAGATACCAAACCTAAACATCTTTTAATATGCAACTGTTGAATTGGAACAGACTGCCCAGGATGGTGAAGTTGCTGTCCCTGAAGGTGTTCAAGAGATGTGTGGACATGGCAGGCACTTCAGGATGTGCTTTAATGACTGTGGTGGTGTTGGGTTGATGGTTGGATGTTCTCAGAGAGCTTTTCCAACCAGAACAGTTCTATGATATTATTAGCAGGCAGCACTGCCCCTTGGAGATCCACTCTGCTAATGCTCAAAAAAGGAGGGATCCATCAACATGATTACATTGAAAAGACCTCAAGAACCATCAAACATTTTGGCCTGAAAACTGTGGGATGTATTAGAAGCATCTTATCTGACTTCTAGCACCTGCATTGAGCATAGAAGGAAGACTTTTTCCACCTGTGAGGGTGACAGAACACTGGAACAGGCTGTCAAGGGGGGTTGTGGTGTCTCCCTCTCCAGAGATATTCAAGACCTGCCTGATGTGTTCCTGTGTGATCTGATCTAGGTGATCCTGCTCTGGCTGGGGGGTTAGACTGATTGATCTTTCAACATCCCTTCCAGCTCCTAATATGCTATGATTCTGCAATACTTCTGTTACTGCTTTAGCTCTTATTCACCTCCCTGCACCAGCAGGAAAAGATGAAATGCATTGTAAATGTTCTAAAGGAGCCTTCTTGTGTTCCAAGACACACTCTTTAGGAGTAAAGCATGGATTCTAATATTTGCATTTGGAAAGCACATATTTCTAGTAGTGTCCTGGAAGTTCATGTTGATGTGAAATACATGTTTTAAAGATCAGATGAATCATGATAATCAATATGTCTGGAATTTCTGTCTCATACATTCAGAAATCCAAAATACATTAAGGAATAGATTGGTTTAGCAATTAGTTTGGGGCTGTAAAATAGCTACATAAAATCTTTACCTAATTCCTTGTGGGCTGACCTTTACATCTAGGTAGAGTTGTGCAAGCACTGGAATTGTTCAAGAGCAACCTGGACAGCCTCATTGTTTATTTTCACTAGAGAAATGGCTTTACAGAAGGAAAAGGCAGATAGAGACTGGACATTAGGAAGAAGTTCCTGACTATGAAGGTGGTGAAGCACTAGAACAAAATTGCTCAGGGAGGTGGTAAAGGCCCCATCCCTGGAGACATTCAAGGTCAGGATTGGTGAGGCTCCGTGCAGCCTGCTCTAGTCGGGGATGCCCTTGCTCACTGCAGGAGGAGGGGACAAGATGACCTTTAAATGTCCCTTCCAACCCAGCGCATTCTACGATTGTGTGCTATGGATATTTGATACAAGGTAATTCAGACTCCCTTCTGTAATGCAAGGATCTGGCTATCATTACTGCCCATGTACACACTCTTCTATCATGGAATTAGTTGGAAGGGACCTTAAAGATTATCTAGTTCCAGCTTTCCCACCAGGAACACCTTCCACTTGACGCTGAACAACTCCAGGGAGGGGTTCATTGACCACTTCCCTAAGCAACCTGTTCCAGGGTCTCACCACCCTCACTGGAAAGAATTTCATCCTAATCTCCAGTCTAAATCTCCCCAGCTCCAGCTTCAATCCATCCTCCCTCATCCTGACACACCAACCCCTTGCAAGAAGTCCCTCCCCAGCTTTCTTGTAGCCCCTTCAGGTACCAGAAGGCTGCTCTTAGGTCTCCCCAGAGCCTTCTCTTCTCCAGGCTAAACAACCCCAGTTCTCCCAGCAGAGGTTCTCCAGCCCTTTGACCATCTTTGTGGCTTCCTCTGGACCCACTCCAACATTCCAACGTCCTTCTTTTGCTGGGTGATCTAGAATTGGGTGCAGTACTCCAGGTGGGCTCTCTCCAGAGGAGATGGGGGAAATTCTACATTTTTTTTTTTTTAAGATACCTGCTCTGTGACTACTCAAACTCTTCAGGTTGGAAGAATTCTCATCCCCTGTATTTAAAAGGATTTGATCTTCCACTTGTCTTTACCCTGGGAAATAGAAAGTCATTGCTCACTTCGCAGTTCTAAGACAGATGATTCAGACATTATCCTAGCACCTTCCCAGGTGGCCATCAAAAGAGAAGTACAGGCATAGAGGAGAAACATACATCACCTTTCTTCTCTTGGCAGCTGAAAGCTTCATTTCTGAACAGCACAGAGCAGAAAAGTCTGTGTCTTAAGTAATATTCAACTCTCTCTCAATTGTATTGATTAGCCATCGAGAACAGAATCAATCAAGGTTGGAAGGGACCACAAGGATCATCTAGTTCAAACCCCCTTGCCATAGGCAGGGACACCTCACACTAAACCAGGCTGTCTATAGCCTCATCCAGCCTAGCCATAAGATGTACATGGCATGAAAGCAGAGGTGCACTGGGAAAAGGGAATTTCTGGTGAAAGCAAACTCAGGTTATAGTTCAGGATGTAGAATTACAGAAGAACTAACAGTGAGAAACAACTGGAGTGTGAGGTACACATTAGAAATATCTATCCTGACAGTGCTGGGGTAATGCGATCAGCAGCCCTGTTTTCTGGTTGATTCTTCACAGGGTTTCAGTGAGAACAACCATCCAAGCCCTTGCCTTTTTCTTCTGAAGACAGAATATCTCTTTTCTGCAGCTGAAAACCCTGACCTAGAGGCAGCTTGCCTTTCTGCCTCCTGGGTTTTGTTATTGATACCTCGAGCGCTGATTCTCACGTAGGTTCACCTCCCCATTTTCTCTCTTAATCCCCAGCATTTCAATAAAAACAATCCAATGCCCCAGAATGATACCAGAGGATACAGCTCAGGATTAAAGAGATCTAACTCTAACAGGAGTATTTGCCAGCCTCTTTTTCCCATTGACAATATGAAACCAGACCTTTCAAAAAGCTCCTTGTCTCTAACATCTTTCTCCTCCATTTAAATCCTCCCCTCCCCACGCTGTTATGTGCTTCACATCAGAAATAATTCCCCAGAATTGACAATTTGCTGAGTGGTTTTGGGCTACTTCCTACGAAACCCCTACCTCCCGTGGGACTGATTTACCTGAAATTGATACAGGAAGGATATTAAACATGAAAAAAAACAAACAAGCAACACACAAAAGCTCAACACTCCCCAAAGATGATCAAATAAACTCAGCTCTGCTTCCAGTGCCCATCCTTTGTAGGCTGTTTACAGAGGCACTTGCTGGTTATATAATCTGTCAGCAAGATGTTTGCTTTGGTGTTCGTGGAGGTTTGGGGGGGTTTGTTTCTTCTTCCCCTATAAATTTAATTAGCTTCTGATAGATTCATCAGTTTCCATCTACATTTTTTTTTGTTTGGTGATTTCTAATTGGTTCCTGCTGTGGCTTGGCAGCCCCACAACTGCTCATATGCCTACTTAATCCACTCATGGGATATTGAACAAATTGTTCACTATTTCACTGTGCGCTGAAGTGTAGCTCCAACAATTCTTTCTTGCTGTCGTGCTGCTGGGGCTATTATGACAGCCCATTATGTGATTTATTTGTGTGAAATAAATGTGAAGTGGTGCAAAAACAACAATACATCATAATCTTCACCCAAAATATGATAAGGTCAGGAGACACCTCTAAGCTTCTACATGCAAGACACTAATACCTGTTTTTTTTACCTCTCCAGTCTGTGGACAAGACTTTGTTGTTTCCTGACATTCATGTACTAAGTAAGACATATGGCAGTGAAACGGTTGTGTGATAATTCATTTCATCCTTCTAAAATAAGTACTTAATTGGTTAAGAGAAAAACTAATAGGCCTATTTATCAGGTGTTTAGTCTTGTCTACCTGGGGAAATAGCTTAGAATAGTTATTGCATACTAACTCTTCAGGTGGACATCCTTAACCCACAGTGAAAGTGTCCCTCTGTTTAGTTTCAGCAACACTGCCAATGAGCACAGCCTGGATCTTGCACTTGAGGTTCACCCTCCAAATTATCCTGCAATAGCTCCCACATAGGCACAAAAAAATCTTAATGAAAGCCATGTAAGGAGTTCAGCAAGACAGCTGTAAAACTTAGGTCTTTTACACAGTGCTCACTCTGCTTGTTGGGTAGGAGCACAGCAGATCCCTTCTAGTGTGGGAAAGTGTTTCAAATAGCAGTACATGAAGTGCAGCTCCATATGCTCCCTCTTCTCCCCCAGCTGCCCACATTGTTTAGCTCAGGTAGTGCTGATCTCCTCTCCCCCATTCCTCTCCCTCCACCTCTTTTTTTGTCTGTATTTGTTTCATTTTTAATATTTTTTAAAGGAAGTAGAGGGAAGTCAACATAAGAGGCCCGGAACACAAGCCCTGAGAGGAGAGGCTGAGGGATCTGGGAGTGTGCAGCCTCCTAAAAGGAGACTGTAGACAGGTGGGGTTGGTCTCCTCTGCCAGGCAACCAGAAACAGAACAAGGGGACACAGTCGCAAGTTGTGCCAAGGGCTGAATGGAGTTGATATTAGGAGGAAGTTCTTCCCAGAGAGTGATTGGCATTGGAATGGGCTGCCCAGGGAGGTGGAGTTGCCGTCCCAGGAGGTGTTCAAGAAAAGCCTGGATGAGGCACTTAGTGCCATGGACTAGTTGATTGGACAGGGCTGGGTGCTAGGTTGGACTGGATCTTGGAGGTCTCTTCCAAGCTGGCTGATGCTCTGCAATTTATGACACTTGCTCTTGCTTTTCCTAGTGGAGGTGAGCTGCTTTGGTGCTTGGCCTGCAGAACATTCCTGCAATACTACAGCTATCTACCAGAGACATGGTGCTCATCTTTCTCCTGGCAGAGAGGCTCAACCAGTTTCTGGTCAGACCTGTCAGTGTGAAGCTTTGCCTCTCTCTAGTGTGAGTTTCTTTCCCTTGAAGTTAAATACTCTGGTAATGATGCCTGTGAAATGGTGTGAAATGTTGAAAGACAAACATGGTAGAACAGATCATCCTCATGGGAGAAGTTTCAAGTAATTCCAGTGTGCCACAATCCACATAATACCAAGCTTTAAAAATCCATAACTCAGACAGCTGAAAGCAAGACAGCACAGAGCTGCCAATATGCTAACCCAGCAAACTACCCAAACTATCATTAACTTCTGTTATCATCCACATGTCACAGGAGACATCCAGCAGCTTCTGCACATCCACTTTTTCTGAACAGGCTGCAGCAGGTCAACCCAGAACAAGTGCAGTGGAGTACTGACAAGCCAGACCGTTAAGGATGACAGAGCCCAGCGGATTAAGTCGTGATGGCAAGGTCAGTGGGATGTGAAACTTGGCTAATGATGTCATGCCCTTGTCAGTTCGCATTGGCTAAACATGTTTAGGTTTACCAGCAAGCCCTATGGCTTAGTGAGAGCTACTGAAAGGAGTTTCAACCTAAAATAGGTCAACATGAGCAGAATACAAATGCTGTGAAGGCCTTTGGTGAATGCCTAGCACTGCTGGAGCCAAGGGGAGCTCAGGCAGTGGCCTCTGTGAAGCCAGGATTTTGCTCTCTGGCTTCTGCAGATCTGGCATTCAATTAAATCCCTTTGCTTATAGTCTGCAGATTGGTTTTCATGGTTTGTCATAAGATATTGGTAGATTGTAAACTATCCCAACAGGGAACTGTACAGATCCCAGGTTAGCCAGACCCTGGTCCTTCCAGTGCCACCTCTCACATGCCGAAGAATAGAGCAAGAAAAGATCGTTAGCAGTGCAAGAATGATCATGCTGTAGGAATCAGATAACCTAAATCATGCAGTGCATAGGACCAGTGTCTACAAACACCTAAAGGGAGACTGCAGACAGATGGAGATGGTCTCTTCTTCCAGGCACCCAGGGACAGAACAAGGGGACACAGTCTCAAGCTGTGCCAGGGCAGGTTTAGGCTGGATGGTAGGAAGAAGTTCTTCATAGCATGAGTGTCTGGCATTGGAATGGGCTGCCTGGGGAGATGAAGTCACCATCCCTGGGGTGTTGAAGAAAAGCCTGGATTAGGCACTTGGTGCCATGATTTAGTTAATTAGAAGGTGTTAAGTTAGACTCAATCTCCAAGGTCTTTTCCAACCTGGCTGATTCTGTGGGACGCTCTCTGCAGATGAGGAGGCCAGTGGGGGAAAGTCTAGAGAGAGAAACAAACAGCTTTCCCTGTCACAAAACATTAGCATGAGTAGGGACTCAGCAAGAGTAGATGTCTCCCAGCTGAGTCCAAGCTGCTCTGACAGTTGGCACTCCAGAAGCTGCCCAAAGATTTCCAAAAGTGAAAAGGGCACTAAGAGAGAGGCTGGACAGCAAGCTGGGATGAAAGTGGGCTGCACCTCTTTAAGAGACAGATCAGCACTGCATCTTGTGCTTCAGATAAGCGACTAACCTTGAAACTCTGCATTGTAGAGGTGGTCAGTGTGGTTTATACCAGTTTGGTTTGCTTTTCCATCAGTCAGCAAATAAGCACTAAGGTTTGTTCCTTCAAACAGGTTTTGTTTCACTGCCAGGGATGGGGATTGCTAGGCCTACCAAGTGAGTGAAGCCAAAATACTTCTCAGAGTTACAGAGTGGTAGGAGTTGAAAGAGACTGCCAGAGATCATCTGGTCCAATCACTCTGCTAAAGTAGGATTATCCAGAGTAAATCACACAGGAACACACGCAGACAGGTTTTGAATGCCTCCAAAGGAGACTCCGTAACCTCTCTGGGCAGCCTGATTCAGCACACCCTCAAAGTGAAGAGTTGTTTTCTTTATGCTTCCATGCAACCTCCTATGTTCCAGTTTGTGTCCAGTGCCCTTTGTCCTGTCACTGTACACCACTGAGAGTCTGGCTCCATCCTCCAGATGAGCTATTGATTGGCACTGATGAGATCTCACCTCTGTCTGCTCTTCTCCAGACTACAGAGCCCCACATCTTTCAGCATCTCAGAGAGCAGCCCCCTCATCTTAGTGGCCCTCTGCCAGACTCTCTCCAGTAGTTCCTTGTCCTTCTTCAACTGAGGAGCCTCAAACTGGACCCAATACTCCAGAAGAGGGGAAGAGAAGCTCCTTCCATCTGCTGGCCTCACTTTCCTTAACACACCCCAGAAGGCCATTGGCCTTCTTGGTCCCAAGGACACATTCCTGGCTCATGGTCAGATTGTCCAGCAGCATTCCCAGCTCCTTTTCCCCAGAGCTGCTTTCCAGCAGTCAGCCCCCAGCATGTACTGACAGATGGGGTGACTCTTCCCCAGATGCAGGACTCTACACTTGCCCTTGTTGAAGTCGACTATATTTCTTCCCACCCAACTCTCCAGCCCCCTTCAGGTCATGGTAAATGGCTCCTCCATAGCCAGAGTCCCAGAGGGAAAGGAACAAACATGCTCACCCCTGGGAGGCAAGCAGCAGAGACTCTCAGATCATACAGAACAACATCTGAAATGTTGTAAGGGCAGATTCTCTCCCCCATCATTTCACAGCTCTCCTGAGCTCTGCTTAGCACATCTAAGGGCAGGAGAAGGGAAAGAGCAAAAGCAGTGTATTTAATCCTTCTGCAGCCTGTTCTGTTGCCACACATTTCAAAGCATGCTGCTAAAACCTCCCCAAGTGTATTTTTAGAAACATCTTGACTGCAGCACCTTGAAGTTCAGCAGAAGCCAAATGGCCAGTGGCTATGAAAAAGTTAGAGACCTCAGACTCACTCAAATCCAGGCTGAGCTTCCAGCACAGTTAGTTTGAGCTTTTGAAATTGAAAATACCCAACTGTTTAATTGCAGACATGGGTAACTATTGAAATTGTGCTTCATTATTTACAGCAGATGCATTTGCTTTTAAATAATTTTTCTTTAATGTTTTATTATTGTCTCCTAATAATGAAGCAAATAAACCCAGATGAAAAGAGGTGGAATAAACAACCCAAATGGGAAGAGAAGAAATTGACTGGTTATCAAAATGCAGGGACCAAAGGCAGATGTAGGAAACCATAACTAAAGGTTTTTAGGAGACCCCAACAGGCAAGATGCTTTAGTTCTGCTGATGTTGAAGATGGATTTATTGTCAAACTGTCAAAAGAATACCAGTCTGAAAGAGAAAAAATAGAGTCTTATTACTGCCAGTGCCAGAATATGTTAATGAAGGGGACATTATGGCAAATGAAGTCAGACATAGGCAAGTAGCTGAGGACAAGCGGGTTTCAGAGGAAGAAAACCATATCTTGAACAGAAATGTGTGTCATTGAAATGACCCTTATTAGAGGTATTGTGCACTTTCAGGATTTCTAAAGGCTTTATGGAATACAGTGATCTCAGAACTAGACAGGAGTAATAGTCCTCTAGTGAGGAGGCAGATGCTGTCAGCCAGAAAAAATCAGGGGTAAAAAAAGGAGCATAACAGGAGTGAGAAGTAACAAGTTTGTGTGTTACTGCCACAGCTTTTTGGACTGGCAATGGACAGGCCCTAGAGATGCTCCTGGGCAAAGGACACTGGAATTCCTGGGACTGAAGTGTGAAATTCCTTCACTGAAATGTGAAGATCTGTATTTTGCTACTCAATTCTGAATGTACAGAAAACCCAGGAGTAACAGGGCAGACAATGTGTTTTAACAAGGTCAGCTAAGGTGAACACGAATGATTGTAAATGGTCAAAAGCAGATGGGAAGTTGTAGGAAACTTGTGAACAACCAGAAAGCAGCAGAAATAAAAGGTTTGAACAGGGAATGTTTCTGGGAACAAGCTGTACACCAGCAGAAGGTTATTGCTCATCTACAACATGATCCTAAGACAAAACATCAGCCAAGAAATTAATTCATAATGTCTTCTACATCAGAAGCTGAGCAAAGATACAACCATAGAGACAGATGAACAAAGGAGATTAAGTGACCAGAAATAGTCACACTGACTGGGGACTGAGCAAATACCAAACCAGAAGTACATGGTTCAACACCAATACCAGGCAAAAGAGGACTGGAGCACCTCTCCCATGGAGACAGAGGGCTGAAGCTGTTCAGTCTGGAGAGGAGAAAGCTCTGAGAAGACCTTATTGTGGCCTTCCAGTTTCTGAAGGGGGCTACAAGAAAGCTGGGGAGGGACGTTTTAGGGTGTCAGGTAATTATAGCACTGAGGGGAATGGAGCAAAACTAAAAGTGGAGAGCAACCTGACCTAGTGTGAGGTGGATCATCTAGCAATGGAGCTAGATGATGCCTGAGGTCCCTTCCAGCCCTCACAACTCTGATTCTATGAGGAAAGGTCTGTGGAAGAACAAAGCAACAATCTGGCACAAAATGAGCTGTGAATCAACCAGGCATGAGATGAACAGAAGCACAGTGCCCTGGAGAAGAAAGCATAGTGCCCTGGAGAAGAAGCTTTCCAAGAGAAGTCACACCTCACAAAGCAGGCAGAGGCCCTTGAGGGCATCCCAGAAGAGATCCAGTTAGGAACATGAGCACAAAAAAAGCAAAGTGGCTGTGCTGGGCTGGCAATCCTGTCTCCAGAAGGGAGTGCCTGGGAAGAAGAAAACCACTAGGACAGATGGAGACCATGCTCCTCGTGAGTACCCTTAGGGCTTCCAATCATTTTGACTTTCACAGACTCCTGACACAGACTTCTATGTGTTTAGCAACACTCAATGGGCTTGTTATAGAACCACCCAACCAACCAGGTTGGAAGCAACCTCCAAGATCATCCATTCCAACCTATCATCCAGCCCTATCCAGTCAACTAGCCCATGGCACTACATGCCTCATCCAGTGTTTTCTGAACATTTCCAGGGACAGTGACTCCACCACCTCCCTAAGCAGCCCATTCCAATGGCAAATCATGTCATCATCTGTGAACTAGCTCAGTCAGTCCCTTGGATCTACAAATACAATCCACATGGACTTTCAAACGGCAGTACCCACGGCGTGATCAATCAATCACCTTGCTGCTGTTCCAGAGTACTCCAAATTTCTCTCTTCTGCCCTCTCCCCGAGGGTTTGAATGGGGAGGAGGCAGCGGCGCCTTTCGGCACGCGTGCTGACCCGCGTGGGAGCCTGTGCTGGGGGTTGGCTGGGTTTTCACCCCAGTATGAAATGGCAAATGGGCACTTGCTCTAGAAAAGGATCAACAGAGCAAGGGAGAAGGTGAGGGCTTCCCACCTGGAAAGAGTGCCTGACAGGACTGCTTCCTGCTGTGACAGAATTCCCGGGTTGGACTATCCCTGCTTTTGGACAGCTCCTGCCCTTTCACACAGCTCTCGGTTTTAAGCTGTCCCTGCCTTTGGATGGTTCTCTCCACTTGTGCATTATTCGGTGCAAACTTGCAGGCTTGGCAAGCCCTGGGGTCCTTTGAGAGAGCTGCCAGTGGCACCCAGGCCCAGCTACTCTCAGACCAGAGTAGCAGCCAACTTCCTGGCTGCCTTCCAGACTGGGGGACCCCAGCAGTTTGACTCTCCCCTGCCGCTGCCGAGGCACATCACTTCCACCAATCCCTGTCTTGTGGCAGCTGTGTCTTGAGACATTGAGTTCAGCAGCTTTGCCACTCGCCCTGGCCTTCTGCTGCCTGGATCCAGACAGCTGATATTGCTTACAGCATCACGATCAGTCGAGCCACAGAGAAATCCAGCAAGGGATCAACGTTGAATATCTAGCTCACCTCTGTGAGTAAAGCCTGCTGTTCCCTTAATTCTCTGCCCAGCCTGATTGACAGTGAGGTAAAGCTGTGTTTATAGCTTAGCCTTTTCCATTTCCTGACTTCCTAAATCTCTAAATTTATCCATAGCATCCTTTTGAAGAATTCCCAATTGAATTAGAATCTGTAAATAAACCTAAACTACATTTCTATATAGTTTGGGGGCAGGGTTTTCAGGAAACTAGTTCTATTTTCTGGCTGCCACATTAATTCCCTGCCTCCATGACAGCTACATAGCAGCAAACTCCAATGTTCCCTAGTTCATGTACAACAAGAGATAGTAATGAGCAATTCTCACATACTACTTGGGATTTAATCTCCTGGGACTCCAAGAAAATAATTATTTGGCAACATCCTTCAGCAAAAACTCTTCCAAAACCTATGCTAACACAAGATAGGGAAGGAACTCATTTCACAAACAAATGAAGAGCTAAGGTTTAAGTAATGAGAGGTCAGAAAAAAGAACCCATTTCCTCAGTGCAGGGAAGGTACCAGCAGAGCCTTACCAGGGTATGTGACAGGGCTCAACAGCATAGACCTGCCCTGAGCAGTATCATAGAATCATTCTGATGGCAAAAGACCCTGAAGAACATACTGGGTCCAGTCTTATTCAACGACTTCATCAACCACCTGAATGAGGGCACAGAGTGTATCCTCAGCAGATTAGCTGAGGATGTAAAACTGGGAGGCTTGGCCATACAGTGTGAGCTGAAAAGGGAATCTAGTGAGGCTCAACAAGAATTAAGCATGAGGTCCTGCACCAGTACAGGTGAGGGACTGGCCTGCTGAAAAGTAGCTCTGTGAAGGGTCTTGGAGTCCTGGTAAGTTCACCATGAACCAGCCACATGTCCTCATGACCAAGAAGGCAAAATGCATCCCAAGAGGCCATAAGGAAAGTGAGGTCAGCAGACAAAGGGAGCTTCTGCTCCTACTCTACTCTGCCATGGTGAGGCTTCATCTGGAGTATTTTGTCCAGGTCTGAGCTCCCCAGTTCAAAGAGGACAGGGAACTACTAGAGAGTCTGGTGGAGAGCCAGCAAGGTAAGGGAACTGGAACATCTGCCTTATGATGAGAGGCTGAAATACCTGGAGCTCTTTAATCTAGAGAAGACTGAGAGAAGATGGTATTAATGTTAATATCTGAAGAGTGGGTATCAAAAAGGAGGGACACTTTTCAGTGGTGTCCAGTAACAGGACAAGGGGCAATGGACACAAACTGGAAATTCCACCTCAGCATGAGGATATTTTTTCCTGCGAGGGTGGTGGAACCCTGGAGCAGACTGTCCAGGTTGTGGAGTCTCCTTAAAGACTTTCAAGACCCATCTGCATGCCTTCCTCTATGACTTCCTCTTAAGTCCTTCCTTCAGAAGTCCCTTCCAGCCTCTACCCTTCTGCGATCAATTCCAACCAACTGGCATCACAGAAACATCCAGGTTGGCAAAGCCCCTCAGGATCACCAAGTCCAACCTATAACCTACTCTACAAGATTCACCTTAAATCATTTCCCTAAGCACCACATCCAAATGACCTTTAAACACATCCAGGGTTGGTGACTGCAGCACAGTCCAGTTCCTGACCACTCTGTGAGAAACTTTGCTAACATCCAGTCTAAACCTACACAGTCACAGCTTGAGGTCATTCCCCTTTGTTCTGCCTCCAATTACCTGCGAGAAGAAACCATCAGTAGCCTCTCCACAATGTCCCTTCAGGTAGTTATAGACAGCAATGAGGTCTTCCCTCAGCCTCCTCTAACATCAAACTAAGTTGGATGTGCCAACTCATGGTACCTCACTGCTCTGGGCACATTTGACAACTCAAGGACCCTCCTCAAAGGCATTACTGCTTCCAGTTTTCAGGGACAGAGTCCCCTGGCAGCTCTGATTATTTTCAGCTACAGTTATCAGTGCTGAGCACCCTGAAAATCAGAGCCTTAAGGGCTTGCTTTTGGTTGATTTTATCTGAGATGCAGCTAAAACACTCAGTCCATTTATGCCATTGATGGGAGGATACACTGGAGTGGTTTGGGAGGGAAGGGGGAAACTTTGCTAGAGCTTTTTACAGGCATTTTAACAAACTTCCCAAAGAGGAATTGAAGGAGTGGTTCAGAACTGGCAGCACATAGAATCTTAGGGAAAAATTAAACACTGTAAGAAATCTCCATGTGTCCTTTGCCAACTAATTGAAAAACATCCTGCAAATTGTTCTGACATGTTTTTGAACTTGTGTTTTAGTCTGTGAATTGATGTTAAACTGTGACCCTTTGCTGGGCCATCTGCAAAGAGGGAAGACTGTCACATGAAATCATTATAAAACAGAGCCACATTTACATTCCAATTTTAGCCTGCACTTCTCTAGTGAGGCAGACAAAATACAGGTTTTGTTTAATTGCAGTGGCTCCCCAGAATCCTAATGAATGCTAGATTGAGTTTGGACTTGTTCTTAATTCTCATATCCTTATTTTGCTGACAAGAAATCAAGGAGGCAGTTGACCTCCTCTGAGCACCTCCCCTAATGGGACAGGCTGCAAAGGTTGAGTCTGTTCAGCCCTGAAGAAGATAAGGTTCTGGCAACACCTTAGAGCAGCCTTCCAGGACCTGCAGGGGGCTAGAGTAGAACTGGGAAAGGAGTTTTAAGAGCTTAGAGGCATAGGATGAGACTGAATGGATTGAAGATGGAAGAGCAGAGATTTAAAGAGGGTGTTACAGTGTGGGTGGTAAGACACTGGGACAGGTTGCCCAGGGATTCCTCCTCCCTGGAAGTTTTCAAGGCCAGGCTGGATGAGGCCTTCAGCAACCTGGGCTAGTGGGAGGTGCCCCTGCCCATAGCATGGGGCTTGGAAGCAGACCGTCCTCTCAACCCACACAATTCTGTGTCCTATAGTTCTGTTCAGCCAAAGGCTCCCTCACACATTTTGTGTGGTGATGTCCACCTGTGCCAAGCAGCATGCAGCACAACAGGAGGAGGACTCATGCCCTGGCTTTGCACAGCAAAGAGACAGAATCATAGAATCATTTAGGCTGTAAAAGGCTTGTATGATCTTTGAGTCCAATCATCAGCCTAGCACCACCATGGCCAGCAAAACACATCCTGAACTATCATGTCCAGGCATTTCTGGAACACCTCCAGGGACAGTGACTCCAGCTCCCTGGGCAGCCTGTTCCAATGCCTGACCACTCCTGCAAGAAAGGCTTTTTGCTCATCTCCAACCTAAACCTCCCTGGCACAGTTTCAGGCCATCTCCCCTTCTCCTATCACCTGATACCAGAGAGAAGACAGACCTACACCCACCTCACTGCAACCTCCTTTCAGGGAGGTGGAGGGAGCAATGAGGTCTCCTCTCCTCCAGCCTCAAAACCCCCAGTTCCCTAAGCCACTCTATTTCATGTCCTTGTGTCTCCCTCTTTCATGTGGAAGTGGATGCCATACCAACCCCCAGACAGGAGCTATTTCACTTCCCCACAATTAAATGGCAAGTGATTCTTTGAAGGAAAGCCTACCTCTCAAACTGCCAGCTACTGATATGACAGGCAGAGAAGCTCCCCTCAGATTTAAATATATATCCAACAGAATTTTGCTACCTGTCCAAACACAGCATTTAAGTGCCTGCTGACATTACACATCAGCTTGCAGCTATCAGAAAGGTCTCAGTTGCAACAGGAAAGAAAAAAAACAACACTTCTTCAGGATTAGCCTTTTCTTCAAACTTTAAGATGTGGGAAATGTTAAGGAGCAAAACCACTTTGCAAGTCACCATTTACACTAAAACAGAGAACTTAACGTTTTGCCAACAGAGAAAGTTGCTAGACCAAGCTATCCCAGCAGCAAACCATTCTCAGGACAGCAAGGAAGAACTTGCTGGCATCAGCAGACTCAGCTGTTAGCTGCACACAGCCCTTAAACATTTGCAGCCTACTGGAGGAAATGAAATGGTGAGGGGCTTCTTTTGGAGAAGAAAAAAAAAATGCAGCCTGCTCATTCTGTACCTGGAAAATATGCTGAGAACAATGACAGTTCCAGCTCCCTATTAGCATGGCCTGCAAGGTCAAATCACACTTCAATTGATTAAGAGCAGATCGCCCCAGTAGACAGATTTGATTATATTGCCACTGTGAGCTTGGGGAGAGTAATTAGTAGTTTCATCCTCATTCTGCATCTCCAGTTCCACATTTGGATTATGAGCAGAGCCCTTCAGGTTTCCTAATTTATTTTCACAAGATATCAGAGATGCACAGCTGTTTGGCAGCAGCCACAGAGGATAGCGTGTTTATGAACATCTTGAACTCTTAATTATTAAGGCATCTCCTGTTTTGGTGACCTCTGTCCTTGTTCAGCTCATCTGCAGTCACACTGAGTAATAGCTGTGGAAGAAATGGAGCAAAGACAGCTAAACTGTTTAGGCAGCAGCATTAGCACTGACTTTGATTGCTTCCTTCTCCTGTTTGCTGTCTTCTATTTAAAATGGTGAAGTGGCTGGCAAAGCGCTCAGGAAAGTTCACATTTCTCCAATCATGGTTTTCAGAACAGTTTTTTGACCTTGATTTGTCTGTCTAGCAGGAACATAGGCACAAAACCAGGTCCTGATGTCAATGAGACATAAGAGACAGTAAATGCACCCCCCATACTCAACACTGGTGAGACCTCACCCCAAATACTGAGTTTAGTTTTGGGCCCTCACTACAAGGAGAACACTAATGTCCAGAGTAGCTCTATACTAAGCATACTTTTGGTGCTTAATATCCTTTAATGCAGAACAGAGATGCACATTTAAATGGTGAATGAAGAACCAAAGCTATTTCAACACTTGTAGAAAGCAGCATGACCCTAAGTGGGTCCCAAAAAGGATCAAATGTTGGGTCAGGAGAATTGCTGACCCAAAAAGCAAAATGAGCAACCATACCATCATAGAAGAGCTTTGGTTTTAGAAGACCTCTAAGATCATTGAGTTCAACTGCCAACCAAACACCACCATGGCCAGCAAACCATGCCCCAAAGTTCCATATCTACACAGCTGGGAAGGTGACTCCATCACCTCCCTGGGCAGACCATTCTAATGCCTGACCAAAAGTAATTCATTTACTAACCCCAGTAAATACCTTTCTGCATCTCCAGTTCCATGTTGCAGGTTTGAGACTGGGGAGAGTAAGTAGGACTTCCATCCTCACTCTGCATCTCCAGTTCCAAGCTGAGATTGTGAGCAGAGCCCTTTCAGGCTTCCTTCTTTTCTGCCTATAGGTTCCTCCTTTTCTGACTAGGATGTCAGAGACCTACAGTTGCTGTCAGTAGCTGCAGGAGGAGGTAGCATTACTGAAGTGCCACAGGTGGAGTGGCAAATGGAAATATATCAATTAGGGTACTAGAGGAGCATGTAACTCTCGATCAGTATTTTCTTCCAGTCTCTCTGGAGCTTTGAGAGCAGAACTTTGGGTCATTTCCATATTTCCCAGGCAACAACTCCTACCTGACTGGCAGCAGTGATCTATCTTGACTGAGCTGTAGCCTCATGAGGATGGCTTTTGAGTTTTGAACACCTACATCCACAGCAAAACCTCTCTCTAATTATTGCTTAAAATCCAGAAGCACATCTTTGTTTCAGATCTATCTTTACTCAAGGTGAAAACATGGGCTGGAAATCACAAAACAAGTTTCAGCATTCTTGTTTGAAACAAGTCATCTCAGCAACGTGCCACAGTCCTAATTACTGCAGAGAAATTAGCAAATAATTATATGCAAATAAATGAAGCTAATCAAAGTTATTAGCACATTTTACTAGTCAATCATTTCAATTGCTTTAGGCTGTGTTACAGCACTGGTATGGGAGAAGCTAAAAAAGAACAGAACTTTATTAGGTGTGCATCCAACAGGCCTGTGGTATAGAACCAGTTAACCCACTCTGATCAAACCCCATTAGTGATCTGCATTGCCTGCATTCTGAGCATGGCCAGCAGGACCCAGGCAGGGATAGTCTACCTGTGCTCAACACTGGGGAGGCCACACTTCGAGTATTTGGATTCAGCTTTGGGATCTCACTTCTAGACATTGAGGTTCTGGAGCACATCCAGAGAAGGGCAAGGAAGCTGGTGAAGGGTCTGGTGAGATGCAGCTGAGGGAACTGGGGTTTAGACTGGAGAAAAGGAGGCTAAGAGGAGACCTCACTGCTCTCTACAGCTCTCTGAAAGGAGGTTGGAGTGAGGTGGGGGTTAGTCTCTTCTCCCTAATGTTTAAATCTGAGGGGAGCTTCTCTGCCTGTCATATCAGTAGCTGGCAGTTTGAGAGGTAGGCTTTCCTTCAAAGAATCACTTGCCATTTAATTGTGGGGAAGTGAAATAGCTCCTGTCTGGGGGTTGGTATGGCATCCACTTCCACATGAAAGAGGGAGAACAAGGACATGAAATAGAGTGGCTTAGGAAACTGGGGTTTTTGAGGCTGGAGGAGAGGACACCTCATTGCTCCCTCCACCTCCCTGAAAGGAGGTTGCAGTGAGGTGGGTGCAGGTCTCTTTGCCCTAGTATCAGGTGATAGGACAAGGGGAAATGGCCTGAAACTGTGCCAGGGAGGTTTAAGTTGGAGATGAGCAAAAAGCCTTTCTTGCAGGAGTGGTCAGGCATTGGAACAGGCTGCCCAGGGAGCTGGAGTCACTGTCCCTGGAGGTGTTCCAGAAATGCCTGGACATGATAGTTCAGGATGTGTTTTGCTGGCCATGGTGGTGCTATATTGGCAGTTGGACTCAGTGATCTTAGAGGTCTGTTCCAGTTGAACACTTGTATGATAATTCTGTGATTCCATAGGGAAAGGTCAGATTGTCAGTCCCACATGCCCTATTTTTCAGTTCCTTCTAGAAGTGTGTCCATAAAGACATTTTTGTGCTGGGTTTTTGCTCTCATTCTTTATTGGATCTTCTGAGTGTTGCTCCCTAAACACTTCTATCATTCAGGGAGAAAGACTTGGACAAATCTCTTGTTTTACCACTGCCAGAAATTCTGATGGCAGAAGAGACAAATCTGGCACTGCTGTGCTTTGACACAGCAGCAGATTCCTGCTTCTCAGTTGCACTTCTTCTGCCCTGTGATGAATCTGCAGATTCCACCACTCTGTGAACTTCTGGGTAAAAACAAAGCAGCAGCACTCTGTGCTGGTAGGGTGCAGATTCCTGTTCTCTGCACAGTTTCCAAGATTTTCCTTTTCTCTAGTCTTGCTCAAGCTCCTCCAGCAGCTAAGAGGGCATTGTCCCCTCAGTGTGCTCTCAGCCTCCAGGACACCCAGCCATGGCAGAGTGGTCATCTTTGGGTGTTCTGGGCTCAGCTGCTCTTCTGATTCAAAGGTCAGAGGAAAGAGAGAAAGAGGAACCAGAATCCTAGGGAGCCTGAAGCTCAGCACTGGAAGATAAAAGGATATTGGCTGCCCAAATGAACTGAGGCCAAGTCAGAGTGAAAACTGGTCTGAAACAAACAGCACTGTGAAGGAAGGATGTGACTAACTGGGGAGGAAGGAATAGCTGGGAGCTCAGGAGAGCCGGAGCCAGGTGGAGAGGCAGATCTTGGTGGACAAGAGAGAATTTTCTGCTCTGAGAGGCCCCAAGAGCCCAGAGCGGGTGGCAACAGCTGCAAGGGGGTAAGCAGAGAAGGCAGCAGGGGCAAGGCAGGGGCCTCTGGCAGCTTCAATAGGAGAGACATGCAGCAACTCTGAGCTGCCTACATATTGTTGGATCACAGAGTCACAGAATGTCAGGGGCTGGAAGTGACCTCAAAAGCTCAACCAGTCCAGCCCCCCCTGCCAGAGCAGGATCACCTAGACCAGATCATACAGGAGTGCATCCAGGCAAGTCTTGAATATCTCCAGAGAGGGAGACTCCACAAACCCCTGGGCAGCCTATTCCAGTGCTCTGTCACCCTCACAGGGAAGAAATTCCTCCTTCTGTTTCCATGGAACTTCCTATGCCTCAATGACTACTGGAGTCTTGTCCCTGAGAACAATAGGTATTAGTGTGACTGAGAGTGGACCTCATTCAATGCAAGTGTGCTGGCACGATGAACAGAGATGCTTGGATGTTAATCTGCTGACACTTGCTTGTTTACTCACTACAAATACTCTGCTCTGGAGAGATTTGCTCTCCCCACCTATGGCACCTGGTTCTTGGTGACTGTGGTTGAAGGGGATCACTGCAAGAGTAAACAGACTCAAAGCTAATAAGAATGGGAGCTTCTAACATGTTGTACAATTCTCATGTGCATACACACAGCTCCTGATTTCAGGTCTCTCATTATGTCAGTGCCAGTAAATAACAAACAGTTAGGGCAGCACTCCCAAGCATTGGAGCTGTCAAGAGTTGCCTCCAGCTCAAAGGTGACCTCAGCCAACTTCTGCTCTCTCAAACCATCCCTAGACACATTTTAGGAGTTAGTGTCATGGTTTAAACTCAGACAGCAATTAAGTACCACACAGCTGCTTGCTTTCTCCCCCACAGTGGGGTGAGGGAGAGGATCAGGGAATAATGAAAACTTGTGGGTTGAGATGAAGACAGTGTAACTGGATGGAAAAGAAGAAAATTATAGCAGTAATAGCAGCAGCAATAATAAGATTAATATATGCAAACAAGTGGTGCCCAATGCAGTTGCTCACCAGCCACTGACCAATGCCAGCTCACCCCTGAGCCATGGCATCCCCCACCAGCTCCACAGTTCATGTACTGGGCATGACATCATATGGTATGGAACATCTCTTTGGATCATTTGGGTCACCTGCCCCTGCTGTGCCCCTTCCTAGCTCCTCACACACCCCCAGCCTCCATGATGGCAGAGCATTGTGAGAAGCTGAGAAGTTCTTAGCTTAGAACCATAGAAACAATTTGGTTGGAAAAGGCCTCCATCTAGTCCAACCATTCTCTAACTCTTCCAAGACTAGGGCTAAGCCATGTCCCTCTGCACCACATCTCTGCCTTTTTCAGTACCACCAGGGGTGGGTATTCAACCACCTTCCTGGGCAGTCTGCTCCAGTGGTGAAGAACCCTTTGAAGTAAAGAAATTTCTTCCGATCTCCACCCTAAACCTCCCCTGCTGCAACTTGAGATCATTTCCTCTTATTCTATTCCTTGTTACTTGAGAGAAGAAACCACGACCCACTAAACCATGTCCTGAAGTGCCATGTCTACACATTTCCTGAACACCTCCAGGGATGGTGACTCCAGCACCTCCCTGGGCAGCCTGTTCCAACGCCTGACCACTCTTGCAGGAAAGAAATTCTTCCTGATCTCCAACCTAAATTTCCCCAAGCACAATTTCAGGCAATTTCCTCTCACCCTATCACCTGATAGCAGAGATAGAGAACAGCAACGTTTCTCCTGATGCTGAAGCATTGCCTCCCTATGGAATTCTTAGTTGTTGCTGGTCCAAAGATTGTGGATGCCCACATTTCTTTTTACATCACAGTGATATTTTCTCTTTTTGTTCATCAGCATTTTAACAAAACTCTTTTCCCCTCTTTCTTGTCAGTTTCAAGAAGCTTGGATGTTTGATTTTATGCCTGTTTCAGCAGAAATCAAGAGTTAAAGCACAGAAAACAATCAGGGTATCTTGTAACATAGGGGGAAAAGGACACCAAATTTGGGCAACTGGAAAAATCTACACTGGGATAATACAGAAGTCATGACCACAACTATGTAGCAGGTCTTTTGCCCCCTGTTCCTCCTTTTGCTGTCCACTGCTCATAATTTATATCCAATTAAATACATTTCTCTGACAGATTCATCAGACACATTTAAATAATTGCCTTGAACAGACAGAAAAATGCTGCAGTGGAGCAAAATAATGTAACTACACAGGGCAAAATAATGTAACCACTCAGAGCATCCTCAAAAACCTTACAGAGATTTATGGCAGTTGCCAGATTAAGGTAATTACTGCAGCAGTCCAACACTCCTGGAGATGTCAGAGGAATGTGTATTTTTATAGCCAGCCAAATGGCTCTCTAAGCTGTTAGGATGATTTTATGATGCTGTTATAGCTGAGACAACATCTCACAACAGCTTAGATTAATATGGCTAATAATGGTCTGCTTTAATATATTTTTTTGGTAATTTTGTGTGGCTTTCTTGTTTTCTAACAGAGATTAGTGGCCTCGTGGTCATTTGAGCAGAGCAGCTCTGCTCCACAGCATGCTTTGTGCAGGCTGGGCAACGTTACCCACTGTTTACTGGCTGAGGCACTAAACCTCAGATTGATGCCACAGCATCTTCAGAAGTGGCAGGCAGCTGCAGCTGCTATTACAATTCAGTTTTTTGTATAATACACACTAAACCTCTGCTGAGAATGGTTTTATACTCTTTTAATGCAGTCCATATGGCAAGAGAAATAGTTTGAGATTAAGGGAGGTTTATGGTTAGGTGCTTGCTAAAGTTTCTGCTTGAATTTGGAAACCCCCAGATGCCTCTAACAGCATCACACCCCAGTTTCTGGTGCTGGCTGCCACCTCTCTTCTCCATCACATGCAGATCTTAGGGGTTGTGCAGGCCTAATGAGATGAAGAGTCATCATCCAGCCTCATCTGGATTGCTGCTGCTCACATCCTTGCCTCTTCTGCCTGCATTTCCACCCATCTCAAATGGTTGCGTCCTTCTTCTCTCCTGATCTCAGTTTTGGGCTACTTAATACTTTTAGAAACACAGTGGAAAAGGTTCTGTTCTTCCTTTTATGCTACCATCTTTATAACACAAGCATGGGCCTCTTGCACCTTTCCTACCCATAGAGCTCCAACCTCTGCCTCATTTTCCTGTGACTGCATAATGCGCTTGGTAGTAAAGGACTATAGATTATCTGTGACATTTGAAAGGAGAGGAGCAAACTCACAGATTATAGACAGATTCAGTATCTCAGTGATTGACTTCAGACCATCAAAAGACAATCTACATGCCCTACACTACCATGCAAACTGCTAAAGCTATGCAGGTTTTCCTGCAGGTGACCATCTGCAGCTCACAGGCAGGGACAACAGAAGGGGGTTTGGGAGGCATGCTTTGTCCTAGAAGGGAGCTGCCTGTCTTAATGGAGCAGCTTGGCTAAAAGCCTGTTAAAAAGAAGACTTAGGGGGGAATCTCAAATGCTTAGACATATTTAAGGGGTGGGTGTCAGGAAGCTGGGACCAGGATCTTCTCAGTGGTGTCCAGTGACAAGGTAAAAGGCACAAACATGAACACAAGAAGCTCCATCTAAACATGAGGAGGAACTTCTTTAATTGCAAGGTGACAGATCCATGGACCAGGCTGCCCTGAGAGGTGATGAAATCTCCATCTCTGGAGACATTTCAAACCTGCCTGGATGTGTTCCTGTATGACCATCACAAGGTGAACCTGCCAGAGGTCACTTCCAACCACTACCACTCTGTGATTCTATGAAGAGTGACTTCAGCTAGGACAGAACTGAAGAGGCAGTGCAATAGGAAGTCCTCCAGACCAGGAGGGAGTAGCATCACCTCTAAACACAGCATAAATTCAGCATTTAATTCCCCTTACAATAAACAATTGGTAGCTGACATTGCACAGGCTGTGGAGCAGGTCCTGTCTATAGCAGCAGCCATAGCTACTCATCTAAGACAGACAACATAACCACCACCCAAAATTACCTGGTATCATGAGATAACCAAACCAACACACTGACAGTCACTGCAAAGATGGAAGTAGCATCATTTGAGGATCAAGAGGAGCCTGGTTGCAGCAGCCCAGAAAGCTCAGAGCTCAGACTAAGGATTTGGGAAAATCAGAAAGAAAAATTGCAATAGTCAAAACATTTGATGATTTGGACATGATTAAAGTCTGCAACAAAGTAATGGCAGCTGCAGGTCTGGGTAGAACATCTCACCCCATCAGGCAGAGATGAAAAAAATCCCTCCAGTAACTCAAGGGGGCCTGCAAGAAAGCTGGAGAGAGACTTCTTACAACAGTTTGTAGTGATAGGATGAAGGGGAATGGATTAAAGCTGGAAGAGAAAAGATTTAGACTGGAGATTAGGATTCTTTCCAGTGACAGTGGTGAGACACTGGAACAGGTTGCCCAAGAAGGATGTGGATGCTCCCTCCCTGGAGATGTTCAAGGCCAGGTTGGATGAGGCCCTGGGCAACCTGTTCAAGTGGGAGGTGTCCCTGGGGGTGGGGGGGATGGAACTGGATGATCTTTAACACCCCTTGCAACCCAACCCATTCTATTAGTCTATGACAATATCAAAGGTGACTCAAAATAATCCACTTTGAGAATGAGGTAAGAGTCTGACTTAAGGGAAAGAAGTGTATTGTAGAGAAGGAAACCAGCAAAAGCACTGAAGATAGGAGGAAGATCCTTCAGGAAGCAAGTAAGATGTTGGCATAGGCTTGGAAATTGAGACAGTGAAGAGCAGAAGGAGGGCTTGCTGGAAGAGAAGCACAACTGTGCTGCTCAAGACACAGCTGGTGCAGTATATTTAGAGACCACTCTGAGCCACATGAACTTGAATTACACACTCCAGAGCCCACAAGCCTCACTGAAAAAAAAAACAACTAAAGTGTAACTCACTTGGAAAAATAATGTGCACAAAAATAAGTGTTCCAGTAAGAAACTACATTACCACTGGAACCAACCCATGTGAAATCTGTCAAGTTAAGAGGCCCCAGTGTTGCTGGTTTCACCATGTTTGGTTTTTTTTCCTTTCAGAGCAGCTGGTATTTTCCTGGGATGTTCAGGTCATGCCCCTATTGTCTAACCATGCCTGGTAACATTAAAACATTTCCCAACCAAGCAGAGTCTGAAGGCTATTTCTTAATGAGCTGCACATTATTTTGTTCTGCTCTTTGTTTTTCAGATGCAGTTCAGAAAAGCATGGAGCCCCTTTTTGAATCGAGCCCTCTTTAAACAATCAGACTTCCTCCTGTGGACCTTTTTTTCCCCTCCCTTCAGCTTAATCACTTTGCTTGGAATGTGACTGTGGATTGAAGCTTCGTTATCAATGTTTTGCAGGGAAAATAAAGTATGTGAGAAGAAAAGGGTTGCAGTGGGCGTTGCTGCTGAAACAGTGCTGGGAACATCAGGCAGCCTCTCGACAGCTATGCAAAGTTTTGGCTGCTGCAGTGAAAAAAGAGGGAGTTGACAGCCTGGCATGACTGCTCCTTCCCCCTCTATACTACCCTGGGGAGACCACATCTGCAGTGTTCTGGGCCCCCAGTTGAAGAGGGAGAGGGTTATAGTAGAGAGTGTCCAACAGAGGCAAAGAAGATGATGAAGGGACTGGAACATCTGTCTGATGAGGAGAGGCTGAGAGACCTGGGGCTGTTTAGACTGGAGAAGAGAAGGCAGAGAGGGAATCTTATTGCTGTTTGTAAATAGCTCAAGGGTGAGTGGTGAAAAGGTGCCAGGCTCTTCTCAGTGGTGGCCTGTGATAAAACAAGGGACACTGGATACAAACTGGAACACAAGTTCCCCCTCAACATGAGGAACAGCTTTGATACTGCAAGGGTGATGAAGCCCTGGAGTAGACTGTGAAAAGAGGTTGTGAAGTCTCCTTCTCTGGAGACTCCCAAGACCCATCCGGATGCATTCCTGTGTGACCTGCCCCAGCTGACCCTGCTTTGGCAGGGGAGCTGGACTTGATCTCCAGAGGTCCCTTCCAACCCCTGCCATCCTATGGGTCTGTGATATTAGGGTGCATATATTTACTTCTAGGTCCATGTATCTCTCAGTTCCCATAATATATCTTCCAGATGCAAGAATATGCAGTATTCCAAGAACACCCTAGATTCTCCTTCCTACAGTCTCAGCTGGACTGCCAAAAATATGCTTTCAGAGCAATCTTTACAAGTGACTACAATGGTTCATCTACTATTTTATGATTGCTTCTGGCCAAAAAGCTGCTGCACAATGCTGTCAGCTTCTGGTAAGAACATGTAAGTTTATCCTGCAGCTGAGAAAAATCAGTGTGCAGCAAAGAAGAGGGACAGGTCAGTAACACTTCTAACACCATCCCTGAAGGTGTTTCAAAGAGGCAGAGATGTGGTGCTGAGGGACATGGTTTAGTCCCAGCCTTGGTCTCCTTCACTCCCTGCTGGCTGTTAGGGCAGCTGGAGCCCAGCTGTCCCACTCTGACCTTGAAAGCAGGCAGCACATTAAGTGCTGATCTTCATTTTGGACCACACAAGCAGTCAGCTGGAAGTGACACATCTCCTGGAACCAGCTCTTCAAGCAGAAGGCAGAAAATCCCTCTCCTCAGCCAGGCTCATCCTCAACCTGGTATTTGGTTTCACTGTCCTCAATGTAAACACCTGGCTGAACATCTCTTCCCACCATCCAGGCCACTCCTGTGGTTTCCTATCCCAGCTGACATTTCCTTCCTTTCTCCTACTTCCCAAGGAATTCTTACAATCCTTCCTACACGTTTTTCAGAATTAACAGGAATTAATGAGCACCTAGCTATAACTAAATCTTTCAGCCTGGTGCTTCCAGTACCTGCTTTAGGATGAAATGACATAGAAACATGACAAAGCAGGAGCTTGGGGTATCCCAGAGAAATCACAAATGGGGAGTGAAGCCTGTAGCTGAAGGTAGGGCATGTTCTTTTTGCTAGCTCCTTAAACATCTTAACCTTCAGGAAGTACTGAAGACAAAATATTCCATTCACATTCCCTTTCTTCTTTCTGTCCTCTCTGAAAAGAAGTCCTGCTTTTCTGGATGCTCTGTTAAAAGCAGTAGATGAACCATTCTGGTCACTTCTAAAGATTGGTCTGGAAGCTTTTTTGACAATCCAGCTGAGAATATAGGAAGGAGAATTTAGGGGGTGCTTGGAATGCTGCATATTCTTGCATCTGGAAGATATCTTATGGGAACTGAGAGATACATGGACTTAGAAGTAAATATATGCACCCTAATATCACAGACCCACAGGATGGCAGGGGTTGGAAGAGACCTCTGGAGATCAAGTCCAGCCCCCTGCCAAAGCAGGGTCAGCTAGGGCAGGTCACACAGGAATGCATCCAGATGGGTCTTGAAAGTCTTCAGAGAAGATGACTCCACCACCTTTTTGCACAGTCTACTCCAGGCCTCCAGCAGCCTCACAGTAAAGAATTTTTTCCTCATGTGTTGAGATGGAACCTCCTGTGTTCCAGTTTGTGTCTACTGCCACTCATCCTACCACAGCACACCACTGACAAGAGCCTGGCCCCCTCACCCCTCAGATATTCATGATCACCAAGTTCCCCTCTCAGCCTTATATTTTCCAGACTCAACAGCCCCAGATCTCCCAGCCTTCCCTCAAACACATTTTCCAGTCCCTTCATCATTCTCATAGCATCTGTTGGATCACTTCACTGTATTCCTCTTATGAACTGGGGAGCCCAGAACTTGACAACACTGCAGATGTGGTCTCACCAAGGCAGAGCAGAGGTGGAGAAGAATCTCCCTCGACCTGCTGGACACACTGTTCTTGATGCACCCAGGAGACCATGGGGTGTTAGGGAAGAGGCAGAGAATAGAAAGGCTGCAAGAATTCAGCACAGAAAATCAAAGAGGCTGTGGTTTCTAACCTGCAGTAAGGATTTAGTGATCTGGATGCTCCTGAGACTCTTATATAAGAGCATGGACAAAATGAAAGATAATTTGATCTACAGTACCCATTTAGAAAACCCTAAAATTAGCTACAGTCTATCTGAGGTGCTGAGTGTATCTCATAGACCACTGAGCAAGTCTGTAATTAACTTTGGCTCTCTGAGTACAAGAGGACACGTGATTGATTCTCATTCTGACAACAGGCCTGGCTAGCACAGCTCAGGCACGGCTATGTTGTGCTCCCTGCTAATCTTTGTTCAGCTCTGTCTGCAATAGTTGGATTAAATGTTCCATTTTGGACATCTACTCTTTTTAAGATCAGACTTTTGTATTAGAGTACACTGGATAAAAACGCTCTGGGAAATGAAAGTGAGCAGCAAGCATTGAGGATACACGGCAAAGCCTGGGATTGGAACTAGGGGGTTCCAGCCACACTCCGGAGCCCAGCACAAGAGTATTTTGGGGAGTCTTCTCAAACCATCTCTAAGGGTCACAGAGGCTGCCTGACTTGTGTCACCAGTGGAAAGTGGGAGTGGGCTGAGCTGAGAGAGGCATGAGGTGCACCCTGCTGCCACATCTGTCAAGCACCATTTGAGCCCTGGGTGAGTCAGTCCCCAGAATTGTCAGTGCTGGAAGGGACCTCAAGGATCATCCAGTTCCAACCCCCTTGCCATGGGCAGAGACACCTCACTAGATCAGGTTGCCCAGAGCCACATGCAGCCTGGCCTTAAAAACCTCCAGGGATGAGGCTTCCACCACCTCTCTGGGCAGCCTGTTTCAGTGTCTCAGCACCCTCATGGGGAAAAACTTCTTCCTGACATCCAGTCTGAATCTACCCACTTCTAGTTTCACTCCATTCCCCCGAGTCATATCACTACCTGACACCCTCAAAAGTCCCTCTCCAGCCTTCCTGTAGTCCCTCCATGAGGGTCTCCCAGAGGGACAAGTGGCTTGAGACAGCCTGAAGTCCTGGGGCAGCATCAACAGTCAGCTGGAATGATTTAAAAGCGTATTAGGTGACAGTGACATTTTTACTGTATTTCTAACAACAAAGTCATCTTCAGGTAGAGAGACAAACCTCTGAGGTTTCAATTCTCCGCGGAGCTCACTCCCATTAAAGGGCACACAGCTGCCGAGAGGTTCACCGCCGCTCTTTAAGCGCAGGAACCTTACCCCGTTCCCATTACCACTAGGCGGCTCGAAACCCAAGAGCAGCACACGCCGCTGCTCTCTCAGCCCAGAAAAGGCAGCCCACGCATGATTTAAAGACTGTTAGGAGCTGTCTCACAATTGTCACGCTCCGAGACGGTCTATAAATTGCCGAGCTCCCCCCGTTAGCGGTAAACACTCGCTGGAGAGCGCAGAGCTGTCATAGCCTCAGACACATTGCAGCTCTTAAAAGACAGCCATCGCTTGGAAACGCGGGGGAGAGCAGTGCCCAAATGAGTGATTTTGTATGTTTGCCTCCTTCAAATCAACTGCTAAGGAGTCAAGTCACCAAGCTGACAGAGAGCAACAGAGGATGTTTGAAGGCATCCAAAGAGCAGCCCTAGCACCACATCAGACCTTCATTTATGTTAACAAATCATCTGGACAAGCAGCTTGCTCTGTTTCATAGTGATTACCTTTATTTATAACTGTTAGCAGCTTTTGACTCGAGGTCTGCCTTTCTATTGCCCATGGATTTAGATTAAGGAGGAAGCTTGCAAATCAAACCCATCCTTACTTGAAAGTAACTTACTGATAGGCAAGACCCCTGGGTATAGACAAATATCTGCAATCAATCAGACCTGCTGGCTTAGCAGCACTTTGCTCTTTCCAGGTCAAGGAAAACAAACAGAAGAGATGGTTTCTGTAGAACTTCAAGAGGCAGATGGTGTTAGCTGCTACCTTACAGCCAGCCATCCTGCCACTGACACATGAACTGCCTCCCATTGAGTTTGATGGGACTTGTGAAACTGTCAGAGAGGCCAAGAGGGAGTTGTAGGAGGATTTCTGTTTTCTCACAGCTGAAATGCTGCAAGTGTTGCATGCAAATCTCCTGTTCCTTACATGAAGCAAGATGAGGATGGTTAGAACTAACATGAGCCTGTATCAGGAATAGTGTGACCAGCAGGACCAAGACAGTCCTTCTGCCCCTGTACTAGCATTGGTTAGGCCATACCTCAAGTACTGTGTCCAGTTCTGGGGCCTCAGTTGAAGAAAGATGAAGTGCTTGAACATATCCAGAGAAGGGCACCAAGGCTGGTGAGAGGCCTGCAGCACAGCCCTGTGAGGAGAGGCTGAGGGAGTTGGGGGAGTTCAGTCTGAAGAGGCAGCTCAGGGCAGACCTCATTTGCTGTCTGTAGCTATGTGAAGGGAGGCCATAGCCAGGTGGGGATGGTCTCTTCTGCCAGACACCCAGTGACAGAACAAGAGGACACAGCCTCAAGCTGTGCCAGGGCAGGGTCAGGCTGGATGTTAGGAAGAAGTTCTTCACAGAAAGAGAGACTGACATTGGAATGGGCTGCCTGTGGAGGTGGTGGAGTCCCTGTCCCTGGACATGTTTAAAAGGAGACTGGATGAGGCACTTAGTGCCATAGTTTACTTAATTGGAAAGTCTTAGGCTGGACTCCATCTCAAAGGTCTTTTCCAACCTTTAATTCTTTAATTCTGTGGTACTTGAGGAACACTGGGCTGTCCCTACAGCTTTATCAACCCTGCCAAAGTATTTCTCTGAGCTTTTTCCCCAAAGAACAAAACTTAGCTCTGGCAAAATGCAACCAAGCCTAACCTCTACAGTACAAACCTTATAGCAGCATCACGGGACACATTTGCAGGCCTTGCATAAACCTGTTAGGACAGGTAATAAGCTACAAGATGTAGCAATTTGCTTCAAGAAGTAGCAAGGTTCCCTAGGTATTTGTTTTTACCAGTGCTTAAATGCCTTTCACACCTCTCACATGCATCTGTGAAACCTCTGCCACAGTCCTTCATGGGGACATCACTGGCTGTGCCCAGGTCCTGGGGCACCCTGAACCAAACACAAAAGGGGCACTGGCTTCCAGTGTCCACATCTAAAACTCCTCAACTTCTCAATGGTGTCTATCATAAGCCAGATATGCTGTTCCTGGGTGGTGTGACACTGTCACCCTGAACTGCTATTGTGCCATATCCATGTGTGCACACACACAGCTTGGTTATAATTTCGGGTCGCCCACCAGCTAACCAGTGTTGGAGCTCCTCTAGCTTGAAGGTCTGTCTTGTTTCAGTGCACTGTACATTGCTGTACTGTTCTCCACCCTGGACACAGGTACTTTAGAGTCTCTTCCCTGCTTCTCAAAGCTCTTGTTGCTTCCTGTCTTGCAACAAGTGGCAGGCCAAGAGAAGAGGTTCAAGCTGTGCTGATGGCTCCTTAGCTTGGAATCAACATTGCCACCATTTCCCACATTCAGCTGTTCTGTCATAGAATAGGTTGGAATGGACCTTTAAAGGTCATCTAGATTCAACCTCCCTGCCACAGGCAGGGACACCTTCCACTAGCCCAGGTTGCTCAAGGTCCTGTCCAACTTGGCCTTCAACACCTCCAGGGAAGGGACATCCACAGCCTCCCTGGGCAACCTATTCCAGGGTCTCACCACCCTCACTGGAAAGAATTTTTCCTGATCTCCAGTCTAAATCTGCCCTCTTCCAGCTTCAGTCCATTGCTCCTCCTCCTATCACTGCAAGCTCTTGCCAAAAGTCCCTCTCCAGCTCTTCTGTAGCCCCCTTCAGGTACTGAAAGGCTGCTCTAAGGTGTCCCTGGAACCTTCTCTTCTCCAGGCTGAACAGCCCCAACTTTTTCCACCTGTTACCATAAGGGAGCTTCTCCATCCCTCTGATCATCTCCATGACCTACTCTGGACCCACTCCAGCACTTCAATGTCCTTCTTATGCATGGAGCACCAGAATTGGATGCAGTACTCCAGGTGGGGTCTCAAAGTAGAGCAGAGGGAGAGATGGGCATCTGCTCTGCAGGGAAGGCCACCAAGTGCCCTGATGCTCTTGGAAGCCCTCCCACCCTAGGGAAGGGGGTTGGATATATATTCATTAGCAAAAAGCGAGCAAAAGGCATGGGAAAACACAGCTCACATCTGACAACCTTAGCTTGTTATTTTTACTTCTCACTTGGAAGTGAAACTCAGGGATTGGCCATCTTTACTTCCTACATGGGAGAATGTCTGTTCCTACAGTGCCACCTTCAGTTCTGTCTTGCTTATGGTCTCAATATTACCTAATCACACTCACTGCATATTAAAAGGTGATCAGAAAATGAAGGGTCAAAGAGCAGCAAATTCTATGCACTTCTCTTTGGCAGCAGCTTGCACCACTAAACCACAACTCTTCAGATCCAAGAGGTAAGACCTGAAGATTTCTCAAGTGTCAATTGTCTCTCCTGCACCCAAGCCCATTCTGGAATGAAGAGGTTGTTTGCTGAGTGGGAGTAGGGAGGGGAACACCAAGCTAAGAAGGTGGCTCTCTTGCCAAAGCAATCGGGTAGGTTCAGTGTGTGCTATATACAAGATATGGATCTGAAGGTCTACTGTGATCACAAAAATAAACATGAGCAATAACAAAGAGGTTCTGCTGTCAGAGGCTCAAACAATGGAATCATCAAGCCATGATGACAAACAAAACCAAGCTGGTTGCACAGGCAAAGTCATGTGCAGCTTGACAGCTCGCTGATTGAGCTCCTCCTCCGCACTAATAAACTTTAAACCCTGATAAACTGGGGCAATTATAGCAATTATTTTAATAAAGGGAGAAATAAAATCTGCAAGAAATGTGAAATACATTATTATTGAGTCCTGTAAGCTATTTGCTCTATGGAGATAGCCACCTTCAGTACTGGCTTCAGCTCTGGGGCACTCGCTCCAGGACAGATGTTGAGTGGGTCCAGAGGAAGGCCATGAAGATGGTGAATGGTCTGGAGAACAGGTCTGGCAAGGAGCAGCTACAAAAAATGGGCTTGTTTGGTCTGGAGAAAAGGCAGCTGAGTGGAGACCTCCTGGCTCTCTACAAGTCCCTGAATAGAGGTTGAAGCAAGGTGGAGCCAGGTCTTTTCTTCCAAGTAACTAGAGATAGGATGAGATAAAACGGCCTCAAGTTGCACCAGGGAAGGTTTAGGTTGGATATCAAACAAGGAGTAGTCAGGCATTAGAACAGGCTGCACACAGAGATGGAGTCACCACTCCTAAAAGTGTTCAAGTGACATGTAAACATGGCACTTTGGCCATGGTGGTGTTGGGCTGACAGTTGATCTTAAATGTCTTTTCCAGCCAAAGTTGATTCTGTACCTAACCAGTGGCTATTTTTAAGACAAAGCACCATGCTGAGTGTTCTAGAATATGAATCCAGTGCTAAGCTCTTCTCCACAGTGCCTGCTGCCAACATTATCTGCAGTAACTTCTCAAAAGACAGGAATTGTTGACCTTCATTCACTACTGCAGGCACATGCACTCACAGGGTCTTGTCCCAAGGCCATGCTCACTGGTATAGCTATAGACTGCAAAGGCCATGGCTGACAGTGACCATGCAGCCTTTGAGAGGCCACAACACCAGGGAAGTCCCTGCCTTCTAGGTATGTCTCAAACGGTCAGCCTGTGTCTTCCCTGGAGCAAAGAGGAGCCACCTCAACAGCCTGAGCTCTTAAAGCCACTGTGCATCTGCTCTCACAACCCTCTGCTGGCCCATGGGGATGAGGCTAGGGCTGTAAGATGCCTTCAGCCAGCCAAACCCCAATGGCAAAGGTGGAAAGCACCCATTGCTCACCCACCTGCATGGAAAGGAGGTGGTAGTGGTTACTTGCTCTGTATGAACCAACTGAGCAAGCACTGCCTTCAGCCAGGTTCTCACCCATGTTGCAGGGTACCCTTTCTTGATGATTTGGTGCTGTTCATGCCTCAGTGCTGCTTTGTGGGGGCACAGCTAATTCCAAGTGCTCTGTGAAAGCCACAACTAGAGAAACATCTGCTGAGGCTGCCCATCTCTCATACACCCTTTGCCTCAGACTTGGAATCGCAGAGGTTTCCAAGGAGACTAGGAAGGAAGAGGGATTTATTCCCATGGCTTAGGCAGTCCTAAGGCCAGAGGGGAGAAGCCAAGGGATGCCAGTTCAGGAACTGGCTGTAAGGAACTGTCTTTGGTTTACATTTCGCATGTGTTATGGATGTGCATTTATTCAGATGGCAAACCCAGCTTTTGGCTCTTCCCAGAGATACAGGTGGGATTCGGTGTGAGGCTGAGAGATCTGAATTTCAGCACCTAGTGTGCACACCTTCATTTGTGAGCTGGGCATCTCTGCTCCTGTTGTGGTCAACAGAAATCCAAGCCTCAATGCAGCTGCTAAAGCATTACTGTTCAGTGCTGTTAAGGATGCCCTGGGGTTTTATGGCTGGCCTCCAGCTGTTGCTTCAGAGTATCTAAGGTCTTCTGTAGGTCTTGTGTCACATCTGCAAGCCCCATCTGGATACCTAAGGTGCCCTTGAGCATCTCAGTTACTAGTTCTCACTATCAGTAAGAAGGCAGCTGAGTGGAGCCTCTTAGCATCTTCCCCCATCTCCAGAGCCCACCACCTCTGCTGAATACATCTTCCCCCCCGGGGTCTGTGGACTAGTTCTTCAGCATCTCTAGTGGGAGCCCAGAAATCTCACCTGCACATATATTAGATGACTAATTCCACCATCCCAGGCTAAGGCCTGCCCCAAGTGCATGTTCCCTCATGACTCAGTTCCATGGAGAAGCTGTAAAAACCCAAGTGCAGCATGCTACACGGCAAGAGTTTCACCTTCCTCCTCTCCCAAGGGATCTGTGCCGGCATGATGGGGACTTTTGCTGCAACTAAGATCCAGGGAGACACTGAGCCCAAGACAAGCACAGCAAGAGGGAAGGCATATCCTGGGCCCCAGGGAACCTGGTGAGGGCTCAGCCAGCGAGGCTTTGCTTCCTTCAAGCTTGGGCAAGCAAAGGGGAGGCTCTTTCCCTGCTTTTTCTCCTGGCAACCATGAAGAGAAGCAAGCAGAACCATGTACGCTGAGCTACATAGTAGTCTACAACAGGGGGCATTTCCCTTGCTCCCAGAAGCACTGAAGGATGGGAGATTCCAAGGACACTCAGCACTGCTTTGTGTGGACACTTCTAAGGCTTTTGGGACCAGTAAGGGCCTGAAATGTGCATGTGAGCTCCAGCTGGGTATGCCTTCCTACCTATGTCCCTGGGAGCCATCTAGGGAGCAGTCTTGAGGAGAATGACTTGGGGGTGTCAGCTGATGGAAGATTCAACATGAGCCAGCAACAGTCACTGGCAGCCCAGCAGGCAGCTGTGTGCTGGCTGCATGCAAAGCAGGGAGAGCACTAAGACAGGGAAAGGATTCTGTCCCTCTGCTCTGCTGAGACCACACCTGCAGCACTGCATCCAGTTCTGGGGACCTCAACACAAGGACAGATAAATGTTAGAATAGGTCCAGAGGAGGCCATATAGGATCGGAGGGCTGAAGAACCTTCCTATGGGAACAGGCTAAGAGAGTTTGGGCTGCTGAGCTTAGAGAGAAGATTCCAAGAGGCACCTTATAATGACCTCCCAGTACCTGCAGGGAGCCTAGAAGAAAGCTGGGGAGAGACTTTTGACAAGGGCTTACAGTGATAGGATGAGAAGATTCAGATTGAAGCTCCAAGAGGGGAGACAGACTGGAGATCAGGAAGAAATTCTTTCCAGCGAGGGCAGTGAGACACTGGAACAGGTTGCACAGAAAGGTTGTGGATGCTCCTTCCCTGGAAATATTCAAGGATGAGGCCTTGAGCAGTCTGGTTTAGTAGAAGGTGTCCCTGCCCGTGGCAGGCAGGGATGGTACTAGATGATCTTTAAAGTCTCTTCCACCCCAAGCCATTACACACATGGCCAGTGAGACCATACCCTAAAATCCACACAGGGCTGCCTCTGCCTTGAAGCCAGCATAGCTGTGTGCCCAATGAGCATGACACACTGCAGTTTGTATTTACTACCATTTGATGCCTACAATACTCAACAGGAGTAGTCAAAAAAGGGTTCTGGCACTGTTAGTTCAAAGCTTAATGCAACTGCATCTCAGTCTGCTCCTTTCTAATGGACTGAAACACTGAAGTGTTTGATTTAAAACATTTCTAAACTGGACCTGGCAATGGAAGCACTTCCCCTAGATGCAGCACATGCTGTCCAGAGAGATGCTCAGGCTCTTTTTCTCCCAGCAGCAAGAGCCAAGGCAACAGGTAAAGTGGTCCTGACACATCCATAATCCCTGGATTCTAATCCTCATCGTTTCCCAAGAGCAATGTTTTATCCTGTTGTGCTGGAAGGAAATGGTTTCACACAGATTCTACTGATGAGTGCATGAAAAAGTTAGGATTTTTGTTGCCTGCCAGTGAAGCAGGACTCTCCCACAGTATGTTGCTACCAGGACGTTCCACATTCAGGGTGGGGCTCCTAAAAAGCTCATCTAACATCAGCAGCTTCCAGAGCAATGACCTTTCTCTTCCTTTGCTTCTCTAGATCAGAAAGCAGAACAGACTGTCTCCAGTGTCATCAAAACATGCACATACTAGTCAAGAGAGTAAACTCTGTTCCTATTGATTTCATGGTTCAGACAAAATTGGAGTGTCACTCACAGATAGCATCTGGTGCAACCTGGTTTAAGATCCTATTCAGAAAAGGGTCTGAAGTGTCTGTATCCACTGCTCTAAGGCTCTGCCATTGATAAAATGTTTCTTTGCCTTTCTCCTGCCAAGTACATTCTGATCTCTCTGGCACAATCCCCTGCCTGCTAGTCGCTGTGCTGCTTGAGCTTCAGACTAGTATCTTCCCAATTGTGTTGCTGACAAGACTCTAATAAACCAACCACAGCAGCTTGGCCAGGAGGAAACTCCTAAAACATGCATGGGAGAGCCAGTCCATAACCAGCAATTGCTCAGATTGTGTAAGTAGTCCATCACAACGTTAATGAATCACAAAATCAGCGTCAGGGCTGGAAGGGACCTCAAAAGCTCATCCAGTCCAAACCCTTGCCAGAGCAGGCTCACCTAGACCAGATCACACAAGAACACATGCAGGCACGTCTTAAATGTCTCCAGAGAGGGAGACTGCACAACCCCTCTGGGCAGCCTCTTCGAGCATTCTGTCACCCTCACAGGGAAAAATTCCTCCTCAGGTTTCCATGGAACTTCCTATGACTGAGCTTCCACCATTGCCCCTTGTGCTGTCATTGGGCATCACCCAGCAGAGCCTGGCTCCTGGCACTCCCCTTTACATCTTTATTAACATTGATGAGGTCACCTCTCATACTCCTCCTCTCCAAGCTCCCTCAGGCTCTCCTAAGAGAGATGTTCCATTCCCTTCATCTTTGTGGCTCTGCACTGGAGCCTCTCAAGCAGAAATTACTTCATCCAGGACAAATGAGCATATCCATTTCTGTCTGGAGACATCCATCCACCATCACCTCAGCTCATTTGCTTCTTGAAACTGTGGCTCTCAGTAAGACCTTGCAGGTTTGTACATTTTCTGGGGTTTTACCAACTTCTGAGATAACAGCAGCAGAGTGGTTTGGGTTGGAAAGGACCTTGCGGATCATCTAGTTCCAGCTCCCCACATTTCCACACTATCTCATGTTGACAGAAAAGAAAGTCTACCTCCACTACTTTGGGAAAGCTACCAATGCCCAGTCCATGGGCTGAAAACATCAGGCACAGGCAGTGGATCTGACCTGCCAGCTGCAGCATGCACATACCACATGGATGGCCCAGATACAACCTGTTCCCCCAGTCCACACATAAGCAACAGGCAGCTCCTGCCTGTGCATATGTAGGCATAGATAGGAGTCTGGCACCTTGCACACACCAGCTGCCTGCAAGGGGATCTACCAGCTACCACCTGTACATCAATGATGAAAGACTTTGAGAGGTTAAAGCTTGCTGCTACTGAGGGAAGCTCTGTGGTCTCTGGCATAACCCCACAATCTCACTGTTCAAAAAAGTCCTCCCTGGCCTCAAACTCTCCAAGTCATCAAGGGTTATCAGTTTCTACAATGCCTGACTGACACCACAAAGCACTACCTGCTCAGTTCATTTTCATACAGTTTCTGACCCCACTGCAATACTTTGTCAAGAGAGGCGTCTCTTGGATTAGTTACAAAGAGCCAAACTGATCATCTGAAGCAAGGTGATTGCCTGGGATAGTTTTTGAGGGGTGGGGCTGGTGATAGGACATGGTGGGAGAAGGGAAGCCAAATATTTTCTTTACTCCTCAGTGAAACACAAAACTACTGAAGTGAACACAGGCAAATGCCTTTAAGCACAAAGGCAAGGCATCCTAGGAGAGCATGAACCAGAGCTTGTGTAAGAGACATTACACACCTCATTATGGAATTCAAAATATTTGACAAGGCAAAGCCTGTTGAGATCTGTAAATAAAGCATGAATGTTGGTGCTGCAGGGCAAAAAAGGGAAAACAAGCAGACACCAAAAGATTAAAAGATGACTTCAGATGGAGGAGCTTCAACTCTTAAAACACTTTGAAAGCTCCCAAATCTCTCAGTGCTGTGCTGCTCATTCAGGGTAGCATAACACTGAGCAAGAGACAAGTATAGAGCAAACCCAATTGCTCAGTGTAGAACACACTGCAGTAAAACAATCCCCTTGGAATGTTGTTACAGAGGATTGCAAAGCCATCTGGCTAGTGCCTAAATGGGTGCAAGAATTATTTATAGGTGTTGTGGCTGCAGGATTACTGTGTTCTTGCTTACAATTCAGTAGCAAGGTGTTGTGGGCAGAATTACTGTGCTCTTGCTTACAATTCAGTAGCAAGGTGCTGTGGCTGCAGGATTACTGTGCTCTTGCTTACAATTCAGTAGCAAGGTGCTGTGGCTGCAGGATTACTGTGTTCTTGCTTACAATTCAGTAGCAAGGTGCTGTGGCTGCAGAATTACTGTGTTCTTGCTTACAATTCAGTAGCAAGGTGCTGTGGCTGCAGGATTACTGTGTTCTTGCTTACAATTCAGTAGCAAGGTGCTGTGGCTGCAGGATTACTGCGTTCTTGCTTACAATTCAGTAGCAAGGTGTTGTGGCTGCAGGATTACTGTGTTCTTGCTTACAATTCAGTAGCAAGGTGTTGTGGCTGCAGGATTACTGTGTTCTTGCTTACAATTCAGTAGCAAGGTGCTGTGGCTGCAGGATTACTGTGTTCTTGCTTACAATTCAGTAGCAAGGTGTTGTGGCTGCAGGATTACTGTGCTCTTGCTTACAATTCAGTAGCAAGGTGCTGTGGCTGCAGGATTACTGTGTTCTTGCTTACAATTCAGTAGCAAGGTGTTGTGGCTGCAGAATTATTGTGCTCTTGCTTACAATTCAGTAGCAAGGTGTTGTGGCTGCAGATCTAATGGATGGAAACATCTCACTGCTCTGTCTCCTTGTTGCAAGGCTACCAAGTCAGGCTGCATGGTCCTTACTCCTGCAAGCAGGTCTGCTCACTTCAGTGGGACAGCAAAAGTCTGCCTGCCTTCAGCTTTTCCACAAGTTCCAAGCCCACAACACAGCTACCTCAGAGAGGACATACAGCAGCCTGCTCAAGAGCAGCACACTTAGACCCTTGCTACAGCCTGAGTTTGTCATTCCCAGAGACATCCCAAAGTGTAATCAAGGCTGGGTTTCAGCAGGGATTAGCTGAAAGCTCCATGCAAGTGCACTTCTCAAAGATGAAGGGCTCAAGAAAAAAGTCCCTAGCTTGCAAAATCCAAATCAGCTGCAACATAATTCATGAGCAACCAAAGGACAAAGCAAGCAATCTAAGTACCTGTTCCACTACTGGTAGAGAAGAGAGACTGTACCTTGACTTGCAATAGATGTTTGCAAGTTGTTTTTTAGACTGTACCTTGACTTGCAATAGATGTTTGCAAGTTGTTTTTTAATGCACATGTTTGTCCAGCAGAATGTTGCTTAGCATTCTGTTTCTATACAAATCACAGCACCAGGCAACACCACAGCATGAGGTAACACACAGATTTGCCTTACTGCAGCAATTTCACATTCCATTCACCCAGTTAATCCATTTGAGTGGTTAGCAAGCTAATATCTCTCTATTTATCATTCATTTGGAAGAGGTCACCACTGACACTAATACAGAAACTAAGCACACTCACTCACTCCCCTAGATTAAGGAAAATGATGTACCATAAACAAGCTAAACTGGCACTGTGTTGTGTATACAGCACAGATTGACTGCAATTTGTCTGTGTTCTGTGCAACAGCAACCAGAGAAATGTTCCCTGCAAAGCCCATTATGTTTGTATAAAGAGAGACATAGAAAGATGCCTACACCCAGCAGCAGCACAAAATGAACACTCAATTTTGCTGCAGGAAGTCTGAGGCACTTAAATGTTGCTGTTAGCTTTGATTTGGCAGCCCAGCTCATCCCTCCTGACAGCAGTCAAACAGCTCAGGCCTGTAACCCCGATGGGAGAAAGAAATGAGTACGTGCTGGACAGGTTGCTTTGTCCTTCCTCTCCCTCCCCACGGCAAGAGAAACATCAAGAAAGTCTCATCCTGTGATGAGGTCAGAAGATCACATCACTATGTGAAGAGGAATGTGAGAAGAAAAAGATTTCACCAAGAAGCCACTTTCTTAGGTCTCAGCTGAAGCTGCACAGAGAAGGCTTGACTGCAGTTTGAGTGTGCAACTGATTTGCCCATTTAGAAGGGGACACTGCTGCTGTATTCCCTCCTGTAACAGCACCTACAGTTCAGCTGGTCATGGCACCCTGCACACAGCATTTCTCCTGGGCCAGAGCCTCAGACATACCAGCTCCACAAGCTTCAATATTAGTACTCAGCCACACATACAGGATGTGCTGCAAAAGCCTGGAGACATCAATATAAAATGAAGTTTGGCTGTGTTTTTCCCTGCAAGTTGTTGCCTACAGGCAGGTGAGCACCATCTTGCCAGTTTGGCATTAATCCCTCCCAGCTGGTGTAACCAGGGCTCCCAGTTCTGGGGCCTGATCCACAGCACTCAAGAGCAAGCAGGTACATGACAGTTTGACACTAGGGCATGATCATATTTTGTCTTGTGAGTTCCTTCCCTAAACATTTGATTCAATCTGACTCAACCACTGTTTAACTGATGCCTTCAGAAAACTCCATGCTAACTCTGATCCCCCCCCAAGTGGTACCAGGGACTGAAAGCCCTTACTGACAAAGTTCACACTTAGAATCACAGAATTAACCAGGTTGGAAAAGACCTGAGATCAAACCCAACCTATCACCTAACACCAAGTGCCTCATCCAGTCTCTTTTGAAACACTTCCAGGGATGGTGACTCCACCACCTCCTTGGGCAGCTCATTCCAAATGCCAGTCTTTCTTACCTGCAACACCTTGTAACTGACACTGATTTTCACATGCCATTCCATTCATCAGCCTGCTCAGCCAACAGAAGAAAATATTCTGCTGCCACTCATTTCACTACTGACCTTTTCTCACCACATCCTCTAGATCTTAAATGGCTAAGTCATAAGCCTAAATCCAGGTGATAACCCACAGATAACCTATTTTCCCCAAGACATTCATGAAACACCTGCACATGAAATGGGTTCTGTCAGAGTCCTTCTCTAAAAGCCTTACATGGAATCGTAGAACTGTTGAAGCTGCAAGAGACCTTGAGATCATTAAGTCCAACTGCTCATGCTGAGCTTATAATCTCACCACTATTGCTAAGGCACTACCACACTTATCTCAGACTCCACTCCTGCAGAGATAAGAATGGGAGACAACATTACCAGGAGCTGGATTTAAGATCTAAGAAGAGATGAAAATAAATGTTCATGATGAAATCAGCTCAACCTTTACCACTAAGCCCCTGACATAGCACTAAAAATCACTCTATTGGAGAAGTGGAACAAAGAACAACCAAAGACCAATCAGAGAACTGAAGAGGTTGGATCTCTCCTGATGTACCAGTGACAGAAGTTCAATCCTGGCTGTATTTCAAACAAGGGCAGGCTGGATGAGGCTCTAGGCAGCCTGATCTAGTCTGCCAACAGCAGGGAGGTTGTAACTAGATCATCCTTGTGGTCCCTTCTAACCCTGACTGATTCTATGATTCTAAGAATGAAGAGCACACATCACCAAACAAGGCTGAGCAAGAAGTCCACCAACCACCACCAGAGCAGTTGTTTTAACAGGTTTATTCCTCCTTAGCAGTTTTATTCCTCCATTGATAAAGGCTCCAAGAGAGATGCTCTGGGAAGGTAATTTTTAAATCACATTTTTCTGGCCATGCTGTGCGTAGACTGTCAGGTAGTTTTAAGATTAAGCTGCTTTTGAACTCCAAATCTGTCTGACTGCAGGAATGATAAAGTACAGATTACACCTCTGAGGCCCTGTCTTTTCCAGAACCAAGTCAATTTCACAGCAGGTCACAGCATTCAAAGACCTGTAAATATGAAGTCTCAGTAAGCAAATCACACAATTCCAGATCCAAGGGAGAAAGAATCAAAACTTAAAGACATAGCCCAGCAAGTTAAACTAGATCATTTCTGATGAGAAGTTACAGCAGTTCCATTTTCTATGGACATCCTGTGCACCACCATCTCTGGCAGGAGTTTGGAATGCAAAATATTAGCAAGAAATTATACCAGAAAAGCCAAGAGAGAAAGAGGAAATCATACGACTCAGTTTCTACAGAGCACATTTCCTCACTATCTATGGTAGCAAAACCTCTCCAACACTTCATCCACCTCTTTGCTCATCATGATGTACAGACCTGTTCTACAAAGACAAACAGTAACATTTTGCTTCTCTACAGTTTGACACTTCCTAGAATGAGGACATTTAATCCAAAACACATATTTGTGAGTATTTCTTTAAGCTTCCATTAACCAACGCTCCTCCTTCCTTTCTCATCCAGCTTCTTCCCCACCAAGTGAACCAAGACAGAAGCACCCCCAGAGTTTTACTCTACAGACATCTTCACAAAGAGTTCCTACATCTGTTTCCTCAGCTAGCTGAGCACAGCTTTTTCTGCTGATGAAAGATCCCTTAATTGTCTTCATTCAAATCACCCCAGGTGGGTGATTAAAAGATTGATTAGAGATTTGTCCCCTGCCTGTCAAGTCTGACTGCAGCTCACTTCAATTAATAGCCTGTCTCTTCCCCGAGCTTGAAATAATGCACTGCTTGATTGACTGAAGCAAGCATCCCAGGGTCAAGTCAAATAGGACAAGCTGATGCTACAGAACATCTCCCTGGCTGGCACACAACATTAGCTACTTTTCAATGCACAATATATTTCTCTTCCACTGCCCTACAGCTTTTCCATGACCACTGAATCAGAGACAAAAAATCTCTTTAGAAGTGGGGAAATGAGAAAGCAGAAAAGAAAATAATCCACAGGAAGATGAGTTTATTCACACTTGCTTACCCTCCAAGAACCAATTTTCCCCTGGGAAGATTTTTCTCTAAACACCCACTGGGTTTCTGCTCTCCCCATGCAAGTTTGGCATCTTTAAATAGCTCTTTTTGTCAGGACCATATACAAGGTCATAACCTTGCATGCCCTTGTGTTCATCTAAACCTTTCTGGGAATAACACAGTTGAAACTAATGCTCTTCCTTTATTGCCTAGAATCCTAAACAGGATATTGCAACAGCAGGGAAGGTGGGAGGTTGGCAGGATTAATCTGAACAGGACATATCAAAGGCCTTCTCCCAGGAGGAGATCCCTACCCATCTGATACCTGCCTTCTGGGGTGAGGCAATACGATGCCTGCTCCCCAAATGAAAAACCAGTAAGTGCTAGGATAAGATCTCTATTAAGTGGAGGCAAGCAAGAAGCAGAATAAAAATGCTTCTCAACAGGAGACATCTCTCAAGTGAGCTTTTGATTTCAGACCAGGAAAGAAGGTCAGTGTCAGCAAGGACTGCTGCAGTGGGCTGTAGGAGTGGTACTTGGAACTTCAGCATTGAAGGTGACCACATAAACATTTCCATATTCCAGTGAAACAAAGTCCCCCAAAGGTAAATCGAGCTGAGAATGTTGGAGAGAGAAAATAAACAGACACCACAGCAAATCTGGAGCGAGTTGTAACCAAACCAGAGCTGAGGGCACTCGGTTTGCTGGTGGCCAACAAGTGAAGCAAAGCTGGGCTGGAGCAGTGCTTACAGAGAGGGAGGTGCAGATGAAGCACCAGCATGGCACCTGTGCTCAGGAGCAGGTGAAGAGTGATGATTAGAAACAATCCAGTGCCAAAGCTCAGACTCCAAATAATGCTCTCTCTCCAGGGACAGCAGGCCAGCCTGCCTGCCTTGTAGCAAGGCATAGCTCATATTTTCAGGATCCTTGTTACAATCTGAGCCATCTCAATCCCTCAGGCAGCTGAAGTGACCTCCCTTGTGCTTGGATCATTGCTCATCTGCTGTTCTGTCAAGAGACAAGCTGAGTCCTTTCTCATAGGAATTGCTGAAACACAGCCAGCCATGACTGACCTTGCTATTAAAAGCAACATTAAACTCCATTCTCAGGCTCAGCTCTTCTTGAGAAAGAAATGCAAACCCCCATATTTCTCAGGCAAGCAGCAAGCAAACCCCCTGAACTTTAGTCACCATTTGAGGAGCCAGCTCCTGGAGTGTTGAGGTGCTCAAACTGCTGCCTTCAGATCTAAATGCTCAGGCAGTGACAACGGTGTAAGTTTCTAGCATCACCTCCTCACCTAAATAAGCAACAAGGCAAAATAAATGACTGCTTTAACAAGCAACGTGACAGCCTGGCACAGGACATCTAGCTGGACATCACATGTTGTCCTCTCCCAGCAGTAGGAAGCAGCTGCCATCAGAGGGAGCCGGACGAACAGCATCCACCACTCCCGGATGAGCAAGTCCACTGCACCGCTCACCCCATCCTCCCACCCCACAAAGCACGCAGCGTGTCTGGGGAACGGCGATGAGCAGGCAGGCTGCCAAATCGAGGCACTAAAGAACAAACAATCATTAAGAATAAGAAGAGATTTATTTTCCAACATTCATTTCCTACCAAAGGCTTTGCTCTGCTCTCTGCAGTGGCCACTCTCTGCACAGAGGCTGGCAAAGAAGTCTCCACAGGGAGAGGCAATGAAAGACTGGACATTGGCAGTGGATTACCATCACTGTAACCAGACCCAAAAAACACTAGTATGCATACAACATCACAGACAGCAGTCGCTGCAGAATCAGGAGCTGTGCTGCAAGATCTCACCTTCCTGAACCTCTGTTACAAACCTCTATAACCTTCTGGGTTTTTTTTCCCCTACCATCTCCAATGAGCCAAAGCCACAGCAACAATGTGGAAAGCCTCAAGTCTTTCAGCAGTGAAGGACACAATGAAGCTGCTTGTTTTAATTGCAAAGAGGGTAACTAATAAAAGTTCTATAAGCACAGTGGTGTTCTGGCTTTTAATGCAAAACCTGTTTCAAGCAAGGTGACATCAAGTGCTGTGTGTGTGAACTGCTTGAACAACTGCTGATCATCTGAAAGCCTTTGGAATCTTACCTTTAGAAGGCTCATCCCAGCACAAATTGTCTTAATGCCCTCTCTAGCTCGCTGTCCAGGTAAAACATCCCTCTTTCAACATGGTGCTAAGGCCTTATTTCCCTCTTCTAATTAAAATACACTTAGTGCACACTGTGTCCTGTTAGCACTCTTCTAAAGGCATATATGAAGAATAAAATGACTGATGACTGCCATTTCCCTCTTTCCTCCCAATTAACAAAGTTCCCAATCATTTGTTCAATTTAGCCTAATGGTAGCAAGCCCCAAGACCATTAAACAACGCAGATGAAGCAGGGAGACACAATGTGCTGTAGCTTATTAAAGAGCAATTTACATCACCCTAAAAGCTCCTCATTTCAATAGACCTTGAATGTGCCATTAAAAAAAAAACAGCCTAAACAGCAATTTTATCCCTCCCCCCACCATGGATTTTATATTTAAAGCTGAATAATTCATTAAGCATAAGAACATCCTGAAGTAAAGTCTTGAGTGCACATGGATAATTCCAGAAGCAGGGTTCTTAAGCATGCTGCTAGTGCAACAATAAACAGCCAATAGGGCAGGCAGTGTAACAACCTCCTTTCCTTTTGCAGGTGGAATTGTTTCTTTGGAGAAAAAGTTTCCTTTTACCTAACTGAATTCAAGTTCTCCATTTACTGATTGATTTCAATTGTCATGGAGTGGTTTGCTTTTAAGGAGGAAGCAACTGGCTGAAGTCAAGAGCTTAGCTGTTCTTAACACTAACACCTCATGCAGCACTGCATGTCTGCGGTGACTCTTTACTTAAAGATCTTTAATGCTCACCTGAACCCATACAAATAAATTCACAGAGCCTAATATTATGATGCTGTTACATTTTAAATGACATTTCATGAAGAATTTCTGTTCCATTTCAATTTTCTTTCTCTTTTATCCCACGTTCCCTACAGGGTGAGAGAGACCCCCAAGCTAAAAGGTTAGTGCTGACATTTATTGTTCAAGATTTGTTTATATTTGCCCATAACCACATAAAAACCAAACCAATCTCATTTCCATATACACTTGGTAGCAAGAACAATTTTCACCAGCAGAAGATAAATGTTTTGCTGCTCTTACTCAAAAAAACAAATAGCCATGGTAATGAGTTGAGCGACCTTTCAAGCAGCAGCAGATTGCAGAGCTCTCACTGCAGTGTGCAAGCTCTGAAAAGGTAATTGGGTTACCAAAACAAAAATCACAGTAAGCTCTCATACAAATTATTTTCCTCTCACAGTACTGCTGATTATTAACATATTTTGCATGGAAATGATCTTTTGGAATGCACTTTTTCCATTTTCCTCATCAACTTTCAACTCCAAAATGGCAACTTTGGTATTCAGCAATGGCACAGAGGCTGAAACACAGCTGGCTACATGAAAAAGACAGCCCAAAACAATTCTCCAGTTAACTAAGGCTCAAACACAACATGCTTGATGTATTTTCTGTTTGGTTCTTTAATGCTACCTATTCAAAATTCAATAAATACAACCCATTTCTTTATTCTAAATCATATCTTACCTTAGCACTTCTGGTTTCTGCAATTAGACCTTTATAATGAGTTGTGAACACATTAGAAAAACAGACTTTATCACCAGGTTAGCCTTTTGCCCTCACTCAGTTTGAAAAGATTTGTGGGTTTCAGAGCCCTCTAAATTGAGCACACCTGCTCAACAACTCATCACACCAGGATTAACTTCACTTGTACAAGTCCAATACAGAAAATTCTAGAGTCATAGAACAATTTCAGTTGGAAGGGACCTTAAAGATCACCCAGTTCTAACTCACCTTCCACAACACAGCCCTGAACACTTTCAGGCAGGGAACACCCATAACTCAACTCCCCTGAACAATCTGTTCCAGCACCTCACCACCCTCATGGAGAAAAGCTTATTCTCTACATCTAGTCTAAATCTACTCTCTTTCACTTCAAAGCCAAACTCCTTGTCCTCTCACAACATTTGAGAAGCCAGCTCCTAGAGTGCAAAGGTGTCCAAGCCATTATCTCTGTACCTAGACCTGCCACCTGATAACCCTTCCCCGGCAGAGAAGGGGAAAGGGGGAAAAGAAGAGGCACTGGTTACAACAAAAATGGATTGCATGTAACAGCCAAACTGACAGCAACATCAATGCAAAGTATATAAAGCAATACTCACCCAGCAAAGGTGCAGCAGTCACACTTGGCAGGCTCTGAAAGCAGAAGGAAACAGCAGGGTGAGGAGGAATCCAAGCAGGAGACTAAAAAGAGGGCTCCTTTCTCCTCCACAACTCCCTTTATTCTGTGTGATGATGGTGGTATGAGATACACCTGTGGTCAGCTCAACCCAGCTCAGCTGTGCTGCCTGACTCAGAGCTGCTGATGAGGCACCTGCAGCCCATGGCTGGCCTGGGATTCAGGCACAGCAAAACCAGGACATGGCCCCTCATAAAAAATTCCTCTCCAGCTTTCGTGTAGCCCCCTTTAAACACTGAAATGATGCTATAAGCTCTCCCAGGAGCCTTCTGTTCTTCAGGCTGCATAACCTCAACTCTCTCAGCCTGTTAAGATAGATACATATTGTGGTTAGCTCAGGTTCAATTATTTTTTGGGGTGGGAGTGGTAACTGTGATCCATTAGATCACTTCTGGAAACACAGTGAAAAAAACTTGCAAAGAAGAAAGTGAAATTCATAAGGTAGCCACTGTTACAGTGCCCAGCTGCTCAATGTGGTTATCTGCTCAGCCCAGCACATGGCTTCAGTCAGTCAGGAGTTTCTTAGCAGCGACATCAACAACAGAGAGCTGCAGCAGGAGGGAACAGACTGATCATTTGCCCTGGGTTTTCTGCTACTTTTGTGTTCTCTTTCTCACCTCAGCAACAGTTCTTGGATTTGAGTGTCCATCTGCTGTGACACGAAGTAGCCAAGCAGGGAAATTCCATCCCCAGCTACTCCTTCCAACCACTCTGCACCGCCCACAGTCACCCCGGCCATGTACAACAGGATTCAGATAACCACACTGAGCACTGCCCCTGCAGAATCCTATTTCTCTGTCCCACTACTCCACCTGGACTCACCATGGTTGTGCTTCTGCAGCTGTGACAGGGCACCACACTTGCAGTGTTTGCAGTCCCCTCCTTATTTTTGCCAGCCCCGGTACAAGCTCCATCTCCAGAGCTGGATATCTGTGTGGTCCTATGGCAGATGATGGACCATGACAGCTCAGCCACCCACAGAGTTTGCTTCTAGGTCACTGTCTGCCCCATGGAGCTCAGGAGCCCTACCAGGTTGCCCCTGTGGTACCACTGTCACCATGGTACCCATTGCCCCTGCAGTACTACTGCCACCATGGTACCCATCGCCCCTGCAGTACTACTGCCACCATGGTACCCACCACCCCTGCAGTACTGCTGCCACCCTGGTACCACTTTGCCTTCAGGAATTACAGAATCACACAACACTCTGAGTTGAAAGGGACCTTAAAGGTCATCTTGTCCAAGCCCCTGGCAGTAAGCAAGGACATCCCCAGCAAAACCAGGTTGCTCAGAGCCCCATCAAGCCTGATGTGGATTGTCTCCAGGGATGGGGCCTCCACCTGCCTTTTCTCTCTTCTCTGCCAACTCTTGTACAAGGTTTCCTTCACAATGAGCATTTGCTCCATCACAATCCTTCACACAATAAAGACTCTTGGGTCACGCCTACACTGGTGAAGAGAAGACACCAAGTCAGATCACATTTCCAGGAAAGGAGAGTGGTCCTGCCTTCTGGGAACAGTCCCTGGCAGGATTACAGAATGGTAGGGGCTGGAAGGTGCCTCTGAAGATCATCTAGTCCACCTCCCTGCTAGAGCAAGATCACTCAGACTAAATCACCTCCAGATGAGATCTGAATGCCTTCAGAGATGGACACCCAACAACTCCTCTAGGCAGAAGATGGGCTCTGGACTGGATCCAAGAATTTGGGGGGAGGGGAATGCTAGTGGGCACAGGCCAGAACTGTGTCAGGAACTGAACTAAGAGCCTGGTTATTAGCCTGGGCTTAGATCGTGGCGTTAACTGGATTAGTAGTGTAGCTGTAACCTAAAAGACCTATGGAATCCACCCCATGCAGCAAGGGCAGCTAAGTTTTTGTACCTATTTTGCCACATACTGTCTTGACCAGAAATTTAATACTGATCATCTTCCAGGTGATTTTACAGGCTGTAAAACATCTCATGTAGATGGGGCTAAGAGGAACCCATGAGGAAAGCAACATAGTTCAATAGGTCATACAGGCACCACACTGGGCTGCCGTCTACAGCCAAGACATGGATGAACAGAAGAAAGCAGATAGCTTGACAATGATTCTGCTCTGCTAGTCTCTGTTAGTGGAAGATAGACATAGCTGTGCTGTGCTGCTTCACCTCTGCTGAATGTCAGATCTTTGGTTTAGAGCACAATTTCCAAGATGCAAAAGAAAAGAGAAATCAGAAAAGTCCCTCCCCACTTTTCTTGTAGGCTCCCTTCAGGTACTGGAAGGCTGCTCTAAGGTCTCCCAGGAGCCTGCTCTTCTCCAGACTGGAATCAAACATCATATGCATGGATTCTCACCTATACATGCTGCCAGTGTCTTACTCCTTCTCGACAACCCGTCCCAGCTTGCAACCTGCACCCAGATGGAGTCAGCTCCTTCTCCTGCAGATGCTTATGCATGCTGGTCTCCAGCTATGTTTTAATTACCTCCACTTGGTCACTTGCTTTTGGTTTTCCTAAGTGACAAATGGTTTCATGCTCTGTATAACAGCCAATCTACCACTTCTCTGAGGAATTTTTATCTTCATTGCTTCCTGAGACTCAATTTTCTAACACCTATCTATCAGATGCTCAAATCTCACTCCCTCCAGTGGAATACAGGAACTTCACCTGCATGCACAGGGAAATTCACTCAAGGAGGGGCACTTTAAACATGTACATCCCCTGTAAATGCATTTCAGAGAATAACAGAACCATACAATTTGTTTGCATTGGAAAAGACCTCTAAGATCATCGAGTCCAACTGTCCACACTAAACATGGGCATGGTGATGTTGGGTTTATGGTTGGACCCGATGATCTTTTCCAACCTTAGTGATTCTGTGGTTCTGTTATTCTGTTCTATGATTCTCTGCACTGATATGTTCCACCAGGCAACAGTGATAGCTATGGAGCAACAGATTTCACTTTGAAACAAGCTACAGGATAATTATTAGCCCCAAGAACAATGACAGCCTGTTCCACATAGATCCAAAGCTGCCTAGACTTCGAGACTAAGGAGAGCTGGAGTGAAAAACTCAAGCGCAACAGACACAAAGCATAAAAACAATAGAAGAAAAAGACATAAAATGGATGCCAGGAACTACATTGCAGTGCTCATTGCTGTTCTGTCTGCTGGCTGACTCAGTGTAAAACATTCCACTGCCCTAACATCAGCTACATTACCCTTTTTGACATCACACAAAGTTATCTCTCCCCATCACTGTCACTGAATTCTAACTTCTGTGACCACAACAGCACTTAGCAAGCTACTGCTGCCTCTTAGAATGAGTCCTAAGAAAATCACCATTGAGAAAATATAGAACAGAGAAGTCAAGGAGGATAACTTTGGCCATTTCTTGCTGCTACTAATTATCTTAACCTTCTTATCATAATTACTTATTGGCCTACTTACCCAGTTATCTGAACTGCACAGCCTTGACTTCCGCTGCGCTCAGGATTCGGTGCTAGAAAGCTTAATCTTTGCCACTGGTACTAAATATAGCCTAAAAATGCAACAAAGAGCCAGCAGCAAATCAAACAATGCCTTTGGCAGCAGCTTCCTTGGCAGTGGTTGTTACCACCATGTGTGTCCAGGGGTTCATGGCCAGCTGAGACATAGGAGAAGAAGCTTGTAGGTGCACAGGCCTTTCTTGAAATAGGGGAATAATAGCACACAAAGCTGGATACAAGCTGGAGAAACTCCTCTAGTTTGGTTAGGTGTGCTAATCATCTGAGAGCAACAAGAGGAAATGGCTGCAAGTTGTGCCAAGGGAGGTTTAGGTTGGATATTAGGAGGAATTTCTTCACTGAAAGAGTTCTCAGGTATTGGATCAGATGCACTTGCCCAGGGCAGTGATGGTATTCCACCATCCCTGGAGGTATTTAAGGGTTGTAAGGGATATGGTTTAGTCAAGGACTTGTGGTGTTAGGTTAAGGACTGGAATCTGTGATCTGAAAGGTCTTTCCCTATCGAGGCAATTCTGTGACTGTAACTGAAGCCTCCAGGATAGTGCTAGTGAGATGAGGTGCTGAGATGTTTGTGTGCTGCAGGGCAACAGGAGCCACAGGCCTCTTATTGCCTGCCAAACTTGAAGGAAGATCTTTTCCTCCGTTTGCATCAACACTTGATAGTTCATCTTCATGGAATCAGAGTGTCAGAGAATGGCTTAGATTAGAAGGGACCTCAGAGATCATCTACTCAACCTCCCTGCCATGAGCAGGGACACATCTCAACTAGATCAGGTTGCACAAGGCCTCATCCAACCTGGATTTGAACACCTCCAGGGAGGAGGCATCCACAACCTCCCTGGACAGCCCATTCCAGAGTCTCACCACCCTCATGCTGAAGAACTTCTTCCTAAGATCCCTTCTTTTCTCATCCTACTCCCCCTCAGATTCAAACCACCCCCTCCCTCATCCTGTATGTAGAAACCCTTATGAAAAGTCCCTGTCCAGCCTTCCTGTGGGATGCCTGAAGTGTAGGAAGGCAGCCAGCACCTGGAGTACTGTGTATGGTTCTGGTGCCCCCAACACAAGAAGGACATGGAACTGTTGGAGCAAGCCCAGAGGAGGCTCAGAGAGCTGCAGCCTCCAACCTTAATGATTCTGTGGCTCTGTGATTCTAAGTTAAGTGACACAGATAGAGTTTATCAACTTTAAATTATTTTCTGAGCAGGTTCCACACTACCAGGGGAGCAGAATTGTTAGGGGTATAGTTTGGGATTGAAACCATAACTCTGAAAAATGCAATCATGGAAGTGTCTCAATTGGAAAAGACTTCTAAGATCATCAAGTCCAGCCAGTGACCTATCACCACTGTGGCCATTAAACCATGTCCTGCAGTGAATCACTGCAGAGGAGCATTGTTAGAGGATAAAAACCTTTCTTACAGTGCAGAACATCCAACTGAATGTTGAAAGCACTGAGCTCAGATATAACTGACTCAGCATTTATCTGTTGTGAGAGGAATGGACAGGCTTGGTCTTAACTCTTTAAAGAAGGAGTCAAAAAGAATTACAAGTTTTACATTGCAAATGTTACCAGAAGCACACTCTCATACACAACTTTTCACAAGTTAATGACCTTTTAGAATCACAGCATTGTTTCAGTTGGAAAAGTCCTCTAAGATTATCCAGTCCAACCCTCAACTCAACACCACCATTGCCATTAAACCATGTCCCAAAGTGCCATGGCCACACAATTCTTCAACACCTCCAAGGATGGCGACTCCACCGCTTCTCTGGGCAGCCTGTTCTGATCCCTGACCACTCTTCCAGCAAAGAAATGTTTCTTAATCACCAACCTAAGCCTCCCTTGGCACAATTTCAGGCCATTTCCTCTCGTTCTACCACCTGACACTTGGGAGAAGAGACCAACCCTCACCTCACTCCAACCTCCTTTCAGGGATTTCTAGAGAGCAATGAAGCCTCCCTCAGCCTCCTCTTCTCCAGACTACACCACCCCAGTTTCCTCTCAGAACCAGGCTATGCATACAGCATTTAAAGCAGTAAAACTCTGCTGCATTCTTTAATTTACATACATTTGAAAATCACTCCCAAAGTGTTTTCTTGTTTAGATGCCACTTTTCTGTTGAAATAAACATTGTACTTATAGATAGCTCATCACACCAGCAGGTTTTTTTCAGTGTTGTAAAGCTAAGTTTTGCTTCCCTCTTTCTCTAGCAGGGCAGGAGGTGCTCTCGGTGTGTTTACACTGAGTGTTCTGGGTGTGTTTAGGAATCCTGGCACCAGTGATGCTTTCCACATCAGCCAAAACCACACCTCCTCATAAGGTTAGAAAGTGCACACCCACATGCCTATATCTTTGCAAATCAAGCGCTGTGACACCTGAGATTGGCAGTGCTTTTAATCAGGGGCAGTAAGAGAGGTTTCTAAGCCTCTAATAATAATGCTCCCTTCACACTGTAATGTAATCTCTTAATCTCTTTAAGAAGCTACTGAATTCTTCCATCATAAGCACCTGTTTGCAGTCACATATGAAACAAATTAACAAGGCATCTTCTCAAGAGGGTGAACTTTTCTGGCATATTAAGTGAAAGCAATGAAAATGTTTGGACTCCATGACCTTAAAGGTCTTTTCCAACCAAAATAATTATATAAAAGATGCACAGAAGTGGTGCTGGGGGACATGGTTTAGCACCAGACTTGATAGACTTTGAGAATGGTTGGACTTGATGACATTAAAGGTCTTTTCCAACCAAAATGATTCTATCAAGGACACACAGATGTGGTGCTGGGGGATGTGGTTTAGTGCTAGACTTTGTAGTGTTAGATAATGGTTGGACTTGATGACCTCAAAGGTCTTTTCTAACCAAAATGATCCTGTGGTTCTATGAAGAGGGGAGGTGGTGAAGTTCAGCCCAAAGCACATCTATCTCACACTGGCTTTATCAAGCAAGCTAGACTTCAGCTTGACTAAAACTCCTGTGGAACTGCAGGGAGTCATGAAACATGAGCCACATCACACACAGCACCACCATTCTTTGTGTTCCTGTTATTTAGGTGTCTGATTCATTTATTTACAGGTTCAGCACTGTCAGGAACAAGAGTTCTGAGCACTGGAAGGAAGCATGAATTGTTAGCAGGGTGATACACAGCCACATGCCTGGCACTTGTTTACAGGGAGCACTTTCTCTTTACAGGGTTGAAGCAGTACAGCATGGCAGTGTTTCAAGATGTATCTGTACTGGTGGAAGTGGAGGCCAAAGGTGTGCACTACAGCTCACATTTCCCTTCCTCTTTTTAAAGGCATTTCTGTAGAAGATTCTTTGTGCACCTACTGCTTGAGAGAACACATGATGGTAATGCTATTTTCCTGCAAAATCTGTTGATGGAGTTGTGTAAGACAGAAAAAGGCTCAATCTCATCTGTCAGTGGAATATAACACCCTGAGGGTTTTAATCTCCTTGTGGTTTTTAAAGGCACTGGAGTGATTCTATGATAAATAACACAGAAGTTTAGGGACTAAAAGCTTTGTGAGTCCTTCTGAGTGCAGTCCAAAGGAGAGCTATGAGGATGATGAAGAAACTTGAACATCTGTACAGGGTTAACCCTCCAAAGGGAGTAACCTTGAACCTGACCCTAGGTGGTCTTGACCCCTCCCCAGGGGTGGGTCTGAGCACCACCAGGTGATGGTTAGCCCACTCCCCTTCCTGTCTAAAGGCCCATAAAAGCAGGGGGGACTTCCTGTTCTCTCTCTCTGCACTCCCTGCCTCCCTGCTTACCAGCACCACCATCCTGTTGCTGGTTCTCTTTGTTTCACCACGTGGCCATCACCCACAAGGAGGACAAACCCATTACCATCAACATCTGGTTATATTTACACATTTTGTTTTCCCTTCCCAATGTATACATTTCCCTTCCAAATGTATACATTTCCCTTCCAGATGTATACCTTTGTAACTTCTCTACCTCAGATACCTTTTTAATTTATTGTTAATTTTTTTTTCTTTTTAACTTTCAAATCAGAGTAAGGTTATTTATTTGGGTGTGCTTACCTTTCCTCTCTCTATATCTAATTCCTTTCCTTTGGGAAAGAAGGGGGAAGAGGGAAGGGCATTCTATAAATTGATATTTTCTTCTATCAAATATATTTGAGTCTCTGGGAATTTAAATTAGAACTGAGACGACATCTCTCCTATGAAGAAAGACTGAGAGATCTGGGGCTGTTTAGTCTGGAGAAGAGAAGGCTGAGAGGGGATCTCATCTATGCCTATAAATATCTGAAGGGTGGGTGTCATGATGAAAGTGCCAGGCTCTTTGCAGTGGTGCCCAGTGATAGGACAAGGAATAAGGATCATAAGCTGCAACACAGGAGGTTCCACCTCAGCATGAGGAGACACTTCTTTATTGTGAGGTTGCTGAACCCCTGGAGCAGGCTGCCCAGAGAGGTTGTGGAGACTCCTCCTTCAGAGACTTTCCAAACCCACCTGGATGAGTTCCTGCTCTGGCAGAGGGGTTGGGCCAGATCTCCAGAGCTCCCTTCCAACCCCTAACATTCTGTGATTCCATGATGTTTGAGATAGAGACAAGATCTTTCATACAGCACATTAAAACAAATTAACCTGAGAGAAGGGACTTTCTGTTGCAGTTATCAATCAAAGAGCTGGAACCATGTTGTGCCTTGGCCAAGGAACAAACAGCATTACCAGTCCTAGCAGGGCTGAACACACAAAGAAATGGATGGCAAGTCTGGCTTTTTGAAAGTTGTGAGCTTCACTGAAACAGATGTGTTTTTAATGCTAGCTACAGGAGTATTATTTTTGTTCTTTTTAATGAAAATCGTGTCAGAGACATCACTCTGCTCAAATGCAAGAGAGCATCCCAATCTTATGCTCATTAAGGGAGTTTAATTGTTGTGCACACGAACACAAGATACTTCTGGCTTTTACAAAGCCTGCTTTTAGCAGAAGAGATAATAACTGGATCTATTGTCTGAAGTTTCTGTTTGATCTGCAAATACTTAGAGATGCATGAGTAAATGCTAGATTTCTCTCCCACTAAAGTGTTATTGAAATACATAGAGATATGCACATGTACCTACTCAAAACAACCAAATGCAAAGTAAACATGCCACTCCCCCCCAGAAAAACCCAACAAAACAACAGGGCCCACAGCCTGAAAGAAAATAGCCAAAGGAGCCTAGCAGAAAGCAAAACTAGAAATGTCAAATGTTTCAGCTGCATCCATTGTGAATTAGCAATTTACAAGCACAGAAAAACAAGGGAAAAGAGAGCGCCTGTGTCAAATCTGCTGTGACTCACAGCAGCTCCATTCTACCTTCTGCTGTTTATGAAGCCTGTTAGCTGCAGCTCATGGCATGTTAATGCTGTGAGAAAGTTGCTCCTTGCATCTCTGATCTGCAGAAATTGAGCAAGAGCAGCCCTGTGACTGTCACAGCCACAGGCCACTGATGAAGCTGTGGATAAGGGCCCACTCTTGCAGGGGATTTAGCTTCCAGCTCCCAGTGAGGGTGGCAGTTTTACGAGGTGCCATGTAGGGGATCAGCTGACCCAAAAGGAGAAGAGTTTGCAGCCCGGATACAGCTTTACAAAGCCAGAAAACAATATGGACCTCACACAGCACTGTGTGCTCAGAGGGTGGGGATGCAGCAGGGTAACAGCAAGTACTTGCAGTGACAGGATGAGAGGGAATGGATTGAAGCTGGGAAAGGAAAGATTGAGACTGCGTATTAGGAAGAAATTCTTTACAGTGAGGGTGGGGAGACACTGGAACAGACTGCCCAGGCAGGTTGTGGATGCCTCCTCCCTGGAGGTGTTCAAGGCCAGGCTGGACTAGTGGAAGGTGTCCCTCCATGGCAGGGAGCTAGAACTGGATGATCTTTAAGGTCCCTTCCAACCCAAACCATTCTACATTTCTATGGTTCTATGCTAGTAGCCTCATGACTCCAGGGAGCAACAGCTACTACACCAGCAGGCCAACCAACTGCTCTGCTTCTTTGCTGTCTGCTTTCAGACCTGAAGGCTCTGCTCCTTCAGGAGAGATGGTGGCCCTCTCCATGGGCTGTTTTGTCTGCAGGGGCTACAGCTCTGGTCTCCTGGTGGTGCAAACACAGCACAGTGTCATGGTAAGTGGCAATGCCCAAGTGTGGCCAGCAGGTCAAGGGAGGTTCTCTATATGCACACATAGAGACTGGAGGGAGCTGGTTTAATATCAGCACAGTGCTTCAGGTCCTGGAATGCAAAAGTTCCTGTACAATAAGAATGTGGAGCTGTGCTCTTGAAGCCTAGAAGGCCAATGGCATCTTGGGTTGCACCAAGAAGAGTGTAGCAAGCAGGTCAAAGGATGTTCTCCTTCCTGATCTACTCTGCCCTGGTGAGGCTTCACCTGGAGTACTGTATCCAGTTCTGGGCTTCCCAGTTCAAGGACAGGGAATGAGACAGGTTACAGTAAAGAGTTACAGAGATGATTAGGTGACTCAGCATCTGTCTTATGAAGAAAGGCTGAGGAACTTCGAGATTTTTAGCCTGGAGAAGAAAAGACTGAGATGGAGGAGCTTATCAATGCTTATAAACATTAAAGGGTCAGGAGGCTGGGGCCAGGCTTTGTTCAGTGGTGCTCAGTGACAGGACAAGAGGTAATAGGCACAGACTTGAACATAAGAATTTACCTCTAAGCATGAGGGTAAATTTCTTTAGTTTGAGAATGGTGGAGCACTGGAATAGGCTGCCCAGAGAGGTGGTGGAGTCTCCATCTCTGGACTCACTCTAAACCCACCTGGATGCCACTCTGCGCAACCCGCTCAGGTGAACCTGCTGTGGTAAGGGAGCTGGACTCCAGAGGTCCCTTCCAATCTCTGCCATCCTGAGATTCTGTGGAAACTGCCTTTGTTAGAGCTCTTGGCAACCAGCAACAACTATGCGAGGAACTGAAGTAATTTAAACCTAGTAAGTGTTAAAAAAGCAGGCCTAAAAATAATAACAAAGTCTTCAGGCTTTCCTGCCTGTGCCTCTTTGTCTCTGGATCAGGACAGTGCTGAACTTTGCCAGGGTCTATGCAGAACCAGGCCTGGCTCCACAGCTCCTCCACTCTGCCCTGCTCCCTGCCCTCCACAGCAGCCAACAGCTCTGGGATTGGCAGTGCTGTGAGGGCTTCTAGTTGCATTTAAACTTGTAGGTTGCTTAACTTGCTCATGGAAACAAGAGGCAGACTGCCTCTTCCTGATCTTCACAGGTAGCCTGCTAGATCCCACCATGAATAGAGTGATGGAACTGTCAGGAGAAGCAATGAGGTACACTGGAGTGCTGAGTTTCCCTACACAGCAACACTACCTGCTTCTTGTCTACCTCGTCTATCGATATCAAGTGACTCAGAGAGGTCTGATACAGCTGCTGGCTGGCCAGAACTCAATCCGGACAGCCCTGAGTTAAAGCTTGAAGGCTGAGGAAGCACCAAAGGTCTTAGCAGAGATTAACTCAATCCCTTGACCCAAGTAGAACATCTACTATTACCTACTTGGTCTCACAGGCTAGCAGGCTAATAGGTAGAGTGATTTCCTGTAGATGTTTAAGGCTGAGGCCACTATCAAGGTTCATGTTGCATAACCTGTTTCTGGGATGCTGAATGCCATGGTTCCCTTCAAACACAGCCTCCTGGGATCAGTTTCTGTCTTGTCACGAGGGGAGGAGGCTGCTGCAGTGCATCATGTGGGCTTCCAGAGAACAACAAGAAAAGATTTTATCTGCTGTTTACTCTGCTGCTATTTACTCACCTAGGAATACCATAGAAATTAGTCATTTCAAAGGTAAATTCAAGGAGTGGGGTTCACCTACTCAGTGCAGGAGTCACTGATCCTGCTTCTTCTTCAAGCCTCTGAGGGCCTGGGACACTAGCTCTTGAAGGAACATGTGCTGCCTGCTCCCAGGGATGGATGGCTTGGCCAGAGAGAACCTGAGTCAAACCTGAAGTCACCCAGGACAGACAGGTGCACAGGTAGATCACAGAATGACAGAACGGTAGGGGTTGGAAGGCACATCTGGAGATCACCTAGTCCAACCCCTGCTACTAAAGCAGGATCACCAAGAGTAAATCACACAGGGACACAGCCAGACAGGTTTTGAATGCCTCCAGAGAAGGATACTCCAGCAGCCTCTCCGTACAGCTTTCTCCAGTGCTCCAACACCCTTAAAGTGAAGAATTTTTCCCTTATGCTTTGATGGAACCTCCTGTGTTCCATTTTGTGTCCATTGCTCCTTGTCCTGTCACAGGACACCACAGGGAAGAGCCTGGCTCCATCCTCCTGACACTGGTCCTTTAGCTATCAATCAGTATTGATGATATCCCCCCTCAGTCTGCTCTTCTCCAGGCTAAGCAGCCCCTCAATGCTGAAGCTGCCTAACGATTCTTACACGCAGTCAAGAATTTGTGTAGCCAGAGCTGCACAAAGCTATTATTTTACAAGGACAGACAGCAGATGCAACCAAACACATAATCAAAACCTGAATGGTATATTGTTTGGTGTACTTTCTAGCAATTTCAGACATGGCAGGGGCTCGTCAGGGCAACTGCTGGAGAATACAGGGAACTGCTTCAAAGTCCAGCACAGAGACACAAAAATGATGGAGTGGAACATTTTCCTTACAAGGAAAGGCTGAGGGAGCTGGGGCTCTGCTGCTTGGAGAGGAGGAGACTGAGAGGTGACCTCACCAATGTTTCTAAAGATGTAAAGGTGAGCACCAAGACGATGGAGCCAGGCTCTGCTGGGTGATGCCCAATGACAGGGTGAGAGGCAGTGGGTGGAAGCTGAGGCATAGGAAGTTTCATGGAAACACGAGGAAAAATGTTTTCCCTGTGAGAGTGACAGAACACTGGAACAGGCTGTCCAGGGGGCTTATGGAGTCTCCCTCTCCAGAGACATTCAGCACCTTCCTGGATGCATTCCTGTGTGATCTGATATAGGTGACCCTGCTCTGGCAGGGAGGTTGGACTGGATGAGCTTTTGAGGTCTCTTCCAGCCCCTGACATTCTGTGATGCTGTAATACCAGCTGAAAAAAAAGGAAATCTACAAGGAGTCACCATCCAAGTGTTTTCCATGAATTATGTGAGTACTTACAAAGGGACAGCTACCTAACTGAGAAAGCATCCATAAATATTTACTTTCTGATAAGTAAGATGAGCTGCTTGCCAAAAGAAATCCCCCAACAAAAGGGAGATGAAAGGTTTCAGGCACCTGCATAGCCTGTGCTCTGCACATTCTGCTGCTCACCCTTGGGAGTGCAGCTTTGCTGTGCTGAATGCTCTGTGGCTTACAAGATAATTGTTCAGCCAAGGGAAACTTCTTATTCATCACTTTGATGGGGATAAATCTGATATTAAAAAAACCTTATCCTACATGTTTTCAAGCTAGCAGTTCAGGAAGGATGCAGGTCACATGCAGACAATATGCAGGTCATATTCCTCAACTAAAGCTAAAGTTTCTTTTACTGAAGGAAATCAATGAGGAAAACAATTAGACAGTTTCACAGTATCACACAGTATCATCAGGGTTGGAAGAGACCTCACAGATTATCAAGTCCAACCCTTTACCACAGAGCTCAAGGCTAGACCATGGCACCAAGTGCTTTCAAGACCCAGCTTGAAAGGGTGCTGGGACACCTCATTTAAACTATTTTCCTACCCTGGAAGGTTGAGCTAGGTGATCCTTGAGGTCTCTTTCAACCTGGTAGTCTATGAATATCTTCTTCAGGACTAGAAGAAATGGTTTCAAGCTACACCAGGGGAGGTTCAGGCTGGATGCTAAGAAACACTACTTCACAGAGAGGGTTCTCAACCATTGGAAAGGTCTGCCCAGGGCAGTGCTGGAGTCACAGCCCCTGGAGGTGTTTAAGCAGTATGTGAACCTGGCACTTAGGGACCTGGCTTAGGATTGACCCTAAACTGGGTCGAGGGTTGGACTGGATGATCTTTGAGAACTCTTCCAACTGGATGTTTTCTGTGACTCTGTGAAACTATGAATTACTTCCAGGCTTGCTCCTAATAGCAGAACGTTCTTTTCTTTTTTTCAATCTACCAGCATTGGCCTCTTTTTGTCTCCACTCTCACTTCAGCCAAACATTCCATGTTGGGAGATAACTTCATTTCTTTATTAAGAAATAACTGCTGCAAGCACACTAAAGCTTTTTTAGGTCAGCAGTCACAACACTGATCTATAAGGTCACAACTATTTTTCAGAGCAAAACAAATCTTCTCACAACTGGCTTCATTTTGGGCACCACCTTTCCCTCAGTTATATATAGACATCAAACCAGCTGTTAATTCCTAGGCTCATTCAAATGTCTTCTTAATTAGGTTTGGGCTTACAGCATTAGTTTCCAAGGTTGAACTTGAACAGGCAAATTGAGGCACAGATTGATTGAAAGGGACCTTTCAAGAACATCTAGTTCAACCTCCCTGCATTAAGCAGGGACATCCCCAACTAGATCAGGTTGGTCAGAGTCCCATCAAGCCTAACCTCTCTGGGCAAGATGTTCCAGTGTTCCACCACAATCAATTGAGGGTACTGGTATATGAGAAGCTCAACATGAGCCACCAGTGTGCACTTGCAACCCAGAGAGCCAACCAGATCCTGGGCTGTGTCAAGAGAAGTGTGGCCAGCAGGGCGAGGGAGGGGATTCTGCTCCTCTGCTCCACCCTGGTGAGACCACACCAGGAGTAATGATCCAGTTGTGGGACCTCTGTTAAAAGGATATGGGTGTGCATGAACATGCCCAGAGAAAGGCCACAAGGATGATCAGAGGGATGGAGCTGCTCTGCTTCAGAATCAGACTGAGAGAGTTGGAGCTGTTCAGTCTGGAGAGGAAAAAGCTCTGAGGAGACCTTATTGTGGCCTTCCAGTATCTGAAGGGGGCTACAAGAAAGCTGGGGAGGGATTTTTTAGGGTATCAGGCAGTAATAGGACTGTGGGGAATGGAGCAAAACTAGAACTGGGGAGATTCAGACTGGATGTCAGGAAGAAGTTCTTCACCATGCAGGTGCTGAGACACTGGAACAGGCTGTCCAGGGAGGTGGTGGATGCCTCATCCCTGGAAGTTCTTAAGGTCAGGCTGGATGTGGCTCTGAGCAACCTGAGCAGCTGGTGAGGTGTCTCTGCCCAAGGCAGAGGTTGAAATTGGATGATCCTTGAGGTCCCTTCCAGCTCTGACAACTCCATGCTTCTATAAAAAGATTGCAGGTATGGTTTACAGGAGTAATAGGAATTGTGTTGGTAATTAACAAGACAATAATTTTGTCATCACTCCTAACTCGAGCCACAAAAGGCAAGGTGAGTAACCTAATCCAGTGAAGCTGAAATTAGGTAGGAGAGCAAACAAGTCATATAAACACATTAGTTAATTGCTTAACTGCTTAGTCAAAGCTCAACCTGCCAGTCATATGGAAGATAGGCAATTTGGGTTTGGCTTTTTTTTGTTGGCTTTGTATTGTTTATTTACCAAAGGAGCACATTTTGACCACAGGCTCTCTCTTAAAACAAAACAAAACTAACAAACCAACAAAAATATCAAAAGGAGCTCAGCTGGAGTTCCAAAGATCACATAATTTCTAAAAGCAGCCATCTAAATTTGAGTACAGCAGCAGAGATGGGAAGAAGATTTGCTCTTAGCCATACTAGGTTAAAATGAGAGCTCACTAAGTTCCAAATCCCACCCAGAGATCTGAAACCACAACCTTGTCCAGAAATGTTGGTTAGTTGAGCAGCTCCACAATGAAGTTTTAGGTCAAGCAGAAAAATCAAAGTTTTGTAAATTAAAAATGCTGTGTCCTTGCACCTGTGAAAATGAAATGGTCTAGATGAAATTGCTCATTCATTAGGGAAAAAAAAAAAAAAAAACAAACAAACAGAAAAAAGGTACTTCAAGCATTAGCAGAGTCTCCAAAAGCTGCTTTATGTGATTTTTAGAATTGAGTTGGGCCTTGCAAGCTGTTTTGATATTCAGCCACACTTTAACTCATTGATATTCAGCAACAGAAGTTCACAGGCAAGGAAACTGCTGTGTCTTTGTCTATAAAATTTGGCTCATTTTAATCTGAGATTCTGTTTCATTCCTGCTTTCATTTGCAACTCCCCAAAAGCTTGGCAAGGTAAGAACTTCAAAGCTAAACTTCATGAGCCTGATGCACACTGGCACCAGCCCAGCAGCACTACCACCAACTCAGCAGCACAGGCCCACTGCCCATCGTGGTGAATCAGGATCTCCCTGCACTTGGGCTGAGCATGGGAAATAAAAGGGTAGAAGGTCACAGAATCACAGAATGTGAGGGGTTGGAAACTACCTCAAAACATCACCAAATCCAACCCCACTGCCAGAGCAGGATCACCTAGAGTAGGATGACCTGAGCTCCTTCACAGAATCATGGAACTGTTTCAGTTGGAAGAGACTTTTAAGATCACATCCAACTGTCAACCTAACACCACCATGGACATCCAACCATCCCCCAAAGTGCCATGTTCACACACTGCTTCTACACCCCCAGGGACAGTTTAAGAAGGGCAGGGATCTGCTGAAGGAGGTCCAGCGGAGGGTTACGAGGATGGATTAGGGGATGGAGCACTGCCTTATGAGGAGAGGCTGAGGGACCTGGGGCTGTTTAGTCTGCAGAAGAGAAGACAGAGAGGAGATTTAATCAATGTTTATAACTATCTGAGGGTTGGGGGTCAGGAGTGGGGGGACAGGCTCTGCTTACTTGCTCCCTGTAATAGGACAAGGAGCAATGGATGGAAGCTGCAGCACAAGAGGTTCCACCTCAACACAAAGGGGAACTTCTTGACTGTTATGTTCATGTAGAACTGGAACAGGTTCTACAGGTTGTAGAGTCTCCTTCTCTGGAGATTTTTAAGGCCTGTCTGGATGAATTCCTCTGTGACCTGAGCTAGATTGTATGGTCCTGCTCTGGCAGGGGGGTTGGACTTGATCTCTTTGGGTCCCTTCCAACCCCTAGCATCTCATGATCCTGTGATCCTGTGACAGTGAATCCACCACTTCCCTGGGCAGACGATTCCAATGTCTGACCACTCTTGAGAAAAAAAATGTTTCCTAATATCCAACCTAAACTCCTGGCACAATTTCAGGCCATTTCCTCTCATTCTATCATCTTCCAGCTCCAGCCTTTCCCCCAGCTACCCTCCCCTCCTACAACAATCATCTCTGTCACTCTCCACAGCCTAACTGCTACAGAGCTGAAGGTTCTAACACTTTCAACCATGCCTCCTGGGAAGGACACAACCATTTTATTTCTACAAGTTCCAACAAAAACTGCAAGAAATGAAACATGCATTAAAAGCACAGTGGTTTAAAAACACACTCAGAGTGAAGTAAATGCCAAAGTCAAGAGCACAAAGAAAAGATCAGCTCCCAGTGGGGTTGCAGCTTTGCTGTGCTGAATGCTCTATGGTATAAAAGATGATTGTTCAGACAAGGAAACTTCTTATTCACCACTTTGATGAGTATAAATCTAATAGAAAAAAATATTTTTTCTGCATGCATCATGCTGCTACAATTGCATACTCACATTTTCTCCAGGGAAGCCTGATCCTACTTAGTCATTAAGACAAAGGTATGAGACAGAATAACAACCACTCGTGCAGCAGACCCCACCTGGAGTCCTGTGTACAGTTCTGGAGCCCCCAACACAGGAAGGACGTGGAACTGTTGGAGCCAGTCCAGAGCAGAACCATGAAGATGATAAAAGGGCTGCAGCAGCTCTGCTATGAGGACAGGCTACAAGAACTGGGGCTCTGCAGCCTGGAGAGGAGAAGGCTTAGAGAAGACCTTATAGTGGCCTTCTAGCATCTGAAGGGGGCCTACAGGAAAGCTGGTGAGAGACTATTGACAAGGTCTTGTAATGACAGGACAAGGAGTAATGGGTTTAAACTGGCAGAGGGGAGATGTTTGGAGGGCTCTTTACAGTGAGGGTGGTGAAACACTGAAACAGGGTGCCCAGGGAGGTTGTGGCTGCTCCCTCCCTTGAGGTGTTCAAGGCCAGATTGGATGAGGCCTTCAGTGACCTGTTCTAGAAGGAGGTGTCCCTGCCTATTCAGTCCCCCTCCTATGGCAGGGAGGTGGGACTGAATGATCTTTGAGGTCCCTTCCAATCTAAACCATTTTATGATTCTGATTCTCTAAGCTGCCAGAGGTTTGTTTCCTCAGTTTGCAGTCTGAGCACAATGAATGGGTTTACTTGAATTTAAAAAAGACTTTAAATACTATCACCCCCAACATAAACGTCCCTAGGCAACCTGTTCCAGTGTCTCATCACCCTAACTGGAGACAACGTCTTCCTGATCTCCAGTCTCAATCTCCCCTCCACCAGATTAAAGCCATTTCCCCTTATCCTATCTCTTACAAGAAGGTCTCTCCCCAGCTTTCTTATAGCCCATTCAGGTACTGGAAAGCTGCTCTAAAGTCTTCCCAGAGCCTTCTCTTCTGCAGGCTCAACATCCCCAACTCTCCCAGCCTCTCCCCACAGGAGAGGTGCTCCAGCTCTCTCATCATCTTCGTGGCCTCTTCTGGACTCACTCCAACAGTTTTATGTCCTTCTTGAGAATGCATCCATCGTACATCCAAACCAACTCCATTCTTGCAGACCCTGCATTGTGTAACAGAGTCTGTGTCCAAGACACACAAAATGTCTAATGGAGCCATTGCACAGTGACAGAAATGCCATAGTCTTGGCAACCCAAGAAACTGCTGAAATGAAGCATCCAACACATCACCCAATTCACACAACTAGGTCATGGGAGCAAAAAAGGATGGCATCACAAAGTTAATGCTCCCACTGATGCCAGTTCCCATTCAGCTTACAATGAAACCATTTTCTACCCGACTCAAAGGGCCATAAAATCAATACTGAAAATCATGCTCTCCTCACTTATACTCAATAAAAAAAGTCTGTTGGCCAACATCTCCAGACAGGATCACCTGAGTTAAGTGATGAGCAATGGTTAAAATAATGACAAGCAAAGACATTTGTCCTTTCCTCATTACTGGGATTGTTGAACCAGGAGAAATAACTTGCACCTGCTTGTGCTTCTGTTGGGGGCAAATGACAATGTTAGAGGCAGTTTCATAGAATCATTTTGGTTGGAAAGGACTTTGAAGAGCACCGAGTCAAACCATTCTCTAATTCTACCAAGGTTGGTGCTAACTTGTGTCCCTCAGCACCACAGCTCTGCCTCTTTGAAACACTTCCAGGAATGGGAACTTAACCACCTCCCTGGGGAGCCTGTTCCAGTGGCTCAGAACCCTTGAAATCAAGATGTTTCTTCCAATCTCTTACTTAAACATCCCCTGGTGCAACTTGAGACCATTTTCTCTCATTCTGCAACTTGTTACTAGAGAGACCAACCCCCACCTTGCTCCAGCCTCCTTTCTGGGATTTAGAGAGTCACATCTTCCCTCAGCCTGGTTTTCTCCAGACTAGACAACCTCTGTTCCCTCAACTGCTCACCAGACTTGTTCTCCAGAACCTTCACCAGCTTTCTTGCCCTTCTCAATGTCTTCCTTGGAGTAAGGGGCTTTGTAAAGCTTTCTCCACAAGAATCACTACCTCTACCAACTACTTCATAAAGCTGCTTCTGTTGCTACTCAGACAAGACACCACTAGCTTGCATCTGAACTTAAGACGCATCTCAGCCACCTGTGTAGCTGTTTTCCTCACCAACTTGCTCTGCTCATGAACATGTCCATCTTTGCCTTGCTCTCACCTCAAAACTCAGCTTTCCAGTAAGCTGAGAAAAGTTAAGCAACAGTGGACTAGCAAGACTTGGGTTTTCTTCCACTGTTGTTTGACTTTTAAAATGTATGTGAAGAAAATGGAGAAAAACATAGTAAGCATTTACCAATATTTTGCAATTAATGTACTTTGCATCACATAAACCAGTACCAAATATACATGCAATCAATCCTGATGAGATGTAAATCTGCTGCATTTTGGTTATTTTCTTCACTTTTAATCCTAATGTTAGCCCAGTACCCTCCTCTCCCTTAAGGACAACCACTTAGTGTTCCTCAAGATCAGGGGTGGATTTGTAAACGCAAGCACACACACCAAGTACTGTTTAACAACTTGCAAGGTATTTCCATCTTCCATTAGGATGAAAAGCCTGCTACTTGCTTCAGACATCACCTCCACTCAAACAACATGAAGATTGCTGAGCTATCACTGGTGACAGGGCAAACCTAAAACAAGTTTGGGACCAACTGCAAAGAAGAGATTCTCAGTGACTGAAGTCTAAGCCCAAGTATGCATGGCTCAGCTGAGTGCTGGTTCATCACAACCCCCGAGGTTACCAGCTCAAGAACTACGTGGAGAGGTATTTCTCTAAGGCACACTCACATACAAAATGTGAAACTGGCAAAGAGATATTCTAAGATCTCTTACAGGTCCAAATCTGCAGATATTTAATTGCCTTTCAATGTTCATATTCCTTGCACATATTCACAGGCAACAGACCAACCAGTAGTACACATCTGTCAAGTACCATGCCCCTTCTTTCCACCTCCTAACTGTGGAAACTGAGCATAGAGAAACTAAATAAAGGCTTTCTGCAGTTCTTGACCACAGCAGCAATGCAAAGGGTGGAAGAAAAGAGGCCAACTAAAATTATATTTTTTATTCATTCCATTTTAGCTGTGGATATTCCTATTATACAAATACAGTATAAATTCCAAAATCACAATATATTACAAAATAAAAAAAAGTACAAACTGCCATTACTTAATAAATATTTAATCTACCAAGTTAATCAGAAAGTAGAAGAGACAGAATTTAGATTGGAAACATTTACATGTTTGACCCAGCAAACCATACAAACCTCCACTTAAGTATTTTCCTTTTAACCCATACCATGGGATCCCATTCGTCATTTCTTGATAAGAAAACTAAGTGAATAAAATGTTGTGATCAGATAAGGATTTGCTGGTGCAACACCAGTGCCAAAAAGAAAAAAAGGAAGCAGGGCTTGTACAAAGGACACCAGAACCTCAGAAACAAGAACACAAACACCGAGGTGCAGCCAAGGCAATTATTGCCAAAGCAGCAGGCTATTATCTAGTCACAACATTCTATTGCAAGTTAATGTTCTGTTATTACAGATAAATAATATAAACGGAGCAGAAGGTGAGCCAAGCAGGCAACAAGAGGCCAGTTTACTCAAAACAGTAATTAAATACAGAAGAGTCAATTGCTCCCTGTACTGCTCATCTGTAGCTGCATTCCAACTGGCTCAAAGGACCTGCTCTGTGCTCCAGGCAGAGAAAGCAACTGTTCCGAAAAGCAGCCCGTTCACACTTTGCTGCACTTGACTAAAGCCATTGTTTCAGTTTTGCAAGAGAAACACCCGCCACGCTTTCATCATTCAGGGAGGGTCAGTCTGACATCAACTTCATTTGGTAAAAATATAAGGTTTATGGGTAAAAAACACAGCAAAAAATAGCTGTTACATCGTAAGCCTTGTTTACAAAACAAAACCAAAACAACTCTTTACAAACGTTTTTGGCTGTACAGCTGAAAGCCAGATAGTCATGTCAAGATGTAGAAGATGGAGGTAACAGTTTAAAAATATTGTGCAAAAAATACATTCTGATAGAAAATAGACAGAAGAGAGGGGAGGCAAACCTACAAGGAGAATCTGCTTGCAAATATTCCGAGGCTGCTTATACAACAGAAACATTACAAACACCTTTTCATTTTATCCCCCACGATCTATAGTCCTTCTCAGTCTGGGGTGCTGCTGCTTCGTTAAGGATTAAGGCATCACCATCACAGCCAGCACACCTTCTCTTCTGTCCGTCCCAGTCCCTGCAGCAAAGCTCCCAGCCTGCGGCCCAGACGTTCTCATGAGCAGGCATTCTGCTCAATGTACATCTTGGACAAGGACACTGCCATGGACTTGGCCAGCTCCTCATCCCGCCTGCGCTGTACCTGAGTCTGTCTGCACCACGCCTCGTACTCCGGGTTGGGGCACACGCGGTCCAGCACGGCATCGTAGTGCCCGTTGCTAAGCCAGCTCAGCCAGATACTGGGCCGTGTGGGATCCTCGGGTCCCAGGTAGTGAACCATGGTGGAGACGGTGGGGCTCTCGGGCCGGCCGCCCGTGGTGAGGTGGATGTTCACGTTCAGCATTTGCCCCATGGCCAGCAGCTCCGGGTAACCGGCCCAAGCACCGTCTTGGGCGGCCCCGATCAGGAATTCTCCTACGTCGCCCTCGATGATGGGGTTGAAGTGGTCCAGGTGATCGGCGATATAGTGCACGGTTTGCTCACGGAGTTCGCCGTGCAGCCGCTGGTCCCCATACACCGCCTTGCAGACGGCGCGGTACAGACAGTTCCCGTCGGGGATGATGTGGAAGCGGAAGCGACCTTTCTGCCGCAAGTACTTGTCCTGCTTTTCCACCTCGGCCAGGTACAGCGCCAGCTTCTCGCTGCGCTCCGGCCTGCCTCCCAGCCCTCTGCGCACATCAGGGTTGCCCCCGTCCTCCTCCTCCTCCTCGGGCGAGGGACCGGCGACGGGCTGCGCCTGGGAGCCGCTTCTCTCCGCCGAGCGACAACCGGGGACCAGCCCGGGCTGGGCGCCGGCGGCCGCCGCCTGCAGCGCCTGGCAGTGTTCGCTGAGGCGCAGGCTGCGGTTGCTGGGCTCCTCGGCGGGCGGCGGCAGCGCGGCGGCCTCGCCATTGCCCCCGGCCTGCCGCATGCTCTCTAGGATGCCCTCCAGCAAGGCGCGGCTGCGGGGCGAGGCCGGTACCAGTTCGCCGGGGGCCTCGGTTCGCTGCACGATCCGGATGGGTACAATCCGCTCCAGCGGCCGCCGGCGGCTGACGGTGACCTGGGCACAGGAGCTGTATTGCGGGCCGCTCGCCGACCGGCTGCCGGGGCCCGCTGCGGTGCCGGTGGGCATCACCTCTAGACAGGAGGAGAAGGCGGGCATGGCGGCGGCGTTGCTGCTGCTGCTTCCTTCCCCGGGAACGAAGCTGTCTTCGGCGGGACTCTCGGTGGTCGGGGTAGGGCCCGCGGCGCCAGCAGCGTTCGGTGCTTCTGCGGAAGGCGGTCCCGATGACAGGGAAACCTTGAAGACACCGGCAGTGCTCGGCGCGGTGGCAGCGGCAGTTGCTGCTGCGGCTGTCCCGCCTGCTGGGTAGTGGGTGATCACGGAACTGTAAAGCTGCATCCTCGGCTCCCCGCGGGCGGCGCTTTATAGGCGGCGCCGTCGGAGCCGGGGCGGGGTGCAGCGGGGGCCGCGCTGGGGCTGCCGGAGAGGATGAGCCGCCCGGGTAAAAATAAACAAGGGCATCACCCCCCTGCCCCGCCCCTGCGCTCCCCGCTGCCGGCTGCGCCCCGCGGCGGCAATTCCAACTGCGCCACCAGCACCGCGCGGCCCAGCCGCCGCGCTCCGGCCCCTTCTGGAAGCTGCGGGAGGCCGGGCCGGGGGCGGGGCCGGGCCGGGGCCGCGCCGTGTTTACCTCAGGGCCCAGGCACGCTGGAATGCGCGGGGCGGGCCGGGGCGCTGAGCGGGGCGCGGCACACAGCGGGGCGCGTCACAGGGCGCGTCACAGGGCGCCGCCGCCCATTGGCGGGACGGGCAGGGCAGGGGCGGGGCCTGAGACAGCCCGGGGCTGGCGTGCCCGTGCGGCCGTGCGCAGCTCTGGCGGATCGCGCCCGAGGGTCTCGCCGCCGTGCGCTCGGGCGGATCGCGCCTCAGAGTCTCGCCGCCGTGCGCTCTGGCGGATCGCGCCTCAGAGTCTCGCCGCCGTGTGCTCTGGGCGATCGCGCTTGAGCGGTGTCTGCTACCATGTTGTCTAGGGAAGCCGAGCCTGAGGTCCCCTGCCGCGGTCTTTGGAGGTCCGGGTCTGCGGTGCTGCTGCTACCGTGTTTTCTGGAGGAGCAGGCCTGAGGGAGCTTCTGTCCCCCGAAGAGGGCCGAGCGGTATGCGATGGCCCTGAGCTGGGCTCTCGCGTACGAGGCTTCCCTGGTCTGCCTCAGCCCCGCCGCGGCCCCCGGGCGCTGCTGGCGGGAGGCGATGCAGGGCCGATGGGAGAAGCAGGTCTGAGCGCCGTTCCCGAGAGAAACGCCCGCTCCACCGTGCCGCTGTTGGCACCTCGCTTCTGTCGCCTGGGCTGGGTACGAGTTAAGCCAAGTGATAACGGGAAGCGCTACGGAAATGTCAAAGAGTTGCAATGAGTCTTCTCGAGGGGACACACAGAAAACACAAGCGTCGCAAAAACAAAAGTCTTCTCATGAGACAAATTGTCCGCTAAGCAGTTTGCTTTTTGCAGACTTGACCATCAAATATCAATTACTGGAGGTGTTCTGCTGGCCGTTGACTGAGGCGCTGTTCTATCCATGTTACTGCTTTAAAGGAACGATGCTTCTGCCTACATACAATCATTGGAGTGGTTCGTAACTTGCAGCTGAGATAGGAATAATATTTACTCATCAGTTTTCTGACAGTCACTGGCCCAAGCTGCTATTTGTCCAGCTGCAGCCCTCCTTTGGAAAATGTAGTGCATGCATACATAAAAAAGTATGATGTAAATCAGCACATAATAATAGGTGGGACCAGATTTAAAATGCAGGGCTCATAAAGATCATTGATAATCAGTTTACTAATGTCTGTAGTGGCTTAAATTAAGCCCTGTCATTCAGCCTTGGCTGTGGTATAAATAAAGTCATACCTAACCCTTTGTCCATGAGCGATGACATGATCTGGACACACTGGATTTATGTTCTAACAGGCATGCTGGACCAAGAAGCACTGGGTTGTGCTGTGAGCAAATGTTAACACACATTTATTCCTACCAAAATGGGAAGGTTTTGATATGTAATTAAAAAACAAATGTTCTGGGCTCCACCACACAGCCTCAATTTTTATGTTTAGAAAAGCAAACTGGTGGACTTTCAAAGATGGAGCAACCAAACCAACCAACCTCACTCTATTCAGATACCATAGAATCATAGAATCAACCAGGTTGGAAGAGACCTCCAAGCTCATCCAGTCCAACCTAGCACCCAGCCCTATCCAATCAACTAGACCATGGCACTAAGTGCCCCAATCAGTCTTTTCTGGAACACCTCCACCACCCTCCTGGGCAGCCCATTCCAATGGCAAATCACTCTCCCTGTAAAGAACTTCCTCCTAACATCCAGCCTATACCCTCCCCCTGGCACATCTCGAGACACTGTCCCTTTGTTCTATTGCTGGTTGCCTGTCAGAAGAGACCCCACCTGGCTACAGCCTCCCTTCAGGTAGATAGGCTAAACAAATCTCTTGTTCCGTTTATGTTAATAAAAAAGCTGTAATTAAGAAGATCAGTTACAATAGCAGCATTGAAAATAATTGTTATTTTGGAGCCTTGGTTGTCTTTGGATCCATGTCCAGGGATCTAATTCCTATTTTCAGTCTCTGCAGCTGGTTTCAGGACTACCAAACCCAGATTTCCTTCTCTTTACACATTCTGATCCCCTCAGCTTGCATGTTGGAGGGAAAATGTTGAAAACATTGATACTAAAAAAACGCTTATGGGAACAGTTTTCACATTCACCTTTTTTATCCTGGATAAAATAGAGTAGCTAATCACATGCATTATTGGCAAGGCATTATTGTGTACAGTCAAGCTATACATCCACAATTATCATCTTCAAAGTTGTAATATAAGAAGTGTATCAGATATGAAATCAAAGCTCAAGTGTCCTGAGTTGCCTGCTGCAGCCAGAGAGCTGGTATCTTTAGAACAAATGGTAATGGGCATTAACCTGAAGTGCTTGTGGCAGCATGGTACTGGGGGATATTACAACTGCTCTGAAATTACAGAGTGACTATTGGATTTCAGAATGTTCAGAACTTTGCTTTAAATATAGCTTGTGAGATCAGTCAGAGTTTTTAGGACCAGAGGAAGTGGCCTCAAGTTGCACCAGGGGTGGTTTAGGTCAGAGATTAGAGTCCTGAAAGGGTTCTCAACCACTGAAAAAGGCTGCCCAGGGAGGTGGTTGAATCTCCATCCCTGGAGGCATTGAAAAGAGGCAGAGAGATGTGGTGCTGAGGCACATGGTTTAGCATCAGGCTTGGCAGGTAAAGAGAATGCTTGGGCTCCATGATCTTAAAGGGCTTTTCCAACCAAGATGATTCTATGATTTACTTAAGGCCTGCAGTGGTAGCACAAGGGGCAATGGTTTGAAATAAGAGTAGATTTTGGTTGGACGTTAGGAGGAAGTTCTTTACTGTAAGGGGAGTGGAACACTGGAATATGTTGCCCAGGGCCTCATCCTTGGAGATATTCAAGGTCAGGTTTGACAGGTCTCTGGGCAACCTGATCTAATGGAGGATGTCCCTGCTGACTGCAAGGGGGTTGGACTAGATGACCTTTGGAGGTCTCTTCCAACCTAAACCATTCTATAATTGCTTGAAGAGGAATATTTATCAGTCAAATAGTGGAAAGTGGGAGCCTTTCCTCCTTGAAATGAAGAGCTGGAACAAAGGAAACAGTCCTGTTGAATTTCCCCTCTTAGCTAAAACTTGACAAAGTCTATTTCCAAGTTACTATGGGTTGTAGTATATGCATGAGTAATTGAATAGGAAATCACTGGAAGCTGCCATATCCTAGGGGGGTTTAAACCTGCTGGTAGCTGTTCATTGCAGGTTTATTTGTTGTCACTCTAATAAAGATGTGCATTACTTCATTATCACCACTGCTCAATAAAAGGTATCTCTGGTTTCCCTTAGTGACTTGCTCTGTCTGGTAGTAAATGCTAGATCTGTCTACAGGGTGGTAGGTTTACAAACTTAAATAATCTGGTAACAGAAAGAAGGAGGGAGAAGCAGGTCTTGAGAAGAGTAAATGGATCCAGCAAAACAAGAGCACTTCTGTCCTGAGTGCAGCATTTAACACTCAGCACTGCCATTTTCTCATCTAGGATATTGCAGAGCCTCCTGCTAATGAAGGCAGCACCTCACCAGAACCACAATGCTACGTTAACAGAGGGGCAGCTGTTTAATCTTCACAGTTAACAGGTGCAACACTTGTGGTGCTTCATTTGAGGGAAGAAACAGATTTATTATGTATGCCCAAACTACCATGGTGTTTATGTTGTTATTCTCATCCTCTCCTATGGCATATTCTGGACACAAACCAACTTCTCTCAATGAAAATCCAAGGAGTATCCTTAAATACCTGCTAAATGTGCCAGCAGGTTTTGTAGCAGAGAAATTGCTCTTTTACTCTCTTCATTTGTAAGCAGACACTCAGCACTGAGGCCACACCTTGAGTACTGAACTTTGGGCCACTCACTACAAGGCCGAGGTGCTGGAGAATGTCCAGAGAAAGGCACTGAAGAGAACAGGTCTGGTGAGGAGCAGCTGAAGGAACTGAGGTTGTGTAGCCTGGAGAAATGGAGACTGAGGGGAGACCTCACTGCTCTCTCCAACTCCCTGATAGGAAGTTGGAGCCAGGTGGGGGTTGGTCTCTTTCTAGTAACGAGTGATAAGAGGAGAGAAAATGGTCTCAAGTTGCCCCAGAGGAGGTTTGAGTTGGAAATTAGAAGAAGCTTCTTCCCCAAAACGCTTCAAGCACTGGAACAGACTGCCCAGGAAGGCGTCTGAATCCCTATCCCTGGAGGGGTTTCAAAGAAGCAGAGATGTGGTGCTGAGGGACATGGTTCTTAAATATCTTTTCCAACCAAAATGATCCCATGATAATGTCCTTCCTATATTTTCAGTTAAAATGCCCATGGCAAATGGCTAAGAAGGTTAAAATACCATCAAAAGCTGTTACTAGGTAACTGGGAGTCACAAAAAACATTTACACCACTCGGTGTTAATAGCATGCTTCATTTCATGTAATTGTTACCTTCCATGTGAAGTAAATGGAAAGAGAACCTCAGCTCAGTGTGTTTTACCTGTGCTGTTATTAAATACTGACAGCATTATGTAATTGAGCATCTAGGGTTAGGCACACCTATTGGGCCTGGGGAGAATACAGAGTCCCACTGAACCCCTCCAGCACAAAGCATCTCATGGCCTACCTTTCAGCTTTCAGCTACCAGAAAGCAGCACTCACCTAAACAAGTAATTTTCTTAGAGGTCTGACCTCTGGTTTTACCAGAGGATGCTATGCATCCTAAAGCATGTTTTGCTCCAGAGAGCTCCAGTGCTGTGGAACTGGAGTCCAGTGAAAAAGACATTTCAAGGAAGAAGCCGAATGCCTCCAGTGGAAGGGTATCTACAGAGGGCAGGGGCACATTCTTGCCTCCAGTAGCTAGGGTTTTGCCATTTCTCTGAGCTGCTTGTAGAGCTGGTGTTGATTCCAGGGAGAAAACTCTACCTGGCTTAAGGGTGACTTGGATAAAACATGACACACAATCTGATGCTTCCAGAATATTCCTGCATTTGCCACCTCTGCCATTTTTGCTGTCATGTTCGTAGATTCAAAGAGTCTTGGAAGAGACCTTGAAGATAATCTAGTTGCAACTCCCTGCCATGGGTGGGGCACCTTCCACTAGACCATGTTGCTCAAGATCCAACCCAACCTGGATCCAGGGAGGGGGCATCCACAACCTCCCTGGGCAACCTGTTCCAGTGTCTCATTACCCTCACTGGAAAAAAAAGTTCTTAATCTCCAGTCACAATCTCCCCTCTTCAAGCTTCAATCCATTCCCTCTCATCCTATCACAATAAGCACTTGTAAAAACTCTCTCTCCAGCTTTCTCTCCTTCAGATACTGGAAGGCTTCTCTAAGGTCTCCTTGGAGCCTTCTCCAGGCTGAACAGCCCTAACTCTCCCAGCCTGTCCCCATAGGGGAGATGCTCCAGGCCTCCCATCATCTTCATGGCCTCCTCTAGACCTGCTCCAACAGTCTAATGTCCTTCTTATGCTGGAGGTACCAGAACTGTACACTGGGTATGTTGTGGTTTCACAGGCAGTAGAGAAGCTTGGAAAGCAAGTAGAACAGAGTCTGGATATGCCTCTCTCCATGTTCCATTAATTCACATTCCTGGACTTCTGGTTCAGTCACTGCAGGGTAATATACAGTCCCTTGCTAGTACAGAATAGGCCACAAAACCATCTCTGTAGTTGTGAAGCGTAAACATCTCCTGTGGCTGAGTTTCTGCTGCCCTGACTGTTATCCCTGGTTACACTGCACATTCCAGGGATTGTTTGGATTGCTCAGAAGGCAAGCCACAATCACAGAAACAGCTGGGCAACAACAGTGGCACTCACTGACGTAAAGCCAAATGCCTGAGACTGGAGCTGCTTTTAACTTTACTGCAGAGTAGCTACAGGAGTGACAGAGAAGGAGCAAATTAATTACATCACCAGGAACATTTGCTAGGGAAGGAGGGAGAAGTTAGCCTCAGTGACGGATTGAATGACACTGAATAAGCATTTCCACTGCTTTTTTGTTAATGCCAACATAGCAGCCCTTTGGCCAAAGACATTTCTGGATGAGGTATTTAGTGAATTCCACTCTTTAATGGAAAATTAAATGTTTATGTAATGTTAATGAAATATCAGATGTTATTATTAATAACCTGAAGTGGTGTATCAAGGACAAAATGTGAAAATTAATAGAAGCCAGAAATATCTGTCAAGGTTTTTCCAGTATGGAGAGGAAAAAAAACCCAACAACTATGAGCTGGAACTAGAAGGAATTTTTGAGACATCAACTCTATCTGCTGCTGCATGCAGGTGATCATATAACAGATCATCTATGTGATACATGTCATACAGTTCCTTTCACAAAATCACCATGTTTCTGGTAACTGGCTGTAGTTAATGGACCTGCAAAGATGTCATCAGACAACAGCTCTGCCAAAATAAATAATTCTGCCCTTCTCCACTCCCAGTCTCTTTTGTCCTGCTACCAGCTGCTCTGTGACAGCTGAAGTGTTGGTATTCTTCGTTCAACCCTAAAGGTACCCCTGACAGCAAAAGGAGAGAAAGTGTATCCAAGCTTCCTTCTGAGGTGTGAACACCACAGAGAATTTACTTCTGAGGTTCTATACTGCACAGAACAAGGGCTGTGTCTTGGCGAGCTTTGCCTCACAATTAGTAGAGGAGAAACTAAACAACAGTGTTCAAAATCTTAAAAGCTTCTTAAAATCTCATTCACTGTATGGGTGCAACATTCATGAGAGATGAAACCCACACTGTGACATCATATGGCAAGAGCCAGTGGAAAAAGGGGTACTGGTGATAAATATAGACCTTATCTCATAACTCAGCATCTTGGGTGGTATCACACATGATAAGTGAGTCTCTAAATGTGAGCAATGACGCAGGTTAAGGCTCTCATCTCTGCTCAGAAGTGTAAGTGGCATTTGTGGTGGTCATTGAGATGCTCCCAGTAAAAAAAGGCATCTACAATGCTGTTTTCTCTGCAAAAATAATAGTGGTAATAATGTGATTTAAATTACCTTTACAATGGATTATCTTCGCTCTTCTAATAAGCCTTACAAGATACAGAAGTGTTTGCAACGTCTGTAGTTTGTTATCAGTTACAGGAAATCAAATAGTCACTTTCTCTCCCTTTCATATTGGTTAATGGCAAATTCAGGGTTGAACAGAAGTAGCTTATTTGGGCCGAGGTCAAGAGCAGAACAGAGTTCTGACAGGGACAGCCTGTGAAGGAGGTAGGGGAAGTGGGCAATATTGAAATACCAGAAGCAGGAAATCACCTCTCACAATTGCAGGAAGTATTATTAAAAGGCTAATCTTGATAAAAACTGTAAGCATAAAATATCTGTGGTCAGAAAGAAGGTGCAATGCTGTCTGTTCTTGAAGTAGAAAAATACTTCAGTGAGGTGGCAACTAGCCAGCAGCTCCACGTGTGGAACAGAATCACAGAACGGTAGGGGTTAGAAATCATAGAATCAACCAGGTTGGAAGAGACCTCCAAGATCATCCAGTCCAATCTATCCCCCAGCCCTGTCCAATCAACTAGACCATGGCACTAAGTGCCTCAGCCAGGCTTTTTTTGAACACCTAGAAAGAACCTCTGAAGATTCATACAATTGTTTGGGTTGGAAGGGACCTTGAATATTGCCTAGTTCCAACCCCCTTGCCATGGGCAGGGACACCTTGCACTAGAATAGGTTGCTTAAGGTCCTGTCCACTCTGGCCTTGAACACCTCCAGGGAGGGGGCATACACAGCCTCCCTAGGCAACCTGTTCCAGTGTCTCACTACCCTCACTGGAAAGAATATCTTCCTAATCTCCAGTCTAAATCTCCCCTCTTCCAGCTTCAATTCATTCCCCCTTGTCCTATCACTATGAGCCCTTATAAAAAGTCCATGCCCAGCTTTCTTGAGCCCCCTTTCAGGTACTGGATCATCCAGTCCAACCTCCCTGCCAGAGCAGGATCACCTAGTAGATCACACAGGAACACATCCAGGCAGGCCTTGAAATTACTCAGAACTGGAAACTTAACCACCTCTCTGGGCAGCCTGTATCAGTGTTCTGCCATCCTCTAAGTCAAGAATTTCCTTCTCAAGTTTAGAACTGCCTGTGTTCAAGTTGATGCCCATGCACTGGGGAGCACTGAGAAGAATCTGGCCCCATCGTCCTGACACCCACCTCTCAGATATTTGTAAGCATTAATAAGATCCCCCCCTCAGCCTCCTCCAGGTTAACCAGCCCCAACTCTCTCACTTTTCCTCATATGAGAGATGTTCCAGTGCCCTCAGCATCTCTGTGACCCTGTGCTGGACTCTCTCCAGAAGTTCTTTGCCCTTCTTGAGCTGGATGCCCAAAACTGGACACAGCACTTCAGGTGAGGCCTCACCAGAGCAGCAGATTAGAAAGGAATTAAAACCTCCCTTGATCTGCTGGCCACACTCTTCTTAAAGCATCGTGTGACACCACTGGCCTTCTTCACTGTGAGGGCACACTGCTGGCACATGGCCATACTGTTGTCTAACCAGGACTGCCAGGTCCCCTTCCTCAAAGCTGATCTCCTTGGAAAGGCTTTGAGAACAGACTGATTCAAGGGGCAGTGTCATCCCTTCTGTCCTCCACAGCCTTGCAAGGCACACCTTTCCCCACTTTTCTGCCATCAGTAAGCAGCAAAAGGAGGAATCATCACTTCACATAGTAAGGCGAGTGTCACAGAAAGCCAAATGGCATCATTCATGCTTTGAGCGTCATGGAACAGCAGATAATTACCTCTACCAGCCTGCTTGTTCCACTGTGAGTCCTTCCTGTGGGAAAGGGCTGTGGTTAGGTGCTACACAACCAGCTCAGCAAGTCCTGATGAAATGTAGGGAGACAACTTACCTCATCACAGTTAAAATCCGTCTCTGTTTCCATCTCTGCAGCACAGAGGTAACTGCAACAGCAAGGCCAGATCACAGCTGTTTAGCTCCACTGTCTGCTGAGAAACACATAACACAAGGAGAGCCATTGGAGAGGAGGAGTGCCATGAATTCATCCTGGTTGATGTCCTGCTCTGTGTTCTAGTTAAACTAGTTAAACTGTTCCTAACCTGGTTTCCCATACAATACAAAACCGGTTTTCTGATTTGACATTTCCAAAGTTCTAATACAGCAAGAAATAATTGAAAGCAGCATTTATAACAATGAACCCTGATCTGCAGTAATTTTCACTGGAAGAAGTCAGCAACAGCTACACTCCAGTTAGGGAATTTATAGAATCATACAATCATTAACCTTGGAAAAGACCTCTAAGATCATCCAGCCAAATCTTCCACTCAGCACCTCCATGACCATGTCCTCATGTGCCACATCTTGTTTCTTGGAACACCTCCAGGGATGGTGACTCCACCACCACCCTGAGCAGCCTGTTCCAATGCCTGACCACTCTTGCAGGAGCTAAGTTTGTCTGAATATCCAACCTAAACCTCCCCTGGTGCAGCTTGAGGCCATTTCCTCTTGTCCTGTCCATAGTTACCTGGCCTCATTCCAATCACCTTTCAGGTAGCTGTAGAGAGCAATGAGGTCTCCTCTCAGCCTCCCTTCTTAAGGCTAACCAATCCCAGCTCCCTCAGCCTCTCCTCCTAAGACCTGCTCTCCAAACCCCTCACCAGCTTTGTTGCCATTCTCTGTACCCTCTCCAGCACCTCAGTGTCCTTCTTATACTGTGGTGCCCAACAATGGGCACAGTATTCGAGGTGTGGTCTTACCAGTGCTGAGTACAGGGGCACAATCACTTCCCTACTCCTGATGGCCACACCATTTCTGATACAGGCCTGAGTGCTGGTAGCCTTCTTGGCCACTTGAGCACACTGCTGGCTCACATTCAGCTGTAACTAACACCTCCAGGTCCTTTTTTGCCAGGCAGCTTTCCAGGCACTCTGCTTCAGTCTGGAGAAGAGGAAGCTGAGGGGAGACCTCAACACTCTCTGCAACTACCTCAAAGGAGATTGGAGCAAGGTGGGTTTTGGTCTCTTCTCATAGACAACAAGAGACAGGACAAGGGGAAGTGGCCTCAAGTAGTGACAGGGGAGGTCCAGAATTTATTCCCATAAAGAGTTTCCAGGCACTGGAACAGTCTGCTCAGAGTGGTGTTGGAGTCACCATCCCTGAAGGTATACAAAAGACGCACAGATGTGGTGCTTAGTGATATGGTTTAGTGGTAGTAACTTGGCAGTAGTGGTGAGATTGTAGCTCTAGGTGAGCTGTTGGACTTGATGATCTCAAAGGTCTCTTCCAGCCTCAGCAGATCTATGATCTTGCTGTATGTAAATGAAATTCCTGCATTGTACAAGGCATTGACAAATGAAAGGTGACTGTGGGCCTGCTAGGGGAGAGAAAATACAGGGTAATTTCAAGGAGCTGTTACACTGGTAGAAACTTGCTAGTGGAGTCCTCCAAAGATCCATCTTGGGACTGACTTCAATTAATTGCACAGGCACTTACTATGCCACTGACTTTCACTGAGGCCTCAAAGCTGAGCAGCACTTTTGAAACAACACATGGGCAACTTTTGAAGGCTAGAGACAGAATTGCTTTTGTGACTAGATGAAATTCAACAGTGCAAGACGAAAGATCATCCACCTTGTGGCAGGTCAGTATTTCAGTTATGAGCAGAATCTCATCTGTGGGAAACCATCAGGACAGACACATGCTATTGGGCTGCAGAATCACTGTGCGGTTTGATAGAAAGGACAAATGGGATCCCATAGTGCAGCAGGTTAGACAACATCCAAAGTAAACAAGTATTTCTTGCAGAAAGGACTTGTAAGACTTCATCTAGGGATCATGGTGGTGTTGGGTAGAAGGTTCAACTGGATGAACTTAGAGGTCATTTCCAAGTTTAATGATTCTATGATCTGGAATACCAAATGCACTGCTGGTCAGCATTGCTTGAGGATGTTCGGGTTTGACAGGAACACGAGCAAAGAGGAATTCAAATCATCAGGTTCTAATAAGAGGAGACTAACTGTGGCTTCTGTTATGTAGTGAAGGTTGAGAAGGGATATCTATAAATACATCCCAGCTGAAATACTAGAGAGTGAGAGGAGCTCATTAATTTAAAGGAGAATGGTGGCCAAAAAGAAATAGATACAAAGTGGCAGTGAGCAAATTTAGTCTTGACTCACAGCCCTGGCTTTCAGATATGACATAAAGCGCAAAGGACTGTACAGAAGGATCCCAGTAACAAGATAGTGCAGCACACGGTGACATCAGGATGGCCCACGGATGTGAGGACCCTGAGAGTTTAATGGTAACAGCAGGGCACTAGCTTGGGAAAGACTTTGATCTTCATGCACAACCAAATCTCATCCCACTTCTACCTTCCGTTCATCCCTGTTTCCTGGGGAGTTAAGATCTGTCATTCTCTCACTCTGGACATTCTGCTACATTTCTTCTTCCCAAGCTGTCCAAGGAATTAGATTAACTAGTTTAAACAAAGTCACTTACAAAGATGGATGTTAGAAACTGGTTCTTTACCATAAGGGTAGTGGAACACTGGAACAGGTTGCCCAGGAAGGTATTTGAGGCCCCACCCCTGGAGATATTCAAGGTGAGGCTCAACGGGGCTCTGGACAGCCTGATCTAGTTGAGGATGTCCCTGCTGACTGCAGAGGGGGTTGGACTGGATGACCTGTGGAGGTCCTTTCCAACCCAGACTATTCTCTGATTCTGTGATTTTATTTTGCCATATTTACTATCCTTTCAGATTTGGCACAGTACCACTCCACATCCACTGCCAGCAGTTCCTAACTGGCTACCATAAAATCTTTTTCAAGAAATTTGGTGAATGAAGACTATAAACAAATAACTTCTGGTTATCACCTCAAGAGAATCAATAGCTGGCCTTGCCTACGCCAAACAGCTAAGACAGCTCTAAACAAACAAGATTATTATGACTGCAGCAGGTAATTAGGGTGTGAAGCATTGAGCTACTTAACATAGTTGTTAGAATAGTTAAGATCAGACTGCAATCAAAATTAGGGAAACAACCAACAACACAGAATGAAATAGGTGAGAAACAAGGTATTGTTTTTTCCAGTCATGAATAGATGTGAATCTTCTCACCAGATCCTCTAATAGATACAAATTCCTCCTTTCTTATGTTTGAAGGCAATGTATGAGATTAAGAACAGGAGTATTCTTAACCTGTAACCTGATTGCTACATACTATTAAAACTCTGATGTAATTTTTTGGCAGCTTTTGCCACATTATGTCACAGCCTTTGTTAATAAACTTGTTCTCTGTCTCCAATGGCAAATTAGAGTTCTTCCCACTCACAATTCTCTACATTTTTGCTGCTGGGAGACAACCTAAAAGTTTGGGTTGGAAGAGATATTAAAGAACATCAAGTTGCAACCCCCCTGACACAGGCAGGGATACCTTCCACTAGCCCAGGTTGCTCAAGGCTTCATGTAGCCTGACCTCAAACATTTCCTGGGGCAGCATCTACAACCTCTCTGGGCAACCTGTTCCAGTGTCTCACCACCCTCACTGGAAAGAATTTCATCCTAATCTCCTGTCTCAATTTGCCCTCCTCCAGCTTCCATCTATTGCTCCTCATCCTATCACTACAAGCCTTTGTAAAACACCCCTCCTCAGCTTTCTTGTAGCTCCTTTCAAGTAGTCCTGGAAGGCTGCTCTAACATCTCCCCAGAGCCTTCTCTTCTCCAAGTTGAACAGCCTCACTCTCTCAGCCTGTCCCCATAGGAGAGGATCCTTTGTGGCCTCCCCTGGACACGCTCTAGCAGTGTCCTTCTTGTGCTGGGGACCCCAGAGCTGAACAGGATACTCCAGGCGGGGTCTCATGAGAACAGAGGAGAGAGGCAGAACCATCTTGCTCATCCTGCTGGTCACATTGCTTTGAATTCAGCACAGGGTACACTTGGCCTAATAACTATTAAGGTCAAAGCGCACCACAGACCAAATGGTGTATTCAAATACTGATTAATCGCTTGGACATCACAGAGTATCAGGGGCTGGAAGGGACCTCGAAAGATCCCCCTGCAGAGCAGGATCACTTAGACCAGATCACACAGGAATGCATCCAGGCAGATTTTGAGCATCTCCAGAGAGGGAGACTCCACAACCCTCCTGGGCAGCCTGTTCCAGCGCTCTGTCATGCTCACAGTAAAAAAAAATTCCTCCTCATGTTTAAATGAAACTTCCTATGCCTCAGCTTCTACCTGTTGCCCCTTGTCTTGTCACTGGGCATCACCCAGCAGAGCCTGGCTCCATCATCCTGGCACTCACCTTTACATAAACATTGATGAAGTCAACTCTGTCTCCTCCTCTCCAAGCAGCACAGCCCCAGCTCCCTCACACTCTCCTCATAACAGATATGTTACACTCCCTTAATCATCTTTGTGGCTCTGTGCTGGACTCTCTCAAGCAGTTCTATGTCCCTCTTCATTTGGTGGGCCAGGACTGGACATAGTACTCCAGATGTTGCCTCAGCAGAGCAGAGGGGCAGAAGAACCTCTCTCAAGAAGAACATCTCTTTGAGTTCTTCCAGCTAGCCAGCTGTACCACAATGGTGGTGGAATATTGGTTGCCCAGGGAGGTAGTTGAGGTCCCATCCCTGCAGATATTCAAGGTGAAGCTCAACAGGGCTGTGGGCAATCTGATCTAGTTGAGGATGTCCCTCCTGACTAGAGAGGCAATTGGACTGGATGACCTTTAGAGGTCCCTTGCCACCCAGACCATTCTATGATTCTCTGACTCCGATGGACATCTATCAAGGGTGAGTTAGTATTAGAACTATGGCATCCCACTGTTTTCTCCTAACCTTGTGAAACTTGAACACCAAAGCCTAAGTTTGTTATTACAAGGAAAGTAAACCAGGCCACTCATAACGACTTATACTCCTGTTTGGCATCACCTTCCTTTCAAGCAGGTTCTGACTTCAGGTTAGATTTCTTATTCTATCTCCAATACCTGAGTCATTATTCTGTATTTTACTCTACATGTTCTTCTTACTCTTACGTAGCTATAAAACAAACCCAACTGAACTTCACTGTCTGATGTCAAGAGTGTAGGGAGAGGGGAATGAAGCTCAGGATGGTCACTGTGCTGGGAATTGTTGCACTTGGGTACACACAGTACTCTTTGAAACGCCACATGGAGAAAACGTTGCTTAACAGTAGTTTACCTAGAGCACAGCAGCTCTCCTTTCTCTCCAGTGAACATCTGCCATCTGCATTTTCAACAGAACCACCACCCTAGCTCCAGCAGGGGGTTCCGAGTTAGCTGAATTCTCCTAACAGTGAGGCAGCTGGCTGGAGGTAAGGAAGAGGTCGCTGAGGCGGATTAATGCTGGTCGCACATAGGAAGGTAGAAGAGCCTTTAGCCTCTCAGCGGATAGGATACTCCAGTCGGACGAACTCGTCCACCCGAGGAGGCCTTCGAGAGGGCCCGCGACGGCGAGGCCTGCTCCCAGCTCGGGCGGGCGGCTCCGCTCCTGCTGACGGCAGCAGGCTCCGCGGGGAGGCGCAGAGGCCGGCGGGCCGAGGCGGTGCCTTTACGGGGCCGAGAGGCGCCGCGGCCCCACGAAAACACCGCTACCGGCGCCACACTCCCACCCTTCCTCTCTTCCGGCCGCCGCGGCGGAAGTGCCTCCGGCCCGGCGGCTCCGGTCGGCGCCGGGCGCCGCTGCTATGGTTCCGCTGAGGAGGCGCCCGGGCCCCCTCTGCATCCGCAGGCACCGGGGCTGCTGGCGCTGCTCGGAGGAGCCGGAGCCCGAGCGCCGGTGAGGGGCGGCAGCGGAGCGCTGAGGCGCCGAGAGGCGGTGCATTTACAGCAGTGCCGGGGAAGCGTAGAGGAGAAGACCTGGAAGGTCGAATGCAGCCACTGACTGGCCCTGCGGAGGCGGGAGGGAAGCATCCCGCGCAGTACCGCGTCTTTGCATCTCTGGAACGCCTCCAGGGATGGGGATTCAACCACCTCCTTGGGAGCCTGTGCCAGTGGTCGACAACCCTTTCAGGGAAGAAGTTTCTGCTAATCTCCAATCTAAACCTCCCCCAGTGCAGCTTGAAGCCGTTTCCCCTCCCCCTATCACGTATTCTTCAGAAGAGACCAACACCCGCTTCAATCCAGCCTCCTTTCTGGGAGTCGTAGAGAGCAAGGAGGTCTCCCCGAGCCTCGTTTTGTCCAGATAAAGGTCCCCAGCTTCCTCAGCTGCTCCTCACCAGCCCTGTTCTCCAGAGCCTTCACCAGCTTCATTGTCTTTCTCTGGCCAGAGTCCAGCACCTCAGGCAAGCTTCTTGCAGAGCCCCAAACACGGCTGTACTTCTGTGCTTGTAGTGTGCTTATTTCTAATCAAACACTTCATTTCAACAGGCCACAAGCATGGCAAAGTCCCTGTGTGCATAAATTCTTAGGCGTTTTTTCGGTCCATATGTAGCTGGTGGCACAGAACTGGGAGGCTGTGCTGCCTGTCAGCAAGACCTGGACAGGAGTTTAACAGGGGCAAGTGTAGAGTCCTGAATCTTGGGAGGAATAACTCCCTGCAGGTGAGGAACTGACCTGCTGGAAAGCAGCTGGATGGAGAAGGACCTGGGACTGCTGCTGGGCAAGTTCACTATGGCCACCAATGTGCCCTCATGGTCAAGAATGCCAATGGCTTCCTGGAGTGCATTAAGAGGAGTGTGGCCAGCAGGTTGAGGGAGGTTCTGCTGTCTCCCTACTCTGACCTGGTGAGGCCACACCTAGAGTATTGTGTCCAGTTCTGGCATCTCCAGTTCAAGAAGGACAAGAAACTACTGGAGGGAGTCCAGTGGAGGGAAATGAAGATGCGAAAGGGACTGGAGCATCTCTCTCATGAGAGGCCGAGGGACCTTGGGCTGCTGAGCCTGGAGAAGAGCAGACTGAGAAGGGATCTTCTCAATGCTGATCAGGATCTAATGTATTACAGGGATGGGCCTGGCCCTTTTCAGTGGTGACTGATGACAGAACAAGGGGCAAAGGGCACAAACTAGAACACAGGAAGTTTCACTTAAGCATAAGTGAAAGCTTTGTTTTGAGGTTGTGGAGATTCCTCTGGAGACTTCCAAAACCTCCCTGGTTGCATTCCTGTGCAACCTGCTCTAGGTGGCCCTGCAGTTAGCAGGGGGTTTGGACTAGACTATCTCCAGAGGGCACTTCCAACCTCTACTATGCTGTGATTCTTTAATGATCTTCAGGTAGTAAATCACAGCCCACACCAACATTAGATCTCCTTGGAAATCACAAACTCACCACAAGGAAGACATATGCATAAAGCTTCAGTTTCAAGCTTCTTATGAGAAGATGAAAACACCCAAACACTAATGAATAGATTCATATATATAAGGTTGCCTTTTTTTAAAGTTCATTAGCTTGGATAGCATTTAAAAATGAGGGGGGAAAGTATATATAAAAGTCATTTGGCTTGGTTTCAGTTGTGTCCTGCTACTGCACATCAAAGTTCTCAGGAACTTGTTAGAAACTGAGCTGCTGAATGATTTGACAATGCTACCAACAACAGCTCTGTGATGTCCTGACTCTGCTCAGAGCAAATATTGAGGCTAATTTTAGTTGTAGAGCTGTGGAGGCTGTAAGAGACCTTTGAGATGACCAAGTGCAACTGCTTGCCTGGAGCGCACGATCCCAACACTACTGCTAAGCTACTACCACATGGACTCATAGAACTGAATCATTAACTGGCAGCCAAGTCTGAATGCTGGCCTGAGTGTTAATATGTCATAAACTAATTACAGACTATTATCTCAGGGCAATCCCAAGCACAAATAGAGGCTGGGTGAAGAAGAGCAGTCTCAAGCAGACGGACTTGGGGATGTCAGTTGATGAAAAACTCCATGTGAGCCAGCAATATGCCATGTACTGGGCTGCATCCAAAGAGATGCAGGGAGGGGACTCTGCCCTTTCTGTTCTACTCTCATGAGACCCCACGTGGAGCACTGCATCCATTTCTGGTGCCCTCAGCATAAGAGGGACATGGAACTGCTGGAGTGGGAGCAGAGGAGGCCATAGAGATGTTCAGAGGGCTGGAGAACCTCCCATGTGAGGACAGGCTGAGAGGGTTGGGGCTGTTCAGCCTGGAGAAGAGAAAGCTTCAGGGAGAACTTAGAGAAACCCTAAAGTGCCTGAAAGGGACTAAAAAAAAAATGGACAGAGACTTTTTGAAAAGACTTATAGGATGTGGAGCAAAGGATTGAAGCTGGGAAAAGGCAGATTTAGACTGGAGATTAGGAAAAAATTCTTTGCAGTGAGGATGGTGAAATACTTGAACAGGCTGCACAGGGAGGTTGTGGATGCCTCCTCCCTGGAGATGTTCAAGGCCAAGTTGGATGAGGCATTCAGCAGCCTGGCCTAGTGGAACCATTCTATGAATCTCACTTTAAAATTTGAGGAAAGGTGTTTGTATGTTTCATGGTGGCTAAACATTTAAACTATATTGAACAGAAGCAAAATAACATGAAAATAAAATTGTTCTTACAAGAGCTGCTTTTTTCCCCCTCCCTTATGTAGTTTAGCATCCTTGCATATTTATTGTAGCATCCTAAATTGTAATTTTAGTTGAGTAACATCATGGTTACTACAAGATACCAGAGGAACAAAACAAAAATTGAAGAGGTTTTAGTTTGTTGGCTAGGGAAAAAACAATTGACCACAAAATACTCCACCAGAGTAGGACTGCACCCAAACACTAATGCCAGTCCTTCAAAGAGGTTAGGATTAGACCCAAACACTAATACCAGTCCTACAAGCAGTGTAAGATTAGACCCAAACACTAATACCAGTCCTACAAGCAGTGTAAGATTAGACTCAAACACTAATGCCAGTCCTACAAAGAGGATAGGATTAGACCCAAATACTAGTGCCAGTCCTACAAGCAGGGTAGGATTAGATCCCAACACTAATGCCAGTTCTACAAGCAGTGTAAGATTAGACTCAAACACTAATGCCAGTCCTACAAGCAGGGTAGGATTTGACCCAAACACTAATACCAGTCCTACAAGCAGGGTTGGATTAGACTCAAATGTGCAGTCAGCTTTTGCATGTCATGAGGACAGCCAGATCAGATGAAGGGGTGAGCATGCTTTAATTCACAGCAAAGGAAGGGAACTTACTTAAGTGGTCTGTTTGGAGGCAGAAGCATAGACATCGCTTCTGAAGGTCTTTAGTTCAGCAGAGAATGTGTTGATCAATTTGATCCTTGAATTCGTAGACTGCTAACAAGGGATGACCACGCGTGGGCTCTAGAGGTGGCTTTCTGCTGCCCTCTAGGGACTGTGCCACAGACTAACAGCTTGCAGGGCGGAACTGGAAGGCTAAAAAGAACCCGAAGTAGAAAGTATGGAACTTAAATTTCCTCTTTCTTCCCCTACAGGCAAGGGGAGCAAGCTTGCACTTGCTGACAGAACGAAGTCAGTACATAAGAACAAATGAAGGTAATTTTATGATGTCACTTTTTAATTCTTGTTTCAGTCTTTTCCCTTTAAAAAAATTCTTTTTGGTTATTTCATTATTTCAATGTCATCATTTTATCAGATCAGTATTTATGGGATTTCATTTTATTTACTTTATTAAATTAACTTATTTGAATTAGTTCTGTCGTTATTGATGCTATTATTGCTGTTGGCCTTTATTGGAGAAAAGAAGCCTCTGGGGAGACCTCAGAGTAGCTTTCCAGTATTTGAAAGAGGCCTGCTCAAAAGATGGGGGAGGAATTTTTACAAGGCTGTGTAGTGATAAGGGGTAATAGCTTTAAAATGCCAGAAGGTAGATTTAGGTTAGATGGAAGGAAGAAGTTTTTCACCATGAAAGTGGTGAGATGCTGGAACAAGCTGCCAAGAGAAGCTGTGGATGCCCCCTCCCTGGAAGTGCTCAAGGCCAGCTTAGGTGAAGCCTTGAGCAACCTGATCTAGGGGAAGGTGTCCCTGTCCATGGATGGGGGTTGGAACTAGATGAGATCTTTGAGGTCCTCTCTAACCCAAACCATTCTATGATTTTCAGGATTGAATTTCAGTTCTTAGCAAGTCTAAATAAAGCACAAAGGGAAGCATCATGCTTGAAGGTTAAACGTGATACCCCCAGGACTGCAAAGATGGAGAACAACATCCAGTGGTGGCATTTCCCTTGCTGGAGCTGCACATTTTCAGTGTTGAACCTGAGTGCTTACTGAGCCCAAGAAACCCAAAGTGAAACATCACTAGAAGCTAAAGTAAAGGTGGCACCTCCAAAGTCCTTGGGGCTATGAAATGGTTGCTGAGGCTTTTCAAGTTTGGACATCCTCTTTTTTGGTGTGTATTATGCTGTCTTGGGTTATTGTTGGGACTTTTGGTTATGGGGTGTTTGGGGGTTTTTTAAGTGGTAGGGTTTTGTGTCGTTTTAGGAGTTCTCTTGAGAGAGGTAAAGGATTTGGGGGTGTTTTAGGGGTGTTTTGGATGTGCTATTTGTTTTGTGAGGCGGAGGTGTTTGGCACTTTTCTGAGGGTGTTTAGGTTGCATGCAAGGTCTGATTAAAAATGAGGCATCACTCCATAGGGTTTTGTGGGCTTCTTCCACGAAACTAAAGCAAAGGAGTTTTGATAATAATATTATCACACTTCATTAACTACTCTCTTACATGCCTTGCTACACCACCTCTCTTTTCCTAGTTACAGCTCAGAAAACATAGCCCTCAGCCACTTACCTATCAGACTGTCATCACCAGAGATGTAGCCTCAGTGAAAGCAGCTGGCATCCTCCCCAGCAAGGGTCACTGTCCCACTTCAGCACTTTGCAAACACTAAACCTAAAAAAGAAATGAAAATTTGCTGTTGCATCTCCAACAGCCTTTATAACTTCTACTGGTTGCCACCACCCCTTTCTCTGGGTGGGGTGATGGGTGGGGTCTGGGGTTTATGAGTCACAGCTTCTGGTTATCTCTGATTAGGGTTTTCCATGTTCTGCTCTTGGTTGAGTTGTCAGGGTAGGAGCATTTTGAAAAGCAGAGGTACCTGACTTCAAGAGGAGTCCAGGTTCTGCTGTATATTGCATAGAAGCTACTCTTATGTGCAGAGTCTGCTCAGTTTGAGGCTTTTATGTTTTGAGTTTGTAGAACTAGCAAAATGGGTTAGTAACATTTTGGGAAGAATTTTTTGTCCTAGATCTGCTCTATTTTCCTGGAAGTCTTGATTTCATTGAAGACAACTTTTTTTTCCCCCCACCACCACAGTGTGCTAGTTGCTGGTATCTCTTTTACTGAGACCTATGGTGAGATTATCTAGGACTTAGAGTGAGCATCTCACATTAATCCATATGATAGATCTGGTGATGAAGAATCAATTTTTGTATCTTCTGGTATCTGGAGCACCACAAGTAGTGGTGGCCCTGTCATCTAACACAACAATTGAGCAGAAAGCCATGTTCCTTTGGAGGAGGAGGCAGCCTGTGTTGATTACGAAGATGTTTATTGTCAGTCCTGGTTTTGTGCAGGAGGCAAAGATTTTCTCAGTAGCTGCAGGAATACCCTGGTTACCTGATGCATGTTTTGATGAGGATGGATTCAGACTCCCAGCTTTGTTTGAGAAGGGATGGTTCAGTGTGATACCCTGTAAACAGGGGAGACCAAACAGACAAGAGGCCATGGTAAAGGAGCAGGAGATGGAAGTGGGTGTGGGCAGGCTGTGGTTCCAGGTGGTACCTCAGTGTGTGCGGATGATCCATACAGCCTTGCAGAGGTGAGGCAGCATGCAATGAGAGGCCTCCTGGCCTGCATCAGGGACAGTGTGGCCTGTAAGTCTAGGGATGTTAGTGTCCCACTCTACTTGGCATTGGTGAGGTCACATGGAAAGTTTTGGGCCCCTTGGGCCCCTCACTGTATGAAGAACGTTAGAGTGCTGGAGGGTGTCTAAAGAAGAGCAACCAAGCTGGAGAAGGGCCTTGAACACAAGTCTCACGAGGAACAAATGAGGGAACTGGGGTTGTCTAGTCTGGAGAAAAGGAGGCTGAGAGGAAACTTCAGCACCATCTACAACCACCTTAAAGGAGGATGGAGTGAGGTGGGATTCAGTCTCCCTAGCAACAACTGACAGGACAAGAGGAAATGCCCTCAAGCTGTCCCATGGGAGTTCAGCTTGGATATTAGGAAAAAATTATTCACAGAAAGGGTTCTGAAGCACTGGAACAGGCTACAGCACTCTCCTAAGAGTACATGAAAGTTCTAGATTCCCTGTAGGTCACAAGCAATATTCTATCAGTTCACAGAAGTTCTCTAGTTGGTACTTGTCTCAGACGTGTTTGTGAATAGATGGGGAAAAGAAAAAAGGGAAACCAGAAAAGGGTGGTTGGAACATACAGTTAGGGTGAAACTGGCTGGCTAACCCTTCACCTTTAGGCTGCACTTTGACTAGGTCAGCACCTCTGCAATATTCACCAACAGTTTATCACCACCAGCTCTTTCTCCTAGAGCTCTGCATTTATACAAAAGACAAACAAGAAGCTGTTTGCTTCTGGCAAAGAATTTGCAATTAAATGCCTTTCCCCCCCCCCCCCCCCCCCCCCAAACTATGCTGTTTTATTGTTTTCAACTCCAACATGCCTTGGAAAGGTAAATGCAGTTTGGGACCAGTAGCAGCTTGTTAATCTCTTCCTGGCTTGTGCTACATTTAAAAGACCGTCATAGACAACAAATCTACTCCAGGTTCTAAGAACTCTGAAGGGTTGCTGATTAGAGCATATTGTCAAAGGAATGAAGGGCATCTTGATCTGAAACCTGCGAGCCTGGAAGCCCTTCTAGAATATGTGCATTAGATGAACAAACAGAAGGTAAGGGTGGAATAATAGCGTCTGGGAAGTCAAAGCTTGTACCCAACCAGTGGCCACGTTTGAGCATTTCATGGTCAGCCTCACACTGCAGTTGTTTGAAATGTACGGCTATCACTTGAGACAGAGTTCAAATGACAAGCAGGTGTGCGCGGTGTGGGTGATAGCAACCAATAGGAACGGCTATAGACATGATGCTTTCCGCGGCTGCTGAAAGCTGCGCGCTCCCTTCGTCAGCCGGCTTGTGCGATGGCGCCCTCTTGTGGCCCTACTGGGGACAGGAGGTACAGCTTGGCGATGGAAAGGTGCAGAGTCGGTCACAAGAGCGAAGTTTGAGAACTGACCTCTTTTTAAGGCTAATCCCCAACAAATCAGCAACAGTAGCAGCTTCATCGTTTTAGAATCATAGATTGGCAACCCCCTTTAGGACCATCAAGTTCAACTCTTACCAAGGCTGGTGCTCAACCAGAGAATCATAGAATGTCAGTGGCTGGAAAGGACCTGAAAAGCTCGTCCAGTCCAATCCCCCTGTCAGAGCAGAATCACCTAGACCACATCACACAGGAACGCATCCAGGTGGATTTTGAGTATCTCCAGAGAGGGAAACTCCACAACTCCCCTGGGCAGCCTGTTCCAGTGTTCTGTCACTCTCACAGGGAGAAAAATCCTTCTCATGTTAAGTGAAACTCCCTATGCCTCAGCTTCCACCCCTTGTCTTGTCATTGAGTATCACACATCAGAGCCTGGCTCCATCCTCCTGGCACTCCTTACATATCTATAATCATCATAGAAAGATGATAAAGGTCCAATCCCCTTTGCAGCTGGCAGAGCTATCTTCAACAAGATCAGATTGCCCAGAGCCCTGTCAAGCCTCACCTTGAATGGGGCCTCACCTGGGATGGTGCCTCAACTGCCTCAACTTCCTCCCTGGGCAACCATATTCCAGTGTTTCCTTACCCTCATGGTAAAGAAATTGTTCCTCAGCACCACATCTCTGTCTTTTCACTATCTCCAGGGCTGGGGATTCAACCACCTGCCTGGGCAGCCTGTTCCAGTGGTTGTGAACCCTTTCAAGGAACAAGTGCAACCTGAGGCCATTTCCTCCCATCCTAACTAGAATACACTTAAATATTTCCTTCTTCCATGTTCCAGGAAGCATCAGTGATTTCTGTCATACTTCTTTGCAGTAAGAGTGCAAATCTCATAGCTGTCATTCAAAAGGCCAGCTGATAATTTTGAGTATATCTTCAATGCTGCAGGGTACCAGACAGAAATGGGTGTTGATAAACATCTTTATTGTCTCGACTTTCACCTGTTTGGCTAGAATACTCTGAGTCCAGTTAGATGAATCTAATAGGAGTTTACGTTCCAAAATTATATGTGCTTATTTATCTGGTACTATTAAAAAGCAAACGTAAGAGTCTACAAAATGTAACATTTGCAAAGATATAGGAGAATTTAGTAAGGCTAAAATGTGCACGTTGTGTACTTAAACTAATAAAGCTGTTAGAATGAAGGGAAGAAACCCCAAAAGGTGAGAAATGCTGATGCCTCCCCTTGAAGGCACCTTACAATCGCCTCCCAGCCCTTTTCTCTTACGACTTGCAAGTCCCCTGCTTTAAGCAAGCCAAACGCTACCGCTGTGGGCAGATGGTTGAGAGACCATTGCTACAAAACCTGCCACTCAAAGTGTAACAGATGACTGTAGCTACAGAAAATTGTCCCTTTGTTCGTTTTGCTAATGAGTGTCCTCATTGCAGCAGGAGACTGAATAGTTAATTACTTGCACTTCTGGGCTCGGGCAGATGATGGAGCTAGAGCTAAAGGTTCTCTCAGTCAGCTGCACAGTGCAAGTTGGGCAAGAAAATGCCTTTTTGGGGTGTTTTTGTTTCTAGTCTTTACTTAAAACAGTAACAGATTAGGATTGCGCTTCTCTTTGGGATGCCATTTAAAGCTTAGGCAGAGGATGAATTAAAATCTTTGTTTATTGGAGCATCAATTGGGGATGCTCAACCCCAGCCAGAGCAAAGCAACGAATCCTTAAGCCTATTAAGAACTGTAACAGTTACTTAAAAGGTCTTTTGAAAGTCTGGTTTTGTTTTGCGGTGGGTTAGAGCTGATCGCTGCCGGAACAAAGTGTTGGCTAATTATATAGATACTGCCGATGCTGCTTTCCTAAGCTCCTGTTTTCCCTAGAGTGTGCTCCTCTGGCTGCAGGAATTGGGGGAAAGTTCTCACTAAAAACATGCACTCACTTCTATTTCTCTCAGGGGATTCATTTGAAATCTGTTGCTGCATAAAGAATGCTTAAAATTAAATCCTGTTGAAGGATTTCATTAGCACTTATTAAAAACTTAGATCCTTCAAAGTCACTCATTTGTTAATCAGATTCAGTGATCTCTAGAGGTCTCTTCCAGCCCCACGGTGACTCTGTGACTTGATCTTTATCTAAACTGCCGCTGTTCCTCCAGTACAGGAAGGGGACACCCACCCCCCAAACTAAAATGAATTCCTTTCCAAAGCACTTGGCATTTTATTTCTGTGACTTCCTATGAATTCAATGAAAACTTTGCCACTAACACCTTCTGCGTGTCAATGATCTGTTCTGAGGAAGTGGAGATCAAAAATATCTTCTTTTGGGTTTTTTTTTTGTTGGTGCTGTTGGGTTTTTGGTTGGTTGGGTTTTTTTGAGAGAAAACAAATATTTGCAGACTGGTTTTTAGCAAGCATTCCCATATAGCTTAAGTTTCTATGCCACTTGAAAACCTTGGGGTTCTAGTTATGAAGCTCTTGGCCGTTTTGGGTTTTAAACAAGGGCTCATATTTTTCCCAAGCCGAGCAACTAATATCTTGAATTTCCTTTGGTGAGCAAAGCAACTGCTGCCTGACTCTTCCCTTTTGTGTTAATATTTTAAATGCTTTGGGGAGTTAGTTAATATTCTGCTATTACTATCAAGATCTGGGCCCGCTCTGAAAGCTTTTCTATAATTTTAAAAGAAATATGTGGCAGTAAAAATCCAGACAGCCATAAGACAATATATTCAAATGTTTTCAATAGCTTTGAGACCAACAAGAAAAAAAGAGTAGCTGTCCCAATAAGCTTCAGTCACATAAGAAGTCTTTTCCATAATGGACGTGGCAAGATTTAAACAAAGGGCACGCATAATAAAAATGTAAATGAGTTTGCTTTACTAAAACTATAACTTTAAAGTCCTTTGTTGCATGTTATCCTGGAACCTTCTTACAAGGTAATCACTGTTTGCATAGAGATTTAAACCGTAGTCTTCAATAGCATTAAACCCCTGCACGCTCTATGTGTGACAGGCATGCAAAGCCATGTTAATGTTCAGAATATGAATTGCCTCTGGGTGGCTCCGACACCAAGTAGAAAACCAACTGTGTTGATATCAGAAGGCCTGATGGACTCCATGCGGCTCCCAGCCTGAAAACTTCACCGCTTTGACATGTGATGTGCTCCTCATGACACTGGCAGCACTGTCACTGAGGAATGGCACAAAGGCAACAAGCCCCCCTCCTTAGCCATGCACTTTGCAACCCCCTGGTGTTGCCTGTCCGCGCTCTCTCCTGCCTGCCTAGTTACGGACAGCGCTTCAGAAACACGGGGGGAAGTGTGGGTGGATAGGCCCCAGCTGCCTTCCTGGACACAGCCTCCATAATAAATTGACCTGAATGATGAGGGCACACAAACAGTATGATATGCATTATTCCTGTCAATAAAATGTCCCCATGTGTTATGGGCTTTGTATATAATGTACTGCAGCCTTTCTTCTAGCAGGGACCTATTTAGAGGCTCCACTTTCTTTTTTTTTTTCTATTCATATTAAGGCTGTGTAATAGAATTCAGAAATTATATGATACTGTGGTGTATAATGTTACACCACTGCAGCGTACTTAAAGCCCTGATTCCTTACTTAGAAATTCAAGGCAATCTTTCAGGTTGCCTTTGAAGATGATGAGCATGAAAAGAAATAAAGCGCCTGAAAAAAGGAGAAGGAGAGTTTCAAAGAAGAGGTTTAGAGAAGGAGAGTTTCAAAGAAGAGGTTTAGAGAAGGAGGGTTTCGAAAAAGAGGTTTGGAGAAGGAGGGTTTTGAAGAAGAGGTTTGGAGAAGGAGGGTTTTGAAGAAGAGATTTGGAGAAGGAGGGTTTCGAAGCAGAGGCTTGGAGAAGGAGGGTTTCGAAGAAGAGGTTTTCAAACCGCACAATGAGATTTCTCCTCTCAAAGCTGCTCTGAAACGCTCTGACACAGACAAATACCCTACTGGTTCAAACTCTAAACGGATGTTAGAGCAAGATGCTTAGTTTAAACTCAGCGTGTAAGAAGTGTCACTAAAGTTGGAATTAATTATTAACACACTTCAGAAGGATGGTGACTTACCTCTGGACTGTTGGTTGGGGGTTTTCTTCTGGAACTGAATGCTAATTTTTTGTGTATTTGTAGGAAAATTCATACATATTTATTGTAATTTTAATGCATATATTTACATATTTTTAATTTATGACAAAGGAATATTTGCTGTGGCCTGTGAGACTTCTAATATTGCCTAGCAATGTCAGTAGAGTTCCTGTTTTGGGGCAGAAGCATGCTGTAAAGCAAATGAAATAGGAAAGTGTCCTGTATACATCATTATCTTTATAAATGATGCTCTGCTATTATATTTGAAGTGAGCAGAATTGAAGCCTACTCTGTCTTTAGAGAAGTTTCACAGCTCCTGCAAAATATCTAAGTGTTCTTTGTGTAATTGCTTTTGTTTCTGTGAAAGTTTCTAACAGAATCCATTTGTCTCAAGCAAGCAATCACTACTGGGTTGGGTCGGGTAACCTGTTCTGGAAATCTGCCACCTCAAAGAGTAATTTGACTACACTCAGATTTTGGAAGCAAAAATGGAATTGTATTTACAAAGGAAAACTAAATGTATAAAAGGCAATAAGCAACTACTTGTGATACTTTTGCTTTGCTTTGTTACATCCACATAGACCCAGGCTCACCTTTCATAATGGCAAATGAATTTGGCACAGAAAAGATTCCTGATTCCTGTTGATCATCTGATTCAGTGCTGCTTCTTATCTGGTGGGAGTTTTGTAGCAGCAATAAAGAACCACCTGCTAAAATACTTTGTATTGGCTGTGACTAACAGCAAGGATGTCCAGAATTAGTATTAATGAAAAGCTGTAGGCACTCAGTCACACTTGGCTCTTGAACTTACTTCTTCATCTCTATCTGCCCAGCCGGCTGAACAGCGGGAAGAAGTCTGTGAATGTCAAGGGCGGTGGTGAAGGTCACAGCTCTGCCAGGGCTCTCCTCCCTGGTGCATTCTGCTGGCTTTAGAGACTGACCTGGAGCAAACGTTTTGAATGCATTCACGTGGCCATGTAATTTCATGGGTTTTCCCTTTCCTGCCTCATTTTCAGAGAAGCAAGTTCAAAAGAGTGTGGTCAGAAATGGACACTGAGGAGCAAACTGTGCAAAAGGTAGTGTAATTTTTACTTCTGTAAGCTGCACTCTTGGCAGCTTGGGCTGTTGGCAGCATATAATCTAAAGAACAGGAGGAAGCTGACTTCACTTGAGCATGTTACACTATGCTTTATGGTAGAATAACTCACTGTAGAGTAATAATGAATTGATATTTCTGATCTAGTTGAGGATGTCCCTCCTCACTGCAGGGGGGTTGGACTAGATGACCTTTAGAGGTCTCTTCCAACCCTGAGTCATTCTGTGATTCTATGATACTATTGTGGGTTTCATCCCATAATACTTCACGATGCTGTTAAAAGACAAAGAAAATTCTGAACCTCAATAAACTACAGTAAAACAAAACAAAACAAAACAAAAACACAGCAACAACACTCAGTAAACTTCGAAGGCAGGAAAATATTTGTGTAGGTGGATAGTTATAGTTAGTAACTCCAAAAGAGAAAGTGGTTGGGTTCTATAACCTGTTGACTGCTTAAGTATTCCACTACTCCTGGACAGAGCTATTAGTATGAGTGTGTTATTATTTATGTGCTGTCTGGACAAAATAAGAGCTGAATGAGGTATAAAAGTCAGCTTTAAAAACTTAAACCTTCTCAACACCAATATTTATTAATTGATAAGTGATCTCAAGGAAAGAATTACAGAGTCACAGAACAGTAAGGCTGGAAGGGACCTTGAAAGCTCATCCAGTCCAAACCCCCTGCCAGAGCACCTAGACCAGATCGCGCAGGAGCACATCCAGGCAGGTCTTGGATATCTCCGGAGAGGGAGACTCCACAACCCCCCTGGGCAGTCTGTTGACAGCAGTCAGAGTTCTCCCAGTATAACATCTAGATATCTTTCCATGGAGCCTCCTGTCTTGTGATAGCTCTCAAAGTACTTTTTTTCTGCAATATTCAGTTCTCATTCTGCAAAATGAAGGAATAGACACAGAACTTCTTCTTATGTCGAACATTCCATCTGTGAAATGTTCCACAATGTTTGTAGGCAGTTCACTTCTTCATGATAAAACACAAGGGAAATACAATCATAGAATCACAGAATGGTTTAGGTTGGAAGGGACCTCAAACCTCATCCAGTTCCAACCATAGGCATAGGCAGGGGCACCTCCCACTAGAACAGGTCGCTCAAGGCCTCATCCAACCTGGCCTTGAACACCTTCAGGGAGGGAGCAGCCACAACCTCCCTGGGCAACCTGTTCCAGAGTTTCAGCACCCTCATTGTAAAGAGCTTTTCCCTGACACTTAGTTTAAATCTCCCCTGTGCCAGTTTAATAGTGATACTTCTGTGTGTAAAGTCCATAATTACTAAATTCTCATACTTTTTTTTTCCTGATAATTTTGTGGGAACTGAGGCACTGGTATTTTAAAACAGCCAAGTTTCCCACTCTGCTTGTCTTCATAGGAGCATTGGAAGGGGAAATTTGTTAGGATTCTGTGCAGGAAATCCAGAATCAGAAATGGAATATGAATTGGTCTGTCCAGTACACTCATCTTTCAAAGAAGGGATGTGTCTGCTGTTAGTTTCTATCTTTTACTGTCTAGGCCTGACTGCTCAGGAATCCCACTTGGGTTTGAAGTCTTGTTATGCAGGAAGGAAGGGGCCAGTCCTCCATTCCCTAACTGAATGATTCTTCTTAGTTCATTTACAAAATCCAAAGAGCTCTGTCCCTGAGAGTGCTCAGGGCCAGGTTGGATGGGGCCATCAGCAGCCTGGTCTAGTAGAAGGTGTCTTTGACCTTCACAGAATCACAGAAACATTCCAGTTGGAAAAGACCTCCAGGATCACTAAGTCCAACCATTATCCCTACCCCACAAAGTTCACCCTTAAACCATATCCTCAAGCACCACATCCAAACACACCCAGGGCTGGTGACTCCACCACTTCCCTGGGCAGCATATTCCAATGCCTGACCACTCTTGCTGGGAAAGTATGTTTCCTGATGTCCAATGTAAACCTACCCAGTGGCAGCTTGAGGCCATTCCCTCTTGTTCTATCACTACCAACCTGTGAGACGAGACCAGCACAAACGTCTCCACAACCTCCTTCCCCGTAGCTGTAGACAGCCATGAGGTCTCCCCTCAGCCTCCTTTTCACACTAACCATCCCCAGCTCCCTCAGTTGTTCCTCATAAGATTTATTCTCCAGGCCCTTCCCCAGCTTTGTTGCCCTTCTCTGTACTGGCTTCATCACTTCCACATCCTACTTGTAAGGCAGTGCCCAAAACTGAACACAATACTCGAGGTATGGCCTCACCAGAGCAGAGTAGAAGGGGACAATCACCTCCCTGTCCCTGCTGGACACAGCATTTCTAGTCCAAGACAGAATGCCAGTGGCTTTCTTTGCTCAGTCTATGGATTTGAGCAGCAGCATAGGAGCTCTTTTCTGTGTCTCCACTACAAGTACCTGTTCAGGTAGCCCTTTGCAGCCTGTCAAATGAGCTGAACTGAAGAACTGAAGTGCTGTGAGAAGTCTTTGGAGCAGTCCTTCTCTTCCCACAATAATTCTGATTATCAATCTAATTCTGTTTCAATTCCTGAAATAAAAACTACAGTTCTAAAAGATTAACTACATTGATTAAAGTTGCTGTATTCTTCCCCCTCCCTCCCCCTTCCCTTCCTTTCCATATCCCATTGAAAGATGTTCTCTTGGGAGCCAGAACCTGTATCAATTCTTTGGTTAAAAACCTGATCTTTAAGAAGAGGAGGTGGGTGTGAAAGCATACACTGCTCTAGTGCCCAGCAGTTGGACATTTCACCCCACAAGTGAGTTCACAAATCTGAGGCAGACACCAGCATCCACTGTACACTGTCTAAGGAAATGTTGGCACTTCACAGAATCCAAAGCAGATGCTGTAGTAAGGGATGATTAAATGTGTTGGAAGCCCTGGCTCTTAACTGGACTAACTGGAAATTACTGTTTGATTTCTTTGCTCTCAGTTACTGGTGGAGTTTGGCTTTCCCTCCTGTGCTCTAGCTGTGGGCTCAAATCTTTCTCAGAGCATCATAAGAGCTGGCAAGGACTGAGATTTTCACAAGCACTGAAGCACTGGCCCAGGATTTGGGGCACTGAACTTGAGGACCTTTGAATCCATAGCTCCATATACCAGTGACTCAACTGCTGGTTTATACTGTTTTCCAGTGGGAAAATCTTCTCTTTAATGCTGGATACAGGGAGAGCAAGAACAGCAGAGCCAATCTCTAGGCTGTGTGTTAGAATACTCAGCATCGAGGAAGGGACTTTCTTTCTTTCTTTCTTTCTTTCTTTCTTTCTTTCTTTCTTTCTTTCTTTCTTTCTTTCTTTCTTTCTTTCTTTCTTTCTTTCTTTCTTTCTTTCTTTCTTTCTTTCTTTCTTTCTTTCTTTCTTTCTTTCTTTCTTTCTCTTTCTTTCTTTCTTTCTTTCTTTCTTTCTTTCTTTCTTTCTTTCTTTCTTTCTTTCTTTCTTTCTCTTTCTTTCTTTCTTTCTTTCTTTCTTTCTTTCTTTCTTTCTTTCTTTCTTTCTTTCTTTCTTTCTTTCTTTCTTTCTTTCTTTCTTTCTTTCTTCCTTCCTTCCTTCCTTCCTTCCTTCCTTCCTTTCTTTCTTTCTTTCTTTCTTTCTTTCTTTCTTCCTTCCTTCCTTCCTTCCTTCCTTCCTTCCTTCCTTCCTTCCTTCCTTCCTTTCTTTCTTTCTTTCTTTCTTTCTTTCTTTCTTTCTTTCTTTCTTTCTTTCTTTCTTTCTTTCTTTCTTTCTTTCTTTCTTTCTTTCTTCAGACTTTTGCTGTTTTCACTGGGCTTTTATGGAGGGGAGTGGTTTGTATATTGTTTTGTTTTTAATTCATAGTCTAATGTAAAATGCATAAATGAGCCAGCAAGTCAAAACACAAAGTTGTCCCTTTCTCATGCAGTCACGGCTCTGGTATGTCGTCAAGCTCGTGCGTGAGTATTCTCTATCTAGTCTCATGAATTTCATAGTCTTTGTGTCCAATGGCACAGCTTGAACAGAACTGGTGGCTTATTCTCATCATAGAGGGGTAGTTAGGCTACTTTTCCATGACTTGGGATATTGTAATCAAGCCCCATAAAACTCCCAGCGGCATACAATGTCGGCTGCCCTGATTTGTGGCTGAGCATTCCAGCTTCTAGGTTATTGTGCTGAAAGGCAGCATTTCTCCATTTTTTTAATGAAAGAAAATGTTGTGCTCAACGTTGTCTGGCCTCAACTATGTTCAAAATGCAAATCTGGTGAGTACCAAACTCTGCTTCTGGTGACACTGGGAAATATAGATGTTTAACAGGCGAGTCCCAAGTGACAGGAGCTGTGACAGAAGTCCCAGACAGCTCAAACCCAAGGAAGCTCTGCCATGCAGTGTAGCTCTTTAAGGCAGCTCCATTCTGGAACTTCAGAAGACTTCTGAAAAGATTCTGCTTAAATTGCCCCTTAGGCACAATCCTTTGTCCTGAGCCGGGCTAGATGTGTAATTTGCCTGACAATGTTTGTCTCCTGAGGATACAGCAAAACTTCTGCAGATGATATAGATGTCTGCTGACCTTCCTACAGCTTTACAACGTGCCTCTGCAGCTCCCACCCACCACTGCTGTTTGGATCTAACGGCTCCTCACAATGATCCCCTTTGCTCAGACTTTGAGTCACTGAAACTTCTCTTTCTAGTGGCTTTGTCATCTTCCTACCTCCTGTGCCATCACACTCTGCTTTCTTATGCTTTTGTGTGGCTGTGGTAGCATTATTAAACTTCACATGAAAGTATCCAGCTCTAAGGGATTTTTTTACCAGTTACAATACAATATGTAGTTATATTATGTTATATAGTTAGATTAGATTACTATATATAACTACCTTCTATACGTATTTCTATTGTATTGCATATAGTTATATTGTATTACCAGTTAAAGTACAATATATAGGTAGGGTATAGTACAGATAGTATAATATGTTACCAGTTAATATACAATATGTAGTCACTGGATTAAAGAAATTGTACTTAGAATGGTCTGGGGTTGTTTTGGGAGGGGAGTGGGGAATGATGCCTGTTTGGGGTATGAAACCTACCATTAATTCTTGCATGCTTATATTTTAGCTGATAGAAATTCAAGAACGAATGAAGGCAGAACTCAAAAATCAAATGTGGTTGAAATTCAAGAACAAACGAAGGCAGAACTCAAAAACTAAAGGTCATTAATTAAAAGTGCATTAATATGTTTATGCCCACATTAATTTTTGCAAGCTGTCATTCATTGCAAAGGTAATAAGCTGTGAAAAGCCTTTTTCATGTCCTCTGGACGGAACAAACTCATTTTGTAAGCAGGGAGGTTATTTTGTGTGTGAAAAAGAAGATAGCAAAAACACTTCAGAGTTTTGTTTTGTTCTTCCTGCGTTTGGAGAGGAACAGATTCAAACAGTGCTGCTGGAAATATTTTTTTTTTTAAACACTTTGGTTTGGGAGGAGTTAGAAAATATTGAATCAATGTCCCATGCTTAGAAACGTTTTGCTGCTGCCATTTCCAAATGTCATAGGCGATAGTACAGAGTTTTGTCTTCAAATATTTTTGTATTCTGCATTAGTCTCATACGAACACTGCCTTTTATTTCCTTTTTACATGATCCAGGAACTTTCCAGACGGCTGCTCCTTTATTTTACCATTTGACTTTTCTTTTTTTTCCCTTCCTCTCTCCCCCAGCCTGATTTCGTACTGGCTTTCACACTGATCACCACTAGTATGTCTTTGTTACAGTAAACTGACTGGGTTTATTATAATAAAAAATACAACACAGCTTGACTTGCAATCTAAATGTGCTGGAAAAGAATATGATACTGTTTAGGAGAGAAAAGGTTGTGAATAGAAAATCAGTACCACTTCAGTTATTTAAACATTTGCTTTTCTGCAGCTTGTCAAACTTTGTGCCAAGTCATAGCTGCTTGACTTTGTTTTGTTAATCTCAGCACCATGTGTCTTGGGCTTTTTTTTTTTAATAGGGGGCCAATCCTGCAGTCCTTGCTCAGTTTTTGGTTTCAGTGAGCCTGGGTGAGTGTGGTGGGACTGCATTTTTTGAAAATTAGAAAGAGAAAAGAAAAAAGTAAAAAGAAAAGAGAAGAGAATCATAGAATCATAGAATCAGAAGAGAAGAGAAATGAAAAAAAAAGGAAGATAAAAGACAGAAGAAAAAAACATAACTGAAAATGAAAGGAAAGGAAAGGAAAGGAAAGGAAAGGAAAGGAAAGGAAAGGAAAGGAAAGGAAAGGAAAGGAAAGGAAAGGAAAGGAAAGGAAAGGAAAGGAAAGGAAAGGAAAGGAAAAGAAAAGTGAAAAGAAAAGGAAAGAATAAAAAAAGAGAAGATAAAAGAAAAATGAAAATAAAAAAGGAAAGAACAGAAAAGGAAAGAAAAGAAACAAAGAGAAGAAAAGACAAGAAGAATAGAAAAGAAAAAAGAAAAGAAAAGAAAAGAAAGGAAAAGAAAAAGAAAAGAAAAGAAAAGAAAAGAAAAGAAAAGAAAAGAAAAGAAAAGAAAAGAAAAGAAAAGAAAAGAAAAGAAAAGAAAAGAAAAGAAAAGAAAAGAAAAGAAAAGAAAAGAAAAGAAAAGAAAAGAGAAAAGAAAAGAAAAGAGAAAAGAGAAGAGAAAAGAAAAGAAAAGAAAAGAAAAGAAAAGAAAAGAAAAGAAAAGAAAAGAAAAGAAAAGAAAAGAAAAGAAAAGAAAAGAAAAGAAAAGAAAAGAAAAGAAAAGAAAAGAAAAGAAGAGAAAAGAAAAGAGAAAAGAAAAGAAAAGAAAAGAGAAAAGAAGATGAAAGAGGAGGGGAGGGGAAGGGAAGATGGTTTAGATTGAGTCTTTCAAATCAATTTATGAAGGTTAAAAATCCCTGCAAAGTAAGTTGCCTATTAAACAAATTTTAATAAGCACCTTGGCAATGAAAATGGTTTATGATTCTGATCACATTTGAAGACAATTTCTTTAACCTGAAGGTGTCAGCAGGACTCTGTTAGAATGAGGAAATTAAAAATAAAAGGTTTTAAAATGTGATTATCTAAGTTTAGGCCAGAATATAGACTTTGCTCTTTCAAGGGAAATCTTATAGCTAAGAATGTGGCAGCAAAGAATCCAAGCTAATGCAAAAAAAAACCCCATAACTCCAGTGTGAATTGTATATTTGCCCAAAGTTTTTGAAGGCATTGCTGTAAGGTGATATAACTGAGGGTTCATCTGACTGCTGCAACAGGCTTGGTTCTGTCTCTGCACTGACATGTAACATGGAAACAGCTCAGATTGATTTCTGGATCATAGCTGAGGCACTAGAAAAATTATTTTAAGTCTAGAAATCCCAGTGAGACCTTTAGCTCCAAAGCTTAACTAGCCAAGTTTGTGGTATCCTTGCATGGATCCACTAGAAAGGTTGTATTAATTCAGGAGCAAAATCAGTTTACAAACTATAAAGATTAAATAGTAATAATAAAAATACTGATTATTAGACATATTTGCTGCTTCTTTTTACCTAGACATGCTTCATCTGGGAGGATGCTCATGGATGGATTAAGCAATTCTTTTTTTGCACAGGTGTAGTAATAGTCTGAGTTTAAAATAACTGATTACAGAAAAGTCCTACTATTGCAAAGACTCTCAGCTGAGATTTGACCTCAATTTTCCCCTCTCCTCCTAATTCTAAAATCAAGCACAGTTGTTAGATATCTCTAAGATATTTGGGAGGCTGGTTTTAAGGTCTTCAAGTACCCCAGAACACAGAGTATGCATCACAGCTAGTGGTGAAACATGAGGAAGATACCTTAACTAATCTGCAGTAGGGAAATGACACTGAAAATGGAATGCTTATCCTCTGGGAAACAGCAAGGAAGGAGCAGACTCAGCCAGGACTTCAATGCTTTGCTCACTGAGACTTCTTGTGGGTACTCTGAGTGCATACAAATGTGGAAATGAAAGATGGACAAGGAAGAAAATAGAAGCCCTCTCAGAGTATATGGCGCTGAAGAGAATGAAGAAGGAACCCATTGTGAAAAGTCATTTGCAAATAAGGTTGAATATAGAAGTACATGAAATAAGTGAAAAAATACAAAGACACATGAAAGCATGCTATGGTACAGCACTGTAACAAAGCAGCTACACTCTCACAAGACCTTCTCTACAGTTTAATAAGTTTTTTAAGCAATTTTATGAGGATGGTTACACAAATGGAATGGGCTTTGTATTTTGATTTTATAGCAGTGCCTGAGTGCCAAGAGGAGGCTGGAGCCAGGCTCTGCTTGGGGATGCCCAGTGACTGGACAAGGGGCAATGGGTGGAAGCTGAGGCATACAAAGTCCTACAGAAGCATGAGGAGGAATTTTTTTCCTTGTGAGGGTGATAGAACACTAGAACAGGCTGTTCAGGGAGGTTGTAGAGTCTCCCTCTCTGGAGATAATTCAAGACCTGACTGGATGCAGGGATCTGCTCTAAGTGATCCGGTCTGGCAGGGGGGTTGGATTGGATGAACTTTCAAGTCCCTTCCAGCCCCTAACATTCTGTGATTCTGTGAAAATGCTAGTGATATAAAATGACATTTCCTAATGGTTTCTGGAAAATGTAACCACATTGGATGACAACAAACAATTACAAACCAGAATGGGTAGCAAAGTGCTCAAAACTGAATCAATAGCAAAACCCTTGTACTACATCTTCAGGGGGAAAATGTCAGTTGATGAAATGTTCATCATGTCTAATGAGTCTAGCAATATTCAGCTCCATTTCACTGCCCAGAAACAATGCTGTTGTGTTTTAGAGTTGTACAAACTTAGGAGCAGTGTTGAGCATTGACAAAGAAGCGACTGGCTTCATTACAGCTCCATACAAGCCAAGGAGTTGCTGTCACTTTCTCCTGTTGTTGCCAGTCCCAGTTTATAGTCAACAGACTGTCTGAAGGAAAAGCAAAAGTGTTTTTCTCTCCAAGTTCTGATGTCCCCAGATGGTGAGCTGAAAGAGGGAGCTTCTCTGTCAGAGATCAGAGTGCTCGCACAATTAGTTTTTAATCTGCAAACAGTGGTGTGCCTTCTGAGCATGCTGTTTGCAGAGGACTTCTGCATTTCTCATTTTAATACTTTTTTTTTTTTTCAATAAACTTAGACTGGTTCCAGAACTTCACATCTGTAGTTTTGTTCATGTTTCTTGGTGGTTCCTTTTAGCAGCCACGGAAGAAGAGAGAAGATGCCAAGATATGGTATGTAAGAGTTTAGGCTGCTCAGCCTGGAGAAGGCCCCAGAGTCACCTTAGAGCAGCCTTCCAGTACCTGAAGGGGGATGCAAGAAAGCTGGGGAGAGACTTTTTACAAGGCCTTGTAGTGATAGGATGAGGAGGAATGGATTGAAGCTGGAAGAGGAGATATTTAGACTGGAGATTAGGGAGAAACTCTTTACAGCAAGAGTGATGAGACTCTGGAACAGGTTGCCCAGGGAGGCTGTGGATGCCTCCTCCTTGGAGGTGTTCAAGATCAGGCTGGATGAGGTCTTGAGCAACGTGGACTAAAGGAAGGTGTCCATGGCAGGAGAGTTGGAACTAGGTGATCTTTAAGGTCTCCTCAACCTGAGCCATTTCTGGAGCCTTCTTAGCAATGGGTAATCAGAAGCTGAGATGTGTTAATCCTGTAAATCACACAGCAAGTGCTTCCTGCTAGCATGAAGATAAAGCAGGTGCAAGGTAACCTCAGTGCTCTACTGCTCAGGGATCTAGGGCAGGTGTCACATTTTCTTGGAAATGCTCAAGGCCAGGCTGGATGAGGCCTTGGGCAACCTGGGCTGCAATACTTTCCTTGCACTGCACTAGCAACAGTCTATTTTCCTTACAACTGCACTCATTTAAAGGTGGGGTTTTTTCCCCATATAATCTCAACAGAGTTAAGTTCCATCAGTACTAGATTAGATCCTTCTTTCTACTCACTACCCCTCCAAACTGAAGCATGTACTCGTTTCTTTCCCTTAATCTAAAGAGCATAAACATGGCAGATCAGAGGCCACGATGGTTGACAACTATAATTAATGAGTTTGTCCATCTGAAATCAGTTCAACTTGCAAGGTAGGTGGAAGAAATCCTTTCATTTACCATTGTACCTCATAGAGAGCTCTAAATATTACAAACCATGTCCTCACTATATCCATAAATCCTAGGTTTGCCCACAGGCAGTAGCATTAGAGCCCTGGACTGAAGGAGAACTGACTTGAATCTCAGACCCTGGAGGCAAGAGAGAAAGCCTGGAGAAAGGAAGGCTCTCCCTTAGTCAAGGAGGACTGGGTCAGAGATCAGCCAGACAAACACAAATTGATGAGCCTGATGGGATGCCCTGACAAGTGATGAGGGAGTTGGCAGAGGTTATTGCTTAGCCACTCTCCCTCATCTCTGAAAGGTCATGGAGGACCAAAGAGCTGCCTGAGGACTGGAGGAAAGGCAGTGTCACTCCAGCCTTCGGAAAGGGCAAGAGGGAGGACCCAGGAAGCCGCAGGCCAGTCAGCCTCACCTCCATTCCTGGAAAGGTGATGGAACAGCTCACTCTGGAGGTCATTTCTAAGCATGTGGAGGAAAATAAGATTGTAGGGAATACTCAGCATGGATTCACAAAGGGGAAATCAAGTTTGACCAGTCTGCTAGCCTTCTATGATGGCAAGACAGGCTAGGCAGGTGAGGGCAGAGCAGTGGATGTGGCCTCCCTCGATTTCAGCAAGGCTTTTGGCACCGTCTCCTATAATATCCTCATAAAGAAGATCAGAAAGTGTGGATTGGATGAGTGGACAGTGAGGTGGACTGAGAACCAGCTGAATGACAATTTCCTTTTCCAAAGACTTCCTCTTGTAAGTCCTTCTGCACACTTGCCAACTTTCTCATCCTTTAAGTAGGAAAAAAATGTAAGACTAATCAAGGGGGGGTGAATTTAACATTTTAATAGGATTTGGGGGTTTTCCTTTAGAAAGAAAATGCTCTCCTCCTTTGTAGGAGCCATTAACACTCAGGAATCTACAAACCATTTCCATTAGTTGTTTGAACTCTTTAAAACCTCATTTCACTACAAGGTTTCAGAATGTGACCACAGTCAAATAAAAACGTAATTTATCATCAGCACCTGCTACTACATCCCATCCTTTAGCAAGGGTGAAAGGAAGTCAAACTGCTTGAATTTCTCTTTTGCTCTGGATTGCATTTGAAATACTGGAGAAAACTAATTGCCAGGAAAATGTAGAGGTGGATTTGTGGACATTGCTAACTGTGCCTCTTCATGTGCTTATATAAACATATGTTTATAATACAGAATAAATGTAGAGAATCGTGAGAAAAGAACAAAGGATTTTTTAATTGTCTTAAAGTTTGCTTGAATTTAGGTTTCCCTTTATTCGAGTAGAGCCTGTTGATATTCCTGATCATTCTAAAACTTCAGATAACAGGGGTGGGGGGGACACCACTGACCAGAAGTCAGTGTTTAGAAGTTAATATCTAAATCAATGTCTTAATCAGCCTCACTTTTTGAAGCTGGCTTTCCTTCAGCAGTTATTTGACATATCCCATTAATCAGCTAGATTTGGAAATCCATGGCATGTGGTGAGAACAAGCCATATGCTGAAAGAAACTGAACTGGAGCACATCTAGGTTAGTTGAAATATGTCTGGTGTTTGAAAGTAGTGTTTGATTGTGTTAAAACAACAGAAAAAAATGTAGGTATGCTGCTGGTGGTTATTTGTTACTTAAACCTGCAGCTCCAAGTGTTGTAAGCATGGAGGAATAGCTTTCATTGAAGAATTTTGTTTATATTGATATTGAATGGATTCAGTATGGTTTGAGTAGCACTTTGTCACTTACTCAGATGTCTACTTGCCCTAATGCTTCAATCATAGAGTAAAATCTCAGCAGCAAGAACATAACATTTCAATCTCAGAAGCAATAAATGATAGTTTACAAAAAAAGAAAAACCCACCAAACAAATAAGGTATATATAAATATCTTACCAGATTTTTAACTAATGGTATTGAATATTTGAGTTCTGTCTCCATGTGTCCTTGAATTTCAATCACATAGAAGAATTTTGATACAACATCAGGCTCCACATTACCTTCAAAAGTTCTTTCTGTCCTCTTGAGGACAATATCTTCCTCAAGCAGGAGGAGGGTTTTTTTCTTCACAGCTAAAAGAAGATGCTTAGATACTATGAGAATGGCCCTGCAACAGAATTTTCTCTGGCATTGCACAGACGTACATCCTACCCTCTAAAGCTTATGTAGGGGTGGAAAATGAGGTCTTCCCCAGAAACCTGGCTCATATAGCTGTGAAGCTGTGGAGTGTAAGGAGCAAAGAGCTGTAGGCATTAGTTATGTCATTTCTGCATCGAGAAAGCCTGCATCTAAGTGTTTCTGCATGCCTGGACTCTTACTGAAGGCTGCTTTCCAGCAAACCTTCCCCAGTGTCAGGCTGGTCTGCTCGAAAGGACTTGAGCTAAAGGTTGCAGGGTCAGCTGTGGGGAAGAGAAGGTGTGAAAATGGAAAGGTAAAAGAAAACTCCAGCTTATGCCAAAAAAAAAAAAAAATCACTTAACATTTGTTTGTGAATCATTCTGTAGATCTCATCTTTTACTCCAGTACAATTTGATCAAATTAAGAACTTTGTTTTTTCCAGGTGTAATTTTTGTCCTTGCAAATGTTTTTTTTCTCTTGCATCTTTTAATACTTTGTGAATTTTCCTGTTATAAGTGTGTGAAAAAAACTCACTCTCTGTGAACCAGCCTGTACTTGTCTGAAGATACCTGAGGAGCCAAAGCAATACTTGATGATAGCTTCACCTTCAAAATGTTACACAGAATCATAGTATGTTAGGGGTTGGAAGGGACCTTGGAAGATTGTCCAGTCCAACCCCCTCATCAGAGAAGGATCACCTAGAGCAGGTCACAGAGGATTGCATCCAGGTGGATTTTGAATATCTCACAGAAGGAAACTCCACAACCACCCTGGGCAGCCTGCTCCATCACCTGGTTCTTCTCTTCTTAGAAATGTTTTGAGGGGGTTGAAATACTGAAAACATTTTTCTGTGTTCTTTTAACACCTGATTCTCCTGATCTATCTGCCATCATCCTTGGCTGTATAATATCTTTTGATCAATTTTCTGCTTCTGCTTCACAATCTTTTTTCCTGTTAGCTGAATGTGTAAGAATATTTCATCCATAGTAAGCAAAGCTGTTATGTTTTCACTAGTACTCATACTGTTCTTCACAGAATCACACAGAATCCATCCGTTTGGAAGAGACCTCCATGATCATCCAGCCTAACCCTTGACCTGGCACTGAAGGGTCAATGCTAAGCCATGTCCCTAAGCACCAGGTCCACACACTGCTTGAACACCTCCGGGGACAGTGACTCCAGCACTGCAGACAGGGCAGACCATTCCCTATGAAGAGCTATTTCCTAGCATCCAGCCTGAATCTCTGCTGGGTCAGCTTGAAACCATTTCTTCTAGACCTGTCACTTGTCATCAAGGAGAAGAGGCTACCCCCTCCTCTCTCCAATCTCCTTTCAGGTAGTTGTAGAGGGCAATGAGGTCTCTCTTCAGCCTTTTCTTTTCCAGACTGCACACCCCCAGCTCCTTGAGATGATCCTCATAGCCCAGGTGCTCCATGCCCTTCACCACCCTTGTTGTCCTTCTCTGGACATGCTCCAGCACCTCAATGTCTTTCCTATAGTGAGGGGCCCAGAAATGAACACAGTACTGAAGATGTGGCCTCACCAGTGCTGAGCAGAAGGGGATGCCCACCTCCCCATTCCCACTGGCCACCCTGTTTCAAAGTGCCTAGTGCCTACAACCAGAATAATTGCTATTGTGCTTTAAAACATGTCAGAGATAATAGGATTTCGACCTGGTGAGTTAAAATGTCATTTCTCAGAGCTGTATGGGTTTCTATTGGTATTGATCAATATTGGATTGATCCTACAAGATAGCACACAAAACCTCTGCACCCTTCTAAAAGGAGCAAAGAATGTTTGTTCCCTTCAGTCTCTTAAACGTGCCCAGAGCTGAGGACTCCTCACCAGCCATCGCAAGGGGGATGTGGGGATGCCCAAACCTGACCTGCCACCCTGCCCATAGCTCTACAGTCCTGGGAGGATGGTGCTTCTCAGAAACCATGTAGGCTTGGGCATGGCCTGAAGTGCTTTCAAGAGCCAATCTGCTGTTAATGAGCAGAGCACTAATTGCTGTGGGTACGGTTCTGCTGGATAGCCTTTTAGCTTCTGAACGTGGGTTTGAAGGAGCACACGACAGCACATTCAATACAGTTCAATTACTGTTCAATTACTGTTAAGTACACATATGGTGTTAGCTGATATTTCACTCCGTGTTTGTACTGCAGCAGCTTTGGCTGTGTGGGTTTGCTTTGTAGGCAGAGCAGGGGACACCTGCATTCACCTCTAGACATTTTTATGTATCTAGCCAGGAATCATATGTACACTGGAAAGCCCACTTTGCTAGAGATTAAGATTGTGAAAATAATACTCTCTGGCAATGGTAGCTGATGACTGCCTGCTGCACTGTTGATAAAATTGGATATCTAAAGATAGTGCCTATTACAGAAACAGGAGACCAGAGATGGAGAAGACTAGAACATTCTCTCTAGTTCCATCAGTGGGGAGGTTTTTTCCTTATTGAGTGTTTTTCATTCTGTATTTAGAGCGAACAATTCATGGCCAAATATCTTGATGGGGAGGATATAAATATAGAGCAGAAATTGTGTCCCAGCTAATGAGATTGCCAGAGTTCCCCTGAAATCTATTTCATAGCCTCATGTCTCTTACTTGTAGTTCAATTTCTGGGTTTCATTCTGGCTTTAACTTCATTAAATCTCTTCCTTTCTAATATTTAGTACATACCAAATGGTTTTATTCCTTAGTATTTATATTCTTCAAGGTTATCATAAAATCTTACAATAATATCTTAATTAATTAGGGAAAAAAAATATTACCACAGAAATCACAGCAACACTCCAGTTGGAAAAGACCCTCAGGATCACCAACTTCAACCAATATCCCTACTCTGTAATGTTCACCCTAAACCATATCCTCAAGCACCACATCCAAACAACTTTTAAAACACACCCAGGATTGGTAACTCAACCACCTGCCTGAGCAGTCCATTCCAATGCCTGAAATTAGTGTTGAAATCTGTCCCATTTATGGTGTTGAGGCTAATTCAATTTTACCAAATCTTTCTGAACTTCAGTAGACTAAAAGGAACAAGGTCTTTACTATGAGATGGTGGGACACTGGAACAGGTTGCTCAGGGAAGGATTTGAGGCCCCATCCCTGAGGATATTCAAAATCAGGCTCAACGAGGCTCTGAGCAACCTGATCTAGTGGAGGATGTCCCTGCTTACTGCAGGAGGATTGGACTAGATAACCTTTAGAGGTCCTTTCCAACCCAAACTATTCTATCAACTTTTTTACATGATCTTCCTTAATGTTTATAAAACCACTCCAAATCCACTTGCATTGCAAACAGTGGAAGCTACAACTACCTCCAGAAAGGAGGACAGCAACCTTTGGCTAGCAGATAAATCTTAAGCATTTAGGGATTTTTTAAAGGCTCAATTAATTCTGATTTCAGGACTGGAAGATTCTCAGTCAGGTCACTGTGTCTCTGACACTCTTTTGCATTGGGTATGAAGCAAAAAAATCACTGTGCCCTCTGAACAAGTCCATAAACCTCTTGTATCTTCATCCATCTCCATGTCTTTGTGGCTATTTGGCCAAGAGCATTTAAGTTTAAAACGTTTTAAGCAATCAGGAGGCTTAATTAAATCATGCATGTCCAACCAAACCATTCTATAAATCTGATTCTTTATGTCTTAAAGGTAGCACCAGGGGAGATTTAGATTGGACAGGAGGAACAATTTCTTTGTGGAAAGCATTGTCAAGGTCTATACCAGGTTGCCCAGCACAGCACTGGAGTCCCCATTCCTTTAGGGGTTTCAAAGCCTTGTAGGCATGGTGCTGAGAAACATGGTTTAGTGGTGACCTGGCAGTGCTGGCTTAGTGTATGAACCTGATGATCTTACAGATTTCTTCCAAACAAAACTCTTCTGTGGTTCTGTGATTCATATTTTGCAGGGCACTAGTAATATTTTTAGTAACACAGCAGTAAGTAGCTTTTTCTACGGAGCTAAGTAGAGTATTTCAAACTTCCACCTTCCAAGATGAAAATGACACTGAGAGGAGGAGATGTTACCAGTTGCAGAATGCTCTTTCCTGTTCAGCAAGTTCCAGTTCCAGTGTTTTAAAGTGAAGCCTACTTCAACAGTGGATGTAAAGCTTAATTTTTAGTTACTACATTCTGGATATGCTTAATTTCCTAAAAACTAATTATGATTACATGTGGGAAGGATCTCCCTGAACTATAATCCCTATGGTCACCCTGTTAATACGCAAAATCCTAACTTACGCTGCCAAAGAACTTCTCAAAGTTGAATATTGGAATCCTGGTCAATAGGATCCATAGTTTGATTTCCATAGTTTGATTTCCAGGCAACAGGCTTTGTTTGCAAGGTTTAGCCTGAGGCTTGGTTCTTTTACATTGCCTGAGGAGCTGATATGTTGAAGCCATACTCAAAGACTGGCCAGCAACTACTTGCTCTGCCAATACTTGGTCAGTTTTCATCTACACTAGGATGTACAAATCTATGTAATGAAATTTGCTCTTTTTGCAAACTCCTCCTTTGCAGGCAGCCTGCCCTGTTATGTAAAAGCTTCCATAAGTGGACAAATACATAGTTATGTGCTGGGAACACCTCATTAATGACCCAGAGAAAGGATTTCCTGTAGAACAGATGGCCATTGGAGTGTTAACCAAACTGCTCCTCTAAACCAGCATTGTCTGGAACCTAATGCCCTCAGGCAAGGATCCGACCCACTTGTGGAGAGGCACCATGCAATCATGACAGATGGTCATGTGTTGGGGCAGTCCAAAGACCATGCATGTATACCAAGGGTGGTTGTTGAGAGCTGAAGCTCACAGTGGAGAATATTCAGTGGGCTTATGGTTATGGAGAGGTCCTACTCTGAACAACATTTATGTGGAAAAATGGAGGCATGTGAGGAGTTACACTGAAGGGAAGGGATAGAGCAAGAGTTTCTGAGACCTTCACCTGGGTTTCATTAGATAGATCAATAAGGGGCAGAAACTTGTTTCATTAGCTTCATTCAGCTTAAAGAGGGTATAAAATACAGTCTCCTCATTCTGCAGTGAGTTGAATGAGACGGTAATAAATACTTAGGGTAATAATAAATTCTTTGAGTAATAAACAGAGTGATAGACTTCTAACTTTTGAAAAGCCAGGATGTGAAGGCACCAATGGTAGATAGATCAGTGTCTAGTGTCTCTTGCCACTTTACAATATAAACCTGAATACAGTCTTAGTTAGGCCTGCCTAAGGTTTTCAAAGCTGAGGGGTGTAAAATGCAGTTCCAATAGCAAAGACTTTTCTGATCATTGCTTGCCTACATTCTAACAAGGGTTGTCAGAGCTTCCTGAGTCCCTGCAATGAACCTAATGTTGCACTCTGAAACTAAAATTTAGTTGTAAGCAGAATTTTCTAGAGGTTTTGGACAGTTTTAAAGGAGTGGACTCCTCAGAGATCATATTATTATAAAGATAAATTCATCTCACTCAATTGATCTGAAGAAATAGCTGATATCCTGAAGAACAAGCTACTGTCTCTCTCACTGCTTCTGTTTGTCTTCAGGCTTTGCTTTCCTCCCTCTGACTTTGCAGCTTCTCTATTTTCAATCCCATAAGATACAGGGTCGGGGGAGAGGGAGTGCATGTGGTTGTATAGCCTTTGGTGCCCTTTGTCCCCAGGAAGGGATGAAAGAGCTGAATGAAGGTCGAGGGGAGCCTGTACTGCTGTTAAGCTGTACATGTATATATTTATGTAAATATACTTTGCACATTTTTAAATACAATTCTGTAAATACAATTACACTCTGACTTTCAAGTTCTGAGTGTAGTGAAATTGTTCTTTGAGGGGCAGATTCCCAGAAAAGGTTACTGGAGAGGATCCAATCCAACCAATAACATCTAGGAACTACTCTGAAAGCTCTCGGGCAAGACATGTAAGATATAAGGTTTACAGTCAGAGGGATTTTGTGTGTGAGTGTTGACTGGAATGGCAGCATAGGGGAGCCCTAACAGATGCCAAAGGAATACATTCTTGGTGGTGCCTTCAGTACTGTCTTCTACTTAATCGTGTAAACACCTTATTTCCTTCAGTATGAGCTGTCAGTGTGCTCTTGCAGCCCAGACAGCCAACCAGATCCTGGGCTGCATCAAGAGAAGTGTGGCCAGCAGACCAAGGGAAGGGATCCTCCCCCTCTGCTCTGCACCGGTGAGACCCCACTTGGAGTACTGTGTCCAGTTCTGGAGCCCCTGTTACAAGAGGGATATGGATGTGCTGGAGGTGTCCAGAGAAGGGCCACAAGGATGATCAGAGGGCTGAAGCTGCTCTCCTATGACGAGAGACTGAGGAAGTTTGGGCTGTTCAGTCTGGAGAGGAGAAGGCTCCAAGGTGACCTTACTGTGACCTTTCGGTATCTTAAGGGGGCCACAAGAAAGCTGGGGAGGGACTCTTTAGGCTGTCAGGCAGTGACAGGACTGGGGGAAATAGAGCAAAGCTAGACATGGGTAGATTGAGACTGGATGTTAGGAAGAAGTTCTTCAGCATGAGGCTGGTGAGACATTGGAATGAGTTGACCAGAGAGGTGCTCAAAGCCCCATCCCTGGAGGTGTTTAAGGCCAGGCTGGTTGAGGCTCTGGACAGCCTGATCTAGTGTGAGATGTCCCTGCCCAGGGCAGGGAGGTTGGAACTAGATGATCCTTGTGGTCCCTTCCTACCCTGGCTGATTCTCTGAGTTTTAAGTGTGTGATTCAGTGTGATTCTGTGATAGTAAATTTTAAAGCACAAGATTTCCCACCAACTGCACATTTTGCTGTGTTTGAGACAGGGATTTTTTCCCCTCTGTCTCTTTATCTCTAGGACACCAAGTGAAGACATGGAAACACAGTAATTCCCGTCCTACAAACAGCAAACTGCCGCAAATGCACACCCACCACACAGCAAACTCTCTGTATTGTACACTATGCTTGTTCAGTTGGACACAATATCTCTAAGGTCATTGGGGAGCTCCTCATTTAGTTCTGTATTTACTGAAATAGGCCCTGAGATATCTTCTTATCTGAAAATGGGGAGACTACACTGTGTTGATAACAGTGTTATCAGTGGGTTTAGTAATCATGCAAGAAAAATAAAGCTCTTTTATTCTGATCAGGTCTACTTTAACGAGTATACACTGTGTTACCTGAATAATAGTTAGTAGAGGATTTATTTAACAGACATCACTGTAATCACTTGCTTAAATAAGAGGTTCATTTGCCATTTTATATGTAGCTAATCATTGTAGCATCACAGAAACAGATTCAGCCTGATGAAAAGCCAATTAATGGCATGATATAAATAGAATAGAAGAACATCCTTCTTTCTGCTTCATTTTTTTGCTGATAGTTTATTAAAGAACCACACAAATTAGGGATGTGGCTTAGTGGTAATAGCAATAGTGGTTGGACTGTGAGCTCTATGTGAGCAGTTGGTCTTGATGATCTCAAAGGTCTCTTCCAACCTCAACAGTTCTATGATTGATTCTGTGATTCTGTGAAATTGTATTTTCTTGCCATTGTGACTACCAAGGCAACAGATGCTTGCCTTGAATTTAGCCTGTATGTTGTTTCAATTTTATATTGCTAACTTATTTCTTTTTCAATAACTATAAAATATATGGGCCCTCTTGTGGCTAAAGAATCTTCTGTGTTCTGTAAAATCATCAAAACCTCTGTGACCTGGTGAATGAAGTGACTGAAAAAATACTTAGGGAGCACTGAATGCCAATTTTGGCTTTTTAGCATGGGAAATGTCAGTTCTCTTTCAGTTTTCATAGCAATTCAATCCATTTAAATTTTCCTTTACATCTTTCTGTAGCTAAAATGCCCATGAAGGCCTGAGGTTGTGACTAGACACAAACATGGCACAGAGCTCCAAACTTTAACTTTGTTCATTCTGCTGTAATTGCACTGAAGTGTGATAGTTAATGCAAGACAGATATTTTTTACTAGAGGGCAGGGATCCATCCAGTGGGACCCAGACAGGCTGGAGAGGTGGGCCCAGGCCAACCTCATGACATTCAACAAGGCTAAGTGTAAGGTCCTGCACCTGGGTGGGCACAATCCCAAGCACAACTCCAGGGTGGGTGGGGAATGGCTGAGAGCAGCCCTGAGGAAAAGGACCTGGGGATCTGGAGTGATGAAAAGCATAATGTGAGCCTGCAGTGTGAGTGCAGCCCAGACAGCAACCCTGTGCAGGGCTGCAGCAAGAGCAGTGTGGGCAGCAGGGCAAGGAAAGGGATTCTGCCCCTTTGCTCTGCTCTCCTCAGACCACACTTGGAATCCTGTGTGCAGTTCTGGAGCCCCCAACACAAGAAGGACATGGACCTGTTGGAGCCAGTCCAGAGGAGGGCCATGAAGATGCTCAGAGGGCTGGAACAGCTCTGCTGTGAGGACAGGCTATGAGAGTTGGGGCTCTGCAGCCTGGAGAAGAAACCTTGTAGTAGCCTTCCAGCATCTGAAGGGAGCCCACAAGAGGGCCAGGGAGGGACTATTTACAAGGTCTTGTAATGACAGAATGAGGGGTAGTGGGTTTAAACTGGCAGAGGGGATGTTAGGAAGAAGCTCTTTATAGTGAGGGTGGTGAGACGCTGGCACAGGTGGCCTAGGGAGGTTGTGGATGCTCCCTCCCTGTAGGTGCTCAGGGCCAGGTTGGATGAGGCCTTGAGTGACCTCTTCTAGTGGCCTATGGCAGGGGGTTGGAACTGGATGATCTTTGAGGTCCCCTCCAACCTAAACCACTCTATGATTCTGCACTACACAGGGTCGTTTTACTTTAAACTTCTCATTTATAACAATGATTTGAGTCATATGTGACTAAACTTGACTGTCAGACAAAGCTGTCTTTTAGTACTAAACTGGAGCTGAACTCTGTGGTGGGTTTGAATCATAGAATCAGAATGATTTTGGTTGGAAAAGATCTTTAAGATGATTAAATCCTAATATTCTCTGGCTCTACCAAGGCTGTGGTTAAACCATGCCCTCACTACCATATCTCTGCCTGTTTGAAACACTGCCAGGATGGTGTGTCCACCACCTCCCTGGGCAGCTGTTCCAACGCCTGACCACTCTTGCAGTCAAGATATTTTTTCTAATATCCAACCTAAACCTCCCTTGGGGCAACTTGAAGCCTTTTTGTCTTGTCCTGTCACTTCTTACTAGGGCAAGGAGACCAACCCCCACCTCTCTCCATCCACCTTTCAGGAAATGTAGGGAGCAGAGCCAGAAGGTCTTACTTCAGCCTTCTTTTCTCCAGACTAAACAACCCCAGTTCCCTCAGCTGCTTCTCCTAAAACCTGTTCTCCAGACCTTTCACCAGCTTCATTGACCTTCTCTGGACCCACACCAGCACCAAAATGTCTTTCCTGGAGTGAGGGCCCCAAAATTGAAGCAATTTTGAGGCAAAAGTGCCTATATTTCATTGTCTCTTTTCACATCTTCCTCACAAAATCAGAGGAAAATACTCCAAACCACATTTTCTTCTGTAAGAAAACATCTTATCACCCAATAGAATAATTTTCATCCCTTGTGAGTTTTGTTTTGGGTTTTTTGGAGTTTGGTTTGGTTTCATTGAAAAGATCCATCTCTGCAGTGCAGTCAACAAAGAGGAAAAACATCTGCAGCTGTTCAAATTACCTCATGAACTGGACCTTGAGAAATTAGGCAGCAATTAGATAAAATATCAGTACTCTGGAGTTAAAGTTATAGTGAATTTCCAAGCAGAAACAGGACGGCATTGTAAATTCAAAGGGTGCTTTCTACTTATCACAGATTTTTCCACTGCATAAGGTCTGTCACTTTACTCATACATTTAAGAAAATATATTCATGGAATTTTAATGTATGTATGTCCCATGGGTTGCTGAGCACCTTCTGCTTACTTGTACTAATTTTGCTTAATTATATCCTCTGAGACATGAAAAAAATACTTTTCCCCCTCCTATCTGGCTATTTTAACATTGTTCTGGAAGGTATTGCTTACAATACCTTCTGTATTTACACATGGTGATATTTGTGGTGCTTGTGGAGAACTATTTATAACACAGCTCTGTAAATGTGCTAAAGAAAAGCAAGTTTTCAGCATGTCTATTTTTATTTTCTGGTTTATCCTGGCCTTTTGTTTTGATTTTCTGGTGTTTTTAAGAGAAGCTTAATGTAAGCTGGTCATGTGCATCCCTGAAAAACAACCAAGTGTCCAGTTCTGGGGCACTCAGTTCAAGAGGGATGTAGAACTGCTTGAGAGTGTCCAGTGCAAATGATTAAGGGAGTGGAACATCTCTGTTACAAGGAGAGCCTGAGAGAGCTGGGCCTCTTGAGCTTGGAGAGGAGGAGACTGAGAGGTGACTTCATCAATGTTTGTAAATGTGTAAAGGGTGAGTGCCAAGAGCACAGAGCCAGGCTCTGCTAGGTGATACCCAATGACAGGACAAGAGGCAATGGGTGGAAGTTGGGGCATAAGAAGTTTCATGGGAACATGAGAAGGAAGTTTGCCCTGTGAAAGTGACAGAACATTGGAACAGGCTGCCCAGAAGGGCTGTGGACTCCCCTACAATGGAGGTATTCAAGACCTGCCTGGATGCATTCCTGTGTGATCTGGTCTAAGTGATCCTGCTTTGGCAGGGGGATTGGATTGGATGAGCTTTGGAGGTCCCTTCCAGCCCTTGACATTCTGTGATTCTGTGACTCTCTGAAATTGTGGGCTGCATCCAAAGCAGTACATCTGGTATTAATGTTTGCACTCATTCAAATTCTGAAAATTAGACATGTAATTTTGATGTGTTTTTTTTTCACATTTGAAAGACAAGAAAAGGGGGGGAGGGGGAAACTACCCAAAAAGCATTAGGTAGCCCAACAGGAATATTCACTGTAGCATATATTTTACTGAGAGGAAAATACTCCCTGAATTAGAGAAAAATATTAGAAACAAAATCATAGACTGACAAAGTCATGGAATGGTTTGGGTTGGGAGGCACTCAAGTTCAAACCCCCTGCCATAGGCAGGGACACCTTCCACTAGATCAGGTTGCTCAAAGCCTTATCCAACCTGGCTTTGAATTCTTCCAGTCTTGGAGCCTCCACAACTTTTCTGAGCAACTTATTCCAGTTCTTCATCACCCTTATGGCAAAGAATTTCCACTTAATGACTAATCTAAACCTAGTCAAATCTAAAATCAAAGTTCTTGATTAGTTTCTTTTAAATCAGTCCTAACCCTGAAACTTAAAATCAATTGAAAAATGGAATAAACTCATCAATTCCAATAGGCAAAAGAGTATATTGGAAACTGTGACTTAGCAGAAGGTTCCTCCAATGTGCAGCTTTGTCTTCTGCATGGAGCTTGATGTCTTTCTCATGAAGAGTTGATTAGACTGGAGAGTGTGATGTCTGAATGCATAACTGAAGCTATACAGACATAATTGTTCTAATCACCAGTGCTGCATAATGACAGAGAAATACAGAATCTGGCTGGTTGGGAAAGACCTTGAAGATTATCAAGCCCAACCATTCTCTGACTCTACCAAGCTGCTGCTAAACCATGTCACAGGACTGCAGGGTGCTATGGGTTGGAAGGGACCTCTGGAGAGCTTTGAGTTCATCTCCCCTGCCAGAGCAGGACCATAGAATCTAATGTAAGTCACACAGGAACACATCCAGACAGGGCTAGAAAGTCTTCAGAGGTGACTCCACAACCTCTCTGGGAAGCCTGTTCCAGTCCCTCAGCACCATATCTCTGGCTCTTTGAAACACCTCCAGGGATAGGGATTCAGCCACCTCTCTGGGCAGCCTGTTGCAGTGGTTGAGAACCCTTTCAGGGAAGAAGCTTCTTCTAACCTCTAACCTAAACCTCCCCTGGTGCAACTTGAGGCCACTTACACATCACAACATCCCAGTTATAGATACATAACACTCAGTGATGTCTGCACTACAGGTCTGCCCTCAAAGAGGATGTGGGATATTCTGAAGGAATCTTTTATCTTTTCAGTTACTCTTCTGCCCTGTGAAGTCTCTTCTTGATGACTGACAAACTCAGTGTTGAATTAGCTGTAGTGACCAACCTCTTCCTATGTGCAAGTTATTAGAAGTTTCCAGCCTATTTAGCTATTGTATTGTACCCTCTTTAGTCATGGATACTACATCTGGAGGGCATGAACAAGACACAAATGTGCTAAGGAAATGGACAAATTTGGAAGGAGAAACAAGCCCAATCTCTTACCTCTTCCTGATTTTGGGCTTTGATTGTAAAATGCTTTACCTTCCCTCTGTGGTGAGACTGTTGCCACAGACTTCCTATGAAGATGTTGAACATTCAGCTGTCAGCACGTGCAGGTAGAATTCAAGTGGTGCAAGTGGCTTCTTTCCAGAACATGTCATTTCCACTTCTGTTATTGTAGAGCTATCAGTCTCTACAACTACCTGAAGGGAAGTTGTCATACAGTGTGTGTTGGTCTCTTCTAAGTAACAAGGGTTGTCATGCATTGGAACAGGCTGCCCAGGGAGGTGGTGGAGTCACCACCTCTGTGTGTCTTTAAAAGCTGTGTAGATGTGGTGCTTGAGGTTATGGCTTAGTGGTGAACTTAGGAGAGTAAGGTTAATGGTTGGACTCAATGATCTTGGCAGTCTTTTCCAGTCTAAATGGTTGATTCTGTGATTGATTCTACAATGCTGCATATTGGAGGACAGTCTCAGAGTCTTTACCCAATGCTGACTACATAAAGGTTTCTCTGGATATCAGGGAAGATGCCAGGACTGCCTTGCTGCTGGGGAAAACTGCAAAAGTGTGAATTCCACTTATGTCTGACGCTTAATTTCTCTTTTAACATGTACAGGACAAGGAGGAAATTATGACACAAAATGTATCTATGGTAGTTAGGAAAAGCAAGATTTAGAGCAGCCTGGACATCTTCTCTCTGAATGGTTGTTCTGACATGTTCCTGAGCATTTTCTCTTTAGGGAGAGAAGAGACATCTGTAAACCTCAAGCCCCATTTAACCTATTTTAGCCCCCAGGACCCACCAGCCTCAGGGAGAGTTTGGATTTAACCAAAGAGGCTGAGACTTGGTGTTCCTGTCCTTTCCCCACGGCAGCTCAGGCTTGGTGGCAGCTCAGAAAGCCACCATGTGAGCCTTTCCAGCAGACAGACCAGTGCTGAGGTTGTTCTGCCCCTGGACAGAAGCCATCCCACAGAGACCACAGGAGTTCCTGGCAGCAAAAGGTTATGTCATGACTTTCTCCACCTTCTGTTTTCCAGATGCCAGATAAACAGGCAAAGTTTGTAGGCATGCGATAGAATTGCCTAAATATTCCTTCCACAGGGTATTACTGAAATGACTACTCCCTGATTATCAACTGATAGAGTGAGATGAAGTGGCCTCAAATTGTGCCAGAGGAGGTTTAGGTTGTGGATTAGGAAACATTTTTTTACTGCAAGAGTAGTCAGGCATTGGAACGGGCTGCTCAGGAATGTGGTGGAATCACAGTCCCTGGAGGTGTTCAAGAAACATGAAACATGTGGACATGACACTTCAGGACACAGTTTAGTGGCCATGGTGGTGCTGAGTGGAGGTCGAATGTGATGATTTCAGAGGTCTTTTCCAACTGATATGATTCTATGATTCTGTGATTTTTTTTAACTTGGCAACATCCACCCCAGGCTTTAGCTTTCCTAGAGCTAAGAGCCCTCATCCCTGGACTGGATTCAGGCTGAGTTTTGCCTGTGCTTCTGAATTCAGTCCCACATTAACCTGCAAGCACAGAGAAATATTTGGAATGTATAAATTGCAGCATTTAAAAATAATTAAAAGACATTTTATGTTCAATTCTGGGCTCCCCAGTTCAAGAGACCCCAAAAGAAACCCATGAAGATGCTGAGGGAACTGAAAGATCTCTCTTACAAGGAAAGGCTGAGGGGCCTGGAGAAGAGCAGACTGAGAGTGGATCTTCTCAATGCTAATCAACAGCTAAAGGGTGGACGTCAAGAGGATCAGGCTGGGCTCTTTTCAGTGACACCCAGTGACAGGACAAGGAGCGGTGTTCACAAACTGGAACACAGGAGGTTTCACTGGAACTTAAGGAAAAACTTCTTTGCCTTGAAGGTGCTGGAGCCCTGGACCAGGCTGTCCAGGGAGGTTGTGGACTCTTGTCTCTGCAGACTTTTAAAACCACTGGAACATGTTCCTGACCAATCTGCTTTAAGCAAACCTGCTTTAGCATGGGAGTTGGACTAGAAGATCTCCAGAGGTCACTTCCAACCCCTACCACTCTGCAATTTTGTGATTTAATAACTTGGATGTGTTACATCAGGAAACACTGAAAATCTGCACCTAGAATCATCTCTCAACAATGGAAGGAACCTGTCTGGGGTGCAGGATCCTTCAGAGTCTTTTAATGAAGTGAAAGAACTCCACTGGGTGCAGTTATCTCTTTAGACTATGATCCATAAAAGCAGCTGTAAAGTCATCCCATCCAAGTCCACCACCTGGCAGGTGGGCTAATAATTAGCACTGACACTTATAGAATGGTCAAAAGACTTGTAAAGCATATTTCACTTAAATCTGACAGTAAGGAATGATGATGCACAGAGATCCACCTATAGGAATTGCAAAACAACACTGGAAGGTAAAGTTTTGCCACAGTATTTACCCTCTTCCTTGTTTAAAGATGATAAAACCAAGCACCTAAAACCATCTATGCTTGCCATTGTATAGCATCCACTGCTGTTGATTTTTATGTACTCAGGGAGAGTTTTCTCACAGTCCAGTGTTTGCATCTATTGACTTTGTAATCTGTTGACAGACTCTTAATGAAGAGAAAAGATGAGAACCTCAGAGATAAAACCTTGGAAGAACAGTGAGCCTTTACAATTTGTCAGTAAGAGAAAGCTCAAACATAAATATCTGATTTACAGAAGTAACACAACTTATTTTGCTAGATTACATTGTTTCTGTTTCAAATTACTCTGTCAGTCGAGGAAGAGGAGGTTAAAAGGTCAAATTTAAAAAAAAAAATTGAAAGGGCTCTTTCAAGGGATTTTTCTTCAATTTCAACTTCATACTTAATTACTTATTTGTGAGGGTGCATAAGCTCTAGTTTTCCTGACAAAGATGCTAATTTTGTTCCACACTGCTTTATGAATTACCTCAAACAGGCAGGAGCAGGATCAGCCTCCCTATACATGGGCTGAAGTGTGGTGGTTTGTCCAACACAGCAGTTCCTGGATGGCCCCATGGTTCTGATGGGGCAAAGGGAGGAAAAAACCATTTAATCTTTAATCTCATAGGCTTCCATAGGGGTCCATGATAATGTTTAGGAGTGTTTTTAAGCACCACCATGGTCAAAGGGGGCTTTAAAGCCTCTTTCCTCATCTTTTATCACTGTTTTTAAAGTTGTCTGTGTAGGCAACTCTCCACCATGACCTCACTTCAGCTTCAAAAGCCATGTCATGAACTTTTTGACAGAGATGAGGTTCCATCTGTGTCATTACATCTTCACATTTTCCCTCTTGGGTGAGGTTTTGCTGTTGTTTTGAGCTGCTTTCCTTGAGAGCAGAGGATGTAGAACATGACATGGGCTTTTTAAGCCAGGGGTGAGGTCATGGTGGAGAGTGGTCTACACTGACAACTTTTAAAACAGTGTTCACTCAGCAAGGGATGGGGAAGGAAGGTTTGAGATGTTGAGGAAAAATCCACTTGGCCACTAGTGGCACTTAATGTCACTCAGATACAGACACATACCCCCACAGAAGTCTACATATGGGAGATGAAATGCTATTTTTCTCTCATACTCTTTAGCCCATTACCCTCATGGTGGCATCCAGGAGCAGGGACAACACTTGTCCCCTGACCAGAGCCTCCCCCTCTTCCTTGTCCACCCCATCCAGCACTGGCCTGGGAGGCAGAAGCTCACCATTGCTGCAGTGTTGGGACACAGTGAAGATAAATTTATCAACAGCCTGTGACACAAGGGGGGGGGGGGATCAGCCAAAGCTGTTGAGAAACTGCTGCTGGGGCACTGAGGCACCACACTCTGGCCTGCCATGCCTTGGCTGTTCCAAAGTTCTGGCAATAGGAATAAATTACAAACCCGTGTTAAATGTTAGTGACTCTTTAAATGGAATTTTTCATTCAAACTTTGTCATTACAATAGAAAGGCCTTTTGGCTGTGACCATACAAGCATAATAAATTGTATATGTTTGCGATACTGAATGAATCTTGCCCATATGCTGCACTGCAAGGCTACATGAATGAAGCATTTACCAAATCAAGCCCACCACATTAAACAGAAAAACAATCTTTATTCATGGTAACTTATCAGTTTCAATTAATCAACCTCAACAATAGAAATTCTGATGTGTTCAAGCAACTTGAAAGCAATAGGTCATCTCCAGGGCAGCCATGTTGTGTCTTTGTGCCTATGGTTTCAAACAAAGCAACATCTCCAATAAATGTACATCCCCACACACAGATGTGTGCCTATATCTGTACAAACATCCTGGCACACCAAGGGCCTCCACGTACACCTACGGCTGCACAGGGAAGTCTTCATCTTTTGGTCGTACAAAAAAGTAATTGTTTTCTAGTTTTGGGTTTTGGTTTGTTTTGGTTTGGTTTTTTTGGGGGTCCTTTTTGAGCTCGGCAAGTTTAAACAAAAGAAAAGAAATTTCCATTGGATGACCATCCTTTCAGTTTCTCTGCTGCTATGTGAATAGCATTGTGCAAACCATTCCAGTGGTATTGAAAAGGGGTAACCATTGGTTTGATTTGGTTACACGGTTTCGTAAAGAGCTCCCTCCCACTGCCTTAGGGTCTGTGAAAGGTCCGTGACCTGTTTAGAACTGCCAAGTGAAATGTCATGTCGCCCCTCCCAAATGGGAGTATCTGCATTCATTTGATCAGTATAAAAAATGATTGGGGATGGCGAGATCAGGGCTTTTGAATTGCAATTTATAGCAGTTTACAAAAATGCACATTGTTGGAGAAGAAAACATGGAAGTGTTGCTTTCTAAATTGCATTACCTGTGAAATGTCATTAGGGCTTTTTAGGATATCGCATCCTATTTTTTATGATCTCAGAGAGAGACTTAAAGGAAGAAGTTGAGTGTTTGCTGGAGGCACGAAGGCGTGCAGCAGTACCTGCAGCCGCCGGGAAGAATTTGCCATCAGCTGCTGGAGGAAAGTTTCCTGGTCCCTCTCCAGGCTGCATTTACGATTCTTGCTGTCATCACTTGGTGGTACCGTGTATTTCACCAGATCTTGTCATTTTAGTGAAACGACACGAGGCTGCTGCTTTTCTGGAGGGTAGTTTGTTCATGTCCAGAGCTCAGCATCCTACCACCTCCCGCCGGGCGCTGTGACCACTGCCGCCTTGTCCGCAGTCGGGTTCACTGAGCGCTTAATTTGTTACCCTTGCAATTGTCTCTCGCCGCCGTGCACGTTAGAAAAGGGGGGGAAAAAAAGAACAACACACCACGCCACAAGCCTGGAACACGAGAGAGCGGCTGCACTTATCTCCACTTATTTCAAACTGTTCGCCCTTGAAGTTGTCAACCCGCGTGGAGCTGCGCCCTTTATCCTACCCTGGTCGCTGGGGTACGTGAGGCCGGAGACTGGGCACCAGGTGGTCTCTGACTGCCCCCTCCCTGGTCTGTGGCCACCGCCGGCCCCTCACACCCCTTAGCGCTTATCGTCATCGATGGCACCGACGGAACAAGACGGGGGGCAGTGGATTCTCCCCGCGGCCCCGACGGGGCTGCTCCGGAGCGGTGTGGGATACAGAAAGGCGCTGGGGAGGGAAAAGCTCACTGGAACGGGTGTAGTGGGGCACGTGAGAAGGAAAAACGAGGGGTGAAGGTGCCCCAGGTCTGCCTGGGACAGCAAGAACCTATGACTGGGGTGAGGTCAGCCGTGCGGGAAGGGCAGGCAGGGATGCTTGCGGCGGGGCCGGCAGATGAGGAGGGAGACCTCTTCCCGCAGGTACTGGGACTTAGGCGAAGCTCCCCCCCCATCACCTCCCTCTCTCACCTCGAAAGTGCTCTGCTGCCAACAGCACAAGAGGTGCCCACGACTTGCTCTGAAAATCTCACTCTGACCCCTGGTCCGGTGCACCTGCGGCCCCTGGGCCTAGACCGTAAGTTCAGGAGCTAAATGGTGCTGCTTGCCTAAAGCTGAAACATCAATAAAATAAGCCCCTGCCCCACTGCGAACTTGAGGAGAGGCACGCCCAGGGTTCATCACTGTAGCAAGGACCCTGGGCAACACCTAGACGGCAGCAAGGGGACTGCGAGGGCAACGTGTGCCCCTGTGTCCCCCTGTCTCTGTGTTCTTTTGGGCTGATCCGGACCCCGGAGCGAAGGGAGCTGAGGTGCCAGCGCCAAGCCAGGCAAATGTCTGACGCGATTTCCACCGCTGCGTTCGCTGGGTCCCGGCAGAGATGCTCTTTGTAGCTGTCGCCCAAGGCTGAAACGTTTAAACGGGGCAGATAAATTATTAGGAGTAAAAGCCTTGAGCGGCTTAATTGGGAAAAGCAGTCCTGGTTCCAACCAATGTCCGTACAATTGCACACTGCAGTCCACCATTATTCGAGCTTCATCTACTATGCACTATATACCACCGCCTCCAAAGGATTGTTGCCCTAGAAACTTGTTTTAAATCTCCAGCTATATATCAACACCTTGTTTTAGCAGTCCTTGGCTGAATTACAGTTACACAGTTTGGCGCTTCTTTCAAATTTCCTCCCATCAGTTTGGCCAAAGAAAGGAATTTTTCTCCTTTAGAAATGAATTGGCTTAATTAGTAAGTAGATTAATGGCAATTGCTGGTGAGTTGGTTTCCAGCAGAGTTTCACCAGAGAGGGTTAATCGGAGTCAGGTCTGGAATCTTTCCCAGAACTGGCTGCCAGCCATTTCCGTCAACCAATCAAGCCCGCAAACAAACGCGCCATCCGCTGCCATCCAGTTTGTTCCTCACAGTCCCCCGGCCGGTGATACTGCCCCATAAAGCCGCCACCTCGCACTGGGTTGGAAATGGGTCTCCCTGGGCTGGGGAGCTGCTCATCTCCACCAATTTTCCCAAACACTCGGAAGTCTTTCTCCGGAATGGGAAAAAAATGTTGGGCGCATCGGCATTCGATGTCACCTGCTTTCAGCAGCCCCCGGCTGAAGGTTGGGGTTTTGGTGTTTGGTTTTTTTTTTTTTTTTTCTCTTTTCTAAAACTAAAGTCAAATTGCCTTGACAAGGGGACCCAAAACTCGTTTCTAAAGCCAGTTCCTCAAACTCGGGACAAGCAAGAAAAGCATCAGTATAGACTTTGACATCTTTTTTCCAGCCTTTCCGCTTATTTTTTTCTCTATACCGATAAAACGCATTCATACTTCAGCTCGCAGCTGCATTAGTCTTGCCCCAAAAAAAAAAAAAAAAAAAAAAAAAAAAAAAAAAAAAATCCCTGCTGAGAAATGCATATAATAGGAAAAACAGATCGGCTGGACAGCAGCGTAATTAATGCCAGAAAGGGCTGAGGCCGGTTTCATAGTTTGTCTTTTGAGGATATCAAGACGAGACCTGGTGAAAAATGACGCATGCTTTAACATTTCAGAGAGCTGGCAACTAGCAGAGCTCTCCCCCCCCCTCCTCCGCCCCTCCTCTTTTTTTAACTTTATGCCTCTGAACAAAGGGGTCGGCAGAACTAGCTAGGTTGTAATGAGTTCTGTGTCCCTAGCACATTAAGTGCATCATGGAAACATATTGTATCGAAATAGTTTGGAGGAGAATACTGGGGATGAAAGAGAAAGGGTGCTTTGATCAGCTCCCTGGGGTCCTGAGTGCGCGCAGACCGACTTGCAAGGACTTATTCAGCTCCAGCGAGACACACTTACAACGCCATTCAAAGAAATTAGCATATCTGTAATTTATCACATTTGTCCCCAACATTTTTTGCAAGGTAAATAAGAGTTGGCTGAATAAAAAAAAAATATCAATCATCACCGAATGAGGGAGAGCGGGAGAAGGGCGAAGTGTTTGTTTTAACCAGACATCCTTTGGAAAACTTTTTGCTGAACGCGGGCTAAAACCCCACCCCGGAGCGGTTTGCAGAATTTATTTCCAGACGGTGACCGTGCCTGTGGCTGAGGCCGGAGCTCCGCGGCACGGCCCCGCGGCTCCGGCGCTCCGCACCCCGCCCGCGCAGCGCAGCGCATCGTCCCCTCGGGCCGCGACCCGGTCTCCCCAGCACCCCGCAGAAACGCCTGGCAAAGGTCCAGGGGAGACGGGAAAGGGGAGCAGGTACAATTGTAACGTCAGGGAGGGTACCCCCGAGGGCTCCGCGCTGGGCCTTCAACCGATGGCAACCACACTGCCATCGGCATCTTCAACTTGACCTTGGCGAAGCCTCCGCGCCTTCGCCTCATCTGTCACCCGCGCCCGGTGACAGTGATGCATTTGGCAGCATTGTCGGGTTAGGGCACGAGGAGAGCCGTCGGGGACAGGACGGGACGGGGCCGGCGGCGGAGCGAGAGAGGTGTCTTCGAACGGTGTCGGGGGACAAAAGTCATAGCGAGACGTCTGTGCGGCTAATTACGTGAAAGGCATGTCCCAGTCCCCCCCGCGGGAAGGTCAGTGTCGCAGGCTGCGCTCCGCCGAGGTGTGGCGGCAGGGCTCAGCGCAGCCCCGGCCCCACCGTCGGGACGCGCCTGTCAGCGCTCCTCAGGTGGCCGAGCACCTCCCGGTCCTCGCACGTCCCGAGGGCTCCGTGCTTTCTTCCTCTCACCAAAACTCTGCCGGTCCGAGGCCACCGGTGGCTGACAGGCACCAGGGAAACCCCCGAAGTGACCCGCGGGCGGGCTCCTCGCCCGCCCCATCTCGCCCTGGGAGACTTCTCGGTTCCTCGTCGAGAAGCGGCTCCCCAGACCTCAACTCTGGAGGCAGTCGTGGGGCGTCATGCCCGCCTCGGGGTCGTCCCAGCGCCCTGTCCTTAAAGGAATCATCAGCCCCAGGCAACAGTTCTCGCATTGCTGTCCACGGGGCTGGAACGCGGGAAGCAGTGGCGGTGAGCAGCCGTCCCAAATCGGTCCCGGCCACTGGAGCACTCCGGGGACAGGGCGACCGTCGGGGCCCCTGGCGGGAGCGTTCCTCCGAACGGGAAGCCGCCTCGCCCGGTCAGTGAGTGTGGAATGCCGCTGCCGGAGGCTCCACTCCGCAAGGCTCTCTCAACGTGCCCTACGGCGGCAGTGGGCACGGGGTCTCGCAGGGCGGGCCGATGTCGGCGGCACGGACCTGCCTGTGCGACCCGCGCCCCCCACTTCTCCCCCTGGGGAGCCGGAAAGTCTACAGCCCAGTGGGCTCGGCCGCGCCGTTCCAACACGGTATCCCGGGGAGGCAACGAACGGAGGCCCAAGGGCAGCCATGGCCCATTGGAGCCAGGCAGGACAAGGCCGGGCAGAGTGACCGAAGCTTGCCCAGGGCTGCACACACCCCCAGCCCCCCCGCCTCAGCGCGGAGCGGGCGCGGTGGGTCCGGGCGTCCCCTGCCCTCTCCAAGCCGCCCGGCGTTATGAGTTGCGCGGAGCAGGTGCACCAGGAAAATGGGGACCGCGGCGGCTCAGGGATGAGGGAGCGGGGGTTGGGGTGAGCAGAGGGGGCGGGCGCTCCCGCGGAGCTCCCTCTCCTGCGGCCAGCTCCGCACCGCCCGCATGATCGCCGCGCCCCGTGAACAGAGAGCGGAGCGCTGCCTCTGAAGCCGGCGCCATCGCCCCAGGGGCCGCCCCGGGGGGAGCCCTGCTCCTCTAGCCGGGGGCTGCCGCCAGAAGGGGTCAGGCGGCGCATCTCTGCGGCTCCGGGCGGGGGCCCCTCCTGGGCCTCCCCCGGCACAGCAGCCGCGCAGGGGCGGTGCCGCTCTCTTCCCTGGGGCCGCCCGGTAGCCGGGCCCCCTCTTGGAGACCTCCATGCGCAACGCCAGGCCGGCGGTCGGGAGTGCCCCGCCGCCGCCGCCCGCTGTCGCTCGCCGGGGCCTCGACGGCGGCGGGGCCACCGCGAGGGCTGGTGCCGAGAGCCTTCCCTATCGCGGGGCCGCGCCGCCCGCCCCTTTCCGGCCCGGGCGGCGGCACGGAGGGCGGCGGGGAGCGGAGGGGCGCACGCGCGCCCGCACAGGGTCCGGCCCCGGGGAGAGGCGCGCGGCGGTTTGGGACGCGGAGGCGGCTCAGGACCGGGGCGAGTGCGGAAGGGGGGCGGCGCGGGGAGCGGGGGGGGGCTGCGGGCGGCGAGGCTGGGGAGCGGGGGGAACGGACACCCCTCCGTGCCCACCGAGGCGGCCCCCGGGCGCGGCAGCGCGCTCGGCCCCGCCGGGCGGTCTCCGGCGAGGGCAGTGGCGGCTCGGGCGCGCCTCGCTGCAGCCGGAGCCATTCATCCCCCCCGCCCCTCTGCAGCCCCTTTGTTCGGGCTGAGAGTAACGCCGTGAATTAAAAGAAATGACAATATTTCGTATCTGCTGGGACGGCCCGGAGAAGGGCCCTTGAGGCTGGCAAAAATCAGGCGGATCATTCATCGTGCCACCCCGCACCTGTGGGCTTGGCATTGAAAACCCCGCGGACCTCTTCCTATTCAACTTAATTATTCCCCGAAGGCGCACAATGGTTGAAATGGAGCAGGTTGGAGTCTGTTTATTGGTCGTAAATGTTTTTCTGAAGATCTTCTGAATCTCATTGTTAGCTCGTTGTTTGAGGCTGCCCTCTTTCTTTCAGACGAGAGTAGCCTTGGACTTTTCAATTTTCAATCGTAACATCTGCTTAATCGTACGGATCAAAATATGGAGACACAAAACATATGTAATGGTTGATTTGTTAAATCCTGGTAATGAGTTATTAACAAGGGAAAACAATAGGGCAGGATGGTGAGAGCCTTATGGTAACAGAGTCACTTTATGTAACGCCTGACGTTTCCCTTCTTGATAAATGGAACTAAGGTCTGAGCGCCAGGTGATAGCAAGAAAATCAATGTCTTTAGAGGCCGGCACCGAGACTTTTTTTCTATGTGAAAAATTAGGAGACATAAAATTTAATTGGCTGACCAGGGGAAAGCAGTGGTCTTAAGTTTAATTGCCAGTAGGCTCAGCGAGGGAGACAAAACAAGATTTGGGCCTGTTTGTTTGCTTGCATCCCAGCGCCGAGTCCAAGTGTATCGTTGAAAATGTGTTTTATTATAACACATGTCATGCTTTACAGTTCCCATATTGTGTAAAGACAATAGTTAATGGTACATTAAAGACAAGCAAACCATGCCAACACGTCTTGGACACATTGTAAGGGCCTCTCTCTTTGCTTGCTTTAGGCAGCTGCAGTCCAGGACCCAGAAGCACAAAAAGAACAAGTTTGAAATACCAGGTGCATCCGAGAGAACCACGACAGGGATTGATATGTTATAGCCCAGGACATGAACCTAGCAATAAAGATATCATTGCGATTGTTTGCGGCTTCCACGCCATGTAAAGCCGGAGGCGCCGGAGCAGGCTGCTTTCTGGCAGCAGAGGCTTTGCCTCCCCGGGCTCCCCCGGCGCCCTCCGCCAAACCCGAGCACCTGTTGGCCAGACCCCGGCCCCGTCGTGGGAATCGCCTCCCGCCCACGCTTCCAGGTCCCGGCAGCGCGGTTTGTTGTGGAGTTATTTAGGACCATTCCCACCGGCTGCGGGATGCTTTGGAAAGCGGGAGGTTTACCAGGGGACACTCAACTGGTGTTTGTTCGACCTCGCAGCTGGTACTCGGTGCCCAGCGAGAGATGCGTGAATGAAAGGAGGGATGAGATCCCGGGCTGGGGGAGGCTTCACGCCCCGCGTCTCGCCGGGCGCCCGCCCTACTGCCGGCAGATGAACGGCCTGGGAACCGCGGTGGGGCCGGTTCACAGTACCCAGGCAGCCCTGCCTGCGCACCGCGCTGCTCGGCGGGCACTCACAGCCCGCCTGGCTCCTCGCTGCCCGTGCTGGCCGACCGACTGCTGCCTCCAGCCCTGGGCTTCGGGTGGGGCTTCTCTTCTCTCTCTCTCTCTCTCTCTCTCTCTCTCTCTGTCTCTTTCTCTCTGTCTCTCTCTTTCTCTCTCTCTCTCTCTCTCTCTCTCTCTCTCGCTATACATATATATATATATATATATAAAAAATTATTATTTTCCCCCAACGGGTAACTGTCCATTTCAAACAATTCGATTCTCTTCTCCCTGGAGCATCTCGGGTGATACTGGTCCCGGCAGGACAGCATTGGCCCGCAAAATCAGAGCCCGCACCTCCCTCCTGGGAACCTGCAGGAAGCGAGACGCTTGCAAGCACCTCTAACAGCCCCCACCCCAAGTCGGGCTGTGGGTTTCCCCCTTCTATTTATTCTCTCCTGCCTCACTTTGCAGCCCCTAGCACCCGTGGGGGTGCGGGGCAAGAGTGGGGGCAGGGGGAGGAGCGAGCCAGTCCCAGGCTCGGCGTGTCTTCACCCGTGCCCCTGCGGTGCCGTCGGGGCAATGCTGTGGTGGGGGTCGGCCTTCTGATGAGCTGGTGCGGGTGACGGAGATTCCAGGAGGGAGGCAAAGACGCGGGGGAGGAGAGAGACAGCGGTAGAATGTAGCAGCGATCCCCTCGCTGACGGCTACGGGGGTAAGCGTCTGGAAGTGGGGACTGCGTCGCTATCAGTCCCGCCCGCCCCACGCTGCTCCTTACTGCATCCAGCCGTGTTCGCCACCAGCAAAACAACGCGCACCCACCCCCACATTCCAAAACTGCCGCAAAGGCTGCGGCCGGGCTTGCGGGACCAGCAAGGTCCTGCCGAGTCCCTGTGGGCCGGGGAGACCCGCAGAGGCGGTTTCCTCCTGCCTGGTGCTGCAGGACTCGGTGGCAGGAGCGCGGCGCTGGGGTGAATGGATGATGGGTCGGTCAAAAGGAGCTGTCAGTCTCTTTGAAGATTGCGTTTAAAGAGACTTGCCAAGTCAAGACGGGAGAGTGACAAGATAGAGACCCTGGTGTTTTACATGCGAAGGGCCGGCTCTTCCGCTTCATCTGCACCATACTAAAGGATGTGTTGAACCATTGAATCACAAAAAAAAAAAAAAAAAAAAAAAAGTGGCACGCCGAAGAAGAGGTGCCACATAACAATGATTGTAGTGTTTTAATTGTGGAGGACCACATCACCAAAGCCAATTGAGACGGACGGGGCTGTACACAGAAGGAAACGGTACAACACTTCCATAACTTATAATTAAGCTGAAGTCCGACTAACATTTGACTTTCTAATGAGTGTAATGAGATTACATGCCTGATGGAAGCATTTGTGCAAAAGCGACTTTCTGTGTTTAATGAGGTCCTAATACAGGACAAGATCGAATTATAGGTCGGCTCTTTTTCTGGCTCAAAGAGCCCCGTTTAAGTTCAATGACACCGATGCCGCCCGCTGCCGGACGGGGCGAGGCTAGCAGTCGGGCAGCCCGGCACGAAAAAGAGGCAAATAAATAATCAGAACTCCCTCCTCCTCAGCCCAAACCCCCGCCCCGGCCCAGCCTTGGCGTGTTTGTGTGGGTAAGTAGCTCCTCTAATTGCTATTGGAATAGATCCATGCCATCCACGCTAGGAAACTAAATGTGTCTAACTAGGTTAATGCAATTAGCATGCACGCAACATATTGCTCCCACTTTGCGGCAGCTTTGAAAAAAAAAAAAATTGAGAGAGAGGCAGAGATGTACAGTATGTGATGAGTAATAATTATACTTTGGCTCACCCGGGCCGTTCCCATCCGCTTGGGCACCGCACGGGGACAGCTCTGCTCCGACCGAGGGCCGGCCCGGGCATCTGGGGCTCTCCCGGGGGCCAAGCCGTCGGGCCTGAGCCGCGGGTACCACGGGAAAATCAGCACCTGCGGCGCTGGGACGAGACCCCAGCCTTATCCGTGGACCGTGTCGTCCCTCCTCCTGCTCTGCCGGTAGCACTTGCAGACCCCCGGCCCAGACAGCCCCTGCCGCCCCTTTCCATCGCCTCCGGGCAGGTGCAGCCCAGCCTCACCCACACACACACACCCACACAAACCCACACACCCCCTGAGCATCCAGGCACGCTGAGCTTGGGGTACCACAGGGGCTCTGCCACCAGTTGCACGATGGCTTTACCCTTCCATCCCCCCCACCCCTCCCCAGTGGCACCTCCAGGGTGAAGATGCGGGGCTGTTTCCCAGGCTTGCAGAAGGCGGGGGAGGGGGAAGCCTGGGCCATGCACCAGCAGGACCCAAATCTGCCCTGCCCGTAGCCTGGTTCCCCTCTCCCTGGAGCTTTTGGGAAGAGCTTTGTCCATTTTCCCCATAGTGCCCATCCTCGTGGCTGCGGGTCTAGGAGTACGAGGCATCGGTGGGGACATAAACACACAAACACACTCCATCGCAAGGTTGGTGTTTCGAGACCCCGGTCTTTTAGCTGGCAACCACAAGCAGAGCAGAAGCATTGAAAGGACGGGACCTCCTAGAGACAGACAAAGACATCAGTTGGAAGCACTTCAGGAAAGCACGTCAAAAGGGGTGGAGAGAAGGAGAAAGTGTGTCCCCCCAGCCGTCCCCATCCCTCCCTCGGCTGTATAAGAGCTGTCCGAGCCGGCGATGAGGCAGAGCGGGGCCAGCATCTGGATAGAGAGACTTTGGGTCTCCCCCCTGCCTACTTGGGACGGGGATCGGTCGTTCAATGCGGGGCTTCCTCAGGATGTGGCAGGGGGCTCGGCAGCTGCTTCTCACAAATACACTGCTCCACAAGGTACAATCCGGGTTTATTATTAACAAACACAGGAAGAGTCTCACGTGCGACAAATAAATTATTTTCACAGGTTCTGGCATTATTATTTTCCCCCAAAAACCCCCAAAAGGTGCTGGTGGAATTAGCCTATTGCATATCTTAAAAAAAATAAAAATCAAGATAAATTATATAAATTATATCTTCGAAACCAGATGATTCTACCTCATTGTCACTACTCCGTAATAAATAGATAAATAAAGCTGATTGCCTTAGAGTCTGAATCTTAAATTACATTTACAATATAAGTCTCTACATACAGCATGTACATAGTGGGGCAGGGGCCACTGGGGGCCACCCGCGTGGCGTCTCACGCCACGAAGTCGAAAGGAGGCTCATTCTCGATGTCGTTGAGGGAGGGTTTGTTGTTCACCTTCCGCGGGTCCTCGGGAGTCCACACTTTGGCTGTCCGGATGATGTTTTGTTCTTTAAGTTGTTTTTCATCAGTCCACGACAGGGAATGACCGGCCAGAGGTGGGAGTCCGTAGTCGGGGTCGCTCGGGGAGGGAGATCCTGGGGGACAGGGGATTATTGGAGAAGAGGAGGAGAAGGGCAAGGGGTTATCACTAGGAATGGTGCTCCTGTGGAGCCAGGCCAGGCCAGGCCGGGCCGGGGCTTGCCGCCACTTACTTGTGCCGCGGTGGCAGATGATGATTTTCTTGGGCTGACTAGGGCTCTCGCTACTGGCGCTGCGCAGCGGCAGGTCGGATTGCACCAGCTCGCTGAGGAAGTTGATGTAGCCGATGGCCAGGCGCAGCGTGTCCACCTTGGAGAGTCTCTTCTCGTAGGGCAGGGTGGGGATGTGCGAGCGCAGCCCCTCGAAGGCGTCGTTGATGGACTGCATCCGCCGTCGCTCCCGCACGTTGGCCGCTTGCCGGAGCTGCTGCAGCTCCGCCTCGGAGCGCACTCGCCGCCGCCGCTTAGCTGAGCTCAGCGCCTGCAGCGGCCCCCCCGGCGAGAGCAGCGCCGCGCCCGCCGCCCCGCAGCATTCGTAGGCGAAGCCGGGCGAGGCGGGCGACGGCGGGAAGGTGGTGGCCGGAGCTGAGCAGCGGTAGCCGTCCTCGGGGTCGCCGCTGTCGCGGTAGTACTCCTGAAGCTGCCGGCTGAGAAAGTCCACGTCCGGCTCCAGCAGCCCGTCGGTGGCCAGTGCGTCCCGCGAGGGCGGCTCGGGGAAGAAATCCTCCTCGTCGAAATAAGGAGGCGAGGAGAAGGAGTCCAGTCCCCCAGGGAAGTGCTCCAGCAGCACCGTCTCCATGCTTGCGCCCGGCCTCGGCGTGACGGGCTGGGACGGGCCGGGCCGCGACGGGGCGGGCAGCCCCGCGCCGGGACTGGTCCTTGCAGCCGCTCCTGCCGGCACCGCTGGCCAAGCCGCCCCGGCGGCGGTGTGGTCCCCCGCCCCTGCCCTGCCCTGCCCGCCCCGCCGCTGGGTGGCCGGGAGGCCAGGCGCTGCCGCCGCTCTCCGGGGAGGGGCTGGACCGGCTGGCGCGGCGGCCTGGCACGCGAGCCCCTTATAGCGACATCCTCGGGCGCGTGCCGCTGCCCGCCGCCGCCAGCCAATCAGCGCCCGCCGAGGGGTGGACACGGTGGCGGGGGGAGACGGACGGGACAGCCCCCCCAAACCTCCCCTTCGCGGAGGGACCCCGCGGGGCTCCTGCTGGGCGAGGGGCGGTGACAAGGTGAAGATCGAAGCAGGTGGGAAGGGTAAGGCCCGACGGTGTCTCCCGCCGCCCAGGGATGGGCCTCGAGCCGGCGGGATCGCTCTGCCCGGCGCTGCTCCGCAAGTCGGGCCAAACAGCCCCGCTCCGTTCCCGCATCCGCTGGTGGACGATAAGTGCGGGTTGGTTGGCAACGACAGGATGAGCCTCCCCTTGGGCTCACCTCCGTCGTACTTTTCTCGATCCCCCGGGTCCGGCAGAGCCGACGTGAGAGCGGACACCGGTAGGTAGGCGCTCTCGAGCATTACCGCAGAGCCTGGGTGGGACAGAATTCTAACATCAGAATAAATCTCGACAATTCCTGCCGCCGAGTCCCGCGTCAATTCCACCGCCTCGGGCCCTGTGGTATTTTTCCTTTCCCACCTTCTCAGGACGAGATGGGTTCGGCGGAGGCTCTGTTAATCATTCCCCAATCCGACTCTCACTGATTAAAGCCTTAGAACTTCCCACTAGGGTGAAATGGATTACCCGGCAGATTAGGGGCGGATTATCTCTGTCATTAGCGCTGCAATAGTTTGTCTGGCAGAGTCTGTCGAGGTTTATCGAAAGTGACTTTCCAGTGTGCCACCAGCACGGGCAGAGATCAAACCCCGAGTGGAAGCGTACCCCGCTCTATCAGCAGGGTAAGACAGGGCCAGCTCCGAGAGCGTAATAAATGACTCTGCTTCAAAGCGGCTGACAACGTTGTGATAACGGCAGGGAAACGCGTGAGTCACGGGAGGGAACAAAGAGCTTTGCAAGAGCCACTTCTTGGAAAGTCCTGCCTGCAGACGGGCCACGCGAAAAACAAGAAAAAATAACGCGGAGGGAAGGAGAAAACCTTGGCGCGAAGACACGAACACCCCACACGTTGCCAGGGGACCGCTGCCACCGTCCTAGGATTAGGAAACTGAGGGAATCTCACCATTAGGGGCGAGATGGGGATTGTGGCCTCGGGGAGCGCTCGGCCGTCCGGATGGATGGACTGCCCGCTGCCGGCATCACCACCTATGGAAAAGGTTTTCCATGTGTCCAGACTCCTGTTTCCATTCACTTCTGTTGTCCTTCAAGCCCGCCTCATGCACTGCTATCAAGAGTCAGGCTTCCGGGTGTCCACCCCGGCAGACTTTGGTCAGGTGCTGTGGGGTACCCTCGACACTACCGTTGCCCCGGCTAAGCCAGCACCACTTCTGCAGCCTACCCGATCCGGGCAGAGGCTCCAGCCTCCTCTGCTTTACTGGCCCATCTCCCCACAGGGGTGCGTTTCTTGTACTGGTTATCCTCAGGCTGGCCGCAGTACTCAGATACGGTCTTACTAGCGCCCTGAGAGGTTGTGGAGTCTCCTTCTTTGGAGACTTTCAAGACCAGTCTGGATGCATTTGTGTATGACCTGCCCTAGATGATCCTGCAGGAGGGTTGGACTCAATGATCTCTGGAGTTTCCTTCCAAACCCTACCATTCTATGATTTCACGAATGTGGGGAACAATCCCTCCTCTCGGTCTGCTAGGCTGTGACTGTGTCCATGCAGCCCAAAGATTCTGCTGCCATCCTGAGTGACCAGGGCACACGAATAACTCCCGCAGAGGTCTCTGACCACCAGCATTCCTAGTGGTGTGGACCGCTCGGAGGGGCAGGGAGCGCGGCGGGCAGGAGGCCCCTCAGTGTCCCAAGAGGTAGCTTGTCAGAGGCATTGCTTACCTCCGAAGCACTCTTCCCGAGCAGTCCCGTCCCACCGAACCCAGGCACACACTCGGCAGACCAGACACAGCTTCGGCATCAGACGGGAACCGCGGTGCTTGCCCACAGCGCGCCACGCTGTTCCCTTGCACCAGCAGCATCTCTTTGCGCTGGGAGTGTGCGTGTGTGTTTCGGTGGCGGTCCCGCAGCAGCAGGCAGTGAGGCTCTGGTGGGCGGGCAGGGACCTGCCTTGCCGACCCCTGATGCTGCTGTGAGGGTGGAGGCGCCGGGAGGGCCCACGACTGCCCCTTCATCCCCATTGCCCCCAGTAGCCACCGGCTCCGCCACAGCTGGTTCCACAGCCATCCGAGGAGTGGTTCAGGCTCAGCTGAGGCACACCTGGAGAGGGGTTTGTTCCTTTCCCACCGCTGCCTCGAGCACTGCGGCTGCAGCTGGAGAATCTCCGAAGGCAAAAAAGCCACCCTCTTCCCTCCCTGCCTGTCATAGCCTTATCCAGGATGAGTGTGACCGGAGAATGAGCGTTGCGTGTGAGGGCACCCTATCTAGAAGCGCAAGTATGTTTCATGTCGTACATGAAACTCGCTCGAATCCATGCCACTGTCATTCCTGTCCCAAAACACATGGAAAAAGAAGAACGCAAAGCCTTACATTCTAACAATGCTGATGGAATTTCGTTATCGTTATTTCCCCCACCCCCTGCCCACAGAGCTGGCGCTGTTCCCTTTCCTGCATGCCCAAGGGGTTACCACCCATGGAATGACGAGTCTTTGCTCCTACCACACTCCATCTGGACCTGGAAAGTTCAAAGTCGATGAGCAAACCGCGTCGAGTGTCCACTGTCACCACCGCACCCACTCGAGACAAACACACGGTCCCACAATGACCCACGGTTGGCATCGCAGCATTTCCCCTAGGTCAGCCAGACCCTGAGACAGGTACCAAGGAGGTGATGAAGCATCTTCCCGACGCCCGTGTCTGAGGGTCTCGGGCGGTGAATAGTAAGGAGAAGCACAGTCCCTGCTGTTGATCTAAGGACAGTATATGTCCAGAGATTCTGGGAGAGCTTTGTCCATTTATCATGCTCGGAACCTTTCCCCCCGCTCCTCTCCAAGGCCCGCTGTGCCCGCTTTGCCTTGGCACACGTTGGTATCTCACAGCTAGGGTGAGTGGTACAGCGCTAGACAATGAATGTCACACCGTGGAGGTAGCACAACAGCAGAGGGCCACAAAACTCAGACAGGTGGTCTGGGAAGCGAGTCTGCGTGGTCCGTCTGTCACTGCGAGGCAGGTCTGTCAAGAAGAACGGTCGTTTCGTTGAGGCAATGTGTGTCTCGCGGCCGCCCGGCAGCTCCCGGTGATGGGAGCGCAATGCGGGGAGAAGCAGAGGAGTATTTTGGGAACCCACTCTTTCCAAACTGCTGGGGACTCGAAGCTTTCGCGAAACGGTTCAAAACGAGCAGATTTTTGTAAAGCTTGCGAGCAGCCCCCCAGGGGAGGTGAACGATGCATTAAACTCGTCTCGCACAGCCCTACTTCCCCTGCCCCCGCGTAGCCGCGCTACGAAGGCGATTGACATCACTCCACTCGGCTCCGCGCAGCTCAGTACCCGCTGCCGTGCCCAACGGTTCCCGCACTATGCCGAGCTTAACCTTCGTCCCTGCGGCAGTGTTGCTGTTAAAGCAGTAAGACCTGCCTTTGAGAAACGAGTATGGGCCGTCTCCGAAGGAGCTACCTCAGGTGCGAGAAGACTCCTCTCGGGTTGCCCAAGACGTTACGAAAAGGAAACTTGCGAAAACCAGGAGCTAGGATCAGAGCAGCCCGGGCCACAGCAACGCAACTGGGCCAGCACTGCCTATGTCGTAAACTCCCTCCTTTGCAATATTTGTCCCTGATCGGGTGTTTCCCTGGGGGGTGTCTCACCAGTCGAGAGAGACAAAGGCGTGCTTACGGGAACGGCGCCTCCTCGCACCCATCTCCAGCAAAGAAAATGTATGACCAGCTCTTGACATTTCGTCATTTCAATTCCCGAGGGTAGGAACCGAGGAGACGGGGGACGACGACGAAGACACGATACCTCAAGGGGCACACCACCCTCCTTCCTGAGTCAATAACCACAAAGTTCAGGTGGCAGCTGGCAGCCACCTTAACGGGGACCGAGAGTAGCTAAAAGTCCAGAGACGGCACAAGACATGGGGCCAGGGCATGGCTACGTGCAAGACCTGGCCCGCCGGGCCCCACTGACTACTCTCGGTGCGTCCATGCAATGGCTCCCGCCAGAGTAATAAGGGAAGGGATGGCACCAAAGGGATCCGCAACACCCAGTCTCTCCTGCCTTGCTATCACAGTGATAGCTCCTGAAAGACACCGAGTTGAAGCCTGTCAACGGAAAGGAGTGGACCAGCGGGAGGGCCGTTCGTTATTCGTGTCGTAGAGGAGTCGTGCTTACGGGAACGGCACCTCCTCGCACCCATCTCCAGCAAAGAAAATGTATGACCAGCTGGGTGTCTTTCAGGAGCAGTTCCTCTCCCCAGCGGCGCTGCAAGGCGCGGGACACTCGGAGAGCATGGAGAGTAGGAGTTACTGGCTCTCTGTCCTCGTTTGCCGGCGCTGATCACTGCGGCTCATGTCTGATGAACGGGGCAAAGGCGGTATTGGCATCTCCCGGGAGTCTGCTCCTACTCCTACAAGCACCTTTGTAACCGCACACTCATCCCTGGCTGCCTTAGCTGCTGCCCAGCCCCGGCGGTGAGAAGCAGACGATTTTTTCTAGCTACCATGGCTGATCCAATGCCGTGAAACGACTGGCGCGGAAAGGCAAGCATGGAGAGTTCCTCTTTCCTCTATGAAGGCGATATCCAGTATTCTTATCCAGTCTTCACCTCCTCGCTGTCGTGTTTGGTTGAACAAGGGGGCTGGGGTCCATAAAGCCACACTGGGACAAATACCGTGTGTGGCCGTTTTCCCCTCAAGGTCACATAACCCACCAGCTCACCCACTGGTACCCCTCAGTGTCCTGTACTAATTCAGACATGCACTGTTTGATACAGAAAGGAGACTTTTGAAAGACTGGACCAGAGTTGGCCCAATATCTATGGAGTCAGTACTCTATCAGGACAGGACTAAACTCCCACCCTCCTCAAACTCTACTGCAATTCCCGATTTGAGACGGCACTTCATTCAATTGAAATATATAGCACCTACTTAGGTCTTTATACCATTGAAAGCAAAAGCTGACCTTTGCTCAGCGCAGCCTTGGGGAATGGTGTGTTTCTTGGTAAAAAAAAAAAATAAATTACACAACTTTCCTGCTCCAGAGAAGAAGGGAGGAGACCCACAAGCTTCGCTTAGGAGTCAGGGAGCCTTACCGCCCGCCTGGTACCGGGCAGGTCTGTGCCCTGCCAGGCACTGGAGGGCGAAAACCGCTTTGCAGAGAGATCTGCAACAGCTAACAAGCCTCCGCAGCCCTCTCCGTCTCATGGCTGTGTTCCACAGCACTCCCCGACCATGTATCCAGAACATTCCTGGTACCCAGAGGCAGGTGCCCGGGACCCGTGATGCTCCCTGGAGCAGGGACTTGGCCCTGGGGAATGCGGAAGAAGCGGAGCCCGCCGCTTCCCCCGCCGCCACGTGAGGCTCATAAATAAGGAGGGGAGAAGCACTCCCTCCCGCCTCGGTGCCGCTACCGGGACGAGTGCAGCGCGGCAGGGCGTCGGCCGTACAAAGGCGGCGGGGTGGCCCTGGGCCCTCGTCCGCCCGCCCGGCAGAGGAGGAGGCACCTGCAGCCGGGGTCGGTCTGGCTGCGCGCACTCCCCTCCGAGCTGGTACCTGGGCGCTGGGCTGGTAATGCACCATAAAGAGTCTCTTTCAGGCTCTTTCAAGCCGAGATCGCGGAGGTCACTGTGCCTACAAACCCCCCTCTGTCGGCCGTTCGGGACGGGGTGCCAGCGCTGCAAGCTGGAGAGCAGGCACAGCCCATGGGAATCCCAACACTTGTGCCGCTGGCTCCCCCGGCCCGCCCGCTCCCCCCGCTCCCCGTCCCGAGGAGCCGCTGAATGTAACAAATGAGCTGCAATCGATCTGCGGGCACGGGGGAAAATCAAATTATATGGTGCGGCTGGGCGGCCGCGGCCGGACGAAGGTGCGGGCGGCGAGCAGCGGCTCTCCTCCGCTCCAGCGCTTCCTGCAGCTCCTGTTCTCGCTGCCGGCGGAGAGCGGCTGGTACAGAGGAGCGACCACCGATGGCAAAGCACCTGAGGGGGGGAGGAGGGGGGATACGGGACGGAGGGCTGTAGCAAGGTTGTGCATCAAAGGAGTAGTGTGACCAATAGGACAGGGAAGTAATTGTGCACTGTACTCGGCACTGGTGGGGCCACACCTTGAGCCCTGGGTTCTGTTTCGGGCCCCTCACTCCAAGCAGGACATGGAGATGATGGAAAGTGTCCAGAGAAAGGCAATAAAGCTGATGAAGGGTCTGGAAAATAGGGCTGGTGAGGAGCAGCTGAGAGAACTGGGGTTATTCAGACTGGAGAAAAGGAGGCTGAGTGGAACCTGGATCTCTACAACTGCCGTGAAAGGAGGCTGAAGCCAGGTGGCTGTTGGTCTCTTCTTACTAGTAACAAGTGACAGGACGACAGAAAATGGCCTCAGGCTGTCCCAGACAAGGTTTAGCCTGGAGACCAGAAGAAACTTCTTCCCTGAAAGGGTTCTTAACCACTGGAACAGGCTACCCAGGAATCTCCACGTCTGGAGGTGTTTCAGAGGCAGAGATATGGTGCTGAGGGACATGGTTTAAGCACCAGCCTCGGCAGAGTTAGAGAATGATTGAACGCTATGATTTTAAAGGTCCTTTTCAATTGAAAACATACTATGATCAAAGATCTTTCCTTCTTTCCTGGTGCCGCTTTCAGCTCTCCTCCTGAACTGCTTTTCCGCGCCTGGGGCTGGCCAAGGAAAGCAGCGGCTTCCCGGCACCGGTGCCGCGGTGGCTGCCCCGCACCTGCGGAGCCACGGGGGCTCACCGATCTGGGAAGAGGAGTGCTGCGCACCCTCCAGTCTTGGACGGGCAGCACCAGTAGAAGGGGCAGGTTATGAGCAGCCGAGCTTCAGACAGCGAGCTCGTACCTGAGCCCTTTTCTGCCTCCCAGCCCAGCTGAGCCGTGCGTGTGCGGATGGCCCCATTTGGGAAAGCCCCGCGCAGGGCCGGTGGTTGTCTGTGGGTCCATGGGAATCTGGCCACTTGTGCCGGCCGCAGCAGGGAGGGGGCTGTGCTTCCTTTACAAAAAGAGACACAATTAAGCAAAATGCTCAATGAACGTTATAAATGATGTGCAATCGCCTTGCAGATTGCTTAGCAAATCAAATTATATGGTTGCTCGCGGATGATTTCTATGGCTTTAAAACGCAAACAGGTACTTTCTGAATTTGGGGGGGAGGCGTGGTGGTGTTGTTGGTGTCTTGTTTTTTTTAGGGGGAAAAAAAAGGAGAGGAAAAAAGCAGCAAACCTCAGTGCTTTAAACATTGCGGAGCAATGCCACACGCTGAAAGGCGGCTGTGTGAATATTCACGTTCTCCTTTGTTCGCCCCTCAAATTCACAATGGCCCAGGGAGGGCACGTTCGCTGCACTCTTGTAAATTTACCAATCTTTGACTAAAACCGCCAGGCACCTGCTTGGCAAAGCACAAAGCTACCCACTTTTCCACCAACAATTTACTGTTTCATCAGCTTCTAAACTAGTCTGACAATCACGGAATCACAGAATCGTTTCGGTTGGAAAAGACCTTGAAGATCATCGAGTCCAACCATTCTCTAACCCCACCAAGGCCGGTGCTGAACCATGTCCCTCAGCACCACATCTCTGTCTCGCTGAAACTTCACCAGGGATAAGAATTCAACCACCTCCCTGGGGAGCCTGTTCCAGTGATGGAGAACTCTTTCACGGAAAAAGTTTCTTCTAATCTCCAACCTAAATCTCCCCCGGTGCAACTTGAAGATATTTCCTGTCGTCCTTATCAATAAAAGGCCTCAAAGCTATTATTATGCATATCAATACACACACACACACATATAGCCCAAAGGTAATATCGCTGAAATCAAGGGAATGGCCGAGTTCAAGGCTCTATTGGCCGTGGAGGGGCAGGGCCGCGGCTGGCACAATTCTCCTACGAGAACGGTCCAGGTGGAAGATGGCAGGGCCGGGCCGGGCCGAGCCCGTCCGGGGTCCTTCCGGCCGGCCCGGGGCCAGGGGAGTTCAGGGGAAAAGGCCGGGTGGTGCGGGGTGAGCGCTGGTTTGGCTGGACAGGGAGTGCGCAGTGACTCCTTTGAGGGCATTGCGGCAGAATGAAACAAACTCAACAGGCTTTCCATAGGGAACAAGCTCCTAAAGGTGCTGTGATCTCCGGAGAAGGCGCAGGCAACCTGGGAGCAGGGACTGGCTCCCATGGGCTGTCTGCAACCCTGGAGGCATCTCCCAGCTGCGGCAAGCCCCACCCGGAGCCACTTGCCCACCGCAGTACTGGCTCCGGGTACTCGTGTGTGCTCCTCCCGGGAGGGTGGTGAACAAGGCCACTGCAGCTGAGCAGTGGGCAGCACGCACCTTTGATAAGGAGCCTCCTACTCTTCAATACAAAAGCCTGCTCTCTCTACAACTACTTGAAAGGAGGTCGGAGCCAGGTGGGAGTCAGACTCTCTTCTCCCTAGTAACATGTGATAAGAGGACAGGAAGTGGTCTCAAGTTGCACCAGGGAAGTTTTGAGTTGGAGATTAGAAGAAACTTCTCTGAGAGGATTCTCAATCACTAGAACAGGGTTCCCAGAGAGGTGGCTAAGTCCTGTTCCTGGAGATGTTTCAAAGAGGCAGAGATGTGGAGCTGAGGGACATGGTTTAGTACCAGTCTTGGTAGAGCTAGAGAATGCTTGGATTTGATGGTCTTCAAGGTCTTTTCTAACCAAAATGATTCTGTGACTCATGGGGAGATGGAATGGTTCCTTGAGACCAGGTCCTGACAGCCCTGATCCAGAGCAACCTTCATGAAAAATTCTGCAGGACCATCCCTGTAACAGTCAAGGGCAAGCCGAAAACTAGGCAGGTAACTCTTTTGCCAGTGACAGGCTGTGCAGCTCTAGAAAGGGTACCAAGGCTCCCTGACACCAGCTGGCAGGGGGTGCTGTGACTTGGCTTTAGCCATTTTATTCCTGACAATTCCCAGTGACTGTTATCCCAAGGCATAGCATCAGTTTTCTGTTCCAGTAAATAACACATTGCATCATCTTTTCCATAAATATACCCAGTGCTAGAGCAAACAGAAATGAGGTTTTCCAGTCATTGATCCTTTTTGTGGGCTAGAGACTCCTGCTTTCTAACCTCCTCACTTGATTTCCTCCTCCTTGGTTTATGCCTATTTCTTCTCATGTGAATGTGGCTTTCCATGGAAGACCTTAGTCTCCACAGGATTTTCCCTCAGATTTATGTACAGTCATCATGTTCCTTCCCAGTTCTCATTTTGCCGGGGCAAGCAAATCAAGCTTGGGATTAGACTCCCTGTTTTTTGCCACTCCAATCACCTTTCTCTGCCCTTTTCTCTATCTGAATCAACCTACTGGGCCAACCAGAAATGGAACTCTACAAAGTCATCCAGAGGAGTTCTCACAGCTCCTTGGAGAATGTCATCAACATTTGCCTTTCTGCCCAAGCCCCTCACTTCATACTGCAAGGGTTGTATTTACCCTCCTCATGGCCATGTTCCATGAAGTAGTGTCCCAAGGTCTTTTTCATCCTCTATCTGGCAAGGACTACTCAGACTGCATATGTTCTCACCATACATCCCAAGTGCGTGACCTCTGAACACTGGATGTCATTCCTTCCTGCCACTCTGGTACTTGCAGTCCCAGGCTTCCTCCTGATGATTTTCAAACCTCTTCCATGATGGGATGCCCTTCCTGCTCTGTGACTTTGTCAGATATTGTTAGCAGAATCTTTCTTCTGTTCTGAAACCACTAATGAAAATGTTCCATTGAGTCCATAGGAGATGTCTCTATCTTGAATCATGGCTTAGGTCCACCCAGTTTCTTTCACAGGCCTGTAACGGCTCAGAGACTTATTTTTCAAGACATAGTTCCTGTGCGTCTAGACCTCTTGGTGCATTTCCCTCTGCCTCTCTAATAGCTTTTAGAATTCAAACAAAAATTTTATTAAAATTAGTAGATATTGCTCAGTAGAGCTGGGGTTTAAATGAATGATTCTTGTCTTGAAAGAGATACAAGACTTAGAGATGCAGGTAAGATTTAAAAGCACCTCAGAGGACCACGTTACTCAAGAATATCTCTTCTGGCTCCACAAGAGTCTCTCCTGAGGATACAGCCTGTATTGTTAATGTTTTGCTGAACAGCCTTAGCTGTAATATTGACATGCAAACTATCTTGATGACTTTTAACTAGGAAGAGCTGACCTGCCATGGTTTTTCAGTCCCAGGAAAGGATCTCCTGTGGAGATCAGTCACCTCCAGCTTCTAAGTGCATTTTGTTTTTTCTGCAGCCCTTGAAAACTTTGCATTTATTGGTTCCTTGCTGAGCCTGCTGGCTTGCCCTGGCATTCTATGCTGATCACTCACCTCTCACCATACTAAGAGCCTTGGGGCTGGGTGCCCAGTACCTTCAATTTCGGAATTGCAAAACCACATCTCTGTATCCAGTTAGCCCTGAGGCTTTTATCTTTGTGGTGAATTATTAACCAAGTCAGGGACATGAAAAACATCTACACAAGGAGATGCTGCATGTTCTGTGGAAGTTGTCCACACATGAAAAGTACTGTTCTAGCTAAGCTGGTAGCTCTTCTATGCTCATCTTCCAGTAGGCATGGGAGAACATTGCTCATTCCACTCTATGAGAATCTTTCTTACAGTGAGGATTGCTTTCATGTCTCCTCTTAGTGACCTCTTCCCAAGACTAAGCAAATCCGTACCCCTTCAGCACGCACATTTCAAACATCTTAGTTTTGCTGTTCGCTGCTGACTTCCCTGTAGCTTTCTTTCAAGTGCAGTGTCCAAAAGCAGACACTACTTAGACTAAGCCTCACCAGTGCCAAGTAGAGCAGAATAATTAGCTCAGTGTTTTACCCAAAACACTGCTGCTAATATATCCCCAAATTACATTTGTTTTTCTGCACAGGTTTTATCCCTCTTTACACAGCACCAGGTTAACAACAACCAGTGGATTCATTCCTGAACTATTGCTGCCTTATCAGGTATTTCTCTATTCTCAACCGATAGATTTGATCTGTCTTTTGTCCCAGGACTACATTTTGTACTTGTCTTTATAACAGTGCAGCTTATTGATTTCAGGCAAGCTCTCCAATCTGTGAAGATCAATGTGAGTCTTGATCTTGCTCTCTGAATCACCCTCTCCCCATCCGTGCTCTCAGGAGTTGAATTAACTCCTCCTTTTTCTGGCAGCCTGTTTATTGTTGAAAACATCAGGGCTACAACAGATGCCTGCAGGACCCCACTTGGAACTTCCAGCTTTGACACTGAACCGTGGATGAATGCTTTGGTGCTAGGTTAAGGGTTGCACTTGATGATCTTAAAGGTCTTTTCCAACCTAAGTGGAAAGACCTAGCCTAAGACCATTTCATTTACAAACCACAATGTGTTTTTGCTGATAAGAAGAAGGTTTGTGGCACTAACTAAACCATCACATACCACAGCTACCTCTTCTTATGCTTGGCTAGTTGGGCCTTCAAATAAGGACACTGAATTAATTTGAAGTGATATGTGCTTGATTAATCCATGTTGATATGTTCTCCTGCCTTCTTATCACTTATGTGCTTACAAATTGATTAATAATTGACTCTCATTATCATGGTTGTGCTGATGGATTTATACTTCCCAGGATGCTCTTTGCTCCTTCCCCCCCCCCCCCCCCAGCTTGTCAACACATGCCTCTGGCATCAATGTCCTCAAGCAAGTCACTTAGGGTGTGAGTCATCATTGCCTTTAACTTCAGCCAGTCAAAAGCTGGATACTAATTAGGAAAGAGATTCAGTTCCTTGCACACAGAAGTATGAAAGGCATGGTCTGGTATCACAGTAAATAGTAGGATATGAGATCCAAAACATTTCTCAGGGCTCACAGGTATGACACAAGACCCCCAAGGGACCTATACTTTTCTGGAAGCGCAGCTGGATCTTTCATCCAGTCTGTCTACGTGGAATTCATAGATTCACAGAATTGTTAAAGTTGGAAGAGACCTTAAAGATCATCCAGTTCCACCCCCCCTGCCATGAGCAGGGACACCTTCCACTAGATCAGGTCACTCAAGGCCTCATCCAACCTGGCCTTGAAAACCTTCAGAGAGGAGGCATCCACAACCTCCATGGGCAACCTGTTCCAGTGTCTCACCATGCTCACTGGAAAGAATTTCTGTCCAATGTCCAGTCTAAATCTGCCCTCTTCCAGCTTCAATACACAACCCCCCCCCCCCCCCCCCCCCCCATCTTGTCACTACAAGCCTTTGTAAAAAATCTATCCCCAGCTTTCTTGTAGCCCCTTTCAGGTATTGAAAGGTTGCTCCAAGGTCTCCCTGGAGCCTCCTCTTCTCGAGGCTGGGCTGCCCCAACTCTCTTGGCCTGCCCCCACTGGGGAGGTTCTTCGGCCCTCTGATTATCTTTATTGCTTCTTCTGGACCTGCTCCAGCAGTCGATGTCCCTCTTATGCTGAGGGCATCAGAACTGGATGCAGTGCTCCAGGTGGGGTGTCAGGAGAGCAGAGGGGCAGAATCACCTCCCTAGCTTCTAGAATGGGAAAGGGTATCTATATCTTTATTAAAGTGACTGCAGCCCTAAGTATAAGGTGTTTATTAAAAGTCAAGGAGAAAAAATGATGCAAGAAATCAATGTCAGGGAGTTTGCTGGCCTTTGAAAATGCCACTTGTGTTTCATTGGCAATAGAAGTACCCAAAAAACCTAGCTTCAAGTTATGAGACATTATTATGCTGCTGCTGATTACTACTACTACTAGCACTACTACTGCTACATGTTTTTCAAGGCTTTTTTCACTTTTAAATAGTTCAAACATTGAACAAGAGTACATATGTGCCTTGCTCCCAGACTGGCCCATGCTTGTCCTGAGTAATTTTCAGCACTGCTGAAGCTGATGTAGGATGCTAATTACTGCAAAACCTCCTGAAACCTGGAGTGCCTTCTCAGCATGCTTATAGCCCTCTAATAATCACCAAGATAACTTTCACTGATTAAACCTTAGCTTGGGTGTTTCTGTTGATTGAGAAGAAGCCAAGGTTTTATAACTCTGCCAGTCCTATCTAAGTTAAGTGCATAAGAGAGTCTTTCTCTCACTGTCATGGGGAGCCACACGAGCTGGGCACTCTGATCTGTGGTAACAGAGCCACATGCACACAAAGCAGAAGTTTTTGATGCACCACATAGTACAGATTGCAGTACTGGCAATTCACCCACCTGAACTTCCCACAGCCATGAGCTGTGTTAAGACTTTCACAGAATCAGTTGCATAATCTTAGGAGTTGGAAGGGACCTTGAAAGACCTCCTAGTCCAACTCCCCTGCCACAGCAGGATCACCTAGACCAGATCACACAGGAACACATCCAGGCAGGTCTTGAATATCTCCAGAAAGGGAGACTTCACAACCCCCTTGGGCAGCCTGTTTCCATATTCTGTCACCCTCACAGGGTAAAAAAACAGTCCTCATGTTTCCATGGAATTTCCTATACCTCAAATTCCACCATTGCCTCTAGTCCTGTCATTGGGCATCACCCAGCAGAGCCTGGCTCCAGCCTCTTGGCACTCACTTTTACATCTTTATAAACATTGATGAAGTCACCTTCATCAATGGAGGAGTCCTTTTCAAGCTACAGAGCCCCAGCTTCCTCAGTCTCTCCTTGTAAGGAAGACGTTCCATTCCCTTCATCACTTTTGTGTCTCTGCAAGCAGTGCACTGAAGTCCTTCTTAAACTGAGGGGCCTAGAACTGGACACAGTATTTGAGATGGGGCCTCATTATCCTCCACAACTGCAAACAGGACACTCAGTGATGGGAGGACACCTCTAACGCAACAACAAATGCAGCGAATGAAGAAAGCATCAACAATCACATCAGGTAAAAATTGCTTCTTTTTTAGTTACCAAAACGTTCAAGACCTCTTCTGGACATAGCAAGTCCCAAAGATACAGCCACTGTATATCCACTGCACACATACACTCATGTTCACCTGAGCTATCAGATCTTTATGAGCAGTTATAGCTCAATGAACATACTGGTGAGGAGGGGGAAGCTGGAGGAGGCAGCTTCTCCTTCATCTCCAAGGGAGATGTGCCTTTATTTGCAAGCTGTCAGAAATTTATGAGAATAATTCCACTGCCAGTATCTTACAAGCTGTTTGATTTAATCCGTGCTTCCATCCGCTTCCCATCAACAGAGCCCACAAGGAGTTATCCTGTGATAGTCCAGATCCACACGAGCTGCTGCAGTTTCCCACCCTAGCATGAGGACTGAACCCGAATTACCCTAGGCCACCTGTCCCCTGCTCACCACTGCAATGTACAGTAGAGGGATTTAGCCCTGATTTGTAATCTTTTGTCTGCAGCCTTGTTTGGGTGGGGCTGCACCTGTTGGTGGGCAGTGGGAATCCCTTAATTAGGGCTGTGGGACTGGGCAGCAAGAGCTGGCACACAGAGGCTTAGGGGAATGAGTGTGAAATCAGTGCCCTCCTTATGCCATGCCAACATTCATTGCAAATCCTCTGCAGGTCTTCACGGCTGAGCTCCTGCATTCCCAGAGCTTCTGCCTGGTATTTCACATGCCAGATTGTCCTTTCTTTAAAGGGCAGAGATGCTGCTTCTCTGTATTTTGGTTTCTTGGGATCTGCAATTGTTTAGGAACAGTGGTTGAGGGACAATAATACATTTTAAGGTGTACTTTTGGCTGCAGCATCACCATTTCTTTCCCATTACCAAATGCAAATTCAGTTCACTTGGTGAGCATATCTCCATTGCTTTGAAGTGTAATGGTGACAATGACAGCTTGAGTTATAAAGACACTCCCCTGAAAGCTCAGAGATGTTATGACCCCAATCTCTTCCCTCACTGACCCTACTTACCTGCTGAAGCCCCTGTCCACACCACCTCACATTAGTGAGTGCCTCATTCCTTCCTGCTCCTGCCCTCAGCACCTCATTTCCAGCTGCCCAGAGCTGTCATCTCCTTTCGCTTCTTTTTCCAGTCCCCTACCCAAGCTTTACCTACTGTCTCCCAACAAAATGCCAGCAGAGGAGCAGAGAAGGCAGAGATAGCATGGCCAGCCTTCACCTTCAAACTCCAGAGACCAATGCTACAGACACCTCTGAAGATTATAAACAAAACTGTGCCTAGAGCTTGAGCTGCCAGGACAAAGTGTGACTTATTCGTAAGGAAACTGTGGCGTACCTGCCTGCCGAGAGTCACAGACTGCTGAGGGCTGGACGTAGCCTCTGAAGATCATCTACTCCAAATTCCCTGCTAGAGCAGGACTATCCAAGATCATCTGGAGCAAATCACACAGGAAGGTGTCCAAGTGGGGTTTGAGTGCCTCCAGAGAAGCAGACTCCAGCAGCTTCTCTGGGCAGCCTGTTCCAGTGCCCCAGCACTCTCAAAGCGAAGACTTTCTTCCCTCCTGTTTATGTGGCACCTCCTGTGTTCCAGTGCGTGTCCACTGCCCCTTGTGCTGTCACAGGACACCACTGAGAAGCGTCTGGCTCCATCCTCCTGACACTGGCCTTTTAGCTGTTGGGCAGCACTGATGAGATCCCCTCTCAGTCTGCTCTCCTCCGGGCCACAGAGCCTCAGGTCTCTCAGCCTCTCCTTCGAGGCTCAAGGCCCCTCAGCAACTTAGGGACTCCCGGCTGGGCCTTGGCCTTCTTGAGCCGGGGAGGCCAAAACTGGACCGATCAACCATGTTTCTGTTGAACATGGCCAGAGACATGCCCCAGGCCCGCAACACAACGCTTTATCCCGGCTTTTCCCACGCCAGCTCCCCAGCTTTTGGCGGTGGCCCCCGGGAAAGGCCGGGCGGGCGGCGGCAGCCGCAGAGCGCCAGGCCTCAGGGCTCTGCCGCCATCTTGTGGCGGCGCAGGGAAACGGTGCTGCCGGGGGCGGCCCCGGGATGGCGCCGCCGCCTCGCGGCTCCCGCTCAGCCTGGCGCTGGGGCTGCTGCGCCATGGCTGCCACGGCGGCCCCGGCCTCGGGGCCTCTGCGCCCACCGAAGCCGCCCTGACCCCGGGGCTGGGCCGGCAGCTGGCTGCGGGGCCGCTGGGTAAGCCGTGCTGTGTGTCACACCACCGAGGGTTCAATTCCCGCCCAAAAACCGGGGTCACCAAGGCACAGCTGTGCCCAGAACACTGTGGTACGGCTACGGCAGCCCTGGAAGCGGCTGAAACCTGCATTCCTGCCCGTCCTTGCTAATAATGGCACTTCCCATTTGCTGTGCTGCTGCCTCGGTGGCTTGATGGCTTCTGGCTGTGGACAGGGCTGGAGGATGCTCTTCAGTCAGTCCGGATTTGGTGTGAAGACTGAGGCTGGTACCAGACAACGAGCACTGATTCCCACCATGAGCTACTTCTGCGAGGAGAACACAAAGAGGGCTTAGCTGGGGCGCCCTTCACCTTGTTGCTTCAGAGCGCAGCACCCACAGAGCCTTCTCCTCCTCCTGCTCCTTGCCAGCCTGCAGCCTGAGGACCCAACACCCATCCTTTCTTTGAAGCCATTGTAATAACTGTGAGGATAACCAGGGTTGAGAGCCAGCTGTTGTTGAGTTTGTGTGACAAACGAGGGGTTGAGATGTAAGATTGATAGCAATTAGATTGCCACCTGCTATCGCTTTAATCCAGATCCCGGATTTGGAACTCTTAAGGGGGGGGGCTGTTGGCGCATGAATACATAAAGACAACCTTAAAAAGCACAAAGAGTAAGGATTTCATCCCAGTCATCACAAATAGCCCCCCTTTTTCTTCTTCAGTTTTAGCTTCTGCTGTGAATTTTGATCTCCCTTCTGATCAGTATCATCCTGAAGTCTTCAGGAATTCTGTGCTCTGTGCTTCCATCCATGGCTCTGTCCATCTATCTCTGTATCTATCTCTGTACTCTCTCTCTCTAACTACCTACCTATGTATTTAAGCAGAATCACAGAATTAACCAGGTTGGAAAAGACCTCTAGGATCATTGACTCCAACCTATCACCTAACCCTTCTACTTAACTAGACCATGGCACCACGTGCCTCACCTAGCCTCCTCTAAAACACCTCCAGGGATGGTGACTCCACTACCTCCCCAAGCAGCCCATTCCAATGCAAATCACTCTTTCTATGAAGAACTTCTTCCTAATATCCAGTCTATACCTGCCCTTGTGCAGTTTGAGACTGTGTCCTTTTGTTCTGTCACTGTGTTCCTGGGTGAAGAGACCAACCCCTGCCTGGCTACCACCTCCTTTCAGGTAGTTGTAGAGAAGCAACTGCAGGCTGTCTAGTTTTAAGCTGGGACAGGTCTTTCCAGTTTGGCTTTCTGCTGTCAAGTGTCCTGCATTCATTTGAGCTATGCTTGATTTTCAGCAGGTCTCTATCTGGCTATCACCCAGGTGAGCAGTCCTGCTGCAGTCAGGGTGACAACAGCTGCCAGTGATTGGTACTTCCACAGTATTTTGTAGGGCCAGGCCTTGCTTCTTCTCCTGCTTTGGATAGTGCTAATCTGCTTTCAAGGCACGCTTCACTGCAAAAAGAGACCACCAAGAGTTTTGAGAGGTTTGCTATTGGGTTCCACAAAGGGATATGCTTGGGAGAAACATGTTGGTTTTGTTGGAGAGAAACACAAACCAGGCCATGATTTGCATAAGGAACTACTGAGAGAGGAGAGCTAAGTGAGAGGTTGACGGAAGGATTTTCAGTGACTTCAAAGGATATTGGACCAGATCCATGCAAAGCATCTGCAACTCCCTTTGATGTGCCAGCAAACTGGAAATAACAAGCCTCTCTCCTCCACGTATGTCCTATCTAAGGCATTATGTGGAGAAAGACTGGCACAAACCAGTCTCAGAAAAGAAAGGAGGTCCATATAACCTGTTTGGGAGAAGCTGTTAGGTCTCGTTGCAGGAGGTTTGAAAGCACCCTAGAAGTCACTGCAGATCAGCCATTTGAGCCCTTCTTTGGGCTGTCCGTGCCTCTTCAAAATCACCCAACCATATGCTAATCCTCCACAGAATTTCAAAACTACTCCTTAACTTTTCTTATATGGAATCATAGAATGGTTTGAGTTGGAAGGGACCTTCAAAATCACCTAGTTCCAACCCCCTTGCCATGGGCAGGGACACCTTCCACTAGCTCAGGTTGCTCAAAGCCTCATCCAGCCTCATCTTCAGCACTTCCAGAGATGAGGCATCCTGCTACATCTTCCACCTCATATTCCCACCTACTACTTATACCACACCTCATCCCATGAGGTCTTCCTGCTATGGAGTATCTCAGCTTCAGCATCCTGTTTACATCACATCTCTCCATCATCCACAAGCTGCCTCTAACCCTCTGTGGTCCAAACAAATTTGTCCTTCTTCAATCAGAAGAACCATTCTCATCACAGATAGTTCTCTGCTGTGGTTGTCACAGGCTGGGAAATCATCACAAGCACAGCTGAACACCTCTGATCAGCAGTAGATAGTTGTGGAGAGGTGCTTAATGGGCTCAGTTAAATACCATGATGTGTGGAGGACCTTTACCCTATCTCCTTGGAGTGATTCATCTGCAATTATGTTTTTTTATTGGCAATTTCTGCTATTCTTGAAGCAGATGCAGAGCAAGAAGGTGAAACCTTGCAGAAAAGAAGATAAATTGGCACAGGGGGTAGTAGAAATGAGAATAGCAACAGGACCCATACAATCAACCATCACAAGCATGCCTGCAGCCCTCTTCATCTGTGCATGTCAAACAATTTGCAAGAGCTGAACAAACCAAGCCTCTCAGCGGTGCTCATGCGTCAGAAGTGCGCAGTTCCTTTCACCTATTGCTTAACTGCTGTCACCCCTGCACTAGGACAGAGAAGCTGTTCATTGCAATTTAGGGTGTGAGAGGCTAACTAAAACTGTAAGACAAGGCAGCATTTAGAGTCTAGAGTTGGCCAGGCCACTTGCCTTACAAAAAGAGCCATGGATCTTTAACACCGAGTGGTCAGGCCCTCAGTTTGACGTCTCAGCTGATAAAACAGGAAAGGTGAAAGCAGGGGCAGAACCAATCTTTTAACAGCTGGCTGTAGGAGAAGACAAATTTGTAAACTGAAAGAGGGACAAAGGAAAAACATTTACCCCCTGCTTTTAACAGAGATTCATTCATAAAAGTAAAGCGAAGGCTACAAGGTCATAGAAAGTTACATGTGATCCAGTTTTGGCAAACGCCCTTCTTACAGACCAAGCCCAGAGGCAGAGGCTGTTCGGGCTATTGCCAAGGAGAAGTGTCATGGAGGCTCTTTTCTTCCTTCTCTGGGGGCCTAAGGAAACTCCAGCTAGACATATTGTACATAAGAAGCTTTAATGACCTTTGCTCATAATGGACCCATGAATACTTAAGTGCATTCAGGAGAGGCCCAGGACTAAGAGGTAATGGAAAGCCTGAAACAGGGAGGTAACGTTTTCTGGATTGGGAGTAGGGTCATTCTAGGGGCAGGGAATGTGTGAAGGTTCATTTTGCACCTGGTATTCTGATTAACAGTCTGGTCAACCTCCTGAGCTTCCCAAGCATGAACACCTGCTTCTAGTTCTGCTTAGATCCTAGCTCTTCACAAGGTTTTCTCCTTCAGTAACCCAAGAAAATGCACAGGCATCTCATGGCCCTGTCAGAGCTGTCCCCAAGAGCCTGGCACACCAGGAGGGATCAGTCTCAGCTGCCCCATTCCTGAGAGCTCACACTCAGCATTTTGCTGCCATCCTCTACATGCTTTCAGTCCACCAGCTGTGTCCTCATCCTTCAGTGCTGACTCCTGGAAAGGAATACACAAATTGTCCTTGTTCATCTTTGACTCCAGCACCTTCTTCTGTGCTGCCTTTACCTCCTTTCCTAATGATTGTGCAAAATACTTTGCTGTTCTTTCCTGTTCCTTCCTCCTGTCATGGAATGTCTGTCTCCATCTTCTGATCTTCCATAAAATGACCCTGCAGATGACGTGGCTGTGGCCTATGCTTCCACATCTACATCAGTAATGTGCCAGGGCAGCATGGTCTTTGTTTCCAGAACTAAACAGGCTTCTTGAGCATTCCTGATGACTTCCTTAGTTTCTTTTTCCTGATTTCTGGGGCAGCTCCTCTGTCCCTAACAAGTTTTTCTGGAAGTCACTTTGTAAATGCTGTTGACCTATGCACACAAAGGAGGTGAACTGTGTGAGCACAGCTGGTGCCTGCTCTGCCAACCTCCCCAGAGCCTGCAGGCCAGCTGCTGACTCAGATGTGGGCACAGGACTGTGGGCTTGATCATATCCCTGGCACCAAGGGAAGCAGACTTGGTGTATAGAGAACTAGGAGGCTTCAGGCATAAGGTAAGGGTGAGTGCAGTCGAGAAAGCCAGAGCCCAGGGGATATGACAAAGGGATTTTTGAAGGGGAGAGAGGAAGCATACCACAGAACAAAGAAAAAAAAACCCACAACAAAACAAAACCCCAACAACCACAACAACAACAAAACAACCAAAAGAAGACAGTAAAATGGGCATAAATTTATCTTTCTTCTGCCCTATGGCAAGCTGCCAATCTCTTCCACACACATTCCTCTGCCCTGCTGAAGCCAGTCCCCATGGACACACCTGCCCTGAGACAAATTCTTTGAGTCTTGAAAAAACCTGGGCACTTCTTCAATAAAGATCTCTGCTTTTAAACCACTTTGCCTTTGTGCATTTTGGCAGCAGCTCACACTTGGAGAGCTTTTGAGAACCCCTTCTGTAATCAGAGTTCCCTGCCCCAGGGGACTGTGGGAGAGTCACTTCTCACAGCTGTCCCTCAGCTTCCTATTCTGTGACATGTGGCCCTCGAAGGGCTGGGGGTAGGCACCATTTGTGTGTAAAAGGCTGTGGAATCCACGAGGTTGCTGCGGTACTCAGCATTGCATGACATGCCATGAGAGTGGTGGTACTTCAGATCGTTACTTGGGTATAGCAGGAGGAGGGGCAGACACAGGAGTGTGGTTTAAAACACTTCACTGCACAGTGAAGAGTCATCAAGTGAGTGGAAGAAGCAGCAGTTCAGTTGGGTGATGACAGGACTCATTTCTTTTACACAGTAGGGCCAAGGTTGAAGACCCCTGCTTACTGTAGAGGGGGTTGGACTAGATGACCTTTGGAGGTCTCTTCCAACCCAGCCTATTCTATGAGTCTATGATTCTGTGAGCAAAAGAAGCAAACATGCTCAGGAGCAGTGAGTAAAGAGACTTTTGCAGCTTCTTTTCAGGCAGGCTGCCTCCTGAGTACACTTCATACTGGAGATGATCTGTGGTGGCAAAGTCTTAGTTTTGCTCTGGGAACAGGCTCTTTTCTTCTCTTGTTCTGATCAGATGAGACTAGGTTGTCTATGAGTTTAAAGGGAATCCAGATGATTTGCAGCATAGAACCATAGAATTTCCTTGGATGGAAAAGATGTCTAAGATCACTGAGTTCAGCTATTGACCAAGGACCACTATGGCCATTAAACCACATCCTGAAGTGCAGTGTCCACACATTTTGTGGACAGCTCCAAGCATGGCGACTCCACCTGGGCAGCCTGTTCCAGAAAGCAATTTTCCTTAAACTCCAATCTAAACCTCCCTTGGCATAATTTCAGGCCATATCTTTTTGTTCTATTACTTCATACTAGGGAGAAGAGACCAACACCCACCTCACTGCAACCTCCTTTCAAGGAGTTGTAGAGAACCCCACTTCCCCCAGATGCTCCTTACAAGCCTTGGGTTCAGGGCCCTTCACCAGCTTTGTTGTCCTTCTCTGGACCCATTTCAGCACCTGAATGTCTTTCTAGTGGTGAGGACCTCAAACCTTGACCTGGTACTCAAGGTGTGGCCTTACCAGTGCTGAGTACAGGGGAGATAATAATTTCCTTACTCCTGATGGCCACACTTCCCCTGATACAGGCCAGGCCAGGATGCTGTTTGCCTTCTTCACCACCTGAGCACAGCGTTGACTCATGTTCAGAGTCCGTGTGACATCTCTCATTGTACATTTGAGTTTATCTCCCAAGATGATGTGTTCACAGGAACTGATTTTATGTCTCTAATCAGAGCTGTTGATATTTATGTCTCCTCCTCTTGTGATGCAGTATATGAGAAAAGATTTCTTTCCTGCAAGAGTGGTCAGGCATTGGAACAGGCTGCCCAAGGAGGTGGTGGAGTCACCATCCCTGGAGGTGTTCAACATGTGGGTATGGCATTGCAGAACATGGTTTAATGACCATGGTGGTGTTGGGTTGGTGGTTGGATTCAGTGATCTCAGAGGTCTTTTTCAACCCAAACAATTCTATGATACTATGATCTTGGTCAGGCAATGGCAGCAGGTGATGGAAGGGCATCTCTGTGTGGCAGATGACAATGCAGCGCAGACACAGCAGGCCCCTCTGATGACAGTGTCACCATCACCAGCTATGACACCAGATGAACTTGCAGCAGCAGGTGTCTGCTTCATCCATGCTGCTCCACACTTCTGGTGGCCTTTGTGTTGTTCTGGTTCGGGCTGGCTGTAGTGATCCCTGTCTTTGTGTGATGGTTTTAGAAGTTACAAAATCATGGAGCTCTCTTGGAGGAAGCACAGGAGAAAGGAAAACTGCAGAGCTTTGAGGCAGAAGGAGCAAAAATCAATTCAGTGCAACACGGGTCCCTTTGCTGAAGGCACCAAACAGTTTTAAGACCGTGCTAGTAAATGAACACGCCCAGTTTATGACTGAGGCAGCTGAAGTGGGGAGAATGGAAACAGCCTGTTGTAGGTAAAGCCAAATGAGATGTTGCCTAGTAACTCTCAGCAGGGAAGCATTTCAACCCAGCCAGTTTAGGGAAGCTGATGTTCGGACTCCCAGATTATTTTCTCTGGGAAAAAAAAATCCCAACCCACCACCCCTGTAGGCAGGAAATCTCAGTTTAACAGGTCTGGTTTATTTTCCTGGTACCACAAACCACGGTGACAGTGCTTGAGAGAACACAGAGATATTTCCAAACCTGTACAAGGAGGACGTTTGCAACAGCAGCATCACTTGACTGACAATGAGGCTTGATGCTGATTTATTTCCCCCCAGCAGAGAAGATTTCCACTTTGAGTTTTGTTTTCAGATTCTGAAACACACAAGTGATACCAGAGCTCTGGAGATACCATACATATTGTCAGGTTATTATGATTCTGTAATTAGGTGGGGTTTGGGTCTCCCTATTTTATCTATCTTCTAGCACTCACCAAGCCTGTAGAAATGAAATATACTTGACACTTCCACGTTCTCCATACAAGGCAGGGATTGTCACACTGTCCTCAGCACTGGTGAGGCTACACCTTCAGTACAGAGTTCAGTTCTGCATCCTCACTACAACAAAGGCATTCAAGTGCTGGAGTGGGTCCAGAGAAAGGCAACAAAGCTAGCAAGGGGCCTTGAACACAAGTCTTGTGAGGAATGGCTGAAGGAACTGGGATCATTTAGCCTGGGGAACAGGAAACTGAGACCTCATTACTCTATACAACTCCTTGAAAGGAGGTTGGAGCCAGGTGAGTGTTGGTCTCTCCTCCCTTGTAACAAATGATACGAAGACAGGAAATGATTGCACCAGGGGAAGTTTAGGTTGGAGATTAGAAGAAACATCCTCCATGAAAAGGTTCTCAAAAAGTGGAACAGGCTCCCCAGAGAGGTGGTTGAATACCCATCCCCGAAAGATTTCAAAGAGAGATGTGGTGCTGAGGGACATGGTTCAGGACCAGACTTAGCAGAGTTAGAGAATGGTTGGACTGGATAATCTTAACAGTCCTTTGCAGCCAAAATGATTCTATGATTGTATGATTATCATATTTCTGTAAAAGGAAGTTTCTGGAGCAAACCCTGCTTCTGCTCTGCTCTTGGACACAGAATCAAAGTAATTGATTTAAAAGAAGAAAAACTCTATAGTGTCATTTTGATTAGAAAAGACTTCTGACATCATCAATTGCAATCCTTAACCCAGCACTGCCAGGTCACCACTAAACTAGCACCACATCTCCACGGGACTGAAACCACTCTAGGGATGGGGACACCCCACTGCCCTGGGCAGCTGACATCTCCACCTTCTGTTTAAAAAGGGCAAAATGAAGCCAGAAGCTCCATGATTCCATTGCCTGGGACAGTTTTAATTGTGCTCTTCATCAGGGCTTTGCTTTTATAAATGCATGCAAAAGTCACTTGGCTTGGCTAAAGGCCTTTCACATCCGAGGGAAAAGAATCAAACAATCCTTCAAAACTTATTTGGAGATTGATGTTACTTTTGCTTCCCCTGAGAAGGATGTGGTGACTTTACAGAAGGAAAACCTCTGGCATGATTAATCAGGTTCAATCTATATTTCTGGGTGCCACAGCTACTGTTCAGCATAGGCAAAGACAGCTCCAGGAGAGCATTTCAGCAGCCTCAATCAATTTCCTGATGATAGCCGTGAGTGGGAATCATCATAGAACAGTTTGGGTTGGAAGGGACCTTGATGATCATCTAGCTCCAACCCACTCACCATGGGCAGGAACACTTCCCACTAGACCAGGTTGCTCAAGGCCCAGTGTGAACTACTGCACTGATTTTTTATTAATTAAAGAAACCCCCACAATAAACAAATCAGCATTTACATCACACTAACCTTTGGCGGACTGCCATGGAGTTACCACCAAATATGTATTTTATTGATGTGGCTATTGGCTGGAGAGCAAAGCTGCAGCAGCAGAGCTACCAGAATTTGAGTTCCATGTTAAAAGCATGCAGGTTTTTCTCAAGCTTGTTGTGCAAACAGTGCAAGGATGTTCTGTAAGCCACAAAGATCCACTTCTCACTGACCACAGCCTGGTTTGAAGCTTAATGAAACACTGTTGATACAGAACCTCTGGCCAGAAGGTGCAGGACCATCATCAAACACATGGCCTAGGTGGGCATCACACTGCAACAGAAATGATGAACCTTTGTTACCTGTGCAGCCAGGGACCAGCATGATGATGGTACCTATGGTGCAGTCCTGAATCAAGAAACCTCTATGAGGAATTCACTGCTGAGTTGTGTTGGTGGAAGAGAGATGAGAAATACCACCTGAAGTAATCATATCTGACCAGTGGGCAAGTATCTGCCTCCAAACAAGCAGTTCCCAGAAGTGGAAGTGAAAAGGAAAAAAACATAGGAAATAAATGGGAGGACTGAGACTGGATGAGGCACTTAGTGCCATGGTCTAGTTGACTGGATAGGGCTGGGGGATAGGGTGGACTGGATGATCTTGGAGGTCTCTTCCAACCTGGTTGATTCTATGATTTGACATCTCAACATATAACCAACATTTCAAGTTAATTAAGACAGTTACCATAGGTCCTTCTCACAAGTGATCTGAAGACTCACCCCCCGAAAAATCATTGATGGGAAAAAAATTTAGAATCAGAATAGCTACCAGGGACTCATTTTAAAATTAGAAGGTTGTCTTCAGCTGGAGTTCTTGAAGGGTTGTTACTGGACATGACTGCAAACATTAACTCTACCAGTACAAATTAGGGGTTAGCCTGCTCAAAAGCAGCTCCATGGAGAAGCACCAGGGAGGTGTTAGAGTCACCATCCCTGGAGTTATTAAAAAGACATGTGGATGTGATGCTTAAGGATGTGCTTTAGTGGTGGTAGCTTAGCAGCAGTGATGGGATTGTGAGCTCTAGGTGAGTAGTTGGACTTGATGATCTCAAAAGCCTCTTCCAACCCCAAGAGTTCTATGATTCTATGAGTGCAAAACAGAGCCACAAGTCAATCAGTGCTCTAAAAAACACCACATAAGTAGGAACAATAGAAGGAACCCTTTCCAGTCTAGAAAAGAGATGACCAAGAGAGTCAGAATAGCTACCCAAACCAGAAGGATAACTTCTGTGAAGCAAGAGAACCCAGAGAAGATAGCTGTGAAGATGTGGGGCCTCACCACTACTGTGGAGGGCAAACAGTATTAAGTTTCAGCAGCTGCAGAGCAAATGTTGCCTTTCCCTCAGTGTCTAACCAGTAGTGGGAAGACATGAAGGTTATAGCTCCTTATCTAGAAAGTCTGTGGGGTCTCTGGCACTGTGTGTTTTAAGAACAACTCCAGCAAACATTTAGCAGGACTGGATCTGGAAGAACTTCCTCTGTGGTTGGGCAAATATGTGGATTGGTTCTCTGAGTCCCTTCTGCTGTCTCTAGACACTTGAGCTCCTCTGAATAAACTTTCTGTCTAAATTCCAGCCCTTGGCTATACTTACACAGCTATTCTCCTCAGTCACATCATTTTCTTCAACCCATATTTGCCTATATTTGATATTTGGAGCTCTACTCATACCAAGAAGTGAGACAGAATGGTCCAAGTGATAGAATCATAGAACTGTCAGGGCTGGAAGGGACCTCAAGCATCATCTAGCTCCAAGCCCCTTGCCATGGACAGGGACACCTCACACTAGGTCAGGCTGCTCAGAGCTACATCCAGCCTGGCCTTAAAGACCTCCAGGGATGAGGCTTCCACCATGTCCCTGAGCAACCTCTTTCAGTGTCTCACCACCCTCAGGGTGAAGAACTTCTTCCCAATTGTTTCACTGCTGTATTTAGGTAGACTCATTAATAGGCACCAAGAACTCTCATTTGTAATGATTCGTGTCTTTGGGTATCAGCTGCAAAAATGAACATACCTGTTTGCAGACAACTTCAGTTCTAGTGGATCCCAAGGAGTTATCCTGTTGTCTCATGATGTTGGTGTTACTCTCATCTCTGCCACAAGCACCATAAGCCTCAGAGAATGATGGCCATCCAGTCCCAGAACTGTACTTCTTTGCTGAGCTGGAGTGGAAACCAGATCTTGTTAATTAATAACAGAGATGTTACCAAAAAGTCTGGCTTTAATAAGAACTTTGACTTTTTTCCTCATCCCTGCCTTGTATTGCTATTAATAATATTTGGCATGGTAGGAATTTTCTCCTGGGCATCAAACTGTGCTGGAAGCTCTATTCCAAAGGGAATTCTTGGTCAGCCCATGACAGGAGCTTTTGCTTCACTGTTTCTATATCAATGATGAGTTGGCATTTTATAAAGCTCAAAAGAGTGTGGGTTTTTTTGGTTGTTTTGTTTGGGTTTGTTGTTTTTTTTTTGTTTTTTGTTTTTTTTTGTTCCCACAACTGAGATCATTGTTTAGCTGAATGACACCTGCAAAGATGCAGTTCAAAGCCTGGCCCAGTGCAACCTCAAAGAAGTGAGTTTACAGTTTAAGAGTGACAGGGATCAGAAGTGAGTTTACAGTGTAAGAGGGACAGGGATCTGCTGGAGAAGGTCCATTGGAGGGCTACAAGAATGCTTAGGGGACTGGAGCACTGCCTGATGAGGAGAGGCTGAGGGACCTGGGGCTGCTTAGTCTGGAGAAGACTGAGAGGGGATCTAAGAAATGTTTACAAATATCTGAGGGCTAGGGGTCAGGAGGGGGGGAACAGGCTCTGCTCACTTGACAGGACAAGGAGCAATGGATGTAAGCTGCAGCACAGGAGGTTCCACCTCAACACAAGGAGGAACTTCTTTACTCTAAGGGTCCCAGGGCACTGGCACAGGCTTCCAAGAGAGATTGTGGAATCTCCTTCTCTGGAGACTTTCAAGGCCTGTCTGGATGTGTTCCTGTGTGAGCTGAGCTAGATTGTATGGTCCTGCTCTGGCAGAGGGGTTGGACCTGATGATCTCTTTGGGTCCCTTCCAAACCCTGGCATCCTTTGAGCCTGTGATACAAAGAAGAAATGAAGTTTGGGAGGTGGTTTGGTTGGCCCATTGGACCAAGCTTACATCTGATGATGGCTTTGGTTTGCAGTCAGAGAAGAAACTGGTGTGGGAAAATTCAAATAAAACCTTCCTTAAAGCATGAGTTAGCCACTAAAAAAGTCCTCACAGCACAAGGATCTACTTTTCTCAAGAGATAATCAGCAATCAGCAACTGTCTTGGAGACTCTCAACTTGATGCCTCCTGTTAACACCTAGGGTTGCCAGCCCTATTTACCTGCAGGTTCAAACTGGGAGTCTGTTGGAACCTATGACCAAGAAATGCTCGGGGGATTTATAATGCAGGGATGAAAGAACCCCTCCTCTTTGAAGCTGTGCAAGCTTTGACAGCAATAAGCACTTTCTCCTACTGAAGAGTGACCTAATGTGAGTTAGGTGAAGACAGACTCACGTCCTACTAGGATAAGTGGGCTGCAGACCCAGCACCACCTTTTCCTCCACGACCCGTGGTTTAGCCCAGCTGCGGAAACCCAAGGCTCTTACTGGCATCTAGTGGTGGATGGATACATCAACACCAGCAGCTGCTCTTCTGCGGTGGAGTGGATGAGCCCACCAGTCAGCACAGAATTTAAAGCAAAATACCTGGTAGAGATCGTGTATGTTCCAGCGAGGTATTAACCCAGTAGAGGAAAATATGACATTCTTCCTTTCGGTGCCTTTTAGAAAGACGAGGCAACCAGCTGGGCAAAAAGCATGAAGAATGCACCTCAAAGCTCAGAGCATGCCTGAGTGTTTTACAGTGAACTCTACGGGGCTGTCTTTGAGCTATGCAACTCTAGAAATGAAAGATTTGCAAACACAGAGTGACCAAAGGCCAGTTTTGGTGAGGGCTTTTGCTCAGTCCTTAAGTCAATCCATGAAGCTCCATGAGAAATGCTGTCCTACCTCATCTCCTCCACAAAACGGGGGAGAAGTAGGACACAGCACAGAAGCAGGCTGCATAGACTGCATTTGCACAAGAAAATATTTAAAGCTAGAGAGCTGTTTGTGTATAGCCAGGGAGAGCTTCCTGCCTCCCCTGCTGCAAAACCACACCAACGCTGCTCCTACCAGCCACAGAACCTGGAGGAACACAAAGGTCCCTGCATGACTTCTGACATTCCCTGGCATACACTTGTGCTGTTTTTTTTATTGTCTAAAGACCTGACTTAGAACTCCTCATTTTTTGTTAAACACAAGGATCCTTCTGCTTATTCACACACAGAGACAGGAGGGTCCTCTCTGAAACCCTGTAGAGTCAAGTGAGATCTTTAATGCTGTGTGGGTTCTGCATCTGACCCTGACTGGCTCCATCCCTTCTATCTCACTCTCTCATGATACTTATGCTTATGGTAGATGTTTTCCCCTGCTGAAGGATCAACTTTTCAAGCAGTTAAACTAACTCTCAAATGGCCTCTTTGTGGTTTTACTAACAGTAATAGCACTTAAGATTCCCTAATAGAAACATTTTAGTACCCCCAAATATTGCTGTTCAAGATCATATTTGTCCTTTGAAGTGTTTCACCACTTAATTTATGGATAAGTGGACTTTCCCTAAACATATGCATTGGATTAGCCTTCGACACACCACTCCTCCTGCACATGTCATTTACTTTGATCCCTATTTCAGTCATCCTGGATGGGATCCAGATAATTCTAAAAAGTCTTTTTTTCCCCTGTATGAATCTCAGCTGTAGGTTTAAGGTTTGCTGAAGGTTTAAAATTTCATTAAAGCACCACAATTTGCTATCTATAAAAGTTGTGTGTGTGTGTTTGCTCACTCCATCTATATAAATATTCATTTATAAATCAGTATTTGGTAGCAGAAGGTAGTAGTAAATGCTGCTGTAAACGTGTACACACACCCTCATATGAAAGGAAGGAGGAAATGTTTCATGCTTAGCTGTAGCTAAGGCATTTGAAAAAGTAACTTTTAATGCACTAGGAAATAAATATAGTGAACGAATCTCTTACCAAATACCCTTTTTGAGTGTCCTCCACAACATAAAGCATTCACAGCAAATATATTTTCAGACCATTTTGCACATTGAATAATTTTCAATTCTCATAAAAGGGTTTTTGTTGTTGTGTTTTGTTTTTTTTTTCTGTGAGGTTTATGATTTTTCTGTTTATTTCCTCATATCAGCCTGCAAAGCTCAGCACTATTTTATGCTTGAAACAAAAGTAGCTATATTGCCTGAGAGCTGGGGACTGCAAAAAAGCAACCTGGCTGTTTGGTTATGCTGTTGTCTTGTTATGAGTTTAGCAGAAGGAGGAATTCACTCCAGTGATCATCTCTCTTCCTGCTGGCCTGTCAATATCTATTGTCTAACACAAAGGATGCCTAAACTGAAGGGATGTCTGAAGGAACACTCCCTCAGGTTAGCCATTTAAAGTGCCTCTATCTGATCTGAATTGTTTAGGTTTTTCATTTGTCCTCGGAATAGTCTGAGATGATGAACGAAATTTATTCAAAAGTCTATGTTATTAAATATGTCAAGCAGAAACCAATCCACTGAAGCAAACATCTTGCATGACAATGGTATCCTAGACTGGGTCAGAGGAAAACTAACTGGTCACACTTATCAGCCTGTGATTTTACCACTTAACTGCTTAGTTTAGGTTTATTTTTAGGACAATCATTATATTTTTCCACCTTTCATGCTATCCTGATCTCTCATCCCTCATTTGAGCTTCCAACCCATGATGCATCCTTTAAAGGCTGCATGAAAATGGGCTTATTAGAGATATTCCATTGAACTCTCAGCTGGGAATGCACAAAGGCTACTTTCTAGATCAAAAATGTGAGGAACTGTCTTTTCTGGTTCTGTTACAGAGAACAGAAGCCCCCCTACCCACCCCACTCTGAGGCACTCTATTTCCTTTGGCTCAGGCTTTAATGAAGTTGCACAATATAGAGCATCGGAAGGAGCACAGAGGTTAATGACACAGTCGCTCGCAGTTAGGGTTTAAAAGGTAGATGTAACCAAAAAGGCAGAAATACTGGAGTTTAATTTAGGGAGCAAGAAGGGGGTGGGGTTGAAGAGGAGGTCTGAGCTCCAGGATGAGTGTCCCAGCAGTAAGAACATAATAACAGCTGGACTAAGATGGACCAAAGGTCTGTGTAGCTCAGTGGCATGAGTGAGAGATGACTATGGAAGAGCACAAGAATGGAACAACCTGTGGTACTCGACACATCAATGCAGGCATTTTGTGGCAGTTTGTGGCTTAGACACCTCTGAAACAGAGAATTACTATCAACAGTGTGTGTGGCAGGAGGAAAAGGCAAACCTTAATGCAGCAGTTGCTTTCTGATGGCCACTGGAGAGCCTCATAAGCTCAAGAAAAGGCCATATCATGGACCTGTATCACCACAGTAGTCCTGGGAATCTTATATACAGCACTCCAGCACCAAAGGGTTGCTCTTCTGATCTACACATCCCATTCCTCTTGTGAGAAGCCACTGCTCCTCCTGCCACAGCTAGGACATTGTAAGGATGCTGTGAAACCTGGAGGATGTTACCTGAAGAGTGGAGCGTTGCAGCACACGCAGCAGTACATTCCTGGCTCAGTGTTATGCAGATAGATGCCACTGAATGGCTTTTAAAACAAGGAGAGGGGAAAAAAGGAAAAGAAATAAAGGGGAAAAAAAGAGACGTTAATAATGCAGGTCTTTAAAAACTCAGCATCTGGAAGAAGCATGTAGGAATCAGATTCAAAACAGGAGAAAAACCATTAAAAGGAGGCTTTGCAGGGGGGCTTTGAAGAACAAACATGAGCAGCCTAAAGAAATGAAGGGGAGGATATCTTTGCATTAATAGAGAAGACTACCCCCTGCCTCCAGAAGCTTCCAGACCAGTCAGATCCATAAATCATCCAGGTACCAGGGCTGGAGCTGTGACCTCTAAACAGCTTGTGAAGTGTGCCAGGGCTCTACTATGGGGTGCCACAGCTTCAAAGTGGCTCTGTAAAGGGACTTTCCTCCTCCCTGTATGGCTGGGAATTGGGATGCTTGTTTTAGAGATTAGGGGCTGGTATGCTGAAAAGCAGCTCTGAAGAGGAGGACTTGGAAGTCCTGGTGAACAAGTTCACCATAAACCAGCAGTGTGTCCCTGTGGCCAAGAAGGCCAAGGGTCTCCTGGGGTCCATTAAGAATGTTGCCAGCAGGTCAAGGGAGGTTTTCCTCTCTATTCTGTCATGGTGAGGCCACATATGGAGTATTGTGCTCACTTTTTGGCTCCACAGTTCACAAGGGAGAGGGAGCTACTGGAAAGAGTCCTAGAGAGGGCTGACAGGAGTGGAGCATTTCTTAAGAGGAGAACCTGAGAAACCTGGGGCTGTTCAGTCTGGAGCAAAGCAGACTGAGAGGATCTTCTCAATGCTGCTCAATATCTAAAAGGGATGGGACTGGGCTCTTCTCAGTGGTGCCCAGCAATAGGGCAAGAGGCAGTGGGCACAAACTAGAGCACAGGAGGTTTCACTGGAACTTAAAGAGAAACTTGTTCCCTGTGAGGGTGCTCACAAGACCAGGCTGCCCACAGAGTCTGTGAAGTCTTCTTCTCTGGAGACTGCTGTAGCTCTCCTGTGCAGCCTGCTCTGGGGGAACCTGCTTCAGCAGGGAGGTTGGACAAAATTATATCCAAAGATCCTTTCCAACTCCTACCATTCTGTGATTCTATGAGGGCAAGGGAAAACCTGCAAAGCACCTAGGTGGTGACAGCTCCCCAGAGCAGTTTTTCTCTGCCCAGCAGCCAGAGGTGGCTAAACCCTGGGCAGTGTTAGCACTTTTGCTTACCGGCTCGGTTCCTTTTTCTCTTGTAACGTAGAATTGCTCTGCAGTCAGTTTTTTTTTCCAGTCTGTAGCAGCAGTTGCATCAGGTTGTTTAGTCAGGCAGCCCCTGCCTCCAAGGACACCTTGAGAGATTATGTGTGTTATTTTAACTTAGGCTCTGTTGAAGCCTTCTGTCATCATCTCAGTTCTCCTAGGTTCTGTGGGTACTGACAGAGCGCAGGAGGAGGGTTCAGGGATGTAAGAGCAGGGGTGAGTGCAGGACTTTGCATCTGCTCTCCACTCTGTGTGCTGCATAGGGAGAGAAGCTCCAGCACACCACTTGGGAAGGCTCTGGATGGAAATAGGCACCTACGACCCAAGGTACCAGTCCCTCTCCTGGTGCAGCCCTCTGTTCTGGCTTGGGACAACGGCTGGTGCTCTTTCCTTATCCTTAGGTATCACTGCAAGCTTTGGCAGTTTGCCTCTTGGAAACCATCACAAACCAAAGCTAATGCTCATCTATGGGCTGTTAAAGGCTAGCAACTCCAGAGGCCTCAGCGAGGAGTGGTGCTAAGAAGAGGGACTGGAAGGAACCAGCACCTACAGGCCACGAGAAATTCAGTGAGAGACACTCAAGAGGAGAGCAGAAGTATCCATCATGGTGCAAACATCCAGAAACACCTCCTATAAACATGCAGAACATTTATGGTGACATGGAATAGGCAAAGAATTAATATATTGGCTGAAAAACAATGAGTAAAAAGATTAGTTTAATTCCTTCCTAATCTGAAAATCTGAGGCGGGCAACTCCTTCTACTCCTACTCCTGCTTCTGCAACTCCTTCTACTCATGGAACTGTAGGAGTGGGTCCAGAAGAGGCCATGAAGATGACCAGAAAGCTGAAGCACCTCTCTTATAAAGACAGGCTGAGACAGTTGGGTTGTTCAACCTGGAGAAGAGACCTGGGGAGATGTTAGAGCAGTCTTCCAGTACCTGAAGGGGTTACAGGAGAGCTGGAGAGGGACTTTTAATGAAAGGCATGGACTGACAGGATGAGGGATAATGGCTTCAGACTGGAAGAAGCTGGATTTAGATGAGATTTTTAGAGAAAATTCTTCTCCATGAGGATGGTAAGACACTGCCATAGGTTGCCCAGAGAAGTGGAGGCTCTGAACATGGAACTATTCAAAGCCAGCTTGGATGGACCTTGAGCAACCTGCACTAGTAGGAGGTTTCTCTGCCATGGCAGGGGGGACTGGTATTAGATGATCTTTGAGGTTTCTTCTAACCCAAACCATTCTGTGATTCTATGAGTCTATGATTCTGTGATTCTATGACTCTATGACTCTGTGATTCTATTTTTATCTCCTGCTAGCACAGAGTCCTTGAAAAGAAATCAGCTCCTGAGTGATCAACACTTGTCTAGAGTCCACTATTGTAAGTCAGAGCTGACATGGAGGAGAGAAGGAATTTGAAAATCACAAGTTCACCATAAACCCTACCTTTTAGCCTGCCAGCTCAAGACAAATACCTACAACACCCTGATTTAGTCCTTTCCAACCAGCTAGAGGACACCGGGAATGAGGATGCCCTCCCCTCGCAAGGCAGCGCCTGCTATTTCCCCCACCCCCGTGCTCGCCGTGCTTTGGGTGGTGGGTACCTGTGCTGCTGTAGCTCCGTGGCAGCGAGTGGAGGAGGAGGAGGAGGTGGCTCCTGAGCAGCCTCTGAAGCAGCCGAGTCGCCATTGCAGCGGGGAGGGACCGGGGGAGACGCCGGACGCGGCCCGGCGTATCCCCGATCCCTCCCCGCTGGGTTGTGGATCTAATCCATGCCTTCAACCTGAACAACTCCTCCTCCACAAAGCAGCGAAGACACCACCCACTCAAACCCTGACCCAGCATCTGCAGCTGAAGGTTTCAATCTCCTCTTACCCGAGAGCGATCTGCTGCAGCCTTATTTGCGTTTCCTTGCGGCAGGCTTGTAAGGAGGGAAAAGGTCCTTTTTTTGGGGGGGAGGGGGGTGTCTTGCTCTCCTAAACGCACATTCTAGGCACGGCAATGGTTGTACTGATGAATTGTGAAGGCAATAGTTGTATTGATTCGTTGCAAAGGCAGCGTGGTGTGGTGAAGTGGTCGCTCGTTTACGTGCTGGGATTTGCAGTCGCAGCTGCTTGGACTTGATCTAGATCTATAAATACAGCTGTAACAGGACACGTGTTTGAACTTGGCCTCGGGTCCTTTAAAAGTAGGTCTATAGACAAATCACTTTGCCAGGTTAAGAATCACAGAATCCTAGAATCATCAGGGCTGGAAGGAAACTCAAGAAACATTTAGTTCCAAGCTCCCTGCAGCTTTAAGGCTGTTCTCTGCTTTTTTCCCCCAGTAGCTCCATTGCTATTTGTAATTAATCAGAAGAAACTTCTTCCCTGGAAGGGTTCTCAGTCATTGGCACAGGCTGCCCAAGGAGGTGGTTGAATCCCCATCCCTGCAGGTGTTGCAAAGAGGCAGAGATGTGGTGCTGGGGGGCATGGTTTAACATCAGCCTTGGTAGAGTTAGAGAGTGTTGAACCTGATGAACTTAAAGGTCCAGTTGTAAGCATTCTATGATTAATTCATCGAAGGAACTGCTTTGACTGCATGCTAAACCAAGTCTAATAATGGTGTTTCATACAAAATTAACTTCTTTTTAGTTCAATTCTTCTAAACAAAAGTAAAAAAAAATCACAGAGTCACAGTATGTTGAGGGCTGGAAGTGTCCTCCAGAGATCATCTAGTCCAACCCCTCTGCTAAAGCAGGTTCATCTAGGGCAGGTTGTCCAGGTATTCCTCCAGGTGTGTTTTGAAAGTCTCCAAAGAAGATTCCACAGCCTCTCTGAGCAGCCTGCTCCAGTGCTCAAACTGAAAAACTTATTCCTGATGTTTAAGTGAAAAGCCTTGTGTGATCAGGGCACTGCAATACAAGAGAGATGTGGAGGTGCTGGAGTGGGTCCAGAGGAGGACAAGGAATCTTTGAAGGGCCTGAAGAATAAATCTTATGAGGAGCGACTGGAGGAGCTGGGGATGATTAGTTTGAAAAGGAGGAGGCTGAGGGGAGACCTAATTGCTGTCTACAGCTACCTGAAATGGCTGCTGCTGGTCTCTTCTCACAGGTAATTGGAGGCAGAACAAGGGGGAATGGCCTCAAGCTGAGGCTGGGTAGGTTTAAATTGGACATTAGGAAAACATTTTTTATGGAGAGAGTGGTCAGGCACTGGAATGAGCTGCCCAGGGAGGTGATGGAGTCACCAACCTTGGATGTGTTTAAGGGTCGTTTGGTTGTGCTGCTTAGGGCTATGGTTTAAGGTGAATCTTGTAGAGTAGGGTTCTAGGTTGGACTTGGTGATCCTGAGGGGCTTTGCCAACCTGGATGTTTCTGTGATTCTGTCATCAGTCTTGTGCACACACACCCTTAATGAATCATCCTCATGTCTAAAACAGTGAGATCAGTGGCAGCCAAGAACATCAAACACAGTTGTGGTTGGTACTGTGGCTGTAACCAAACCCTCTGCTGACATCCAGGCAGCCATGCACCAAAAGATGGATGGCAGCAAGGCTGGTGGTAGGTGAGCACATTCACTAGCTTTGTCCTACATAATAACATTCAGTGGAGTGAAGCCCAAGTACCTCAATAAAAATCCTAAGGAGTGATGGCTGTGATTCCTCAGGACCACCATTCAGGACAGTAGGGGAGCAGTGCTTCTGGGCAGGGAGGAGAATGCTTCACTGGGGCCCTCCCTGCTGGCAAAGGGCAGAGTTTGTACTGTAAGCAGCTGTATAACATTTTCCCATTTTCAGGCATTTTGGGAAGTGAAGATCAGAGGGACCTTTCCAGACCTCACCTAGCTTGTCCCTGTGGCATTTTACAGCAATCAGAGCAACTTGTACAGGCTTGAGAGGTGAGCCCAAGCCAAACTCATGACGTTCAGCAAGGTCCTACATCTGGGTTGGGGCAATCCCAAGCACAAATATAGGCTGGGTGAAGAATGGCTTGAGAGCAGTCTTGAGACGAAGGACTTGGGGGTGCCATCTAATGAAAAATTCAGCATGAGCTGGCCACAGTCACTTGCAGCCCAGCAGGCAGCTGTGTGCTGGGCTGCATCCAAGGCAGTGAGAGCACCAGGACAGGGACGGGTTTCTGCCCCTCTGCTCTGCTCTTGTAAGACCCCACCTGGAACACTGCATCCAGTTCTGGGAAACCCAGCACAAGAAGGACATGGAACTGTTGGAGCAGGTCCAGAGAGAGTCATGAGGATGATCAGAGGGCTATAGAACCTCCCCTATAGGGACAGGGTCCAAGAGCTGGGGCTGCTTAGCCTGAAGAAGAGGAGGCTCTGAGGAGACCTCATAGCAGCCTTCCAGTAGCTGAAGGTGGCTAAAAGAAAACTAAGGGACTTTTTACAAGGGCCTGTAGTGACAGGATGAGAGGGAATAGATTGAACCTTGAGGAGGGCAGTTTTAGGCAGAAATCCTTTACAGTGAGGGTGGTGAGACACTGGAACAGGCTGCCCAGGGAGGTTGTGGATGTCCCCACCCCTGGAGATGTTCAAGGCCAGGTTGGATAAGGCCTGAGCAACCTGGGCTAGTGGAAGGTGTCCCTGCCCATGACAGAGGGGTTGGAACTGGATGATCTTTAAGGTTCCTTCCAGCCCAAACTGTTCTATGATTCTATTATTTAGCCACAGCTTAGCCGGGGATTGGAACATGTTGGGGAGCCTTTGGAGAGGAGAGGCCCAATCTAATGTTCCCCAGTTCTGGCAAATACCTTAGGGCTGGAAAATGGTGGCAGGCAATGGCATCAATGCCAGGGCTCACTGATGCTGCCTCTGGCTCAAGCATAGAAGAGAAGCTTTTCTCTCTCACTCCTGGCCTTGCTCTCAGTCAAGTGTTTGCTGCTGTAGTTCTACAGGTGATCAATCAATGGAGTGCTCCCTGAAGTGTCTGGGAAATGAAGCAGAGTGAAAGTGATTAGCCCAAAACCTTGCATGTTTTAATGTAATTGATACAGATTTAATTGGCATTTCTTTAAAAGACAGGACTCGATGACAAATGAAGCACCAATATCTTCCCAATTACTGCTACTGGTCCCAACTGCAGCAGTTTCACAGAGTGACAGAATTGTTGAGGCTGGAATAGGCCTCTGAGGTCATCAGGTCCAGCCTGTGACCTAACATCACCACACTGACCAGACATTGGCACTGAGCGCTGCATCCAATCTTGCCTCAAACACCTCCAGGGATGCCAACTCCACCACCTCCCTAGGCAGTCCATTCCAGTGTCTAATTTCCCTTTCCACAAGTGCATGATTCCTAATATCCAACCTAAACCTCCCTTGGCACAGCTTCAGGCCATGCCCTCTCATCTTGGCACAAGTTGCCTGGGAGCAGAGCCTGACCTCCACCTGACTACAGCTTTGCTTCAGGTAGTTGTAGAGTGTGATAAGGTTCCCCCTGAGTCCTGTTCTCCAGACTGAACACCCCCAGCTCCCTCAGCCTCTCCTCACCAGCCTTCCCCTTCAGTCTTCTCCTCACTCTCATTGCTCTTCTCTGGCCCTGCTCCAGCCGCTCAGTATCTCTCTTGCAGTGAGGGCCCAGAGCTGCACACAGAGTTTGAGGTGAGGCCTGCCCAGTGCCAGTATAGGACGGAATGACAGCCTTGGTGCTGCTGGACACACTGCTCCTGATACAGGCTGAGATGCCATTGGCCTTCTGTGCCAGCTGGGCACACTGCTGGCTCATGCCCAGCTGGTTGTCACCCAGTACCCCCAGCTCCTTCTCTGCCATGCTGCTCTCCAGCCACTCATCTCCCAGTCTGCAGCTGCATGGGGTGGTTGTAGCCAAAGTGCAGGACCCTCACCCTGCTGGCCTCTGCCCATGGACCCAGCCTGGCAAGGCCTCTCTGAAGTGAAGGAGTCATTGGAGGTGTTCACAAAAGGTGTGGACATGGCACTTCAGGACATGTTTTAATGGCCATAGGGGTGTTACATTGATGGTTGACTCAGTGATCTTAGAGGGCTTTTCCAACCAAAACAATTTTATGATTCCATGACAGGTTTCCTGAAGTAGAAACCACCATCTTCCTCCCCCCTAAGCTGGAGATGCTTCATTTTTCATCTCTTCAGTGCTGAAAACCCAAATCATTGTCCTGTCATGCCTGTAATATTGACTCCCATGGTTACAGCACACAGCAGCCTTTGTAGTTAGGCAGAGAACTGGCCAGCATCTCTCCCTGTAGACTGGTCTGAAAGCCAATTAGGCTGTTACTTAATTTTCCTCCTTTATTTTCCCCCTCTCTCATGCACAAGGGGAAGCAGTCAGAAGTCTGCCCTAGCTGCATTATGCAAATTTCCCAGTGAATTCCCCCCGAGTGCTAATCCAGCAGGGTTAGTGTGAAAAGCAGCACCCAAATCCTGCCTGTGCACAGGCAGCCGGGGAAGGGTCACTCCTCATCAGCACAAGGTCCCACCAGATGTGTGTAGCTGGGGGAGAAGCTCTCAGCCCCTCCTGCCACCTTCCTGTGTGCCCAGCAGCAGCAGCGTGGGTAGGTGGTTGAGGGCGAGAGGCGGAGGGAAGCCGTCACGCTTCAGACCATCCGGCTAATATTTATTCGGGATCTAAGCACTTCCCAGCCCAGGCTCTGTCTTGACTGACAGCTTTGGGGACAAGCAGAGCATCACATAGTGCCTACGCTGGCAGATACTGAGCAGTCAGCCACGAAGCAGTGAGATGCAGGAGTCAAATGAAGCCTCTTCATATTCCAGCCTCTGCTTAAGCAGCTTTTGTTAATCAAGCCCCTCGACGTTCCTGCCGACAGAAGCAAACACTCAGGTCGGGATGCGTTTGTTTCAGGTGCATTTGTATGCATCAGTCCTCCTCTGCTCATCTTGGCATACCTAATGCAGGTACTCTCCTATGGGATGTTCCCACTGGAACAGATGGGAGCTCAGAACACAAGAATTTGTCTTGGACTTGTCATATGCAGTGTGCTCAGGTTCCTGGAGAATGAAGAGGACTAGCACGGGCACTTTGATGGGTAGGGTGTGTCTGTGTCAGGCTCCACTCTACTCACAGGGATCCTCACTGCTTTTGGAGGAGATGATGGCAGGAACTCCACATCCTTCTGCAGCAGTCTTCCCTCCTGTCTAACAGACTTGATATGACTCCACAGCCAGCTTCTAGCTGCTCAGATGTGAGGGAACTCTGAACTCCTGGTTTATGCAGATACTGTTTGCACATACAAATGCTATTCAAGGATCTGTGGTGATGCTCCAGTGCTGAATTCCAACGAAAATCAGCAAAAATCAGTAGCAGAAGAACCAAATCATCTTGGAAAAGGGTATTGTTGACTTCCAGAGACACAGAAAGGCTGAATGGAGGAGGGGTGAGGAGAGGAGAGAATGGAGAGAGTGAAGAGAGAAAAGAGAATGGTTCCAGTTGGAAAGGATCTACAGTTTTGGTCCCCTGTGATGAATGCTTTGAGTTGGATTAGACCAAATGCCCTCTGTAGGTTGTGCCCAGCATACATTTTTTTGGGATTCTATATGACAAATTGCTTGCAAAATGAGGTGAAATCAATACTTTGCAGTCCCTTCTTGGTAGAAAACTCTAAATTTGCCATCAGCCCACTTGTTCAGTTAAATTTCATCCATTTTGAGACACACTCTGGGATGGAGTGAGCTTATCTGCAGGGCTCAACAACTTTAGGGAAGCAACAACCTCAGACTGCTGCCCTAGGCTGCCCCATGCATGCCCTGACTCATAACATCCAAATCTCTTGAGCCACACAGGCAGCAGTAACACATTCTCCAAACTGGTGTGTGATTTTTTTCATCCCTTGTACCTCAAGGCAGTGAAGAACTGTGTGCTAGTTTGAAGCAAGCTGGAATGTTTTGGTAAAAGAACTAGATAACGGGCAGTGAAATGAAAAACAATTGTGTCTACTTCTCTCACAGTCACGCTGAGAACTCTGGGAAGAAGAAAAAAACATTCTCCATTTTTGTCTCTCACTCTTGCTTTGGCCTTAGACCTGGTCACATCTCATTAACCCTGCTCCTACTAACCTTGCTCCCTAACCTCTTGGCTGCACCTCTCTTCTTCCTGAGAACTGGGGTAAGGTTGAGAGGGCCGGGGGGAGGTGTTGGGGTGGTTTGAGAGCCCCTCCTGGGGACTCAGGTTTCTGGGAGGGGAGTTGTGCTTCTGTATTGTTTATCCTTTGTATATTTCTGTATATAATTGTATATAACTGTATATATTGTAAATAGCTGCTTGTAAATTCTGCTAGCTGTAAATAAATTGCTTCATCTATATTCCCAGGGTCCGTCTGAGTTAGCTGGGGCAAATACAAAAGTGTGGGGGGGCGGGGTAACCCCCAAACCATCACATTTTTTAATTGGCGCCCAACGTGGGGGGAATCTACAATAGAATCTACAATATGTGAGCACGAACCCAACATCATCTGGGAGTCCCTGTTCTGAGCTTTTGAATCACCTACATCTGATTGAAATGTGAACTGAACTTGTATATATTGGTTTATTGTAAATATTGGTTTAGATTAGATTGGATAATTCTCAGCGATACTCTGAGCGAAGTAGACAAGGGGTGGATTGTGCTAGTTTGAAGCAAGCTGGAATGTTTTGGTAAAAGAACTAGATAACGGGCAGTGAAATGAAAAACAATTGTGTCTACTTCTCTCACAGTCACGCTGAGAACTCTGGGAAGAAGAAAAAAACATTCTCCATTTTTGTCTCTCACTCTTGCTTTGGCCTTAGACCTGGTCACATCTCATTAACCCTGCTCCTACTAACCTTGCTCCCTAACCTCTTGGCTGCACCTCTCTTCTTCCTGAGAACTGGGGTAAGGTTGAGAGGGCCGGGGGGAGGTGTTGGGGTGGTTTGAGAGCCCCTCCTGGGGACTCAGGTTTCTGGGAGGGGAGTTGTGCTTCTGTATTGTTTATCCTTTGTATATTTCTGTATATAATTGTATATAACTGTATATATTGTAAATAGCTGCTTGTAAATTCTGCTAGCTGTAAATAAATTGCTTCATCTATATTCCCAGGGTCCGTCTGAGTTAGCTGGGGCAAATACAAAAGTGTGGGGGGGCGGGGTAACCCCCAAACCATCACAAACTGTCTGGTTCTTCTTCCACTCAGTACCCAAAGCCCGAACAAAGCACGGCACAAATGTTATTTGGCAGCAGCCACCACAGCAGCAGCTTTTTGTAGGTTATCTTAACGGATTTATCACCCTGAACTAAGCCCTGGCCATCTGTTCTCTCTTCTAATTACAGATGCAGAAACAGCTAATTCACCACTACATCATAAAAAAGTAAAATAGAGATGATTGAAGAGCAGGGTACGTCATGCTTCACACTCTGACGGGGGAAAATTGCTCTCCTTTCAGTAGCCTGGCTTCCCTGAAAGCAGAGTTTACTCAAATTGCAGCTCAGGTTGGAGATTAGACAGAATTTCTTTGCTGCAAGTGTGGCCAGGGATTTGAACAGGCTGCCCAGGCAGGTGATGGAGTCACCATCCCTGAAGGTGTTCAAGAAGGCACATAGCACTTTAGGAGATGGTTTAATGGCCGTGGTAGGATTGGGTTGGTGGTTGGAGTCAATGATCTTAGAAGGCTTTTCCAGCTGAAAAGAATTCTATGATTCCTGAGCTCACCAGAGCAGGTTTTTTTCCTACTCACTCATGTCAGATGTACTTTTAAATTTAGGATTCACTTCAGGGCAATTCTGAATGTTTTTTTCCCCTTCTTTCTTGGATGAGCCCCCAAATAATTATTTTTAATGCATTTTCTCATCAGGGAAAGCACAAAATCATGCTCCTGAAAAATCTCCCTCAGATTCTGTTTTTCCTCTAGCTTTGCTGATGTGTAATTGCTATAAACATGAATAGGAGTTTGATGGAACCAAAGGAAAACCAGAATGTAGTGGGCTGGGGAGAAAACTGAATCCAATTTAATAAGCATTATAGTGTTAAAGTGTATCAAATAGTTTTGATCTACCAAATTTTAACTGTTGTTTTACAGTTTAGTCTTAAAATAGTGCCAAAACCTGAACAAAATGTCTAAGCATTGAAGTCAGATACCTAAAAATATGTCTAATTAAATGTTTAGGATGACACACCAGATAGGTATTTTTGATAGCTAGACTCAAAAACCTTTAAAGTTTCATCAGTATTAGCACTGCAAACGGCTTTAAAAGAGTTATTTTGGGCAAAACTTCTCAATGTAGTTAAATATATTTGTACAGATCTGCTTGCACACTTCCCTGTTTCATCAAAGAGCCTGGCTCAAACATCAGATCTACAAGGTACTCCTGAGGAGGAAGCAGAAGCCCAGCTCCTCCTTGAGGAGACTCATCAACCAGTTTAACTTCATTCCAAGCTCTGCCGTACTCGCCACGAACCAGACTGCAGCCAATGCCAATTCTGTCTGCCAGCACCTAAAAAGGAAAGGGAAAGGAGTGAGCCACAGTTAATTCAGGTAGCATCTGTGATACACAGCAAGTTTGCTTTTGTAAGGCCAGAGACGTTTAAAAACAAAACAAATCACAGGATCACAGGATGTCAGAGGTTGGAAGGGACCGCCATAGATCACTGAGTTCAAGCCCCCTGCCAGAGCAGGGCCATGGAATGTACTGCAGGTCACACGGGAACACATCCAGACAGGGCTGGAAAGGCTCCAGAAAAGGAGACTCTACAACCTCCCTGGGCAGCCCATGCCAGTGTTCTGTGAGCCTTACTGTCAAGAAGTTCTTACTCATGTTGAGGTGGAACTTCCTGTGCTGCAGTTTACATCCATTGCATCATGTCCTATCACAGGGCACAACTGAGCAGAGTTTGCCTCCTTCCTCTTGACCCCCAGCCCTCATATGCTTATAAACACTGATTAGATCCCCTCTAAGTCCTCTCCACCAGACCAAACAGCCCCAGGTCCCTTAGCCTCTCCTCACAGGGCAGTGCTTCAGCCCCTTCATCATCACTGAAGGGTCAAGATCTTGCTTAAAATACTTTTAAATCTCTGATGTTCCAAACTGCAAATCTTTACTGTTGGTTCTGCTTAGGAAGTGTAGGGTTTTAAATGCTATTTCTATGCACAAAAATATTGATTTTAACTCTTTTCAGGCACTGATACATTTGTTTAGCTGCCAGTCCTTCAAATCTCAGAGTCACAGAGTTGGAATCACAGGTTGGAAAGGATCCCAAGGATCCTCTGGTCCAACCTTTCTAGGTGATGGTGTAGTGGAAAGGAGCTAGCCCAGAACACTGTCAAGCTCAGTCTGAAGACTGTCCAGCATAAGGGAATCCACCACTTCCCTTGGGAGATGATTCCAATGTCTCACTGTTCTCATGAGGAAACATTTTCTTCTGGAGTCCACCTGGAATCTCCCTAGCAATAACTTGTCCCCATCAGCCCTTGTCTTTTCCATGGGATCCCTGTAAAAAGGGAGTCTCCATCTTCCTGCCAGCCACCCTTTATGTAATAAGGTTTCCCCTTTCCTTCTCCAGGCTGCTCAAACCCAGCTCTCCCAGCCATTCTTCATATGGCAGGGACTCCTGTCCCTCTGATCACTTCTGTGGCCCTTCTCTGGACACTTCTCAAACCCACAGTGTCCAGCAATGGTTTTTACTAGCTGGAAGCCTTATTTCCAGACAACATTTTGAAGAGCTGCCTATCCAGGCAGTGAGGTATGGGCACATTGCACACATGCAGAGCTAACAAGGAACACAAAGTGTAAAAAGGCACCATTTTTATCCCCATGACTCAGGACTGCTGCTCCAATCCCAAGCACATTGCCTGTTTTTTAGCCCCACCAAGGTGGGAAGCAAAGGAATGGGAGGCCAAGTGCCTGCTGGATGAAACACCTGCCTTTGCTCTCTGCTGTGCTGGCCCTGACAGACCTGCAATGGTTTCCAGCCACAGAACTGCTTTCACTCAGAATGCCTCTGCTCTGAAAGGAATGATATCCTGAAGGACTTTTAAGTTGCTGAAAATGGATAAAGATAGGCATTGCTTAGGGTGCTGCAGCTTTAAGAGATGAGCTGTGCCTACAAAGGTTTCTTAGGACAGCAGAGGATGAGTGAACATCAGTGCTGCTTCAGCACAATTACTTTATGTCCTCAGACCTCCATAAAATATGTCAGGAACTTTCTCTCCCCACGGATACCATAAATTTAGGATTGTGTAGTGTTTCCTAGGTCCTTCCTACTAGGCCCTTGCTTCTCTTTTCCTTTCTATCCAAGGAGAGAGTCCATATAGCCAACAGCCAAGGAAAAAAGGATGAGGCAGATAAGCAGGCTCCACCAGTATGCCTGCACATGGAGACAGAAGAAATTAATCTTCCCAGTTTAAGAAACCAGAATCATACAATCACAGAATGGTCTGGGCTGGAAAAGACCTCCCAAGGTCATCCAGTCCAAAACCCCCTGCAGTCAGCAGCAACACCTCTGTCCCCAAGGCAGAGGTGCTCCAACTCCCTGTTCATTTTTGTGGCCTCCTCTGGACCTGCTTCATCAGGTCCATGTCCTTCCTATATTGAGGGCTCCAGACCTGGATGCAGTACTCCAGGTGAGGTTTCACCAGAGCAAAGTGGCAGAATCACCTCTCTGGATCTGCAGGCAATGCATCTTTTGATGCAGCCCAGGCTGCCTTTGGCCTTCTCTGCTGCAAGCTCACACTGCCTGCTCATGTCCAGCTTCTCATCCATCAGCACCCCCAAGTCCTTTTCCACAGGGCTGCTTTCTATCACCTCCTCCCCCTGTCAGTATTGATAGAATTGTTCCAGCCCAGCTGCAAAACCTTGCACTTGCTCTTGTTGATCTTCAAGAGGTTCACCTGGGCCCACCTCTCCAGCTTGTCCAGGTTCCTTGTCCCTCTGGTGAATCGACAGCACCACACAGCTTGGTGTCACCTGCACACTTGCTGATGGTGCACTCAATTCCACTGTATACAGCAGTGATAAAATCATTAAACAGTACAGGTCCTGGTACGGATACCTGAGAGACACCACTTGTCACTGCTCTACACCTGGACCTGAAGTCATTGAGCACTACCCTCTGGATGTGACCATTGAGTCAATTCCTTATCCACTGGACATGAAATCTGTTCCATACTATCACAGAATACTGGAGAGATACCAAAGAAAAGTGTCCCAACACATTTGCATTTGGAGCATGGGGAAAAGAAAAAAAGGAAGCTGCATAATTCAGTATTTTACAGTTTGTAGACAATGCAAAATGTTTTGACTCCAATCAAATACTTTGGCTTTTTGCTGTTTTATCAAGCATTCTGTTAATATCACTTAAGACAATTTGGTGACACCAAGAATGTTGATAAGAAAGAAGTGCTGCTGGCTTTCATTCACTGGGAAATCATCTTTGCCAGTGGAAAATGATACCAAAGGCTTTACATAAATACAGATCTGATATTATACTGAGGGAGTAGCTTTAATCCACAATATCCACTTAACATCCATGTCTCCTGTTGTAAAATAAAGGCCAATGTACCTTGAAAAGTAAAGCCCTGTGGTAGAAGGTCCCTTTTTGAACTCTCCCGATGGGCACAACATTGCATTTCAGTTCAAACTCTATTTCACTGATGTGCAGTTCCCAGCTGAAGTCATCTAGTTTGTCTCTTTCGATCGGGCCACCCATCTTGTCTGCAACAAACCTGTGCCAACATACACCAAGTCAATTTCTCTTCTATTTATCACCAAAACATAGCAAGATGAAATGTGTGCAAGCAATTGGTGAAGGACACTTGAGGCTTTAATTCTTTTGCTGTGTTTATTGGTTGGGTTTTGGTGAAGAACAAGACTAATTCTTCTGCTGTTTTTGTTTGGAGAAGCTGTCCTCTACTCTGCCCTGGTAATGCCACATCTGGAATACTGTGTCCAGTTCTGGGATCCCCAGTCCAAGAGGGACATAGAACTGCTTGAGAGCCACAAAGATGATGAAGGGAATGGATCATCTCCCTTCAGAGGAGAGCCTGAGGGAGCTGGGGCTGTGCTGCTTGGAGAGTGACCTCATCACTGTTTATTAAGATGTAAAAGTGAGTGACAGGCTCTGCTTGGTGATGCCCAATGACGGCACAAAGGACAATGGGTGGAAACTGAGGCATAGGAAGTTCCATGGAAACATGAGGAGGAATTTTTCCCCTGTGAGTGTGACAGAGCACTGGAACAGGCTGCCCAGGGGGGTTGTGGAGTCTCCCTCTCTGGAGATATTCAAGACCTGACTGGATGTGTTCCTGCGTGATCTGCTCTAGGTGATCTTGCTCTGCAGGGCAGTTGGACTGGATGAGCTCTTGAAGTCCCTTCCATCCCCTGACATTCTGTGATTCCTTGGGTGAGAAAATAGCTATTTTACCAATCTATTTATCGAAATCTAATTTGGTACTCACTGTGCAAGAGCCACAACCTGCTTCCAGGTTGTTGGCAGTGGCAGAATTGTTTTGGAAACATCCTTAATGTAGTCCAGCAAAATGAAGTCAGGTGGTGGAAGCCAGCATGAGTTTTCTAGATCTGTTTCCTCCTGGACTTTAGGTGCAATCTGAATAACTTCTTTTGATTTTTCCTCTTCTTTTTTCCCCTTCTCTTTCCTGCCAAAGCAAACAAAATGCATGTGTGAAGAATGCTGTGATCTCTGCAGTCCAAATTCGAGTGCAGTAGTTCTCCAGTGGAACATTTGAAGCAAATTGATTTGGAGGGGGGAAGGTAGGAGAAATCTATCAACACTCCAATATGTACAGAGATGTAGGCAACACTTGTGCAACATGCCCTCAGGTGAATCATGGAATAGTTTCAGTTGAAAAAGACCTTTAAGATCATCAAGTCCAACCATTATCTAACTACCAAGGGTGGTGCTAAACCATGTCCCTCAGCACCACACTCTGCCTCCTTGAAATATCTCCAGGAATGGGAATTCAATCACCTCCCTGGGCAGCCTGTGCCAGTCATTGAGAGCCCTTTCAGGGAAGAAGTTTCTTCTAATTTCCAATCTAAACATGCCCTGGTGCAACTTGAGGCCAAGTCCTCTCTTCCTATCACTAGTTACTAGAGAAATAGACCAACCCCCACCCATCTCAAACCTCCTTTCAGGGAGTTGCAGAGAGCCAGCAGGTCTCTCCCCATCCTCCTGACACCTACTCCTTTAAGTATTTATATGTATTTATGAGATCCCCTCAGACTTCTCTTTGCTAGCCTAAAAAGCCCTCCCTTTGCTGTACCCCCTCCAGCAAGTTCCTGTACTTCTTGAACTGGAGAGGCCAGAACCAGAGACAATATTCCAGATGTGGCCTCACCAGGGCAGAGTGGAGGGGGAAGAGAACCTCCCTCAACTTGCTGTCCACGCTTTTCTTGATGAACCCCAGGATGCCATAGGATTTTGTGACCACAAGGGCACACTGCTGGCTCATGGTCAGCCTGTTGTCCACCAGGACTCCCAGGTCCTTTGCCCCTTAACTTCTCTCCAGCGGGTCAGCTCCCAACTGCTACTGATCCATGAGGTTGTTGTGCCCCAGATGCAGGACTCTACACTTGCTCTCACTGAATTTCATTCTAGTTCTTCCCCTCCAGCTCTCCAGCCTGTCCAGGCCTCTCTGTGGTTGACAGCACAGCCTTCTGGCATCTCAGCCATCCTCGCAGTTTGGCATCAGCAGCAAACCGGCTGAAGGTACACTCTGTCCCTTCACCCAAGAAGCTGAATAGGGCTGGACCCCTGAGGAGACACCACAGGCCTCCAGCTAAGCTCTGCCTCACTGATCACAACTCTCTGAGCCCTGTCCTTCAACAGTCTCCCAGTCCATCTCACATGCAATCATCCATACCCTAAGTTCTGAATAATTACATTGTGAAATATGATAAAATCTCTGTCTTTTCTTTAACAGTCCTGGATTATTTTGGGGAAAAAATCCAGAATACTTCTGGCATTCTTGGAAGGAAAAAAAAAAAAAAAAAAGAAAAAAAAAAGAAAAAAAAAAAGAAAGAAAAAAAAGAGGAAAAAAATGAAAAAAAAAGGGGGGGGGGAGGAAAAGAAAAATAATTAAATAAAGGAGAAAAAAAAAAGAAAATAATAAAGAAAAGGCCAACAGAATGCAGAGCTGCAGGGCACACTATCAACACTGAATGGTCTTCAAATGATTTTTAAACTTCCACAAGCAGCAGCACTGCTTAGCTGGAAGGCAGTGGACAAAGCAGAAGGACATCTACCATTATCAGCAGTCTAATTCAAGCCATTTGTCTTCAGAATACTTTGCAAACTTCTCTTTTGCCTATTGAGACTGAAGCACAGCCAGAAAAAGCCCTTTTCATCGGTTTCATAAAGCACATTATATTTTAGAAGGGTAACCAATTAAGATTTAATCTTGAAATTATAGAAAAATTCATCACCCTCTTTCCTAAACCATTCTGGCTATTAATTACACTTAGAGCTGAAAAAAAGCAGAGAAACAGTTTTCTTTATCTAATTTGACTGTCTAACTACAGCCAAGGAACTTTAGAATGCTAGACTAAGTGGCTACTTCCTTCTCCATTTAGACACTTGTACCTGATGGTTGAGAATATTCTGTTTTAAAAACCACCCTGAGTTATCCCTAAGCTCTCTGGTGTCTGACTTAGGAGGTTTTCCAAGCAACAGCTTTCACAAATGGTGTCATTCTTGTTCCTTGATCAACTTCTCCCCTGCTCTTCACCTCTCTCCTTCCAGTATTTTCCCTGTCAAAAGGGCACAGCTGAATTACCCTGCTGCAGCAGGTGCATGTGTTCCCTTTTCCTCAGGTAACTCATGATTCACTCTAATTCTCCTTTCAGGAAGAAAACACTTGAGAGGGATGAGTTTGAACTGTGATTTCTTTGGGTTTGTTTGTTGTTTTCAGCTGCTTATTTCTCAGATATGTTCTGTTTCTTGGTGGAATGGCTGCTTTAAACTTGTCTTCCACACCTGCCTCTACTTCACTACTCAACTCTTCAATTCACCATGATTAGAGATTGACCTGCTGGAAAGTGGCTCCCTGGAGAAGGACCTTGGGGTCCTAGTGGACAATATGTTATCCACGGGACAGCAATGTGTCCTTGTGGCCAAGAAGGTCAATGGTATCCTGAGGTGCACCAAGAAGTGTGTGGTCAGCATGTCAAGGGAGGTTCTCCTCCCCCTCTATTTTGCCCTGGTGAGACCACAGCTGGAGTATTGCCTCCAGTTCTGGGCTTCCCAGGTCAAGAGAGACAGGGATATACTAGAGAGAGTTCAGTGGAGGCTACGAGGATGCTGAAAGAACTGGAACATCTGCCTGATGAGGAAATGCTGAGAGACCTGGGGGTGTTTAGTCTGGAGAAGAGAAATCTGAGAGGAAATCTTCTTAATGTTTACAAATAGCTGAAGGGTGGGTGCCAAGAAGAGCAGGCCAGGCTCTTTTCAGGGGTCTGCTCTGGTAGGAAGAAGGGCAATGGATATAAACTGGAAGACAGGAAGTTCCACCTCAATGTCAGGAAAAGCATCTTTACTGTAAGGGTGATGGAGCACTGGAGCAGTCTGCCCAGAGAGATTGTGGAGTCTCCTTTTCTAGAGACTTTCAAGGCCCATCTGGATGTTTTCCTGTGTGACCTGTCCTAGATGTTCCTGCTTTGGCAGGGAGGTTAGACTAGATGATCTCTAGAAGCCCCTCCCAACCTCTAAGACTCTGCAATTCTATGATTCTATGTCTGTCTAATCCTTACCTCAATAGGAACTGCAGAGATGCTGTCTGACAGCTCAGTGCTACAGAAAAACCAGTGGCCATTACAGTAGCCTTCTGCTACCTTTATCTTGTCCTCTTTTTTTTATCCCAGTTTTATTTACCAGCAGGAATCATGACATCCCCAAAAAATCACTCCTCTTCCCCAAAGCTGTCTTACAACCCTGTGAATGCAGAGGAATATTGCAAAGGAGAACTCATAGCAGTCAGTATCTCTGAGCTGTTTCTGATGCCTGTTGCAACATTAGTACTAAAGCTTAATGGGTTGTCAGAGAGTCAGTGCAAGGAAGAAGGCAGCCAATATGATATCACAGCACAAAAAAAACAGTCATGATGTCAATTTGCTTTCCTTTATCTCCATAGCTTAATGCCTTGGCTGCCTAGAAAAGGAGTAAATGAGCATTGGGAAGGATTTCCTTGAATGCTGTGGTGGAGCACAGTGTGGAATAAGTGCCTATTTGCCAGTCTGCATTAACTATTGTCTTCTAGCCTAGTGGGCGTGGGTATCAGATTTGCAGCTGTTTGATCAGAAATGGTGCTATCTGTCTATGTAAATAAGGCAAACCATCAGCTAGGCATTGCTCTACTTCTAATTCAAACCCTTCCAGCAGGTAATTACAGCTGCCCTTTCTCTTAGCTTTCAGCTCTAGTTTCTATAAATCAGCATCACTTTCTCAAAACCAAAGGCTTTCAGGTGTGTTCAGCAGCACTTTGCAAAGTAATGATGAAGAGAAACATATGATCAAAGGGGGAAAAAATACGTAGGAAAAAAGTCTAAGCATGTTTGAGACTTGGAGTCAGCTAGTGACCTTCAAATCACTGCCATATATCTCACAAATTAATAGTGATGTATGAATTATGACTCGGAATGAATGACAATGGGGTTATAAATCATACGACTTGATCATGACATTCAAAAGCAATTATTTCATACTTGGAGAAAAAAGGCCTTTGTAGCCCTACAAGTTTACTATTGGCAAACAGAGCCAAGTCTTTGGTTTTGCCTAAAGAAAATATTTTGCTTCTTTCAAGAGTTAAGGTTGCTACCAGGGCAGTCATGGCTATGTAATTGACATAAATTACATTAGAAAGCAACTGTGCGAGGGGAGCCTCATCTCACACTGTCACACACAAACACATTATCCTGTCAGAACAGGTCTCTCAACTCTGCACAGCTGCTTGGAACTGTGCAAAATGGTTTATGACTCCAAAGCATCTTCTGAGGTGAAGGAATCCCTCACTGGTGCTGGGGAATGACAACTGGGGCTGAATATCCACCCTTGCCTCCTTCTCTCTTTGAGTAAGCTGGCATATGCATAGTGGGTGACCAAAGCATGCCAGGCATCAGGAGGGCCTGCTAACTGAGCAGAAGCTAGAGTTGGCCTGGTAAGACACTCAGGATTAAGTATCTCCTGTTTTGCATCCTGAATCAGCAACCTTCCACAAGGCAACTCATATGATTCTTTTAGAATCTATTATGAAATGAGAACTCCAGACATGGCTGCAGTCCCAATAACTTGTCAGACCTAAACCTCTCCCTTGTAACTCAGGAGCTTTTGGCTAAACTAATCTCACAATTTGCACCCTGATTCAAACCAGAACCTCAACCCTTCACGGTCAGTAGCTGTTCTGTTAGCAGTTTGCATGTCAGTTATAAACAAGCCACATACAATTCAAAGTCTAATATTGGAGGGTTGGACTGGATGATCTTTCAAGGTCACTTCCAGTCTCTAATATTCTGTGATTCTAATACCTTAAGCCTCCTTCTCTAGTGCTGCCTTTGCTGGGTGAACAGCACTGCTCAGAGAATTCCTGCCTTTCCTCTGCTGAAGATACCATTGAACTATGGAGATCACAAAGCAGGTTCCAGTTTTCTCTTTGTTGTCTTACAGCAGATTTCATCACTCAAGCACAGACATGTGCTGAGAATCAGCGAATTGTTTCTGCGGGGAAAGACCTCTAAGATCATCAAGTCCAACCATTCTTTAAGCCTCCCAGGTCTGGTTTGACACCATGTCCCTCAGCACCACATCCATACACAGAAATACATAAGCAGTCTAAGAAATCAACCATTATCTCTTATCAGTGAAGATCCAGTACAGACAATGGCATATCACAGGTCATGGACAAGCTCCAAGCTAAGAGTTACAAAGAGTTTCAGTTGCCACAGCAGACAAACCATCTCTCTTTTTTGTTTCCAACCCTTCAGTACTTACAGTGCCCACCACTGTCTCTAATTCACAGCCCTGAGGCATGGCTGAGCCTTCCTACGCCATAAAACAAGAAAAATTAGTAAGTCAGGGCTGGAACTCACAGAAACCAGCCTGATAAGGTTGATAAGGATGAGCTACAAGGGTGTCTGGGGGACTTGAACATCTCTCCTATGAGGAAAGACTGGGACACCTGGGGATGTTTAGTCTTGGGAGGAGAAGACTGGGAGGGGACCTTATCAATGTCTGTAAATATCTGAGGGATGGGTGTCAGGATGAAGGTTCCAGGCTCTTTGCAGTGCTGCCCAGTGACAGCACAAGGAAGAATGGGCATAAGCCCACAGGAGGTTCCACCTCAACATGAGGAGAGACTTCTTTACTGTGAGTGTGCTGGAGAACAGGAGCAGGCTGCCCAGAGAGGTTGCAGAGTCTCCTTCTTTGGAGACTTTAAAAACCTGCCTGAATGCCTTCCTGTGTGACCTGCCTTAGGTGATCCTGCATTGGCAGAGAGGTTGGACGGACGATCTCTGGAGGTCCCTTCCAAACCCTAACACTCTGTGATTCTGGGATAAATGGCTCACTAAGCTAACAGAAAAGTCAAGGAGAACTGTAGGTTACATCCCATTCTTATCAAAGACTATACATCATCCCACTGATGGCAAGGAGGATCTGCTTGCCATGCAAGGGAACTGCTTGAAGAGTCCACTGCAGGGCCATGAAAATGATGAAGGGAATAGAACATCTTCCTTATGAGGAGGGCCTGAAAGAGCTGGGGCTCTTTAGCTTGGAGAGGAGGGGACTGAGAGGTGACCTCATCAATGTTTATAAAGGTGTAAAGGGTAAGGCCAAGAGGCTGGAGCCAGGCTCTGCTCAGGAGTGCCCAATGATGGGACAAGGGGCAATGGTGGAAGCTGAGGCTTAGGAATTTCCATGGAAACATGAGAAGGATTTTTTCCCCTGTGAGTGTGACAGAGCACTGGAACAGGCTGCCCAGGGGGCTTGTGGAGTCTCCCTCTATGGAGATATTCAAGACCTGCCTGGATGTGTTCCTGTGTAATCTGGTCTAGGTGATCCTGCTCTGCAGGGCGGTTAGACTGGATGAGCTTTTGAGTTCCCTGGCAGCTCCTGACATCCTGTGATTGTGTGTTCTGTTTGGGCCAGTTTTGGAATCCTGAACATTCCCCTGGAAGCTGGAATGTGAACCTGCCTTCTTGGCAGCCCCTGCTGGGGCTGTGATAGTGCTGTTGTTATAAATGAAGAGCATCTGGGAGACTATGCTTCACTTTTCTTCCACAAAAACAAAATATGTTTTGTTTGCTTGTTTAAAAATTAAAATCCAATCAAGACGAGGCCTGGAACTTTGATGCCCTAACTGCAGAAGCAGAAAGCTCTGTTCATTACACCTCAGCAGCAGTGAACAGCTGCAACAAACCAGAAAGAGATTACTAAACCCCAAATATCTTGTGATCAGCTATCTGCAGGTGGGGTGGGGAGAGGAGGGGGGCTCAAATCCTCTTTCTGAGGAAGGAGGAAATGAGTTTCCCCACTACAAAGTGAAAAGGTTCTGACCTATTTGGTATGAGCAGACATGCCCACCAGAGGAGTGCCACAGAAAGTACTGCAGGACTGTACTCAGTGCAATGTGTAGATCAGAGGGAGCCCTGCAAGAACAAGGCAGCTTTAGTTTTCAGAGCTGGGACAGTTCTGAGCACACTCTTCTCAGTTTTTAGTCAGCTAAGGAATTTCACTGGAAGAAATTTAATCCAAAAATGCACACAGCAGTGCAGGAACTTTTTGTGCATCTGGGTTCTAAATTGAGAAACTTCTACCCTAATTTCACTGTGCCTTGGTTTTGTGAAGCTGTAAAATAACAGCATTTCACTGCCTTCAAGGGGTACTGAAAGGGAACCCAGCCAAAGAAATGGGAGATCACAGAATCCTAGAATGGTGTGGGTTGGAAGGGACCTTAAAGATCATCTAGTCCCAACCCCCTTGCCTAGACCACATTGCTCAAGGCCTCATCCAGCCTGGCCTTGAAGACCTCCAGGGAAGGGTAAAGTGTTCAAACATAGCATGGAGAGGGAGAACAAATAATTACTAAGACAGACAAAGGAAGATTACTACAATTAGGAGGTGAAAGAAAAAAACCCAAAACACATTCAACATATTATCTGAGCATTTGCACTCCCTTTGCAATCAAAATTCTATTTCTAATGTTAAAGCAATAACAGAACACTGACAAGGGTAAGTCTAAGAACCAAACCTTGCTTTATCCTTGCTGCTTTTTCTTGAAACAGGTGACAAGACTGTCTGCTCAGGAGATGAATCTTGTGCAATCTCCCCTTCTGCAAGGCTGAAACTGAACAAGGTATTTTGTCATGTTATTTGCAGCATTAGTATATGCCTGGTAAGCTATGGAAATGGGGAGCAGCTCTGGGAAAAGGACCTGGAAGTCCTGGTGGACAACAGGACAACCATGAGCCAGTAATGTGCCCTTGTGGACACGAAGGCCAATGGCATCCTGAGGTGCATCGATAAGAGTGTGGCCAGCAGGTCAAGGGAGGTTTTCCTCCTCTTTGACTCTGTCCTTGTGAGGCCATGTCTGGAATATCATCCCCAGCTGCAGCCTCCCTGGTTCAGAAAGGACAGGGACTTGCTGGAGAGGCTACAGAAAAGGGCTAACAAAGATGCTGAGGGCATTGGAACATCTCTTTTGAGGAAAGACTGGGAGAATTTGGGCATTTTAGTCTGGAAAAGAGCAGACTGAGTGTGGGGAATTTCATCAGTGCTTATCAAAACTGTAAGGGTGGGTGTCTGAAGGATGTGACCAGGCTTTTCCCAGTGGTGCTCAGTGACAGGACAAGGGGTACCAGGCACAAACTGGAACATAAGAAGTCACATCTAAACATGAGGAACTTCTTTACAGGTAAGAGAGCACTGGATCAGGCTACCCAGAGAGTTGGTGGAGTCTCTATCTCTGAAGCCATTCAAAACTTTCCTGGGTGTGTTCCTGTGTGACCTTCTCTAGGTGAACCTGCCTTGGCAGGGAGGTTGGACTCAATAACCTCCAAAGGTCCCTTCCAACCCACACCATTCTAGGATTCTGTGAGTTCTAATTTTAAAGGGCAGTGAATATCTTCACAAGAAGTGTATTAGTGGAAGAAACAACATAACCACTAATAAATTGGATATTGCTTCAGGGATCAAAAATGAAGTATGGAATACCAGAGCATAGACATAAAAGTAACTGAGGAGTAAGCCTGCTGCCAAGGACCAAAGGCAAGGAAATGTATTGAAGCAAAAGAAAAAAAACCTGATAAGACAACTCCAGGGATCAACAAAAAGCATGGAAATTTCATTTGTCATAGATATCCACAGATATCTTTATGGTGTCATCTACAAGCTTAAAAGGGAAGCTACTGATACTGTAAAGCAAATATGGGATGTGTTGACAGAGAAGAAGGTTTTGGACTTGCAAAATATTGGCAGAGAGTTCTTTGATCTGTGAGATTGTTTACAGGAAACCGACTCCCAGTTAAACAAGCCCAATCCCAACTTCCTGCATTCAAACCTAAGAACATTTGTTAGTCTGGTTTCAACTTAAACAGAGAAGAAATGGACACAGCTTCTTTATCCAGCCTGAAAGCTTGATGCTTGGCTTTGTCCTGCCTCTTGGGATGTTGTGCTTAGAATTCCATGCATTTGTCTCTACAAGAAAATCATCAAATCATAGGTTTCATTGTTGAATGTTGACATTCAGCTTAGATGACATAATTATCATGGCAGATGACAAGCTTTGTTGTAACTAATCAAACACTGGGTGTCCCACCATCAGGAATCAAAAGGGTGCTAAATGAGTGAGTCTTAATGGCTAAATTAAAAAAGCAAATTGACTGAATAAATCTTTTCAGCCTAGAGGGAATGACAAAATGATCACAGAATGGTGGGGGTTGGAAGGGACCTCTGGAGATCAGTGAGTCCAACTCCCCTGCTAAAAGAGGGTCACCTAGAGAAGGTTGCTTAAGATGGCATCCTGAAGAGTTTTGAATGACTCTACCATCTCTGTGGGCAGGCTGGTGCAGTGCTCCACCACCCTCAAAGCAAAGAAGTTCCTCCTCATGTTTAGATGGAACTTGCCACGTGTTCAAGATTGTGCCCATTACATCTTGTCCTATCACTGGAGACCACTGAAAAAAGGCTGGCCCCATCCTCCTGACATCCACCCTTCAAGAATTATAGGCATTTCTAAGATCCTCCTCTCAGTCTTCTCCAGGCTGAAAAGCCCCAAGTCCCTCAGCCTTCCTTCATGAAAGACATGTTCTGGTCCTATGGGGATAGGCTGCAAGAGTTGAGGCTGTTCAGCTTGGAGAAGAGAAGGCTTTTGAGAGACCTTATAGCAGCCTTTCAGTGCCCTGAATCAGCCTGCAAGAAAGCTGGGGAGGGAGTTTGTTTTAACAAGAGCTTGTAGTGATAGGACAAGGGGCAATGGCTTTGAGCTGGAAGAAGGGAGATTTGGACTGGAGATTAGGAAGAAATTATTTTCAGTGAGGGTGGTGAGGCTCTGAATCAGGTTGCCCAGGGAGGTTGTGGATGCTGAACAGTGCCCTGAGCAGCCTGATCTAGTGGAAAGTGACCATGGAAGGGGGGATGGAACTAGATGATCTTTCAGATCCTTTCCAACCCAAACCATACTCAGAGACTTCTTAGCAGTGGATACTCAAAACTGTCTGAGATGTGTTAATTCTGTAAATCACACAGCAGCTGTTCCCTGATAGCATGAAGATAAAGCTAGTGCAAAGTAATCTCAGTGCTGCACTGCTCAGGGATCAGGTATTCAGGCCTCTTTCAACCCAAACCATTCTAATACTCTATGATCTTCACAGGCCTTTGCTGTACCCTCTCAAGCAGTTCCCTGTCCTTCTTGAACTGGGGAGCCCAGAGATGGATACAATACTCTAGTACAGAGAAGAAGGGGAGGAAAACCTCCCTTGACCTGCTTGCCACACGCTTCTTGATGCAACCCAGGGTGCCACTGGCCTTCTCAGCCACAAGAGCACAGCTCCACATTCTTATTTTACAACACACAGATCTCTTGCATTCCAGAATGTGAAGCATTGTGCTGAGATTAAACCAGATCCTTCCAGTCTCCACCTGCATGCATGATACAACTACACTCTGGAGTTTGCACTGGAAGCAGCAGAGAGGATGGAAATGATGCAATAAATGCTAGGAGACCAAACATGACTCACTCATCTTGTGCTTTAGCGTTAATGAAGATTGTGGCCCGGCGGTCAGAGAGCTCTTGCATGCTCAGTTCCTCCAAAGATAAAAACTTCACTCCAGGTTTTATCTACAAGAAAATCAGCATAAAAGATAAGGTGCCATGTTCAGTTAGAGATGAAGAGAAAACATACATTGGAAAGCTACTTGAAGTGTAGTTTAAAAATCCTAAGAAGTGACTTATCTAAGCTATTCAATATGTGAAATGTCCTTCTCCATTTGCTTCCCCCTCCCCATTAATTTTCTTACAGAGATCGATTATATGTAATTTAAGAGTAGCTATTGTTACTATGTCATCCCAAACAGTTCTAGAACGAGGAACATTACAATATAGGATGGGATTTCCCAAAGCAACTAAGTGCTTTAGGAGCAGGCCTTTCCCTGATTTTGCAGCATTTTGAAAAGTCCTTCTTAGATTGAAACTGAACACGGCACTGACAAGTGACAGTGGAGTCAGTCTTTGTATAGAAACACTGCTTTGTGACAGAAAGGGTGAAAATGTCAACTCTTTACTTCTTTATGAAAAACAAACAAACAAAAAGCCCAGAGGTGGCAGGTTAGTATGCAAGGAAAAAGACCAGCAGAACTAAGGCCTGAGAAAGGATCTGGAAAGGAACTAGCTCTGCACAGCTTACATAGGATTGGGATGAAGACCACAAGTGGGGGATTGAATGAAAATGATGAGATTTGATTATCCTGGGGAAGAGTGGTTGGAGACCTGCCCTGCAGAGAAGGACCTGAGGGTGTTGATTCATGGCCAGTTGAATGTGAGCCAGCAGTATGTGCATGTGACTGAGAAGGCCAGCAGCGTTCTGGCTTGGATCAGGAATAGTGTGGTCAGCAGCTCTAGGGATGTGATCATGCCCCTGTACTTAGCACTGGTGAAGACACATCTCAAATGCTATGTTCAGCTTTGATCTTCTCAATAGAGAAGGACATTGAGGTGCTGGAGCATTGCCAGAGAAAGAAAACTAAGCTGATGAAGGGCCTTGAACACAAGTCCCATGAAGAACAGCTGAGGGAACTGGGGTTGTTCAGTTTGGAGAAGAAGAGACTGGTGGGAGACCTCATCACCTTCTACAGCTACCTCAAAGGAGGTCAGAACAAGGTGGGGGTCAGTCTCTTCTCATACACAATAAGTGACAGGACAGGAGGAAATGGGCTCAAGTTGTGCCAAGCAAGATTCAGGCAGGATACTGGGAAAAAAATCTTCACAGAAGGGGTTCTCAGGCATTAGAACAGGCTGCCCAGAGAGGTGGTGGAGTCACCATTCCTGAAGGTGTTCAAAAGAGAGATAGATGTGTTGCTTAGGGATATGGTTTAGCAGTAGTGGTGGGATGGTGAGCTCTAGGTGAGTGGTTGGACTTTGTGATCTCAAAGCTCTCTTCTCACCTGAACAGTTCTATGATCTTCTCTGATGTAAGGAAGATAATCAGTAGAAATTAGTATAAAAGCTGAGGAACTTCAGGACAATAAAGCAAAGAACTTCATGTAGCCAGAATCTGCCTTTCACTATAGTGCTCTTACTTTTTCTGAAACAAGAGAAAAAATTGGCTCTTTCTAAGTAGAGCAGTTAAAGTAGCTTACCTTCCCACAGTCATAGAATCCATCAGCAATGGTATTACTTGATGATAAAAATCCCATCTGGCTGTACTTTCGGGAAAGGTTGTTATCAAGTAGCTTTTCTAGAGCAGCTTCACTAAAGTTACTTTTGCGCCCTGTTGATTGATTAATTTCTTCTAGGACATCTAAAGCACTGGTAAACAAAACACAATGGTTACTTCATCATTAAATACTAATTAATTGTTATTATACAGTAAGGGCTTCTGTTTTCAGCATTGGCAAAGCCAAAGCAAGTTGGTTTCTAGGTGCTAGCCTTGTGTCCTCTGGGCCGGTGAAGGAGCTGGCTGTGCTGCACGGAACTTTCTCTAGAGGAGGAAAAAGCCTTGCAGTGCCCAAAAGTAATTCCTTTAGGCAGCTAAACTGTTACATAAAGAAATGTGGACAGGAAGCCACAATATGTTATCAAAAGGATGTTAGGCACCATAGAGAATTTGAGGAAAAGAATGATGTAAAAGGAATAATGTTCAGAGCTGACCTTACGATACAGTTAAAGGAACTTCTCTCTCTCTAACTTGCAGTGGGATTTGCAGATTCCAGTTGTGCATCATGCAGTGTGAATTATAGGATGATTTGGATTGGAAGGGACCTTTAAAATCTCCTAGTTCTAGCCCCCTGCTATGGGCAGAGACACTTCCCATTAGACCAGGTTGCTCAAGGCCCCATCCAACTTGGCTTTGAACAGTTATGGGTTTGGAGGCTCCACTTCTCTGGGCAACGTGTTCCAGTGTCTCATGACCTGCATAGGGGAATATTTCTTCTTAATGTCTAATCTAAATCCAGCTTCCTTCAGTTTGAAACCATTAACCTTCATCTTGTCAGTCCATGCCTCCAAAAAAAGTCCCTCCCCAGCACTCCTGTAGCCCTTTCAGCTGCTGGAAGACTGCTCTAAGGTCTCCCCCCAGAGTTTTCTTTTCTCCAGGCTGAACAGCCCCAGCTCCTTCAGCCTGTCCCCATAACGGGGTGCTGCAGCCCTTGCATTGTCTTCACAGCTTCCTCTTGGCCTGCTCCAGCAGTTCAATGTCCTGTTTGCACTAGGGCCCCCAGAACTGGACACAGTACTCCAGTTGCTTTAGCACAGTTACTGTACTCGAGGGAGGCACAGTTGACAGAGATTTGCTAAACGTAGATGAGCCACAGAAGTGGCTGTGTCAGCACCACCAGGACGGCAGTTCTGCAGTGTGGAGTTATAAAGAAATAGTCAGGAGGGGACACAGGAGGACAGTGACCTCTTCAGCTGTTTCTGGTGCTGAAACCCACTTACTGATAATGTCTGACTGGAAACACTTAGGAAGAGCTCACTAAGAAGACATAGGGAAGCAAATGAGGAGAGCAGAGTGTAGTGTAGATTTGGAACTGTTTAGGAATGGAGGGGTAAAAGAGGGTGATTCATTATTGTGTCTGTGTCTGTACACCCACATTGCAGTTTATATCCCTGTGTCCCCACATGCATTCCTCACATCCTAAGGAAGCAATTTTATCTCTATCTCTACAGATAGATATAATGAACTCCATGTTTAGGCTGCCTGCTTTTCTCTGTGAACTACCCAGGGAGCCTCAGCTGTGGACATTTACAACATAGACTTCTGAAGGTATGTTAGATGAATTCCAGAGAACAAGTTCTTCAGGCAAGGCAAATGAGAATCTCCTCTTTTAGATGAGATGTCAGGTATCAGGCAAGCAATCCAGGGAAGAATTTTAAAGGGGAGAATGACTAAAGAAAGTCAAATGTGTACAGCAGTGTCAGAAACCAGACATCATTACAGGCACAGTGGCACCTTCCCCTCTTACAGAGAAAAGAGAAGCCCAAACTAGTCAAATACAGGTGCACCAAAAATTCTCTGAAGACCCAAAAAACCCAACCCAAACCAAACCAACACAACAGGAAAGGGAAAGTAAGGGACAATCCCCAAAAGACCCACATGCAAAGTGAGACAGGGACTGAAATGAAAATAAATGTTTCATATGCTCCAAGTCAGAGAGGAAAATGTAGGCCTATTACTCAGTGTGGGAAGAAAACTCACACCAGATGGCACAGAAAAGACTGAAGTATCTGCTGCCTTTTTTGCTTCAGTTTTCATCAAAAGGTTGCAAGCAGATGCCTGGCAGAAATATTAACAGGGAGGTAAGAGCTTAACATAGCTAGAATAAGTTTAAGGAGACCAAGTTAGCAGTCCATGAGAACACTTACAGGGTTATACAATTGTTGCAGTTGGAAAAGCCCTGGATCATTGAGTCCAACCATCAATCCACCATGGCCTTTAAACCATGTCCCACAGTGCCATGGCCACATGTTTCTTGAACACCCCCAGGGATGGTGACTCCACTACCTCCGTGGGCAGCCTGTTCCAATGCCTGAGAACCCCTTCTGGGAAGAAATTTTTCCTACTATCCAACCTGAACCTCACTTGGCACAACCTGAGGCCATTTCCTCTTGTGCTGTCACTTGTTGCATGTGAAAAGAGCCTAATGTCCACCTTGCTCCAGCCTCTTCTGAGGTAGTTTTAGGAGGTGATGAGGTCTTCCCTCAGCCTTGTCTTCTCTAGAAGCTCCCTCAGCTGTTCCTCATGAGACTTGCTCTCTAGACTCTATGAATTGGCAAAAGCAACCTCTGAACTATTTACAATTCAGGGAGGACAGGCTAGGCACCAGGAGAATGGAGAAGTGCAAAGATATTATTAGATTTGGAACAAGAAGGACAAGTGAATTTGTGGTAGAGATCATTTACCCAAATTTCAGTGTCCAAAAAAATCACTCCAAATTATTAAACAGTTTGCAAGCAACAGGAGATAAGACATAGCCATTATGGATTTGTCAGGAATAAACTATGCAAACCAATCTAATCCTTTCTGTGATAGGGTAACTGACTTAATGTACAGGCAGGAATGGATGTGAGATAGGAGCTGACTTTGAGATATGTTTTGACTTTAATAAGCCTTTTCAAATAGTCCTCCTTGAATACTCAGGAGCAAGTCAGGGAAATATGATCTACATGAAAACAGCATGAAGAAGTGCCTGTCTGGTTGGAAAGACTCTGCTTAATGTATTATTATCAATAATGTGCTGTCAGAGTGGAGGGACACATAAATTAGATTCCTACTCTGATACTGTCACAAAGAAAGGATTAAATAAGAACAGTGTTATTTGCAAGATATGGAAAACAATTCCTGAGCTTTATTTGATGGTGGTATTGACCTCAGCCAAAGGAACTCATCCAGGCTGGTAGACAGCACTTTAGAAAGGCATAAATAAATGAGAGGAGTTTAGAGATGTGTGACAAAACGGTACAACATTTCAAAACACAAAGGCTGTCATGGTTTAATGAGTGGACAGCCTAAACTGCCACAAAGATGTCTTACATTTTTACTTTGCCCTGAAAAGGGAACTAAAGGAGGTACATGGAACATGAGAAAATGCAGTGAGTTAAACTCAAATTACTATATAAAGGTGGTTATTCAATCCCACTGAAAGCAGAACATGTTGAAGCTTGAGGAGGGGAGAATTAGACTCCATATGAGAAAGAAATTCTTTGCAGCGAGGGTGATGAGACACTGGAATAGGTTGTCCAGGGAGGTTGTGGATGCCCCCTCCCTACATGTGTCCAAGGTCAGGCTGGATAAAGCCTTGAGCAACCTGCTCTAGTGGTATTTGTCCCTGCCAATGCCAGGGCTGTTGGAACTAGATCATCTTCAAGGTCCCTTTCAACCCAAACTACTCTGTGACTCCATGAGATTGGCTTGATTTGGTGTAAGGCTTATTTAGAACTCATAAATCTCTTCTAATTGTAAGGCTACTCGAGCACTGCAACAGATTACCTCAGCAAGCTGTCAAACACTCTTACGATTGGTATTCACACCGAATAAGCAAAAAATATGTCAGCGTACCTAATCCAGGCTTACAGTGGGCAGATAGACAGCATCACCCCCCAGGGGCCCTCCTGATCTGAATTTCTCAGAGTCTCCTTTGCTTCTAGAAGCCCTTTAGAGGTGGACTTGAAGTATCTGCAGCAATCAGGGAAATGCCCAGCAGAGGGCGCAGAGCAATTGCATATCTTCGAACTGAACTACAAGAGTCGCCGTGTACGAGGAGCCCCATGTCGTAATTCTTACGAGCTAAACCATATTAATAGATGGAATTTGAGTCTCTAAGAAGGACTAAAAAGAGGTTCTTTTACATCACATTTCAGCACACCTGCAGCTAACCAGAGTATATAAATCAAATTTAGCCTGTATGTCACGAGTGAAATTTACTGTATATTGAACCCAGCCTGAAACCTTAATTTCAGTTTCATATGTATGGAGCACTGGAGTCTCTAATTTTGACTGAAGTAAGCACATCTTTACTATAAAACTGAATTCAGTCACAGAAACAATAAACTTTATCATTCCAGACAGTTGTCTCTCCAGGCTTACACTTTTCCTTCAGACTTTTGTTACTTCAGACCAATACTATTTCATCTGTAACAGCTGTGGTGCAAAGGTAGTTTCTGCTTACCAAAAAGTATGGCTTAACTTGGTTATTTTTGATATCTATATGTAAAGATCTACTTAAAAGAATTTTCACACCAAAATCTTCCCTGTAGTCCCTTGATATCAAAGAATCACAGAATCACAGAATGTCAGGGGCTGGAAGGGAACTCAAAAGCTCATCCAGTCCAAACCTCCTGCAAAGCAGGATCACCTAGACCAGAATACACAGGAACACATCCAGGCAGGTCTTGAGTATCTCCAGAGAGGGAAACTCCACAACCCCCTATGGCAGCCTGTTCCAGTGTTCTGTCACTCTCACAGGGAAAAAAGTCCTCCTCATGTTTCTATGGAACTTCCTATGCCTCAACTTCCACTCATTGCCCCTTGTCCTGTCATTGGGCATCACTGAGCAGAGCCTGGCTCCAGCTTCTTGGTAGTCACCCTTTACATCTTTAGAAACATTCATGAGATGACCTCTCAGTCTTCTCCAAGCTAGGAAGCCCAAGCTCCCTCAGGCTCTCCTCTTAGGGGAGATGTTCCATTCCCTTTATCGTTTTTGTGACTCTGTGCTAGACTCTCCCAAGCAGTTCCCTGACACCATTCTTGAACTGCGGAGTCCAGTTCAACTGGACACAATATTCCAGATGTGGCCTCACCATGGCAGAGTAGAAGGGGAGGAGAACCTCTCTCAACCCACTAACCACAGCCCTTCTAATACATCCCAGAATGGCATTGACCTTCTTGGCCACAAGAACACACTGCTGACTCATGGTCATATCCTTCTACTCACCCTAGGTTGCACAGTTCAACAGCAGTTGGTTCATCACTTGCACAGACCATAACAGCCCAACAAGCATTTCTTCTGACTTCCTCACTCCTGGAATGCAGCAATTCAACAAGTGCTTTCAATCCACCTGCAGTTCTTAACTGTAAGAGACATGAAGACATTGCCACTTATGTATTTCATCTGTCCCAGCAAGAGCAGCCTGTGAAATTTGCCTTCTCAAACACTCAAACTTTGTGTACAAGCTGTGCTGGGCTGGTAGAAAGGGCACTGATGGGGATGGTGTGCTTCTGGGAACTCTGCATGGGCTGGAGCTGAAGTGAGCTTCAAAGTGGTATGAGGCACATCCCTTCTGGCTCTGCCATGCTTCTTGGTTGCTAGGTTGTGGTGTGGAAACTGAAGGGACCGTGCAACCCAAGGCTGGCACAGAGTGTTACACAGCTTTTCCTGTGCCTTGTTGCCTTCTAGCAGTTAATTCACAACATATTTGAATTTGTATTGTATTATACCTGGGACAATCTTATTAACATCCCAGTCTCTGATGTGCTACAGTGTCTTTCCTATACGTGCTGGAGGAAATATTGCTCGTTTGGATTGTTGAAGAGAAAGACAATTTAAGGGCACTGAAAGAGGTAGATCAATTATCTATGTTCTAATTAACAGCCCTGACCCATGAGAAAACAGAAGTTGATGATTTATGAATGCACATAGCATCATTCTTATGTATGAAAAGAGTACGACCATTGATAAACTGCAACAAGTTCCACTTACTGGATGCCTGATCAGAGGATTAACTACATTGTGAGTTTTGTCTGAATTGCATTTACTCCATGCACACCCAGGGTTTTATTAATTAAGGTCAGACACTGTCCTTCAGGCCTTGAAAGTGGGCATCAGAACAACACATGGCTGGGGACATGGTTTAGAACAAGACTTGGTGGAGTTAGTTAATGGCTGGACTTGATGATCTTCAAGATCTTTTCCCAGTCACAATGATTCTATGATTCTAACACTGGGGAAGAGTAAAGAGGACAGAACTTCCCATCTTCATAGTTCAGCTGACAGTGGCAGCTGAAAGAAGCCTCAACATTTAATGCTCATAAGCATAGGGATTAAGACAAAGCCCTGGTTAAAGCTCACTGGAAAGCTGTAAAACATTGATCTGGTGCAAGGAAACACAGCAGTAAAAACACAAATTAAAGAAAACTCACTCCAAGTTCTCAAGACAAACAGAACTAAATGTATCTCTAAAAGCCTATGATGAAAATGAAAACTATCTAGAAAGCCTAGGGCTTTTATAAGAGCCATAAACCACAGACTCTAGCTAAGTATAACACCAGTCTGGGGAGCCAGCAATCTAGAAAACCTTGAGGAGTAGTTTTACCTCAGCTCTTGCATCAGCATCACAAGCAAAGGCAGCCACAGCCAAGGCTGCTTTGCTTTGCACTTGGCTGTTGGTGGAGCACAGCGGTTCTGCGAGAGCACTCATGATGGCATGGCCCTGGATGTTCAAACGGAGGGGCTCTTGCACGGCCAGGTTTGTTAGCACTGCGGCAGCACAAGCAACAGCTCCATCTCTCTGAGCATTCAAGGCATTCACTAACGGCACAATCCCCTCAGCCTCAGCAACAGCGCTAGAGAAAAGAAGGAGAAAATAACAATAATATCTTTGTTGTTTCAGGACCATTTCTTTTAGAGTGCTGTACTGATTAATAAAGTTACTGTTACTCTTCAAGATTTTCTATGTGCTTAAGTCATTTACCTGTGACTCAGGTGTGAAGCTCGAGAAGCACACAAAGCAGACAAACCTTGGAGAAACATTTGGGTTCTTTAACTGATTAGGGCATGGAGTTTTCCTGAGGTTCAAACAAATGAATTCAGTTTTGCATCTTTTCAAAGATGAAGATGCAGGTTTCCTGTATCTTTAGTTCCAGGCACTCTACAGACTCCTATCACCTCTAGCCATAACCATTCTGCCACTACCTGGCTAAGGGAACTGAGACTGTTTAGTCTGGAGAAAATGAAGCTGAGAGATCCCATTGCTCTCTACAGCTTCCTTACAGGAGGTTGTAGTGAGGTGATAGTATGAGAGGATATGGCCTGAACTTGTACCAGCAGAGGTTTAGATTGGAAATGACTTTATTTATTGAAAGAGTGGTCAGGCATTGGAAAAGGCTGCCTTGGCAGGTGGTGGAGTCACCATGCCTTGAGGTATTCAAGAAATGTGTGGCCATGGCACTTTGGGACATGGTTTAATGGCCACGGAGATGCTGGGTTGACAGTTGGACTCCGTGATCTTAGAGGGCTTTTCCAGCCAAAAGAATTCTATGATTCCACTTCTAATGAGGATTAGGGTGCAAAGAATATCACATTGTTGTTCTTTGTGCAGTTTCCATAAATATCTGTGATCAGGTAGCCAGGTGGCATAAACACACCGGGAGCCTGCCATTCTTACAGAGTAGGTGCAGTTCAGTGCAAAGCAGAACCTCAGATGGCTTCAGACAAGCTGATTTAGACAGCAGGAATTCAACAGACATAGAATCATACAACTGTTTCTGTTGGAAAAGACCTCTGAGATCATCAAGTCCAACCATCAGCCTAACATGAGTTCAGGGCTAGCTGTGACTGTGGCTCCACATCAACCAGCCTAGCAGCAGCAGATCCAGTCTGAGTACTCCCTCTGTTCCTAGGTGCTGCCCCTCAGCAGTGCTGGGACAACCACAGGAGCAGCCAGGTTCTAAGGCAGATGCACAAAGCAACCTGTTTGCAAATACAGTTGGGGCAGATTGTTGGGATATTTTTAAGGCTCATTCACAGATTTAAGTTAGAGAACAGCCAAGGAAAAAAAAAAAACAACAACCAGGTGATGAAGCACTACCAAGGGAAGAAGATTTTTGTTGAAGTCCTTGCCAAAACTTTGTTATCTACTTAAGAACAGAAACTTATTTGTCTGTTTCCTCTCATGCTTGTTTCCCTGGTGCTTTTTTTCCCCTTCAATGTCATTATAAACCATCACATTATAAAAGCTGAGTTGTCTTCCTTCTGGGTTTATGTGTGAAATTGGATCAAATGATTTGAGGCATATGTCCAAATTACTATCTGCTCTTAGTAATTATACATTGGGCTCATCTGTTTGTTAAACAAAAGTTGGCAACACTGTTAGCAATGGAAAAGTGCAGATGGCAGTTGGAATTTTCTTTGCAACTGCTTTTTGTACTTCCTTTTAGTGCAGTTTGGCTATGTCAAAAGTATAAAAAACTCTCCCACCTCTATACAAGTACACCTGAGCACTTCACAACAGCAAAGTGCACATTTTTGCTTGAGCTTTGCTAGATTTCTGCCAACACATTAATCAGAGAAATCTGGATGTGTAAATCCTTCACTGCAACAGCACCTTTACCAAAATCTAACCTACCTTCTTGGTAACTTCCATGGCTGCAAAATACACACAATCAGTACAAGAGACAGTTATGCTACCAAAGGCTGTGAAAGCATTGATAACCCCCAAAACCTTCAGGGTGGAAAGTGGAATGCCAACATGCACAATTATGGAATCACAGAATTGTTTTGTTTAGAAAAGTCCTTTAAGATCATTCAGTCCAACCATTCCCTAATTCTGTCAAGGCTGGGGCTAAACCATGTCCCTCAGCACCACATCTCTGCCTCTTTCAAACACCTCTAGGGAGGGGGATTCAACAGCCTCTCTGGGGAGCCTGTTCCAAGGTCTGAGATCCCTGTCAAAGAAGTTTCTTCTAATCTCCAACCTAATCCTCCCTTGGTACAGCTTGAGGACATTTCCTCTCCTTCTGTCACTTGTTACTAGGGAGAAGAGACCAAGAACCACCTCACCCCAAGCTCCTGTCAGGGATTTGTAGAGAGTGAGAAGGTCTCCACTCATTACATATCATCCCATTACATGGATAACATGATGTAGCTTTTACTGTAAACTCATCTTAATGCAAGTATCTCCAAAACGGATTTCACAGAGAGGAACACAGCTTGTCCTAAGCAGAGCAGGGATGGATCATAAGAGGCTAACAGGGGTTGGTTGTTTGATCTCTGCCTCAGCTACAAGGCAGTGGCAGCTCCCAGGTGGTGCTGAAGCTTGCTGTAAGGAAGGTGGGCATCAGTTCTCAGTTTGTAAAACCAGGGAAAGGGCAGCAACCCATGGACTGAAGATCTACCCTGGACAAGCCAGGGTGTAGCAGAAAAGGCCTAAACAGGGGCAGTTTGGTGCTGACTATTTAGTCCCCCTGGAGCACCTGTGGCTTTAATGCAAGCGCTGCAGCCTTTGTTGAAGAATGAAGCTCATCTTTTCAGATGTCCTGCACCATGCTCCTCAGGCTGGCTAAGGAGCTGCATTTCCTGTTTGCTTCTTTGATTTTTATTTTTGCACTTCTGTAAAGCCACTGAATTTCTAGGTTCTCTGCTTAATGTTGTTAAGATCTTTTCCAGATTTCCAGCTTCAGGAATGCTGCAGCTCTACCCAGGCTGCTGTATATGAAGAAATGCTGGACATGTTGATGGCACATGTGAGGATCAGCCACACAGCATGTGTTTCACAGGTTTACCAGGAAATATCCCATCCATAGCATGGATAACAAGGATATGACATGCCTGCTGGCCAGGTGTGGGAGAGACTCCCCATACCTGCTCACAGCCATGCATGTAAGGCATGGCTGTAAGTGTGCAGATTAGCAGCATTACACACTACAGACATACATGCCTTACCCAGGGAAAAAAAAAACAATTCCAAGAAACCAAACAAAAAATCAAACAGATTTCCCTGGACAAAGGTTATGCAGAAATTCCAGGATTTATAGGAGAGATCACAGAACCACAGAATGTCAGGGGCTGGAATGGACTTTGAGAGCTCATCCAGTCCAACCCCTCTGCCAGAGCAGGATCACCTAGGCCAGATCACACAGGAACTCATCTAGGCAGGTTTTGAATTATCTCCAGAGAGGGAGACTCCACAACCCCCCTGGGGAGCCTGTTCCAGTGCTCTGTCACCCTCATTCTGCCACTACTCATTAAATGCATCCCACCGGTGTAACATCACCAACACTTCTGCAATAAGTATGGGACTTACAATTCCTATACTACAGCAAATAAACCAGGAAATTTTCCCACAGGAAATCCCAATAAGCACCCAGTCCCTGGCAGGCTGCTTCCAGGAGCTTCCACAGACCTGAGTGACGTAGCTGAACACATTATAAGCAGATTTACTGTCATTTCCATAAAGCCAGCGAGTACACAAGTACTTAACAAAAGAGCAAGGTGACAGCTCTGTGTGTGTTCAGAGCTGACCTTGGCGAGGTGCAGAGCACAGCCAATTTTCTCAAGTGCCACTCAACTTCAAAAAGGGTTGAGAACCACTGATTTAGCAGATCATACATATTTATTTCAGTCCTGCATCCTGCTTCTGCGCGAATTCATTTCGAATCAGGGTTTCAGGAGGGTTAATCAAGTGGCAGGACGGATCACAAGGCAAAGAAGAATTCATGTGAGAAGTGACAACTGCAGGTAATGGGAGCCAAAGGTAACCAAAACCTCTGGGAGGAGTGAGCACCTGAAAGCAATGCTGTGTTCTGGTAACAGAGATGCATAGAAACGTAGAATCACACATCTGTTTTGGCTGGAAAAGACTCAGCACCACCATAGCCATTAAACCATGTCCTGAAGTGCCAAGTCCACATTTCTTGAACACCTCCCTGGACAGCCTGTTCCAACGCCTGGCCACTCTTACAAGAAAGAAGCTTTTCCTAAAATCCAACCCAACCCTCCCCTGGCACAATTTCAGGCCTTTTCTTCTTGTTCTGAGAGAGTCCAACGGAGGGCACTGCCTTATGAGGAAAGGTTGAGAGCCCTGGCACTGCCTAGTCTGGAGAAGAGAAGACTGAGAGGGGATCTGATCAATGTTTATAAATATCTGAGGACTGGGGGTCAGGAAGTAAGGGACAGAGACAGCTTCTGCTCACTGGCACCCCATGATAGGATAAGGGGCAATGGGTGGAAACTACAGCACAGGAAGTTCCACCTCAATATGAGGAAGAACTTCTTGACTGTAAGGCTCACATAGCACTGGAACAGGCTGTCTAGAGAGGTTGTGGAGTCTCCTTCTCTGGATCTTTCAAGCCCTGTCTGGATGTGTTCTGTGTGGCCTGAGCTAGACTGTATGGTCCTGCTCTGGCTGGGGGGGGTGGACTTGGTGATCTGTGGAGGTCCCTTCCAACCCCTAACATCCTGTGGTCCTGTGCTTTTGTAATACAGATGAGGTTATGAGGGAAGATGGAAGAATAGGGAATCCATAGCCCAGTTGTCTCTTACCCCACAGCATTCCAGCAAACACAGAAATAATGCTGCCACCCTGGGCCAGCTGCTAGAGAGAGCAGAGCCTGATCTCAGCAGGCAGCTGAAAGAATGACTGGGTAGGAATGGAGCAAAACTAGAAGTGTGTAGATTCAGATTGGATGTTAGGAAGAAGTTCTTCACCATGGGAGTGGTGAGACACTGGAACAGGTTGCCCAGGTTGGTAGTGGAAACCTCATTCCTGGTGCTTTTTAAGGCCAGGCTGTATGTGGCTCTGAGTAACCTGATCTAGTGTGAGGTGTCCCTATGCATGGCAGGGGAATTGGAGCTAGATGATCCTCGAGGTCCCTTTCAGCCCTGACAATTCTATGATTCTATGTGAAAACCACACTTTTTGATGTGGAAAAAAAAGTGAATTATATAAATCCATGTTGTGTAATGATTCAAAATCCATCAATTTCCCTAGCCATGGAGAGAAAAGGAAAAATTAAAATGCCAAAGGGAAAAAGAAAGATACTGCATTTGCAAAACCACCATGCCTTCCTGAAAAGTAGAAGCTAATTGTCTGAATTACAAACAACTCAACAAGAAAACCTAGAGAAGATATATGTAGAAGCTACAGAACTTGAAGTTAAAATAACTGATAGATGCTTAGGATCATTAAAGTGCCTGATCCAGCAGAGTGTAGGCATTTACCTTGGAATCACAGAATTGTTTTGGTTGGAAAAGTCCTTTAAGATCACAGAGTCCAGCCATTCTCTGACTCTACCAAGGCTGATGCTAAACCATGTCCCTCAGCACCACACCTTTGCCACTCTGAACCACCTCCAGGGATGGGGATTCAATCACCTCCCTGGGGAGCCTGTGCCCGTGGCTGAGAACCCTTCCTTCTTCTAACTAAGAATTTAATGCCATTTCTGCTCAGGAAAAACTCTGATTTCTCCTCCTCACAAAGGAGCCCACATATTGGACTTCTTTTGGGCTTCATTTTCCAAACATGTTTGCAACTGCCTGTTTAATTTCTGTGCAAAATGACAGTGATTGTGTGTGAGGTGTTTAGCTAGCCATTTATGCCTCTGCATATCTCATTTTCATACATAATTGCATGTAAATTATGCATAAGAATTATGCATCTAATTATAGACACATTTTTTCCCCAAACTCACTCTGTCTGTGTTCAATTTTTTCACACAAGCTAATTTTGGTCCAGCTCTGTTACATAATTTCTGACTGAGAGAGAGAGTATCATAAGCAAAAGTTTGACAAAGCTCAAGAAATATCTTCTTGTTCAGCTTCTCAGTCTGTTATTATTCTTTGTTTGCCTTGTCAGGCTATCAGAATCATCACATCCAGGAAATGTCTTCTATGTGCACCACAAAATTTCACTTGGCCATTTCAATCTTTTCAAAAACAATTGACTGCTCTACATAATCACTTAAAGACTAATATTACTTCCACTCATGTTCACTATACAATGGGATTTAATGTCAGTATGTTTATCCTGAGTAAGGGAATCTAGGAGGAGGTACTCTGACTTACAGTTTGGGCTACAATAAAAATAAGGATATCAACAAACTGTAGTAATTTTTCATTTCAGGAACTGGATGAATCCTGGAACAAGTTGCCAAAGGAGGTAGTTGAGGGCCCCATCCCTGGAGATGACAGAATCATGGAACCACAGAAAACATCTGTATGGAAGAGACCTCCAGGCTCACCCAGTCCAACCTTCAGTCCAGCACTGAAGGGTTACCACTAAACTATGTCCCTAAGTATCAGCTCCACCGGCTGCTTAAACACCTCCAGAGACAGTGACTCTACCACGGCCCTGGGCAGACCATTCCAATGTTTGAGAACCCTCTTTGTGAAGAAATAATTCCTTGCATCCAGCCTGAACCTCCTCTGGTGCAGCCTGAAACCATTTTCTTTAGTCCTATTCCTTGACAGCAGGGAGAAGAGGCTGCACCCTACTTGCCCCAATCTCTTTTCAGGTAGTTGTAGAGAGCAATAAGGCCTCCTCTCAGCCTCCCCTTCTCCAATCTGAACAACTCCAGCTCCCTCAGACACTCCTTCTAGACCATGTGCTCCAGGTATTCAAGGTGAAGCTTAACAGGGCTCTGGGCAACCTGATCTAGTTGAGGCTGTCCCTGCTGACTGCAGAAGGGGGTGGACTAGATGACCTTTGGAGGTCCCTTCCAACCCAAACCATTTTATGATTCCTTAAATCAAACAAACTCCCCTTAAATTCTCTGGGTTAGTGGAATGTATGTACCTGGAGTCTCCTTTAGTGACAGAGATCTTTCCATGTCTGTCACTGAATTAATCTGACAAAGTTAGACACATCTCAGTTCTAAAACTAGAGTATATTTCATTTAAAATATCAGAGGAACTGGTAATAAATTCTCAATTCACAATATCTCAGCTTTTCAATTATAAACTCTGCAACTTGCATTATGAATTTCTGCTGCTCCCACTAGTGTGAGAAAGGCTTGAAATTCAGCAAGAGAAACCCTTTTTATGCCTTACAGCTTCAGCCAGCATAAGCTCATGGAAAAGACCCTATCCTCCACCTCTCTTTTTCCTGACCCGAGAAGCAGTGCATGCAAAAATCAGTAACTCAGCACAAATGGTCAGAGCTTGGAATCCACTTTCTTACAACAGTAAAATAAGAGGGAACATTCAGGAGCTGCCAGAGCAGCCCTCATCACAGGATCACAGGATTTTACGGGTTAGAAGGGACCTCTACAGATCATCGAGTCCAAGCCCCTTGCCAGAGCAGGACCATAGAATCTAACGCAGGTCATGCAGGAACACATCCAGACAGGGCTTGAAAGTCTCCACAGGAGACTCTGCAACCTCTCTGGGCAGCCTGTTCCAGTGCTCTGTGAGCCTTACAGTCAAGATGTTCTTCCTCACGTTGAGGTGGAACTTCCTGTGCTGCAGCTTCCATCCATTCACCCTTGTCCTATCAGTTGGCACAACTGAGAAGAGTTTGTCCCCTTCCTCTTGACCCCCATCCCTCAGACATTTATAAACATTGATTAGAACCTCTCTAAGTCCTCTCTTTCCCAGCCCAAACAGCCCCAGGTCCCTTGGCCTCTCCTCACAGGGCACTGCTCCAGCCGCTTAATCATCTTTGCAGCCCTCCCTTGGACTCTTTCCAGTATATCATGGAGATGTAAGGGAAGGAAAGAAAAAGCCAAGAGAGTCCTCACAACACCTCACCTGAAAACAAGGTCTGAGGAGACAGTGGCTCTTCTTCATCTTTGGAAGCACCAGCTGAGGAAGGACAAAAAGGCTGTGCCATGGCAGTCTCTCAGACTGTGAAACTGGACCCCATTTTCTACTTCTGGGTAAGTCTTTTTGGACAACTGTGAATTTACCTCAACTGGCAGCAATCTGTTTTGCCTTCCCAAAGGCTCATCCTCTTATGATGAATCAGTGTGGAGAAACTGATGCTTTTAGTTTTCTGCCTTTAACATTAGTCTCTAAGAAAGCTCACGTATACTAACACATTGAGATGAAATTACTGAGGTGCAAGTCAAAAGGTTTACAGTTCCTCGTGAAAGCTTATTGTTACCCCCTTGTGTGTCTGACAGTCCAATTAGACAACATGCCACAGCCAGTGCACAGGTTAAATTCACAGCAGGACAGAATTAAGTTTGCCTGATCAGCCACAAACCTGCAATTGCCTTATACACACTTAAAGCGAGTAACTTCACACTACACTGAAGGAAGTTAAAACATATACTTAAAGAATTTGCATTTAATTTAGAAACAGGCTACAAAGAAAAACATGCATCTAATAGAAGCACCAAGATATTTGGTCTGGAACTTGCTCAAATGTAAAATAACCTTTGCCATTTTTAATCTCTAGGAGATGAAATTCAGCTCAGAAGACATCACTGAATGCCACTGTAGGGCTACACACTCAAGAGAAATCATTGCATTTGTGCCACTAAGCACAGTTTTGTCCCCTAGGCTTAGGACACTCCACCCAGGAAGACAAAAAAGTTTCATCTGAACCCACAGATTTCTACTATGGGAAGTTACAGGTGACAACACACATGCTCTGAGCAAAATCTCAGCCTTTCACAGCTGAAATAAATAGTGCTCATAGTGCAAGGCTTTGGAGGTAGGAGTGAACTAGAGACAATGGATGCAAGGTGCAACAGGGGAGGTGAGGACATTTTTTTTTTTCACTGAAAGGGTTCTGAAACATTGGAGAGGTCTGCCCAGGGCAGTGGTGCAGTCACCATCCCTGGAGGAGTTTGGGCAGCCTGTAGACCTGGCCCGTAAGGAGATGGTTTAGTGTTGTTTAGTGCTGGGTTAAAGCTTGGACTGGAGAATCTTGTAGGTCTCTTCCAAGCAAATATATTCTGTGATTCTGTGAGTGAAAGGGTTCTCAAAGACTGAAACAGTCACAGTGGCTGAGCAGGTGGTAGAATCCTCATCCCTGGAGGTGTTTCAAAGAGGCAGAGATGTGATGTGGAGGGACATGGTTTAGCCCCAGCCTTGGCAGAGTTAGAGAATGATTGGACTTGACGATCTTAATGATCTTTTCCAATCCAAATGATTCTGTGATTCTGTGAGTACAAGAAGCCCAAAAGTTTTTGCTATACCCAGAAGAGGAAGAACTCGAATATAGTTACCATTATTGCAGTTTAGAAGTGTTCTGCTTTCTGTCTGAAACTATTTTGGATAATCTTAGGTTCTCATGCACCTGAGATTTGTGCTAGACAGAGATGAACACTCTGTATTGGTCTCTGTCTTCGATATAACCTCCCAGAGGCAACAGAGTTTAAACAAAACTGGTGTGTGTGAGCTGTATTGGATACAAAATGCAGTTACAGTATCTAAAACTACACAGGGATGCTTCCACCTTCACAAATCTAAGCAAAGCAACAACTGAGGGAAACATTGTCCACTTGCAGGACACAATTTAGTGCGCTGCCCATGGGTTGCCTGTCAGTTTCCTGTTGTGACATCAGAGTCATAGCAGGAACCCATTTTTGAGTGACTTCCCAGCATTAGACCTTGGTTCAGCTTCTCTGGCAAGGGAAACCTTTACCACAAACCATTGTGCAGTATTCAGAGGAAGTCAATATATAAGGAAGAGCTTCTGAGGTCATGATCATGCTGATTTTTTTTGTTGTTGTTGTTGTTAGGAAGCACCCATCACATTATGGATAAATAGCAGAGAAAGAGACAAATCAAGACTCTGATTGTGACATGAGTTAACTGTTTGCATTTGCAAAGGGCTCACCAGAATGGTTCAAGAAAGACAGACACTTACTAGAGAGTAGACAGAAAAGGGCTACACAGATGATTGTGGGACTGAAATATCTCTATTGTGAGAAAAAAAATGGAAATACTTGGGTCTTTCTTAGTCTCATAAAGAAAAGAATAAGGGGGGGATGTCATAAATACTTAAAAATACTTCAAGGGTGGATGCCAGGAGGATGGCACCAGTCTTTCTTCAGTGATGCCCAGTGACAGGACAAGAATAGTGGGCACACACTTCAACCTAAGAAATTCCATCTAAACATAAGGAGGAACTTTTTAATTTAAAGGTGGTGGAGCAATGGACCAGGCTACCCAGAGAGATGATGAAGTCTCTGTCTCTGGAGACATTCAAAACTAGCCTGAATGTGTACCTGTGTTCAGGAATGTGTTCACCTTCTTTAGGTGAACCTGCCTTGGCAGTGGGGTTGGACCCGATGATTTCCAGAGCTCCCTTCCAACCTCAAACAGTCTAATATTATGTAGAGTGTAAAATAAAACAACACAAGCCCCAAACCCCAACAAAATCCCTTTCCTTTACAGCACTGCAGCGAGGAACTAGGACTCTGTCACTAGAGGTCAGTATGAAAACATCTTACCCTAACACAATGCAGCTCCTGACATTCTATTGTTGATTCCCTCCTCCAGAAACACAAACTTACGGTATAAAGAACTATTAAATCGCTAAAAAAAAAAACCAGAACAAAATCGTTACAATGGATTATTACCTATTTCTGTTTTAAAATGTAGCTCTCAGATACCTGAAATTTGTGTCCCTGTTCTCATATATTCTTGCAAAAGTATCACCTTAATACTGACGCTTCGATATTGATCCACTTAGGTGAATTTAGTTCTGTCTACAGCTTTGAAGGAGAAAAATTATGAGTTTTCCCTATTTTCTAATAAGAAAGATGGTTAGCTAGTGAGACTATCACCTGAGGGTCATAATCATTCCTTCCTAATGATAACAACAACATTTGAAATGTGAGCAAAGAGGATGTTCTTTAAATCTACTCTTCACAACCATACCCATCTTAAAAACAATCACAATGTGTTGTGGACAGTGAAAATTTCCATTTAAGATGGTGAGAGACTCTCACTAAGGGTGGGCATTACCTGCCTGGAATAGATGAGGATGGATTTGGAGTCATTAAATGAGTACATGAATTTCAGTTTAGAGTAGGTGCAATGCCTACTGAAGTCAAGGGAACAACTCACTTCCTCTCAAAGGGCACTGACCATTACTAATGAGTTCCCAACCTGCTTTGCAGAATCACAGAATGCCAGGGAAGGGACCTCAAAAGCTCATCCAGTTCAACCGCCTTGCAGGATCACCTAGACCAGATCACACAGGAACGCATCCAGGCAGGTCTTGAATATCTCCGGAAGAAGAGACTCCACAACCCCCCTGAGCAGCCTGTTCTGTCAGCCTCACAGGGAAAAAAATCCTCCTCATGTTTCCATGGTACTTCCTATGCTTCAGCTTCCACCCATTGCCCCTTTTCCTTGGGCATCATCGAGCAGAGTCTGGCTCTGTCCTCTTGGCTCTTACCCTTTACATCTTTACAAACACGAATGATGTCACCTCTCAAGTCTCCTCTGCTCCAAGCTAGATCTCCAGCTCCCTCAGTCTCTCCACATAAAGAAGATGTCCCACTGGGATGGAAGATGTTCCCTATCCCTAGCCTATTCCCAAATCTTGGAAATTTGAATACATATATTCAGATGCTGAGCCATTGTCTAGATGGATAATGTAAACAGGTCAACTGCTTCCTGGAAAGCATGAAAGAATGATAAAATTAAGTAATATCCAGCTTGCTGACTTGGCACGTTTGGGGATGATACCTTCCCTACCCTAAATCCAGATATAATACTCAGAAATATGTAACATGACGCTAATTTTAAACCCCAGGAGAAACATTCTGCCAGATCATAAGTCTGCCAGGTACCACAATTTCCTGCAGCCCTTAGCAGAGCTGAACAAAAACCATCCCCTTTCCCTCTTCCCCCCAGACCAAACTCTCAGCGCGTGCTATAAATTTTGCACTTAAAATAAACAATTTAAGACAAATATTATTGAGGCTGTTAATTAGTTTTCATGTCCAGTACAAAGCTCTACATTTCAGAGCACATGGTTTTCTTTAGTGGTAACTCCATTAGGGTGCCCAGAATTCAGCCACTGCCAGATTTATGAAGAGGGCTATTGGAAATGGCATTTGTGCTGTAACAATAGTGAAGAAAAGAGCTGGTGGAATTAATGCCTGCCTAACTGGTACGTTGGAGAGCTTACTTCTGTGTGTTGCTTCTAACTAACATCATATTTAGATTTAACAGGATTAGCTTATCCTAAATCCACGGAAAGCGACGATAATTGATGAGGCTTTAAACGGGGGGGGGGGGGAGGGAGCGGAGGCGGGGAGGCGGGGGGAGCAGGCAGAGGCTGAAGTAAAAGGTTTGTTGTGCAGTTGCGGAGAGCAGAATACTTTGTTTTCCTGCCCAATAGATGGCACTGATGTTTCTTAGATCGTGCTTCGTTTTTCCCTTCCTGCATTATGCACATCACTGAAGTGACTCTGCCTGCGTTTCCCGATGCTTGGATGCATCAGAAACAGACTTCATAGACGCTTTCAAATGGCTGCTGCCCAAAAACCAGCATGCAGGTTGCAATACAGCGAAGTTAGTGTTCTAGATTCGAAAATGTGAAGTGGATGCAAACAGCAGCTGAAGAGAATTCTATTCTTCCCAGCAGCAGCTCACAGAAACCAAGGATGGCTTCAGAGCTGTACTACACAATAGCAATCAAATAATTTCTTTATCCTGCATTAGAACAAGTAGATGGGGTTTTAATCTCCAGCATACTTTGCAGGTTTGCTTTCATTTAACTTAATTAGTAATGAAACATTCACAGAATCAGAATTATGTCGGTTGGAAAAGACCTCTAGGATCGTTGAGTCCAACCCTCATCAATAGACAGCAGCATGAAAATTCTGCCTGGACTTTCTGGCAAAATTCTGATGAAAGCATCATCTGGAGGTGTCAGTCTGTAAACTAATGAGGCATGCGACCACTGTACTTGTTTCTCAGTGCTACTGAAGCGTGACACAACATAAGCTCTATCAAAAACTTAAATGCTGCAATATTTTAGGAGCTCTTTATACTATTTTTTTTCCCTTTTAATGTAATCAGGTAGAAATCAGATTGAAAATCCACACTCCCCTGTAAACCTGAAAACTCAAACCATTTGTATGGGGCTCATGTTCTTTTCCGCTCTAGATCTTTGGTTAAAATACTCTGGGGCTCATGGAATTCATTAGTTTGTTTATTTTTGGGGCAAATTGTGGTTGCTTGGGGACGTGTGTGAAACGCCAAGCTGGTCTCTGTCCCGTTCATCTTGAACAGGTGTTCTAATTACAAACCCTCCGCTGTATTTGACACCTTTATTAGCTGTCTCGGTTGAGAAACAAAGGATTGATTGGGTAGAGGTATAGAACTGGCCTTTCATTGCTGTGGGGAAGCACCTAAAGGTCAAGGTTAATATACATTAGTGGGGGGTAGTATTGCCAATTGCCTATGCTGCTCTTGTGTTATTAATCAATGGAAGACTTTAGCCTTATGAGCTTGCTGTTGTGGAAGCCTTAATTGCACAATTTGGTTTAACTTGGATATATATATATATATATATATATATATATATATAAAAATATATCCCTCCCCCACCCCCCATATTATACAAAAAGCAGACAACACTTCTGGACCAAACAGCTCTAGTAAGAACAAAAATTCTCCAGCCAAACCAGCAGTGGCTTTTACTCTTGTTTGCATTCTGTAATACACACTGTACAAACTGAAAGGGCAAGGTCCACGTCCTGCAGCCAATACAATAGATGCAAAAAGACTCATGAAATATGGCAGAGCACCAGGGTACGAGTTCATCAAGATTGAATTTTTGCCTGGCCAGTAAAAAAAGTGAGAACATTTATAGTAAATAGGCTTCCCCTTGCCTTTTACTGTAGCCATTTTGTTCTTGCCACATAAAGTCTACCTGCTACTACTAGCTTTAAGATTTAATATTCTTGGAGGGTTTATAACAAGACTTTAATATATAACCAATAAAAGGGCACTAGTCTCATTAGTCTCATTTGGGAACAGAATATTGTCAAGATAATTACACAGCAAAGTCACATTATTATAAAAGTGTATTAGCATCTTCATATCTTTGTTTTATAAACACACTTATTTTCAGTGGTTTACAAGGCTCACACACACACACATCCCATTCCAAAATGAAATATGATTAGGGTAACTCAATCTGGAATGCATTTCCTCAGAACTACTCTTTTCTTTTGTCTTACTACCTGAATGTAAAATAAATATGGGCCAGATAGTCAGTCAGTGAGCTGGAACTGTACCAATTTGTACCAGCTGAAGGTTCAACTCTATATATTCATTTATAGATCCTAGTCACACTTGGACCCTTCTATGACTTATTAATGGTTTCGATTTAGAAATGAAGCTTTGAAGTAATTATATATAATCATCTGGCATTCAGCCAGTATACATATTTAATAGAAATTATTGCTTCCTGATTTTTACGGAAGACCTGCGATTAGATTATCTGGGGCTTCCATACTGTACTTGGAACTGGAATGCAGTAAGGGAGAAGTCTACATGTAAGCCACCTTTACAATTTCCTGACACTGCCCGGCGAGAAACAAACACGGACTCCATTGTAATGCAGAGGAACAGAGGCAGCTATTTCCCTGCCTGAGGTCTCAGAGAATTGTTCTAGCAGTTGAGCTAAACAATGTCCTGACTATCTCCTTGGCAGAAGAAGCTGAATGAGTTGGCATAGGCTGCTATACCAACTCAAAACTCTCCAGAGATTCCCTTTTCACAATGTGAAACCTCAAAAGGCTCCGCTATGAAAACCAGCTGTAGTGGAGCTGAAAGTTTGACCCCTAGACTCCAGTTCTGTGCTCTTTTTATGTGTCTATTACTCCCACTGACACCAACTGAAGAGTCATGCACATGAGGGGAGCAGAATATCAGACACACACACAAAAACCTACTATGCGAATCTGAGAACAGAGTTTTATTCTCTCGTGTCAAATTATGGCTCCATCTGGTAACATTAAGTGAATACTGGTGACTATTAGAGCAGAATCAATAAATGGAAACCAATAATTTATTTTACTTTTTTTTTTCCCCACTTCAAAGAATCTCTGTGAATGGATTACAACTTCCTCAAGTATATTCCAGGAAACTTTTAAGGAATTTTATTTTATGGTTTGTTAGTTACAGGCGATGTCAGACCGCTCTGTTTCTTTTCCCTGAACAGAACCTGTAATAGAGTTGGGGTAACAGAGCTCCAAAACTGACAGCAGGATTTAGTCAATTGCAGAACTTACAGTGGCTAACCATCCTTTGTTAGTTACTCTGGGTACTGAAGCTACACTTCTTGTCTTTCAGAGAATGCCCTAAGGGCACTGGGAAACAATAAAAAGAGAAAGATGGTGCCAATGTTCAGAACATCCCAGTGTTGCTTCCCTCAAAGAGTGGGTTTAAATCAGCCAAAAACCTGCATGAATCATCACAACTTAAAGGATACATTACTGATTTTGAGGTACACTTTCCTTATCAAAACATGAGCTGTATCTCTGCTTTCATTACACCTCCTTAACACCCCTCCTTCCTCCTTGATAAAGTGTTAGTAGAGACAGCCTAACTCGTGTAACAGAAATGAGAACCAACCTAGCCCAGATGACTCATAAGCACCTCTTGTAACAACGATGGGAATCAACCTAGGCCAGATGACTCAGCCCCAAAAAGTGCCTTACAGTCCAATTCAAACAAAACTGTCTTGCAGGGTAAGGGCAAGGTGAGGCATTCTTTAAAAATCAAAACATTGTCACTTGCGTTCAGAGGAGTGTTATAAATAGTCTAATGACTGCAGACTCACCGTGCATTGCTGGGACTGGCTGCTGTCAAATTAGCTAACGCTGTCACTGCAGCTTCTTTCACCTCTCCATTTTCACTGCTGACCAACTGTACTAGCTGGGGAATCCCTTCAGAAGGAATAATTGTAGAAATTAGTCTTTATTCACTCTGCAAAACTCCAATATGCTCCTCCATAAAAGGCCAAGCACAGATTTTCAGTGCACCCCTTCCCACCTTACCCTGCAGTCCACATGCTCGCTTGCTAGCTGAGTTCTCACACATGGCAGAAATTGCTTGGGAAGCAGCAACTTTAACTCCATCATTATCAGTTTCCAAAAGCTTTATGAGACATTCCTCAGCCTTTTCCTCATGTAAGATTTTTCTGTTTTCAGCTTTGAAGTCAAAAGAACAATGGCATTAATGTGTGCGGGCAGCCCAGAAGGCCAATTGTATCCTGGGCTGCATGCAAAGCAGTGAGAGCAACAGGATGAAGGGAAGGATTCTGGCCCTGCTCTGGTCTCATGAGACCCCACTTGGAGTAATGTGTCCATCTCTGGGTCCACCAGCACAAGAAGGACATGGAACTGTTCAAGTGGGCCCAGAGGAGGCCACAAAGATTTTGAAGGAGCTGGAGAACCTCCCCTATTGGCACAGGCTTCAAGAGTTGGGGGCTATTCAGCGTGGAGAAGAAAAGGCTCCAGGGAGACCTTCGAGCACCGTTCCATTACCTGAAGGGGCTACAGGAGAGCTGGGGGAGGACTTTTTACAAGGACTTGAAGTGATAGGACAAGAAGGGATGGATTGATGCTGGAAGAGAGCAGATGTAAACTGGAGATTAGGAAGAAATTCTTTCCAGTGAGGGTGGTGAAACACTGGAACAGGTTGCCCAGGGAGGTTGTGGATGCCTCCTCTCTGGAGGTGTTCAAGGCCAGGTTGGATGAGCCTTTAAGCAACCTATTCTAGTGGAAGGTGTCCCTGCCCATGGAAAGGGGGCTGAAAGCAGATGATCTTTAAGGTCTCCTCTAACCTAAACCATTCTATGATTAATCTGTATGTGTATCAGTGGAAGAATAAGAACTTGGTTTCATATAGGTGCTTCCAACATAACACTGGCTTTTGATACCATGGAAATGGAAATATTTTGGTAACAGAGGCACCAGCAAGTAAGAAATGTGCACAAAGGACCTGATCCAAACCCTGTTAGATTTCAGTGAACTCTGAATCAAGCCCAAAGGATGACTATTCAATTCAGCTTTAAATAGATATAGCCCAAGAGAAGGCAAAGTTTGTTCTCCCTGAGACATAAAACCACAGAATGCATACAGGCTTGATGAAAACAGTTCTTCCAGTTCAACAGATCACACCTTCTCAGGATCATGCTTAACTTTGATTTATGCTGGACAAAGTCAAAATGCAAAAACCTGAAGAACATACTAGTAAACATACAAGTGAGTTTGCTGGAGCACCAGTTAGCATGCTGGAACAAGCAGAAAAAGGCAAGGGATGTTAAAAGTTGACTTATATTCTGCACAGCTTGTAATTCTTCATTACTAAACACCTTGCAGAGAATTTCAATTGTGTGTTTTAACCTGGTGCCACAGGGATGACTGCTGATCTGCACTGCACTGGTCAGCTATGACTAAGGAAATACATAGATGCTCCCTTCCACTATACAAGTCACAGCATCCAGCAGCTAAAAAAAGAGAAATTACAGACAATGACACAAAAAGCTTCACTCACCCCAAACAGATGAGATCAAAAGTGTGTATCAGAAAGAGCTCTGAGTCAAACTTTCTCAGCCAGAAAGTATTAGCCAGCACAGCTCTATAGTTGTGGGGATCAATAAACATTTAACCAGATGCATTGTTTAAAGTGGATCAATTACATTCTTCCTACGTGGTAGAAATTCAGCAACTCAGAAGTCAGAAGGACTTGGAAATCTCACCAATGCTTAATAATGCTTTGGAGGAGCTTTCTCTTGTTTAGACTTCTGTCTTACAAATAAAGAGTTGTAAGAGGAAAGAAAAATACTGGAAATCTTTAAAACAGAACTGAAGCTGGAGTGAAGAAAAGTAAAACAAACAGAAGCCCACAAGGCCAATGAAAACACAGCTGGATGGAAAACTCAGTCCCAGCAGAAATGACTCTGTACACCCATGATACAGTCTACCACTCTCACCTCTTAAGCTCAGTTTTAAATATCTTTAAAATCACAGCATCACAGGGGTTGAAAGTGATCTTTGGAGATTATCTAACTAACCCCCTTGCTAAAGCAGGCTAGCCTACAGCAGGTTGCACAGGAATGTGTCAGATGAGTTTGGAAAGTCTCCAAAGAAGGAGACTCCACAACCTCTCTGGGCAGTCTGCTCCAGGGCTCCAGCACCCTCACAGCAGAGCTTTTCCTTAAGGCCAAGTCAAACCTTCTGTGCTGTAGTTTGCATCCAGTGCCTCTTGTCCTGTCACTGGGCACTGGAGCAAAGAGCCCAGCCTCACCATCAAGAGCCCAGCTTCACCATTGTCAGCATAAAACTGAAGCCACAAAGCAAAAGATGCACCAAAACAGAAAGAAATTTAAGTGACAGCAGAACCTTGGCCATAACCTTGATTCATACCAAGGCTTGAACTGGGATTAGAGACTGCATGGACAAGTTATCAAGTAAGATGTTGACCTGCTGCTTGCTGAAGCAGTTCATAGTACCTAATAATCATCTCTAGGGGTTCTTCATGCCTCAGGAATTTGGTTCTTGTACAACCAGCTGTTTATTACTATACAGATTTTCTTTTGAACTATTTTTGCTTTTAAAAGCAGTTATGATGATGGGCATGCATTTAACTCTAAAGATATTTTATGCCTATATGGAATAATAACAACAAAAATGACAACAATAATAAACCTGAAGGACTTAAATTGGTGATTTAAAATATTTTTTTTTTAAACAGACTAAAGAATTCTTTCAGTAATGTGGAAAACCAGATTTTTGGATCTGAATTTATGGTAAAGAGGATTCAGCTATATTAAGCCAGCTAGGCAGAAGAAAATTACTAATATTTTAAGATCCAAGTGCCAGTTTTAAGGGATGAGTTTGCTGATGATCACCTCTCTGTACAAGTTATTTCTTCTACTATGGAGAACAATGTACAACTGAGAAGCATCCTTTATATTTAAGCAGCTATCATGTCAGTGACAACACTCAATTTACAGTGATGAGGTCCTTGATTTGTTAGCAATTTGAAAAGATTAATTTAACTTGAAGCAAAATACTCTGGCACTCTCAACAAAAATAGTCTGGGATACCATCATTTCTGTCCAGCCTTCCATGCATGGACCCCATCATGAGCCAATGTATTTTTCAATGTATTTTCAATATTTATTTCTTTCAATAAATTTTCAATCTATTTTCCTATTTTTCCTTCTTATCCCAAAATCATGATCAGACTTTTTAGTGATTAATCTGTCCAGCTCACTCTCATCACCTTATGGTATTACTTATGTACCCATTTCAAGTGGAGAAAATTTCACGTTAAATACTGTAATGTCCTCTCCTTGATCTTGATTTGAGATAACCTAGGCAAATAAAGAACCTGCACTATGAAAAATCATATTAACCAGGCTCCAGAGCATAGAGGCAGAGGATCATAGAATCACAGAATCTCAGAATCACAAAATCACAGAATGGTTTGGGTTGGAAAGGACCTTAAACATCATCTAGTTCCAACCCCCATGCCATTGGCAGGGACACCTTCCACTAGAACAGGTCACTCAAAGCCTCATCCAACCTGGCCTTGAACACTTCCAGGGAGGGAGCATCCACAGCCTCCCTGGACAATCTGTGCCAGCCCTCACTGGAAAGAATTTCTTCCTAATATCCAGTGCAAATCTACCCTGCTCTAACTTCAAGCCATTGCCCTTCATCCTATCACTACAAGTCCTTGTGAAAAATTCCTCCCCAGCTCTCTTTTAGCCCACTTCAGGCACTGGAAGACTGCTCTGAGGACTCCCTGGAGCCTTGTTTTTCTCCATGCTGAGCAGCCTCAACTCTTGCAGCCTGTCCCCATAGGGAAGGTGCTCCAGCCCTCTGATCAACTTCATCATCTCTGATCATGTTTAGAATGCTCTATTTTCAAAGGATTTTTGCTCAGATACATGAAAGCAACAGAGAGAGCTTCAAACTACAAGTTTGGGAGGGTAAGGCCAAACTCAAATTATCCTGATCACCACTTCAACCATACAGACTCCATAGCACTTTGTTGCTGCTGGTGTCTGGCATTGTCAGGTCCTCCTTAATGCACAGTCCAGATAAACGACTCACAGATATTCAATAAATGATATTTTGCATTCTGAAGTGACCACATTATTTGCTGGGCAAGGAGGCAATCACATTAAAATTCACCACTGTATTTCTGAGCATACAAAATAAAACCATTGATAAATTCATATATCAAACTCAAAATGATGTTACAGAACAAAACGAATTGTCAGGGGCAAACAGATAATGATTATGCATGGGCATATGATCAATTTTAACTTACTTAGAACAGCAACCTAAAGGTGCTATTTAAAATGGAATACAGTGTGTGTACCATGAAATTTCTCCTGATGTCTGAGAACAGCTCTTGAGGGATACCTCTGTCTTACAACAACAACAACAAGTTAGAGGAGACCCTTTCCAACAGGGCTGGAAGGGACACAGACCAAAACTGTTTGGTATAATCCTATTTATAAGGAAAATAACAAAGCTAAATATCTGTAAACAGTAATCATTTCAAAACCAGGCACTGCTGCATGCTCAGGATTAAAACCCCAGATATCACAGCAGAAACATAGTTTTCATTCCAATGGAAAGCAGATTTTTTTTTCCCTCAGGTATGCAGGAGCTGTAGGTAAGTTGCAACCACCACTAGTAAACCTGAAGAAGAAGGGCTACTGTATGGCTACTCTACATTTACTGGAAAGCTTGTAAGAGATCTTAGAGTTGTGTTGGTTTTACAACAAGGCAAGTGTTATTATAGCAGACATAGCCAGGCTCTGCTGAGTGATGTCCAGTGACAGGACAAGGGGCAATGGGTGGAAGCTGAGGCATAGAAACATCATAGAATCATAGAATCAACCAGGTTGGAAGAGATGTCAAAGATCATCCAGGCCAACCTATCACCCAGCCCTATACAATCATATAGACCATGGCACTAAGTGCCTCATCCAGTCTTTTCTTGAAGACCTTCAGGGACAGCAACTCCACCACCTCCCTGGACACCCCATTCCAATGCCAATCACTCTCTCTGTGAAGAACTTCCTCCTAACATCCAGCCTATACCTCCCCTGGCACAACTTGAGACTGTGTCCCCTTGTTCTATTGCTGGTTGTCTGGGAGAAAAGACCAACCCCACCTGGCTAATACTTCCCTTCAGGTAGTTGTAGAAAGCAATGAGGAGGAATTTTTCCCTGTGAGGGTGACAGAACACTGGCACAGGCTGCTCAGGAGGACTGTGGAGTCTCCTTCTCTGGAGATATTCAAAACCTGCCTGGATGTGTTCCTGTGTGATTTGGTCTAGGCGATCCTGCTCTGGCTTTTGAGGTCCTTCCCAGCCCCTGACATTCTGTGAGCCATTACTGCTGCAGTTTGAACAGGCTGTTCAGTGTTTAGAATCCAAAAACACAGACAAGAACTGATAGCTCTGTTCCTTTTGGCACTAGGATGCTGAGGGCACTGGAACATCTCTCATATGAGGAAAGGCTGAGAGAGCCCGGGCTGGTTAGCTTGGAGAAGAGGGTCAGGAGGGATCTTATTAATGCCCACAAATATCTGAGACATTGGTTTCCCAGTGTAGCTACTTGGGGCTGGAGGACAGAAATGATATTTACTCCTTTTGGGGAGTTAAAACAAAAATGCTGCACACTGATTGGAAGTTTAAAGGGAGATGCTATTTTCAGGTGCATATATGCAAAAGGCAATCAGGTAGAGTGAATACATTCACAAACTAGGCCAAGTCTATCAGTCTGAGACCTTTTAGAATCCTCCACCCCTTCCATCCTCAGCAGGACTGAGAGCAGGCCAAAAGTGCCCTCCCTGCCTCAGCAGGCCACATGGGGCAGCTCAAAATGCCCTGCCAGCCAGCAGCCAGCGCCCACACACTCACCAGCAGACAGCGAGGGATGCTGCTCTGCCCAGGGAGAAGTGAAGGCAGGAAAGGCAGGGAGGAGAAGAGAGCAGGATCAGCCAGGCACTGCCTTATAACCTGGGATACTGCAAAGCAGACTAGAACAACAGTGTTACAATATCCTGGACAGCCAGGTCCGGCCTCTGGACACGGCTTTGTCTCTATGGTCGTCTTAAGGAAGCCTGGGGCCCTGTGGTGGAGAGCCACATAGGCCCAGATGGGCTTGTTAACAGGCCTATGCTTGCCTGGACATGTTTTCCCACCGAAAGGTGTTTTCCTGTCCAAACCAGGGGAAAACAAAGTAAGCAGACAAAGGAGCACGACAAGCCTGGTGCCTTAGTGTCTGGCCTGCCCTGGTTATATGGTTGATGTAAACAGGTTGCATAAGCCCACGCGCTCAGCATGTGGCTCACCTGTGCTCTCTCCATATTTGCGGGTATGGGACCTGTGGACTCTACCTTATTTGGCATGTTTTGGCCTGCTGCCAGACACTTATTGGACAGTATTGTGGCCGAAGGACCATCAATCTCGGCCCACATCTCATAAACAGGGCAATTCAGTGCTCCTGCCACCCTCCTCCACCCACTGCTCCTAGCCTCTTCACTGCCTGGGGCCACTATCACAGTATCACAGTATCATCAGGGTTGGAAGAGACCTCACAGATCATCAAGTCCAACCCTTTACCACAGAGCTCAAGGCTAGACCATGGCACCAAGTGCCACGTCCAACCTTGCCTTGAACAGCCCCAGGGACAGCGACTCCACCACCTCCCCAGGCAGCCCATTCCAGTGTCCAATGACTCTCTCAGTGAAGAACTTTCTCCTCACCTCCAGCCTAAATCTCCCCTGGCACAGCCTGAGGCTGTGTCCTCTCGTTCTGGCGCTGGCCACCTGAGAGAAGAGAGCAACCTCCTCCTGGCCACAACCTCCCCTCAGGTAGTTGCAGACAGCAATAAGCTCACCTCTGAGCCTCCTCTTCTCCAGGCTAACCAATCCCAGCTCCCTCAGCCTCTCCTCATAGGGTTTGTGCTCGAGGCCTCTCCCCAGCCTCGTCGCCCTTCTCTGGACACGCTCAAGCATCTCAATGTCCCTTCTAAACTGGGGGGCCCAGAACTGAACACAGTACTCAAGGTGTGGTCTAACCAGTGCAGAGTACAGGGGCAGAATGACCTCCCTGCTCCTGCTGACCACACCATTCCTGATGCAGGCCAGGATGCCACTGGCTCTCTTGGCCACCTGGGCACTACCGCCGTATGTGACTCCATCCCACGGTGCTTGGCACCGGTGCAGTGGGCTATCGACCGAGGCGCTCCCAGCCGGCCGCCACTCCCGACCCGTCGCCGCTCCAGCCCCATCGCAGCCACGGAACCTTCTCAGCGCGCCAATATCCGAACTGAGCTATTTAGATCCACGAGGATCAGCCACGTGGCTTTCACTACACGTATTCGGGACCACAGAGACTGACTCCAATTAGTGAGCAACTGAACAACCTCGATTTGAGCAGCTAAGAAACCTCAGTGACTTTACCAGCGGCACTTTATGCCACAAGACTCTATCCAAAACCTTTCCAAACCTCTACCAAATTCCTTAATCCTGCTGTAAATAGACATTCTGTAAAATAATTTCACAAACCACATGCAAAGAACTTGTGTGGGTTAACTGTATATAAGTTTGGGGGGGGGGGATTCTCTTTGTATATAATATTAAATTATTTAAAACCTTGTAAAAAATTCAGCCTCATCTCTCACCCCAAAACGCAGACAAAACCCCTTCACAACAACCCCAAAATACCACATCTGGGTGACGGGAAGATGGGCCCGGAGTCTTCTCAGTGGTTCCCACTGACAGGACAAGAGGTAATGGGGATCAGCTTGAGCATAGGAAGTTCCTTCTCAGTGTGAGAAGGGAATTCTTTACTTGGAGGGTGGCAGAGCCCTGGAGCAGGCAGCTCCAGAGAGTCTCTGTCTCTGGAGACTTTCAAGGCCCACCTGGACACATGCCTATGTGATCTGCTTTGGGTGATCCTGCTCTGGCAGGGGGGGCTGGGCCCAAGCATTTCATAGAATCATAGAATCATAGAATGAACCAGGTTGGAAGAGACCTCCAAGATCATCCAGTCCAACCTAGCACCCAGCCCTATCCAGTCAACTAGACCATGGCACTAAGTGCCTCATCCAGGCTTTCCTTGAACACCTGCAGGGATGGTGACTCCACTACCTCCCTGGGCAGCCCATTCCAATGCCAATCACTCTCTCTGTGAAGAACTTCCTCCTAACATCCAGCCTATACTTACACTGGCACAACTTGAGACATCAAAAGTCTTTTCTCTGATCCCATAATCTATACCACCAGCTATTAGTAGCAGCAATGAACAGAGATCCTTTCCAACCACTACCATTTTGTGATTCTTTGATTCTTATAATGGTCCAAATACTGCTTTTCTTTCCACTGGAAGGCTGACTTTAGCACAGTAGCTCTGTGTACCTGGAATAAATTAGTTGCTTTCTGGGGTTGCCTTAATCAGCAAGTTTACTGGACTGTGTTTTCCACTGCATCACTACAACATGTTGCCCTTTGCTCTAACTGGTAGTCACCAAAATTCTACAGCTTGGAAGCAAATAGTTTAAACCTTTTGATCTATTTTCCCAGCTCATTGCTTCCACAGCAACTGTCACAGGCTGAAGAAGAGAGCAAACCTCTATAATGAAACCACATTGACTCCATTTGTAAAGAAGCATGACAAGAAGATGCATCTTCTCTGACGGTAACATCCCATGATATAAGATCATAGGCAGTCCTGTAATATATTATGTGTAGTTCTTGCCACTGTGCTTTAAAAATGTAGTATTCAGACAGGCTGCTGCTAACAGCTGCTAAAATATTAGACCACAAAACCTGAAAGAAGGGGTGAGAGAAAAAAAAGAAAGGAAAAAGGCTATGCTTATTTGAAAAGAAATATGAAAAAGGAGTAAGATGCAGTAGAAACTACTATGAGCAAACATAAATCTGCTTAGCATGCTACTTACAAGCCTGTCACAGGACTATAAAAATGATAGTGACAGCCCTAAGCAGCATAATAAAATAACAAACACAAAGAAAGAAGTTGAGGGTTTTTTTCTTAACTTTGCTACCTAATCATTAAGGAAAATAATTTTCAGTGACTTGCAAAGCTGCCAATACATAATGATGAAAGCAGACAGAAAGCCACAGCACTAGGAAAGGCAGATCCCACTCTCTTAATTTATCATTTGCAATCCAAGCAATTACAAATATTCAGGAAAGTGAGAAAAGGATTGGAAAGATAGGATGGGCAGAGTGGAAAGGAGGTCTGAGACAGTGTAGAAAGGAGAGACTATTTTAGCCATGTATTAAATAACACATTTGTAAAACACAGATCAATTAAAGCCATGATTCAACCATTAAAAGACAGAAGTATGAATTAAATATTTAAGCTCTACTGTCACAGTTAATGTCATCAAAATCCCTTGACAGAATTCAAGTCTTCCATAGACAGAAGTCTGTGACTCCTTACAATGCCTTTTGTGGCACTGCCAGGCAAATGTTGCAACTCAGACGCCAGTCTATGGAAGGAATTTCAAATGCAGCTTTATCTAAATGCAGCTTTATCCAAAGAGCATCCTTGTGGGCATAAAAAGTGATGGGTATCTTCTGCCTAATACAGAATTCCCTGGTGAAATAAAGGAAAATGTATTAAAAAAGAACTATAGGATGAATAATTATAGACACATGACAAAGAAACTGTTTAAGTCCACTGGGAATATTAATCTGCAAACCATTTAAAAGGCTTTTTTCCCTATGTCCTCTGTTAAAGGAATTTGTATTTTAAATTACCTGATATATAGACAAGCAGTTGTGTGAAAAAGGAAGTGAGCTGGAGATAAAGTCTTGACTGATAGTGAGGAGAAATAGCACCAGCAAAGGTGGCTTAAGATGGCAGTTACCTGGCATCACTCAGCAGAAGACAAATTCCTTCTTGAGGAAGGAATCTTTTTATTCGCAAGAACATAGAATTGTGGAATTATTTTGGTTAGAAAAGATCTCAAAGATGATCCAGTCCACCCATTCTCTAACTCTGCCAAGGCTGGTGCTAAACCATGTCCCTCAGCTCCACATCTCTGCCTCTTTCAAACACCTCTGGGGACAGGGATTCAGCCATCTCCTGGAACAGCCTATGCCAGTGGTTGAGAACCCTTTCAGGGAAGAATTTTCTTCTAATCTCCAACCTAAATCTTCCCATGTGCAGCTTGAGGCCATTTCCCCTCCTTCTGTCACAGGGTACTCACTTCAGTCTCTTTCGTGGACTTCAAGAGAGCGTTGAGGTCTTTCCTCAATCTTCTTTTCTCCAGACTAAACAATCCCATTTCTGTCAGTTGCTACTCACCAGCCCTGTTCTCCAGACTCTTCACCAGCTTTGTTGCCCTTCTTTGGACACACTCAAGCACCTCAGTGTCCTTGTAATGAAGGGCCCAAATCTGATCTCAGCACTCAAGGTGTGTCCTCCCCAGTGCAGAGTACAGGGGGATGATCACTTCCCTAATCCTGTTGGTCACTCTATTCCTGATTCAGGCCAGGATGCTGGTGGCCTTCTTGGCCACCTAGTCACACACTGGCTCATTTTCATCTGGCTGTGGATCTATACCCCCAGGTCTTACTCAGCTGGGAGATATATAGATATAATAGATACAGATACATATATAAAAAAATGTATATTTATGTTCTAGTATCCAATTGCTGCTCTGATAGGCAAGACTCATTCTGTAATGGGGAAGGGCTTTTTATAAGGGCTTGTTGTGAAAGAATGAGAGCAAATGGATTTAAATTTGAGCAGGGCAGATTGAGACTGGGCATTAAGAAGAATTCTTTCCAGTGAGGGTGGTGAGACACGGGAACAGGCTGCCCAGGGAGGTTGTGGATGCGCCCTTCCTGAAGGTGTCCACGGCCAGGTTGGATGAAGCCTTAAGCAACCTGGGAAAATGGAAGGTGTCCCTGCCCATGAGAGGAAGGTTTGAACTAGATGATCTTTAAGGTTCTTCCAATCCTAATCATTCTATGAACCTATGATTCTATGAATTCATTCTTGCTACTGTTTTCCTCAGCACACCTATTACCCTCAACTAGATAAGCTGGCTTCATTGTGAATGAAAATTTACTCCAGAAACAAATTCATGCCCATAGATTTTTAAAAGATCACATACAGTCATAAGCTGCTTTGGCAATTGCCTTTGCTGCATTCTTCTGAACATCAGGAACAGTAGAGACTCCTACAAACGAAAGCAGCTTTTTAAGGCCTCCTATTTGCTGAATCATTTGCAGAGCATGCACATCCTCGAGACAGTTTCCCAACACAGCAAGAGCTTCCCCATGTAGATCACTGAATTCCTAATGAGACAAAAAAAAAAAAAATCCAAACAAATAACCTTTTAATCTGTGTTTAAAATGCTTTTTGCTTTTAATTTTGTAGCATAATTGCCCTAACTTTCTTTTGGGCAAATCTGTTGGTATTGCAAAGCACAGCTTTTCAATCCTTTGAATTTTTTTGTACATTGTTTTGGATGTGCCTTAGGGTGCAACACAATTTATCACACCCTGTGAAAACCCTGAAAGTTTTTAATTTAATTCAAAGCTGGTTAGGTAAGTGTTCAGGAAGGAACTGTTAACCTTAAAATTGCAAGAAACTCACTAATTTATCCATACATATTTCCCCTGGTGACATCTGAACTCAAGACTAAGAGGAAATCTCCTAATAACAGAACTCTGGGGAGACCTAATAGCAGCCTTCTGTTACCTGAAGGGGCCAACAAGAAGGCTGCAGAAGGTCTGTTTCCAAAGGCCTGGAGTGATAGGATGAGTGAAAATGGTTTGGAACTGGAGAAGAGGAGATTCAGGTTGGATATTAGGAACATGTTCTGCACCATGAGGGCGGTGGAACACTAGAACAGGTTGCTCAGGGAGTTAGTTGAAACTCCATCCCTGGACATATTCAAGGTGAGGCCTGACAGAGCTTTGGGCAATCTGATCTAGTTGAGGATGTCCCTGCTCACTGCAGGAAGGATGGACTAGGATGACCTTTGGAGGTCACTTCCAACCCAAACCATTCTGTGATTCTATGAACAATGCAATTTCCAAGGTGGGAAATGATATTTAAGACAATTGACCAGAATAAATTCACAAAAAGGGAAAAAAAAAAATCTGTGTTCAGACTAGGAACTGGCACCAGAGTTTAGCATATCATTAAAAAAAAAAGGGGGGGGGGGGGGGGGGGGGAGGAAACATAGTAAAAAAAGAAACCCATATGGTGCATTTTTCTGATATTAACAGCAGTTTGAGAATCACAGAATGGTCTGGGTTGGAAGAGACATCCAAAGGTCACCTAGCGCAACACCCTCTGCAGTAAGCAGGGGCATCCTCAACTAGATCAGGTTGCCCAGAGCCTCATAAATGGATAGAAATCAGTAGTAAACACACAACAGGATTGCTAATAGGAATAAAGCAGTAAACCAAGCAGATATAATCCAGTCAATCTTCGTCAAACTAAGTATTTCTTATCTCTATCACAGTTTGCTCTATCTAAGGAATTCTTTCCTCTTTTGTCACTCTTCCATAACACAGACAACATTTCTCATTAGTCACACAAACATTAGCTGCAAGAACACAAAATTTTCCAAGCAAGCAAACTTTACATTGGTTTCCAGTATCTTCAGAAGACAATCCAATCCTTGATTTTCTCCCAGTATTGCCCTGGTTTCACTGTCTTTGCTGATTACTTCTAAGGTTTTGAGGGCTAACAACTGAATGACTGGGTATTCAGATTCCAGGAGTTGCAGCAAGGGTGGAATTATATTCAGAGCACGAGCTGCAGCACGGCTCTGAAAATCCTGTAGTAAAATATTCAACAAAGAGTGTTAGTGACAGAGAATATAACAGCACATCCATTTCAGACTTTGCTGAAAGAACAAAAATCTGATTTCAAGCTCACAAAAAAAAAAAAAAAAAAAAAAAAAAAAAAAAAAAAAAAGGAAAAAGAGAGAAAGAAAGGTCAATATTCTAGAACTTCCAGTTCTGAAGGGTTCTTTCTTTTCAGCTAAGGATCAAACTGAATATGAGCTTAAATTCCATTATTTGTTTTTTTTTTTTGCATGGCTGCAGTACACAGTCAGAATCTCATGCTGCCAAAGGAAGTTTGTTTACTCCAGGTTTTGCCATGTTTGTCTCTGCATACTTGTTTCTTTGAGAAAGTTTTTTAGTTGCCTTGGTTTTATTTCCCTCGGTGAGGGCAAAACAGTTTCCCCACTCTGCTGCAGTTGCTTCATTTTACCTTTTTTTGGCTTATGGTTACAAAATGACCATTTAAAATGTCCATTTTAAACAGTGTATATGCAGCTTAATAAGAAAGACAGTAGTAGATTATATTAAAATGGGGAGGGGGGGAGGGGGAAATTAACTAAATTACAATTTGCTTTTAAATAGCTTATTGCAGATGTGCAGCATGCAATTATCCTTATCAATATAAGCAAGCACCAGGTGCAGTTATCCAGATATACCCTGCAACAAAGACAGCGAGATAGTCAAAAAGGAGAAGGAGTAAAATGTGAGTCTGAATAGACATGCTCTGATGCCCCGAAAGAGATAGAGCCATAAACTGAATTCATTACTGCCTTGATTCGCTTAAGCCGTGGAAGAGACCGGCCACACAAATGCACCATTCTTTTGCTAAGCAGCATATGGATGACATTAGTGCTGGGTGTGAAAGTGGCCAAGAACAAATCTATTCCTCCCAGCACGGAAAGGAGCTGTTGACAGCATTCACCTATCACTAAAAAGATGTTCCAAACTGTGGCTGTTGACTTGCTGGCCAGAACAAGGCACACTCAAATCGCCAAATCTTTAATTTACAGAGTGATTCCAAGCTTTTGGATAGAAAAATTAGAGCTCTTGCTATCAGGACTCATATTTTCCAACTAAGAAATCAAATTCAATTAAAAACAAAATCTGAATCTGATTCTGGTCTCATATTACTCTACAGCATGGACAATAGCATTAAGTTCAACAGAACTAGAGTCAAATCAGGGAATGTGCTGCCCAGGGAGGTGGTGGAGTCACCAACCCTGAATTTGTTTAGAAGTCATTTGGATGTGGTGCTTGGGGATATGGTTTAGGGTACACCTTGTAGAATAGGCATATTGGTTGAACTTGGTGATCCTGAGGGTCTTTTCCAACCTGGGTGTTTCTGTGATTCTGTGCTATTTGTAATTACTATAACAATGAAGGGCTTTTATGCAATGTTTTCATCTACACTGGTGAGCACTGGAGAGCAAAAAAACCAAACATGTAAACTTCTTTTTTTAAATTTATTTTTAACTCTAAATTTCAATTTTAGCCTACATTTAGTGTTTCATTTAAATTTTAAATCAAATATAAATGTAAAGTTTTATTTGGCAGAATCACAGAATTGTCAGGGTTGGAAGGGACCTCAGGGATTGTGAAGGTTCCAACCCTCTACACGGGCAAGGACACTTTACAATAGATCAGGTTGCCCAGAGCCACATCCAGCCTGACCTTAAAAAATTCCAAGGATGAGGCTTCCACCACCCTCCCTGGGCAACCTGTTCCAGTGTTTCATCACCTTTATGGTGAAGAACTTCTTCCTAACATCCAATCTAAATCTCCTCTCCTCTAGCTTCCCCCCAGTCCTATCCACTACCTGACATACTAGAAAGTCCCTCCCAGGATTTCTTGTAGCCCACTTTAGATACTGGAAGGCCACAATAAGGTCTTCTCAGAGCCTTCTCTTCACCAAACTGAACAATGCCAACTCTCTCAGCCTGGTCTCGTAGGAGAGAAGCTTTATCCCTCTGATCATCCTTGTAGCCTTTCTTCGGACACATCAAGCACATTCAGATATTTCTTGTAACTGAATCTAAATGTAAAGTTTCATTTAAATTGAAAATGTAATTTAAAGTTTGATTTAAATTGAAGTTTGAAATAAAAAACCCACAGAAGCTGGCAGAGGTGGGGAGGAAGTGCTTATCCACCTCTGTAATTTAAAACAGTGACAAACATTACCTGTACCAGGAAGTAGATACATTCAACTGAATTTTTCTTAACATCAGGATCAGGGCTATCTAGCAGTCTGATGAGTGGTTCTAATCCACCTTGCTCAAATATTCGTTCTTTTGTGGTGTATTCAACAGCCATATGTGCTAGGCAGAGAGTAGCAAATTCATGGATAACTATATCTTCTAGGAGGAAGGCAAAAAAAAGAAAACTCTTTTGATCAAGTTTTATTCAGCATAGTATCTGCTCACTAATCCACTGCTATCAAATATTATGAGAAGTCAATAAAAAATAGGTCTTAATCATAGGTAACACCTCCATAGACATGTTGTACAATGTAAAACACTACTCAGTGAGTAACAGAGTTGCTCTGATAAAAGCAATTAGCTATTTAACCTGTAGCAAGATGAATCATAAGTTACAAGGAAGATTTGCTTAAATTGCCCAGTCAAAAGGCCATTATAAATTATTTCTCAGTGTATTCTTGCACAAGGGATGAATACTGCAAGCTACCTTCTGGTGCCAGCAGTGATATAAGTGAACTCGTGACATCCAGTTCCTTCAGTAGCTTCTTGACATCATCTACAATGAAATAAATAAAGTCTTTCACTTGACAATCTTGGCTGAGTAAAGAAACAGACTTAGCTCCACGAGAAAGGTACTTATGGTTCCTTCTTGGGTGACAAAAAGATCTGGCTGGGAATGACACACAACCGAAGTTCTAGCAAGAGCATTTATGGGCCTACAATACATAGAGGAGATTTTCAACCACCAAACAACTTTATTTGACAAAAATTCATTGAAGCTATTCCTGAGATTATGTATTCTGGAAGAAAGAAGACTAAGAGGGGATCTTACTAATGTCTATAAATATTGGAAGGATGGGTGTTGAGAAGAAGGGGCTAGTCTCTTTCCAGTGGTGTTCTGTGATAGGACAAGGGACAACAGATACAAACTGGAACACAGGAAGTTCTACCTCAACATGAGGAAAAACTTGTTTAGTGTGAGAGTTGTGAGAGTGACAGGGCACTGCAGCAGGCTGCTCAGACAGGCTGCAGAGTCTCCTTCTCCAGAGACTTTCAAGATCCATCTGGACACATTCCTGTGTGACCTGCCCTAGGTGATCCTGCTTTGGCAGGGGGATTGAACTCAATGATCTCCTGAGGTCACTTCCAACCCCTACCATTCTATGACTGTATGATTCTATGTCCACATAGGTGGGCATCTTAGGTAGTCAGGCTCTGCCTTGACAGATAATTCCAGTATTAAACTGCTTCAATTTGGTCCTGTCAAAACCAAATAAAGAGTCAGAGGAAAACTAACTTCTCTTGTATCTGCTTTTCAAAATGGGTGGAGTTTAAGCTAGATGAATGTGTTCCTTTATTCCAGATTATTAATGTAGGATTCTTGTCATGTGGGCCACCTATTACTTTGATGTCCACACTCACATACATTGAAAAACAGTCACAACAGGAGACCCTTACGATTCGAAGACATGATGCCCAGCACCACCACGGCGTTTCTGCGCACAGTCAGATCTTCATGAGAGATGAGTTTATACAGACGTTCCACTGCCCCAAGACCAAGAAGTGTCACTTTGTTTTCATCACCTGAAGAGTAGTTTGGTTAAAAAGTCTATAAAAAGGCACCAACGTCACAGTTCTGATGTAACAAAATAAAACAGCCACCAACCTTTCATTGGATTGGAGAGCCAAAGAACAAAGGACTGGACAGGACCATGGCAGATCATCTAATCTATACCCAATAGAAATGTCTCAAACAGTAGCAAGGAATAGCAGCAGCAACATAGAATGGTTTGGGTTGGAAGTAACTTCCAAAGGTCATCTTGTCCAACCCTGTCTGCAGTGAGCAGGGGCATTTTCCACTGGATCAGGTTGCCCAGAGCCCTGTTGAGCCTGACCTTGAATACATCCAGAGATGGGGCCTCAATCACCTCCCTGGGCAACCTGTTGCAGTGTTCCACTACCCTCATCTCAAAGAATTTCCCACAACATCCAGCCTAAATCTGCCCTTAGCTAATTTCAAAACATTGTCCCCTGTGCTACCAACACAGGCCCCTGTAAACAGTTCCTCTGCAGCCTTCAACTACTCACTTCAACTACTAAAACACCACTATCAGGTCTCCTTAGAGTCTTCTCCAAGTTGGTCAACTCCAGCTCCCTCAGCCTGTCCTTAGGGTGTTCCAGCCCCCTTATCATTTTTATGACCCTCTTCTGGACCCAACTGATCCTCCCATCTGTTGAACCCTCAACAGGAGTCTGCAGAGAACATCTTCCTATTTAGCAAAGGACAGGTGGAGGTTATTGTTAAGAATCTGATTTTATTTTCCTCTTTTCTTCCCTCCCAGTTTTACTTTCCTCCAAACAACAGTTAGCTCATTCTGTGGACTTGCACTATCCCAAATTGAGGCAACCCCTAGGATTTGAATCATTAAATCCCCCCTAGGACTTCCATGACTTGAGAATCGAACAGTTTGCAGCTGAACAGGCTCTGGCCATACAAATAACAGAAACACCTTGTACGAATACAGCTTTCTGCTCCTGTTCACTCAAATCCCATCAAAACACTGAAAGCCAAAGAACAAAATCCAAACCCTACTATTCTCAGTTCCCAAAACAGCTTTGTAATTAGTTTTCTAAAGAGCCATGCCTGCCCTTTCTGGCTACAAGTAACACGAGGAGAAACTGAAGAGCTATGCTCATTCTCAGGCTCATAATCTCAGTTAGCATGCAAAAACTATTTTTCACTGAGGGATACAACTTAATTTATTAGCAACATTCAAGAACTGCAAAGTGAAAACAACTCCTTCTCTTGTGCCATGCTGCAAAGTTACAATCTAGTCACATGGAAGACTGCAGGAATACTTACATGAACCATTTAAAGGATTACTCATTTAGCAGAAACAGAAAAATTAAGTATCTGTCCTCTTGCACTGTACTATATTTTGCCATGGACAGGAGGGAAGAAGCCAGCAAGAGTAAAATTTATCTTTTCAGCAAAAAATATCTCTTCACATATTCAAAATCTCAGTGCTTATTTAGCCAGCCTTGCCACATGAAGCTGAACCTAAACATCTTCCAGAACCAAACGATCCCCAGACAGTTGTCAAAGCCTTCAGCTCCTCTCACAACTTCAGCAGTGCTGGTAATTGCCACCAGTGCAGTATATAAAAAGGCCATTTTAAAAGAAAACATAAATTAAATGAAAACTTAATATTAAAACAGATTAATTATACCACAAATTCTACCAGTGTCTACCACTGGAATGAGTAGGAGGTAGCTTAAGAAATTACGTTCTACCCAGTGATGAGTCTTTGTTATACAGTTGTCTTTTGGATAGCTAAAATATGGCCTATGGGAGGACCTACAGGCACCTTTGGAACAGTTAGATTCCTGGAGACTTGTTATGATTCCAAACACATACAGAAATAAGCCTGGTAAAGAAGGCTGAGCAGTTTCCAATGAATCTTAAGTCACAGAAGCACTGACATGAGAGCTATATGTAACAGTAAGAGAAATAGGCTAAAAAAGTAATTTTCAGGGAAGCTGAATCTTGAAAAGAAAACTACACTGCCATGTAAGTTTCAAACTGTAACATAAAAAGGAGAATTTCTTTCCCAGGTGCAGGTCTGTTGCTTGCAATAAAACAGATCTAGGTTTTACTTAAAACAAACTACTAAACAGAGAATAGAAGATTCTGCAACACAGTCAGCAAAATTTCCTTCATGTAAACTGCAGATACAGGGTTACAGATATTTCAGAAAACTCCCAAAATCTTGACAGAGATCTTTGAAGTGAAATTAACCCCCCTCAAAAATAGTGAATTGCTATCAAATTCCAAGCAATGCAAATGAAAGCTCCTTGCAAAGAGACTAACCTTTTGATGCAAATTTATATAGAGCATCGCATGCTTTGGCCAAAATTTCCTCTTCAGGTGAACTCAGCATTAGCACAACTGTTGCTGCTGTTTTGCTTTCAATCAATAAAGGATCAAACTACAAAGAAAAGAACAGTTTGATTTACAGTGACCCTTCTGCGTGCTGTAGTAGCCTCCCAAATATCATTAGATGAATTAATCTGGTTAGTAATCTACACTGAAATAAAAATAGTAATTATTATTATTATTAATAATAATTTGAGATGTTGAAAAAAGAAGAAAGAGTAATTGAACTCCAAATGTAATCAAGATTTCGTGCTGTATAAAGATTTTGGGAAAACCTTGAGGCTTCTCTGTACTTCTAGGAACTCCAGAAGGCAACAAACTATGCAATCAATGTGACCAGCAGGTCCAAAGAATTAATTGTCCCTCTGTACTTGGCCTTAGCTTGAGTACTGAGATCAGCTTTGGGCCAGTCATTCAAAGAAAAACATTGAGAAGCTGGAGCAGGTCCAGACAAAGGCAACGATGCTGGTGAAAGGTCTGGAGAACAGGGCTGGTGAGGAACAGCTGAGGGAGCTGGGGGTGTTCAGTCAGGAGAAAAGGAGGCTGAAGTGAGACCTCGTTGCTCTCTATAACTCCCTGAAGAGAGGCTGGAGCCAGGCTGGGGTTGGTCTCTTCTCCCTGGTAACAACTGATAGGATAAGAGGAATGGCACCAGGGGAGGTTTACGTTGGAGATTAGAAAAAACTTCTTCCCCAAAAGGGTTCTCAGGCACTGGCACAGGCTGCCCAGGGAGGTGCTTGAATCCCCCTTCCCTGGAGGTATTTCAAAGAGGCAGAGATGTGTTGCTGAAGGACATGCTTTAGCACCAGCCTTGGTAGGGTTACATAATAGTTGCACTCTATGATTTTAAAGGCCTTTTCCAAACAAATGGTTCTATGGTTCTACTACTGTCTGAAGACAGTAAAAAAAGTCACTGAAATCAATGTATATTTAAGTAGTCAGAGGCCTGAGCAAGTCAGTGATTTGCTGGGATGTAGTATTGTCCAAGCTGTCATAGAACTGGCTGTGAGGTTGGTAATGATATTGTCAGCATAGCTGGAGCTCCCCTCTCTGTTTTGTTTCATTGAAAAAAAAAATAATCAAGGCTTGCTCTTTATTCTTCACACATCACTGCAGACCCTTCCTTTAATGGCAGGCACAGGACAGACTACATGCCAGAATATTAGTCCTGGAGTTATGATTGTGAATGAAATACAGCAATTCAAATAGTTTACAAGCAACATTTCTGACATTCATTTAGTATTAAGATACAGCAAGCTAAACAAAAAAGAAAGCTCTAATTCAAAAACATCCTTGTGTCTTTGATCATGATTTTTGTGTACAGTTGATTTCAAAGCCATTAAAAACTGCAAAAAATCCTCGGGTGTTTTTTGGCTTCCATCAACTTAACTTAGTTGCAACTGAAGGCAGTACAAAATACACTCCCAGTCAGACCAAAGATGCACCTAGCCCAGCACCCTGTCTCCCACAAAGGCCAGTAAAAGGTGTGGGCAGGCAGACTCTTACATTTGGCTTATATCCCCTCCCAGGATCCAGCACCCTACAACCTGGAGAACTGCTGAGCTGGAGATTCTGTCTCTCTATTCAACAAGTCCAAGATAAATTCTCCACCACATTATTTACTAAGCGATTTTTGAAGCCACTTGCATTTTAGCTATCCTTAATATTCTGAGACACAAGTGTCACAGTTAATCATTCCCATGAATAGTTGTGCCTTCATTTTAAAACTACCCCCAGATAATTTTATTCACCCTCCCACAGTTCATCCACACCCATTTGCCTTCTCAATATCATCCTAATTTCATAACTTTCTATATCTTCCTCTTCACAGTCACATCATTTTCAGGCTGCTCTCTTTGATCTTTCCTAATACAGAAGCCACTCTGGTCATCCTTTCTGCCTTTCTTAATACTCTGCAATAGTTCAGCTGTACCTTTTTTGAGATAGAAGCATCGGAACTATTAATGGCATTCAAAATGTGCACCAAACATGTATTTGATCTGCCTGAATTACTGCCTGAGGTCATCCACACAGAGATATTTTTTCCTGGAGAAGTCCAGTTCTCAGAACACAAAATAACAAAAGACAAACCATGAAAGGCAGGGAAAGCAGAGTCCTCAGAAAGGCTATCTGGAGCATACAGGCAGTGGTTAGGCTAAGAGATGTGTTTCCCACCTGTTCTTAGAAATCTATGAAGATTGGTGGTCATCTGCAGCACCACTGTGTATTCTCAGAACACTCCCCATGCACAAAGGCCCTCTTTCATAAGCCTGTCCACATTATCTTTTCTTGGACCTGACATTTTTATAAGCAGATTATCAATCAGAAGATAATAGCTCATATATCTTTGATTTTGCCTGCATCTCATTTCCTGCCATCTGAAATACCAGGTGAAATTTAAGGGGTTGAGATTTGATTTTACATAACCTCTGTTAGCAATATTCTCTCTTGGTTGACAGTTACAACTAATCAATGATCTATTTTCATATTTAATATTGCTTCACTATGCAACATTCTGGTTTTGTTTTCTGTTGTTTTTTTTTCTTTTCACTTCTGACAGAAGTCCTGAAAAAAAATATGCTAGCCTTAAGTACAATATGGGCAAAAACTAAGCCAAAAAATGCAGATGCCACCTGGACTTTACTCTTCCCAATTCTTTTTTTTTTTTTCCATAGCTTTACTGATCTTTTTCTGTAAGTTTAACACTTTCAGTTGCTGAGTACCTTTTCTACCAACATTCACAGTTTGCTGTAGTAGTTTTTAGGCTGTACCAGACTTTTCTTCACAAACTCTACTCAGGTCTTCTGGATCTAGAAAGTGTGGTGCTGACTTCCTAAATATTTACTTAAAAAGTAAACTTCTGTTACTCAGGGAGCATTAGCTCCTCTAGATGCCTTCAATTCAATGTCATGCCTTTTAATTTTCCTTCCTGGACTGTAAAAATAGTTAGTTTTAATTAGTCCTATCCATGTACAACTTCTTTGCATGTCCTTCTGGTTTTCTAGGTTACTCCATACAGAAACTCCTTTAGACCAATTTATCCTCTCATGCTGAAGTTCTCTGTCAAGTCTCCTTTCATGAGGATTTAGTATTAATTGGAGCTTCTGAGTTGTGTTTGTAACACTGATTTTGCACAGAGGAGTCAGGCAAAACCTGGTATTCATTGCTATGCCTCAGTGACTTCGTGGCTATTAGACATTACTTAGTCAAAACTGTTCATGCTTATTCAGTATTGAAGCTGTGATGTAGTTTTTACTAATTAACTTTCCTATGACCTTTGAAAGAGCTCTTGCAGTACTGTCACTCTTTACAGACAAATCCATTCAAGTTTTTTTTGAGCAGTGTGTCTAACCTTGGGGGGAAAAAAACATATTCCATTATTCCATATTTGACTTCAGCTCATGGACTTCTTACTGTGCCATTCCACTGATACCTGAAAAGCCTGAGATTCTGCTAAAGACACAGAACCCTACAATCACAGAGTCACAGAATGGTAGGGGTTGGAAGTGACCTCTGAAGTCTAAACTCCATGCCAGGGCAGGGTCACCTAAAGCAGGTCACATAGGAGAATGTCCAGGTGAGCCTTGGAAGTCACAAGAGACAGAGACTCCACAACCTCTCTGGGCAGCCTGTTCCAGTGCTCTCTCAACCTCAAAGTAAAGAAGTTCCTCCTCATGTTTAGATGGAATTTCCTGTGTTCAAATTGATGCCCATTACCTCTTGTCCTGTCACTGGGGAGCACTGAGAACATGGGCTCCTGACACCCACCTCTCAGGTGTTTGTGAGATCCTGTCATGACTTTAAAAGAGCAGACAGAATGGGAGGCTCTCAAACAGATTGGAAACAAATACAGAATTATATCTGGCAAGAAAGATACAGAAAAGAATTACAGAGCATACACAGGATACATAGCATCCCCCCAACCCCAAACCAACCTAGAATCCCTGGTGCTCCTCTCCTGCCCACCCAGCACCTCTGCCACCCATAGGCCCAGACAAGGCCTCTGGAGGCCACAACCAGGCCCACTCCTTACATGTTTACCAAGACGAGTAGCTCCCGCCAGAGACAGCAGGCAGGAGGGAGAGGAAAGGCAAATGAGTTGGCTTTGCTGCCAGCTTGTAAAGAGATAGCAGAGTTGTGGGATTGAGTAACAATTATATACTTTCCTGTGTCCACCCCCCTAAACTCCTCTAGTCCCTAGAGGATTTTTAGCTCTATAGTTCCCAACCTACAACAGATCCCACTCAGCCTCCTCTTCTCCAAGCTAACCATCCACATCTCTCTCAGCCTGTCCTCATATGGGAGATGTTCCAGTCCCCTCAGCATCTTAGCAACCCTCTGAGGGACTCTCTCCAGTGGTTCTTTGTCCTTCTTGAGCTGGAGTGAACTGGACACAGCACTCCGGATGAGGCCTCACCAATGCAAAGCGGATAGAACCATAGAATCATAGAATCAGTCAGGGTTGGAAGGGACCACAAGGATCACCTAGTTCCAACCCCCCTGCCATGGGCAGGGACATCCTACCCTAGATCAGGCTGGCCAGAGCCTCATCCAGCCTGGCCTTAAACACCTCCAGAGATGGGGCCTCAAGCACCTCCCTGGCCAACCCATTCCAGGCTCTCACCACTCTCATGCTGAAGAACTTGCTCCTATCTTTGCAGAAGATCCACACAGTAGTGTCATTCAAAACATCTCTAAAATTTTTAATTCAGTAAAAAAGAAAATAATCTGCAGCTACATCTAGGCTATTAACTCTTCTGTCCTTAAAGAAAGGGGATGTCTCCTCAGCTGAAAAGAGAGATTTCAGGTCACTGTTCTCCCTTCTTTGATTTTTACACATGGAAAGCTAATATTCTGCTTCAAATCAGAAGCAGCCTGGGTTGTTTCATACATTGCTGTTTGCAAAGCCTGCCAAAGACAACAATCTCTACAGGCCTAGTCACTCTGGTTTGTCTGCTGGCCAAGAAAAGCAGAGAGAGAATCATCTTTAAAAGACAGTTTTGGAATGATGTGGGGTAAGTCAGGAGAGTAATGAACCATGTAAAGATGGTAGAGCTGGGCCTATAATTGTGTAAAGTGTATTTTATAGCACACAGCAGTTTACAAACTTACCACATCCTTGGGTGGAGGCTCTACTTCCTTCTTTCCTTTTTTACCCATCCTGAAAAGCAAAAAGAAAAACAACAACAACAAATAAAAGCAGACAAACAGAATCCCTTCTGTGTTTTATAGGAATCAGTTTCCCAGTGACTTAGGAAAGCTTGCAAGCCAGACTTTCTCATTCATTTCAGCCAGTTAATCAATTTGAACCTTTCTTTGACAGTTTTTTTCTACATGTCCCTTATAAGCAAACCAAACTTTTTAGCACTGGCAAATGCTTGGTAAAATACATCTGCCCACAAAAGAGAGATCTGAGACATCACAGGCTCAAGCTGTAATGTGGTACAAACATAGGGATTCTTTAAGTGAGTTTTATCTGCATCTATAGATCACTTGAAGGTCCTACTAGGGGGGTTCCCCATGTTTGTCTACACATTCTATGCTGGCAAACATTCCATCCAACTATGGAATGCACAAACAAGTTCCACCTTGGAAATGTGGATCAGATTAAATTTTAATTCTCTGTCTATATTGTCACAGAGGACAAAAATCAGACCTGCAGGAATTAAGAAACTGTTCTGCACAGCACCAATTTCACTGGTTTTAAAAGCTGCATTACACCAAATACAGTTTCTGCTTTTTGGGCACTAATTGTATACATGCGCACGTGAATCAGGAAGAGCCTCTCAGCTCTATCTAATAGTATCTCCTGAAGCATATAGATGTAATACCTCACATAGACCTAATTTTGTGTGGCTTGCAAAACTTAAGAACAGCCTTCCATATAACCTACAGACAAAAGGAAAGAGCAACAGGAGCCAGCAGAACAGAACATCTGAAATTTAAACTTCATAGGCAGGTCACTAATTATAGTTTTGAGAGACTAGAGCTCCAAACTGCTTTATGCTTGTGAATACCCACACACATATGAACACACATACAGACACATTTAGGTGCAGCTTTGGCTACAGGCTACTCACACAAGAGAAAGCAGAAGGACAAATTACCAACAGTAATGGAGATATCACCCTCTGGTTTACACAGCCACTGCAGAAAGTAAGCATCCCTCACACATACAAGAATTAGATTCACAATGATGTTCAGGAAATATGAGTTATTTAAACAGTGTTAAATCCTAGTAGGGAGATATGGGTCCTTTATTTTAGAGTTATTCACTCCAGCTCAATTCCTTTCAGATATAAATTAAGCTGAAGTCATCAGAAAGGCAATTTTAATTCCAATGAGTTTAATCAAGTTGAAACCAAACAATATAAAAAGTTAATTCGTGTGAAAGTATTTATAATATTGTACAATTAATGGTCACAGATTCAAATAATTATACATAATCCAAGACTGTGAATTACTAAATCCTTTGATTGTAAACATTTCTTTATGCTGTATAAACACACCCAACTTCTGAGGATTTTTTCAAGAAACTTAGACATTTTACTACATCTCCAGAAATATTTTTGGTTCCTTGGTGATATTTCAAAAAGCAGCATGATCTGCAGCAACGAGCAAGGAGAACACACCAATTATTTTATTGTGGAGTATGCCCTTCACAGAATTATCTTCACTTCTTCCCCAACACCTCATTTTCAACTTAATGATAAACACCATGTGTTACAGCATGGTAGGGGTTGGAAGGGACCTCTGGAGATCATAGTGTCCAACTGCCCTGACAAAGCAGGATCACTTAGGGCAGGTCACATAGGAACACATCCAGGCAGGTCTTGAAAGTATCCAGAGATGATGACTCCACAATTTCTTGGGCAGCCTGCTCCAGGGATCCAGCACCCTCACAGTAAAGACATTTTTTCCTCATGTTGAGCTGGAACTTCCTGTGTTCCAGTTTATATCCATTGTTCCTTCTCCTATCACAGGACCCCACCAAAAAGAGCCTGGCCCCTTCTTAACACCCATCCTTCAGGAATTTGTAAGCATTAATAGAATCTCCTATTAGTCTTCTCCAGGCTAAACAGCCCCAGATCTCTCAGCCTTTCCTCATCAGACATATGTTCCAATCTATTCAGCATCCTCATAGCTCTTCAGTTTGTCTCTCAGATGCAGTTACCATTCTGGACTTCTATGCATCCTGCCATCCAATGGTGGCATTAGCTTTGCTCCCAGAACGATCTCTGTATTCAGCAGGCATTCCCTGACTCGAAGCAATGATGCACGAGGAATTCTTTGGCTTACTGATAATTAAAAATGTGTCTTTAGCATTGACTGTTAATTACCACAGACAATCAATGGGTGGTTTACAGGTATTGAAAGGCTACTGACCCAGAAAAGAGCTTCTTATCCAAATGCCTTTCTCTCCGTGATGGCTGCCTGTTGTCTTTTCCTCAGCAAGTTCATAGCATTCATACCTCTGATCCTCAGTTTCCTCTTCTAAATATTTAGAAGTCAGAAAAAAGTATGCAGGAGGATTTAGCTTTCTTAGATGTGATTAAATGCTGGGCCTATGTTACCTGAAAAAGTAATTTTTAAAACCCCAAACTCTATTCAGTAGTAAGTAAGCATAATTACTTTGCTAGTAATTAAATGTCATTAATTCATTAATTAATTCCTGGGCTGTGTTCTGAAGCTGAACATCTTGGTACAGCTAGGGTGAGGCGTACTAAGGCAGGAGTGTTTCAGATCCTCAGTGGTAGAGGTAGAATGTGTTTTGCAGTTTGGGCAGTGTATAAGATGATGTATGAACGTTAATAAAAAGAATTAAAGAACACAAGAGCACTCTTCCTAAATCACAGATGAACTATGAGAGGCCTCAGCACACAAAAACCTTCTTCAGTGACTGAGAACAGTCCTGCACAGTAGATTAGCATTCTACCTCCAGAGCACTAAGAGCAAAACGTTTCTGATAAATGCGTGAAACCAATCCCAAAAGTCAGATTCCTACCATCTGTTACAGGGGTTTTATTTCCCTAAAGTATGAAAGTTCAGATCTCCTGAAGTTTTTATGTTCTTCCTAACAATAGCAGCTGGTTTTCCTGTCCACATAAACACTTAATCCTTTTACTCTTTGTTCTTAGTCTGACATGCTGTGGCATGCATCCAGTCATCAAGTGAACTGTTCAAGGAACTACTTAGATTTTAAAAGTATGTAAATAGCTTTAAAGTGTTATTCAATTCAACACAAAATCTCCTTGCTCTTGTGCTGCAACTTCTGTTAAAGATGCTCTCATCTTCCCTTTTCTACTTTCCTGGGATGCCTTGGGTGTGGCCTGCAGGACCAGAGAGGTTCTCCCACCCTTCTGCTCTGTACTGCTGAGGTCTTACTTGGAGTACTGTGTCCAGGCCTGGACTCCCCAGCTTGACAAAGAACTACTGGAGAGAGTCCAGCACAAGGACACTAATACATTGAAGGGACTGGAACATGTCTCATATGAGAAAAGACTGAGAGAGCTGCAGTTGGTTAGCTTGGAGGAGGCTGAAGGTAGATCTTATCTTATTAAAGCTTACAAATATCTAAGGGGTGGGTGTCAGGAAGATGGAGCCAGACCCTTCTCAGTGCTCCTTAGTGACGGGACAAGAGGTAACGGTCATCAACTTGAACACGGGAAGTTCCTTCTAAACATGAGAAAGAAATTCTTTACTTTGAGGACAGCAGAGCACTGGAGCAGGCTGTCCTGACTGGTGATGGAGTCTCTGTCCCTGGAGACACTCAGACAGCACCTAGATGATCCTGCACTGGCACTGGGGTTGAACTCGATGATCTTCAGAGACCCCTTCCAACCACTACCACCCCGTGAATCTGTGATTCCATCAGAGATGGTCTGACTTTTCTACTTTCTTTTGTAATTCCCTGTACATTCTGATTTATCACCTTTCTAAGCTGCCTTAATTGCTTTTTCCATATAGCTTTTCCAGATGTATGTGTTTCTTGTCTCAGAGTCCCTCTGTGACTGTTAAATCTTTCTCAGGTATGATGAACCTAACCCGAAACATCATAATCAATTCTAGAACACTACTGATTTATTCCATTGACATTCTAGCTTTGTGGGTATTAATTTTTACCTGATTTCCTCTAGTGAAGATTTCTCCCTAAGCTATTCACAGATGGTAAACAGGTAATTTTCTCAGTTGATCACAACTAATTCAGGTTCACTATTGAAGAGTATATTGTTCCAAATATTCCTGGCAGCATAAATCACACTGCTTTCATCAACAATGAATTTTATCTGCCCTGATGCTACCAGTTCCCCTAACTCAGAATTTTCCAGCAGTCTCCTTTAGCCTGAACGTAAACTATTTTATCTCACCAGAAAATCTTGTTACTCATTTCCAAATGATAATGAACATATTAAATAACATCAGACATAGGCTAAATCCTTGGAGAATCCAAGTTGTGCCAACCTGAATGAAGGAGAAGCTGAGAAATTACATGGGTCATTTTTTAAACATCTCACTGAGGCACACAGTGAAATCCCTCATCCCAGGAGAAAGAAACTAAAGAAAAACTGACTAAATCTAAAACAAATGAGAGGGAGTAGTTATGCAACCACTGTCTGAGCAATAATAACAGGACTTCCCCACATAAGTCAAAGATGGTCTGTCTGAGAAACAAGACATTTTAAAGACACTCTGAAGTTTTTAGCCGTCTGACTCAGTTTACATGTCATAACATTATTGCCTCTTTCTGCCAGGTTCTCAGTAAAATCAGTGAAAGGGACATTCTGAATGATCAGATTCATTCCCCTTCTCCATCACAGCCACCACATCACACTAATCCCACCAGATATTTATCATATTGTATCCTAAAAGCCATTTCTCTCATTAAAGAGGTGTTCCACAAGCTGACCAATCAGACAGACAGAGACCTTCTTCGAGTTTTAGCCCACATTCGTTATATGACTGAAGATGAGCATGCTCAGGTGGCCAAGAAGGACAAAAGAATCCTGGCCTGGAACAGGAATAGTGTGGCCAGCAGGACTAGGGAAGTGATTGCCCCCTTGTATTTAGCACTGAGGCCACACCTTGAGCATTGGCTGCAGTTCTGGGGCCCTCACTCCAAGAAAGAAATTGAGGTGCTGGAGTGGGTGCAGAGAAAGGCACCGAAGATGATCAAGGGTCTAGAGAATAGGTCTGGTGAGCATCAGCTGAGGGAACTGGACTTGTTTAGTCTGGAGAAAAGGAGGCTGAAGGGAGACCTTCTAGCTCTCTACAGTCCCCTGAAAGGAGGCTGGAGTCAGGTGGATGTTGGTCTATTCTCCCTAGTATCATCTGACAGAATGAGAGGAAATAGCCTCAAGTTGTTGCTCCAGGGGAGGTTTAGGTTGGAGATCAGAAACTTCTTCTCTGAAAGGGTTCTCAACCACTGGCACAGGCTGCCCAGGGAGGTGGTTAAATCCCCAAACCTGGAGGTGCTTCAAAGAAGCAAAGATGCAGTGCTGTGAGACATGTTTTACCACTAGCTTTGGTAGAGTTAGAGAGTGGTTGGACTGGATCGTGAAGCTTTTTTTTCCAACCAAAACAATCCTCCAATTCTGCTCATTTGCCAGGCATTAATATATTAATAATTAAAACCAAGCAAGCAAGCAAAAAAAACCCCAAACTATTTGTTAATTTAGGGCACAAATAGAGGTAGCAGGTTAACAAACAGAACTAGGAGGTACAGTACATTTAACATGCATCACGTTAGCATAACATTACATGAAAGAAAGCAAATAATAAATAGAAATGTTGCTATCATCAACAAAGGGGAGAAAGCAAGCTTGCAAAGTCAATGAACAACAGAAACTAAATGCTTTATCCTGCATAAGTTAATATCAGACTACCTTACAGAGATGATAACTTCAGGTTAACAATATATCACAAAAGAGTTGTTCTGCAGATGATGCTCTTCTGCCAGCAAATCCACACTTCCTCTGGAAATTCTGGTGTGCAGATGCCCCCAAACCTTTGAAACATCAATAAACTAGGTGAGATTTCCTCCCTGTTGGCCTAATCACTTGTTAGTGTTCTTTTGTTCTTTAGAATAAGACTCCTGTGTGCAGAATTTAAATTTTCCCCCTTTCTCATCTGTTATCCATACAATCTCTTACCTTTCATCTGTCACACCCAAATTCTACACATCCTATCTGTTGCACACTGTTCTTTCTCTCTTTGTATTATGATATTTTTAAAATAAAATGTTTTTCTCTACCTTAGGAGTTTCCTTAGGGCAAGTCCCTGCAGTTTCTCGCTTCCCAGTTCAACACCTACAAATACTGTTCACAGTTACCTCCTGCTGAACTGGTCCAGCCACATGCTTCCCTACCTTTGCAGACACCAATTCCTAAGCTCCCAAGTTCCAGTAGGAAATAGTGTCAGGAGCGCCAAAGTGCAGGATTTGGTCTTCCTGGTGTTAAATTTTATTTATATAGCCAGGTGAGGGTTGGTCTCTTCTCCCAGGCAAGCAGTGACCAAACAAGAGGACACAATCTCAAGCAGTACCAGAGGAGTTTTAGGCTGATAGGAAAAAGTTATTCATAGAAAGATTGGCCTTTGGAATGGGCTGCCAGGGAGGTGGTGGAGTCACCATCCCTGGAAGTGTTTAAAAATAAAGAATGGATGTGGTGCTTAGTGCCATGGTTTATTTGATTAGATAGTGTTGGGCAATAGGTTGAACTCTTGAAGGTCTTTTCCAACATGGTTAATTCTGCGATTCTGATACCCTTCAGCTGATACTAAACCTTACAATTTTATTATACATCTTGCAATTGTCACTGCTTTTCTACAAGGTGCAGATGCTGTACTTTAGGGGGCTTGTTTATGGTTGGGGAAAATGTCAATAGACAACTTTCGACAGTCCACAGATGCATGGACCACAGTTTGCTGACACAGAGCTAAGGAATCAAACTTGTCAGGAGGCGAGGTACCACCAGGGGTTAAAGAACCACACTCATCAGGCAGTAAGGCACCAACAGAGCTGAGGAACAAAACCCATCAGGAGGTGATGCACCCACCGCAGCAGCGGACCCGCAGGCAACGGACTCTAACGGCCACCTCGGGCCCGGCACCGCCACCCTCCGCGGCGCTGGCAGCGCTGGGGCTCTATCCGGTGCCCGGCCAGCCGCACAAGCTCGCTGCGAACTGACAGCGTCGGAGCTCACCTCCTCCGCCCGCCCCAGCACCGCTGCTGCCCTCCGCATGCTTTGAAACATTGCCCCTTCCCCTGGCCCGCCTTAGGTCTGCCTCTGACCGCCTTCCGAGCCGGGAGCCGAGCCCACTCACCCGCCGCGGCCGAGCACAAGGCAGGAGCCGGAGGCCACCACGCCGCGGCGGCCGCAGCCTTGTTTCGGCAGTTGCCAGGAGACGGCCGCGGCGCATGCGCTGCCCGGCGGCCGGGAAGGAGGCACTGGCGGCGGGCAGGGCAGCGGCGGCCTGCAGGGAGCACCTGCCCTTCATCTACTCCGTTCCTGCCCTTTCTTTTCCTCTTCCCTTCCCTATCCCTAGACAGCAGTTTCCAGCATGTCCCTTTAACATGAATGCTTGCAGGCCTCAGGGAGTGCTTTCACTGTGACACAAGCATTAATCCAACCTGTGACAATTTCCCCCAGCCTCAGAGTGCTGGCAGTGTTAGAAAATGCTTACAGATTCGATTAACTCGTGCAACTTGTGCCCTCTCAGCAACTTAATAACATCTTCATTGCCTGCGACTAACACAGAGCCTTTGCGTCCTTGCCACTGGAGCCCCTACATGTGTCTTTCCTTAACTAACAAAGTGTCTTTCATAAACCAGAGAAAACCAATTAATACAGCTCACGAGCTGGCAAACTAGTTGATGATCTAACTTGTGATCACAGGAGGAAAAAGAATTTAAAAGTTCAAACGAAATTCAAGTTTGAAAGACCATCAGAGACCCTGGAGACCGCACCTCCTAGGTGGAAGAGCCATGCCCAAAACAAACCCCTCACCCTCTGAGCACACCTATTGAACTTAAGGGAAGCTGGACCTTTAACATGAAGAGAGCAAGAAACTGGCCAACAGACTGTTAGCAGGTGTTGACATGTCCAATTTCGGACTCTCCAGCAGATCTCTCTTGAACTGGGGACTCCAGTGGAGAGCTACAAGGATGATGAAGGGACTGGAACATCTCTCCTAGAAAGAAAGACTGGGAGACCTGGGGCTGTTTAGTCCAGAGAAAAGAAGGCTGAGCGGTGACCCTATAAATGACTACAAATGTCTGAGGACTGGATGTTATGGTGAAGGTGCTAGGCTCTTTTCAGAGGTGCCAGTGACAGGAACAATGGGTACAAGCTAGAACATAGGAGATTCTGCTTCAACATGAGGGCACACTTCTTTATAGTGAGGGTGATGGAACCCTGGAGCAGGCTGCCCAGAGAGGTTGTGGAGCCTCCTTCTCTGGAGACTCTCAAAACTCTCTTCAGGGGCTCTCAAAACTCTCTTCAAGGACCTCCTTGGCAAGGTGCCATGGGAAAGAACTCTGGAAGGGAGGGGGCTCAGGAAAGCTGGTCAGTGTTCAAGGATCACCTCCTCCAGGCCCAGAAGCAATGCATCTCAGAAAAGAGGAAGGCAGGTTAAGAACATGAGGAGGCCTGCAGGGATGAATAGAGAGCTCCCAGGCACGCTTAGGCGCGAGAAAAAAGCCTACAGAGAGTGGAAGCAAGAACAGATAACCTGAGACAAACACAAAGAAACTGTTTGTGCAACCAGAGCCCAGGTTAGGAAAGCTAAAGCACAGCTGGAATTAAATCTGGCTAGGGACATTAAGTGGGACAAGAAGACTTTCTTCAGGTATATTAGTGAGATCCTTCCAGAAGGAAAATGGAGAAACAGTGACAGGATTTTGATAAGGCTGAGGTGCTCAATGACTTCTTTTACTCAGTCTTCAACAGCAAGGGCTCCAACCACAATGTCCAAGTCCCAGAGGGCAAAAGCAAGGACTGGGAGAAGGAAGATCTGACCACTATAATTGAAGATCATGTTCATGAGCACCTAAGGATTCTGAACATGCATAAGTCATAGAATCATAGAATGGTTTAGGTTCCAGTTCCAGCCCCCTGCCATAGGTAGGGACACCTCCCACTAGAACAGGTTGCTCAAGGCCTCAAGTCCATGGGGCCTGATGAGATCCACCCACGGGTCCTGAGGGAACTGGCAAAAGAAGGCTAAACCATTGTCCATCATATTTGAAAGGCCATGGGCAGAATGGTGAAGTTCCTGCTGACTGGAAAAGGGCAAACATAATGCCCATCTTCAAGAAAGGAAAACAGGCTGACCCCCGGGCCTACAGACCAGTCAGTCTCACTTCTGTGCCTGGCAAGATCCTGGAGCAGATCCTCCTGGCGGCTCTGCTAAGGCAAATGGAAAACAAAGCAGAGGTGGTTGGTGGTAACCAGCATGGCTGCACCAAGGGCAAGTCATGCCTGACAAATCTAGTGGCTCATTATGGCGACATCACAGCAACAGTGCACAAGGGAAGAACAACTCACCTCTTCTGCCTGGACCTGAGTAGGGCATTTGACTCTGTCTTACATGACATCCTGGTCACCAAACCGGGAAAACACGGACTTGACGGGTGGAGCACTGCTGGATAAGGAATTGGCTGGATAGTCACACGCAGAGAGTGCTGAGCAAGGCACAGTGCCCACCCGGAGAGCAGTGCCAAGTGGCTCCCTCAGGGGTCAGTGCTGGGACCAGCGCTGTTTAACATCTTTGTCAGTGCTACGGACAGAGGAACCGAGCGCCCCCTCAGCAAGTTGACAGTAAGCTCCGTGTGCAGTCGATTTGTGGCACAGTCGATTTGCTAGAGGGCAGGGACCCATCCAGAGCAGGGGTCCTTAAACTGCGGCCTGCAGGCCGGATCCGGCCCCCCAGGGTCCTCAGCCCGGCCCGCTGGTATTTACAGACCCTCCCACACACACACTGAACCCGCCCGCCTGCCCCGCAGCCGCCAAGCGCCGGCCGGCACTGGGCGGGAACCAAACTCTAGTCCGGCCCCCGGCAGTGCCTGAGGGACAGTGAACCGGCCCCGTTTCAAAAGTTTGCGGACCCCTGAGCTAGAGGGACCTGGACAGGCTGGAGAGGTGGGCCCAGGCCAACCTCATGACATTCAACAAGGCGAGGTGTAAAGTCCTGGACCTCGGTGGGCACAATCCCAAGCACAACTCCAGGCTGGGCAGGGAATGGCTGAGAGCAGCCCTGAGGAAAAGGACCTGGGGGTCTGGAGTGATGAAAAGCAAAACATGAGCCTGCAGTGTGAGTGCAGCCCAGACAGCAACCCTGTGCTGGGCTGCAGCAAGAGCAGTGTGGGCAGCAGGGCAAGGGAGGGGATTCTGCCCCTTGGCTCTGCTCTCCTCAGACCCCACCTGCAGTCCTGTGTGCAGTTCTGCAGCCCCCAGCACACGAAGGATGTGCAACTGTTGGAGCCAGTCCAGAAGAGGGCCACGAAGATGATAAAAGGGCTGCAGCAGCTCCGCTATGAGGACAGGCCACAAGAGTTGAGCTCTTCAGCCTGGAGAAGAGAAGGCTTTGAGGAGACCTTATAGTAGCCTTCCAGTATCTGAAGGGGGCCTACAGGAGGGCTGGGGAGGGACTATTTACAAGGTCTTGTAATGACAGAACAAGGAATAATGGGTTTAAAATGGAAGAGGGGAGATTCAAACTAGATGTTAGAAAAGGCTTCTTTACAGTGAGAGAAGCAAGACACTGGAACAGGTTGCGCAGGGGGGTTATGGATGCTCCCTCCCTGAAGGTGTTCAAGGCCAGCTTGGTTGGGACCTTGAGAGACCTGTTCTAGTGAGAGGTGCCCTCCCAACTGTGGCAGGGGGTTGGAGCTGGGTGATATTTGAGGTCTTTTCCAACCTAAACCATTCTGTGATTCTATGAAAACCCATCTGGATGTGTTCATGTGCAGCCTGCCCTAGGTGATCCTGCTTTGGCAGGGAAGGTTGGACTTGATGATCTCTGGATCCAACCCCTAACAGTCTCTGATTCTTTTCACTGTATAGATGTCCCCCAGGAATTGCACATGGACTTGATGATCTTCAAGGTCTTTTCCACCCTTAATGATTCTATGATTCTCAGCTGTGGGTTGATGATGGAGAAAGCTACGCTCTAGGGATAATTGTGCTATTCTCAGGACAGGAATTCACTGTAGTATTCTCTATTGCCAGCCAGGGCTATTTTGGGAGGAACCCTCAGCCAAATTCTGAAATCAAATAACATTTGCTAGCTTGAAATGCAGCTTCATTGCTATCAGTAACTGCAGAAGCAACAGGAAACAAGAAAATAGAATCATTTTAGGGCCTCAAAGTCAGGTAATAATAGGTAAAGAAATTACAGCTGCTATCAGCTCTCCCCTGTGATTCTCTTTTAGCACAAATCTCATTGCTTTCTCCACATATTTCTTGTAAAGTTGTACTGCAAGTATAAATTTAGTTCTATTTTTATAAGCCATATCAATCTGTTGAGATCATAGCATAAAGAGGTCCTGGCCTTGATGGTTTATGTGATGATAAATGTGGCTACCACCACAGCAGAGGAGTTGGTGAGTCATCTTTAGCTACAAACAAGCCACGTGTGTGAAGGTGTGTGTTGACTTTCTTTGCTGAAGGGTTGGTAGTGGGGGAGCTACAGGGGTGGCTTGTGTGAGAAGCTGCTAAAAGCTTCCCCAGCCCCAAGCTGGACCTGCTGCTGGGCAAGGATGAGTCAGTGAGCAACGGTGGAAGCACCTCTGTGATGTTTAAGAAGTGGGGGGGGAAAAAGAATCAGGAAAAGCTGAGAGGATGGTGCTGTGAGAGAAGCAATCGTGGACACTGAAGGCAGAGAAGAAGGAGGGGATAGAGGTGCATTGGCAGAGATTCCCCTGCAGCCTCTGGTGAAGACCACAGTAAGGCAGGCTGTCCGCTTGCAGTCTATGAGGGTTAGTGGTGGAGCTCATGGACATTAATAATAGAGCCAATATCCACTTACAGCCCATGGAGGTTAGTAGCATTGCAGTGGCAGGGGAGTGAAAGACACACGAGTGGTGAACAATAATAATGAAGGCAGAGAACTCCACCACCTCCCTGAGCAGCCTGTTCCAATTGCTGACCACTCTTGCAGCAAAGAAATTGTTCCAAATATCCAACCTGGTACAGTTTTAGGCCATTTCCTCTCATTCTGTCACCTGATGCTTGGAAAAAAAAGACCAGCACCCTCCTAACTTCAGTCTCCTTTCAAGGAGTTGTAGAGAGCAAGGACATTACCCCTCAGCCTCCTCTTCTCCATACTAAATGATCCCAGTTCCCTCAGCTGCTCCTCATAAGACATCAGGAGAAAGGCTTCTACTCTTCCTTCCCCAGCTTTGTTATTTGTGCCACATTCACATCTAACCTTCAGGACTCAGCAGCACCTTCAGGTATGTCTTTGTGGCATTCTGACTACAATGCAAGTAAGATTTGATTGTGTTTCTGCTGTGTTCTATGTCCAGTGTTCTTTTCTGTTCAATTGTGTCCCAGGGAGCTAAGGATCAGGAGCACGTTTTGAGCACCTACCTATTCCAGAGTCTGAATAAAAGTGGTCTTATGATTCTGGAGGGGGGGGGAAATTATGAGGAGATTATCCTTTCCATCTTTATTTTTATCCATGTTTGCACTGTGTGACAGCCATATAATTGCAGTATTTTTGTTCTGGTTTGGCACAAGTGTATGAAGAATTTTGTTTAGTTTTGTGAAAACATTCTGAGGGTGTTATCAACAGCAGAATAAAGAGGAAACAAAGGAAGAGAGGTAATGAGAACAGTTACAAAATGCTGTGAGAATTCACAACTGAGAAATAGTGATAAAGATTTTATTGAAAAATTGTTTGTTCCAATACTAAAAAGACACAAATCTGAACAATAACTCTTTTCACTGGTCAGCAGCAATAAGACAAGGAGCAATGGCTAAAGAAGTGGAACATAGCAGGTTTCACCTCAACATGAGGAGAAACGTCTTTATAGTGAGGGTGGCAGAGCCCTGGAGCAGGCTGCCCAGAGAGGTTGTGGATTCTCCTTCTCTGGAGACTTTCAAAACCTGCCTGGATGCATTCCTGAGCACACCCTGGGTGATCCTGCTTTGGCAGGGAGGTTGGACTTCATGATCTCTGGAGGTGCCTTCCAACCTCCAAAGTTCTGTGATTCTGTATTATGCTGGAGTGGGACCAGAGGAAAGCAATGAGACTGGGGAAGGGACTGGAGGGTAAGGCTGGTGAGGAGAGGCTGAGGGAATTTGGGGCATGCAGCCTGGAGAAGAGGTGACTCAGGGGGAACCTTATCACACTCTACAACTGCCTGAAGCGAAGCTGTAGTCAGGTGGGGGTCAGGCTCTGCTTCCAGGCAACTTGCACCAAGATGGGAAGCAATGGCCTGAAGCTGTGCCAGGGGAGGTTTAAGTTGGATATTAGGAAGCACTTTCTGATGGAAAGGGGAATTAGACACTGGAATGGACTGCCCAGGGAGGTGGTGGAGTTGCCATCCCTGGAGGCATTTAAGGAAGGACTGGATGTGGCACTTAGTGGCAAGGTCTGGTCGATGTGATGGTGTTAGGTCACAGGCTGGACTTGATGATCTCAGAGGCCTATTCTAGCCACAACATTTCTGTGATTCTCCTTGAAAGGGAGATTATGTAATTAAAGATCTTTCTAGAGACTAAATACCTAATAAAACACATAAGGATTTTATTAACCACACAATTTAATGAACTTCGCTTTTGACAGAGCTGCTCTAAGACTTTAATGCTTTCCTACAGAGCAACAGGGCCAAATATCTTATCAATTTGATTAAATTTAGGTTTCTGAAAAAACAAAAACAGGTCTGGATAAAAATCATGTATGAATGAATACTGTGGAGCAACCTTTTAAATGTTTAATTTCAAAAGGGAGTTAAATGCCCAAGCTGACACTAAATCAAAGTATTTGTTGAATTTAAGTGTTGGAAATTTGCATGTTGAGGTGTTTGAAATTATCTTTCTAGTGTTAGTGAAAGCACCACTGTGGGAGCCATTTCTCATTTCCTGAAACATCAGAAGTGGAATTATTATTTGTTGGATTGCTTGTCTGAAATAATTCTTTTTTCCATTAAAAAAAAAAAATCAGTCATTATTTATGCTTTAAGAAATACCTGCTGGCATACAGTACAAACAGCCTTGTCATATAACTTGTTTTATATCAGGCTCAGAACACACTTAAAAGGAACTTTCCTTTTCTGACAAGAAGCAGCTGGCTTAGGGAGTGTCAAATTTACAACACATCATCTTGGCATTTCAGTTTGCTGTGTTACTTCACACATTAAAATATTATCAATGTATCATAGAATTGTCAGGGTTGGAAGGGACCCCAAGGATCATCCAGTTCCAACCTCCCTGCCATGGGCAGGGGCACCTCACACTAGATAAGGTTGCTCAGAGCCACATCCAGTCTGGTGTTAAACTTCAGGAATGAGGCTTCCACCACCTCGCTAAGCAACCTGTTCTGGTGTCTCACCACCCTCGTGGTGAAGAACTTCTTCCTAACATCCAGTCTGAATCTCCCCACTTCTAGTTTTGCTCCATTCCCTCCAGTCCTATCACTACCTGACGCCCTAAAAAGTTCCTCCCCAGCTTTCTTGCAGCCCCCTTCAGATACTGGAAGTCCTGAAGCAGGCTGCCCAGAGAGGCTGTGGAGTCTCCTTCTCTGGAGACTTTCAAAACCTTCCTAGATATGTTTCTGTGCAGCCTACCCTAGGTGATCCTGCTCTGGCAGGGGACTTGGACTTGATGATCTCTGCAGGTCTCTTCCAACCCCTAACGTTCTGTGATTCTGTGAATGTTCCAGGCTTGGGGCAGAGTGGCTGGAAAGCTGCCAGGCAGAAAAGGACCTGGATTTGAAGGCTAGAGTCACAAAATCTAGGAGACAGTTTATTGAACATTTGAAAGTTGATTTAATACTGTAGCATTCAGAATGAAAAATCCACTTGGTCAAAAGATTTGCTACGTTAGCTATAGATTTAGAATTCTCAGAATGTGAGGGTTTGGTCCATTTTTTTTCCTCACTAGGTTTCTGTTTGGTTCAGAGGGGAAATTGAGCAATTTTTTAACTTTCCTGCAGTTCCTCTTCATTAATCTACTCTGTAATGCACACAACTGTCAAGGCAGAAAAGAGAGTACAGAATTACACTTTCATTTTCCTTTTGCTTTCCGTGTGACTGTTAAAAACATCAGACAAATCTGCATCTGAGAGAGAAAACCTCAATATGTAGAATTTGGGGGGTTGGGGACTTGCTTAGGTTTGGTTGTTTTTTGTTTGGTTGCTTGTTTTAGTCTTGGAAACCAGGAAAGAAACAAACATTTTTAAAGCTTGAAGTTAGGGGCACAGGTTATACAAATAAATTCTCCTGTGAAAGATGCTAGTTTGTGTGAAAGTCCATTTATTGCTGTGACATCTGTGGGGGGTTTTTATAAACTAAAAATGCCTTTTACAGCTAGAAAATTGGTTCAGAGATGAGAAAGGGCATTTTAAAATTGCTTAAAATATCAGCCTATACACTGCTTTCAAATATTATCACATTCCTTAATTTAGCTGGGTTTGCCCTCTCTGCTGCACTTTCTGATGTTCATTTGTGAGTATATGTAAACAGCCTCTTATTAGGGAACTGGTTTTAAGTCAGACATATAAGGCTCTGCAGAGGGACCTGGACAGGCAAGGCTTAGAATAAGGATGCAATGTGGGGTTTAGGCTGTGTGACACGAGACACATGTAACAGCACACTCAGACCAGGAAGCTCAGAAGCACTCCTGTGACCCTGGTTCAAGCTGAAGGGGTTGATCCTGTGCTAATACTTTTGTTCATTGGAGCCTGGTGGTGTCTCTATGTCACTGTGACATAGAGGAGGACCTGAAAAGTTACTAACTGCACATCTCTGTGCCTTGGTGATCTTGAAGTAATTTCTTTTGCTAAACTTCATCTATTAAGAGTAAAAAAAATGCATTGTGGCACACAGCACAGTATGGCGGTGTAGCATCCCCAGCTGCAAGGTTTTGCAGGTCATTTCAGATGAACTAAAAAGACAAACACAGCAGCTGAATATATTGCTGCACTCTGCAGCTCGTGCCTTCGTTGACCAATCAAGGGGGCCAACAGCAAATGCACAACCCTCTACCAAAAAAAGATATTTTTACGTGTTCTTTTTCCACTGCTGTTACCCTGAAGTAAAAGATACCATCACAGCCAGAGTAGAACTACTTGCTGGTGTTCAGCTCTCTTTATAGTGTCTCAGCTTCTGCAGTGGCTTATAGATTTTCACTTCTATCAGTGTAACTGCAGGATGATGAGCTAAGGGAAGTGCTTGGACACTTAGAATAGCTCAAGCAGTAAGACAGATGATAGGAAGTAAGCAAAAGTAATAACAGTAAATAAGCACCGTGAGTGCATCAGAGTCAGCAAGGGGACTAAGTGGCATTTGGCTATCCTTAGCACCCATGAGCTGTGTGCTCTTCTGCTTATGATGCAGCTGTGGAGTTGCACCAGTTTACCTCTCTACAGGCTGTATTTGCATCAGCCTTGATGTTAAGGAGGCTTTTGCATATTAGGATGTTCCTGAAGAGCTGCACAGCAGTTGGGCGTCGCACCAGTGCTCCACTGTGGGTGTGACCTGCTGCAAGCCCTAGTAAAACAGGAGTGTGTGAAGTACCAGAGAAAAACGTTAAGCTGGGGGTTTGCAAGAGTTATTTGTAGGCTCTTCTGACTTAGCTGAGTGAAAGAGACAGCACCAGTTCTGAAAGAAATAATATTTGTATTTATGATGACAATTACTCTTAATCTCTCCCTAAATGGCACTCTTCCATCTTTAACGTGAGCTGCTACCCCAGAAAGCTTTGCTTGTAGATAATTGTGCTGTTGGTAATCAAGCTGGTGTGATGTGTCTAACAGACCTGTATCTTACAGCTCTATCTAATTTGCTCTTACAGGAAGTCATTTCAGTGATTGCTTGGGTTGGTTGTGCTGTTTGGGTTTTTTTTTCCATTCACTGTGCCAGGAATGAAGATGTGGCAGATAAACCCACACTTTGTTCCGAGCTCTTGTCATCAAGACACCTGGTTTGAAGATGTGCTGGATTTGTGATGATTTCCTTTCTAAGCATTGAAATCCATACACTAAACCTGCTGTTTCTTGCTTGCTGTGCGTGGCTGCATGTTCAGCTTGAGCAGGGAGGAGACAAGCTTGCTTTCTTGCAGGGGGAAATCAGATTTTAAAAGCATTTAGAAGATGATGGCTGGTGCCTGCTTGCAGACCTGCCAGCATATTTTAATTTTTAGCTTCAGCAGATTGTATTGCATGTCTTCTGGCCTGCTGGTATCAAAGTGTGGTTTTAGCAAAGACAACCGTGGTCATTCTTCTCCTCGGCCAGCCCCAGTTTTGAGAGCTGTGTTTTGGTTGCTGCTCAGGCAGCCCACGCAGTCAAGCAAAGGGTTAAGCGTTCTCTCCTTGTGACAGTTCCTCAGTTGCTATAGATTAGCAGAGCTGACTTCAGCAGAAGCAGATCTATTTCCAGAAGCTCAGGATATGGTCTCTTGAGCTATATTAGAATTAAACAAACTTGTTCAATTAGCAGCAATTACCTTTGACAGTGAAGGGATAATAGAGGATCTTGCTCATAGCTGCCCGTCTTTGATCTTAGGCCACTGAACCATTTAACGATTCTGTTTGGTTTGCTGCTGCAAGCTACCAACACGACAAAAACAATTTAGAAACAATGAGTTCTATGATTTTCAAAGGCCTCTGCCACTCAGTGCTGCTGCCTAAATCTCTTTGTGTGTGACTCAGGAGGCAGTGGCAGCAAGAAGAGCTGCAATGAGAAACGGCAGAAAGAAAAGAGGCGTGAGGGGAGCAGGGGTGGGGGTGAAGGGGCTGAAAGGGATCTCTTGATGGCAAAGCTGAGGCATGAGTGGTCAGAGAAATAAATCAAAGGTGGGATTGCTTATTCTGCTGGCTTTTCCTGGATTTGTGCAGGAGGCAGGGACATATGCTTAGGATTAAAGCTAATGTGCCTTTCAAACAAAAAAAGCCGTCTCTGGGGTTTATGTTTTCTGTCCTCAGAACTCTCATATTCAGCATTGAAGTTGGTAGCAGATATACAGGAAAAGAAAAGTCTCCCTTCGGGTGTCCTGGACTGGACATAAAGGATGTGGATGAAACCTTTCCCCAAATGAAAATGTGATACCACTTCTTATCTCTAGCTAGCTCAGCTGCTGCTTAGTATTACAATAGACGTTCTCTCTTTTCTTCTGTAAAGTGTTGCCAAATACATCCTGTAACAAAGGCTCAGAGTAACACAGGTGCTGAAGGGCAACACAGGCTGGAACAAGAAATATTTCGTACTCGGCAGGCCTATAGATAACTGAAACTTCTTTTTTCATTTTCAGGAGTACTCCGTGCTGATGCCCTTTTGCTTACTCAACTGTCATAAGCAGTCAATCCATGCAAAGTAAGTCATAGTGAATCCTGCTTATTAACAATTAATAGCCGAGAAGATTTCAAAGCTATCAGAAAATGGAAACCACTGGTGTGGGTTTATACAGTCATACAAATGACATTTAGAGTGCTATTCATAATATTCAGTCCTGTCTTTCTCAGAATAATCTGAAAGCCCTATCATAATGATTAAACAGCTGTATTTCTGTTATTATTCTGACAGGTTTATCAGCACAGCATATTTCAGATTTCTCTAAACTATAACAAGATATGACAGGCAAGCTAGATGAGAAGGGATAAACATCTTCATGGAGGAAAAATTGGAGTAATTATATATTGCACTTATAAGACAGGGATGTTGTTAGAAAGCAAGACAAGCAAAGAAATTACAACCATTCCAAGGCCACAGACAAGGTGAACTAAAGATTCTGCTTCTTATAGTTGCCAACTGGAACATACTTGCTATGGCATAGAGAGATTGAAGTGAGACAGAAAACAGGAAGCTCTTTCACATGGCAGGCGACTGTAATGGGTGTCACAAACAAAACCTAGCCATTTTTATTTGTCCCTTTCATTGTGCTAATGAGACTCTCTTGCTTATAAAGGGTTTCACTTGGCCATTGAGCTTTCTGCCAGCTCAGAAATTGGCTAGGACTATACAGCTGTATTGTATGTTTTAGCACCTGTTGTTATGGTCATTACTCAGGGATAGTGACAATTGCCCTTTGGTCTTTTGTACATGTTGTTCTTTCCAGCTTCTCTATGGCTTATTGTTTTTTGTGCTCTGAACCTGTCATCTTCCCAGCCTGAATAATTTTCTCGCTGTAGGACAGTTAGTGCCTCATCAGTCAAATACTTCACTGTGGAAATGATTTATTCCAAGCCGTGGGGTTTTACAAAACTAGCAAGATCACTTTCCTGAATGACACAAATGATGCCATTACTAAATATAATGCAGAGGAATTTATTGCACTGTCTGCTTTATCATAAACAGCAAGTGCTGTGCCTTGCATGGTGTCAGGTAGCATTGCTTCAGGGTCCATTTATTTCAGTACCTGTGAGAATGCTGCCCTAAGCCAGGGAACAGAAGAAGCATTGAGTGATGACTAAGGTAGAGCTGCTCCCAGAAAGTATATCCCCTAGCAGGACCTCTGTGAGTGGGAGGCTTCCTTAGGATGATGTTGACTTGCAACAGCTTCATTCCTGCTCCATGACCTCATGCACCAAATCAAAAGATATATGTAAGTGCTCAATGTATGTATCGGATGCCCAGCTGCAAGGGAATGCCAGGGGGGTGCCAACTGTGTGAACCCTGGAAGCAGTGTGAAATACTTGGCAGATCTTAAGTCTAAATTCAGTGGCACGGTGGATCCGATTGCCACAGGCTAGCATCCTGTACAGCCACTCACATCTTTTGGATTCACAGATGCATAAAATGGGTTGGGTAGGAAGGGACCTTAAATGTCATCTTGTTCCAATCCTCCTGCCAAGAGCAGGGACACCTTTCACTACACCAGATTGCTCAAGGCCTAATCCAACCTGGCCTTAAACACATCCAGGGAGGAGACATCCACAGCCTCCCTGGACAACCTGTTCCAGTGTCTCACCATCCTGACTGAAAAGAATTTCTTCCTAATGTCCAGTCTAAATCTCCTCTCTTCAAGCTTAAAGCCTTTGCCTCTTGTCCTGTAACTACAAGCCCTTGTCAGAAGTCCCTTCCCAGCTTTCTTGTAGCCCACTTCAGGTACCAGAAGGATGAAAAACATAGAAGGCTGTGACCACATTTGGTTTACTGTTCCAGAAGCAACATACAGCAAGAAGATGAGCTGGACATCAATGGATTTTTTAAATTCTCTGCTAAGGAAGGGGAGAACACAGCAATAAATTAAACGAACAAAAATTAGATAGAGTGTTATAGCAAGTGAGCCAAACCCAGAAAAGAATCTTTCCTTAGATGTACAAACGTGAGTTAAACTTTATGTCAGAGTGCTTTTATGAAGCTGGTCATACCTGTCAAGTCCAGTCTGTACTGAATATCCTGTGCTGAGCACTGATTATCTGGATGTATCTAGGGGTATTTGGGTGAGTTCAGCATGCAAATGTGTTGGCTGATAGAGACAGTATTATTTAAGATTTTGCCAATGGTTATTCTCACAGGGAGCTGAGCAGTTAATTATGGTCTAGCACCTTGGAGTTGTCTGGTGGGCAAGGCTTTCTGTAACGTTGATGAACACTACACTCATTTTTTCCTGACAGAGTCTGTATTCATATTTCTCCTCCTCTACCTTGTTTTGAACTTTCCAGTAAAAAAAAAAAGTCAATCCAAAAATGACCAAAGATATAGGAAGTGACCTGTGCTTACTTCCTTTGAAATGAGAATCTCCGTTCCTATCAGCAGATTTGAGTTCTGTTGACCATGTTGTATGAGGTCCAGCTACAAATGCTTCTAACTTTCAATTCTGCAGATTCCAGTACAAAGCTAATTGATCAATTCTATTACTTATCTTCCCTTACTGGAGCTATTCTTTGCCAGACCACCTTGAAAATGAGGATTTTTTTTTTTTCTGGATGTTATCAATCCTGAATTTAATTCTCTTTTTATTCAGGATAAGATAAACCAAATGCCAGGTTTTAGCCAGCTGATTGTCAGTCCGAAAGGGATAGAGGCAATGTAAGAGGAGATGCTGCTTGGAATTTTTATTCTGAAGACATGAAATATCCAGAGCTGTTGCCTAACAAAGGCTTCTGCTTTCTCTAACAATTTTGTAGACAGATAGCTGAAGACAAGTATCCAATAACTTGTAGCTTCATATCCAGCTTGATTGATAAAGTTCTTTCAAATCACGGTCTAAACACGCTCCAAAAAAAGTGAAAAGAGCATGAGATAAAATCAAAACATAGATCTTCCCCAGTGAAATAGAGCTCATGTGTTTATGGCTTGTAACTGATCACAGAATCACAGAATGTTAGGGGTTGGAAGGGACCTCCAGAGATCATCAAGTCCAACCCTCCTGCTAGAGCAGGATCACCTAGAGCAGGTTGCACAGGAATGCATCCAATCAAGTTTTGGAAGTCTCCAGAGAAGGAGACTCTACAACCTCTCTGAGCAGCCTGTCCCAGGGCTTCAGCAACCTCACCATAAAGAATTTTCTCCTAATGTTGAGGTGAAACCTCCTGCATTCCAGCTTGTAGCTGTTGCTCCTTGTCCTCTCACTGGACACAACTGACCTTGTCTCCTGGCTTCTTCTGGACGATCTGTGTATATGTCCAGGAATTCTGATCAGGACCTTCAGGTGCAGAGGCAGGATGTAGTGCAGTCTCACATGATGTCACACTGGCCACACAGGCCGATTGCGTGCAGACATCCAGGGTCTGCTCCTGGTAACTCACAGCAGTGGAGTTTACCAGGTAAGCAGTAAGGCAGTGTGCAACACAGCAGACAGAGCAGGCAAAGAGCAGGGAAGCAAAGCAGTGAAGCAAAAGCAGGTTGTTCACCTGTGTATCTCCATTTATCAATGTGGGCTGAGATTAATTGCCCTTTGGACATGGAATAGCCAATCAGGATGGCAGTTAGCCAAACCATACCATATTAGGCAAAGCCACAGGCTCACTTTTCCCTAATTTGGGAAAAGCACAGGCCTTGCACTAGGCAGGCACAAGCTAAGTGTGTGTACCTTACACTACAGGACTCTGAGAAGGCCAGACATTTACCCTTAGAAAAGAGCATGTCCATAGTATCTATGGAACATCTCTCTTGTGAGGACAGACTGAGGGAGCTGCTTGGAGAAGAGGAGATTGAGAGGTGATCTCATCAGTGGTTATCAATATGTAAAGGGTGAGTACCAGAAGGATGGAGCCAGTCTCTGCTGGGTGATGCCCAATGATGGGACAAGGGACAATGGGTGGAAGTTGAAGCACAGGAAGTTTCATTTAAACATGAGGAGGGTTTTTTCCCCTGTGAAGGTGACAGAACACTGGAACAGGCTGCCCAGTGGGGTTGTGGAGTCTCTCTCTCTTTGGAGATATTCTAGACCTGCCTGGATGCATTTCTGTGTGATCTGGTCTAGGTGATCCTGCTGTGGCAGGGGGGAATCTTTTGAGGTCCCTTCCAGCCCCTGATATTGTGTGATTCTGTGATCTGGCAGCTTCTTCAAAATGCACAGTAACTGAGATGTTTGGGGAGAATGTGAGGAGGCTGGGAGGAAGGACCCGGTCACAGACTGTGATTTGCCAAGCAGATCTGCCAGCACAGGCAAGCAGGTCCTGGTGGCAGGATTTGACAAATGGGCAAGCAAATCTGCTGTGCTATGGTGAGACACAGAAAGGCAGTGATGTCAGAAGTGTGGTCAGGGAATGCAGCCACTGGATGTTGTCTATACTCAGTGGAGAGAGGGGTATGTATAACAGATGGCATGAGAGCATCAGTAGTCAATTAATCAGGATGCAAGATAATGAGGATCCAGATGACAGATTTAGTGTGTAGATGCAGACAAGCTAGACATGAGAAGTATTGCAGCAATTGGAATAGCAACCTGTGCACGTGGGCTTAGAGTTTGGTTGGGAAGGACTTCTGGATGTCATCAAATCCAGACCCTTGCTCATAGAAGTACAGCTTTCAGTGGGCAGCCCGGCCCGATACAGGAATGGATTCCTACACTTTCTGGGCAACCTGTTCCCATCCCTAAGGATCTTCATAGAGGTGTGGGTTTTTTGTTTTTTTTTTTCTCTGTCTACAGAGAGTTCCTTTTGTTGGAATCTGACTTGTCTCTTTTCATTTCACTCCAGTGGTCAGAGAAATCTGGCTTCATCCTTTCTGTAAGCCCAGTTAGGCACCTCAAAGCTGCAGCTGGATTCTCACCTAGCCATCTTTTCTCCAGGCTAAACAAACCCAGATACCTTAGCTTCCCAACATGAGCTGGCAGCATTCACTTGAAGCCCAAAAGACCAACACTATCCTGGGCTGCATCAAAAGCAGTGTGACCAGCAGGGTGAGGGAGGTGATTCTGCCCCTCTGATCAGCTCTTGTAAATCTACACCTGCAGTACTGGCTTAGTTCTGGAGACCCCAGCATAAGAAGGACAGTGAAGTGCTGGAGCAGGTCCAGAGGAGGCCATGAAGAACCTCCCCTTTGGGGAGAGGCTAAGAGAGCTGGGGCTGTTCAGCCTGGAGAAGAGAAGGCTCTGGTGAGGGGTTAGAGCAGCCTTCCAGTACCTGACGAGAGCTACAGGAAAGCTGGGGAGAGACTTTTTACTATGCGTGGAATGATAGGATGAGGGGAAATGGATTGAAGCTGAAAGAGGGGAGATTTTAGACTCTTCTTTCCAGGGAGGCTGGTGAGACACTGGCACAGGTTGCCCATGAAGGCTGTGGATGCCTCCTCCCTGGAGGTGTTCAATGCCAGGTTGGACAGGGCCCTAAGCAACCTGGGCTACTGGGAAGTGTCCCTGCCAATGACAGGGGGTTGGGGCTAGATGATGTTTAAGGATGCCTTCCAGCCCAAACCATTCTATGGTTCAACTTGTAGGTGATGCTTCTGGTCCATTAAGCATCCTGGTGACTGTCTGCAGGACTTGGTTCACTATGCAGATATCTTTCTTGTACTAGGTTTGCCAAAACTGGAGACAAATGTTGAACAGAGGAACCACTCACTTGTGCCAGCTAACTATGCTGCTGATACTGCAGCCTCGAGTGGTGGTAGCACTGTTGTGACACTGACATTTAGAGCCAGGGAACAGGGGGTCTGCAGGGAAGTGGTCTTAGATACATAGAATTGGTCTGGTTGGAAAGGACCTTGAAGATGATCAGTCCTGTGATTCTGTGGATTTCACATATGGTGTATAAATAAAAAGCTGTATCTATTTTAAATGTATTTTAAATCCAATTAACCTCAAGTACAGCCTATGAACATTCAGCAGGTCCATCCATGACTGGAAAGAAATCCTTTGCTTTTGTAAACTTCTCAGTGTAGTTGTCCAGCAGAAATTTATCAGTGAGTGTTGTGACTGAAGCTTACACTTTGTGACCCAGGAGATATGCATGTAAAAAGCTGTGAGCAGGACAGTATAAGTAACAGTGACTTCGTATCCAGGATGAAACAAGAATCCCATTTCTTAGGCTTGGTTTTCATTTACAGTGCTATGATGAAATCATTGTCCCTTGGAAGATGTTGAGGACCCTCAGGACATGAGTTTTAATTTTTAAAGTAATATGCAAGCTCTCAAGGTTCTTAATGTGTTGCAATAAGTGTACCTTAAAACATTATTCTTTTTCAATGCAAACCAGATGGTAGCAATCCAGAGAACTTAATCTAAAGCAGCCTTGATCTGTGTCTGTAGTCCTGCCACAATCTCTTTTCCTTAGCTGGTTAATTCTCTTGTAGTCTGAAATCAAAAGGCAGATATCAGAGATATGTGAAAACCTCTATTTCCAGTTGTTACATTCTGACCAGCAACACTTGGTCAGATCTTTCTTGTATTTTTTTTTATTTTTGCTAAGAACCATGGAGGATATTAACAAGTGATAGGAGAAAAGGAAATTACCTCAGGTAGCACTGGAAGAGGTTTAGTTTGGAGATTAGAAGCATCTTATGGTCTAGTTGACTGGATAGGGTTGGGGGATAGGTTGGACTGGATGATCTTGGAGGTCTCTTCCAACCTGGTTGATTCGATGATTCTATGATCTTCTTCCCTGAAATGGTTCTCCACCACTGGAACAGGCTGCCCAGGGAGGTGGTTGAATCCCCACCCCTGGAGGTGTTGAAAGGAGGCAGAGATGTGGTGCTGAGGGATATAGTTTAGCACCAGCCTTGGTACTTAGAAAATAGTTGGGCTCAACGATTCTAAAGTTCTTTTCCATCTGACATATTTCTGTGATTCTTTGGTATGCCTTGGGCTTTGCAGCAGATTAATTTTAGGCTCTGTCATGATCTCCTCTTCAGTATTTACAGTCTGCAGCAGCGGAAGTTGCTGTGCTGTTCGAGGATGACCTTCTGATGCCATCTATCAAGTGCACAAACTCTGCCAGTATATGCCTCTTTTTTTTTTTCCAGTTGTTTTAGTTCTGATTAATGCTAGCATGAAATCAGAGTCAGACCAGCAGAATTATGGTGGATTTGAGTTCACTTATGTATTTATTTCTATTCCAGTCACTCTACTTTTAATACTAGGTGATATATATAGGGAAAAAACCCCCAACAGTTCTCCCAAAACACAGAAAGTAATCGGATATAGAACACATTAATAAAATAAAACTGCATTTGCAGGATTTAAATAAACCATGGGTAAAAGCTTTGTGAGGGAATTTAAATCTTAACCAAGCTGAGCTGCAAAACCTCACAGCCCTTCTCAGCCCCTTTCAGGCTCTCCATGGTGAAATGTATCCCACCTCTCCCTACTTTCAGCCTCACCCTTGGTCATGTCAGAGAGTTGAAGCAAAGGAGAGATGAACGCAAGTGCTCAGGTGTGAAAAACAGTTTGTGAGAGATCTGCCAATACTTTCTTAAAGGGCTAAAATATCAGTCCTCTGGAGAGTCACTGCCTAATGGCAAACAGCACCCTGCTAGCTTCACATTAGCAAGTAATTTGGTGCTCTAAAAGGAGCAGTTGATGAAGTAAGCAGCACCGAGGCCTGTGCAGCCATATTATGTGCAGGTCAAGGCTGTTAACTTCAGAGCAGCTTTCATTTAGTCTGCTAACCAAGTGGCATCCTGGGCCTCAAGAAAAGTGCCTCCATCAGGTCTAGGGAGGTTATTCTCCCAGTCTGCCTAGTGAGACCACACCTGGAATACTGTGTCAAATTTTGGGCTCCTCAGTTCAGGAGAGACAGGGACCTGTGGGAGAGAGTCCAGCAGAGAGCCACAAAGATGACTGGAGGACTTGAGCATCTCCCCTATGGAGAGACTGAGAGCCCTGGGCCTGTTTAGTCTGGAGAAGGCTGTGAGGAGATCTCATTAATGTGTACAAATATCTGAGGGGTGGGTGTCAAGTGCCTGGGGCCAATCTCTTTTCAGTGGTCAGCAGTAATAGGACAAGGAGCAACAGCTACAAACTGGAACAGAGAAGGTTTCACCTCAACATGAGGAGAAACTTCTTTGCAGTGAGGGTGACAGAGCCCTGGAGCAGGCTGCCCAGAGAGGTCATGGAGTCTTCTCTGAAGACTTTCAAACCCACCTGAACGCATTCCTATGTGAACTACCCTGAGCGATCCTGCCTTAGTAGGAAGGTTGGACTCAATGATCTCTGGAGGTCCCTTCAAGCCTCTAAGGTTCTGTGATTGTGAACCACCACAGTCATCACCATAACATGTGGTCTGGAGGCATTTGAGGCTAAGTTAGCAAGCAGTGTGCTGCAAGAAAAACAGACCATAGTGAAGTAGGTGATAGATATCCCATTCCTGGAAACATTTCAGGTGAGCTTGGACAGGACTCTGAGCAATCTGCCCTGGCTGCAGATGTCCCTGCTTGTTGCAGGGGTGTTGGACTGGATGACCTTCAGAGATTGCTTTGAAACTAAAGCATTCTCTGATCCTGTGAGGTATTACTGTTGACCCTCCATCCTCTCCGAGAGTTAAACCTTGTATGATTTGGTTGTGAACTTGGAACTTTAACTTCATGACGTTAACATTGGCTTCTTAAAAGAAAAAGCACCCCCACATCTGTATCATCATAGAATGGTTTGGGTTGGAAGGGACCTCCAAAGGTTGTCTAGTCCAGCCCCTCCACAGTCAGAAGGGACATCCTCAGCTTGATCAAGTTGCCCAGAGCCCTATTGAGCCTCACCCCCTCTCCAGGGATGGGGCCTCAACTACCTCCCTGGGCAACCTGTTCCAGGGTTCAGCTACCCCCATGGTGCAGAACTTGTTCATAATATCCAATCTAAATCTCCTCTTCTCTAGTTTATAAGCCATTGGCCTTCATTCTATCACTACAGGCCTATCACTACAGGCCTTTGTAAATGTCCAAACTGGTCTGCCTGGAGAAGCAGGCACATATTTCACATACCACAGGTGCTAAGGGCTGATCAGCTTAGGCTCCTACTGCAGTGGAAATGGTGGTTCTGTGCATAGAGCAGTGGACAGTAGCTAGGTAGGGCAGATCTTTGCAGGAGGTGTCCAAGACTGCTGCTAGTGCACATGCTGCAGATGCTGGCCTGGTGGTGCAGGAGGCAATGAAGGAGGGATAATCTCCACTTAAAACATGACAGAAACAAAAGAGAACAAGGCTTGGGATCACCAGCATAGGATGAATTTCAGAAGCTTTTTATCTTTGATGAAATGCTGCTTTAATTGTTTCTCTTTGAAACGTATCTCAGTTTTGATAGCTCCTTTTGTGCAGAAGGAGCAATGTTCAGCCCTTAATGCACTGGACAGAGAGATCTGGGATTTATCTGCCTCTGATTCCCTGACTGACCTCCAGCTAATCATTTCTTCTCCCTGTCTCAGTTTCCTTATCTGTAAAGTGGAGTTAATAATCCTTCCTATCTCGCACTCTAGAGTGAAGTTAGACAATTCAATTAATAGTTGTAAAACTAATTTAGCTTCTGGGGCAGAAAGTGATAAAAAACTATAAGAAATTATTCATAAGTGTGGTAAGGCATCGCTGTCCAAATCTGAGGAACAAATGTTCTGCTTCAGATTTCTCCTAGCTTCTGCTACCTTACTTCCATCATCATTGTTCTTTTTTAGCCCACATATTTGTATTGATGTGAGTGATATCTTGTCAAATGGAAATATCAGTATCTAAAGAGTGCAGGGCAAGAGGATGGGGCTGGGCTATTGTCAGTGGTGCCCAGTGATGGGCAATGGGCACAAACTAGAACACAGGAGGCTTCACTCAAACATAAGGAGAAACTTCTTCAGCAGCAGTGTGTCAGAGCACTGGAACAAGCAGCCCAGAGAGATTATGAACCACAGAATCCTCCTTCTCTGGAGACTTTCAAAACCATGTGGCTTGAAGTAGATGATCTCTCAGGTCCCTTCCAACCTAAGTCATTCTATGATGTAATTTTAATCACCTTCTTCCAGGCTCTTGTGAGTCTTGGTAACAAACTGCTGAGTGTTCTATCTTGTCAGATGACTTTTCTAAACTTGAGTAACTAGAAATGTACGGTTGAATTTCTCTCCAATCTTCCAAAGCTAGGGTGAAGCTGAATTTATCCTGTCCTCCTGCTCTCTCTGTATACCTTGCAGTCAGTCTTAAATGGCATTATTACATATTATATTTTTCAGAAAAAAAAGGGTTTGTTTTTCTGGTTTCAGGATGCATTCAGCTAATGAGCAGCCATTCAGCCTCTCTCGTGGCCTCTTGTTCCCTTCTTCTGCTGCAGCAGTTCCATCTTCTGCAAGTGAAATATTCATTGGGTCAGAGCACCTCTGTAGCTGCAGCGTTCGCCTGAGATGTTAGAGTGGAGGCTCAAGTCTCTCTTTCAATGACTATTGACCTATTTATGCAAAATTAAATGAGTACAACAGGAGGGAAGGAGAAGGCCTTTCCTCAATAACCGTTAGACCAGATGATGGAGAACTCACAAGTGAGGTGTGACTCCAGCAGAGGAGTGGAGATATTCAAGGTCAGGCTTGACAGGGCTCTGAGCAACCCTATCTAGTGGAGGATGGCCCCTGCTCACTGCAAGGGGGTTGGACTACATGACCTTTGGAGGTACCATCCAAATCAAACCATGCTGTGATTTTGGTTTCAGTTTCCTGCCCTACACGAGATCTGTGTCTGCTCAGTTTTTGGCTTCCTGGGAGAAGGCCAGGTGAGTTTGGTCAGACATTTGGTTCTTGTCCAAAGGGGTACAAATATTCCTACCTCTTCTCTACTCAGATACTTGTTTTTCTCTGAGTATATCAAATAGGTTGAGGTAGCTACTGCACCTCTGGGACTAACTGAGGTACAAGAATCACAGAATTATAGAATGGTTTGGGTTAGAAGTGATCTTAAAGCTACACCTGGTTCCAACACCCCTGCCATGGCCAGGGATATTTTCCACTAGCCCAGGTTGCTCAAAGCCTAATCCAACCTGGCCTTGAACACCTCCAGGGAGAGGGCATCCACAGCCTCCCTGATCAAGCTGTTCCAGTGTCTCAACACCCTCACTCTTAAGAATTCTGTTCTGCTATCGAGTCTGAATCTTCCCTCTTCCAGCCCAAAGCCACTACTCCTCATGCTGTCATTACAAGTCCTTGTAAAAAGTCTCTCCCCAGCTCTCCTGTAATCCCCATCAAGCACTGGAAGGCTGCTCTAAGGTCTCCACAGAGCCTTCTCCTCTCCAGGCTGACCAGCCCCAATTCTTTCCCACAGGGAAAGTGTTCCAGCCCTCTGATCATTTTTATGGCCTACTCTGGACCTGTTCTAGCAGTTCTGTGTCACTCTTATGCTGGGAGCTCTAGAACTGGACACAGTACTCCAGGTGAGGTCCCACCAAAGCAGAGGGACAGAATCCCCTCCCTGTCCTGCTGCTCTTGCTGCTTTGGATGCAGCCCAGCACACAGCTGTCTTCTGGGCTGCCAGTGACCATTGCTGGCTCGTGTTGAGTTATTCATCAACTGGGAGCCCCAAGTCCTTCTCCTCAAGACTGCTCTCAATCCACTCCTCACCCAGCCTGTAATGACTGTGGTTGCAGAAAAGCAGTTGTGTTCCAGCACAATCATGAGAATTGGTTCCAGGGTGATTCTCTAAAAAGTCTGTCCTGATGCAGCCTGTTCTGTAGAAAGGCAACTAAATGACAACTAAACTTGAAGTTGGCCAAAATACTGTGAAGTTTGGGCCTTCTTCTCCCCACCTGTGAAAGCCACTCCAGAGAAGACTCTAGTGGCCAGTCTAGATAGGCAGATGATCATCCACTGAAGGGCACATTTTCAAACTCATCAAATGAAGGCACTTGAGAGAGAAGTAATTGGAAAGAGAGCCAGTGCACTTCATGTAAGGAAATTAATTTCTCTTGGTTGTGGCATTGACCTGTCCTTACTGTTCCTGCAATGGGAAGCAAATGCCAGCTGCTTGATAGCATTCCTGTTTCTAGTTTGCCTCATCAGAAACAAATCTTTTCCCGTGTAGTTTTCTTTTTTGGCAGGCTGTTTTTTCTTCACAGCCTGAGCTGACAGTTTCCAGTGGCTCTATTATAACTCATACAGAGGCTTCGGAGGGCTTCATCTGCCCTACCTTTGGATGGCAACAGCAAGAGACCACTTTCAGACTTCAGTTGTTCTAAACTCCTTTAATACTCAGCTGCTAGGAAATAGACACTTGAAGGGGATGGTCCAGTCCACCTGTCCTGCTTTAGGATGTGATGACTGGATTGTCAGTGCTCAGAAAGTAGTTCAGACTAGTCTGGATGAAGAAGACAGTTCTGAGTTGAAAAAAAACCTCTTCTGAGATGTTCTCCCTCTATGTTCTTTGGTGTTCTGTAGGTTTTAGAAGCAGTGTGCTTCTAAGCACAAAAAAGAAGTCTTCAGAGAATTGCAGTCTCTAAAAGAGAAGGGAAAGAAGGAAGCTTGAAGCCAGTGCTGGAGAGCTATCAAGTTTCTCTGAATTATTAACAGCAACTGCATTTCTTTTAAAGATGATAATGGTCAGTGATATATTTAGCTTCCAACACTTTCAAAGGGAGAAAGAAAATAGCTATATCTGAATGAACATATTCAAGAGAAGAGATGTAGTGACAGATAATGCTGGTGTTAGCTATACTATAACCAGAGAAAGGAGTGACAGCAACCCATTGCAGTGACAAGGTCAGGATATTCTTCGAGTGATACCTGCAGAGTACATTTTACTTGAGTGATAGAATCAAGGAAACCTTTAAGATCATCAACTGCAGCCTTCAGCCTAACATCATCACCATTAAACCATGTCCCACAGTGCCATGTCCACACACTTCTTGAACACTTCCAGGGATGGTGACTCCACCACCCCCCTGAGCAGTCTGTTCCAGTGCCTGACCACTCTTTCAGTGGAGAAATTTTTCTTGATCTCCAATCTAAATTTCCCCTGGTACAATTTCAGGCTATTTCCTCTTTATCACCTGCCCCCACCTGGCTCCAAGCTGCTTTCAGGGTGTTGCAGAGAGCAATGAGGTTTCCCCTCAGCCTACTTTTCTCCAGACTAGATTAATTCTAGCATTACTAGAAAGTAGCAATAAACTGATGTATTTCAGTGTATGAAATAGGAAGTATGACCTGCTTCCCTGAGCATGCATTCCTTACATCCTGCAAAGAGTAACAATGCAGAATAATTGGGACCATTTTCTAATAGAAGAGCAAACTCTGATGTTACATCCAGAATTTCTGATGAGAGCTTAAGTACTTGGTTTGACAATTCAAATCTTTCCTTTTTTGAGGAGCAAATTTTTCTTTGCTGTTATTTCATTATAGTTATCTGTCAAAATCTTTTCCATTTCAAGCAATCACTTGAAAATGGCAATTCACTGAACTCCTTCCCATCTCAGGAAAGCATGATTTAATCTGAGAGCAGAGAAACCACTGAGCTTTGCTCTAAGCTATTAAAACTTGTCTGTGCTGTGCAGAACAAGACACTCCCATTCTGCAGGGACTGAAATGTGAGTCTGGGTGCACGAATCCCACAATGAGTTTGCCTTCAGAAGTGATAGCAATTTTGAAATCATAGGTGTGATATGAATTTATGTGATGTGAGAAGGGCAATGAGGCTGATGAGGGGTCTAGAGCACAGCTGGGGGTGTGCAGCCTGGAGAAGGGGAGGCTCAGGGCAGGCCTCATTGCTCTCTACAACTACCTGAAGGGAGGTTGGAGCCAGGTGGGGTTGGTGTCTTTTCCCATGCACCCAGTAACAGGACAAGAAGACACAGCCTCAAGCTGTGCCAGGGTAGGTTCAGGGTGGATATTAGGAAGAAGTTTTTCACAGAGAGAGTGATTGGCATTGGAATGGGCTGCCCAGGGAGGTGGTGGAGTCACTATCCCTGGAGGTATTTAAAAGGAGACTGGATGAGGCACTTAGTGCCAGGATTTAGTTAATTAGAAGGTGTTGGGTGATAGGTTGGACTCAGTGATCTCAAAAGTCTTTCCTAACCTGGTTTATTCTGTGATATGAACTGATAAATGATGTGAATTTTCCATTCTAACTTCTGCTTTTGTGGTGTCAGTTACTCGGCCAAGATTTAAACAGGACGTAAAACCCTTTAGGGTCTTCAAACCCTACGTCTGTTAAGCAGAAGATGCGCTTCAGATGTTTGAGTTTGATCTCAGATTACATTGCTTGATTATTCAGGTTCATTAGTTAGTCTAACTACAGAAATGCCACTGAAGTCACCGGGTAAATGTCAAGCTGAATGTCAGCTGACAGCTGAAATGGTGACACCAGTAAAACACTTCATACAAGGGTATTGTAAGACATAGAACTGTTTGAGAGAGCCCAGTGTAGAGCCACAAAGGTGACTAAAGGAGTGGAACATCTCTCTTACGAGGGGAGCCTGAAAGAGCTGGAGCTCTGCTGCTTGGAGAGGAGAATGAGAGGTGACCTCATTCATGTTTATAAAGATGCAAAGGGCGAGTACCAAGAGGCTGGAGCCAGGCTCTGCTGGGTGATGCCCACAACAGGACAAGGGGCAATGGGTGGAAGTTGAGGCATAGGAAGTTCCATGGAAACATGAGGAGGAATTTTTTCCCTGTGAGGGTGACAAAACACTGGAACAGGCTGCCAAGGTGGGTTGTGGAGTCTCCCTCTCTGGAGATATTCAAGACTTGCCTGGATGCATTCCTGTGTGATCTGCTCTAGGTGATCCTGCTCTGGCAGGGGCTTGGACTGGATGAGCTTTCGAGGTTCCTTCCAGCCCCTGATATTCTGTGATTCTGTGAGGGTACTTTTTAACACAATGAGACTTATTTCTGTCTGCTGAGAAAGCTGTGACTCATAGGTGCCTTGTTTTATGCATATAGAAGAACTAGAAGGATGCTTCTGCTTTCAAAAGGCTGCAGAGGAAGTAGTTTTCTCAATCCCAGTACAAAGACCTTAGGCAGAACCTTTTCAACGCTTCAATTTACACACTTGAAAAATAATTACTCCATATGCAACTTAATATTCTGCTCAGGACTTTCAGTGAAACGAGCTCAGTGTGTTTACTGTTCCAAACTCAGGGTCTCTTTCTATACCTTAGTACAAGCCCTAATTTGGGGAGGAGGAGGTTAATTCCACCCTAATTACCTAATTGTCTCACCACTCTGAAACAAGCAGAGCAGCAGCGCCATTCTTGACTGTAAAGTGGTACAGGTTTTGATTCTGCTGGCACATAGGAAGACCATTGTACAAATTACAGTATAATGCAATACCCAAGAAGAAATAATTACACTCAGCCTCTGTGAACCAGGAATCACACACACACAAAAAAACCCCAACCTTGAGTCTTTTAATTTGGTCACATCTGCTGTCTGAAGTGCAATTCCTCCAAAGCTAATGGACCAGAGGGAGCAGTATGATTATGACTCTCTTAATATATTTTTTCCATTTAAAAACTGGGGTCAGACCTGACTAGAGCAAAATGATGAAGTCTGATTTTAGTGCCAGAGACTGGTGTAGAGGATAACATGAAGCCAAAAAAACACAGCTAGCATATGAGAAACTCCTCAGTGCCATTGTGAGTCTGAATATCTGCTCCACAAGCTGCAGTTTAGGTACCAATACTGGTACCACTGTTGGCACCTTCAGAAAGGGTGAACCATTATCAGTGGTGGGGGAAGGGCTCTTTGGGCTGTTTCCTTAAAGTAAGACATGAAAAAGCTACTTTGTTTTGCCACAGCTAGGGGGCATCTGAGCAGCCTGGTCTTTTAGAAGGTGTCCCCTAGATGATCTTTAAGGTCCCTTCCAGCCCAAACCATTCTGTGATTCTATGATTGTTATTAGCTCTGTATCAGTGTGGTTGTTGGAGGTTTTGAGTATATTGTCCTTTGACATAGAATCATAAAATTGTCTAGGCTGGAAAAGACCTTTAAGAGCACCAAGTCCAATCATTAACCCGGCACTACCAAGTCCGCCACTAAACCATGTTGCTCCACACCATATACACATGTCTTTTAAAACCTTCAGGGATAGCTAAAATTTCAGATCTCTATCAGCACAAGGACCAGCAGCCAAAGATCCATCTTGGAAAGGACCAAAATATTAGAGATGTCTCTGTCAGGAAGCCAAGGCTGCCCCAGATAGCTGTTTCTAGCCTTAAATGCGAGAGATGCAGGATTTTCATGGAATCGACAGGTTAGAAAAGACCTTTGAGATCACAAAGTCCAACCTAACACCTTCTAATCAACTAAACCATGGCACTAAGTGCCTCATCCAGTCTCCTTTTAAACATCTCCAGGGATGGTGACTCCATCACCTCCCTGGGCAGCCCATTCCAATGTCAATCACTCTGGGAAGAACTTCTTCCTAATATCCACCCTTAACCTGCCCTGGCACAGCTTGAGGCTGTGTCTTCTTGTCCTGTTACTGGGTGCATGGAAGAAGACACCAACCCCACCTGGCTCCAACCTCCCTTCAGGTAGTTGCAGACAGCAATGAGGTCTGCCCTTAGCCTTCTCTTCTCCAGGCTGCACACCCCCAGCTCCCTCAGCCTGTCCTCACAGGGCTGTGCTTCCACCCCCTCACCAGCCTTGCTGCCCTTCTCTGGACACATTCAAGCACCTCAACATTTTTCTTAAACTGGTGGGCCCAGAACTGGACACAGTACTCAAGATGTGGCCTCACCAGTGCTGAGTACAGGGGCAGAAGGATTTCCCTGGTCCTGCTGGCCACACTATTCCTGATACAGGTCAGGATGCCATTGTCCTTCTTGGCCACCTGGGCACACTGCAGGCTTATCTTCAGTTGCTGCTAACCAGTAGCCCCAGGTCTCTCTCTACCTGGCTGCTTTTGTTTCATTTCAGGCATGAAGGCTTCCTGTGGTTCCCTCTTTTCCCTCTTCCCATTCCAGCAGTTTTCCCTGATGCTGCTGCAGACTGAGGTCTACTTGTGCAGCCACCCTTTATACACCAGTCCATGGTACTAAGGTCTCCCTTAAGCCTTCTCAGACTGTCCTCACATATCAGGTCTGTTAGTCCTCTCTGATCATTGTCTTGGTCCTTCTCTGGACATTGTGCAGCCTGTCTGCATCTTTTTTGTGCAGCAGGGACCAAAACTGAACACAGTGCTCCAGGTGTAGCCTGACATGTGCTGAATTGAGTGGGACAATGACTTCTTTATCTCCCTTGGTTGGTGCAGCTAAGCATCCTGCTGGCTTTCTTTGCCACTGCAGCTCACTGTTCACTCACAGTAACACTCTTGTCCCCCAGTACCCTCAGGAGTCTACCTTTATCTTTTATGTTCATGTTATTTATACAGCTGCAAGTCTTCACCTATATCTATATTCATCTTATATTTCATATAACTGTCCACTTTGTTAGACTGTTGCCTAAAACTGTCAAAGCATAATTTGTAAAGCACTAAAATGCAGGAATAAGCTCAGAGCTGCAGCACGGGGAAATGATTTGCTTTCTCTTATAAAGTGCTAACTGCTTTTGTAATGATTTTTTCTTCTCTTTTCAATTTGTTCTATTACTATATTGGTAATTACAAGTTAAGCATTGCTCCTATTGTTACCTAACAAGCGGTGTGGTGGTTGGAAGAACATTAAGAATTTAGTATCTAAATTCTTTGTGTAGCAACTGGGATAGTCTGAAGCTAGACAGCAGGTACTGCCAGGAAACAGTGCCTTGGAGATGGTGTCCATGATACTCCCAAAATGTAATGAAGAGCTGCCTAGTGCAGTTTTCCATGCATGGAAGAGAAGAGATTGTATTTCCCTGTCCAGTTTTTTAGGGCTAACCATGACATAAGCCTTTAGCATGCTCTCTGATTACAGAATTCATGCAATCATAGAATGTCAGGGGCTGGAAGGGACCTCGAAAGCTTATCCAGTCCAACCCCCTGCCACAGCAGAATCACCTAGACCAGATCACACAGGAATGCATCCAGGCAGGTCTAGAATATCTCCAAAGAGAGTGAGGCTTCACAACCCCTGCTGGGCAGCCTGTTCCAGTGTTCTGTCACCCTCACAGGGAAATAAATCCCTCCTCATGTTTAAATGAAACTTCCTATGTCTCAGCTTCTACCCACTACCCCTTGTCCTATCATTGGGCATCACCCAGAAGAGCCTGGCTCCAGCCTCCTGGTGCTCATCCTTTCTGTATTTAAAATATTGATGAGGTCACCTCTCAATTTCCTCTTATTCAAGCAGCAGAGCACCAGCTCCCTCAGGCTCTCCTGGTAAGAGATTTTCCATGCCTTTAATCATCTTTGTGGCTCTGTGCTGGACACTCACAAGCAGTTCTATGCCACTCCTGAACTGGAGGGCCCAGAACTGGACACAGTACTCCAAAAGTGACCTCACCAGGGCAGAGTATAGGGGCAGGAGAACCTCTCTCAACCTACTAACCACAGCCCTTCTAATCCACCCCAGAATGTTATTGGTCCTCCTGGCCATGAGTGCACATTGCTGTCTCACGGTCAACCTCCCATCAACTAGGACTCCCAGGGCCTTTTCCCTTTCACTGCCTTCCTACAAGTCAGTCTCCAGCCTATACTGATCCCTGGGGTTATTCTTTCCCAGGTGTGAGACCCTACACTTGCCCTATGGATTTCATTACATTTCTCCCTGCCCAACCCTTCAGCCTGCCCAAGTCTCACTGGATGCCAGCACAGCCTCATGATGTGGCAGCCACTCCACCCAGTTTGGTGTCACCAGCAAACTTGCTGACAGTGCCCTCTGTGCCCTCCTCCAGGTCATTGATGAATATATTGAACAGAACTGATCCCATACTGACACCTGTGGGATCCTACTAGTCACAGGCCTCCAACTAGACTCCATCCCATTGGCCACAACTCTCTGGCTTCTTTCCTTCAACCAGTTCCCAATCCACCTCACTACCTGATTATCCACACCACACTGCCTCTGTTTAGCCAGAAGGATGCTGTGGAGCCACAGAATAGTAGGGGTTGGAAGGGCCCTCTGAAGATCATTAAGTCCAAACCCCTTCCAGAGCAGGATCACCTAGAGCAGATCACATAGGAGTGTGTCCAGATGGTTTTGAAAGTCTCAGGAGACAGTGATTCCACCATCTCTCAGGGCAGCCTGCTCCTGTGCTCTGTTGTCCTGAAAGTAAAGGATTTCCTTCTCATGTTTAGACGGAACTTCCTGTGCTCAAGTTGGTGCCCATTAACTGTTGTCCTGTCACTGGGGAGCACTGAGAATAGTCTGGCCCCATTTTCTTGACACCCACTCCTTAGACATTTGTAAGCATTGACAAGATCCCCCCTCAGCCTCCTCTTCTCCAAGCTAGCCAGCCCCAGCTCTCTCAGCCTTTCCTCATATGAGAGATGTTCCAGTTCACTCAGCATCTCCATGTCCCTGCGCTGGACTCTCTCCAGCAGTTCTTCATCCTTCTTGAGCTGATGTATAAATGCTATTTTCTTTTTAGAAACCAAATTAATATACAAAAGATTCAATGCATTTTTAAAGAGTTCCTCATGCAAAAGATAGTCAGAATTGGCTTTTCTCCTGCTTTTCCTTGGAGACTGCTGGAAGCAATGATATTTCAGACCAACTGAAACGCCTAGAGAAATACATCTTTCTCCTTGAGAGGCTCGTTTCAAGCTAATGCTACTTTCTGCCAGTGAACATGACGAAGGGCAGAGCCAAGAGGAACCTGGTAACTGATAGAAAATATCCCTGTAATGGATGAGAAAGCAAATTAATAAAACACTGCTGTGATAAGTCATACAAATTGCTTCTTGCTCTGAGCAAAGGGGAAACGCAGCTTGCTGGCTGACAGAGTAGGTCACTCTGATGGCATACTCGACAAGACCTGCTGTCCCAGCAGAAGCAGTTGCATTTCATTTAGAAGGGAAGCACTGGCTGCAAAAGATCTATCTTGTTCATATGCTTTCTCTGCTCTCCCTTTTTAAATACTGAATCTAAAGCCTGAGCCTCCAAAGTAATTTTCTTGTCACAAAGAGCATGCAGATGAGGAAAGAAAACACCCACTGCTTCCTCCCTCTCCCTCTTCATTACATTATTTACTCGCCTCTCCTTCATTTCCCTTTTTGTCAGCTCTCCCTTGCAGCAGTCCTTCTTTCTGGCTGGTCTATGTGTAGCTACCTAGTTATAGAAGCCAGAAATGCGAAGCAATAATATTGTATTGTAATTATTATTTTTTAATGATGTCTTCACACTATTCTTTGGTAGTCAGATGACAGTCCTGAAATGTATCTTCTGCCTGGCAAATAGTGAAAAGGGTTGATCTGTTAGCCATAGATAGGAATGGCTACAGCCTCTCCTTTTCAATATGCTGCAGCCAAACCAACAGAGGAAAGGACACGCAATCACTAGGATATATGCTTCTATCCTGGGGCTCTTGAGCTTGGAGAAGAGGAGAATGAGAGGTGACCTCATTAATGTTTATAAAGATGTAAAGATTGAGAGCCAAGAGGATGGAGCCAAGCTCTGCTCTGTGATGCCCAATGACTGGACAGGGGCACAGGGTGGAAGTTGAGGCACAAGAATTTTCATGGAAACATGAGGAGGATTTTTTTCCCTGTGAGGGTGACAGAACACTGGAACAGGCTGCCCAGCAGGAGTTGTGGAGTCTTCCTCTCTGGAGATATTCAAAACCTGCCTGGATGCCTTCCTGTGTGATCTGATCTAGGTGATCCTGCTGTGGCAGGGGGTTGGACTGGATGAGCTTTCGAGGTCCCTTCCAGCCCCTGACATTCTATGTTCCTGTGGTCTTCTGGAGTTCAATCTGCTTTGAAAGTCAAAAAGACCCCACAAATCTGCCACAGGTTCTCTTCCTTGTCCTGCTTTACCTGCAGGAACCTGACCAGAAACCAAGTGTCAGCAAGACGGAAGTAGTTTCCTTCCCCATCACAAATATGTAAACCTGTCTAATTTCTGGTTTTGTTTTGACAAGTTTATATAAGTAAATATTAGCTCTGAGATGAAAAGTAGGATCTACAACATTAAGTGTGGTGTTGGACTAGTGTCACCACTACACTTTACACCTTGGGGCCCTTCCCTGTTATTTGGGGCAGAGTTTAAGCTAGCTCTTAAGCTTGAGCTCAACCTAATTGATAATTGTTCAAGGAACTGAAAAAGCACACTGGAACACATGAATATTTCATTCATAGACAGCCTTTATTTATTTTTGCTTCAAAGCAAAAACCCAAAACCTCTTGGCTTCCTCCTTGTGTTCTTCAACACGAGATGGGAACTCTGCCTGAATTTCTGCAGGAGAGTGCAGCACCTAACATCAAAGAGCTGCTGCTCATATCAGCATGAAAACTTCTGCAGCACTGCTTTGCAGTTTGCAAGCTTCTGAGCTGCCCCTTCTGCCTGTGGAGTGGAAGAAAAATGGCTGCAACTTCAGCTACAAATGCAGAAACAGTGACAACTTCAAATTAGCTGTTGTTTGTGGTGTGTCGTCTGCCTGCCCACCTTGCACATGTGAAACCATTCACTTTAGAGAGAGCACTGGGCATCTGTCTGTCCTTCACCTGCAATTTCTGTTCTTGCCCCTTCTCACTAATGAATTAATCATCAAGCCTCCCTTGATCACAGGCAATCCTGTACAGAACCATGGAATGGTTTGAGTTGGAAGAAACCTTAAAGGTCATCCAGTTCAAGCCCCATCTGTGATGGGCAGGGACACCTCCCACTAGACCAAGTTGCTCAGGGTCTCATCCAGTCTGGCTTTGAATACTTCCAGGAGGGGAACATCCACAACCTCCTTGGGCAAACTGTCCCAGGGTGTCACCACAAGATGCTCTCCTGATTTTAATCATTGTGACTTCTTTGAATTTAAAAGAACTATATCCTTTTATATAGGAAAAAGAACCAGCTGTGCTTGAGACCTGTTCTATACTTAGAAGTTGTTTTCTATTTTCCTGCCTGGAGGTGTTCCAGAATCATGTGGACAAGGCACTTTGGGACATGGTTTAATGGCTATGGTGGTGTTGGGTTGATGGTTGCATTTGATGATCTTAGAGGTCTTTCCCAAGGGAAACCATTCTGTGATTTGATGACTTTATACCTACCTTTGTCTGCATTTTGTCAGTTGCATATCCATTCCATGACAGATTTTGCTCTCAAGCAAGATAAATGCAAAGTGGATTCTTGAACACCTGAGAAAGAAAACAAGTAAGGAGAGTAGTTAAACCCAATATAGAATGCACCAATAACAATTATAAGCTGTTAGGAATCACACACCCACACTGTGTCACTTGAAGTTTGAAATATTACTCATGTTATTTGACCATATTTTTACATCACCAAAAAAAATGGAGGAAGTTTATCCCTTCCTTTACTTGTCAAAGCAGTACCTGCAATGTCCTGATTCTGGTCCTGGCCATCTCTGTTTTCCCAGGCCCTTCAGGACATGGCAAATAATTTCTGGTAGTGATGTAAGACAACTGTTTTGGAGCAAACAAACTGAGCAGGCTCCTGTCTAGAATCATAGAATGTCAGGGGCTGGAAGTGACCTTGAAAGATCATCTGATCCAGCCTCCCCCTGGTAGAGCAGGATCACCTAGAGCAGATCACACAGGAACACATCCAGACAGGTCTTGAGTATCTCCAGAGAAGGAGACTCCACAACCTTTTTTTGTTTTCACTGTGGGACTGCTGGCTCCCCCCAAAGCTGAACTTCTAGAAATGATCCTGTTTCCCTAACTAAACTACATCAGAGCTACATGAGAACTAAACCAAACCAGAACTAAAGCATGGTAGCCCTGATAATAAAGCTGAGAGACGTGCTGCTGGAGACTGCTATGAAGTTCTCTATGGCATCATCAAAGCTTTGTCTGCACGCAGGTCAGGTTGCCTGAACAACACTAATGATGCTTGATAATTAATTTCATACCAGGACTCTGGGTGCTGACACCAAGCCACATGTGCAGACTGAGCAGCATCTTATCATCCCTATGATCACCAGGAAGTGCCACCTACACTACTAAAGCTCACCAAGAAAGAACCCTTGGGCAAAGAGGCACCTCCTCAGTTCTGGGATGACTGCAATGATTTTGTTTAACCTACTTTTAAAAACCAGAATAGACAGACCTCTGCAATCTCTTAGGGGAGAGGGTGTCATACATGTAGAAAGGTGCTTTTATGGTGTAACAGTTTCTAAGAACAGGACCTAACCTACCTTTCCTAGCAAGATTGTTCAGCACAAGCAGCTGCAGTGACCTCTTCATCTGTATAACCCTTTACATTAAAAGCTAGACTGCTCATTTAATTACCAAACATAAACACAAGTGTGTAAATCAGGCCTCATACAGAGGTATTTTCAAGTGTGTACAGAGGAGTTGTAGTAAACTGAACTCAGCCTTTACCACTGCCTCATATAAAAGAGTGTTGGTCTCGTAGCTTGCACCTGCTTCATCCTATCACAGATGAGTCCAACCACAGGTTTCCAACACATTGCCATGCAATCAAAAACCTTTCTCTTTATTCAGGGCTACAGCATTTTATGCAGTTTCTTGGAGATATCACTAGAATCACTTTAAATCTCATGCCTCTTATGCCTTCCACTCTTCCTTTTAATCTCATGGGAGATAAGTTTCATATTCTCTGAAGTCACTACAAGAAAGACATTGAGGTGCTGGAGCAGGTCCAGAGAAGGGCAACAAAGCTGCTGGAGGGTCTGGAGAACAGGGCTGTGAGGAGCATCTGGGGGTGTTTAGTCTGGGGAAATGGAGGCTGTGAAGGCAGACCACATTGCTCTCTGCAGCTCCTTGAAAGGAGGTTGTAGTGAGGTGGAGGTTGATGTCTTTTCCCTAGATTCAAGTGAGAAAACAAGAGGAAATGGTCTCTTTTCATAGTATGTTTTTTATCAAGCTGATTATTCATGTTTATTTTATATTAACTAATATTTTAAATGTCTATGAGCATCAGGAAAGCTTTTTAGTAATTAGCATAGATTTAAGGAAGATACTTTGACCAATTTCCATTTTCTTACAGAATATGTTTTGGGAAATGTGTGTTTGTTATGCAAATCCAAAGACTTTGAGACAAGATTGTTACCCAGGGTAACAATTTCTCTAGGAGAGCCACAGAAAAATTTCCTGCAACCTAAATACTGCATATCTTGAATATTAGAAGGCAAATAATTTCCTTAAAGGGAGAGACCTGACAGATTCAAACCCTCTAATAACATATGGGATGCATTAAAACCAGTGTGATGACCAGGACAACGGTGTGTTTTTCCCCCTCTATTCTGCCCTCATAAGACTCCACCTGCAGTGCTGAGTCCAATTCTGGGGACTCCAGCACAAGAAAGACATAGAACTACTGGACAGGATCCAGAGGAGGCCCCAGAGATGATCAGAGGTGTGGAGCAACTGCTCTACAGGGACAGGCTGGGAGAGTTAGGGCTGTTCAGCTTCGAGAAGAGAAGGCTCTGCAGAGACCTTAGAGCAGCCTTCCAGTACCTGCAGGGGGCTACAGGAGAGCTGAGGAGGGACTTTCTACCAGGGCTTGGAGCAGTAGGATGAGAGGCAATGGCTTTGAGCTTGAGAAGGGGAGATTTAGGCTGGAGATTGGGAAGAAATTCTTTAGAATGAGGGTGGTGAGACACAGGAACAGGTTGCTCGGGGAAGTTGTGGATATCCCCTCCCTGGAGGTGTTCAAAGCCAGGCTGAACAAGGCCTTGAGCAGCCTGGTCTGGTGGAGGTGTCCATGCCCATGGCATGGGGATTGGAACTGGATGATCTTTAAGGTCACTTCCAACCCATTCTATGATACTAGAATCTCACTGACATTTAAGAGAGGTTGGACTCATTGATTTCTGGAGGACACAAAGAATCTGAGGCAGTAGAGGCCACTCATTCAAAGTGCTTGTGAGTCTTGGGACTGAATTTTCCTACAGGCATAGGAAAGATAAGTAGGTGATTGGGAACAGACAGCACAGAATTATCAAGGACATATTATGCCTGAAGAACCTGACTGCCTTCAGTGATGAGATGGCTTGCTCTGGGGTGAAGGGAGGAGCACTGAATTGGGTTTACTTTGATTCTAGCAAGGCCTTTGATACGGTCTCCGTTATCTCCTTGCAGCCAAATTAGTGAGTCATGGCCTCTGTAAGATAACAGGGGTGGGAAATCACCTGGACCACTGAGCTCCCAGAGTTGTAATCAACTGTTTGAAGCAGAACTGGTGACTGGTTGTGTAGGTGGCATCCATGAAGGATTCACAGTGGGGATAATATTGTTAAATATCTTTATTCATGACTTGGGATGCGGGATGGAATGCACTCTCAGCAGGATGGGAGGCAGTATGACATTGGAGGAGCAGCTGTTGACCTGGGAAGACAGGGCTGCTGTTCAAAGGGACCTGGATGCACTGGAGAATGATCTGACAGAAATTCATGAAGTTCAACAAGGGCAAATGAGATCTGGGATCTCGCATCTAAGAGAGAATCAAAGAGTTGTTCTAGCAGAAGTGTAACCAGCTGTTTGGGGAAAGTGTTCAGCACTTGTGAGGACATGTCTGGAGTGTTGTGTCCAATCTGGGGGGACCCAGGAGAAGAAAGGCATCGATGTACTGAAGTGAGCCCAGTGGAGGGCCACCAGGATGGCTGTGGGGCTGCATAGAATGCTGTGTGAGAACAGGCTGAGGTGGAGGTTTGCTCAGCAGTGAGGAATGAAGGCAAAGGAAAGATCTTATTGCTGACCCCAAAAACCTAGTGGGAGAGAAGCTCAGAGAAGGCAGAATCAGGCTCTTCTCAGAGGTGCCCAGTGGCAGGACAAGCAGCAACAGACACCAGTTGGAGCATGAGGAATTCTTACTAGATACATGGGAAAATGTTTCTCCTGTGCAGATGGCTAAATACTAGAGACAGAGCATCACAAAATATTTTGAGTTAAAAGGGGCTGGTAAAGATCATCTAATTAGGAGTAGATGTCTAGGACCTCTTCAGCTAGAACAGGTTGTTCAGAGCCTAGTCCAGCCTCACCTTGAACGGTTCCAGGGACAGGGCATCTACCACAACTTCCCTGGGCAACCTGTTCCAGTGTCTCACCACCCTTGTTGTAAAAAAATTCTTCCTTCTATCCAGTCTCAGTCTCCCTCTTTTAGTTCAAAGCCATCACCCCTTTGTCCCATTGCTACAGGCCCTGCTAAAAAGTCTGTCACCATCTTTCTTTCCTGAAAGACTGCTCTAAGGTTTCTCCAAAGCCTTCTCTTCTCCAGGCTGAACAGCCCCCAAAAGGGGAAGGTTGCAGGATCATCCTCCTTTGGAGATTTCAGAACTGGAATAGATGAAGTCTGGGACAAACTGGGGTGTGGTGGAATGCTGACCACGTGAATTCTTTAAATGTACTTAGAGGCAGATGCTCTGAAGGTTGCTTTGTTGAGATGCCATATGGATACGTGGCAAACCTGCTTTCCACAAGGTCTGTGCAAGCTTCACATCTGCTACAGCTTCAAGATTCAGTTGTTGCTGTCAGTGCTCAGGGTCTTGGTGCTTAACGTTTTCTGTTCAAAAGAGAGGCATCCAAAATAAAAGGATGGTTTTGTAACCCAAGCTTGGAAAACTCTGCCTCTTACTTTTCCATGACTTTCACAAGACTTTTCCAGCTCTGACCTAACTGGCATAGTGTAGTTTTTCACTGTCTACAGAAGAAAAATGTTAGAAAGTCCCACGGCAACCATGAAGGAGCACACAAACACAACCTTCTCTTAAAACAAAAGCCTCAGCGGCAGTGGCAAACGTCTAAATGAGAGCGTGTGGGAACGGCTGCAGCTCTCCGACAGTTCCTCGGCTATCGAAGTTCCTGTGATTAACCACAGCAAGCAAGCAGCACTCGGATGGGGCATGCTGAGGAGGCTGTTTCTGAGCTAGGCTTCAACCTGCAAGTTGAAAAAGCTGCTGAAGTGCTGCAGGAGGAAAGAAAATCCTTCTGAAACTTTACAAACCGTAAAAATAACAATCAGAGGAGAAAGGGCCTCTTGCAGCCTTTTATACCAAGCATGGAAAAGCCTGTGAGGAGCAGCTGAGGGAACTGAGCCGGTTTAGTCTAGAGGTGAGGAAGTTGAGGGAAGACCTTCTGGCTCTCTACAACTCCCTGAAAAAAGGTTGCAGTGAGGTGGGGATTTGGTCTCTTCTATCTAGTATCAAGTGAGAGAATAAGAAGAAATGGCCTCAAGTTGCACGAGGGGAGGTTTAAGTTGGAGATGAGGAAAATTTTCTTTGCTGCAACAGCAGTTAGGGACGGAATAGAATTAATGTAGTCTGGAGAAAAGGAGACTGAGGGGAAACCTCATTGCTCTCTGCAACACTCTGAAAGGAGCTTGGAGCCAGGTGGGGGCAGGTGATAAAGAGGAAATGGCCTGAAATTGTGCCAGGGGAAGTTTAGATTTGAGATCAAGAAAAAATTCTTCACTGAAAGAGTGGTCAGGCACTGGAACAGACTGCCCAGGGAGGTGGTAGACTCACCATCCCTGGAGGTGTTCAAGAAATGTGTGGGCATGGCACTATGGGACATGGCTTAGTGGCCATGGTGGTGTTAGGTTAGATGGCTGGACTCAATGATCTCAGAGAGTTTTTCCAACTGAAACCATTCTATGGTTCTATGATAAGCTCTGCACCAAGTGTTTTTTATTCAAGGATGTGCAGTTAAATATTACATTCTATTTTTCCATCTAGTATTAAAGTGTGTGTCCTTTTATCTTTTAATGGTTATTAAAACCACATGCAGGAAGCTCAAAATCATCTCAATAAGTGAGGGGGGAAAAAAGCATGTTTGAAGAAAAAAAGAAAGGGTTGAGCTTTTAGACAGACAGAAGTGCAATTAATAGATTAATCAAAGTGACATTTATTACCTGATGTTGAGCAAAATGCCTTTCAGGATGAAAAATAAACAAGAGATATAAACAGAACGCCCCTGCTGAGCTTACATGTAGTGGATGCCACTCATAAAATACCACCATTTTAATTCATTGATTCAAACAATGGTTTGGGTTGGAAGGGACCTCAAAGATCATCTAGTGCAAATCCCCCCTGCCATGGGCAGAAACAGACCGGGTTGCTCAAGGCCTCTTCAACTTGGCCTTGAACACCTCCAGGGAGGTGGCATCTAATTTTGGTTTATTTGCTGATCTATTTGATCTATTTGCTGGGGAGGGGAAGGGTTTTTTAAAAAGAAGAAAAATAGGCTAATATATATTGTTTTCTATCCTGCCCTCTACCCTCCCAGTCAGAGCAACAGCATACAGGAAGAGTTCTGCCCATCGTTAGCAGAACACACCTGGTAAAACAGTTTGAATCACTGGAGACATGCTAGAAAATCCTAGTTCCTCTAGAAAATAGCACACAGAATCACAGAACCTTAGAGACTGAAAGGAACCTCCAGAGATCAGGGAGTCCAACTCCCCTGCCAAAGCAGGATCACTCCAGGGTAGTTCACACAGGAATGCATCCAGGCAGGTTTTGAAAGTCTCCAGAGAAAGAGACTCCACAACTTCTCAGGGCGGCCTGTGCCAGGGCTCTCTTGCCCTCACTGTGAAGAAGTTTCTCCTCATGTTGAGGTGAAACCTGCTATGTTCCAGTTTGTAGCTGTTGCTCCTTGTCCTATTGATGCTGACCACTGAAAAGAGATTGGCCCCAGGCACTTGACACCCACCCCTCAGATATTTGTTTGATCAGATCTCCTCCCAGTCTTCTCCACACTGAAGTAGTAATACAGAAGTTTGAAGTGTAGTATTGACGAAGTTAAGAAAGGGTTAAAAGCCTTCACTAAAGGAAAAGGAAGAGGTTCACCCTCAAAGACCATATAGGCTGCAAAACCTGGCAGTTGTGGCTCATTAAAGTGGGGAGGTGGAACTGAGAACTGTGCTGCCTGAGTGGGGAAGTCATAAAAGGGAAGCGAAGGGGCCCGGAGGGAGTGGGATGGTTTGGCTTCAGCTCTTCTCTGCCTGGGGAGAGCTGTCTGTGTCTGAGCTCAGATGGATGCTGCTGCTGGGTGCTGATTGCAGCAAGGCTTTTAGGTGATTTGTTTATAGAGTTGCAGAAGGTGAGAAGGAGCTGTCTTGGCTTCTAATGCTTTTTAGGGTTGTGACTAAAGGAGTTGTGCCTGCCTCCACTCATTTCTCAAGCCTAGACTGGAGTGGGCTGTCTACTTTTTTTCACCTTTAAATAAACCAACCCAACATAAAAACCCCAAAGCATCACTGAGGTTAGCTGCTGCATCTCTATTTGGAGCTGATAGGCTCTTTGCAGGCCTTTGGTTATGTTCTGTGCTTCCTGTAGAGGAACAAAAGGAAACTGGTAGTGCATAAAATAAAATGTCAGAATCCTTTCTGCTGAAGAAGTTATTACTTGGATCTTTGTGAATTAACTTTAGTTGTTCCCTCTGTACTTGGGACTGGTGAGGCCACACTTTGAGTACTGGGTTCAATTTTGGGTCCTAACTCAAAAAAAAAAGACATTGAAGTGCTGCAGCAGGTCCAGAGAAGGGCGATGAAGCTGGTGAAGGGTTGGAAGAGCATGTCTGGTGAGCAGCAGCTGAGGGGACTAGGGTGGTTAGGCTTGGGGGAGGCTGAGGGGAGACCTTTTGCCTCTCTACAACAACTCCCTGAAAGGAAGTGGAAGACAGAAGGATTTGGTGTCTTTTCCCTAGTAACAAGTGATAGGATGAGAGGAAATAACCTCAAGCTGCACCAGGGGAGATTTAGGTTTGCTGTCAGAAAAAAAGCTTCTTCCCTGCATGTCCTCAATCATTGGAACAGTCTCCTCAGGAAGGTGGTTGAATCCCCGTGCGTGGAAGTGTTTCAGAGAGGCAGAGATGTTGTGCTGAGGGGCATGGTTTAGAACCAGCCTTGGCAGAGTTAGAGAATGGTTGGACTGGATGATCTTAAGGGTCTTTTCCAGCTGAAATGATTCTGTGGTTCTATAATGGTTTTGGTTTGTATTTCACATATTGTTCTGTAGGCTGTGTGGAATGTTCTGCAGTAATGTGAAGTTCTGTGACTCCTCTAGCTCTTGATGCCAGATCTCCAAACTGGCAGGTGATGCCTCCTGCCCATAACCATACATAGGCAGTAGTCATCCCCACATACAGACTGTGTTCTTCTGAATACAGAGCAATTAAGGAGCCTGTATTTAAAACAGTTTGTAGACGCTGGCTTCCCCTTTCTCCCTTTCTGCTTTACAAGTAAAGGAAAGGCTTTGTCTTCAAAATATCTGGTCTGATCTCTAAGTATTTTCTGATTAAAATGGTTTGACATCCTCGTAAGTTTCATGCTCCTGTAGAAGGATCAACTCACTTCAGATATTATTTATTTTCATCATGTCTGCAAGATGTGGTCTTTAAAAGAGTGGCACTATTTTAGCACTACAGGCTAGATTTAAAGTAACCCTGCTTGGCTTGAAGTGACATGTGCCCAGACCAATTTACAGAGTAATGGAACAATTTAGAAGTCTGCCTTAGCTGAAATTAGTTTCTATGGCAGTTGGCCCAGCGAAACTCTGTGAGCCTTCTGTTCTTTGCAGCTGCAGAAAATAATGGTAGAGGGAAATATTACCTTCCAGTAGCTAGGCAAAGCCTGCCTTAAAAACTAGATGATAGCCCTTTCCTTAAAATTAGGGACTCAGCTCCTCAGATGAATTGCTCTGGATGGCCAGTGAAACAAAAAACAAGTGATTTGTGTTCTTTTTTGTGTACTGGAATAAAGTAACAGAAAGTGTCATGTCTATACAACATCATTTTGCAGCAAGCATCAAAAAGTGCAAACAGCTTTTAGGAATGGTCATGGTAATTGTGGCTAATCCTAGCTTTTCTTACTGTTCAAGGTGAGAGCTCATACCCTTGTTTTATTCTAGCTATTGATGAACTCATCCAAGGGCAGACATTCATTTGCACAGTTTTGCTAGATCGTTCTCTCTTCTTCTCTCCCTCCTGTCCATCAGTTTCCAACCAAGAGCATCTTACTCCAGAAGTGGGATGAAGCAGAAAATTTTGTGCCAACGGGGGGGGGTGGGGTGGGGTGGGGGTGGGAGGGGGAATCAAGCAGACAGGATGAAAAATGTTTTCTCCCAGCTTATCTTACAGCTTGTAAAAAACCAAGAAGGCCTTCCTTTTGGTCTCTGCTGAAGCTTCCAAACCCACTCTGTTCTATTAAGGATAGCAAATTACTTCATCAGAAGCAGAGCACATTCTGTGCTTGCAAACAGATTAGCTTAGTCCACCAGTGATATCACACCTATTTATTTAACACAGTTCCCCAGCTCTGTGAATTGACCTTGACTCTGCTCCCTTCATCAGCCTTCATAGGCTGCAAAAACTTAACACTCAGTTATCAAACATCTCTGGAGCCACCAAAGGAATCTCAGACACTTGTATATTTGTGAGAGATGGACACTAAAGTCAAGTAGGAAGTGCCAGTCAGGAGTTGAATCATGCAGTAAGCTAGAGGATTAATCTCCTCTTCTATTTCCACAAATGTTCTTGCCAACACTGTAAACTACAGATCTTGAGACTTCCAAGAGCTACCTAAGGACTTGCTGCAACCTCAGAAGAGGTTGTGCAATCATAGTCGGGCCCTTCAGTCTCCTGTCAGTGCCAAGACCACCATCATGGTGTCTAAATCTGCTCACAGGTTGTCTGTGAAGTGAAAGAAACAGTTTCACCTACAGTGAAGCGTGAAAGCAGCTCTGGAGGTATGCCACTCGAGCTGCTTCTCTCCAGGCATTGATGGCAATGCTATACCAGGTCTAGACTGGGCTCTGAAGCTTTTTAATACTCTCCCAGAAAGGTCTTTCATCTCTGTATATGCACCAGGAATGCTGACTGCAACATATACTTGCAGTGTCATGCTATAAAAGATTGTTAGTGGACTGAAATACAACTTTCATATGAATAAAAACCTCCCTCACAAGTGCACAAAAAGCTGTCCATAAGGAGCAAAGAAAAGCAGGGCTGTGAGCACTTTAGTGAGAGCTTGTGTCCAAGGCTCAGCCTCTAGTAAGGATGAGAAGGAAGGATTGAGAAGACAGCCTGCTGCTGCAGCTGGAATAGGGTTACAGAGGAGCTTCAGAAAAAGACAGTGGGATGGACACAGAACTTGGAAAGGGAAATGTTTTGGTGTGGGCTCTGCTCTAAGGCTCACCCTATGGCCATGGTTAGGTCTGAGAAAAAGCTAAGAGATGTGCTATAGCTGCAGCTGGAGAGAGCTAGGAGAGCGCTGTTGAAGTGAAGAGTGGACTGCAGAAAGAGGTTGTCTTCAAGAGCTGCAGTTAGAATGAGTGTAGAAATCATTAGGCACAGGAAGAACTGAGTTGCAAGGAATTTTTCAAGTGGGTGCTGCTTGCCAGTCCTGGTCTAAGGCTCGGTGTACAGCTAGTGCAAGAGTTAGGATTAGTGTTGGGAGAAAAAAAGAGCCTCTGGAGGGAAGACTGAAAGCAGCTGCTAGTCAAAAAACTGGGCCACAGAGAACTTACTGGCTGAGGAACCAGGTCTAAAGCTGAACATAACAGTCAGGTTTAGGGTGAGGTTTGAGGTTATCATTAACAGAAAGAAAAAGACAAAAGCTGCAGCTGGCTTGGGGATAGAAAATGAATGTCCCAAGGAAGTGCAGGCTGCAAGGAGAACTTGGCTGCAAAAACATCCTGATGTGGGTGCTGGCTGGAGACTATGTCCAAAGTTCAGCATCTGGTTTGTGTCAGGGTTAAGGTTAGGGCTGAGAGAGTGCTGGGAGCTGGAGTGGAGCTAGAAGGGAGCTTTGAAATGAAAAAGCACAAGGTAAAAAAAAACATTGCAGAGAGTCCTGGTGTAAGGATCTGTGTTAGTTATAGGGTGGGCATTCAGACAGAGACAGCCTAGAACCGCAGTTGGAGGAGAGCTGAAAAGGGAAGGTGCCAAAAGAAAAGGTGGACTGTGAAGAGAACATGGCCGTGAAGAATGCTGTGGTGTAGGCACTGGCTGGGGATCCTGATCTGTGGCTTAGCATAAGATATTTTGCTCTCAGAATTAGTATTAGAAGGAGAGAGAATCCTAGAGGATGAGCTGGAGGGGAGTTAGTCATCCTGTTCCTGGTGCTTAGAATTGGAGAGGACAAATCTTTGTCCCAGTCCCTGCTGTGATGACAGCCCAGCCCCCTAACTGATTTTTATTCTGCCACAAACTGAAGGTCAGTATCTTTTGTTCCTCTGATGCAACAACTTTCCTGATACAACAAGGATCCCTCTTTGCAGGAAAGAGCTCTGCAGAGGAATCTAGGCCAAGATGACGACAACAACAACAACAACAAAAAAGAGCAACTTCCTCACTTTTGCCTTCCCTATAACAAACCTACCAAAATGCTGCTTGTTTATTACACCTTTAGAAACCAAAATGCTTCACTCTGTGGATTTACTCTGGAAAGAAGATGAAAGATGTGCATGTGGCAGGTTTTACCACACTGATGCGTGCAGCATTGTGCAGTGCTCAGATGTCATGTCCTAAGCATAATGTAAGGAGTAAAATGGGTACTGAACTCTCCTGAAAGTCTGACTTGAAGTCTATATTTAGGCATCTAAGTGACCTGCTTTCATTCAAAGACGCTGACTGTTCAGCTGCTTCCATTGACGGCAGCAGAAACGCAAAGGGTTTTTGGTGCTGTTGAATCTAAGCACAAAAATTACAGTTGAGTCTGCCTGTGACTCCTAAGTAACTCCTTGCTAAAACAACCAAAAAAAAAAATAATAAAAAAGAAAGGATGACAGAAAATAAAATATGGCATCTCTGCTCTACTCTGCTCTCCATCAGATGAAGGGACCATACAATAACTGCTTCTATGCAGGAGGGAGATCAAATGCTGCTGGTTTGGGTTCCATCAGGATAGACAACCTCTAGCTCTTGAGATCATGAAGGAAAAAGAGAAATGGAGAGGTTGAAATCCCTGGAAAACTGTTTGGTGCAACAAGTTCTTTAATTTATGAGCAGCTCTGTGAGACTGTGTCAGGGCCTTCAGCTCATCTATTTGCCTTAGTTGCCCTCAGCAGCCTCACTTGGGAGCATCTTCTTGCACAAGACCTCAATTTCATTTTAAGGAGGGCTCATTTAAGTTTTGCTTGAGCTATGTTGTAGGTAGACCTGTCTCCAGCACTGTACTCCAGCTATACCTTTGGTTTATATTGTAGGCAGTTTGCCTGCAGTCCTGGTTTTGGCTCTGTCTCCTGTACAGACCCTGTGCCTATGTTGTGCCTCCCTGGATGGACCTGATCCATCACCTCAGCTTCTCTGGGACTGTTGATGTGTGCTGTTGCCAGCACCTAGCTCTACCCACTCTGCATGGATTGTGGATTTGAGCACTGGGCTCAACAATTTAAGAGGTGCTTGAACATGGCCAGGGAAGGGCACCAAGGCTGGTGAAGGGGCTGAAGTATAGCCCTGTGAGGAGAGGTTGAGGGAGCTGGAGGTGTTCAGCCTGGAGAAGAAGAGGTTCAGGGCAGATCTCATTGCTGTCTACAGCTACCTGAAGGGAGGTTGTAGCCAGGTGGGGTTGGTCTCTTCTCCCAGGCACCCAGGGACAGAACAAGAGGACACAGCCTCAAGCTGTGCCATGGGAGGTTGAGGCTGGATGTTAGGATGAAGTTCTTCACAGCAAGAGTGATTGGTATCGGAATGGGCTACCCGGGAAGGTAGTGGAGTCACCATCCCTGGAGGTGATTAAAAGGAGACTGGATGAGGCACTTGGTGCCATGGTTTAATTAATTAGAAGGTGTTGGGTGATAGGTTGGACTTGATGATCTCGAAGGACTTTTCCAACCTAGTTAATTCTGTGATTCTGTGAACTTGTGGGAATGGGTTGCATTGCTGAGGGCACTGCTTGGACTGGGATGACCCTCGGCTGCTGGTTTCTCTCCCTTCATGAGGCAGCCCTACTCTTGTTTCTCCCTAAGGAACTGGTCACCTTGTTGAAGGATCAGCTGGGGAACAACACAAGATCTGGAGCCAGCAGGTATAGTTGCAAGTGTGCAGTACTTTTGAGTGATCAGTATGATCAGTATTTGTTGTGTGCCATCCAGAACACATCACTGTGCTCACAGATGGGAGGTAGGCCACGAGCAATTAGCAAAGTCCTGCCTCAAAGATCCTTCTCACTCCTAGAAGTCTCGTTGAGTGCTGGGTGCAGTTTTGGACCACTCACTGAGAAAGACACTGAGGTGCTGGAGTGGGTCCAGAGAAAGGTAACAAAGCTGGTGAAGGATCCGGAGAACAGAGATGATGAGGAGCAGCTGAGGAACTCCCTAAAAGGTGGTTGGAGTGGGGTGGGTGTTGCTCTTTTCTCCTTAATACCAAGTGATAGGAGGAGAGGAAATGGCCTTAAGCTGCACCAGAGGAGGTTTGGGTTGAAAGCAACTTCTTAATAGAAAGGGTTCTCATCTACTGGATCAGGCTCCCCAGGGAGGTGGGATGTGGTGCTAAACGACACGGACTAGTGCAAGCCTGGGCAGAGCTAGTGAATGGGTGGACTCAGCGATCTTAAAGGGCATTTTCAACCGAAACGCTCCTGTCAATTTCAGCCTTCCCCGCCACTCGGGTCTTCCGAGGCCGCGCGGAGGGCACCGCCTTCCCCGCCGCGGCCGCGCAGGCGCCCTCCCGGGCTGCGGGGGTGTGTGTGGTGCGTGGGGAGTGTGTGTGTGTGCTCGGGGTGGTGCACGGGCAGGGGGTGCGTGGTGCGTGTCTCTGTGTGTTGCACGGGAGGCGGACGGCGCCCGAGGTGTACGCGGCGCATGCGTAGCGCCGCGGCAGGAACCGAAACTCCTCCGGCGTTCCCGCGCCGGCTGCGGGGGCGGGGCGCGGTGCGTGGCGGGCGGCGGCTCCCCCGCGGGGGCGGCCGGGGGAGGCGGGGCTGCGCCGTGCGAGCGGGGCCATTTCAGCGTGCGGCACCGGCGGCCAGGCCGGGATGTGCGCGGCATCCCGTGGCTGCCAGCCCGCCGCCGGCTGCCTGCCCGTTCGCCTGTCCGCGGGGCCGGGGCGCTGACTCGTTCCTGCGGTTCTCTCCCTCCTGCCCTCCCTCGCTCCCGCCGCTCCCGCCTCCGGCAGCGCCATGGCGGCCCCCAGCAGCATCGTGCCCGTCATGGCGAGTAAAACCAAGACCAAGAAAAAACACTTCGTGGCGCAAAAAGTGAAGTTGTTCCGGGCTAGCGACCCGCTGCTCAGCGTCCTCATGTGGGGGGTCAACCACTCGGTAAGCGCCGCAGCTCCGCCCGCCCCACGCCCTAGCGGGACATCGCCCCTCCGGGGATGCGGGGAAAGGGAATGGAGGGGGATGCATGATGCCAGGCGGCTGCGGAGACACCGGAGGGATCGGGGTGTCACCCGCCGGCTGTCGCCCTCCTTCCTCGCGGAGGAGAAAGAGAGACGGGGGTGGGGGGTGGGGTGGCGGCTGGGAGCGCATTACCGAGCGCGGATGGGGGGCACCGCGGAAGCTGCGGTGTCCCGGCGGTATGGGGGATGCTCGCCCCGCCGCCCGGGAGGCGCGGAGCTGGGCGGCTGCGGTGATCCCCTGTGCTACTCGTCGGCGGGTCCGCCCCTCAGGCAGTGAACGGGTGGTAGCCGTGCGTGGCCGGTGCTGGGAGCGGAGCCGCTCAGCTGCAGCCGCCACCCGCCATCGGGCGTTGCATAAATAAGCTGCGGTTAAAACAACAACCCGGCAGTCCGGACATCGGCGTTTGGCCGCCAAGTTTGTCCCGTCCTCCGGGCAGTTAGCTGGGGCGAAGTGTCTGCGGAGGGGGTTCTGCGTCTGGGGGAGGGGAGGAGGGCCGGGTTTTGGTGTGGTAAAGCAAGCGGAATTGCGATGTTTGCGGGTTGCTCCATCACCCTGCGGATGTATGATGGGGCTTGCCGGGGCTGCCGGAGGGCCCCGGTACCGGCCGCTGTAACGCTGAACCGCTGCTGTTACAGCGTTAAAATTAGGAGCCTGGTAAAGATGTCACATGGTTTGGGCATTATGAGGCTCAAGTCGCAGCTTTACATCTTTAAATAGCCCCTGTGGCGGGTTAAAAGTGTAGAGAGCCCAAAGATCACACAAAAAAAAAAATAGCTAGCAAGATAGTTCAGCCAAAAAAACTTCTGCTGGTGCAGAGCCCAAATGTTGGGTTTAGATGGGTTACTTCTTGTTGCCACTTAACACCTTTTATGTCTGTGCCATTTCAGATAGGCTGCAAACGTTGTAACAGCTTCATGAAACAGGCGAAGCAACCCATACTATTAACTCACTATTCCTTTTGTTTCCTAGGAGGGTTTTTCCTTTGTGTACGTTTTGGTAGTCTTTTTGGCCAAAGCCTGAAGGCTGAGCATCGAGGGGAAGCACTGTTAGATCTACAACAGCACAGTGCCTGAAGTGATGATCTGGCAGGAAATGCTTTCACTGTACCTACCGGCGTGGTAGGAGAAACTCTAGTGCGGTTGAATGTTCTGCTTAAGATAGCCGTGAGAGTCGATAGGAAATGGTGACAAAGGATTTTAAGTTTTCTGTAGGTCACTTGTAAGTTGTGACATCCTATGCTGTGTTCTGGTAAGGAACTAATTATTCATCTACAAAGCAAAAATCTCTTAATTGTGGAAGTGCACAATATGCTGTTTGCCAGGTTTGCATTTAAATACTCGAGTTTCTTCTTGCCCCTCCTTTAGTGGCTGATGTTATTGATAGCAAAATTCCCAAGCAGGTCCCTTTTAATGAAAGAAAGCAAACTGATAATTATAGAGTGAGAGGCTTGTATGGAATAGCTGCTGGGAAGAAAGAGGGGGAGATCTCTGACCAGAATAGAGATCTTCCTTTTGCGACAGCTCATTGCTACATGTGTTCATATTGGAAATACTACTACTTCCAGAGGAAAAACCTCTCCAGTACAAATAACAACAGAGTAAAGAGTGGCAAATACTGTACACGACTCCTGCAGTCACGTGCTGGGGCATACGTAGCTGGTCCCGTTAGAAGATAAAATGCAGAAGTGTTATATCTTTGTGTGCAGAAGGTTTGTGCACACAAAGGTTTTTAGTTTGCAGTACTTAATGTTCATTGGGAAGGCCCAAGGAGCAAGCTCAGCAAGAGAATATGCTCAGAGAAGTGTTGGTTCTTGTGAAGGTGATGGTTGTAGGTGTGAGTATCCGCTATGTGTTCTGCAGATGCTATTCCTCTACAAAGTGTAATGCTGAATAATTGCCTTAGGCCCCATGGAAGCAAAATCCCTCTGAATGAGGGAACGTATAAAAAAGTAAATTTGATGTGTCCAAATCTAAACATCACAGCAGTGAAGTATTGCAGGCTCCTGAGGGAAGTGCTCACCCTGTCCGTTTGTAATGTTCTATCACAGAATCCTTTTGGTTGGAAAATACCTTCGAGATCACTGAGTCCAGACGTTCTGTAACTCTATCATGTCCCTCAGCTTCTTTGCCTCTTTGACGTGCCTCTAAGGATGGGGGTTCAACCAGCTCCCTGGGGAGCCTGTGCCAGTGGTTGAGAATCCTTTGAGGGAAGAAGTTTCTTCTGATGTCTAACCTAACCCTTCTCTGGTGCAACTTGAGATGTGTCACTGTCCAGCAAGCGAATGTAAGTGGTCAGTGTGGTTGGACTCTGTTATCACAAATAAGAATTTCTCACAGGAGAAATACAAATTGCATGTGTGGATTTAAGAACAGGAATTAAGGATCCTTAGGTTTCTTAGCAGAATAAACAGAAGCCTGTAAGCAAAAATTAGGCTAGGAAGCAAGCACAGATCATAGTTCATGATGATAGTAATTAAATCAAATTAGAACGTAACAGTCATCTGAAAAAAATCGTATTTAAGAGTGCTTCCAGTGCAGTGCATATCAATTAGTGAGACAATAGCAGTCTCTGAGTCTTACTAAATGTCTTGGGAGATAAGCATGTGTTGAAACAGTGAAGTTGAGATGCAGCTCCCACGTTTCTGACAGGATGCAGCATATATTGGAAGCAAGCATTTGGTGAAGATAAAAGGGGAAAATCAGGCTTTTCTCTACTGACTGTTAAGTGGTTTTGATCTTGGGGCCACAATACCACCGTACTTGATATTTGGGTTTTGGAGGCTCTTAGGTTTTAAATTGAATGTGTGAAGAAGCTCTATCCTAGGGAAAAGCTGCCAGAACTTAACTCCCTTTTGCTAGGAGGAAATACGACCCTATAAAGTGAGATCTTGAGAACTGGTGTCACAAAGCAGACGGCTTACAGCAAAGGTGTGAATTCTTAATGGGGGAAGAAAGAAGTCTGCAGGGAGGTGTCTGTTACCCTAAGTCCTTATAAATTGCACATCTTCCCATCCTCCATCCCAGAAACAGTAAGCAGATTGATTTGGTGGCCTCAGCTATTGTTTAGGTGGAAGTAGAGAGATACCTAATGCAAAATCTTGCTTGGTAATGCAAGTTCAATTCAGTAACAATTTAGAAGGGAGAGACCTGTAAACATTATCTAAATATTTTAAGAAGTAAGAAAATGCCTCAGAGCTGTAAATTCATGTCCTGGTATGCTGAAGTAGAGCTGCTGAATGAAGGAAACTTTCTGCTAAGTGAAAGGGAAAGCAACTGTGTCCCATTTCCTAGAGGAGATTATAATCCTGATGATTTGAAGCAGCAAAGACTAATTGTCAGTGTGCTTGGATCTTGCAGGCATCTGCATCATTAGGAGTTGATCTTATCTTGATCTTTTATCCTGTGTCAAAGATAATCTGGCTGTGCTACTGAAACAAATGCTTACATTTAGCGGTTAGTATGACCTGGAGATACATTTTTAGCTGGTAAACGTGCCTGTATTATTTCATTTACAAGTGTTGCGGTGAATAACATCCTTATCCTTACCTCCATATTGTCACTGCTGATGGATTTCCAAGAACTGGAGGAAGGAGAGAAGAAAGGTAGCATGTAACTTTTTGCTTAGTGCTTTTAGAAATAACTCTTCCTTCCTTGTTTTCTGTGGGCAAAACTAAAGCCAGGGGTTCCGTGTTTTCTGCAGCCTAAGCACGATGGTGGTGACTCTGCTCTCGCTTGTGGTGGTTGCCTGCTTCTGTTAGAAACTTCCTAGGAAAACTGGGAATTTAATTTGTAGGGAGTGAGGCTTAGGTACTTCAAAACAGATCGCTTCCAAAGATGGAAGAGAATTAATAGCAGTGGGATTTTTCTTGTAACTAATTTTGAGGTGAGGAATGGACTGCTGGAGACATCACCTACTGTGTCGACCATTCAGATTAATAGATTTAGGAGAAGACAATGAATGCCTAATGAAGTTGCTGAGCATACTCTACAGGTCTGAAAAAAAACCCAAGCCCTAGCAGAATACAACCAAACCCAAGCACACACCACCTCTTTCCCCCTCCCCCCAGCCCCTGGAATCTGTAATCACCATCTGTTTCTTGGATGATTACAAGCTGATCTGAAAATTTAGCAACGCCTGACTTCTCAATGGCACTTGCTGCTTAATAAGCAAGTGGAACAATAACAAGACATGGATCAATAATGTTTTTCCACCACCACCCCAGCCTATTGCAGGACACACTACAAAGAGTGTACTTTCTGTGCCCAAGGAATTCAACAGACAGTAAAGTCTATGACCTCCTTCAACTGCTCTCATGAGGCACTGTGTGCCTGATGCTGCTGTGGCACTCTTGGCTGTAACCTGGCTTGATCCTTAACAAAAGTGGAACAACATCAGAGCAGGAGAATAGAAGGGGTGGTGAGTTTTAACAAGTCCAAGTGCTGGGTTCTGCACTTTGGCCACAGCAGCCCCATGCAGTGCTACAGGCTGGGGACAGAGTGGCTGGAGAGCAGACAGGAGCCTGGAGGTACTGGTGTGCAACAGCTAAATATGAGCCAGCAGTGTGCCCAGGTGGCCAAGAAGGCTAAAGGCATCCTGGCCTGTGTCAGGAATAGTGTGGCCAGCAGGACCTAGGAAGTCTTTATGCCCCTGTACTCAGCGCTGGTTGGGCCACACCTCGAGTCCAGTTCTAGGGCACTCAATGTAAGAAAGATGTTGAGGTGCTTGGATGTGTCCAGAGAAGGGCACCGAGGCTGGTGAGGGGACTGGAGCACAGCCCTGTGAGGAGAGCCGGGGGGTGTTCAGCCTGGAGAAGAGGAGGCTCAGGGCAGACCTCATTGCTCTCTACAGCTACCGGGAGGGAGGTTGGAGCCAGGTGGGATTAGTCTATTCTCCCAGGCATTCAGTGACAGAACAAGAGGACACAGCCTCAGGCTGCACCAGGGCAGGTTTAGGCTGGATGCTAGGAAGAAGTTCTTCACAGCAAGAGTAATTGGCATTAGAATGGGCTGCCTGGGGAGGTGATGGAGTCACCATTCCTGGAGGTGTTTAAAAGGAGCCTGGATGTGGCACTTAGTGACAGGATTTAGTTAATTAGAAGGTGTTAGATGATAGGTTGGACTCGAAAGTCTTTTCCAACCTGGTTGATTCTGACTCCTCTGTGTGCCAGTTTAACTCCTGGGTTTGTTTACTATTAGTTAGAAGCAGGGAAGAAATACCCAGTGTGAGAAATAGATGTGTTTTTTCCCCCTTGTGCATACTAGCATGTTGCAGTACGTTAGAGGGTGGAAGGGACCTCAAAAGATCATCTAGTCCATGTATTTGATTATAGATTCACAAAATGGTTTATGTTGGAAGGGACCTTAAAGATCATTTAGTTCCAACCCCCTTGCCTTGGGCAGAGACACCTTCCACTAGACCAGGTTGCTCAAGCTCCCATCTGACCTGGCCTTGAGCACCTCTACGTTAGGAAAGCCTTAGCATCTCTCCAGAAAGCCCTAAAATGCTTCTGTTCTTGTTAGCTTTCAATCTGAGTTTTTCCCTTAGCTAGCACACTTCACTGCTACAAACTTTTACCCAGACAACTACACAAACAGCTCACTTATTTGTTACCTGTCCTTGTGTTTTAACATGGCACTGGAGACCTTGTTAGGTAGATGTGCTCCTTCTGTGACATCAGTCAAGCTTGTTAGTGCTGACTTACCCCAGCCTTCCTCCTAAGAACTTGCTTTCCTGAAGCATTGTACCACTGAAGATAGGTTGTTGTGCAGAGCATTACAAAGATGAAGCTCAAAATAATTAGAAGGTAGCTTATGCTCTCTGGTATAAAAACTACTGACTTATGTTTTGATCAGTTTATCTGAATAGGAGGGGGGAACCCCCCCAAAAAAACAAACCCACAGCACTTGTTACTAGCAATGTGTCTGTAAGTTAATCAGTTGGTAACTTCTGGGTCTGTATATTTAACACACATGATGATAAAACTAGTGAAACCCTGAGGAAATGGAACTGTTGTGTTGGGTCAGGGCATTGGCTGTCAGCACAACAGGTTGGTTGGAAACTGCTGGGACAAGGAGGACTGCGCCTTGTTGGTATTGGCAACCATAGTGCTGCTGTTTGTGTTTAATGCAGAAGGTCATGGCTGCAGTTGTGCCCCCAGTGGCTTTTCCAAATGAGTGAGACAAAGTAAAACTGAATCATAGAATTGCCTGGTTGGAAAATAAATGTAAGATCAAGTCCAACCACAACCTACCATCTTCCTGTACACAACTGTTAGGCCACAGTCCTGAGAAATTCATCCAAATGTCTTTTGAAACACCTCCAGGGATGCCTCTGCCACCTCCCCAGGCAGCCTGTTCAATGCCTGGTGACCCTTTCCGTGAAGAAATTCTTTCCAATAGCCAACTGGTGCAATTTAAGGCCATTTCCTCTCCTCCTATTACTTGTTACCTGGGAGAACAAGCCAGTCCTCATCTGGCTGCAACCTCCTACAGAGAGCTGTAGAGAGCAATGAGGTCTTCTCTTAGCCTTCTCTTCCCCAGACTGAAAAACCCTGTTCCTTGCAGGGCTTGGGTTCAAGAAGTTCCTGATCTTGGAGTTAAGGAGATTGGTGGCAGTGAGCTTGGGAAAAAAACAACCAACTTTACTGGTCCTTTAAAGGGGGTGGTGGTAGAGTACATGGGAGAAGGCTCTTTCTAAGAAGCAGGAAGAAACAATGTATTAAAAAGCATTGATTACAGCAAAGCAGATAATAAAGCAATTAAAACTATTTTAAAATAAAGTCAGCTGGGCACTCAGCCCAGATGTTTGTGTATAGAAGGAAGTGGAACAGGAAGAGCTATTTATGAAATCTTATGTTCTTTTTTTGGGTGTGAAGCTCAAGTGTGCTGCAGAAATTAATTTGATACTGCTTTGGCAGCTTAGTGGAGGGACTAGGAAAAATACAAACTGTAAATATTTATTATGGTGATGTTAAAGGTAGTAAACATTCCCTCCTGTTTGTTTTTCATGCAGGGTATTGCAACCTCTCTGAACTGTTGAGAGGCTCACATACAAGAGCTTCTCTTAGGACTGAGAAGAGCTCTGACAACAGTTGCAGAGCTGCTTTCGGTAGTTTCTGCTGCTGCAGAGGCGTGGGGTGGGGCTTTTTTGCTTTGTTTTTGGGTTTTTTGCCTGTAGGTTTTCAAAACTGAATTTCATGAACCACAGTGGGGAGGGCCAGATAACATTCAGTGAGGCAAACAGGCGGCACAAATTTGTTCTGCTGACTCAACTTAGTCATCTTATTTGAATATCCTGTACCAGATGCCTTAAGAAAGAGTCTCCAGAGGATTAGTTTTTAATTCTTTGCTCATTAGAGCAGACACTTGCTTTATGCCCATTGGCCAGAACCTGGTAGATGTTTATTTTCCTCTTGTAGTTTCAAGGTGACAGACTTTGTTTAGTGTAAGTGACTCACCCCCATTTCACAGTTCCTGCTGTGCACTCCTGTTTTCTGCTCTTCCTTTACAAACCTCTTGTGCTGTAAGGTTCCATAGGTTAGGAAAACGTTTTTCATGGAGAGAGTGGTCAGGCACTGAAATGAGATGCCCAGGGAGGTGCTTGAGTCACCAGCTCTGAATGTGTGTTAAGGGGTCGTTTGGATGTGGTGCTTAGGACTGTGGTTTAAGGTGAATCTTGTAGAGTTATAGGTTGGACTTGGTGATCCTGAGCGGCTTTGCCAACCTGGATGTTTCTGTGATGATTCTGTTAACTGTACATTGTGCAACTTCATGACAACTTTAGAATCAGGTGAAGCTACTGAGTATTTGCAGGTCTTCAGTGTAACCTTGCCAAAGCTAAGCACTCAGAGCTGTAGTCATGTTGGCTTATGAATATCTTGATTTGTTGACAGATTAGTCATCTTTATTGCTGAACTATGATGTTTTAAAGAGTTGAAAGTAGTACACATTCATCTCTGTCCTCTCCTGACTGCTGCTGTGGGTAATAGACTCTGGTATAAATGCATTATTTTTACTTTCAAGGCCTATTTTCATGCATTTCCTCTTTTTATACTTGGATGTCTAACCAAAGTCCCAATTCTTCTTCCTCATTTTCAGTGTTGATGAAGCACACATTTGCACTTAGCAGAACAGCTGAAGCAGGCTAAGAAACTGCAGGATTTTGTTCCCTGTGAGGGTGACAGAGCACTGGAACAGGCTGCCCAGGGGGGTTGTGGAGTTTTCCTCTTCGGAGGCATTCAAGGCCTGCCTGGATGCATTCCTGTGTGATCTGGTCTAGGAGATCCTGCTCTGGCAGGGGGTTGAACTGGATGAGCTTTTGAGGTCCCTTCACGCCCCTGACATTCTGTGCTGTCTCGGCCATGGGATGGTAATAACAGACCTTGTTAGTTTTCATGGTCTGCGTCCTGGTACGTAGTGAAATGAGTTCAGTTGGAGTGATCGAGATGGTAACTTCTTGCATGTGGTCTGCTATGCCAACATCTGTCCTAAGATCTTCCTATAGAGCCCCAGCCATTCTAGAACAAGTTAATTAGTTTTGTGTCGAGAGATTGCTTAATAAGGGTGTTGTGAAAATTGCTCGAAGTAGCTGAATGCTGTGGTGATGGATGTCACAGACTGAAAAGAAAACATTAGCTTTGTCTTGCAAGAGCAGGGCTGAATAGTTTGCAGTAGAAATACTTAATGGCCATACACCTTTCAGAGGAGTTATTTTTCATCGGGCTTGGCGAACAACTACCTTGTGTACTGAGGCAAGGTAATTAGTCTAACCCAGCTCTTTTGTGTGCATTGTAAGTTCCCAAGGCAACCTTAATATTCTTAACACAGCTGTGAGTATATACATGATCCTTTTAGATTGCAAGACAAAACCTGGGGGGTAAAAAAAATCTCATTGCCTTGTATGCCATTATTAGAAACTCTATGGAGCATCTTGGTGGGGCTGAGGCTTCCAGAACCACCTTGCAGCTGCTGGAGCTAACTGGTTTAATCTCTCACTTCTCCCCAGTCTGCTTTTGGTGTCTCAGTCCTATGCTGTCTAATGTCTCAACTTTGCTAGTCTTATGCCTGAGCTTTATCTATCTAGTCGTTGCCATTCTGGTCTTCCTGGTTAACAAGTTGCAGCTGTATCTGTTTTGCTTATCAGTAATTGCTCAGCTCCAAAGTAATACAGCAAAAAGAACATATTTTGAGACCATTTTAGATGAACCATAGTCTCGGTGGTCCAGCCATGCAGACAGTTGTCACCACAAAGAGCGTAGAGTTGATGCAGAAACAGAAAAGATGAGGCAAAAGACCTTTTCTATGGCAGTGCCAGTTTCATCATAGCAGAAGGTTTAGTCAAACCACAGCTGAAGCTGGGGCTGCTGGACTTGTTTCCACTCACTCTCTAGCACTGATCTGAGTCTGTGGTAAGTTCATTTGGGGAGATATGCCAGAGGGAAAAGTAGGGGGTTACTATTCACAGAGTCACAGAAACATTCATCTTGGGAAAGCCCCTCAAGACCACCAAGTCCAGCTGATATCCCTACTCTACAAGGTTCGCCCTAAGCCGCAGCCCCAGTCGCCACATCCAAACACATCCAGGGTTGGTGACTCAAGCACTTTCCTGAGCAGCCCATTCCAATGCCTGACCACCCTTATTTCTGCACCAAAAAGGCTACATCCACAAGCATCTGTCCCAGCTTAAAAGAGTTGCTGCAGACACTGCAGGGAGAGTGGAGGGAAGAAACTGATGTGTTTGTACTTCAGAATGAGCTTCTGTAGATGCTGAGGACAGTTGGAGGGACTCCAACAGCTCTGGTGTGTACTCTTTAGAATCATAGAATGGGCTAGAAGGCACCTCCAAGGGTCAACCTAGGCCAATCTCCCCCTGCAGTCAGCAAGGACATCCTCACCTAAGCAGTGGTCTGTCGTCTTCATTTTTGCTGACATGGAGTTGCCTCTAGTGATTAAAAAAACTCTGGCAGAGAGCTCCCGCTGTGGATTCTGCACTTTGAGCATGGACACAAACATTTCTCAACCACTTTTACTAAATAGGTGGCTATTTCAAAAGGTTAGAGACAGGACTGTGTATACTGTACCTGTTGGGTTCTGGTCATCTCTTCAGTATTGTTCTTTGAGACATTCTGAGCCATCTAACCTCAAAATTTGCCTAACCTGGGTAGTTAAGTCTTCAGAAATGTTTTAAATGGCTTCCTAGGGGCTGACAATTTGAAAGTTGCTTTTAGAGGTGAAGGCTAACATTTGGAAGAACTTCTAGAGAATAGTAATTCTTAAGAATCCCACCTGAAGTAATCTCTTGGGAGATATCAAACTGTAGCAGTCACTAACTTCTCTTGGGTTGTTTGTTTACTTGTTTTGGTTTGGCATCTTTGCTGTGTTGTGGTTGTTCTTGCTGTTGTGGGGCTTTGTTTTTGTAGTTGGTTGTTGTTGTTGCTTTGGATTGTTTTTGAGCAGAATACTCAACTTGGGTAGCCTAAGACTAGTGAAGAGAAAGCAGCTTAGTAACATTTTCATTATGCTGAACTGAGCAATACTTGCTTAGCTTCTGGTGCCAAGTCCTGATAATTCGGTTATTGAACTAAGAATTCTGATATAATGCCCTTCATCTGTAGCATGTCCTGTTGCAAAGTGGCTTTGCAGAGTTGGGTTCTGCGTTGCTTGTGTTGCTTTGCTGTCTCTCAGACCCTTGCTAGGTCATTCAGGCACCAAAAGCATTTTTGCTCCAGCAGGTTCTGGTGTCATGGTGTTGCTGGCTTTGTTTGTTCAGTGTCCTTCTTTTCTCTCAACTATGTACTTAAGGAGGGCTATTTCGTTTCTGTTATGGTGTGGCCCTCGTTGTGAGCTGGACTCTGGATGTTTATAACAGAAAACTGTATAGAAGAGCTCAGAGAGCTCATTTTTAAAGTATGTCATAGTGAGGGCCTTCAGTGTGCAAATCTGATGTATTATGGTTGCCTGGAGATGAGCAAAAAAATCAAAGATGAATATAAGACTGATACAAGGAAAGCAAAATTCTTCATCACTGAGCTTCCTCCCTCTGTCTTTTTGCCTCTTAGTGGTTTTGAGCTGAATCTAGAGCTATGTTTTGGGAGACCAAACTACAGAATAACAAAAAATCAGGAAAGTAGTTGAGGAAGGGGACTGGGGGTATCTATTTTTAGTTTAGGTTTTGAAGCAGACACTGTTACTTCTGGCTTCTATGTAATTTTGACTTGTAGTAGTGGTTATAAAATTTGTGCCTGCAATTTAGGATGCCTTTTGCATGATCTTCTTCTGCAAGTACTTAAGCCAGTCACTAAAATGCTGTTTGGGTAGATCTCTCTTCTCTGATGTTTCCACTTATGTACTGCTCTGGTTTTCAGGGGTTTTCTGTACCTTTCCCAGTCCTGAAAGACAAACAATTTGCTCTCTGCCAGACTTGCCCAGGCAGCCTATGTAAAGATAGACAACTCTGGTCTCACACATAGTTTGCAGATCAGCTCTTGATTCATAAAGCACAGATCCAAAACAACTTCAAGTCCCAGACTTGAAATAATTATTTTTACAGTAAGCCCTTGAAGTAGTAGTGCTTATCAACACGTTCTCTGTCAGCTGGTTGTTTAAAAGAGCTCGTTGCCTTTCTGGAAAAGGAAGCATACTGAAACAAGCTGACTTCACTGGAAAGCCCATGCTCAACCTCCTCCTCCTTTCCAATCACCGCAAACTTGCAGTTGGAGGACTGAGAAATGACTCACTGGGACTGAAATGCAGTGTCAGATGCTGGGCAAGGTGCTGCAGTTCAGCACCACCCTCTTGTGCAGCAGCTTGGGCTGATGCAAACCAGGATTTCCCTGCTGCTTTCAGCTTTATTTTCCCCTTCTGGCATTGATAAGCTTAGCAGAGGAGGATTGAAGAGAATTTTTCTGATACCATTCTTCTTTTAGGTCTTAAACAGAATTGTCAGATCTGTGAGTTTTCAGCCTGACTCATGAATCACTTGCAGTTTCTGATATGTAAACCAACAGACTCCTGTGGACAGGACCAAAGAGACAAGAGCAGCTCTCTGGATATTCCCCAGGCCCACAGAAGACAAGTGGTAAAACTGAGTTACAGAAACGCAATGTTAGTGCTTGATAACAGATGCATGTACCTGCTTGCAGGCAAACAGCTCTGCAAGCACTGTTTTCAGAACCTCTTACCCATTTCTGGGGATGCAGGGAGCTCCTGATACAGCAGTTTCTCCAGCTGTTATTTTGGGCTTCAGCTGATTCAACAACGATGCTTTCTCTTCCTTACCTACAGCTGCAGGTGGTTGAAGCTGGTTTATTTCATTCGAGTGAGCAATGTCCTTCAGGCTATATTGGCTCAGGGATGCTAATAGGGATCAGATATCTCTGGGTTCAGAGAATCCTGCACTTCTAGTCCTTCCTCAGCTCATTCTGTTGCACATCAAAACAAAGCAGCACTGAAGTCTTGAGCATCTTGGCTCTTGCTAGGGCTCTGTGCCTTTTTCTTGATGGGACTGGGGTGCCACTTGTCAGGGTTTGGGATTTTTTTCTCTACATCCATCAGTGATCTGCAGTTGGTAGTAGTACTTTTAGTTAATATTTAGAGCTAGTTACACTTCAAACGTTACTTTTGTACGTCTTGAATCTCTTAGAAAAGGTATATTGCAGGCTTCTCCTTGGAAAGTGTCACTTGTTAGGATCTATTTTAATATTCCTATACTGTTATTGCAGTCTTCCAGGCTTTCACAAAAAAGTCAACTTCTTCATTTTCCTGCTAGTGGCTTTCTAAGGTTTCCTGTTTGACCATGAGTTTCTAAACAATGAAAGGCTGAGCAGCTAAGAATTCACTGGAACAGCCTAAAGTTTCTTATGGCACTGTGTTGATCACTGTAAAATGGTTTGGGTTAGAAGAGACTTCAAATGGCATCTAGTTCCACCCACTGTGCCATGGGCAGGGACACCTTTCACCAGCTTGCTCAAGACCCTGTCTAATTTGGCCTTGAACATCTCCAGGCAGGAGGCATCCACAACCTCCCTGGGCAACCTGATCCAGTGTCTTGCCACTGTCACTGGAAAGAATTTCTTCCTAATCTCCAGTTTATATCTGCCCTCTTCCAGCTCATAGCCACTGCCTCTTATCACTTGTCAGAAGTCCTTCCCCAGCTCATCTGTAGCCACTTCAGGTACTGGAAGGCTGCTCTAAGGTCTCCCTGGTGTCTTCTCTTCTCTGGGCCAGACAGCCCCAACTCCATCATCCTGTCCCCATAGCTGAGGTTCTCCAGCCCTCTGATTATCTTTACAGCCTCCTCTGGACCTGCTCCAGCAGTTAAATACTCTCCCTTTGTTGGAGGCACCAGAACTGGACATTGTACTCCAGATGGGATCTCAGGAGAGCACATTAGAGGGGGAGGTGAAGATCCACTGGGATGTGAACAGTGGTCACGCATCTGGAGCGATGTGTCTGAGGTCTTGTTCACCCCATTATAAATGTCCTTCAACAGGCTTTCCTGAGAGCCACATTTCTAACCATTGTACAGACACACACATCAAGATGGGTAGCTTGCAGGGTGTCTGTTTTCTTACATGATAGACTGAGGGACTGACCCCTGTAGTAAGTTTGGTTTGTTTGTTTTTTTTCACAGAAGTCATTGTTGTTTGTCCCCTCCCCTGCCACACAGCTCTGCTGCAGGATGGAATCATAGAATGGTTTAGGTTGGAAGTGACCTCAAAGCTCATCCATTTCCAATCTCCTGCCATAGGCAGGGACACCTCCCACTAGAACAGGTTGCTCAAGGCCTCATCCAACCTGGCCTTGAACACCTCCAGGGAAGAAGCAGCCACAACCTCCCTGGGCAACCTGTGCCAGTGTCTCACCACCCTCACTGTGAATAACTTCTTCCTAACACCCAGTTTACATCTCCCCTCTGCTAGTTGAAATCCAAATACTCAGCTTGCCAGATGCTGCAGACAGTAGGTGAAGCTTTGCTCCATGATCCCAACGTACCCCTCCTTTTTTTGTTTTCCTGTACCTTATTACACTATGGGCTAAGAGCTGTCTGGGTAGTCATGGTTTGCCTACTCCTTGTGTGCTTGCTGTGCCAGATATTTTAAATATCATTCTGTGGGTTGGAACCACACAGTGGACTTAATTTATGAAAATGATCTCTTGGTTTATGAAATGAATTTAATCGAGAAATGCTAAGCCATGCTGCGTCGTGCTTGTTGGTGCACTTCTGCCATTCAGTAATCCCTCTATAGTTTGCCCCAGCCTTGAGAGCCATGCATGTTCCTTACAAAAACAAAACCTCAGCTAAAACTAAGAGGAATTTTTTTAATATCTTAGAGCTTGAATTAAGTTGGAGTGCATTAATGCACCCTAACCTCTTAAGAGTGGCCGGCAAGTCAAGGCTGATTCTTCTCTCCCCCTCTGCTTCGCCCTAGTGATACTACATCTGGAGTATTGTGTCTAGTTCTGGGACCCTAGGTCAAGAGGGGCAGGGATAGACTAGGGAGTGTCCATTGGAGACTATGAGGATGATGAAGGGACTGGAACATCTGTCTGATGAGGAGAGGCTGAGAGACTTAGGGCTGATTAGTCTGGAGAGGAGAAGGCTGAGAGGGGATCATATTAATGTTTACAAAGATCTGAAGGGTGGGTGTCAAGAGATGGTGCCAGGCTCTTTACAGTAGTGTCCTGTGATAGGACAAGGGGCAGTGGACATAAACAGGAACCAAGGAAGTTCCATCTCAGCATGAGGAAAACTACTTTACTGTAAGGTTGATGGACCCATGGGCCCGGAGATTAGAGAGATTGTGGAGTCTCCTTCTCTGGAGACTTTCAAGACCCATGTGGATGTGTTCCTGTGTGACCTGCCCTAGGTGATCCCACTCTGGCAGGGGGGTTGCACTTGATCTCCAGAAGTGCTTTCCGACCATTCCGTGGTTCTGTGAAAAGGGTCCAGCCCTGACTTCTGCATTTGATGGTGTTTGGGATGGTTTTGCCTTAACAGCTCTTCCAGAGGCCTCAGACTACTTTTTTTTCAACAAGCCTGATAAAGTAGGAATGAAAATACTCAGCTTTTAGATTCCTTGAACATAAAATAAACAGCATGCAGTGAGTCACAGCACTACCACTGCATAGCTGAGGGCAGCTTGTGAGTTTTCAAAGTTTTAGCTATTATTTTTTCTTTCCTAAAGAGACTACTCAAAAGATTGGTAAGGTTGCATTTTGGTGTATCTTCCAGGGCAGAGCAGCTGATTTCCTGCCTAATTAACCTATTGCTTTATCAAGTGTTTTAGAAAGTCTTGAGATCCTGTGCATTTACATACATTTGCATAAGTAATGCCAGGAGGAAAATGCAATGGAGCATCTGCCTGGGGGTTGTGGTGGAGCTGGCAGGGTTTGCTGTAGTACTGTCCACCTGTTACATGTGAGCAGGTGGCTTTGCAGCTACCTTGGGCAGAGGTGTTAAGTGAAATGGTGATGGAATCAAAAAATCACAGAACTTTAGAGGTTGGAAGGGACCTCCAGAGATCATGGAGTCCAGCCTCTCTGCCAAGCAGGATCACCCAGGGTAGTTCACACAGGAATGCATCCAGATGGGTCAGGAAAGTCTTCAGAGAAGAAGACTCCACAACCTCTCTGGGTAGCCTGCTCCAGGGCTCCAGCACCCTCACTGTAAAGAAATTCCTCCTCATGCTGAGGTGAAACCTTCTTTGCATTTTACAAACTGGAACATAGAAATCCAGCTTAGAGGTCCTCTCCTTGGTTAGCCATGCTAGCCCCAGGCTGCAGGCAGTGAAATCCACTCCTAAGAGCATATGAGGTGACTGATCCAGATGGGGAGGTGCTTATCATGTGCATGTCTGAAGTTCTGGAAAGAATTGCCACCAAAAATTGGAGTGAAACAGAAAATGGTGGGAGAGCTTAGCTCAGCTTTGAAGCAAACAACTAATGGAAGCTCCCCACAATGCTGTTAATCCTCTTTTGAGCAATCCAGGCTATGACTGTGGAGTAGTTGTGTTGCTTTATTGGAAATAGAAAACATTTCCTGTGTGAATATGAACAACCTTTACATAAGTGATACTTTTTCCATGTCCCTTAACTCCACCACTGTGAAACAGAAGCATTTAATTAATCTTGGTAACTTTCCATGGTGATTTGCTAATGAATTATTTTCAATTATTTATTAGCTCTTTTTTTTTTTTTTTCACTTTTTCCCCTTCAAGGGGTACTTAAGGTCAGGAAATAACTAACCTGAAGGCAGTAAAGCTGCAGTGTAGTGTCTTTGCTTCTAAAGGTTTCCAGAGATCTAAGGGACCTTTCTTATCCCCATCTGGCAGGATAAGAGGGAGAATCCTAGGCCAGAGGGGAATTTGATTTGCAGGTTCACATGTTTTTGGGGCCAGAGCTATGCTGTTCCTGATGTTTTGATGATTTGCTAATTAAAGGTGTGGATTCATAGAATCATAGAGTGGTTTAGATCGGGAAAGACCATAAGGATCATCTAGTTCCAGCCTCCCTGCCATGGGCAGGGACACCTTCCACTTAGACCAGGTTGCTCAAGGCCTCATCTAGCCTGGCCTTGGACACTTCCAGGAAGGGGGCATCCACAACCTCCTTGGGCAACCTGTTCTAGTGTCTCGCCACCCTTACTGGCAAGAATTTCTTACTAATCTCAGGTTTGCATCTGCCCTCTTCCAGCTTCAGTCCACTCCCCTCATCCTATCAGTACAGGTCCTTGTCAAATGTCCCTCCCCAGCTCTCCTGTAGTCTCTTCAGGTGTTGGAAGGCAGCTCTAAGGTCTCTGCAGAGCCTTCTCTTTTCCAGGCTGAACAGCCCCAGCTCATTCAGCCTGTCCCCACAGGGGAGGTTCTCTAGGTTCTCTAGCCCTCTGATCATCTTCATGGCCCCCTCTGGACTGCCTCCAGCAGTTTGATGCCCTTAATGCTGGGGGTGCAAGAACTGGACAACAGTACTCCAGGTGGGATCTGATAAGAGCACAGCAGAGCTGCAGAATCCCCTCCCTGCCCTGCTGCTCTCACTGCTTTGGATGCAGCCCAGCACACAGCTGCCTTCTGGGCTGCCAGCAACCATTATTGGCTCATGTTGAGTTTTTCAGCAACTGACATTCATCATCAAAGTGAGTAAGTGTGATGGAACAGCAGTGCAAAGGGGTAGTCCTGCCTTGAATTGCCTTCCTGTGGGTACATGAGAGCTGGTCTGCCAGCAGTGCAAGTGTGGATGTGTGGTCAGCCAGGTCATCTGTGTGTCCTGCTGAGAACTAACCCTGTTGGAGGTAGAGAGGACAGGGACAGGATGTGAGTTGCTTTTATTTGAAGTAAGGAGCAAAGTGTCTTGGTTCTCCTTATGACTTTTTTATGCCCTGGTAGGAGCAGCGAGTACACTGGGAAGTGGTCTGTGATTTCTTGCTGCAGGGGAAAGGCTGAGCCTCTGCTGAAGCCAGCTGTGAAGCAGATCTCCTCCTGGGCTGCAGTGATTTCTCTCCCTGCACAGGAGCTGGTGACTTGCAAGCTTGCAAAGTGTTAATTTTGGTGAGGAGCAATGCAAGGAAAAGTAAAATCACTTGAAATCCTCTGCTGCTTGAAGCTTCTGCTGCATTTATCCTAATAAGTTGGTTTGTTCTTGAAGCTGTTGCCTTCAAGCAACAGAAACCAAATTCTGTCTGGCCAGGTCTCTTCCAATTAACTTCACCCTTCTTAAAACTTAGTGAATATTGCAGTTTGTGTCATGAAAAGAAGCAGTAAAATGGGATGACTGGTACTGCCAGTTCAAATACCCATCTTGTAGGGGGAATGTTTCTCAGACCTCTGTGGAAAATGCTCTAGTATAAAGGAAATGAAGATGCAAGTTCTGTATGGGGCTTTATGAGAAACAGTTTGAAATGCAGATAATCCATCTCCGTGGTAACTTTCAGAGGTCTTTGAAATGCTCCTGTTTGCTCAAGTCTATTGCTTGAACTTAAAAGTGAATGTATTGGAATCACAGAATTGTTTTGGTTGGAAGAGACCTTTCAGATCATCCAGTCCAGCAATTAACCCAGCACTGTCAGAACACCACTAAACCATGTCACTCAGCACCACATCTCTGTGGCTTTGAAACCCTTCCAGGGATGGGGACTCAAACACTGACCCAGGCAGCTTGTTCCAGGGCTTGGCAATCCTTTTGGGGAAGAAACTGTTCCTCAGGTCTGACCTTAATCTTCCCTGGTGCAATTTGAGGCTGTTTCCTCTTGTCCTATCACTTCTTCATTAGAAGAAGAGACTGACCCCTCCACCTGGCTCCAGCCTCCTTTCAGGAAGTTGCAGTGTGTCACAAGGTTTTTAGACTTGATCCATCTTAGGTTTGCAGTAAGTGGTGAAGGAACCTCAGCAAACTGTTCTCCTGCATCTTTGTCAGGAAACTGGAAAATTACTGTACCTCTTTGCGTTGGTCCTGGTAAGACTCCTTCCTGGCATTGTGGAAGGCTATGGGGAAGGTCATCTTACAGAAAAGAAATGGTATCCTTTTTTTCCATGCTTAGAGTCTCTTCCGTTCTATTTTTGAATGTGCATCACTTACACCTCTGTGGCAGTGTCCTTTTACAGTCTAGAGTTGTGCCTTGCTAAATCTTGCCCCTGAGGGACAATTTATGCTTATTCTGAATAAGGATTTGCCAGCTAGGTAGTGTTATATCAGCTGGCTTGCATCTGCTAGTCTCTAGGGAATCAGAATAAGTGCGCCCACAGAGAGGTTTGGAAGGAATAGCTTTAATCTGTGGTTCAGTTTTAGGTGTTCTTCATTTTCAGAAGCAGGAGATGTTGGTCTGGGTCATTTTCTTTCTTTTCTTGATCACTCTCTTTTATACCCTTGGCCAAGCTGTTTACCTTACCAATTCAGTAGGAAGAATATTTTATGGAGGAGGAGATGCCTTTAGGAAATGCCATCATTAACTTCTGCTGATATCCAGCAAGTACCAGAACTAGAGCAAGAGAAAGGTAGGACTGCCTGGCAGGGTGCAAGGGGTAGCTGAGTACTGAGTGTCCTCACCATGGGAGCATGCATTTGGGTTGCAGGTCTTGCATCCCTTCAGCCCCATTCTTTTAAGTTTTAACTCGACTTGCACTGGATACGTTTGAAAACTCTCACAGCAGTGCTACTCTGAAGCTGTCTTGAGCAAGCAGGTGGAGTATTTACATGGGCAGAAAGCATAAGATGACTTGAACTGCTAAACGCTTCCCTGTGCAGCCGCAGTGCACTGCCCTGTGGTTGATATTGAGCAGTTAGCTGGCTTATTGAAAAAAACAGAAGAAAATAGCTTTTCTGCATCTGTGCTGTCCAACATACTGTTTGAATTTGTTCAGAGACTGGCTTAAGCCTCTTCTCTCTACTGCTCCAATAAGAGGCATGCTTCCAATTCAAGTGGCGTCATCCCTGAGTGACCTATTTGTCTTCTCTTCCATGATCTTCCTGCTGGACTGTGTCTCATCACTACAAACTGCAGCAGATCAGCAGCACTACCTGTGGCATAAGGTAAAGGGACTTCAAAGATCATCTAGTTCCAACCCTCTGCCATGGGCAATGACACCTTCCACTAGACCAGGTTGCTCAAGGCTTCATCCAGACTGGCTTTGAACCTTTCCAGGGAGGGGCATCCACAGCCTCCCTAGGCAACCTGTTCCAGTGTCTCACCACCCTTGCTGTAAAGAACTCTGAGTAAGCTGCTCTCAGCTGTGGCTGTAGCTTTAATAAAGAGAGGCTGAGTTCCTTTGGCATAGTTTGTTGGATCTAGTATTTGTCTGATCATCCAGGAAATTAATTCAGCTTGCTAAAAAACTAAAGACTAATCTGGCAAACAAAAAAACCTCCAGCCCCCTAATCTGTGTTTTGGACTTTATTTTGGGCTCATTTTTGCTGAACTCATAGGCGAAACTGACTCACTTTCTGACTGATGGGGTGGGCAGGGGTGGAGGAAGAGAGAGTAAGACTTCCCACTTGCCAAGTGACAACCTCAGCCATAAAGCCAAAGGCTGGGAACCTGCAGCCTGAGCTGATCTGACTGCTGGCTACTGGTTGGGTTGGTCTCCACTAGCTGAGCTCAACAAAAGGCTTATCTGACAGTGGGCTAGGAGGCTGGTTCTGTCTGACAAGCTGGTTTAGATGGCCAGGGAGCTACAGGCAGACACAGTGATCTTAGGATGGTAGGGGTTGGAAGGGACCTGATGACAGGATGAAGTTTGGATGATGAGCAGCATTATCATTATAGTGCTGCCCTATGTGCACAGTGGTCTTTTGAGTTGGCAGCAGTTTTTCTGACAATGAGTGTTATCGTTTCCCTAGGCTATTAGGGCTTCCACACATCACACCTGGTACCTGGCAATACTATCTGATGTGCCTTCAAGACCAGATTCTAGCCTATGCATGAGTTACATGCATCCACTTTGTGCAAATGCTGTAGCCCTGCCTGGTCTGTAATGACAGCAGATCTGAGTGTGGGCTTGAGGAGTCTCCAGAGTTGAGCTAACTCCACACATCAAATGCTCATGAGTGTTCTGGACCTGTTGCTGAATCAGAGTGTTGGGTTTGTTTGGTTCTCATTTCTTTCCTGCTTGCCTTTGTACTGTTGTTTCTACATTGCAGCTGTTTACCTGAATTTTATTCTCTGTAACCTGTATGTTCCCTGATATACTGCCTCAATAAAATACTGTCATGTGAAGAGGTTTGGGACTGCCTGCCTGTGCAGATGTTCTTAGGAGGTGTTACACTCCTCATCTTTCCTGGCATGTGGCTGAATGAGCTTATCTCATTTTGATGCTATATCATAAAGGCTTTGTTACTGCGATTGGTTTTAACACTTCCCCTTCCTTCCGGCACAGTGCTCTTGTAAAAGCTGTGCTTTAGTGTATGCCATGATGAGCACTGAAATTGAATGAGAGATTCAGACAAGGGTTTTCATAGAATTACAGAGTGGCTTGAGTTGGAAGGGACCTTAAAGATCATCTATGCCAACCAGGCAGTTCCAGGGATGAGGCAGTCACAACTTCTCTAGGTGACGTGTTCTAGTGTCTCACCACTCTCATTAGGAACTTCTTAATGTCTGATCTGAATCTACCCTGTTCTAGTTTTAAAACCATTGCCCCTTGGGGTGTGCTTAGCAGATCAAGAGAGGTTCTCTTCCCCCCACTCTACTCTGCCCTGGTGAGGCTGTATCTAGAGTACTGTGTCCAGTTCTGGGCCCCTCAGGTCAAGAAGGACACATAACTACTTGAGAGAGTCCAGCACAGAGCCACGAAGCTGCTGAAAGGAATGGAACATCTCTGTTATGAGAAGAGACTGAGGGAGCTGGGGCTGTGCTGCTTGGAGAAAAGGAGACAGAGTTGTCATTAACCTTTATAAGTATGTGCAGGGTGAGTGCCAAGAGGCTGGAGCCAGGCTCTGCTGGGTGATGCCCGTGGCAGGATAAGGGGCAGTGGGTGGAAGCTGAGACATAGGAAGTTCCATGGAAACATGAGGAGGAATGTTTTCTCTGTGAGGGTGACAGAACACTGGAACAGGCTGCCCTGGGGGGTTGTGGAGTCTCCCAGACCCACCTGGATGCCATCCTATGTGATGTGCTCTAGGTGATCCTGCCCTGGCAGGGGTTTGGACTGGATAATCTTTCGATGTCCTTTCCAGCTCCTGATATTCTGTGATTGTCCTGTCACTGTATGCCCTTATAAAAAGTCCCTCTTGAGCTACGCTTGGATACTTTTAATGCTTGGCTCTCCATACTTGCAGGTAGCACTGGTAAATGCTTAATCTATGGAGAGAAAACTGAAAGCTCTTAAGTTTCATACTTTAATTCAAATTTTGGATTCTAGCTATAGTTTGTCATGTCAGGTGTTACTAATGCCTTGCTTTCCTATGGCTGAAGAAGGCTGGGCTTGTAAGAGTTAGCAGCATCTTTGCAAAGAGTACCAAATATATTTGATGCACAGGTGACACTAAGCACATCTGACTGCATGTGTCTGTGAAGTGCAGATGCCTTGGTGGTGAGGCAGGCAGTTGCTTTTTATACATGCCACAAAAGCAAACTGTAAATACTGCACCAGAAGTGGAGAGTGGCCTATTCCAATATGTCCTTGTAATTTCAGGAGACTTAAAACCCAATCCATGGGCTTGGCAGGTGGCCAAGAGCACAGGCAGCTCCTGGAACTCTTCCAGCTGCTAATGGAGTGTGGATTCTGATTAAATTTAACTGTGGCCACTGAGTCTTGGTCTGCCTGTTTCTTTCTGTGCTAAAACACATGCTTTTCTGACTTGCTGTTGCATTTAAAAACCTCCTTTAAGGTAGCTATATTGTTTCCTCACAACATGGATCTCTCCTATATGTTAAGCACAGTGAAGACTGAGACATCAGTGTCATGACAGGGAGAACATGTGGTCTACTCCGTTGCATTTAGGTCTCTGCTATAAAATCTAGCTGCTCTGAGAGATTTAAACTATTTGTGTTGGCAGCCTCAAATCCTCCCAAGAAACACTGCCTCATTAAGTATATGAAGTGTGCTATATTGTTGACATAATTAAATGATTAAAAAAATTAAAATCAAATGTAACAGAGCTGTGGTTGGTGGATGGGGCTTTTGACAAGGCTTTGGGCGTGTAGCCTATTGCAGTTGTCTGCTCATCCGTTTGTCTACATCTGAAGTGGTTACACAAGAGATGGAACGAGAAGGTGATTCAGGAGATGTCTGGATAGGGAAGAGCATTTTAAAGAAAGGTGGTAGGATGAGTTTTTATTCTTTCTTACAACTGTTTTGGTTGGAAAAGACCTATAAGACTTGAGTCCAACCGTTGAACTAAGAGCACCATGGCCATGAAGCCATGCACCGAAGTGCCACGTGTGTGTGTTTCTTTAACGTGTCCGTGGTGACTCCAAGTCCCTGGGCAGCCTGTTCCAATGTCTGACCACTCTTGCAGGAAAACTTGTTCCTCATCTCCATCCTAAACCTGCTCTGGCACAATTTCAGGCCACTTCTTCTCTTCCTTATCACTTGTTACTGAGAAGGGACCATCCTCCACCTCACTCCATCCTTCTTTCAGGGAGTTGTAGAGAGCAATAAGGTCTGGCCTCAGCCTCCTCCACACTAAACAGATGCAGTTCTCTCATAAGATTTGTTCTGTAGACCCTTCCCCAGCTCTGTTGCCCTTCTCAGTCTTTTTAATTTAACTTGGAGGAAATGGGGATAATGTCAAACTTGAGACCCCAAAGGATAAATACATAAGAATTGCTAGGTTAATCTGAAGACAAATCTGATAAAATAGTTATAAATGCTTTTTACTTGGATCCCACAACTGGTTTGGGAGAAAAGAGAAAGCAGATTACTGTGGCATTTGTGTGATCATATGGAGCAGGCAGCTATATGGTGGATTAGTTCAGCTCTCTAGGTAGAAGCATGTTAGAATTTGAGGGGGGTGGGGGGTGTTTGGTTTTGTTTGACTGTGACCTGACAAATTCTTCATGGGAAAAAAATTTCCATCTCATGGAACTGAAGAGCAATAAAAGGCAGGGTAAACACTTTCTCTGGAAAACATGGCACACAACTGATGCACACACAACTGCACCAGTGTCTCCAAAGAGGATTGGCTATTCCTCAGGAAACTTCCAGTAAGGAATTGTTGGTGAGAAGCCTTTAGGTAAGGCTGTATCTGTAAGAGAAATAGAGGTCACCCATGAAATGTTTTGAGAAACTCTCTAGGTTCTTGGGGTTTAGGTGACTTTAATTTTTTGGTTCCTAATTAATGTATCACTTCACAATGATGTCATTTCAGTGATGTCATACTGGAGAGGTTTCAGTGTCTCTGCCCTTGTCATTCCTTCAACATTGTTCAGTTCTGCAATAGCTTGTGATGTTTTAGTGCACTGCTACATATGCTGTGGTGTTGTAGAGGTCTGTGAATCATAGAATCATAGAATCAACCAGGTTGGTCTTTAAGTGATGGCTTTTTACTCACGAGTTTGATTCGTTGCTGCATTTCCGTCTTCAGTCTGGGTTTTGGTCCTTTTGATCCTTCCAGTTAGCTTGCAAATTACTGAAAGTGAACAGGCAGGAATCAGAGTTAGGTGGAGTTGGTCTTTTTTTCTTAGTATCAGATGATAGAACGTGAAGAAATGGCCTTAAATTGCGGCAGGGGAGGTTCAGGTTGGAGAGCAGGACACATTTGTTTCCTGTGGGAGTGGTCAGACATTGGAACAGGCTGCTCAAGGAGGTGGTGGAGTCACCATCCCTGGAGATGTTCAAGAAAGGTGCAGACATGGCACTTAGGGACGTGGTTTAATGGTCATGGTGGTGTTGGGTTGATGGCTGGACTCAGACCTAAGGGTGTCTTCCAAAAGCAACCATTCTATGACGTGTGAGTTATGATGTCAGCATCACAGACACATTGCAGTGTGCTTTCAAGCCAGTTGAGTACTTGGAAGTCAAGTGTGAATGTCAATTGGATGTTAAATATGCCAACTACTGAAATGTTATTTTTAAACACTGGGGGCTTGGGGGAAGACCAAAGAAATAAAAATGAGATTCATCTTTAGTATTTCTGAACCTCTGCTGTGCTTTGTGGGTAGATCCAGGTCCTACCTTCTCACTCTGGAGCTGCTGTTTTGAAATGTGTTGGCCTGATTCTGTGCACTGTTAGTCTAGAAACTGACAAGAGAACTAATTCTATAGCCAATGCAAATTTAATGTTGTGGTGTAAATTATAGATATGAATATCTCTCTTTTTGTGCAAGTGATGCACAGCCTGCAGCCTGTGGGTGGGAAAATGAACAAAGTTAAGATTGCCTGACACTGTTCAGGTCTTTTTAAGTTCTCATAGACTTCTACTGTTGTTCAGCACAAGTTTTTTTTGTTAATAATTTGAAGGCAACTCTAGAGCTTTGGGTATATTTGTTTTTTTTCATGTGACAGACTTCTGTACATGTGATGATGGTTACTTGTTGCTCCGTGTATGCATGATACATGAGAGCAAACACTTGAAACAGAATGGGAGCAGTTGTTCTTGTATGTAGTTGCTGCATTCATTTTTGTGAGGAGGCTTTAACCTACCTGTCAAATAAAAACTGACTCTCTTAAAGCTGTCACCGTGTGCCAGGTGAATCTAGCAGGTCCCTGAGTAGGTAACATAAAGCACTCCTTTATCAGGCTAGCATGGTGAAGGAGCAGCAAATGTGTCTTTAAGGTCATTTAGTGCTTCAACTAAGTACAGATTCTTTAACTGAATCTGATAATTGTTTAAGATCTTTGGGGCTTTTTTTTCTTTTTTTAAAGCCTGGATTTAGCCCCTGTCTTGCAAACAACCTGGGGAGTCTTCCCCCTCCCCTCTTTAGAACACTAACCTAAAAATTAGTTTTTCTCCTCGTAGATCACATTCTGTTCCTTTGTGTTTTGCCTTCAGAATGCCTGTGAAGGGATATTCTCACACATCTCTATAATACAGGCAAGTCAACAGTTTTCCTAGAGGCAGTGAAGTAGGCCATCTGGCCACATCCACTCCTTTCTCTCTCAAAACACACCAAGAAGAACAAGATTGTGCCCAGCTCCTAGGCTAATTTCTGCTTTTCCTTACTGTGTAAATCACCAGGGAGGGGTGGAATACCTGTTCATTTACAGTGGTGGGTGGAGGATGCAGGCTTGGTAGAGAAATGCATCTGCTGTTTCGGTAGTTCCAGCTTCCTCTCTATAATGTGCTTTATGATTTCAAAAGGCTTAAGTTGACTTATGTCTGGTCAGAGCATTCATGTTTTAAAGGACACTGAGTGCAACTCTGCCCTTACTGATGCAAAAGGAGAGCAAGGTGGGGTGGAGTGTGGAAAATGCATAGAATCACAGAACTTTGGAGGTTGAAAGGGACCTCCAGAGATCCAGGAGTTCAACTCCTCTGCCAAAGCAGGATCACCCAAGGTAGTTCATGCAGAAATGCATCCAGACAGGCCTTGAGAGTCTCCAGAGAAGGAGACTCCACAAACTCTCAGGGCAGTCTGCTCCAGGGGTCTATCACCTTGACCATGAAGAATTTTCTCCTCATGTTGAGGTGAAACCTGCTATGTTCCAGTTTGTAGCTGTTGCTCATTGCCTTATTGCTGCTGACCACCAAAAAGAGACCCATCCACTTGACACCCACCCCTAGATATTTGTACACATTGATCAGATCTCCTCTCGGCCTCCTTCTCCAGACTGAACAGCCCCAGGGCTCTCAGTCTCTTTGTGGGGGAGATGCTCAAGGCCCCCAGCCATCCTTGTGGCTCTCCGCTGTACTCTCTCTCTAGCAGGCCCCTGTCTCTCCAGAACTGGGGAGCCCAGCATTGTACACACTACTCCAGATGTGGTTTCCCTAGGGCAGAGCAGATTGGGAGAAGAACCTCTCTAGACCTGGACATGATTTTCTGGATGCACATGGAAGGAAGATGATACTCTGCAGCAAGTAGCTTAATGTCTGCAGTGTGGTCATGTGGATGTGGCTGCTCTGAACTCTGCAATAAGTGCCTGTAAATAACTAATGTATGCTTTTCTGTACTTACAGAAGTGAACTCAGACTTATTTTGAAGCCTTTTATCCCTACCCTTGATTTAGCATGTGTGCCATATATGATCCCAGTCATCCACAAGTAACAGACTCCTGCCATGCACTTGTTTCCTGTCGCAGTCAGGGTCTGTAAGCAAAGCAAAGTCATCTTGTTTGTGAATGGCTGTGTGGAGTTGGTCAATAATTCAGGTGTGAATGTATTGACTTTTCACTGAACTGCTCCACAGCCTAGGTGATAAGGCTGTAGAGTTTTGACCTGGGTGGTTCTTTTAAATTCACACACAAAGGTACTGATGTGGAAACTGCATTTATTCCAGCCTTGCTATCTCACGGTGGGAGGAGTTAGTGAACAAATGAAGTTCAGCTGCCACTTCATATATGAACCAAAAAAACCCTCAAACCAATCTGGCAGAGATTTGGGAGAGCCATAAATCTTACCTTTATCAAATCCATGTTTCTCTGTCCTTGGATTCTTTGTTTGCTGCTTCAGGCTTTTTTTGTCTTGGAGGGAGTGTGAGTTTGAGAGTTAATTGAAGAGTCAGTGGAAGTGTTTGCTTGTGTAGCACAAACAGTGTGGTGTGGACCAGCTGTGCTCAAAGAAATGGTAGGTGAGAGCAGAGTGGTTTGTATTCTTTGAAAGAAGATTTAAGCCTTTCTGATGTTTTGTACACCATCAAATGTGTATCAAACCTAGCTAGTGATTTTTTTTTCTTGCCCTTTTCCATGAAAGATGTAGAAGCCAGGTGCAAAACAACCAACTTCATGCAGCAAATCTCGAGGTTTTTAGAGGCTGCAAGCTAACAATCTTTAATCTCTGATCACAAATCATTGTGACATACTCCAGACTTGCTGTCTACAGGGCAAGAGCATTGAATTTTAAACTCTCAAGGTAACAGACATCTGGTGTGTCAGTGACAGGTTATGGCTCCTCTAGTTCAAAAGTATTGTACAGGGCTTTTTGGTATTATTTCTTAAACATCTTGCAGCACAGTAGAAACCTAATTGAATTCAAATGAGCTGACAGTGTTGAATTTGAAACCAATCCAAATTTGTTACTGTTTTTCTATTGCTTGCCTTAAAGGCTTTCTTAGTTAGTTCTTTGCAGTATGGTTGTTTCATGTTGCTATTAAAATAGCCTAAATGAAAGTAGGACTCATTGAGAAATATTACAATATGTAGTTGCTGCTGTAAGTTCATGGAGGGGATTTTGCTCTGAGAGGTGACTCTTCTTTTCATCATTTATAACCTGTGAGATTTCAATTTGATGTTAAATGCTGTACAAAAGGTCCAGCACTAGGAGGGAGGCAGCTGCTGATCAAGACCTCTGTTTAGTCTTTGCTTGACCATCTAATCTTGGTGCTTTAAGTTGTCCACCTGGATAATGGAAATGATGAACCTTCCTTTCCTTTGTACAAGGACGGGCAGAGGGAAAGCTCTGTTGAAGACTTCATTGTAAGAGGTCAATTTTGTCCTTGACACACCACCTCAGCTAAAACTAAAGATTGTTTGCTTGATTCAAGTAATGTAATCAGCAGATAGGTTGACAACTTCCCCCCCCCCCTTTTTTTTTTAGGCAGGACTCTTACAGGTGCTGAGTTTGAAACCTTTACCTTAAGTACTATGTTATCCAGCAATGGGAGTGTTTGTTTATATGGCCCACTGGTGATGTGTGTTTTCATGGCTCACTGGCATCCTTCTCTGTGTGTGTGTACATGTGCATATTTATTTATTGATTTTCCTCCTGTATTGGCTTAATCTAATTGTCCTTTTTTTGAATGTAACTAGAATCTGGTCTTGCATGGGGCATTACCATCCTCACATCACTTACTTTGTGTATTAGAATGAGTTGAGAAATTTAGTTTTTTCCTACAGCCTTTAGCTGAAGCTAAAGTTGAGTCACCAACCCTGAATGTGTTTAGAAGTCGTTTGGATATGGTGCCTGGGGATGTGGAGAGCAGCCCCATGGAGAAGGACCTGGGAGTGCTGGTGGGTAATAGGTTATCCATGGGACAGATGTGCCCTTGTGGCCAAGAAGGCTAATAGGATCCTGGGGTGTATTAAGAAGAGTGTGTCCAGCAGATCAAGGGAGGTTCTCCTCCCCCTCTACTCTGCCCTGGTGAGATCCCATCTTGAGTACTGCATTCAGTTTTGGGCTCCCCAGTTTAAGAGGGACAGAGATCTGCTGGACAGGGTCCAGCAGAGGGCTACGAGGATGATGAGGGGACTGGAGCACTGTCTGATGAGGAGAGGCTGAGGGACCTGGGGCTGTTTAGTCTGAAGAAGAGAAGACAGAGAGGGGATTTGATCAATGTTTATAGATATCTGAGGATGTAGGGGATCAGGGCTGGGGGGACAGGCTCTGCTCACTTGCTCCCTGTGATAGGATGAGGAGCAATGGGTGCAAGCTGTAGCATAGAAGGTTCCACCTGAACACAAGAGGAAACTTCTTTACTGTAAGAGTCCCAGAGCACTGGAACAGGCTTCCCAGAGAGGTTGTGGAGTCTCCTTCTCTGGAGACTTTCAAGGTCTCTCTGGATGTGTACGTCTGTGACCTGAGCTAGTACGGTCCTGCTCTGGCGGGTGAATTGGACTCAGTCTCTTTGGGTCCCTTCCAACCCCTGCCATCTGTAATCCTGTGGTTTAGGGGTGAGCCTTGTAGAGTAGGGATACTGTTTGGACTTGCTGATCCTGAGGGGTTTTTCCAACCAGAATGTTTCTGTGATTCTGATGAGTAAAAGTAGGAAATTGAGAAGTGACCTTTTATCCAAGTCCCAAGCTGCCCCTTGATGCATTTTGAGGATAATGAAAAATTGTAAGGCTGAAGTTAAAGGAATTGCAGCATGGTGAGGGGTGGACAGTGTTTAATTGCTTTACAATGTCTGACAAACCAGTAAAACTGCTTTGATGCTTTCACCTGGACTGCAACAGAACCCAAGCAGAGCTACTGACCTGACTTTTATGATCTAAAACATGCTGATATTAAACATTAAAGGAAAGTTAATGACTACTTATCTACTTCTCTACATTTGATGTGTGGTTAAAGGCTTTCTGTCCAGTGTACTTTTCTTACTATTTATCTGGAAGACTTTATATTGGTTATATGAACACTTCAATAAAAGAAGGTTTTATAGGCCTGAAATTTACATGGCTCACATTTGTTATGTTCATGGTAGACTCTAAGTTTCTGGGTAGTTTACGATCAGATTCTGTTGCACTCTTTAGAGCACAGATGATGTGCTTTATGATAAGAGTATTGTTAAAGTTGCTCAGTTGGATTGAGCTTATAGGGAAAGATGACTTGAAAAACCTGTAATTGATATTGCTGGCAGTTAAAGGCATACTTGTCAACATAAAACCTCTTAAACCTCACTAACATTACCATATACAATCTCAGTTGTAGGGAAACCTCCAGGTATTCTCTGCAGCCTGTCGTTCTGGTTGCTGTGCCTGAGAGGATGATGTTTTCCTTTGTGTGGTAACTTTGCCCTCTCTCTGTGTTTCTTAGTTAGTATTTTAGTTACAAGTCAAACGTGGCCTACACGCTGAGGAGTTGTAATCTTCTCATGTTCCAGTATTTTTGGGTTGTCCTCTAAAGAGAAAAATGTGGAGGCGTTGGTTGACAGACAGCTGTAGATGAGCCAAGGTGTGCCCAGGTGGCCAAGAAGGCCACCAGCATGCTGGCCTTGATCAGCAATGGTGTGGCCAGCAGGAGCAGGGAAGTGATTGTGACCCTGCACTCAGCACTGGGAAGTCCACGTCTTGACTACTGGATGCAGTTTTGGGGCTACTGAGGTGCTGGAGTATGTCCAGAGAAAGGCAACAAAGATGGTGAAGGATCTGGAGAACAGGGCTGGTGAGAGGCAGATGAGAGACCTGGGATCGTTTACTATGGAGAGAAGGCTGATGGTGAACTTCTGCCTCTACAACTCCCTGAAAGGAGGCTGGAATTAAGCAGGGATTGGTCTCTTCTCCCTAGTAACCATTGATTGGACAAGAGAAATGGCCTACAGTTGCTCCAGGGGAGGCTTTGATTTGAGATGAGAAGCATCTTCCCTGCAAGGGTTCTCAACCACTGGAGCAATCTGCCCAATTTGGCAATTGAATCCCCATCCCTGGAGGTGTTGAAAGGAGGCAGAGATATGGTGCTGAGGCACATGGTTTAGCACCAGCCTTGGTAGAGTTAGAGATTGGTTGAACTTGATCTAAAAGGTCCTTTCCAACAAAAATTATTCTGTAATTCAGTAGTGTTTTCTTAGGGTCTGTTTCTGCAAGTAAGAATTTTATGTCAAAAGTTGTGCTGATAGATGTACAAATTGAAGAAGAGACACAGTGCTCTTATTTTCTTTAGTAATTTTGAGTCATCTCAACCTGCATAAGTTTTTTATCTTCCTTGACTCCCTGTAAGAGAATTGTCCCTGGTGCAGTAATTGCTTCTGCAAGCAGCTCCTCAGCATCAGGCTTCTCTGATGTAGACATCATTGGTTCAGTTCTTTGATGAGCTGATATCACAGCATCCTACTGCAATGTGGAAAAACACTTCCATATAGTGGTCCTGGAAAAAAACTGCTGTCTGCATAAGCAGACTTCTAATCTGTAATTTTAGTTGAGGATATTTAAGGTTCTAGTGGGAGGTGTCCCTGCCTATGGCAGGGGTTTGGAACTAGATGATCTTTGAGGTCCCTTTCAACCTAAACCATTCTAAGGTATATTTTTAGGTTCTTAAAGGTGGTCATCCCTTTCCCTTGCCTGTAATGAGGAATTCCTACTCCAAAGCAGTTAAATTATGGTTGTACAACACCTTTGCCTCACAGAGTTTCTCATTCTGTTGTCAGATAGCTGATCATGTATCTGCTGTTCGGTTGTAAGTCACTTTATGGAGTCCAAGTATATCAGAGCACCTGGGCTGCAGTTCTGACGTGTAGTTTGCTCATTCCTATGCTGAAGTATCTTGTTGGATCCAGAAGCCAGAGGTATTTCATGTAAGAATGCACACTAAGTCTGGCTTTTTAAAAATAAAAAGTGGCTTAGGAGGATCAATAAGAGCAATATTTGTTGACCAGGGTGGTGGAAAGAAGGTCAGAAGACCTTGCAATATTGACTTGCAATCAGAGAAATGAGTGCTAAGTGACCTTGTTCCGTTTTAAGAGATTCTTAAAGATCTGGAACAATTGTTTTTTTAAGGAACCCTTCGATAGCTTTTGTTGCACAAATTAATTCCTTTACTCCAGAATTAAGACTGTTACTGTGTGTTTTAAAAAAAAAATCCACAAAACATATATCACTGTGTCTGTAGGAGGAAAATCTTTCCCAGGAGATGGGATGCTTAATCATGTCTTTTAAGTATGCACTGTGAAATAAACGGCTGTCTTGAAGGTAGCTGTGCAGCAGCAGCAGGAAAGGAAGCTTGATTTTCTTCACCCCCAAGCGCCAGCACATGTGGGAGGGGAGACTGAAGCTGCTAAGCCCTGATTCCCCAACCTTCCTTCCTACCCACATTTGTCTTGCAGTCTAGTATGTACTACTCTTACCCTTTTATTTGCTGCAGGTGTTGGTGCCTGTTCATTCCTCCTCCATCCCTCCAGTGACCTCACTAAACAGGAATGCAGGTAGCTTTGTTTTCCTATCCTGGATTTTGTACTTGTTTTTTTTAGGAATTACAGATGAGTTCAGGCATAAGGGGATTTGGATAAAATATCTTAGGATTTTCCTTGGATCTTAAAAGAAGCCTATCTTTTATGGAGCTGAAAGGAATCATAGCATGGTTTAGGTTGGAAGGGGCCTCAAAGCTCATCCAGTTCCAACCCCACACCGTAGGCAGGAACACCTTCCACTAGAACAGGTCATTCAAGGCCTCCTCCAACCTGGCCTTGAACACCTGCAGGGAGGGAGCATCCACAGCCTCCTTGGGTCACATGTGCCAGTGTCTCACCACTCTCACTGGAAAGAACTTCTTCCTAACATCCAGTTTAAATCTCCCCTCTTCCAATTTAAACCTATTACTCCTTGTCCTGCCATTACAAGACTTTGTCATTAGTCCCTCCCCAGCCCTCCTGTAGCCCCCTTCAGATACTGGAGGGCCACTCCAAGGTCTCCTCGAAGCCTTCTCTCCAAGCTGCAGAGCCCCAACTGTCATAGCCTGTCCTAATAGCAGAGCTGCTCCAGCCCTGAGCAATGCCATGGCCTCCTGGACTCGCTCCAACAGTTCCAGTCCCCATGTCTGGGGGCTCCAGAACTGCACACAGTACTCCAGGTGGGGTCTCACAAGAGCAGAGTAAAGAGGGAGCATTACCTCCCTTGCCCTGCTGGCCACGCTGCTCTTGATGCAGCCCAGGAATCAGCCTGCACTTTCCAGACACTCAAATCACAGGATGGTAGTGATCAGAAGGGACCTCTGGAGATGATCTAGTCTGACCCCTGCCTGCTAAAGCAGGGTCCCCCAAAGCGGGTTGCAAAGAAAAGCATCCAAGAGAGCTTTGAATAACTGCAGAGACAGACTGCACCACCTCTCTGGGCAGCCTGTTCCAATGCTCCAGCACCCTTGACATAAAGAAGTTCCTCCTTGTGATCAGATAGAACATGCTATATTTAAGTTGGTGCTTTTTACCTCTTGTCCTGTTGCTGGGCACCAGAGGAAGACAACTCCATCCTCCTGACACCCATCTGTTAAGTATTCATAAGCATATCCTGCTCTGGCAGAGGAGTTGAACTTAAAGATCTCCAGATGTCCCTTCCAACCCCTAACATTCTGTCATCCTGTGATATCCCTACCTCAGTGTTCTCTTTTCCAGGTGGAAAATCCCCAAGTCTCTCAGCCGTTCTTTATAAGAGAGATGTTCAAGTCCCCTAATCATCTTTATAGTCTGTGCTGTGCCCTCAAACAGTTCCCCATCCTCATTGAACTAGGGAGCCCAGAACTGGACACAATTCACCAGATGGAAGTGTGTCATGGAAGCAGTCTGCACAATAGCTGTCCAGAACACATCTGTATTATTTGGGAGCACAGAAGTGATGTCCAGATGTGTTGTGAGCCAACCTGGTTGTGTTTATGAAGAGAGAGGTTCCCATAAGCTGTTCTAATGCCTTAGAACAGCAGAAGTATCCTGTTCCTCCTCCCCATCTGCAGGGTTCAGCAGCTGGTGAGGAGCAGGCAGAAGGCAGGGGCACAGGAGGCTGTGGCTAGAAGCAGGTGGGAAGAGGCAGCAGGAACTTCCTTCTTGGCACTGCTTGAGCTGTTATACAGGCTCCATAAAATGCAGTGAGTTGTACTCTTAAAATCCCTATGGATTTCCAGGAATTTAGCACCTTCTGAAGTCTGAACTTAAACTGCTGTTAAGTTTTGAAACCAGACACCTGTCTTTAAAGTGGTGCTTCTTGTTCTTTTTTCCATGCACAAATGCAAGAGATTGGAAGAGGCAATCTTCCCTTTTCTCCCAAGGAACTCATGAGAGAACAAGAAGCTGCACCAGGAGGGGTTTGAGCTGGACATGAGGGAATTTTTTTTTCACTAAAAGGTTTGTCAGGCACTGGAACAGGCTGCCTGGGGAGGTGGTTGAGGCCCCACCACTGAATGTGTTTAAAAGCAGTGTAGAGGCAGTGCCTGGGAATATGTCTTAGTAGTGGACTTGGTAGGGTAGGGTTGATGGTTGGGTTCAATGATCCTGAAGGTCTTTTCCAACCTCAATTATTCTATGATTCTGTGAAATGGAGAACTAAATGAAGCCTGTTTGTGACCTGGTGTGGTAGAAGGAGCACAAACTGTGCTTCTCTAGTCAGAGAATCCTGTCTGGGCAAAGCCAGTCCAGCCCTTCAGTAACTGTCAGCCCTGAAAACTCTGTGCTGAACTCCTGTCTTCAACTTAATTCTGGTAATTGGAAGGAAGAACATTATTTATCCCAGCCAAGAAAAGGTGAAGGGAGAGAACTTCTATGCTCAAGCTTACCTGATGGCTGCTCAAGAAGCAACAAAATCTTATTTCATGACCAGTACTGGGTGGCTGGAATGAGGTGATCCAATTCTAAGGTTCTTTCCAACTCAACCCATTCTGTGAATACCCTCACTGGATGGTGGTAGTAGTTAGGAGGTTTGCAAGCAAGGATTTAACATGGGACATGAAGTGTGGGATCTTTCTTTAGAGCTCTGTAATAGTGGGAACTATGTTATCTGGAGGGGAAAAAAAGACTTTCTTTTACTTTTTGAAGACCTCTTCAGCTATACCCTTTTAGATACCTCTCTAGGAGATGGCACAGAACAGATGGTTGGGGTAAGTGCTCATAGTGAAACAACAGGGAAATAAAATGCAATTTGTCAATTTGCCATGCTTTAGCCTAGGATTTGTTTTGGCAGGAGGTGTGCATTCCCTGGTGGCCAGAGCTGCTTGGGTCTTTCCAGCAACAGTGGCATCTGAGCTTTTAATAGCCAAGAAACATGCTTGAACATGCACATGGTCACCTGACTGTATTTTGAAGTAGGAGAATGAAGAACATGGTAAGAGCTCAACTATAGCTTATTTTCTCTAATAAATTTCTGCACTGACTTGCCATGAGCAAGTAGAGTGAGGGCTGGAAGGACAGCGAGGTAGCGGTTCTTGTCAGAGGTGTGGCATGCCTCCTAACGAACAAGCCGTGGCTTGATTAAAGCATGGTAGAAAGCGCTGTTACAGAATCAGATAGCTGAGCCTTTAGCCAGCTTCCAGTTAAATCAATAAGACTAACTGATCCTAATGGAGTTTTGATTCTCACTCTCTCCATTTGCTGATGGGGTCTGGGAACACAAGGGACTTGGTTTTCTTTCTATCTTAAAGTAAAAATGATTTCCGACACTAACTTCTCGTCCCAGATCTGACTCTGCTGCCAAACAGACAATTATCAGCTTTGCCTGGACTCAGAGTTTGGACTTGGAAAAGCCAAGTGTGTCTTGGATGTGTATTTGCTTCATTTAAAGCAGAGATGTGAAGGTATTTTCCTGCTGTGGATCCCTCTTGGCTGCCACCTGTCTTGAGAAAGACCAATTTCTGCTCCAGCCTCTTTAGATGTAGCACTTCCCACCTAGGCATCAGGGTGTCTCTTGGTGCTTCAGGAGTGGAAGAACACTTGAAGAGTGGAATAAAAAAAACACTAACACATGTTTCTGAGAAGTCCAGGCAAAACAATATTGTTTTTAGAAGACAGATGTCTCTTTAGAACTGTTTTGGTTGGAGAAGACCTCTAAGACAGAGTCCAGCCATTCATCCCAACACCACCGTGACTGTTAAACCGTGTCCCCAAGTGCCATGTCCACAGATTTCTTGAGCATCTCTAGGGATGGTGACTCCTCCACCTCCCCTGGCAGCCTTTTTCCAATGCCTGACTCCTCTTGCTGGAAAGAATTTTTTTTCCTAATACCCAACCTAAGCCTCCCCTGGCATGATTTCTTCCTGTCACTTCTTGCTGGGAGAATAGCCAGACCCCCAGCTAGCTTCAGTCTCCTTTCAGGCAGTTGTAGAGAGCAATGAGGTCTCCTCTTCTCCAGACTAAACAACCCCAGTTCCCTCAGCCACTCCTCACCATCCCTGTTCTCCAGACTCTTCACCAGTTTCACTGCCCTTCTCTGGACACACTCCATCATCTGTTTCTTTTGGTGCCTTGAACACCTCCAGGGAAGGGACACTCATGACCTCCCTGGGCAATGTGTTCCAATCTTCCACTACTCTCACTGTAGAGAGTTTCTTATGAATCTCCAGTCTAAATCTGCCCCCTTCAGGCTTCAGTCCACTCCCTCTCATCCTTTCACTCCAAGTCATTGTCAAAAGTCCCTCCCCAGCTTTCTTGTCACCCCTTTCAAGTACTGGAAGGCTGCTTTGAGGTCTCCCTGGAGCTTGAGCTCTCCAGACTGAACAGCCCCACCTCTCAGCCTGAGGGCTGAGACTTAAGATACTTCTACTGATAACACATTGTAGGTATTCATAACCCTCATCCTTTATGTTGCATCTTTGCCATCCTCATCTAGGAGTGGGCTGTTCTAATGCTACTGGTGAGTCTTGTTGAACTTTCCAAATTTGTTCTAGTAGCACTTAGGATGATGAGCTGAGGATAAGATAAGAGGTTAAGAGCAGCAAAGTTGTTGCTCAAATGTTAGTTCTAAAAGATCTCTGGAGGATAATTTTGCAGTGAAGCATTTGAGGGCTCTTGTGTCTGCTCTAAGCAGCATACTTCTGTCCTTCTGGTTGCAGCATTTAGCAGGCCTGCTAAAAGCAATGGTGAAAATCAAGGGGTGTAATAAAGATGTGCCAGATGTAGTGGTGTGTGGGGCTGCCACATTCTGCTCTCAAGTAATTGAAGCTGGTGTAGGAATTCTCAAGGCATTCGACCTCCAAAAGAACTATGCTCTGATTAGCACAGGAGAACAGGAGGGCTGGTGAGCTAATGGACTGGGGACCTGCATTTTCAAGGCATTATATGGCTGAGTTCCATGGACATGGTCTAGTAGTCATGGAGGGGTTGGGTGGAAGATTGAGTTTGACTGTCTTTGAGGTCTTTTCCAACTTTAATGATTCAGTAAGTATAAGAACAGGAAGGGAATAGACCTAGTACATGGGAGCTGGACTACATGACCTTTGGAGATCCCTTCCAACCCAAGCTGCTCTATGATTCTATGAAATAAAATAACCTTGTTTTCTCCCCTAAAAGCAGAGATTTAAGTCTATTAAAGCACTGAGCAATATCTTGTATTTCTGTAGAACCAAAACCACGCATTCTATTGGAGCAGAGTTTTAAGTATGTAAAGATGCTCTGTGAACTCTAAGAATGCTTTGCAACAGTGTCTTGAGGGCACTTGGATCTTCTCCAAGTGTTATGCTTTTGCAGTTACTCGAGGATACTGATGAGCCAGCTAATTCCTACTTGTTGGCCATCATCATGACTGAGAAAGGAGAAGATAAGCAGAAAAATCCCAAGTTCTCTAATAGAACCAGTGAGCATTATTTTGTTCTCCACTTGTCTCTTCCAAACTCTTGTATTTACGTGGTGTGAAAAAGAACAGGGAAGTAATCATGACTTTAAAGATAGGGGTCTGGTTTCAAGATTTAATTGAAGCTCAGGTTTCAGAGGGTGCTAAGTTCTTGAAAATCCATTAATAAAGCATTTTAATCAAAAAATCTGAAAGACCATGGAGCTGCTATATCAGTCTGCCTACAGGAGGCTCAAGACTTGCTGCCTCTGAAAACTCCTGCACCTGCAGTGATTATTCAGTACAGATGTTTGGTCTCTAGGTGAAGCTGAGCTTCTGACCACTGCAGGTCAGGTGAGGATGCTGCCACACAAGTCCAAGTTTAGCCATTTTTATCTAGGTAGAAGGACCTGGTGCAGGCTGGTCAGTGGTGGTGGCATTTCATATCTTAGTCTTCAGCTTATGGAAAATTTAATCCACATGCATTAGAACCAATAAAGCAGTAGGTTTAAGTTCTTCTGGCAGTGGTCATTGACCAGATGCTTCTGGGAAAAATAATGGAAATGGCCTCAAATTGTGCTACAGGAGACTTAGATTGGAGCCAGCAGTGTGCACTTGCAGCCTGGAGGGCCAACCAGATCCTGGACTGCATCAGGAGAAATGTGGCCAGCAGGTCAAGGGAGGCGATTCTCTCTCTCACTCTGGGGAGACCCCACCTGGAGTACTGCATCCAGTTCTGAAGCCCCCATTTCAAGAAGGATGTGGGGGTGCTGGAGCGTGTCCAGAGAAGGGCCACTGGCCAGGTTGGATGAGACCTGGAGTGACCTGTTCTAGTGGGAGGTGTCCTTGCCTATGGCGGGATGTTGTAACTGGATGAGCTTTGAGGTCCCTTCCAACCTAAAGCATTCTGTGGTTCTGTCAGTAACAGCTGTAACAACTTGATCGTGCCTCCTTTTTTCAGGTGCTTTTTGCAAGTGATGAATGTTTAGAAAAAGGTTCTTCTGGGAGCAATGTAGCTTACAGGGCAGCACCTCAATATTTTAACAAGTGAATTAGGCTGGATCCCACAGCTGTTACTGTCACGCTGGGAAAGAGCAGAAGCTGGACTCTTTGTACTGTCTCTGAGCACTGTGTGTGACAGTTAATGACGCTGTGTTCCTCCTGAGATGGGAATGGCTGGTACGGATGCAGCTACAATGACAACCCCTCCTTGTGTGAGGAGGCAGTTGAAGATCTCAGGAAAGAATCCCAACTGACAACAATTTCCATTGAAGTCTCATTGGTTTTTTTAATTCTGTTTTTTCAACCCAAATATTGAGGCCACAGAGGAGACAATGGTGAGTCAGCTGTAGCATAACCTTTGCTCAGTAAGTTAATTGTTTTGTGGGAGTATAATGGTTTGTTCACAAGAACAGAGGGTGTGAAATGCCAGAGTTAAATGTGTTGTGGAGACTTGAAATCTAGTGGAAGTGAAATGAAATGGAACATTGTAGAATGGTTTGGGTTGGGAGGGTCCTTAAAGATGTTCTAGTTCCAGCCCCCCTACTATGGGCAGGGACACCTTGCTCAAGGCCCCTTCCAGTCTGGCTTTGAACAGTTCCAGACTTGGAGGCTTCACTTGTCTGGGCAACCTGTTCCCAGTATTTCATTACCCTCATGGGCAAGTTTTTCTGCCTAATGTCTAAATCTTGACCAACCTGGCCTTGAGCACCTCCAGGGAGGGGGCATCCACAGCCTCCCTGGGAAACCTTGTCCAGTGTCTCAGCACCCTCCCTGGAAAGAAATTCCTTCTGATATTCAGTCTCAATCTTAAAGCCCTTGCCCCTCACTCATTCTGTCACTGCAATACCTTGTGAAATCATTCTTCAGTTACTGCTTGCTCAGAGAATGGATGCTGGCCTTCAAGAAAAGCTGTTGGCTGTGGTAAATCGCAGATTTCCTGCAGCAGGAACTGAATCATAGAATGCCAGATTGGAAGGGACTTCAGGGATCATCTGGTCCAACCCTTCTAGGTAATATATAAGATGAAGGATGTAACAAAAATGGCAAATTCAGTGGAATGAATGGGAAAAGTCCTCCACAAGCAGAGTCTTTTTCCTAAGAAGTACCAAATCACTCCTGTGGCAGTGCCTTCCTGTCTTCCATTGTGTGCATCTATGTCAGAAGCATCTACAGCTCATCTGGCAAGTGTTTAGCAATTAAGGAAAGCCTTTGATTTCTACCATGCTGTCAGCTGGTGATCAATGGTATGACACAGAACAAGTTTTTTGTGATGCTGTGTGATCTCTACAGCTCAGGATGGTTTGGAAGGGAAGAGGAATGCTCCTTATCATTCTGGTATCAAGCAGTAGCTGATTAGAAGAGCATGGTCTGCTTCCCTTAGCCTCCATTGCTTAAAAAATAAGTCCCTGCATCTTTCTGAAGTAACTTCTGAGCATTGTCATTGTCCTCATCATGATTTGTGTCCTTGCTGTACCAGGACTGGCTGTAAAGTGTACAAAGGCAAGTGGCAGTGCTCCTGGCTGTTACAAAAACCTTCCAGCAGCTCACAGTGCTCAGTGGGGGTTGACCTGATGAAAAGCTGTTCCATGGAGAAGGACCTTGAAGTCCTGGTGGACAATAAATTATCCATGGGACAGCAATGTGCCCTTGTGGCCAAGGCCAGTGGTATCCTGGGGTGTGTTAAGAGCATGATGAGCATGTCAAGGAAGGTTCTCCTCCCCATACTACTCTGCCCTGGTGTGACCACATCTGGAGTATTGTGTCCAGTTTTGGCTCCCTAAAGTCAAGAGGGACGGGGATATGCTGGAGAGAATCCAGCAGAGGCTACAAGGATGATGAAGGGACAGAAACACCTGTCTGATGAGGAAAGGCTCTGATAAGGGCTGGTTAGCCTGGAGAAGGCTGAGAAGAGATCTTGCTAATGTTTACAAATACCTGAAAGCTGGTTGTCAAGAAGCAGGGGCCAGTGTCTTATCACAAGGCATCACTGAAAAGGGAAGAGGCAATGGATATGAACTGGAACAGAGAACATTCCACCTCAACATGAGGGAAAACCTTGCTGTGAGGGTGCTGGAGCCCTGGAACAGGTTGTACAGAGAGGCTGTGGAGTCCCTTTCTGTGGAGACTCTCAAGGTACATCTGGGTGCATTCCTGTGTAACCTGCCCTAGGTGATCCTAGGTACTGTGGGAGGAAAAGCAATTTTGTCTGTAGTAACCTCAGAGGTTTGTAAAGGTGCTGCTTTCTTCCCAGAGAGGCAGAAAAAAGATCCATTGAACTCTAGCCTATAACTTCCTCTGGTGGGGTGATGTGTTGTATTGTATTTGCTGGTAGCTCACCCAGAGGGTGGTGGAACTGGGTTGAGTTGTAACAGGCCTGGAATACACCAGGGCAGAGGTGATGTGGCTTCAGGAAAGAATAAAGGAATTCCTTGCAAGTGGAAGAAGTGATTCTCCAAATAAACATTTTGGGATCTGGAGAACAGGTTTTGTTAGGAGCAGCTGAGGGAACTGGGACTGTTTAGTCTGGAGAAATGGTGACCTTCTCCCTGAAAAGAAGTTGGACCAGATGGGTGTTGATCTCTTCTCCCTAGTAAAAATTGATAGGACTAGAGAAAATGGCCTTCAGTTGCCCAAGGGAAGGTTAAGTTTGGATATTAGAAGCAACTTTCCTGAAAGGGTTCTCAAGCACTGGCACAGGCTGCCCAGGGAGGTGTTTTGAAGAGGCAGAGATGTGGTGCTGAGGCTCAAGGTTTAGCCTCATCCTTGGCAGAGTTAGAGGGTGGTTGAACTGGATGATCTTACAGGGCTTTTCCAGCTGAAACAGTTCTGTGCTTTGATCTGCCTCATTTTCCTTCTCAATCAGGAATTGCATGAGTAGTATTCATTGTATTCAACAGGTACTTGGTAAGACAGAACAAAAGCCCTCTTTGCGCTGCTGTGTCATGCTGCATGCTCTGAATTTCATTAGCTGAGCTTCAGTGTGCGTGTGTCAACAGCTGTAAAACTCAGGTTTTCTAGGGTCTTCTGTTTGCTCTTTAGCAGGCACTGGTTTGGAGGAGTGCATTGTGTGAAATGCTGTGTGGGACTGCAGAGGGTGACTCAACCCCAGTCCCCATCTGTAGGCAAGGATGCAACAAATTATTTTCTAGTGTGATTTTTTTTTTTTCTTTTTGCTCTTAAAAGTGTCAAATACATCTTTGTTAGTTTGGAATCTCGGAGCCAGTTTGTAAAACTTGGTATTTTTTCGTTTGAAGAAGCCCCTAAACCTTTTCTTACAGTTGTTTAGGGACAGCACACTATAGTTCTCACAAGCCGCATGGGGGATGTGCATAAGTCAGGAGGTGGCAGAGCATGTGTCAGTGTTCTCTGGCAGGCTTGCACAACGCAGTTTATCTCCTCCAGCAACATTGGTCTTGAATTCATTTTAGTTGTTTTGGATTTGTTGTTTTGGTTTTTTTTTTTCCTCTGATCCCTCCAAAATTTCCAATCTCTATTTGTGTACAAGAGGAAACTCCTACTGAGAAGACAAAACAAAACTGGATTGAGTGAGAATGAAGTGACTTGTTAGAGAAGTCCATTCCAAGTCAGCACTGCAAACAGAGCCAAGAAAATATTTATTGTGAGAACAAAACTATTGTGTAACTTCAGGTTGAGCTGGAGGGGGCTTTTTGTTGTGGTTGCTTTCAGTGTGCTGAATTAATGAAGTACCAATAGTCGAAGGCAGACTCTACCATTCCTTTTTGTCCTCATTCTTTTTGCTTGGAGGTTATCCCATCAGTGAAAGAGAGCACCCAGAGGTCTCCTTGCATGGTGAAGGATTGCTAACACAGAAATGAATGGATTGTGGATTGTGAGTTGGTTGCTGGTGTGTTTTCATGCTAGTTGACAGAGGTGCTAGTAACTTGGACTGATCTGTTGCTACTGCTAGTAGTGTAACTACAGCAGCAACTTGCATGTCTGTGCTTGCTGGAAGGGTGGAATGGGTTTTTGTAGCCCAGGTGAAGCTGTAAGTGGTCAGAACTTTCACTGTGTGCATGTGTGGACCAATGAAAGATGTGACCTGTGTGAGGTCCTGTTCTGTCTCCTAGACTGAAGTAAGATTTCAGCTCTGGTTAAGTCAAAGTTACTTCCGTTCATGCTCTCATCTTTGCAGCTTGCTTCCCAAATGCTGCTGGAATACAGCCAAAGAACCTGCCTTCTGTTTCCATACCTTGTTGAAGACCTGCTTTGGAGTGATTTATAGGAGCTGAATGGCCACCTTGAGGGCTCTTCACCATCGCTCCTACTGAGGCTTTACAGTTTCTGTGCTTTGTTTTATAGGAAAGCAGTTACTTTTAAACCAGGGAGCAGCTGACTCAGCTTTTCATTGCAGTAACAAGATTTGGGACAGAAAAGATGGGCACAAGAGTAAGGCTCTTTTCTGTTGAATTTGTGGTACTTTCCTTACAAGGCAGAATTGCCATCACTCTGCTTTCAGTTCCTTTCCAAAGCACTGTGCATGAAGGGACAGGTAACCTTCTTCCCCTGGCTTATTTATTGAGCAGCATGTCCAGCTGCAAAGATAGTTGGACAGATGATGTTCCCAGGACAACCTGCAACTCCAAAAATAGATGTTTCAGGTTGAGTGTCATGCTGATAGCTTGGGCTTTGCCTGGAGGTTGTTTGGTTTGGTTTTGTTCTGGGGTTTGGGTTGTGTGGTGTTTTTTCTGCTTTCTTCTTGCCTCTGAGTTTCTCTCTCCTTCACTTAGTTTCTTTCTGTAATTAGGCTGTTAATGTCAGTAGGAATTCTATGAAGTTACTCTAGTTCAAATACTGCAGCCTAGTCCTTATCCCCTTGGATCTAGGACATGCAGACACTGAGAGTCTGATTGACCCTTTAATTTCTGTGGGTGTGAGGCAACTCCATAGAGACCATTGCAGGTATTCTTGATCCATAGCCTTTAGGAGGAAAGGACAGTCAAGCCTGTGAATCTCAGCAGGGATTTAGAACGTGGTGGCTCTGAATTCTGTCTGGTATCAGGAGACACCAAGGTCTGCTACAGTCATGAGTATAGTTACATCAAACTCAGAAACATGAAAGTGTCTTCAGCACTGCTACATGCTCACTTCAGCCTCCAGTCAAAGGCACCTTGACTTCAAATGCCTTCAGAAATATCTGTCCTACTTAAACTGTCATATAGCATCAGTTTGTCTTGAAAGTGAATATTGACATCAATGTTAATTCAGTTGTGCAAAAAAAGGCAGGGACTACTTTTTTTTTTCTTCTACTCTGCCCTGGTGGGACCACAGTTGTGTTGAGTTCTGGACTCTCCAGTTCAAGAGGGACAGGGATATGCTGGAGAGAGTCCAGTGGAGGCTGTGAGATGCCGAAACATAGAATCAACTAGGTTGGAAGAGACCACCAAGATCATTCAGTTCAACCTATCACTAAGCCCTGTCCAATCAACTAGACTGTGGCACTAAGTGCCTCATCCAGTCTTTTTTTGAACACCTCCAGGGATGGTGACTCCACCACCTCCCTGGGCAGCCCATTCCAATGCCAATCACTCTCTCTGTGAAGAACTTCCTCCTAACATCCAGCCTATACCTACCCTGGCACAACTTGAGACTGTGTCCCCTTGTTCTATTGCTGGTTGCCTGGCAGAAGAGACCAACCCCACCTGGCTACAGCTTCCCTTCAGGTAGTTGCAGACAGCAATGAGCCCTGCCCTGAGCCTCCTCTTCTGCAGGCTGCACACCCCCAGCTCCCTCAGCCTCTCCTCACAGGGCTGTGCTCCAGGCCTCTCACCAGCTCTGACACCCTGAAGGAACTGGAACATCTGTCTGATGAGGAAAAGCTGAGAGCCCTGGAGCTGTTTAGCCTGGAGAAGACTGAGAGGGAGGATCTTTATTAGTATTAATAAATATCCAAAGAGTGGGTGTCAAGAAGGGGCCACCACACTCTTTTCAGTGGTGTTTTTTGATAGGACAAGTGGCAATGGACACAAACTGGAATGCAGAACATTCCACCTCAACATGGGGAAAACTTATTTACTGTGAAAATGCCAGAGCAGAGGAGCAGACTACCCAGAGAGGCAGGCAGGTTGCCTTCTTGTGTGACCTGCCCTGAGTGATCCTGCTTTGTCTAGAGTGTTGGCCTCTATGGTCACCAGATGTGCCTTCCAGCCCCTACCATTCTATGAATCCAGTGTCTTACTGTGGCATTTCAGAGTGGGGAAAGCTAAAATAACCCTCCTGTGGCACAAGTTTGTTTTGCTTTCCTGGGTTACAGGGGGTTCAGCAGAAAACCAAGAGATTATTTTGGAAGAGGCTCTGGCTTGCATTTAAAAAAAGATTCCTTCAAGATCAGTCCCTATTCCTGGGTGCTGTCTGATTGCAAACTTCTGCATGCTTTCTGTCATTGCTTGCTCATCTTGAGTGTAGCCATAGCCACAGCTTTATGTCACACCCAGCCCAAGGCTTCTTGCAGAGTACAGTTTTGGAGGGTGGGGGACAACAGAAATCATGATAATTGGACTAAAATATTTGCCCAAATGAAAGATCTTTACAGGAGCTGCAACACTGGGAGTTGATTGCCTGTGATGGTTTGGGTGTTCCCTGACCCCCAAACTTTAGAAACCACCCAGACTCTGGAGATATGAATGAAGCTTATATTTACAGCTAGCACAATATACAAGCAGATATTTACAGTATATACAGTTACAGACAGAAATACACAAGATAAAAAGTAACACAGAAACACAACTCCCCTCTCACAAACCTGAGTCCCCAGGAGGGGCTCTCAACCCCCCCTCACCTTCCCCCTACCCCTCTCAACCTTACCCCAGTCCCAAGGAGAATGGAGGTTTGGCCAGGGGGTTAGGAAGCAAAGTGGATCAGCCAAAGAAAAAAAATGGAGGGTGAGATTAGAGAGTAAGATGCAGCTCAGCCAGCAGCCCAAGTGAGAGTGGTTATCTGTGTTTTTATTTCTTGTTCCTATACATCTCAGCAGGCCTATGAGTGAAGCAGACATCACCATTGTTTTCCTCTCACAGCCTGTAATGTAGTTCCTCTCACCAAAACATTCTAGCCTGCTTCAGACTAGCACACTGCCCATGAATTGTGAACAGAGCTTCCTGCTGGCATTGCTGTGGTCCTCTCAAAGAGCAAACCCAGCCTGGAACCCATTAATTATTTACACTGCACATTGAGAAACTCCTAAAGATAGCCTCTTTGTTGCATATTTCCTGTCATGTTAATATAGATTTCTGCTTCTGGGGGCTGTGTTTTGATATGTTCTTTTCTATAACAAGAAAGCAGTGCTTAATTTTAGCACAAACCTGCATGAAAACCTCACAAAACTGAAGCTGATGTGATTATAGGTTAAATAATGCACCTAGGATTTTGTACTTAAAATATTTGGGAGCCTTTATAAAAAATGAGGGTAAAAATAGAAGTGAATTAGTACATGAAATAGAAAACATTTCACATGGAAATTAATGGTATAAATTATACTAATCAAAGAATTAGACTCATTCTACACAAGGTGGAAAGTCTTCCAGGGTGGTTAAGACTTCAGAAATGAATAAATACTTGCTGGTGGTACAAATGGTTTGCTAGTTGCTCTTTCCAGTCTAGGATTGTTTTGGTTAATGACCACCAATAAACATGAAAAAAGTCCTTTTATTAAAAAAGGGGTAACGATGCTGGTTGTAAGTAAAGTTGGAAAACACCTCTACAAGTCCCTGAAAGGAGGGGATTGGTCTGTTTTTACCTAGTAATAAGTGGTGGAACAAGAGGAAATGGCCTCAAGTTGCACCAGGAGAGGTTTAGGTTGGAGATTAGAAGCACTGGAACAGGCTGTCCAGAGAGGTTGTGCAGTCTCCTTGTCTGGAGACTTTCAAGACCCACCTGGATGCATTCCTGTGTGACCTGCCCTAAGTGATTCTGCTCAGGCAGGGAGGTTGGGCTCTGGTCTCTAGAGGCCCTTTCCAACATTCTCTGATTCTTCGTCAAGGTCTAGCGGTGAGCTGGTAGCAGTTTCCAGCAGTTTTGAATTGCATTTACACCTGTGGATTGGAACTGCTTGATAGCAACTGCAACAGCAGGGGCTCTGAAAGGTCACTAGCTGCTAGTGAAGTGTCTCCTGGTTGGTTTGGGTCTGGAGAGCATCTCTTTTTTAGGAAAAATGTGCAAGAGGGCAGCTTTGGAAGTGTTCCCACCTCAGCTAGTGAATGCCACCTCTGCTTTTGGGTTCATAGAATTCTTTCTGTCAGGAAAGACCTCAAAGATCATCAAGGCCAACCATCTGAGTGCTTGTCAGGATACTTTAAGCAGGATCCCAAAGCATTTGTGCCTGAATTCAGTCTGCTGTTGAGATACATTAGAGGCTAGGGAAAGAAGGCATCTAACTCACAGCAAGGTAAAAAAGCAAATTAAGTTTATCCTTGTTGGTTGAAACAATTTACTAAATGTTTCAGATTGTTTTTTTTTCCCCTTCTTACTGCATTAGATTCTTTCTATAAACTTTTAAAGTGCCTTCAACCAAGTGGATGTTTGAAGGATAAATTACACTAGCAATCTTTCTCTAGCTTCTACAGAACAACAAAAGCAGTCATTTGTGAGCTGGGAAACCTGTTTCCTTTAAGCACCCTCAAAGAATCTATTCCTAAAGATACTATAAATGAAATGACCAATTGTATCAAGATGCTGTTAAAGACCCACATTTGCATTTCAGTAGCTTTGCTGCACATGTATTTCTTGTCTGAGTGGAGCATTAAATCCATCTCGTGCTCTGGGTATTTCATTTTCTCCAGAGCATTCATTAAAGCAGAGTTCAAATGTTCAGTGTGCTGAGTTGGTCTCGGGAGCTGAGAGGGATTATTGCAGTGATGTTAGGTTTAGCAAATTACTCCTCCCGTTTTTGAGAAACAAACAAACAAAAACCCCAAAGGAGCAAACAAAATAAAGTTGCAGCTGGTGACAGTTTCTGGGTTAGAAAATCTGCAAGCTAAATTGGGCAGGAGTGGCTTTAATATAACTAAACTACTTTTTTCCTTAGATATCAAAATTTGCACCTTCCAAAGTTCAGATTGTTCCTGTTTTCTGTTACCAGCTTTTGAACATTTTGCTTAAGTTGTGAGAGCTGTGTATTTGGCTTTGCCCATGCATCAGAGTGGTCCCAAACACAAATATAGGCTGTGCAAGGAGTGGCTTGAGAGCAGTCTTGAGAAGGACTTGGGGGTGTCAGTTGCTGAAAAACTCAACGTGAGCCAGCAGTGGTCACTGGCAGTACAGCAGGCAACTGTATGCTGGCTGCACCCAAAGCAGTGAGAGCAGCAGGATAGGGAGAGGATTTTGCCCCTCTGCTCTGCTGAGACCACAGCTGCAGCACTGCATCCAGTCTGGTGCCCCCAGCATAAGGACATCAAACTGTTGGAGCAGATCCAAAGAAGGCCATGAAGGTGATCAGAGAGCTGGAGAACCTCTCTTGGGGTTCAGGCTGAAAGAGTTGGGGCTGCTTAACCTGGAGAAGAGAAGGCTCTGGGGAGACCTTAGAGCAGCCTTCCAATGCCTGCAGGGGGCTACAGAAGAGCTGGGGAGGGACTTTGGGCAAGAGATTGTAGTGACAGGATGAGAGGCAATGGGTTTGGGCTGGACAGTGTCCCTGCCCATGACAGGGGATTTGGAGCCGGATGATGTTTAAGGTCTTTTCCAACCCAAACCATTCTGTGAATCTGTTCTATAGACAAATAAGATAATTGGCTTGCAGGGTACCACTAGTCAGGGTAAACTGATCTGTAAATGCTAATTTCTTTTTGCCATTACTTGCTGAATAAATAGTGTGGATTTTTATTTTGACTGTATCTGACACTTTTCATGGGAAAGAGTAAGCTCAACAGCAGTTAAATGCTACTTCAGTTTGAAAACTTGGACCCAAATGAATCTCTACTGGTGAGGTTTGCCATCCTATTCAAACCTCATCTGGAAACACATCTAGTTAGTCTTTGAGGGTGTAGATTTCCCCAGATTGAACAAAACTCAACAGGAGCTGTTTCTGTTGGGCACTCCTGAAAACCAAACTAGAAATATCCTGAAGTGGGCACCTAAAAATGTGTCAGGATGGGTGCTAAAGGCACAGGTGGATCAGCATACCAGCCATGCTTCTGGTGGGAACTGGTTTCTGCCAAGCATAGCTGAGAAACAGGAGCTGCTATGTGTTTGCAATTTGCTTGTCAAACCATATTCCTTCTGAAACAGCTTCTGCCACTGTCTTCGGCTCATGAGTTGGTGTAAGCTGCAGTGGTAGAAGTGCAGTGTTTTGCTGGCATAAATGTGACCTCTGTTGTGGCTTTTCTAGTGCAGAGCTGGCTCTAACTTCCTTGTAACCTGGGTAAAGCTAATTATTTCCAGATGGCAAACCAAAGTGAAATAATATGAGAATACTGCATTCTACACATGTAATTTTCATGTGCAAGAAAACCTCAAAAGGAGTAACTCAGATGCCTTTCTGGGTGGTAGTAGCCCTTAATTCCACCTTACTGTTGAGGAAACTCATCTGCTTTCTTTGTGGGATTCATCCAAGGTAGTCACACAGAATCAGAATGGTGCAGTTTGGAAGGGACCCCTGGAAATCTAGTCCAACTCCCTTGCCAAAGGAGGTTCACCTAGATCACGTTGCCCAAGATCACCATGTGCAGGTGCATATTGAAAGTCTCTAGAGGAGGAAACCCCACAACCCCTCTGGGCAGCCTGCCCCAGTGTTGCAGCCCTCTCACAGTAAAGAAGCTTCTCTTTATGTTCCAGTGAAATCTCCTGTGTTCTAGTTTGTGCCCACTGCTCCTTGGACACCACTGAAAAGAACTCTTCTAATTAACTAAACCATGGCACTAAGTGCCTCATTCAGTCTCCTTTGAAACACCTCCAGGGATGGTGCCTCCACCACCTCCCCGGGAAGCCCATTCCAATGCCAGTCACTTTTGCTGTAAAGAACTTCTTCCTAACATCCAGCCTGAACCTGCCCTGCCACAGCTTGAGGCTGTGTCCTCTTGTTCTGTCTCTGGGTGCCTAGGAGAAGAGCCCAACCCCACCTGGCTGTGATCTCCCTTCAGGTAGTTGTGGACAGCAATGAGAATTCCCCTGAGCCTCCTCTTCTGCAGGCTGCACACCCCCAGCTCCCTCAGCCTCTCCTCACAGAGCTGTGCTCCAGCCCCTTCACCAGCCTTGGTGCCCTTCTCTGGACACGTTCAAGCACCTCAACAACTTTCTTAAATTGAGGGGCCCAAGACTGGACACAGGACTCAAAGTGTGGCCTAAGCAGCACTTCGTACAGGGGCAGAAGGACCACCTTGATCCTATTGGTCATACTGTTCCAGCTTAACAGGATGTCAGCCACTCCTCCCAGTGTGTTATCATCAACTTACCATTCCCAGTTTTTCTGGGCATCTTTTATTTAATTTAAAAGTCCCTGAGAAACTAAACCTTGGCTTCTGCAGAGGAGGATGATTTATCTCGTTTCTTAGTGAATGCCTCCGATGGTCTGTTTGCACTACAGGTGTCATGGAACTGCTGAGGTTGGAAGAGAGCTTTGAGGCAATGCAATCCAAGCACTCAGGGTGTTCAGGGATCCTGATGCTGGAGGAAATGCAGAGCCTTTCCTCTCAGGGCTGGTGTGCAAGCGTGCGATGGAGCACTGGTTTGTGCTCTTGGGCCTGGCAGTGCTGGCTCTGGCAGGCAGGTTCACTGCTGTGGTGCCAGCCATCGCAGCAGCATCTGGTTACCCATCGGTCAGTCTTTCAGCACAGATTAATGTGAGGCTATTTTTAGCCCTGGCTGATAGCTGCTGTGTTATTTTAGATCCTGTATTTGTTTAGTACTTTCTTTGATGGTATCTCCGTTAGTATTTGAGGTCACTTGAACCAGCCAGGACAGTATGAGTCATCCCATTGAGTTTGCACATTGTGGTCTAAAACATTTCTTTTTTCTTCTTTTTTTTTCCCTTTATCCTCAAAATTTCCCCTCCCCCCCTTTTTTTTTCCCTAGAGTAGAACTCTAGAGAAACAACATATTCCTTATGTTATGCCAAGTGCAGCTCTCCTGAAAATCAGCTTTAGCTGATCTGTCTTGCCTTCTGGGCTTATCTACTGCTAGACTGTAGAAGTGGGAGGGAGACAATACAGAAAGCCTGAAGACAAGAAGACATTATTACATTTCTGGCAGCCTTTCTTCTGTTGGAAGCCTGCAAAGAAATCTTCAGCCTAAGGAAGAAAAGCAGAGATGAGCATTGGAAAGATAATCTTCCTAAGCAAAAGTTCAGCAGAGCTTTTAGTTTCATTGATGATTGAAGTCAGATTTTAGAGTTTGCTGGTTGAGAAAGAACTTCTTGATGATCACAGAATGTCAAGGGCTGGAAGGGACCTCGAAAGCTCGTCCAGCTGCCGGAGCAGGGTCACCTGAGATCACACAGGAATGCATCCAGGCAGATCTTTAGTATCTCCAGGAGGGAGACTTCATAGTCCCCCTGTTCCAGTGTTTTGTCACCCTCACAGTAAAAAAAATTCCTTCTCATGTTTCCATGGGACTTCTTATGCCTCAGCTTCCTCTGCTGGCTCTTGTCCTGTCATTGGGCATCACTGAGCAGAGCCTGGCTCCAGACACTTGGCATTCACCCTCTACATGTTGATAGACACTGATGAGGCCACTTCTCAGTCTCCTTCTCTCCAAGCAGCACAGCCTCAGCTTCCTCAGATTCTCCTTGTAAGAGATGTTCCATTCCCCTCATCATTTTCATGGCTCTGTGCCAGACTCTATCAAGCAGTTCCCTCAGGTCCTTATTGAACTGAGTGACCCTGAGCAGGACACAGTGCTCCAGATGTGACCTCACCAGGGCAGAATAGAGGAGGAGGAGAACTTACTAACCACAACCCTTCTAATACACTCTAGGATGGCATTGGCCTTCTTGGCCACAAGAACACATTGCTGGCTCATGGTCACACTTCAAGCTTAGAGCAGGGGTAGAAGTTCCTTTCAAGTTCCACAAACCTAGTCTTCAGTTTTCCTGTTGATACTCAGAGCCACTGGAGTAAATGCTTTTTTTCCTCTCATATCTGGGTGTGCAGGCCAGGACACCTGCCTTGCATCTGATAAATAATGCAAACCTTGTTTTCAATTCTCTTTTATTCCAAGACAGTAAATTTACCTGGGGGAAAATGTGTAAATATTGAAATCATGTCCTGCAGACTTGAAGTAGAGGGTGACAACATTTGCAGGCTTAAAAAGAACTCTAATTGCTTTCCTTCTCAAGGACGTGTACTGCTTGAGTCTTGTTGATGCTCAGGCATGGCAGGACTTAGCCAAGCATTCCAGTTTCTTCTCGACTTCTTAGAAGCTGCACATATTCTTGCTGTGAGCTGATAAAATTCTCTTTACCACAGAATTGAAGTAAGTCTTATCCACTGAGATTCCATGAGACAAAACCACATCAAACAAGGCTCTCCTTAGGTGAACCTCTAGAGCTGAGGCAGAGGACTGCAGTAAATTTGAAAGCAGAAGTTTAAATGTGGTGGTCCTCAAGGGGCAGTACTGGGATCAGGTCTGTGTAATATCTTTGTTGGTAACATGGAGAGTAGGACTGAGGCACTCTCAGCAGGTTTGCTGATGACTCCAAGCTGTGTGGTGTAGGACATGATGGATGGAAGGGATGTCATCCAAAGGAACCAAACCTCATGAACATCAGTAGAGAGTCATGGAATGTATTGGGTTGGAAGTGACCTCAAGAGGTCATTCAGTCCAATCTCCCTACAGTAAGCAGGCTATGGTAAGCAGGGATGTCTCTAACTAGATCAGGCTGTTCACAGCCCCACCAAGCTTGGCCTTGAATATCTCTGGGTATGAGGCCTCAACCACTTCCCTGGGTTCTGGTGTTCCACCACGGCTAAGTGCAAGGTCATGCACCTGGGTGGGGGTAATCCCAAGCACAAATCCAGACTGGACAAAGAATAGAGAGCAGTCATGAGGAGAAGGACTTCGAGATACTGGTTGATGAGAAGCTGAGCATGAGCCAGCAATGAGTTTTTGCAGCTCAGAAAGCCAACTGAATTCTGGGCTTCATCAAAAGAACTGCACCAAACAGGCTGAGGGAGGCGATTCATATGTATGAGGAGCACTGAGGGAGCTGGGGATGGTGAGTGTGAAAAAGAGGAGACTGAGGAGAGACCTCATCCTTGTCTACAGCTACCTGAAAGGAGGTTGTGGAGAGGTTGGTGCTGGTCTCTTCTTACAGGTAAATACTGATAGAACAAGAGAGAATGGTCTCAAGCTGCAACTGGGTAGGTTTAGGCTGAACATAGAAAACATTTTTTTTCCCAGCAAGAGTGGTCAGACATTAGAATGTGCTGCCCAGGGAGGGGATGGAGTCACCAAGCCTGGATGTTTCAAAGTTGTTTGGATGTGGTGCTTGGGGATATAGTTTAGAGTGCACCTTGTAGAGCAGGGATATGAGTTGGACTTGGTGATCCTGAGGGTCTTTTCCAACCTGAATGTTTCTGTGATTCTTTCTCTCTACTCCGCTCTGAGGGCTCATCTGGAGTAGTGCATTCAGCTCTGGAGTCCCCAGCACAAGGACAGGGATCTGTTAGAGAGGGTGCAAAAGTCATGTGGATGGTCAGGAGACCAGAGCTAGTACCTTTTGAAGACAGGATGATAGGGTTGAGGTTGTTCAGGCTGAAGAAGAAAAGGCTCTAGGAGACCTTAGAGTATCTTCCAGTTTTTAAAGGATGCTAGAGAAGAGCTGGAGAGGGACTTTTTGCAAAGGTGTGGAGTGACAGGATGAGGGGGGATGGCTTCAAACTGGAAGCAATTTCATTTAGATTAGATGTCTAACAGAGAAATTCTCCCCTGTGAGGGTGCTGAGGGAACTTGCCGAGGCTCTAAGCCTGGAAGTGTTGAAAGCTGGATTGGACAGGGCCTTGAGCAACCTGGTGTAGTAGGAGAGGTGCCTAACCATGGCAGGGGGTTGGAAGCCTCTTTTAAGGTCCCTTCCAACCCAAACTGTTCTGTGATTTTTACAACATTTAAGCAAAGCTTAAATTGATAAGCTTAAAAATTTGTTATATAGTTTTGTATTTAATGAAGTGAGGACTGCCTTACTAAGTAGGAAGGTGCCCTGTATGCCAATCTCCTCTGAAGATTCAGAGGGCTGGCAAGCAAGGCCAGCCCTTGTTTTTGAACAGAGAGATCCTTTTTTAAATCCCCTTTGTCAAGCTGTAGCTGATAGATTGCAAAGCAATGCACTAAACAGCATTCCTGTTTTCCTAAGTTAAGTAAGTAAAAAGCCCTTAAATATGCTGGATCCACAAAGTGGAAAATAAGTTAATCAAATCAAGTTCTGCACTTGACATCATGATTTATTTGTTGGGTTTGTGTTTTTTTAAGACAAAGGAAGTGTTATCTGAAGACTATAATCAGTTCAGTTCACAAAACATGCCTTAAGATTTCAAAACGAGATCTCATCTTCCATAACGTTTTTTTAATTAGGGAACCAGAAAAGGAAAACAAGGCCTTTTTTTTGGTGTGTCCTTTTTGACTTCCAGTTGGTTTCTCAACTCTGAATGACCTGTCTGTTCAACTCTGTTAGCAGAAATGAAGAAGATACTCTGCCAGCACCTGAAAAATGAGTTTGCAACCCAGCAAAAACAAATGTCAGAATTGTTTTGTGTGCAGGAAGTTCAGTAGTCAGTGCAGGTTGCTCTTATGTCTCATTTTAGGATGCAGTTTGCAAGATATTGAAATGAACGTCATTTAAGATGCATTTTGTGAGATATAGAAGCTAAGACTTCATTTCAAGTTCCAACATACATTATTTGGATGGCTCTGTATTCATCTTGGAACAATCCTGTCTAAGGGTGAAGGCAATGCTTCGCACTTCATAGAATCACAGAATGGTTTGGGCTGGAAGGGACCTTAAAGGTCATCTAGCTGCATCTAGCCCTATCATTGGTAGGGGTGTGGAGCCTAGACCAGGTTGCTCAAGGCCTCATCCAACCTGGCCTTGAACACTTCCAGGGAGAGGGCATCCACAGCATCCCTGGGCAGCCTCTTCCAGTGTCTCACCACCCTCACTGTAAAAAAAGTTCCTAATCTGCAGTCTAAATCTCTTCTCTTCCAGCATCAATCCATTCCACCTCATCCTGTCACTACAAGCCCTTTTCAGAAGTTCCTCCTCAGCTCTCCTGTAGCCCCCTGCAGGTCTTGGAAGGCTGCTCTAAGGTCTCCCCAGAGCCTTCTCTTCTCAAGGCTGAACAGCCCCAACTCTTTCAACACATCTCCAGACAGGAGATGCTCCAGCCTCTGATCATCTTCATGATTTCCTTTGACCCTCTCTAGCACCCATCCTTCAGATATTTATAAACATTAATAAGATCCCCTCTCAGGCTTCTTTTCTCCAGGCTAAACAACCTCAGGCCTCCCAGCCTTTCCTCATCAGACAGATGTTCCAGTGATGGCATTCTCATAGCCTCCATTAGACACTCTCTAGTGTATCTCTGTTCATCTTGAACTTGAGTCCTGAGAACTGGCCCCAGTACTCCATGATCATAGGGTGATTTTGACTTTAAGATCATAAATGCTTCAATAAGTAATTGGAGGGGATCAAATGCAGGAAAACCAGCCTGAGCCTTCAAGCTTCAAGTAGCCTCTTTAAATCCACCCTAATTTTGGTATCTTTCCTGATGAGTATGTTCTTTAACTTGCTACATGTGCAGTTTCCTCTGGCTCCTCGTGGCTTGGAGGGCTACCACCAGACCCTTCAGTCGCTCCATCTCTCTGCCACTGTAGAAGTGAATTACCAGTAGAAATGAATGGCTGTCCTGGGGAGGAAGTGCAGTCACGAGTGCAAGGTACTGCTGTTTCTCATTTTATGATGCTTTTTAAAAGGTTTGGCAACTTTTGGTCTTGGTCACCTTGGGGCAAAAATGGCAATAGTGAGAATTTCAAAAATAAGAAAAGATTTGGTTTGGGTTTTTTTTCCCCAGTTCTTTAGGTTTATATCCAACTCAAGGGCAGCGTTTCCTTTTTAGCATTGTTCTGCAGCAAAAAAATATTTCTTGGTGAGGCTGAAAATGGAAAAAAAAAGAGTTTGTGTGCAGAGAGGAATGTGGAGGGCAGGAGGGTGCACATTCCAGCTCGCCTGTGCTGGTGCGGTGATGCAAAGCAGCTGTGGGTCGAGTTCACTGGCCCTTGTGCTGTGCAGTGCATGCCTCTGGCCCCCAAAATGCTGCTGGTTTGAGACTACGTGGCTTCAGCTCTTCAAAACGTGCAGAAATGCTGCTGTATATTAAATGCTAGTTTTGGAGACTGGGGAGAAGATGTGGGAAGGATGTGGCAGTGCTGTCCCCAGACTGATCAGTTCAGTGCTGCTGCTGGTTACTGAGAGGGTTTGATTTCTCCCACCCCCCTCCCAAAAAAATGCTTATTTAAAAAGGGGGAAAAAGAATGGGAGGGGGGAGGGAGAGGAATAAAAGGGGAAAAAAAGTGCTTGCCATGGGTGTACTCTAGAACTCTTTACATTTTATTGTAGTGGTTTTGTGTTGGAAAATTTCCTCTCTCAAGATCAGTATTAATGGTAGCTCAGGACTTTTAACATTTCTATGTCTATATGCATGTAAAACCTCTGTAGATATGTCCAAAATTCTTGCTTAGGGGATGAATTAAATCTTTTCAATGTTTTTAATTTGGCTTTTCAAGTATAGAAATATTTTAAAAAGCCTAACCTTAGAGGTTTCCTTTCTCATACAGGAGCAATAGGTAACCTGAGTCACATCTCAGTAATGAGAGAGAGTTTCTGTAGGCTGGGGCTGCTCTCTGAGCCTTGGAAATGGGATTCTGGACTCCAGGAGAGGAAATGAGGGGCAGCTGATCAAATAGTGGCATCAACCACCTAATCATGGGAAATGCTTTTTTGGCTGTGTTGAGGACAGTGTTACCATGGATAACATAGTAGAAACCACTGCAGAAAGTTGCTTATCTTTACAGGTTGTCTTTACAATCCAAGTGAACTTTTGTTGTCGCCATCCTTACATGGGAAAAAAAAGCCAAAAAACCCCAAGATTTTCAGTCCTTTCTGTTTGATCTCCCCTCAGAGGCACGGGGAACGCTGGAGCATGCTCAGATTAAGGGCACTAAAACCAGCAGAGTTGCTTTTTATTTATGGGCTATGACAAATATAAATAGAAAGCGGATTTCTGTCCTCTTGCTTATTGAATGTGTCCTATTGTCCCTCTAAGCTTGTGAAATCCTCTCGTAACAAAAGTCTGACCTGTAAACTAAGGGAAAAGGTCAGGCAATTATATTAGGTTGCTTTTAACAAATTCTATTTTATTTTGCATCAAGGGGTAAAGGGAAAGGATGTTTACCTTGAGTCGTGCAATCGGTTTACCTCCCAGCTGAGTCAGGCCGGGCGGGTGATGGAACTTGAGAGCTGATGACCACCCAACAGCCCCGCTCTGCCCTCCCCTCGCACCCCTCCTCCCCTGCAAGGCTGGCCAGGCTTTTAGGGGTTATGAAATAGCAGACAGCAATTTAAATGCCCAGCCTGCAGCAAAATGAACGTCACAGTTGTTAGATTTGGGCAGTTAACGGCTGAGAAGTGATGGCAATAAATCCATGAAATGTTGTGTATAGCTTTACAGCCAAAATAAATGGAAAAGGAGATCCAGAGCAGAAGCAAATCCCAGCTCACTGTAAACACACCAGGACACTGTTCTTTCCCAAACACCTGACAGCTGGTACAGAAACTCATTGCTTGAGTAGCCAGAAGCTGTAGGGATATGTGTGAATGAAGGCGTACGTTAAGGTCTGTGAGAAAGGGAAAGTAATGCATGTTTAGAAACTGGGTAGGGGAGACCAAGGAAGGTTTTCCTGCTGCAAGGACCTCAGAAGAGCTGGGCAGGAAGGTGCTGCAACTGTGCTTAAACAATCGTAAATGCCTGTTTTGAGGTTGCTACCAGGCTCAGGCTCTTTTGTTTTCCCTGAGACTTAAGACCTTCCATGTCTCCTCCCAGGATCTGTTATGCTGTCTTGACTAGCAGCAACAACTACTTTTGCTCTGACAGCATTTTCTCAAGCTGAGCCCAAACAGTGGCTTCATGCAGCAAAAAAAAAAAAAAAGGCCATCTTGATTAAAATCTGGAAGCCTGCTAACCCTAACAGGTGACTCCAGACCTGTTAGCCTGACCTTGGGCTTTTATCCCACTTTGAAGTGAACAAAATGGCATGGTAAATACTAACAGTCAACCCAGATGCATCAGGTTGCTAAATAAAGGATTTCCCTGAACCAAGGAGGCACAATGCTTACCCATTTGGACTTGTAGTGCAATATTTTGCACAGTGCTGTGCAGAAAATTATTGCCTTCCTTGGAAGATAGAAGTTGACAGCTAAAAAAAAATGTTTCACCTGAAGGTGAATACATGCTGGCAGAGCAAGTTCTGTGCTCTCTGGTGACTCTAAGGTCCATGTTACCACAAACAACTGCTGTGGTGCTTTACAGAATGCTTAAATGCTGTTGTATGACCTCCTTACGCTTGCTGCTGGTGTCACTCCTGCAGTTAATTAACTTCATGAATTAGATTTATACAATTGCAAGTGCCACTGCTGCTGGTTCCAGAAAACTTGCCTCATGGCTTCAGCCTTCACCTGATCCATAGTAGTAAACAGCCAGGATGAGGCATGTTTTAATGTCATTTCTTCACAAGTCAGCTATTGCCTGAATAACATTATCTGGGAGGTTGGGACGTGTGATGGTTCATTAGGGTGTTACCAGCTTGGCCTTTCTTCTCCTTAATTATTAATAGTAATAATAGTGTGCAGTGCATTAGCCTCTTTGTGCCACTGTAAAAATATCCCAAACATTTGGCTTTTCTACATTTCCTTTCTACTACTATTTCAGTGATAAAGCCCATCTGATTCTTTCAATTGTTTCTTTATGGCATTCCTTCTGTGGCCATCCCAGTTTATCCTCCTCACTCTTAAAGCCTTCTGCTTTATTAAGCAGTCGAGTCACATTCTGTTATATGTGAAATGGTTCCACAGGTGTCATTTCCCATTACACTTTGTCTTTCTTTGAGGAAGAGAACATGAGCCACCAGTATGCACTTGCAGCCCAGAGAGCCAGCCAGAGCCTGGGCTGCATCAAGAGAAGTGTGGCGAGCAGGGCGAGGGAGGGGATTCTGTCCCTCTGCTCCACCCTGGTGAGACCACAACTGGAGCACTGTGTTCAGTTTTGGAGCCCCTGTTACAAGAAGGATGTGGACATGCTGGAGTGTGCCCTGAGAAGGGCCATGAGGATGAATAGAGGGCTGGAGCTGCTCTACTATGGAGACAGACTGAGAGAGTTGGGACTGTTCCGTTTGGAGAGGAGAAGGCTCCAAGGAGACCTTATTGTGGCCTTCCAGTATCTGAAGGGGGCTACAAGAAAGCTAGAGAGGGACTTTCTAGGGTGTCAGGTAGTGATAGGCAAAACTGGAAGTGGGTAGATTCAGACTGGATGTTAGGAAGAAGTTCTCCACCATGCAGGTGCTGAGACACTGGAACAGGTTGCCCTGGGAGGTGGTGGAAGCCTCATCCCTGGAAGTTTTTAAGGCTAGGCTGGATGTGGCTCTGATCTAGTGTGAGGTGTCCCTGTACATGGCAGGGGGGATGGAACTTGATGATCTTCAAGGTCCCTTCCAACCCTGTCAGTTCTGTGATTCTGTGGTTTTGTTGGTTTTTTTCTTTGGGTTTTGTTTTTTTTTTTTTCCTGTTGAACTTAATTTTGCCAGTGACAGTATTCAGGTAAGGTCACAGCATCTCTGTACCTACTCAGCTGCTTCCTGGAGTTTTATGTTTCACTGCATGGACTCCATTTTCCTGATCAGAAAAAGTCCTTTTAACTACATGATCTTAAAAAATATGATCATGTCTTAACAATATGATCTCTGCAAGAGGTGAGAATTGTTTCACAGACTCCTTCTAAGGCTGTTTTCTGTTTGTGTGGTTGGTTTCCGAACTTGAGTAACATCATTCATGGAATAAACTACGTAAGTGTAACTTTATTTTACTTCCTTTCTACTTATTGGACTCATCTCCAGAATTCACAATAGATTATTTAGGAAACCAGCAAAACAGGTATCTATGAGCTGTATGTGACATTGTATCTAACTGATGTGGTGGGTTGGTAAGTCTGAAGGACAGGATGCCACCCAGAGGCACCTGGATAGCCTGGAGAGGAGGGCTGAGGAGACTCTCCTGAGGTTCAATAAGGCAAAGTGCAAGATCCTGCACATAGGTCAAGGTGTCACTCGATATTGATAGAGGCTGGGAGATGGTGAGATTGAGTTGCCCTTCAGAGGAGGACTTGAGGGTGCTGGTGGTCAAGAATCTGGACAGAAGTCAGCAGTGGGCACTTGCAGCCCATTCTGATGCATCAGGTTGGGCATCAGGATGAAGTTCTGCACAATAAGAGTGGTGAAATAATGGAACTGGCTGTGCAGGGATGTGGTTGAGGCCCTGTCCCTGAAGACATTCAAGATCAGCCTTGATATGGCTGTGAGCAATCTGCTGTAGTTGGTGTCCCTGCTGTGTGCAGGGGAGTTGGACAAGATGACCTTTGAGGGTCCACTCCAGCCCAATGCAATTTGTGAATCTGCAAACTTTATCTTTGTTGGGCCTTTGCAAGTCCCTCCTGGTACCCTCCTCTTTTTAGGTATCCTCTTTTGTGAAGCTTTCAGGACAAAACCAAGTGAACTTAAGAGTTTATCTGTTGCCAGATAAGCAGTTTACTTTGTGATTAGAAAAACAGAGCAGTTTGCTGTCAGCTCTCGTGACAAGTGTGTGTATTTTAAAGCAGTGTTTTAAACAATAGCTGGAGATACTTATTGCTGTGAAAGATTGGATTAAAAAGCAGCAACTCCTCAGCATGCAGACTGAACTTTAAAATAAGATGACTTGACAGATTTCTGCTGCAAAAATAAAACGCTCTTTTATCCATTTTGTGGCAAGCCCACCAGCTAATAGCTTGCAAATTAAGTTGTCTGAGCTTTTGCCTTCTCTTGTTTTCTTCGTAACTGTTGCATTAGCAAGCAAGGATGAGCTCATCTGTATTGTGTGCATCACAACCCATCCACATCTGAAGGACTTCCACTGCCTTGCAATCCCCTTTTAGACTGAAACCACACTTTTTTTGTATGCCATTTGCTACTCAAACTGTTTTCCGTGTCTGAAATCTGCCCTGCAAATAAGCCACATTTCTGCTTCTCTGTTTTGCATTTCATGAATGTGCACTACTGTCTTTGTGCATACTGTTGCCTTTGTCCCAGCTGTTCAGTAGAACAGGGAATTGTCATGGCAGGCTTATATATAGATTGATAGAGAGAGAGGGATAGATGAGCTGCTTCATTTCTGTTTGTCTTGGATTATTTGGCACGTTACTAAGTGTTAATTTTAGCACTCTTTGAAAGGTGTAAGCAGATTCATAGCAAGTTTGACCAGATCAGTAGAAACAGGGCTTTCTGCTTGTCTCACAGCATGCAGCAGATGTTCTGGGGTTTCTAGACTGTGCAAGTGTCCAAGAGACTTGAAAGACTTTAAACCTTGCACCAAAACGTTTGCTGAGAATGACTTTGGAGCTTTTGTTTGTAGGTTCTTTAAACACTGTCCCACTAAACTCTCTGAGCAGGAGTGATAAAACCAAGCTATTAAATTCTTCCTTTGGATTTCGGGGCCGCTGATATAACCAAATTTAGAGATAAACACCAAGAAACAAATACTCTTCAAAACCAACGTTTTCCCTCTCTGCATTGGGACTGAGCTCAGTAAGTCACAACATCCTTTGTCCCACGTGGATGCATCTGTTACAGACATTCCCTTCCCAAAGAGATCCTTGCACCGTAAAAAATAGGACTTAAAGTCTCAATGAAAACATAGAATCATAGAATATCAAGGGCTGGAAGACACCTCAAAAGATCATTTGGTCCAGCCCTCCTGCCACAGCAGGATCACCTAGAGCAGATCACACAGAAAAGCATCCAGACAGTTCTTGAATATCTCCAGAGAGGGAGACTCCACAACCTCCCTGGGCAGCCTGTTCCAGTGCTCTGTCAGCCGTGCAGGGAAAAAGTCGTCTTCATGTTCACATGCCTCAACTTCCACCTATTGCCCCTTGTCCTATTTGGGGGCTACTATGACAGTTTTTGGTTTGGTTGAGTTTTGGATTTGTGTTTTGGTTGTTTTGTTGTTTTTTTTGTTTTTTTTCCAATTCGAAGGCCATAAGACTTCAAAAAAGTTTTTCTGCTTTGGGGATAAAACAAAATAAATAATAAAAATGAAAAATAAAAGCTATAATGGACATGCTCGTTTATCTGACTAAATCCATGAGGTAATCTTTTTTTAGTTTTTTTTTGGGTTTTTTGTTTTTTTTTTTGCAAAGCACTTCAGAGCTCCTGCATTTGGTACTTGGGGAAAAGCAGTTTGGAAAACATTTGATTCAACAGGGCTCACTTTTCTAGCGTTAGATTATTGGATTTCATTGAAAGCCAATAATCTCATGACAGCTACTTCCTCAGCTGGGACAACGTGAAGCTGCTGTAGAAATTACTAGTAGATGTTTTGAGACAAGTAAAGCTTCTGTGACTTATTCTATCAGCAAGATGAGCTTCTGCATTGGTTTGGTGGTTTGTCTTTTTTTCCTATTGTACCCTTCAAAATTGATCCTAAATACTCAAAGAAATTTAAATTTGTCCTGGGTTTTTCTTGTTCACATAATGACTTTAATATCAGGACTTGTTTCTGAATAGGTAACCAGAAATTACCTCTGTAAGAGAGGTCTCTTACACAGTTTAAACTCCTGGCACGTTGTATAGTTAATAAAAAAGGTCTGGGTAGATACTTTTTACCTTGTGCTTTTAAGAAAGGGGGAAGGGGGAGGAATCAGGGGGAAAAAAAAAAAGGGAGATGAATTTTTGTGTGATTGAAATGATGAAAACCTCATTTAAAACATATTAAGGAGTATTTTGCTGAACTGATTTATTTCTCTACAGCAGAACTTAGCTTAACCTTTTATTTCTCTTGCAAGAATGGCTTTGAGTGTAATTTAAACTGTCAAATGACATTTATCAAATGATGGTTTTGCCCCGCAACAGGCAAATGTCTTCCACAAAATTGATTAGCTGCTGACCTCATTCACCCTTTTCAGACCCTTCAAGGTAGATTTCAAAGAGTTGTAAAATAATCACTTCACTTTCAGTTTATACTTCAACACAAGGCGTTTACTGTCCTGGTAGCAATAGCGAGGCGTGTTTCCACATCTGGGAAGGAGAAGGATGTAAATGCTGCCTATAGCTCTGCCTGTCACCACCCAGCTCCTTGTGCTTTAACCTGAACCTCTGCTCCTCGCATGATAGGAGCAGCTTTGGAAGTGGCTTTTTGTAGGGTGAGAGAATAAATAAGATTAAGCAACTTTATCTTGTAGGTGGCTGTGCTCTAGCAATCAGGGCAGTGCTCTGTTCGGCAAGACCTGCAGGGTATTCACTTGGTTAGGAAAGTGCTGAAGAACGGAAGGTTACAGCCTCCTAAATGTGAAATTGTATACCCTCAAATAGTCTTCCTCTGTTGCATTTCTGGTTCTGCAGTCTTCTTTGGGAAGAGCAATCTGTAAGAGGGCAGTAGGCTTGCTTCTGTGCGCGTTGACTGCCCTGTGGATGAATGAGATTTAACAAGGCCAAGTGCAGGGTTCTGCACTTTGGCCACAACAACCCCAAGCAGCGCTATAGGCTGGGGACTGAGTGGCTGGAGAGCAGTCAGGAGGAAAGGGACCTGGGGGTACTGATAGATAGTAAGCTGAAGATGAGCCAGCAGTGTGCCCAGGTGGCCAAGAGAGCCAATGGCATCCTGGAACAGTGTGGCCAGTAGGACAAGGGAGGTTATTCTTCCCCTGTACTCAGCACTGGTCGGGCCACACCTTGAGTACTGTGTCCAGTTCTGGGCCCTTCAATTCAAGAAAGATGTTGAGGTGCTGGAACGTGTCCAGAGAAGGGCAACAAAGCTGGTGAGGGGCCTGGAACACAAACTCTATGAGGAGAGGTTGAGGGAGCTGGGGGTGTGCAGCCTGGAGAAGAGGAGGCTCAGGGATGGTCTTATTACTGTCTACAACTACCTGAAGGGGCATTGTAGCCAGGTGGGGGGTGGCCTCTTCTCCCAGGCAACCAGCAATAGAACAAGGGGACACAGTCTCAAGTTGTGCCAGGGTAGGTATAGGCTGGATATTAGGAAGAAGTTCTTCACAGAGAGAGTGATTGGCATTGGAATGGGCTGCCCAGGGAGGTGGTGGAGGCACCATCCCTGGGGGTGTTCAAGAAAAGACTGGATGAGGCACTTAGTGCCATGGTTTAGTTGATTGGATAGGGCAGGGTGATAGGTTGGACTGGATGATCTTGGAGGTCTCTTCCAACCTGGTTGATTATATGATTCTATGATTCTATGAGCTGTGCCTTTGAAGACTCTCTGGCCCTGTCACAGCCATGACTGCGTGTCTGAACAGAAAGTGCTGATACTTTCTTCAGAGCCCTCTGCAGCTCTCCTTGCCAAAGAAGAGGCTGAGAGGCAGAGAGTAAACCACCAACATACAAAACTCTCGGAACTGCTGGCGGTGTGAAAAGTTCAAGTCTATTTTTAGACCTCAGTCGTTTCTTTCTCCCAAATCCGCTCCCGCTTCTTCCAAAATCCGCGGTTAAAAATACACAAGTTTGGGGAGAGTGCACTTGACTTGCCCTCAGAGTAACAACCCAGTCGTAGCCTGTTTGTCTCTGCAGATCGAACTGCTGTGAATTGGCTCTCAGTGTAGAAAGGGGGGTGGGAGACAAACAGAGCTAAAAAGAGAGTAGCACTTCCACAACCTCAGCCCCATCCAGCACCAGCAGGAGCAGGGATTTTCCTGCGTGTGAAAGTGCTGGGAGCTTTAGCTGCACTTGAGATTTTGCAGCAAGCTGTTCAGTGTGAAAACACCTCAGCTCTCCGGGGCTTCACCCAGCCTGCCTGCCTGAGCTGTTGAATTAAAAGGAAACAATATCTACATTACATATTCAAGCAGAGATACAAAACTCTAGAAGGTTACAGAGCAGAATTTCCAAGGGCAGCATTAGGCCTTGCTAAGTAGTCTGCTTGTGATGTGCTCAGGGTGAAAATGTGGACGTTGATGGACATGGATTTTATTTTTTGGGGGGGAGTGTTTGGTTTGGTGAGTTTTTAGGGGTTTGGTTGTGTTGGTTGGTTAGTTTGGGTTTGTTTTTTTTGGGGGGGGGGGGTAGGGAGGGTTTTGTTTTGGTTTGTTTCTTTTGTTTTTTTATTGGGTTTGGGTTTGGTGGTTTGTTTTTTTGTGTGTGTTGTTGTGTTATAGATGATGCTTTTTAATTAATAAGAGCAGCTGTAATGCCTTAGACCAGTTACCTGCTGTAGCATGGTGGTGATAGGCACCAGCTTGTATCTGGTGATGGTTGTTCTGGCTCCTTTGGCTCAACCTGCAATATATGCAGTAAATTGCCTTTATTATATGCTGCTTAAATATCTCATTGTCTGCTTTGCATACAGGCAATTTATTGCTGCTTATGTTCCGACAGAATGAAAACTAATGTTTAATTATGCATTGCCCTAGTAATGTGGTGTTTAGAGTGAATGTTTCTGAATTAAATAAGGGCCATTAATAATGGCTAACAATTTATGATATATTCATTGCTTGATTTCAAATCATATAAATTAGGGAAGCTTATTTGAAATGTCACCAATATGAGATGGCTTTGTGGGAACACCTCTCTGTGTGCTAATTTCAGAATCATTACCAGCTGAGTCTTACTATTTATTCAATGTCCAGTAGGCTTTTATTATTCTCTTATTTGCAGTTTAATTACAACCTCTGTTTTCCTGACAGTGTGAATTCAATCCTGAACCTGCAGGAGCAAAATGAGTTGCAATCAGTTGGTTTTCGCCTCAAAAGCCTCCTTTGGCTTCAGCCCCCACCCACCTGCCACCAGTCACAGCTCTGAGCACATCCCTAATGCATCAATTTTTTTTTGTAGCTCTCTGGTTAAAGGGGCAGTGCTACTCTGAAGCTTTTAAAACTGCTCTTCCTTAAAGCTGCTGAGTTGTGTGGGGGATGTCTCCACCTTACTCTGTATCAGTATCCCAGGAGAGGCTTGAATAAATCACTTCAAGGCATGTTTCTGGGTCAGTTATTAATATCTTGTGTGCATAAATTCACAAATGCTATTAATAGAGGAGGTATTTATCCATAATATGCAACTAGCATCTTAGTCATTTATATTTAAAATAATCCATTCTCTAAGGCTATTACACAGGATTTAAATTCCTCAAAGATTATACTGATCATTGTCTTGTTTCAAACAGCAAGACAAACCGCAGCATAGCTTTGCATCAGCAACCACACGTGAGGGCAGTTAAGTGCTGGAGCTCGCAGGACCAAAAGAACTTTTCTTTCTGGGCATGGAGCATTTAGAGATGCTCTAAATGTGGATTCTCTTAGCAGTAATTAAATGAAAGCTTGATCCTGAGTCCTAAGCAACAAGTCAGTCTCTGCCTAGTGAGCTCTTTCTGCTTCATTTGTGTATCGTCATTATCTCTTGTGGGAAATTACTTCTTGCTTATGATTTCGGTAGGTTCAGAAGCACTCCTCAGAGGAAAATGGGTATTTCTCATTTCTTCTGTAATTATTTCAGCTCTTGTAACACAGTTCCTGTTGTAATTGGGAGTGCTGAACTTCTCATCCTCACAGTTGCATTTCGTTTGCTATCGCTGAGCAAGCTGTGGGTAACACAAAGAGGTGCACAGAATACTTGGCAAAGGTATCACTTGCATCTTAGTTAACATCTTCTGTCGTGCTCGACTTCCAAGCACAGGAGAGAAAGAAGAAAAATTGTCATCAGAGATGAGTTGGAAGGCTCAAGGTGGCATCTTTGTGTTTCATATTTAGCATCTTTCAGATGTGACCATTTCACAGAATCACAGAATGTCAAGGGCTAGAAGGGATGTAGAGAGCTCATCCAGTCCAACCCCCCTGCCACAGCAGGATCGCCTGGACCAGATCACACAGGAACACAGCCAGGCAGGTCTTGAATATTTCCAGAGAGGGAGACTCCACAACCCCCCTGGGCAGCCTGTTCCAGTGTTCTGTCAGCCTCACAGGGATGAAATACGTCTGAGTTTCTTTACGTGGTGATGGCAAAGCGGAGAATTGAACCCTCTGACCTCTCCCTGTTTTTCCAGCTTTTCAAGAGCTGTTTGCTGGGGGAAGCCGCGGATATTGTTTCTTCTTCCTTCTTCCCCCCACCCCAAAGTGGTTCCAGTTTCCCCTAAGATCTAATGACACAGGTATTCCTTTCTGTCATGTGTGCACTTTCCAATCTGGCCTTGTCAAATGTGCTGTCCCTGAAAATGTGCTGTTGCACAAAGGCTTCAGACTGGAAGGGTTTAAATTAATTAACGCTCTGTGCCACCAGGACAAGGCATTACTCAGCTGGTGTGTTGAACCAAAGGTCAGTTCTGCTCTGTGTTCATCACTTGCCTTTTTTTTTTTTCCTAAATCTTCTGCTAAAGAGGAATTCCCTAAAATACTGGAGAAGTGACTTTTACATCGCTCAGAGTTGGATGAATCTCAAAAAAAAAAGACAACAATTCTCCAGCCAACCAACAACAAAAGGTGGGGGGCGGGATGACCAACAACAAAAAAACAACACAGCAAACAAAAATCAAAACCCAGAAACCAAAGCTCCTGCAAAAAAAATCCCCCAAAGCTCCTCAAAAAAACCCCCCACACCACCAAACTATACACAGCCAAAAAAAAACCCCTTTCTCTGTTAGCTTCCCTTTTTTTCTCCCCCCTGATTTGGAGGGTAGGGGATTATACATTCAGATCTTCGAGGGAAATTCCTAGGAGAAGTATTTTGGATGTTCTGCTTAGATTAAAAATCTCTGAAGTATGCAAATGCAAGCACATTTATCTGTTATTTCGCTGTGTAGATGACATTTGTAAGGCCCTCAGGTGCAATTAAAGCTGTGCCATTATAGCGTGAATTTAAATATTCACAGCATGCAAGCGAATCTCTGGATGTATCCCGAGAACTTTTTACATCAGCAGATGAGGAAAGCAAAATGCACATGAAAATTAGTTCAGTGCACTTTGGTAACTTAGAATGCAACTTCACAAGGGAAAGTGCTGTGAGTAGAAATAACTGCAGTTAGATGCATTTGGCTTTAGTGACAGCATTCAGTGGAAGGTGCTCTTGAGGTGGTTTTTGGCTGGAATGTACACGCAGATAGATCTGTGGCTCCTGTTTTCAAGCATGGAATTTGTACACTTAGGCAGTTTAAAAGGGTAGTTGGTTCTGTATAAGCAAATCTAAAGTTTTGTATTTCTGCATTACAGAAAAGAAGGCTGCAGGAAAATCTTAGAGCAGCCTTCTGCTACCTGAAAGGAGTCTGCAAGAAAGCTCAGGAGGGATGTTTTACAAGGCCTTGCAGTGATAGGTCAAAGGGAAATGGATTGGAGATTGAGGAGGGGAGATTTAAGTGTTGATATTAGGAAGAAGCTCTTTCCAGCAAGAGTGGTGAGACACTGGAACAGGTTGCCTAGGGAGATCATGGATGCCACCTCTTTGGAGGTGTTTAAAGCCAAGTTGAATGAGCAGTCTTGTCCAGTGCAGGATGTCCCTGCCCAAGGCAGAGGGTTTTGAACTAGATGATGTTTAAAGTCCATTCCAACCCAAGCCACACTATGAATCTATGCATATACTTGTCCCTACTTTTGTTTGCCCAACAGCTAAACTAGTTCTACAGGCTCAAGAACTTACCCTGTAGCTTCAGGGTGAGGCTGATGTCAGCAATACCACCTGTAGTAAGGAGTGCGTATGCTAGGTATAGTGATTTTGGAGCAATGCTGTTGGTTTATGTCACATTTAATGAGGTGTCAGTAGGATCTGTGGGGTTTGGACAGCTGTATTTTCAAAAGTTTTCTGGAGTTTCTTCTTTTTCTCCGTTTGGAAGGAGGAGGGAGTGTACAGCCTACATCACCAAGGACCAGAGCGTACTGAGCCCATCCCAGAGAGCTTCCTGTTTCCTGTCTCCACTCTGCTCTACAACTGCTGTGCCGCTGTCTGAAGCTTCCAAAGGCTTCCCCAAGAAACAGTAAATTTCACAGATGTTATCAGTTTTCACGTGGACTGCAGGGATCTGAACGATAAAAAGGAGGCATTGCAGGAAACATGACGAGGGCTTGAAGGTGCTGAAGTGCTGGGGCTGCTTGACCTGCCTGCTTTCATTGGGTTCTTTTGTCTGGGAGCTAAAAGGATTCTCACTCTTTTCTTATTTTGTTTAACTTCAGTTCTGCAAAAACTCACACTTGCAAGTGAGCCCATTTTTTTTCCTCTCCAGTATTTATAACCTATCACTGTCTCTGTGAAGATTTCTTGATAAGCAAGTTTGCCATCAGACAGCAATGTGCCCAAGAAGACCAACGGTCTCCTGGGGTGCATTAAGTAGTGCAGCCAGCAGGTCATAGGAGGTTCTTCCTGCCTGTTTTCTGCTCTGGTGTATACTTGGAGCATTGTGTGCAGTTATGAGCTTCCTAGTTCAAGAGAGAGTCTACTGCAGAGAGTTTATCAAAGAGCCATGAAGATGCCAAGGGGACTGGAGAATCTCTGTAGATGCTGAGAGACTTGGGGCTGTTCAGCCTGGAAAAGGGTGGACTGAGAGGAGATATCAGTGCTTATCAAGATCTGAAGGATGGGGATCAAGAGAATGGGGCTGGGCTTTTCTCAGTGGGCAAGCAGCAAGAGGTACAAAGTGGAACAGAAGAGGTCTAATTTGAAATTAATGAGAAACTTCTTTACTGTGAGGTGCCAGAGCACTGGACCAGGCTGGTTAGAGAGGTTGGGGAGTCCCCTTCTCTGGAAACTTTCAAAACCCACCTAGACATGTTTCTGTGCAACCTGCTCTAGGTGAGCCTGCTTTAGCAGGCAGATGGGACTAGATGATCTCTGGAGGTCCCCTCCATACCCTACCACTTAGTGATTCTTGATGCTGTGTTCAGTAGAGTAGTACTTAAAGGCAACTAACAGCTTCCTAAGAGGGAAAACAGTGTTGGATAAGCAGTGCTAAGAGCAGAGGAGCACCCTTGTGTTTCTCTATCCACCTCTGCTGTGCATTTGTACTTGTACAGAGTTAGGTTTGCCTCTAAACTTTGTTTAGCAGTTTTCAGCAAGATGTGCTCTGCATGAGCAAAAGGGTTTGACCAGGTAAATTGAGATGCAGAGGCAGGGTATAGAGCATCCTAAGGTGAAATGTATGTCAGAGGTATTTGGTGACTGTCATTGGAATAGGTTATCTCATTCATGATCTGAAAGCAGCACTGCAGCTAAGAGTTCTTTGTCTTCTGTTTGGCGTGGTTTAGTTACAATTTACTGCCGTAATTGTTATTTAATACATGCAAGCATAAAGCCTTGTCTACAAAGCAGGTAATAGTAAAGCTGTCTGCAGTTTAGCACAAAGATGTGCTAACAAGTGAGTTTCAGATATATATGAGAAATCCTCACCTTGAGAAGAGTGACAGGAGTTGTTTCAAAGTAGAATCAGAATCCTTCTTGTTGGAAGAGACCTTTAAGATCATCAGGTTCAACCTTTGACTAGAACAAACAGTCCCTATAAATAAAGCTTCAGAAGGAAAGGCTTAGAACCCACATCTCCATGTGTTTGTGAGGAAAAAAAATCTACTTAAATAGTTTGTCTGACTTGAGCAATCACAAAAGTCACTGAATGCTTGAACAAACTGAGTGCAGCACTTGTGTTTGCACTTGTGTAAAGCAGAGGTTTATATCTCTGCTTATTGAGCTCCATGTGTGTGTGTGTGGTTGTGTTCACATGTAAGCAGAATTTCACTTCAGGTTCTATGAATAGCAGCACTATTCAGCATAGGCTATCACAGCACTGCAGATGGGGTGAGTGGCTGGAGAGCAGCCTGACAAAGAGGGACCTGGCAGTGCAGGACATGAGCCAGCACTGTGCCCAGGTGGCACAGAAGGCCAATGGCATCCTGGCTTGTATCAGGAATTGTGGCCAGCAGGACCAGGACTATCATTCTGCCCTGCACTGGCACTGGGCAGACCTCAGCTTGAACACTGTGTGCAGCTCTGAGCCCTCATTGCAAGAGAGAGATTGAGGGGCTGAAGTTGGGGCAGAGGAGAAGAATGAAACTGAGGAGAGGGGCTGATGAGGAGAGGCTGAGGGAGCTGGGGGTGCTCAGCCTGGAGAAGAGGAGAGTCAGGAGAGGGACCTTATCACACTCACATGAAGAAAAGCTATAGTCAGATGGGGGTCAGGCTCTGCTCCCAGACAACTTGTGAAGGGATAAGGGGACATGATCTGAAGCGACACCAGGGGAGGTTTAGGTTGGGTATTAGAAAGCACTTCCTCATGGAAAGGGGAATTAGACACTGGAGTGGAATGCCCAGGGAGGTGGAGTCACCATGCCTGGAGGTGTTTAAGGCAAGGTTGGATGTGGCACTCACTAACAAGGTCTGGTCGATGTGGTGTGTTAGGACACAGGCTGGACTTGGTGATCTCAGAGGTGCATCCCAGCCTCAACAATTAGTGAATACCAAGGCTATTTCATCTGCTGCAAAGGTAAGCAGTGATTTGAAATCCTAGCATTTGCGTTACCTTGGGAAAGCATAACTCACTTGACAAAACAAGAGCAGTGTGTTGGGATGAAAGACCTCTCTGCTGGAATCCTCTTGACCTGCCATAAAAAGTACACTCCTGGTCTGCTTTGAAGCACTTTTTTTTTCCCTTAAAACTAGTATAAATATGTAATGCTGTTTCTTTCCAAAGTGTCAATCTCATGATCGCATTTAATCTGGAACAAATCAAACTACTCTTGCATTGTTCTTTTACTTGCATTTCCTTCCAGACCAGGGACAAGAAATCATTGACCAAATAACATTTCTGTAATTTTGCAAAGACCTCAGCAACTAAATCTCTTCTGTTTTCTTTAGATCAATGAACTAAGCCATGTTCAAATCCCTGTTATGCTGATGCCAGATGATTTCAAAGCCTACTCAAAGATAAAGGTGGACAATCACCTTTTCAACAAGTAAGTGCAAGTAAGAATTCTTTGTAGAAGTGGATGGTGACAGAGACTGTTGTTTTGAACTGCTATGAACTCTGCTATTTTTCAGTTCATGGACTAAAGTTTTGGTGATTAAGTTAATCCTGTGATAAACATAACCATCTGTGCTGTGCTGAAAAGCAGCAGCAGGGGCTGCTGGGTAGTAGTTTTTCTCTGTGTGCTTTATTACTTACTGCCTTATGAGTATCTTAGGTACTGAAGGTGATCCTTTCTTGATTATTTTTTGTCAATCCATAAGCATTTAGGTGGGTATTTTATTTTAAACAGCATCAGTTCACCTGCCTGGTCTTTGTTAAATGAGCTATTTGGACAGGAATGAGAGTTTAAAGCATATATCAAAGCTTTTTATAAACCCATAATGCCAAATCACACCACTCCTTATAGAAACTCCAAAATTGAGATGATTTCCTTTGCCTACATCACTTAAAAACTCAATGCAATGCTCTGTGAGTGGTATATGCAGATGTCCAAAACTATTCATGCTGTACTGTGTAAATCCTGAATTTATGCAAGCAGATATTTGAAACAAGTTAGAATTCTGCTTCTTTGACCTTTCATAGAATCACAGAATTAACCAGGGTGGAAAAGAACTTTGAGATCATTGAGCCCAACCTATCACCTAACACTTTCTAATTAACTAAACCATGGCACTATGTGCCTTCATCCAGTCTCCTTTTAAACATCTCCAGGGATGGGGACTCCACCACCTCCCTGGGCAGCCCATTCCAATGCCAGTCACTCTTGCCATGAAGAATTTCTGCCTAACATTCAGCCTGAATCTGCTCAGGCACAGCTTGAGACTGTGTCCTCTTGCTCTGTGACTGCTTGCCTGGGAGAAGACACCAACCCCACCTGGCTACAGCCTCCCTTCAGGTAGTTGTAGAAAGCAATAGGGTCTGCCCTGAGCCTTCTCTTCTCCAGGCTGCACACCCCCAGCTCCCTCAGCCTCTCCTCACAGGGTTTCAGGTGCTCTAGCCCCATCACCAGCCTTGGTGCCCATCTCTGGGCGCATTCAGCACTTGAACAGCTTTCTTAAACTGAGTGCCCTAGAACTGGATGCAATACTCAAGGTGTGGCCTCACCAGTGCTGGGTACCAGAGCAGAAAGACTTTCCTGGTTCTGCTGGCCACACCATTCCTGATACAGGCTAGAATGCTATTGATCTTCTTGGCCACCTGGGCACACTGCTGACTCATGTAGAGCTGTCAACCAGTACCCCCAGGTCCCTCTTTGCCTTGCTGCTCTCCAGCCACTCTGTCCCCAGCCTGTAGCACTGCATGGGGAGAAGATCCAAAGTAACTTTACTCATCTGTAAGTCTGAAATTACCACTATTAAAATGTACTGAATTGACCCAAATTTTCTTGAAGCTTTGGCACTTGTCACTACTTTCCAATGTCACAGATGGTTTAGTAATTCTTGTATAATCCAATCTAAGATTTCACCTCTGATGTTATTTTTGAGCGATGGGCAAGTGTCATTGTTGGCTGTTCAGTTTACAAAGTTATCAAAATGTGGTTTGTGTTTGTTTGATTCAGTTACTTTGAAGCTTGTTAGAAACAAATATGTCTAAATGTATTGAAAGTTGTAAAGAAAAAGAACACATTGAGCCCAAATCTCATTAAGGAAAATAAAAGCTTTGAAAGGGAGATTGTAAATCTCCTAACCCACTGCTTCCCGTGAACAAAACTGAGACAGAATGAGCACTCTAGAGCTGCTTGTTGCATGTGCAGGAGACTAAGTTGATTTGGTTTGATATTCTTTCAGAGAAAACATGCCAAGCCATTTCAAATTTAAGGAATATTGTCCAATGGTTTTCCGAAATCTAAGAGAGAGGTTTGGAATTGATGATCAAGACTTCCAGGTAAGTTTGCTTTCAAAATGCCTAAACTGGTGATCTCTACAGATTGCAAAGTCTGGTGATGCTGCAGGTGTGAACAACCAGGCCACTGTGCTGAAATAAACTTCTTTTGGGTTTTGTGTAAGCTGGAGGAAAAGGAAGAGAAAAAACAGATGTTCTTCATCCTCCGTCCCTTACTTGCAAGCAGAGGGCTTGTTTTACTTCTTTGCTTGTCTTAGCTGTATTATGCTATGATTCTTCTATATTTAGTCCGCTCTGTTTCCCATTAGAGTCCTTCCAGTCACAGAATCCTAGAATTCTTTTGGTTGGAAAAGTCCTCTAAGACCATCCAGTCAACCATCAACTGAACACTACCATGGCCATTAAACCATTTCCCAGAGTGCCATGTCCACACATTTCTTGAACACCTTCAGGGATGGTGACTCCACCACCCCCTTGGGCAGCCTGTGCCAATGTCTGACCACTCTTTCCTCAGCACACTAAAGCAGTTGCTCCTAATATCCAGTCTAAACATTCCCTGGCACAATTTCAGGCCATTTGCTCTCATTCTATCACCTGATACTGGGAAGAAGAGACCAACCCCCACCTCACTGCAGCCTCCTTTCAGGGAGCTGCAGAGAGCAGTGAGATCCCCCCTCAGTCTCTTCCAGGCTAAACAACCCCAGTTCCCTCAGCTGCTCCTCACCTGCTCCATTCTTTAGACCCTTCAGCAGCTTTGCTGCCCTTCTCTGGACACACTCCAGCACCTCAGTTTCTTTTTTGGAATGAAGACCCCAAAATTGAATCCAGTATTTGAGGTGTAGCTGTGAGCTGTATTATTAAAACCGGTGGTGGAACCTCTTGCAGCGGGAAGGAAGGATAATCTCTGGACACTACTGCCGAGAGCTGCTGTGTTCATCTGGGTCACTTAGATAACAGTCACTTCAGAGGTGTGTCTGTGTGAGATGTGCTTCATGAAATGACCACAGCCTGGAGGGGGACTGCACTTTTTTTTTACTTAGAAGAGAGTGACCTATGGCCTGCCAACTTCGTGCTGCTTCATCATGTCTCCTTTCCCTGTTAAGAGGATCTGGAAACAAGTTGCTTGTGTAGGGGAGATAGAGCGAAACAAGACATTGCTCTGGATTTGGTAGGCTTGTTCTTGCCAAAGAAAGTTCTTGAACTCTGCTTCAGTCTGGTTTGCCAATAGTCACTGACAATTCCCTTTCCCATTAACTGTTTCTAATGCTGGTTCAGTTACAGGAATAATCCTTTCTGCAGTCACACAACAAGATGTCCTGTCCTTAAAAGCACTTCCAGTGGAACCCAGCACCACTTCCTCTGAGACATCTTTGTTCTTTCAAACTATTTGGGTGTGGGCTGCAATTCTATCTACAGCCTGTCCCTAAGATACTTATTTAATATCTTCTGTTAATATGATTTCAGGTGGTTAAACAAATTGTAGAAAGTGCATTTGTACAATAACACTCCCATTCTGCTCTACAGAGCAGACTGAACACAGCAGCCAAAATCTACCTCTGAGTCCTTCAACTGTCCTCTTTACCAATTTTCCCCTTTTCAGTATGAAGCAGTGTGTTAGAAATGCATCAGTGGGATAAAATGTGCTTGCAGGAGTGCAGATGGAGAATTAGAATTATAGAATTAAGTTGGAAAAGACCTTGAAGATCATCCATCCCAACCATTCTCTAACTGCCAAGTCTGGTGCTAGACCCTGTCCCTCAAATCTGCATCTCTGTAACTCCTTCAGGCATGGGCATTCAACCACCACCCTGGGAACCCTCTTGCAGTGGCTTGAGAACCTTTTCTGTGATGACATTTCTTCTAATCTCCAACCTAAACCTCCCCTGGTGCAACTTGAAGCCATTTCCTCTCCTCCTGTCCCTTGTTACTAGGGAGAAGAAATCAACACCCATTGTCAGATTATGAATCCTGCTGTATGGCCACTAACTTTTGGTGAGATCTTTTGCTAGTAGGTGGAGAAGAAGGATGACTTGGATTGGTTTCATTTGGTAGAACTGTCATGATGCCATCACACATTTTTTTTATTATCCTGTTTACTGAACAATTGTCTAAGAAAGAAATGCACCAAGGCTCACGCCAACAGTTACTACAGTTACATCAAGTTGCATTCCTGCTTTGATTTTTCCTGATGGACCAATGAGAATCCTGTTGATTGGGAATTTATTTGATCCTTTTATATGATGCTTGCTTTTTTTTCTTGACAAAGGAAGAGATCAGTGTGTCAGAGGAGGGACTTTTAAGATTACTCATAAAATTAGGGTGTCAGCTCATGTTTGCTGTCTTTCAGAAGATGGGTTGATGGCATCACGAGGCAGTCAAAGTAATCTTTCAGTTCACAGAATGGCAGAATGTCAGAGGATGTAAGGGACCTCCAGAGATTGAGTCCAACATCCCTGCCAAAAGCAGGTTCACTGAGGGTAGTCCACGCAGGAATGCATCCAGGCAGGTCTTGAAAGTGTCCAGAGGAGACTTCATAACCTTTCTGGGCAGTCTGCTTCAGGGCTCTGTCACCCTCACTGTAAAGAAGTTCCTCTTCGTGTTGAGCTGAAACCTTCTCTGTTCCAGTTTGTAGCCATTGCTCCTTGTCTTATTGTTGCTGACCACTGAAAAGAAATTGGACCCAGCCACTTAACACCCACCCCTCAGGTATTTATAGAGATTCATCAGATCTCCTGTCAGTCTTCTCATCTGCAGACTGAACAGCCCCAGAGCTCTCAGTCTCTCTCCATAGGAGAGATGCTCAAGTGCCCTACTAATCCTTGTGGTTCTCTGCTGGACTCTCCAACAGGTCCCTGTCTTTCCTGAACTGATGAGCCCAAAACTGGACACAATACTCCAGGTGTGGTCTTATCAGGGCAGAGTAGAGGCGGGGAGAAAGAGCTCCTTAGCCCTGCTGGACACACTTTTCTTGATGGTCTCCAGGATGCCATTGGCTCTTTTGGCCACAAAAGCACATTGCTGGCCCATGCAGAACTTGCTGCCCAAGTCTCTCTCTGTGGAGCTGCTCTCCAGTAGGGCAGCCCCTAACCTGTACCTGTGCCTGATGTCATTCCTCCTCAGGTGAGGACTCTGCACTTGTCCTTATTGAACTTTATGAGGTTTGCCTTCCCCCAGCTCTCAGCCTGTCCAGACCTCATTGGATGGCAGCCCAGCCTGACTGAGTGTCAGCCACTGCCCCCCCAGTTTTGCTGTAATTAGCTTAAACTGGCAAACTTAGCACCCTCAAACCCACTGCATTCCAGAGCACTGTAGAAATGCAGTGCTGTTTCCCTTCAGAAATTCCTGCTGTAACTGTGTTTTACTGCTGTTTATGTTTGCTGATGATAACAATGACAAAACAAGGTCGAGGGACTTGCCACTAAAGGTCTTTGTTTTTTCAGATGGGGAACTAAAAATGGTTTCATAGTTGTGTGGTTTGGGCTTTGGGGGGTATCTAACAACGTAACCAAACAACAATCCAGAAGAAGAAAATGCAAACCACATCCTGGGGGTTGATTCAGCAAAATCAGTTATGAGATCAAATAAAATCCTCAGATCTATTTAGAATTTCAAGTATATTTAGCAAAAAAAACCCAACAAATGAAACCCAGAAGATGGTTAATATTCATTTTGTCCCAAGGAAAGGCAATGTCTGCAGCCCCTACTTCTTTGGGGGTTTTGTTGCCCTCAAAGCAAGCAATTTCACAGCATCACAGGTTGTTAGAGGTTGGAAGGGACCCAAAGAGATCATTGAGTCCAACCCCCCTGCCACAGCAGGACAATGCTATCTAACACAGATCACAGAGGAACACATCCAGACAGGCCTTGAAAGTCTCCAGAGAAAGAGACTCCACAACCTCTCTGGGGAGCCTGTTCCAGTGCTCTGTGACCCTTACAGCAAAGAAGTTCCCCCTTGTGTTGAGGCAGAATCTCTTCTGCTGCAATTTACACCCATTGCTCCTTGTCCTATCCCAGGGAGCAGTGAGCAGAGCCTGTGTTGTCCCCCCCACTCCTGGCAGCCTTCAGATACTTACAAACATTTATCAAATCCTCTCTAAGTCTTCTCTTCTCCAGACTAAGCAGCCTCAGGTCCCTCAGCCTCTCCTCATAAGCCATGCCCTCCAGTCCCCTAATCATCCTCCTAGCCCTCTGCTGGACCCTCTCCAGCAGATCCCTGTCCCTCTTCAATGGGGGAGCCCAAAACTGAACACAGCATTCAGTTTAGTGCTCTGAAATCTTTCTTGCTCTCCTGGACTGTCCTGATATTTTGTTTGGCTTTTTTTTTTTAATATCAGTGAATATCTGTGTTATTTGTAATATTTTTAATCATTTCAGTGTAGACTTTGCAATCTTTTGAAGATTTAAAAAAAATCACTAATATTCTGAAATATTTCTAATAAACATTTTTTACTATATTTTAAAATGCTTTTCATTAACAATATGTTTAAAATATTTTTAAACTATTTTTAATAGTTTTTAAATAGTTTAAAATATTTTAAAACTATTTAAAGATACTAATGAATACTTATAAATATTATGAAATGTTTATTTGTGATTAATACTTTGAGTATTTTTAAGTACTTATGAATATTTGGAAATATTTATTTGCAATTAATATTTTGACTTTAAATGTTTATAATGAATATTCTGAAATATTTATTTGTAATTAATATTTTGAGTATCATAAAATGCTTATAATGAATATTCTGACATATTTATTTGTAATTAAGATTTTGAGTATCATAAAATGCTTATAATGAATATTCTGAAATATTTATTTGTAATTAAGATTTTGAGTATCATAAAATGCTTACAATGAATATTCTGAAATATTTGTTTGTAATTAATATTTTGACTATCATAAAATGCTTTTAATGAATATTCTGAAATATTTATTTATAATTAATGCTCTTGATATTTGTAAGTGCTTATAAATATTTTGAAGTGTTTATTTGTAATTAATGTGTTCAATATTTTCAAATTCTTATAATGAATATTTGGAAATATTTATTTGCAATTAATATTTTGACTATCATAAAATGCTTATAATGAATATTCTGAAATATTTATTTGTCATTAATGCTCTCAATATTTGTAAGTGCTTATAAATATTTTGAAGTGTTTATTTGTAATTAATATGTTCAATATTTTCAAATTCTTATAATGAATATTCGGAAATATTTATTTGTAATTAAGATGTTAAATATTTTTAAGTACTTACGAATGTTTTGCAGTGTTTATTTTGAATATTTTTAAATACTTATGATGAATATTCTGAAATATTCATTTGTAATTAATATTTTGAATATTTTTCAATGGGGGAAAAAATACAAGAAAAAAATAGCAAAAAAAAAAAAGAATAGAATCAACCAGGTTGGAAGAGACCTCCAAGATCATCCAGTCCAATCTATACTTATAAATTAATATTTCCACTACTTTGAGTATAAATTAATATTTTGAGCATTTAAAACTACTTATGAATATTTTGAAGTATTTAATATTAATTCTTTTTTTAATATTTTTGAGCACTTAATATTTTGAAATATTAATATTTTAAGTATTTTCATACTTACAATTAATATTTTGAAGGATTCATTTTCAGTATTTTTAAATACTTACAATTAATATTTTGAAATACTTGCAAGGAATATTTTGGATGTTTTTAAATACTTAATGAAGATTCAAAAATATTTATTGTTACTATTTTGAATATTTTTAAATACTTATAATGAAGACTTTAAAATATTTCTTTATTATTACTATTTTGAATATGTTTAAATACTTATGAAGATTTTGAAATCTTTATTTTTGATGACTATTTTGAATATTTTAAAATAATGATGAAGATTCTGGAATATTTGTAATGAAAATTTTGAACATTTTAAAATACTTATAAAGATTTTGAAATATTTGTAATGAAAATTTTCTATATTTTTGAAATACTTATAATGAAGGTTTGGAAATATTTATATGTAACAAATATATTGAATATTTTTAAAGTACTGACAAGAAATCTTTTCCAATGTTTATTTATGATAAAGACTTCAAATGTGCCTTCAAAAAGAAATGAGGTTACAGAAAAACCCATCAATCAAATTCAAGTCACCCTATTATGAGTCAGATACAAATCATCCTATTAAAAGTAGAAATGAATTTAATCAGCCTATTAAGAATAGAAATTAATGTAATTATCCTATTAAAAGCAGAAATTCCTTCATTTTTATGTTACAGTCTCTATGATTTTTAAAAGGACTCTAATTTGGCACAGAGTAACTCACTGTTGTTCTTGCAGATAATCTTTGTCTTCAAGGAATATATTGCAGTGAATGTTGGTTGAAATAATTGTCTTAGAGCCAGAGATGAACTGGAAAAAGGCTGTGCAGCATTGGAACGAGGGAAAGCTTATGGAAGAGATAGCAAATAACTTTCCCTGGCTTAGTTCTTCCCATAGAATGATTTTCAGGAAGGGTGTCCTAATCAATTGTGAGCAATGTCGTTCCCATTATTGAGCAAGATAGGATTGGTTTAGATAAATAAACCCAATTACCTTGTTCATTAGTCAGAGACATCAGCTTAAATCAGGAAGAACATTCATTTTAAAAGGCTTTGTTTTCAGAATGCTCTGCAGATATCCTTGATGAGTTGTTCCAGAGGGCAAATTGTGCTCACTCATAAGGAAAGGCTGGGAGGAAGAAAAAAAAACCCTCACCTCATGGAAAGAATTTGGTGGTGTACACTCCAGTTACTGGGCTGTGCTCATTTTAATTATTGACATCACATTATTCACTTTGTACAGCAGTTCTGTGGGCTGCTTAACACACGGGCTTGGTTCACACATGGGCAGTTTAGATAGGGAATCTTCTCTTGGAGAGCTCCTCTTATCCCTGAAGAAGGATTTCAGGATCATAACATGCAGGTTTTTTTTTCCTTGAAGTATTCTGGGTGACTTCAGAGTCAGGAGAAGTCCTAAAATTGTATACAAAAATCATAAACCCATAGAATTGGTTTGGTTGGAAAAGGCTTTTAAGATCACTGAGTCCAGATGTAACCTAACACCACTGTGGCCATTAAACCATGTTCCAAAGTGCCCTGGCTACACATTTCTTGAACACCTCCAGGGATGGTGACTCCACCACTTCCTTGGGCAGCCTGTTCCAATGCCTGACAGTAAGGCAGTTATTCCTAATCTCCAACCTAAACCTCCTATGGCACAATTTCAGGCCATCTCCTCTCATTCTATCACCTGATACTAGGAAAAGAGCCCAAACCCCACCTCACTGCAAGCTCCTTTCAAGGAGTTGTAGACAACAGGAGGTTCCACTTCAACATGAGGAGAAACTCCATTACAGCAAGGGTGCTGGAGCCCTGGAGCAGGCAGCCCAGAGACACTGTGGAATCTCCTCCTCTGGAGACTTTCAAGATCTACCTGGATGTGTTCCTGCCCCAGGTGATCCTGTTTGGCAGGGGAATTGGACTCTGTCTCTAGAGGTCCCTTCCAACCCTTAATGTTCTGTGATTCTATGATTGCTAAGATTGCATCAAATTAAGAAGTTGGCTGATTTTTCTTAGCAAGTGGAACAGAAGTGGTGATTAGTCAGTATCAATGAAAACTGCATTTGAACAGGAGAAAAACTTTAAAACCGTTTTAGCCACTTAGATAAATTCTCAAGGGGAAGAGATGCTTGCTTTGTGCTGGTGGATCATATGGATCTCAGATGGAAGGTAATTTTGTAGGTATCAAAGTAATTGCCCAAGAAGGAGCATTAAATCAAGACAGATTCTGTCTTGATAAGGTAAATTACCTTGATCTTGTATTTTTCTTAGTGTCATTGAAAAGAATGAACTGAACTCTTAAGATCCTCCTAATATTAACAGGAAAATACTTGAGAGCATTAACTGTTCCTAATGGAAAAGGAAAAAATATATTATTAGAATATAGATGTCATAAGCACCTTGTGACAGTCCTCACTTCATTTCTGATTTCTGCACTTCCCCTCACCTTTAGGCATTGCTTTTGCAAAGGTTGTTCTACAGAAAGGTCTCTTCTCCCCAAAACATACATGGGGTAGTTGTTGTAACTTCTAAAGTTTCTTCTCAACTCAATTGTGTTCTGATGTTAAATCCAAGAGGACAATTCTACAAGGAAAAAACCCAACATGTATATAAGACTATCTTCTGTGAAATGCAAAGTTACGAGAGATTGCCTGGCAAGCAGCAAGCTTAACACCCCCAAACAAGCCCTAGAGAAACAGGACCTACTGCTGTTAGAAGTGCTTCTGCTGCTCTTGCCCTGGAAAGGGAAATTTACTTTTCTATGCTCCAGCACATCTGTTCTTGCTTAAAGTTATTGCTGCATCCTGCATCTGGATTCTGCTAGGCGAAAAAGGTGCCTGGGCTCTTGCCCAGCAAAATACAATTGCTTATAGCAGAGGGCACCAGTGTGTCCCAGTGTACCTAAGGAGCTTTCTGCTGGCATGAGCAAGAGCACAACTGATTTCCCTTAAAGTTTTGGTACTTGGTGTAACAGGAGATGTGCTCAGATCTCACTTTGTCTGCAGGAGCAGTTTGCAGAGGTTCTCTGTACAGAAGAAAGAAGTCCATGAAGAACTTTCAGCAGATGTTCTAGAAGTTCTTTTTCATTTAGAGATGTTTATTGCTTGTGTCTGTCCATTTTTTTTCCATATAAAATGCTAAAATCTACAATTAAAATTAATAATTGCTACTTTTAAACAGTTTCCCTAATCACAAGGCAGATGAACTCATTGTCCTTCACTTCTGATAGCATCTTTCTCTGTGGAAGTGTTTACAGAGTCCAGACTCTGATGTGGCATCAAGAAGGTCATGCAAATTCTAGGCTCATTTTCCAGAAGTTAGCCTTTGCCATTATTTTCCCTTCAGATATGTAGACTTCAGATCACCAAAATTCTTGTCAAGCTATGAATGTTTCTGCTTATTTCTTATGACTTACCCAATCCTAAGGCATAGCTTGTAAGCTCTTACTAGGATTTTCCAATCTAAGATGATTTGTTTTCTCAGACAAATACTAATCAGAGCTCTCTGATGGTGGTTCTGCACTGAAATTCTTGTCTCCATTGATTGGCCTTTAACACCTCTAGCATCAAAGTACAGACAGCAAGGTCAGCAGTAAATATGTCAGCAACAATGATGCTAGGAGTTGGATCTTTTTCCTGAGACATATTTTCACTGACTGTTTAATAAAAGGCATAAAAATTCCTGGAAGTAAGAACTGGCTTGAACAGCAAACTCCTGTGCTGGTGATTTTAGGATGGTGATTCTGTCATCACATGAAAAGCTCTTGAGCTCATCTGTCAGGTGAGGTTCCTGCAGCAGTCTGTGGGTCCCAAATGGACCTTGGCACCAAGATATTCAGAAGTGCTGATGTGTTGGTTGACATAGGCACAGGCAAGTAGTGGTAATAAGATCTAGAGCCAGCTGTACTAACAAAAGCTGTGGCATTTGTGGTCTTTCCAGCATGTTAAAAACTAAGTGGACAATCAGAGTGTTACATTGTAGGCTTTGGTGCCTTAAGTGTGAACCCAAATGTGAATCTAGTGGCAGTGGGATTTAACCCTTGGCATGGGTTGCAGCAGAAATTTTAATCTGCAGTGCCCAGCAGTGTCAGTGGTAGCACATCTGTGGTAACAGGTTTAAGAAGGGGAAAATGTTGCTGTTTATCTGCAGCTGGAGAGAGAAGTGAGAAAATGTGAGAGAAAACTCTGCAGGCACCAAAATTGTGGGGGGAAGTGCCTTAGGTGCTGGAGCAGAGGCTCACCTGCAGCCTATGGTGAGACAGTCTGTCCTCTGGCAGCCCATGGAGGTTAGGTGTGGAGCAGATATCCACCTGCAGCTATGGAGAACTTCATACCAGAGTAGGTATGCCCAAAGGAGGGTGTGAGTCTGTGGGAAGCCTGTGGTGGAGCAGATTTTTGTCAGGACCCAGGGCCCTGTGAGAGAGGAGGCTTTGCTGGAGCAGATTCGCTGGCAGAACTCATGACCCACACTGGAGCAGTCTGCTCCTGAAGGACTATATTCATGCTGCAGCAGTTTGTGAAGAGATGCAGCCTGTACAAAAAGGAGTCGCTTTGGAGATGTTTGTGGAGGGCTGTCTCATGAATGGAACTCCATGCTGGAGTAAGGGAAGGGTGTGAGGAGTTCTCACACTGAGGAGGAAGGGTCAGCAGGGGAGAACAGGTTGCCCAGGCAGGTGGTGTAGTCACCATCACTGTCTCTGGAGGGTGCACATGGACATTTGAGGACATGTTTTAGTGGTCATGGTCTTAAGCTGATGGTTGGACTCCATGATCTTAGAAGTCTTTTGCAATCAAAACAATTCATGAGATGGCTCCAGCCCCCCTTCACTATCGCCTGTAGGGGAAGTCAGGAGTGAAGTTAAGCCTGGGAAGAAGGATGGGGAGAAGAAGTAGTTTTTATGTCTCTTTATGTCTCATTACCCTACTCTGGTTTGGCTGTAATAATTTCTCAAAGTCGAATTTCTTTTGCATGTGTCTGTAACCTCTCCCTGGTCTTGCCTCAGCTCACGAACATTTGGTTACCTTTTCTCTCCCCTCTCCAGCTCAGGAAGGGAGTGATAGGAGGGCTTTGGTGAGCACCTAGTGTCCAGCCAGGGTCAGCCCCACCACAGTGGAGCTGGAAGCTTCCTGAGGAGCTGTGCGTGGGCCGGGCAGCAGTGCTCTCGCTGTTGTCACAGCAGAAGAGCCAGCCCAGTGTGTTGTAATTCTCCAGCAGCGAGGAACCGCTGCCAGGCGTTCCCACTGACCTATGATTTCAGCCCTCACAGAGCATCATCTGTGCACTTGTTTTTGCCTGCTTGCTCATGCAAAGCTTGCCCAGAAGCAGTCTGAAATAGCCCGGGATGTGATCTGATTTCTCTCTGGGGTACTTTGGCCTTGTGAAGCTCGTTTTAGCCTTCCACAACTTTGGGATGAGATCACAGTACCAGGAAAGCCTTGTTTGCCTTTGTCCAGACATGGTGAAAAGGGAAAGATTTAAACCCATGAGAAGCTGTTAAGCCCCCATCAGTTGGAAAGCTCACAGTTCTTCCAAAGCTTTCCATGCTTTGTCACCAGACTCTTCCAACTGCCCTTTCCTCTCCTCCCCCCTTCTTTTCTTGCTTTTTTAGCAAAAGCTCTGACTCAATCACGATTTATTGGCCTCTCTTTTTAGATTAGCTACACAAAGTACTTGTGTAGCATCCAAAACGGAGTTCCTGGCTCCAAAGTTTCTGAAATACAACCTTGTCTCCTCAAGTAGCAGTTAGAAAACAATGACATTTACGTTTGGATGTGTGAGAGATTAGAATGAGCTAATTAAATTGACCTTTAAATCTCTCCACCCTCTTGGAGGCTGTGGCTAATCCCTGGCCTCCCACTGTGGAGATAAATATCCGTGCTGGGAACGTTTTAAGCCAAGTGGGCAGAGGAGGAAGAGCCTCACCAGCAGTTCATCTTTGAAGAGGAAGGCAATGCTTTGCCAGTTATAAATACAACTTGCAATTATGGAGGAAGCAGGGGGATGAGCTTTTCCTGTCCTTCAGTGCCTCTGCTTCGTGTGTTTTCCTCACAAAAATGGAGGGAAAATAGCTCCAAACTGCTTTACTTGTTGCTCTTAGAAGCGACCAAAGTCTCTCTGGAGAAGAGTTTATTGGATTCTTTTTATCTGTCCAGTGTGATATGACTGGCATTAGCAGTAAGAGCCACCAGGATGATTGGGAGACTTCAGCATCTCCCCTGTGAAGAGAGGCTGAGAGCCCTGGGGCTGTTTAGTCTGGAGAAGACTGAGAGGGGATCTGATCAATGTCTGTAAATATCTGAGGGATGAGTGCCAAGTGGCTGGAGCCAAGCTCTTCTCATTGGTCAGCAGCAATAAGACAAGGAGCAATGGCTACAAACTGGAACAGAGAAGGTTGCAGCTCAACATGAGGAGAAAGTTCTTTACACTGAGGGTGAGAGCCCTTGAACAGGCTGCCCAGAGAGGTTGTGGAGTCTTGTCAGGAGACTTTCAAGACCTGCCTGGATGCATTCCTGTGTGGACTACCCTGGGTGATCCTGCTTTGTCAGAGAAGTTGGAGTCAGTGTTCTCTGGAGATCCTTTCCAGCCTCCAAGGTTCTGTGATTCTGTAATTCCATTACTGTTATTTAATTATTGCTATTCTTACTGACCTGTGTGCAAGGAAAAATAGACTCCCAAAGGCTCAAGCATTAGGTGATGTTGTAGCTAGCTTCTGTGGACTCTTGAGGATGCTTCTCACCAAGTATTTGCCTTGATATTTTGTGACTTTGCTCTTTAAGATGCCACTTACTGCATGGCCTATAATAAATAATGAAAAAGTTGTCAATGATGCTGAAGTGACAGCAGCCAAAATGTAATTGCCAATGAGCAATTGACATTTCATGTAGTGCAGACTTGCAGAAGATGCTAAATCCATCCAGAGAGTGAAGTGGGATCTAGAGAAGGAATAGATGCAAAACTCACTTGGATCACCTGGCTTTCTGAGCCTGTCCAAGGAGAGGTGCCTTTTAATACAGATGAATATGGATAAAAAGGAGAACAGAACTGCTGGGCTGTGAAGGCTCTGCTCAGGGTGGTAGTAGCTCTGAAAAGGAACAAGAGGTCAAAGAGTTCAAGAAGTTAAGTCCTGCCTAGGAGTAGCTCCACATTTAGATGCATAATTTGGAAGGTATAATGTAAGACCAGAAAAAGCTCTTAACTTTTTTTAACATCTCTTCATTTTACACCTGAGACTAATGCTACATATATAGTTTTGGTGCTAGTCATCTTGGAAAAGGACCATGAAAATTTGGATATAATAAAAATAAATAGAGAAAAATGGCTTCAGAGGAGTTTAAGGACATAGAGAATTACTTGTAGGGGGAGTGGCAGGGCTTAACCTGCTGCACTTAACAAAACTTACAGTTGAGCAGCTAAGTGGTGGCTATCCTTGCAGAGAAAACAATGTTAGAGACAGCAGGAAAGAATAGGAATGACTGGAAAAAGAAATCACCATTTTAGCAACACAGGTGATGGAATGCTAAAAAAGACAGTAACTACAGGGGTAAATCTTGGGCTTTTGAAATCAGAAAAAATCAAGATTGATTGTTTGGTTTTGGGTTTTTTTTTGGAAGCTGTACCATAACCAGAGACTGGAGGTTGGTTTGGGCATGGTTAGGTGAAATGAAATGACTTCTTATGGGGAGCAGTTGTGTAGCCTTCTGCTGAAAGTTCCAGAAGAGCTCCTGTGAATTCAAAAGAATTGTAGATGGAGTCTTCAGAGCACCTCTGGAACAAAACTTTTTCCTTTCCTAATAGAGATGTACTGTAGGCAGTGAAACTCTGGAGATTGCTGGGGGGTTGGGAAAGAGATGCTGGGGCAAGAGAAAGGCTCTGTAGTACAACTAAATAACCTTTCAGTTAAGTTTGCTAAGGAATATTCTGTTGCTGGGTGAAATGCTGACATCTAATTGAGGTGTGCTGGTTAACTCCTTGTATCAAGACCTCCTTTGGGAATGAAGCACTAGTAAGTGGTCTGGCTCTTACCCATTTGTATTTAGAGCTGTGTTTTTATCATTTTATCAATTTTATTCTGTGCTGTGGAACAAATTCTTTGATTTGTAGCCTTTCAGCACTGAAGCCCAGGTGACTATTTCTGGTTGCCTGCTACTCAGTGCAGTGCAGGAGGTATTTTTTTTAATATTGTTTTCTGTGATGGCTGTGAGGTTTCCATCCAGTGATTTCTCAGAGGGAAACAATTTGAGAGAGAGGGGGAAGTATGTGAAAGAGAAATTTATCTAGCAGAGGTGTCTCTGAGCTTGACACGTTAAATGTGTCTTCAGTTGTAGAAGTAATTACACAAGTAATTTAGCGTAGTCTTTAAATGACCTCATAAAAGTATTCACACTTTAAAAGTACAAAACCTTTTCTTTCTCCTGAGACCAAAAAACCAGCAGGCACAAGATTAAAACTTCACAGATGAGAAGTGAATGGGGAATTGGCAGAACATGCACACTTGGAGCAGGAGACTTGCGGCGAGTTGCTAAGTGAAGCTGTTAAGTGGAACAGGGTATGTGTGGCTGACAGATGTTTTAATTGTGCCAGAGGACCCAGGCATACCATGGCAGAGTTGGAGAAGCTGGGAAAATCTGAAGGGGACAGGGCAGTGTGACCCTTTTTCCTTGGAGTTCTGTGCTCAAGCAGAATAAGCAGATGATTTTGATTAACTTGGGACTAACACTCCAACGTTGTATAGCTGGAGGCATGCTCTGCTGGTTTCCTGATACAGTATGGAAGTGCTGTGTGATAGCAACGATGGTAAAAGGGTTGTCAAATCATCTTGGTGGGTAGGAGTTGGGCATTACTTTGTCTGTATCTGAAGGATATCCTCCCTGTTCTGGCTCCATGGCTCATAGATCTTTGCTAAGTGAGGAGTGGTTCTTTTCCCATCTGTTCATATTCTGCTTAGTCTTCCCCTAATTAAGCAGCAGAGCCAGAGGGAATTCAAGCTGGTATTTGCCATGTTCTGTCTCTGTCTGTCTCTCCTTTTCCCCTCCCTCAGCTTTGCTTGTATTTTCCTTTTGGGAAAGGGAGATGCTTAAGCTTCATTCTTTATTTCCTTCCTAGTCTGTTACAGACACCTCACCTAAGGAGGAGACGTCGTTGCTGGTGGTGGTAACAGGTCTGAGTGTAGTGCTGAACAGGGAAGCAGAGGAGAAGCTCTGTGCTGCTCTCTTTAGGCAGGTTCAATCAGCTTTTCTTCCAAGCCATTTTGTACACAGAGTCCTCTAGCAGAACTTATTTTACTGTCTGTACTAACCATCACTGAAATTTATCTGTGTGTTCTGGCAAAAGTCATATGAATCACAAGAGTATTCTGCCATGTCTCTTGCTGTCACATGCAGTTTTGAGAGACAGTGTGCCTGAGAGCAACCTGAGCTACAGAACAGCACAACTCAGTCTGACTGAGCACTACTATGGAACTAATCTTCCCCTCTTGAGTCTGTAGGAAGTTTGGTCTGTTTTATAAAAGGATCTACTGTACAAGGATATTGCCTGCTTATCACTAGGTGTGAAATCCCTGGGATAGCTCTGGTACTAGAACTCAGAAATCCAGCTGTGATCTTGTTTGTAGATCAGATCATGCTGGCCCAAGAGCAAAACCTGCTCAGCTTTAAAGTAGTACCATTGCTACAAAGGAATCCTCTATAGTTATTGTGGTGTAATTCAGTGTTCCTTTTGGTTTCTGAAATCTGTGGTTTCATCCCCAAAATTCATAAAGTCGATGTAACAAAGTGCAATCATTTCTCATCCCATCTGGAGAATGATTTTTGAACTGCTGATGGACAGCACCTTCCCCTAAACATTGTTTGTTTCTCAGAGTATTTTTGAAGTGATTTCATAGAATCACAGGACCACAAGATGTTAGGGGTCAGAAGGGACCTCCACAGATCATAGAGTCCAACCCCCTGCCAAAGCAGGACCATAGAATCTAGTGCCAGTCACACAGGAACACATCCAGACAGGGCTGGAAAGTCTTCAGAGAAGGAGACTCCACAGCCTCCCTGGGGAGCCTGTGCTCTAAGGGCCTTACAGCAAAGAAGTTCTTCCTCGTGTTGAAGTGGAACTTCCTGTGCTGTAGTTTCCATCCGTTGCCTCTTGTCCTATCCCAGGGCACAACTGAGAAGAGTTTGTCCCCTCTCTCTTGACCCCCAGCCCTCAGATATTTATAAACATCGATTACATCCTCTCTAAATCTTCTCTTCCCCAGACCAAACAGCCCCAAGTCCCTCAGCCTATCCTCACCGGGCAGTGCTCCAGCCCCTTCATCATCTTCATAGCCCACTGTTGCACTCTCTCCAGTAGATCCCTGCCCCTCTTGAACTGGGGAGCCTGAAACTGAACACAATATTCCAGATGAGGTCTTACCAGGGCAGAGTAGAGGGGAAGGAGAACCTCCCCAGTCTGCTGGCCACACTCCTCTTAATGCACCCCAGGATCCCGTTGGCCTTCTTGGTTTGGATTGGAAGGGACCTCTGAAGGTCATCTAGTCCAACACCCCCCCACCACTAAACAGGAGCATCCTCAGCTAGACCAGACACTGCAGTCTGTTTTCGTGCTTCACAGAATTCCACTCAGTGCTCCATGGATTGAAAGAGAATTAAAAAAGCTAAATGTAAGTGCTGTGTAGTTCTGATCAGAAGTGGTTGCATCTCTTTGTCTGACTTGCTGCTGTTTGTTTTGTTTTCAATGACTCGGCAGAACTCGCTGACGAGAAGCGCACCCCTTGCTAACGACTCCCAGGCGCGCAGCGGCGCCCGCTTCCATACATCCTATGACAAACGGTACATCATCAAAACTATAACCAGTGAAGATGTAGCAGAAATGCATAACATACTGAAGAAATACCATCAGGTAAGACCCTGGTTACTGTCAAGGAGTGGAGTCTCTGCTTAAATGTTTCAGTGCCAGTCTTCAGGGGTCATTTCAGACTTTTCCCCCTTCACCATGATTTCCCCTTTGTGGTTTTTTATGTCTGCAATTCACAAGGCTGTGCTCTTCTAAATGTCTAAGCTAGATGTAGGGAAAATGATATTCAAAGTTGGAGGTCATAAACTCCTTCTCCTTACCAGGAAGATGTTCTTGCTTTCAGCTAACAGGCTTCCAAGCTAGAAGCTGTTTTATTGTGAGCTGGCTTGGAGGCGTTTGTACAAATGGATGGTGCAGGTGACCTCTGTTTTGCTGATCTGACTCTTGAATGTTCAAGCAATTAAAGTTGTATCATAGGAGAAATGAAAAATTGGATGTAATGCATGTAAGATTCCTGTGAATTTCAAATGTTTTAAAAATCAAAACAAAGAGATTTTGCTGATGGAGATTTCCATTAGCGATAACATCAAAAGTCAGCTGTGGAGATCCCTCAAATCATTGGCTTGATAGCTGCCAGACTGTGCCAGTGTGGGTGGTACGGAGGGGTGCTGGGAACAGAACTTGGAAGTAACCAAAAGCCTCAATAACTAATTTTCTTAGCCCCAAGATTTGTTAGGATAACCTGGAAATCTGCAGAAAAAAATCAACCACTAAAAATCATCTGAAAATACCATAGCTGGTAGGAGGGGGTTTTACCTTCCTACCCAAGTTGGGACTTGTAGGGAAATACTTCAGGACATTTAGGTTTGGAGCTTTTTTGCTGTTGCTTTGGCTGATTTTTTTTCTTACAGTGTTTTTGTTTGTCTAATTTTGTTACTTTTTGTAAAACCAATTTTAAAGCCATCTTCTGAGGCGGAAGGAAGGCTAAAGCATGTGTTCAGGGTGCTGCCTGCCATCCTTGGGGTGCTGCTTGACTCTCTGCTCTTCCTTGTTGAAGAGAGATCTCTGAATGCCCTCCAAGTCCAGACTAGCTTGAGAAAGCCTTCAGTGAGTGAAGGCTTCAGGTCAGCCTTCAGATAAGGCTTCAGAAGGCCTTCAGAGTGAAGGCTCTTTTCTCCCTCTGCAAGTTGTTCTTCTATTTAAATAACAAGTAGGATCCTCCACGTGTTTGTTTTTATGTGGATAAATATTGTCACTAACAAATGTCCTAAGACCATCTTCTAATTGCAGTTTTATCAAAGAGAAATTGCAGACTGTGACCTGACTGTGATTTGTGAGAGGTTTCCAACTTAGGATTCCAGCTTTGATCTGAAAGGGTTTGATCCATGAAGCAGTGCAGCAGAGTGAAAGTTTTGGCGTGTGATTGGCATTGGAATGGGCTGCCCAGGGAGGTGGTGGAGTCCCCATCCCTGGAGGTGTTTACGAGGAGACTGGATGTGACACTTAGTGCCAGAGTTTAGTACATTAGAAAGTGTTAGGTGATAGGTTGGACTCAATGATCTCAGAGATCTTTTCCAACCTGGTTAATTCTGTGATTCTGTGGCCTCAGCCCATCAATCCACATCTCTTTGCAGAGCCTTCCTACCCTCAAGCAGATCAACACTCCTGTGGTTCATACCTTCCAGACAGGCATTCCTAGTAATGGCAATTCCATTGCTCTAAGGACTCCCTTCTTCATGTGATGGAAACCAGCTCTTGGTTTTTAAGGCACCTTTGGTAATCTATCCTACACCTCTCTGTCCTTCATTGCTAGTTGGGCATCTGAGAGACATTCTGATTTATACTGAACTAGGATTAAAATGTCATGGAGGTAGCTTTGTGGTTGCCAGCCCTGAGTGCATTTTTTTTTGCCAGTTTGTTGATTGTTATGGACAGCAGTGTAGGAAATAGAAAAAAATATTAGACTCCAATCTTCCTTCTTGGTGATGACAGATTATCCAGTTTTAGACTCCACAGTCACCACAAGGTTAGAAAGAGACATGTATCTTGTTTCTGGAGAGTAGAAATAAAGCTTATTTTGCCAGCAGCTGGAGATTGTGGAGAAGCATGTGCAGTCCACAAGGCACTCCAATCCTTTCTGTCCTTCCTCTTTCCATCAGTCAGGAGGTGCAACAGCCTTTCTGTTCTTTGGAGCTCTGAGGAGCTGAGATTGTTGTTACACACCCTGCATGCTTAAGAAGGAGCAGGAATTGTGCATAGCTTGTAAAAACTTGGGAATCCAAAAATGCCAAGTCTAGATTGCCTGAATTTTAATTGACCCCAATTATGATGACACAATTGTACACCTTAGAAAATTGGGTTGCTCTCAGGAAACAGCAGCTTAGGAGTGAAAACAAAGTGTGAACTAGGCTAACCTTTGTGGGTAGCGTCCTATTGCAGGATCCTATGGCATTTTGCAGAAGTCACCAAGTTAGGTGCCCCATAATTTACAGCATTATTACCACTATTTAAAACTATCAAGAGTAAAAGATAATTCAAACAGACAAAATTCAAAGCCTAAGGCTACGTTATAGAAATGTGTAAATAACTAAAAGTGAGAGCCAAGCTTGGAGGAGTGTCAGGAGGAGTTACTATAGAAACAGCATCTAAATATATATATATATATATAGTCATTTTAAATTCCAACTGTTGAATTGTAAATAATAGTTCTGACAATTGTAAATTCTGGTTACTCTCCAAAATCCTGGGTTGCATTCATTTGTTTACCCTGTCTGATGTGATGCCTTTTTGGTGCTGGGTTGTTTTTTTTAGTGTCAGTCAGGCCCACAACCTCAGGCAGATGGTGAACACTTCAGTCTAAACACTGGCAGTTTCTGTCAGCTCATCAGATGAGTCTGACACTTTCAGTGCTGAGGAGGAACACTGGAGATCATTATTTTCTCTGGCAAAGTTTTATTGTAAAGCCCAACAAAACCTTGAGCCCCCCAGTTCTAAGCCAGCTGGGGCAGCAATGTCTTTCTCCATGCTTAGAGTTGCAAAGTGTCTTGGTATTTATGAGTAGCCTGTGAAGCCCATCATGGGGCTTTTTAACTTGGAGAGAAGGAGACTAAAGGGTGACCTGATTCATGTTTATAAATATGTAAGGGGTGAGTGCCAGGAGGATGGAGCCAGCCTCTTCTCAGTGATACCCAGTGACAGGACAAGGGGCAGTGGGTGGAAGCTGAGGCATAGGAGGTTTCATGTGAACCCAAGAAGGATTTTTACCCTGTGAGTGTGACAGAGCACTGGGACAGGCTGCCCAGGGGGGTTGTGGAGTCTCCCTCTCTGGAGATATTCAAGAACTGTCTGGATGTGTTCCTGTGTGATCTGCTCTAGGTGATCCTGCTCTGGCAGGAGGGCTGGACCAAATGACCTTTTGAGGTGCCTTCCAGCCTCTGCTATTCTGTGATTGTATGGACAGAGCAGCCTTATGTCTGCATTTAGAAGGCACACATTATAGGAATGTTTTGGTTGGAAAAGACCTCTAAGATGGAGTCCAACCAGCAACCCAACACCACTATGGCCATTAGACCATGTCCCAGAGTGCCATGTCCACACATTTAATGTCACCTCCAGAGATGGTGACTCCACCACCACTTTTTACAGTGGCTTGTAGTGATAGGAAAAGGGGAGTAGGTTTTAAGCTTGAGGAGGGGAGATTTAGGCTGGAGATTAGGAAGAAATTCTTTCCTGTGAGGGTGGTGAGACACTGGAACAGGTTGCCCAGGGACGTAGTGGATACCCTCTCCCTGGAAGTGTTCAAAGCCAGGGTAGATGAGGCCTTGAGCAACCCAAGCTAGTGGGGGTGTCCCTTCCCATGGCAAGGGGTTGGAACTGGATCTCTAAGATCTCTTTCAATTCAAACTATTCTATGATTGTATGAATTCTATTCTGTGATTTTATGAACTTTGTAATAGTTGCTTAAAATCCTGCAAGCAGGTATCTGAATCAGGACACCCTGCCCTTTCCAGTGAGATAAACTTGCTTTAAATCTTAAACTGATTTAAACTGGTGTTGAATTGGAGTCTTGTGCTCTTTGGGAAGAGATGGCAGGCAGGATAGGAATATTTGAAAATAAATGAAAACAACACCTTTTGAACACCTTATTTTGTGTTTCTTTCTTTTTTTTATTAAAATAGACTTGAAAAGAGTTTTATTATTCTTCAGTGCTGACAGTAAAGGAAAGATGAGTTCAGTAAAGAAAAAGAAGTGAGAAGCCATCTGAAAGCTGGTGAACGAGACGGAATTGTTAGCATAGAAGCCTTCCAATCTTAAACTACTCATAAGTGCAGGTACCCTTTAGGTTTTCTATAGGTGGCTGTCCCTGTTGACTGCACATTCTCTTCCCTACACTGGTAATTGTATGCAGAACTGACACCTATTGCACTGCCTGTTTGTCTCCCTGGCAACCAGCAGAAATGAAGAATAGTGGAAAAGGAAAGGTACTGCCCATTTACTGGAGACAGCAAACAGCAGAGTGCCAGGGAAGTGAATGGAAGAAAGGAAGGAAGAGAATGAGGTAAAAAGGGGAGATGGCAGCTTAAAGGAGAAAACAAAAGCAGGGGGAAAATATCTTAACTTTTGGAGAACAAAAAAATATGAAAGAAACAGGAAAGTAAATGAAAGGGAAAAAACGTAGGCAATAAGGTGAAAAAAGACAAACCTGCACCAGGAGGGGGGTACAAGGCTGCACAGGAATCAAAGAATAGCCAAGGGTGTGGAGCAGAAGTAGGAGAAAACATTAAAATGGTAAATAGAAAAATGGTACTGTAGGCTAAAAGCCACTTTGTCACACAATTTGTGACCATGTAGGCTGGAGAATACCTCAGGGTGAAAAAAAGTGGGGCCTCAGGAATTAGCACTGAGATAGGCTGGCATCAAGCTGCTGAAGCAGAGCTGCATTTCAGTTTGTGTCATCCTCTTCCTGTGGTGTTGCCTGCTGAGGTTCTCAGTGGCTTCCTTTCTGCTAGCTCCCTGAGTTGCATCTGCATGTATCACAGAAAGGGAAAGGGCAGGTAAAAAGGCAAAGCCAGGCAGTGAAATCTACTTTTGCTTAAACACAGATGTGCATGACAGAATCTCCAACCTAAACCTCCCCTGGTGCAACTTGAGGCTGTTTCCTCTCATCACTTGTTACGAGGGAGAAGAGACCAACATCCACCTGGCTCCAATCTCCTTTCAGGGAGTTGTAGAGAGCCAGAAGCTCTCCCCTCCCCTCAGCCTCCTATTCACAGAATCACAGAATCAATCAGGTTGGAAAAGACCTTTGAGATCGTCGAGTGCAGCCTATCACCCAACACCTTCTAATCAACTGAACCGTGGCCTCTTTATAAACACCTCCAGGGATGGGGACTCCACCACCTCCCCGGGCAGCCCATTCCAATACCAATCACTCTTGCTGTGGAGAACTTCTTCCTAACATCCAGCCTGAACCTGCCCTGGTGCAGCTTGAGGCTGTGTCCCCTCATCTGTCACTGGTTGACTGAGAAAAGAGACTGACCCCACCTGGCTACAACCTCCTTTCAGGGAGTTGTGGAGAGCAATGAGGGCTCCCCTCAACCTCCTTATCTCCAGACTGAACGGTTCCCTCAGCCACTCCTCACACAAGACTTGTGCTCAACAGCCTTCATCAGCTTCATTGCCCCTCTAGAAGCAGAAGGTGGAGGTGAGAATGTGTTCTCATCTGAACAGTCTGCATTTCACCTGCTGCCATGGGCCCGGTGTTCCCAACAGGAGAGGTGAGAGCAGGAGGCTCATTAAGGTGGGCATTAGATGGAGCTGCCGAGGAGCAATATACAAAAGGGCCATGTGACCATGGGCTGGAACTGCTACCCAAAACCACATCAGCATTTTCAATGGGAGATGGGGAAGTTTGTAGGTAATTATCTAACTGTACAAGAGAAGAGACTTGGCTGGGCTGGCTCTGGTGGGACCACATCATCTGCTGGTGGGGCCTGGGCTTCACCAGCAGATGGTGTTTCCTCTGTGTTTGTTTTATATCTATAAGCCTTTGATCCTGTGCACAGCAGTCAGAAGAAATCAGCACACCCAGTGACTCATTTGATTGTTAGCAGTACCAGTGGTAATAAACAGTGTTCCTGGTAGCAGATCTGCAGCCTAGGCAATCCCATGTGGTGATGACATTTAGATTTTGTTGCACTTTGAAGGTAAAATTAACACTGGCCCCAGTCTGAAGCAATGTGAGATAGAAGGGTATGAATCACAGAGCTGGGATCTGAAAACTTGTGTTTATTGAACGCTCCTTTAAATAAATGATAACCATTTTCTTACATGACTTGCCAGGAGAAAACAGCTTTAGGTGATTTGAAAATCTATAACTTTCTGTTGTGGACTTTAGTTTAGCTAATTAACCTTTTCACTGTGTCACAAAAGGTAAACAGTGGAATAGGCTCCCCAGAGAGATGGAGGGAAACATCTCCTTGTCCCTGAAGATGTTTCAAGTAGGCAGGGGGACATGGTTTAGCACCAGCCCTGGTACAGTAAGAGAATGGTTGGACTTGATGATCTTGAAGGTCTTTTCCAAACAAAAGATTCTATGATTATATAAATTCACAGTGGATAATTTTCCATTAAATGTTTAGGATTTGAGGAAATAGCAATAGCTGGAATATTCTGGAACATGATATAACTCTGGAGGTCTTCTCAACCTTCTTTGATGGGAGGCATGATTCCACATGACAAAGCACATGCTCATAACCCCTTTGCGTTGTGGAGGATTCTTCTGATGGCTTGCAAGAGAGTTTGAAAGAGAAAGTTGAATCAAAAAATCAAAAAGAGGACTATCAATGTCTTGTCCTTCACAGTGTTCAAAATGGTTTAAAATGATTATGTTGCTTACCATTCACTTTGTTTAATGAGAGTATCCCAAGGAATGTCTTCTCACATAAATGTTTGGTCACTCAAGCATGGTGACCTTGATCGTAGAATCATAGAATCAACCAGGTTGGAAGAGACCTTCAAGATGTGCAGCAAAATGAAGACTGTCTGCATGGGCAAGACCTGATGGGGTGTTTATTACAGCACCCTTTAAGTATGGTGGATTTTGTTGCTGCATGCAAGGACTTGTAAATGTGGTCACTAAGTATGGCAGTTTAATTCAGCAAGGCTGCTTGACAGACTTGTTGTCATGTTCTCCTTAGAAAGAGCAGAAAGAGGAGAAGGTTTCTTTCCTTTCACTGAAGTTTAGCAGGCCTATTAAGCATGTACTAGCCTATTTTCTAGGCTTACTTTTATTCCATCTGTAAGTGGGAAACTTCAGGAAATCATTCCTAAAAAGCACCTTGAGATGGCTAAATTGCTACTTTATTTATATCAAGACAGACAAATTGAAAAGTCTGCCAACCACAATCACCAGTGCAAGTCCTGCTGCACTCCCCCCTAGACAGATGACACATTTTGCCTCCTCTGTGATACAGACATTGGGGGATTGATAGTTTCCAAAGTAAGAAGTTCTAGACCAACCTTGTAGATGCTGAAAGCAAGTGGCATCCCTCCTTTTTTCCCCTTTGTCTCCCTATCAGGCTAGGAAATGCTGTCACAGGAAGCAGTGAAGGCATTTTAGAGGCTGGTCGTTAAGCTGCAATGGCACAAGTGTGGGCAGTCAGCAGGGAAGAGCTGTTTGTGGTACATGCTCTGCTTTGAGAAGGTCTCTCAGAGGTCTGCAAGAACACAGCCAAGTTCCTTTTGATGAAGTGAAAGGTGGTACAAGCAAAGCTTTTCATGTCCTGTGTTCCATGCTACTAACATTGCCCTCTTAGAAGGCCTGCTTGCAAAATACTGAAGTGAAGCAACAGTGCTATCAAACAGCTACCCCTAACTTAGCAACAGGACTTAAGTGACCTTCATTAACTGCTTTGTTTTGACTTGTTACTGGATACAGAACACTTTGGGAGGGGGCTGTATATGGCTAATATTTTAGTCTGTGTTATTGCAGTAGCTGTGTCACATGTGTTATGTGTTAATGACATTGCTGGTTTGCTGATGGGGATGCTCAGCACCAGAGAGGTTAAAATCAGAGTTAGCAATAGGGTTGAAAAGAGGGTTTAAGTGTCAAGGCTGTGACCCTAGCAGCTGCATGGAAGGGCAGGGGGTTGCTAGTCTGGTACTCAAGATGCCTAGCTGCCATTCATTCATGTGGTACAAGCCCTCTGTATGATCAAGTTTCTGCCTCTCAGATCTCCACAGGGAATATTGAGATCTCTTCATTCCAGTTCTCTAGTTAACAACTGTAAGATTAAGAATGGTTGGGCCCATTAAGGAGGTGTGTCCTGAAATTCTATGCTCCCAAATTCTTCTGGGAAGCTAGGTTCTGCAGGGGTGATTGAAACAAATCTAATCATCTTAGAGAAGTAATTAGTATGTGTTTTCATAAGAACACCCCTTTCCACCTATAAAGCATTAGACAAGTATTTACCTTTAGGACAGATGCCAAGACTTGGCAGAGTTAGGTAGTGTTTGGACTCAATGATCTTAAAATTCTCTTTCAACTGACACCATTCTGTTATTGTAAGTACTTGATGTTTATAAGTAAATAATCAATGTGGTTTGGCTGATAGGGATTAGTACTTTAAACAACTCTTCTGTAACCTCAGTGTTAAGGGTTCCAATTTCACTCTATGATCAGATCTTCAAGGGAAACTACTGATGGTCATAATGAACTATCTATCCTGTCACACAACTGCTCTGTGAGGTGGCCTCACTCTTCTCAGTGATGCCCAGTTACAGGACAAGGGACAATAGGTGGAAGCTGAGGCATAGGAAGCTCCATGGAAACATGGGGAGGAATTTTTTCCCTGTGAGGGTGACAGAACCCTGGCACAGGCTGCCCAGGGCGGTTATGGAGTCTCCCTCTCTGGAGATACTCAAAACCCACCTGAATGTGTTCCTGTGTGATCTGCTTTAGGTGATCCTGCTCTGGCTGAGGGGTTAGATTGGATGAGTTTTTGAGGTCTTTCCAGCCCCTGACATTCTGTGGTTCTGTGACAACAGCCCTTTGATTGAAAATTCTCCCATTCAAGAACTCTAACTTAGTCTTCTGCACCTTTCAAACACAGAATTCTTCCCAGGTGCAAAGTAGTTAACCTCTGTGCACTGCTGAGGGCTGACATCTGCTTGGCTTTTTGTACTGTCACAAGTTCTTGATATTTTGGAGCACGCAATCATGTTCCCCTCCTAAGGTTCTGATTTGCATTTGCTGGTCCTCTGCAAGTGGTTCAAGATGTGTTGCCCATTCATAGGCAATTTGAGCTTAAAAATGCTTTGCTGTGAGGTGACACAACCACGTCTCGCAGTTACATCATTGTGATGTCTGCTTTGGTGCTTGCGACCACCGCCACAGCTACAGGGCAGACAGAGAGGAGTGCTGCAATTTAGACTGTGCCAGCTAAGTTCAGCAGAGCTCATGTGTCAGTCATGAGTTAAAATTATGTTCAGTTCACAGGCAGCAACTTCCATCTTGTTCATTCCTTGTGTTTCTTGCTGGGCAGGATTGCTTTCATGACTCTTGAATACTTCACTGCAAGGCTTCTCAACCACTGGAACAGGCTGCCCAAGCTGATGGTTAAATCCCCACCCCTGGAGGTGTTTCAGAGGCAGAGATGCTGCGCTGAGGGATACAGTTTAGCACCAGGCTTGGTAGAGTTAGAGAGTGGTTGGATACAATGATCCTCAAGGTCTTCTCCAGCTGAAATGGTTCTGTGATCCTATTTGAGGCTTATATTTTAACATTTTCTCTAAGTTCTTCAGTTTGACACTTGGTAATAGCAGCAAAAGGGAAGCTGGTGAATCCTTTTCAGGTTTACATCCTTGTGCCTTAACTTTTTCTCAGTTCCATAAAATATGAGTGGCTATGTTTGAGTTGGCTGTAGGATTAATGCAGTATGGGCATCTTTATTGTGGGAATGAATACTCACTCTTCAGTAGTTCTCACCATTGGTGTAGCCTCCACTTTTTCTGCTTCTTCAAGTCTTTCCAACAGAAATTCAAACTATGAATTGTAAGGCAAGTGATGAACTGAAACAAAAGACAGGTTTTTAGGTGCAGGTGGCAAATCTTTTTCAAGGTTATTAGCCTTTTTGTAATGGAATCTGGTGACCTTAAGGGCATACAATGATTCATAAACAACAAAAAAAATACAGGAATCTTCCACTTCACTGCTCAACTCTGTTGACCCTGAAATGCAACCATCACGTGGAAACAAGCAGAAAGTTGATGGTAATAAATAATCCCTCTTGCTGGTGACTGCACCATAAAGGTTCATCATAACAAGCAAATATTGAGAGTGGAGAAAGGCAGAAAATAAAACTGAGCTGGATCAAGAGAGCACAAAACGCAGCGGTGTGATGTTCAGTCAAATAGTTGGGGGTTTGCTTGGGTACAAAATCCACTCTCTGTGTTAGGTGTCTTTTTTTTTCTAGACCATAGAAGTGGAAAGATCTGTCAAGTGGAGCCTCCTCTTTCTGTGAGATTGATATAGAAATCAAGAGGTACAAGTTTAGAAGTTCAAAATGTTACTTTTCAAACAACTTGCTTTAAACTCAAGGAGGGCAGATTTAGACTGGAGATGAGGAAGAAATTCTTGACAGCAAGGGTGGTGAGACTGAAACAGGATGCCTAGGGAGGTTGTGGATGCCTCCTTCCTAAAGACATTCAAGGCTAAACTGGATGAGGCCTTGAGCAACCTGGGTGTCCCTGCTCACGTCAGGGGGGCTGGAACTGGATAATCTTCAAAGTCCCTTCCAACCCAAACCATTCTATTAAGGAACTAGATCTGGTATGAATTTTGGGGAGGGTTTGTCTCCACCTAAATCTGTATCCAACAAATAAATATCCTGTTTCTGGATGATTTAACATTAAGAAGTATCTATCTAAGTATGTATTTAGTATGTTTCCACCCTCATTTTTGTGTTTTGTTTTCTTTTGCCTCTGCAGTTTATTGTGGAATGTCATGGGAACACACTTCTCCCCCAGTTTCTGGGCATGTACCGGCTGACTGTTGATGGAGTTGAAGTATATATGATAGTCACAAGAAATGTGTTCAGCCACCGCTTATCTGTGTATAGAAAATATGATTTAAAGGTGAGAAATGACTGCTGATGAAATAACTCAATGTCAATGTTAGGTTATGCTGATGCTTGAGCATTGCTCAGTGTTTTAATTCGATCCTGTTTGTGATATGCGTAAGAGCCAGCATTAAGTGCTCAGCTGGTTTCTTTCTGCACCAAGCTTTAGCAAAAGGGAAGGGGGGGTTATAGAAATTGTCCTGATTTAATAGTCTTGAGCAATTTTCTTATGCAAAGCAATTAAAACAGAGTGTGTTTGTTGGATGTAAGTAATGGCTAAAGGTGAAACCCCTCACAAAAGCACAAGAATCATTCTGTTTCCTATAGGATTTTATCAACCTCACGGCAAGCCACAGCTGGGTCTGCAGAGGGCTTCCATGAAATAGCTAAATAGTATAATCCTTTAAACCAGCAAAATGCTAATAACAGAGTTTCTCACCACTACAAATGCTTTGGATTTCATTTTATGTTTTAAAAATAAGTGAAAAGGAGAAGGCTCTTCAAAGCCAACATTTCTTGCTTTTATCATGAGACACGTTTTGGGTTTGTTTCAGAAGGTTTAGCTGCTCCCTGCAATTTTGCCAATAGTTAAGGTTTTTTGTGGTGTATCTGCTGGGCTTTCTTTTCCCCTTCACTTTAATTTTCAGGTGATTTTTTTTTTCAGCCTTATAGTGCTTAATGCCCAGGACATAGTCTTACTCTTTCTACCTAGGAGATTGTATTTTAATTTCCTCTATAAAGTCTGCCCTTAGAACCCCATTTCTTTCTAATGCCTTTAACTTCTGTGTGTTGAACCATTAAGTGCATCTGCAAACTTCTTTTAAGACATTTGCTTTAGCATTTGTGCTGCTCTGTACTGTGCCATCCTCACTCCAGTATCTATACCACAGAATTACATACAGCTTGTTCTTAGCATTGGTGTCAAAAGCTCTGGCTGTTGTTTACCTCTGTGAATCCTCCATACACAGTTTGTGCAGCTGAACAGAATTGCCTTAAAGGTAAACTTCTCTTCCCACTGGAAATCAGCATCAATATCACATTCTTCAAAAACCAACTCCTCCACTGAGCAGAGTTATAGTCACACTGCATATATTACAGATTAGTCTTTCCTCTTTTTCTTTGCTGCAGCATCTGTGGTTGTAGGTTCAGAGTCCTTTTCCACACAGGAGTAGTTTTGACACCAGCACTTGTAGAACAAGTCTCTACCTGTGTAGATACTGACACCACAGATTGGCATAGCATTTCAAGGGTATTTTCCTGCCCATTTTGATGCATTCTACTGAAGTTACTTCAGTGTCAGATTGGAAAAACTTAGGGTTTTTTACTATTGTAAATCTACCTTTTTTCCCCTCCACTTTGACTTTCAGTTAATCTTTTTTTCAGCCCCCCCCTAGTCTGTTGGAGCACAAAATGCAACATAAAAGGTTTATTATCAGCAAACTAGAATGTAAACTTTCACCAGGCAATGAAATGGAATGAATTTAAGCTCAAGAAAGGCAATCTAGCTATTGGGAATGGATATTCCTGGATATTCGGAAGAAAATCTTTACTGTGAGGGTGATGAGACACTGGAGCAGGTTGCCCAGGGAGGTTGTGGATGCCCTTTCCCTGGAGATGTTCAAAGCCAAGATGAATGAGGTCTTGAGAAACCTGGCCCAGTGGAAGGTGTCCCTGCCCATGAGATGGGAGTTGGAACTGGATGATCTTTAAGGTCCCTTCCAACCCAAACCATTCTATGGTTCAGTTAACAGTAGTGCAATGCAATCCCTGCTGGCTGGGCCATGCATAATAGCTAAGACCTTTCCTCTCCATCCTGTCTAATTTTTTTTTGTTCTAAATTTATCTCTGCAGACAGGATCAAACATGGCATAAAAAGCTGTGGCTGGAAATCTTCTCCTTCTTTAAACTAATAGGACTCCACTCCAGCAGTTCTTGCAAGGAAAACATATTCAGTCCATTTTTTTTTCACCTCTAGCTTATTCAGAAAGCATCATATTGGCTTTCAGGTTTAAGTTCCAAAGTGCATTTTAAAATATAATCATAATTAAATATCCCAAATGCCCTGGGCAAGCACTGTGAGACTTGTGTATCCATGGCTGGTCTCATCTCTTCTTTTGACTTTGCTCTGAGGGTGCTTTATTCTTGTCTGTACTTTGTGATCTCTTCAATATTTGTGTGTTTATATTGTGTGACATCCTTCTCAAATGTATATGGCATGAAGTCCAAGTATCCCTATAAAACAGACTAGTCTCTAACCATGAAGCTAAACTGGCACAGAAAGATGAGAAGTCTGACGAGCAAACTGAGCTTCCAGGATGATACAGTCTCCAAATGAGGATGAGACATGAGGAAGAAGCTCCAGCAGTCAGGAGGAGGACAAGAGATGTAGAGCACTTGAGGATTTAATCCATCTTTTCTTCTCTCATGATGTATCTTCTTCAAGTGATTGCAGCAGTTCAGCAGCCCTGGGCATTCTACCTACTGTGTCACCTTTCTTTGAAACAGCTCTGAGGTTCCAAGGGATGCAACTCATCCACTTTTTGACCTGTTATAACATTTTCAAATCAGTTTCTGACGTATGCACATTTTTAGATCCATTTTTTCTGTTTCAGGGCTCTACTGTGGCTCGAGAAGCCAGTGACAAAGAAAAGGTATGGTGCATTTCTCTTTCTTTTTCAGTTGCCTAACCTGCTAGCTAGTCTGAGGATCAGCCATAACCAGTGCTGTTCTGCCTCTTTTCTTTGTTTTATGTCATGTTCTCCCATCCTGAGTTCTGCTTTATTCCCTCCATTATCTTTCCTCTATTTTCTGCAGACCTTTGAATATTGGTTTGCAATGGTGTTGAGATTTCAGAGGTAAGTGAGCCAATCCTCTACCTCCTCCTTTTCCTTTTTTCTCTTCTCTTAGTTTCTTCAGGCCCTGACCTATGGTAGGAAAACACCAGGACTGTCTTCTCTTTCCTCCTGGTCCTTCATCTCGTTTCTCTTGCTCTTTAACACTGAGATTTATGGATGTTCCATAGCAGTTAATGTGAAGTGGCACCACTTCTAGAATTGAATGCAAAGACAAATCCAAAGCTTGAATTGTGAGAACTTGGGGTGTGTAAAGCTCATACAAACAAATGAGCAACCAACTGACAGACTTAGATGTTCATGTAGCTGTAATGAGAGACAGTTTCTTTCAAATTCTAGGATGAAACTTTGCTCTAAGAGGAAGTTGATCACTTTTTCTCCATCTCCTACTCCAGTTCATTTGGAAAATGTCATGCTCCCAAAATAACTTTTCTCTGTAGTTTCAGTGCAATAGCCTGATGGCTCTGTAGGAGAGGTTTGTCTGGAGATTCTGCAGATAATTGAAGCTGGAACATAGCTTCCATCATCTAAGACTTACTAGATTTCCAAATTTGGGTGAAGCCTAAGAACCTGTGACCCTTGTTTTCTGTTTTCCCAAGCACATTCCTTCTGAATTAGCATAAGATCATTCAGCAATTCCCTTGAAAGAATTCACTTTACGAATTCTATTCAGACTGTTTGGTTTCCTCCCGAGCATTGCTTATACCATACCTGACTCTCTGAGCCTTCTGCAGATCCCACAACTGCACTAGGGAGTTGGGGGCACAGTAAGGGGCACACAGTAGCTGTCAGTTCTGCAGTTCTCACTGGATGAAAAACTGTGCAATGTTTTTTCCACTTTGTCCTAAGGTATGGCCAAACATTTACAGTTCCTGTTCCGGCATTACCAGCTAGCACGTCCCAAAGGCTAACTGCAGTTATCATAGTCAATATGACCTCTCTTTAGCCCTACCAAGCCCTCAGGATGATGTCTTGAATGGTCTCCTTTCTTTGTCTTGTAGTCTATTTTTGTTCTTGTTTAGTAGCACAGCTCTGGTGGTTTTCAAAGCAGACAGATTAACCCCTCAGTGTCGTACAAACAATATCTGGTGTCACTGAAAGCCTCTGCTGGCTGTCATCTGAGAGAAATGAGGGCACAGTGTTTGGATGGGACTCCTCCAGGTAGCAACATTAGTGCTTGGAATAATAGTGTAAGATTTAACATTATTCTGTACATTCAGCTGAACAGGAGCTGATACTATAGAGACATTTAGTGCAGTGGTTTTGAGCAGTTCTAGGAATGTCTCATAAGAATACAAATACTAATAATAGCAGACACATGCTGTAGTTAACACCTGGAGTGAGAACCTCACAAAGAAGCAATGCCTTAATTTTGTTCCTGTTTAAGTTCATGGCAAAATGACTATTGAACCTGATCATAGCTAAGTTCAAACAAAGCTGTGTACACCAGTGAATCTCTAATGTGAGAGCACAACTTGAGTAAGGCCAGTAACACGAGCTCCTATAAACTTCAACGCTTCTAGTACCTCCCCTTCTATTTTCAGGACTTCTATGGAAGAAATCAAAAGAAAAACAAACTTGGTCCTCCAAATTCTTCTGCTGCTATTTTAAATCTCAAGCATTATTTTCTTCTCAAAGGAATTTGATTTCTTGGAGCCAGAACTGCACTGAGCTTCTCTTCCTCATCATTCCCCTCACACACCAGGACAGTGCAGCAGGAAAGCCACAGGCTAGCACTCAGAGCGTTTCCAAGAGAGGCAATGAGTTGGGTAGTCCTCTGTGCTCACAGAGGGAACTGTTTTTTACAATCCTTTTAAAACAGGACTCTGAGGGATTCAGGCAAAGGACAAACCCACATGCTGCTTGTTGCATGCTTTTGTCTTCAATTTTGGAGCTTGCTGTTTGATTTGAGTCAGAAGAATCCACAGCCACATGTCTGTATTCTGAGTATTTTTCATCATCACTCTCCTCTGCATCTCCTGCAGCAGGCACTGGAACAGCAGTCATTTACTCCTCTAAATTACTCACATGCTTCTGATGGGCAGTTTTTAAGCTTCAGTTAGAAGGGGGTTGTGCATTTACTCCTCTAAAGTACTCAAGTGCTTCTGATGAGCAGTTTTTAAGATTCTATTAAAAGGAGGTTGTGCATTTATATGAACAGACGAAGCAAGTTCAGTTTCCAAACTCTGAGCAGTGCTGTCTGTTGTCATGAGGCACTCCTCTGCACATAGGGCACCAACTTCAGGACCTTGAGGACTCTAACACCAGTATCTAAATGGTCTGCTATTCATAACTGGCAAGTGAAAGCCTCATAGCATGTTTTTGAGCAGATTAGCAAATGCTCTGGAGTGATTTTGGGCGTCTCCTATGTTAGAAAAAATGGCTTTGATTAAACAAAACCAGACAATCTCAAATACTTAGCTGCTGCAGTAACTCCTGTATAGCCTGAGGCAAGTTAAAACATCAATTTATTAATACCAGTCTGAAATGACATTAATAATAATAGGATTTAAATTAATAGCAGCATTATTTAATTACTCATTAGAAAGGTATCCACTGTTCTTCACAGCTGAAATGCAGGCAAGTAATAAAAGAACAGGAAGCTTTTGGTGCTGAAATGTGCAAGCTAAAATGTCTGGCAATGCTCTAGCTGTTAAATGGGCTCTTAAGGAATTCATATTTAATTTCAAAATGCCAATATTCAGACAATCAAGTGGTTTTCAGAGAATTGAGCATAATATGTTAGCCTCTTTTATAGCTGCAGGACACAGAAGAGCAAGTCTCTCTGTCATGTCCTAACACAGACTGCAGATTTCAGATGCATCACTTTAAAATGGCAAATCTTGGCTAAAATTATGTTCTTCAACCTTTTCCCTACTGCACTGCTCTTTTGCTATTTAGTTACTAAAGAAGAGGCAATTATGCAGCAAGATTTAATGGGCTGTTAAACAAGAAGTCAGGAAAAAATTCATTTTGTGCTTCAGATTTGTAGCGTAGAGATTTGTATTCAAATGTGGGTTTAACTTCAGTTTTTAGGGAGAAAAGCTAGCAGGAATGAGCTTCAGAATGTCACTTTTCTGTCCTCTGTTCACTTTATCTCCTGTTTGACAGTCTTCACCTGTTTATTGTCCTAATATATTGATGAGAAGCTCTGACATTGCCATCTCAGTCTTTTGTGATCATCAGCACGGAGACCCAAGCTCCATCTTTTATACTTCACCTTAAGACACAAATCCTCTCATTTGCAGTGTGAGTGATATTTTTAATAATGAAGGCATCAATTTCTTGGCAACAAGTTATCATAACACACACTTACAGATGTCCTGAGTTGTAGAAGAAGAATGTGCTTCAACAGTTGTCAGATTCTGACAGCTGCTCCTGTTTTTTTAGACTTTAGGGTTTGGAGTTTGTTTTAACTTTTATTCTTCTACTAGTGGGCATTTTCTCTTCATTCCATGGACAATTTTGCTCTCTTTAAGTGAACCCAGGAGAATGCAGAACTCACCTGGTGGGCTGCCTGCTCACAATTCTGCTGTACTTTCAGTATGGCAGCAAATTAGCAGTTAGAGCCAAGTCTGCTTGCACTTATCAAGGAACTTAAGCACATTGCTTGGGAGTGAGCAGCTCAGAAGGAGCTTTGAAGAATCAAGATAAAATCCAATGGAACTGAAGCCTCCCAGTTCCAGAGAATTATAAAATCATTGAGGTTGGGAGATACCTGCATGATGATCAAGTCCAACCTTCATGCTTTTAAATCAATCTCAAACTGATTGCATGGCCCCCTCTGTGGTATCTGTTGTTTCATAGTCAAGGATGAGCCCAGAGAAATTCCAGTAAATCCATTTCAACAAAGCATTTTATGTTTTTGCCATAGTCGACCTCTGTGTTATAGCTTAGTTGAATTGTATGCAAAATACAGAGCTCTGATGATGAGGTTGGAAGACAGAATGATAGAGTTGTTTCAGTTGGGAAAGACCTTGAAGATCATGGCCCTTAGGACCACATCTCTGCCTCTTTGAAACACCTCCCAGGGATGGGGATTCTGCTACCTCCCTGAGCAGCCTCTGCCAGTGGCCGAGAAGCCTTTCAGAGAAGAAGTTTCTTCTGATATCCAACTTAAACCTCCCCTGGTGCAAACTGCAGCCATTTCCTCTCGTCCTATCACTTGTTCCTAAGGAGAAGAGACCAACACCCACCTGCCTCCCACTTCCTTTCAGGTAGCTAAACTGAGCCAGAAGGTCTCCCCTCAGCCTCCTCTTCTCCAGACTAAACAACCCCAGTTCCCTCAGCCACTCCTCACCAGCTTCATTGCCTTGTAGAAAGTTTTACCAATCCTTTTCCAAAATGTCACCACTAAATGTTGACCATGGTCATTATTTTTTGTCATGATGCATAAAAATCCCCTTGTGGGGAAAATAAATTGCAGATACTCATTTCAGCTCATGAGGATCAGAAGCAGAGTTGAGATGTGCTTAGAAATCTTCAGAAGCTATTTCCATGTTCATATAAAACCCAAACTGCACATAGCTCTTCAGTAACTTCTTTTTTTTTCAATCCAAACCCTTTTCAGTAGGCTGTTTCACCATAATTAGGGTGTTTGAATCAGCCTCTACATATCCAACCTCATGAAGTTCAACAAGACCAAGTGCAGGATCCTGCATCTGGATCAGGTCATGCATTTGCCAGGTCATGGCAATCTCAAACACCAATATAGGTTGGGCAGTGATTGGCTTGAGGGCAGCCCTGAGGAAAGGGACTTGAGGGTGCTGGTGGATGAGAAGCTCAACATGAGCCACCAGTGTGCACTGGCAGCCCAGAGAGACAACCAGAGCCTGGGCTGCAGCAAGAGAAGTGTGGCCAGTAGGGTGAGGGAAGGGATTCTGCACCTCTGCTCCACCCTGGTGAGACCACACCTGGAGCACTGTGTCAAGTTTTAGAGCCCCTGTGGGGATATGGATGTGCTGGAAGGTATCCAGAGAAGGGCCATGAGGATGATCAGAGGGCTGGAGGTGCTCTGCTATGGAGACAGACAGAGAGTTGGGGCTGTTCAGTCTGGAGAGGAGAAGGATCCAAGGAGACCTTATTGTGGCACTTCAGTATCTGAAGAGGTCTACAAGAAAGATGGGGAGGGACTTTTTAGGGTGTCAGGTAGTGATAGGGTTGGGGGGAATGGAGCAAAGCTACAAGTAGGTAGATTCAGATTGGATGTTCTTCCCCATGAGGGTGCTGAGACACTGGAACAGGTTGCCCAGGGAGGTGATGGAAGCCTCATCCCTGGAAGTTTTTAAGACCAGGCTGGATGTGGCTCTGAGCAACCTGATCTAGTGTGAGGTGTCCCTGCCCATGGCAGGGGGATTGGAACTAGATGATCCTTGTGGTCTCTTCCAACCCTGACAGTTCTAAGATTCTATGATTCTCATCTTAATCTTTATTGCTTCCCAGCCTTTTCAAAGCCAGTGAAAGCTTCATGCTGTTAAAATTCTCTGAGACCAAACTGGGATGCAAACCTGAAGTGTGCAAGTAACACAGATTATTTTTTTTGTCTAAATAAATGCTTCACATTTGTAAAATCCATTGGGCCTTCCTTGCATCTTTAGTGGGTTAAAAACTATGGAGAGGATTCAGAAAGAAAATCTATTATGGATTTAGTGGAAGTAGTTAGATGTTCATCTCCTGTGAAGCTCTTAAAATATTTAGTTCTTTAATGACAGTAGTATGTTCATTATAATGAATTACATTCTAGGAGAATCTTTTTCCAAAGAGGACTTTGCTTCATTGGAAATATTTGAGACTTCATTAAAAATTAACCATATCAATTATTTCATTAAAGCCAAGTCTCCATTTTTCCCCGCATATAGTGCCACAACCTGGTTTTCTTTGTGTGTGTTTATTTCAGTGGGTAAGAAGAAAATAGATAGCTTGCAAATTTTTCAACCTGGACCCACATATATTATTAATTTTAAATAACTAGAAGCCCCCTCCTAGTCACATACTTCATAGGTTTTAATTCCTGAGTTCACTAATAGATTTTAAAGCATAAATCTAGGTTAAAGTACCAGCAGAGTCTCTACGGGTGCTGGCTGCCATTAGTAATACTGGAGACTGCAGCAGTCATCCTTAGCCTCAGATAAATAAGGAGAATGATGTTGCCTAGCACACCAAAAAGACTTTGTCTAAGAACACCTAGAAAGTGAGAACAGGCTGTGAGGTATCACAGAGATGATGTGGTGAGGGCAGCCACCCTCGCCTGGCTTTTTAGCTTCAGTTCCTTATATAGGACCCACTGCTTTTGCTTCTCCCTTTTCCTTCACGTGCCTGGTTCCTGGCTTTTGGGGTCTGCACTTGCCAGGTCCTCACAGCTATGGGCATCTGGGGGAAGAAAAATTACCTCAGGTGAAAATCCTCAGAGGGATTTTTGTGGATTGGGAAAAGCCTTCACGTGAGGCAGGTATTTCTTAGAGAGTGGTGAAGACCTGGAGCAGGCTGCCCAGAGAGGTTGTGGAATCATCTTTTCTGGAGACTTTCAAAACACACCTGGACACGTTCCTGTGCAACCTGCCGTAGGTGACCCAGCTTTAGCAGGAGGGTTGTACTCCATCTCCAGAGATCCTATCACCCTGTGATTCGGTGAAGAGTCCAGCTTTTTGGAGGAGAGCTAATTCATCGCCCTGAATGTCCTTGGGAGCACCCCTTGGCTTTTGTGCTGCAAGAAAAGGCAGCAGTCTCAGCTTTGCTGGCTCTCTTTTTAACTCTAAATATTAATTTATTAATAAATATATAATAAAAGTATTACTGTAACTAGATTAGAGGCAAGGTTAAAGTGTGCTGTGACCACTCTCATTGTGAAGAACTTCCTCCTAATGTCCAACCCAAATCTACCCTGCTCTAGTTTCAAACCATTGTCTCTTCTCCTATTGCTATGCAGCCTTCTAAACAGTCCCTTTCGTTCAAGGTCAGAGAAGTTTTTCAGTGTGGATGATTTTTTTCCACTGTAACTTATGCCAAGATTAATACACAGTTTGGATATACAAGGAAGGAAGATAATTTGAGGATTTCAATTTTTTTTCTCAGTAACTTTGAGCTAGAAATGACAGGAGCCTGGGTTCCTGCATTCTTTTCATTGTTATTTCGTCTTAATTCATCCTATTCTCTTCTTCATTCTTAAGCAACCCACGCACTGGATTCCACCCTTCAGTGTTGGCAGCATCCCTGGGTGCGCAGTCCTGCCTCTGCACACTTAGCCTTCCTCCATGGGCAGTGTGCTCTGTTGTGTATGAGCATCCCAGCAGCTCTTCATCTGGAGTACTTCTCTGCTGCTTTCCCCTACTCGTTTTCTGAGTTGGCCAGAGAGAAAATGGATGCACACTGTGCTCTCAGGATGTAATAAACAAGTGTTTGTGAGCTTCAGCTCAAGCCGTTCTGTGATTTAAGAAGTGTCTGATGTCTTCTGGAAGCAGCAGAGCACTGCAGGGTGATTCCTCTCTGGAAGGAGTCTAGGACAGATGCATGGTCATAGCTCCATCTCAGCTGCTTGAGGTGCTTTTGATTTTATTGTAAGTTCAAACAGAGGGTCTTTAGTAGAGGATGTTTTGATACACCAGTGTTCTAGGTGCAACACTTTAATCATTCAGGGCAACCAGACTAGGACCCTTTTTTTTCCAGAGTTCCTAAGTGCCAGGACAAAATGGATTTAACATGAAGTCAGAACTGTTCAAATGCTACTGATTGCTTAACTGGCTTTGAGCAGTTGCTAGAAGAGAAGGGTCACCTTTCCAAACATTCTGGGATCTTGAACAATTCAAAGTCCAGGTCCAAAAAATATAGATTTGGGAAGTAGGGGAAGTGAATATTTCAACCTCTTCTGTGCACAGCCTCAACAGCAAAATAAGAACTTCTGGCCATTGGGAAGATCTCTGAGAGCATTTTAGGAATCTGCTGTGATGCTCACATTTTAATGATCTGCTTTCTAATTTTTACAATTGGGAACAGAGATTCTTCTGAGATCCTCTGAGATTCTTCTCCTTCCTGTGTCACAAGAAGAAAGTAAACCTGGTGAAAAATAGTGTCTCCAGTACAGTTGAAAGCAATGCTGGAGTAGTTAGACTGATGGAGGATCTGTCTTCTATTCCTAGTGGAAAGTCTTTGTGATGGTTTGGGAGTTACCTGCCAGGTAGACTAGGCTCAGCCAGCTGGAAATTAAGGAAAGAAGCTTTATATTCACAATATATACAATATACAAGCAGGTATTTATAATATATTACTAATACATACAACTCTATACAGAAATATACAAGTGAAAAGTAATACTAATACACAACAACCCTCTCAGAAATCAAGAGTCCCCAAGAGGGGCTCCCAACCATCCTTCCACCTTCTTTCCTCCCCTCTACCTTATCCCAGAGCCTGCCTTAAGGTCAAGGTGAGCTGCAAGGATCAGCCAGGGGGGGGTAGAAGCAGAAAGATTAGCTGGGTTACACAGATCCAAGCTGAAGAGCAACACAAAGTCAGACAGACAGAGACATACTCTCATCTATTTTTGTGTTCTTGCTTTTAAATAGCTCAGCAGCAAGCCTGTGAGTGGAGTACACCATTGTTTTCTTTTCACAGCCTGTAATCTATTTTTTTCCAATTAGCCTCAAACTAGCATAGTCTTTCAGATTAAGGGGAAATTATTTTCATCAAGCTACCCAGTTGTACAAGGTCATTGAGGGCTGCAGCAGTTGGTGGTTCTGCAACATCTTCTTCCCTACAACTGATTGAAGGTGGGGAACAGGGAGAAAGCCTCCAAATGGGCCAGTTCTTTTAAGACTGTGATTGTAGCAGCTCCTGTTGCTTCTAGAAGCCACTGTCACTTCTAGTTTGCTCACAAAAATCCCCTGAGGGAACTGCTTTCTTGTTTGTGGGCTCACTGGCTTGTTATAAGTAACCTTCCAGTCACTGCCCTCTGAAAACAGAGGCTGTCTGAGGGGTCTTAGTGCTGAAACCAGTGGTTACTCTAGCTGGCTTTCCTTAGAGCCATTGCAAATCACATCATGGGAGAGTTAAAGATGGAGATAATCAAGTAATGCTCCAACATCAGCTATATTTAGTGGTACATTTAAAAGGCAATGACATTGTCTTGCAGTTACCACTTCCAAGCAGTGTTTCATAATTGATGTTTACTTGATGCTTTCCAATAGTTGCTTCATACTAGCACTCAGAAACATTCACAGCTGCTGTGGAAGGTGCAATCCAGTCTGGCTTCACCTGTAAGATCTGCTTCAAGCGCTTTGTTATGGGCTGTAGATTGTGTCTTGGTTTCACTTGCTGCCAGTCACTTTGACAAACAACACCTTAGAAGGAGCTCAATGCAAACCAAGGCTCAATGCAGACCGAGTCAGGGGGTTTGTCCTGCTGCACACCCAGTAGATGTACATCTTCTAGGCTGTTTACAGGAGAATAAACTAAACCAGCTCCTCAGGTGCAGTTCTGAGGAGCAAAGTGTGATGGAGGTGCCCTTGCTTCCCCTGGAGAGGTGGTTTGGTAATACCTCCTTGGGCACAGGGAAGCTCCAGTGGTGCCAGGGCCAGAGTCTGCACCGTGCTTCTCTTTGTAATCCTGCTCTTAAGGGAGTTTTGCTTTCTTGTAGGCCAAAGAGCTGCCGACGTTCAAAGACAATGACTTTATTAACGATGGCCAGAAGATCCACATTGATGAGAATGACAAAAAGATGTTCCTTGAGAAACTTAAAAAGGATGTTGAGGTAAGAACGTGCCTGTTAACTTTGTGGAAATGGTCCTAGGTGAACTTTAAGATCCCTTACAACCCAACCCATGGGGTGGGATGGTAATCCAGGCTTAAGTCACCCTTAGCATCACAACAGTAGAGTGCTTCAGTAATTTGTGTGCGGCAGCTGGGCTCAGTATCTTAATGTAGTTTCTCATATGAATTTGCAATTAGCTGAATGTAGTCAATGCTTAACAGGATTGCATTGCTATGTGGACTTAGTGTAATATTTGAAGTTATTTAGTTCAGCAAATAAAGGAAAATCATACTGGGCTAGCTCAATCACACAGCTGGGCTTCAGCTTCTGTCACCAAGCACAATATTCTGCAGCCCTTATACTCAAAGCCTAAAATCAGTGTTCCTTTCTGGAAGAGAGCAGATCACAAAATGTGCCTGTGACTTAAGAAGATTTTCAGCTCTTTCTCTCCAAATGGGTCTGTGACTTGTCTGGTTCTTCAGATCTCATTAGTTACACAGAACACAACCCTGAAAGCTCAGAATTCACCCTATCGTTAGCTGTTGAGGAAATCCAGTTTCCCATCACAGAGACGAAGTGGAGTTTGCCACAATGGCACTTAGGAAAACAGAAATCTTTTACAAAATATCAGTGGGTGTTTATTTCGTGCTGGAAATGCTGTGCTGGGAAACTGTTCTGCTGATGGCACAACTCTAGAAAAAGTTTACTTGGCTTGAAGTTTTGTGCTCTTTGCAAGTCATGCTGCTGCCACTGACTGATGCTTTCACAGCAAGGATGTTGCAGACAGCATCTTAAGTATTTGCAAGGAATGTGGCACATCCTTTATTCCCCCAGAAAGAGGATTGTGTGCAATCTTCTGCATCATTAACTGGATTGTGGACATAATGTCAAACTCCAGATTATGTGGTGAGACAGAGGCTAATTTTTATGTGTTTGAAGTTTACACAGAGCATAAACATCTGCATAAAGGGATCTTGCACCTGACTTTCACAACAGCGAGCTGCTCTTTAACCTTGCTTGTGTTTCTTCTGCTGGTTCTTCTGCCCTCATTAGATAACTGCTGGTATACACTTTGTACCCAGTGTCATAGAGTCATACAATGGTTTGGGTTGGAAGGGACCTTAAAGGTCTTCTAGTTGCAACACCCCTGCCATAGGCAGGCACACCTTCCACTAGCCCAGGTTGCACAAGGCCTCTTCCAACCTGTCTTTGAACACCTCAAAAGAGGAAGCATCCACAACCTTCCTGAGCAACCTGTTCCAGTGTCTCACTACCCTCACTGTAAAGAATTTCTTCTTAATATCTGGTCTCAATCTGCCCTCTTCCAGCTTCAATCCATTACCCCTCATCCTTTCAGTACAAGTCCTTGTGAAAAGTTCCTCCCTAGCTTTCTTGTAGACCCTCCTTGAGGTACTGGAAGGCTGATCTGAGGTCTCCCTGGAGCACTTTGTACACAATGTGCAAGCAGATTTTGCTACAGTGAAAAGAAATGCACAACACCTAGTGTGTGTTTATCTTACTGCACAACATTTGCACCTAAACAACATATTTTGCAGTAGCATTCTAAACAGTATTACTTTGTCTCTTCTTGTTTGTGAAGTTTGAGTTCTGTATTTCTCTCATAACTGAACCTCAGTCCACCTCTTGTGCAATCATTTAGAGTTTCTATAAAATGAAACAATTTGTATGTTCAGCCTCTCTCTCTGCATATCACCAGCAAGGGCTCCAGTTCACTCTCACTTTCAAGCTGCAGCACAGCTCTGCCCTGCCTCCCTCTCACCCCCATGTATCTGTGTATCTCCCTGCTTTTATCCCTTCCTCGTTTCCACCTCCCTCTCCTAGCTTTCTGCCTTATCTTGTTCCCTTCAACTAAAATAACATCTTATGCATAAAGCGTGCACATGAAACTGCCACCCTCAAAATCACCTTTCCACTCACCTTCACGTTTTGCTTACACAGTTTGAACTGTGAGCTTGCCCTTGTGAAGGGAATGCAGCAGCCTTTCCTGTCTGTGTGGGGTAAAACCTCACTGCTGTCCACTGCTAAAATATTTAGTCACTTCTTTCACAATCCTTCAGTGAATTAAATGGGCTTGAAAAAGCAGCTTTAGCACTACCAGATTGTACCATGGCTGACAGCACAGCTCTGGATGTTGAGTGGTGAACATGAGCATCAACTCACACAAGCACTGGTCTTGACTCCAGGAAACACCATTTCTCCTTGAGGATTTTGGGAGTGTGGGCTACAGCTTATTTCCTTTTCATTTTCAAGTGGCAGGTGTGCTGTTAGTGCATCTTAGTAAAACTCCAAGTATCTCTCTTCTAGCTTTATCACTTAATCCTCCCTTTTGCTCTCTCTAAGTGTCTGCAGTTTTTTGGCTAGATAATTTCCAGAGATCCTTTCCAACCCCTACTATTCTGTGATTCTCTTTTTCTCAGATGAAGACATCTTTATGTAACTTCTCCTATTTCTGAGTGGAGCTCAGGGAGGTGGTGGAATCACCAGCCCTGGATGTGTTTAAGGGTTGTTTGGATGGGTCACTCAGGGGTATGGTTTTAAGGTGAGTCTTGTAGAGTAGGGTTCTAGGTTGGACTTAGTGATCCCAAGGGGCTTTTCCAACCCGGATGTTTCTGTGATTGCCACATTTTTTAGTGATACTGATTGGTTGCTTATTGTTACTTTCTAGTTCCTTGCTCAGTTAAAACTCATGGACTACAGCTTGCTGGTTGGAATTCATGACGTTGAAAGAGCTGAACAGGAAGAAGTAGAATGTGAGGAGAATGATGGCGAAGAAGAAGGTGAAAGCGATGGGACGCATCCCATTGGAACCCCTCCGGACAGTCCAGGAAACACACTGAACAGCTCACTGCCTTTGGCTCCAGGGGAATTTGATCCAGCAATTGATGTTTATGGAATAAAATCCCATGAAAGTAAGCAGTAATCAGTATTTCTATGTTAAGATGTTTTGATTCCTACACAAAAATCCTAAAGTCTTTGTAGCCACATAAAGGCAAAGTGGAACGGCAAAGGACGAATTCACTCTGCAGAATGGGAAATGAATTGCTCTTTGGTGCACTAGCACTGGTTTGAGCATAGTTCTTTAAATACTGTGATGTGTGAGGATGCAGTCAAATAATTCACCTGTTACACAGTCAGATTTTATACTGACTTAGCTGTTCAGATGCAGCAGTTCTCAGTTAATTTGTGGGATTTGCTATCCCTTTCAGGAAATCTCATATCTAGAATTGTTCTTTTTCCCTGGCAGATAACACTGTTAAAAACAGCCCAGGAAGAATGAGAAAAGCAGAATTCCATGTTACATTTCACTTTTTGGTTGCTTTTTGGAAAAGCTGTGCACTCAGACCCAATTGCTGTGACCCAGCTCAGAAAGTCATCATAAAGAGTAAGAAGCCTGAAACTAGATATGGTTGTGTGAAAAACCAATCAAAACCAGTACATTAAGTAAAACAGGTTACCTGTGGCTGTTCAAGAGAAGCAAATTACCTTTTCCTTCACAAGCATTTGCACAGATAAATACATTTTGATTTGTGAAGGAAACATGAGCTTGGTTGTTGAGGGGGAAACATTACCTTTCATCTAAAACGTCATCATTTTTCCATACAGGAAGACTAAATCCACATCACTTTCAGTGAGCAGCATTTCCTGTTTCTCTGTGCTGGTGGTTTATTTTCACTCCTTGAGGGGATTTTGCATTATAGATGAGTGCAGTTAAACTCTCAGTTAAGGACAGCTTGAGCCTGTGATCTTAACAGCTTTGTGATTCTGACTGACATTAACCTGTCCTTGCTACTGATTGAGCCTCAGAAAGTCTCTCTCTTGTCGATAAAGGTGTCTCAAAAGCCATTCTTACTGCCATGTGTTTGCCATTTGCAGGTGCACCTAGGAAGGAAGTATACTTTATGGCCATTATTGACATTCTTACTCATTATGATGCAAAAAAGAAAGCTGCCCATGCTGCAAAAACAGTAAAGCATGGGGTAAGTATCTGGAGTGGGTTCATCCTCTGATTCTTTTTCTGCTTCTGCACGAGGATGATCAGAGGGCTGGAGCACGTCTCCTGTAAGGAGAGACTGAGAGAGTTGGGGCTATTCAGTCTGGAGAGGAGAAGGATCTGAGTATCTTAAGAGGGCCTACAAGAAAGCTGGGGTGGGACTCCTTTGACTGTCAGGTAGTGATGGGACTGGGAGGAATGGAACAAAGCTAGAAATGGGGAGATTCAGACTGGATGTTAGGAAGAAGTTCTTCCCCATGAGGGTGCTGAGACACTGGAACAGATTGCCCAGGGAGGTGGTGGAAGCTTCATCCCTGGAGGTGTTTAAGGCCAGCCTAGATGTGGCTTTGAGCAAGCTGATCTAGTGTGAGGTGTCCCTGCCCATGGCAGGGGGGTTGGAACTGGATGACCTTTGAGGTCGCTTCCAACCCAAACCATTCTACGATTCCAGAATGACAGTTTCTATCTACCATCATCAATCCTATGGTGATTGAATCAATTTCTATCTACCATCATCAACCCTATGGTGATTGAATCAATTTCTATCTACCATCATCAACCCTATGGTGATTTAAAGTTCAAAATATCATAACTGTTTTTAAAAGAGCATAATCATTCATGAGGCTCAGATCCCTCCCCTGGGATCTAAAGAGTCCCTCCCCTAAGTATCTAAAGGATCAGGACACTGGGGAGGATTTTAAGCCGAGGGCTCAGGGCTTTTTTGGTTTAGTGGAATGCTCAGCCCTAAGCCCTGCCCAGGCCTGCAGAAGGTATTTTTTTCTCTCTCTATACCAACACTCTCCTTACTCTCACCACTCTCAGAGTAGCTGGAGGTTGATGCAGACCATTTGTAGCCATTATCTGGCAATTATCAATGAACTTTGAGTATGGCAGACTTTAAAAAGTCACACTTCTGGCTTAAATAAGGGATAGAAATGTGTTGTGAATAACAACTAGGATTATTAAAGCCAGATGTGACCAGGACTTCCTACAGAACATTACTTTCCTACAACTGTTTTATTTGTTTCACTGTCTGCATTCTGAGCCACCTGGCATGGAAGAGTTTTTGCATTCATTGCATGCATGGAACCCTCCACTTCTGTAAAAGAGGGTTAAAAAAAATGACCATGTGTGTGGCTCAGGCAGTTGTACAGACCTACATCAAGAATGGTGTGGTCAGTAGGACCAGGGAAGTGACTGACCCCCAATACTCAGCACTAGTGAGGCAACACCTTGAGTACTAGAATCACTTTTGGGGCCCTCACTCCAAAAAAGACATCGAGGTGCTGGAGTGAGTCCAGAGAAGGGCAACAAAGCTGTTGGAGGGTCTGAAGATCAAGTTTGATAAGGAACAGTTGAGGAAACTGTGGTTGTTTAGTCTGGAGGAGATGCTTTCTGCAACTCCCTGAGAGTAGGTGAAGGCCAGGTTAGGACTGGCTGTTATACCTAGTAACAGGTGACAGGACAAGAGCAAACAGCCACAAGTTGCACCAGGGGAGGTTTAGGTTGGATAATAGAAGAAACTTCTTCCTTTAAAGGGTTCTCAAAGACTGGGACAGGCTGCCCAGGGAGGTGGTTGAATCCCCACCCCTGGAGGTGTTTCAAAGAGGCAGAGATCATAGAATCAACCAGGTCGGAAGAGACCTCCAAGATCATCCAGTCCAGCTTATCACCCAGCCCTATCCAGTCAACTAGACCATGGCACTAAGTGCCTCATCCAGGCTTTTCTTGAACACCTCCACCACCTCCCTGGGCAGCCAATCACTCTCTCTGGCAAGAACTTCCTCCTAACATCCAGCCTAGACCTGCCCCAGCACAACTTGAGACTGTGTCCCCTTGTTCTGTTGCTGATGCTGAGGGACATGGTTTAGCACCAGGCTTGGTAGGGCTATGTAATGTTTGGACTTGATCACCTTCAAGGTATTTTCCAACTGAAACAATTCTTTGATTTGATGATTATTGAGTCCAGATTTAAGTGCATCTATGTTGAAAAAACTAATTGTTGGCACATGTTTCAAAGCAGGTGATTTAACAGTCAGAGAGCACGGTGCCTTACACCAGTGTTGGTCTGGTGATTCAGTCTTCTCCGTATGAAGGCACTGCTGCTCAACAGACCAGGCTCTCTTGATGACTCAGTGGGTACCAGGCTTAAGTATGCAGCAGGAGACTGAAACACAATGGAAGTATGGAAAGTAAAGGGAATGTGTTTCAGATGTGGCAGATGGGTGTCGACCCTTACAGTGGTGAGTACCAAGCATCACTGTGCTCCTCTGGAGCCTGCAAAGGCAGTGACAGGGTTCTGCTTGAGGGCCATTAGGATTTGTCATTCTAGTGTCTGTTCTAGGTGCTGGAGCCAGTGCAGAGGAGGGCAAGGAAGCTGGGGAAGGGCCTAGAGAATAAATCTGATGAGGAGCAACTGAGGGAGCTGGTTAGCTTGAAAAAGAGGAAGCTGAGGGGAGTCCTCATCCCTGTCTACAGCTACCTGAAAGGAGGTTGTGGAGAGGTTGCTGCTGGTCGCTTCTCACAGGTAATTAGTGATAGAACATAGAGGGAATGGCCTCAAGCTGTGACTGGATAAGTTTAGACTGGATATTAGGAACACTTTTTTTTCCCAGCAAGAGTGGTCAAGCATTGGAACATGCTGCCCAGGGAGGTGGTGGAGTCACCAACCCTGGATGTATTTAAGGGTCACCTGGATGTGGTGCTTGGGGTGAACCTTGTAGATTAGGAATATGCATTGGACCCAGTGATCCTGAGGGGCTTTTCGAAGCAGAATGTTTCTGTGATTCTAAGGCGCCACATGAAATTCATTAGCTGACATTCTTGGTAACAAAGCATCAAATAAACACTGGTTCTTTCTTCTTTCCTCTCCCCTCCCAACTCTCTGTGTAGGCTGGTGCAGAAATTTCAACTGTTAACCCTGAACAGTATTCAAAGCGCTTCTTGGACTTTATTGCCAACATCTTGACGTAACCCATCGTGGCACGTAGGAGAGACACGAGACCTGGGGACAGCAGCGGTGGCTACAAGTGTAGGAACAAAAAAAACCAAAACAAAAAGGAACTCAGAGAAGCGCTCATCTTGCAGAAAGCAACCCCTTTGTTTACATCTGCTGGCAAAGATGACTGAAGTGGGGTGGAGTACTCGCTTTAACAGCTGCCTGATATTCCCAGCATAGTTCTAGCTATTTCTGACTCTTTGTGTGTGCAAAAACAAACAAACAAAAACAAAAAAAAACCCACAAAAGTTAAAAAAAAAACCCTCCAAAGCCCATAAAATAAATAACTAGGACAGCTTACTCAGAGTGCACTGGGACGGTCAGACTCTGATGCTACCAGCTGAAAAGGAACACATGAGCAAAGAGGTGTGGGGTGGGGAAGAGTAAATGCATGTTAGAGCTACGATATTGCTATCAAACTGTAAACTGTGGATCAGTTTATATTTTGGACTGAAAAAAAGAGAAAGATACAGGACAGTATTCTTCATCATGATGATACAAACCTTACTGCGAATGTTACACTTACACCCTGCCCACTGGCACTCCTTAACAAAGCAGCTGCAACAGCCCTTGGTGCCGGTTGCTTTTCCTGTTTGGTTCCTAGCAGTTGGGATTTTTTCCTTGGGGTTTTTTTTTTGTTGAGGTGTTTGGGTTTTTTTCACCCTCCTTTTCCCATTTCTGTCTTTTTGGGTTTGTTGTTTTTTTTTTAGCACATGGCATCAGGAAGTTGTCCCTTCTCTGAAAAAGAGCTAACTTAAGCCATGCTAACGCGTAGGGTTTTTTTGCTACAGTAAACTTCTGTTAAGGGAAAAGTTTGCTTGTTTCACTTTGCAACGTGAGGTTTTCATTTGTTTTGATACTCTCGCAATAGAGGAGCTAATAAAGTCACAGGTGGAGCAAAGCTGATCCAGAGGAGCCGCCTATAGTTGGGGCAATGGCAGCAGCTCCATCTTTCACCCAGCCCGAGAGATGTGCACCCCAATAGAAACCCCATTCCCTTGCCCCCCACTCCCTGCGAAGTCGAAGCTGGGATGCTTAACCCCGTACCGTTTCGAAGCAGCGGTGTTTGGTTGTCGGTCAGCATCCCTCGACAGAGGAACCCTGAACCTTACTGTTTACATTCTTAGGAGAGCAGGGATCTTTCTGACTTTCGGAGCCGTGTACAATAGACGACTTTTCTTTTCTGGTTTTGAGTTTACATGTAAAGTTCTTTTGCAGTACAAATGAAGTTAACGTTCTGTCATCCGCCGAGGCGTAACGTGCAAGTAGTGTACTCCAGTGAATGTCTCGCTCACCTCCGCCATAGACTCTTCTACAATAAAGTGAGAAAGAAGATTGCAGAGGAATATTTTTCTTTGGTTTGGTTCCCCCCCCCTCCACCACCCCCCTCAAGGTTATGTTTTAGCATCGAAACGACCTCCTGCCATTTACTCAAGCCTGGTTGTGTAGCGCGTTGCCTAAAAACTGTGCTGGCCACCTCTAACTTGTTTCAAGTTTTTAAACACCAACAGCAGCCACAACTTTGTGTTTTCTTCTCTGCTTGTGTTTTCTCCCCGGAAGACTCCGCGCTTGAGAGAGACAAATTTACGCAACGCTTTGAAGTTTGTCTACTTACACACTGTGCTAAAGCTGTGCCTTTCACATTTCTTCATTGGACTTCTTAGAGTTTGTAGGCAAAGTTGAGAGAAGTCAAACCCTCCCTGTCACTGGTTGTGACTCCAACCAGGAGTTGCCAGCATGCCTTCTCCATAAGTAATGTCAGCGTAACTCAGCCTGCAACTGTGCATAATGTGTGCAGTGCTTTACGTCAGAGGAGCCTGCACCGTGGTGTAAGGTACACCATGGTGTACATCAGTGAAGCCTGTACCATAGCATAATGTATGTCATGACGTATGCCAGAGGAGCCTGTACTGTGGTGTAATGTACACCGTGGTGTACATCAGAGGAGCCTGTACCACAGTATAACATATGTTGTGGTGTACATCAGAGGAGCCTGTACCATGGCGTAAGGTAAGGTGAAAGGTACCCCATGGTGTACATCAGAGGAGCCTGTACCATGGTGTAAGGTACTCCTTGGTGTACATCAGAGGAGCCTGTACCATGGTGTAAGGTACTCCTTGGTGTACATCAGAGGAGCCTGTGCCGTGGCAGAAGGTATCCCATGGCATACATCAGAGGAGCCTATACCAGAACAACCCATTACACTCTCTTCAGCGGCCAAAGGCAATAGTGTCCCTGTTGCTGTGTACTAATGGTTTTCTCCTTCCCCCTCACCCTCCCGCCAGGGTTGTTTTGTCCCGTTTGCCTCAGTGGTGTCGGCAGCACTGCAGTGTATATGTATACTTTTGTATTGTATGTATTTAAAGAAGGTGGTACTGTGGCTTGATCCCTTTTCTTTTTGGTGTGTCCTCTGCCTGTATACCCAAGTTGTCTACGTTCTCACCCAAGTTCCATTTCCTGAAGCGTGCTGTGGCTTCTCAAAGCCTGAGGCCATAGGGTGGGGACCCTGAAGTGAAAACTGAGGTACACATCCTTGGAGTACCTATTTAAGTGCGGTCAACGAGTGCACGTTTTGAGGCCGTTTCAGCCATTTCCAGCGCCGCATTCTTTTTGTCTGTGTAGCAGTTCTGTCACCCATTCTTGTCAGTAAACTGTTGATTTGGACAGGGCGAGGAGAAGACATTGTTGTATGTGTTAGTGCTTAGATTACACTCCAAACATGAGCAAGGCTTTATAAAATAAAGCACTTTGATGACTCACTAGGTACAGCTTTTGTGCTTGTGTTTCAACTCTGGTTCTGATGGCTTGCAGATGAATTTGGATGTTAAATGGAATGTGCAAACTATATCACAAGGGGGGGGGGGGGGGAAGACATTTAAAACTTCTTCATTAGTTTTCACCTTGCCTCTTGCATGCTTCCTTTCAAGTGGCTTCAACCATTGAGGTTTTGGGGTGTGCCTTGAGCAAAAATGTTGATGATTCAACCTGCCCAAACAGGTGGTGGAGTCACCATCCCTGGAGGTGTTCAAGGAACCTGTGACCATGGCACTCTGGGTTGTGGTTTAATGGCCATGGTGGTCTTAGGTTGAAGGTTAGACTCACTGTTCTTAAAGGTCTCTTCCAACCTAAACCCATTTTATTCTATTCTTTTTTTTTTTGTTTGTTTTTTATTCCTTATTCTATTCCATTTCATTCTGTTCTGTTCTGTTCTACTCTATTCCTTTCTGTTCTATTCCTTTCCTATTCTGGATGTTAGGAGGAAGTTCTTCACAGAGAGAGTGATTTGCCATCAGAATGGGCTGCCCAGGGAGGTGGTGGAGTGTTCAAGAAAAGCCTGGATGAGGCACTTAGTGCTATGGTCTAGTTGACTGGATAGGGCTGGGTGATAAGCTGGACTGGATGATCTTGGAGGTCTCTTCTAACCTGGTTGATTCTATGATTCTATTCTCCTCCACTCCTACCCTACCCTATTCTGTTCTGTTCTATGGTTTAGCACCAGACTTGGTAGTTATATAATGGTTGGAGAACAGCCAGGAAAGAAAGGGACCTGGATGTACTGGTAGATAGTAGCTGAACATGAGGCAGCAGTGTGCCCAGGTGGCCAAGAGAGCCAATGGCATCCTGGCCTGTATCAGGAACAGTGTGGCCAGCAGGACAAGGGAGGTTATTCTTCCCCTGTACTCAGCACTGCTCAGGCCACTTGAGTGCTGTGTCCAGTTCTGGGCTCCTCAATTCAAGAGAGATGTTGAGGTACTGAAGGTGTCCACAGGAGGGCGACAAAGCTGGTGAGGGGGCTGGAGCACAGCCCTGAGAGGAGAGGCTGAGGGAGCTGGGGGTGTGCAGCCTGCAGAAGAGGAGGCTCAGGGCAGAGTTCATTGCTGTCTAAAACTACCTGAAGGGAGGCTAGTCAGGTGAGGTTGGTCTCTTCTGCCACACAACCAGCAACAGAACAAGGGGACACTTTTCAGTGTCTTTTCAGGTTAACACACAGATGCAGCTAGGCAATATGCTCAGCACTGTTTTAACCTGTAAACTACATGTGACAGAATGAATGATCAAGTATAGACATCCCACCCCAGGGGAGGCAGCTGAGGAGCTCTTCTATTAAAAGTAAGGAAGTGGTAGAGAGTGGGAGAGATTCAGATCATTAATTACTCACTTAATGATGTCTCTAGTACTAATCTAAGCCCACACATCACACAGCTGCTCCAGCTGCTTAGGGTTCAGTAGAACGTGGTGCTCTAGGAATGTTGCTCAGGTTCTGTGGACACATTAGCCACAGTGCACAGCAAGTTCCCTGGCTGATCATCTGTGCATGCCACTCAAACCATCTACCATGGCCTCTGAACAAGCTGACAAACTCTGGTGCTGCTTTTATAGAGCAGCTGAGCATGGGCTGCTAGTAGGGAAGGTCTCCGTGCCCCCTCCCTCGCAACAGAAGAAAAAGAAAAGCTTCTGGAGAGAAGCCTCCAGGGAGTCTACAAGAAAGCTGGGGAGAGACTTTTTAGGATGTCAGGTAGGGTTAGGACTGGAGGGAATGCAGCAAAACTAGATTCAGATTGAATATTCAGAAGAAGTTCTTCCCCATGAGGGTGCTGAGACATTGGAACAGGTTGCCCAGGGAGGTGATGGAAGCCTCATCCCTGGATGTCTTTAAGGCCAGGCTGGATGTGTCTCTGAGCAACCTGATCTAGTGTGAGGAGTTGGAACTGGATGGTCTTTGAGGTTCCTGACAATTCTGTGATTCTGTAGCTTCTAAAACCAGCACAATAGGCCAGTCTCAAGATCTGCTCCAACAAGAGCAGACACTAGAACAGATTGCCCAGGGAGATTGTGGATATCCCCTCCTTGGAGGTGTTCAAGGCCAGGTTGAATTGTGGCCTTGAGCAGTCTTATCTAGTGGGCGGTGTCTGCCCATGGCAGGGTGTTGGGAACTGGATGATGTTTAAGGTCCCCTTTGAGCCAAACCATTCTGTGACTCGCTCTATGATTCCAGAATTATAGTTTATATCTCTACCATCATCAATTTTGTGCTGCTATGATCGTCTGTGATTCAGGGAGGCTTGGTGATAAATTTGTTATGAAATAAAAACTACATTTAAAAAGGGAATAAAATCAAACTCTAAAGTAACAATAGCACTTAACTTCACACAGAAATCTCTTCCACCTCCTGCTTTCTCTTCTGACTGCTCCACAGCAGGTACCGCTTGTGTAGACCAGCATCTCTTTCACAACACACTGCAGAGGCTGCAGAGACAGGGCAGTGTGCTGTCTTTAATCTGATCTGGCCAGGGATGCTGGTTTGCTCCTGAATGAGACTGACCAGAGATCCACACCGTCCTGCTACAAGGTCATGTGCAGGAACAAGTGAGGAAGGAGGAACTTGGGAGCAGCATCTTCAAGTGGCAAAATCAAGTCCCTAACAACAGCTGTATTAAAACTGTTAGAAATGGCTTGAAGAGGTAATTCTAACCTGACCCAAAGCAGTTCAGCTGTAGCTATTTACTGGCAAAAATTGGGCTAATCTTTTCCAGGAGGGGATGCTCCATGACTTCCCTTCCCACTTTACCTGGATCTACACTTGAAGCCCATTAATATTTGTTCCAGTTTATTCACCACTTCTTTCTCTTCATTGTGATCCTGCCTCTGTGCCTTGAGCAATGTAAATATTAACTCTTGCATATATCAGTTTGAATATTCCCTTTTCTTATTTAACAGCATCAGCAAAATGCTTTATGGCAGGCAGAGTGACCTCTTTCATGGTTTGTAATCATAGAATCACAGAATGCCAGGGGATGGAAGGGACCCTGAAGGATCATCCAGGCCAAACGCCCTGCAGAGCAGGATCACACACAGCCAGGCAGCTCTTCAGTATCTCCAGAGAGGGAGACTCCACCATCCCCCTGGGCAGCCTGTTCCAGTGCTCTGTCACCCTCACAGGGAAAAAAAATTCCTTCTTGCATTTCCATGGATCTTCCAATGCCCAATGGAAGCACAGGAGGCAATGGGTGGAAGCTGAGGCATAGAAAGTTCCATGTAAACATGAGGGGGATTTTTTTCCCTGTGAGGGTGACAGAGCACTGGAACAGGCTGCCCAGGAGGGTTGTGGAGTCTCCCTCTCCAGAGATATTCAAGAGCTGCCTGGATGAGTTCCTGTGTGATCTGCTCTGGGTGATCCTGCTCTGGCAGGGGGGTTGGACTGGATGATGAGGTCCCTTCCAGCCCCTGACATTCTGTGACTCTGTGAGCTGGCAGAAATTCCTTCTTACCTAGTGCTCTGGGTGCTTGCAGGCATTTCAGTTATTGCCCAACGTGCTCCAGGCTTATAAAGAGCTCCTGCTTTGTTCCCACTCCATCTGATTCATTCCCAGTGACTCACTTTATTTAGTGGTGTGTATCCTGTCGGAATAAACACCCCTCCTGAGCGCCTCATGTTTTCAACAGGTTTGGCACTTGCATGTAAGCCTGGAAGGTGGTTTAGGTCCCTCTGTGTCTCCATCTTTGCTGTTTCACCTCACCCCTGCCTGGGAAGCCCAAGGTCACAGCTCTCCTTTGGGCTTTTGCCCCTCTTTAATGCTTTTTGCAAGTGGGTGCATTAAAATATTTTGCTACAGGACTTTCTCAAGTCAGTCTGATGTCAGCAGTGTATTTGGCTTACCCAGGCAGACACAAGGGCTGACACCAGTGCTGGTTTGCCTTTCACCTCCTGAGGACAGCAGGGTCACGTGTGATTCCCATCAAGAGAAAGTTCCCCAGATGTGCCTGCTTGTTCCAGCAGCTTGGGTTCAAGTGCAGGAACAAGAATCCTTGCCTCAGGTTGCACCAGGGAAGGCTTAGGTTGGAGATTAGAAGAGACATCCTTGGCTGAAAGGGTTCTCAAGCACAGGAACAGGCTGCCCAGGGAGGTGAATCCACATCCCTGGGCGTGTTTCAGAGAGGCAGAGATGTGGAGCTGAGGGACATGGTCTAGCACCAGCCTTGGTAGTTAGAGATCGGTTGGACTGGATGATCTTCAAGGTCTTTCCCAGCTGAAACAACTCTACAAGTCTACAGTTCCAAGCAGAGCTGATGAATCAGTGCCTACTTCAACCAAGTGCACAATGCTAGAGTGAACTCTGGGCCAGGGCCTGTTTTCCTTTGCACAAGACCAAGAAGAGCTTCTATCTGAAGAGTTTCTGCCTAGTTCAGTAGTCAGTCCTAGATAGCTCATTTGTACATCAGCTAAACAAAAAGCTTTGTGTTTGGGGTGGGAGGCTGGTACAATGTCAGGTTGTACTGGCACTTATCACAGAATCATGGAATGGTTTGTGTTGGAGGGGACCTCCAAAGGTCATCCAGTCCCTGCAGTGAGCAGGGCTGTCCTCTAGTAGATCAAGCTGCTCAGAACCTTGTTAAGCCTTGAATATCTCCAGGGATGGGGCCTCAACTACCTCCCTGTGCAACCTACTCCAGTGTTCCACCACCTTCATAGTGCATAACTTGTTCCCAACATCCAGTCTAAGTCTTCTCTAACCTCAAACTGCACCCAGCTTTTCAAGGGTGCTTTTGGAGCTCCTTAGAAAATCCTTCATTGCTCCTTGGGGCACTTCCCCTGTCAGCCACTGTGGCCTGACAAAAGTGAAACAGCAACCTGCTCATCCTCTCTGACTGTTTTGCTGCAGGCAACCAAAGTGTATTAGAGGTCAAGAGGGCTCCTGGGGCTGCTAGCAAGTGCAGCTCCCAGAGCAAGCAGAGGGAAATAGATGCTCCCTCCTGTTAATAGGATGTTTCCTAAACATTTCCTCATGCATTATGCAGCCTGCTCATCTCCCACAGCAGCCTGCTCAGCAGATACTGCTCCACAGCCATGCTTTAGCAAAATGCTCACGTGGCTTCTTGTTGTCAGTGGAGGTCCTGCTCCCTTCGCTGACAGCTACGCTTCCAGCTCTCTTGTGTGCCACCAAATTGCAGGACAAAGTGGATGAAGCCACCCAGCTTAGTCCTCCAGTGACTCCATTTATAAAGAGAAGTAGTGGGGGGAAAAGGCCCAGTGGAAGTTTGAGTGGGAATGGACGCATGGACACTGCATGGTCTGCCCAACATTTGGCAGCTAGGGATGAGCACAGGGCAGGCAACACAGGTAGATGGCAAAAATCAGGCACTGGTCCAGCACTGTGAACTCCACAAGCCCTCCAGAGATGATGGCATCTCACAGAGGAAGCAGCTGAGCACCTATCTTCCCTGATAAGGAACTTAGGATTCACTGATGAGAGAAGGGATTCATTCACATCCAGGGAGAAACTCAGACCACAAACTGCAGTCACAGGGTTTAGGGTAAGAGAAGGACATAAACCAAACACTGAACCTTTGCTGAAGCAGCAAGGCAGAGACAGTATTGAGGCCAGAAGAGGAACAAAGCTGAGAATGAGAAGCAACTTGGAGCATAGTCTACAAGGTCCCTGAGCAAGGGGTCTCTGAGCTTGGCATTAACCACAGCTGCTCTAGGGTCAGGCAGGACAGTCCCATATGGATTTTTCTTAAGAAGCACCAAAAGAATCTCAGAAGGCTTTTAATAGAATGTTGACAAAAGCATTTTATAACAGCCCCCTTCCCACCTGAAATAAGATGAAATTCATCCAGACTTAGGCTGGAGAGTTGGGCAGGGAGAAACTTAATGAAATCCAATAAGAGTAAGGGTAGAATCTTGCACCTGGGAAAGAGAAACCTCATGGATCAGTATAGGTTGGGGACTGGCCTGCTGGAGAGCAGTGAAGGCAAAAAGGATCTGGGGTTCCTAGTGGATGGGAGGTTGACCATGAGCCAGCAATGTGTTCTGGTGGCCAGGAGGGCCAGTGTCATTAGAAGAGCTGTGGTTTAGTAGGTCGAGAGAGGTTCTCCTGCCCCTTTACTCTGCCCTGGTGAGGCTGCATCTGCAGTACTGTGTCCAGTTCTGCCCCTCCCCCCACGCCCAGATCAAGAAGGACCTCGGGGAACTGCTTGAGTCCAGTGCAAAGCTACAAAGATGCTGAAGGGAATGGAACATCTCTGTTACGAGGAGAGCCTGAGCGAGCTGGGGCTGTGCTGCTGGGAGAGGAGGAGACTGAGAGGTGACCTCAGTAATGTTGATAAAGAAGTAAAGGTGAGTGCCAGGAGGCTGGAGCCAGGCTCTGCTGGATGATGCCCAATGACAGGACGAGGGGCAATGGTGGAAGCTGAGGCATAGGAAGTCCCATGGAAACACAAGGAGGAATTCTTTCCCTGTGAGGGTGACAGAGCACTGGAACAGGCTGCCCAGGGGGGGTCTGGAGTCTCCTTTTCTGGAAATATTCAAGACCTGCCTGGATGCATTCCTATGTGATCTGCAGGTGACCCTGCTCTGCTGGGAGCTTGGCCTGGATGATCCTTCAAGGTCCCTTCCAGCCCCTGACATTCTGTGATTCTGTGAAAGGTGATGTGGTCTAGGATCAGAAATAGAGCAAAGCAAAGGGGAGAACTGCTCAGCCCAGAGAGCAGAACACGAGCACCCCATTAAAGAAACCACAACACCTTTAAAAGCCATGCAGTAAAAGCTTTGAGGAGACAGCCATGCAAAAGCCAGTTCAGCTGCTGGGCTCACGTCCTCGGGTGATGTGTTAATGCAGAAAAGACTCTGAGTAGGAGGATGCCTACAAGGAACAGTTTCATCATCAAAATATGCAGTGTCTGGGAGCCAGAGCAGTCTGTGCAAACACGGTTTGTTTGGGCAGGAGTTTCTTCTGTCAGACCCAGAACCATTTCCTCATGCACTGCATAGCCTGATCGTTTGCCTGCCTCTTAACCCAGCCCCTCCATCAGACACTCCCCCAGTCCTACTCTGGCTCCTTCCAGAGGACTAAGCTGTCTGACCCAAAACAGAGAATTGTTTTCAGAGGTATAGCAGGGCAAGGGGAAGGAAGGCCTAATCCATAACAAAACCAGCTTCTCATATGAGAAAGTGGATGTGAGAAGTCATTCTCACAATGAAGCAGCCTCTTCCTTCCCAAGCACTGGGGGCTTAGGTTAGGAGCCTCGGTCCAGCCTTTAAGCTGGCAAATAGGGCCCTAAGTGGCCTTGGTGGGGAAGCTGCATGAGCTGTCTGACCAGCCCATTAGACACAACCACCACTGCTGTGGAAGAGCAGCTCACAGCTGATGTGACAGAAGTCAGCCAGTCTGGCATGTGTGTGGCAGTGGTGGAAGCTGAGGCACAGGAGGCTCCATGTGAACCTGAGGAAGAATTTTTTCCCTGTGAGGGTGACAGAGCACTGGAACAGGCTGCCCAGGGGGGTTGTGGAGTTTCCCTCTCTGGAGATGTTCAAGAACCATCTGGATATGTTCTTGCATGATCTGGTCTAGGTGATCCTGCTCTGGCTGGGGGGGCTGAACCAGATGATCTTTCAAGGTCCCTTCCAGCCCTGACATTCTGTGCTTCCATGATTCTATCACAGCTGCAGTCTCATGCTTTGAACATTTGGCTATTCTGGAAGATCAGAAGGCAAATCTGAGCCGCATTAAGACAAGTGTGGCCAGCAGGTTAAGAGAGGTTCTGTTCTCCCTCTGCTCTGCTGAGACCACATCTGGAGTATTTTGTGCAGTTCTGGGCTCCCCAGCCCAAGAGGTACAAGGATATACTATAGAGTGTCCAATGGAGGCTGCAAAGATGCTGAAGGCACTGCAACATCTGAAAGGCTCTAATGAAGGGCTGCTTAGTCTGGAGAAGACTGAGAGGGGATCTTATTAATGTTTATAGACAGCTGAAGCATGGGTGTCAGGAAGAAGGGGCCAGGCTCTTTTCAGTGCTGTCCTGTAGTAAGACAAGGGGCAATGGATGCAAACTGCAACACAGGAAGCTCCATCTCAACATGAGGAAAAACATCTTTACTGTGAGGGTGCTGGAGCCCTGCAATAGGCTGCCCAGGGAAGTTGTGGAGACTCCTTCTCTGGGGACGTTCAAGATACACCTGGAGGTGTCCCTGTGTGACCTGACAGAGGTGATCCTGCTTTGGCAGGGGAGTTGGACTTGATGATCTCCAGCTCCCTACCAACCCCTAACATGTTACTATTCTAAATATTTCAAACACAAAATCCTCTCCCAGATGGGTTTCTGTGTTATGACCCTTCAGAGAAGAGCTGTTGTTCCATACATCCCTGTGCTGCTGAGCAGGGCTCGCTCTCCAGAGCCTGACACCATGCCCTGAGCAGCTGACTGTTTATTAGCACTTGCTGGACTCCTGTCAAACACTGCTTCAGAGAAGGAAGGGAAGAAAGTACAGAGCTGCTGTAAGTAATCAAATTCCATTACACTCTAAAAATAAAAAGAGGCTTTTTCAGAAAGCTGAGTATCAAAGCAGGTTGCTCCCCAGCAGAGGTGAGTGTTCATCCCACTCAGATCAAGAGGGTGGGCAACACTTTGCAGTGAACCACAGTCAAGCACAGATGCCCAGAAGGTGACAGCTGAAGGTGATCTTCAAACATCGCCAAGCTTCATGCTGGGAAGGGCTTTAAACATCAAAACTACCAGCTTAAATTTATCCCTGCTTTAGAGGCAGCCAATGTAAAGAATGCAGCTGGGACATAATAGGATCATGACAACTTAAGTCAGGGAGTAAATGAGTTGCTGCACTCTACGCAAGCTGTGAGTGAAATAGAAACCCTGCTGCAACCCTGCTCAGAGAGCACTCACTCACTGAGCCTCCTGAGCACACATAGCTCCTGCCAGGCAGCCACAGCCCAAACAGAGAGCCAAAGCCTGAGGACAAGCAGCATCTTGGACCTGTGTCCTGGGCTGCATCAAGAGAAACTGAGGCCAAGAGGTCAGGGGAGACAATTCTACCCCTCTATGGAGTACTGTGTCCAGCTCCAGGGCCCTCAACACACGGACATGGATCTGTGAGACAGGGTCCAAAGTGGGCCACAAAGATGATCAGAGGGCTGGAGCACCTCTCCTGTGAGGACAGAGAGTTGGGGCTGTTCAGCCTGGAGAAGAGAAAGCTCAGGTCTTCCAGCACCTGAAGTGGGCTACAGGAGAGCTCAAGAGGGACTTTTTATATGGGCATGTGGTGACAGGACAAGGGACAATGGTTTTAAACTAGAGCAGTGTAGATTTAGATTAGACATTAGGAAGAACTTCTTCCCCATGTGTGTGGTGAGACACTGGAACAGGTTGTACAGAGATTTTGTGGACACCAGCCAGACTCTGCTGGATGAGGCTTTGGAGCAACCTGGTCTAGTGGGAACATGTCCCTACAGCAGGGAGCTTGGAACTGGATGATCTTTAAAGTCCCTTCCAAGTCAAACCATGTTGTGATTCAATGATTCTGTGAGCTAAGATATCTTCCAGAAGGGAGCGGTGAGAAGGAAAGCTAAGGTGCATCACCTGCTATGATGTTTCCAAACACAGGTTCACTCATTACATGGGACAACTAAAGAAGAGCCTGTGCACAGCTGCAGGACTCGCCAGCTTCTACAAACTGTATCTTTCACAGCCAGCCATAACTGGAGGGCTACATTTCACAGCTTGTCCTGAAAATGGGTGGTGGAAACGTCCAGAGAGTTCAAAGAAACCAGCCAGGGCTCACAGACTAAATAATTCTGCAAAGTTGGGGTTGTTCAGCCTGGAGAAGAGAAGGCTCCAGAGAGACCTTGTGGTGGCATTTCAGTATTTGAAGAGAGCCTGCAGGAAGACTGAGGAAGGACTGTTTGAGAAGGGTCTGCAGTGACAGGACAGGGGGCAGTGGTTTGAAATTAGAGCAGGGTAGATTTAGATTGGACACTGGGAGAAAATTCTTCACAATGAGGTTAGTGAAACACTGGAACAGGTTGCCCAGAGATATGGTGAGGGCCTCATTCCTGCAGACATCTGTGGTCAACTTCATGGAGCCCTGAGCAACCAGATCTAGTTAAAGATGTCCCTGCTCACTGCAGGACAAGATGACTTCAAGGGTCCCTTTCCAATCCAATGCATTCCATGATTTTATGATGCTATATTTTCTAGATATTTTTCTCCTCAATATTTGGTTTTAGGTCTTCCTTCTGGTACAGATATGGTCATGAAGCCACAGACATGAAATCAGGCTTTGATATTAACAGGCAAACTGATTCTAATCCCAATTGTTGGGGTTTTTTGCTAAAGAAAGTGATTCTCACCAGCCCTCTGCAGCAGCTTCATGTTTGTGTTTCTGCAAGCTGCTCACAGTGAGCACTTCATTCCCTTCTTGTTTATTCCAAACTAACTCAGAGCCCAGAGTGCATAGCTCTGCTTTTTGATCTCTGCAGCAGGAAATGGTCTCACCTACTCCCCTTGCACTCCCCTCCCCACTGTCACAGTCAGGTGTGGCTTTAACTGTGCCTTTCCTATAGCAAAGGTTTGCAGTGGTAAAGAGCAAGCCATACATGCACCAAGCACAAACCATTCCATGGAGCTGCTACTCATTTTGGAACACATTCCACACATCAAAAGAAATCCAGAGGCATTCAAAATATCTTCACATTTACCAGCATCTTAAGTTAGGAAGTCAAACTTGCTCCAAAGCCCAGCAAAGGCTCCATCTAACTACAATGGTTATTGAACCAGGTTCCTCAAGCATAACCTTTCCATCATCGCTGACTCACATGAATTAATCCCTGTGAAGCTAAAAGGTGTTGCTGTTTGAACAGTGCCAGCAAGGACTTGCATTTCCTGTATTCCTTACCGTGGATCTGGATGTATCAGGATAAAAGTACTTATGCCCTTGTCCTGCATCCCAGTATTCATTTAGGCTGCTTCTTGACGTGCTGTCTGCTTTGTGCCAACGTGAGAAGTGAGATTGCTCCTGTATGCAAAGCTTCACACCACAGCTGGGGCTGTAAAAGGAGAGGCAAACTTCTCACTACAAGGTTTAATGAGCATAAATATATTAATTATGCTTAGCTAGCAAAAGAGATGTCTGGGCAGACTTTGCCCTGAATAGTATCTTCAGTCCTATTTGTCTGATGCTTAACAGGTAGCTTAAACACCCCTTCAACTAGTAAAGGAGGGTGGAGCCAGGTGGATGTTGGTCTTTTCTGCCTAATAACAAGTGATAGGACAAGAGCAAATTTGAGATTAGAAGAAATTTCTTCCCTGAAACAGTTCTGACAACCTGCTCCTTTGATAAGCATTTCTCTTTCAGGTGGACCTATGTCAAGGCACTCCTCTGCAGATTCCATTACAGAGACACATGGAAGAACATGCCCAGGTGTTCAGCTGACTCTTCTGCTCTGGCAAGTGTAGGAAGAGTATCAGCAGACTGAACCTTGGGACAAGAGCCTCAACAATTCTGAGCATCAGTCTAACTCACTAAGCTGTATCATCCAGAAGACCAAAAGATGTGGGAGGTGAGCAAAGGAGAAAGGAAGGGTGGCAGCTGTGAGTGCTCTTGGACAACACGTACCAGTGGATGTTGTTACAGAGCAGAATGGTGTCAGTTCCCATGTCTGCAGCTATGGCACACCCCTGTACTCACACATGCAGTGACAGGAACTGCACTGGAAGGTGCAGGAAGGAACTGCAGGGGTCACAGCAGTCAGCTGTCCCTTTCACCTCATTAACAACAATCAGAAGAATACAACAAAGTCCAGAGATCGATTGTTTGGGGGTGGGTTGGTTTGTTTTCAACTTTTTAAGGCAGGTTCTGGACCCCGGGAGTTCACAGCCTGTCACCATGTCCTTGGGGTGAAACTGGAAGAAATAAGCAGCTGTTCTGGAAACAAAGTGACAAAATTAGAGATGCCTCTGGTGCACATGCCAAGGAGACGTGAGTAAAGATGCCCCTGGAAGTCACAGTCACTCTAGAGAGAAGCAGTGATGGAAAAGAAGAACGATGACAGTAGCCTGACTTGATTTTAAGGCAACAATTTCACCACCCACAATCAGCTGTTTGCAGGGCAGAAGCACCAATTGTGCTGGTCCTGGGACAGCCACCAACCATTGTGTCCAAAACATCTATCCACAGCAAGAGCATTGGCTGTCAGTGCATATTTCCTAACGTGGTGACATTCCTTCTGCCTTCTTGCTTTTGTCTGGGCTATAACCTTCTTAGCAGTGCCAGTCTTCTTCAGTGCTTTGTTAGTCCATCCTCAGATGCCCTCCTGTCCTCTGCTGGGCTGCTTCCCTTAGCTGCTTCTCTGAGGGGCTCTTTATGCAGTATCTGTATGCCTACATGGACAATAGGATTGATTCTGGAAATCATAGAACTGTTTCAGTTGGGAAAATCCTTGCAGCTCATCCAGTCCAACCAGCCTCTAACTCTGCCAAGGCTGGGGCTAAGCCATGTGCTTCAGTACCACATCTCTGCATCCTTCCACCACCTCCCTGGGCAGCCTGTTTCAGTGGTTGAGTACCCTTTCCAGGAAGAAGTTTCTTCTAATTTCCAACCTAAACTTCTCCTGATACAACCTGAGGCCATTTCACAGAATGTCAGGGGCTGGAAGAGAACTCAAAAGCTCATCCAGTCTACCCCTCCTCCCACAGCAGGATCACCTACACCAGATCACACAGGAACACATACAAGCAGCTCTTGAATATCCCCAGAGAGAGAGACTCCACAACTCCCCTGGGCAGCCTGTTCCAGTGTTCTGTCACCCTCACAGGGTAAAAATTCCTCCTAATGGTAACAGAGAACTTCCTGTGCTTCAACTTCCACCCATTGCCCCTTATCCTATCACTGGGCATCACCCAGCAGAGCCTGGCTCCAGCCTCTTGGTATTCACCTTTACATCTTTACAAACACTCATGAGGCCCCTTCACAGTCTCCTCTTCTCCATCCTATCAATGTGTGACCATTAGGAGAGTGCACAGGGTGCAAATATTTCCTAGGGAGGTAAGTGCTGGTGCAATGGTCAAAACCATAAATACACATGTGCAGAAGAGTGAACATCTTTAGACCTCCTAAGCCAACAATTCCTTCTCAAGCTTCCTTTTTCTTTCATTAGGCTTAACTGTAGAGCAGAGCCTCTGAGTGAAACCACACCACATAAGATCCTCCTGTGCCATGTTAGGTTATCACCTCAGCAAGAGAAACCTTCTCCAAAAGTTGAAAAGAGCCTCCAGGCTCAAGACTGGGGAGCAGAATGATTCCCAGTGAGATAAAACTAAACAAATTAACATTTTGATTTAAACATACAAATTAAAACATGCATTCTGCAGCTGGCTTATTAAAACAGGCAGAGCACAGGCCCAGGGAGATGGCAGCACACTTTGCTCTCACAAGGACAACCAGTCTGGATTCAAGCCTGCAGCTGTTCCCTCCAGACACTGCCTCTCACGAGCTCCTCATTCCCCACTCTCTTGTGGGAAGATAATCACAAGAGGACAGAATCATGGAATTGTTCCAGCTGGAGAAGACCTCTAAGACCATCAAGCCCAACCATCAACCTAAAACACAAAGCCACAGTGACAGACAAAACCACTCCTTTTTCTTCTGACCTTTTACAACCCTCTAATCTTTCTTCAGGAATTTGGTACCTTGCAACTTCCACTTTAAGGAACAACAAACCTAAGGCAAAGCTTGAAGCCTCCTTGAGTGTCAGGAGGCACTGACTTGCTCTGCAACAGCCTGCACTGAGCTGCCCTAGCCCAGGTCTTCCCACATACATCCCCTGTTCCAGGCACTTGTCATCTGGAGATGCCTTTCTGAACGTCTGATGCAGGTCAGCTGCCCCGGGACAAGGGGTGATGGCTTTAAGCAAAACAAGGTCTCATTTAGCATAGGTGTAAGGAAGACTTTTTTTACAGTGAGGATAGCAAGGCACCAAAACAGGTTGCCCAGAGAATTTGTGGATGCCCCATAGAATCACAGAATGCATCAGGTTGGCAGAGACCCTCTCCACAGGTCTCTTCCAACCCCCACCATTCCATGGCTTTGATTCTGGAATGTAATATGAAGTGAACCCAGGAATCTTACAGGATTTTTCCAGTCTAAATGATTCTGTGATTCTGTAATGCCTCCCTCTACTGACTTCTCTAGATGCTGTGCAGCAAAGTGCATTAGCTGCAATCACTTTTCACTGGGGGGTTCAGCTTGACTTCCAGCACCAGTCCTTGAGGTCAGATGCCAGCAACTTAATTGTACTCCTGCTGATCCTTCTAGCTGTGTTCCCAGAGGACAGGATTCTCAGTGACTGGTCTAAAACTGTTGACATTACATGGAGTTAATTACAGCTGTTTCTTCCACTTGCTTATCAAGATGTCTATTCTGTCCTCAGCAACAGTTACCTAAGAACTTTCATATTGCTATGATCCTTCTTCCTGTCAATCCAATGTATTCCACTGTAACCAGATGAACACCAGCAGACAGATGAGGGTCTGGTCAGGTTCTTGGTTATCTGCACAACCTCACAATCTTCTTCAACTAGTACAGCCACCTCTCAGCTCTCCTTTCCACATCTGCAGCTACACAAAACCTGGGTTTGAAGGTGCATTCTTAAGACTGCTTTAACAAATGCAGCAGTTTGGGGGTTCAATTTAAAAGAAATCATAGAATTGTTTTGGTTGGAAAAGACCCCTAAGATCACCAAGTCCAACAGACCATCATGGTCATTAAACCATGTCCCAGAATGTTCATACATTGAACACCTCCAGGGACTCCACCACTGCCCTGGACAACTTGTTCCAATGCCTGACCACTCTTTCAGTATAGAATTTTCTCCTGATCTCCAATCTAAACCTTCCCTGGCACAGCTTGAGGCTATTTCCTCTCACCCCATCACTCGTTCCTAGGGAGGAGAGGCCAACACCTACCTCACTACAACCTCCTTTCGGGGAGTTGTAGAGCACAAGAAGACCTTCCCTCAGCCTCCTTTTGTCATAGAATGATTTGTGTTGGAAGGGACATCCAAAGGTCCAACTCCTCCTGCAGTGAGCAGGGACATCTTCAATTAGAACAGTTTGCTCAGAACCTGTAAGAAATTGACCTGGAATAGTTCCAGGGATGAGACATCTACCACCTTTCCGGGCAATCGAGCCAGTGGTTTATGACCTTCACTGTCAAAACTTTCTTCCTTACATCCAATCTAGGTTATAATATACATAATTAAAGCCAAAAGTTCCTTTGCACAACAGAGAAGGACATTCCTAACCTCTGGAAAACGCAGAAACTCTCAGACATTAGGCTAACAAGTCTCTGCAATCCCTGAACGTTCTGTGGGCACTTCAAACGGTGGCGATTTCTAAAGCTACAGTGCAGCCATCTAAGGGGCATGCTCTTCCCCCTCTCTAGACAAAGCAGCTTATGTCAGGTAGTATTGGAACTGGCCACATCTCAATTGTTTGCAAGAGTGTTTCAGCATAGCTTAGCACCTGCGGCAGTAAGCAGATCTTGAGCCCTCCTGGCAATGACACTTCTCAAAGCCTTTGTTTTGTGAAAATAGCTCTAAACCGGTTTAAAAGCAGAACTGTGAGCTAGGACTACACTGTTTATCCTGAAAGGAAATCATTTGCAACCTACATCCTCTAAGGAGCTGCCTTTTGGGCTACCACAGTGTTTCATTTTTTTTGCTCCAAATCTCTGTTATTGGGGAGAAACAGAACACAGAGACAAAAATATTTCCATTGACTCCCACGAGTCTTTTATTAGACTCAAGAGACAAAGAAAACACATAACACCTGGAAGTCTGATGGTGAGGGGAAACTGGAATTATTTTTATCTATTTCCCCTCTATACCTCCACTACATTTCCTCAGCCCCTCATTAAGTCATACATCAAGCTAGGAAGAAACTTTCTCTCCAAGCTCCCTCCGACAAAGGCATTAATTCCCCACCTCATTCCTGCAGCCTAGCATTTTCCCCTCTCCATTTAACCTTCTTAAAGAAGGGTTTCGCCTTTTTTTAGTGATATGTTCACACACTCACACCTCCCCTTTGGTTTTTAATTCATCGTTAGAACGGTGTTCTGGGCTGCAACCAGGTTACTCTCCAGTGTGCAGCACAGACATTACCTCATCTGTGCAGCACATGCAGCTCGGTGCATGCAATCTCCTTTATGGGACGATCTCTCCAAGACTGCAAATTGTCATTTCCCTATCAGAAACATGAAAGCATTGCTCACATTATGAAGGGGAGTTGTGGCACATAAAGGCATCGTCAAAACTTGCATCATCTTTGAAACACAACCAATGTGGGGTGAGGGGAAAACCCCACAAACCCCACATGTTCTTGCTCACAGGGAGTCAACAACGGTGCCACTTGGGTCTCCAAGGAAATGAAGAGATTCTTTTTCTATGCATGCAGTTTCTTTCTTCCTCTGTGAAATGTTAAAGGCTGCTAACCTGTCTCTCTTCCCTAGCTGATAGATATTCCATTACACCTGAAAAATTATCCCCACTTTAAAAGCCTGTGCCACTTCTGCACGCAGCAGTTGCTCAGACTTAGCTGCTTGCCTGCTCCTAGAGCAGTCAATCCTGCAGTGGAGAAATATTTTTAGTGCTTCATGTTTTTGGCACAAATTATTTATGACCCAGGATAGCTGGGAAATTATTTCCATAAGCAGCTTGCTTTTCTTCTTCCTTTTCAGCATTTTTTTCCCCTTTATGCTGGAGCTCCTCATAACCCATATGTACCTTGAAATGATCCTCAGTTCACTTAGGCTGCTGCATGCAGTTTGAGGCTATCAAAACTGAATGCATGTAGCACTGCTAACTTAGAAGCATTTAAGCCTCAGTCCTGTTCATGCTGTTAAAATTCTACTGGACTTCCAATAAAGAACACAACTCCAAAATGAGCACTGTCCAGTTTGCCTCGACCTGAAGCTAGTGTCCCCTCCTGCTCATTATATTATTTAAAGGATGCTTCATAAAAGGGTACATTTTCTTCTCTGTCTTTGAGATATAAACCACCAATACCTTTGCAACACTCATCCATGATTTCCTTATCTAGAAAACAGACCCACACAAACCAAAAATATCTCCAAAGTCACATACAGAATACTTAGAGATCTCCTGATCTACCCAAACTGTTTGCATTCAGCCGAGTCCACATCTCCACCAACACCACGGTTGCATCTGGACCATTACTTTTAATAGCCCTCAGTGGAGCTACCCCTCCCTGAACCCTTGAATACCTTTGGCCTCCACAAGTGTTGCCTGTTCTCATACCTTCCTCTCACTGCCGTCCTAGCAGCCTGAACGAACTCTATAGGCAGAACACTCCAGGAGGTTTGAATTGTGTGCTTGGAGGGATTAGCATGGTCAATAGCCCAGAGAAGTGTAAAAAATCCCTCTAAATGGGGGGGGGGGGGGGGAATGGAAGAAAAGCATTAAGTAAATAGATAGACAGACTAACAAATAAATAAATAAATTAGATGTATCTATAAACAATATGCAATAAATATAAATATATATATTAATATGTCTAAAATACATATATACATTGTATACAAATACATATGAATGTATCTTGACTTACATATTTGTATGTGTATATCTAAAATATATACTGTATATTTCTAATATATACACAGACATATAAAATTTCTATCTTCACAAGCTACATGGATAAGGTTTTTTTGACCACTTTAAATGCAAATGTGTGTGGGAAGAGGGGGGAATCTGGAAAGTAAAAAGGAAGAAAACATGAAGTAAATAAATACATACATAAATAAATGCATACCTTACTTATCATAGGATCAACCAGATTGGAAGAGACCTCCAAGAACCTCTAGGTATAAATATGTAATATACACATATATATTAATATAATGTATAGAAAAGTTATATCCAAACATAAAATGCATAGTTGTTTCTAGATTTTGATATATGTGTGTATTTAAAATAAATACTATGTATTTCTTATATATATATATACACATATAAAACTTCTTTCTTCACAAGCTATATTGATAAGGCTTTTTGGTCACTTAAAATATAAATGGTGGGGGAAATCGGGGGGTGTAAAAGGAAGCAAATAAATACATGAAGCAAATAAATACATGAAGCAAATAAATACATGAAGTAAATAAATACATGAAGTAAATAAATACATAAAGTAAATAAATACATAAATAAATGGATAGCTAAAAAAATAACATTTCTCTATAACCATATATAATAATCACATAATACATTTATAGATGTGAATATATAAAAATATAGACATTCTATCCAAATGCATTAAAATGTCTGTTTATATATTTATCTGTATATATTAAATATATACTATATATTTCTTATATATATACACATATAAAGCTTCTATCTTCACAAGCTACATTGATAAGGCTTTTTGGTCACTTAAAATATAAATGGGGGGAAAATCGGGGGGTGTAAAAGGAAGTAAATAAATACATGAAGTAAATAAATACATGAAGTAAATAAATACATGAAGTAAATAAATACATAAAGTAAATAAATACATAAAGTAAATAAATACATAAAGTAAATAAATACATAAAGTAAATAAATACATAAATAAATTGATAGCTTAAAAAATAACATTCCTCTATAACCATATATAATAATCACATAATACATTTATAGATGTGAATATATAAAAATATAGACATTCTATCCAAATGCATTAAAATGTCTGTTTATATATTTATCTGTATATATTAAATATATACTATATATTTCTAATATATATACACATATATATAATTCCTATCTTCACAAGCTAATTGATAAAGCTTTTTGGTCACTTTAAATGTCAATGGGGGGGAGGGGCACATATTTTGGGGGGAAAAAAAAATCTTCCTCCACCTTCCTGTCCTACTTTCCTACTCTTCCCTTCAAACTCCAAAGACAACAAAGAACTGACCTTAAGGTTGATCTCCATCAAATGCCTTCTCTGTTGCTTTTAAGTTTGACTCAATCTAGACAGTGTATAATACACAGCACCAAAGCTCAAGGAAAGGATGGAGTTGCTACATTAAACACAGATAACACCAGAATTACTTGTTATGAGACAAAAGCTGCATTCCTGATAGCAGAAACTCGCTCAGTATTTCCAGAACTATGCACTGACAAAGTCAAGGGAAGGCTGCAGAATGCTTTACAAGTGTGTTTAAATACTCAAATGCAGCTCAGAAGAGGGATTGCCTGTTCCTGTGAGCCTCAGCGCTCAGCAAATCTCATGTTTCACCGAGGACAGAGGGAAAGCAGGTACAGGGCTGTGAGGATGTCAAGGAAAGTCCCCTGCCAACAAATACCAGGGAACTGGGATAACGTTCACTGCTTCACCCCCAACATCAAACTGCTCCCCAGGTCTGTATTCCTCTGCCTGTGAAGCTGAATAAGACAGGAATTTTCTGTCAGGTCTGTTCAGCTGTACAGATGCAGTCTGCACCAGCTCGGCAGAAGCAGGCAGCTCACTGTAAGCAAGGGTTTTGTTGAGACAACGATTCTGCAGACTATGAAAGATTTATCACCCCCACAGGTGGTGCAACAGTTTGCTGTGCAGATGCTCGCAAGCCTGTCTAGTAAATCCACAGAAGGAGCAAGTTTTCCAGCTTCACCTGAACTCAGAGCAGTGACTGAAGCATGAAAGACACAGGCAGAGTCCCCAGCCTCCCTCTTCCCTTTGGGTGATCGTCCCTTGCCACTCTTTCCTTGACAGACAGTTGTTTCTGGACACCAGCATTACCTGGAGGTTGGTGGGATCTAAAATTCTCGGCTGTGAACGTTGCAATCGGATTTGGTGTCAAAGAGATCCAGCTGCCTGTCCTTCCTCCAGATCCACCATCGCACATGGCGAGAAGTGCCATGCCCAGAGCAAAGCCAGGAACGCTGGGGAATACTTTGGGGCGCCTCCTCAAAAGCAGAAAGGCCAGATCTGATTGCAAAGACCCAGGAGTACTAAATCAACCAACAACCAGAGCTCCAGCCCAGGCTCCAGGCTCCAGATGCTCTTCCTCTTTTCATTTCCTCTCTGAATTGCTCTTGAACATCTGTGTTTCCTTTTAAACGCCATGCTAGGCTCCAAAGCCCTCTAAAATATGTTCGTTTATACCAGGATGGAGTGCTAATAGATAAATACGGGCAGATACCCAGAGTGCAGCAGAGCAAACGCCCAGGAGGCAGCATTTCTTATTCATAGCCCATCCAGGCAGCCTCTCCTCTTCAAAACCCCTTCGGCCAGGAGCATCTCCTGTCCACAGTCCAGCCAGGCAGCACCTCCTGTTCACAATCCAGCCAGGCAGCACCTCCTGTTCACAATCCAGCCAGGCAGCACCTCCTCTTCCAAACCACTTCAGGCAGCACCTCCTGTCCACAGTCCAGCCAGGCAGCACCTCCTGTTCACAATCCAGCCAGGCAGCACCTCCTCTTCCAAACCACTTCAGGCAGCACCTCCTGTTCACAGTCCAGCCAGGCAGCACCTCCTGTTCAGAGTCCACCTAGGAGCACCTCCTGTCCACAGTCCAGCCAGGCAGCACCTCCTGTCCACAGCCCCTGCAGGCCTCTCCCAGCTCCTAGCCCTGCTCACCTCTGGTGGCAGTTTCTCAGGTGCTGTCGTTTCCTTTTCCCGCCTTCAGCTGCAGGGCAGCCTGGAGAGCAGCACACCTGCGGAGGAAACGAGATTTCGGAAAGCTTAGTGTTCAGTTACTTTGTGGTTCGGGTTTGGGGTTGTTTTTTTTTTTCCCAAATGAAGCCTCCTCACCTCGGAATTCGTTTTCAGAGTCAGTAAGTTTTCAGCTGCCCTTTTGCCTGGCGCTGAGCCCTCAGCAGGCAGGGCTGGGCAGAAAGGCGACGACCAGAGGCAACCGCAGCTACGGAACGCTCCTAGCGCCGCAGCAGAGAGACAAAAAGCCCTGGAGGAGCTTTTTGTTCCTGCCCATGGTGGTATCTGCTCCTACTCCCACCTCATTAGCTGCTGGCTTTCCCCATTACAGAGCAGCTTTCCCTGCTTGCCGGGATGCACGGCACAGTGCCATTTGCATATGCAAACTGCCACACGAACAATGAACCGGTTGCGCAGTCCCTTAGAGAGCAACAATGTGCAGGATTTATGACACGTATGTGGCAACAGGCAGGGAGGAGAGTATGAGAAGATGGCCATGCACAGCAGCTCCTGAGGTCCTTCTGGGTGTTTTCCTGGCAAATAACCATTCAGGCAGCTTCCTGAGCTCAAACAGTTAACTTTAGCAAATTACTGACGCTGGATTTGGAAAACTGATAACACTGAAGCCATGTGGGGTTCTGATCTGCCTCCAGGGGCACTCCTGTTCATCAGACCTGCTGTGCTCTCTGCTCACACACCCTTCTGCCCCAAGATCACAGAACCATGGCATGGTTTGGGTTGAAAAGGACCTTACGAATCATCTAGATCCAATTCCCTGCCATGGACATGAGATTATCACAGTATCACAGTATCATCGGGGTTGGAAGAGACCTCATAGATCATCAAGTCCAACCCTTTACCACAGAGCTCAAGGCCAGACCATGGCACCAAGTGCCACGTCCAACCTTGCCTTGAACAGCCCCAGGGACGGCGACTCCACCACCTCCCCGGGCAGCCCATTCCAGTGTCCAATGACTCTCTCAGTGAAGAACTTTCTCCTCACCTCCAGCCTAAATCTCCCCTGGCGCAGCCTGAGGCTGTGTCCTCTTGTTCTGGTGCTGGCCACCTGAGAGAAGAGAGCAACCTCCTCCTGGCCACAACCTCCCCTCAGGTAGTTGTAGACAGCAATAAGGTCACCCCTGAGCCTCCTCTTCTCCAGGCTAACCAATCCCAGCTCCCTCAGCCTCTCCTCGTAGGGCTGTGCTCAAGGCCTCTCCCCAGCCTCGTCGCCCTTCTCTGGACACGCTCAAAGCCCCATCCAACCCTGCCTTGGCATACATGATTAAAAACCACCTCACTGAAGAATAGCTATGTAAGATGTAGTTTGGTGAACATCTGGAGTACTATGTCCAGTTCTGGGCTCCCCAGTTCAAGAAGGATATAGAACTGCTTAAGAGAGTCCATTACAGAGCCACAAAGGTGATGGAGTGGAATATCTCTCTCATAAGGAGAGCCTGAGGGAGCTGGGGCTGTGCTGCTTGGGGATGAAGAGACTGAGAGGTGACCTCATTCATGTTTATAAGGATGCAAAGTGTGAGATGGAGCCAGGCTCTGCTAGGTGATGCCCAGTGACAGCACGAGGGGCAATAGGTGGAAGCTGAGGCATAGGAAGTTCCATGTTAACATGAGGAGGGTTTTTTCCCTGTGAGGGTGACAGAACACTGGAACAGGCTGCCCAGGGCCCTGGCTTGTGGAGCCTTCCTCTCTGGAGATATTCAGGACCTGCCTGGATGTGTTCCTGTGTGGTCTGGTCTAGGTGATCCTGCTGTGGCAGGGTGGTTGGACTGGATTATCCTTCAAGGTCCCTTCCAGTGCCTGATCTTCTGTCGTTCTGAGATTCTGCAAGTACCTGCAAGGGTTGCTTCCCTGAGTGAAACTCCTGGAAGTGGTTGTCAGTCTTTTTAACTTCTCATTGATGGTCTGTAGAGCACAGCGTCATAAGATTTTGATCAGCAGAGCTTGCACATGGCACTGAAATCAAACACCAAAGAAAGTAATGAAGGGAACATGCTGTTGTTGTGAGCTCTGCTAAGTGGTGCCAGCCCTTCTGGATGCTGCAGAAAACTCAGGTTGAAATCAGAAATGCAGGTGATGCTGGAAGGACAGAGGACTACTTTGAAAATCAATTTCCCACCGGGAAGCCAAAGAGCCCATTCAAACAAGCACCTGGACACAAGTCTGTGGCACAAGGTGCAAATGGAAGTATTGAGTGCAAGGAATTGATTTTGCCACAGTAGAATTCACTCCTGAGACCACGGCTATGTGCAGTGCTGATGCCTTCTTCTCCAGGTCTCTCAATTTCCTTGCAGACTGGGTAGAGTTAGGTAATTGTTAGACTCAGTGGTCTTAAATGTCCTTTCCAATCAAAGCAACTCTATGATCAAAGTGATAACAATTTGGAGAAATAACTCCTGTGTGAGCCAAGGCAGAACTGCACATCCAGGTTAGGCTGTGTAACCATTACCCTTTCTGACCCTGCAACTGGGTTTTAACCAGTTGGACACTGGCCAGGCCCACAAGATTTGAAGCACCCCATGAAAGAAGCTATTATTTATTTTCAACTTTGCATTTCAGCTTTCTACCACTAAGGACAGAAGTCATGAAGGAAGGATTTCCCCATGCACAGAGACACAATAATTTGGCTTCTGATCTTAGGAAAAGACACAGATATCATTCTTACCTTCATGTCCTAAGGCCACTGAGACACACAGGCACCATGTGTCTCTGTGCCCAGCTAGTGTCAAAATCCTCCACCCAGCTCTAACCAAACCTGGCAGAGGAGTAGAGCAACAAAGTTGCTACACATTTGCATAGGAACAGGAATTTGGGTAGAAAAGGGGGACTTCATATGCCTGAACAATCCCTCCAGATTAACAAGCACTAAATGGGACACCAGAGAGGAAGCTCCACTCAGAGCTCAGAATCAATCACAAAACTCAAACCTCTAGAACGTGCTGGAAGGAATGAAAGCAAATCAACAGTTTTGGTTCTCCTCAGAAACAGCAAAGCTTGTCCCCAGCTGCAGAAATATTCTGACAAGCCAGAACTGAAGGGAGGAGAAGAAAGCTGCCTCTCAGGGCTCTGCTGGGCATAGCTGCTTGAGCTCCTGCAGAGCCTACCAGGATAGCACAAGGGGCTGTTGCCAGGTTATAGAATCATAAAGGCTGAAAAAGACCCTAAAGTTCAGCAAGCCCAACCATAGAATAGTTAAGGCTAGAAAAGACCTCTAAGATCACCAAGGCCAACCCCAGAATTGTAGAAAAACCAAAACTAGGAAGTTAATTCTGTATTCATTTTTTTAACTCTATTAATTACTACAAGAAATAATACATTAAAAGGAGGTTGCAGTGAGGTGGGGATTGATGTCTCCTCCCTGGTATCAGAACAAGAAGTAGCCTGAAATCGTGCTATCACACAATTGTGTCATCAGGAAATTAGGTTGCATATTAGGGAATATTTCTTTCCTGCAAGAGTGGTCAGGCATTGGAACAGGCTGCCCAGGGAGGTAGCGGAGTCACCATCCCTGGAGGGGTTCAGACAACATGTGGACATGGCACTTCAGGGCATGGTTTAGAGGCCATGCTAGTGTTAGGTTGAAGAATGGACTCCACGATCATAGAAGTCTTTTCCAACCAGAATAATTCCATTATTCCAATACATTCTATGACACTATTAACAGAGCTTCCTGGCAGCCTGGAAACACCATTGTCCCAGTCATTCCCTCCTCTTGTTTATTCCCAAGGACGACACAAGAGCAAGCAATCCTTACAGTATATTGTTACTCCTCATTATTAGTGCTTTCTCTTGCTAACTCTGTGTCCATTGACATAATCTGAAAACAAAATCTGGCAAACATCAGAGCTGAAAGGTCTGCAAAATCTAGCACTGGTACAAGTGTATTGGAAAAGCAAATGCTCAAGCAGCAGCACTCTATTTTCATAGGATCACAGAATGTCAGGAGCTAGAAGGGACCTCAAAGGATTATCCAGCCCAATCCCACCACCACCACAGCAGAACTGCCTAGACCAGATCACACAGGAACTCATCCAGGCAGGTCCTGAATATCTCCAGAGAGGGACACTCCGCAACTCCCCCCTGGACAGCCTGTTCCAGTGCTCTGTCACCCTCACAGGGAAAACAATTCCTCCTCGTGTTAACATGGAACTTCCTATGCCTCAACTTCCACCAAGTGCCTCTTGTCCTGTCACTGGGCATCACCCAGCAGAGCCTGGCTCCAGCCTCCTGGCACTCACTTTTTACATCGTTATAAACATCAATGAAGCCACCTCTCAGTCTCCTCCTCTTCCAGCAGCACAGCCCCAGCTCCCTCAGGCTCTCCTTGTAAGAGAGATGTTCCATTCCTTCGTCATTTTTGTGTCTCTGTGCTGGGCTCTCTAAAGCAGTTCTGTGTCCCTCTTAAACTGGGGGACCCAGAATTGAACACAGTACTCCAGATGTGGCCTCACCAGGGCAAAGTAGAGGGACAGGAGAATCTCTCTCGACCTACAAACCACAGCCCTTCTAATACACCCCAGAATGTTTCTACCCCTCCTGGCCACGAGTGCACTTTGCTGGCTCATAGTCAACCTCCCATCACCTAGGACCCCTCCTAGCATGGAGATGACAACCCTGAGAAACAAGCACTTCTAGAGCTGATTTGTTAATTGTAAGGCCACAAAGCAGTCTCTTTACACCTATGAATTTCACACCGGAGGATGCTGTCCTGTGAACAAGTTTACCATTTTCAGCCGGTAAAGGGTTCTTTATACACAGGCAAAAAGCTTTGATTTGAGCAAATCCTGGCTCCATCTCTGACCCTTAGCGTGAGTACAATCTGGCAGTATTTCTAAACCAGCCCTGTGTCACAGCAAGTACATCTTCCTTTAAATATTTTAAGTGGAAAAATCCTCCAGGGGAATAAGTAGGACAAACATGTTTACGATTATTCAGCAGTGCAGCCTGCTGAAGCAGTGATGTCAGCTGTACAAGTCACTCCTGCAGGGAAAAACCCCGAGACACCTTTCAGATGGCCCTCAGCTTCCTCCCCACGCTGAAAGCAAATGCCTGCTACAGCTGCAACTAGGCAAAAGGCACCCAAAGTAACACTGAATACACTCAGCTTCCAACCTAATGTATGGCAAGGTGCCATGGGTCAGAAGAAAGAATTCTGTTAACAGTGATTCTGTTCTACTCAGTGCTTTTTTAACGTTCTGGAAAGGTGAAGCAAGCCTACTCCTTAAAGTCCCAGTGCAGAGCCCTCTGCATCACATCCCTTTTGACCAGGGCAGGAGCAAATGCTGTGTTACAGGATGACAGGGGCTGTGTCTCTGGTGTGACATGGGGATTCTTGGCAGGCCTTGCTGTCCCTTTGCATTGGTGCCCGCAGAGAGGCTCCTCAGCTGAGCACCAGCTTTGGCACTGCGCTGACTGGGCACTGCCAGTTGTCTGCTCAGGCTGTTCTGTGCTTCAAGGTCCACTGCAGCTGTCAGCACACCTGCAGTTGTCCCATACTGGGCTACACACCATGAGCCCAAAGGATTACCTTGGCCACCGAGCTCCCTGAGTCACTGCTGCTGCCAGTGGCAAAGTGCCTCCAACAGGTATCACTGCTCACCTGGCTCTGAGCTAAGTACCAAGCCAGCGCCATACCACAGCAGCTTCACACAAGAAAGAAGTCAAAGCCAGGGCTTGCTTTCCTGCCACTGAACGTCCCATACTAGCTCCCTGTTAAGGAAGGCAAGCACCATCTAGTAGTGGTGGTGCTCTAGCAATGACACTGTGCCCCCTGCAGTTTCCAGGGGATACGGTCCTCTCCTCCGTCCCTCCTCAGCTGCCGGGCACAAGGCTTGCTCACTACAATTGCTGGGTTTCAGCCCAAACAAAGCCTGCCTTGGGATTGTGCTGGCACAACCGGCAAGGGCTGGTTCTGGCAAGGAGCACAATACGAAAGCCTGGGCAAAGGGGAGCGCAGCATCTCCTTACCTGCTGCTCTCTGCTCTGAAGGCACTCAGCAGAATCTCTCTGTCAGAGCACAAATGCATTGTCAGGTGAAGGTCCTCAATTAAAGCTTACCCTCCACCCTTTCCCCACTACCAATTAGGCCACAAGCACCTGCATGCTGGAGAGGTTCTAGAGAAGGGCAACAAAATTGGTGAAGCACCTGGAGAACAGCTCTGGTGAGGAGCAGCTGAGGGAACTGGGGGTGTTTAACCCCTGAAGGAGGCTGAGGGGACACCTCATTAGTCTCCACAAATCCCTGAAAGGAGGTTGGTCTCTTTTCTCTAGTGTCAAGTGATGGAACAAATTTGAATGGTTTCCAGTCGTGCCAGGGAGGTCTAGGTCAGACATCAGGAAATATTTCTATCCTGAAAGAGTGGTCAGGCACTGACCCCAGGGAGGTGGTGGAGTCACTGTCCCCAGAGGTGTTCAAAACACGTGTAGACATGGCACTTTGAGACATGGTTTACTGGTGGTGTTAGTTTGATGGTTGTACTTGATGATACTAGAGGTCTTTTCCAATCAAAACAATTCCATAGTCCTGTGATTTCCATGTTGTCAGACCAGCTCCAGATCCTGCAAAGCCAGCACTGCTTCTCAAAGATCCCTCCTGCCATGATGCCCACTGGTCAGGGTGGGTTGCTGTTGCCAGAGCTCAGCTCAGGTTGAGGACAAGGGCAATTGCACTTGCATGGCAGGACTAATATACACCCTCTGCAAACCCCCAGCTGGCACGTTCCTGGCTGTGTAAGTACCACCCCAACTCCTTTTGGCAGCCACAGTTAACCTCACAGCAATCTCATAATACTAACACTGCAGACTGTTGCAGATAACAGACAAAGCAAATGAAGTACAGGAAGAGAGGAGTCTTCTGCACAACTGAGAGCTAGTGCCAGCACAGGCTTCACTGGCTGTCCCTGAAAGCCTATGATTTAACCCAAAACTGCTCTCCTACACTGACTATGCTTTCTATAGCACACAGCACAACGCTTCTCCAGCTCAAGCCCAGGCAGCATGTTGACCCTTTTACACAGTCTGAGTTCCCTGCTCATAGGTGGCAATGATCACATCTGTGTTTGCTTCTGAAATTGGAATCTCAAACACGGTTTGGTTTACCTAAAATAGGGACAGTATCTGCAAGCTCAAGGAAACAGCTTTCTGCAGCACTCAAGGCTCACCAAATCCACCCTGACCTTGGCTGAATTGAAGGAGGCAGAGGAGTACAAATTTATTTGTCCCTTGTGGAATGCAGATTCCCATGGAGCCAGGGGAAAATTCCCATTGGCTTCAACAGGGCCACCTCTGCCACCATATCCCCCTTCAGCAGATACAATTTTGAGAGGGGGAATAACAGGCTTTGCACTGGGAAATGTCACAGAGTGGAACATTATTTTCCGGTTCAAAGAGCAACTAACATGCCTGGGGACTTCTGAAGGACCTTTTAAGCAATTTAGCTGCCCGAGGCAACAGCAAGATGCTCACCCAGCTCTCCACTCCCATGTGGGTGCTTCAAGATGGGATCTGCTGTCACAGTGTTCCAGGAGGTGTTCTCCAGCCTCTCACTGTGCCAGTAATTTCCATATGGAGCTTTCTCTGGTCTTCCCACTTTGCTAGCTCTTTTTGTTAGAAAGACTGACTGGCATCCTGGCTTGGATTAGAAATGCTGTGTCCAGCAGGGGTAGGGGGGTGATTGTCCCCTTGTACTTGGCCCTGATGAGGCCATACCTCGAGTATTGTGTTCAGTTTTGGGCATCTCATTACAAGAAGGATGTGAAGGTGCTGGAGCAAGGGCAGAGGAGGGCAACAAAGCTGGGAAAAGACATGGAAAACAAATCTTATGAAGAGCAGCTGAAGGAGCTGGGGCTGCTTAGTTTGAGGAAGAGGAGGCTGAGGGTAAATCTCATGGCTGTCTATAGCTACCTGAAAGGAGGCTGTGAAGAGGCTGCTGGTGGTCTTTTCTTACAGCCAACAAGCGATAGAACAAGAGGGAATGGCCTCAAGCTGCCACTGGGTAGGGTTAGACTGGCTATCAGGAAACGTTTTTTTCCCACAAGAGTGGTCAGGTTTGCCCAGGGCGTCACCAACCCTGGATGTGTTTAAAAGTCGTTTGGATGCGGTGCTTGAGGATATGGTTTAAGAGTGACCTTTGTAAAGTAGAGATAATGGCTGGACTTGGTGATCCTGGGGGGCTTTTCCAGCCAGAGTGTCTCTGTGGCTCTGTGATTCCGTGATTTGCACTACATCACTGCGAGGCAAGGTGGCATTATTCTCTTAGCTGTATACACAAGACCTTGAAAGGCAAAATTAAAAGCTGAAATGTTAGATCTTGCAAACCATTCCCAGCACAGAGCAACAAGGAATGATTGCTCCCTCGGGGCTGGCAGGGACTACGGCATACTGCAGCAGAGCTGGGTCAGACACCCTGCGACAAGATTCAGGGCTGACCCTGAGTCCTGAGCCATAGGCAAGGTGTGGGAGGCCCCAAGTGAGGCTGGGCAAGGGCAGGAAGACCTGTTAGTACCTTCAGTTTTGGATCTCCCAATCAGGAATGCTTGTGGCATCTTGACATTCTCTAGTGCTTTGCGGATTCATGGTGTAGCTCTCAACGACTGAACAGAAGCTCTTCCCAAACCAGATCCCCCCCCCCAGTTCAGGTCTCAGCTGCTCTCTAAGGATAAAAAGGCACCAAATGGATACCTCAGAGAAGTTTGCTTGCAGAGACTTAGCCCAGGTGACAGAAGGCAGAGTGCTTACAGGGCATGAGGTATCTTCTGCATCAAATGAGGGAGCCTTGCAGCAAAAGATGATGCAAAATCTCAAAATCAAAATGAACAAAAAGCCCTTTACAGCAGGGAGGAAAAGTTTCATCCTGATTTTTAAGAGTTTGCTTTTATATTCTCATTCTTTTGCTGGTAGGTTGTTGTGTGAATTTCCCACTCAGGAAAACACTTCCCACTGAGAACACTCAGCATCATGAAAAATAAGCTTTTAATCGGTTATAATTCTATCTGTCCTACACTCCATCACCTGGTCTGGGCCATCAGAAGCTGCAGATGAGTCCCGTGTGACTTGTGTTAATGATAGGGGAGTGTAGGAGTGTGCCTAGGAAAGGGAGCTGCACAATTTCCCAGGGGAATTCAGAGACACTGGACTTGGGAAGGTGTGGGGGGGATATAAACCAGCCATAACAGCCCTTCAGCCTGCATCATGCAGGCTCACAAATAGCTCTGCAGGCAGAGCACAGCAGGCAGCACAAGGGCAGGAATGAATAAACTGCAGATAAGAGGGGAAGACCTCCACACCCAGCCCTCCCACCAAACGTGAGAGCACAACCAGAGCTGGTGACACCTCCTTTCTGCGGGGGATGAGGCATGCTCACACAGCTCTCGTGCTTCGTGCTGTGGCATATTGCTCCTGAGCACTGCTTTACCCACCTGTGCTCTAAACAGCGTTCTGGAGGCTGGATACTGTCCCACATGTTAGCTCTCACCCTTTTGGCGTGGAAGGCAGGACAGCTGTTTGAAGGCTTCACAAACAGCAGCACTAGCAGACCAACTGGCCATGCTCCAGCATCTGACACAAAGGCTGCTCATGAATTCAACAAGAATAACTGCTTGAAGTGCTCAAATCTCACAGGGGACAGCCTCAGAGTCCCTGTGTTCCAGAAGAAGGTTCTCTGCATGGACCTTGGGGTTTCTTATGGCTTGTTATTGCATTGGTTCAACAGAGCTGGTATTCCCCTCTGCTCAGCGCAACAGCTTCATCCAGCAGGGTGCACATTCTTCGGCAGGAATAGTGCCCTCAGCTACATCCAGCCTGGGGAGAAAGGCAATGCTGATCTAATGAACCTGAAAAAGGACCAAGAGCTCAGATGCCAGTTCCTTAGCAAGGGCTCCAGGCCATAGGCAGTGGCATTTTACCCACTTCTCAGATGACATGTTGAGGAAAGAGGCAGCACTTCTTTTTGTGCACCCTGGTGCTGTGCTGATCTTTCTGCTGCCTTTCTCTGTAGCTCAGCTATACAGTGCCAGGCCAGTCAGAGGGATTTATTTGGGATCTGGTGCTGAGGAACATGGTTCAGCACCAGACTTGGTAGAGTTAGGGAATGGTAGGACTTGATTCCCTTTAAGGTCTTTTCCAACCAAAAATTATTCTGATAGCAAACTGGAATTGCTTAGTCTGGAGAAGAGGAGGCTGAGGGGAGACCTCATTCCCTACCATTATCTGAAGTGAGGCTGGAGTGAAGTGGAGGTTGATCTCTCCTCCCTAGTATCAAGTGCTAGAATGAGAGGAAATGGCCTCAAGTTGTGCGAGGGGAGGTTTAGGCTGGATATCAGGGGAGAAGTTCTTTGCTGAAAGAATGGTCAGGCATTGGAACAGGTGGTGGTGGACTCACCATCCATGGACGTGTTCAAGAAATGTGTAGACCTGGCACTTTGGGACGTGTTTTTATGGCCATGGGGTTTTTAGGTCGACTGGATGATCTTAGGGCTCTTTTCCAACCAAAACTAGTCTATGATTTCCTAAACGGTGACGAGAACAGAGCCTAGTGTGGGCAGCATCAGTGCTAGAAGCTGGCTCCAGTTCATCACCCTAGGGACAGCCCAGAACAAAGGCTAAGCCCGGAGGCGGCAGCGGGCTGGGGCGGGACCGGGAAGGGCGGGACAGCCAACAGCCGCCTCCGGGGGGGTCGTTCTGCCCCTCCCGGTGCCGCCCCAGCCCGCTGCCGCACGGAGTCATTTGACATTAAAGGGGGGGAAAAAAAAGCCCTAATTACAATAATTTAGAGGTGCCTGAATGACAGCAGGCTCAATTTTTGGTTGAATTTGCAATTAAGGGAAGATAATTATGCCTCGTGCTAGCGCAGAGTATTAATATTTATGGTAGGAGCCAGAGGCTTCTTTGACTGGGAGGATGCTGGGAGGGTGCTAGGAGGATGCGACGGAGCAAAGGTTGGAGAAGGGAAAGTTTGGAACCCCGTAAAGCAGGAAAAGCGTGGCCGCCTCCATAAGTCGTGATGGAATCCAGAGCCCGGGAAGGCAGGGAGAGGATCCTGCCCATCCCTTTGGATATATTTGCATCGCCTGAGAGATGGATGCTTCCTCCATAAACCTTTTACCATTCAGCAGGCACCTCCTTCACCTACTTCGTTCTTTTTTTTCTCCCCGACTATCGATCCCGGGGGGCTTTCCATGCCTCATTAACAGACTGGGGACTAAATGAGGAGAATTAATTTTTAAAACCCTTTAATTTACTTTATTAATTACACACATGCGCCCTCGACTAGCCTGCGCGTCCGACTCCCTCGGCACGCAGTGTATGGGAGAATCAGTCCCACTACGGTGGCAAATAGATTAAATGGGAGAAGAAACGAGTTTAGAACCTGCCCAACGCGCCTTCTAATGTCCCAGCGCTGGTCACCTCCTTCCGTCATCTGCCCATGGATAGGGCATCACCTGCCAGAGCCTTTTGAAGACAATTTCCTCCCGGCTCGGTACAACAAGGGCGGAAAACCGGGGTCTGGGGCACTGCTCCAGTAATTTGGGCCCCTTAATTTCGGGAAGAGAAGAGCAAAGCGGCTCCAACATCCAGCGCGCACCTCCCGAAAACCTACCTCCGCTACCCGCAAGCCGGCGGCTCCAGGAGGGCAGGCGCCGCGGGGAAGCGCCCTCCCGGGCTAGCCGGTGCCCGGCGGCCGCAGCCCGGCGCGGAGCTGTGCCGCGGCGGCCCCGGGGGCGGCGGCGCGCCGGTCCCATGGCAACCGGGAGGCTGAGCTCCGCCGCGGCGGCCGCCACCTCTCCGCCTCCGGCTCCCCGCCGAGCGGCCCCAGGGCGGAGGCACCTGCCGGGTGGGCTCGGAGCGGCGAGCAGCGACGGAACCCCGCGGATCGGTGCCAGGAGCGAAACCTTCCCCCGCCGCGACTGCGGATCTGGGCGCCGGTACAGCCGCGGTGGCGCGGGGTGGTCTTGCAGCCGAGCCGTGAGCTCTGGGATATCGCGGCGTCGGCAGCCCTGCTCCTGCTCCTGCTCCTGCTCCGGCTCCTTCTCCCAGCACAAACGTTTGATGCGGAGACGTAAAGATTCCACACCTCTATTTCCCAGGATTTCCCTGTGTCAGAATCGTGTTGCCGAGGGAAAGGCTCACGAAATCACCAGCATCAGCCTTGGTAGAATTAAAGGATGATTGGGCTCGATGATCTTAAAGGTCTTTTCCAAGCGAAACGATTCTGTGGTTCTATCTCTCTTTCTCTAAGACAGCCCCCACCCGTGAAAGTCAGATACTGGGAGTCAGAAGCTACAATTTGTTTGCTTTCCCCTCTCGGAGGACTTCCACTTGCTCGGCAATGTAGCCTTCAAACAGTTAAATCCTCAACCCTTAGTTCACGTGTCAGTAAATTAAAGAAAATCGTCTTTAGCTGTTTGCGTTCAGCCTGCAAAAACTCTCTTCAAATCCGTGCTGATTTTCTACCCGTATTTTATTTTCATGGTCTAGAAATAAGAGAGCCAGTGAAGAGAGGAGTACAGCTCTGACGAGTCACATCATTTGCAATTGAAGTCAGAGGTGTATTGTACCAGTCACCCCTGGCTTTACTACAGCTTGTATCCTTCTGCATGTTCTGTCATTTACTAAATAAATAGTTTTTCTCAATTAGGAAAAAGAAAAAGGTAAGAGAGAGAGAAAGATGAAGATCAGTTGGATGGGGGGGGAGATAAGTGTACGTGTATATGTGTATATGTATACATATATGTATGTATCTGCACACACAGACACACAAACCCCCACGCAAACAAATTGCCTCACTAGCAGGGCTGGCTGTGCCATCCAAACAGTTGATGCCAACAGGATGATTTATTAATGGAGTTTGCCTGACATTTCCCTGCGCTGCCTGCAGAAAGGCAGCACAGCATCATTGCAAACCCAGCAGCGCTGCCTGGAGAAAAACAATAGGATGCTGAAGCTGCAAGAGAGAGACGTAGGTGGAGAGTTTTCCAGCGAGGACAAATCCTGCTCTCACTCTAGATTTCCAGGTGATGAAACACTCCAGCCCAAAGGACTAACAAGAGACCTCTGAAGCTTTTAAGACGAAGGCTAAGAATCAGTGGGATTTAAATGATTCACTGACTCTGTACCTGTCTTTCTACACAGAATTTAGGATTAATTTTATCCATGGCTAATCCCATTGACTTCAGAGGGAATGCCTGCATGAGTGAAGTGGTCAATGTTTATTTAAGTGAGGTTTCAAACATGGTTTAAAAAATGAAACAGATTTGCCATTTAGCTTCTAAGGTTAATGCTGCTTTGATTCTGTTTCTCATAAAGTTCACTTTTTAATTTCTCTCTAATCTGATGAGTTACCTCTCACCAAGTCCTCATTTTTTGGACAACATTCAAGACTTCATACTGTTCAGAATCCTCTTCAAAGTGAAATATGGCACAATCTAGCCTGGAGTCAAGCAGAGAGACCCACGGACAAAACATATGTGGTTTAGTTTGCTTTTTAAAAGCACGAGTTAAATGTGGGAGAAACAGTGTGCTGAGATTTTAATCAGTGAAATCATGTTTGAAACCATGGTGAGAGAAAATGTACAAACCTGATCTTGTCCACGTTTCTTTTTTCACCTTAATTTCAAGGACATCTCTAATGGTAACTTCATCTTCCATTTATCTAAATGTTTCTTAATTTCTTTTACAGGAATAGAGATTCCCGTTCCTTGTAGTTAACTAAAGGCTTTTGTGTTTCTTCTCTTTGGATATGTTCAGTGTTTCCTGCTTTTCCAAGGTCCTCATATGTTAGTTGGTTTGTATATTGTTGGTGTTTGATTATAGTGTCATTCTCATCATCTCCCAAGTAGCCTTTCCAAAAATCCCCTTGCTCAAACCAAATAGCAGCCAACTCTGTGACCAAGAGGGCTGTTCAATGAGCAAAAGAGCCTCCAGGCTTGCCCATAGGTAAATAGACCATGTAAGGTTGCAACATCCTTTAGAATAATATCCTGGAAACTCTGGCTGTTCCTAATTACAAGAGACAAATAGCTGTGCCTATGTTTTAAAATACAAGTGAAGTGCACAAAAGTATAGGTTAAAAAAAAAAACAACAACCTTCACCTCCAGAGAGAAAACCTTTCATGGATGATCATTTCTTTAAGACAAGTGTGCAGGAAGATACATTCAAGCAGCAGAGTTTATCTCATGTGTGCTGTCTTCATATGAGGTCCCATTTGGTCTTTATCTCTTAAGCAGAGAGTGACTTCAATTGCAGTTAATATAAAGATTTATTAACTTGAGAAGTAAATATTGACCAAGGTGAAGCCAAGGTCAGTGTTTACCTAGAGGACTAATAAATCTTTGCATTAACCTAAATATGGAAGCTGGTGGGCAATATTCCACTCTTGAATCAGTGCCTACTCTAGCCCCAGTAAGATCAAGGTACTTGTACCAAATGTAGTCAGCCTACAAACGGCTGTAAAATTCATTCCATGTGAATCTTCAGTCTACAAATGACTGTAAAATTAATTCTGTGTGAATTAATCAGAAATAGATTTTTTTTAAAGGATAACTGATTATTTCTTCATGTATGAAAATCTAAAGAATTAATAGGAGCAGATGGCTAGAACTGTTTTGTGCTTGAAGGTGAAAAGCAGCTTAAGTGACTGTATGTGCAGGCAAGGGGTTTGTTTGATTTTATACTCTGGTTGGTAGATATTCTAAATTATGATGGAGATAAAAGGGTACTGATCTGAGGTGACTGATTTCAACAGACCACAGCTTTTCACCCTCTTATTTATAGCAGTGCTGGTGCCAGCCCCTTCTTCAGAATGGGGGAGCTGCCTGTTCTAGGTAAAACAGCTCAAATGTTCATCAAACCTACTGGCCTGCCTTTCGACAGCACCAATCGAAATAACTTCAGAGTAACAGAGCTTGAGCACTTTTGTCTTTATAACAGCTAATTTTTAATCTACCCAGCTGTGCTGTTCCACTGGCCCTTGCAGATTTAGCTGTTTAGCTTATTTCAGAGGCATTACCAGGCCTTTCACTTGTAAAAATGCCAAGAACTCACCCATCTTTTGGACTTCTTTCAAATATAGCCTAGCCTCTATGAGCCTTGGAAAAAACATCACCTTTACAAACCTCTCAGGATGCTTCATGAGTTTTGACAGAATTAGTGTCAGTGATTTTTCTCTTTTGCTGTCTCTTTAATAGATTTTTTTTTCCCTGGGTTCTCTCTCAGTTGTCTGGTTGAAACGCTGCTTTCCCTATTCTCAGGAACAAAGAAATGGCTCCCGTTTAACTTAATCAAATACTCTGGTCTCTTTCTGATAGAAAGAATAGTGGCCAATTTACCTCTAGCACTATTAAGTCCCCAACAGTTTTCCTGTGTTTGATTTCTGTATGTGCTTTCAGTGCAGCCTTCCCACCCCCACCCCCCTTCCCCATTTTCCTTTGTCTCCCTCTCCTGAAGACGACTGACACAAAAGAATATCTTACCCGTAACATATTTTGGTTGCAAAATTTAGTGCTGTTTCATTCATTTATTTCTTGGCATTTATTTGCAATTCAATTAATCCTACCTTCTGCACGCAGAAGGTTTCAGTAAATGGAAGTATTGCTGCCCCATGGACCAGATCTTTCTGCCTTTGCTGTGCTCAGCCTTTGTGCAGCAGAAATCCTGTTGGCTGTAATGGAAGAGCAAAGTACTACTGACTTTAACAGTCTTGCCTGTGTGAGAAATGAGTCCCCAGTTTTGTCTGTCAGTAAAAAGGCATTCTGGATCATATTTCACAATCAGACTTTCATATGCTCCCTCCAACATTAGGTTTCTAGGCTCAATTTTTTAGTTGCACTTCCCATTCATCACTGATCCCAGAAAATGAATCCGTGTTGGATGAAACAATAAAACGAGCATCCAGTCTCTGCTGTTCACTTTTTTCATGCAAGGGGACCCCTTGAAATCAATAGAATCATTCAGGGGAGTCAGACAAGCAAAAGCTAACTCAAAACAGGTACTCCAGGCTGCCCAGAAACAAAATGCTTCTGTCCTCTCTGCCTCTGAAATTTTAGGTGCCTCAGGTTGTATCAAAATTAAGAAAGGAAACTGATATTTAAAAGCAGCGTGTGGCAAAAGCCTGATTAATCATTGGTGGCTGGCTTTTTGCCTGCAAAGAGCATGGTCTGGCAGATGAGCAAAAATGTTCTGGTCAGAAAATGCTAAGTGACTGCTTTTCAAGGAACTGTACAGCTAGAAGAAATGCACAACTAAAGCTTTCCTCACTTGTTTGGAATACCAAGCGCAGCCCCTAAATTGCTGGGTTTTTTAATGCTGAGGGTTAAGGCAGATGGTTGGGAATGCCTTAGAATGATACTACAAAACGGTTCTGCTGCTTAATTAATTTGTTTTCCTTCGGTTTGCATTCCTTTTGTATCCAGTGTTTTCACATGTGCATCAGAGAGGGGCAAAATATTGCCCAGTTTGTGTGAGATTGTCAGTGGTACAGACGCCTTTAACCAAAAGTGGAAAAACACAGAAAGAAAGAAAAGTCTGGAATTTCCTACAGCTCCTGGTGGAAACTCAGGTTTCCAGGGCTGTGTTTCAGGGAGAGAAACATTCCTTGGGGTCCGGTCAAAATACCTCAGATGTCTCCATGCTCATCAGAAACTCCTTGGGAAGAAAGCGTACGCTAAATCTTACTTGCTTCTGTATTTTAAAGTAACAAATGCATTCAGATCTCTCTGTGTGCATTCACAGTTCATGGTCAAACAGGAAAAGAGATTATCTTTGTTCGTATAATTGGTGTAATACTTCCAGGATGGATGGAATACAAGATGTACCACGATGAAAAGCTGGGCAGGCTGAGGGTGGTTTATCTCTCAAGACCCAAATCTGCAGTTACTTTTAGATAGTTGTTCTAAGTGTGGACTGATCCCATCGGTAAAGCTAGACACATGTTTAGCCTGCTCTAGTTTTACTGTACTAATCAGGCTGATCTAAACATTTACAAATTGCCTTCTAATTTCTACTATATCATGATAATTAGGATCTTTACAAATACTACTGCGAAGTCAAATGCCTGGCTAAAGCATCAATTAAAACCCTAAGTTATGTTACTGCCAATAAGTGGTCATTAAGGGCACATGAGGGCAACCAGCCTTTCTGTCACATCAGATGCTTAAGGGCTGGTCTCCAAAGCAGATGTTTTCCATTTTCATTTCTGTTTTAAAAGACTTAGGAAATCCTGAGACAACTGTAAGGATAATAATACATTTTTTTTAATCAATAGTGAAGATTTTTTTTGTATTGACGGTGAATTATGGATGCAAAGCTAAGCTTTTAAACACTAAACTTCATTATTGATGATGGAGGAATAATCCCTGATCTTGGAAGAGAGAAGTGTTGCAATAATATTGATGGTTTAGGAGAATGCTCACCACATTTTAAGGGAGAGGGATTAGTAGGTTGCTCTAGTGTGACAATTTTCCTGCAACATGAGAAAGGGATTTCTTCAAATATATTACAGGAGTAATTCTTTCTCCATTGCCATTTTTTCCTACTTATTGGGAGGATATTACTAATTTTCAGTATGTGCTATGAAAAGACAGTTTTTAAGTCTGTTCATTTTTTTTCCTTTAGTATGTCCTGCATAGCCAAAATGGCAGGAACTCCTTCCAATAAGCTCTGGGTTTTTGCTGCATGACCCACAAAGTGTAATATTTGCCCAAAAAGAAGTATTAACCCTAAGATACAGTCCCAGAAGAACACTTCCAAATGGAAATAGTTAATTAAAGAAACCTCAGAGTGGGTGAAAACTGTTCACTTCACTTGCCTCCTTATCCCCATATCACATTGCCACTCTAATTCATTTAATCTTCACTGAAAACAAAGTATAAACTCTTGTTTGGGAAGTAATAATTACAGCATGTAAGGGGCTGAAATACTGTTCTTACTCAACACCAGCTGTTTGGCTTGAGGTAGTCTGTGGTGTTGAAAAAGCATTTAAATTATACAGCAGCAGTGGACTTTTAATGGAATATCTGTTTCCACTCAGTAGAAACTTCTCTGTTGAATCTCAACGTGGAACAGAGAAAAAGACAGGCTCTCACTTCTTTCTTTTGTGTGTGTGTGTCAAATTTCAGCATGAAGTAGATGAAAGTATAGGAGTTTGGTTATAAAGCCCAATAATGTCAGGGGGAAAAAATAGTATCCTTCTTGCAATGTGCAATAAACTAAGAGTCTGAACACAATTACTTCTGGAAGGTAAAGCACAGAATCAACAGAAGTCAGTGGTAGGTTTATATCCAACAAAGTGACTGGGTAATTTGTGATATCTTCGACATACAGTGCAGGAGAGTCCTGCTTCTTTCCTCCAAAACTGTTTTCATCTCACCTCAAGAACTACAGAGTTAATGGAATGGAAAATTCAGGCAATATCACTCTCCTGACTTATGCAAGACAAGAGAAACAGTTTCAGGAGATTTCTATGATAAAATGTTTTTTCTTCTATCACAATCGAATTCTTTGCAGTCTGTTTGCTGTTGGTGGAGGCAGATGTTACTCACCACAAGTTAGACAGGACACAAGTGCTTTGGAGCTACCAGAGGGTTCTGCTGCCATAGGTACGTAGGTCATGTTGGCTAATCCCCTAATACAGAGGCAGTTTCATTGGCCTAATTTTGCTTTTTGATTGAGTTGGGTTTGTTTGCAACCAGTATAGCCTGTGGAAAGCAACTCCATAGCTGTATGGTGTGCACTTTACTGCTATGCTATACCACTCTCCCTATTTTGGTAGCATCTTTCTAGTCAGGACAAAAATGTCTCTCCATAGCACTGCCAATGTAAGTGCAAGCAGCTCAAGCAGGTATAAGTCAGGCATCGCACAGAGCTATTTGTACATGCAAACCCTGACCTGCAGTGTGTTATTTGCAGCCCTCCACCAGATATCTACATTTGACCCTTCAATGTCAACAGAAATGTCTGACTACCAGAACCTGGTTGTCATCTCCTTTCATTATCACAGGATTTTCTTGGGCCTTTTTCTATCCTTCATATTCACAATGCTAAGCTCCCATATTAATTAAATGTCAACATTCACTAGTCTGAGACTATGTTATCCAATAAATACCTGTCTGCAGCCAACCACATGAAGGGTGGAACTTGCATGATTTTTAATACAAATTATTTGTTCGCAATGTTTGGTCAAATTAATCAGTGGCAGAATAAATGGGACCTGAAAAGGACTGGGGGAGAATATATATATTCAGGCTGCTGTTGCAACCCAGCTCTTCACTTTGCCTCTGCTAGCCTTCGTTTCGGGAGCCTTCGCTTTCCTATGGGCCAGAGAGGGGCTACTGGCAGAACAAAACAGGTGAAGACAGTGGGAAGCATTACACAAGCAGAGTCTTATTCAGATCCTGAGAGCTGGGTTTGTTCCTTCATCCAGATGGCTCATTTTCAGTTCAGTTTTTACTGATAGGAAAAGCAAACAAACAAAACAAAATTAAACAAAAAGAAAAAGGGAAAAGGAAAGGGAAAGGAGAAAAATAAAAAGAAAATGGAAAAGGAAAATGGAAAATGAAAAGAAAAAGGGAAAGAGAAAAAGGAAAAGAAAAAGGGAAATGAAAATAGAAAGGAAAAGAGAAAAAGGAAAAGGAAAATGAAAAGAAAAGGAAAAGGAAAAGGAAAAGATAAAAAGGAAAAGAAAAAGGGAAAGATAAAAAGGAAAAGAAAAAGGGAAATGAAAATAGAAAGGAAAAGAGAACGAGAAAAAGGAAAAGGAAAATAAAAGGATAAATAAAAATGGAAAGGAAAGGAAAGGAAAGGAAAGGAAAGGAAAGGAAAGGAAAGGAAAGGAAAGGAAAGGAAAGGAAAGGAAAGGAAAGGAAAGGAAAGGAAAGGAAAGGAAAGGAAAGGAAAGGAAAGGAAAGGAAAGGAAAGGAAAGGAAAGGAAAGGAAAGGAAAGGAAAGGAAAGGAAAGGATAAAAAAGGAAAAGAAAAAGGGAAAGGAAAATAGAAAGGAAAAGATAAAAAGGAAAATGAAAATAAAAGGATAAATAAAAATGGAAAGGAAAGGAAAGGAAAGGAAAGGAAAGGAAAGGAAAGGAAAGGAAAGGAAAGGAAAGGAAAGGAAAGGAAAGGAAAGGAAAGGAAAGGAAAGGAAAGGAAAGGAAAGGAAAGGAAAGGAAAGGAAAGGAAAGGAAAGGAAAGGAAAGGAAAGGAAAGGAAAGGAAAGGAAAGGAAAGGAAAGGAAAGGAAAGGAAAGGAAAGGAAAGGAAAGGAAAGGAAAGGAAAGGAAAGGAAAGGAAAGGAAAGGAAAGGAAAGGAAAGGAAAGGAAAGGAAAGGAAAGGAAAGGAAAGGAAAGGAAAGGAAAGGAAAGGAAAGGAAAGGAAAGGAAAGGAAAGGAAAGGAAAGGAAAGGAAAGGAAAGGAAAGGAAAGGAAAGGAAAGGAAAGGAAAGGAAAGGAAAGGAAAGGAAAGGGAGCAAAAGAGCTGAATTAGAATGCTGATAGGAACGTGAACAATAACACAGCGCGTTTCTCTCTCATGGTCTGACAGTTCAGCCGCTGGCTGCAGCCGCTGCAGCTCCCGGGGGCAGATGTTATTCTCCTCACTCCCGAGGCGAGGAAGCTGAGTCGCGGGAGCGGCGGGGGCTGCCCAGCTGCCCCGGGCAGCGCAGAGAGGCCCAGTCCCCGGGCAGCGCCGCGCTCCGGCTGCCTGTCGCCGCTAGCCGCCGAGAGCCGCGGCCGGCAGGGCAGGAGCAGGCCTGGCCTGGCTGCCAGCCCCGGCCCCGTCTCTCGGCCGCCCGCAGCCAGCAGCTCGCCCTTGCCGAGCGGCGGGTGGGATCCTGACCGCGCCGCGCCGGGAATTAATGGCTCGGGGCTGGCGTCAGCGCAGGGAAATGATCTTTTCCCCAGCAGTGCTGCAGATGGAGCTCCAAGCAGCTGTCAGAAGCGCGGCGACTTCCACCTCAGAACTGGAGGCGGATTTCGGGCAGTGACCTACAAGCAGAGGGCTCTGCAGCGTTTCCCCCAACCTCTCTGCTCTTCAGTCCGGCACCCCGGACCCTCAGCAGCCGTCCAGGTTGTCACAGTGACGGAGAGATGAGAGAGTGGTGCAGTGCTTGGGGTTTTGCTCCTCGTCAGACCCTTTGGGATTGCTCACCCTCCACATGCTAGATGCCTTCGTGTCAATGGGGTTTGCAGGGGTTTCAGGATGAAGCAGACCCAACCACACCTGCTGCCTCAGCAGCCTTCCAAAGCCTCAGCTGAATGGCTTCTGCCACGTGTGGGGCGTGATGGTGTTCACAGCCCTGAACCTCCTCTGCATCTGAAGTGGGAGAAACTCATGCGGTTGCCTTTCCTCAGGAGCACCCACCAGAGGAGGTTAAGGTAGCCCTGAGCAAGAACCATGTGTTTGCTGCTGGCCACAAGTCTGGCGGACAGCTCCCTTGCACCTGTGCACCAGGACCACCTTGCCCTACAGTAAGCTGCTGCCTGCTACAGAATCACAGAATGTGAGGGGCTGGAAGGGACCTCGAAGGATCACTCAGTCCAACTCCCTTGCCAGAGCAGGATCACCTAGACCAGATCACATAGGAACTCATCCAGGCAGGTTTAAAGTATTCCAGAGAGGGAGACTGCACAACCCCCCTGGGCAGCCTCTTCCAGTGTTCTGTTCCTATGCCTCAACCCATTGCCCCTTGTGCTGTCATTGCCATCACCCAGCAGAGCCTGGCTCCAGCCTCCTGGCACTCACCTTTACATCTTTACAAACACTGATGAGGTCACCTCTCAGTCTCCTCTTCTCCAAGCAGCACAGCCCCAGCTCCACAGGCTCTCCTTGTGAGGTGTTCCACTCCAGCATCTTTGTATCTCTGCACTGGACTCTCTCAAGCAGTTCTATATCATTCCTGAACTGAGGGGGCCAGAACTGGACACAGTTCTGCAAGAGTGAAGGCTGGGAGGGTGCTAGGATCTCATAAACAGTTGATTCATAAAGCCCAGGAGAGGACTTGGAGTTTCAAAACGAAATGTTGCCTCTGCCAGCACCACAGCATCTTTAATTACAGCTCCTCGGTATCTGTATCACAAAACCAGGCAATTTTCATGACAAGGTACTGTGACGACACAAAGTATTTTTAGAGCTAATAAAACCTCTGCAGAACATTTCCCTGGAATGTATTGAGATCCAATTTCTGCGTTCATTATCAATATCAAATAGCATGCAGTGGGTGGTTATTTGGGGAAAAAAAATGCATTTGATGTAAATTGATTTTGTATTATCAGGAATAATGTGCAGAGAGGCTTTTCCAGCATCTTCAAGCTTCAGCCATTATTCCGCTGCCTGCTGCAGTTTATGCCCTAATCTTGTGAGATTTACATAGCATTTTAATTTGCAGTCCTGCCTGTGTTTGCTAGCCAGAGGATTCATATTATACTTTACATTAATTCCAAATTCAAACCGTAACAATAGGGGGGGAAAATTGAGGACTGACGAAAGCAAGAGGCCAAACATGGCTCAATTAAAATAAGATGCATCACTGTGAATCACCCTCTGCCTGTCTGTCTGCATTCCCATGCCAGTGCCTCTCTCCACAGCAGCAGCATCTGTGAGTAGTCACCTCTCCTTCCTCCTCTCCTCCTGCCACCTTCCTGAGAGATGAGGAGGAGCTGAATGGGAAGAAGCCCAGAGAAGAGGAGATTTAGAGGGGACCTTATCACTCTATACAACTACCTAAAGGGAAGTTGTAGTCCAGTGGGGTTCAGGCTCTTCTCCCAGGCAACTTGTGAAAGGACAAGAGGGCATGGCCTGAAGCTGCGTGAGGGAAGGTTTAGGCTGGATATTAGGAAGCACTTCCTCACAGAAAGAGTGATTAGGCACTGGAATGGACTGCCCAGAGAGGTGATGGAATTGCTGTCCCTGGAGGTCTTTAAGAAACGACTGGATGTGGCACTTGGTGGCATGGTTTAGCCAATGTTATGATTGTAGGTTGGTATAGGTTATAGGCTGGACTTGATGATCTCAGGGGTCTTTTCCAGCCTCGGTGATTCTGTGAAGGGCAGTGCCTCAAGAAGCCCTGTCTGAAGAGGAGCTGGGCTGGTGCTGATCCCTGTGCCAGGCACATATGGTGGGCTGCCCTTCCCACTTTCCCTCTTGCCTCACCAGGACGCAGCTGACCACGCCAGCCACTAAACTGAGCAGTTGCCATGTCCATGTTGTCCTTGAGCTTGTGCAGAGCTCAGCTGGTTTGCCAAATCTTAGCACTCCACATTGTTATTAACAACTAATCCACATAAAAAGACAAAGGACAAAAGCAGACTAGCAATTACCACTCTCTGCAAATCCAACCTCCCTGGGTAAGTGCAGAACCAGAGAGTGCAGGGCTCCCACACAATTTACCTGTCCAACCAGGGACAGGCAGCAACAGAAGAGACACTGGAGGCCGGCCCTGGCTGTCAGCTCCCCGGTCCCTGCCACAGCCCATGGAGCAGCAAGTGAGCTGATGTGCAGAAACTGGCTGAGCTTCAGGGTGAGGGTCCCACAACACCTCAGCTGCTGGCCAGCTGGAAAATGGAGTGATGAGGAGGGGACCATTCTCCTCAAAAGCTGTCAGCAAACTAACAACTAACTAACTTCGATCTGCTCCAGCTGTGCAGAGGCCGGGCTTAGTGTATGCCACTTGGATCAGCCTCTCCACTCTTCGTGCCATTAATGGCACTTGCTCGAGGTGAAGAGACACCACTAGTGGATCCAGCCAACAGCAACTCTATGCCTTCACAGACAGCAGGAGTCCTACTGCGTGGGAAAGACCTCTTACAATGATGGAGAGCAGGGCTGGTGTGTCTCGGTGTGACAGAATCAAAACGCAGCCCACGTGCTGCAGACTTGCCCCTGTGTACTTCTGAAGGTCCTAACATGAGACTGGAATTGCAATGCCTGTCTGTGAAATGGTGAAGCTTATTGCTCTCTCTTACTGCATCTGCCTTGCCAAAGGCAAGTTACCTCACACTCAAAGTCATCCAAGTACAACCCAGAGAGGTTCTCTTGAGAAAAGCTTTGACTAGGTCTCAACCTTTGATGGAAATGGACAGGACCATGTGTGCAGGGAGTGATGTTGTCTTCTGCTCCTCTCTTTTTTCCCACGAGTCCTGTATGTGTCAGTGTTACCCAGAACCTGTAGCATAAAGGCAGCAGCTACCAGAAACCACAGAGAGCTTGGTTCAAAGGACAGGAGGAAAACCACGCACCATTTACAGTAAGCATACACTTTTGGTCTGGCCATGCTGGCTGCTCACAAAGCTCTCCAGCCAATGGGCTCCAGTTCATTTGAATAAAAACACTTTGGGTAGCCATGGAGGAAAAGAAACAACTTGCAAGAGGCACTTAGTAGTTTCACAGGAGTAATCACTCATCTGAAACTGGTAACAAGAAACTGGCCCTGTAGCTAGGCACATCAAACTTCAGCCTGACTAATTTGTGGCTGGTTATCTCTTTGTGAACAGTGTGTTGAATCAAATCTGGGCTAAAGTGGGTAATTAATGAATCAGTCAATGACACCAGCTCAGAGGCACAGCTCAGCGTCTTTGCTATCTTGGAACTATCATTTGTGGCGAATGATCAAACACCTAAAGAAATAACATTTTTGCTGAAAAGTGTAGTGAGTTTGCAACAGAACCAGGCTTGGCTGCTTCCCTGGGTTACTGCTGTGCTGCAGCCTTCCTCAGCTGAACCAGCAAGGCAGGGTGACACAGAGAGCAGGTTAATAGTCAGAGAAATCCTTTTTCTCTCCATTCTCATTGCTGAAACTGCTGGGAGAGACATTTCCGATTTCCTTCTTCAGTAGCAACTGTGGCCATCATGTAGTTTACCTTGACCTTTGGCTACACCACACCATGAAATCAGACACTGCTGGGAGTGGGGCAGAACAAAGCCTGGGGAGATTAATAAGAGCATTATTTGCAAGGTGGCACAGGGCCACGAGTCACCGTGCAGCCAGGCTGCTGCACCTTCTGGTAACAGGAACAGCCCAACTTCTGCACCAAGATTTCTGCTTGGAGGAAAAAAAATAATGAAAATAAATATAATTTCAAAATCCTCATTTCTGTTCCTCCTTGACACAAAATCCTGCCTGCATGAATGAATGAATGGGAGAAGGAAGGGGGGAAAATGCACTCAGCTGGAGCGGAAGCAAAATATAAACAGGAAGCTAATGTGTGACTTTCACTCAAAAGGGTCTGTTCTTTGCATGGTTGTTTGGGGCTTTCAATAAAGAAAAAAAATCCTGCTTCTTCAGCCCGGTGTTAATGTTGGTGTGATGCTTTCCTTGGTGCAAAGACTTGCTCACCTCCCCCTCTAACACCTTCCACCTTCACAGCTGCAGCATGCAGTGCTCTATCACAGAATCACACAGAAACATGCAGGTTGGAAAAGCTCCTCAGGATCTCCAAGTCCAACCTATAACCCTACTCTACATGATTCACCTTAAACCATAGCCCTGAGCACCACATCCAAACGACCCTTAGACACATCCAGCACTTCCCTGGGCAGCACTTTCCAGTCCCTGACCACTCTCGCTGTAAAAAACTTTTTCTTAATGTCCAATCTAAACCTCCCCAGTCTCAGCTTGAGGCCATTTCCCCCTTGTTTGTCTCCAGTTACCTGTGAGAAGAGACCAGCACCAATCTCTCCACAATGTCCCTTCAGGTAGCAATGAGATCTAAAAAGATGGCAAATCCAACTTTATCATCTGATATCATCATGTGCAAATGTCTTGACTTGGAGAACACTAAATTCTCTGCAGGGCAGGTTAAAAAAAAATAAAAGAAAGGAAAAAAAAAAGTTATTATTATTACAGCTCTATACCAAGCCTGGATAATAAGAAGAGGAATTAGATTTCTTATCTTGGACTGCATTTGACTGTAAGATTGGAGCTCAGTGACATTTTGATTAGGAAATAAGAATTATATGAATCACAAGATTCAAAATTAATCAAGATGATGTGAATCAGAGAAAATCAAACATGACTGCTATGAGCTGTGGTCTGTGTTGAAGAGATCTCTGACTACCACAAGCTCCAGCAAGGAAAGCCAAGATCAGGACGTCTCTAGGTGAGGAGCTGAGGGGACAGTCCTGCTGAAGGCAGGACAGCTTCTCACAGCACACCTGCCAAGGAGGTCTTTCTACAGACAACTGGCAGAAGTTCTTCTTATTAGCCCTGATTCTTACAGATTTCAACCACACAGCTACCTCCTGGAAGGACAACACAGCACTGAGCAGGCGTCCAGGAGCACCTTACACTGCACAGTGATAATTTCATCATATGAATGCTGAGGAGGCCAGCCACAGCTTACACTTGACTTTGATGCCTGTGGTGAACGTGGTCACAGCATCAGCCTGGACTTAACTACTATCACCATAATTGAAATCAGGATTTAGGATAAGACTGGACAGGTAAGCTAGAGACTTATGACTCTGGATTTTGGAAAAAGAAACTTCAGTTTACTCAGGGAGTTGCTATATAAAATCCCCTGGGGTGCAAACCTAAAGTGGAAATGTGCCCAGAAGATCTGACTGGTTTTTGAAGAGATCTCGCTGAGAGCTCAGCAACAGTCCTGTTGTGCAGGGAAGTGGAGCTTTGGCAGAAGACCTGACCAGCTACAGGAGCATCTTTTTGACAAAACCAGATGCAAAAAGAGAGTCCATAACAGATGGGCATGAGGGACAGCACCCATTTCCTCAAAGAACTGCCCAATGTGATTGTGAGATTGCTGTCAGCTGCCTGTGACAGCTGTGGTGACTCGGGAAGTCCCCAGTGGCCGGAAAGAAGTCTTAGCACTTCGTCTGTCTTTTTAAAAGTGAGAAAGGAAAGTGGGGAGCTATCTGCTGATCAGCAGCACCTCGGTCACTAGAGCAGGAAGTGTCTCCTTCTTGAGATCCACTTCCAAGGCCATAAGGGACAAGAAGGTATTTGGAAACAGTTAGCAAGGATTTACTGATGGCAAACTGAACTTGACCAACTAGCATGATTTCTAAGATGAAGTCAGTGAAGAAGATGAAAGCACTGGGTGTAATCTGCCCTGACATCAGTAAGGCTTTGACACCATCTCACACAAAATCATTTGGAAGCTCCACAGATGTGGGCTGAAAACTGGTAGGTCCTACTTGGCAAGTCACAAGCAGCCAGAGAAACACCCAAGGGGTCAGTACTGAGACCCATATTGTTCAGTATCTTCATCAGCAACCTTGATGGTGACACAGTCAGATTTGTCGATGGCTTAAGCTGTCTAGAATGTCAAATGGCAAAGCTTAATTGCAGAAGCTCCTTTTTAAACTTGAGAACTAGGTCAACAGCCACCTCATGAGGTTGAACAAGAAAACATGATTCGCTACAGGCTGGGGAGCACCTTGTTGAAAAGTCACCCTGCTGAAAAGGAGCTGGGTATTTACAGAGGGCATGAGGCCAAAGGTGAGTCACCAGCATGCTTTCAGCTGAACAGGGCCTGTCACATCTTGGGCTACATTGGGAGAACAGTGGCCAGAAAACTGAGAGAAGTTATTATCTTATCTTTGTTCAACTTTGCATCTGATTTTTGGGTCCAGCAGTCCAAGATGGGTGAGAAGAAACTGGAAAGACTCCAGTGGAGGGTCACAGAGATGATCAGAGGCCCGAAGTGATGCAAGCAGGGCTGAGGGAGCTGTGCTTCTTTAGTTTGGTCTGGGGGAAGCTAAGAGCGGCTGGAACAGCTCTTTGAAGAGTAGTTACACATCTTTTCAAAGGTGACCATAACAGAGGTATCTCTGCTGGTTTGAAGAGAGACCACACCACATTTCTCAGCAGCACAATGGCAAAACTGAATTTTGCTGCTTCCCAGATAAAAAAAAAAAAGATTTCTTAGGGGTGCTTCAGTTTCTACATGACAAGTTTTCCTCCACCTCTGTCCCACAGGCACAGCCAGCAGACTATCAAGCCCTGCAAGCCCATAACATGCCCTGCAAACCACACCAAGCCTTGCAAGCCATATCAAACCCTGCAAGCCCATACCAAGCCCTGTGAAAACACACCAAGTCCTGTGAGCCCATACTAAGCCCTGCAAGCCAATGCCAAGCCCTGTGAAACCATACTAAATGCTGGGAGGCCATACCAAGCCCTACAAGCCAGTACTAAGCCCTGCAAACCAATACCAAGCCCTGCAAGCCCATGCCAAGCCCTGTGAGCCCATACCAAGCCCTGCAGGTCTTGGATCTGCCCTTGCACTGCAGGAGCAAACTCAAAGCAGGGCTGTGGGCATGGACAGCAGTGACATAATTCTTCCTGAGTAGGTCTGGTTTTGCTGCTTCCAATGATTTGCTGTCTGGGTTATCTGCCTGTTCTACCCCCACCCAACAGGAGCTTGGGTTGTTAGCTTGGATGTGTTCCTGTGTGATTTACTCTCAGTCACCCTGCTTTAGCAGGGGGGTTGAAGCAGGAGATCTTTAGAGGCCACTCCCAGTCCCCACCATGCTGTGATGTCTGTGTATTTAGACAAGGAACATAGACTCAGAATTACAGCATTAACCAGGTTGGAAAAGACCTCTAGGATCATTGAGTCCAACCTATCACCTTCCTTCTAATTAACTAAATCATGGCACTAAGTGCCTCATTCAGCCTCCTCTTAAGCACCTCCAGGGATGGTGACTCCACCAACTCCTCAGGCAGCCCATTCCAATGCCAATCACTCTCTCTCTGGGAAGAACTTCTTAACATCCAGCTTAAACCTGCCCTGGTGCAGTTTGAGACTGTGTCCTCTTGTTCTGTCACTGGGTGCCTGGGAGAGATGAAGAGGACACAGTTTCAAACTCCTCATCTCTCAAAGCTTTCCCAAAGGTTGGACATTGAAGCTAGATCAGTTGGCAGAGGAAGCAAGCCCCAGCTACGTACACCACATGAATATGAGCTAAGCAAGGGTTGTTAAATACATTACTGGTGAAAGGCAAGTGCACGCCGTTAAACGGAGTGTATGCTTGTCCCAAAAGCTGGTGTTTTCCACAGCTGTTAGGCTTGAAGCATGACTTATTCCTGGGCTGCTTAGGCCTGAGGTCAGCGAGATGATGGTGTTGGGTCTTTCCAGACTTAAATTCTGTGGCTCTGTGGAAATTATGTGTCAGAGGGTTTTTCTCGTTGTAGCCAGACTGAGAGCTTGAAATCCACATGGTTACTGACAACTCCCAACTGTCAGTAAAGCTGTTTCACAGAAAGTGTTACATGACTGATGTCTCTACAACTGCACTTTCCCAAACAGATGGGGGGGTGGGGGGGGAGGGAGAGGAAGGCACTGGTCTCAAATCAAATTAGTCTTGATGGATTACGCAAAAGAAATGTAACACATGCTCCACGTTTTGAGAAGCTGCTAAATATAACGTCCCCATTGAAAACAAAGTGCATGGCAGCACTGAAAATACCTAAACACACAGCTCTAAAACCTTTCCAGGATGAGCACTGCCGTTAGGGGGGTGGGAAAGTGAGGTTTTTCTCTTGATGCAGGAGGCTGACATCATGGCTGCCACACCTTGCTCACCCTCAGAGGTCAGCTTGGTGTTTGACTTCTAGAGGCACGTCCCTGTGGAACACAGGGCAAAGACAAAACTGTTCCCATTGTAACTGATGTTGTCATTGTGTTCAGAAAGAATAAATCTGTGATATTATAGGAGGGGAGGGAGGGTTAAAAAATGAGAATAGCTCCCAAGGGAAAATGTGGTATTGAAATTCCATTGCAGCTGGAAACAGAGTAATAAAGAATTAACCAGCAATTCTTGGTCTACTCCCTGATTTTCTTCCATTATAGTTGGGCAGGCTATTGGTTTATTTTACCAGACTAGTTCCATTGGTTAAACACTTCCTGCATGTGCAATTGTACTGATATAGAAGTATGATGCATCAGTGTATGTTCTGCCATTGCCATTGCTGGAAAGAGACCAGCACCATTGGGTACCTTCATATCTAACAGGGCACTGCACTGGGGCCAGCTAGCTAAGCAGACTTGCTGCGAATGCTTGCATGGGCTCCTGCACAGTTAGGGAGTGAAGTTCTGGCAATGACGTGGGGGAAGTAACATGAGCAGAAATATAGTAGAAAATAGTACTGTGTCCAATTCTGGTGCCCCAGCACAAGGAGCTCAGACTGTTGGAGTGAGTCCAGAGAAAGCCATGGAGGTGATCAGAGGAACAATCCTAGAGACCTGGGGCTGTTCAGACTGGAGAAGGCTCTGAGGAGAGCTCATAGCAGCCGTCCAGTATTTGAATGTGGCTACAGGAGGACTGGAGAGGGACTTTTGACAAGGGCTGGGAGTGATAGCATTAGGGGTAATGGATTGAAGCTGAAAGAGAGAAGATTTAAACTGAAGGTTAGGAAGAATTCTTGATAGTGAGAGTGGTGAGATACTGGCACAGGTTGCCCAGGGAGGTTGTGGATGCCCCCTCCCTGGACATATTCAAGGCCAGGTTGAATGAGATCTTGAGCAAACTGGTCTAGTAGAAGGTGTCCCTGCCCACGACAAGGGGGTTGGAATTAGCTGATCTTTCAGGTTCTTTCCAACCCAAACCACTCTGTGTTTCTGTGATGATTCTGTGAAAAAGCAGTCTCAGAGGCAGAACTGGCAGAGTAAAAAGAACTGACATTTACACAAACAACAAAGGCAGATTTCCCCCCCCTAAAATAATTTCAAATTACACAGGTAAAAGAGACCCTGAGACGTATAGCAAAAAGGATCTGCACAACAGAGGGATGATTCCCTCAAGAAAATTACATTTGAATTCATTTTTAGCTATTTTGGTGTTCCAAGTGCTAATAGTCAAATCACATCTCGAAGTTCTATATTCTATGTAGAATCTTCTTGGAGAAAACTAAGAAAGAAAGCTTCCTAATTACTATTTTGAAGGCAATTTCTAAAATAAGAAATAGAACCTCACATGTAATTACCAAAATTAATTAATATCCTTGCAGGAATAGCAGCAAAATATTGGACTGTAGCCTCCTAGCTGGTACTGGGCCAGGGAGTTTTCTACACTAAGACCATGGCAGGAAGAAGCAGCAGCAGACATTGTGAAGATTAGCACAGGAGACAATTTTATTCCACTTGTCAATGATCATCTTACTCAGTAAAGACCATTGTGGCTCTGTAGAAGTGGTGGAACATCAATTTCTCCACAAGAAACACCCAGAGCACCACTGCAAGGAAAGGCACTGCCAGCCCTTGCAACAGCAATTGGAATTATAGCCAGGAGTACTGAAATAAATATTACCTAGCACCTAAGCAGTGCTTTTTTATCTCCAGTGTGTTTTAGAAACCTGAATTTTGATCCACTCTGGCTTATGCCAGCTTGCAGCAGCAGCCAGATGGGGGTTGCTGTCCCACCAGGCACCTACATGACTTTGTGGGGACGTTTATATGGTGGGAGGTGCTGCCTGGGAAAGGCTCTTGTTCAGGCATGTGCTGAGTCACTGCATTTCTCTGTCAGCTTGTACTGGCAGAGCAATTATAGTGGTCAAAGAGTTATTTATAACTGTCCTCCTGCAACAGGACTCTTGAGGGAAGTCGGTGGTGTGAGCACTACTGTTCTGACTACACACACATCTACACATGCAGCAGCTGCATCTCTGCTTACTGAATGCAGAATTCTCTCTGACATAAGCCCTGGTTCTGGGCTGTTTTTTTTTTCCAAGGAGGTCACTTGTGTGGAGGGAAAACAGAGCACAGCCCCAACCACAGTCAGCCCACACCTCATCTGAGAGCTTGGAGGCCTCCCCACAAATTGCCATCACTTCTTCTTGAACTCATCAAGACCGATGGTGTGGGTAAGCCTCTGACCACACAAAGAAACCTGAGCACTAATGTGGCCTCATTCAGGCTGGCTGGCCTTGGACTTGCCTCCTCTCAGAAAGCCACCATACAGCTTCTGAAGCCCATGTGAGAGTGGGGAAAAGGAACCTTATCCTTGGAAAACTCAGAGCTCTGAACTGGCCACCGTGTAGCAAAGCCACCCCCATGGGACACAGCCAAGCCTTGCTCCCTGCTGGCTGCAGTCCCTTTGCTTGCTCATGCGGAACAAGTTACAAAATCAGATCATTGCTGAACCAATTTAACCAGTAACCTACCCCAGGTCAAGAATGACCTTCTCAATATTCTTGGTTTCTTCTAGTCCAGAACATGGATGAGCCAGGCAGGAAGAAAAAAGAAACTATAAAAAACACACTGGCCAGTGCCTGATCTGCAAGGTGCAGCCATACCTGTGGGCTGCCCAGGCAGCAGTGTGCCTGCATCGTTGTGCTGGCTGGGAGCAGGTTGGCGAGGAGCAGGAGCAGTCCTGCACTCAGGAATGCCTGCCTAGTTTCTTTGCTTTGTTTTGCAGTTTCAGATGCAGGCAAGCGTTCAGCCTCTCTGCCTGCTGCCAGAAGGCTCTGCAGAGAGCGCTTCCCGTGCTGAGCATTAGCAGGTTTTCCTCTCCTGGCATTTCTCTGTGCAGGGGGAGAATCTGTCTCTTGTTCTGTGCCTGCAGAAAGTGTAAAGGAACTGGGAAAGAGGATGGGGTTGTTTAGCAACCCTCCCTGCAAGCCAGTGTAGCAGTAAAGGAGGGCTGAATGCAAAATTTCCATGAGGGAGAAAACAAAGCCTGTCTCTTCCATCTTGAATCTCAGAGTCCTGCCAGGCAGGCAGGATGCTTCGCACATTTAAAGGTGCAAAGCACATGATAGAGCTGTATCTGGAGGGAGAGAGATGGCTGCATGCATTTCAGAGATGCTAGAGCTGGAAGCAAAAAAAACATGACAAGCACAACCCTTTCTCTACCGTTTTTCTTCTACGTGGGATCCATATGTTAGGAGTTACTACCGCGGTAGAAGGAGGTCAGCAAAGGGAAACAGGTGGCTGATTCCAAAACTGGGATTCAAAACCTCTTACACACAGCACACCAATTGCACTAGAGAAGTAATCTTTTGTACTGATGGGGATGAACATGAGTCATAGAATCACAGAATTGCCTAGGCTGGAAAACACCTTTAGGATCATTGAGCGCAACCATTAGCCTAACACTGACAAGTCCTTGCCTAAACCATGTCCCTAGACACCAGGCCTACACAACTCTCCCACCTCCAGGGATAGTGATTCCACCACCTCCCTGGGCAGCCTGTTCCAATGTCTGAGAACACTTTCAGTGAAGAAATTCTTCCTGATATCCAACCTAACTTCCACTGGTGCCACTTGGGACCATTTCCTCTTGTCCTGTGATGACGCTTTCATTCCTGGTCATTCTCTTTACTTTGAGGGTAGCAGAGCACTGGACCAGGCTGCCCAGAGAGATGGAGACTCTAAACACTTTCAAAGTCTGCTTGGATCACAGAATCACTGAAATATTCAGGTTGGAAAAGCCCCTCAGGATCACCAAGTCCAACCTTACTCAGTAAGGTTCACCCTAAACCATCGCCCCAAGCACCACATCCAAATGACTTTTAAACACATCCAGGATTGGTGACTCCATCATCTCCCTGGGCCGCACATTCCAATGCCCGACCACTTTCTCTTAATGTCCAATCTAAACATACCCTGTCACAGCTTGAGGCCTTTCCCTCTTGTTCCATCACTACCTGTGAGAAGAGACCAGCACCAGCATCTCCACAACTTCCTTTCAGGTAGCTGTGGACAGCCATGAGGTCTGCCCTCAGCCTCCTCTGTTTCACACTAACCATCTCCAGCTCCTTCAATTGCTTTATCAATAAGATTTATTCTCCAGGCCCTTCCCAGGTTTCCTTTCCCTCTGGCTCCCTGTGTAATCTGCTTTAGGTGATCCTGCTCTGGCAGGGGAGTTGGACTCAATCTTCAGAGGTCACTTCCAACCTCTAACATTCTGTGGCTCTGTGATTCACTGTTTTCAGCTAAGACTCCTGTGATTTGGTCTATTTTCTTTTTTTATTTATTTTTAATAAAAACTCCCTCTCCTTAGGGGCAGTGCCAAGAATAGACACAAAAGTCATCTTCTCCCACGCTGACTTTGCTCCAATGTGAGTGACACAGCAGCAAGCACAGGAGTAGATTAGCCTCAAGCCACAGGAAAAACAAATGTATTGCATTGGAAATGTCAAGTTTCCACCATGCCTCTGAGCACGGTTGTGTGCTCAGCTTCTTGCACCCAGTGCAGCAGCTTACTGAAGCTATGCCCTGCAACCAGAGGCAAAGCAGCCTGCCCTTTGGACTGAGCCATTGCAGCCAGCTGTGGCTTTATCATTAGCCCTCTGAGGTGTGGCCTGTCAGACAGTTGTGTATTTTTAAAGCAGTTAATACTTTAACAACAGAATCCTTCACCTGACTGATCAGCTTTTCTTTTTGGAGGTTGGGAGGGTTTTTCCTTATTACCCCATAATGTTCCATCATGCACTCTTCCCACAAAGATTTTTGGCTACCATGAGAGGTGAAGGGTCACACCTGGACATCATCCATCACTGTGGTGTTTGCTCCTCACAGCAATTGCTCGGGTGGCTGTTTGCTCGGCAGGCTGTGGTGAGCAGGTAGGACCAGCTCTGGTGAGAAGGGCTGCATGCTCTCAGTGCAGGCTCCCAGGTGAAGCTCTGTCACAATCTTAAGGCTCTGCATGGCACTAGATCACAGAATCACAGAATGTCAGGGGTTGGAAAGGACTTTGAAAGCTCATCCAGCCCAACCCCGCTGCCATAGCAGGATCACCTACACCAGATCACACAGGAACACATCCAGGCAGGTTTTGAGTATCTCCAGAGAGGGAGACTGCACAGCTTCCCTGGCAGCCTGTTCCAGTGCTCTGTCACCCTCACAGGGTAAAAATTCCACCTCATGTTTACATGGAACTTCCTATGCCTCAATTTCCACCTATTGCTCCTTGTCCTGTCATTAGGCATCACCCAGCAGAGCCTGGCTCCAGCCTCCTGGCACTCACCTTTACATCTTTATAAACACTAAAGAGGTCACATCTCAGGCTCCTCTTCTCCAGGCTCATGAGCCCCAGCTCCCTCAGGCTCTCCTCATAAGGAAGATGTCCTGATATAGAGCTTCAGTCTGTTTCAACTATACCAAATGGCCACACATAAATCTCACTCATAGAATCACAGAATCATAGAATCATTTTACAGGAACACAAGGTGTTAGAGACTGAAAAGGACTTCTGGAAATCATCAAGTCCAACCTCCCTGCCAGAACAGGATCATAATCTAGTGCAGGTCACACAGGAACACATCGAGACAAAGCTTGAAAGGCTCCAGAGAAGGAGACTCCATAACCTCTCCAGGAAGCCAGAAAAAACCTTTACACTGACTGAATACAACCATCAAAATGGTTTCTCCTCAGACACAGGCTGCCATCAGCCCAATTGCTATATCTTAGTTATCAATTGAAAGCAAGATTAAAAAGGACTTTGTGTACCTTTCTTCATCTTATCAGAAAGCATCAGCGATTATACAGATCTCCAAAAACTCTGGGGAGGAATCAGCTTCTAGAACTTCTCTTCAGCTGCAGCCTTGTGAAACCTGCTTGTCTTCAAATCCTACAGCAGTAGTGGAAGGAGCTGTGGTGTCAGCTGCCTGGTTTCAGATGTGCTGCTGCTGCAGGCTAGGGGATAAACATGGGGTCAGTCCCCCGAGGAATGGGTGCAGAGAGGGAGTCATGAGAGGAGAAGATGGAGCTTGTAGCTATGGGAAGTGACTCACTCAGGAGCCCTCAGTTGCTGTATGCTTTTCTCCCCTTGCTTCACACACCATGGAAAGTTGTGTTGCGCAGGAAAGATGAGCTGAAAAGCAGTGGAGGAGGAAGGCAGTAACATATCACTGGCACAGGGAAGTGGTCAGCATCTCCAGCTGAAAGCAGCAGTGGGCACAGAGAAAATGGTACCAGCTCAGTGAAGGTAAGAAGCGCTGTAAGAAAATGAGAAGGGAAAGTGGACAAATTAGCTGAATAAATATTGTGGTGAAAACAGCTGGAACAGCATCTCTGGAGACTGAGAAAAAGCAGAAGCAGAATGGAGAGATCATCATCATCTGTCCACGCTTATAATGATGACAGATATGACAGCTCGCCCAAGCCAAGCATTCCCATCCTGCTGTGGCACTTTCTGTTCCCAGAACAAAACTCCTCAGCAGTTGCTTTGAGCCCCCCCCAAAAAAAGAACTGACATATTTTACTGCTGCCTCCTGTGTTTTTATTTACTGCTCACTGTTTCTTTTCTGCTTTTATATTTCCCTTTCTCCTCATCTTGGTGATGATCAGGGAAGAGCACTGCCTGCAAAAGCGCATTGCTTGTGAAAGGACACAAGAAGAGGCTTTGCTGGCTTCCAGCCTCCTTCCTGAGCTGATTCCTCTCAGAATCTCTTTAAGCAGCATTTTTCCCTCTTCAGATGTCATTCAAGGAATATCTGTGTTGAATAGCTGGGCCAAAACCCTTTCATGTGGTGTTCAGCTAGCCCAAAGAGTCAATATTTAGCTATGTTGCTCAGGTTTGTGCTCATCTCTTCTCTTAAATCCCAATCTACAGGATCTCAGTGTACAGTTTTGGTCTCTCTCTCTCCCCCACAGATATTCTCATCACATTATAGGGAACATAGAATCATACAATAAACCAGGTTGGAAGAGACCTCCAAGATCATCCAGTCCAACCTAGCACCCAGCCCTATCCAGTCAACTAGACCACGGCACTAAGTGCCCCATCCAGTCTTCTCTTGAACACCTCCAGGGATGGCAACTCCACCACCTCCCTGGGCAGCCCATTCCAATGGCAAAACATCTCACTAACTACCAATTGTCTATCAGTAGCAGACACGAGACATAGGACAGACAGTGTCAGAGAATGGTAGAGGTTGGAAAGGACCTCTGGAGATCACCGAGTCCAACCCTTCTGCTAAATAAGGTCCACCTAAAGAAGGTCAAACAGGAAAACATTTAGGTGGGTTGTGAATGTTTCCAGACACATTTCATCACCGCCTAATCATCATCTTCTCTGTATTTTGCAGACCACTGTAGGAGAAGCCAGGTGAAATGTCTTGTTCCTGTGGAGAGGAGACTGGGAAAGGGTAACTGGCACTTAAGGACTCATTTCAGAAATTCAGCAAATCTGGTTTGACACTTAAAAAGTAGTTACTGACATTTCTCTGGATGGTGGTTTGCATTCCTGAGTAGAGATCCCGTTCTGGTCCTGACTAGTGGTCACCCTCACCTCTCAGCCTTGCTGACCAGGAGGGTCACCCAGGTATGCAAGCACCAGGCTGCCAGATAGCTGAGAAGTTGCCATTGCAACTCCCAGCCAGGATCCTGGGGATTGCAGACCAGGAATTTGGCTGCCCATCCTTGCTCATGGCATTTAAAAAATGGGTCTAAAAAATTAAAGTCTTTGTACACAGAGATAAATGCAGAGAGGATAGGCTGCAGGACATGAGCAGGCTTCCAGCACTGCCTCCTGCCACTGTTGGAGACAGGCTTAGGGCTGTATGGACCTTTGGTCTAACACAGCTGTTAAGGTCTTCTGTTCTTAAATGCTCTTCTGCACATCATCCCAAGCCACTTCCTGGTTTCAGTGCACACCCTGATGGGACAAATTCCTGGTCTAGCACTAGGCTTGGGATGCAAAACACAGAGTCCCATTGCTCCATGGAGTCCCATTTCTTCAGTCCCCAAAGCCAGTCCTGCCTGCCTGCCTCCACGTCTCTCCAGCAGCTGACCTGTTGGGCACGCTAAATATAAAGGCTTTCAAGGACCAGGGGACAGTCAGAGAAGGAAACAGCCTCTGCAGATGTGCTCTCACACACGTGCACTCTCTCACTTCCTCATCCCCTAGCAGCCCTTGAAGAGTAAAGGTCTGTGCAAAACCAACAAACACTTGACTAGAAAATCCTTGCTTTCACCTCCTCACCTTCCCTTGGATTTCACTGGGGTTTGCAGAGCATTCTTTCAAGGTCCAGCATCACTCAGCTTTCTGTTCCTCCTCTTCATGATGCTTGTGCAAGCATGTCCATCCCTGAGTTGCAAAAAAGGTCTGTCGTCTATTAAGGTAGGGTCTGTGGGTGCTCCTCCTGCCTTTCCTCTCCAGACCTGCAGACCCAGGAGGGTCTGGCAGAAGTCAGTGTCTCAGTCTGCCAGCTCCACAGCCATGCTTTTGGTAGCCAAATCTATCCCGACTCAATCACACAGCAGAGTCTACCCTCAACCACAGCAGGGCTATCTTAATCCATGTAGAAGGTCACTGTCAGAGGTATCACTGCCACCACAGCTGGCTGGGCAGATGCCATGCAAGTGCCACCTCCCACTGTGATAAGGCTCTGACACAGGAGGCTGACACCACCTGTCTCAAGTTGAGGGCTGGGAGGAACTGAAATCAAGGCAGTATGATCTAGCAGCTTGTGTAGGCTGGCAGCCCTCTGTCCTGGGTGGCTTCTGCACTAACAGGCTAAGGGTAAATTCTCTGTGTCCCCCAGCTCTGCCTGTTTCCCCACTTGTTCAGGTTGTATCCCAAAGCCTTTCCTGCATTACATCCTCTTTTCCAATGCCCAGATGTGATGCACGACCTCAGAGGTTCCTGAGCTGACTTTACTAAGCGAGGACGGATGAGCACAACCTAACAGGAGACCTCTGCTACCACTTAGAGGAGCTGCATCACAGCTCCCCCTCCCCCAGCCCCTTCAACACCACCCACACAGCAATCCATCAGCATCACCCATGGAGCATCTGGGGGCAACATGCAATTAGGAATGATGCTGTCTGCCGTTTATAGACACAATACTGCAAAGGAAAGCTGGTGAAAGTAACACCCACCAACAGACATTCCTCAGAGCATGCACCAAACATTCATGGGGAAAACTAAGGGGAAGGTGGAGGAAAGATGCGGGGAAAAGACAGCAGGATGAAGGCAGCAGCATGCTCCACAGAGCTTCAAAACAAAGCAGTCATTAAAGTGCAGGCTTAGAGCAATCCTGACGTAGCTGTCTGATAAAACAGACAGTGAGTGAATCCTCCAGAAGGAGAACACCCTGGCTGGCTGGGTAAGTAGAGCTGCTCTGTGATCCCTCTGCTCTGTAATCCCTCCCCTGGGATGATGCTACACTGCCTGTGTGCAGGACATCATGGGGCCCGTGGTGTTTTCCTCTCCTCTTCAAACCTTTCACTGCCAGAGACGTTCTTTCAGCTTTTCCTCCCAGCTGATGCTGTGTGGCTCCTCAGAAGCATGCCTGCTTCTCAGTTTGAGAGTGCTTTTCTTCCCCTTACTATTTCCCAATCTCCACCTTTCTTTCCTTTTTTCTTCTTTTTCAGGATTTCTCACAATGGGTTGTGCTTGCCACGACACTGTAAGCATTCAGCACACAGGCCTGTGTGTTGGCTTTGGAGGCATACATCAGCCACTGTCACAGCAAAAACCAGCTGTGTGCGAGAGATGCTGGAACTGCTCTGCCCAGATTCGGTGACCAGGCTTGGAAAATACAAAGTCAAACAAAGGAAGTGTGATCCGTGAAGAGGATGTGAGGAGTAATGAACCAAATAAACAAAAACACGGGGCAAATTTTTTAGGTGCATCAGAACTCAGAATCAAGGAACAGAGGCAGAACCTGAGGTCTGGAAATGCATCACAAGGAGCTGCAGGAGAGAAATTCTTGCATCTCTCCCACAGATAAAGTCATGTAGGAGATAGATCCATCTGTGAGTTTGATTTAAAGCAAATAATGGAATTATAAACCAAAAAGATAGGAAGACCACATGAAGGAAACCCAGAAGAAAGTGACTAATATGCTATTTCATTCAGGAGGAGAAAAGGAAGGGAACAAATGGATCAGCTGCCTGCTCAGGGCACAATGATGTGGCAACAGAAGCCAGTGAAGATCTCCGAGCTGTGCTTTCGGGGTTCTTCTGAGAAGGAGTTTTTCAGGTGCATTATAAAGGCAGGTCAGATCTCTGTGTTGTTTTGTTCTTTCCCTTGGTTTGCTGATCTGCAGCAGCAGAACTGGTGGCAGTTGAACAAGATGGAATTTCTATCAGGCTTAGCAATAGTACTTGCTGCTTACAGTCTGCTTGCAGAATGGCTTCAAATTACAGCAGCGCTCGTGTGAAGTCCCCGTTTAGTCCTCTAACCATTCCACCAGTCCAGAGCACATCACGGGAGCTGCACCACCATCATCTGACTGCCATATGCCCGGGAACCTTCAGTGCACAGTCACCCTCAGATCAACAAAAGCTTTTGCCTGGCTGAGGGTTTTCAGGAGCAGCTCCCCAGACAAGCAGGCTGGCCTGTCAGCAGCTCCACTTAACTAACATCCATCTTGTGTTTGCTCTTCGTGTGCCTCTCACCCCACGATTCCAACACACTACCCACCACATTTCGTCTCATCTGCAACAGACTGGACACCCAGCTGAAGTTGTCTTAGATCACTAATCAGTTTTCCCAAATTACCTTCTAGTTTTGTGGGTTTGTTTTCCATTCCTTCCATAGCTATTGCTGGAGGGTTTCACACCACGACTTTGACAGGTGGCTTAATTCTGTACAAAAAGGTCTCTAGCTTTGGTTCCTTTGTATTGCTCAGGATGAGGTCACAGAATCACAGAAACATCCAAGTTGAAAACCCCCCTCAGGATCATCAAATCCAACTTATAACCCTACCTTAAAGCATATCCCCAAGCACACATCCAAATGACCCTTAAACAGTCTGGGGTCAGTGACTCCACCATCTCCCTGGGCAGCTCATTCCAGTCCCTGACCACTCTCTCAGTGAGAAACTTTTTCCTAATATGTAATCTAAACCTACCCAGCCTCAGCTTGAGGCCATTCCCCCTTCTTCTGCCTCCAATTACCTGTGACAAGAGACCAGCAGCAGCCTCTCCACAATGTCCCTTCAGGTAGTTGTAGGCATCAATGAGGTCTTCTCCCAGCTTCCTCTTCCTCAAACTAAACAGCTCCAGGAGGTGTATCTCTCCTTCAAGACTCACATAACTTTCAGCAAGATTACAGAAAATAATTTCTGGTCTCTGAGGAGCAGGAGAAAAATCCAGATTTCAGATTGCTCTCTTAGTCATTCGTTCTTCCTTTCAGTGTGTGATGATGCAGCTCTGCTTTCACACAAGAGGAATCCGGATGACAGCACATTTTGTTATAACTCCAGGTGATCAAGAGGATGGAAAACTCATTTTTCTCAGGTGGTCAGAGAACAAGTCCCAGGAAAGTGGTATTCGTACTCACTTGAATTCTGCAGAGGAACTCAGTTTGTTTATAAAGTCATTTTAAAGCTGTTTTTTAAAAGAAACACATAAAATACCCCAAAATTGTTTTTAAGAAGAAACACCCAAAATGACCACCCTCCCCAAAAAAGTGAGGAGAGTCCCAGACTTTTTCACCTTTTCAACTGCTGTATGATTTCTTAAGAATAGTCCTTTAGACCAGAACTGCTATAAAACAGCTGCTAAAGCATGCTGCTAGTGTAAATTAAACAGCAATTCTACCAAACCTATTGCACTGCTATCCACACAAAACCAGGCTTTTAAAAACAACTTAGAAAGGGAAAAGTCTGGACCTAAACCAGTGATTCACAACCTCATGATAATTCAAGTCAATGGCAAAAATGGTACCAGGGTTTGTTACTAGTAGGCCATGCCTGATACAAAAAGATACGTAACTATGGGAGGATGGCCCAAACTGGAGCTCAGGAGTACAGATCCTGTACCCAGTCCAGTGCCTGATTCTTCACTGTGTTCTGTTTTGGTCCCCACTATGCAAAAAAGATGCAGACAGGCTGGAAAGTGTCCAGAGAAGGGCCACAGGAATCAGAGGAGTGGCAGCCCTGCCAAGTGAGGAAAGGCTGAGAGAACTGGGGTTGTGTAGCCTTGAGAAGGCTGAGAGGAGACCTTATTGCCATAGAGCACTACATAAAGGGTGGCTCCCAGGAGGATTGAGATTCCCTTTTGATGAGGAGACCCATGGAAAAGACAGGGGCTGATGGGGACAAGTTACTGCTGAGGGGAAGGAGATTCCCATTGCACTCCAGAAGAAAATGTTTCCTTATGAGAACAGTGAGACATTGGAATCATTTCCTAAGGGAAGCAGTGGATTCCCCTACAGTGGACAGTCTTAAGACTGAGCTTGACAGTGTGCTGGGCTAGCTCATTTCAATGCTACTATGACCTAGAAAGGTTGAACCAGATAATTCTTGGGGTCCCTTCCAACCTGTCATTCTGTGATTCAGGTAGGTGGTGCTCACTTTAATGGAATTTAGTGCCATAAAGTCTGTTAGTGAGCAAAGCACCTGCCAATAACCTGGAGCAGGCTCCAGCCACTAAAGATGCTCTACTGAAAGCAAAGACAGAAATCATCACCATTCCATGTTGGCTGTCCACGCTCACAAGTGTGCATGGGTGTGTATACAGGAAGGGGTTCCATAAAGATCAGAGCAGGCTACAAGCAGGAGCTGTTCTTTCCAAATTTCATCCATTGCTTCAGTCATAAAAAATTAACTTTGCCCAGCTCAGTAAACTCCCTTCCCTCTTTGTTCCTATTCACTCTGGTATAGCCACCATTGCTGATCCTCTACCCACTTCCATTGTTGGGGCTTACTGTCTGTGATTGAGCACCTGAAATTATGCCATAGATCTCTGTAGCTCATTGAAGGAACCAGCACTTATTTCAATTTAGTAAGGAAACATTTGGCTGGGTGTGACCAAATAAATACTGTGTCTAAACTAACACAAATAGGCTTTGCACAAGGCTATAAACCTGTCTGGGAGCTCTAATGAAGTCAATGAAGCTTCAGCGTTCTCGTTAACAGGATTCCATCAGACCTCTATGTTGCATATGATTAATTTTTAACAATAGATGGGAGTAGAATTTATAGCACTGTGGGGCTGAGTCTTGGTGGATAATGCCTTTAACACTGACCTAATATTAAAGGGTGAACTTGTAGAGAGGCCATCAGATCTAGTTATAAATAGGACAGGAGGGATAAAACATATTACTCATCTCTACCAGTGAAGGCAAAACTTTGCTTGAGGGCAAAGGGCACTGAACTTGTGATTAAATTATGAAGAGTTTTGTGTTTTGACACAAAAAGAAAATAATCAACAACTTTGTTTTCAAGACAGACATTTAGACACTCTCCCCCGGTTCACAGATTGCATTGGGTTTGAAGGAATCCTCAAAGGTTGTCTTGCCCAGCTCCCCTGGACCCAGCAGAGACACCTCCTGCTATATCTGGCTGTCCAGGGCCACATCAAGTCTGATTTTGAATTCCTTCAAGGGCAGGGTCTCAATCACATTTCTGGGCAACCCATTCCAGTATTTCACCATCCCCATTGTGCAGAACTTTCTCCTGATGTCCAGGCTAAATCTGCCCTGCTCTAGCTAGCTACAAACCATTGCCTCTCATCCTATCACCACAGGCCCTTCTAAACAGTCCTTCACCAGCCTTCCTGTAAGTCCCCTTCAGAGACTGAAATGTAGTTCTGAGATCTTCCTGGAGCCTTCTCTTCTCCAGACTGAACAGCCCCAATGCTCTCAGCCTGGCCTAGTAGGAGAGGTGCTGCACCCCTCTGATCATCTTTGTGACCCTCCTCTGGACCTGTTCCACCAGATTGATGTCTTTCTTCTATTGAGTACTCCAGGTGAGGTCTCACCAGAGCAGAACACAGTATCAGAATCACCTCTCTCAATCTGCTTGCCATGCTTTCCCTCCTCTCAAAACTGACTTTTTTTGTTATAAAAGGAATAAAATACAGACTAGCTAAAGTTAGCCTGGGTACCTCTTCTTTAAGTTGGTTTGGAGGTAGGAACAAGTAGGAACCAAGCAGGTTTTCAGAAAAAAGAAGCAAGCCTGCAAAATCTCTGTGGAAATATGTCAAGAAGATGCCATTAGCATGCTCACACTGTTCCTCTCCATAGCTTGCTGATGCATGATAGCAAACACCACCAGCTTCTCTGCAAGCACTTAACCACGGTCCTCAGCACTTTGCTGAGTGCTCAGCAAGCCTCATGATGGGACCTTTTGGGTCAGAGGGAACACAAAATAGCTATGAAACAGGTTTAACCCAAGTCAGGATAACTTCTTGTGAAAGACACCACCATTTCCTGATGTCAGAGGCGTTCTCACCATTGAAATATGCTTTGCTATTGCTTATTGGCATTTTCTAATTCAATCTTTTGTGCGGGATGTAGAGACACAGCGCAGCGGTAATAACGTAATTAGCATTTGCAGCAGCTAAATTATAGAGCTGACTGCAGAATACAGCACAGCAGCATCAATATTAGCAGCTCAGTGTTACACCAAAATGACATCAATAGTTTTAGCATAGTCATGGGAGACAGGGCAATTTCCTCTTTCTCCAAGATCCTTTCCAGTTCTGTCAGAGGAGGAAACTCACAAATCACACAGTCACAGAATGGTAGGGGAGACCTCTGGAGATCACCAAGTTCAACCCCTGGGCCAAGGCTGGTTCACCTAGAGAAGGTCACACAGGAACACATCCAGGGGGGTCTTGAGTGTCTCCAGAGATGGAGACTCCATCGCCATTCTGAGCAGCCTGTTCCAGTGCTCCAGCACCATTAAACAAGTTCCTCCTCATGTTTAGATGGAACGTATCATTTTCAAGTTTGTGCCCAGTACCCCTCATCCTGTCACTGGGCACCACTCAAAAACAACTGGTCCCATTCTCCTGACACCTACCCTTTAAGTATTGCTAAGCATTGAGGAGATCCTCCCTCAGTCTTCTCTTTGCCAGACTAAAAAGCCCCAATTCTCTCAGTTCTTTCCTCACAAAAGATGTTCAAGTTCTAATCATCTTTGTAGCCCTTTTGTGTGTCCTCACCACCAAGTCTCTGTCCTTCTTGAACTGAGGAGCTTAGATAAGGCCTCAGTAAGGCAGAGTAGAGGGGGAGGAGAACCTCCCTTGGCCTGCTGGCCACAATCTCCTTGATGCACCCCAAGGTGCCATTGGCCTTCCTGGCCCAAGGGCACATTGCTGGCTCATGGTCAGCCTGTTGTCCACCACGAAATCCACTGGCTTTTTACTTCAACTCAAATTCTAAACCCCGACATTTCAAAGGTTTCTTAGGTGATTTTTTTAGCAGGTTTTTGACCAATATTCCTTTCTGAATGTCACATCAGTTGTAAAGAACTTGAGTTCTGCTGCATGGACCTCTGCGAGTTGACAAAGGAGTATGAACAGACACTGCATAGCTGAAGGTGATGATACATAAGGATTTGTAATAGCCACCCAAGCCCACAAAAGCAAACCTGTGCCAATGCAAGCAACAGAACCACTGGCTTTGGAACCTTCTCCACAGTTCCTTTCTACCCTGATCACAAAGTGACATCTAAAACTCTAACAACCAAGATACAGGACACCAAGCAGCCACCAAAGAAAACACTGAGACAAAGATGATTTCATAGATTCCTCACCTGAAGAGACAATAGTCAGCTACTTCTGCATGCTCAGAAATCATGGAATTATAGAGTGGTCTGGGTTGCAAGGGACCTTAAAGATCATCTATCTCAAATCCCCCTGCCATTGGCAGGGACACCTTGCACTTGACCACATCGCTCAAGGCCATGTCCATCCTGACTTTAAATACATGCAGGAATAGTGCATCCACAACCTCCCTGGGTAACCTGCTGTAGTGTCTCACTACCCTCCCTGGAAAGAATTTCATCCTAATCTCCAGTCTAAATCTCCCCTCTTCCATTTTAAAGCCATTTCCCCACCCTGGACCTTGTAAATCAGAGGACTCCAGCTTATACTAGAAGCAGAAGGCTATGACATAGCAGACTCCATGCCTAAAATTTCCTTTTGGTCAAGCTAAATTCACAACCCCCTGGACCAAAGCAGAAACACTGAGGATGTACCCACACTCCAACCACATCCTAATTACAGTAACTTCATGCTTTACTTCACCAAATGAGATTAGTTTCTTCCTTCATCAGTTCCATTCAGCTCCTTCAACATTTTGCCCGTTTGTTTGTTAAGATGCAGATCTCCAGCAGATTGATCACTTCAGAGGAGACAAAGCAATCCCTTGGCAAATCCCTCTGGAAATGCAGAACATATTATACGCACAAGAGTTGAACTCCTTGAATTTCCCCTTTTCAGCTCCTCTTGGTTTCCAGTCATTCAGATAAAGAATGGAGCTTTTGTAGGGCAGTTAATCCATCCACTGAACGAAATATGGTAAAGTTTTACACATCCACATGTTCTTTCAAGGCCTTGGCTTACATCTGTAGATGTAATAAAAGCTGTAGTGATGTAGACAAAAATCATGTCTTGGGCCCCCAGAGAAGATCTTTGAAGACTTGGGTTGAAAAGTCCCAATGCTGCAGTCAAAAGGAACTGGCAAAATGATTTAAGGGCTGTGTCCACTTAATTTCTGCCAAAGCACTGACTTAATTTCCTTTGTGTGTCTTAATAAGCCACCTCTGTGAGAGGGACTCTTACTTGAAATGCTTGTATGTCCTGTGCTCAGAGGTAGACACTGCTGAGTGGTAAACTGAGACAAACACCCAGAGCTGGTGTCAGGCTCAAGCTGCAAAATGAGCCTTGTTCTTCACCTTCTTCAGCACCGCAGCCACAAACCAGCATGAGAACAGCATTTCCACAACGAATTAAAATGCAAATCTACATTTTGTTCTATGAAATATAGACAAATGATATGCACTTGAAGCTTGGCAGAGCAGCAATTACAGACATTAATATACTTTTAGATGATGACTTAAGCCAAATGAGAATAGAAATGTTGTACATCAGAGCTTGAGAAGCACTCCAGGAAGAAAGCAACTCTTGCCCTAACAATGTAAGACTCAGATACTAATTAGGATCATTCTGCTGCAAAGGGCTACACCTGCCTTGTGCCGATGTCCATCAGCAGAGAGCCTCCAGCCACAAGGTGCATGGACAGCACAAGGAAGCAGTCTGTGAGCAAAGGAGAGCTGAGAAGTCTCAAAGCATGCAGGAGAGGACTTTGTGCAGCCACAGCCACACGGAATGTGGCATCGTCCAGGAGAGTCCTGCAACAAGAGGCCATTCTGTGGTTCCACTCCACAGCCAGTGGGCTAGGAGGGAAGTGCCTGGCTGGAGTAAAGATGTACTTCTGTAGGTCTGATTTAGATTGCACTCCGCACAATCAGATCGCTTTGAAGGTTTGCCTCGTGCAATCATTTCCTTTGTCAGGAATCAGAAAAAGACTGTGAAAAGGCTGTGAACAAATTGTTTAGGCATTGAAATTTAACCCTGTGGAATCCTTACAGTGTAGCACAGTGTGACACAGCAGGAGCACATTTGTCAGGGGACTGAAGCCTCTGTGCTGTCGCGGCACAAAACACAGACATGAGCATTGTGTGGGGTGGGTGTGCTCCAGGCACATGATGCGGCTCTGGGTACGAAGAGCCGTGCACACCCTGCCTCCCATCTGCACTGCAACTGCAGTCAGCCCTCTGCACCAGTTCTGTTCCAGCAGGGAAAAAGAAAGGCTTCAGATCCTTCGAGACTGTCAGGGAGCCTTTTGATTACATTTTCTTTCAGAGATTGTACAAGATTTGATTTGTAAACATTCATAATGCATGTGAGAAAATTTATTATTACAACAGTCTTTTACCTAGACCTGGCATTTCTGTACCCTAGGATTAAGTATTGATAGTGTCAGAACATAAACATCAAAAACTAAAAGGCACTTGGTAGAAGCTAGCCACTTCCAAGGCTTTTCACTCTGATGTGGGCAAAGAACACAGCTGGTGTGGTTTCCATACCAGCATTTGCAACACCACCAATTCCCATCTCAGTTAGGCTCCATACAGCAAGGTACCGTGCATCCCCTGCTCCTCCTGAAGAGCAGAGCCTCGGAGCACCGAGGGCCACTCAGCAGGAGCACAGCCCTCTGCAGTATTAAACCTTAACACGGGGCAGCCCATCAGTGCTGCTGTGAGCTGCTGGAAAATATGCTGACAAGAATAGAACAAAACAGTGATGTGGCATTTGGCAGAGAAAAGCCACTGCAAATCACTTCCAACTGCAGTAAGTCTTTGCTTCTGTTTTACAAGTCATAGAAGTAATACCCCTGTTTTATAAACTCATTCACTTACTATGTTGAAGAATGTAGACAAGTTTCTCTCCTGCAGGGGCTTTCAAATATTGCCTTTCCTTCTGGCTGCCAGTGTTTCAACATCCCGTTTCAGAGACACTGTTTATTATTCTTGGGGAGAAAAAACAAACAAACTAAAAAGGCAACAAAAAACCTAACAAAACCCCAAATGAAGAAGCAACACCCCCCCAAAAAAGCCATACCTGCTGAAAATAACGCGTAGAAAAATGGTTAAAAGAACAAAAAATTCTGACAGTTAGATATTAGGGAATCCTAAAGGGCTGTATGCTTCTGCCTGCTGCTACAGGACACCGGAGCAGCAAGCAGAATGTAAAAAAGCCTTTTCACTTCCATGTAAGAAGGCAAAGACATTGCCAGGAGGTTCTACAGACAAGCCAGAGCTCATACCTCCGGTAAATTCCATGCTGATGTGATCTGCAACTTCGAGACTAAGTTCCAAGTGTGTTTCAACTCGATTTTGCAACAGTTTTAGCTCCTGAGGACTAAGCAGTGAGCAGCCTCAGTCCCACCACTCAAATCGGCAGAGCTCAAGTACCCTCCAGTTTCCTCTGAATGTGCTCGGAACTTTGCTAAGTGTTCCTGCAGCCAAGCAATTCTTCTTTCTTCTGAGAAACTGAACTTGCCAGGGTCCTCCTTCTCATGCTCATGGAAGTTCAAAGTTCTCTCCATCTTTTTCCAGAGAAGCAATGATGCAGACACCAACCAGTGTATTGCTCCCTCCACAGTGAATCCTGCCTTGATTAGGAAAACTTCTGCAGACCATCACGTCATCATATCATGCCAAATTCAACCCTTTTATCCCCACCAGGTCTGGTTATTTCATTATTTAGCAGCTATTAACATGGTGGGAGACGTAAAATCACATCATTTTACTTTCTGAAAGCCAGCAGTAGGAAACAGCCCAGTACAGAGTGGAGTCCACAATTAGAAAAAGCAGAGAGGCCAGATTTTCCCCCACCTCATGAAGCTTGAGAAGCTCTAAACAATATGCAAAGGCAAAAGGGGAAAATGGTTACAGTACTGAGAAGGCTACAATTTGAATGAGATAATAGCAAACCTTTCTTGTGGAAGGAAAAGGAAATGACTGCCTCTAAAAAAGCTTCTGTGATAAATCATCCCCCCTGCATGAAATTCCATTCCTATATGCTGCAATATCTGGTAGCAATGCTAGAGACAAACAAAAAGGAACAAAAACTATGCCACAAACAAGTTTATAGAGAAGACAGTGCAGCTTGCTGGAATCACTGAGGTCTTTCAGTAGTTTGGACAGCAGAAGGGAGATTTCAGAATCAGGAGTTTCAGCAGATGCATTTGTATTGCAATCATAAAGACAGAAAGGTGAAACACAGCTCTAACAAAAAAAGAAGATGAAGTTTATGAAGCTGGATGGTAATTTTCCACTCTTTCCAGAAGCATCTCAGGATACCCAGGGGAATAATACCTGGAAAAGAAGCATTTTGGTTGTGCATTAGGCCACAAGGCATGTCCTGTGCTAAGTTAATGAAACAAAATTCATATTTCTATTGATCGGGGGAAATCCTGGTGTTAAGCACTGGGCAAGGAATTCTACAGTCATTCCTCTACAATGTTCTAAGACATTTTCAGCCTCTGCTTGGAAATGAGGTTTCCTTAAAAAGTGTTTTTAGTTTCTTTGAAGCCATGTAGCTAAGTGGCTGCTTTGTGGAAAGGTCCAGCAGCCACAGGTCTTTCCTGAGAAGTGCAGATGTTAACTTCCTTTGAAATTATGGCCTTTAATAAGAAAGGACGAGTTTACACAGAGCCAGAGGCTGCCAGACAACAATGGTCCACTGCTGTTCATCAAACACAAGCACACACCCCAAAGCTAATGTAAAGTCTACATCAATGCAGGAGACATTGATTCTGGAACAAAACAAAAAATTATCACAATGGCCTCCTCTCCCTAATGCCAACTCGAGGACGGAGATTATCCAGTAGGTTTTCATTAGGGTAGGGCTCTCTGCTGCCATTATTGTCCTGCTGTCATTCAGTTGGGTTTCCACAATGGACCAGCTACATGCTTCCAATAGGCAAGCATCACCAGAGCTGCATTTAGTTCTTTTCCAGGTTGCAAGTATCTGAAATTTATTATTTGTGCTGCTCTAAAAAGATGGATCTCAGTACACTCCTGGCTTTGCAGCTACGTAAATTGTCACTTCTGAGTCCTGGGAGCTTTAATTGTAAAGAAAGAGGAACACACTCCCATGTAATGCATGCCTGAAATGTATTCAAGTAGAAATCCCCGATGTTTCCACACCCAAGAAAGATCCCTTTACCTTGTTCATTTTCATTTTCTGGATGATTTCTGCATAATGTGATGCTTTTAAAAGCTCATATTAGGTCTCTGGTTGTAAAGCTGATTTCTCTCCCTGTGTTATTATATTCAGTCTGCAAACAGCCTAAAATAACAGGTCTCCGGGACAAACCCAGAGCTGGAGTCTATTATAACAGCAGTGCCTCAGGCAGCACAACCAACATGGGGCAGTAGCACAAAGAGGCAAGCAGGAGATGCTCGAAGGGGCCCTTTTCTTTATTACATCCCAGCCTACACCAGTAACCCACTTTCATTTACAGGGGAAAGAAAATAAATTGCCTTAACAAAAAAACATTGTATCCAGAAAAGCATCAGCCAACGTCCTCGTTCCCTCTGAAGTATTCGTTGCAGAGTGAAGTGTCTACGGTTTTGCTTTTAGCCATGTGGCAGCCACTGCTTTTCCTTGTGGGGACAAACAGGGCTTCGTTTTGCCCGCTTTAGTTTGTAGCTGCTATTAGCAGCTGCTCTTAGTGGCAACTTGGTCACCGTAATTAAAATTGATGATGCAGATTTGCAGAGCCTGTAGAGGGAGTGCATGAGTACAGCATCCTTTAGATGTGTTGATGGAGTGAAGGATTGGTAAGTGGGTATCTAGAATCTAGGAGGGCATTTCTCTCATTATTACAATTTAGGATGGTGACATTTTGACTGTAAGCTATTTAATAGTGTTTCTGTATTCATTAAGGGCAAAGTTCACCTTAGTGAAGACAGCTGGTGTATGGTCCTTTTATATAACACTTAAGCCTCATGATGAGGCTGGGGGAGACAGGGCAGCTGTGGGCAGAGCAACTGTGCAGGAGAGACTGGACCCTGCCTACATCAGAGGAGGTTTCAAAGGAGCCTCTGAACAGGCTAGTTCAGAAGATAGGCTCTTAGGGAAGTCAAGGATGCAAACACAGATTCACCAACACCAATACTCTGGAGCCTGAGGAACCCATAAATAAGTTACCAAGCTAAACCAAGCTTCCCACAGACATCCACACACGTGAGAGGGGTCGTGCTGAAGCCTCGGAGTCTGCCTGGGCAGTGCAGGACTGACTCTTCTTCCCAGCTTTCCACCAGAGCCTGATTATTTGGTCTTTGTTTACAGACAAAGAAAACTGATTCCAAAGCAATCAGGGAAGAGAAAGTGTTGAAAAGTCTGTGTCCAGCAGTTGTGTCACCGGTGGGGCAGCTAACCCAGTGTTAGGCTGTTTTATTAAAACCAGAATGAATGTGGAAGTTATATTCATATTTTAAATCCTTGCTTTGTGCCTTTTTGTTTTCCACGTGGGAAAAAAAAGAGAGAGAAACCTCTAAGAATGAATTTTTTGAGTTTTGAGTTTTCCTTACCTTACTATTTCCTCTGGAAAGCAGTTGTTAATAGCATTGATACGTTCCTGAAGAAGGGACCCAGGTTCTGCTTTTATTTCTTGCACCTTTTTAAGCCCACCGGTGGTTACAAAGAGCCGGCGCGCTTTACTGTCATGTGGTAACACCTACACACAGGAAAAAATACATTAGGCAAGAGAAAAAATCCTTTCTTTTAAAGGAATCTCTGCACTACTGGGCTCAAACATGGCTTATCTGCCTTTAATTCAGAGGGCAGATAAAATGGAAGACCAGAGGAACAACATCTGTAATGACTACTGTATTTTAACACCCAGTTGTGCAGGGAGGGGTGGAAAAAAATAATCACAACCCAGCCCTTTATGGTTAGAGCATAATTGAATGTGCACTTTAATAGGTAACACAGATAAAAAATAATGAATTGGATGTTTATCTTTGCTCAAATAATATTCCTCAAATTATTCCTACGGAGACAATAAGATTGTGGAGGTTAAATAGATAATGAAAGCAGAATGCTAACGTGGAATAACAGCAGCATCTGTTCCACTTAAACCAAGTTATTGGGGTCTTTTATGTCAGTTCCCACAGTTTAATTGTGGAGCAGACTTTTATATCGTTTTAACGATAGAGATTAGTGCATGAAAACAATGCTGAGAATTGTTGCAAGTGAACAATGCAGCCTTGAAGCATTACATGCTGCTGCTAAATTCCTAGATATTAAAATCCTACAACACACTGTGTAGCCATGGAAGCCTTTTTGCAAACACACACACACACACAAAGCAAAAAAATGTGAAGTTTCTGCAGCCAAAGGGGATGAGAAGCAGAAATGATCAGACAATGCATTCTGTGCTCCCTGAGTGATGCCAATATGCAGCTCTGTCCAGAGGATGGGAGGGAGGGAAGCAGGGAGAGAGGGAAGTGGGGGCTGGGCAAGGGAGAACGACAGCCTGTAGTTCCTAGACCCACGGGGCTGCAATAATATTAAACCAAAACCAAAACATTTTTTTTTAAATAGAAAGAGGAAAAATATTTTTAAAGATAAAAAGGAAAAACAAACAAACAAAAAAAGACAAACAAAACAACCGAGACAGAGATAATGCAAGATGTCAGATGCAGCTACAACAAAATCATAGTGGTTTAAAACCAGCCCTCAGAGTTACATACTATGGGAGCAAAAATATTTTGTAAGCTTTACGCTGGCCAGACGAATCAAGCCATAAATCTGACTGCATCTCAGCATAAACCAAGAGCCTCAGAGGAGGAAGGGATTGCCTAAAAGGATGTAGGAAAAGGAGGATGAGATTTGTGCCATGCTTATAGGCAAACAGCCTTTGATTCTATGGCTCCTCCAGGCTGCACAAAATCAACAGACAGGTAAAGAAAAAACAGGGGAACAGAGAGGCTTCTCCCTGTTACATGCTCCACAGACATGTCAGGAACAAGTGTGATTGTTTGGTTGAGGGAACTGAGAAGGCAGCTGTTTGCATGTATCTCCTACAACAGCTTCCAAAGAGGAACTAGCAAGGAGACAGGATATGGCTCCTTTTCCCTGCCTTCCTCCTCCACACCGTGGCTCCCAAGCCGGATAAGGCAGCAGAAAACTCTTGGAAGAAGCCCAACAGATAGACAGCACCTCTGAGACATAGTCTCTCCCCCCAGTCCAGACTGAGACAGCAGAGGACTGCACAGACCTTGAAGACGATGATGCTAAAATGACACTGTCCAGCATCAAGAAGGGAGAACATCCCACTCTAAGCACAGCTGGGAAATAAGCCTTTTACTGGGCTATAAATAAGCTCATAGAAGTACCACACCACAGCTCCAAGAATACGAAACTCCCAAGTTATGGTACAGGAGAGAAAAATGCTTTCACTGAAGAGAGCTTAATTTTCAATGTGTACTTCAGAGGAGCAAATACCAGACAAGCATAGTTAGTTTAACACAGTGAAGGAATAAAAAACCAAAACAAAAAGCATCAGCTGCCGTGAAAGGTACAAAATCACTTCAACAGCAGACAGTGCTCAAATCCATGCACTGGGTAATCAATTACAGTGCACTCAGCTCATCAATAGGTCCAGTCAGCACACAGAAGGAACAAGCAGAGGATACTGTGCAAATCTCCAGCCTTTGTACAGACTTAGCAAGAAGGCAGGACAAACCCAGGTGTGACAATGCAATCAGGAACCTGCGCTGCAAGCAGTGCTGCTTCCAGAGCCGCGATAATCAGAACTGATTGCCAAGGGTGTTTCACGTGGCTCTTTCCAGAAAGAGCACCTCCAAGAGAGCCTGGCACCCCCTGCTAACAGATTACACCGCAGACAGAGACTGTAGCAGGATTCCCAGCAGCTAGTGAAGACTGCAGAGATTGGAAATCTCCTGGTTAGTTAGCAATTACTTCAATCATTTGACATATTTCAATTACATTGTCTCGCTCTTTACATCCTGCGCTCAAATCTGCAGTGCAACTAACAACAAACAGCTTCAGATCTCGAGGGGGATGAGGAAAGATTTGGGATTTTTACAGTTATGTAACAGAGACTTGAAAATTAATGAGGATAAAAGCAGTGAAGCCTCTAGATTGTAGAATACCTGACTTAAGGCACTGCTCCACAGACAGCCTGGGCTTTCTCTAAACCAGCTGTGACTGGGACTGATGCGACGCGTGGGCTCAGTGAAAAGATCTGCACATAAGTTAATATCCCACTTACTCTGGAGGGGCAAGCAATTACAAAACACCTTGCTTATAAGCAACTGGGTTTCCAGCCTTAAGATTAACTATGGCAGGATCCAGATGAAACATTATCTAACTTTCTCAGATGAAAGAATGGGATGCTCCAAACTGCTCTGCAAGGGATGCTTGAGGATCCTCAGAAAACAACCAAGGCCTTCAGAGAGACTTCATCTTTGGAATAGGAGCTACATTTTCTATTGCTAAATGGAGAACAATGAATACATCACTACTCATCAAGCAGAGTCTTTTCTTACCTTACTAAACTGCTCAATAATATACTTCATAATACTGGGAGGGGCATCATGCAGCAATGGTTCCAGTGCTGGAAGATGGGTGCATTTCTGAAGGATGCCCTTTAAGGCTTTTTTAGCCTGTTGAAATGCAAAATGAAATGTCTCAAGTAAGACATCAATGACAACAACAGGAATTAGGAATTCATGTTCTGTATCACTGAGGTCTGATCAGAAAAAAAAAAAAAAAAGGCAAATTGATCAGAACTCTCAAAGAGCATTTTCTGAATAAAAACTATGGTATCTATCTGGTCATTTAATGAAGAATCAATTTTCTACTTAGATTTATTAAACCTCAAAACCTACAGTGCATCATATTTTTTATTATGTTATCTTCAGAGTCAGGCAATTTTCCTTTGACTGCAACAGGAGCAGGAGTAGAGCCTTTAAGTAAATTGAAGCACTGTAATAAAATAAGAAAACTAAATCAAAACACATTTTAAAAGATTGTATTTCAGAAGTGGCTTGACTAGGACAGTCTGCTGGTCTGGGGTAGCAAAGGGCACTGTTGTCCAGGTAGGGAGGGAAAGAGAAAGTGGAAGAGTTGCACATCAGTGCTTAGTGTTTGCAAATAGACTCAATGTTGACTGCTCCAAGCAGTAATAACCTTCTTGGGTACAGCTAATTCAGCCTTTATATGTTAGTGGCCGAAGAAAATGACCTTACAAAAGTTATTTCACAGATCAGGAAAGCTGCATAATAGTTTTGGTTGGGAAAGATCTTTAAGATCATTGAGTCCAACCACCTACCTCTACCTAAAGTCTAGTGATAAACCATGTCTCTCAGCACCACAAAGAACCATAGAATGGTTTGGGCTGGAAGGGACCTTAGACATGGTTTGATTCCACCCCTGGCCATGACACAGGGATACCTCCTACTAGACCACGTTGCTCAGAGGCCCCAGTCCAACCAGGATTTGAACACGTCCAGGCTTAGAGTCTCCACAACTTCTTGACTTGTGTGCAATGAAGTGACAATAGAATGGTTTGGGTTTTAAGGGACCTTTAAAGGTCATCTAGTCCAACCCTCCTGGAGTAAGCAGGGACAAAGTCAACTAGATCAGGTTGCTCAGAGCCCCATCAAGCCTGACCTTGAATGTCTTCAGGGATGGGACCTCCACTACCTCCCTGAGCAACCTGTTCCAGTGTTCCACCACCCTCATAGGAAATAACTTCTTCCTAACATCCATGCAGAATGACATCTCTGCCTCTTTTAAACACCTCCAGGGATGGGGATTCCACCACCTCCCTGGGCAGCCCATATACTCCAGTGGAATGAATAGAAGCACAGTACAGCATCAAAGACCATAACTTGTCGTAGTTTACTCCTCAGCTGGTTCATTTCCTGGCACTCAACAATACACTTTACTGAAGCCCAGCCCTGCTAGGTTGCGCAGAAGGAAGGCTCTAAATGTGCACAGCTGCATGTTTGCAGTAGCAGAGCTTTGGGCATTTGTCACAGTTTTATTACAATAAAAGTAAATAAAAGCAAATCTACTCCAAGGGCTATAATACCTTGTACAAGAGCTTACACTTAAAAGAAAATAGTAGATAATTAGAAATCAGTGACTCACAAGAAGTTATAGCATTTGTGGGTGTACAAAACTCTATTCTAGACTGGAAAGAAAATGAGGGGCTACGCTGCTGTGACTGTGCCATATGATTTGGAATGCACTGAATCGGTGCTGTTCAGCCTGGAGAAAAGCTGGCTCTGAGGAGACCTTCCAGTACCTGAAGAGGGCCTACAAGAAAGCTGAGGAGGGACTTTTTACAAGGGCTTGTAGTGATAGGGTGAGGGGCAATGGATTGAAGCTTGAAGGGGGAGATTTAGACTGGAGATTAGGAAGAAATTCTTCACAGTGAGGGTGGTGAGACACTGGAACAGGTTTCCCAGGGAGCTTGTGGATGTGCCTCCCTGAGGGTGTTTCAGGTCAGACTGGACGAGGCTTTGAGCAACTTGATCTAGTGGAAGGTGTCCCTGCTCATGGCAGGAGGGCTGTAACTAGATGATCTTTAAGGTCTCTTCCAACCCAACCCATTCTATGAATTCATGAATACACACACCTCCTCTGACCAGCCAGTCCCAAGAAATGACACACAGCCTTTGGGAACTCTATGCCCAGGAAATCTGTGCCTGGAACATCAATAAAAGCACATCTCATTTAGCAGATTTAGGCAGTTAAGCCTGTTGATTACAACAAACATCTCATCCTGCAGATACTACAAATATACTTGCTTTCAGCTGAAGATCTGCTGAACTGGAGGTGTCCATATACATAGCCAGCAGTGTGGGGAGCACGTTTGCCAGCGCCACAGCACGTGCATGCTCAGGAGTGTGTTTTCCAATCTGTTCCAATGCCCAAGTAGCTGCTGCTTTGATATGATCTTCATGTTCTTCTAGCAGGCAGGCACACAGTGGTGGTACTCCCTGTAGCAGTAATGGAAAGCACAACCTTTACAGATCTACACCAGAGAAGGACAACTGAGGAGTTAGGCCGGGAGAAACTTAATGAAATTCAACAAGGGCAAGAGAAGAATCTTGCACCTGGGAAAAAACAACCCCAGGCATCAGTTTAGGTTGGGGACTGACCTGCTGGCGAGCAGTGAAGGGGAAAAGGACATAGGGGTCCTAGTGGATGGAAGGTTGACCATGAGGCATCAATGTGCTCTTCTGGCCAAGAAGACCAATGCCATTCTGGGGTGTATTAGAAGGGCTGTGGTTAGTAGGTTGAGAGGGATTTTCCTGCTCCTCTACTCTGCCCTGGTGTCAAGTTCTGGGCCCCTCAGTTCATGAAGAACAGAGAACAGCTTGAAAGACAAGGAAAGCACAGAGTCACAAAAATGATAAAGGGAGTGGAACATCTTCATTACAAGGAGAGCCTGAGGGAGCTGGGGCTGTGCTGCTTGGAGAGGAGGAGACTGAGAGGTGACCTCATCAATGTTTATAAAGACATAAAGGTGAGTGCCAAGAGGATGGGGCCAGGCTCTGCTGGGTGATGCCCAATGACAGGACAAGGGGCACTGGGTGAAAGTTGAGGCATAGGAAATTCCATGGAAACATGAGGGATTTTTTTTTTCCCCTGTGTTACAGAACACTGGAACAGGCTGCCCAAGGGGGTTGTGGAGTCTTTCTTTCTGTAGATACTCAAGACCTGCCTGGATGCCATCCTGTGTGATCTGGTCTAGATGATCCTGCTCTGGCAGGTGGGTGGGACCGGGTGAGCTTTTGAGGTCCCTTCCAACCTCTAACATTCTGTGATACTGATACAGATTGTTAGGAAATTCTCCTTCTCAGCTTACACTCTTCTAAAATAAGCTGTAAGAGAAGGCATGCTACTGCTGTCATATTTTCACAGCATCATGACTAGCAAGAATTTTGAATACATTTTAATAAATGTGGTTAAAGAAAGAAACAGATTCAATGTTCTAAGTCAGAAGGCAGTTTAAGCTAACACAAATTTAAGGGATAAAAAGAATTCAGGCTGCACTAAGTGTAAAGGCTTCAGCCTTGTCAGACTGAATATAAAAGAATTTGAGTGTGTATGAATCTGTGGAAGCAGATTAAGACCAGAAGGGCTCAATCACTGAATATTTTGGTGGTGGTGGCAGTGGTTTTTATCCACGGAGCTGGATTTTTAATTTATCAACAACTTCTTGAGTCCATTAGTTCCTGTTTGACTCATTTGATCACTTCCAGGCAGGTTTCAACTCTTGATCTGAAGACATCAGGAGATGGAGAATACCTCACTCACATCCAGCCATTACTGAAATTCTTCTAGCTCAAGGTCACAGTTTTTATCCTTCCTCCATAGGATTACAGAGCTGCCTAGTAGCTGGTATGTTATGCCAGGAGACTCCAACAGGAATCCAGCCACTCTAGGTAAGGCAAGGCTACTAATCCTCTAACTGAAAAACCTTTCTGCATCCCATGGATAATTTTAAAGTCTTTCCTACACACTCTGCAGGTTTTTCTCCAGAGCTTTTTCCAAACAGGGCCAACAGACCTATATGCACTAATACCAGAGACAGATCAACTTCTTTATTCCAATGATGCTTCATCTTCTGCTCCTTAACAACACAATGGACAAAACTGTTGAGGGGATTGTGCCTCTGCACTGCAGCAGAAGACTGTGATTAAGAGTTTGTCCAGTATGATCCCCAAAATCATTTTCCAAAATCCATCCCTTCCAGGACACAGTACCATGGAATGGAGCTAGCACTTCACATCACAGCACCATAGATGTGCAACTGCTCACGATTATGCCCCACTCCATCTCTTTCAAATGGTTTCTGTTCACTGAGCCCCGTCTCAGCACTCCACAAAGCTTAGTTTCCCCTTAACCAATTTGTTTTAATTGCTTGTGGCTTTATTTGGGTTTCTTTTGTATCTTACTCATAAAAACATTCAATTTCATGAGAGTTTGCACAGATCCCTACAAAACTCCTCACAGAACTCCCATCAGTTATGGCAGCAACAATATCATTTAGGTGCTTCCTCACTAACTCAATTCTGGATTCATCCCACTTAATGTCAAACACTCAGCAGCAGGACCATATTTGCTCTAGACACCCTTGGAAGTGGAGACAGGCAGACACATCCAGAGAGGAAGTACCTCCAGAGAGGGCAAGAGAAAAAGTGTCTATTTCTTTAGTTTTCAAATGCAGAAGAGCATTTTTTTACCACTCCTACATTCCCTGCAGAATTATTGATGTTCTATTGCAGCAATTTCCATTTCTATCTTGCATTCCTACTAAAAGACATTTCTGTGCCTCCTTTTTTATTGTTCTGTTGTTTCCACTCATACAGTATATTTTAAATGACTGCCACAGCATGAAAATAGGCCAACAATGCTCAGTGAAACTCCTTCCTTCCTCCTGTCATCAGTTAGCACTATGCACATCAGAATATTATGTCAGGCACTAATTTCACTTACTGCAGATTCTTTCCTTTCTGTATCATTGCCCAGCAGAGTTTATTTAAACCTCATATGTGTATCTTACCTCATTTGAAATGTCACTGAATCAAACCACACTGCAGTAGAAACTGAGGGATTGTCAAGCCTGAAGACTTCTGTTGCAAGACTACTGCAGCAGTACTAACAGGGTCATGTTAGTGCAATGAAGAACGTGGCATTAAACAGTATTGTTTCAAAAACAGGGGTTGGTGGGGCCACAGATATCTCTTTTAAAGAGAAACATACCACCTAAATGCACTGATTTTGTTTTCTGTATCCATCCAATTGCATCCCACTGCACTGTAACACGAATGGTAGCTCACAAACTAATCAAGGGCATTTCAGAGAAGGTTCAACTTTGTAAAGACAAATCTTTATCAAGCTGTCACAGCTTCATCTGTGCAGGCAGCAATATTTGGAGACTGATAGAATCATTAAATGGTAGGGGTTGGGAGGGATGTCTGGAGATCATTGTGTTCAACCCCCTGGCCAAAGCAGGACCAACTAGGGCAGGCCAAACAAATTCATTCATGTGAGTTTTGAAAGTCTCCAGAGAAGACTTCACAGCCTCTCTGGGCAGCCTGCTCCATGGCTTCAGCACCCTCACAGTGAAAATGTTTCTCCTCGTGTTGAGGTGGAACCTCCTGAGTTTCAGCTTATACCTGTTGTTCCTTGTCCTTTCTCTGGGCACCACCAAAAAAAGCCTAACACCTTCATCTTGACATTAACCCCCTGGGTATTTATAGATATTGGTAAGATCCCTTCTCAGCCTTCTCTTCTCCAGACTAAACAGCCCCAGTGCTCTCAGTCTTTCTTCACAGGAGAGATGTTTGTTTCAGTCTCTTCATCATCCTTGTAGCTCTCCATTGGACTCTCTGCAGTAGCTCCCTGTCTCTCTTGAACTGGGGAACCCAAAACTGGATACAGTATTGCAGGTGTGGAAAAGCACAATCATCAAGGACAAGTACATCATTCCATCACAGAACACGTTCTCTGCCTATATGAATTTGTATCTCCTTCTCCAGAATACCACTGCAGAAGTCTAGGAAGAGGACAAAGTGATAGCTAACCTTAGAGATAATCACCGCCATGGCCAGGTTCTCTGAATGAGCTGCTACATAGCCAAGCATCATGATGCCAGGCAGCCTGACACTGCCTCTGCAGCTGCCAATGCAATCAATCATAGCAGCAACTCCACCTGCATTGACTATGAGTGCTGAAAGCTGAAAAGACAAATGAAGAGGTTAGATACTGTTGAGTATCAACAGGCATCAAGCATCACATTAGAGAACTTCTTATCACTCCTGATTTACAAACAGAGCAGTATCTCCTGCAGCCTGCTGGGCACCAAGTGCAGCACCAAGTCCTCAGGAATGAAGCTACTTTGCTACTCTGGGTTTGATTGGCTTTACTGCAAGGGAATCAGAACTCTGAATTGTTGATGCTGTATAGCATGGAATGACTTATTGCCAGCTCCATTAGTATACACCACAGAAACATACAAATGAGAGCCTAATTCATGAATGGCCCTGAACCAGGCACACCTGCTGAGGCAGAAATTCTTTCATACTAGTGTCCACTCCTTCCCAAGCCAATGTCATGTGTTCTGTGCAAGAACAGAGTGAAGGGCCCACCCCTCCTCTCACCTGCATTCTAGGTGACCTCTGTGGCATAAAAGCCTTTGTGGATCCCCGCACTGAGGCATAAAACCAAAGACAACTGCTATAGATGTGCAAAACCTACTTGGACTACACCATTCTGACTCTGAGGGTGCTGTCTCAAGAACATACTTGATGGGCAATGGAGTTTGTCCCAGAATGCCAAATTGTATAGCCTTGTTTATACATTATAGTCAAACTGTGCATCACGTTTCTTTCCAAAAGGTTTCACTTCCCACAACACTTGAGAAACAGCAGCAGAGGATGTATGATACCAACAATGTAGAGGAATGAACAAAATATCCTATTATGATTATTTCCTCTGTCTTGTTAGATATTTTCCCCAAAGATTCCAAAGCAAAACCTCATCCTCTTAAAAGTCAAAATTAAAGGAACTAAATTGAAGCATGTGGAATTCCAGTCTGATTGATTTCTATAAACATGAAATCTACCTTTGCCTTGGAGCCCTTACAAGGGGAATAGTTTAGTCAGGAACCAGCTAGATGAAATTTGGAGTTATTGCTTAAGAAAAAATCACTGCAGCCAGTGACAATCAAGTCACAGAACCACAAAACACCAGGTTGGAAGGGACCCCAAGGATCATCTGGTCCAACTATTTTAGGTCACAGAGGAGTTAAAATGAGCTGGCCTGGCACCCTGTCAAGCTGAGTCTTAAAACTGTCCAGTGTAGGGGAATCCACTGCATCTCTTGGGAGATGATTCCAAAGCCTCACTGTTCTCATAGGGAAACATTTTCTTCTGAAGTCCAATGAGAATCTCCTCAGCAGTAAACTGTTGCCATCAGCCCTTGTCTTTTCTATAGGATTCCTTGTGAAAGGGAGTCTCCATCCCCCTGGCAGCCATCTTTTATGTGCTGGTCCATGCCAATAAGGTCTTCCCTCAGCCTCCTCTTCTCAAGGCTACACAACCCCGGTTCTCTCAGCCTTTCCTCACGTGGCAGAGCTGCCAGTCCCCTGATTCCTGTGGCCTTTCTCTGGACACTTTCCAGCCTGTCTGCATCTTTTTTGTCCTACATCTGAGCACAGCCATACACATTGGATGCACAGAGGTCCTACAGAGATGCACTGCCCAGTGCTGTGCCCCTTATGTCCTGCTGCAAGTCACCCAGATCCTGGCCTTCGTGTGAATGTGACTGAATAAGCAGGTAAGAGGGCTGAGCTCCTAAAACCACAATGCTCACATAACCAGCACAGCCAGCTCCTCCACAAATTTGCCAATCTGTTTTTGCTGCAGTATTGCCTCTGCTTCAGTAGAGCCACTCAAAGACGGATCACTGCCACTCGGAAATCAAACCTGGAGTCACCAATACACTTCCTGCCGCTCCTTTGGAGAGCCAATGGCCAATTCTCCTTGCAGGGAGGATCCTCTACTAGCAGCTCTTGTGACTTGTACCTGCAGTCCTCTGACTCTTGTACTTGCCTGTGAGAATTTCTGCCCTTTTTTTTTACTCTTTTTGAGACAGTGAAGTTGCTCATGAGGTGCAGAGGGGAAGCAGGAAATGTGACAAGGTTGCAGCCCTTCCTCACCAAGCAGCTTAAGGCAGCTGAAGGAACAGCCCAGTATTCATGTTTAAACAGCTCTCGGTTGTTGCACTGCTATCATAATTCCCAAATGGCTGCACTTGCTATTAGTGTGTTCCACAAATAAGTTGCCTGTATTTCATTCCAAGTCACATTAGGACTTTTGAATGATCTCTATGGCCTGACAGATTAAGACAGTTATAATTATTTGGTTCTCCTATTTATTTTGTGTTGACTCTGCCAAAAATCCCCACCTTCCTGTATCAATTATGGGCAAAGCCTCCAATTACAACCTCAATCTAATAAAAGAAATTACCATCGGTTCAATAACAAATAGGAGATTTTTCTTTTTAACCTTCGTTGTCATTGGGAAAAAATTATTAAAATGTGATCCCAGCCCCCCAGCAGGCAGTTTTTAAAGACACACACCATCTATGACTGTTATTACAGGATGATCTTGTCATTTATTAGCTGGCACTGCGACTTCTGCGAGGCTTTTCTCCTGACGCTTTTAATATCTGGGACTGACAATACTGTCAGCCTTAAACTCTCTCTCTGCACAGATATCTTATGGAAAGGAGTAGCTGGGTACACATGCTACAATTCCCCCTTTCCTAACCCAATTCTTATTCACTACGCATCTCGGCAAGCATTTCCATATTTTCCCAATGAACACACCAAACAGCTATTTGCCCTCCCTTTCCAAAAGCAAATGCCAGAATAATCCTGTATTTTATTTAAAGCATAAAAGTAGAAAAAAAATCTAATGATATGACCTTGTGTTTGCATTTTCAAGGTTTTACCTCGGGCGAATGCTTCGCTATCTCTCTAATTAAAGTTGCACCATTTTTCTTGACATATTCATCTGAGTCCTTCAGGCATGTGAACACAACTGGGAAAATTTCTGCTTCAGCCACCAGCACTGCGAGATCCACTGAATGTTTTCCTATTTGGCACAGAGCTGACAGCACCTGACGCTAGGAAATAAAAATTGTGATCAAATCGATAGGACACAAACACCCCACAACACACACTCCTCCCGTGCGCCGAAACCTAGCGCATGGAGGAAAACAAAGCAGGGCAGGGGAAAACAATCACAGCTATTTTACAATTCACTGACTCAATTCATCCACGGATATAATGGCACAGGACATTCACTGGTTCCTGAATAAAACTTTCTTTGTTTTATCCCGCTCACGCCCGCTACGTATAAAAATTAATATCTCGCTAGCTGCACCACTTTGAACTGTAATTTCATCTGTGAAATCTACAGAAAGTGTCTTTATTTGCTTGAGTTTGGTCTGTCAGACCTCAGTATTAAAGAATTTTTGTTTGAAGTGGCAGGTTTTTTATGTCATCTTCTCTTTCTGCTTGAATAAGACAGAAAAATTGTATAAAGAAACAAATATTTTGTCAATTAAACTCCAGCAGCTGGAGCTTTGACTATTCACATCAGCACACTCCAAAAGGCACTAATACATTTAATATTAATTGATTTATAACATTACCCTAAGTATGCAAAATCTCTTTTGTAACTGAACTGTGCAAATGAGATCTCTATTAAAATATCTGTTGCATTCTTCATATACGATGTAATCACTCCCCCCCCCCAAAATAAACCATGTTAGGCACTGTAAAGATTAGTTTAGCTGCTTCCCACAGAGCAGCGGGTTTTATCCAGTAGCTAAATCTGTGAACGTGTTCAGAACTCTTTGTCACTATGTAGTTATATTTTCTTAACACCCAAACCAAGACCTTCCTGATTAAACATGCCCATGAGTGCCTCTGATTCACTACGGAGTAAGGACTTGGGTAACAGAGATGGGGGGGAAAAAAAGGTTAATAATAATTTTGAAATGTACCTTCAGTTTAGCATCAGGGTTGAGGATCAGCTGAGCTAAGTGAGCGATAGCTCCTGCATCCACTACTGTCTGTGCTAACTCTGGAGAATGCTTTGAAATATCACTGAGAGTTGCAGCAGCAATCCTTTTCAAAGCAATTTCTGGCTCCTGGATACAGAGCACTAAAAGAGGAATAGCGCCTGCATCCACCACAGCTTGTGACAGTTCTGTAGGTCCAAGGAAAGTAATTAAGTGAGTATGGGTGACTGACCCTTGTGCAAGCCATTTTTCACCCTGACAGATACAGCAAAGGAAAAAGGGGAGGGTGTAGTTCACTGTCTCGACATCTGCATTTCAAATCAGCCCTCCTGGTTTCATAAACCGTGTGGACCAATCCACGTCTGAAAAGAATGCAGGTCAATAGATGGACCCCCATTTACATGCACACATTTGAGGTAGATTAGGCTGAAATGGTTTGTTATTCTGTTTTCTTTTTCTTTTTTTTTAAAGTAAGCAGATGTCAGCTGTTTAAACCCTGCCTATTCTACACTGATCAATAGGAAAGCATTTTATGCATGGCTAACAACAACACAGAAAGCCAAAGTACCAAAATTTTACCAACCACCTAATTAGAGAGCATTTTACCCTCTTTAAATGATAAGCAGATATTAGCATAGATCAAATGGCAAAAGCAGAAATATTTAAAAAAAAATAAATAAACCCAGACACCAAATCTTACATAAAAGGTCAGGGAAAGATAGAACTTGCCGATCAAAAAAGCTTTGCTTCCACATGAGGGGCAAGAGAGGATTTGTAACGACGTGAAAATGCACATCATACACAATTAGACAAATGGGAAATATCATCAGTGGGATATTGTGTGTCTGAGAATAGCACAATGCCCTTAACTAACACCTTAAAGGGGAAAAAAAAAGAGAGAGAGAGAAATAAAATAAATAAATCAGAGCATATGATTAGCTGATGGGGACAAAAATTACACTATTAGAAATTCATTAGCTCACTTTTCCCTGCATGCAGCATTCATCACAGGCCTAAAATAAATATTGCTGGATACCAGTAACAAAATTTGTACTATAACCAAGCTGTGCTATTTTCAAATTGCATTGGAAAAGTGGTAAAAAAAATCATGGGGAGGATTCTGTTAGGTTCTTAGTTCAGTTTTGCTACATCTTATTATGCATATCCATTATTATCTTTAACATTTATCTTGACTTACAGTACCATGGCAACATATGGCTGTTGTGATTTCAAGACCCTAACTTAGCTTTTGATTTATAGTCCATCCATAAAGAGATTTTCATACTAAGAAAAATATCAGGTACTTCATTAAATATACATAGACTAATATAGCTTTTCATGAAATCCCTAAGTCATGTCATCATTACGCTGCTAATATCCAAATAATGTTCCTGGCCAGATTTGTTTTCAATTAGTGAGTTATAGCCACACACTCCAACACGTGACAAGTCAAATATTTGCACTGCGTGTTCTTTTCTTGGATAATATTTTAAAGCATAAATGCCACCTCACAAAAAAATGTAATAAATAATGCACTCAAACTGATACAAAATTAACCCTTCAAGCTTCGCTCCTCAAAGAACTGTTTGGCTGAAAAGGTAGAGCGGGCATCCTCCAAAGACAAACTGCAAGGTCTCGACAAAACCCCGGTGTTACAGCTTGGTTTGCACATGGTTCAGTCTGGAGAAGAGAAGGCTGAGAGGGGATCTAATTACTGTTTATAAGTATGTGAGGAGTGGGTGTCAAGAGGAAGCAGACAGGCTCTTTTCAGTGGTACCTTAGAATAGGACAAGGAATAATGGGTATAAACTAGAACACAGAAAGTTCCATCCCAAGATGGGGAAGAGCTTCTTTACTGTGAGCCCTGGAGCAGTCTGTCCGGAGAGCTTGTGGAGCTTTCTTTTATGGGGACTATCAAAGTGAATCTGGATGTGTACCCGTGTGGCCTGCCCTAGGTGATCCTGCTTTGGCAGAGGGGTTGGATGGGACCCGATGTCCTCTGGAGGTCCCTTCCATCTCTGAGAATTACAGGATTCTGTGAAATCAAATGTATCTGAAAACAAACCTGAAAATTAGCTCATCAATGTGAGTGGTACGCACTACATTCAACTCGGTACCAGTTCTGTTTAACATCTTTATTAATGATTTGGGTGAGATGATTCAGGGCATCATCAGCAAGTTTGCAGATGACACGAAGTTGAGCAGGAATGTTCATCTGCTCAAGGGTAGGAAGGAACTGCAGAGAGATTTGGACAGGTTCAATTGATGTGCTGAGATCACAGGATCACAGGATGTTGGGGGTTGGAAGGGACCTCCACAGATCATCGAGTCCAACCCCTCTGCCATAACTGGACCAGATCAATGCAATGAGGTTTAACAACAACCTCAAGCAACACTACAGGCTGGAAAATAGGGAAACCAGCCTAGCAGAAAAAGATCTGGGGTGCTGGGGCACAGCAGCTGAACGTCAGTCACCAGTCTGCCCACATGGCCACGAAGGCCAACAGCATCCTGGTTTTGATCAAAACCAGCAGGAGTAGGGAAGTGATTTTGCCCCTGTACTTGGCCCAATGAGGCCACAGCTTGAGGACTGTGTTCAGTTCTTGGCACTAAAGTATAAGAAAGACACTGAGGTCCTGGAGCATATCCAGAGAAGAGCAACGAGGCTGGGGTTTGGAGAGCACCATATGAGGAGTAGCTGAGGGAGCTGAGATTGTTTAGTCTGGAGAAGAGGAGGCAGAGGGGAGATCTTATTGCTCTGTATAGCTACCTGAAAGGACGTTGTAGTGAGGCTAGTGTTGGTCTCTTTCCAGGTCACCAACAAGACAAGGACAAGAGGAAATGAGCTTAAGTTGTGCCAGGGGAAGTTTATATTGGACATTAGGAAAATCTTCTTTACTAAGAGAGTGGTGAGGTACTGGAACAGGCTGCTCAGGGAGGTGGTGGAGTCACCATCCCTGGAGATGTTCAAGAAGCTGTAGATGTGGTGCTTCAGGATATGGTTTAGTGGTCATGGTAGTTGGGTTATGGCTAGACTCCATGATCTGAAAGGTCTTTTCCAACCTCAGTAATTCCATAAAATGATTGTTCTTCCAGTGGTGTGTATAAGGTTCGTGGCTAATAACTTAAAGGGCTCAACCATGTGTCAAAAGACAGACAAGCAGTAAGTGGACTGTCAGAAAAACATAATTCTATGAAAATTGTAATTCACTCTCAAAAAAAAAAAAAGGCTCAATCTTCCCACTTGGTAGAACATCATTAATTCAGACAATATACCAATGGATTCACAAAGCTTTACTACCCAATCACAAAACACACACAGAAGTGCAAAACATGAAGGCTAAGAAAGAGTTAAAGGAGAAAATACAATTGTCAGGAAGATTTTGTTTTAATAAATATTCAAAGACATTAAGAGAGCTGGAACCAATTAGAAAAAGACTTTTCTCAACATTAGGCCAAGATTGCATTGTAAAGGCAAAGAGAAGAGTAATAGCTGAAAAGGAGAAAGAAAGCTAAGAAAAACTAATCTATGGACAGTTAAGAATAACTAATCTGTGGACCTCATTTAATTGCACAGAACATTATGAAAATCCTGGGCTTGGAACCTTAGTTTGAGGTATAGCTCAAAAAACCTGTCCAACTACATGATGATAAAGCAGAACTTGTCTCTTTCTGAGTAAAAGTAGGAAATGTTATTCTATGTGTGCTCAGATATAAGAGAACTGAAACTCAAACCCCACCATGAAACAGTAGCTTTTGTCCAGAACAACACAGAATCATGGAACTATTTCAGTTTGAAAACATTTGTAAGAGCATTGAGTCCAACCTTCAATCTAACACTACCATGGCCATTAAACCATGAGGAAGACTTTAGCAAATGGAGACATTGCAGATGTGAATCACAAAATGTTAGGGGTTGGAGAGAACCTCAAAAGATGCTCCAGTTTAACCTCCCTGCTAGAGCAGGATCACCTAGAGTAGGTCACATGGGAATGCATCCAGGCAGGTTTGGAAGGAGACTCCACAAGCTCTCTGAGCAGCCTGCTCCAAGACTCCAGCACCCTCAGAGTGAATAAGTTCTTCCTTATATTTACATGGAACCTCGTTATGCTCCAGCTTGTACCCACTGCCCCTTGTCCTATCACTGAACATCACTGAGCAGAGTCTATGTCCTCCTGACACTGCCCTTCACATCTTTATCAAAATTAATGTGGTCACCTCTCAGTCTTCCCTTCTCCAAGCTAAAGAGCCCCAGCTCCCTCAGCCTGTCCTCAGCAGGGAGATGTTTCACTCCCCTAATCGTCTTTATGGCTTTGTGCTGGACTCTTTCAAGAAGTTCCCTGAGGTCCTTCTTGAACTGAGGGGCCCAGAAACGGGCACAGTATTCCAGACGAGACCTCACCAGGGCAGAGCAGAGCAGACCAGGAGGAGTAAGCTGGACTAGAGACCTCCTGAAGTCCCTTCTAAGGTGAGCCATCCTCTGATCCTGACAAAAAGTAAGCACAACTCCCCTCTCAGCAGTACGCTCGAGTATAAACAGTGCTGTTTGGTTTTGTTTTCCTACCCATTTGCAATATGCTGAGGCTGGTACTCGATGATTCATAAATTACAAAGCTAAGTTATCTGCATATCATAAGTGTAAGAGTTTTGCCTTTTAGATAACCATGTATGGGCTAAGTTAAAAGTTGCCAAATACATTTCACAGGCCTGATGGCATTTTGATGGCATTTGAAGCACTTCACACTTCAAACACAAAAACTGGAAGTAATGAATAGCAGAATTACAGCACACTGACCTGAATCCTTTGGATTAAGATCAACATCTAAAATTCAACTCAGACTGATCTAAAAGAAAGAGAAGCACTGCAAGAGCTGTTCCTAAATTTTGGACTTTGACCTGGCAAGATTTCTAGTGTTTTGAAATCTCAAGAGACATCTATCGACCTAAAATATCACAGGATAGATGGAGACATCTGTCCACAGATGAAGTACATTTTAAGATACTGTATGAAGACAGTAGGGAACATTGTTTACAAAATAAGAAACATCATGATTACCCCAATACTGCACCCAGTTCTGCTGTCCCCATCACAAGAAGGACACAGAGCTCTTGGAACAAGTCCACATGAGGGCCACAAAGATGATCTAAGTGCTGGAGCACCTCTGCTATGAGGACAGGCTGAGGGAAGAGAAGACTCCAGGGGGACCTTAGAGATGCCTTCCAATACCTGAAGGGAGCCTACAGGAAAGCTGCAGAGGGACCTTCCGTAAGGCTGTCTAGAGACAGGAAAAGGGGGAATGGTTTGAAGCTGAAGGGAGAGTAGGTTTACACTGGATCTTAGGAAAGGGTTCTTCAGTGAGAGGGTTGAGGCACTGAAACAGGTTGCCCAGTGAGGTTGTGGTTGCCTCCTCCCTCGAGGCATTTAAGGCCAGGTTTGCTGAGCCCTTCAGCAACCAAGTTAGCTGAGAGGTATCCCTGCCCACGGCAGGCAGCTTGGAGTATATTATCTCTGGGGTCCCTTCCAACCTAAGCCATTCTATGATTCAATGCTAACCAGACAATGTTTTCATCAGGGAAAAAAAAGAGGGAAATTATTTTCATGAGAACACAGACTGCAGTTCCTAGAGAGCAGCTTTGCCAGGTCATGGATGGAATTTCTGATTAAAAGCAGAGAGACTCTCCCATTGCAAACAGTTATCACCAAATGCTGGGAGCCTTTGCTTGCATTCAAGGAGACAGAGGTTCATATCCTGCCTAAGGGAGATCAGGACTTTAATCTGTCTCCCACATACATTGCAGACATATGCCCTAATTATGGAACCTTTCTTTTCTTGCTGGGGCAAATAAACCTCCCTACTCCCTATTTTTTGTTTCAGAAGAGCAAAAAATGATGATTCTTAACATTGTCCCAATTTGGAAGTGAAACTATTTTTGAAACTGAGAAAAACCTTCTGTGGGTGGGGAAAAACATTTCACACTCCACTCTATTTTTAGTTGAAGCTGCACCATGTGCCCACAGACAGTCAATGGCAGAAAATCAGAACAGCCAAATTTTGTCAACACAAGCATGTGGCTCTAAATCTGGAGTTTATTGAATGGTAACCACCAGATGTTGATGTGAACAGGTCCATCTATCTTTGCATCCCATCTCCAACAATATCCTGTAGCAAAGGCATGCTTGTAGGAGTGTAAAAAACACATCACGCACAGAGTGATCTTTCTTCGGTGTACCTCCTCTACTTTCAGTAATCGTTTCAGAAACTTCCTGTTACTCTGCTACAGAGGAAGGTAAATCCCCCAAATTGGTCCTAGCTGGGCAGAGGAAGAACAACTTCTGCTCATGTGCTTTTTTAGAAGGTTGTTTTGTTGTTTGGGAAGTGCTAAACATCTTGTGATTTGTCTATGTCTTGATGCTTGCAGCTTGGTAGAGCGCTGGAGGACAGCCCTGTGAAGAGAGGCTGAGGGGGTTGGGGTTGTTTAGCCTGGAGAAGAAGAGGCTCAGGGCAGACCTTATTACTCTCTGCAACTATCTGAAAGGAGGTTGTAACCAGGTCGGTTTGGTATCTTCTCCCAGACAAGCAGTAACAGAACAAGAGGACACAGCCTCAGGCTGTGCCAGTGCAGGTTCAGGCTGGATGTTAGGAAGTTCTTCACAGCGAGAGTGATTGGCATTGGAATGGGCTGCCCAGGGAGGTGGTGGAGTCACCGACCCTAGAGGTGTTTAAAAAGAGCCTGGATGTGGCACTTAGTGCCATGGTTTTGTTAATTATAAGGTGTTAGATCATAGGCTGGACTCAATAATCTCCAAGGTCTTTTCCAACCTGCTTTATTCTGTGATTCTGTAGCACACTCAATTTCAACCTCATTTCTGAAAATGCTGTTCTTGTTGCTGGCCTAAACTGTCAGGAGACATTCAGCCATTCCCTCTCAGTAAACAGATAACCCATAACCATGGAACAAAACTTTGTACAAGGACTTTGCTGTCTTCAGTACCTCCAACATCACCTCCATTTTTGCAGACAATGCCATGAACTGAATCACCCTAAAGATCCAGCAGCACTCACACAGTGAATAGCATGAAGGGTAATTGAAGCGAGTCAATATTGATTTACTGGCAGAACATAACAACAGAAACATTTGTGCTGAGAGTAACACAGAGACACAATTACTTATAGCACACACATTCATAAATATGAACATTTTTTCAAGTGACACTTAAATATCTTTCATATAGAAGCAACAAGGGCAGGATTCACACTAGTGAGCAGAAGATGTTTACCACAGAGGTGCACCAAGAACAGATTTGTTCCCCAGGCAAAAAACCAGTCTGTTAAGAAGGTGCTGAGAATGCTGGAGTCAGTCCCAGTAAGGTAAGTCTCTAAGTGGAAAGGGAAATCCTACATGCTTTCCACAGCCCAACACTCCATACTGACTTAAAAAAGGATAGCAGAAAATCACTTCCAGATTCAGTCTATGTACATTTTAGAGCCAAAACCAAGCAGAAATGCATGAGTTAATATTATGATCCTAGAATAAATTTCACTTCAAACAAGAAGAACACAAGTAGTTTCTCCCATTCTTTCCAGCCAGCAGCTTCTCCCCTCAGTTATTTGATTCACAGCTCTAAACTTTTACTGGAACTGTATAAATAGCTGGTAAAAGAATTATCAACCACATGGATCAGCTTTTAAATAGGAACATGACAGTGCCAGTGAGTTATACATCTGCTTATGAGACAGCTATGAACTGCTCAATATCGGATTCCTAGGATCTATTCCTGACTCTCAGAGAGGAGTGTGGGCTGCTAGCTAACGAGGATAAAGTCAGAGCAATGACTTTGGCACATTTACTCTGCCTGCAGTGCTGTAAGCTGGATGAAACCTGGTACTACCTTGTCTTCTCCACTTTACTGTGTGCATTAAACAAGAACTAATGCTGAGAAAAAGAAACTTTGCTCCCCAATAACAGTTATACAATATATAAACCCTGAAATTTCTTCATAGAGGAGGAAAAAGTGGAGTGCTGTTCCATGGTCACAAGCCCAACACAGCTGCTCCTAAAGCACCTCTGATAACATTGCTGGTCAGATACACCAGTTTCCCACAACAGGTACTTACAGTAGAGGTTTATTCCAAATCTAAAATTTTATAACAGTACAGAAGAAGTCTTTTTCTCTATTTCTGAACACTTGGCAGTGTTGGGTTAACAGTTGAACTCGATGATCTGAAGGGTCTTTTCCAACCTAAGCAATTGAGCAACTCAATATGGCCAGTAGTGTGCCCAGGTGGCAAAGAAAGCCAAAGGCATCCTGGCTTGGATTAGAAATGCTGTGCCCAGCAGGAACAGGGTTGTCCCCTTGGACTCTGCTCTGGTGAGGCCACACCTTGACTATTGTGTTCAGTTTTGGGCACCTCATTACAAGAGGGATATGGAGGTGCTGGAGCCAGTGCAGAAGAGGGAAAGGAAGATGCGAAGGGCCTGAAGAATAAATCTTATGAGAAGCAACTGAAGGAGCTGGGGATAGTTAGTGTGAAACAGAGGCAGATGAGGGGAAACCTCATGGCTGTCTACAGTTACCTGAAAGGAGGTTATGGAAAGGTTGGTGCAGGTCTCTTCTCACAGCTAGGCAGTGATAGAACAAGAGGGAATGGCCTCAGGCTGCAGCTGGGTAGGTTTAGACCTGATATTATTACATATTTTTTTTCCCAGCAAGAGTGGTCAGGCATTGGAATGAGCTGCCCAGGGATGTAGTGGAGTCACCAACCCTGGATATGTTTAAAGGTCATTTGGATGTGGTGCTTGTGGACTATGGTTGAGAGTGAACCTTGTGGAGTAGAGTCGTTGGCTGGACTTGGTGATCCTGAGGGGCTTTTCCAACCTGAATGTTTCTGTGATTCTATGATTCTTATAATGCATTTTATTATAACCCTTAGGTGGCATTAAGCTGAAAGGCAACACATGTGAAAGCTGTTACCTGAATTGTGTCGGGCAATGCATCCAAGCGTCCAACACGCAGCTTCTTTGACTCCAGGATCAAAATCTTCTAAGCAAATCACAAGCATTTCCAGTGCTCCACACTGAACTACTTCCTGAGCTAGCTGTGGAGAATGTTTACCAACTGCTCGTAGCACAAATGCAGCTGCTTTCTTGTAGAAACGCTGTACAAAGCAGGGTTGGGGGAAAGAAAAAGCTTTTACTAACATGGAGTAGTTCAAAGCAGAACACAGCACAGACATGCCTAAATTAGATGACTTTTTTTTTCAGTAGCAGCAATAACTCATACAGATTCAAATCAGGACCACCAGACACCACACAAACAAGGAACCTACAGTGCTGCTTTAAGACAGATCTAAAATTTGCAGTAAGTGCACAAACAAGCAGAAAAAATGAGAGGGCTAAGAGGATATGGGGAAAAGATAATAGGTGAGATAAGTCTGTTTGTTTAAGTGAGTGGTGAACGATAAGAGCTGCAAAAACAATAGCTCTTAACATATTTAAGCAGATTATGCAGGTTATGCAGGCCAGGCTCCTAAAATAATTCTACTCCTCTGTGACACTTGCAAGACTGCACAATTTCTAACCTATATACCCTCACAACATCTGAGAAAATATTGTTGGTGTTTCCAACCTGGAAACTTAGATACAGAGAGTAAGATCCAACAAAAGGGTTTAAGATCTGAACCCTGACATGCCTAAATACCTCGTAAGCCTGGAAACCCATCCTACCAAACATCCAGCACCGGATGGCCCTTGGTTCTGACAGACAGCCTGCAATTTTACTCCTGCAGGTGTCCAGAACTATCTCACTTTCAACAGGACTAAGCACCTCGGCACCTTCCTCCTAAGTTCAAGTAAACTCAAACACTCATCTCCCTCAGTGCTGGACCGAGCACATTTGGAACATATGATGTTGCACACAGCATCGAGTCTGTGTGGCAATCCATACAGACTGCAGCAGCGGTGGCTGCTTCTTCTAAAAGCAGTTAGTGTCTTCCCACAGTAAGTCACATTTTGGTCTTCTCCTGCAGTTTCAAATCCTTGGGATGTGGAAGCTGAAGATTAAATTCCTTCCCCTGCTTTTCAACATTTGAAGTGCTCTGGGCAGAAACACCTGCATTGTGAGAAAGCCAGCTCCCCTTCCTCCCGAAGCCACTCTGCAGCAATGAGTTCAAAGCGCAGTGTGACACAAGTGACCTACTGCTAGATCCCTGGCCACAGAGCATGCTCCCCAGCCTGGCAGCTGACAGATCATCCCTATGGACAAGCTTTTGAGGGCCCTGTCTCCATCTGCCAGATGCTTTAATCTCATTCTGAAATGCCTGATGTTCCCCTCCTCTGCATATGGAGCCTGGGCACCTTGCAGTGCAAGAGTCCTATTCTGAAGGTACACAAAACAAAGCTTAAATCCCTTCTGGACTGAGAAACAAAGAATCACATAAGTGCTTTTACACATCCTGCAAGATGCCAAATACCTTCCAAAGTCTGATCTAAAGCAATAGGTCCACAGGAAGATCCAGGTCCACTCCTTGGCCCTGAGAGAAAGTGACACAGCACAACACATCCATACACCTAAACTCCTCTTGCCTCAAGGCACAATGGTCTCATCTGTACTGCTGGAAACCAACCCTGCCTTGTACTACCCCCTAAACCATGTCCAGGCAGTGCCAAGTAGTCCAATGGCTGGCAGTGGCATGGTAATGATTAAAAAGCAGTTATCTTCCAATGCTCAAAGGCATGCCTTGACCTTCCTTAGTTCAACCTAGGTTGGTATAAATCCTTAATGCCAAAAATCCAGTCTTTCCAAGTTAAAGTCTACAAGCAGGTACATTAAATGTAATTCACAATGAGAGGAAATGGCCTCGGGTTGCTCTGGGGAAGGTTTAGCTTGGATATTCAAAGAAACTTCTGCCCTGAAAGGGTTCTCAACCACCGGCACAGGCTTCCCAGGGAGATGATTGAATCCCCATCTACGGAAGTGTTTCAAAGAGGCAGAGATGTGGTGCTGAGGGCTGTGGTTTAGCACCAGCCTTGCTAGAGTTAGAGAATGGCTGGGCTTGATGTTCTTACAGGGCTTTCCCAACTCAAACAATTCAGTGATTCCATCACTTACAAGCAAAGCACTGAGTATCGTTTGGGGGAGGCAGAAGCTAAGGCAAACAGTGCAGACAAACAGCCAGTGCCCCAGCTAATGTAAAGTATTATATGTTCTGCTGAACTCAGTTGAGCTATAGTTGTTTACACCACTCTACGCCTCTGCAAATAGGTTATTTTATGTTATTCCTGTTAAGCTATTATAGTCCTGGCAAAGAAAATACTTCTTTGGGTTTACTAATCAAAACACATTTATTTACAAACAAACTGTACTCGCAGGCACAGTCAGAACACACTGTAAAATTGTATTTTGCTCAGTTTAATTGACAAAACAGTAATCTGGAATGCGACCCTGTAGCTGTTCTCCATAAATCACTGGAATCAGTATTTATTGTGTGCTCAAAGAATCTGCTCCTTAAACATAGATGTTGCTACACAAAGAGCGAGTGGAATGGCAACGTATCCGAGTTTGGGGGGTGTTGCCTATGGGAAGTAACAAACTGTGTGCATTGCTAAACTCTGCATGAACTGGATAATGAGTTTCCTTCACTTGCCCTCAGTCACCAAGGCAGAGGAGGCTTTCCCTGACCTCACACTAATCTTGCTGCTGCCCCAAGTGATTCTGAATTACAGCCATCCCCATGTAAGGACAGCGCTGCCTTAACGTGGAAGAGATAAATCAGGGTGCTCAAGCTAATTTAGTGAGAGCTTTGAGTTGTAACAGAGGGGGTAGCTGCCAAACCAAAAGAGAGGATAAAGAGGTTTGTTCCCATTCTTCCCTTCAAAACAGAAATAAAATGTCCATAATTATAAGCTCATCTAATTAAAACCTTAACTCCCTTTCTGTACCATACCAGTATCTTGCCATCAAGGCTATTCTTTTGCCTTTTTTAAATTGAATATGAACTACATAAGCAAATACTCCTATGTACAAAAAAAAAAAAAACCCAAAAACTTACTTTTATAGATGTAAAATGAAAAGCTATGATTTTCCAAATTAAGCATCCATTTAAATCTCTCCTCTCCTAAATTTACTGAATCAAGACCACAACCTAAGTATGGCTGTGGTGTTAAGACACTTAACTCTCAGCTACAGGTTTGGCTTTTTTTCCCCACAGTTCTTAGGAACATTATTTGAAAGTTAAAGAAGGTTAGGATCACTGAAATGTGAGAGCTGGGACATATACAGAACCTGAGGAAAAACAGCAAGAAAGCAAACCTGAGCAAAATAGCAGGAAGAAGAGACCACTAGATTTCTTTGCACTGCAATTGTCATTATCTTTCTTTCTTTCTTTCTTTTTTTTCCTTCTTTCTTTCTGACAGATATGAAGATTAAAACCCTACAGTGGATTTTCCTGTGGCAGTGGTTATGATATTTTTCATGCTACAGGTTTCCAAAAGGCTGTGTTTGGAGATGTTAAATATTGCATTACAGAAGTTCAGGGGTTTATAGGTATAAGCATTCGGTGTTACAAATAAATCCTGGTCAATTAACACTACAGCTCTCAAACTGCCTCCTTTTTCAAGGTGGTCCTTTTACAAAGTATCATTCAACATTTCAAAGAACACAAAAGTGCCATGACTACACTTCCTACAGTGTGCTAAAAGGTAAGACAATACGTTAAAGTCAAGCTTATCTGAAGTCAGTTAGGCACACAGCACACATTGGTCTCTCAGGAGCTCAAACAGAAATGCCGTAGGACTTCACTACCTTTATTGCTGTAGTAGAGTAACAGCAGACAGTTGATACAGAAAGCCTGGGCAACAGTTAGCAACAAATGATTGGCAACAGTCAATAACAAATGATTTCTTAAGAAAACAATGATGCCTTACGTTCTGCTCAGGCAATGAACACAGGAGCTGTGGAAGAACGTTCCCCTTCACGACTGCCTCTGCCAGGTCATCGTTACAATTGGCAAGCCTCCCGAGAGCCAAAGCAGCAGTCTGTTGAATAGTTGGGACAACATCCAGCAAAAGAGGTCTCAGCAAAGACATTACACCTGAGTTACACCAGGAAGAGAAAAGCCCATTTGGTAAGCATGGTTATATACATAGAGATATACACACACACAATTACTCTTGCAGGAAATAAGAATTAGTAGGCAATTCAGGTGCTCCACTGAAATGAAGTCAGCAGTTGGGTAGCACTACTTAAGGATAGCACTATTTCTGCCCTGGTTTCATAGGTACCTGCTTTCACAGTTCTGAAACATTAAAAAACAAAAACAAAAACAAAAAAAAAACCACTAAAGTTGTGTGTAGAAATTAGCTATATTCAAACAGCTATTAAAGCATACTCAAGAAAACAAAGTATGTTCAAACATATATAAAATGCATGTGTTAAAGTATGCTCAGGGAACTCCATCTGGAGGTCTCAATGAGCTGACGCTGGCATGTTCTTCATTCAGCATGCCAGAGGAACCTCTGTGTTGAGATGCATCAAATGATATTTCATCCATTCTTACCAATAGTTGATTTGGGGACCAATATCCATAATATATCACACTTGAGATAGAAGAGTTATCATGTTATTATTTCTGATGTGTTTTCACTGGTGAGTCCACAGTGTATCAGTTAGATGTGAAAGAACAGCAAAGTTCATTTTCTAAGGTGGTCTTAAAATATACACTTGAAATTACAGAAGTAAGCAGCTGTGACATGAACCATTGGCAGTTATGGCCTAAGAAAAGTCCTTACATGGATAAACATCTGGTTAAAAATAGGAGTGGGAGGAGTAAACTTTTCATTCCTGCCACAGGAGGTCACAGTGCAGTTCTGCATGCTTTTGTGCTGGGACTTGTGCATCTATGATCTGGAACAGCACAAACAGTGAGGTGAGACCTTGCTGATCATTCAAGGTAGTATCAGTAAGGAAAACTATAAGGAACTAGGAATAAAAAAAAAAATAGCAAGTGAAATGGAGCACATATGGGGAAGTCAATTCCAACCTTGCCTGTGCAGTGATGGATACAAAAAAATCACAACCAGCCAGGAAAAAAAGATCTCCATGTCAGAATAGTGAGACTGTTAAGATAGTTCCATGGAGATACCAGCTCATTGCTCAGTAGCAAAGAAGAAACTTTACCTCCATAAGTATGCAGACCACTCAGGATTATTGGGAAAAGAGAAAGCCTCACCATGCTATTGTATCAATCCAGTCAACATTTAACACTCTGCCCTAGATTAGAACTGAAAAAAGGTTTTGTGAAGGAGAACAATGATGACCAAAGACGACCATGGAAGCTCTTCCTACAGTTAAACTAAGGCTCTTCAATAGGGATATAAATGAGATCCACATAGGGTTTTTTTTTTCTTTTTTTAAGGTCCAGAAAGGGAAAATTACTTGTACTGTCATTCTTTGCACCAGACAGGTGCTGCATGAAGGAATTCTTGTGAGCTTTGTGCCTCAGTCAGAAAGTGATGCTTCCTGAAGATGCGGAAGTGCTACAGCCAAACACCAAACTCTCAGAACTACAGTGGGAAATCTCCACATCATTTGTTTCATGGCCATCTACTACTGGGTTTGGTTGATTGTTTTTTGGGGTTGGGGCTTTTTTCTGACAAAGATTTAGCTGGGTGACTGTGGAAGACAGCAGAATTTCTCTTCTGAAAGCCTCATGTGGTTACAAACTCTGGACAAAGGTCTCCAAGTGAAACAGACAGATCACTGCCTGATGGTAGATGACACCCAAGTGCTGGATAGGCACACCATGACAAGGAAAAGCTGAGGGCCTCAGAGCAGCAAAGGGATGGAGGCTACAGCAAGTTACATCTCTAGCAGACTTCTGTGCAGAAGTGTAATCCAAAGAGGAAAAATAAAAAGCTGAGCACCAGTGTAATTTCCACAGAGGACTTCTATTTTAAGTTAAAGCCAAACTGCTCCCAGCAAGAAGAAAATAACCTAATAATCTACACATAGCTCTGATAGAGCAAAGGAAGGGATGGAGATGGCAAAACTAACCATGGAGGCAATGCTGACCATGAGTGAATTTGTTCTGAGAGGATCAGTACTCCAGACAGGAGCTGCACTGCTGTAATGTGGCCTCCCAGGGTGTTCACAAGTCAAAAGAACACAGCTCTCAGGGGGACACACAGGAGAAGAACAGAGAAATGAGATTTTGATGTCTAATAGCACAAAAAAATAGCTCTGTCACATGCACTAACTGAACATTTACATGTAGAATCTACGGAGGCAGGGATGAAGTATAGCTGGGGCCCACTCCCACTTCTATCAAAGCCACTGGAAGCTGTAAGAGGCCTCCTGTGTACTAACAGACAAAAGCTTAATCCTCCACTAGTGCAAGATCAACAGGAATTCATTTAGCACTTTTCAGAAATCACTACTTCAGAACATGGTCACCATACTGACACCATCACACAAATTCTCCCAAACAGCAGGTAGAGTCTCTTTGGCAACTTATGCTCCATATCAAAATGCACTAAGTATTTTGTATGGCATGTTAAAAGTGAGAACAAGTAAATATGTAAGTTGGGGCCAATCCCATATATCATCTATAGGGACCCATCTCTAACAAGACACCTGCATCATCTAAGGGAGGGCATTTTCCTGTCCTTCCCAGTCTGACATCAGTGGAATGGTCAAACAGCTGCAGAAATTGGTAAGGGGACATCATGTTATTCTGACTTGACTTAGACTGCAGGAGTAAAGCAGGAACAGTCAGGAGGAATCATAGATTCATACAATCATTCTGGTTGGAAAAGACCTTTGGTATGCTTGTATTTAGTGTGCAGATACCACATTTAAGTCCTTAACTTATCACAGAATCATAGAATCAACCAGGTTGGAAGAGACCTCCAAGATCATCCAGGCCAACCTAGCACCCAGCCCTGTCCAATTAACTAAGTGCCTCAGGAAGGCTTTTCTCCAGGGACGGCAACTCCACCACATCCCTGGGCAGCCCATTCCAATGCCAATCACTCTCTCAGTGAACAACTTCCTCCTAACATCCAGCCTAGACCTCCCCTAGCACAGCTTGAGACTGTGTCCCCTTGTTCTGTTGCTGGTTGCCTGGAAGAAGAGTCCAACCCCACCTGGCTACAGCCTTCCTTCAGGTAGTTGCAGACAGCAATGAGGCCTGCCCTGGGCCTCCTCTTCTGCAGGCTGCACACCTCCAGCTCCCTCAGCCTCTCCTCACAGGGCTGTGCTCCAGGCCCCTCACAGCTTTGTCACCCTTCTCTGAACATGTTCCAGTATCTCAACATTTCCCTTGAAGGGGTTTTGTTTTGTTTTTTAAAGGGAAAAAAATAGTTTTACTGGTACAATAAAGACTGTTAGACATGGTTATGAGAGAGGGAAAGGAACACTTCAGTGTAGAGTGTCCTGGCCTTAGAAGAGCCAAGAGCTTGCTGGGTGGGATATTCTACCAGGATGTGGCAGACAGTTCAGTTCTGGTGCTGGTCTCCAAATTTCATTAATTTAAACAAACTTAAATCATTTTCCATAGGAGGAACCGGGGAGCTAGATCCAGACCACACACTGGGTTTCTGGCCTGCATGACTTACCTAGACACCACAAAACATAAAACCACATTTAAGAAAGTTTACCTATTTGCATATTTGTTCCAAATATGAGATTCACAGAATTTGTATTTTCAAGACTAACTGATAGAAAGCCTGAAAATGCTGCCAAGCAGCATGACTCCCCAGGACCATTCATCTCATGGTAGTGCAAACCAGGTAAAGCTTGTGGATGATATTTAAGTGTCAGCACAAAACCTAGTGCAAATCATTTTAAACTGATGAAAAATGAAATGGAAGTTACTGTTTGAAGAGAGAACAGAACATGTTAGAGTTGAAAAAATAAAGTGAATGGATGGAAAAGGTTTAGAAAGAAAACCCCACTGCTGATTCCTGAGGAGACCATAATTTCCCAAGGTGATATCCGAGTGTGAGAAAAGACAAGGAACAAATAGTTACCATGACAAGAGCTTGTGAGGAACAATAAAAAGGAGAAGCAATTCCTGTTGCTGTACAAGCTTCTATTGACATCAAAGTGACTGAGAATTGAGCAGGGAGCATAGGCCTAGATTATGCTTATGCATGGGACACAATTAAAAGCTTCTACCTCAACTTCTCATCTTCCTCAAAACCAGCCTCTTTTTTGCATCATGATGTTATTCATAGTCTCGTACTACGCTGCAAGACCAACTAAGAAGTGTTTACTGTTGTCATATTTTTTTACATCTTCAGCCAAACAAGTCTTTCTTTCTCTACAGCACTTAGAAAAGATAAATAATTAATTACTGCTTTCTACAATTCATTATTGCTCTCTACAATCCCCTGAAAGGAGGTTAGAAAGAGGTGGGGGACTGCCGTCTTCTCTCTAGTATCAGGCAAAAGGATAAGAAGAAATGGCCTCAAGTTGGTCCAGGGGAGATTTGTGTTGGGTATTAGGAAAAAAGTCTTTCCTGCAAGAGACATCAGGCATTGGAACAGGCTGTCCAGGGAGGTGATGGAGTCACCATCCCTGGAGTCACCCATCAAAAACCATGGTGCTTCAGGATGTAGCTTAGTGGGCATGGTGGTGTGAGGTTGATGGTGGGACTCAATGATCTTAGAGGTTTTTTCCACCCTTAATCATTCTATGATTCTGTAATTCTGAGAGTACAAAAACAGCTCCATAGAACGTTTATGGTCTCCACTAAAACATCCATAAGAAAACCAAGAGGTCAACCTTTCCTTCTCTGGCTTTTGAAGACAGTGCTCCTGACACAGAAGGAGACTTCTGTGTCCTGAGCCCAACCTGGCTCTTTCTCCCAAAGCCAGCTGTATTTGGTGAGCTCCTCTATTTAATCTCTTGCTTGCTTTTGACCATCCTGTCTACAGGAGTCTACCCCTCTTCTCCAAAGAAGCCTGGGACAGGATCTCTGACAGCATTTTTAATAAAACTGAGATTTATTTAGCATTATCTCAGAGCAGGGAAATAGGCAAGAACCTTCCAAGCACTCCCTTTTACCTTCAGCATTTGCCCAAGTGAACAGGACCATACAGAGCAGGGAGAAGCAGCATCCTGCTGCAGAATACTTTAGGCAAACTTCTTCTAAATAAGTCTGTTGTGACAGAAGTAGGAAATTCATTAACACTCACTCAAAGGCAGCACGAGAGAAAACAAACTTACAAAATAAGGCATTTAGACCATTGGACTGGATTTGTTTTGGAAGAGTTCCCACTAGCAACTCAGAAACTGGGTAACAAAGACCTGCTGCCAAATATTCTGTCTTGCATCACAGAGCCTTGACTGACACCGGGCGAGGAACGATCCCTCTTTCTATCCTCAGTTTCCCACTCAGATTTGTTTCAAAGAATGACACACTTTAGAAGCTGGATCACCCTTAGCACACACTTCCCAAGGGGAGCTGTTACACACAGGCCTGATGCATTTTCTTTCAGCAAGCAAGTGTTGGCTGCTGCCCACTCAGAAAAAAAAAAGCCACACTCAGGGCTGCAGCAGCTTCCAAGTTTCTTTCATTCCAAGTTTCTGTAGCCAGACAGTCACTATTCTGGAAATAACAGTGGTCATTTTGATTTCCTGGAGAAAACCACCTGGAAGTCATTCAGAATCCATCTACTCTCCTCCCACTCCCACCAAACCCATGCTGAATAGTCACAAGTCAGAGAAATACCCTTCTGCAGTTGCAATCCATTACTTCACCGGAAGCTGAACACTCCTAGCCTATTCTCCTTCTTTAAAAATACTATTTATTTCCATTTTAAAATGCAAGTGTGGAAAAAATGTCTTTCTAGGCTAGTGTTGCCTCTGGGCACACTCTTATCCTGAGGATACTATCTTTATAATTTATGCTTTAGATCAAACTGCTGTCTTCTCATTTTTGAGTGCTGTCTGTTACATTAAGGACATTAGAACCACAGAATGGCCTGGGTTGGAAAGGGCCTCCAAAGGTCATCTAGTTCAACCCCCTTTGCAGTAAGCTGGGGCATCCTCAACTAGATGAGGCTGCCAGAGCTCATTCACTGAGCTAGCATCAGCACTCAAATATTCATCATATCACCTTGATTTTTCTAGGCTTCTGCTATCAAATTCAGCTGACTTCACAAGGAAATAGTCTGGAAATTTACTTCTGCCTCACCTTAACTCCTGATCTTCAATTGCTCTTTCTTAGAAGCAAGCATTTCCAGCAGGAAGTTTTAAGAAGCTTAAAACAAACTTCCCAGGTTAGTGAGAAAATTTTCACACTCACTCATCCTGACACAGCCTCTCCCAAAGACGGCACAGCACACACGTCTCAAGTGCACACTCCTCAAGTGTGATTCATGCCAAGAAAGGGCTCCTCACTGTGAGAGTTCCATGCACAACAACAACTACAATCCTTCAAATATCAAAGATAATATGAATACAGTTTGGTAACACAGGCTCTGGGTAATCCAGTAATTCGTACAGCAATTACCAGATGGTGTGGGACATAATGCAGAGTCAGCCTGACAGCGGGGCTGGAGATGTCAGAAGGATTGAGGAGCAGTAAGTTTCTCCTCCTCAAAAGCTGATCTGGCTGATCGTTTCCCACACCCTGTTTCTGCAATAATGCAGCAGAACTAATCCTGTTCCAAGAGGGCTGAGAATTTGAAAATGCTGGTTAGTGGCCACCACACAATGCTTCACAGGCACACCGATATCAAGGTGGTCACAAGGGGCTGTTTATTTTTAGTGGCCACTTTTTAAGATGAGAGTGAAGTTCCTAACAAATTCTGGCTCTGAAATTTTACTTGCAAATCTTCTCCAGACAGGCCAGGAGGCTGAGTAAAGGAGGAATGCCAGAGCAGTTGACTTTTGAATTCACTGACCTCCAGAGAAAACTACTCCTGCAGCTTCAGATGCATTTACTTTCTTCTTCTCTATCATCTCTCTAGGACTTTCCTTAATGCACAGCCTCCTTCCCCCCTTCATCAGGCATATCACTACATCATTCTCCTCACTACTACAGCTCCAAAGAGAAGTTTTTGCCTTTGGTGCCACATTGCATATTTCTCTCCCATTTCAGCTCAGCAGAGCTTTTCACTTTATATAAATAAATAAACAGGTAAATAAAAATATTAGTAAGAGCAATAAGTGCATCCTTCACAAAAGGGAGTACATAAATCCAAATGTTGAAACTTGCAGTTTGGAGGCAGTAAATTCTGTCCATGCATATCCAAGGGCAAGAATGGATGCTTTGGAGGAGCAGCTTTTTTTCTGCATGGCTGACACAACAACCATCCTTCCTACACACCCTGTGCTCACAGCTGCCCTTCTACACAGGACCGTGCTATCAAAGCACCTTTTTTAGTGTTATTTAAAATGTGAACCTACATCCTGAAATCCCTTCCCAGAATCATACATAAGGCTAAGGGTCCAACTGTCACATTCCAGATAGGTACATTTAAAATACAGAAAAAGAACTGAGAAGAAGCATGGGCAGAAGCACTTAATGTAAGTGGACCTGGGTAATAAATCTAAGCAGCCTTTTCTCAAAATAAAGATTCCTCAAATCACACCAAATTTCTGGAAATGCAGCTTTTGAAACCTGCTGCCAGCGGGAGCTAGAATTAAAACTTGTGCTCATGACATTATTTCATCCTTTACCTGCATAAAAGTAGACCATGAAACAGAAATCTGCCATGTCATCACAAGAGTTTGTGATGGAATCCTTAGTCTGAGGCAGAGAAACCCTGGCCCCAAGCTACAGTCTTCTGCTGACATGGATTGTAAGGAACAGAAAATGCCAAGAGATAAAAGGAGAGCACACAGTCCTGGAATAAATAGATTGGAGTGCAAGGCCTCAGAAGCAGCTTGGTAGGAAGGATGAAAAGGAGACCTGGGCTGTGGGCTGATGGAATGGGAGGACAGATGGAAAAGATTCAATGGGAAAAGGTTTTCCTTCACACCGATGTTGTGAAACTCTCCTGGAACCCTGCAGACTGGTAGCAATCAGGTAAGGCAAAGAAACAGGGATGATAAAAACACCCCAGCTCACAGAGTCCCATGGCAACACACAGGCTGATAGACCACACAGCTTTCAATTTCTTTTTGCATATTCCCTAAGACTTCCACAGAAATTATCTGCCCCAGAAAAGTGGTTAAAGACCTAATCTTGTCATGTCTTTAAAGTCAAAGGCTAAGCTTGCATTACTAAACTCTTTATTAATTCAAATACCCTTAAATCATTTACAAAATAAAAGCAATGATCCCATCACCACAAACTCTAATACAAAGTACATAAACAAAAGTTTGATTTGTACTGCCAGAGAATACAAAAATTAATAGCCAGAAGTAATTAAACTCTTATTCTGATACATTTACTAATGTTGAATTGTAAATGCCTCTCAAAAAAAAAAAAATCAAAACAAACCACTACTTCAAAATGATAATTCATTTACAGAGGGCTACACTTCACAAGGCAGATGAAGAAAAAAGTAGGCACTCAGTGACTACCACTCTTAAAAACATACTGGAACCTGTTCAGATTATCTCCTATATTTGCTAAAAGACTGAAAACTGCTTAAATCTCACTACAATAAAGAGAGCTGAGGTTCATCTGTCATTACAGTTGAAAATAGTCTGTAAGATTTCAAATTTCGGAAGGATGAGGGATTGTGGAGCTCAATAATGTGTTCTAGTACCAAACTTCATGAGCTGTAGCTACCAGATTGATAGATTTATTTTTAAGGAACTGTTACTAGCAAAGGAGCTTCTCCTGTTATTCAAAAGCCCTTCAGAAACAAGATTTGATGAAATAATAATGTGACATTATTCCAAGTGTCTATGTCCTAAACAGAAAATGCTTAGGAGTTTTACAGGAAATATTTGGTTTCTTTGGGTTTGTTTTTTGTTTTGTTTTCCCAACTATCCATTAATTAAAGATTCAAACACCAAATCCTACAATTATTATTCATGGTAGTATATAATCATAAGGAACAACCTTACCAAAGCTAACCACAGAGCTGGAAAACAGGAATGAGTTTTGACAAAGGAATTCCTCTGATAATTCCTTGCACTTCCCTGCCACCAGAAAGCTGTTGAGCTCCCAGGCACTAACCCTCCCGAACATTCCTGATCAGGAGAGAGAGCCAGTGCCATTTAAGCGTACCAAAGTCGAGGGCCAGATTCCAATTCCCTGGTTACAACTACTTTCGAGATTTCTGCTCATTGGGACCTTTCACTTCTGCCAGTCTGAATTTCAGATACTTCAGGATTATAAAGAGAGGAAAATAGTACAAGAGTATACTAAAGTACATTTCCAGGGATCGGTATTGTTCAAATTCAAGTCACGATAATCTTGCTTTCTACTTCAGATAGAAAAAGACTAAACCCTGAACAACTTTTGAGATCCAAGAGACAAGGTACCCTGACTCCTAATGCTAATGGGAAATGACAGCAGGCAAAGACTTTCCACATCTTCTTAAAGCAGTGATATCCCAAAGGGATTGCGAATTTCCTTTACCAGAATAAGAAACAAGCTCCCAACTCTTTTATATATAGATTTATGCAGAGATAGATGGATAGACAGACATTTTTCTTTCTCAAATCATGGCTCCAGAGCTCACCAAATCAAGACAGGTATGTCTCAAAATAGTTGTTTTTTAAAAGGACCAAATCACATTTTATTTGGTGGGAGGTTTTGGGTTGGAGTTTTGTTTGCCTGAGGGTTGGGGGTTTTTGTTTGTTTAAAAACAAACAAACAAAAACCCTTTAATGTGCTGTCCCTAGCAGGTCAGGAAAAAAGGTCAAAATTAGCAGCTATTGTTTTAATTATATAACTGTATATAAACTATTACATTTTAAGCACATGTTTAGGAAGATGGCCAAATATTTGTAGGCCTCAGCCATTCAAACAAATTGTAATAAGTAACACTGTATTTTGTAGACATTTCCCTTTTTTACTTTAGCATCTGAAAAATTAAAGCCTACAGAAAACCAGCTCAGTGACAGAATGAACCAAGGGGGATGCTAAGGTAGCAAAAAATGCACATCTCCACATTGCTACCCCAGAGCCTGACCCTTTTAAAGCTAACCTTCAGATCAACACAGGCTGTGAGTAAAAGAAAATTTCTGGCCTCTGAAGTGATTACTTCTTTTGCATAAGCAACAGATCAGTCCTTGGGTAAAGCTACCAATAAACATCAAATAATTATTTTAATAAGAAATGAAATGCCATTAAAACTAGTTTAGCATTTTGTTTGTTTCCTTAGAACAGAAACTTTCTGCATTTTTAAAAACACTGATCTTTAAGAAGCCTGCCTAAATGGGATCTCTCTCTCTGTCAGCAGCTAAAACCAGTAAATGCACACAGAGGGGCTCCTTTTTACAAACAAGACATAAATTATTCCTATGGCCAAGATGTCACTTTGGTAAACAGATCATTTATATCAACTAAAGCAGTTGATGTAAACTGCTTTATAAGCAGCTGATATAAAGCAGTTGATTAAAACTAACTCACTGAGAGATGGAAAATAAAATAAATCAAGAGACACATGAAAGTAATACAAAAGGCCTGGTGTCACCATGTCACTCCCATAATCAAAGCCAGTGTTTCCTTAACAAGAATTTAAGTGAGAGATTTTCAATTAAATCATTTTAATAAATAACTGTAAATACAAGAAGATAAAGTGGAAAGTATTTACATGATTGGTTTTCTGGTTCTGTTTGTTTGTTTGTTTCCACTGTATCTCAGAGAAGCTTTACTAGATTTGGAAAACAGGTATTAAAAACAAAATCAAGAGAAACCCAAACATAATCTATTTGCCAATGCCATATGGTAAACCAACTACCGATTTATAGCTCTCGTTCAAAATGTCTTTCAGGTAATCCATTACTGAGGACTGCTTTTTCCTCTTTTGAGCTCAGGAGCGGTGGCCAAGCGGGGTGGCTCTGCCAGATGCCAGCAGTACAGCAGCTGGTGGAAGTGTTCCCGCAGCTCCTCTTTCTAAAAATGCTCACTTTGGCTCACGACATCCCATGACAGCGAAATAACAAAAGTCAAGCCCTCCTAAACCCAGCAAACCTGCCGTCAAAAAGCATTGAAGAATTCCCGAACAACTCGTAAAGTTAGGATAAAAATTGTGACTTCTGAAAGCAGCTTTCCTTGGCTGCGCCGGGAATTAAGTGTTCTGTGCTTTGCACAGAGCTCGGTTGGAGGTACAAGGAAACAAATAAAGTTGGCTGTACAGAAGAACTTTCACCTGAAATAAAAAGTAGCTAGGAACTGGCAGCCCGGGGAAACACTGACCTCAAATCAAGCACCGAAACAACCAGCAGCTGCCGAGCCCATCAACCTCCCCTCACCACCGCGCCGCAGCCGCTCAGGAAGAACCGTGGGGTAGGGGTACCGGGATAAACCCCACCAGAGGAAGAAAATCCTTAGAAACTAAGCAGTCCGCGTGGAGAGGGAGCAAGAACATGAGGGCGGCACTCTGGTAGCCCCGCACTCCCGGCCGGTGTCAGAAGCAGCGCCACATAAGTTCCAGCTACCGCGCACCGCTGAGTCTTCAGCGGCAGTGCGGTAACGGGAGGGCGGCAGAAGGGCACATACTTGCGTTTCGGAGGCTCTCGATATTCTGCGGCCGGTCGGCAAGTTCGGCCACCGCCTGCACGAACTGCGTCCGGGCGCGTTGGTACTGCTCGAACACTGCAGGAACAAGCGACGAGGCAGCGGTTAACGGCCACGCCGCCAGTACCGGTACTGGCCCTGGCCCTGCCCCGGCCTACCTTGCAGGACCTGTCTCTGGGTCATGGTGGCGTCGCGGCAGGCGGCGCGGCCGCGCAGGACCGCACTGTGTACCCGTCGCCCTGGCAACCAAGCGGAAGCCGCGCAGCGGGAGGCGGAGCCGCGCCGACACCGTCTGTGACGACACTGCGTCCGGCCGATCCCCGCACTGCTCCGCAGTTACCGGCGCTGGGTGTCAGCCAGCAGTCAAGTGCCGGCGGGGACGGACCAGAGCCCGGGCGGCTGTGCGCGCGCGGCGGCGTGTGGCACGCGCGTGTTAGATGCATAGGTGCGGGTATAGGTACCGACGAGAACTCGCGAGGGCTGTGGAAAGACGAACTCACGCCTCTATACCGCCAGCACATCCCAAGCGGCATGAGACGTGTGGACGCGAAGTTACAGCAGAAGGCATAAAGCAGCTGTATGCGCTCAGCCCTGCGCAGGAAGCTGTTGTTTACGGGAGCACCGGGAAGAGATGGCGCCAGACTCACCCTCACGGCCTGAGCGGCCGCTGCTGTCCCGCCGCGCTGCGCGCGTGCTGCCTGAGGGCCGGGCCTGCTCGGCCCCTCTGACACTGGGGAGCGATTGCTGGGGCCGCCTCTCCGGTGCGCCTCGGCGGGGCTGGACGTGTGGGTGCTGCATCCACGGGGTGTCTCCTGTGGTGCCCCCACACGGGCAGCCCTTCCCCAAACCTTCGGTCCTCCGCACCGCGAGGGGAGAAGCTCGGAGCTCCGCGGGCCGCGCTCTCGCCTGTCCCTCACGAAGAGCTGCCTCGTCCCATTCCAGTGTTGCGCAGCCTGCCACGGGCTGGGCGGAGGAGCCTCACCGCCTCGGCTGTGTCCCGGGGTCTCCCTGCCCGGCTCTTGCTCCCCATCCTGGCTCCTCGGGTCGGAGAGAAATTAAAACCAAGAGAAAAAAAAAAAAAAAGGAATAAAGGCAGCTGCCCTTACCCCGAAGTTGCCCCCACCACACCCTGCCGAGCCTCTGCTCCACGGGAAGCGAGTCTTTTGGTTTTAATTTTCATTTCAATTTTAATTTTTTCTTCTTTGTTTTTTGTTTTTTGTTCTCTTTCTTGCCACCTGTGTGATTCCTCCTCGGGAATCTCCGCTATTGCCTCAACCCCCGCCCCGGTGGTGTTGTTTTTTTGATGTCGTCCGAGGAATAAACTCCCTCCGCACAGAGTCAGAAGCGGCCGCCCGCCCACAGCCGCGGAGTACCGCTGAGAAGCAGGGCTTCAGACATCGCCTCTGCTGGGTCGTATCGTGGAGGAGGAGGGAAGTCCCTACTCGCTCCTTACACCCGCGCAAAGTCGAGGATTCGCCCGAGCGCAGCCACCCGCGCATTGTCGGAGCTGCGGCACCGCGCAGCGGCGGACGGTTGGGCATGGGTGGACTTCGCGCAAGGGGAAGCAACGCAGGAAGGGGCGCAGGCAGGGTCGGTCCAGCAGCAGCCCTCTGACTTTGCCCAGCACAGATACTAGCTATTCCTGTGCACAGTAACACCCTTCGACAATTATTTTTCCTACAGTACGTAACTGCGGTAGACAAACCAGGCGCTGTCCTCCACTGTGCTCATCTTAGTGCCCCCGAATGAGAGGGCTCTGTACGAATAATTCTCTTCATGACCGGCTGGCCAAGGCACGGTTGCACCTATGAGTAAACATATCCTTGGAGGTCTGTGTAGTAACTAATACAAACAGTGCGATTGCAAAAAGAAATCCGAGTTCTCAGGATCCGGATGGGAAAAGACTTTGTATCTCCTTCAGGAACATCTGAGAGGGGTTCCCAAGACGTGGGGTATTTGTGAACGAAGTTTACTGGTTAGCTCTGCTATCGATCGTGCTGCTCCCAGTGAAACCGTGACCCACAACAGAGAAGAAGAGTTATTACTCCATAATAAATGCCCCCCTCTCTAAAGCACAGAGCTTTCCAGATTCCCGAGGCTGGTATTTTGTTATGCACAGCCCCAAATGTACCAAATCAACTGAGCAACAACTTCTCTTGTTTGATAAACAGGGTGAAGTTTTGCCTCCTACCTTAGGGCTGAAAGACAGAAGTTACTTCAGCCGGGGTTTAAAAGTTTGATAAGTGTAAGGAAGACATCTCGTTTCAATATGTCACCTCTGGGTTTGCTCAGCTGAGAGGAGCTGGGGTAACATAGGTAGAATCGTCCTTCAGAACGAGCCACATGCTTCCAGAAACATTTAATGCGGGATTCAAATAAACAAATAAATTTTAATTCGTAAAAAATACCTCTGTGACCGAACAAACAGAACAGACGATGCGCTGCTCTTTTCAAATAAATGAGGCAATTTAAATCAGATTGGTGAGAAGATCGTTTGCCACAGGAAAATATTTTGGGAAATTATCACCATGTGTACTTGAGAGAGGAACAGCTGTTAAACACATTTCTTTATACTTATTTCTGTTCTTAAGGGTTTTGGTTTTTTTTTTTTAATAAATAAATAAACAAAGGGTGGTTAATTACTTCCAGAGGTTCGGGTTTGGGTTTTTGTTTTTTTGGTTTGTTTTTTTTTTTAATGTGATGTGTCTATTACAGGTGAATTGATTTATCTGTCTAATTAAGTCTGATGTGTGGATAAGTTAACCAAACGCACCCTGAGTACCTCCAAAACTCGCTGCTATACTTTGTTGCCTGATGCTGAGGGTCTGTTCACACGGTTAGTAATAATAATGAGGAGGAATAAACACCATGCAAATGCGGTCTACGGAAATGTCACCGCTTTTCGCAAAAGAGATGAAGACGGAAAATCATTTATGGAAATTACGTAGTTGTGAGGCTTCGCTGCCTGCTCCTGGGGTGCTCATCAGTAGGAAACTTGTATCCTTCGGCCAGTGCTGTTAGTAACAACTGCGCTACTGCACACGCCACCTTAAAAAAGTAAACCGGAAACACAGGGGAATAGCAACAATTACCCAAATTAATAAAGTACATTTCCTTTCTGGTGGGATTTCTTTAATCTCAGCCGTTGATTCACTCGGGGAACTACGCCCGTGACGAGGCGGGGAAGCAGCATTTTCCCAAAGCTGGTGAAAGGCAAGGTTGGTCCTAGAGGGGTTTTTTTGGAGGTTGAGGAGTACTGTAGGAGCTTCCCACGGGCTTTCCCCGCTTGGGGAAACCAACAGGTGGCTCAGCCCCCGCACGCAGCGGCCGTGCCCTCCGCAGGTGTCCAACCCGCATCAGGGTGTCGAGTCCAGAGCTAGGCACATTGCCCCGCAACGGGACTCCTGTCCCGCGGTGCCAGGACTGGATAAACTGTGGCTGCTCTTCTACAGCTTAGAGCTGCGGGACGCTGATGAAAAGGAGAGGTCTTGGTGCGGCAGCTTCCGCACCGGCTACAGGATGCTCGGTGGGCTGCGGGACAGTCGGGTTGCAGCCGGCACCATCTCCTGCCCTCTTCCCGCGTCTCCTGAGATGCTTCTAGAAGTTCTCCTCCGCTTGCCACACGCCTGTCGAATTGCTCATGGTACAGAGCAGTTATTTACAAGGTGACAGAAATTAGTTTTTTTTGATCCCGTGTTTACGAGACTGAGCGTGTTTGGTGGGAAGAGCAACGCGCAAACTCCACCGCTCGTTCCCACGCATCGGAGTTGGAAGTTCTAGGTTTTAGAAGTGTGGAGGTTGAGCGTGGAAAGGGTGGTGCGAGTGAATGGGATACAGAGAACTAAAGTGGTGTCTCCAAGAGTGTGCTGAAGGTAGAGTCTCCAACTCCGTGTAGAAACGGAGAAAAATACTACAATGTAAGATGTGGGTCCTTGACTAATGTAACTGTCAAGTTTAAGTCGGTCTTTGCCACTACCTTATTTTAGCAAAACCTGTCAGAGGGACCGTGGCAGTGGAAGGTTCCCTCTCTTTTTCCCTGAGCTTTGTCTCGGAGCTCCGGCGATTCGCGCTCTTCTGGAGTGCCCTCCAGATTTTCAGTAGTGAGTTGAGTTCGTGAGACTTTCCTGTGGAGCAAATTAATTCTACAAAGCGTAAACAGAAACGTCGAGGCGCTTCAAACGCGCTCAGAAAAAGGACTCCTTTTTCTTCACCTAAGAGGATGAAGCTGGCGTTTGAGCTGACACTGGTGACTGTCAACACGCCAGCGGTGGAGATCTGGCAGAGGAGATGGTTGTTTCTCCATGAGCTAAGCGAGAGCAGGACAAAAATTATGAGGATTAAAAAAAAAAAAATCCAACAACGGGAAAGGGCAAAACATTTCAGGCTGACTTGCAGAATGGAACCAGGAAATATTAGCTACTAGGGCTGAGCCCTTTTCACCACGTGCATATGGTTACACCTCTGGTTTCCTGCGGAACCGGCAGCGCCTGTGCAGTGCCATGAAAAAAAAATTATATATATTTTTTTGAACGTTCCAAAACTGAAACCCGGAGCTTAATTTATTCTATGGACTTGAAAGGAACTAGGTCTTCCTTTGTGTCTGTTGCTCCAGGGGAGGGTATGTGCCGGATCGGCGCCGAGCGCTGCCCGCATCTACATATGTAAACCCGGCGCTCCCCCCGCTCCCGGTGCCGGTAAGACTACGGACGCTGTCAGCTCGCAACAATGCTCCCAAACAATGCTAAATACGCGGAGCCTACGCCGCTGCGGAGTAGGAAGCCTGCCAGTGTTTAACTGTCGATCTAGAAGGACCAAATCTGCGCGATGCATGGCGGAACTCGCGGCTCGCCCCGAGGCGCCCCGTCCTCCTGTCCCATCATTGTCCCCTGATGCAGTGGTTAGAGGGGTGGAGACAGTCAGCAGCCAGACGGCGACATCCTGGTCTGCAGAAGAAGGTGTAACGAGAGGCTCCAGCAGCAGAAAAGGCTGCAAATCGCTGTCGTGTGGTTGCTATTAGCAACAAATCAGCTGAACAGCCTGCAAACCCCGAGCACCTAGGGCGGAGGTGGCAAGGAAAACGCCAGGGCTGGGGAGGTTGGGGCTGGTTTAATGCTTTCCCAAGAGGACCTTCCCAGCTTGCTTGCCCGGAGGGCGGTCGAATAGGGGCAGGGCAAGGGGAGACAGGGCTGACACCACCGCGCACTGAGCTCCAGGAGAGGCGAAAGGCAACCCACTTAAAAGAGACAAAATGGCAGCCCGTGGCTTGTAGGCATCCCTCTCGGCGCTGAGAGCCTGCCTAGCCTCCGCCGGTCCCCGCCGCTGCCAGCTCCTCGGTGCGCAGTCTCTCCTTGCGTGCCCTCTTGCTTGGGAACACTGTCCCTGCTCGGGCAGCGGCAGCTCGGGCTCACAAGGCTCCAGATGCAGCGCTTCGCCCCCCACAACCAGCCCGCCACCAGCCTGGGAAATTGAACTCTTGTCCCTCACGGTGGGACACGTCCCGGTTAGCTACACCGCATCATCCGGCGGCCGGCCGGAGCCGCCTCTTCTTGTCCCGCAATTAGGGGCTGCTGGCGACCCGCGGAGTGTGTGCGTGGGCTCCGCACCCCGTGCAGCGGCAGCTCCTGCGCAAGGGCATCACTCATCCGTCAGCCCTGCACCTTATCCATCTCAACACCTTCCCTTACAGCATCGTTTTCTCCTTACTTTTTGGTTGTGGTTTTGTTCTAGGTTTTGGTTTGTTTTGTGGTTTGGTTGGGATTTTTGTTGGATTTTTTTGTAGGGTTTTTGATGGGTTTATATTATGTTGGAGTTTGGGTTTTGCCTTTTTTTTTTTTTTTTTTTTTTTTTTTTTTTTTTTACATTTCCCAGAATTTTTTTTTCCTGTGTATGTGTTGTGTACGAGGGAATGCTTTGAGGTACGATTTTCTTTTCCCTTTGCTTTCCTTTTTCCTTTATTTTCTTTTTTCCTTTATTTATTTTCTTCGTTTTTTAAATCGTCCCATTTTGGAGCCCTCCAACAGTCGAAGGACACGTTGTCTCACAGATCAGAAAGTGCCTCGTCGAGAAGACACCTCTCGAGCATCCCCAGCACATGCAGAGGAAGAAGTGAGAATTATCGGGGCTGGAGGCAGTGATCGGCAGCTCCGCGTTCAGCAGAGGCTCCAGGATACGGGGCGGTGCCTCCTGGCCTCGGCCTCCTTCTGCGGGGCTGCGGCGTGGGGAGCTCGGGGGATGATGTGGTGGGAGAAGGGCTCCTCTGCCCTTGCAAAAATGCCCCTCTGCCACCGGGGAGTGCACGGCAGGCCGTTCCGTGAGGATCATCCCCCCGCCGCACCGCCGAGGAGCGAGGAAAGCTTCTGCCTGTCCTCGGCGATGAGCAGCATCCAGCCCTTTGTCTCTCTAGGTGCGATACTCAATTGCGTGCCATCAAAATATAGGCGCCAAATGTCTACCGCGGCCCTCTCCCCACTCCAGGGGAAGTCGGGGAGCCTCGGGGCCCTTGCCGTGCCCTGGAAAGGGCTGGTGCCAGCGCGCCTCGGAAGGGAGGGTCAGTGCAACAGGGCGAACGGGACTGTGGCACCCCGCAGACGGCTGGCGGATACCCGACAGTCCTGTCCCGGCACGCACATCCCCAAATACCCAGGCTCGCTGGAGCACCCTTAAGGGCTGGATCTTGCAGGGTGCGATGCGCGGCGGTGCGGAGTCGTGGCTGCATCGCTGAGCCTCAGCGCAGAGCTGCGGAGGCTGGTATGCTGCTCCCGCCGTGCCCACCTTCGCCCTATCTGGCCCGGCCCGGATCGGCCCAGCCTGACTCAGCTCGGCCCGTCGGCGAAGCAGGCGGAACGGCGTCCCTCAGCGGCCTGCCGCGATCGGCGGAAGCTGAGCGGAGAAGCGCTCCACATGGGCGCTGGGATGCGCGGAGCATGGGGGGGGGGCCCAGCGCGCCGCACCCCGTTCGAATCTGGCGGCGCGCAGGGAAGTTCCGCGGGACCAGCGCTGCGCAGGCGCAAGATGGCCTCTGCCTGGGCGACGGGGGGCGCGGAGCCGGCCCGGCCCATGGCGGGGCAGCGGGACTGGGGAAACGCGGCAGGCGAAACGCAGGCCTCCGCCGAGACACCGGCAGGACCAAACACCGCGTTTGCGCGCCAGGATGAGAATCCGCGTCCCCGCCGGCGCGGAGCGAAGTGCAGTTGTACCGCTGCTCCCCGCCTGTTTTCCGTGCCCCCGGAGAGGCCACCCCGCCGCAAGAAGGCTCGCGGGATGCTGACACTCCTGAGACAGTGCCCGCCTCCTTCGGCACCGGCTCGCGGATTTTGCGCGGCCTTTGCGCATCTGCAGCTGTCCCTTCCGACGCGCCCGCGGCTCCCCAGCAGCGACCGAGGCTGGAAGTGCCTTCCTCTAGCCATTCCCGGGAGGGAAAACCTCCGTTTGGCGTGGGAATTAAGAGTCCTTCGTACTTTACCCGTTGCCGAATTATTTTTCTTTCCAGCCTAAATCATCGCCGTTCGGTAAATACCAAATCACTTCCCCATAGACGGCAGGATCGAAAGGTCCCCACCGGGCTTCAGCAGACTTTTCTGTTTTCCAGATGGGACTCCCTTTATCAGCTATGGGACGAGAAAGGAGTGAAAGAGCTGGAGATGAGGGGGGAAAAACAGTAATCCTCGCTGCCGGCATCCTCACAATCCTCGAATTAAGAAAACACTAAGCGCCCGCGGCTCGGTGCTCTCCGAGCGGGGCAACGACTTTGAAGTGCGGGAAGCGAGGACCCGCAGCGCTGAGGATTGGGGAGCAGGTCTTTCCCGGAGCGTCCTGCGGGCGGGAGACAGGCAGAGGAGGTGAAAAAGAAACTGCTCTCAGTGAAATAAAGGAAATCCGTTTAAAGTACCTAGAGTAGAGGCAAGAACGTTAAAAATTAACAGCGGAAACAGGAAACACTTATCTGAGTAAACACTGTCTCCGAATTTCCCCGTATTAAAAGCGGGAGGGGGCAAGGTGCTGGCCGGGGCCGCACCACCCCTGCAGTACCTGGCTGCCGCGCCGCTGCCGCTGCCGCTGCCCGCCCTGCGCCGGGGCTGGAAACCAGAGCCAGGCAGGGCGAGACAGCCCGATCCTCCCGAATCGGTATGGTGGCAAAGATCGGAATTGCAGGAGCTTCTGCATGGTTGAAATGAGCCGTCCAGAAGCGAAGTTCGGAAAACGGGGGCACAGCTACCCGCCAGTGGGTCGAGCGTGACGGGCAGCCTGGGGCCGAGGCGGAGAAGAATATGTGGTGGCGGAGGTGGAAGGGAGGAGACGTTGCTCCGACATCGGTTCCGGCGTAAATGCTTTGGCTGCTCTCTGAAAACGCCCAGAGAAATGAGCGACTCCTGTCCAGCGCAGGAGGTCACAAGCGAAATGTCCTCGGCACCGCGGGGGAAGGGGCACCGTCGCCTCACTGTAAGAATGCCTGTCGCTGTCTTCGTCTCCGGGACTCAGAGCACCCCTTCTCGACAGGAGCTCGACAGTGCCGCCTCGGAGCGGGGCTCCCCATGGCTTCCCTGGCTCTGCCCGAGGCCCCGGCGGCAGCCGCCCCATGCTCTGCCGCCGACAGGACGCTGCCGCTTCCCGGTAGCTGCTTGGCTGTGTCCGCCGGCCGGCGCTGGTTCGAGCGGCAGCGGCCCGGAGAGTTGCGGGCAGTGGTCCATGCTGGGGGACACACCATTCGGTGAGCAAGCTTCCAGCGCTCCTGCCCTTTCTCCCTCTGTCCGTTCCTGCATTCTTCCGCCCTGCTTCCTCCCGTCTTCTCCATGAGCCTGTGGAGCTCTTTCTGCTCCTTGTGAGTCCCCGGGGCCGAATCGTTACCGCTTGTTCCCTGTATAGACCGGGGACAAAAGTGCTCCTTGAGGCTGCAGGCAGCTGAAGCAGGGCGGAAAAATTCCGTCGGACGAAGACAGAAAAAAAGTCATTTTCCATCGGGTATAGCCGCCCCTGCCTCCTTTCGATCGGATCGCTTGTTGAACAAGGTCAGAAGACTTCGGCTTTATCCCTCCATCTGTACAAACGCAACGTTGGATAATGGGAAAATTCTTCTGGCATACACGGGGCTGAGATTTCTTTCCAAAGAGAGGAGGATTACCTACTTTTCACAGGAAGGAAACCCGTTCTCTGTGTAGCTGCGAAGGAAAACGTTGTGAAAGCGAGGAGGTTGACACAGCAGCTTCGCAAGCAGAACATCGAGATGCTATCTCTGCCCGTCCCGCCGGCTGTGCTCAGCGGCACACACGCATGGCACTGCCATCTGCTCAGGGCCAACAGCTGAACAAAAGTTTCACATGGCAGCACGAACAGCGTCGGTGGCTTCTGCAGCTGGGCAAGAGAGCTGCTGGAAACGTTTGTTCATGTTCGGACGGGAGATGTCAAATTGGGAGAAGTCGCAAGGTCCTGTAAGAGCTGAATAAACCTGAAAGGGAATTCCCCGACTCCTGTTTCATTACTTTCTATGCGTCACTGACAGTCTAACAAAGACCAAGTTTAGCACCGGTTTGGTGCTAAAGGTTGACATTATTGGCTACTCGCCGTGTCGATAGGCTCAGTTTGATGGGTGTGCTGAGGCACAAGCCTTTGCTACAGGTTCTGTGTTGCTCTTCGGGTGAATTAACTCAAGCAGCACAGTGTGATTAACTCGTACAGTTGAGGGAAGCGTGCCAGGACAGACACTTGTCCGCACGTGGAGGCATCTTTACATTAAAACGTATTTAGTTCCACTGAACCTCTAAGAAGAAACCAGAGCAGTACAGGAGGAACCTGGCGCTCATCGCCACCAAAATTCTGTTTCTCCCTCCTCAGCCACTCACCCTCAAACCGGGCTAAGCTGGAGCAGACAGGAGTTAGAACCTACGCCTGACTGGGATGTGAGAATACACCATTTGCTTATTTTCAAGAATAATTCGGGGTCAAATAAAGAGCAGCAAATGCTTTTGAGACAGGCAACCAAAATAAATAATGGCAACTTCTTCACTCTTCCCCCCTCTTCTCTCCCCCCTTCCCCCCCCCCCCCCCCCCCCTTTTTATTCTTTTGGTTGTTATTTTAGTACTCTAGTACTCTGTTCACTCAAATCCTTTGTACACCCTGAAGGACTTCCAGTGGGAACAAGATGCTTTGTCCTTAGACACCACACTATCAACAGAGGTCATTTGCTATATTATTTTCAATTAATTTTCCCTTTTATTTATTTCTTTGATCAGCTATAAATGAAAAGTTATTCGTGTATATAAAACTGAAGTTTTTACTGTTGGAATTGAACTGTACATGTTTACTACAGGAAAAAAATATCAACTCTTGTTTAACAAGACATTATACATCAATAAGCAATAACCTTGTGGAGGATTTGCAATCACCCGGTCTATAAAAACAAGCAGGACAAATAACAGCAATTTTATATGCAAAAGTAATGATTTAATGACTATAAGCAAGACAAAGCAATAAGAATTGTGCTTCTTTTGCAGACTGGAGACCATGAAATGTTTAACTACAATTTTCCCGTACAAACATGAAACAATATCCATATAGAATAAACACCCTCACAAATGTATAACTCATGGGTGATGAACACACATGAAGTTCGACCAAAGCAAAGCACAAACTGAACAGTGTTCTGGGCTGTTCGCAGTTCAGGGTGGAAAAGTTCCTTCTACTGAAAAATATAATACCCTCAGAAGCCTATTTGCAGGCCATTAAAGAGGAGGCATTCTCCACATTTTATTGGAAATATTGAAGTACCTGTTAGCTTTTAATGAAGTTAGTACTGTACCATATACATATATATTAAAACAAATTTAGATAAAATGCCTTCAGCCAGCCACTTGCTGGCTCCTTAAAATTTATACCGAATAGTTTATGGCTTCTGTAATGATTCCATGTGCTTTTAAAAACACAGTCCCACCACACCAAACAACAAAAAAGGTAATCAAACAGGTCAAAGACTTCCACACCCCCTAAGTTGGTTTCTGTTGGGTTTTTTTAATTATTTTTTTTTCCTGTTTTTTTTTTTTTTTTTCTTCACTGCATCACTTCAACATTTGGTAAAGTAAAAATATATCACTTGGAAAAAGAAAAAAAAATAAAAAGAAAGATAAAGCCAGTAAGATCCTTTTAAGATTGCCAATTGCCTCCAGGTAATCAGAGACTTGGATGTGCTTTCCCAATACTGTAGCTCTCACGTGCAAAGGGTTTCTTGCAGCATGAGCAGAGCTCAACCAGGTGGCATATGCAAGGGTCGAACCAGTTCAGGAATTTAACAACCATCTCATGAGTGCATGAAACACAATATTTTCTTTATAGTATTTATAAATATATCATACAATACTGTTTCCTGTTATGTCATATACCAATATGGCATTGTACAATAAGCATAATGCCATCTGATTCTTACAAAAGCGAATCATTTAAACGAGTCAGTAAGTAAAACGGTAATACCCGCTTTTAGGCATACAGATTGTAAAACTGAAGTTTACTTTTGATCGGTTCTGCGCAGCAACAGAGGAGTAAAAAGATGCAACATAAGAATCAAAATGGCTAATACGCAAAAAATTGTTATTCACAGTGACATGGCTACATATATGCATTATTCTATGCATATTCTTTCTGTTTCGTTGGATTTCCAAGATGAAAAAGCACTTGCTTTCTACAGGTTCACAAAACAGCATAAGAACAATAACAATTGAAGAGAACGCAACGGAGGAGTTAGTCTGGATTAACAAACTACTTCCTGGGATTTGAGTCGGCTTCTGGAGACTTCTCGAGTCCAGATGATGAAGATGGAAACAACACCACATCACTCAGAACAGGTGAAGGTGTAACTTCTGTTTGCTTCCCAGTCCTCTGAAAACCATTTACATTTCAATCTTGTGTTTCCATTAAAGTCCATCCTGAATGTCACCTAGTCCACCTTTTATAGCCAAGTTCAGTGTCACTACAAAAGAAAGCAATTTGGACGATAGTCACATGGATTAGCATCTATAAAGCTGTAATGGCATGGAGAGACCTATATAAAGAAGGGGCGGGGGTGGCAGCCTTGCTGGCACATCAACCAGATGAAGTGGCTGAGGAGCCATTTATCGATGTTTTCCGTGCTCTGTTGGTAAAAGAGGACTGGTGGTTACTGCTGGGGCTGCTGCTGGTGCCGTTCATGGTGCTGGAGATGTGGGGGAACTGGGGGTGAGGAGACTGGACCGGCGTGCTGGGGCTGGGCAAACAGGAGGAGGTGGAGGGGATGCCTCCTGCTGGGCTGCTCGCCTTGTCGCTCCCAGAGTCACTTTCCAGCTCCCCGCTGTTATTCAAGCCTTCCCTCTGGTGACTGATCTTCATCCTCTTGCAAGTAGGTCGGACCCGGTACTTCAGGGGGAGAGGCCCATTCTGCAAGGCAAAGGGGAGATCCTGGTTAAGTGCCTTCCCAGGGCCATGATTCACATCCCTTTCCTCTGGGGAAAGCATGCTGGTCACTCACCCGCCTCCAGGTATAGATGTAGGCAATATCCATTAGGGTGTAGTAGTCCTTCAGAGGCTCCTCTTCATACATCACATCGATCTGTTCAAGATATGAATCCTTCTATTAAGGTGCATCCAGGCATTTACCCCTAGAGGTCAACCCTGCAACCCTGCTGCCACATACATCAGAAAATTGATAAAACACTACACCAAACCAGCAGGAAACATGGAATTTTCTTAATCTATTTGATATGCTTTAAGCATATTAATAAACAACTTCTTGATACCTTGATATTCACAGCATTAAAAAAAAATAGTGTGACCAAACTCTCCAGATAGAAGTCTTAAAAATAATGTTCATAATCCCATCAACATCTTGTACAAACCAGAAATACTTATAGTTAGCGCTTGCTGGAGCTGGCTGTCATGAGGAGTGCTAACAGCATTACTAGGCTTAGAATAGCAAAACTGACTTAAAAAAAAAACAAACAACAAACCACCATTTCCCCAGAGGTACCTGGAAAGTGTTTGGTATATCCATTTTACTCCTCAGGAACTTTCTTAGATGCATTACTGTCATTGCTGCTGGGCAGCGCAAGTATCTTTTGTCATTCACCTGATGGCACAGGAAAGAACCTCAGTCTACTGAGAATGAGTAATTATTTCCTCCAAAGTTGTACTCTAACGTTTTTTCTTTTACTTTTTAACACATTATAAAATAATTAATTATAATACAACAGCTTCTGCTACCTCATAAGGAACAACAGAAGTAAATCGTAAATTACACATCCAGAACAAGCAATTTAAAAGGATGCTGATTTTGTAGCTAAAGCTTTTTATCTCACAGCAGATCTCTCGTTCAGAGGATACAACTATTGCACAGTGATTTTAAAAATACATCAATAAATAACTTATCACAGAATCTGATCCAGAAAAATAAAATTCCAGTTTAAAAGTAACACTGGGGATGTTTTAAACAGTTTTTTACATCTATAGCTGTATGGAACCACTTGACCATCTCCACACCTAGCACCATAATAGGTTCTAGATACATATAGCTATGAGTATTTTTTTTTTCAGTTCCAAACCTGCCCCCAAGATGTTTGTGTCTGTTTTGTCTCCCTGCAAACAAGGAAAACTTATTTACCTCTTCCTTTGATTTTTCTTTCTCCTTATTTCCTTTTCGTTCCAGTCTGTGAGAAGAAATGGAACAATTACAACAAATTACAAAGATAGCAGCTATAAGTCAGGTAAACATAAAATACTGCTATTCTGGAACTTGCCTGTTCTGGTCAAAGAACTCAATGGATAAGCTTATTATCTCGTCGTCTGTTATAATTCTTTTGTCTTCATCAGCCACTTCTCCCCTGTCTTCATTAGAGCCATTGGCAGCTGCGCAGAAATTTCCACAATAATTTACATTTTGAAATTCAAATCAGGAAGAATGACAATTCTCAGCAACAAGGATGAAAAAAAAGACAAACCAAAACCAAACCCAAGATAAATCTCTATAGTAAGATTATGAATTAAAGCTACCTGACTGTTAAAACAATAAACTTTGATTATACTGACTTTACTTCTTAAAATTCTGTCACAGTAATACAGGATTTGTAAGTTTAAAAGGAAACAGTGAAGCACCCAGGTCAGTGATACATATATGAAAGTTGTGAAGGAGAAGTTTTTACCATCAGCTGATGGATGAGCAGCATAAAAATCCCTTCTTCTTTTCATTTCATCTAGATGGAAAAGCACATATTTTTCTTTTAGTATATATGCTGTGGCTAACTGGTATTGATATCGGACAGCAGCTCTGGGTCTGGTTTTCAGCTCCAACAAAAAAACCCAAACAACAATTTAACTACTTACTTTTGAAAAGGCCTGGTACTAGCTTATATACGATATCCTGGAGAGTTTTATCTGACCTGAAAAAGAAACAACCCCAAAAGGTAAAATTAGGCATATAAAGAGAGGTTTTAATGCAAGCAGCAGCAACTCATTTCTGGTCTTTCACAACAATGAGGCATCTTCTACCAAGTGGGAGGCTAGTCATAAAAAGTTCATTGAAAAGACCTTGCAGTCAAAGTAACATTGCTCTGAGCACCCCTATAAACCAAAACTCATCTCTGCTACCACGGAGAAAAAGTAATTCTTGTGGGCTGAAGGAAGGCTACATGTCCTCTCCAGAAAGCAGAGAGAAAAGAAAAATGCTTCTGAAAGGAAAACCACACTTTAGAACCTTTTGCCTCTTTGTGTGGAAAGTTTCAGAAGTAGTCTTCCTAACTAACAGCAAAGGCTGGAGGGAAGCATGTGGGGAATACAGAAAGCAAAGGTAGAAGCTGTCGGGGTGGTGCCCATGAGAGTCGGGGAGAGGGAAGAGGCATTGCATTAATGGTTGGCCATATGGAAAAAAAAGACCAACACAATTTTTCTATTTCTCATCCAAAGAAATCATTTCAACCAATGACAAAACTCCAAAGAGAGAGCACACAGAGGAGTTAGCTTGTAAATTGACAAGTCCTTTCACATTTAAATCGCTGAACAAGAGATAACATCAAGACGACTGCTGCTGGTCTCCCCATCAGAAGGAAAATAGGAGGTGTGGGCTGCTTGTTGCATCTTCGTCCTACCTTATGTTCAAAAGTGGTCGAGTTTTGTGAACTTGGACATCACAGATGGGACAATACTTGCTGGTCTCCAAGTAACGCACGATACAGGTCTTACAGACTGCAAGTCAAACACGAAAGCCTTTTAGTGCTGCTTGGAGGTGACGCTCAGATATGCAGAGCTATAGGTGAGATTTTCTAAACTATGCAAGCGAGAGCAAATCGTCCATTGTCAGCAGCGCGCTGCTTAAGCTAAACAAATACCCAAATAAGCTGCAATTACCATGAAAAGGAGACGCTTAGAGCACATATATTATTACTTTAACAAAGACCGTAGGGCCGTTGTCAGAAAAAAATCTGCACCGCGGCCAGGCCACCTATTTCTCAGCCAGTCGGGGAAGCAGAGGGGTGGTGGTCCTTGGCACTTCGGGGAACTTGGGATTGGTTTGAGAGTTGGGGTTTGGGGTTTTTTTGTATTCCCGGGATGCTGAGAATGGTGGGAAGCGTCGGGAAAAGAGCGCGGAGCGGCCGGCTGTACTTACAGGAGTGGAGGCACTCAATGATGGTTGTAGCATCAATGAAGTAACCGCCGCAGAGCACGCACATGAGATGGGGGTTTAGCTCGGTTATTTTGATTCTGGTGGTGCGATGCATTTTGGCGTGGCGAGAGGCGGTTCTGCAAGACACACACAGAGAGCACCGGTCAGCGGAGACGAGCGCGGCGGTCCCAGGTGCCGGCATCCGGCGCGTACGGTTCCCCCCGAGCACTCGCATCCCCGGCGCACGGGAAGAGAAAGCGCGGAAGGCGGCAGAGACGGCGGCGGGCGGAGGCCGGTCCCGGGGCCGGCGGGATGTCCCCGCACCACCTCGGGCCGGCCTGGGCGCAGCCCCGCGGAGGCGCGATCGCTCAGCGGCACCCACCGCGCCGCTCCCCAGCGGATACTGGCTCTCCCCGAGGCCCGGCGCGGCACCGGCCGGCTCCGGCTCGCCCGGGCGGCGATGCGGCGACGATCTCCGGGGAGGGGACGAGGGGGCCGGCCGGGCACTGGGGCTGCCGGCGAGCAGCACAAAGGGGAACCAGCGCCTCCCGGTGCGGCTGCCCTGGCATTTCCGGAGAGCGGGGAGGGGCGGCGGGGGGGGAGGGACCGGCAGGGGGGGGACACACGCACCTCGGAGCGGGGCCGGGCACCGGGGCGGCGGGGCCGGCCCGCCAAGGGTGTCCGGGCGGCTGCCGCGGCCGCTCGGTGCCGATCCGGATCTGCTCCGCTCTCCGAGGGGGTTGCTATAGCAACTTACACTTACACTTGGCATCCTGCCACCGCTGGGAACACACGAGAGCCAGGCGGGGGGGCGGCCGGGGGGCGGGCCGGGCCGAGCCGAGCCGGGCCAGGGGGTGGGACGCGGGGCCCGGGGGCTGGCGGAGGGGGTGGAGGAGGCGAGGAGCCCGCGGGGGTCTGGGAGCCGGGTTGCGAGGAGGGGGAGTGCAAAGGGAGAGGGGGGTTGGGGGTGGCCCGGGCGCGGTCGGGGTGCCGTAGCCCTGAGGGTGCCTGGGGAGAGGAACGAGGCCGGCTCGAAGCGCCGGCGGCTGGCCCCAGGCGTGGGGCTGAACCGGGCTTTGGGGTCTTAGCCTGGCGGAGGCGAGCAGCAGAGGCTCCTCCCGAGCCTCGGCCATTTCGGATCCTCTCAGGGGCCTCTCTCCACGTCGACTCGGTGCGAGGAGCTGGTCTGAGATCGCTTCTCTCCCCCTACGCTCCCTCCCTCCGCCGAGCCGCGCTGCCGGGACCGAGCCCCCCGCACCGCTGCGGGACGCCGAGCCCCGCTCCGCGCCGCTAGCATCCCCTCTCCCCCTTCTCCCCTTTCCTCCTTTCTCTCCTTCCTTCCTTCTCCCCCCTCCCCCCCTTCTCGCTCTCTTTCTTTCCTTCCCCCCTCTTTTGCCTCCCCTTTGAAAAGCCTCCCGCGGACGAAGCGAGCGCAGTGCAAAGTTTTGCAAGAGGTGGAAAGAGATTTGCAGCACCAGAGTAAGGTGTTTGAGCAGGAGAAAACAAGTCTCCGGGTCCTTAAAAAAACCTCTTTTTCAACAATAAAGCACACCGAAGAGGGGTAAGGGGAGAAAAAAAGCCCAAACCGACTTTAAACGGTACATTAGTGACAACATGCGAAGGACCATGTGACCAGATCATTCCTAAAGCTAAATCAACACCTTGTCAACACAATGCAGCGACAAGAGTGAAAAACAAATGTCATTTTCACAGCCTGAAATCCATAAACCCCCATCGGATGCACTGGCACCAGCGTTAAGATGCACACATGCCATTTGAAATGAGAGGGAAGGAGAGGTAAAAGGGAAAGTACACCGAGGGAAAAAACCCTGTCAGCCACGCCAATCGCAGAGTAAATTATTTTCTGTCAACCAGATTCTGAAAAATGCAAGGTAACAAGGTTGCTCCGGTGCAAGCCATTCATTTCCCCCTGTCAATGCCCCCAGCACACCAGTTTTCATCCTTGGTTCCCACTCTTCCCAAGGCAGAGCTTGAGAGCCATCTCTCACGGCAGCACCGTGTGAGTCGAAGACTCAAGACGCTGGGTCTCCCCAGCCACTCGCAAACTTTCGCTGTTAGGCAGCAGAAAAAAAAAAAAAAAAAAAGGAAAGGAAAAGAAGAAAAAAAAGAGAGAGGGAGAGAGAGAGAGAGATAACACACTACGTTTTCTAGAAGCTCTGAATTTCGGCCAAATCGCCCAAGACAGGGGTACAATATTCCTCCAGAAGTGTGCACAGCGCCAACGAGCGACCCCAGACAGCAAACTTCTCTTGCTGCTGCAGGAGAACCCTCGAGTGAGCAGCAGATAAACCTCCCCAGCACCAAACCACAGCCGGTCAGCACACAGAAAAGCGAATTGCAACAAGCACTAAGTCAGAACAGGTCCCCAAGCTGTCCCTAGCCCCATGCGAGAGAGCAACACCTCCCCTGCATTGTAACTGGGGTTTACATGTCGCTTCCAAGGTCCCCGACCCTCCACTTCTTAATTCTAAACCGTTGCCTAGGGTCTTCTTTTCCCAGAAAAGGCAGATCCCGAGCTTCTGAGCTCCTATGGACAGTCTTGAAGCCGGGGACTCTTAAAGTGGTCCTTAAACATGGACAGGCTGCTTTCCCGGGTCTGTGTTTACTTGTTCAACTCATCACCTTATAATCTATAAAAGTCTTTGATATCAATGGCAAAATGTTTTTAAACCAGCAGTACCCGAGGTCATGCAAGTCGGGCTGACCGATAATTCCTTCCCAAGCCCTCCCAGGCTGGGACAAACCCTCTCAGACATAAATGCGTTTATTCTATACAGGCGCAGCCCCTTCCTAAAATGAAGGGAGGGGGGATTAAACTCAACCGTGAAACTTGTTTTGTCGAAGCAACCCCTAAACACGGATTATTTATTGCCTAAAGTTAGCACATTTTCAAAGTGCTTTGAGCCGGCTTTGGAATCAGTGATTCTTCTCCAGCGAGCTGAACCAGGCGCCTAACTTTTCTCCCCAAAACCCACCCGCACAGGCACACGCACACTAGTGTCTGTGCCTGCGGGTATGTGACACCAACGCAGAAGGCTCTACTACAGCAGTCTGAACTTAATATTTTGGTACGAGAGAGAAACTCTTTCAGATTGATTTTTTTCCCCTCCCCTGCTTGTGCTGATAGCAGAGTGAATACCAACACTTCACATGGCAAACACAAAAGAGCCCCTCAGCCTGGACAATATATATATTTACACACTGACACAAGGAACAACTAAATGTAAAATACACGGAGATAATACTTGCTCGAAGCAAACATTGCCAGCCAGCTGATTATTTAGAGGCCTGAAATGGGTTGTGTCAAAATGAAGAAAAACAGAAGTGCATTCTCCTGCTAAGAATCAGCTACGTTATAAAATATCCATAAGGGCAATAAGCCACCAAACCTTGCTCGCCCAGGTCTCTAACAGAAAATACATAGATAAAACCCAGAAGCATCGCTCGAGTAGGTTTGTGTACTTTGCACCCTTCTCCTCTCGGAAAACTCTCTGGTTGGGAATAAAGCAGCCGTCATTCTACATCTTTACCCATTATCAGTCAGAGCCACTTTTAACTAGCGAGACTGTTACTCCCCTTTCGCCTAAGAATGGCTACATATGTTTTAGAGGAGGGCACAAGGAGCTCAGACAGCTCTGCCCCTCCATGCTCCAGCCGGGAAGACCTGGATATTTAGAGTGCAAAAGGACTCCAATCGCTTAAAATCGCCTCCCTAGAACTGGGTGAAGAACAAGATCTGTCTACTGGAAAAATACACCAAAATGTTAATTTTGCACTATCTAAGCGATCAGGTAGGTCAAGCCTTCGTGTCTTTTGGCAAACTGTAGCACAAGGGCTGTCTCAGTTTCCAGCACACACTGCACAGAGACATTAAAAGTAGTTTACTGAACTTCTCTGGTGTTTGGGACAGTCCCATAAAATAAGTTGCTCTGACCACTACAGATTAGGCAAAAAAGGTTCTTTAAATGACAAGCTTGCAAATGGGCACACACACCCAGGTTTTCCTCGGGTTTTCTGGAGAGTGGAAGAGTGAATCAAAGTTTCTAGAGGTTGAAAAGCAACTGTGTCACTTCTACAGAAAAGCGGTTTTTCTGCTGATTTCCCCCTGATCTTCAAATATTTACAATAAACAGAGAGAAACATCCCGCGGTATATATTGCCAAGGCCACACAGTCACAAAAAAAACCTAACACCAGCAACTTTTCAGGGCTGCCCATAAGCAACACGAGGAGCCCACTCATGACATCTTTAAGACATGACAAAGGATTTCATGTAAATTTACCCTTCCCGGGCTCAGGAGCTTAAAAGAAAAAGGAAAAAAAAAAAAAAAAAAAAAAGGAAAAAGAAAAAAGAAAAAGGAAAAAGAAAAAGATAAAAAGAACAAACCAGAGGAAAGAAACGCAAAAAAACCCAACTCCTGCGTCCCACAGACACATCACCTTTGCTCCAAAGGCTCCAGCAAACCGCACGCCCCAGCTCCCCAAGATCGCAGCTAAACTGCCATCCTTACCCCTCCCGAAAAGTTATTTCTCCTTGTTGGCCACCCCCTTCCTCTCCCAGCAGACACAAACCCCCAAAGTTTAGCATTTAGAGCAGAAATGTAAGAGGAGACATTGGAAACAACTGGGAACCGCCATCTTACAACCCATCCAATTTCACACAAGTACTTGTCCAACTTAAGTTAATAACATTTTCTGCTGGGTGCCCCGACGCCTAACAACCCCTCCAGGAGGATCGCTACCCCCCGCTGGCTGTGTCCCTATAAAATGGGTACGTTATCTGATATTTTAACCTCCCCCAGAGACACTTCTTTCGGGGAGAACTGAAATCACTTGACCCAGGCAGCTCCAGAATTCACGAACGTCCCTGTTTAATCAAAATCTGCCTTTAAACAAAGAGCGCTCAGGCCGGGCTGGCAGCAGGGTCTGGAAATATAAATATTCTCCTCGGGGGCCATGTGCACAGAAAGCTTTTAGGGGGCGTCTGGAGAAAGAAAGGAACTAAAATTTGCAAATGTGGGCGCGTAACGCGAGCGAGTGCACAGGCTGCTGCTGCGTGTCTATATGTGTGTGTGTGGCTGGAGCAGCCTGTCAGCGCTTTTCCCATACGGAGAGCTCGGGGGACACCTAGGCTCCCCTTTGCAGCCCCCAAACCGCCCGAAAACCGCCGCCGAGCCCCCTGAGCCCCCCGCCCTTGGTAAGGCGACACCTCCCTTCATACGTACCCGGAAAACGGAGCCGGTGGGTGACGATCAGAGCGGCCAAAAAAGACAATGAAAGTTAAAAGTCGTTCAGCAGAAAATGAATGTGAGCCAAGCGGCCATCTTGAAATGAACTGCAGACGCTGTCAATTGCAATAAGCTTATTGCCGCCGCCGCCGCCGCTGCGCTCCGCTCATTTTAGTTACAAAACACCCGGGGTTGCTCCTCTCGGCCACCGGGCCGTCCTCGCTCCCTCGCTCTCCCTCCGAGTTCGGCGCCCCGGCGGCTCAGGCGCTGGGAGCGCAAAGTCTCCCCGGTCCGGATGGGTCCTCTCTCCACCAGCCCATTGTCTCTCCCTCTTGCCCCCCTGCTCCGCCTCGCGGCCTCGCTCGCGTTCCTTTTTTTTTTATTACGGTTACGATTATTATGCTGCTGCTGCTGATGGAGTATTATTGTTGTTGTTATTTCATAGTTGGTGGCGGGGACCCGGGGAAGGGAAGGAGGGCGGGCTGGCTGGCGGGCGGGAGGAGGGAGGGAGGGAGGGAGGGAGGGAGGGAGGGAGGGAGGAGGGCGGAGGAGGGAAGAATGCAACGCTGAAGGCACACACAGTGGAAACTGACACCGTCCCCAAAATGGCTCGGAGTTCGCCCGCCCCGCCAGCGTCACGTGGGGCGCCTCATTCCTTAAGGGCGGCCTGGGAATTAGCGGCGCTGCCGGCGGGGCCCGGCAGCCTCCCCGTGACCCAATCCCGCAACCCGGCCGCCTCCGCCTCCCCCCCGCCCCCGCCTCTTGCATCCCCCCCCCCCCGGCTCCCGCCTCCTTCCACCGCCCCCTCCCCTCTGCCTCCTCCCTCCCCCTTGCCTCCTCCCTCCCCTCCCCCCGACCCTGCACGCGCCCGCCCGCGCGCTGCCGATGCCTCCTTTTCCCCGCCGCCCGCCCCCGACCCCCGGCCCCGCTCTCGCTCCGCGGCTCCCGCCCACCCCCGCCCGCAGCAGCCCGATGCTTCCTTCCCCCCGTGCTGCCTCCGCCCGTTCTACGCCCTCCTGGCACCCCCCTCTTCCCCCCCCCCCCCCTTCACCTCTTCGAAGTCGCCTTCCCCAGAACCCGCCGAGGTGCGTCCCTGGCGCTGCCCTCTTCATCCTCTCTTCGCCGCAGCCCCCCCGCCGCCCGCCCCGGCCCCATACACCGCCTGCTCCCTTTTACCCCCAGCCCTCGCCTCTCTCCGCGCACTTGTTGCGCGGACCCTAGCAGCCTCGGGCGTCCCGTCCCGTCGCGAACCCCCGCGGGGGTTGCGGGACCGGCAGGGGGTGGGTGGGTGGGAGGGGGCATACACTGCGCCGCGGCCTCGCGCTCCCGGAGCCTTGTGCGCGCTGCCTCTCGCTGCCCGCCCCGTCGCGGGACCGCCGGCGTCGGGGCGAAACGTCCCCTCGGCGGGCCGCGCCGCCGCCTTCCCGCCCAGAGCGGTGGTGCCTGCTCCAGTCCTCCCCGGTGTCCCTCGAGCGGCGGCAGCAGCGAGTGTCGCGGGCATCCGCGGCGGCCTCCGCCCCGCGTACGGCACGGGCAACGCCGGGTGCTGCCGCCGACGCCGGAGCGGCAGGGAGGGAAGCGAGGAGAGCCTTGCGGCCGCTCACTACCGCCGAGAACAAGCCGCCGCCCGCAGCCTGGGCGCGAAAGAGCGGGAAGGGAAGAGCCCGGCGCCGCGGCGGCGACGGCCCGTCCGCATCTGCGCTTACTCCGCGGGGCCATTCTCCCTTCGCTGGCAGGTGCGGGCCGGCTCCGCGGCGGCTACCGGACCGAGGGGCAGCGCAGGGTGAACAGTAAGGGAAGGCAGGAGCCCCATCGTGCATCGATCAGCACAGCGATGGGGGAAAACGCCATCAAGCCCGAGTCGCACCCGCATCTGTTCGTCCGTGGAGCCCCGGGTTTCCGTGAGGGGCCCCGCCGCACTCAAATTAAATTGGAGTCCCTGTGGCCTCAATCGCCTTCAGTCTCGGAAGAGACGTGAAGACCGTCTGGAGAGAAACAAGACAGCGCGGGGGGCAATCTAGCCAACGGCACGGGAGAAAAAGGGATTTTTGCCTCATCTAGTTGAGCTCACAGCATCCTTCCTTTAGGTACCGCGAATTCGGTCATAGAAATTGCAGAACAGAGGCAAATAAACTTTATTAGATTTCCAGGGGGAAAAAATAATCAATGATCACTCTAAAAAAGCAGAAAAGGGAAGGGATGCTTTAAAAAGACAACAGTTAAGCAAATATTTAACTAAAGTGAATTTAAAAAAAGGCACGAGTATCAAGTGCAGTTGCAAAAAAAAAAAAAAAAGGTTAACAAGTTATTTCACTTAATTTGCACCCATGGACTAAAAAAAACCCCAAATCCACAGAACAAAAAAATAACCCAAACCAAACAAAACCCCCAACAAACCCAAAGCATCCCAAGCAACACAGAAGTTTTCATCATTTAGAAGACATTGAGGAAAGAGACTAGTCCGGCTTGGCAGGCTGACACTTTCCCTCCATCACATCTGAGTTGCTCTTTCTAGACTTTTTGCAGCATCTTTAAGCTTTCCAACTAAATCCTAAGAAATTAAATACTGCCTTAGAATAAATGTGTTTTTTACAAGGTCAGCTAGAGGAATAGAGTAACTTTTTTAGACAGAGGCACTGGAAACCAGCACCTTGTAGCACAAAGAAATGTTGCAGCTTATGGGCAATGCCAGCGAGTAATTAAGTAGCTTCTCATTTTTACAACAGACAAGAAAAGTCAAGGAAAACAGCTTTTAACATCTATCATCTACTAGAAGACTCTTAGCACACAGGCTAAGATGGCTAAACACTGACATAGGCTCTAGGCTTTGAAGTCCTATAAACATTTCTAACACACTGGAAATATCTGGAGTGCAGTTTGGTACTAGGACCATTCTCCATCCACAGCACATTGGATTTAACTAAGTCAGCAAAGTGATGAAAATTACTCATTAGGAAGAGAAGGAAGACTTTGGAGACACTTATGAAAAGAGCAGAGGTGTAACCCTCAAGTTTTAATATCTTGCTTTTCCCCTCTCCCCAACCCCTCTTCCCAATACTCCAGTTTGGGCACTTCCAAAGCATTACAATGCCTCTATTGTTCAGTTACACATTTAAAGTGCTAAACAAAGATCAAGGTTTGTTTCAGTACATTTCTTACATGTCATTAACACCACTGAAGAGCCTTCCCTTGGTATTCTATTAAAATCATGACACATTTAAATTACTGAACCAGCTTGTTCAATCATTTATCTAAAGCACGGGAAGCCAGAGTTCCAGAAAAAATATTTATTTCCCCCATATACATATTAAACAGTTATAAAACCAGACAAAATACTTATGCATGTAGGTAAAACACTCCACATAAAACTAAAATCAGTTACTTTGCAGCTTCACTTGAGAAGGCAGGAAAACTACATTTGGATAATTTTAATAGAAGATTCTTCTCTGCCCTCCCAGCTTTTGATTGTTACTATTTTTTAATAATAGTATCTAGGATTTAATTTTGATTGGCAAGTTGTTAAAAAACATTTACAGCCACAACTGGAACTAAGCACTGAAACAACAATGAAGGAAAGAAGTACCTGTAATTGCTCCATCGTGCAACTAAAACTAACATCTGGGTGTGATCCTGAATCACTGTTCTGAAGAAAAAAATGAAACAAAACAAACAGCGACTGTTTTATTTTTAAAAATACTTTGAAAATGTGGTTTTGCCTCTGAGGGTACAGGGAGTATGGTACCTCTATGTTTAAGGTCACCAAGTAGGAAGGCTGGTAAGTTTTATGAAGTTGATTGTTCTAAATTAAAACCAAACAGCACAGAAAAAAGAGTCAGGTCTCAGCATTGAAACGGACTGAAAAAAAAAACCAACTTGGTGTGTTAAAATTACCTTGATCTGATACTCCAAGCGCCAGGACACATCAGTTACATGGAGAGGAGACCTGCCTATGCTGAAAGACACAACAGTTACAAGTTCCCTGTGCTAAAAGAAAATTACATTTGATCAAACTATCCATCAGTACAGAACTTTTTCATAGTCCCTGTAATACTTCCTGAAAAGTTGAAAAAGTTTCTCAGGAGCATAGTTCCAAAAAGAGAACAACTGAAGCTTGTTAAAAAGGCAACATTTATTTGTTTTTTTTTCAAGTGGAATAATATTTCTTAGTTTATCACCTAAAGTATGTGAAAGTGTTTTCCAGGACAGTTCTGAAGCAACTGCAATTCAAACTATACATCTGAGATGAATGACTTACCTTCCCAAGAGGATTTCCAATGCATCCTTGTTTTTCTGGAGAAATTAAAAAAAAAAAAACACACAAAAAAAAAGCTATATTCAATAAATTCCTATGAGAGAAAGAAAACATAAATAGGTTAAAATTGTTTTAAAAACCTGGTACTCGGTGCAAAATTGTTCTATTCTCTCTTTGTCCAGTTTACAGTCTTCGAGACATGTGCTACAGGGAAAAAAGAATTTATTAGTTTTTCTGCTAACATCAACTCAGCAGCACAGTTAACTGCTAGAGCAATGGGGTAGCTTCCAAGATTGAGTACCTTATAGCAGATATGTCAGCTCTATGCTTCCCTGCCTCCAGAATACACATTGCAGCTGCAGCATGGGAATGTTTTAATACTGTAGGGTCAATATCTTTCAAGTCTGGATCATCTAAAATAAATGAATTACTGATGACACACTTTATTTGCCAAATTCTAGCAGACAGTATCATGGGCTGCTGCTCCCCTTTGAAGGGTACCTTTACCAGAAAAGCTTCAAAATGAAACACGTTTGGTGTTTTAGACCGACAGGATGGTGCAAGCAAGCAAGGTGAGAGAAGGAGGAGGAGGCAGAAGAGAGAGACTCAAGCTCTAGTTGGTGCAAACTGTACCAGGCGGCGCGGTCCAGCGCTACTCACCCTCTGCCTCTACATCTCCTTCCCAAGAAAAATACAAAAAAAAGGGAGAAAGGTGGGGAATTTTTTCTCAATTTCCTCTCCGAGCCCCGACCGCGGTTTTCAGAAGCTTGCTGCCAAAGGCGAGGAGCTGAGCTGGCGCCACTGGCCAGGCAGGGGACAGGGGCTGCCCGCTCACCCCTGCCCCGCACCGTGCGCGGCGGCGGGGTCATTAACACCGCGAATTAACGGCACGGCCGCACACCATCACGCCGGACTTTGCGGTAATAAGTGTCCACGCACGAATAAAAACTGCTGCCGCAGCGGAGCGGCCGGGGGTCACCTATCTCCCTGCCTCGCCACGCCGACAGGAACGCGCAAGGGACCTGAACCGACCCTCCCCCTTTCCTTCTATTTTCGGCGCGTTGAAGCTTTAATGAAGCAAACGCGCATTAGCGATGACACCCCGCGCAGTGGCACCCTGGAGCCGTCCGCGGGCGACGCTCCGGGTGGGCCCTTCCCCACGGGTGCGCGCGTAGGGGTGTGAACACCTGCGTAGACCCGCGGACACACGCCCGTGGCGGGACACACTGCGGAACGGAGCCTGCCTGCGCGTTCCGCGGCCCTCGCGGCTTCCTCCTACACACACACACAGCCCCCACCCTGCCCTCCCACGGCCTTACCCAACCCGTCATGGGAGTGATCGAGGAGGCTACGGAAGGCGGCACGCAGGAGAGCACCGTAAGACCGGCGAGCGAAGCGGCGGGGGTCGGCCAACAACCGCCACCCACCCTGAGCGTAAGGCGACAGCTCCATTGTGGGAGCCGTGACCTTCGACACGCGCCCACGTGACACGCGCGCGCAGCTGATCGCCGTGACGAGGCGGAGCCGGGCGGGGAAAAAGGCGGGAAGGGGGCGGGAAGAGGCGGCGGCGGTGGTCCGCGGCCGCGGAGCTCTCAGCGGCCGGCGTCGCCACCCGCCCCCGGTGGTGGAATGTACACACACAGACACGGGCCTTGGGCGTTGAAGCGAGGGTTTATCGGCGCTTCTGCCTGAGGAAGTCTCGGCGTGAAGCTTTACAGTTCACACATGCAAGCTACACATTTCTGCAAGACTTAGAAGCTTGGGGAATAACGCTTTGTGCCCTTCCTTAGAGCATATTTCGCTTCTGAATGAAATACTCATCTCAATTTTATACGTATTCCTCCCCCTCACCCCGCAGGTCGTGTGGCTGTAGATCTGCGTATTCAACTACTTCGATGATCGAGGGATAGGCTGCCCAGGGAGCAGTGGTTGAATTTCCATCCCTGGAGGTGTTTGAATGACAGAGGTGCACTGACGGAAATGGTTTAGCACCAGCCTCGGCAGAGTTGGGAGCATGGTTGGACTCAATCATCTGCAGGGTCTTGTGAAGCCGAAACAGTTCTATGGTTCTGACGAAGGATCTTGCACATTTCGGCATGAATAAATGGTGAGAGATCATGCCGCCTTCACCGGTGCTACAGCAAAAGACATACAAATGCTCTCTAAAAGCATCCCCATCACAAGCTACTGATAAGATCCTGATGTGAAGCATTAACCTGTTGTATTAGCATTTAATTTTTTGCACACTGAAATGCTGCCACAGTCCTCCAAAAAAACCCAACATTTTGTAAGCAAACAATGGAATAATGTACCCTTAGCTAGGACTGACCTAATCAAGCATGGGTGAAGCCTTATTACATCACATAAATTACGATGTCTACAACCCTCTGGAGCTGAAATACTCAACATATTTTAGATACTACCTTTTTCTTCTGAATGGAGAAGAACATTACTGTGTGATCTTGCCATCTTTATTGAACTAACAGTGAATATTTCTGGAAAGGAAATTCAAAGTGGAAAGCTGCTCAGCCTAAAAAAGAAATTAAAAGTACAAGCTAAAGGTCTCTACCAGATTGATGGTTGTAAAACAATGCCTATACAATGTCCAAAACCCAGTCCTTTTTTTTTCCCAGTGAAGATACAGATCAGACAACACAAAGGGCAAAAACAACTGACTTTGCAAATTCTTGCCAAGTTTGTAAAATTAGAAAAGTAGAGCCAACTATTTCCCTTAAATACTTCATGTTCCTGATTTTAAATAACCTTGCTATCGAGAACAGGTCAGCTTGCAGCACATACAACATAGAAAATTCCAGAGCAAGCTCATTTAAAATAGCCAGTAGAGTTTTGCTCTATCATCTGCCAAGCAGTGCTGTGATCCATTTATAGGTTGATGTTGCCACCAGAGGACTGGACTTCTCGCTAGGAAAAAGCTTTGAAGGAACACTTTTCATTTCATTTCATCTCAGCCGTTCCCAGTAATTGACTGGTAGCCGATTCAATCCTAAAGCTGTTAGGATTTTGCATCTGGATCCATAGCCCTCACTAATTGCAATCAGCCATCTAAGAGCTCAGTCCAGCTTTGGAGGCCAGTTCAAGTTTTGTTGCCATGAAGATTAGCCTTTATCACATTCTGTGTATATTGGAGATCTCCACTGTTGTGGGTTTGGGGTTTTTTTGGTTGGTTGGTTGATTGTTTGGGTTTTTTTTTACAGTTTTGTGATCTTAATACAGTTCTTGGCACGTGCTTGGCTGAGTGCGCATCTCCTTCGGTACAGATTCAGGGTGCAGGCAATTGGCTAATTCTTCCTGCTCAGTTTCCTGGCACTCTGCGTTGTGTGGTCACTAAACCCCATGTGTTTGCTTACTTTGGTCTCAGTTATGCCCAAGTTAAGATCATAAGGAAAAAAAAACATGCTAGCTGCAGGATCAGGCCCTTAATGTTAACGCCTTGTGTAGGTATGATATTAGGCCTCGTGATACCATGAAGAACGAATGCTTAGGGTTCTGGTGTGTGACTGGAAGTAATATCACTGATTCTTTGGCATAAAAATTAATTCAACTGAATTGCTGGACTCTGAAATTCAGGGTCTGGGCTGACAGAAGTCCTGGTAATTTTTATGTTGTCAGAAGCAAGAAAGAACAGGCAGGTGAGTTGGCAAAATAAGGCTTTCTTAATCTTTTTCTACAGTTGTCAAATATAGACAGGATATCGAAGGAAAGACAACATAAAATGGAGGAGAAGAAAAAAACATAAAATGGAGGAGAGGGCACAGCTCAGAGATGTGGAATTACAAAGGCAAAGAGACCAAGGCTATAAAAAAAAAATACAGTTGCCCTTAGAGTGTTAGAAATGTACACATATGGCACAACCACACATTAGAGAAATTTATTCTTCAACATTTCCTTATTGTTTAGAGCATATTGAAATCTACAAATTAAAATCTAGCTTGAAAGGCAAAACAACTGCTAAAGATTCATTGCAGACATTTGTAGCATGTGTAAGTTTGTTTTTAATCACAGAATTTGTATTTTCAGTTTCCCTATCCAACCTCTCAGCCTGACTTGTTTTTCTTTCTCTTTCCCCCCCAAAAAAAGGATCTGAGATGGATTCAGACTGTCAGACTGCTATCAAATTTTACTACTTGTGGGTAGCATATCGGCATTAAAAACCCCTGCTCACCACAGTTTCTAAAAGGAAGCTAAACTGTATTTTGAATAAAGAAATTATGAAGGAAATGTATTAATGCTTGGATATCAATTCATCAGGGAAACAAACTAGCTCAGTCCATGCAGGCTAGTATTTTTTACAGCTTGCATTTTGTTAGCCAAAACAAAATGATGCAACTGTTCAAAACGAAGGGAAATCACTTTGCATGGCCAGAGGACTAATTTGTAAAACGTAAGAGCAGGAGTAAGTATTTCTGAAAAGCTTCAGGTCAGCATTATTTTTGTTCTGTGTATTGCTCTTCACAGAGTTAAAAGACATTGATTTAAGATGATATTCTAGTGTCAGTTTTCTGCACAATTATTACTGGCTTCCAAGAGTTTTATCTGCACATGAACAGAATGCCCCTGGAACTTTCCTTTTAAGTCATTCTTGAGTCTTTTTTATTATAAAATATATTCTACCAAATAAAATATTTGGAGCAGGAAACAACAGTAAAAAATTAAGTAATCATTTTCTACAACATTTATTTCTTGCAGGATTCATATCTGAAGAAAAAAAAAACAAACCAGTGATAGTCATATCAATCACTGACATGATCATAGCACCAAAGAAAAAGAAGTCTGCTTATCCCAAAAGGCCCAAGAAAATTTTTTCTCATGTCACGGGCGGAAAATTGCAATACAGTAAATAAAATACTGCCTGGAACCAAACCATTATATGGATTATTTATTTGGTACAATTGCTGTCGACAGCCCTCACCTCTGGTGCAAGTGCAATGCTTATCACAAATGCTAAAAAAAAAAAAATACTTTGCACTTCCAGAATTTGTTTAGTATATTTTCATTGAAATAAATGCATTGTCTGGCTACAGACAAGGACTATTCAATAAAGCATACTCTGTTTGCTCACAAACAGTTCTGATTATGAGCAAAGGAAATTAGCTTTTTAATTAAATATGTGGAAGCTCTTGATTTATTTCAGTAAGGTAAAACCTATAGTAGATGAATACATTTTTATTAAGCATTTAATATTTTTTATTCCAAGTTTAACCTGGAAAATCTTTTTGACACTAGACAATATTTTTTTTAATTAAGTGGCATTCGTTTATTTTAAGAGAAGCAGGGTTTATCTATTTACCTTTTGGTTGCCTTTATTCTGACTTGACTTTAGCTTCTATTTGTCAAGGCTTAAAATCTTCTGATTTCCCCCTCATATATGAAAGGAACCAGATATTAGGTTGTGAAAAACCCCGACCAATCAAACAAAAACCCCCCAAACCCAGCAAAAACCTTAGAGCTTTCACGTTTAAATTACACACTTTTAAGCTATCAATATTTCAGTCCTTATTTAGGTATTCTCAATTAGAGGCAGCCAAAGAAGTCCTGCTTGTTTAAAACATCATTGCTGCTCTGATTTCTTACAATTTGAGAAGATCTTAACTAACATACAAGTTTAACTTTCCCCTTATTTTATTAAAACATGTACAAGCTCTAAATTATTAAAAAAGCTATTTGCAGTGGTATGTCAGGAATTAATAATAATAAAAATCACAGGGGCAATTTGTGCGTTGCATGTCTAAGATCAGACAAAAACCTGAGTGATAAAAGGAAGTAAGGATTCAGCTGTGTGAGGTACTGTACAGTACCTCCTCCAGGATAGCAGCTTTGTCTTTCTATGTGTTCCAACAAATTTTTAAAGTCCTTCTGCTGAGGTGGAAGCCCTGTATTTTACTGAGTTTGCAGTCATTCTCTCACAGAGAAATAAAGCTATGTTTTTCATAAGGCATTTGCTCTTTCTTCAGATAAAACTCGAGTGTCTTTGACTAAATTCATGGGGTTTTATAAATGAGGCCTACACAAAAGATGCTGCCTTTAATGCCTGATGGAGAAATACAAAGATTCCTGCTGCTTTAGAGGAACTGCTACTGTAATTCCACGTCTGGTCCTGTGTCACAGATGAACCTAGTTTGTCATACACATGCCAGCACTAGGAAATGCTTTTCAGTGATTACATTAGTCTTCTCTCTTTGTAATCAACTTTTTTTTGGTGGTAGCTTTTCAATGGAAATTTTTGCTGCTTTTCAGATGCCCTGGTATCATTTACAGCCACTTGAAAGTTGCATCTATTGCTCTTGCTTCTTGGGCAGCACTCAGATGCAGCTGTCACATGTAGCAACCAAAGTATTCTACATCTAGCTTGCTTTTTTAGGTTTACAGAGAAATGTCTAATCCCTACATTCTTTTAAACAGTAAACCAAATGCATATGAAATTTGTCTGTGTTTTAGGTAAGCCTTTTTACATGTTTATACACTTGATGGTAAGATTGTAGCCTTGCTAGAGGAAGTCTGCAAAGAGGATATTATGCTCTATTGTCAGGAAGCATTCACAGTCTGTCACATTAGTGCTAGAGATGTGTCTAGGAGAGTAATTATAATAAGCTGACATCCAGCAAATGTAAGTAAAAATAGATAAACCTCAAAGGGAAATTAGGCTGCGTGTTTTAGGTACTGTTTGTCACCAGATGTTTAATGTCAGGACGCCAAAATGTTATTTAGCATAGCACATAATTGGTAAAAATAATTTTGTATTTATATAACCAACAGCAATGTGATCTTCTTAGCTCTGCACTTAGTTAGCTTCTTATTAAGGTAGATAAATACAGAAATGCAAACAGTGAGTTATCAGGGATACAGTATTTAAAGAGATGCATGGTCTAAGATTTCTAATTCTCTTTATACAGTTCAGCAGCACCAAGCAGCAAAAGTATCTAAATCTGCTAATGCAATGTGCAGTTTTCATTAAAAAGAAAACAAACAAAAGATCAGCTGGAACAGATATTACAGCATGAATGAGGACTACGTGGCTTTGCTTGCCTCTTTTTATTTTCTTCTTTGGTTTTTGTCCTAGAATTAATCCTGCTGTCTCATGAAAATGTTTGATTCTCATCATAAAGCAAGGCTTGCATGCCAAAATGATAGATGACTTAAAAGAAGCTTTGATAAATAAAATCCTGCAGCCCTTGGCATTTGCGGTTCCCTTTTGGCAATAGTGAGGAATGGCTGAGTAATAGTTAGGAAATGGACTTATTTAAGGTGGTTTACTGCCTCTAAAGATACTAAGGCTAGATCTGCAGCTAGTGTAAATCAGCATATCTGCCTTCAAATTACACATACTGCTTTGTGTCAGCAAAGAATCTGGCCCCTATCCATTATCTAGAGGGAATATCAGCTACTACAAAGCATACTTATCTAACCAGAAGCAAACGTAGTGTGCGTAGCTCATTGATGTTTCGTGTAACACTTATGTTAACCTTTATAATGTGATAAAAATCTGGCACACTTACCTATGATTGCAAATGATCTTGCTTTGATAACATCAACAATTATAAATTAGCATCTATTGCTTTTGATACTGCTTCAAATTACATTGATAAAAGCTTAACTTGATATTGATGAGAGGAACAGGAATTTAGGAGTTTGCTGTGACTCTGACTTCACTGGGAGCAGAATTAGGCCTCTCCTCTGAAGCAGGTCTGCCTAACAAAGTAGCATAAATGTTTTTTTTATATAAGCTATTTTTTTTTCTCTTTTGGAAAACATTTAATATCTAGTGGTGACTACATTTTACAGAGACACTAAGTTTAGACTCCTGGCTTTTACATCTAAACAAGTGAGATACTCAACCCAGTAAACTCACCTAGAAGTGAAGTTTGCTTGCAGGCGTCTGCTGAGCCCAGGTTAAAAGTTTTAGTTGAAAAGACTGCCCTTTGAGACTCAGAATAGCACAGCAAACCCTGGACCATTCTTGACTTATTTGCCTCAATTAATGAAAGAGGAAGTTTGCTAATTATCAGATTTTTGAGCAGTAAACACCAGGTCTGAGTAGTATCTCAGTTAGTGGTTATAATGATGCAACCATTAGACCTGTTCAGCACCCATTCCAGCAGTAACTCAGAGGCAAATGAGAGCATTGAAACACAAAGCATTTTACACCTGCTCGATTGTTTATGTGAATTTATTTCAGACTGTAGAAATAGTTTTGATGTTAAAAATACAGTTGTGTTTCCTGCCCATTTTCAAATGGTAAATGACATTATAGTCAGTCTGACAAAACAAAGAAGAAAGTTTCAGTGACCCTAAGTTTATTATCTTGGCAGCACCATTGAAAACTACAAGTTTCCATGTACTGTCTGTTTCATGCAAGATTTATTTGTTGTGAGAGAAAACCCTGATGCTTGGTTAGTGAATTAGGTCAATAAGCAGTAGGATAGTGATAGGGGAGATTCTATTGCTCTTGGGGATTTAGGCTTCCTAGCACAACATTTAAATCAATAGGAATCATCAGCTACCCTAATCTGCCCATACCAAATAGCACTGGGCCTGAGGTGGTGCAGAAAAATTGAAAGAGATCCTGGGAAATTGCTTTTTTTTTTTTTTTTCTTTCTAAGATAATTAATGAGATGGGTTGTGTAGATGCTTATAAAAATACTGTCTGCATTTACTGCATGTGTGATTTTATTAAACATACAATGCCTCCCTAGAGGTAACACCAATGCTGATCATCATTGCTTCATATCAGTCCTGACTATTCTTACAAATGCATCAGGGCCCTGTCAAAATGGATACAAGAAAGATACACAAGGCAAGAAATTCCAATTACAGTGTAAACAAAATGTTAGGATTCTGGTTTGTGACTGCTGGTATTAGTTAACACAATGCAATGTTGATACAGTCAAAATGGTAACAGACAGACACAGTTAAAATTGCAAACCAATATGAAGTGAAAGAAGTCTGTATTCATAGGTAAAGGGAACGTTTCTTCAGTCATAACTCAAACTGCTGATGAAACAAACCCAGAACTCCAGGAGTGTATCAACGAGATGCAAAAGTAAATCTGCACTGTTTCAGATCCTTTGAGTTTATGCTGCCATAGCAGCAATTAGAAAGCTGGGAAACTGTTCTTCTAAAAGAAAGTTTATTTTCTTGATCTGCTAGTGACAGTTATATATAATTCAATTTTGGTCAAACTGCTCTGTTAAACCCTTAGTAATATTTGTTATAGAGCTGAAAACAATTTTAGACATAAACAGAGCATCATTACTTCCTCTTGCCTTATGCTTATTATAAGACAGAAATGAATACATTATTTGTTTAAATGGTTATATTTATTAAAAAAGATCTTTCCAGATGAAAGACTTTATCTTAGATTATCATTCAAAATAAGCATTAAATGCTCCCCTTCATCACATAGGAACATGTTAACCTCAGAGAGCTACGTCAGCTTGCAACAGACATTCAGCGACAGCATCACTGTGATTATGCCAGCCCTGAAGCCTGCTCGCAGCACTTACACGGGGTGTGTATTTGTTCAGTCAAATGTTGTTGCCATTATACCATTTTTACAGCAATAAAGTTCCATTGAGGCCAATTAGAAACTACTGGAGTGGAGAGTGAGCAACAAATTTCAAAGTTTGATCCATCATTTCTTGGCTGTCGAAGCTCGTGCCCATCTGTTCAGATGGCAAACAGCCCACTTGCAAGTGAGCTGGACCTTTCCCCCAAGAAATGACTGACAGGCAAGAACGTTTTAGTTAGTCTGTGTAGCAATGTGAACATTTTTTTTTCCTGCAGGAAGTGTGGTCTGATATCTAGAAGAGCTGGACAGGATTTGCCTCCTTTCACTTCATTATATTTTTTGACATGTCCATTGTTAGAAACAGCTGAGTGAAGGAGGAAAGAAAATCAGGGGCTTACTGGTACGGGTTGCTGCCAAAAAGACAGGTTGTACTGGAACAGGTGCTCAGAAAATCTGTGAAAGCCAGCTGAAAGGTGTCAAAATGTGCATAATGTGAACCAAGAGTTCACAGACATTTTGTGTGAATTTGGTCTTGTAGCAAGAAAGTTCAGAAGGAACCCTGAGCAGAAATTATCTGCCTTAGGAACAGCCAGGCAGCTTAACAGGCATGCTCTTGTCTGCTCAGTCACAGCATGCGTGCGTGATGCTTTCTTGAAGGAGGGAAGACAAAGGGGGGGGAAAAAGTTTCCTCTTTTGTTACATTTACACCCTTCATTATCTTGGAATTGTCAATTCGGGGAAAAAAGATATGCTAATGTGTTCTTAAAATACTCTAAGCTGATCATCTAGCCTAAAAATAAAGCTAGACAGCCAAAACTCTGCAAGATGCATTTGAGTGAGTGATTAGCTGCAGAGTGTGTGCAGGTAAAAGGAAGAAGAATGCATGATTCTTTTAATAGTAGCGGTCAAACTAATGCCTGTGAGCCACACTTGTCCCTTGACCTTGTTAAATGTGGCCCACGTGTTGGAGGGAGTACAAGCCACTTTTCCGACACATTCCCTTCCCACATGTTTTTCCTGCAGTGTGCTACTGTAGATAGTTCTAAAACACATGAGAGTACAAGTGGCTTCCCCATGTGGATTTAAAACCTAACAGAGCTACAGCACTCAAAACCACATGGGGATAGAAAAGGAGCACCAGGAAAAAAAATGCTTTTTCCACTGTTTGTGCTCATGATTTTCATGTGCTCAGGGAACACATGGGTGAGAAAGAGCAAGACAAAAAAGACATGGGAGAGCAAGAGAAGAAAGGAAGAGGAAGAAAGAAGCAGACAGAAGCAAAGGAAAAGGAACAAAGCAAGATGTCACTGAATAGAAAAAGGAAAAAAGACAAGCGAGAAAGGAGAAGGCATTGCGAGGGAAGGACAGGAACTGAGAGGGGAAAATCATAAAGAAAATCATTTCACTGCTTGAAGGGATAAAACCAAATAACCCTGCCTGTGCTTTTCATTTCAGCTGTATAGTCTTGAGTGCGTGTTTATTTTTAACGACTGTAGAAAGAGGCATCTTCTGCACATCCCTCCTTTCGTTTTGTCTCCAGATACTGCATCTTTGTTTCTGCTTCTGCTTTCTGTCTCATTCCGTCTCCTGCTTCCCCCTCCCCTTTTTGTCTTCTCTGCCTCTCCCAGGCAATGAATGAGATGCAGCGTGTCATTGTCGTAGCACTTTTTTCCCAAACTTGCCTTAAAAATGGAATGCCAGTGAGGATATTGTTATTCTTTTAGCCTTTTTTCCCCCAAGGAGACTTCGTTGAGACAGCCTGAAGTCATCAACATAAACCTAAGTGAGCATATGGGTGAAATGTGGATTTGCTTCATGCTAGTCATGGGATATGGTCATAGTCTTGATTTCAAGGAGCTTTACAAGAAGCCAGTGCTGAGAAAGTTGTCACTGTAGTTGGTGAATTCCAAAAGGAACAAATACACAGTCTCCTGTCATGCTTGTGGAAGCAGGACTGCATCCTCCCTCCGTCCTCTGGACTTCCCTAGGTGCTGTTTTCCGTGTGCACCACTTACCCTGTAAGCAGGCACTGGGAAAGATGGGTTTTCATGCTGCCCAACATAGCTGGGTGCACTCACAGCCATGTTACCTTAGCTAATATCATGCATTTGGTGCAGTTAGGATTGGAATAAAAGCCAAGCATCTTTGAATCCAGTTTTCATTGTATTAGCATTTTATAGACTTTTGTCTGCCTCAGATTTTTTCCTCCTTGATTTGGGGATGAAGATAATACTGAGTTTTGTCTTTGCATCTTGATTTTTCTCTTTAAAAGTAAAGGATCACTCTTAAAACACGTATGTACTCTGGGTTTCCCCTTAGTTTCTTTTGATTCTAAGTCTTATGTTCTGTTTTTGTTTGTTGACTCTTTTTGTTTGTAAGCCAGGATCTCCAGGTTTCCAGACTAAAGTCAGGAACACAGGAGGATGAACAGCTCTCAGGAAATGGTCAACAGCTCTCAGAGTGCAATTCTAAAGCTCATTTGTTATCACATCTGCTCCTGTTAAGGCATCCTCTCTAAGGAAAAGCCCTTGAGAGGCTGAAAACCCCAGGAGGTTCCGTGGTGAGATTTTCTCTCTCAGGCTATATATGATGAGACTGAGAAGAGTGCATTCATCTGTGGAGTTCTCCCAGTGTCAGGGAAAACAGTCAGAAACCTTCTACCTCTCCCCTGTTTCCCCATGGCCTTCATTTTCCAGCCACTGGCCTTACTCCAAGTGCAAAAGAACTCCACCCAGTTCACATTAGGATTGGTCTAATTTCCCCAGCTTGTCATGGGGCAGAGTAAAAGTGGAGACCAAGATTTCTTGATTTGGGGCTATGAAGAATGGCAGTCAGAGGAGGAAGCAGGAATGCTGGACTTGAATGCCCTGTTAATTATACTAGTGTTGGAACTTCTCAAAGCTGAAGGCTGTTCATGCCATGAATCTATGGAGCTGACCAGGATGAGCAAGTCATGCTGCTCAGGCTTGGATGTAGAGTCCTGTTTTGTGCTTCCCACCATCCATCCACCCACATCACTACTACTGGAAATGAATGTGATAAGGATTTTGCATATAGAAATGGAATCAAACATGCATTCTATGGCAGTAATCTAATTTAATTACTTTAACTGATGCCTTATGGTTACATTACAATCCTCTGGGGAAAAATAAATAGGCAGAATTTAGAATATCCTGTACTAGACCCAAAAGAGTGTTAGCTTTTTAAGTAGTCTGTGAGTATAGTAAAATGCCTGGTTAACTTAAGAAGAACTGCTCTATCAGGTGCACAATATCTGTTTTAAAATGTAAGTGCATACCAGAGTGTTTGTTTAATCTATTCTTTACAGGACAATGGGTTAGATTAATATTTTGGTCCAGAACATCTCCTAGCACAAGCTGGTATCTATGTATCAGTGCCAGCTACACCAGTGAATAACAGACTCGTGTTTTTCTGTGTCTAATGGATAGGCTACTTCAATTAACTAGACATTGACACATCTCTGGTTATATTTTGGAAAATAAATTGTTTATGCCATTTAAGGAAAGTGAAGGATACAGCATCTTAAAGCACAAAGCTTAAAGCCTTTAAGCATGAGGAAATTCAGACTAATTCTTTGCACGTTCAAAGATTTCCATTAATTTTTAACATCCACATTGCTCTATGAAGGCAAAAAAGTGTCTGGTAAAAGAGGTATTTTCAGAAGAGGTTTTTGTCCTTGTCTACAAAGAAGAGTTCCTGAACACTGTGGTATTTTACACAGTGGACAGAGGATCAAAAATAGTGAATCCTGTGTCGTCACTCAAAGAAAATTCTCCTTTCCCCTTTTGGGAAAGTTGCCTAAGAATGATGAGATGTGGCTAATAACAAGAATAATCCATATTTAGGCAACCAGAAGATGGTGACAACATTAGCAAGAGAATGCAGATTTAAAATCAAAACATCTGCTGTGATGACTTTAATTTGCCCCATTACTTCTAGATGTTGCAGTATCATAACTTATGTCCCTGCATTATCTCGCCATAAAAATATGCACCTAGCCTTGAAATTTAGCATCTAACTTTAAATAGTTACTTTAAACTTAATATCATAAAGCTAATAATCACAGTATCACAGTATCACCAAGGTTGGAAGAGACCTCACAGATCATCAAGTCCAACCCTTTGCCACAGAGCTCAAGGCTAGACCATGGCACCAAGTGCCACGTCCAACCTTGCCTTGAACAGCTCCAGGGACAGCGACTCCACCACCTCCCCAGGCAGCCCATTCCAGTGTCCAATGACTCTCTCAGTGAAGAACTTTCTCCTCACCTCCAGCCTAAATCTCTCCTGACGCAGCCTGAGGCTGTGTCCTCTCGTTCTGGTGCTGGCCACCTGAGAGAAGAGAGCAACCTCCCCCTGGCCACAACCACCCTTCAGGTAGTTGTAGACAGCAATAAGGTCACCCCTGAGCCTCCTCTTCTCCAGGCTAACCAATCCCAGCTCCCTCAGCCTCTCCTCGTAGGGCTGTGCTCGAGGCCTCTCCCCAGCCTCATCGCCCTTCTCTGGAGACGCTCAAGCATCTCAGTGTCCTTCCTAAACTGGGGGGCCCAGAACTGAACACAGTACCCAAGGTGTGGTCTAACAGCAGTTCATCTCTGTATTGGGTTTGCCTGGCAAGGCTTTGCTGGTGGGGGCTATAGGGGTGGCTTCTTTGAGAAGATGCCAGAAGTTTGCTATATGTCAGATAGATCCAATACCAGCTGGCTCCAAGATGCATCTGCCACTGGACAAGGCTGTGCCCATCAGTGGCAGTGGTAGCACCTCTGTGGTAACATATTTATGAAAGGGGAAAAAACCTTGCACAACAGCAACTGCAGGTGTAGAGAGGAGTGAGCATATGCAACAGAAATGACTGTGCAGACAGCAGGGTCAGTGAAGAAGGAGGAGGTGCTTCAGGCATGGGAGCAGAGGTTGCCCTACAACCATAGCGAGGCAGGCTGTTGCAGATAACCATTTGCAGTTCATGGAGGACCCAATGCCAGAGATGGATGCACTCAAAGGAGGTTGGAAGAGCACGGGAAACTAGCTGTGGAGTGGGCTTCTGGAAGGACCTGTGGACACATGGAGAGAGAAGCCCATGCTGGAGCAGGGTTGCTGGGAGGACTTGTGACTCTATAGGGGTCCCACACTGGAGCAGTGTGTTCCTGAAGGACTACACCTTGTGGATAGGACCCACACCAGAACAGTTCATGAAAAGCCCCTGTCAATGGGAAGGACTCACGCTGGAGGACTTTGCAAACTGGAGAACTGTCTCCTGGGCAGTGACTCCAAACTGGACTAGGAGAAGGAGCGAGGAATCCTCCCTCTGAGGAGGAAGGAGTGTCAGAAACAACATGTGGTGAACTGACTATGACCTCCATTCCATGTCCCCCTGTGCTGCTGGCTGGGAGAAGATTGACAATCATCAGTAAGCCTGGGAAGAAAGGAGTGGTGGGGAAAAGTTGTTTTAAGATGTGGTTTTACTTCTCATTATCCCAATATAATTTAATTGGCAATAAGTTAATTTTTTTCCCTCTTGAGTCAGGTCTGGTTTGCTCCTGGTGGTAATTGGTGAGTGATCTCTCTGTCCTTATCTTGACCCATGAGTCTTTCGTTATTTTTTCTGTCCCCAGTCTAGTTGAGGAGTGATAGAGTGGCTTTGGTGGGCACCTGGCGTCCAGCCAGGGTCAACCCACCACAATCTTTAGACACTAATAGTACAAGTAAGTGATCTTCTGTTTGATAGATTGCAAAATGTGTTGTATATTATCCCTGATTATGAGAATAATTTGATTTGCCTCAGCATAGCTATTAAATAATTACAGAGAGATTGATTGCAGTGGTATGAAAGATTTCAACATTAATAGTTTTATGAGAGAGAGATTCAGAATATAAACAGATTTCATGGCTGTTCTTAACCAGAATATCTGACTGTGCAGCCTTCCTTGCCTACAACCCGTGCACACCAGACTGCCACAGGAATTTCTAACAAAACTGAGATTTCTCTGATTTTCCTCTGCTTCATATCGTGACACTGCCAGCATAATAGCAATCAGGACATAGCAGCAGAAACCACAGGAGACAAAAGACCAGACTGAAATACTATAATGAAGGAAAAGAGGTGAGCCTAATCCTGTTACGTGACAGATCTCAGAGTTGGGGCTGTTCAGTCTGGAGAAAAGAAGGCTCCAAGGGAGAACTTATAGCAGCCTTCCAGGACCTGAAGGAGGCTTACAATAAAGCTGGGGAGGGACTCCTGAAAAGAGTTTGTAGTGATTGAATGAGAGGGAATGGACCAAAGCTTGAGGAGGGCAGAGTTAGACTGGACATTAGGAAGAAATTCTTCACAGTGAGGGTGGTGAGTTACTGGAACAGGCTGCCCAGGGAGGCTGTGGATGTTCCCTCCCTGGAGGTGTTCAAGGCCAGGCTGGATGAGGCCTTGAGCAACCTGGGCTAGTGGAAAGTGTCTCTGCCAATGGTGGGGCGGGGGTGGATCTAGATAGTCTTTAAGGTCCCTTCCAACCCAAAGCATTCTATGATTCTTTGAATCTCAGTCAGATTTCATTCTGTGAATATCACAGAGACTCAGTCCCACCATGTGCTAGTAAGTGTTGATACTGGTTCTGATTCTGCTCCCTTTCTATCAGTCCCTTTTCTAATTACAAGCAAGATCCAGTGCTGGTAACTTCCAGCTGCAGCAAGCTTGAATTTAGGAGCGTGTGCAGTGTGTGTGCTGGAGCTGCCAAATCACATTGCCTGTCCTCTGTTCATTCACCATGGCTGCTAGAATAACTTATTATGATACCGGACTTCCAAAGAATATATTAACTTCCTGACTCTCTATAGTAATACCATACAGCTGGTTCAAATAAACATTCCAAGCCAGTGCATTTTTCATCTTGGAAAGAAAAAAAAAAAAAGGAAAGAGAACTAGCAATCCCAGAGAAGTTTTGTATTTATTTGGTGCTTACTGTCATTGTCTTTGACACCAAGCACAAAATTAGTACTTAAAAAAAAAATGAGTTACTCTCCAGGCCATTGCCATTGCATTGATTCTCTCTTCTTGTTCTTCGTTTATTTTGCTGACCGTTGCAGTCAAAAAGAGAGGAAATGTTGTTCATGGCATTCATTTTCTTGAGTTATTGCACTGTTCTGTCTCACTAAAACTTCAGGGGTTTTAATACTTTGAATAAAATGGGACTGGTTTTATCTGAAGCAGAATCCGCACAAAGAATTCAGGTTGTCCTTTACCTTACTACTCTGAGATCTGCATGGCCACTGATGCAAAAACGTAGCAAGGTTAACTGCATTAAACTTTTGCATACTATTAAAAATATGTTGCTGTGTTTCTTTAATGATCTCATAGTCAGATTGTTTATTAATATTGCTGGAGGGTTAAACAGGAAGAAATTTAATGAAATTCAACAAGGGCAAGTGTAGAGTCTTGCACCTGGGAAAGAACAACCCCAGGGATCAGTATAGGTTAGGGACTGGCCTGTTGGAAGGCAGCAAAGGGGAAAACGATCTGGAAGTCCTAGTTGATAGAAGACTGACCATGAGCCAGCAATGTTTATGGCCAGAAGGGCCAATGTCATTCTAGGGTGTATTGAAAGGAGTGTGCCTAGTAGATCAAGAGAGGTTCTTCTGCCCCTCTACTCTGCCCTGGTGAGGCTGCATCTGCAGTACTGTGTCCAGTTCTCAGCCCCCAGTTCAAGGAGGAGCTCAGGAAACTGCTTGAGAGAGTCCAGCAGAGAGCCACAAAGCTGCTGAAGGGAATGGAACATCTCTGCTATGAGGAGAGCCTGAGGGAGCTGAGGCTGTGCTGCTTGGAGAGGAGGAGCCTGAGAGGTGACCTCATCAGTGTTTAGAAAGATGTAAAGGGTGAATGCCTGGAGGCTGAAGCCAGGCTCTGCTGGGTGATGCCTGATGACAGACAGGACAAGGGGCAGTGGGTGGAAGCTGAGGCATAGCAAGTTTTGTGGAAACATGAGGAGGAATTTTTTTACTGTGAGGGTGACAGAGCACTGAAATAGGCTGCTCAGGGGGAGTTCTGGAGACTCCCTTTCTGAAGGTATTCAAAACCTACCTGGATGCCATCCTGTGTGATCTGGTCTAGATGATCCTGCTCTGGCAGGGGAGTTGGACTGGATGAGCTTTGGAAGTCCCTTCTAGACCCTGACATTCTGTGATTCTGTGATTCTATCAAAAAAAGCTGCTGGAACATTACCAGTGAGAACCTCAGGTAAAATCACCGTGGCTGGTTTTGGCTGCATAAGGGCTGAAGGTTTGATCATAATTGCTCTCACAGATTATATGGTTATATTACTGTAGGTGCAGATGATTAAATAAAGAAAGGGTTTGCTCATCAGTAAGACACTAATTCCCATCAGAGAAAATGAGATATATCCCAGCGTGCAGGCCTTCAATTTCTATTTCATTCTGTCATTTATTAAGTAATTTCCTGATGAAAATGGTTAGATGCACCAGGTTCCTGAGTTGGATTCTTTTACTCTAAGCTGTAATTATGGAAAAAATTATGCCTGAATAGAAATTATGGGAAATGTTGTCTATGTCCATACTTTCCTGAGTTTTAATTATTTTGGCTAATTATGCAGGGGGAAAAAAAGGTGACACTTCCACTAAGTTGTGGAGTAATTTGGGATAGTAAAATACAAATGATAATCTGTTTTGAAGGAGTTTTCTAAAGCTCAAACACTAAATTTCAGCTCTAATCCAATTGTGAGTAAATGGGAATATGCCCTTGATTTCAGTGGGAGCAGGAGTAGGTGATATGTTTTTGTTGCTGTATCACACATGAAGAGGGCAATTATGCATGCAAGACTTCCAGTGACTTTTAGATCTACATCTGAATACGTTTTGTTAATCTGTGAATAACAGGCCCATATGGATATGAATCTATCCTTGATTAAGAGAGATTCTTCTGATGTATAGGAGTATAATCCTGTTATAAGATTATTTTGCCTAAACAGAGTTATCACTGACAAATACAGAATTGTTCTGATTTATAGCACCATCTGAAAAAAAAAAAAAAGACACACATCTGTGAAGAATGGTAGCTAACAGCTGGAATTAAGGGTTAAACACAGGTTTTTATTCTGCTTGTGCATTAAGGGAAACTATTTTGCCATTTACTGGTTCAAACAGTCCTGGAGATTGGCTTTTCTCTGAGATCTATTCTTCATAATTGACAGTTAATGTAAATCAATCCATAGTTTTACGACTGAAAGTGAGGGAGTCTTGTAAAACTGCAGCATTAGGCAAAGCACATAAGAACATTCTGAACCCCCAAATGCTATAGTAAGGTCACACACGTTTTAAATTAGGAGCCTCTGTTCTCACTCATAAATGTCTCAAACTTTCAGCTTCTGATCCGAAACTTTTGTTGGTTGAATATTGTAACAGTAGCCACTGGAATTAGTAGATACTGACCCTTGGGCCCTGTGACAGGGTGTATTTAACTGTGACTATGAGCAGGCTCATGTGACTGGAGAGAAGAAATTAAAGTTAGTCCCTTACTAAAGCTTTAGCACGCTGGAAGTTTATTACAGAGGTAAAGAGGACTGGGGGTTGGTTTTGGGGGGGGGGGGGGGTCTTTTGTTTGTTTGTTTGTCTTTTTTTATTAGTCTCCCACTATAAAATACACTTACAGGAAGAAAACGACAAGTTTTAATTAATTTTCTCCCCAGTGGCATGACATGTATTATATTGGATCCCTAAGCATGAGGAAAGCAAAGCACAGCTCAGCCTCAGTGCCTTCAAATTTGTGGTTGTTCCCAGCGAATGCCTGAAGATTTATCTTTCATGTTTGCAGCTTGGAGTTTTAAAAATTATTTGTGGTATTGTTTCTTTGTTGTTTTTGTTTTGTTCTAACAATCTGCAAGACATGTAACATGACAGGCACTGAGCAGCTATTTATGTGGAGCAGTCAAGGCAATGGAGAGTTATAAATATGTATGTCTGAAGATGTAACCACGGCAAAAATATTCCTGCCTGTATTTTTTTTTTTGGGGGGGAAGTGACCACACAAAGCTGTGGTTTATCGAAATAATGGTAAAAATAACATTCTAAAACTGTACTATTTATGTGAATATTAAAAAAATAATAAAAGAAACAAGTTCCTAATTCCAGGTAAAAAAGACTCTTCTTTGAAATATCTGGAGACAGATTTCCCTGTGTCTCCCTATCCCCTGAGATCTGTTTTCAGCAAAGCTCTTTTAAATTTGAGAGAGGATAGAGTTTCTCAATAGTTTACTGCTAGATTTACAATGCTGGCAACAAAGTCATCCTTAAAAAATGGGAGAGACTTCTCAGAGGAATTGATCTCTGGTTGGGTTAATGGATTAGATGAGCCAGACTGTGACTGCGCCTAGCCCTTACATGGTAACGCTGCTGCAAAGGCATGGGAGATCTCCTGTCTTGTAGGAAACTGCTTCTGGGAGCCCAGCACCCCTCTACCCTCTGGATAACCTCTCCAGTGGAGAAAAAAAAATGTAAGAGACAAGGTCATGCTTACGTCTTCACATTGATGCAAAAGTAGGGAAGGATGGTAAATGCTGTAAATGTTTTCACTGCGGTGCTGTAAGCAAACAGTGCACCTACACACTGGTTTGATTAGAGAAAGATTGTTCCTATTGTAGTCACTCCTGACTTGTGTTTGCAACAACCATCGGCAAGACTACTGCTCAGCACATAGAAGGTTAATGACTTGCCTGTGGATTTTGATATTGTTGGTTAGGTTTCATGTTCTTTTCAGTTCCCTGTACAGAACATTAGCTGAAATCGACAGGATGTCAAACTAACACTTTGTATTTCACATTTCTGTATGCTGTTAAATCATTTCTAGAAGAGCCATGCCACAGCAACAGGTAAAAATAGTGGCTGGGATGGTTTGGTGCATTAGACTGAGTGGAGCTTTTTGCCGGGTGTAAGATCACTGTGCCCCAGAGTCTCTGTCATATCTCTTAACCAGTTTGTGAAACCTTGCTGCTGTGGGCAGCTTGATTTTGCTGCCAGTGACACCAACGGCAAAAGCCTGGGGTGCTTCTGCCTGGGGCAGAGGTAGGATGGAGCTACCCAGTGGCTGAAACACAGAAATTCGATGGCTCCTCAGCAGTACTTGGGGTGCACGATGACTTTTCACTCCTGTTTCAAACTGCTGCATCAAGGGGCTGCTCCACGGTAGCAAAACTAAAGCAGTGCAAAGTCTGGGAGAAGCACACAAAAACTTTACAAATTCGCTTTTGAAATGTAAATCCCTTGTAAAAGCTTGTGAGATTACAGCTGGTGGTTTTGGCATGTTCTTTTGGTTACTAACTGCTTTTGAAGTGGCTCTGGCCTTAGATCAGGCTGACTTCGTTTTGCCTTACTCCTTAGCTGGTGACAGCCAGGTTTTGCTTGCGCATGAAGTGCTAAACCCCTGCAAGAACGAGGCAAATAAGGGGCACTGCAGAGGTGTAGGTGTGTGCATGCACACACACGTCTGTCTGCACACACGTGTGCAAACCACGCCTGCTTTCCTGTCACAACGCAGCGGGTCCGGGGCCTGCGGCAGCAGCGCTCCCTGCACCTCTGCAAGTCTCCAGGCAGCCACCGCCATTTCCCCCACAGCGGCAGCCTGAGGCGCACCCATCTGGTGGGGGCTGCGGTGCTGGAAGAAGGCTGGTGCTCGAGGCTGCTGCTTGGCAGGGGCAGCTGGTGAAGGAGAGATGAGTGAGGAAAGGACAGTCTACCACTACCTCTCCTGGAGGGTCTCAAGGTGGAGGAGCTGCTGCCATATGGCGCTGTGAGGCATCAGGGTGGAAGCCACGGTGGTTGTCCTCAGATGGAGGGAGTACTCTGAGGTAAGAAGTGGGACAAAGACAGCTAGTGGGGCTTAAGAGAAGCTGGCCCTGAGGCAGGAATGGGCATGAGGCACAAAAGGGCTGTGGTGCAATAAGCAGCAAACATGGTGCCTGTGGAGAAGATGGGGAAGGAGCACTGCTGCTGTGGGGGTCGCTGAGGCAGCTGAAGGCCGTGGCTGGTTCCCTGGGCTGGCCGAGGGCAGGGTTCCCTGGAAAGGCGGTAGGGCTTTGGTGGGCTGAGTGCTAGTGGACACTGCAAGCTGTCCCTGTGAGGGGAGAAAGAGAAAGCTTGTGATGGCGGCCATCAGGGTGTGCTCCCAGGTGGGCCCCGTCGCCATGTTGAGATCGGCAGCCCTCCTGCGCGTGGGGCTCGGCTGTGTGTGGGCTTCATCCGCACCTATTTATTAGCAAAGCAAAAGAGTGTGTGCAGTTCAAACCTCTGGCCATCCTTCCAGCTGAAGCAGCTCTCCAGGTAATTACTTCTGAAACAATTCCACAAGATGTTACCTCAGGCGAATGGTATCAAACAAAGAGCGCAGAGCCTTATCATCAGATTTCACATAGGTAGGAAGTTTTAAGATCCACATCCTTCTGGGATTCCCCTGGTTGTGTTTGTTCATGATACACATCGGGGGGGGAAAAAAGGAAAAAGACAGTGTGGTAACCCCATGCAGGAATAAATGTGACCGAATCCTTTTTTGCTTCCAAATAATTGCATTTATTTACATCGGTTTAACCTCCACTTAAAGTGTCATGTATACCTCAACTAGATTAATGCATGTGAGAAACCAAGCCTCTGCGGGAAGTGTTTTGAGTAAGCAATTTGTTTTGCTTGTAATTCATGGATTCTTACTTGGAGTACGAGTTATAAATAAAAATAAACGAGTGGTGAGTGGTAGTTTGCTGCTGTCGCTCAAATAGTGGACAGTTGGGTAATTACAGCTCATCAAAGAACTGCAGCGCTGCTGATTATTATCTTTTAAGAATTTACCAGGCCTTTCATCACTGGAAAGAAACTTGCATTGAAGACTTTAAATGCATGCTGTTCATAAAGCAAACCTATTAAGCGGTGTGATGCTGGATATTTACAGCTCCCGCAGGAGACCAAGACACCTTTGCTTAGTTGCTTCGTCCAATACGGAGCGCCACATTGTGAAATCGGTAGCCAAACCTTATTTAGCCACATATACCTGCACCCACACCGAGGGTTTCATTCTGCATATGTGTAAGCAGCTTTACTAAGATGAGAAGCTTTGGAGCAGAGGGGAACTATAGCCCCTGAGAAAGTTACTTAAGCATTTGTAAGGCCAGATCCTGAAAATGTCAGGAAATCCATGTGCACAAGCCTTGTAGGCAAGCATTTGGGGCTGGAAACAAAAAGTATCAGTGAGAAAGATGTTGGCAATAGTTGCATCTGCTTGGAAATAGAATTGTGTGTAATTTCTAACACATTTTTTTATATACACCTATTCCATGTGTTGTTGAGATTTATTATTTTTAAATCCTTATGAATAATCTCTTATGTTTACAAAATTTAGTTTTCAAAACTCAAAATGTGAGCAGCCACAGAAGTGCTTCTTGCAGTTGCAATTCTCCATTTATTTAATTTCAAAAATAATGAAACCTACATTTCCATGATAATTTTAGTGTAAAAAACATTTCCACAATAGTTTAAAAAATGGAATTGGTGTTATATATAGAATCATAGAATCATAGAATAGAATCATAGAATCAACCAACCAGGTTGGAAGAGACCTCCAAGATCATCTAGTCCAACCTATCACCCAGCCCTATCCAATCAACTAGACCATGTTCCTTTTCCTTACAGATGTAAACTCACACTTAATATATCCTAGGCTGTGATTTTTGTATTGACTAGAATTAACACTTGAACCAAAATATTGTAAAATGTGCTTATTCACATAGTGATGCTGGAGACAGTGAACCTTCTGGCTTGGGGAGGAGCAGGCACATGCCCTGTAGAGCTGATTGTAATATGCTTCCATCAGAAGTACTGCAGAGCTCTTGGAGCTTGTCAGGATTTTGGACTCAGCAATGCTGTGCTCATCTGCCTATAAACTCTGTTCAGACAGCAGACACATTGGCTCCACTAAAGAGGTGTCTACTATATATATATATATGTATATATACGTATATATAGTTTGTCTTTCCATTCCTCTTGTGTTTGTATCAGAATGAAAAAGTCAGTCCTGCATCTCTCATTCAGCATACTTACATGAGATGGAGCTCAGCAAGATTTCCAGGATGGGGATCATAAACTTCTGTAAACAGACCACTGACACTGTAAATAATATATAAACTGAATGCTAAATGCTGGTGAAGGGTCTGGAGAACAACTCCTATGAAGACCAGCTGAAAGAATTGGTCTCGTTTAGTCTGGAGAAAAAGAGGATGATGGGGAGACTTTCTCACTCTCTACAACTCCCTGAAAGGAGGCTGGAGCCATGTGGGTGTTGGTCTCTTCTCTCTAGTATCAAGTGACAGAAGGAGAGGAAATGGCTTTCTGACAAGAGAGGTTTAGATTGGAGATCAGTAAAAATTTCATCCCTGCAAGAGTGGTCAAGCATTGGAATAGGCTACCCAGGGTGGAGGTGCTGTCCCTGGAGGTGTTCAAAAGTTGTGCAGACCTGACACTTTGGGACATGGTTTTAGTGGCCATGGTATGAGGATGATGGTTGGACTCAAATATTTTAGAGGTGTTTCCTAACCAAAACCATTCTATGATTCTGTGTTGTACTCTTCCGTCGCTTCCAGTCGCCAAACTCTAATAATCATTGAGGCATGTGAAAAATAGAGTTTATATGAAAGGTCACTTGCAGTCCGTGGTTATTTTTAATTCACTGAATTGTTTTCAGCAGGCATATCTGTATGTAGCATAATCTCATACCCATTTTCAGCAAAACATCCCTAAATTCATCATACATGAGAACAGAGCTGGAGGAAGAGGAAATGAACAATTTTCCAATTTATGCAATTTAAGAGAAATATGGGAGAGTCTTTAACGACCACTGGCTGTAGGGAATAGAAGTTATCTGTACCTACCAAGCTGCAAAAGCCTGTTGAGGATGCAGAAATGCTGTTTTTCAAGGGTTCTGCAGTCTTGTGAGACTGATTTTGTTACAGGTCTGCTTGTGTGTCACTGAACTGTGAGTAGTAAAAAAGCACAAATGTTATTTTTGTTCTTAATATCTTAATTAATTTTGATGTGCTTTAGCTTGGTGGTTTTGACATCATATTTTAACAACCTTTAAAAAACCCTTCAGATAAAAACAATTTATTTTCAGAAAATGAGCTGTTTTAAGGTGGCTTGACAATTTCATTGAGAATTCACTGATTTTAACAGTCAACTCTACTGATTATCTGAATTTAAAAAATATAAACAATTTCTAGGTGCTTTGACTCATGTATACCTCTTTTGGGGAGCTTTGGGTGTTGTTTCTTTTGTTAATTTCCCTTTCTTTTTAATGAGCTGCAAAGAAGAAAAAAGGTTAAACCTCTGAGAATATGGAAATACCAACTGCATGAGGAAGGCAAGCAATTGTTGAAGTGCTCTGAGTGGCAGCAAAACTTTCTAAAGCTAGTTAACTATTGTAATGAAAATGGCTAGAAGACAAAATATGCTGCTTGTGATCATATGTTTCTCATAGTTTTATTTACACCCAGGTAACTGCTTGTTGAAATCGAGCAGATATACTATATGTTGACATTAAAAAAGGGGGGGAAGAAAAGTTATCACAATTACTTCTTGGCTGTATGAAAATCTGAAAATGCTGGATTGAATTGTTCTGACAAATACATAGTTGTGAGGTGGTGTAATGCAGGATGCTTGGGAGCCTCTCCAGTAGCCATTGGGATGTGCTGCAATGTGTATTTATTAACACACCAGTTTCTCTTAGAGCAGAATTACAGAAATGTGGAATAATTATTTGGAGGAATGACTGCCTTGAGGAAATCTAGAAAGGCTTTTGTGTAATGGTAGAAAAATGAGAAAGGAGAAGGGAAAAGGAGTACTTTTAGTCCTTTCAGCCTAGAGGGTTCATGTGTAGGTGAAATTAGGAGATTTTACATGTTGCTTGACTTCTGAGCTTACTATTAGCGCTCTGTATCACTGCCTTAAAGAGAAGAAGGACGCTGGTATTGTCAGGATATGCTACTGTGCAAAAGCTGCATTTCCTTTTTCTGGGAGGATTATGCTCTGAGTGAGTCGCAGTGTCCTGCATAGCAGCAAAGATGTCTGAATGGAAGATCCCTTCCCCCAGGGCTGCCACTTCTCAGTAAATGTTCTGCTCACTTGAGCCAGGGGCATTTTGCTGAAAACTAAACTTGAGAGATGTGACCTCTTCTGTTTCTATTTATTAAGTATTCTTTATTTAGGGGCAAGTTTGATTTCATTTTATTCATGGTTAGAGAATTGCATGCATTTGGTGAAAGGGGGTGAGATTTTGCTTGTGTATGTCTCTGAAATAAATTCTAATATAGTCTAATAATGACAGTTAATAGTAAAGTCCCTCTGAAGTCCCTCATGGCAAGGACAATGGCAAAACAGGATTGTGACTCCTCATAACACCCTTGCCCTGTCCTACCTTTTAGGGACCAGTTCAGCTATACTAAATGTCCAAACACCAGTCTGTGTACACTGTATTGATACAATCAGACACATATATGCTTTTATTTCACTATTGATCTTCTTGGCACATGATGCCATAGGGAATTAAAATAAAGTGCAGTCACCTGTTCAGTTTCTTTCCTATAGTCACACTGTGTATTAAACTCCCAGGCTCCACAAATGATAAATCCTTGGCAGAAGCCATCAAAGCATCATTGCCAGTTTGTAGCCACTAAAAAGACCCTCACATCTCTTTCACTGTCACTGCATTATTGATTAGCTTGCAAAATACTGAAGCTGTATTGATTGTAAATATTTAGGGATGAAAAAGGAAGCATTATCGTTGAAGGTGTCTGCAGTCCTCCCTTCTCTGTTCAAGGGATCTTCCCTTGTATTTGTCTGGCTATCCTCTACCTATTACATGCTGCAGACTGTTGTGTTCATCTAAGGGTAGTGGCAAGATGAGCAAATGGCTGCCTCACCAAAAATCTGAGAGGCAAATGAAGGAGAGTGCCTGCATAAAAAGATTGCTTGAGTGGTTCTTCACACAGGCATTTTGACAGAAATTATAGGAAGCACAAACCCATTTCCTATTTGTCTCTGTTGTAATTAATTTGTATTTTTAAATTATCTTAATGATCCAGGCAACCTAGACTACGAGAGCACATAACTAGCTGATATTCTAGTCCCTTTAGACAACAGAGCTGCTGAAATCCCTGTGTGTTCCGCCTCAATATTCATGGGTTCTCCTAATCCAGTTACAGGAATAGTCTGTGCAGTCAGGCTAAAGTACAAGACCTGGGAAAAATCTTAGCTTCTCAATCCAGTCGGGCGAAGTCTGCACATGAACAATAAAGTAAACCAAACCCAATTCACAGTAAATTCAGCAAACTGCCTCTCATTGTCCCCTCCCCAAGAAGTCCCTGCTTGGCTGCATTGGCACATGCAGGTGGTTTCTGCCTGGCTAGCGTGCAGTTAGTTCTCTGCCTGGTACTTAAGCTGAAATCATTAACATGTGTCTTGTGTGTTACCTGAATGAAAGGCGAGTTCACGGGTTATTATTGCCCATTTTTCCTCCTTGCTCCTGCACTTCCCTGTTTCGATTACAAATCCCCCTCCAGGCACAAAGCAAGCTGGACACCTACAGTGCAGCTAAAGAGTTATTTGTTCCCTAGGTGGACACTAATGAATGACTGCAGTGCTGCCCTGAGTGAGGGGGTCCCCACTATTAAAAGTTTAATAGAAAGATCTGAGAAGCTGGGGGCCAAGAGGAGGAGGAGGGGACAGAGAGCTGTGAGTAACTCACTAAGTGCCTTCTCTGTTCCTTTGCTGCGGTGGAGATTATACCATCCATTAGGACAGGAGCAACTGGAAGAGGTCAGTTCCTCTGTGTTCTCCTTTTGCCTTCAGTTTCACCACAAGCTGTTGAAACTGCAAAAATATGTTGGTTCCTTTCCACTGTAAGATCTTGGAAAGCAGCAGGAATATGGCCTGTCTGAGAAATTAGCTAATTCAGACTTCCTTACACTTTTCTGTTTTATTATCTCTTCTCTCCCCCCACACACTTTGTTCTTTTTTTTTTTTCCTTTGCAAATCTGTCTCTCCATTCATTTACTCTCCATACTCTTATCTTCCTCTGCCTCATACATTTTTAGACTTGCCACCAGGACGGGTATATATAATTTGAGGATTTAAAGGTTCCTCCTTTTTTTTTTTCCTTCCCCTCAATTATTCTTTAAATATTCCAGCACCCACAGGAATTTTTGTCTATGTTAAGTGACCACAAAATTTCACAGAACAGCGGAAATAAACTGTTCCTTATTTCAGCTAAGGAAACGCCTCACTTTTTCTCTCATCCACTGAGTTGCAGAAGAGTAAGAGCTAATTTTAATTTTGCTGTTAGATTTTGATCTAGGCCTCATTACTGTAGCATCTGTTTGAGATGCATACTGTAGCATGTTTGAGACCATATGAAGAGAAAGGATTGGTTGTAATAAAGACAGATGTAGCTTTTAGTTTCTCTCTGCTATGACCAAGAATAGTCTGAATATCTCTTATATAATCCTTATAAGGAACAAGATTAATCTCTCCTATACCATTCCTATTACAACTCCAAGAAAGAGAGTTTTATTGCAGGTTCAGGCCACCAACGTGTTTGGTGTCCTGGGGCTCTGCAAGGGTCGGCCAGGGAACAGCAAAGGAAGAAGCTTCCTTGCACCAAAGGTGGTTAAGAGAGTTAGAATTCTGCTGGAGCTCACCATAACCATGGGAATTCCAGTTTGTGTTCATGGTGGGATATCATAATCTCCCTTCATTTTGGCACAGTTCTAGGGTTAGAAACTTCTGTGACTCTTCTGATAGCTGGCAGTAAGTGTGGGTGGTGGAACTAAAATATAATTACTTCTCTATGTTCTCTGGACCTCTATGTCATCTTTCATACAGAGCTCTTCTAGAAGGCAGTGTAAGAACACTGTGAGGCAGTGAATACATCCTGAGAGAGCAATGATCCCTTAATTCAATGCCTGATCTCTTTAAAACTGATAAAGAAAAAAAAAGGTGTTGCTGATACAATCTGTCAGCACAGGCTTCTTAGGCTTGCTGCCTGGCCAAACATGTCAGGTTCCTGTTGGGAAGTATCTGGGGTGGCCTCACAAAGTTTACCTGTGTTTTCCTTTCCTTCAGACATCTGAGTTCTGGCTGAATTATATACAGAACTTGGGCAGATGTAAAGCTCACTGGTGTGATCACCTGCAAAATAACTTTTGGAACTGAGGTATATGTTTTATGGTGAGCATATCCCAGGAATATGTGTTTTCCTAATTATTACAGGGATACAGAATTTGTGTTCTCCTCTGTTTTTAATGAACAGTGGCTTTAAGTCTGCTCTAAGATTTGCCCTTCACTTTTTTGTCCCCCTTAAATATAACCTGTTTAAGAAAATACTTTTGTGCCATGCCAGTAATCTGCCCTTGAAGTTAGCACATGCTTTCATGTTGCTCTGAACACAGCTGCTTTCCTGAACTGGGGCCTATATTCAGAATTTAAAGCTGAATCCCAGGCTTCAGAAAATGCTAAGACAGGTTAGTGCTCCTGAAAACACAGGCTGGCAATTCCTCTGCTTACCTGTGCGATCTGTAGAAACAGCATTGAAGTTCAGTTCCAAAAGACTCATTGTTTTCCCGATGTTCACCGTTATTTTAAGAACTCTTAAGCACCCATAGTAGGTGAGTTCAAAAAACCTGCAAGGACAACAAATCTCTCTCTTTCTCACATGATAGTAAGAAGTTCTTGAGAGAAATAGGTGCTAAGTGAGAAGCACCATTATTCCTTCCCTCAGTGATGTGTTCACTTCCAATGCCAATAAAATGTTCTTTTCATTTTTTTGAAACAGTATCTTCTGTGTGTGTGCAAACTATTAAACTGACTGCCATAGTGATTGTCCTCTTTTCAGCAGTCAGTACAGATAGATTGTGAGGAACTGCAAGGCAAAATTCCCCCTAAAATGTGTTGGACGACATCTGAAAATCAATTTTGAATGTAGCCCTCTCTATTTGCCTTGGTGGTGGTTGTTTTTTTTCACTCAAAGCCGAAGACTTTATGCCAAATTACTGCCAACAGCAGTGGCTGTTCTGTAATTTGGTCACAAGTCACTCTCTAACAGTTTTTTGTCCCTCCTGAGCATGAGGTAAAGTGCAACTACATGTTTCATGATCCAGAATCAGGCAGCCTAGGCAAGTTCCTTTTGGTAAACATGGTTATGGAGGATGGAAGAACAGTTGATTTTTTTTGGTTACTCAACAGTCTGCAACCAGCAGTACCCCCAAGATTTCTCGATTTCCTCACTTAGCCCCTGGTTTTGTGTGCCTTGCATCACAAGAGAAGCCAGAGCTAAGTGAGCTGAAGACGACAGTGAAATTCCATTTTTCACTCTTGTTCTTTGCTTTTAAGTTATGTTGATCCTATTTGCAGGGATGTTCTGTCAGTTCTACCACTTTTCTGACTTCACTAACAGATCCAAGAATAGAAGTGTTTATTTAATAAAATCTTAACCTAATTAATCCTCTTTTGTATCTGAAAAGCAGCGAATCTATATACAAACAACTGAATTAAAACCCTCCAAATGCATCTGATTTGAAAAATTAAAATAACAGAAATCTTGCAACTGATCAAACCACACTGCCTGTACCTGCTTCTTCCAACCTTTTGGACCTTTCTTCAGGATTAATGCTTTCCATGCTTTGATGCTTGCAAGTCCATAAAAAAAAAAGCTTTTGTCATGGAAATCTTGTTCTCTGCTTTTAATCATTTTAGTAGCAATGCGGAATTATATTAGTTGTCCATTTATTTTAATGTCCTTGTTCTGGTAAGGACCAGAAACATGTTTCAGAGAAAAACACAAGAAATCTTTGGATGGTGAGCTGTGCACTTACAGACCTCTGTTACAAAGTATGGAGTCACAAATATGTTTGTGTAGAATTTGAGTAGCTGTTCCAAATTTTTTTGTGACTATGAATTTTTGTAGTTTAGAGCTGACAAATAACTGACCAAAACTGACACATAAAATATAATTAATATAGGCACAGGTGGCTGTTTCAGAAGTAAATGGTCCTTTCCTCTGAGAAATGCTAGAAATATGGTAGTTAATGAGTAATTATAGCAGTTGGAATAGACTTTTCTTTCTGTTATATCCTACTGAATTGATTTTAGGAATGGGTGACTAACTACACTTTTCTGTAGAGAGGATGAGTAGATGGTATGTTTATAAAATTCATAAACAACACCCAGTTTTACCCTCTGTCCTTTACTAACTTCCTCTGACATTCAGGAACCACAGCCTGTATCTGAAGGTCACAGATGTCAGAGCAGTGAACACGCTATGTTCATGGACCTCAAAAATAACAATGTCTTAAAATATTTGTTATAAAGTCTAAAAGTAATTTTCTGTTACATAGTGTAATATTTTAATAGAGCCATAGATTACATGTTTTGATAATGTTACATTTTAATAAAGCATAAACCAAAAGACAATCTATAGTTAGTGAATCACATAGTGGGATTTAAATTATATAGACTGGATATTGAGAAAAAATGTGAAACATCTCCAGGTATGACTCACAAAAAAAACCCCAAACATGTATGAAGGAAAAGAGCTATCCAGAAACAGGAAGCAAAACATTGTTAGGGAGGACAGCTGATCTGAAGCAGCAGCCCTTTCTTCTTTCTGAATGCCTTAAACAGCAGTTGTCCTCTTGTTTTCTAGGGATGGTGCAGTCAGCAACCTTTTCCTAAGGACAGACAGCTAATCACAGGACCGTCTACCTGTCCTGCACAGAGAAAACAGAAGTGGTCCAGCTCATGAACTGATTCCTCTGTCACCGACCATAGCAGAGATCTGGGTTAAAGAGTATGCCACAATGAACATAATGCCCCAGAAGCCATCTTTTAAATATTTAATTTAATTACTGTTGAGGGCTTTGCACACCTTGTATTTCTCCTCTGTGTTTTAAGAGACATTGACTGGAAAGGTACCAACAATGTGCAATAAAAAAATCAAGCAGTACTATAATGACACCGACAAGTACATAGCTCAGAGCACTGGAAAAATTGGAAGGGCTGAGCTGCGGACAAGAAATAGTCTGGTTAAAGTTATTGGATGAGGAACAAAGTCTTGCATCCTTGAAGAACATGGTACTGTACAAAATACAAGAGCTGGAGAAACTTGCACCCACTTTCACTGCTGAGGACTGTGGCTTCAGGAAAGTGAATTGTGACTTCTTCATCTTTGGTGGACAGAGACTAGGAGATAACCAGCATCTGTTTGGAAAGGAGTCATCATGCATCCCCAGGTACTGGACGTCATGTGCCTGCTCGACTCCGAAGAGCCATCAGGCAGAGAGAGCTTCATGGAGCCACAGGGACAACACCAGGTAACTAGTATTTAAGATTTCAAAGCGATGCAAACAGTCTGTGAAAGGAAAGGGGCAAACACTGTCTCAGGTGTGTATGCCATGTGAAAACTTTGGTGCATTGAGGTGAAGTGGGAAGCAGACTTCAACGAAAAGGTAACAGGAATGCCACCTTCTCACTGCTGTGCTCAAGCACTTGGAAAGGTAAAGACTGCCTTTTAAACAGATTAATCGGGTAGCTTTGCAGTGATGTCAAAAAACTACATTTTGGCTTGCATGAGTAATGGCTGAGTTAGCAGCTGGTTTAACTCTGATTCCAGGATTTATTTTCCAGAAAAACAACACTGTTGTGAACAATGATTTAGGGGATTAGATTTTCGTGCTGGCTTGGAGAAGTCACTGTTTTCCCGGGTAGTTTCGCAGGGCTTGCAGTTAGGAATTAAGCTATGTGCAGAATTCGATATGTGGAGGCCTGCAGATTGCCGGTGGAGCAGAGAGGCGCCTATCAGCCGCGCACCGCAAGCGAGTCATAGCGGGTGTCTCTGTGGCGCAATCGGTTAGCGCGTTCGGCTGTTAACCGAAAGGTTGGTGGTTCGAGCCCACCCAGGGACGCGGTTCCGTTTTTTGGCTCGGCCGCTTCCCCTTGCAGCCGGCCTCCGTTTTCTGCGTGTGCGCCGTGGGCGGATGTGAGATTAGTGCTGGCGGCCGTGCCGGCGCCGCCTGTTTCGGGGCATGGGGGCCCTCGCCGGGGAGCGGAGCCGAACGAAACGCGAGGGCAGCCCTAGCTGCGCCCTGGCAGGGAGCGGGCTCCCTGTGTGGCTAGGTGGCTCCCGGTCTGTGACGCCCTACTCCGGGTGTCGCGTCCCTTCTTTCCAGGTGGGACCCCACTGCTGCCCCCTGTCCTCACACCCCCCAACTCCTGCTGAGCCGCCCCGCTATCCTGCCCTTCGCCCTCCGTGCGCTGCTGCCAGCAGGGCTGCGGCTGCCGGCTCTGCCTCGGCGCTAAAGGGGACAAGGGGTCCTGGGAGTTTTTTCACACCCCGCGCTGGGAGGTGCAAAGGCAAATATCTCATTTGAGCTGCGTAATAATCGCTAATGACGGTGCCGAGCCATGAGGGCTTGCTTCAGGAGGCACTGCGTACGGTACTGCAACACTGGAGCCGAGCCTCGGGGGAGAAATGCCGTTCGCGGGAGGGTTGACAGTCACTGCCGTCGATGCCAGCTCTCAACGGCACAGAATAGCACGCACCCTCGGCAATTCGCCGCGCATACCGGCAGTGTGACTTCCGAGCCTTCGCAACCGGGAAGGCGCGGAACGCCGCCGCGGAATAGCCCCGCTGCAGAAAGCCGGCCCCGGGGCTGTCCTGCGCTGCCGGGCCTGCCGGCGGGAGCGCAGCCCACCCCGGCCCCTCCGGCGGGCGGTGGGTATTTGCAGGCCCGTTGCCCGCTGGCAGGCAGCGCTGTCGCTCCGGGTTCGCCCTGCCCGCTCCAAGCCGCTTTGCATAAATGAATGTTAAAAGCAATTACGTCGGAAGCTTCGCCTTAAACGTGTCAATTAGAAGCTGGCACCTTGGCCGCCTGCGAGCCTGCCAGCAGGTCTCAAGCAGCGTGCGAAGCATGGCTCCCTCCCACAGCAACTTGCCAGGAGCTGGGCGCACCTCGAGTTAAAAATGCCCCTTCCCTCCCCAGCCCAGCGGTATTTCACAGACCGCGCCCACCAGTTCGCCTGCTTTGAATAAAAGATAGAGCCCTCGCAAAGGTCAGACTGTGCCTTTGATTTGCTATTGATGACAAGACATGGCCCTCACCAGAGGAGATGTGGGAGAACAGAAGCGTTTAGAAACACCGACGGATCAAAATCACAAATCCAGAATCGTTAATGTGTTCTATCTGCAGCAGCTCGCTGACTGTTTTTTGTTTGTTTTTCCCCCACACCTATCACCCGCATTTTTTTGATAAATACCCTGGAAGACTGGCAACCATATGCTTATCAGCTGGCTACAGAACCCACCTATTCTCGTTAGCCACACTTAACTCATATCTATTTCCTACTGATCGGTAACATTTGAACTAGTCATGTAGATAAATTCCCTTCTTGCTCTTGCCACGTTGTCTGCAGCCTAAGTGCCGCTCCGGGTGCCACCTCATTCGCTACAACCAGCAAAGCTTCCCAGAGCACAGCCACTTTCAGCCCTGCATTGCCTTGCATTGCCTGCCTCGCTACTAGGCAGGCACCAAGAGCTCGCAGGGCTCACCACCAAATTGATCCTATCTGTGTAAAGCAGCAGCGACGATGACAGTTTGGGAGCTAAAATTCAGAGAAGTGGTGCTCCAGGAGGCAGGACAGGCGGTTCTGATCCCATAAAACAAGTCCTGCTCTCCTTTGTAAGCCACAAATGCCGTTTATAGAGGCGGTTATTAATGACCTCGAGGTTTGTAACGCACTTCCCAGTTTTGGCACGCCGATGTTTCAGTGACCACCAGCAAAGCTGTTAAAATAGATACGGTGCGTGAGCATCTCCGAGTTCCCGAGGTACGGCTGCAGGAGGCTCTTTCAGATGCACATCATGGGCTCAGTAATGCAGAGCGACGTTCAGGCAGCGCTTGATAAACTCATTTTGTGCAAGTGGAAAGCTGGTGCATGGAAAGTGCCTCATCCCATCTGCTCACTGACTAATTCCAATTAAGGTTGTGGAAAACGGGAAAGCTCATTCATTTTGGGGCAAAGAGAAGGAATCGAAGCTTTCTTTGTATGAAAATTTAATTTTTTTTTAAGAGGTCACCGAAGCTTCTCTCAGCCATGAAAAAAAGCTTCGCATTGCTGTGTAACGTAGCCCAAAAATCCATCCTATACTTATTATGCCATTTATCTGTCGTCAGTTTAGGAAAAACGCTGTTTTAAATATAGTAAGAGACTGCATCATCTGATACTTCTAGGAAAAGCCACATTCAGCGTGACCTCTCAACAAACACCGAGTTAAGAGTTGCCGTTCCTAACCCTTATTCCAACCAATTTCTAACGCAGCTGGGGAAGAGCCGCCGGCGCGATGTCCGAGCCTGCGGACCCAGCCGCGGACAACCCAGCATCGCTGCCCCAGCGCCTGGAGAAGCCTCAGCGCCCACCACGGGTCTTTGTTCGGGTGTCGCTTGGACCGGGACCCGGGTCGGGGGGTGGCCGGAGGCTGGGGCCAAGCAGCCGCCGGTGAAACCGAAATGGAGAGCACAGCTTGCTCCCCACACTACGGGCTGGGGGGGTGGGTAAAGACGCTCGCCTGCCTCCGCCCGGTGCTCGGCTGGTGGGAGCCCGGCGACTCCAGAAGAGCCATGGCGGAGGGGGGGAGGCACGACTGAAGCCGACCCCTGCCTTTATTCTGGGGGGAGTCACACACAGGGACAAAAGAATACTCTGCCCCCGACACGGGAAATCCCAGGGGAAAGGCGAACTGTGCGTCGGAGCCGGCGGGATCCGTGCCCCCTCCGTTCCCCACGGCTTCCCGCTGCCTCCTGCTAGCGGGCGGGGCGGCTGCGTCGCTCTCGGAGCCGCACGAAGCCACCCCTCCGGCAGCAGCAGAGGAACCTTGGTCCCCGCTCCGCCCCACAGCTGCTCGGATGCAGCCCGGGAGGGGACGGCGGGGGCCAGCGCGGAAGTCCAGGTGCGGCCGCTGCCACCCTCCCCCAGCCCGAGCCCGGCCTTTCCTGGCGGCGGGGCTGAGCGAGCTGCGGCCCGGGGCGGGCGGGGGGCATTCAGCCGAAACGGCGTCCGGAGCGCTGCGCCCTGGCTGCAAGCGGAGCAGATTTTAAGCAACCCCCTCCTTTGAAGTTCGGCCAGGATTTAATGGCTCGGGAGGCGGGCAGCGAAAGGAATTAAATATTCCTTAGTCTAAATAGAGACGAGGAGCCGGAATGTTTGAAAGACGAAAAACTGTAGAGCTGGCAGAAAGGGTGCAGAAAACAGCCATCTTGAATATTTTAATCTCTGGCAAGTGTTTCTTTGGAACAAAATGGATGTTGGAGGGAAACAGCATAGTTAAGATGACTGTTGCCGTCCATTTCCAACAGCAGCCCTCGCAGAATTCAGTCGGCACGGAGCAGGAAAACTGGAAGGGACGCCACAGCCTTTCCTCTCCCTACAATGGCAATAAATAATCATCAGCTGAATGCTGGGGGCTGGAAATTTAGTACCTCTCCAACCGATGGTCCTTTTTTCCCCCACGCTCCCTATTGATTTGTTTGCATCGATGTAAGTCACATGTAATGCTGAAAAAAAAAAAAAAGACTTTTCGAGCTCATGCAATATAAACAAACAATTGGGCTGTAGTCACCCAGAACGCATGTGTAAAGATTTTTGTGTTTTTAATCGGACTGGGAGGTTGTCGCCGTCACCAAAGTGAAAGGAGGTTTTCCCCACCGATTATCCTGGAAATGGGATCAGGCCCTGGCTTCAGAGTTTGTTGTGTATTCATGCTATGAACGATTTATTCTCAGGATTCATTGTTTAGCCATAAAAAATAACAAGGCTGAAATTAGGCTTAGAAGGTCTTTAGGATTGTTTCTCTCTCCTCCCCTTTTGGTAAAATGGCTTAACAGCTGTCTTTAAATTTACCTTGTTTTTGTTTCTCTTGAACTAATGGTGAAAACATACAGCATGCTGATTTCAGGTACTTTTTTTCACACAACAGCAAAATAGCTTTCCCTTTTCTACTCAGAATTCTACGGTTGTTAGTTGGGCCTTCCCGAAGGTAAAAAAAAAAATCCCTTTAAAAAAAAGAAGGAACAACCAGCTGATGGGAGTTGTATGGTAAGAGCAGAGACAATAAGTCAGTGATTCAGCTACACAGGCTCCGAAACGCTCTTTCCGTGGGACTGTTTATTTATTTATTTATTTCCACGTTGCTCTTTGCTTATTTTGGACTTACTCCTTCACAGATAAGCTCAGCAGGGACAACACACTTAAAAAAGCCAAGGACAGCTAATAAAAATAATGCAGGGCTGGCTTGAGAGCGTTGTCTGAAGAGCAAAGAATATGACTGCATGGCAGAACTGCTTAATTTTATTCATTTACTGATTAATGTCAGTTAATTAATTTCTAATTCTAATTGCTCAGGATAAGGTTCCTATTGAGAACTGTGTTGCTCGTATTGCTCAGGAAAATGTTGAGGTTCTGCATATGCACTTCCTGATATTTCAGTACCCTTGCCACAGCTTTTCCTTTCTGTATCCACACATTTTTGCTTTAATTTCTCAGTGCTGTCCTTCCCTCGTGGACTGATATATTAAAATACAGTTAGCATCTGTTTCATAGACACCCTGATGTTTGTACAGGACTAGTTGGATCAAAAGACAATGTGAAGGTGAGGAGCTTCCCTGGTCAGTTTTTACAATTGGAGCACATAAGAATCTCAAAAGAATTGTATTTGTGAAAAGCAGGGTGAGCAGAATTACTGAAATGCAAATGACAAGCTCCATCAGAGGCTGCAATTACAAACTTGTATTTGTCAGGAACAAAAAAAGAAATGCAGAGACTAGAAACAATAACTTAGAAAAAAGCAAGAGCTGGCTTCTTAATGGGCAGGGCTTTTGAAAATGAAAGCAACCTTCAGCTCAGATTGTTGGTGTAATCTAAGAAACAGGAAGATGCCAACTTGATTGGATAATACTGAGAATTTGGGGACTGCTACAGGATGCAGAGAGCAAAGCTGTGTCAGATTTGTTGCAAGCTTAAGGAGCTGCATTTAAATGTCATGAAACTGCGATTTATGTGGGAAAGGTATGTAGGGTTCCAGGGAGGAAATGGTGCAAAGAGGATTAAGGAGATATCCCTCTGCATTTTGTCTATCAAATGTGAAGGATTAAAAAAAATAATACCAATTAAAAAAAAAAAAAGATGAATTTAACTGCTTGCCAAAGCAGATAAATTTAAAAAGACCTTTTAAATGATGACTCAAAATATGTATTTTTTGCCTTGAAGAAATGTATGTCAATACAACAACAGTAGAATGCTTTCCTGTAAAGAAAAAAAGTTCTTATTCTTAAAGTTACTTTACCCTAATAATACCTGAAGCATTGTTACAGGAGATGGACTCAAGACTGTTTTCTCTTAAGATACTGCTTTATCATCCTCATTGCTTCTGTGACAAAACCTGAGAGCTAGATTGCACCTTAATAGGTAAAGAAGCAGGGAAAGATGTGGGAATACATCTATCCACACCTTCTATAAGGGCAAGGAATATCTGGCAACTTCCAAACAACCAAAACGACAGGGGATTTTATTTTTCACTTGGTGTGGACAGAGTATTCTGGTTATTTAGTTTTCTTTTTGGGTCATTGCCACAGCAAGCTCTGCAAACAACTATTAAGTGCTTATCAGAGTAGTGCATATATTGGTAAGGAATAATTGGTTTAACAAGCTGAGTGCTGCTTTTGAATGTATCTGTTTAAAAATCAGTGCAGTTAAATCTGTTGTCCGGCTTCAAAGATGTTTGTAAGGCAGTGTAGTTAAATGGCAGAAGATCTGGAGTGATCAGCTTTGGTCTTCTTTTGTTTTAACAGATTCCCTGCAAACATTTCTGGTGTTCTCAGACAGACATGTTATTGAGATGACTTCTCTAAATATTTCTTCTTTTGTATTGTGATGGCTAATAGGCAGAGACAAGTAGCTGCTATTCAGAATTTGTGTCTTCACTTTTATTTCAGGACGTACTTTATCTGACATTGTTTTATTCCTGGGTGATATACAGAAACTCAAAAATCAGATCCACAGATACTCTCCACAGTTTGCTTAACCTCAACAGGGTGAAAATGGTACAGGAAAGGTCTGTGCATACACACACTGTGCGTGGTACTGTTGGGCCTCACAGGGTTGGCAGCCCTGAGGTAGTTCAGGAGAAATGAGAGATAAAACTTGTAATTAATGATGTGTGAAGTTCTCCGTTTAGACAAATATTTGCAAAAATGTTTTATTCATTTGCCTTCAGTATTTAGTAATGGAGGCTAGGTTTGACCAGGTCTAGGTTAAAATGAAGAAAGAGAAAGACAGAAAGTTATTTAAAAAAAAAAAAAAGGGAAAAAAAAAGGGAAGGGAAAAGGGAAAGGGAAGAGAAAAGGGAAAGGGAAAGGGAAAGGGAAAGGAAGGAGGGAAGGGGGGCAAGGGGGAAAGCAAAAAGGAAAGGAAAATGGAAAAAAAAAAGAGAAAAATATGAGAAAAAGAAAAGAAAGGAATACAAAGGGAAATAAGACATGTCCTTCGTTTTTGTTCGGTCAGTGCAGGTCTCATCAAGCCTTCTCAGAGCCATCAGGAGCAGCGATGGCTGTCCTTGACTTCTGTAGTATGAATAGTTTGCTCACAGCTTGTAACTTGTTCCGTTATGTCATGTTGTTAAAAAACAAGGATCTTCTGTATGCCTGACCTAAGTATTTCCCTTTCTCAGTCCTGAGATCCAGCACTTGCTTTTACTGCTGTCACACACCTTTAAAATCACAGATATGCTGGCTGCAGAGGTAATAATTAGAGGAGTTTATTGTGGAAGGAAGATAAGATTAGCTGCAGTAAAGATTTATTATTAGAAAATGAATAGCCTAATTTTCAAGATTTAAGAGACTTGTACAAATTACCTGCTGGATGCTTCTTTAGTTTCCAGTTCATATTAGTGCCAGAAGAACTGTTTGGGGCCTATTACCCAGCTTTTGGAAACTTTTCTTGTAGTGGAAAAAATTGTAAGTGCTTTGGAAATGAGGACTCATCTGGCTGGTGGATGCACATAAAAATCGTAATGACTTCAGCAGCCTGAGGCTGTTGGGCCTGGGCTGGGCTTGGATGGAAACTACTGGACTGTCTCACTGGAGGATCCACTCCCTACACGTGTGATGTTGATAAGGGAAGGGCTGGGAGCAATCCTGGAGTGTATCTGTGGCTAGGGTGACACCATCCATCTCTTTGAGAAATGATTCTGTATTTTAAATTGCATGGCAGGGAGGGGGAAGGGAACAATTCTAATGCATAGGACAGTTTGGGAATTTGTGCATGAAACTCTTTGGATTTTCCTACAAAGGCCCTTCACAGTTTTTGATTTGCCAATTTCATGCTGTAGTTTACAGCTTTATGTAAAGAGTACATTCCTCTGAACCAAAAGTGTTTTCAATTTAGTCTGTGTTGCTTTGGAGGGCTTTTTAAGCTAGAATCATATTGTATTTGGCTTAAAACGGTGACATTGCTGTATGTGGAGAAGCTGCTTTACAGCATTTCTAGAGGCTTTTACATACTTCACTAATTTTACTGTTACTCAGACATCTGTGTGCTTTTAACTCAAAGGCGATGCTGCTGATCTCAGGGTTAGCTTGACTTTGGTGGTGATAGGCAAGGGAGGAATTTAATTTATGGTCACTTTGACAGTTGGCTTGAAGAGTGGAATGATACCAAAATAATATGAACTCATTACTTTTTACAAGGGCTTCTTGTAATAGGGTGAGAGGGAATGGCTTTGAGCTGCAAGAGAGGCGATCTAAACTGGAGATGAGGAAGAAATTCTTTCCAGTGAGGGTGGTGAGACACTGGAACAGATTGCTCAGTGAGGTTGTGGATGCCTTCTCTCTGGACACATTCAAGGCCAGGTTGGATGAGGCTTTGAACAACCTGGGCTAGTGAAGGGTGTCCCTGACCATGACAGGGGGGTTGGAACTAGATTATTTTTAAGGTCCCTTCCAACCCAAACCATTTTATGATTGATTAGAAAACTTCACCTTCAGAATTAGTTCTCTACTGATCTGTGTGGTAGACTGAGCACACAATACTGGTCAGGCCAGTGGGTGCTGTTGTCAGTTGGGGATGAGCTCTGATTATCCATTTCCCTGAATCTGTTTCAACCTGTTTCTCTTAGAGAAAATATAGGGAATTTTGTCTCTGTCTCGTGGTGCTGAACGGGCTGGCTCTGAAGATGAGGGAATACTGAGATGCTCCCACTAGGGAAACCCAGGTGTATTGTAGAAAAACTCAGCAGATGGTCATGGTCCCCAGGAAACACCCTTTTTGTCACTCAGCCCTGAGACTTGGGTACAGTACAGCAGCCTACTGCTCTGCTGGCCTTTGGGGCATTCTGATGACACCCTGAATCCCAGGGCTGAAGCTGAGCACAAGGCTCTGAAGCTATAGATGTCCTGGGAATACTTGCAGGGGAGCTGCTGTGCCCCAAAGCAATGCCACGGCATTGATGACAGCACTGAAGCAGGACATCTTTTGTTATCCTTCCTTTCTGAGAGGTGCAGGGCCACTAAATAAGACTTTCTTTAACTATTATTGGCTATGTGTTGCATCTTAGTTCTTTTTCTCTCTCTCTCTCTGGCTTTGCTGGGATTCCTCTTAACAGGCAAGCAGGTTTTGGCCATGTCTTTACTCATCTGCAGAGGAACTACAGATATTTGCAGCAATACAGAGGTCACTTTAGACACCCATAAGGGAGTATTCCCCATGTTTCTTATTTTGGATGATACTCAGCTTATTTAGTTAGACATTCAAAATGTTCTCAGCCTTTCTAGAGTGTGGACCTAGGTGTCTTCCAGTATCTTTGGAGCCATACACAGTGATGTGGCAGGGTAGGAACTGGGGCTGTGAAAGCTGCCTGGGTGCTCCTGAAGACCTCAAGAAGCTGCCAAAACTCCAGCCCCATCAGCTCTAGGTAGTCACAGCTCTCAGAGGAAAAACCTTTAGCTGTTAGTGCCCTAGGTTAAGGAGTCCAAAGAAGAAAGAAATCTGTTTGCTCTTGTGGTGCTGGCTCAGCCAGAGCCACATTCAGGTTGTTGACCCGGGGATATGAAACCACTCTCTCTCATCTGTGGTCCTGTCTCCTTCCTCCACTGTTTGGAGCAGTGCTTTTGGCATAGCTCAAGTGCCCCATCCATCCATCCATCCATCCATCCATCCATCCATCCATCCATCCATCCACCTATCCCTCCCTGCTTGTGCTGCTGGCTGAGTTCCTCCAGAGCAGTAGTTCCTTGTGGGCAGTGACACGAGTGCTGTCTGCACAAGATGAATTTTCTCATCTGCTTTCTCTCTCCTCTTAATTTCCCCTTGGTGTCTGCTGGTATTTTTGCTTCTGAGATCCCTCACTCCCTTTGGTTACTCTCCTCCCATCTCTTTCTCTCTCCCCCCTCTGCTTGCTTCCTTCCATTTTCCTCATTTTTTGGTATTCTCCACTTATTTTTTTCTCCATTATCTTTCCTCTCCTCCTCTGCATTCTTTCAATCCCAGCAGGGCTCACGCATACAGATTGCCCCCCTCCCAGCCAGTAATGTGGCTCCTACTATCTCTATGGTAACTATCAGGGGGGTCTCAAGAGTGGTAGTAGACCCAGTGCACTGTCCCACAGTGTTTGTGCTGGCTGCATGGGCCTGACTGCTCATTTACAGCTTCTTCTTTTACAAAAACATCAATAAAGTGCTGAAATGGGGAAAACTGAACATGAGCTTGAGCACAAAGAGCTGTTAGCTTCTCAGGGTTTTGGGAAATGGTTGCTGTGTTCAGATCTGCTTTCCTTGGCAAGTCTCTTGCTGTTTTCTCACCATCATGGAGTGCTCTGTTGGCTGGTCCCAGTCTTGTGTGCTCTGGAAACACCCTGCAAAGGTGAGCGTCCACGCTGCAAGAGTAGGCAGTGGCAGCATGGTGGTGGTGATTGTAACCACCAGAGCAGCGAAGGTACAGAAGAGAGATTTGAATGGTGTAAACGATGTGAATTATTGCTTTTTCCCTGTCCCAGCCAGCTTACTGCATACCCCCCAGGTGGCTGCTGTAATACAGGTATAGAAACCAAAACTGTAGCCAAATGTTATCTTGATAATGTCTCTACTTGACCACATTTGGGATTTGTGCAAGTGTGAAGCAGCCAGAGGATCTGATGGAAGGAATCACTGAAAAACCTGTGTGTGGACAGGAGAAATGGACATGGTCACTCTGGCTGGAAGGCTTGAAGAACCAGTGATTCCAGAGGGAATGTGGGAACCAGGAAGCCCTAATGAAATCTGAGACTAAGTTATAGCAGATCCATTTGCTTGAGAGAGAAGAATCTAGCCCTAGAACTTGAATTAGGAGTACAACATTAATTTGATTCAGCCACTTCTGGTAATTAAATTATTACGTGGTACATACAATACTGAAAATGTAACTCCTATCAGGGCTGTACTCCAAATACTGGTCTGTTAAATTCCTCTAAACCACTGGGATTTTCAGTTGTGTTGTTCCTCCATGCCCTTAAAAACACACAAAAAAAGAAGTGGTTGGATTTGTAGTGTCTGATAATTCCATTAGTAACCTCAGTTTATAAGAGCTTTGAGATTTTTTGGCAAGATTTACCTCATTTGGAAGTTAATTTATCTTTGGTTTCTCATGTAGAAATTTCTGAACTTAAGAAAAACCAGGAAAAAACCAACTAGCTCTGTTGCAGCCTGACATTACACATTGCCACCTTGCTTGGGATAGAATAGAATTGGGGAATAACAGAACGATAAGATCACAGAATCGTTTGGGTTGAAGTTAGTCGTGGAGTCCAACCATTCTCTAACTCTACCTGGTGCTAAACGATGTCCCTCAGCACCACATTGCTGCCTCTTTGAAACACTTCCAGGGATGAGGATTCAGCCACCTCCCTGAGCAATCTTTGCCAGTGCTTGAGACCCCTGTGCGATGCCAATCACTCCGCCAGCCTTTCTGCTGCCTGGAAAGCTTTTACAAACCCAACACCGTCCTCTTTGAACCTCCACAACCCTCAGACGTCAGCGCTGCTGTGCTGACACCGAAAGCATCATTTCGTTCAATCCTTGGCAAGAATTAACTCCAGGAGAGGATCATTAGATTTTTCAGGTGGCTGCATAATCTATAATCACAACTTTATTAATCATTTAGTCCACTTAACCGCATATTGATTGCAAGTTTTACATATACATACCTGGAGATAAATCGCCATCTGGTGAGATGCAGCCAGCGGGGAGAGGGTTAACCCTGTGGGCATTTAAGTGGTCATAATTAACAGTCCATTAAGATGAAGGGGGAAAGTCCCAACTTAGCAGTGCTATTGTTTAATTCTGTCTGTTTACAGACTGCAGAGGACAACGCTGGTGCAGGCTTGACATCGCCCGGGGTTTGAGCTGGGGAAGTCAGGAATCACATTTTAAAGTAAATGCTAGCTTTTACCATTTCCAGCGGGGCGGGGGCGGGGGGAGAGGGAGAAGTGAAAAAGCCCTTGGGAAATAGCTTTTGCTCCTCTACTCTGCTCTGGTGAGACCCCACCTAGAGTACTGCTCCAGCTCTGGAGCACCCAACGCGTAAGAAAGACATGAAACTGCTGGAGAGTGTCCAGTAGAAGCTATGAAGATGATCAGAGGGCCGGAGTACCTCACCTGTGAGGACAAGCCGAGGGAATTCGGGCTGTTGAACCTGGAGAAGGGAAGGCTGCAGAGACACATTATAACAGCTTTTCTCTGGGCAACCTGTCCCAGAGACACTGGCACAGGTTGCCCAGAGTTGTGGATGCCTCATCCCTCAAAGTGTTTTAAGACGAGGCTGGATGTGGGTTTGAGCAGCCTGGCATCATGGAACGTGTCCCTGCCCATGGTAGGTGGGTTGTAACTAGATGATCTTTAAGGTCTCTTCCAACTCAAGCCATATCATAGTGATGATTCTATGAAGTGTGTTCCCTGCTCTGGGAGATTTCCTTTGACCCAATTTAATAAGTGGGTTTGAAGCTAACTATCATTCTGCTTTCTCTGAGCAAGTCCTCCAAAACAAAGCCCCTGCTATAGCTAATCACAGTGAGTTATATAAGCAGTGACTTTCGCAGCAGGTTGTTAAGAGGGATGCAGAAGGAACTCTGCTGTACTAACCTGTAAGGGCTCTGCTAGTTCTGCTGGGTGGCTGCCTGCCTGCTCTTCTAACATTAGATGTAACTCCACTATTAACATCATCAATGCAGAGTGTTAAAAACAGGAAACAGGACACAAACCCAGCAGATCAGCCTAGAAAGTCTCTGCTTTAAAACAAAAATCCAGCATTGGATGTATTTACTTTTTGCATCCCAAAGATGTTGCAAATACAGTTTTGCAGTGTTCCCTCCAGTGAAGCTGGAAGTTGATTGTGTTAAAAGTAAGCTGAATTTTTTAACATCATCTGTTCATCCTGAGCTCTGAAGCTTTTAAAAAAAGAGACTAGAGCTACACCAAGACTCACAACCAAATCCTGGTGTTGCTAACACCGCAGTGCTGAGGAATGCAGCCACAGCTCTCAGTGCTGGGCCCAGGAGGAGAATTCACCAGCTGAACAAGAACCTCTTTACTCTGTGTGCAGTAGTGAAGCTGCTTGAGGAGTCTTTGGTTTCCAAATACTATGCAGTTCTTTTATAAGGTCTGCACTTTATTGGTACCATTTTTTCCTTGTAAAAATTTGTGAGTGCAATTAATTAGAGGCAATAAATTGTAAGTGCATTTCATAGCTCCTGTATGACAGCATTCAGATAGGTGGCCATTACACACACTGAAGAGCAAGAGAAGCAGAATCTATTTTCCCTTGATTTTGCTCTTCATTTTGGTATTAGGGCACCTAAAAACAGAATCACAGAATGGGAGGGATTAAAAGTGACCTCTGAAGATCATCTAGTCCAAACCTGCTCCAAGGCAGGTTCACGTTAAGAAGGTCACACAGGAACATGTCCAGAGAGGTTTTGAATGTCTTCAGAGATGAAGACTCCATCACCTCTCTGGGCAGCCTGGTCCAGTGCTCCATCACCATTCAATTAAGGAAGTTCCTCTTCATATTTAGATGCAACTTCCCGTGTTCAAGTTTGTACCTGACCATATGACAGATACTAACATTTCTATGAAAATGTTTTAATTACAAACTGGAACATAAATTAGTGATTAGTGAACATAAATTAAGCTTTAGCACCAGAGTTAGAGAATGATTGGACTCAATGATCTTAAAGGTGTTTTCCAACTGAAACCATTCTATGATTCTGTGACCATAAGTTTCTCAATTTTGGATGGATTCTATGATTTTATAATTCCATGATTCTATAATAAACACAGTTTGGTCTTAAGGACAGGAACTTACACACTTAGTAACATTAAAAATGCACCTGAGAGAGGCAGAAGGATTCCTGAAGATACTTTGTAGAAAAACATCTCCTTTTATCATGTTTTCCTGACAGATCATTTCCTGGTCAGGCATTGGAACTGGTTGCCCAGGAAGGTGGTACAGCCACTGTCCTTGGAGCTGTTCAAGAAACATGAGGATATGGCACTCTGGGACATGGTTTAATAGCCACAGTGATCTTAGGTTGAATGTTGGACTCAGTGGTTCTGTGATCAGATCTATTGAAAGGTAAATTGCATCATTTTAAGATAAAATATTTCAGAGTAGCTCAGTGAATTGAGTCCTGCATGCCTCTGATTAATAGAAATGGTTAATACTTTGGAAACAGGGAAAAAAACCAGCCTGGGTAAACAGGAAACAGACTTCTATGCTGCATGCCCCATTCAAACTGCTAGTAATTAAAAAATAAAATAAAGATTACTTCATTGCTTAAAAATAAACCCCAAAATAATACAGGAGAAAGACTCAGGAACTAAAGCTGTGTTTGAAAAATGGTAGAATTCTTACTCATTAAACAGGAATTAAACCAGTGGGAAGGAGAGGAAGAACAGATGTTAAAAGCCCACTGGCTTTTCTTTTTACTTTTGATGCTGGGCTCAATGGTGACAGTCAGCTTCTAATGACTGGTCAAGTCTAACATTAAAATAAAAAAGGATTTTACTTAATTTCATGGGATAACTATTCCACAAACCTTTACATACAATGCCTCAGCTCAAGAGAAACCCAGTAAGAGTTCTGGTGGATTTTGGAACAGATTCAAGAAAAGATTGTCTATGAGAATAGGATCATGTATTTATTCTGGATACAGGATCTGCAGGTTGGTTTCTCTCTTTCTCTCTTTTTTTTCTTTCTTTCCCTCCCTCCCTCCTTCCTTTCTTCCTTCCTTCCTTCCTTCCTTCCTTCCTTCCTTCCTTCCTTCCTTCCTTCCTTCCTTCCTTCCTTCCTTCCTTCCTTCCTTCCTTCCTTCCTTCCTTCCTTCCTTCCTTCCTTCCTTCCTTCCTTCCTTCCTTCCTTCCTTCCTTCCTTCCTTCCTTCCTTCCTTCCTTCCCCAAACTAAGATTAAACATCCCATTTTATGACTCCTATGTCTAGCCCTGCACACATCTTCAATCAGGAGGAAAAAGAATTTGCAAGTCTCATGTCTGTATAGGACTCAAGTTTAGGCAAGATGGAGAGTTATGTGCGTGTAGCAGAGTCTTGAGGGTTGATTTATATTAAGATTGTGGTGGTGGTTTTGAATGCTGTGGGGTTTGTGTGTCCTCCACATTTATATGTTGCTGATCAATTTGGGAGTAGGAAGGCTGTGCAGATGGACAGGCTGGATTGATGGGCTGAGCTTAGTGGAACAAGGCCAAGTGCTGAGTCCTGCACCTGGGTCACAACCCCATGAACACTTTAGGCTTGGAGCAGAATGGCTGGAAACTGCCCAGCAGAGAAAGACCTGGTGGTGTTGATTGAGAGCCAGCTGAAGAAGGTTAGCATCCTGGCCTGGATCAGGAACCAGCAGGACCAGGGCAGTGATTGTCCTACTGTACTGTCCCTAGCACTGCTGAGACCACACCTTGAGTAGTGGGTTCACTCTTGAGCCCCTCACCCTGAAAAAGACATTGAGGTGCTGCAGCATGTCCAGAGAAGAGTGGTGAAGCTGGTGAAGGGACTGGAGAACAGCTCTAGCAGGTATAACTTTACCTTGCATTGACATTGGCATTAATTTGGCTATTTCATTAAATCCATTTTCATTTCAACTTGTGACTCTTCTCTCCATTTCCTGATCCCCTTTCTCTGCTGGGAGGGGATCAGTGGGTGGTAGAGCAACTGCCGTGGTTTAGCCCCAGGTAGGGGCTAACCATGGACAGAATCAGAGAATCACAGAATTAAGCAGGTTGGAAAAGACCTTTAAGATCATTAAGTCCAACCTATTACCCAACACCATCAGTGTAAGGCACTGAAACAACTCTGATGCATACATGGGGCTTGCTGGTGTCTCTTTTCATTTTCTGGACATGAATTCACTTCTCACAGGTTGATACTGCAGGGTTTAAAACTCTACTTTTGGATCACGTGTCCATTATTTTCAGCAAGGACAGTCCACAGCTCCTGTAGCAGCTGCTGCCAGCCTCTGGGCCGTACCAGCTGTTGGTTACCTCTGCTTTTTCATGGGAGATGCGTTTATGCAGGGCTAGTGCTGAGTGTAGGTGCCTGCAGCTGCCAAGGACGTCTGTGATCCCAGTTGTTCTTCAAGGCGTGGTGGTGTTTCTGTGACCTTATTCAGGGGATGTAGACCATTCATTTCTCAACACAGTTGCAGTAGTCACCAGAAGTGAAGGCAAGACACGGCTGTCTTTTTGGTGTTGATATTTACAGCTCACTGCAGCTGGTTTTTAATAGGTTAATTTTTTTTTTCCAAATGTTTTCTAAATCCCATCTGCTCTATTCATAGAGTAAAGGAGGGAAGAAAATCAATAATTGGTCCCTGGTGGGCAGGAGCTTAATTTTAACTGAGATCTTCTTGTTCGCATGCCCAAGGTAAAAGACATAAGAGCTGCTGCTGCTGCTGCTTTGGAGCCAGAGGAATGGCTACTGCTGAGAAGACTCTGCTCCAAAATTAAAAACCTTGTTTGAAACTCAGGACAGACAGTTTTTCCTTATGACAATTTGCTGTTCTTTCTTGGTGGAAATACTGATTTGTAAAGAAAAGCATGAGTAATGGTTTCTTGTCTTCTTGAGGAGAAAAATGGGTTTGTGTCATACATTTTTTTCCTGTATTTGTCCTGGGCAGAGGAGAGAGGAGAAAAGGAGAGAGGAGAGAGGGGAGCTTCAAGCTTTGTGGTGTATCTAGTTTGTGTAACTTCTGGAGTTGTCAAGCATAACCATATGTGAGGGAAAGGCCGTTTGAAGTATCTGGCAACTGTAAATGTATCACCCTCTCGGTGAGATTTACTGATGGGGTTCTTGGATCTCCTCCTAAAAGGCTCAGTATGGAAATTTTTGAGGACCATACTATTTACTAGCTGTATGAGTTGGCATGGGGTTCTCTGCTCTGCAGGGAACTGGTCCTACCTGGATATATTGTGATCCACATCAGGTCTCTTGAGTTTGAAAATTGCCTTACCTGGCATATGGTGGAAAAAAAGATCGGAGGTGCAGATAACCTATTTACAGTTAAAGCTTTTGCATGACTTGGAGAAAAAAAACACTAAACTTTAAACCAAAAAATGTAAAAATAATAGAACAAATGACTGAATAGACTGAATCTGGGATTAATTAACTATAAAATTGGTTGCAAATGTTTTCAAAAGCTTTTAATGTTATGGGTTGGGAAGCTGCTATTTTGGAAGCCCTCTGCAAGTGTCACAGCCCTCTGGGGAGTATGTGGGTGGTGGAAGCAGTGCAGTGGCATGGGTGATGGAGCCAGGTCTTGCCCAGGAACAATGATGTCCCTACCAGGAAGCAGCAGAGCCCGGGTCTGTCACTGGTGCTTGCATGGAGGGTTCTGTCTGACGGTCTGGAGTGTGTTTTAGCTGCTATTGCTGATTCTGCTGCCGAGAAAATGAACAGCACTTGGTTTCCTGACTTGGAGATACTTCCTTGTGCGGTATCTTGGGGCTCAAAACAACTTTGCTGACTTTGGGGTGGATCATGCCTACTGCTTGTCATTGAACAAAGTGCATTTGACCATTAACCAAAGGGGTACTGTCTCATCCAGATGGGTCACCTGCCATCCTAGGGGTGCCCAGTGTGCATGGAGACCAGAAGAAAGTGGAGAAAGGTGAGCTGTGTGAGGAAGGCCGATGCTGTCAACTGCTGCCACTGCAGACATTTGGCAAATCTTTTCCAAGGGGGTAATTTTTAAGAGCTGATCTCCAGGTATTAGCTGTGCCTGAAAGGGGAGGCACAGGAAATAGAAAGTGTTGCTGTTCCCAGAGCTGTCAGTGTTTCAGGTAATAGGAAGCTATTATGGAGAAGCATCCAAAATGCTCAATCCTGAAGTGGCTGAGATTGACATACAATGAGTAGAAGTATGCTGTATATTGTCCAGTTTAGCCTGCAAGTTTAATTTCTAATCCTTTCCATTGTATCAGTGGTCAATATAAAAAAGCTTTTTTTGGTTGGTTGTTTTTAGTGACAGAAGTCTGTGCCAACAATGAGGGTGGTTGAGCACTGGAACAGCTTGCCCAGAGAGGTGGTTGAGGCCCCATCCCCATTCAAGGTGAGGCTTGATAAGGCACTGGGTGACCTGATCTAGTTAGGGATGTCCCTGCTCACTGCCGGGGGGTTGCACTGGATGACCTTTAGTGTTCCTTTCCAACCCAGGTGATTCTGTGATTCTATGAGTAGTAGGAGCTGAATGTTTACAGAATTTTGTATGCTCTCTGGGGAGTTTTATTAAGAAGTATTTTGATTTTTCTCAAAAGATTCTTCTCTTGAATAGGGAAAAAAAGCAAACCCTGAAAAAACCCCAGACAAACAAACAAAAATCCCAAAACAAAACCACACACAAAAAAGTAAATAAACATTAAAATAAAAAAAGCCAAAGCCTCTAAAACAAACAAAAATACCCAAACACAGACACACACACAAAAACCCTCAGACAAGGAAATGAACAAAACCCAAACCAAAACCTCACACACAAATACCCAAACCAAACAAAAAAACACCACAAACCCCCAAACAAACAAAACCAACCACCCACAAAAAAAAAAAAAAGCCAGAAAAACTTAAACAAGTAGACCAAAAAACACTCCAAACGCACCCATACTAACAAAACCAAATAAACAAACCCCCAAAACAAAACCCCAACACTCTGGTGGGGAAAAAATCCCAAACTAACCAACCACACACACCCCCCCCAATCAATCAAAAACTCTCAACCAACCAAAAAAACCCCAAACAACCTCCCCTCAAAAAATCCCCAAAACTAAACACACAAAACCAAGCAACAAAAAACCTCAAAGTACCCCAAAAAACCCACAGAGAAAAAACCCAAGCAAAACCCACCAAAAAAACACTTAGCCTTTGAGGAATGTTTTAATAATGAAACTGAGCAAATAATTTTAAAACTAAATAATTCAGTGCATGTAAATAATGTAATAACTGTGATCTCTGCTCACAAAAGTAATAAATTTTTCAGTTTCCTTAATGCTTTTCCATTTGAATTATTATCTGATGGATTAAAATATTTGATAGTTGTCTGGAGCAGTTCTTGGTGAGAGCTGGGGTGGCAGTAACAAGCTGTGTTCCTGTCCTTGGCCAGGTGAGCACATGACCATGTCATGGGAGGTTTTCACAGGGGTAGATTTAAATTCTCTCCCACACAGAAATGTTTGTACCTGATTTGTTCAGCCCTGCTCAAGTGGGAAGGCACTGTGGCATTTTGCTTTCCTCCCAGGTCTGATTAACACTTCTCCTTCCTTGTTGCTGAGGATAAGTTGGTGTCTCATTGAGTCACAGTGATCTTGACTCTCCCGGAACTGGTTGCTGCCAAAGCTGTTGTAGCTGTTATTGGTCTGTGTTGGGGAACTCACTTCTTGCAGCAGTGGTGTTCTTCAAGCAGATACCACTTCTGCTTGTGGAGGTGACCATGAAACCCTTTAAAACCATCCATTTCTCCTTAACCCTTGAGCCCAGAGCGCAAATGGCGTGGGGAGGACACTCCCCTGCAGGCACTGCTGGTGTTAATAGCTCTGCCATCTCTCCTGAGGTACAGGGATCAGAGCCCAAGAGACACAAGTGAGTGCCTCACCTTCGTTGTTGTGTTTCACAGCCTTGTGGTGAGGTAGCAAAGGCATCTCAGTTTTACAAGTGGCAGCAGAAGTACAGACTCTCTGCAGTCCAAATCTTCAAAGAGAAGGTCAGTAGAAGATCATTTTGATGACCTGTTTCCAGGCAGGCCAATATGGGTAGTGTCAGAAAACTTTGTCTGGTCTAACAAAGTTGAAACATTTACAGCCCTCATCAGGAGAAAGTAATAACCTTAATGGAGCAGTTAATTAGTTCTGCTCTTTTCAGACAGGATCATTAGAATTTAATGAGAATTAATAATTTCATAAAGCATGGAAATAGATGGCCCCAAGCAAAATTCAGTAGCACACGTTTCACAAATAGCTGTTTTAAATGAACATGGTGACATTTTCTCATATTGTTGGATGATCTACAATGTTTGTGTGCAGTAATTTGAGGTAAAGAATGCATTTAGTTCACATTATAAAGCATGTTACTGTTTTAAGATACAAAGCCCTTGTTTGTGAATAGGAATATAAGCAGAAGTAAAGTACTGTTGACTTTTTTCCCTGGACTTTTAGAGACAAACCTACATCAGTAGCACCTGAAAATGCCACTGAGAAGCAGCAGAATTCCTTTGCCATGTGCTGTGCTATTCTGTTGTGTCAGATCTGACCCACTACTTACCTGAGCAAAACTAGTACATTGCCTCTTTGTGAGCAGGATCTTAAAACCATAGAATGGTTTCAGCTACAAAAGCCCTTTGCCAGTGGCATCCTGGCCTGCATCAGGAATGGTGTGGTCAGCAGGAGCAGGGAGGTCATTCTGCCCCTGTACTCTGCACTGGTTAGACCACACCTTGAGTACTGTGTTCAGTTCTGGGCCCCCCAGTTTAGGAAGGACACTGAGATGCTTGACATGTCCAGAGAAGGGCAACGAGGCTGGGGAGAGGCCTTGAGCACAGCCCTACGAGGAGAGGCTGAGGGAGCTGGGATTGGTTAGCCTGGAGAAGAGGAGGCTCAGGGGTGACCTTATTGCTGTCTACAACTACCTGAGGGGAGGTTGTGGCCAGGAGGAGGTTGCTCTCTTCTCTCAGGTGGCCAGCACCAGAACAAGAGGACACAGCCTCAGGCTGTGCCAGGGGAGATTTAGGCTGGAGGTGAGGAGAAAGTTCTTCACTGAGAGAGTCATTGGACACTGGAATGGGCTGCCCGGGGAGGTGGTGGAGTCGCCGTCCCTGGAGCTGTTCAAGGCAAGGTTGGACGTGGCACTTGGTGCCATGGTCTGGCCTTGGGCACTGTGGTAAAGGGTTGGACTTGATGATCTGTGAGGTCTCTTCCAACCTTGGTGATACTGTGATACTGTGATATTGAGCCCAACCCCTCTCTTACTGTACTAAGGCTGGGGCTAAACCATGTCCCTCAGCATCACATCTCTGCCTCTTTGAAACTCTTCCAGGGATGGGGATTTGACCACCTCTCCAGGCAACGAACTGCACAGTTTATAATTTTATTCAAGAGAGAATTATACCCTGGATTAAACTCCAAGTGAGTATGGGCCCAAGTCCAGCTCCCTTATCATGGGGGATAGGCCATGGTACCCTGTCATCAGAGCACTGTGCATGGGAAGATCCTAATTCCACTTGCTGCAGCAGTACCTAGCCAAAGCACAGAAAGAGCAAACTATTCAGCTTTTCATTCTCTTTGAAAATGCAGAGCAGTAAAATGAAGAGTTCTTACTTGCTGGCTCTTCTGAGCAAAAAAAAAAAAGCCCAGAGAAAACCCTGGCTCAGACTTCAAATCCAGCATACATTTTCCATCACAGATGTGAAAGAAAAATTGCTCACCAGATTTTTTTTTCCCAGTGGAATTTTGTATTCAAAATGTGATCATTACAGGTTTTTTAACAGATGAAAAATAGTTAGCAATATATATATACACACACATATATATACAAACCCCAAACAACTATATATAGGTTGAAAACTGCGGGAGGTAACTGGAATGAGCATTTGAAGTATTGGCCAACCAAATATGCAACAAACTGTGTTCTACTTCTCTCAGGTTTTTAAATTAACTTATATGGCATTTAAGACTAAAATATTTTTGTCTCAGCCCCTTTTCCAACTCCCAAACATGCTGATTTCTGCTACTGAAATGGTTGCTGTGTACAGCATCAATGACTGGCAGTCAAGAGCTACAGACACAATCTCTTCAAGAAAGCTGTCAAAGACAGGGGTATGAGGAAGGGGACAGGTGGGCACACCAGAGCAAGGAGGGTGTTGTGGTAGCACCACTGGCTGCATGCACAACCATGAAGGGTGAGAGGTGACCATTGCTCGGTAATCCTGGAGTGGGGAGTTAACAGACATGTGACGCGGCAGCATTTTAGCCCCCTGGGGCCTGATGCTAGCTCTGCAACCTGCGAGCAGTGCTGGAAGCAAGAGACCCGCCTGGTTCCCTGCTCCCGCTCTGTCTTCACCACTGGAACATGTGCTGGAGGTGGCCCAGGCATGGACTTGATGGCCATCTTCTGTTCATGTTCTGCAGGAACTTTCCCTTGGGTCTCACTTAGCAAGTGGGAAAGTGAGAGCAGGAGGAGAGATCCCATCTGGTATCTCAGTTACATCATTTCTACCTGCTTTGGAGTGATTGGTGCCATGGAATGACTGCATGCTCCCCATGGGAGGATAAACAGTGGAAAATTCTCCGTGCCACTGCTGCTAGGTCTGCAGGTAGCTGACAGCAGCAGTGAGGATACTGCTGCCCTTTTCCTTTTGAGACTGGTCTTATGCTGGTCTCCATCTTCACGGGGGTCAGGGCCATGAGGAACAGTTGGTTTCCACTCCCGTGATCAGTCTTTCCCCACAAGAACATGCAAAGAAACCGACTGGAGGGAACAGCTTTTCTTTGTGGTCTAACACAGGTCTTTTATGTTATTTTGATGTTGGGTTAGGTTTTAACTAGCAATTGTATGGCTGATCACATATCAAATGATCCAAAACCCAGCTACTTGATCCCATAAGATTAGTATCTTTTTGCTATATTTTCTTAAATATCAGTGCCAGATTTTCTTTTCAGTGTTTGCAAATCCTTTTAGTCAATTAACAGCAAAATAAAAAGCTTTTGATTTGGTGAGAGCAGCTGTAATTATATTTACTTGGCAGTTTGTTATTGGATGTTTAAAGTGTTCATATGTTTGTATTACACCTACAGATTTCATTCAAAGAACGTTAAACCTCCAAAGTGTAGCATTGTGAAATGAGGAGAGGGTGGAAATATGTTTTCCTCTGCAGCTTTAAAACTCTTTGGGGAAATCAGAACTCTGTATTAGCTGTCTGGACGCTGTATGCAGTGTGAGGAGAGGCAGGCACACCTCCAAATGGGATATAAGCAAACCCATGTGAATGATCTGGGAGCTACCTACTCTCATAAATTGAGAGCTGAAGAGACAGCTCCAATTGAAATTCGAGCTCTCTCCAGAAGTGAAGCACCTGACTGTGGTCAGAAGGAGCTTCCTCCGTGTTTGTGTGAGACCTGCAGCCTGCAGAAGCAGCCATGCTCCTCTATCCTATGCCAGCCTCATGAAGTTCAGCAAGGCCAAATGCAAGGTCCTGCACCTGGGTCAGGGCAATCTGGGCTGGGCAGATTTGCCTTATTGATGGGAGCTAAGAGCATTTGAACTCACTTCAGTCTGTGGAGAAGTAGCCAAAATCCTGTGTTAGTCCTCAATCAGGAAACAATTTTATAGAAGGGATTACTGCTGCTAACTGCAGGGGCATCATAAAACCAGTGATCCTTGCTCCACCTCTGGAGAGAGAGGCTGGAGCTAGAGAGTTTCAGGCTGTGCATCCAAAATAGATACAGGTGCCCACTGCATCCCCAAGGGAAGTGAGCAGCTAGCCCAAGCAATGAGACTGAAGAACTTGTTTGTGGCTGCAGTGCTCTCTCTTGCAGACAGCTGAGGACTGTCTGCTCTTCAGTGAAGGCTGAAATTCTTCCATATGTCTCAAGAGAAGCTCAGAAGGCAAGGCAGGCAGAAAGCATACAAACCCTCACTGTTCTTTTCTTGTTGAGGAAGATCTTTAGATTTGTATATCTCAGAGCTTTTGCATGGTCTTGTTCTGGATCCATGTCTGAACTCTGGGGCTACTGTTTATGTCAGTGCAAGGAAAAGAGCAAAAATTGCTGCTGCTCCACCCCACACTGCTACACTTTTCCCCTTGCAGTGGGCTGCTTGAAGACCTTTGCTTGGTGTCCTGGCTGGAAATGGTTGGACCTGCTTGAGATTTGTGAGACTGTGAGCTACTTATATAACAACTGATTTGGACAGCACTTTAGAAAGGCAGTTCCCATGAGCACATAAATCCCATCTAGCAGTGTTTTGGCCAAGCTGCTACTTTTATGTGATGCAGACCTAAAATTCATACTTCAGTGTGCTTCTACCTCAACTTCTGGCTGAGTTCTTCAGCTGGTGTGGATTTGATTTCAGAGGAGACGGAGTGATATACACCAGCTAAAGAGAGGGTCCCTCTTGCTAGTGCCATTTTCTTGTGTCTTTTTTATGTGATATTCTTCTGTCATTTCATTTTTCATTCTTTTACTGAGAATCTTAAATGTTTCCCTGTAAACATTAAAAATCCACTTGTGTCTTTGGCATCAAATATAACAATGGAACTTGGTTTTACATCTCTCGATGGTCCAATATAGAGGCATTGCCAAAAGCTATCCACTATCATTACAAACATGGGAATAGAAGACATCTATAAACATAGAAGTGTAACCCCTTTCTCCTATAAGAGTTTATAATAGCAACAGTGAACTTGACCCAGTGCATTTCCTGTAGGGATAAGGTGACCTGCAGGGGTTAATGGCCCATGGCTTTGCCTTGGGCTATCATCTCACCCAGCCAGTGATTAATCCTGGAGAAATGCCCTTTGCTCCCATCATTATCCCTTAAATGGAAGCTTTAGAATTCAGAATGATTTTGGAATGGAATTTACCGCTGCCCTGCACTCCATTCGTTGTGAGGAACTTTACTGTAGCTGCATGTCACACTTGCATAAATAACCTTCAGAGTGAAGGAAGGGAAAAAGGAAGATGAAAGGACTGGCCCAGGGAAAGGGAATAAAACTTGAGTGCAGGCTGCCACTGCCTGTAATGTTCCAAAAGCAGTGTGGAGCGATACCAGGAGGATACAACTGCTCCAGCAAGAGGAAGTAACCAGAAAGTCCTAAAATATTTGCTGTCTGGAGGAATTTTCCTGTGCCAGCATTAGCTGTAGTGCATTTTCAGGCAGCAATGTATGATGGCTTTGTTTGTTTGCTTAGCTGGTTCCCAGGGATATTATTGAGAAACTAGATTCTCTTCATAAGCTTAGGACAGCAAGAGCCCTGAGCTGGAAATGCAGGGTCTGAAGAGCTTCCTGAGGGATTGGGTTGTGCCCTGGGACAGGCAGAGTACAGAAAAGTCTGCACGTGTTGAGGCAGCATTCTGTTTCAAGCCCTGAAAGCTTCAGCTCATCTGTTGCACTCCTCTGTAGCTCCATCAATCCAAGTTGCATCTGCTGGTGCAGCAGCTCAGGGACCTGCATAGCATATTGCTTGTGTTTTATTCCTGAGAAGGCAGTAAAAGATAACTGCAGAGTCCTATTATCATAGTTTCAGATGGAAGGGACCTTAAAGGTCATCCCATTTCAACCCCCTGCCATGGGTATGAACACTTCCACTAGCCCAGGTTGTGGAAGGTTTCATCCAATTTGGCCTTGAACACCTCCAGGGAAGGGGCATCTACAGCCCCCCTGGGCAACCTGTTCCGGTGTCTTCCCACCCTCACAGGAAAAAATTTCTTCCTAATCTCCAGTCTAAAGCTCTCCTTTTATAGTCTGAAGCCATTGTACCTGATCCCATCGCTACAAGCCCTTGTAAAAAGTCCCTCTCTCGCTTTCCTGCAGCCCTCTGTAGATGCTGGAAGATCACTATAAAATCTTCTCCGAGCCTTCTCTAGGCTGTACAGCCCCAAGTCTCTCAGCCTGCCCCCATAGGAGAGGTTCTTCAGCCCTCTCGTTTCATGGCCTCCTCTGGACCTGTTCCAAAGTTCCATCTCCTTCTTGTGCTGGGAGTACCAGATGTGGTACTGTAGCAACCTGCACTCCCAAGCAGTTCTCTGCTCATCTCTTCTGATGTAGGTTTCATACCAGGCTGTGTTAAGGTAAACAGACTTAGTACACAAGGCTGTAGAAATAATTACATTTACTGGTTGGGATCTTTCAATAGACACAACATTCCTCATCCACTGCTTCAATCCAGGAATGTTTCAAACAGGAAGTCACTCAAGATCAGTAACCTAACTCTACCATCAATACATGGTGGCTGACCTCTTCAATGCCATCCTTGCAGGCTCCCACACCATCTGCACTGACCACATCCTCACTAGAGAGCATATTCCCAATGTATTTAGGGTTATTTTGCACGTGGAGCCCTGTCATCTGTTGCATGTGATGAGTCAGGTAGTAATGGTCACTCCAGGTGTGGTTTTACTTTGATCCTGCTCAGGGCTGATTTTTTTCAGCAGCGCCTTGCATGGTATATTTGTATTTCATCTTGGGTTAGCCTCAGGAAAGGCAACCTAGAATGCCTGAGAAGTGGAAATGTTCTCCAGACGGTTCAGGGTTACCAAAGATGGAGTATGGGTGCTCTGCAGTGAGCTGCTCAGTCTTCCTCCGGTGTGTAAACAGCAGGCAGCAGACCATAGCAGAGTTGTCCAGCTCTGGGAGCCCCAGCCTTGGCTTCTGAACACTCTACTTGGGCATTGCTTCTCTGCCAGAAGCTGCTGCCTGCAATACAGAGCATCTCATAAGCACAGATGGTCTTGTTCTTCTCTTTTCCCCTCCCAGTGAGTGAACTAAAGAATTCTTGGCAACTGGGTTTCCTCTCTGTGCCAGCATTCTCTTCAGGTAGGGCCAGGAGTGGTTTTTGATTAGTGTGGGTGGTGATGTGACCCTTTTCTGAACCCTTTTCTCACTTGCTTCCCAATGAGCCTGAGAGGGAGCCTGGTCTGAAATTCATGAAGAAGAACCAGGTGCCTGAAGGAACAGTACAGGTCAGCACTGAAGGGCTGTGTATGCTGAACAGCTTTAAAATCTGAAGCCCAGACCTTTCTGGACTTTGGATTTAGTTTTTACAATTGACTGCAGCTCCTCTCCTGCTGCAGTAGCCAGGAGAAGCCATGCTGCTATGCTGTGCCTTTCTGTTGCTGCTGGGTGGCCTGGGGAGAAGTGGGGTTCCTTGGTTTGGGGATCAGAACTCTGGGTCCCTTTGCTGTCTAAGTTCCTGTTCTGCACAGTGCCAGTCAGACCTGATAGGACAGCAGATAATCCAAATGTGGTTCTTTGGCTTGCTGGCCTTCTTTCTTGATAACAGTGTCAGTCTTTTGTATCTCATGCTCCATTCATGGTGTCTTAAATTCTGAAGTGTCTGGAGGAAGTGTCACACTGTGCAAAGATGCCAGCCCTCTTGGCATACTGTTGGAGGGCTGCATCACTGTAAGATGCAATGTGGGCCCTGGAGCTGCCTTTCTCTGACCCATGCCCTCATGTTTTGAAATATTTTCACCATACTTCCCTAAAATTGCCTTCATATTTCAAAATCAAGCTCAAGTCGTAGGATCATAGTGTCACAGAGTGGTCTGGGTTGGAAGGGACCTCCAAAGGTCCAACTGCCTCTGCAGTCACCAGGGACTTCCTCAACTACATCAGGCTGCCCAGATCCCTGTCGAGCCTCACCTTGAATATCTCCAGGGATGAAGCCACAACTGCCTCCCTGGGCAAACTGTTCCAGTGTTCCACCACCCTCATAGTGCAGAACTTGTTCCTAACATCCAGTCTAAATCTGCCCTTCTGTAGTCTGAAGCCATTGCCCCTCATCTTATCACTGCAGGCCTTTGCAAACAGTCTCTCTCCATCCTTTTTATAGCCCGTTTTAGGTACTGGATGCTATAAGGGCTCCCCAGAGCTTTCTCTTTTCTAGGCTGAACCCCCTCTGCTCCCTCAGCCTGTCCTCGTAGCAGAGGTGCTTCAACCCCCTGATCATTTTCATGCCCTTTTCTGGATATGCTCCTTCAGTTCCATGTCCTTCCTATATTGAGGGCTCCAGACCTGAGCACAGTACTGCAGGTAAGGTCTCACCAGAGCAAAGTAAAGTGGCAGAATCACCTCTCTCCATCTGCATATAATCCTGTAACCTGCTGATTAAGTCAGCATAAATTACAGGTAAATATTTACCATTAATCACTTAAAATAATATGGAAAAGGAAAGAAAAAGTGAGGACTGGATTTTTTTCTCCATGATGCTTGGAAAAAAGCATTAACTGTGTTTGTGTTATTTGGGTTGTTTTAATAAGCTTTATCTGTGTGCTTATTTTTCATCAAGACTGTAAACATTATAAAATAGTGTTGTTTAATTATCAATGTTTTATAATGAGTGACCCACTTAGTGGATGAAGGAAAAAGGCTGTGGATGTGCCTACCTGAACTCTAGTAAAGCCTTTTGACACTGTCTCCTTCAGGAGAAACTGGCTGTTAATGGCTTGGATGGGTGGATGCTTTGCTGGGTTGAAAACTTGCTGGCCAAGCTCAGAGTAGTGGGAATGGAGTTAAATCCAGTTGGTGGCTGGTCACCAGTGGTGTTACCCAGGGCTCAGTGCTGGGGCCAGTTCTCCTCAATATTTTTATCCATGATCTGGATGAGGGGATTAGGTGTGAATACACCGCAGCAAGTTGGGAGTGATCTGCTTAAGGGTTAGAATACTCTGGACAGGCTGAAGGAATGAGCCAGTGCCAAAATGTTCAACAAGGCCAAGGGCCAGGTCCTGCATTTGGGTCACAATAACCCCATGAATGCTCCAAGCTTGGGGCAGAATGGCTGAAAACTGCCCAGCAGAGAAAGACTTGGAGGTGTTGATCAGTAGCTGGCTGAAGATGAGCCAGTGTGTGTGCCCAGGGGGCCAAAATGGACTCCAGCATCCTGCCTGGATAGTGTGGAATAGTGTGACCAGCAGGACCAGGGCAGTCCCCCTGTACTCAGCACTGGTGTGGCCACACCTCTAATACTGTGTTCAGTTTTAGGGGCCTCACTACAAGAAGCATGGTCAGAGAAGGGCAATGAAGCTGGTGAAGGGTCTGGAGAACGGATCTAGTGAGGAGCAGCTGAGGGACATGGGTTTGTTTATCTGGACAAGAGGAGGCTAAAACTCCCTGAAAGGAGGTTTGAGCTGGGTGGGTGTTGGTCTCGTCTTCCTAGTAAAAAGTGGTAGAATGAGAGCAAGTGGTTGCAAGCTGCACCAAGGGAGGTTTGGGTTGGACATTAGGAATGATCTCTTACCCAAAAGTCTTGTCAATGCCTGGGTCATGCTACCCAGGGAGTCCCCATTCTTGGAGGGATTGAAAAGCTGTGTAGATATGGTGCTGAGGGACATGGTTTAGTGGTGACTTGGCAGTGCTGGGTTAACACTTGGACTTGATGATCTTTTCCAACCTAAGTTTTTTTTTCCAGTCTAATAATCTTTTCCAACATAAAGGTTTTTTGTTTGCTTGTTCTTTTGTTTGTTTTTTTCCCAGCCTAAATGGTTCTGTGATTCTAATACATAACTCCAATGTCTCCAAGATTTTTGGGAGAAGTCTTTACCTCTTTGTTAGGAGGAATCTGAATTTCAACACAGGAGGTACCCGGTCTGTTCTTTAGCAAAAGTAGGTGTAGATTGCTCACATATTTATATAGAGATGAGTGTATGAAAAGAGAAATGAATGTTTTTTTCTTTGGGGAATCATTTCAGTTCTAGAAATCAGGAGGAAAAAAAGCTTACAGTTAAATTTTTAAGTGTTGCAGCTGTTAGAAAAGAGGAACTTTGTCTGAAAATGGGAGTTCTGATTCTGTTTTTCTGAGAAAGGAGCAACACTAATAACTTGTATCATGTTCACAAGCACCTGGTCAAAGCATTGCCACATGTGTGAAGCCTCCAGGCACACAGGGCCAGTTCTGTGGTTGGAACATCTACCCTCCATTCTGTTTTTTGGAGGAAAGAAGCATCTAGTGCCCACCTTGGGATTGGGAGAGGCAGTCTGGGAAGGGACCAGTGCTACTGCCATCATCATAATCCAGGATTCTCAATATTGGATTTGTGCCATGTTGTTCACTTAAAGACAGTGAAATTCCTGGTTGGGTTTATGTTTTTTTCCCTGCCACGACAGCATCTATGAGAAAACATTGAAACCATGCATATGCCTGAACAGAATTCCTTACCAACTCTGTTAAAATCTCCCAACTGTTTTCATTTTACCACCAGCTTTACAGCAGAGTTTCATTGCTTGTATGTAGGGAATCAGGCACCATCGAACCTGAAAGAGACCTCTACGTTTTATTAGGGTATAAATAATGGTAACAATTTGATGGAGCTCCTTGAATAACACAACAGCAGAATGGGGTTTGGTTTACAGTGCAGTACCTTGCTTTGTTTGTAGGGCTAGGGTTGCAGATTGCAGTCCCCCAGGTTGGCTCCTGCTGCTAAGAAGGTTATGAAAACCTACCTTAGCCACTGGCTGTGTCTAAAGCCCTCAATTTAATCCTTATATGGGATGCCATGTACTTCTCAAGGTGCAACTTGAAAGAACTTAAAAGAGTGGAAAATGTGTTCTTGTTAAGGTGTAGTCGAGGCTGTGATTTGGTAATCCAGGAGCTGGCACACAAAACTAGTTCCAGGCATGTTAGCCTCTATAGGGAGTAAAGCCAGTGCTTGGTTCCACAGCATCCCTCTGCTGAGCCATGGAAGGGTCCAGGGATTGCTTAAAGTGTTACTTCTTTCATCAAACAATTTTATTTAGAACAAAGATGGGGGGGAGGGGAAAGAGAAAACTTCTTAAAACTTGAAAACAGAAACTTTGGTAAGGTGATTTTTTTTTTTTTCTGGTAAACAAGGCAATGTTTGTAGCCAGCTCCATAGGCTGGGATTTCAGGTAGTCTGGCATGTGCACTTCAGGCATGCACTGACTCTGTCTCCTGTTTTCTCTGCCCACAAAGAATTCAAACACAAAATATTACTCAAGGGAATACAGAAAGGAAAACCCTGGATAATATTTTGCCCTTTCAGTTCCAGCACTGTATCTGGGCCTCACTACAGAATTACAGAATCATTTTGGTTGGAAGAGATCTTTAAGATCATAAGTCCAAGTGTTAACCCAGCACTACTGGATCACCATGCTTTCAAACTAAAAGAGATCTTGGAAATCCTTTCCTTATGAACTTGGATAAGAACAACCTTTTCCAAACTAGTGAAAAAGTTTATGCCCACAAACCTGTGGTATTTTCCAGGTAGCTTTGTTTGTATGTCTTAATATACAGCAATTAACTGGTAATTGATTGTGCATTTAGCTGATGCTGTATTTAAGCAGCTCTTGTCTTGATGGCTTTCTGATGGCATTTCATTGGTATTTAAAAACTAAACTTATATAATTCAGTGTACTTGCTCTGGAGGACAGATTCAAGTCAGAGGGCATGACCAAAAAGAAGGGAAAAAAAGTACTCATGACCTTTCCTTTCTTTAAGGAGAGGCTTTAGGAGATGCATCACCTTTGGTAGCATAACAAAACTGGCTGTTTTCTGTATCACCTGCCTGACACATTTGCCAGTGGCAAGTAATGTCTCTGTGCCCATTCCATGGTAGAGGAGAGATCCTTGGGTGCAATAGAAAGGGACAGAAGGTGGAGTGAAGCGGTGCACCAGAGATCCCTTCCCTGCATCTGCGTAGCCAGTGACCCTGTGTATTCCCCAGAGAACTTCTTCAACAGGACAAGAGCAAATGGCCTTCTGGAGTAATTCTTGTTTGCAGAGGTTTGAGTGCAGCTGTCAAGTAAGGGCAGCAGAGCCAGTATTGTTCCACAGAGACTTGTGGCATCGTGGCCACGATGCAGCCATTTATCATCAGCCTCTGTCATTCCCAACCCAGGGCCTCACACATGATAACACAGAGCCCCACTGCTCCTTTACTGACTTGGTCCCTGGTTAATCAGTTTGTTCAGGTTTTGAATGCTGTATTCAAGCATATTTTTAACAATGAAAAGCTCTCTGTGCTATAAGAAAGGTCCTACGTATTTGAGACACATTCCTTTCTTTCCAGTCGTTTCAGGTTTTGTGTCACTTGATTTGTACTAGCTGTGGCTCATTATGAGAAGTATTTGTCAGTGAGGACACTCAGGCACACACAGCCCTACGTCTGAAATTTAATTATGGGCATGGGAATTTCCTGTCCATTCCCTTCAAATATTGTTGCTTAAAACTTGATAGAGTGAAGGTTCTGCAAATTGAAAGAGAGAACCATGAAGGAAGATAGACAGAGGAATAGACAGAAGGGTCCAGAGATGTCTGTTGTCTGGGGATTGAATTAAAAAAAACAGGTTCCCTTAGGAGCAGTGTATGACCTTGGAGCTCTTGGAACACAGAAAAAAGAAGACACCCTGAAGGCACAGAGGGATGCAGGATGGAGCCTGATGACAAATGCTGAGGGATGGGTCCTTGAATTGAACTGAGAGAGAAGAAAAGGCCTGGAGGAGAGAAAGGAAGGTTAGGGCTGGAAGGAGTCTTCTGGCCGAGGAAACTTTCAATTCGAGATTGTGAGCACAGCATGGTCCTGCTGATGTTACAGTGCAAGATGCTCTGAGAAGCTGTGGGCTAAAATCAGCATAATTTTTATGGCACAGATTTGCTCTGCCTCTCCTGCCTCATTGGAAGGGTTTGAGAAGGTGGCAGATGCTTGGCAAAGGCGGAGCCCTGGTCACCAGTGCACAGCCTGACAAGGGAGGGGAACTTACCTCCTGTAGATGAAGGTGTTTTCTGGGAACTTCCTCGCATGTGGAATGGTGCAATTTGTGTCTGATTGGAAGGAGAATCACAGACAGAAGAGAAATCTTTCTGTAGAGGTGGCCAAGCAATGTTTTCATTGTCACTTAGGAGTTTTGTTAGGGGGAACTGTGTTAAGCATTCAGGGACTGTGCCTGAAGAATCCAGTCCTGCTGCAGAACTTTGCTGCATCTTTGATCTCTCACTTAATAAAATTCTCTGTACCTTGTAGTCCCCTTTGCTCACTTTGGGTTGTAATACCATAGCCACTATTCCTGTCCATGCACTCTGTCACCTACCGAGCACAGCAACATTCTCCCTCCCCTCTCTGGGGTACAGCTCCAACCCTTAACTCCTTGCTGGCTGCTGTTGGCTTTTCCCAGTGGCACAGCATCAGCCCTATCCTGAGCATAATGACATACAGGGACATGGGGCAGGGATAATCTTTCTTGGAGAGGAGATGCTGGCAGGTAGCATTCATTCTTCCTACAGCATCACAAGCATCTCCAGCACCGTAACAGCAGAGATTCAGGCTCATGAAAGAATTGAGGCTCCCTTAGTTATCAATCTCCCTGCGCTACACCCATTCTTAGTGCAGCTTCAAGGAGTCAAGGAGCTCTGCTGTCTGCAGCACAACGGCCAACAATGCCAAGTTCATCAGAGGAACCTGAGGTATGGCTGCACAATTCTCAGGCATTTTTCTCTGCCTACCAATGTGGTGCCTGTCACAGGCCCTCACTGGCTGCTCACTGATGAACATTCAACAGATTTCAGCCAAGCTTTGTGAAGGTGCTGTTGTCACTTGTGGTGCAGATGCAGAGAGATGGGTGTTGTCTCCATGCTCCTGGAAGAGAAACTGCCAAAAAGTACCAGCAGGCAGTGGGGAGTTGCTGTGTTGTTTGCCTGAGTCTGCAGATGGTGTGAAAACAGGGACCTTTCATCTCAGTAGAATGCTGCAATCTGGAGCTTAATTATAACAGCTGCATTTGCATTAACTACTGCAATACCTGAGCATTTCAGCAAAATATTCAAAGCATGAGCTTCTACTAGGTGTGGTTTCTTATCACTTCTCTCCCTGTCACGGTGACCTCCAGTTCCTTTCAGCTTCCACTCCATTAGCTTCTGATGCTGTTTTCAGTTGTTTACACTGGCATATTGGAAACTGACAATGAAGATATATACATTTGATACTGATAAAATGCAGAGCTTTCCTGTATTGATTCTATTGCTTATTTTCCTGCTTAAGACAGTAGAAGTTCTTGCTGCCTTCGCTTAGACTACGGAGAAGGTATGCTAGGTCAGCAACAGCTCTTTTTTGAGCGCATCCTGTGGAGCACATCTGAACTGTTCTGGATTGCATGGCCAGAGCTACAGCTGAGGAGCCATCCAGTGCCCCTTCCCTAGTTGAATTGCTGTATGAAGACACAGATAATAGTAGAATTGTCTCAGTTAAAAGAGACCTTCAAGATCATTGAGTCCAACCATTCATCCTAACACCACCATGGCCATTAAACCATGTCCCAAAGTGCCATGTCCACAGGTTTCTTGAACACTCCCACAGATGGCGACTCCACCACCTCCCTGGGCAGCCTGTTCCAATCCCTGACCACTCTTGCAGAAAAGAAATTTTTCCTAATATGCAACCCATTTGGCCATTTCCTCTCATCCTGTAACCTGGTAATAGGAAGAAGAGCCCAACCTCCACCTCACTCCAGCCTCCTTTCAGGGACTTACAGAGAGCAATGAGGTCTCCCCATGCCCTCCTCTTCTCCAGACTAAACAACCTCAGTTCCCTCAGCCACTCTTCACCAGCCCTGTTCTCCAAACCCTTCACCAGCTTCTTTGCCCTTCTCTGGACATGCTGCAGCACCTTAGTGTCCTTGTAGTGAGTGGCCCAAAACTGAACCCAGTATTCGAGGTGCAGCCTCATGAATGCCCAATACAGGAGGACAATCACTTCCTTACTTCTGCTGGCCACAAAAGAACTGAATATTCATTCGTCTGCAGGAACAATTTTGCACCTTTAAACTTGAGATGCAGCTGAATTTTGGTTAAAATGCGGACACCTAAGACATTATTTAGAAACAGAACTCTCTTCAAAGTGAAGATTTTTCTTCCATTTGAAGAACTGTCTTGCTTTATAATTTTATCTACAATACCTTCATGTAAGTCTAAGCATTATTTCTGGAGGAAGTAAAACGTGAAGTGTTTGCAGTAGGAGGTGTTAGTATATCCAGCTGAAGGATAGAAATTATTTTATATGATTGCATGGACTGTGTATCTGGGTTTTTTTTTAGTGCTGTCAACCACTGGACAACAGAACCAATCTGTAAAATCAGACATATACCTGAAAACTAGCAGTCTTATTTGCAGCTTGTTTCAACTTACCACCACAGTCTCCAGGTTTTGGTTCTGGAGTCTTGTAGTCTACTGATGTACAGACAAAGTAGTAGCTTTCTGCTTATAGCATACTGGAAGAACAACTGTTAGGAAATTGGGGGTTCAGAAAAGCCTGAGCCATGAGCTAAAACAATGCAAACACCTTATTGACCTGTATCTCCCCAGGATCCAGAAAGCAAAGGTCTGTTTCATACTGACAGCAAATTATGAAATCAGCTCTATCAACTTAGTTGTGGTCTAAGAACTCTCAGACTTGTGAGGAGATTGAGAAGGGCACCCCACAAGAGAGGGATGCTGGATAAAAAAGGACTAAGTAGAGAAAAAGGATAAAGAGCAGCTCACTGCAGACTGCAGTAGCAAGTAGGGTGGGGATGGGGTCAATGGAGAGAGGAGAAAAGACTGGGAAGAACAAAATACTTAACCATTATTTGAATGCTTGGGTAAAATATAGAACTGTTAGTGGGATTCTGACAGATTTACAAGCATCAGACCAAAGTTACTCTCTTTCTGTCAGCTGTGACTGTAAAAAACATGCTGCTCCAACTAACCTGGCAAAAGGAACCAAAAAAATGAATGGTTTGCACATAAAGAGATTAATTTTATGTTGATTCACCATATGTCCTTTGCTACCTCAGAGAAATAAGGATCTGAAGAGTGTAAATATGCAAAACAAATGTTGGCCAGGTTGTGCCTTTTTTAGCATTTCCTCATTCTTCCACAAGAGTAACACTCCTGGAGCAAATCCGACTGCTGTCAGATGCACTGGTTGCTGAACTCCAACACTGACAGACAGCAAAATACAAATAATGTATGGGTCCCTTTTATTTTTGGAGTGCAGGATTTGCAGGAGGAAAGGCAAGTCAGCTTCTTGATATCCACTCCATTAGAAGACCCTCCCCAGCGAACATGCTTATTTCATAGACTTTTGGAGTTGGGACTCTTGTTCTGTGTTAGTGCCAGGTGGCCTTGGTCTCTAACCAGGAGTTCTGGTTGCACTAATAATAAATAATCTTTAAAGATTATAGTAATTCTTGATCTGGAGATGACAAAGAGGTGCAGAAAGTAAGGCAGGCATTTGGAACAACCCAGCCTGGGGTGACTTTGTGCTGAGTACTGTGAGCTAAACGTCAGCTCTGGGGCACCTCTCCGAGATGATCTCTGGAGCTCCATCAAAGCAAGGTTCTCCTCCAACACAGGTGGGCTGACAGTTTACAGAGTAAGTGTTTGGGCACGTGAAGGTGCTGGGGGTGGTAATATGCCAGCTGACACAGTCCTGGCAGCCAGCTCTGACTCATGAGCTGCTGCTTTGATCTGGCCTTTTCATTGCACTCATGAGAGCTGCTCCTCTTTTTTCAAACAAGCTGATAAATTTCTCTCTTTCCGCTGTATTTGCGTAACTTGTGTAATCACGATGAAGTGGCTTGAGAGTTCTCTGTAAGTATTCCATAATCCGTGCTTGGGAGTTATGTCATCTTGATTAGGTGTGATTGTCTAGGGTCTTGTGCTTAAGGTTTTCACAGAATCACAGAAACATTCCGGTTGGAAAAGCCCCTCAGGATCATTACGTCCAACTGTTATCCCTACTCTGAAGTTCACTCTTAAACCATGTCCTCAAGCACCACATCCAAATGACTTTGGTTGGCGACTCGACCACCTCCCTGGGCAGTTTTGTTTCTGTTCCTTGGCTGAAAGAGGATTGAGACACTTGAGGCAGAAACGTAGATTACCTGTCAGAGTAAACATCACATTTTCAGGTGGAATCTTCTAAAATTAAACCTTCATCAGGCAAGCTTTCAGTGGGATATTAATTACAAGTCAGTATGCATGAAATAGGTGTCAGTCATGTACTGTAGGTAACCACTGATTAGAGAAATGAACAAATATGCAGTGCTCAGTTGTTTGTTTGCTCTTAGCTAAGAATAAGATTGAACTACAGGCTTCATGTCAGCACACAAAAGTCATGCAGTAGGGTTTGGTAATACATGTATGTGTTGTGAAAATGATGTTTCTGTTCCTTTTTCAGGTGATGATTAAAAAACATTTTAATGGGCAAGGAATGTGCATGGAAATTAATTTCTATAGTGTGCAAGTTGTGTGCAGCTTGGATGGAAAAGTAGTAGTAAGCTGGTAAAACTGCACACAGCCCCCTTTTTTAGTTACAAAGTGATAAGAAGCTAAAATCAGAGCAAGAAAAAGAGATCCTTATAAAGAGGGACAGATAATTCATAACAGGGTGTGGAAAACTGAGGCTTAGCCTGGACAGCCAGCAAAAGATAGATCACACACAAGGATCAAAGACAGAAAGACTGAGCTAGCATCACTCAGAATCTGTGGAACAAACATCAGCAGTACCTTTATCTAATCATGGATACACATCATGCTAGTTTGCTCTGCTCTGTTTTACATACTAAACCATGATCTTGGTTTCAAAGGAGCTGCAGTCACTCCCAAAAGCCTGTGAGGTGCTGCTTGTCCTGTTGGGTTTTTTTGAATCATGGTCTGACAGGTTGTGTCAGCAAGCAGGAGACTCCGGGAGAGCACCTGGCCAAGGTCACTGCTCCCATGTCTGAAGAAGGATGGACATGAGGCCATGAACTTTGCAGCTGTCAGAGGTAAAAGCATGTCTTGCCTCTCCAGTCAGCTCCTTCTAGTCTTACTCTTGTCTCCTGTGAATGCGAAGACATCGAATCACATCCATTTATCACCAAAGGCAGGAAAGAAAAGCTCTTGTTGTGGCTGAGGGGAGCAATTGGGTGACACATTTTGGCATCTACTAAGATGTAAAAAAGAGTTACTTGTGCACTTGACCTGAGTGGTTAACCAAAATCCAGCCTCATAGGAGTACTGTATTTTAATAAGAAATTGCTGATGGAATCATGCAGATCCTTGATGCTGTTCTGCAAAGCCTGTGCACAACCAGTCCTGATCCCTGCACACAACAGAAGTGTGACAGCAAGGGGCAGTGCTTCTTTGTGCAGCTCCGAGTCATTCCCTATCCCTTTCTCTTCCTTGTGCAAGGGGAATTCCCATAACAAAAGTCACTTTTGCACAGTCTCTAAGCCTGCCATACAGTTAATTTTCCTGCTGCATATGTTTGACATCTGCAGGAAATATTGTTGTACATGGTTTGAATACACAGCCCAGCAGTCAAACCATGCAGAAAATCTGGAGGAGATGGCTCAAGTCACCTGAACAGAACTTTTTACTGTTAGAGAGATACATGGAGTTTCAACCGGAATAACCCTGATTGGCTCAAGTGAAAGTGAGAGAGAGAAAGAAAAAGAAAGAGAAAAATGGAGAAAGGAGGGGAAGGAAGGAAGGAAGGGAGGAAGGAAGGAAGGAAGGAAGGAAGGAAGGAAGGAAGGAAGGAAGGAAGGAAGGAAGGAAGGAAGGAAGGAAGGAAGGAAGGAAGGAAGGAAGGAAGGAAGGGAGGAAGAAAAGAAAGAAAGAAAGAAAGAAAGAAAGAAAGAAAGAAAGAAAGAAAGAAAGAAAGAAAGAAAGAAAGAAAGAAAGAAAGAAAGAGAGAGAAAGAAAGAAAGAAAGAAAGAAAGAAAGAAAGAAAGAAAGAAAGAAAGAAAGAAAGAAAGAAAGAAAGAAAGAAAGAAAGAAAGAAAGAAAGAAAGAAAGAAAGAAAAGAGAGAAAGAAAGAAAGATGAAGAAAGGAAGGATGGAGGATGGAGGGAAGGAGAAGGAAGGAAGAAAGCAAGAGAAAGAATTTTTGACTGAAACACTTACTGGTGGGCTCATTGTCTTACAGAGCAGAATCAGTAGGGCTGAAAAGGAATCATTCTCTTCTTTGTTCTCTAATATGTGCCAGAAATGTAATCTATTAATTGGTACTGATCCTTTATTGAGGCAAACAATTACCTGCTTGTAAATTGTATTCATTTTTTTGGAAAAATAACAGCTTTCCCTTAAAAAAAAATTAAAGTAAATGTAAAATGATTTCAAAAGATACAGGGGCAAAATAAAACCAGACCTAACCACCACACAGCTCTGCAAACGTCAAATCCTTGAGCAGGAGTCTCTCTGCTTGCCTCAGAGCAGATTACAGCTGTGGTATTAAAGGTCAGTTCCCAAGGGTCTTTCCTCCCACATAAATTAACTGGAAAGCCGTTGAGGAGGGTGAGGGGAGGACAGAGGTGGGCACTGGCAGTGTTGCGAGTTCTGATCTGCTTCTGGCTGGATGGAGTGGTTAAGGAACCGCCTGGGGATTTAAATGTAAGGACACACTCTGTAAGGTATCAGGGAGGTTGTGGAGTCTCTCTGGAGTTATTCAGGACTCACTTGGATACATTCTTGTGTGATCTGCTCTAAGTGATCCTGCTCTGGCAGGGGCATCAGATTAGAAGATCTTTCAAGGTCTCTTCAAACCTCTAACATTCTGTGGGATCCTTTCAATCCTTCTTCTTCTCAGTATTTTGTGAAGGAACTGAGGATCTGGAAGGAGAACATCTGCCTCTGTTCACCCAGAGGTGGTGGAGTCACCATCCCTGGAGGTGTTCAAGAAACGTGTGGACATGGCACTTGGGGACATAGCTGGTTTAGGGGCCATGGTGGGCTTAGGTTGAGGGTTGAACTCAGTGATCTCAGAGGTCTCTTCCAACTGAATCAGTTCTATGATTCTATTACATCTATGCTCCTGCAGTGGGCTGGGCTCTCCAGCACCAGTTCGAAATCATGTTACAACTTTGGGTTCATTTTTAAAGCAAGTTCTAATTATTTCTCGTGTTTTGGATGGAGCAGAATGTAGGGGTGTTGTTATAAAAAACGTGGAAAGAGTAAGCAAGTGAAGATAGACTGAGACTTCTAGGCTTTCCCAGCCTCCCAAGACAACCATGATCCACACTGCTGTCCACTCGCATGGGTCCACTCTTTGTATCCCAGCCAGATAGCTTGAGTTAGGATTTGGCCCAAATGGGACAAACCTCTGCTATTTGAATTCAGTTGAGAAATATGGAGGCACAGGTCACATTTTAAACCTTTTTCATTAGTAAAAGATGAGGACAGAAATTTCAGTGTAGCTGTTACAGCTGGGCAGGGTTTGCAAAGTAGATATTCAGCAGATGTGTGCTGAGAGCAACCTTCATCCTTTGAGCATGATGAGCACTCTCCAGCCACCCTGGCTTTCCTGGGGGTATGTGTGCAGCATCTCCTAGTGCTAATGTTAGGTTAAACTTTCTGCTCCTGAGGGCAGGTGCCTGCTTGAACTACAGCTGCTGGCAAAGCATCGCGTTCTCAGAGAGGTCTGATGTCACATGCAATCAGACTGAGAGTGAGGGGTTTCAAAGATTTTTTCCTTCTCCAAAAGAAATCTGAGGACAAACAAAGTTATTTGCAAGCATAAGCTGAATTTGACAAATAACTTCAGATTAAAAAAAAAAAAAAAACACTAAACAAACAACCCCCACCCCAAAAAAAGCACCCAAATAACACAAACAAATCCCACCAAAACAGAAAATACCCACCAACCAACCAAAACCAAACAAGGGGGAAAAAAAGGAAAATCTGAACAGATCAGTTTGGAATTGCCCAAACCATTTCCTAAAGCTTCTTCAGACTAGGTCCATAGACACTCCTGAGTGCAGCTCACGCAAGTGAGGAAGAGGAGGTTTGTTGCAAGGTGACAAACTGCTTGCAAGCTGAAGTCCGTGTCTAGGACAGCCCTCTGAAATGGGAGAGCAGGTTGAATTCCTCATCTGGTCAAGTGGGGATAAGGACCGGAGGGCAGCTCTTCTCCTGGTTGGAGACAGAAGGAAGGACAAAGGAAAACAATACATTTTGTTAGACCTAGTTTTAATTGATTAAAAATAGCTTGGGGGTGGCTCAGGACATTTGTTTTTTCCCCAGAGCTAGGCAGAAATGATTTATGTCTCTCTGCTTAGAGCAGCATTTCTGCACAGGTCTCCTGGCTGAGCTTGGCTCAAGCACAGCCTCTGTAAGTTACAGTCTGTCCCTGGGTGCTGTGGACCCGAGCACGGATGAAGGAATTATGGTATGGGCTTGGTTTTGATTTGGAATTATGGTAAACATTTATCTACTAATGCAAATCAGATTTGGGCTATGAAGATTGATTTTCCTGTAATTTGACCTTGTCTAATAAGTCTTCTTGACCAGATGAATTACAGGGTCTGTGCACTGATTTATTTTTGCTTATGCATAAAGTACTGTGTGCTTGTTCATTTATTATACTTAGCACATCACGCTCAGGGAGATTATGTTATGTGAAAATTAGATTCCTAGTTTAACACAGATCTCTCCTCAGCTCTTTGGCTTCCTATGGTTCCTCCTTCTTCCTAGATTCCTTCCTCCTTCTTAGATTTCAGATGTTCCTAGTTTAACAAACATCTCTCCTCAGCTCTTTGACTTGCTATAGACCTGTTCTCCAACATTAGGAATAAATTCTTTACAACCAGGGTGGTGAGACACTGGAACAGGTTGCCCAGGGAGATTGTGGATATCCCCTCCCTTGAGGTGTTCAAGGCCAGATTGGATGAGGCCTTGAGCAACCTGATATAGTGGAAGGTGTCCCTGTCCATGTCAGGAAGATTGGAACTAGATGATCTTTAAGGTCCCCTCTGACCTAAACCATTCTGTGATTCTATGAAAATCCATAGAAAACAAATGACTTTGTTTTCTGAAGTATGCAGAATCCCAGAACTGCCCCTGCTCTGTGCGTACTCATGCTCTGTTGAAAGAAAAAAGATGAAGCAATACTTAGCAATATAAATTGTTTTAAGCGTTTTAGCCTCACCTCTGTCCACAAATACCAATGTGACTTCATTATAATTATACTATTATTGTGCCAGTACAGAGGGAAATTGTCATTTTTTATTACCTTATCCTCATTCTGTATTCCTTAACATATGTTGGTTTGTAGTACTCTGTACATTAACTCCATCCCAAATCCAAAGATTCTTGTAAGGCTGGAGCCAGCGTTGCTGGCATTAAGGGAAAGGCTTCCCTCCATTTTAACAGCTTGTGTATCAGCCTTCTGCTGCCAACAGTGTCTTCAGACCTTGAATGTATTTTAAACCATAACTATATATGAAGAGAATTGTGTGAAGGAAAGATAATTATGATTATTACTCTTACATTTCAATTGAAGTCATCTCATGTTGCCACTTTCTTTTGATTGCCTCTGTTCTTTTGCCCCCATCTTTGCTCAGGTTGAAAATTTTAAAATATCATATATTCATTTAATTAACTGCCCCTTTAGAACATTTATGATGGCAGTAAATTTGGTTCAACACTGACTTCTCCAGCATCTCCCATGGTACCTCTTTGCATCTATTTCAACAAATTGCAGCCTATTTATCATTATTAATTGTTTACAGTCCTTCAAGCACTCCATGATTTATCTCAAATTGTTTAATAGAGACCTCTCATTTGAAAAAATACAAAGCTGAATTATGGCATTTAGCCAATTATCCAAGTAAATAGGGACTGTGGTTATTCTGCTCATTGAAAACAAAAATAGTTATGTTTTGGGAATTGCATGTTTAGACAGGAGAAATAGCCTCTGTAAAACTCAGCTAGTCTTGTATGTGTGTATCTCTCTGTCTCTCCATCTCCATCTCTCTCTCTATCTCCATCTCCATCTTCATCTGTATCTCTGTCTCCATCTGTGTTTCTCTCTGTCACTGTCTTTCTGTGTCTGTCTGTGTGTCTGTCTCTCTCTCTCCCCCTCTATCTCCATCTCCATCTCTCTCTCTCTCTCTCTTTCTCTCTCCCTCTCTCTGTCTCTCTGTCTCTCTCATCTCCTTACAAGGGTATATATATATATAAATGAATTTATCCTTCCAAGCAAGTACCAAGAAAAAAAATTAGTTGAATATCTCAAGATACACACAAGTATATACCTGGAATCACATTAACTTTTTAAAAGAGGCTTTTAAGAGGTTTTTTTAAGAGTTAAGTTCTATTAGAGTTAAAATATTCTGGGATTCTCCATCTCTAGAGGCATGTTTGTAGGGCCAAGGTTTTGCAAAGCGTTTAAGCATGTTGCAGCACGGAATTAGGCTTGCCTCAATAGAATTAATGTGCCTGCAAAGATGCAGTTTAAATCTTTGAAGTGAGTTTAAGTGGCAGAACTTGAAAGCAAATCAATTCTAAAATAACTTTGGGTAATGAAAGTGTGATCATTTAAGTGGTGGATACCTGTTGCCAGTGACAGAAACAAGCATTGAGCCCTGTAGGGAAACTGTATCTATTACCCTTTCATGGTGATAGACCTCTAACTTTTAGCTCTTTGACTATTCATCCTTTGAGACCGAACAGTGTATCTCAGAAGTACATCATTGTAGCAGGAAAATATACACATTTAAGAGGAAAAACGTATTTTCCTTGAAGGCCGATGGAAGTTAAATATCAGGTGTTTGAAACTGCCCAGGTGTTGAGAAAGTTAGAATTTGCTGAAAGGGAAAAGAATTTGTAGCCAGAGAGCAGGTGAAGTATTAAAAATGCATGGAAAAACCTGACAAAACCCCATAGGATGCATGGTGGAACCATGTGATAAAATCAATTCCACAGTGAATCATGCAGCTCTGCAGCTGAGTGTTGATATCTCATGATTCAGCTGAGAGGCAGAGAATATTTAGTATTTGTTTTCAGAGCCCCAACTCTTAAATTCACATGATTACAGCAGGAATTCTGACTTTAATTAACTAGAAGTCAGTCCCTGCCTGCAGAACACCACTAGCAGCCGTGTTCATGTATGCTCTAAAGACTGAGAAATCAAAAGGCAAATAAAAGCAACCTGTAAATTTTTGTTCATGTAGACTTTTATTGCTATTAGATTGTAAATAAGCTTTATTTCTTTCATCTGGAGACTGCTTTATTCAGAATGAGTAACAATCTGCAATACCGAGCTAAAGAGGGGAACACAGTGAAATAAGTCAACCTACAAAGCATTTCATTTCATTCAGCACAGGATTGCAGGGTGACAGACTCCAGCTTAGTAAACTAAAGCAGTAGCAATAGAGGTAACTAAGAGCAAAAAAAGTGATTTACCTTAATACCAGATAAAAGATCCACCCAACTGCTCTGTGTTTCCAGCTAATAAAATATGATTGGCATGCACCACCAGCTGTAGGAACTCAAGAAATGCTGGCTCACAGACAAAAGATTTGTCTTTCTTTCTTCTGTTACTTTTTCATCATGTTTTTGCAGTGACTTTAGCAAAGAACAAGAAGGGGGTTTCCAAGAATTAACACAATTTACTCATTTGAAACTCTGAGGCATCCTTTCAGCTCTGGGGGTCATGCAGGTGTGTAACACAGATGGAAATTGTGACAGCATTGCTGAAGTTGCAGAATTGGGCACCTCAAACTTCAGAAGAGCCACAGCTGAGGTTTTATGTAATTCCAGTCATTATGGACTTGGATCTAAGTTTGGACTAGCATGGCTTGTAAATTTTAGCTCTTGTTATCTATTGTTGAAGATCAGTTTATTTGAGACCTAAAGAAGTGTTTCTCCATCCAAAATCTTTTTCTGCAACTAATATAATTTGACTTCATGGATGATGACTGCCATTGGCTGCAAACCTCACCTCACAAGGATGTCTGACACAGTGATATGCTACATTTTTTACCAAACAGCCATGTGTGGTATGTGGTTGCTCCTCTTTGCATAGCTCTTTATCACATACCAGCATGGTCTTCATAGGCTAAAGCCAGCTAGTTTCTAAATCCAGCCTCTCCTGCCTCCCACTCCCCATTTTGTCACCACTCTCTGCTCTCAGGTTTCTTGTCTGGTTGGCCCCAGTTTCAGTAGTCACTGGAAAGTCAAATGAGTTCTTCCTCTTGCACCTTGTGTGAAAGCAATGCAAGTCACTGTGGACACACATATAACAGCTGCTTTTGTCTGCTGCTTGTTCACAACTATTCATGCTGAGCAAGGACAACTTCACCTTCATATAGAATCATAGAACTGCAGAGGTTTGAAGAGACCTATGAGGTATGTCCAGCCTCTCACCTAGATCTCACTGACTGCATGACTACTGCCAAATCACTACCACTAAACCATGGCCCTAAGCACCACATCCATACATCTTTGATATACCTCCAGGGATGGTGATGTATTTGCCATACCTCCATAATTACAGGGTGGTTATAGTAGGAGTTGATGAGTTCTACTGTTTGGAAGCTAATACCTCTTGCTGATCCTGAGTCAGCCAGTATTTAAATATTATTATATTCTATTTAAGTTTGCTTTGTGTGTGCTTAGGATTCAGGTTAGGGCAATGTACTAAAATGTCTCCTGCTTATCGTGGTCTTTGAACATCCCCCATCCTTTCTGCTTTCAGTCTTCCTGCCTCTTTTTAGCTGATGTGCCTGCCTGCTTTACTCAGTACCAGAGTGGTTGCCACAGCAGGCTCTGGAGACAGCAAATAGTGGAAGAGAACATGGGTAGCTTTTGATATCCTCTGATCTCTTCTGGAATTGGTTCACCTTGTGAACCACCCTTGTTCTAGATCTGAACCCAAGGACACTCACAGGCTATCACTGTACAACTGACTGTGTGAAAGACAAACCCACTGAGCATTAGATCTACACTTGTTTGTGGGAAGAAAACAAGGCACCATGAAGTTTAGTGGAGCTGCTCCTGCTGCCATGAGGAACGCATATGGAAAAAAGTGAAGTCTAGTTCTTAAGTATTTATGTTTCTTGAGCACCATCTGGTCTGGAAATCCAGACCTTACTCTGGATTTCCAGAGCAGTTCACGGGACTGTGTCTCTACAATCCCATTGAGCTTTTTCCAACAAGCTGATAAGGGCTTATTTGCTTTCAGCAGAAGTTTTACCAAGCATCTATTCATATCATAATGGATTATTGACATAACACAGTAGACTGTTAGGAAGTATTCCACTATGTGTAATTAGAGAGTATTTAATCTGCATAATAAAAATCCATATGAACCCTTGCCGTCAGTCATACACAAAAGCTGCTCAGTTCAATGGAGCATATAGCTTGCCATATAGATTTAGGGGAGGAAAACAGCATTTGGGAAAACAAACAAAAAAGAAGCCTTATTTAAATTCAAGATTGCCAAAGAGGTGCTTTAACTCAGCAGTCCAGATATGAGCAATCTGATCTTCCCCCACCAAAAAGAAGGAAGGAAGGAAGGAAGGAAGGAAGGAAGGAAGGAAGGAAGGAAGGAAGGAAGGAAGGAAGGAAGGGAGGAAGGAAGGAAGGAAGGAAGGAAGGAAGGAAGGAAGGAAGGAAGGGGTGGGCATATGGATTTAGCTTCCAACATTCATCTTTGCATAACAGTCTAGGTGAGTGATCTGGCAGTGGGTGGAAGTGGCTGACAGGCTGCTTCTTTTCAAACTGGCAGGGTTCCCCAGGGATCAATATTTGGCCCAACACTGTTTAATATTTTCCTAAGTGTTCTGGATGATGGGATCAAGTGTACCTGGTGAAATCAATGATGATAAACTGAGTGGGGATGCTTTGGAGGGAGAGCTGTCCTGCAGGAAGGCCTGCATAGGCTGGAAGAGTGGACTAGCACGAAGCTTGTGAAGTTCAACAGGGACAAGCGTAAGGTCTTGCACCTGGAAAAACACAATGCAGGAGTGCAGCACAGGCTGGGATTTACCTGGCTGGAGAGCAGTTCTGTGGAAAGGGACCTGGGGGTCCTGGTGGACAACAGTCTCAGCATGAGTGAGTAACGTGCAGCCATGGCAAGGAAAGCCAACAGGATGCTGGGCTGCATCAACAAAGGTTTTGCCACCAGAGATAAAGAAGTCATTATCCCACCCTGCTCACTGCTTGTTAGCCCATACCTGGAAACCTGTATTCAGTTTTCCTCCCTGCTGTACAAAAAAAACATGGGCAGGCTGGAGAGAGTGTAGAAAAGAGCCACAAGGATGATTCAAAGACTGAAAAGCTGCCATATGGGGAAAGACAAAGAATTTGGTTTGTTCAGCCTGAGTAAAGAAGGTGTAGGGGAGGCCTTATCACCATGTTCCAGTATTTAAAGGGTGGCTACAAAGAAGTTGGAGACTCCCTTTTTAGAAAGAGTCACATGGGGCAATGGGGACAAGTTACTGATGGGGAGATTCCCACTGGAAAAAAAGAGAAGAATTTTTTACCAGGACAATCAGCCATTGAAAGAATCTCCCAGGAAAGTGGTGTAGCACCCAACACTGAATGCTTGTAAGATTCTGATAGACAATGTGCTGGTCCATCTTGGCTAGACTGCACTTCTGAGAAGAAAGGTGGAACCAGATGATCCTTGAGGTCACTTCAATCTCAACATGGGAAGAACTTCTTTACTATAAGGATCACAGAGCACTGGAACAGGCTGCCCAGAGAAGTTGTGGAGTCTCCTTCTCTGGAGCCTTTTGAGACCCACCTGGGTGTGTTCTTGTGTGACCTGCACTAGATTATCTGGTCCGGCTCAGGCAGGGGGGTTGGACTCAATGATCTATGGAGGTTCCTACCAACCCCTAACATCCTGTGATCTTGTGATCCTTCCAACCTGGTATTCTACAGTTCATCTTAGATTATGTTTTTACAGCCAGTAGATAAATCTTTACTTTCCCATTCCTTGTGCCTTTGGCAGGATGCCAAGGCAGTACACAAAGAGCTTGCTTAGGGTCCTCCTGAGCAAGGCTGGGGAGGAAGGGTGAGGCAGGGTTCTCTGCACTGTGGGGCCTTATGGGTGTCTTAACAGTCCATCCTCCTACACCTGCAGAGTGGGTAAAAGGTCCTGCTCACATCTGTACATAATTTAAGACACACTAAGATATATTAAGCAGAGTTTTAACTGAGAATATGGGTGGCTTGAAGAGCATCACTGCGTGCTCTGTAATGGGAGAATTTTAGGATTAAAAAAACATTGAGGGAAGAGAAGTTGTGACTGATAGAACTGAATGGGGAACCAGTAAGCAGGAGAAATATTTTGTCCCTCTAGGCTGCTAAAGCTTCTTTCAGGAAAGCTTTGAATAGATCAAAATTTGCAAAGAAATCAGTGCTAGCAGGAAAAAGGAGTTAAAAATATTTATTAATATATATTTTTTTACATTTTTACTTTATTTAATAAACATTTTCATTATTTTTGTTTTGCCAAGGAACCTCCTTGGGTTCAAAATCAGTCAAAGCTGAAGGATATTAACTTTCATTGTGAAGAAAGGTTCTGTTCAACTGCTGCCACTGCTTGTTATGTCATGGTGAAAATCCATCAGTAAGTAGCCTGAAAACAGACAAATGAAATGGAAAAAAAAAAAACCAAACAACCAACCACCCCAGAGGTAAAACCTCAGCTATAATTTTCACATCAGCCTTTTACAGTTCAGAGTACAATACAGCCATTTTGTGGTATCATAAAGAGTCGTTAGTTGTTCTTCTGGTGATTTAAGGCCCTAAAATTGTCAGCATAGTGTAGAATATGATTGTGCACAAAAGAAAACTGCACTGCATAGATGCCACAGTACCTTTTCATTTGGGTATCAAAATAATCAACTCAATTACTGAGAAGAGGCCTGTGTAGGGAGCATAGGGGGCTTGTCATGGCATTAAGGCACTGGGGTGTGTGTGGTGAATTATTCAGAAGTGTGGTTCACAAAGAACTGGGGAAATTGTGCTGACACATGAGGGTCCAGCAGTATTCAGGTGGGCCAGTCCTACAAAGCAACTTTCAAGCACCCAATACAGAACTCTTAGTTTTGTGCCTGAAAATGACTGTCAATTGAGTGGGGAACAAATTATTCTGGAATTGGTCCTAATTCTGGTGTTTAACTTTTGAGAGTATTTGTCTTCACAGCCTTAATGATATTTCTTAAATATAGCCTCTAGCATGACTTGAATTTAGATAAACTGCAGGCTCCTCCAGGTCACAAATGCATGTGGTTGTGGTTCTCAGCTAAGGAGGTAGGATTTGGGGCTGGATTTTAATTTTAACCCAAGAATGTTGTTTTACTGTATGCATAAAACACTTGGGGCTGTCTCAGAAGAGTCCCAAGATGTGTTATCAACCCAGATGTTACACAGAGCTTTCAAGAAGCAGGATCCTGAATGCTCCAGTTAAAAAAAAAAACAACAAAAACACACACACAAAAAAAAAAAGGCAAATGTGATAAGAAATATGTTGAAAGCCATTCCCAATCCCTTCATCAGAGGGAGAGAGATAAAAATAATAACACTTGGTAGCTGAAAAATACAATCTGTGGAAATCTTAATGAAGCCTAATGACTCATGTGAGCTGTATTGTTAAATTTACTGTCCTCATTTTACAGCTAAGAACAAAGAAATATGAAAGCAAGCATGAACATTTTCATCTTTTGGGTGTATTAAATTTTGCAACTTAATCCATGTTCTTATGTGCCAGAGAAGAACTGAGTTCTCTAGGCAAGTGAAAATTAAAGTGTCACAAAAAGGTGGGAGAAATGTGCAGGACAGACAGAAAGACTCCATTCTCCCTGGCAGCTAATGATCAGTGGCTCTAGCAGGGGTTGACTGAAGGCAGGGTGCTGAACACTTTCAAAAGCCCAGCCACCTGTATGCCTTTTCCCCTGAAAGGAGAACGTGTTTCAACACTTCTCAGGCAGTGTCAGTTTGGTCTTCTCCACCTTATGGAGTCTACACTTCAATACTTGTAGACCAAGCAAGCATCCTTTGGGCTTTACTTTGTGTTCTGTTCTGCACATAGTCTTCTTATATTAGCTGATCTTTCTCTGGCTTCTGTATAGTCTCTTCTTCTTTGGAATGTAAATTCAGGAGGTTATTAACTTCCCTCCTTTTCCATCAGAAGCTGTGGCTATCTGCTGCCCTTCTGCAGTCTGAGTGTAACAAAGAACACCTCTATGAGGCAATGCTGCCTTCTGAACCACTACAGAATTGCAGAATCGCAGAATTAATCAGGTTGAAAAAGACCTTTGAGATCACTGAGTCCAATCTATCACCAAGCACCTAAGTAAGCACTGAGTGCCTACTTTGCTGCTATGTACTTATCTAGCTTGTGCTGTCTCGTGCTTGCTTAAATATACTTTAATGTAGTGATTTTATGATCTTTATAAAGACCTAAAGAGCTTGCATTTCTGCAGGTTGTCTTAGATGGTTACATAACCAGGTGGTCCTATTGATTTCTGTTAGATAGTTCTGCAGATGACAACTTCAGTTTCAGGAACTCTGCTCTGTAATTTAGTTGAGCTAAACAGGGGCTTTTCTTCTTTTTTTTTTTTTAATCATCTTCCAGCAATTTGGATACACTTTCCTAATCCACAGGGATTGCACTGCTCAACATGATGGTCTCCAGCATCAGGTTCTGGCTTTTCCTTCCTTATTTTTGTTGGTGTGATCTTGCTGTGTCTACATTTTTTGGTCAATTTGTTGTGAACTTGGCTTTCTGTTTTGATCACCGCAGCAATTTAAGAGCTAACACTCTGTTGTCATTCTAAATTATAAAGAAGAGAGGAACTTTCTGGACATTCCTTTGAGTATGGGCTGCATGAGCAGGACATTGGTTGTAAAAAGAAAATTATGATAAAGCCTGTGTTGTTCATTGGTTGCCAATTGGTATAAAACCCCAGTGTATAAACAGCTGTGCTCCCTTAGCTCTTGGGCTCTGTCGCTGTTCCTTTGCCTCTGACTCCTCCACACTGTGTACTAACCTTTTACTGATAACGTGAGCCTTGCTGGTTTTCTATCTGGAGGGGGAGAGAAGAAGGTGGCATCAGCCCCTTCTGGGCTTTCTTAGTCCAGGGGGAAGGATTGGATTTTTGTATTATTTCTAATTTGTGTATAATTGTAAATACACAATTTACAACATGTAAATGTAAAGATATTAAATGTAAAGATATTTTGTATATACGCTTGTAAATTGCAGCTTGCTGTAAAATGAAGCTTTATCTTACCTCCACATTGTCTGAGCTGGTCTGGTAAATTCAACTTGGGAGATAATTTTTCTCAAACTCACCACAAATACCAACCTGTATATGTCCCTACATTTCCATGTACTGACGAGGAAGCAAAGTTATCCAGGTGGGAGATGCACAAACCCAGCCCCATCCTCATTCCAGGCATTCAATGCTGAAGGATTTTGTGGCCCCATCTTAGTAGACTGATTAAGAGCAAGCCTCCAGATCCTCTTTTAGATTCTGTACATATGTAATTGCTATAGCTTCTCTCTAGAACATCCCCCTGCACAGAGATGTCTGTGTGTGCTTGCAGAAGGCATATGTAAGGTATGAAGTATAGCTTTTTAAAATTTCCTATCAATATAACTATAGATATAAACTTGGCTCAGTTTTTCCTCTTCTTGTTGGTCACTAATGATGAAGTCCATATGATTCATTGGTTTGCTGAGAGGGATAAAAAGCTAAAATGTCACCAGTTTATCCCACTCTGGTGTGGGACTCTGCTCCTATTCGCTTCCTCTTTGCTCTAATACCTCTCCACTGATTTGGGCTAACAGAAAACAATATAAGCCTTGCTGGTTGTTTTGTTTGTCTGTGTGGCAAAGTAGAGGGAGAAAGAGGGGGTAGCTTTGAGCCCCTTCTGGGCAATTTCCTTTGTTTGGGAGGAAGTTTGGATTTCTGTATTATTTCTAATTTGTATATAGTTGTAAGTGCTTGTAAATAGATTGTGTATATATGCTTGTGAATTTCGCTCTGCTGTAAATAGAGCTTCAGCTTACTTCCAGGCTGTCTGAGTTAGTCTGGTGAATTTCAGTAGTGGGAGGGGGAAAGTTCCTAACCTACCACAGGGACTTGTGTTTTCCTTTAGTATTTGCTTCACCATCTAGTATCTGACATTTCCAGTCCTCAAACAGATATAGGGCTTCATTTCTGAAACAGCTACAAACGTTAGCTGGCCTGAATTTTGTTATGCCTTGGCTTATAGTTTACATTCACAGCTCCAACAAGATGAGTTTTCCTTGTTTGTATTGAACACAAATGGGTTTTGATTTCCAGTCTTGCTGTAAGTTCCTGTGTGTGGTATCCACCTGTGAGCAGTATGTAGTCTTTTCAAGTTCAAAGTGATAATCCAGTCTTTGCACATTGCAGCCTGGTGCAAAATTTCTGCTGTGATTTATACTTTCTAGCTCTTCCTTGCTACTCTTCAACTCCTGTCTGCAAACTTCTTCAGGATTGGTTTCCTTCTTAGAATGACTGCTTTGTAGGTCTATATTTTATCTCAAACCTTTGTGCAATCTTTTGTGATATTAGGGGGAAGTTCTTCACAGAGAGAGTGATTCACTATGGGATGGGCTGCCCAGAGAGGTGGTGGAGTCACCAGCCCTGGAGGTGTTCAAGTAAAGACTGGATGAGACACTTAGTGCCATGGTCTAGTTGATTGGACTAGATGGACTGGATGATTTTGGAGGTCTCTTCCAACCTGGTTGATTCAATGATTCTACAACTTCTTGCAAGTCCACTCTGCATTTTGTGGACTTTATAGAGTCTTCAGTTTGATTTTGCAGCTGTATGTCTTTATGAGCTTAACAGCTATAAAGCATCACACATCTCCTTTTTGATTTCTCATAGAAAACTGATACCTCTTCAGCACTGTCTTCCTGTACCTGATGGATCCTCTTCATTTCTTCAGTGCTGTGTAATGGCTGTGTCTTGTTCTTTCTCATCTGCACACAGGCTACACATCTAATCTGATGCACCTAGCTAGCAGTATTTTGCAGGCCACTTTTTCATCTTCTCAGGAATGGAAAAAAATCTTGCCCTGCTTTGCTTCCATTCTCTAGTGTATTTCTGAAGGGTTAGAGACATGGTGTAGTTGTAACTGGTTTCTCTAAGATACTCTTTACTCACTATCTTTTCTTCTACTCGTCCATCTATTCTGTTGCTGGCACTATCTCATCTTCTGAGGTAGCAGTGAAACAACTCCAGATCAGGATTTAGAAGTACAATAAATCATTAGAACAGCTCAAGAAAAACTAATGGTGGGGAAAGACCCACGTGTTCCACTCCATCAGGTGGGCAAGACTGAGTGTAGCAAGAACTACTTCAAACCAGAATCCTTCTTAAAACGCCTTTTACCACGAGTGTTATTTAATGTTCATAGGCATTATGTACGTAGAACTGTCTCTGAAGTTAAATGAGGGAGGAACGCAATGGTATATTTATGCATCACACTTAAAAGCCCAGGGTTAAAAATTGGCTTGTAATGCCTTACAACTTAGAGGTTCTTGCACTCAGTGAAGTTATTCAACGCTGTTTTTTATGGAGACATTCCAGAAAACTGCTTTCAGTTCTGGAATGACTGATCTTCTTCTAATTGAGTGAAACTTGGCAAGCCTCTGCTCTACGAGAAGCACAAAGGGTACAGGTACAACACTTTGTTGTACGAAAAAACGCTTGGATTAAATACGGTGCTTCTGAACTCATCGTGGCTCAGAAACCTCCATTTTGTTTTGACTCCTCCTTCAGGAAGAAGACAAAATGTAGCCAGAAGACAGTAAGATGCAATGTACCTATTCCTCAGATGCCAAATCTGCTTTTGGAAAAGAAATCTTTATGCTGCTTCTTTAATGAATGTTTTGGTGACTTGCTGGCAAAAAAAAAGCAAACAGGGTGAAAGACAATAGTATCACAGTATCACAGTATTATCAGGGTTGGAAGAGACCTCACAGATCATCAAGTCCAACCCTTTACCACAGAGCTCAAGGCTAGACCATGGCACCAAGTTTGTGAAGGCTTTTCACTTGGGAAATACTGCTTTACAGTAACTGCAGTATGATCTGTTATAACTCCCAATATAACAGAGAGGGGGGAAAAGAAGAAAACAACAAAAGAAAGCAACTATGGTAAGTGCCTCCCTCGGTACTTCATGGTCATTACATGGCTAAGAGGACTGATGGCTAAAGGCAATTTAGACATTTAAACGGACCAGTTTGATTTCTCTTCTTTTAGGTCAAGATCACTCTATTAACAGGCCCAAAGATTGGTGGTGTACTCAAGATATTCTGGGGTGAGGTGTGGTTTCAGGAGACAGCCTTCAAAAATATGGGTGAAAGAGTGACAGAATCAGCTTGTGCTAAAGTGTTGGAGTAGGTTTCCCAGGGAGGAACCTTAGAAATGACCTTATGGTCAGGCACTGGAACGGGGCTGCCTGGGGAGGTGGTGGAGCCATCACCCCTGAAGGTGTTCAAGAAACCTGTGAACATGACACTTTGGAACATGGTTTAATGGCTACAGTGGTGCTGAGTTGATGGTTGGACTCAATTATCTTAGAGGTCATTTCCAATCAATACAATTCTGTGATTCTATATAACCAAAGTGTATTGAAATGATAGCCAGCAGAGTATTGTGATCATCACTTCCACTTTACCTTGACTGCCACTGCTATTTCATACTGCTTTTCATATGGAGGAGGTGTCTAGTTGTCCTGTACATACTACTAAAAAATATTTACTGAATATTCTTTTCCATGAGGCAAATATGCATTTTTAAATATAATGTAATAGATCCTTATCTGCAGCAGTGAGCCATGCAAGTGAAATTTTAGATAGCTGACTACAAAAGTGTTTAACATTTCCTATAAGGAGACAGAAATTCCCGCTGAGAAGGGACCCAGTGCTGCACCCATGCCTCTTTCCAGAGCAGTTTTGGTTTCAGTATTCCTGTACTCTAAAAAAACCACAGAGGGGATGGGATTTAGCACAGGTAGGAAGTGCTTTAGTTATGGAAGTGCCACCATTTTGCTGAATTTTCCTCTTGTGCCCAATGGGAACAGGAAAAGCAGTGTGGAGAGTGGGGGCAGAGTCTACTACTGGGCCTGGATATGGGGTACAGCTGGGGCAAGTTAGCTTGGTTTGAAAGGCCTAGGTCATATTTTTAATCCTCCTGGGAAACCAAACAATGCCAATGGTCACACAGGTACCCAAGGGATAAGTGAAAATCATTCCAAATCAAAACCAAAAAGCCACAGTTAATCTGTAAAGCAGAAAACGTCACACCCCTTGTGTGTGCATGTCCTGCATTCTTCAGTCTAAAACTTCAGCAAGGCACTAGGTCAGGATTGTTCCTACACTCGCCATGAGCTACAGCAGCCATGATAAGGTGTCCTCATCTCTGTCAGCTGGCTGGAGGGCAGCTGGTCACAGAGACATCTGCTCCACTGGCTTGCTTTGGCTTTTTGCTCATGGCCAGAGTGCTTGGTCCATTCTCAGCTGGAGCTGCTGACAGAATGTGGTGGGTTTGTCCCCAAGTCCAGCTCTTTCTAAGAAAAAGCTACCTTGTTAAAGGGCCATCACTGATAGCATAAGATTCTTTGCTAGAACTTGTCCATTTACCAGCAGCCATTGCAAAGTTACCAAATGTTCAGTCCCAAGCTGCCTGGCCTAAATACATTTTTTTTTTCTCCCAGAAGAGGCATCAGGAGTGGCTTTTGGAGACAGCAAGAGGGTCCTGACTCTGGGCGCTATCCTTCATATGGATGTGCCAATGGAGGACAGATATGCCCAGGTCCTTTCTGGACCGGGGCAGGTGCCAGGCTGAACTGGGGGAACATGAAGGGTCTGGGGCAGATGGGGAGAGGGAGAAAAAGGACGCCGTGCTAAGCAGTGCAGGAAAGTGCCAGGAAGGGTGAGCACAGTTGCAGGGAGCTGCTGGTGTTCTCTAAAGCTGAAGGATGGCAGTTCGTTTGCTCTCAGGATTTCCCCACAAGCAAACCTCACCCCAGCAGCAGAGGGAAGAGCAGACACTGTGCCTTCCCATAGCTCGGACTGACAGACATCCCTTGTAACACACAGCATCCAGCGTGGAAGTTCTGTGTCTCGTATGACTGCCATGTAGGACATAAGCTCTGCTGTAAGGTAGTAGCAATCGAGTCACAACTGCAGCTCACACTGCCGTGTGTCAGCTTTGCCGGGCACAGGCAGAAGTGTGCACACGCAAGGCAGGTACCTGGCACCGTCCTGGCTTTCAACATGAGCTCTCCAGCCCGGTGTCTAATAGCACTGCAATCACCGCTGGCTGGTGGCGCATATATTATCTGGCACTGACATGCGAGTTGCGGGAGGGCAGCCTGGACCCAGCAGGAGGTCTTGCAAAGAGAATTCCTTCTGCCCTTTCCTCTAACCGTGCTGCAAGAATAAATCACCTACTCAGCTCTAAATGGTGCTTAAGTGATATAATGGAGTCCTTTGCTGACCTGTAGAGAGAGATAGCAGCACTTTGATCCAGCACTGATTAGAACTCTGTTAGTCTGATGTTTGTTTACTGGTTTAAAATAAATATTTCACAACAAAAATCGAATGGAAAAATCAAAATTGGCTATAAAAGCAAATCTGGGATAAATGGAATAAGAGGGCTGTTCTTTAACATTAATTATTGGTATTCAAGGCTATCCTAAAGACATGCAAGGGACTTTGACAGCAAATTCCTTCATATTTGCAGGATATGAGTTCTGGAGTTTGCACTATGGGTCAAAAACTAAGAGAATATTTGTTTGGCCTCTGCAACACAAGTGAAAGAAAGTAAGGGGATCTGTAATTTGACTAAACCATCCCCCAGCACAGCTATTAAAAGTGGTTGTTTTTCACAGCTAAGTTTGGGTTTGAGGTGGACTGCCATGCTATTGACAAGCTGTTCAATATAGTCTTTTTTGCCTTGTAACTCTTGGATGCTTTGTGCTGGAAGTATAAAAGTGGATCCAGATGATACCACTGTGCAAGTTCCTTTTCTGTGCTCTGCAAGCTGCCAGTGACCGAGGATATGTATCAGGAGCATCCTTTAAGTGATTTCTTCCTGTACATGCCACATGGTGAAGTCAATATTTATACCTCACACTTGATAGAATTCATTAAATATATTTTGCTAAATAACACTCTATATTACATGTTCCTTGTCTAATATTTGCCCACAGAAGAAGTATTTGTTATGTGAATTGAATGCCTGGTTAAGAAGAACTAAATGAGTACAACATATTTAATATTTATTTGGCAGCACAACACAGTAGACACAGGGGAGGTGAGAGAGAATGCAAATACAGGAAGAAAATGTGATTAAAGGGCATAGACAGAACGTGACATATTCCTACATGACTACAGAGATTCTGAAAGATGTAAGCAGCAAGACAAGCTCAGACGTTTGGATCTTAGAATTTAAAGGTTAAATATTTTCAGGGATGAATCCTATTTAAGGAGGACTGTAAATGGCTGTTCACAGTAGACACTGCTATAGGAGAATTCCAGAGGGGATCCACTGCTCTACGGTCTGGACCATTTGGGTTCTTTGTGTTTAGGGCATCTTTTCTCTTCAGTGACAGGTTTTTAGCATCAGAAATCTTTATTTTTACTTTCCTGTTGGTTTTAGTAGTGTTTGAAATTCATACCTAATAATCTTAGTAACAACACCCCTCCCCCCATCACTGAGAGCTGCTGTTACAGCTCTGTTAAAGACTTCTTGCTAGAGAGGTTAGTTATGGAGAAATTGCAGTGGCTAATGGGATTTTATGAGAAATCCTATTTCAGAATTTTGGCAAAGAAACTGTTTTGGGCAGTGATTTGTTTTTCTGAAAACAACATTTTGCACTTGTAATTAAAGTAGTATGTCCTCCTCTTTGTTATTAATCTTTCTTCTTTTTTTTTTTTCCCCAATGAAATCTATTCCTTGAGAGCAAGTGGAAGTCACAACCATACAAGAAAATGAAGAATTTGGGTTATCTATGTTATGATTTGAAGAAAACTCTAATATAGTATAAATAGATATATAAACATAACATAACAACATAACATGTCAGCAAGAAGATGCTTTGACATGTTTAACATTGAACTGCAGGTTTTATAAAAGCAGGAAGCAGGAATTTGCAGGAAGCAAATATATCTCTAGTTGACATCATACTAATGTAAGAAAAGTCTATCAGCCATGATAGTGCTTATTTTAGCAGATACATGTTTGCACATGGAGCATGTGGGTAGGATTTCAAAGATGTCCTTTGGATAAATATAATCATGGAATAATCCAGCCTTATTTCCTTATACTACTTGCTAGCTGTGTGCTTTTTTGGCTGTGTCTGTAACTGTGATATCCAGTCCAGACTGGCCTTCCCAGGAATTTCTTTTTGGTGTCTGTTATAGACTGAAATTCCTCTGGTGTTAATGGATTTATTTTTTCAATCACAATTAAGTGCACTGTTATATTTAGTATGGAATTTGAAGAGTTTTTACAGGATCTCTCTTGGAAAGACAAATGAAGACATATATCATGCTGAAGGTCTTCCTGTGTTTAGTTCTGCTAGTTTTGCACTGTATAACCAGTCTGCCAACTTTGTTAATGCCAGCATTAGATGTGAAAAAGATGTAACCTAAAATTTAACTTCCTTTTATGAGGAAATATTCCGAACATCATGGACAAATTTCCAAGTATTATCCTCAGTTGTGAACCAGACAGCAATTTATCTCACCAAAAAAAAACCCAAAACAATCTATGGCACAAAAGCATCAGACTTGAGTAAATATTGTAGTTTATGCTCATCCCTCATAGCTTTCAATTCACTCTGAATGGACTCAATCCTTTTATTGCAATGATATCCCACAGACCAAATGCCATCCAGGATTAATTCCTACGTATATTTGCTGTAACAAGCTCTTCCATTGTACTTGTCGTGTGTTGTGCTCTCTGTGCATGGTCGCTGTTCTGTGTACTAATTTAGTCTGCAGTGATGTATCTTTGGGTTTGGATTTGCCTGTTTCTTTTTTTCTTCTTCAGCATATTTTGTGGTGCTGTTATCTTCCTTTCTCGGAAGGATGCCTTAGCAAATGTCACAAACATACATAGCTACCATGCTAATAAATGGGGGGATGTACTGACAAAGGGAATTGTATCATCTGCATAACAATAAGCAAATTCTCTGATGATATTTAAACTTGTTCTTTTCACTTGCCAGATCAAATTCTTCCTAACATCAGCTCCTTTGTGGCAAAGCAATAAATACATGGAGGGACCAAGCAGGAACAAACCAGCACTGAAAGCATTGTGCAGGGAATTACAATCAACTGAAAAAGAATGATTCTGTGATTCTATGCTAAGTGTTAGGATGCTGGTTGCAGCACTGAATCACTGTTGGTATCTTATTTAGTGCCTAGTTGGTACAAGACACAGCACAGTGTGGGACCTGATGGAGGCCACGGTAAAACCATGTGCGCAAAAAGGACCAAAGCAGCTTTCACACAGCAGCCATCTTCTACTGCCTCTTCAAGTTCCTTATTTGCTCTCCCAGCTATTTTCTTGACATTGAAGCATTCAAAGCTGTGGGGGAGAAAAGTAAAAATGTGTCTCTGGTGTGTATTTAGGTCTGCACGCTTTTTTCTTCTTCTTTTTTGAAAAAATCACAATTACTGTGAAGTCGAAAAGGACCTTGGAAGGGGTCATGCATGTATGAAACCGACACAACGTCTTCCCTCTGGAGAAATAGTTCTTTGCCCCCTGGTGGTGAATTAATTTGGAAAAAATATTACAAAACACTTTTAGCAACATTTACCTGAAATTAAAAAAGAGGTACTAATTGCTTCGCTGAATGCAAGTAAAAACCTGCTAAGCGATACTTAATGTGTCACATATAATTAAGAATAATCCTGTTGTGAACAAGTTCTATCAATCTTTGGTAATCACTGCAGAACAGAACAAAAGGATTCAGCATTGCTGTTTGAAAGCTGAATGAGACCTTTGAGATTTCAAAATGATTCTTGTTTTGTTTTCTGGGGAGGGTTAACAGAGATGTCCTAAGAACATAATGTAGTCTTGAGAACCCCTGATTTCCAGTTCTTATGTTATGGACTGTGGGAATTCAGCTGCACAGCATCTTTAGATAGGTTCCTCTCTGGAGATTAGTTGTGTTGTCCATACAGAGAGAGCTCTCACTCTGGGAAACTAGAGTAACATTCCTTGGATTACCATTTTGAAAGGGCTGTACACATTTCTAGGAATTGTGCAGTGGTTTTCAGCTCACGTATGCTGAGCATCTCTGCATGTCAGCAGAGTACCGGGATCTTGTTCTTGGAACAGGACTAACAAAACTGACTTACAGTTTAAGTCACAAATCATGTTGAAAGGTGTCAAGAATCCACTGCTAAAAAAGATGGCATTAGCCTTCTAATCACTGATTTTGCTTTGTCTTACTTCTTGTGCCTCCTAAACTTCTGCCTAAGACGGTGCTTTCCCTGTGCTGCTGTCTTTCTTCTGGAAAATACGTATAAAAACATTGCGACAGACAACTGTTGTGTCACACAGCAAAATGTTATGTGTTTATGCTGGCAAAAGGCCATTTGTAGCGATCAAGGCTTTAATCTGTTGGCTTTATGCTACTGAGTTATGGCTGATGTTCTTAAGAGGAGCCCTCTTTTTCTATCCCATGCTCTGTGAGTCATCTCATGTGCTGCTAATGTGGCTTCGGGTAGTTTTTCTGTTTGGAAAATAGCATCGTGGGGCATGGCATGCTCAGTAGGCAGGGACTGTTTGAGTTTTGGCACTAATGATGCAAGGGGGAAAAAAATTAGAAGTAATGTTGCTTAAAAAAGAACAAAAAAAATCACAGAGCAGCCTAAACCAGGCATGAATTAGCTATTTCATACATAGTATTCTTTTGTCTCTGATGGACTGTAAAAGCCTTCTGGGTTTATCTCTGTTGTTTTTGCTTCTGTTTCCATCCCCACATTTCTTTCCTTTTACTTTGGCATATGTCTGGCCTAAGGTAGAAGCTGCTCTACACAAGTGGCATGCTCCTCACAAACCTCTCAGTGGGCAGAGTGGCTCTAAAGTGATCCTGACCCGTCTTCTTTTGCTACTTTTATGCTGGGTGTCACCCTCCCTCGGTCTCCACTCCATTCATCTGTTTGTGCAGCTACACACGAAACTGCATTTGCAAAACGAGCTGGCTATTAAAAAAATCCCTTACGAAAAACAATAGCCAGAGCATTGCCCGTCAGGGCGGAGCAGAAGGCAAGCCCTTAGAGCAAGGTGACTGCGGTCTGGTTTTGCAGGAGCGCTAGTCCTGCCTCAGTCCGGCCAGCTGTGGACTAGAATGCCTCGCAGGGCTCGGGGGGCAGCTTGCTCTCGGCTCTCCGGGTGTGGTTACGCAACCGAGGTTCTTACCACTAGGACAGCCAGTTTAAGCCAGACAGTTCTCTGCATGCTCTGTCCTCTGATTCTTGCTCTTCCGTCGCAGCCGTTTGTGGGCTGTGTTGTAGACTGGCTCACAGGAATACCTGGATGCATACATGTGTGTGTTTGCAAAAACACCTGGAGTGCTCCGCTCGTTGGATTCCTGCCGGGGCCCACACAGGGATGAATTAGCACAGCAAACAGGCACAGAGGTGGGGACAAGCCTGGGCTGGGGGGGAGGGCAGAGGAAACTTCAGCCAGCTCTGTTAGCAGAGAAAACTACTGCTACTGTACACAGCTGTGCAGTGCACCTCAGCTGAACAGTGGAGTAGACTGCAGAGCAGGCAGGCTCTGGAATGGCTGGAGATAAGGCTTTCTCATTAGGAGGAAAAGGGGTGGTCCCTTAATAAGCTCTTTCCTCTGGTCGTCTGCTATTCACTGGAGACATCAAAATCGGAGGCTGTTTAGCTATTCAGAGCGCGAGCGTGCGAATCCTACTGGGCTTATGAAGCATGTTGGTCTTTCAGTGCTGTTAAAAACGCTAATAATAACTGGTTCATGCCTCAGGCCTCGGGTGCTACTGTCAATTAGCATCAGAACAGAGATTTATTTAAACAAATTATTTCTGTATGTGTTGCTTGCCCTTACGGTTTGCAAAGGAGAGCTTTGTGACTGAGTGTACCTGGTGCAGTAGTACCTGCCTGTGTGTGCAGACCAATTCAGGGCAGAGAAAGGAAATATCATCCTTGCCTTCATAGCTCTCTATATTCTTAAAGTAAAGCAGCTGTTCAGCAGTGGACACTGCAAACAGAACTACAAACCCTTCTCTGATGCTCTAGCCATTTAAATGTCAAGTCTGAGTCACAGGAAAAGATACTAATGCCTCCCAACACGAGTACTTTCAGACCTTCATGAAAATAGCCATGTATAATCCTCTGCCTTCTGCTCTACCTTTGTGTCAGAGTTTGCAGTACTAAGACTGAACTCTGCCACTTATCTCCCAACTCACCAGTCCTTGAATGTTGCCCTGGGAACTTCTCACAAGGCTAGTTGCAAGCTTATAGCAAAGGCAAGCAATGCTGACTTTGGTTATGTTTGTTCTGTATTTTAAGGCTTTCTCTGAAAACAAGGAAGGGAAGAGACTTGTAATTTAATGGATTTATTTTACATTGCAGAAGCCTAGCATGACTTGAATTAATTGCAGTGTTGGAGAAGGGGGAAGGAGTCTAATGACTCATCAAGAAGAAAGAACTCATGACTTTAAAGAGTAAGACAGAAGAATGAGAAGATTGCAGCATTGTTTGTGTCAGAAGAGACCTTAGATATCATCTAGTTCCAATCCCCCCAGCATGGGCAGGGGTACCTCCTACTAGTTCAGACTGCTCAAGACCCCATCCAACCTGGCTTTGAGCAAGTTGGAGCTTCCCCAGCCTCTCTGGGCACTTGTTCCTGTGCCTTGTGGTGAGAAAAAGAATGTATCATTATTATGGTGGTGCTTATAGCATTTTAATAGTAGTTTTAGCATTTTCATCCTAAAATCTCTTTTTTTTACGCTTGGAGATTTTAATGGAAATATTCAAACGAATTCAAACTAATCTCATAGTCTAGAATTAAAAAATATCCTTTTATAAATGTTACACAGTGTCAGGCCTTCTAACAATTTAAGGAGCAGAATAAAAAGGAGTATTCAAATTTCCCACATTGTTAAAAGCTCCTGGAATAAATTGAGTATCCTGACTTTAATGTCAGATAGCTCTTAAGTGCATATTTTAAATAATCATTGTCATTAGTGCATTTCCCCTCCCCCCTTTTTTTTCCCCTAAATATTCCATTGACTGAAAGAAACTATGATTTATTTGGAGAATTCTGAGATGTTTCTTTCAAAATAGCTGTCATCTGCTCTAGTTCTGGGAAAAAAAAATGAAGCCACAAGCTACCTGCAAATGGTGGCCAGTGTCAGGACAGTTTTTCCTAGCCTGAGTGGAACAGAGTTGATCACTTAGTTTTGTTTCACCAGGAGCAGCCAGAGGTGGATTTTGAAAGAGGCAATTCTTCATAACAATTTCTGAATCATGAGAAAATAAGACCAAAATAACAAATGCTTCTCTTAGAGGCTGATCACAGCACTCGGTCAGTGGGAGCAAAACTAGAAGTGGGTAGATTCAGATTGGATTATTAGGAAGAAGTTCTTCACCATAAGGGTGGTGAGACACTGGAACAGGTTGCCCAGGGAGAGGTGGTGGAAGCCTCATCCCTGGAAGTTTTTAAGGCCAGGCTGGATGTGGCTCTGAGCAACCTGATCTAGTGTGAGGTGTCCCTGCCCATGGCAGGGGAGTTGGAGCTGGATGATCTTTGAGGTCACTTCCAATACTGACAATTCTGTGATTCTGTGAATTTTATTAGAGAGCCTTAGAAGCTAATGATGCAAGATGAAACTGGTATGGAGAGTACAGAAGGAGGCAGGAGGGAAGGAGAATTTGGAGAGCATCTTTTAAGGCTAATTGAGTATTGTGAATATCATATTAAAAAAATACTCAATCTAGTTGATAAATAACTGCCTTCCTGAACTCATTTGGCCCTTGTTTCTGAGGGTACTTTGCCTCTTAAACTATGTTCTACAACCTTATGAGTAGGCAACATTTTGAATCTAAAGCTAGTATTGTCAGTAAAGCTTGAGGCTTGAAAGATAGGAGACTGTAGACACAGCAGGCAACAAAGGGAATTTATGCTGTGAATGCTGGTGTGCAAAACAGAATAGATTAAGAAAATATGGACAAGGATAGAAGCTGATCTATACCAGCTTCAGTTATTGCAGCAAAGCAGCTGATAAACTACCTAGCCCATGACTTTCTCTTTACTTTGTTGCTCTAGAAAAAAAAAAGATTTTTTTTCTTCTGTGATCAAGCAGGAGAAACATTTTTAAGATGGTCAGGATGAACAGTTAAGTGCTTCTTTACAGAAGGGTGAATTAAAGAGCCTGTGCCAAACACTGTTGGTTAAATTATCATTTCCTAGCAAATGGGTTTAGGTGTCTTTTCAGAAAACAGCGCCAGAGGCAGAATCATGATCCTAGCAGCCCAGTGGGCATGCATATGGGATGTGGAAACATGACTTTAAATATTAATCTAATTAATATTTAAATAGTTTACACAGAAGGGAATGGTTTCAATAGAAGAGAATACCTAAGACTACATTATACTTTATGGGTTGGAAAATTGATAATGGTTGTGTTAGTTCAAGTCCTTACTCTGAATTAAGCAGAGTGTATTTTAAAGCCACCTCTTGATATTCCATGGAGCATCCGAGGCAGAGCTCTGCCACGCAGTGATTTTGTAAGCGATGTCTAGCTCCTCTCAGCTGAGTTCAGGTGCCTGCAGGACTGGCCTTTGGGATGTTGGTTTGGTTTTTTTTTTTTAATGAGAAAACCTATTTTTAAATGAGAAAAAAAACTTGATTCATTTTATGGATTTTTTTTTGGAGGAGTGCCAACTGTCTTTCCTGAAACAGGAGATTCTGACAGTGAATTATGAAGCAGGCCCAGCTTCAAGAGCAATGAAACAGATGGGGTGTCCACACAACCTGAGCGTGCCGAAGAAAAGTGAGTTAATATCGGTAATTTGCATTGTTAAGCCATGCAGTCTCCATCTAATTTCTCATCTAGCGTTCATCTTTAATTTAAGCAAGGAAAGAATGAAAGGTCCGCCGAAAACAGCTCAAAAATCGAGTTGATACTGACAAAATGCTGGAGTGATTTTATTGCAATGATCAGACACACCCTTAAGGAATTAACCCATCCGGCGCACTTCCAGGCCAGATCTAGTGCGGGGGAGGGGCACCAGGGGGAGCGGTGGCACCGCAGTCCTCCCGTGGCCACACAGGCGGGCACCCCCCAGGAGCTGCCTTTTCCCCCAGCGGGCACCGCCCGTTAGTCTCAAACCTCCCCAGGCTAGCGCCGCTGCCCCCGAGGTCAAGCCCGGTGACAGGGTCTGAGGGTCTCCGCAGAGCCGAGAGAAGGCTGCTCGGGCCGGAGGCAAAGGGCCCGCTTCCCGGGAAGCAGAAGGAGGTGTCCGGGGGGATTAGCCTCGGCGGGGTTGCCCCGGGCGGCGAGGGGGCGATAAGGGGCCGAAGGGAGGGCTCCGGCGGCAGGGAGGAGGCGAAGGGCGGACACGAGGCGGGCCCGCGAGCCCCGGCCGGCGGCCAGCTGCAGCCGCGCGGCAGAGCCCGGCCCGCGCCCCGCCCCGCGCCGCCCCGCACTGCGCGAGCGCCGGCCGTTGCCCGGGTGCCTGACGTCACAGCAGGCGGCAGCGGCGATTGGCCAGGCGGGGCAGGGCTGTTTCAGTGCGGAGCTGCTGCTGGGCTGTGCGCGGCTGCAGCGGCACTTCCTCGGCGGCCACGTCCTCGCTGCTGCTGCTGCCGCGGGGCAAGCGGTCATGGGCCGCCTTCCACTCGCGCCGCTCCTGCGGCTGCTGGTGCTGCTGGTGGCCCTGCTGGTGCCCCGCGCCCGCGCCTGGGACAGCGGCGACCTGGAGCTCTTCGATCTGGTGGAGGAAGTGCCGCGGAACTTCTACGACTTCTTAGGGGTGCAGCAGGTGAGTGAGGGACCGGGCTCCCCACAGCAGCCGTCCTCCCGGCGCGTCTTCCCCACCGCCCCCTGCCCCGGTCCCTTTGCAGGGGCACGGGCCTCGCCTGTCACCGCCGTCTCTGCCTCCGCCGAACATGGCTGGCTGGCTCCCCCCTCCCCCCCTGCGCCGCCGCCACCCGGCTGCTCCCCGCGGCACACGGGCACCGGGCATGCCGCCGACCCTTTTTTGCCTGGCGCTGTCATCCGCCTCCTGCTCGGGCACGCTTGCGGCTGCCCTGCTCTGCTGCTTGCGCGCAGGCCCCCACGCCGTATCCCGGTTGCTGAGGCTCGGGGCAAGCCTCCTATGCCTTTCCCAGCCTCTCTGTTCCCTCTGCAGAAGCTCTGCTTCAAGTACTGTTCAGTTTTTCATCATCTGCTCCCATCATAAATCGACCCACTGCAGTTCTGTGTGTTCGTGCTGCCTGTTGCTCTTCCGAGTATCTCCTCAAATGCATTTACGGCTAGACACAAATAGCTTGTGGGCTTCTCCTGGATATGGCTGTTTCTCATCTTTTATTATTTTGCATAGCTGCTGATTCCTTATCTGCCTAAGATTGTGCATCACCATGTGTTGTGGCTCCAGTTTTCTCTCACTCGTGCCATGTGGCAGACTGTGATCCTTTGCTGTGGTGACGGATTCTAGATTGTCGTGTTTGTTACTTTGTGTGCCTTGGTTATTGTGGGAGGTTTTCACCTCTGTTTGCTAGGCAGCACTTATCTTGAAGCATTTATTGTGCACCTTGGGTAATTTTCTTGCAGGTGTAGTCAAAACAGGAATTGCTGCTCTGAACAATTTTATTCTGTGTTTCTTGTGTATATTTTGGATGTGGTTGCTGGTGTTACTGGCACTTGGCATCTTCAACTTGTATCACTTGTCTTGGTTCCCACTTCATGGCCTTCCTCCCTTAAGATGCTCTGCTTTGTGTGTGATCTTGCTTGACCTCTCATCAGGCATCACTCTTTTTGTCAGTATTCTTCTCCTTCAAGGTTAAATGTGTAATTCTTTGTAATTTGTTACTTTGCTCAGAGTGTCCAAAATACACTTGGTTCTCTGTTTGTCTTCTAGCATCTCTATTCACATGGCTTCCCTGACAACCTTCAAGTTAATTCTGATGCAGTTGTGGTAGTTTTTGAGAATAGTAGATGTGTTTTCAGCTACTTTTCACTAAGACATGTCTATAAAGAAAGGGAAAATGTCTGCAGTAGGTACAGGTTCTGTTTTGGAAGCTACCAGCTGTGTTTGTGACAGTTGAGGCATTTCAAATCAGTTTCATCTCTTTCTTTTACTCCTTCTTAAACTTGTGTTGTTAAATACTAATGAATACCATCATATGCAACATAGCAAATGCTGCTACCCAAGTTTCACTTTCCTGAGCCTAAAAGCTAGGTTTTATTTCCTCATGGCAAATTTTAGTGTTAGAAAATGTAGGGGTACAAAAGTTTGTTTCTTTCAATTAGTGATGTTCAGATCGGTCACACAACTCCTGAACATCTTCCACAGTTCTTTTTCCCTGGGGCTGAGTGTGTGTGAATAGAAGCTTTGCACATGCAGCAGAACATACCTGTGAGTACAGAGCTAGAGTGTACAGTGTTAGAGTTGGGTTTCAATAGAAATATGTAAGCACTGGAGGATGCTGTATAGGTTTATGGGTTCTTCCGCACTCTCTTTTGTTGTGTTGCTTGCTTCTCCGCCTCTGACCTAAGCTCGAAGCCTCAAACAAGATACTGAAGTGGTGTTCTGATTTGCAGTGGCTAGGTACCTGCAGCCACTGAAGTTACCCTGTGGGAAGGGTCTTGTAAGGGGGTCAAGGGAAGTACACAAATCTCAGATCTGCTGTAGCTGACTTTGGAGTTCTTAACAGAAAGCTGCCTTTACCGTAACGTCTGTACATGCTGTTTTCATGTTTCTTCAGGTCTCTTGCTATTTTTAAAACTATGGTTTAATGGAGATGACTGCTCATTTTGTGTGTCATGCTGGATGTAGTTGGCACGCCTTTGACTAGAGTGCTGTGATTAACTTTTTATAGTTCGGGTGCTAGTGGTTTTATTCCCTGTGCTCAGGTGTTTCAGCACAAAAGGGTCAGGTATTGCCTTTCTGGCCATGCCTTTGTACTGTTCCTTATTTTTCAACTCGTCAAAGCTTGCCTTCCACTCTTTTGCTCCCCCCTTCCACATTCCTCTTGGTGTCCCTTGCCTTATATTGGGTCATGATAGTTCCTTCTTCCTTTGTGTGCTTCTCCCTCATGCTGGATGTGACTTCTGTGTCCGAGATACAGATACTCAAACGTGTTTGTTACCAGTAGTGTATCAAGGCTGCCAGAATTTTTCTGAACATGTCATCTTGTGCTTCCAAAAAGTAGAGGGAATGGCTCCAGTGCTTCCATAGGGCATTAAAGCAGGTTGGGAGAACTGTGGCACTGGCTGCTTGTTGAATCTCATACACTGTCAGAAGCTGATATTGGCCTAAGCTGACAGGGTGCAGAAGTCATAATGGGAAGCTCTGTTGCTCTCTAGCAAGCCTTGGTGAAGCCTCTGGCTGATGGATTACTGTTTGGGGTTGAAGAGAAATGATGTTTTTTTGGGGGGTTGTTTTGTTGCTAGTCTTTTCATGTGGGAGTAATGGGTTTGCATTTTATCTTCTTGAGGGCCATGTGGAAGCCTCCTGGCACTGTCAGGTAACTGTCATCCAGCACTGTCAGAGTGTTAGTTTTGAAGCTGCTGTAGTGCTTTCCAAGAATGGCGACTAGTTTTGTTGTGAGTGTGGAATGCCAGAGGAAGACCAAGATTGTCAGTGGCTTGGCTGTTACTATAACTGTCCTTGGTGCTTGACTTCACTGAGGGGCTGGCTGAGAAATCTGACAGAATGGTTGAGGTTGGAAGGGACTTCTGGAGAGCCTCTTGTCCAACCCCTGAGTGTTAGGGTTGAGGGTCTAGATTAAGAAGAATCTGATTTTTATACAGGGACATAATTAATCTATTTGTTAGCCCATCAGAGCTCTTGGTAGCATAGCATATATAAGAAGTTTTGTGTTGTTACTATTGCTGTTCTAAACAATTTGGGAATGGCTCTACCTGTCCATTTCTTTGGTGGTTTTTAAATTGATGGTTGTGGTTGCTCATTTAAAACATTGCTGTTCTCTGGAAGTTTGACCTAGCAGCATGGTGAGAGAAGATAACATTTGGCTTGAGAAAAGATTACATTTCCATGTCCCCCAAGTGGTTACTGAAGAAAATAGAGTCCTAAACTCATGCCAGATCAGAGGTAATAATCATTTCAGGAGTCACTTCGATATAACCAGTGTTAATCTAAAAACTCAGGTGAAACAGCAGAATTAAACCAGAAGCTATGCAGAGTCAGTATTAAAATTCCCCTGTTGCATGAGAATGAGAACATGCAAGTATGATGTCAACACTTAAAAAAAATTCCAGAAAGATCTGGGGAGCTGCAAGCTTGTATGGTGAACAAATCAACTGAAACAAGTTAATTTTATTGTCTTTCCACAGATTTCATTAGCTGATACCTGCATAAATATAATAGGCATCATCTGAATCTGGATCTCCTAGCCAAAATATGCTTCAGTATTGGCTTATGTCTTGTTTTAGCCATATCCTAGTCCATGCATGTGGCTTTACTGTAGACAACTAAGAGCATTGTGTCCATGCCGTTGTTGGATGATGGGTTTGCTAGACAGCGTTACATCACAGGATCAGAACTGCACATACAGAACCTGATTTTGGTCCTGTAGCCTGTGATACACTGATGTGTTGGCACTTTCTTGCAGTTGCTAGACCTGAGAACCAGGAAGTTGAGTTTCTTTGGCAGTGGCAAACAACAACCCCTCTGGATGAGCTAGATGTATTTGGCTATAATAGGCTCCTTCAAGAGGACTGGGACAGAAGAGCTGTGTGTACTTTGGCAAGTGGCAGTGTCTGCCAGGGTTGTGTCTGGAGAAGGCAGTGTGTGGTGCTGAGGAATTGGTATCTGTACTGTTTGCATTTCAGGGATTTTTTTGTTGTTGTTGAACTGATTCCAGGGTGGCTGCATGGCCTCAGTGCCCGCTTGTGCTGAAGGGTGCTATTTGCACTACTGGTTTGAAGTGTTACAGCTCAGTTCTATCCATAATGAATCCAGCTCACCCACTCCAAGACTGTTTTGTGGTACATGGTTGATGGGTATAATAAGGTTTGCTTTACATCTGCATTTCTGATCTGCACTAAATGATTTAAGGCAGATGCACCTTTAAGATTGTAGTTTCTTAAGTGACTGGTGCTGAATTTTTCCTCTTGGCAGTGTTCTGCAAGAACATTATCAGGAACAAGCCCCACGAGAAACTGTGGCTTTTATGGTATTGTGAGACATTATCATACAATCCTAGAAATGTTCTGGTTGGAAAAGAGCTATTAGATCATTGAGTGCAACCATTCTCTTAACTCTGCCAAGTCTGGTATTACACCATGCCCCTTAGCACCATATCTACATGTCTTTTATGGGAAGCTGAAGAGAATTCTCAGTAATAGGTTTTTGCATAGTCTGGAACTGCAGCGAGGTATGTACTGCATCCTGTCAGTCAGTTCATCTGCACAGAACCAAGTGGTGAATTCATAGAAGGAAAGTTCTTGGATGTAGAATGGTAACCTGTTTTTCAGAGAGAATGAGTCTCTGAGCCTGGCAGTGTTGTGTCTTCTGGCACTGCTGTATGGACTGCTATCCAGGAAAAAAAAATCTAAATAAAACTGGTTTTGCTGTAGAGCTTTTGGAGGACTTTGAGTACACAGTGGTCCCCTCAAGTGGAAAGAGGCATGTGAGCGAGAGCTGTATCTGTTCAAGGAATGCTCTCGAGTTTTAGCAGAATCAGCCTACCTGTACCCATAATGTATGTCTTCTGTCTTCCTTGGCAGGCAAGGTGCACATGAGGATGACAAGGATGGGAAAGTAAGGAGGTGCAACCCAGAAAGTCAGTAGTTTGGTGGTTTTTTTCCTCGGTGACAGGCGGGATTGCACTCCAAAGGCTTACATTTTGGTTGCTATTTAACACTTAAAGTCGATCCCATCCCTGCTGCTTTTTAAGATAAACATGTGTGGGTGCAGTGTTACTAAAGTCATGGAATGTGCATCACCTGCAAGTGTTTGGAGAAAGGTTGGTAACACTGTTTCAGTCCTCCAAGCTTTGCAAATGCATCATATAGTGAGACAGAGCTTCACATGCATGCAGTTACAGCAGCACTTTCTTCAGGTGCTTGTAGAAAAACTCTGAGCTGTAAGGTTTTCTTGCTTCATTTTTGAAGATTGTTTTTGTCTTTGCATGATAAATAGGATGTTTACTGGTAGTCTTGTGCCTTGAAATGACATGGAGCAACTTGATGCCTCATTTAATCATCTTTGAGGCATCCGAGTTGTTGGGCTAGCAATTAAAAATCATGTCTAATGTCTAAGCCTCTTCTTAAAAATATATATATTAAGCAGGCCTAATAGTTTTGGAAGGCATTAGATTTTAATGCACTGTCAATTGCAGCATGGGAGTTCTCTGCTGGAAGGATGAAATGTTTACATTTGCTTGCTCCGAAATGGCAAAAAGAATTAACTTCTATGACACCCAACTAGGTGGGAATAGTAGCAGGCCTTTATTTAAGCAGTGAGGTATCATAGTCATTCCTGAAACTATACATTTATTGGAAGTGATGGATGAGGAAGAGGTTTTGAACTTTTTTGTTTGTTTATTTGTAAGAATTTGCTCCTACTGTGGTAGTTACAGCCATAAAAAGCCCTCAGATATACTGTCAACACTGATGCAATAACAAACTCCACAGCATTAGAAAAATGAAGATTTTTTCAAGTGGCTTTAGCTGTAATCTCAGTTCATTCCATAAGAATAATTGCGTGTTCTTTCTCAGTGTGTTATTCAAACATAACTCTGCATACCTTCATGTGTTTTAATTTCCTTTTTGAATTGTGAAAGTGAGATTTCCAGCAGTTCTGGAAATTGCTTGTCAGAAAAAATGTAAATGATGAAAATGTTGAAGTCAACATTGAAATAATTCACTTGGATCCTACAGAACAAAGTTGCTCCAAACTCCAGATTAGTTTAATTGGCCTCAAGAGTCACCATAGAGAAGCCCTTTGCATAGCTGCTCAGATTGTGACTGAGGATGATGCAGCATGTGGGGGTTTGTGTGTGTGGTTTACTTTTGCGTTATCTCTTTTTAACAGTGCTGAACTTTGGGGTAAATTGCTGACACTTAATGTAATCCATTCTGTAAGTGCCCTGACAGCTCATGTCGGCACAGCACTCCCTGATCTTTCTGTTCACAGTTGGTGCATTTAAAAATGACCGAGACATCTAGACTTGTAAAACTAGTATTTTCCATAAAAATGGCTTTTCTCTATTGTTTCCTGTTAAATTTCTTCTTGGATGTTGTCCAAGGAAATTCAGGGTGGTTTTTTTTTCTCTCATTGTTGGCTCTTTTCTCAAAGACACAAAAGCGTCTCAGAATCTGCCATTCTAAGTACTTTCAAAGACATTTACTGTTAACTTTGCCTGACAATTCATTCATATAATACTTGCCTGATTTCTTTCAGATTATATTTTTCTTCTTTCTTGCTGTGTAGAAGACCATATAGCATCAGGAAATGACTATGTTTGGGAACCCAGGGGAACTAAGAGTATGCAAAATGCTGTGAAAAGGATAAAACAAGCAGTCTTGATTTTTTTATGCTGTCTGCAGCAACAATAATGTCTCAACTCTCCCTTGCTATACTTCCCACTTCACAGATCCTTTAAGGATGTATTCAATGTGTCTGTAATAGCTTGATGTTCAAATTGCAGCAATAAAAAGTGGACTATTTTTCCTTCCTAGAAATTCTGTGTTTGGTCTATAATTCATTGAAGGAAGTGACTGATTTCCTGGTAGGTGACCTGTGCTGATGGCTTCTGGTGCTTACCCAAGGCCAGAAGGTTCTATACCTGATTCAAATTCATCACCTTTGCAGAAGTTCTTGTGTTATGTGCCTGTGTTGGTATCTAAACTGGCATATGATTTTGTAAATGACTTCTGAGTGGGCTTTATGCTGCTTGACTGCTGTGGATTGTGGTCATTGTGTTTGTAAAGTTGTGTGGAGAAACTTCTCGAAGGTAGTCTTCATTTAATTCCATTCACTGATAAACCTTTTATGATCCATTTAGAGTAATTTTACAATAAAATGTTTTCTAGTTGAGAGAAAATATTTTAGGGAAATAATTGGAAATATTGATGGTGCTGTTTGAAGTACTTGGTGAAGATGATGCTAATCTGGGAGGGAGTGTTGATCTGCTTGAGGTAAAGAAGGCTCTACAGAAGAACCTGGGCAGGCTGGCTGGCTGGGCTGAGGTCAGTGCTGTGAGGTTCAACAAGGCCAAGGGCCAGATCCTGCAGTTGAGTCACAACAACCTCATGAATGCTACAGGCCTGGGGCAGAATGGCTGAAAATTGCTCATCAGAGAAAGACCTTGGGGTATCAATCAGCAGCATCTGAGCATGAGCCACTGTGTGCCCAAGAAGGTCACTGGCATCCTGGTCTGTCTTGGGAATGGTGTGAGTAGCTGGACGGACCAGGGCAGTGATTGTCCCCCTGTACTGTCCTTAGCGCTGGTGAGGCTGCACCTGGTGTAATGAGTTCAGTTTTGGGTTTCCCACTCCAAGAAAAACATTGAGGTGCTGGAGCATGTCCAGAGAGGGGCAACAAAGCTGGGGAGTGTTCTGGAGGACAGGTCTGGTGAGGAGCAGCTGGGGAACCTGGGCTTGTTTAGAAAAGAGGCTAAAAGGAGACCTTCTGGTTCTCTACAGCTCACCAGAAAGGAGGTTTGAGTGAGGTGATGTTGGTTTCTTTTCCCTAGTGACAAGTCGTAGGTTGAGAGGAAATGACCTCAAGTTGCCCCAGGGGAAGCTTAGGTTGGAGATTGAAGAAACTTCTTCCCTGAAAGGGTTCTCAACCACTAGCACAAGCTGCCCAGGGAGAAGGTTGAATCTCCATCCTTGCAAGTGTTTCAGAGAGGCAGAGACGTGGTGCTGAGGGACGTGGTTTAGTCCCAGCCTTGGCAGAGAGAATGGTTGGACTGGATGATCTTACAGGGCTTTTCCAACAGAAACAATTCTATAGACACCTTAATTTTCTGTTGGAGGTGCAGACTGCTGGTTAGTGAGCTTAAATGCAAGGATGGTTGCTGAAGTAGATCAGTATCTTACTGGTTTACAGGGCCCTATGAATTGGTTGAAAACCACAATCTCAGCATAGTTAAATGTTCTGTTTGGTCACTGTCTCTGTGCAGTTAGATATTCTGGTCAGTGGAGATAGCTGCTTCTGTTTTCTTTTACAATGCTTATCTTTTCCTCAGTGGTGCCATGCACTATGGCTTCTGAACAGGATTTATTTTCTATATGAACAAATAAGATACTATTTTCCAATTGAGCATTGTTTTGTCTTGTTCACAGATGTTCCAGTCTAGCATTGCATCTTAAGCAATGGATCCTGATGCCCATGGGGCCTGTTTCCATTCCCTAGCCTTCTTGGTATCATTAAGGCTCCACTGTGTGTCATCCACAAGCTCCTTGCATGCCCTCAAAGAGTGGTGGATGCTGTCAAAGTGTCCTGGATGGCTTTCACTCTGGTTTCTCATTATTTATACTGTTCTGTATAACCCTTGTGATTGTTTCTTAAAGAAACAAGTGGCACTGGATGGTATTTCTTGGACAGAGCCTTGTTCTGCAGTCCTCTGTACCTTTCCACCTTCACAGTTTTGGATCACTAATGTCAAAAAGTATGTTTTTTCATGGTGCCTTTCAGTCAGCTGATGGTTTGGAGAACTGTCAGCAATGTCTTGGATTGGTTAAGGATTTGTAGTTGCCGGATGCAGACTGCTCTGTGTAGACTTAATTTAGCTGAAGTGACAGTTGTACCTATGCTCAACCTCAGCTCTTGTTTTTTCTTTGCCCGGATCACTTGTTTTGGCATTCCCTTGCTACTGTCTGGTGTCTACCCCATGGCGTCACCTGTGAGATGTCACTCCATGCTCTGCTCCTCAGCCTGTCATTGAAAATGCCAAATAAAGCCAGTCCCAGCACAAATCCTCCAGCAGGAGACCTTTTAGCTGCCTGTTCTCTGCCCTGAAAAATAGCCATTAAACCCTGCTTTTTGTATCCTATTCATTAATTTTCTGTATATAAGACTGTTTTACTCCCACCCTCTTGTAAGATTGTTCCTTTGATAACCTTTGGTGTGAAACCTTGTTAAAAATATTTCAAAATTGGGCTGTACTGCCTGCTGGCCCTCTGCTCTCTGCCCTTACTGATGCACTCCAAGGACTGGGGTGGGCTGATGGGGCAGAGTTTCTTTTTGCAGGAGCCATGCAGCATCTTTTCCAACAAACCAAATTTATCTTCGTCTACAGTGACTTAATTTTTATAGCCACTCCAGCAGCCTGCCAGGTTTTTTGCAGTACTGAGTTACCTTCCTCACCTATAGGTCTGCAGCTTTGTATGTACTTTCCCCCCACCCCAGCAATCTTGTATGAAAGATGCAGTTCAGGTGACTTAGCATTTAATTTGTCTGGAGTGAGACATATGTCTGCAGTGCTACAGGCTTGGGGCAGAGTGGCTGGAAAGCTGTCTAGCAGAAAGACACCTGGGGTTCTAATTGAGAAACAACTGAACATGAGCCAGCAGTGTGGCTGAGAAAGCCAATGGCATCCTGGCTGGGATTAGAAATGCTGTGTCCAGCAGAAGGTGATTATCCTCTTGTACTCTGTTCTGGTGAAGCCACACCTTGAGTGATGTATTCAGTTTTGGGTACCTCAGCACAAGAGATGTGGAGGTGCTGGAGCCAGTGCAGAGGAGAGTGAGAAAGCTGGGGAAGGGCTTGGAGAGTAAATCTTATGAGGAGCAACTGAAGGAGCTGGGGCTGCTTAGTTTGAGGAAGAGGAGGCTGAGGGGAGACCTCATGGCTATCTACAGCTACCTGAAAGGAGGTTGTGCAGAGGTTAGTGCTGTCTCTTTTCACAGGTAATTGGTGACAGAACAAGAGGGAATGACCCCAAGCTGTGACTGGGTAGGTTTAGACTGGACATTAGGAAAAAGTGGTCATACAGTGGAATGGTGCATAGGGAGATGGAGTCACCAACCTTGGATGTGTTTGAAGGTCATTTGGATGTGGTGCTTGTGGCTATAGTTTAGGATGACTCTTGTAGAGTAGGGATATGGGACTTGATGATCCTGAGGGTCTTTTCCAACTTGAATGTTTCTGTGACTCTGTGATATTTATTCTAAGGTAAATGAGCTTCTCTTGAGCTGTTGACTGCAGAGAACACGTTGATGTGGAAATCTGCTGAACATCTCCAACAGAAAAGACTCATTAGATACATTATTAGATCGTATGGCTGTAGCTTTATTCTGGAGCAAAACTTTTCATAGTCTGTAGCTGGCATCCTGTTTTAAATAAAACGGTTTGGAAAATGAAGTAAGTTGCCACTCTTAATTTGCTTGGACAGATAAAAATGTTTGTATGAACATATTAGCAAAGTGGTCAATAGAGTTTTTCAGCTGTACTGGAACTAGCACAAAATCTACCATGTTGCTGTTATGGTTACTGGGAGATTGGCTGCTGTTACAGTTTCCCTGTTTGACCAGCTGCTAGAGGTGTGATTGTGCACATTGCATCAGACCTTCAACTGAGATAGGCAGAAGGAGCAGAGGAATATGTTACCTGCTTCTGTGTATTTTGCTTGAGTAATTAGCATTAACTCTCTAACAGCTCATTCTTGGAACAATATTGCTCTTTTCCAAGAGTAAAACGGTGTGGGTTTGTATTACTACTTGAGTTAAGACTTAAATAGAATTGATTTGTGAGTGTCCCCCCCCTCTTTTGATTAATGGTTCCTTCATACTATAGTAATTCTGTGGATTTATCCATTCCCCACCAAGGTTCTTGCTGTAGTGTACTTGAGTGTGTCATTCTGAAAACAATGAGATTATTTTCTTCTAGTTATCTGAATTTTGATGGTACCACTTATTAGCAATATCTTTGCTGATTCCTGTTGGTTTAAGCAGGATTTTACTATTGCAAAATCAGAGTGACAGTGTCCATTTTAATTTTTTCTATTAAATGCTGATGTTGTTGAGGAGAAAGACATCACAGAATGTTAGGGATTGGAAGGGACATTGAATGATTATCCATGCCAACCCCCCTGACACAGCAGATCACCTATACCAGATCACACAGGAACACATCCAGGTAGGTTTTGAGTATCTCCAGACAAGGAGACTCCACGACCCCCCTGGGCAGCCTGTTCCAGTGTTCTGTCCCGCTCAGTGAAAACATTTTTCCTTATGTTTCCATGATGGGGGTTTATGAAATGCCCTCACTTCTGTAAGTTTTTAAAAGGTAGAAGCTTGCCAGAATCAATTTTGCAGCAAGAAACTTGTTTGAAATGTGGAAACTTTAAGAGAACATATAAAAGCTAGATGTTGTATTGAATAAAATATACTGAATTTCAAGGGTTTAGTACAGTTTTGCTGTACAATCAATTTTCTGCTAAGTAGAGTCAGTCTGTTTATTGTTCAGGGACCTGATAAACTCATACTACAAGGTACTTTCAAGAATAATTAAACCCTGTGATCCCACCCATAGCTTCCATGCTGTGCATGTGCCTTGACTAATGTCATGAGATGTGAATTTAGGGTAGATGAGGCTCTTTGCTAACATCTAGTATCTGGAGTGAAGCACTGGAAAATCAAATTGGAGGACCCAAAGCAACAGTAACTGGAAAAGTGGACTAATGAAAGATGAAATCACACTGCATTTTCTGGGAACTCACATTTTCGGTTGGGATGTGTTGGGTGCAGATTTCATAGGAGAGATAGTGGTGGTGAGTAGCTCCTATTTTGCTACCTCAATAGCTGGGCCCAGGATTGTCCTGTGTAGGGTCCAGATTGCTGTAGTGCGACAATGAATTGCACTGTATCACAGAATCACCAAACTGCCAGGATTGGAGGGAACCCAGCTTCCCTGCCATGGTCAGGGACACCTCACACTAGATCAGATTGCCCAGAAGCACATCCATGTTAAAAACATTCAGGTTTGCACCTCCCTGTGCAACCTGTTCCAGTGTCTCACCACCCTTACGGTGAAGAGCTTCTTCCTAATGTCTAATCTAAATCTCCTCTAGCTTGCATCCATTCCCCCTGTCCTATCACTACCTGACACCTCTTCTTGTAGCCCCCTTCAGATACTGGAAGGCCACAATAAGGTCTCCTTGGAGCCTTCTCTTCTCCAAACTGAACAGCCCCAACTCTCTCATCCTGTCCTCAGGTGCAAATAAATATTATTTGGTATTGCACTTGACTCTTATCACACTTCTTAGCTTTATCTTGATGTTAGTGTCAAAGCATAGTATTTAATTCTGTCAGTCTCTGAAGATGTCAGTTTGAGTAGACTCTGTTTGACTCCCAACGGTTTAGGTAATCCTGCATTCCCTCTGTAAAGTACATGGAGTTAGAGAGAAATGCACTCAAAGTAAAAATCCAACGCTCACAATAGAGAACTTAAATATTGGTGTTACACTTTCTGTTCTAAACCACAATGTTTTCAACTTTTCAGTACAAAACATTTGTTTGCCTTCATGTTGTTGTTGTATTTGAAGACTAGGAAATTGGGACAGTAGCTTTGTTGCAAAAGTGCTCTTGCAGAGATTGCCGTTTTGTGTTGCAGGATGTCAATTTCTCTTGTAAATGTATCTGTGAATGTAAACACCATTCAGCACTGAATAAGGATAGCCATATTTTGATTCTGAGATACAATCTAATTTGTTTTCTATACATTTGCCTTCCTACAAGTTCAGATCTCTAAACAGCCATTACATTATTTTTTGTTTTAATTCATTTAAGAATACTTACCTGGTTTAGAGGACTGTTAACGGGGGCATGGTATCTTAAATTTTTGGCCTAAAGAAAGAAGGCTGTAAAATATAAGTGTCTTCACTTCTGGAATACATAAGATACATTCCTGGAGCTTCTGTGCTCTTTTCTAACAGATTTACTCAAAGACACTGTCATTGAATTAACGGAATCCCATTATTATCAGGGTATTGGTTATCCTGTCTACTGTCATGAGATATGAGAGCCTTACATGACAGCTGCTTATACGTGATCAGATTGATGCTATGGCCAGGAAGGACAGAACTGGACTAGGTTGGTTTCTGAAATTGATTTCTCAGTCAAGATAGAATTGTATCTTGATCAGGTATTCAATATTTTGCAGTCCAGCTAAGACAAATATACAAGATATTTCCTATTCCATCTGCAAGAGTAGAACTTGCTGTCAGTATAAAACGCAACACCTCCACCCCACACCTCAACTTGCACAGGGGTTGCTTGTAGAGTCCCACACTGTCCTTTGGTGTCTAAATTGGACCTTGGGTTCTGTTTGGGTAAAGTATGAAAGCCTCTCACATTTTCTGACAAAGCTGGGTCCAGATAATGTTTCAGGTGAGTTGATTGTTCATTTCTGAACCATGCCTTCCTTCTAGAGTCCCACTCATACTGTTCTCTTGACAAGGAAGGGCAAAGGCAAATTTCCTTCAGCTGCCACAGTAAATAACTGTGCAGCTCCAGAAAAAAGAAAGAAGTGGATGCTTGCTGTAGATTTTCTGTGCAGTTTTTGGCTACTCTTTATTATTTCCTTTACTAGGAAAAGATGCAAACAAATCCTCCAAAGGAATGACCTATGCTTATTCTTTCTTCTTTTAATTCCTCTCAAGCCTTCATAACAGGTTAGACCTGCCTGCCAGTGCTTTATTTTCTATGTTACTCTTTGACAACAGATTTCCAGTTTTGAGTAGCCATTAGTTTACTGAGTGTCATTGAGACTGTTTTTTTGCCTTCTTCCCCCTTGCCCCCCCCAGATTAGATCCCTTCAAGCTGTCAATCCTAGAATAATGATGGAGAACCAGACAGTTAATAAATGCCTTCTTTGCTAAGCCTAAAGCCTTGTTTTTTTTCAGAAGACAGCATTGTTGCTGGAACTGTGCTGAGTGTCCCTCATTACTGAGGGCAAGCAGTACGTGGGGTCTTTGCTGGCCACATCTAGGAATTGCTGAGCTGACTCTGGTGTTTGAGTATTCTTAGGGCTCATCAGTACATCTTGGGAATGTCCTGTAGTGCAGTTTGTGATGATAGTTCATGCAGCTAATAGTTTTCCTCTCTTTGACTCTTTCCATAGCTTTCGTGCTAGGTTTTGTTGCTGTTCTAGTTTTTGGAGGCCGAAAGAGCGAACAATCTGATAGTCCCCTTTGTCCTGCTCAAGGATGTACTTTGTCTTCTGGTTCCTCGTTTTCTCTTTTCATCCCTTCATGAGGAACTGCAGATACTAATCACAGATTCTCTTCAGGGTTATCTGTTACTTTTTCTTATCAGTTATTCGCTACATCTGTTTTAGAGATCTGCAGTCAGCTTGATCCATGTGTAAGCGTCTTTGGGAAGAAAAACTTAAGTAGGTGATTTTGGTTTTGTTTGGTTTTTAAAATCTCCAATGTCATCTTCTGCTTGTCACTTTTAATCTTGGAGGTCATCTTTTCTCTTTATTGTGTGGTTGGTTGGTTTGTTTCTAAATGTTTTCCTGCTGCCATCAAATTTTACTGTGGCTTTCACTGCTCATCATAAATTCAGTCTGTCCTTTCAGCTCGGGAACCAAAGTGATTCTGTGCACCCTGTTTAACTTACATTTCAGTTACTTCAGGAACAACCTCTTTATCGAACCCCTGTGCTTTCTGTGACTAAAATAACTACCTAAAATTGGTTTGGGCTTTTCAGATGGTCCTCAAGATTGAATTCCAAGCCAGCAGGCAGTTGGTGTTGCCTTGAGCTTAAATCTGTGTGTGGCTTTGGGCTGCACATTGCAGCCCCTGCATATAATCCCATCTCTTATTCTTGCCTTCCCTCCTCCCCCCCCCCCCCCCCCCCCCCTTTTTTTTTATTTACACCCTGACATCCTTCAGTTGTTGAGTTTTGTTTGTTCTTTATTTGCTTCCTCAGTGATTTTTTTTTTGGCCTCTTTCTGTTCGGTTTTTGGATTCTTCTTATTTGTTTCTGAACATCCATTTCCCCATCTGCATGTCAGTATCATTCCTATTCCTGCTTTCTCAGTGTTTCAGGAGAAATAATTGTCCTAAGTTTCATAATATATACTTCTGTGGTTTTCTGCAGTTGTTCTCAAACAAATATTTGATGTTTGAATTTCAACATGGTGATGCTATACTAATGGTTATTTTGAAGGAAAAAGTTCACTGTGATAGAAAATTGCTGCACTAGAAATAAGGCATCTTTGGAGGAGCAGGCAGGGTTGCAGGGCCCAGCAAACACAGAACTCAGGGCTTTCAGACTGACCTTTTCCATCTGTAAAGTTTGGCTGTCTGGAGGTTGCTTTCCCCATGGTGAAGCTTTAGCAGACTGCTTTGTGTGAGCCTGCTGGGATGGGAGGAGGTGAGCGGCCACTAGTACTTACCCAGCGAAGATCTAATCTGTGGACTGGCAGACTCGGGCTTTGAGAGGAATGGTTCAGTAGTTTTTGCTGTAGCACACTGAGTAGTCTTTGCACTTTATCTTCTGTGATGGCAACTGGAGTAACTTCTGAAGAGGAAGTACGATGATGTAAGGTTGTGTGCGTGGAAGAGCAGGCAGAAGCAGTGAATGCAGTTTTGCTGTCTGTGTGCCAGGAAGAGTTGGTGTAGAGCTATTCCTGATTGTGGTGAAGACCTTGTGGGATTTCTGCAATTCGAAGCATTGTATGTGGGAGTGATGGATGACTGTGGGAGCAGTTCTAAGGGAAGTCAATCACTGTGTTGAAATAATCAAGGTCTTGCAGCCTGGCTCCATTCTCCTGTTACTTTATTAGTTGTTTTCCCCATTATTTGATGTAGACAAAATCTCCCATTTTTTCTGTTGTGTTGCATGCTTGCTTCCCTGTAGGTCACTTTTGCTTGTGGCGCTGCTCCTAACAGCAGTTGATTACAGCTGTGGAGCACAAAGGGAGAGACTGACATAGCTGCATATTTACTGCTTTAGAGGCTGCCGAAGAGCTGGGCTGCTGCTTCTTCCTCCTAGCTTTTGAGATGCTGCCAACAGGCAGTGCTAAGCCTGAGGAAATGTTTGCGCTGTTCCTTCGAAGTATGTGATGGGATTCCTCCTAACTGCCAAATTCAGCGTCTTTGGAATGTTAAGCATCACAGATCTCGTTGCTTAAAAATTACTTTATTATGATGTCTTTTTGTTCTAAATATAACGTCAGAGAATATAGATGTAGGTTTTTATCTTGTGCAATTTGAAGTAAAAATGAACTTTCTACCAAGAGATTTAAAACTATTGCTGAATTTTATTGCGTGAGGCTCCCTAGTGCTCTAAAGCCAGGCACACCAGCACTTAAATGAAAAGAACCACAAAGATTCTCGATGTTGGTAGCTTTCTCTCCCCTACACCGATCATTTCATGTGATTATTGAGATTTTAAATTTTTAAGTTCAGTTTTGGTTTCTTACCACTTGATGGCAGTGAAGGAGCTAGTGTTACCAGGCGAAGGTTCAGGGCAAGAACACATTATGAATAACAAAAGAGGAGGTACAAAGGAAGCCTCTGACATTTAATATTGTTCACATTTCTAGGTGATATTACATATCCCACAAATGACAGTAGAGGAAGGAAAGCCTCTAGATGGAGCTTCAGTACTTCCAATGGGGGAGAGGTTTTTATCCTCAAGTGGTTCACTCCTATTTATAATAATTACAACTTTCCCATTTAGGAACGGAATGATAGCAGATATAATCAATAGGTAATATCGGTGCTCTGCTGCTACAAACATGCTGCATTTCTTGAAGCGCCTGCAATTCTTGCTGCTGCTTTTTTTTTTTACACCCTCTGTTCAAACCCTGCAGCCTCTCAACATTTGCAGGAATTCTCGGGTTTTGTTAGGAACATGAGATGTAGATTAAGGATCAGCAATGCTATTCAAGCTATTTTAAAAAAAAGAATTAGATTTTTTAAAAAAGATAATTAGATTTTACTGGTGGACCAAAAAGAGAATTATGAAAAGCAGTGTTCAGACTGGAAACTACCCCAAAGTATTTGTTGTTTAGCATGGTCTAGTCTCAGCAAAGTGCTTGTTGTAATATTTAATATTACAATGCACAGATGTGTGTTTGAAGCACTTTATTAGTGAAGGTTCTTTTGCACTCCCTACACCCATGTACACCTCTTGCCAAGCTGGTATGGGGAAATGAACCATATAATGGTTCTGCTATAGTAATTGGCTCCACATGGGTGGACTCTAGTGCACAGACAAAACCTTATTTGAAGTAATTGGTGCTTTGTATAGGTACAAGGGTCTGTACATGCAGATTTATTTTGGATCTTGGGTCAAACCTTGGCATTAGTGAAGGTCTCAATTTCATGCAGTGTCTTTGACATGTAAGTGATTTTGAATGAGGATCAAAAACATCCACACAAGCAACTTGATTGAAGTTGTTTGTTAAAAAAGTACACAGCTAATGTTTTGCAATTCTATTTTTGGTTGAATGCTTAAAAAAAACAACAACGAAGAGCTAACAATTAAAATTTGAATGTACAGCCTGTTACTAATTTTAGATTATTAAATGTTTGAGTCAATACCAGCATTATTCTAGTTCTGTGTTAGGCAGCATTGCATAAAGTCACAATTGAAAATTGAGTGTTTAGTAGGGTTATCAGTAACTTTGGTTTCAGATGGCATTCTCATGTTTAAAAAGCACTCTTAATTTTCAAAAGCATTTAAGCACATTAGTATTAGCTGGCATCTGTTAGCCTAATGGACAGCTTGCTCTTGCTGGTTGAATATGATAGCAGCCAGAGCACACTTAGTAGGCAAAATTCAAGTTTAGCAGATCAAATAAGCATCAAATGTGTGTTCTGTGCAGGGGTAGAAAGAAAGGGTTTGGAGATAGTTGAAGACAGTACAATATTTAGAATGGTTGTTTCAACCAGGGGAGACTCATTTGCTGGATATGCATTGATGGGACTGTAGCATTTCTTCAGCTGTGGCATGAAACGGTACTGAGGTGAGTTTCTGGTCAGTGCTGTTTTGAGGAAGACTTGTTAGAAAACAATGAGATTTCACCCCATTATGTGATGTGGGGTGGCTGCATTTACTTCAGTGGCAGTGGAAAATCTTAGCTGCTGTGGTGCAATGCAATTTGAAGAGAGCCCAGCACAAGCTTTTGCAGCTGCAGTTTGATTTAGGGGTATTTGAAAGGTACAAAGGAAAATATCAGAGTATTTGGAACATGAAATCAATTTGGTTTAGGAAGTTAGTGTTAATCTTGCTCTGTATGCTTCACAGGCTGAAGAGTATAATTGTCAAAAATAAGCTATGTAAAAAATAAGTGTATATGTGCAAAATAAGTGTTATTATTCTAGTTTATTGTCAAAGATTTTAGCAAATGCAACTTCAAGGGGAAATAAAAATCCATTTTAGGTTTGGGATTTTTTTTGTTCACCCAAATTGTAAACTTACCTGTTTGATGAGCACTGTGTTCCTCCAGGGATTTATGTTGTAGTACTGCATACAACTGTTAAATCTTGTTCAAGAAATCATTTTTTTATAAAAGGGGGTGGAGTGTCAAAAAAGGGGCCACAGCTGTAATTCAACTCTCATGCTTCCTGGAGGATAAGTAGTTTGTACTAAATAAGTCCTATATTAATCAGTGCAGCAGGAGCAATTCCCTAGAAGCAACATGATATTTTTAGTGCTCTGTATCTGGTTAAGAGTTTGAGATAATATTAAAGGTTTTGATTTTAGGTGAAAATCAACAAATTCATATTGATCTTTAAAAAATCCTTTGGCTTTCTTCTTTTATTGTGCTAACACTTGGGGTAATTTTTGCTGTGACATTCTCTGTTAGTTATACCTTTATATTTATCATTAAAACTTTGAGTTTCTTTGATGGCATTAAAGAAGAAGTTGATGTTTTTTTTATTTATCCTTGTCTGCTAAGCGAATCTCAAACTTGTACTTCTTGTTTGGGTTGAAGGAGCAAGTGAATTCTTGGCAAAAGCATAAAACTGCACAAAATAGCAAGCAGTCTATGGAGTAAATTTCCTTGAATATCCCTGGATTTTCTACTGATGTGTATTTTGAACAAAGGTTTAACTCTGTGTCTAAAGGCAATGCTCAAACTTTGTCATTTAGAAGAGAAAATGCCCTACCGGAACTTAAGAGTTGCTAGGATTGTGGAGTTCATTTTCACCTTAGTTTACATGTTACTAGTGATGGAAGAGATTTGCTAATTGGTGCTGCTGAATTAATAAAAAATGTAATCATAAATTTTCCTTCTATGGAGAAATCTAAACAATTCTAATTTATTAGAAACATAGACTTATAGGAAGAAAGGTGGTAAAGATAAAACTGTAGTAATTAGCTTTTTTTTTTTTTTTGTAAGGATAAATTAACATGAAGAACTTGAAATTACTCACAGAATTAACTTTAATTTTTTTTGTTTATTTCATCAGAAGAAAACCTTTTAGAATTTGAATTTCATTGCATTGCAACTAATTAATTCAGTGAGCAGCTAGTTTGTGAGGTTTGTGTCCTTATTTGATATTCACCTAAATTTCAGACCCAGTTAAAGAATGCTGGAGACTCAGTTAAGAAAGCAAAAAGAAAAAAAAATCCTTTCTTTGGGTTGTTTGTCACTAAAGCTTCTTTCTTTCTTTGTACCTCCTGTTAATAATGATTAACTGAGCACATATCCTTGACCTGCCTTTTAAAAATATTTTTCTTTTAGCTTTTTTTGGTACAAATATTGCTCTAGTGATACGGAAACTAGCAGTTGTATATTGGGGGACCTTATTCCACTTCCTTTCGTTGTTCCCTCATTTCTGAGAGTTGCTTTTCTCTTTTTGATCCCTGCTTGGTTTTATCTAACGTTGTTAGTTGAAAAGAGGCAGCTGGTAGTGAAGACTTTAAAAAAACCCCTTGGTTAAAGTCTTTCAGGTGAAGAACATTATATAAAGTATGTATGGATATAGTTTGGAACCTATGTGCTGTGCATGAAGTCTGTACAAATTAAGGTGATTATTGAAATTTTCTTCGTTTCATTCAAGGAACGTTTGCTATGTCAAGAATCCTTTCTAAACAAGGCTCTTTCATGCAGCTCCAGATCAATACAAACAGAAAGGTTTTCTTGGGGAAGATAAACTGTTCCCTGTATGTAAAGTTGTCTTGCTTGTAAAGGTGCCTGTAATTTTTCAGTTCATGGATATTTAAGTGTGATTCTAGATCTATAAATATTATTGAGAAAAAGCTTAGCGTGCCTGGCAGTTTATTTGGGAGCATAATTCTACCAGTGTTTAGGCAGCAGTCGTGTTTGACTCCCATCTAATACATGCACGAGTCCCAGGATTCCTGGAAACCTGCAGAGATGGAATTTTAATCTGTAAAACAATGTTATTTTAATTGCATGCAAATTTTGATTGCTCCATGTGGGAATAGCATAGGTTTTATATTTGGAGTTATTCTTTTATTCTTGCATAGTGCAGGAAAATTACATCACATATAAAAGAGTGTTTCAAAAATAATGTTTACAAGTACTTAGATTCTTGGTGATTGTGTTGGTGATTTTAATTTTTTGTTTGTTTATTTGCTTGTATTTTCTTAGAGGTTTTGTTTATTTGTTCTCCTTTTTCCTTTTTTTCTTTTCAGAAAAGGCTTGCATTAGTTGTATTTATTCAGTTCAATAAAATTTGTCTTACAGGGTGTATGTGGCTTTTAAAATCTTGGTCAGATGTAACCTTAGGCAATGATAAAACCAGACAGAGGTGGGACAAAAGTATTGCAAGTGTATCTTGTGTTGCTAGATGCTAACAGTGCCACTGACATGAGCAAAATAATTCTGTTATTTACAACTTCTGAAAATGTGCCTCACCAATTATATTTCCACAAGATTCTCAGTAATTTGGATAAAGAATGATTGCAGTAATTTGTGGTCTGAAAGTAGACATCTCCATTTGTGCTTCCGGAGTACTTTTATGGGTTAGAGAAGTTCTGCTGAATTATTAAGGCAGAACTTTGTTGTACCCTTACAGAATTGGTAATTAAAACCCTTAGCCAGTTTCTCGTGTGGCTGCCATTATTTTTAGAATCTCATTACTTTCATTATACTCGAGAGATTTTGCAAGATCCTGAGTCTTGTGCTTCTTTGTCTTGAATGATAAAAGTACATATGCCTTGCAGAAAGTGCTTGGTAAATATTTCTGGGGCTTTTGAGACAAAAGGTACTCTTGCCTGTAAGAGAATCATCAGTTGCCTGGACACTGTGTGTTTCAGAACTGTCTGTCTATACCTGAGCTCATCTGCTTGTAACACACAGAGTCTCCTTCCCCTGCCTAATTGATGCACTCAGTTTGCTGATTTCTCCCTGCACTGCTAGAATGATGCAGCATCTGCTGGGTTTGGATCCTGCACAGATACTGATCTGCTGCTGCCTGTCTCTCAGAAACACTACACTGCTTGTTTGAAGGAATAATCCAGTTTATGTTAGGTTCATATTAAGATTTGTAATTTGAAATAGGCAAGCTGATAACTGGCCAGATCATTCTGCAATCAAAATGATACTTCAGAGAGCTGGGCTTAATTTGAAGGGGGCAGTAAAGCCCTGTGTGTAAGATAGTATTAAAAAGCAGGTCTGCATTGCTTATGCAAATATTTAGGCTTTTTCCTTTTTGAATCTGCCTGCTTCTCTGTCGTCTTGTACAACAGCTACATACCTAACAGTGCTGCTGAAGAGCAGTAACAAATTTCTGGGGCAGCATACTGTAAAATTAGGGAATGTCAGTTTTCAGAATGTCTCAAATCTTAATTTGATTTCTTTGTGCTTGTTCATTGTGATGATTTTTAATTCACTACATTATATTCTACAGGGTCTTTACTTATTCAGGCTCAGGGAGAGATCTGGCCCCAGTGCTGCTTCAGGGTTATGTATTGAAAGAGCCTGTTGTCTGTAAAAACTGTTTAACCTGTAGATGTTGAGGGTATGTAGAGAGTGGGGGAGAAGATTGCAGGGGGGGGAAAAATTGGTTTCATGGGTAAGCTAGTCAGACGAAAAGTGCCCTTGAGGATTGGATTCTGTTCCTCTCTCTGCCACAGAATTCCTATGTGATGCTAGGCAAGTCGTTTAAACGAAACTTTTCCCAAGTGGTGACTAATTGATTTGAGTGCTCTGCAATTCTGGTTGCATAATTTGAGATACTAGGGGCTTATATGCAGAAATGCCGAGGGTTTGCAGCTGCAGCTGCAGTCGATTAAAGTCTGTGTCCTGAGCCTATGGAATGTTGAGCACTTGGAAAAATCGTGTCTGAGATAAAATTAGCACCTGAGATTGCTGGAAATTCTACCTTAATTTTGCAATTTATATTTTTTTTTTTTAAAGGAAAATAGTACAGGTTCTCTTCAGATATTCCAGTGGTGAATAGTATTATTGATGAACTGTAAGATGCCGTCATGATGGGCTTCAGAACAAATAACCACAGCTTCCAAACGTGTTTGAACAGCGTGCAGCTAACAGCAGCTGAGGCCACACGTGAACAAACGTGCAGGGAGAAATGCTGGCTGGCTGCTCTCTGGGTAAGCAGTCGTCATCTGCATCCTGCAGGAATAACAACGGCAGCTTGTTGGTCCTTTGCAGGGAACCCCTGAGCTCTTCTCAAATCTCCTTTACCTGCTCAGAACACTTGTTGTTGTCTGTATCTTTTACCGTATCACTGTTATCCCTTCATTTTGAAACGGTGTATATTTTAGATGAATTATGCTCACCTTTTAACAGTGTTATTTTTAACAATAACTTCTCTTGCTACTTAAAAAAAGGTTTTCAAAAAGGTACTGTCCTCTCATTGATTCAAAGAACAAAAATAAAACTTGACCAATTTTATTTTTAATCTTTTTTATCTCTTTGCCAACAGCGTTCTCTTTGTCAGCATTGCCACAGGGTATGCAGCTTCCACTGCTGGCATCTGCCTCAAGCTGGCTCAGGGTTTGTGTGGGACTAATTGGAAGAGGGGAGCTAGATGAGGAAACAGATTAATTTTAGTCCCCTTCTTCCTTTTGTCTTGCTTCCTCAGTTTCTTCACCCTGTAGCAAACATTTCGTTTAGTTTGTCCAGTGGTGCTTGCTGTGACTGATCTGGTCAGAGGGAGTTTGCAGTATTTCTGCCATGCCTGTTCTGTGTGTGTTGGGTTTTTCCCTTTCAAGAAAGACAAATTATGAGAGGAGGGAAAATACATCTGATGGAATCCTTTTGCTTGGATTTGATTCTGTGGCTGAGGTTATGAAATAGAGGGAAATGTGGCTTTGGTCTATTACTGATACTTGTAGGGTTATCAGTAAGAATGCTTTTTTTCTGTGTAGTAGCTCATGGACTTGCAGTTTTCTTTTGTCTCTAACTGTGTCAAAAGTTAACTATCAGATATATACTTGTTTGTCTATTGATCTTTCCTCTAGTCTTGAAAACTTGAGGGAGAACTCACATTAGTATTTGTCTTTGCTTCACTTAACTGTGATCACAGAACTTTTCCTGTAGCTTTTGCATCTGAAATATTCTGGTTTTGTCGATGTTTCTACTTCAGGCAGTAGGACCGCAGTTTTATCTTCCAGCTTTCACTGTTATCTTTGATGCTGATAATCCTGTAATCCCATGTTGAGAGGCAACTAAATGAATTGGTAATAGCCACTATCTTCTGCAGTCAGTTGGCTGAAACAGATTTCTTGTAGCATAGTTAATGGGATGTAACCTGTGCCAAGTTTTTATTGCTGCTCACTCAACTGCTGATTCTTCTTTTTCACAGGCATAGAAAGAAGAGGCATACTTTTCACTTTTATTTTGGCCTTTTCTCCCTTTGCAGTGTTTGCCTTGCAACTCACACAACTTTGTAGTTCCTGCAGCTGGCTGTTCTCTGTCCTGCTCTGTACTGTTGCTGACTGAGAGGCTATCCTTACAATACAGGTGTCGGTAGAAAATTCCTTTTATCTGTTAGTTCTGCTTGTGATGGGGAAATGAAAACAGAGCAGAGAAAGCAAGAGATCTCTTCTTTCTAGCTGTTCAGTTCCAGTTCTGCTGTTGTGACCTGATAATATGTCTCTGTAGGTGGATGAGAGATGATAGGAGGCAAATATGTCCTGTACAGCTGCTGTTTTTAATATCAGTGGCTGAAGAACTGACTTTACATTTGCCCCTTAGTTTTCTGTCAGGAGCTGGGAGCATTTCCCAGTCTGTGTCTGTTGAGAGACAGTATGGGGTAAGAGCTATTATTTTGCCTCTGATGGTGGTGACAGGCTGTTAAGTTTCCCAGCAGAAAAGACTTGGCTTTGAGTTATTTTTGTGTGTATAAAGACAGAAGCAGGCACACACATGTGTTTCTCCTCACTGCCTTTTGTAGCAAGGAGCTGTGCAGTCACCTAACCAAGGTATGCTTACATTGATGGTGAGAAGTGTTTGCTTCACACTCATCTTTTCTTCTCCTTGTGCAGATCTGCCCCTTGTCTCCTGTAGACTTCTTTGGGTTTTCAAAGCCTGTGGTTGGACTGCTGCCTTGTTCTGGATGTTGCTGTGAGAGCAGTAACCCAGTGCATGCTGCCACTACCAGCTGTTCTTTAGGCCCTTTCTGTAGGGGAATGCTCCCTTGTGTGAGTCTCCCAGACTGGGTAGACTCTTCTGGCTCCTGCGGGCCAAGAGGGAGGTTTATGGATCACTGTGAATTACTCCCCTTCTTCCCTCATGCAAACAATGCATCTAAGGTAGTACTGGAAGAGCAGTAACTGCTTGCAGGGAAAGGCTTTATGAGAAGCAGGGAGATGATCTTTCTGCCTCTCACTTGGACCTCTGTGGCCCAGTTCAAAGGCTTTGGTTTCAAAAACATAGAGGATGGTTCAGAGAACAGTGTGGTACTGTGTGTAGTGCTGTGTGCCCACAGCTGCCATAAAGCTTGAGAGGTAATTATCTTCTCTAAGGATTATTTGGCTCCTTCTCACTGGAAGTAACATCAGATAAGCATTTGTAGTGACCATAATAGCTATTTTCCATCCAACTGCTAATGAAATGGAAGCGGAAGGAATTGTCTTTGTGTCAGGTTCATCCAAGTCAGTGCATGTTTGTAATTGTTAATACAGGCACAATTTTTTTATCTTTAATTTTCTTTAACTTTTAGTTGCTTATCAATTTTTTTGGTGGATGTGTAATTTTAATTGAGGGTTCCTAATACTAAACTCAGTTTCTTTATCCAGGTGCTTTTGAGCATGACTAATTTATGGCAGGTTTTCTGAATAGTCTTTTCGTGTCTTTTAGTCTGTTGGTGTCTCTTGCATTCTGTCCTGGCCCTTCATCAGATTTGCCACGCTTTGTGCCACCAAACATGAGTTTGAGGTGGTCAGGTGATGCTCATGTTTTCAGCTTGCTTGGTTGGGAGTAGAATCCAGAACAGTTTTAGCAAAGTGATGGGCCAGAGCAGCAGGCAGACATCTCAGTTAAGATCCAATAAGCGAATGTTTTAGGCTGGGATGTGCCTTACACACAGAAATTTTGCTGATGCTGGCATCTGTGCTGTAGAGTGGTGGAGGGCATTCCTGTGTTCTTTCAAGGAGGCTATGTACTAACTCAGCAGTGAATTACTATATAGGTAGTGGCATGTTACAACCTCCCTGAGGTCTTCTGAGTCCCGAGGTAGTAATAGCTCATTAAAATGGTAGTTAATGAGTATAAAGGGATCATTATGTGACTCTCCTACATGATGGGTAGGGCTAAATCCTAACTAGTTCAGTAGAAAGTATTCTAAAAGCAGGAAGAAATTTGATAAATTCTGTGTGTAGTTCTTTATAAACATGGATATTTAAAGCAATGCATTTGAAAAAACATCACCCAAAAAGCCCAAATAGAAATATGTTTTGAATTGATTAGTACAGGTTTAGAAATGTATTTTAGGGCTTTTAGAGATATTAGTATCCTACATAATCTCAGAATTACTTTAGCATAGACTGTAATGACTTTGGTTAAAAATACACCTCATTCTGTCACTTCTGATCAGTTGGGTTTGATGTTAAAAAAAACCAACCATTCTTTGCCCCTCCACCCTGGTTTACCCTAATTTGTTTAAGCTCTCAAGATTTGTAGATATTTTCTATTCTATATTCAAAAAAGAAATGGTGGAACAATTTTTCCTTGAGAGAGAAGTAGAACGACACTCCCATAATACATAAATATACATAATACATAAAGCATAAGCACCTCCAGGAGATCTTTTATTTTATGCCTTTCATTTAACTATAGTTATTTTCTGGAGAAAGATAGGGAAGATTTCTCCAAACTGAACAATGAATTTTGTAGCAGTGAGGTAAAAAAAACTTCATGATCTCAGGAAATGTTTTGTGTCTTCTTCTGGACCCTAGAAGGACAAATGAAAGACTGCAAACTCAGGTATGTCTAGAGCTTACAGCTCAAGTTCAGAGACAGGGCTACTTTTAAGTGTCCTTAAGCTAAGAAATACATCATTGCTTCAGCAAAACGAGTCCTTTGGAAATACTAGAGTGTGATACATAAGCTAGCTAAATAATAGGGAAAGGAGGGTGGAAAGAATTAAAAAAAATCTATTATATATATAAAAATCTATTGTAAACATAGGAATAACTATGATTTTTGAGAAAGATGTTCCTGCTTTCTGTCTTAAATGAAGAAATTCTAGCTACTGTGCTTGGATGTGGTTTAGAACAGTGGTTCTACCATATCCTTTTATTTAGTTGGTTTTGCTGCAGGAATAAAGTGTGCTTATAATAAACCAAATCCAGACCATTTTTGAAGCAATAGCTTAATTTAGAAGAAAAGGCTGTAATCATGTTTGTAGGAATGCCTGCTTGCTTTTCTTGTTCTTTATTTTTATCTGATATTTTCAAGCAGCCCTATTCTGTAGCTGTTGTATATTTTCAGTCTAGTGCTGATACTGAATGGGGGAAGTATTCTATGCTGAAAGGGTGTGGATGATTTGTTAGTCATCTTCTACTGCAGGATGACTTTCTTAGTAGTTCAGAGTAGCTGCCACAGAACAGGAGAAATAAGCCTGATGCCTAGTGGTCCCAGTCATGTAGCCAGAGTCCTGTGGGGCTTCAAATTCAGAGCAGAGAAGTGTATCCTCTCGCCTCTTGCTACTTGCCACTCCTTTCAAAACCCTTTTAGAGGTTGTGAAAAATCTCACTAACTCTTTCTCTTCCAGCTTGAGCATCTGTCATCTGCAGTGTGACAAGAATACTGCCTTTCCGCCAGGACCTTTTAAACTACATAAACAGATGCAATAAATCTACTTGGAATATTTTCAGAAGTAATTATTAAATTGATCATCAAAGGGATATTTAAATTCTAAAATATAGGACTGTTAGTGACCTGCTCTACCCTGCTGTGACAGAACCAGTTAAATTTAAGTCACGTCTGATAAATGTATGCAAAACCTGCTTGTAAAGGAGCCCTCGGCAGTCTGTTCTGGTGATGATGCTTTTACGGAGTATTTCTGCTACCTAACTTGGATCTCCTCTGCTGCTATCTTCAGTGTTGCTGCTTAGCCCTGAGAAGTCAGACAAGGTAATCTGTAGAGTCATAGTATGGCTTAGGTTCGAAGAGACCTTTAGATAGCATCTACTCTAACCTCCCTGCCATGGGCAGGAATGCCTCTCTGCTAGACTCATCCAACCTAGCCTTGAACACCTCCAGGGAGGAGGCATCCACAACCTCTCTGGGCAACCTACTCCAGAATCTCACCACCCTCATACTGAAGAACTTCTTCCTAAGATCCAATATAAACCTACTCTGCCTCAGCTTAAAAATTATGCCCTCTTGTGCTATCACTGGACACTCTTGTGGAAAGTCTCTCTTCAGTCTTCCTGTAAGCTCCCTATAAAGGCCACTTTAAGGTCCCCCCAGAGTCTTCTCCAGGCTAAACAACCCAAGCTCTCTCAGCCTGTCCTCGATAAAGGTGCTTTAGCCCTTGGATCACCTTTGTGACCTTCATCTGGCCTTTTGCTGGTAGTTCTGTAGGTATTGCATTTTTCTTTAAGGCTACCTTTTGGCTATTTGAAGATGTGAATTTCCCTTTCTTTGGGCTTAAGTCACTTTTGTCCTTCCAGATTCTTGTGCAAGTCTTCCCCCCAGCTTTTTCTCCTACTATTGCAATCTTCTGGGGCTTGTATTCCTAACAGCCTTATAGCTTTCTTGAACTGCATTGTTCAACCTGGACACAGCAGTCCACTGAGGTCATACAGTTGCTGGGCAAAGTGGCACATGGCTGCTTGTTGCCATACTCCTCATGATGCTCAGCGCCAACATCACACCACCAACATATGCTCAGCTTGTGATTCACTGATCACTTCTGCTTAACTGCTTGCTTTTGCTGTTGTGTGTTTGTGGAGGTGATTAATTCTGTCCAGACGTAGAACATGAGTCTTTCACTTAGGAAATAATGTCCCTTTTTTTTTTTTGAGCAATTGGGATCGTATAAAGTTCTAATTCTCTTTGTAGGTTTTCCCAGGTTAGTGTTAACTACCAGTTTAATAGCAATTCTGTAATCCAACTTGCCTATTAAAATATCGAGTATCAGTGGACCTGGGACAAACCTCATAAAATCTGTTTGATGCATCTCTGCATTTTGGACAGTTAAATCTTTTATTCAGGGTATGAGTTACTTTCAAGTTTCTTTTGCACCTGCGAGACAAGTTTTATGATGCTCGTGCTTTTGTCATCTGTTTAAAAAAATGCTGTGCATTAAAAACGTTGCTCAAGATACAAAAATGATTACTTAATAGCTTTTGTTTACCTGTGCTCTTAAAATACTTTGTTAAGTAAAGCAACAATTGTAGTAATTACAAAATGAGCATTGCATAAGCATTAAGCACTGCTGGGGAGGTGCCCATGTTTCCACGTGTTTTTACATTGATGCCTCTGTGTGTGTGTGAAAATTTCTATCGTGGATACATGTGGGTGTATGGGTGTAGAAAGTGGAGTCCTTCACTACTGATAGGGCTAAGGGAGTGGCTAAAAAATACTGTTTATTGTGAAAGTTGCTGCCTTTGGGAACTATTCAGCATGTAATTGTCATGTCGATGCATAAGAGAATGAGTAGATTTTGGAAAACTTCTGAGTTGGAAATAATTATTCTCTCTTGACTTCTTACATGGCTTTATAGTATTTTCTTCACAGTCATACATCCTAGATGTCTCTCATATGCCATTTGCTAATTCCTTGATCTCAGAAGGAAGAACAATAAACACTTCTCAAAACTAGTTCTAGAGCTTATAAGTCAATTGAAGAAATGACAGCAGGGGTTCAGGTGACCCAGGAATTCAGCAATGAGTAGCCCAAGCATTTTTTGGGAGGCTATTTTTTTACTTTACTTTGGTCTTTTGGTTTTGTCTGTGAAGCAGTTATTTGAAAAGAAAGGGTAGGTGTGCAGGAGCATATGGGTCAGTGATGGCAGTTCTGCTGGAGGGGTGGAATAAGCACAAGATAAGCAAGAGGAAGTAAAAGCCTGTTCCTGAAATGTAACAAGAAAATGATAGAAACAATCAAATAGCTTATTCGGGGCATTACAGTGCAAGAAAGATTGGAACTTGTCAGATCCAACACCCCTGAGGTCTTTGCTGCCTTGTACTGATGCTGCAAAGTGGTGACTGTGAGCTGCATTCAGGTTTCCTTGGCTATGGTAGTGTCGCCTCTGCTGTAAATCACGGGGCTGTGCTAGGTAGAGAGAAGGACACAGAGCAAGAAATGCGCTGCAGGAGACATCCCATTTTGCTTTTGTGGCTGTAAAAGCAGTCTGTCTTTGTAGCAAGGTAGGTTCTGTGAATGTGTTGTAGGCTCGGGAATTTTGTAGGCAGCGTTTTTATCTGAGAGGTGTAGACTGGAAATCTCTGATGCAATAGGCAGCTTTTCCGAGAGAACTTTCTAGAAACAACTTTATAAGGCAACACCTAGAGGTGTGTATAAATATATATAAAGAAAATAAAAATATACATTGCAAATACTATGTAAACAATATTATATACGATGGAATAAAACCAAATATGAAATAATGTTCCTGGGAAAACATGAAATAAATAAAGGGGACCTACTTCTTCCTTTTGAACTGCCAGGATCAAAACCAAAATTGAATAAACTATAACAGTAGGTAAGGCCTCGAATTAGAGAGTATTGGCTTGAATGGCAACCTCAGTTGTTGTTTGAGAGCTTCTCTCTGTTCTGAATCTGAGGAATAGCTCTAAAAATGTGAAGAGTTTCAATGGTTTGTGAATTTTCTGTCTCAAGGACAAAGCTTTTGTTAAATCAGAACTCAGCTTTATACATAACGGTGTTCTCTTGGGCAATCTCTTTTTTCCTGTCTAATCACTTTCTGAAAATCTAAGTGAAAGAGAAAAGGTTGAAATAGTTTAAACAGAAGGGGGAAAAAAATGAAATACAAAATACTGTTGTTCAAATTGGTCAGGAAAAAGCTAAAGTGGTGTAATTGTGCACATGTGCTGAGGAGAACACTTTTTGGTTTCTCAAACATGAGGCAGCAGAATTTTCATTCATTTGGCATGCTAGGCTGAAAACAGCCTTCTTTCATTTGACACACTCCCCTGGAAACAAACATGCCAGCGAAGGGTTTGTGCCAGTTATCAGAAGCTCACAGGAATACATTGTGCTGGTTTGTCTTCATTTTCATTTCATGAGTTGCTTTAAAACTTAGCAACATAAAAAAGCATTAAAGCACCTTTTTTGCATTATTTTTAGTTCCTCTGTATTTCCCTGCTGTGCTGTTATTTGGTTTAAATCAGCGGAATGTCGTGAGACACATGGCTCCGTTTGCAGCAGAGCAGATCTCTGCCTCTGCCCGGCTATGGTTGGAGCGTTCATCTGTAGAGATTTGGAGTTTAGCTCTCTTCACATCCTTCAAAAAGATGAGCGTCTTAGGAAGAAGTTCAATAAAAATAAAGGGCGAATCAAACAAAGGCTACGGAGCAAGAAGTTGAAGCCAAAACTCAGCTGGCATCTGTTAACTATAAACACTTGCAGATAGTGCTTGGCCTTCTGGGAGACACTTGCTTTGCCTTCCTAGAGTTATGTTCTGCAGGATTGCCAGCAGGTCCTTCCCACCTCTGGAATTTGCTGCAAAACTTCATTTCTCTCATAGATGTTTTTCCAAGTGCAAACTTGGCAAACTCAGGTATACTTCTTGGAACTGATCTGGTTGTGAGAGCTGAAATTGGGAGCAGGTTGCAGTTGATGCATGTGAAGCAGAGTATGGGAGTGGTGTTTGAATCAACTTTATGTGGGTGAAAATTCATTTGTTTCCTAGTCATGTGCTGTTGGCTGCTGGTAGAGGAGCAACCATGTTAGATATGGCTATGCCTGCTTTTTCCAGCTGGTACTGCTAAGCAATTTTTGTGCATAGAAACATCGTGCAGGTATGGGTTTTAAACTATATTAATATTTTGTAAAGAGAAATTGGGAAGTGACATTCTGAAAAGGTGTTGAGGAAACAGATGTTTGTGGTTGTGCACAGAAGCTCTGTGTTGTGACATTTAAGGCTATTGGTGTTGATGACAGATTTTTTTTTGTTTCTAAAAGAGTTTGATTTTTTTAAATGTTTTTTAATTAAAAAAATAGAAAAGGCACAAAGCCTAGAGGAAATGCAAGCCAGTGTGTGATACACTTTTAATGCTGAGCTTCCTGAGTCACAATGAACAGGTATCCCCTTCTGCTTCACCAAATAAGGGTGTGAATTTGGTTGAAAGAACTTACAGCTCTGTGTTCTGTCCTCAAAGTGACCTAGAGGATGGGTCTGGAGCAACAGTGGTTGCTGTTCTGTCCCCACAGGAGAGTGAGACATTTAAGATGGGTGACAGTGTCTTCCTTAATGTTGCTTAAGGAATGAGGGCTTTTGATATTTAATTGTTGACCTACTCTCATGTTTGGTCTCTGACACTTAGGGACGTTGAGTTTCTGTGGACTTCACAGGAGAGGAGTCTGGTAAAAAGTAGCAGTGTTGACACAATGTCGAGTAGGCAGCTGTGCAGTTCTCTGCTGCTGCTTGTTGGGTGAATGTTTGTGGGACAGCCTGTGCATCCTGGGAGAAAAACATGCGATTGTGATTTACAAAGTGTACTTTTAGTTTCTTTTTTCTGCACCCTTCTGCTAAGATGTGCACCTGATGGTTACCGAAAGAAAAAAGTTACTTCTGTCCCTGCTTTATCACAGAATTTCTGAATGGAAAACTTTGCTGAAGAATCACAGAACGATAGGAATTGGAACGGACCTTGAAAGAATGGAGTTCAACCTCCCAGCCAGAGCAAATTCACCTAGAGCAGGTCACACAGGAATGCATCCAGGCAGGTTTTGAATGTCTCCAGAGGAGACTCCATAACCTCTCTGGGCAGCCTGCTCCAGTGCTCTGTCACCCTCACAGGGAAAAAATCCTCCTCATGTTTCCATGGAACTCCCCATGCCTCAATTTCCATCCATTGCCCTTTGTCCTCTCATTGGGCATCACTCAGCAGAGTCTGGCTCCAGCCTCTTGGCACTCACCTTTACATCTTTGTCAGCATTCATGAGGTCACCTCCCAGTGTGCTCCAAGCTAAAGAGCCCCAAACTCCCTCAGCCTTTCCTCGTAAGGAGGATGTTCCACTCCCTTCAGCATCTTTGTGGCTCTGTATGCATTTTAATTGCTCCTGAATAAACCCTCCAAACATAGAAGTTACCCAAGTTTGATTTATAGTTGGGGCAGGCTAAAAAATGCCTCCCAAAGGTTCACACTTGAAGTACAGTCAGCTGGTGCTCTGTACAGTTGTCACTTACTGTTGCTGTATAGCTTCAGTGACAGGCATTGTGGAAAATTCTCCACCGTTACTCAGCAACATCGCCATGAAATGGACACACTGATGTCATTCTCTTTTCACCCTTCAAAAGTGATGGGGCAAGCTGCAGCTCAATAGAAACACCATTTCTATCTGCATATTTGGTCCTCTGGACCACGTGCCTTCCCATTGCTAATAAAGATAATGCCACCTATTTGAAGACATCAGCAGGCATCTTTAAAACCCAAGATGAATTGAGCACATTTACTGCGTTAGCAGCAGTTGCTAAATTGTAAGTAACTAAGTCTTGTTGTATAACTGCATTGCACTCAAGGGAACAATTTAGGTTTTGAATTGTATATGTTGGTAAGTGAAAACTATGTAGACATTGATTATTTTTTTTTTCCCTTGACCTAATCACTGTTTGCCTATGGCAATATCTGATATGTTATGTGTTCACCAAGAATTGTCTTGGGACCATAGTGAGGCTGGATTTTTTAGCTTCATTAGTAATCATAGTTACATTAGGAATAGAAGGTAATAAAGTAATGTAACTGCACTGCTCTACACCAGTTTTTCTACTTTATTGCAAAGGTGGAAGGAAACTTGGTAGGTGGAAAATTTGAAGACAGGGAGAACAGATTTGAATCACTGAGTTTGCAGCAAGATTTTTTTCTTTAAAGGCAGGCAGGTGCCTATTTAGATTTAATTTTTAATACTCTGAAGAAATCATAGAATCACTGTGGTTGGAAAAGACCTTTAAGAGCATTGAATCCAACCACTAACTTTTTCAACGCTGGGGCTAAACCATCCTTGCCTCTTGGAAACACCTCCATGGATGGGGATTCAACCACCTCCCTGGGCATCCTGTACCAGTCACTGAGAACCCTTGCAGGGAAGAAGGTCCTCCTGATCTCCAACCTAAACTTCCCCTGGTGCAATTTGAGGCCATTTCCTCTCACCCTATCACTTGCTACTAGGGAGAGGAGACCAACTCCCCCACCTGACTCCAACCTCCTTGGTTGGTTGTAGAGGGAGAAGTTCTCCCCTCAGGCCTCCTTCTCACCAGCCTAACCAACCTCATTTCCCCCAGCTGCTCCTCACAACTGTTTTTGGGTAAGATAAATCCTTTCTTTGTTTCTTATGTGTTTGTAATCTAATGATAACACTTTTTCTGTTCAGACTAGAGCATATGAGAATGATGCTGAGTAAGTATAATTTGTTCAGTTTAGACAACAAACACATTACTAAACTGCCCAAAGTAAATGGCATAAATAGTGAGAAAAATGTTTCCCTCACTCAGAGAATTTGATTTTAGGTAAAAATGAAAAATTCCAACAGAATACCTTAAGAAATGTATTTAACTTTTGACTTACAGTTGAGTCCTTCAGGTGGTGGTAATGTTTTATATGCTAAAATACTTGTATGTGAAGAAGTGTAAAAAGGCTGAAAAGGATCATGTAGTCAGACACATCGATGCTCTGCTTGTTAATGAAATGTTAGCAAGTAAAAAATTCCCACATGAAGACTTGTGCATTTGCACACATAGGAGGCCAAATGGTGGCCAACCCACACAGAAACTTGCAGATTGGTCTTTCTGAAAACTAATTCTGGTACAAAACACATTTTGCTCCATTGACTTATCTACTCTATGCACTTTTAGCAAGTGCACATGCAGCTGACAGCTGAGTAGTTTTGATTTTATCTTAGAACATTAATTTTCCTTTCTTTGTTTCAAAAGTGCTTTGTTTTGTGCTGTGGTTTTCAAAATACACTTGTTGCTTGTGTCTGCCTGAGAGCAGCGTGATAGAGGGTGGAGATGCTGCATGTGAAAGTGTGTGCTGTTGCTGCAGCGGGCACAGCAAGTCCTCAAGATCCATTATCAGGGAATGGATGTGGAAAGAGATGTTCCGCCTGGGAAGTGTGATGGCACAACAGTGCTTTGAAAAGGTAGCTGTTGACGTAAAGCAGTGCTTTTGGTGTTTGTTTCCATGCGAGGGGTGTAGTGTGACACCAGCTGTGACATCAGCTGCTCCTTCTAGTAACCAATATTCCTGCACAGGTTTGGTTTTTTTCCTTCTTAGATGGAACTCTGCTCAAGATATCTGAATTTCAGTCAAGCCAACCAGCATGACTTTTTCTTGAAAACAGACAAAACCTGAGTGTGGTCGTGGCTTTCTCTCTCTTACCTTTGGACTCCTGCCCTAAAATGTAATAGAAGGTCTTAGCCCGTAGAGAGCAGTGACTCTTAACTCGGTGTTTTGCTGCTTGGCCTTCACAGAAGCGTTGCGGAAGGTGGCCAATAGTCAGTCAGCTGCAAACGAGTCTCTTAGCACAGGTAGCCTCACTATCCTCTGCCTTTCTCACTCTGAAAAGGTTTCCTGGGGCTTATTTAGGGTCGTACACTGTGGGGAAGTCCCGTAGTGATGAGAGGCTTTCCTCAAGCACCGACCACTTCTGCTGAGGACAGCTTCTAGGGCAGACAGCTCCTAGAGGATCTGGGACTTTGCTTGAAGATGCCCAACATTACCTCGAGGTAGCATGGCTTAGCAAAGTGTGTGGAACAGGTAACCTTGTCCTGTGCTGTGAGGACTCGGTCAGCGGCAGACATGTCACCTTGGCGTACTGTGTCCAGGCCTGGGGCCTGCAACACGAGAAGGACATTGAGCTGTTGGAGCAGGCTCAGAGGAGGCCACAAAGATGGTCGGAGGGCTGGAGAACCTTCCCTGTGGGGACAGGCTGAGACGATTGAGCCTGTTCAGCCCGCAGAAGAGGAGGCTCCAGTGAGGCCTTGTAGCGGCCTTCCAGTACCTGAAGTGGCCTGCAAGAAAGCTGGGGGGGTACTTTCTACAAGCGCTTGTAATGATGGGGTGAGAGGGAATGGATTGGACCTTGAGAAGGCAGATTTAGGCTAAATATCAGGAAGAAGTTGTTTCCAGTGAGGATGGTGAGACACTGGAACAGGTTGCCCAGGAAGGTCATGGATGCCTCCTCCCTGGAAATTTCCAAGGGCAGGTTGGATGAGGCCTTGAGCAACCTGGGCTAGTGGAAGGTGTCCTGCCCATGGCAGGGGGTTGGAACTGGATGATCTTTACGGCCCCATTCCGACCCAAACCATGCCATGATTCCGTGATTTTTATGGCCCAGTTGTAATTAAATGATTTACAGCAGCAACCCATATTTAATTGCTTATTGTTGTCCCCTTTTCCAACCTTTTAGAAGACTAAATATTTCATTTTCCGTGCTATAGTGTTGAAATGTACTTTGTTATAAAGACAAGGCCACGTTGTTTGAGTGGCCAACTGGGTCGGTAGATGAGGGAAAACAAAACAATCTCTACTTAATTTTTGTCAAGTGAGATGAACAATCTGGTTTTGTAAATCTATAGATTTTTCTTTCAACTTCTGAAGATTGAACAAATTCTCAGGGGGAAGTTTTATCTGTATGAAGTCAGGTGCTTCTCAGCAATGCCCAATGACAGGACAAGGGGCAATGAGTGGAAGCTGAGGCATAGGAAGTTTCATGTAAGGAAGAATTTTTGCTCTGTGAGGGTGACAGAGCACTGGAACAGGCTGCCCAGGGGAGTTGTGAAGTCTTCCTCTCTGAAGGTATTCAGAACTTGCCTGGACACGTTCCTGTGTGATCTGGTGAAACCTCCCCCATGCTCTGCAAAGGGGTTGGACTTGGATGATCTTTTGAAGTCTGTTCCAGCCCTACTGATTCTGTGATGTTGAAGGAGCTTTATTCTTTCCAAGTTGACTTGGGATTGCTTGCTTTGCTGAAGCACCAAACAGACAAACTAACTTTTGTCCTGATCTTGTTCACAAATACTCACACTGCTCCCAAATGAAACTGAAGTCTAAGTTGTTGGGATACAACTGAAAACATTGCAATGGTTTTTGCTTGTTTGCTGTTTGAAGAAATTGCAAGAATCCTGTGGGACAGCTCTTTAATATATTTTTATCAGATCTTTAAGTGTACTTTGGAAATGCTCCAAAAATAATACCAAGGCCATCTAGAAGTGTGGTAGAGGAGGAATAAGCTGTGTTTATCCCAAATACGTGGTCTGGAGGTACTAGTTTCTTGAAATTATTGTTGTGTCCATCCCTAGTGTTTAAAAGATTGACTTACTTTGCATTTTCACATTGTTTTATATTACCCCATTGAGTCTACACCTCAAGAATTTAATGGTTCTTTGTGCTTAAAATAGATACTTAGTCACTGTCTCTTCCTTCCCCCTAACCAAGGTTTAAAAATAAACCTATAAAACAATGACAGTGTGAAACAACTTACTGGCAGTAAGCATGCTGGAAGCAAGCTGGTGCTTAACCAGAGGAATTCTGCTTTGCTGTGTGTATGTCTTGGGAGCTGTTGGAAAGTGGAAAAATGGAAGAATGCAAATAAAGTCCTTTCAGGAGAAATCTTCCCTGTAAGTAATAAAAGCACCTTCCCTTGACAGAGAAGGGACTTAGGAAACTTGGAACTCAGATCCATGGAAACTTGGCCTTGTCTTAGGGGATAATAGCTTCCTTAAAATATAGTTCAAAGATGAATTCTACATTTTCTCCTACTTTATCCTTTTTCACTTTCCTCTCCTTCAAGGCTTCCTCTAGTAGTCATCTCTGGTCCAAACTTGTGTATAGTCTTATTACAGCCTCATGTTGTAAACTTGAGAATTTGAAGGTGAAAATAATGATTTGCAATAAAAAGCCTGACAGTCTAATTATAGTATTGCATTAATTATTATCTTATTTCAGCTCTGTTCCTCTCACATCTAATTCCACTCTGGCTTTTGGTGTTTTCTAATCTGTAGTTTTGAGAGAAAGAATACACTGGGGAATATAAAATATAGAAAATCAAGAAATTAAACTTTGACAGATAATAGTTGATTTCTAAGGTATTGCTTTGGGCATGTTAGTAGTAGAATGCAGGGAGTTCTGTGTAAGTGGATTTTCTGGTGAGTGTAATGTGTATCTACTACATAATACAACTCTTAAAATCTTACGTTTCTGGATACTTTGCAGCATGCACCAAACAGCAAGCTGATTCAGAAACTGGTATATTGTGTAGCTATGCTGGTATTTGGCCCTGGTGAGGTCACACCTTGAGTCCTGGGTTCAGTTTTGGAGCCCTCACTCCAAGAAAGGCATTGAGGTGCTGGAACACGTCCAGCTGGTGAAGACTCTGGAGAAACAAGTCTTGTGAGCAGCAGCTTGAGGAAACTGGGGTTGGTTAGTCTGAAGAAAAGACCTTCTGGCTCTCTACAACTTCCTGAAAAAAGATTTGAGCCAGGTGGGTGTTGGTTTCTTCTCCCTAGTAACTAGTGATAGGGTGAGGTGAAATTGCCTACAGTTGCTTTAGGGGGCATTTAGAAACTTTTCCTTTGAAAGAGTTCTCAACCACTGGCACAGACTCTCCAGGGAGGTGACTGAATCCCCATCCCTGAAGGTGTTTCAAAAAGGGCAAGATGTAGTACTGAAGGAAATTGGTTTAGCAACAGCCTTGTTAGAGTTAGAGAGTGGTTGGATTTGATGATGCTAAAGGTCTTTTCCAGCAGAAACAATTCTATGGTTCCATGATCATTGATGCACTTTACATTTTGAGTTTTATCTTTTCTCTCCCAAAATGTGCAATTCTTAGTTCAATTAAGGTATAGATTGATGTCAGTGCTACATTATAGCTTCAAGATTGCAAATTGAAAGCTACTTTAGAAAGTACAGTTCTCTGGATGTGGTGAAGCTTGAGTTGAATGGAACTCCTATTGATACGATGAATTCGATGTAAATATTAGTAGGGATAAACTTCACAGCAAGTCCCGAATTTGAGAAATTGAACAAAATTATTTATGTGAATACATGCAAACACAGTGATTTCCAGGGTTTATTTGAATTTTGAATGGTGCAGAAGGTGCCTGAGTTAGTTTTTAAGCAACAAAGGGTTTGAATGTTTCAGCAGGTGTCGTTGTAGTGGATGCCTGGTAGCAGAGGAAGTCAAGGTGAAAGTTGAATTGGGCTGAGTGCTTGTACAGTCATTGAAGCTGGGCTTGTTGCATGAGTTGGTTGTTGGACCTCTCGGACTATGTTGCCTCACTTCCTGCCCTTGGCTGATTGTGTCCACATCTTAACAACACTCTGGGTGTTGGTTTCTGACAGTTTGCTTTGTTTTCCTTTTTCAGGATGCTTCATCTGCAGAAATTCGGAAAGCGTATCGAAAGCTTTCACTTGTTTTACACCCAGACAAGAATAAAGATGAAAATGCAGAAACACAGTTTAGGCAAGTAAGTGCAATGTGCTTTTAGGGAAAGCAGAATCAGAATTTCTTTAATGATATTGTCACTTTAGCAAGAACCATGGCACATCTTTGAAATGTCTTGCAAGTTGAGGCCTTGAACAACCTTATCTAGTGGAAGGGGTCCCTGCTCTTGGCAAGAGGGCTGGAACTAGATGATTGTCAAGGTCCCTTCCAACCCAAACTGTTCTGTGAATCTATGAAACACTGAATTACATTTTTCCTGAAATAGGTAGATTAAAAACAAATACACTTTTTTGGAATTAACTTGTTGGATAACTCAGTATATATATATATATATATATTTAAAAGTCTATGTGTGTGTATATATATATATAACCTTCTGTATTAAAAACAAATTGAACATAATACTTAGCCTTTTAGGAGTAAAATATATTTTGTGCTTTATGTAATACTGCTTATAAATAGTCTTCAAAAGCAGGGAAATTTTCTGATCAGTTCTCAGTGCAAGTCATGTGTAGGCATGAATTAATGAAAATAATTAATATGAGTTTTTGAATCGTTGCCTTTTGAATCTTTAGAGTGAAACCACAAGACTTGTAATTAGCTCTGCCTTTAAAAATGCACTTCTGATGACTGAACACAGGCCAGTCAACTTCAGTAAGACCTTTAGGAGGAAACAAATGGTATCTTTTAATTTGAAACCAAGACAAGGCACAGTTTGGAAGATGTGAGGAGAGGAAAAAGGGGGTTGCTGCTTGGTTTAGTATCTGGCACTTGAAATATGTCACTGAGTTTGCTCCTTAGCGTTGAATGGAAAAGTAAAAACTAGTTGAAGGGCATTAGTTGGCAAATGTGTCAGTTGTAAAATATGATACTACTAAACAAATGTCACAAACTCAGTCCTAAAATAAACTTTTGTGGCTTTTTTCTTTCTCTGTCTTTTTGGTTTAGTTGGTGGCCATCTATGAGGTTTTAAAGGATGAAGAAAGGAGACAGAGGTGAGTTAATTTTCACGGCTTCTTAAAGCATTCAGGCCAGTGGTGTAATGAAGTCCTGTTTGACTTCATTGTGACTGCAAAATCTGAGTTTGTACCTCCTATGTAGCTGTTTAATTACAGGTTGTATGTGGCCTAAAGGGGAAGCTGCTTTGTGGTTTTGTTTGATAGACTGGTTATTCTCCTTTAAAAACAGAACTTCAGAAGCTAGCTGTTGTCTGGAGCATTTGTTTGGACACCTAACAATTCTTCCACTTCTTGTTGAGGTGTGTCAGTTGTTATTGCTTGTTCTGTTCAAGCCCTGCTGAAAGTACAGGCCACAAACTCAACTGTCAGGTGTGTCTCACTGTATCAGTTGAAGGTTTGTTGCATGATATTTAGGGATTATTTCCAGTATGTGTGTCATCTTCAATGTTTTCTGTTGCTTAGTTCATTATTTTTTTCTTCTAGATGTATTACCCACTTTGATACAAACTTTGATACACATTTTATTATTAATGCTGCTCCAGAAACAGGTCTAGCAGTACCTGCGATATGATTAAGAATTGATCTGCTTTCTGGAAGACTACTTTGAATTATTTCTTTCCCTTTTAAAATGGATTATTTAAACTAATGATTATCAAGAAAATGGAGACACTGAAAGAGTTTTGGTTTCAGATTGGAGTTTTAGTAACTTGGAGTTTTAGTAAGTAATCTTTTGGCTTGCAGGTTTTTAAACAGAGCTTCACAAGGCATTCCTTGAAATTTTTTTTGCTTTGAGGATGCCCTTTTTTTTCTTGGTAGTCCACTCTTGAAATGTCATGAAAATGTAGTTTATAGATGAACTTTTTGAAATGTGATAGGTTGTGGTCACCTCTCACAAGAGAATTACATTGTGAAGTTGTACTCAAGAAAAGTTTACTTTGTTTCTGACAACTTGGAAAGTGAGTTAGCCCCCAAATTCCCATCTTCTTATTTATAACATTGTTTACATATGCTCTGTGATACTGATTCTCTGCAACTTCATTCCAAAACTTAAAGGAATTGCCTTGGAACTTGCAGGAATTCCCTTGGGTGTAACTGTGATGCACTAGATTGTATGAATTCTGTTTCTAAGCCTTTGCCTATATTAAAAATGTGTCCAACTTGCCCAACTTGTTTGTGAGAATCTTGTTAATTACCGCAGCACAGTGATTGCAAATGAGAAGTTAAAGCAGCAGTAGATTGTTCTAGCTTAGATTGATTTAGTTGTCAATAACTTAATTTGTACGTAGACAAAGTTGTGTTTTTCTTATGCAGTGTGGATGTGTGATTGTTATTACTTCTTTAGCTGATTAAATATGAATGTAGTAGATTAAATGGTGTTTAATTTCCAGAAAATTCTCAGAGGGTAAATACAGAGTTTAGAAATAACATAAAGAGTAGCAGAGCTGTATTCACATTGCTTTGAGGAAACAGATCTATTACACAGCCTCATGGTAGACCCTCAGTTGAGCTTGCAAACAGAGGGTGGACTGTCCTGTGTCTTGTAAGGTGGTGTTGTAGCAGGTCGTTAAAAGAAGTCTTCAGTAAAGCATTCTGGGAGCTGCTCCCTCTGTAGTAGTGTTTCTGCTCTCATGTTTCTGGCAAGCATAGGGGAGAAGAAAGGAAAGAGTTGTTGCTTTTTGGGATCTTCCTACTTTAGATATTGATATTTGGCTGTACATTGTGTGAAGTGCTGGATCTACTGGAAGAGGCCCAAGGTTTACCCCATGCCCTGGGGAGCAACTAAGCTTTGTCTCTCAGGGCTTGTCAGCTCTCTTATGTGCTGATTCCAGAGATTCATCTGCTCTAGCAAAGGTTTCTGCCAGGCTATTGGGGTTTGTTGATTAGTTGGTTTTGTGGTGTTTTGTTTGGATGGTATAGTTTGTGTGTGATTGTTTTTGTGGGTTTGTTTGGTTGGGGTTTTGTTTTTGGCTTTTGTTTTGGTTTGTTCTGTCTCGTGGTGGTTATTTTCCATCCCTTGGCAGCGTGGTACTTTTTATTTCTGGAGTAGTTCTAAAACCTGATGGGATGAGGAGAAAAATAGTTCCATTTCTTACAAATTAGCTGGGGAGGACTTCTGGCAGTTTAGCTGGGCCTCAAATGGCCAGCCATATGGTTTGGGGCACAGGATTACACCACCTTAAAGGGTGATCAGCAGCTTCTACTTCTGTACAGTGAAGTCAGCTGTACTTGCTTCTTAGTATTATCACAGAGTGATGTAATCCAGCAGTGGTCTTGGTGTGCACACATGGGCTGGAACCAGTAAAGGAAGGAATAAGGCCCTGCACTGTGGGAGTGATGGTTGACTTATTTTGAAATAGTAACACTGAGTCTAAAATCCTTTTCCACATTTTGGTGGACAGCAGAGGTACTAAACATTTGTGTGCATATACAGAAGCAGTGTTCTGAAAAGGCAGACCTGCTGGCCAGCCATGTGCAATTATTTTCCTAAAACCTTTGTATGTTCGTATTTATTAGTGAACTTTTCCTTCATCTGAAGGCAGAAGCCTTTCTTAAAATGTGGCAGTTGCTCTACTGACAGTTCTAATACAGGGCTTTGTAATTAAAATGTGGTTTGCTGCTTTGAAAAGCTGTGTAGTTGCTTGTGAAGTGTAGTAGTGGTAGAATATAGCAATATTACTATATTAGTACTTTTCTCTTACACTCTTTGATATATCTTCAAAACATTCTAATATTCTAACATTAAGCATACATGCAATGTTGTTTAATGTAGCGGTGTTTAACATTAATTTAAACATACCAGCAGCAGAACATAATATTTTATCTTCTGTATACACACTGTGGAGTGTGTGAAACTCTACAGAGAAGTTTATCTTTAGGGTATGGAGACATGGGTGCACTTCCTGAAATACGCTTTAATTTAGGGCATTTATTGGTAAATCAACTTGACAATGATGAATTTTATTAGCCGTTGATTACTTTTAATTTATGAAAAAAGTGGATAGTTTTCCACACTTCCATTAATTGTAATTAAGCAAAAAAAAAAGTGTCTTCAATTTTAATTTTCCTGTTTCCATTTTAAAGAGTGGGTTTTTTTACCTTCTAGCCTATTTTCTGTAACAATGTGGGCTTGATTACAGGAAACATTTGCAAAGGAATCAAGATATACTTGTTTAGAGTAAGAAAAGTGTTTATCTTAGTTCTCATTATAATTAAATATCTGCATTCAGAGGTATAAATTGTTGTGGCTGATGTTGCACTGAATGTCTGACAGCTCGAGGAGAAAAAAGGCTCCCAAAATTAAAAGCGTCAGTGCAGCCTTCCTGTCGTTCAAACAGATCTCGTTAATTCAAGTTTATATACTATAAACTACATGAGATTTCTCAAATTATTTGAAATATGAAATGCAGTGGCCTCCTTAAGGGGAAAAATAAATTTAAAAATATGATATTGTGATTAGCTGCTGCAGCTAATGAGTTATTTATTTTTCTTACAATGTAATTGGTTCTCCAAAGTGCTCTAAAAACTATTTCATGAAACTTTACAGAAGAACGTTAATAACGTTGTTAATCTTGCAGTTGGTTATCCATTGGTGTAAGACTAACAAACCTTGCATGGAATCCCAAGTTTAAAAATAAAGATTTCAGCTGCAGTTATAAATGGGGATTTTATTGTCTTTTTGTTTCTGTGGTGGTGCTTTGGGGTTTTTTTAGCTCACTGACTGCTATGTATCAGAGACAACTGGCAGGCATACCCTTGTGCATGAGATCTGCTGCATTCTGTCTACATATGTCTGAGGAAAAAAACACTGCAAACACAGTTTTCCTTTTTAGCTTGGTTTTTATTTTTCTCACTTGCATAGAGTAACAATTAATATCAGTTGCCAAAAGAATAATGCTTTGTAGTAACAGTTTGAATGTAGTGCTTGATGCACATGGATTAACTAACTACCATTCACCGCTAATAAAGGTTTCTACAGAGAAATTCTTAAATTAAAATCTTGCTTTTAATTAAACCACATCCTAAATTTGGAAGTCAAGTGTAAAAATGATGGGAAGCTTCTGAGTTTTGGTAGGATCATTTTCCAGTTGAAAACCTAAAAATCATTGATATCTTTATTTTTCAAATATAGAGCTTAATTACTATTGAAAGCAGTGATTTATCTTTTAACAGTATATATTCTAAAAAGTGGGTTATAATAGAAGCTATCTTCCCTTAAAATGGCCAGTCGTGTGAGCCATAATGCTCATTGATAGTAAAATCAATAGAGCATTGATTCTGAGACTTAATCCTTGGAGACTGTTGTTCAGAACAGTGGACATAGCCTAGTAAATACGGAGTGCTGTTTAAAGTGTTTAATGCGAGAGGCTCTGCTGTCTTAATTTATTTTTTCTTAACAGACCATTTCTAAAAGAACCTGGTTGCCAAATGTTCGTTTGCAGTCTCTTTTTACATATCACTATATTGTTACTGGTGGCATCTATGGACCTTAATCGGTAGTCACATTTTTAGTACATCAATTAACGGGGTTTAGTGCATAAGAAAGGCAAATGCTTAATCATTTTATAGTAGTATTTAAAATCCTTTCTTGATTCTGTGTGTTTCTCTGAAGATTTCAATGAAGAACATCTTTTATGAAATGTTGTTTTCAACCTAATTTGGTTTAGAAATGGTTTTGTTTCTAAATTATCTTTTTTGATTCCAACACTAAAATGTTTTAAAAATACTTTTTTTATATTAATATGTTCTTAAACAAAGTAAGTGAAATAGAGGTTTGAGTTTTGAAATAATAGCCTAAGCAATTTTTCTGTGCAGAATTTGTGTTAAGGCATCAGTAGTTAATTTGTTCTGACTTGCTGGGAAAGAAAAAAAAATAACACTTGAAATTTCCCAGTAATGGATATTAATCTTGATATTTTCCTAACTGTCACAGAAGATCAAATTCTGTAAGTTGAATTTTACTCCTGGTAGCATTCAAACGCTGCAGAATCCTGAGATGTTCAGTCTTTTGCATGGAAATAACAGTGCCAGATTGAAATGCTGTTTTATCAGAAGTCAGCTTTTCTATCTATACCGAATTGAAGTTGTTTGGTTTTTTGTTTGGTTGTGGTTTGTTTTTTTTTTTAATTGAAAACGATTACCTCTTTCTGATTAAAAAAATGAATTTGCTTGTTGAAATTTTTTTTTTCCAGTCCATCTCCAAGGTATCAATTTAATAACTATCAAAGTAGCTAGTGCAGTTGTTGCATTTAAATTGATTTACATGTCAAGACTGGCAGTTTAGCAGCTGCGCTATTATTCCTGGATCGGTCAATTTACTTGAGAAAAACCTACTACTGAGTTCTACTGACCTGCATGACAATATAGACCCTATTTCTATTCCTGTAATTAGGCCTGCGACTAACTCAGAATATTTTTAATTAAAATATTTTGGTCAATGTGTTGCACCAAATTAGGCCTTTCAGTGCAGATTTAATTCTGGAAATGCTGTGATTAGAATATGTAATGAGTTGCGTTCAATTTAAGATTAACAGGTTGCGGTGTTGTGAACATGCAGGTTTTTGAGTCTGCTCGAGAGATTTTTGGTGTGAAACTTCCCCTGGAAAGTTAACAAATAGGAATATACATTGTGGGTGCCTCTGGTTAATTTTTACGTTGATAATAGCAGGCTGTAAATAAAAGAGCCTAGGCACACGAAGAGATTTCAAAGCGTTTGGGGGAAGCAAACCTGACAAATTGTCATAAACTGATTTCTGTACAGTCAGTAGTGTGAGCAAAATTAAACAGTTTAAAAATTGGTTCTGGAGACAGCTTTTCAAATAGAAAATCAAAACTGTCTAGCAGTGGTGAGCTTTGTTTTCTAACATAAAAATCAAGTCTTTAACTTAAGCTCCTCTCTGAAGGAGGATGTTAAGTCTGGCAGCTTTTTTACCTAATGGATGTCATGCTCTTAAAGGACAAAACAAAAGCCAAGATACTTCTCACCTCCCCCCCAACACTGGTCCGTTTTAATTTTAATCTGTAAAAGCAAAAAAAAAAAAAAAGAAAAACCCAAACAAAAAAAACCCACAGACAACCCCCCCCCAAAAAAAAAAGATTTCTAGTGTTTGAGATTTTTTTCCTCTCTACTACCTACTTAGTAGTTTGGAATTTACTTAGTTCTGTCACAGAGACCTGCCCACTGATTACCAGGCAGATAGAACACATCTACATGTCTCCAAGTCTGTTATTTCAGAAGTGAATGAATTGAACAAGGGGGAGGGGGATGTTGCAGGAGCAATCAAATGACTTTTTTTTTTTCTTTTGCAAAAGACTAGATACATCTCCCCAGCATTTGGTTCTGGATTCTGTTTGTCTCCAGATGCAATCCTAGCAGCTGAGAAAACAAGGCATTGCTCTATTAAAACAAAAAAAACCAAACACAACAACAAACAACCCCCCCAGAAAACCTAAACTATCTTTTCTGTGTGTATTATTCAAGCAGTCTGTGGATTATCATTTATTTTGTTTTATAATTGGATGGTGTGGCTTATTTCAGTTTTTAGCTCTCCATGAAAACCTGTTATATTTGCTACTGTAGGTATGATGATATTCTGATCAATGGACTACCAGATTGGCGACAGCCTGTATTCTACTACAGGCGGGTGAGAAAAATGAGCAATGCTGAGCTGGCATTACTCTTGTTCATTATACTCACAGTGGGTCATTATGCTGTGGTTTGGTCAATCTACCTGGAAAAACAGCTGGTAAGTATTGGTAATAAATCAAACTTGCTTCAATTAGTAGTATTGAATTTCCTACAGAAGTTTGTGTAGTTAGAGGGGTCTTTACCACTTTCCCTGTTTTGCATGTGGATTTTTTTTTGTTTTAAATTTAATATTTAAAACAGTGATAATTGTAGAATGAGAAATTCAGCATGACAAGGATAGGAATATGAAGTACTAATTTTTTTTAGAATTGGTAAAAAAATAGCAAGAGACTCTTTGATTTTTTTAACTGGAGGGAAGAAGAGGAATAAAACCAACCCTCTTCTGTCATCTCTTGATGCAGACTCATACACTGCTGTAGTTTGTAGTTTTCCTAGACTGTGTTTAAAAATGATCAGTTTTTATTCATTTAAAAGTCATACTTACTTTGTCTTTTCTTCACTAAATGCTGTTTGGTTTGGGGGTTTGTTAAGAGGATAAACATTGCTAAGGCTTATAAACCACACTGTTTTCCAATTACTTTGTTTTACATCATATAAAAATATCTTGCACTTAATACATCAGAATAAAACCTTAGCATAACTTGAAAAATATTCATACATTAGCATCTATTTACTTTTTTTTTATTTTCCACTGCATTATTGAAGTTGATGAATGAGAAAGGAGGCAAGTTGAATGCTTTCTCCTCTTAGAAAACTTTGATTGCTATGGAGATACACATGAGTGACAGAACTGGACTTCATGTGTGTTTAAAGACTGGATGCCATGGCAACAGTTATTGTTAAGATAGATCATTTTACTTAATCATGTAGGACCCCTAGATACATTTGCATAAATGCTACTCTACTGTTTACCCTTCACAGAAGAGTCCCAGTAACATTTGTGGTTTACATGTTAATGATAACCTGTAACCGTAGTTCTTTCTACATCAAGGATGAACTGCTTAGCAGAAAAAAGAGGGAAAAGAAGAAAAAAGCAGGCAGCAGGAGTGCAGATGAAGCCAAACTTGCTGCTCTAGACAAAAACGAAAGGTGGGAAGGAACTCTCTTGTTTTCTGCCCTTCTTTTTTTTTACATTTTCTCGGCTACCGGTTTAGTTCTGTTGTTTTCTGCTTGCATCTTTGATGTATTTTCTGAGAAGTGGTGGTGTATTTGTAGTAACAGCTATTGCTGACATCAAGTGTGCCCGCGTAGATGTGTTTCAGGCTTTGATTGGTAAATAGATGTGTGCTGTTTATTCAGCAGATCAGCAATGATTGAAAGATAAGGCTGAATGAATGGTGTCTGCCCTACAGAAGGGCAATGTTTCTCCAAGTTGATTCTAGAAGATTTTACAACTTTTTCTTCCTTCGAAATTTTTTTTGCCTTGGGTTGCAATTAACAAATTTCATTTTATTTAAGCTGTAGTTTGTTACCCTGCCAAGCAATGAGTTTTTGGAGTTTTTAATGCCTGTCTGATTTAATGCTTTTTATCTGCTTAACTTAAAACCAAGCCTGTTGGTAAAGGCTTCTAGCACCATTGTTTGTTAAGAGAAACATGGGGAAATAGTGACTTATAGGACACTCCAAAAGATACCACCATTTCTTCTATCGATTCATAGAAAGAAATAAAGGGTTTAAATAGTTCACACAGCAGGGGCATGAACTGGATCAATGAAGGATGGGGATCAGAGAGCATTCTGCCTGTCGTCTTCCCTGATGACATCAGTGAGTAATGCTCCAGTGAACCGCAAATGACATTAATTTTTATGCATTGTTTTGTTTACGCTACAGTCTTCATATCTGCTTGTCAGCACTTGTGAACACTTGGTTAAGGCTTTGGTGGGGGGGGGATTCAGGTTTGAGGTGTTTTAAACTGAAGTGATTACGTGGCTGACAAATGTATTTTCTTGGAGAAAAGCCCCTTTTCAGAGACTAAAATACAACGATGGTTTGAAATTTAGCTGTTATGTATTTTGAATTAAATAGTCAAACCATGTCTTTAATGTTACATGGCTGCACACTTTTTGGAGGACTTCAAGGATAATCTGAAAGTTCTGACTTGGAGGTTGTGGGCAGTAACCAAAACCATATGATTTTATTTGACTGCAGAATGCTGGACAAACCACAGTGGCATGACTTACTTCCATGCAAGCTGGGAATATGGTTCTGTCTCACTGTGAAAGCTTTACCTCAACTATTCCAGGTAAATAGTAATCATTTTAAGTTATATTACTCTTATTTTTCTTGATGGTGTCATTGTGCATAATTGGATGTGTAGCACTTGTTCTCGCAGATGTTTCTGGCTCAAGCACATAAACTCTTTGGAGGCAATTGAATATCGTCAAAATGTGAATGGATTTTAAATGGGTATTAAGCTGAATTTGGTAGGGAATTCAGCAGCAGCTCCTGTTAGGCAAAACTCTGTCACTCCTCTCCCATCGTTAATCTTACATACACACATCTAATTGGGAATAGCGGTGGCTTCTAAGTGATCTCTTAACAAACAGATTTTTATCTCAAATAGGCAAATGCTCTGTTTTCATAGCAAATATTAATGTCATTCAATTTTAAGGGGAAAGTGAAATGACTTCTTCTGATTAAATGAGTCTTTTTCTTTCAAGTTGACTGGATAATGCTGTAAATTGGTCTCTGAAATTACTAAGATAAAGTAAGAAAGGTATGCTTGTAATTTATAAACAAAAGCATGGCAGAGTTGCCCACAGTTGTAGTTGTTTTTTTAATCCACTGCTAGAAACTGCAAAATTTAGCTGGTATTCAGCCAATTTAAGTATTGTCAGATGAGTTAGCACAATAACTTTTACTATCACATGCTCTTTCTTTTCACTTCCCTTGAATACACCCATTTGTTTTTAATACCCTTGTGACTGCTGATGAATATGGATCAGGGAGGTGTAGGTGTTGTAAGTGATATCAGTGATCAATTTCTGTCTGTTCAGGTTGGAAAAAGAGTAATTTCCAATTCCTTATCTGTTAGCAAAAGGCTTGTAAAAGTTCTAAATGCAATAAAGTGTAGTCTGCCAGCATCCATTTTCATAGCCCTTAGGTTTCCCTACAAAGAGATCCAAAAGTGAATCTCTCTTCCTCTCTTTAATGAACTTGCCATGCAGTTCTAATGAAACTTTTAAGAAACTTTGCAAGTTTTTAAAGCAAAAATGATGATGCTTAATTAAATCAACAGTTGTGTTGTGTGCCATTAAAGGGAGTCGAATGGAAAGGAATTAAGTTCAGTGAGTGCTTTTGCTGCATTTCTGAGTCTTTCCTCATAATCATAGTATTTTGGCTTTTGCCTCGGTTGGAAAGTATTCAAAATGTGACAGAATATAGCAAAGTTGATTAACAATTTTGTATTAGGACTTTGTATAATCTTCCTAAGCTGTAATTTTCTCATTTTTATGATTTTAAGATAGTCTGCTAAGAAGTCAGTGTGCCAGGTTGCAGATTTCCTGTTCAAAATGTAGCTCCTGTGTCTGCCAGAATAGGCAGAAAAGATGAATGCAACTGAAGTGGTATTTCACACTTTGTAAACACCTAGCCAGTACTTCTTGCTGAGGATTTAAAATCTATAATGGTAGCGGAAAAGAAGCTATCCAATAACTCTTGGAAAATTGGAGACCAGCAAGCAGGGTTTTGGTGCCAAGGGAATCATGATGTGGAGGAATGCAGAGCTGGAAGGCTTTGGAGCAAGGAGAAAGGGAAGAGATAGGATTCTAGAGTGAATTGTCCCATATGTAAATTACACGGTTGCTTATCTGCATTTTGTCTGGTTGTTGTTTAAGATGACCTGATAATTATGTAGGATAAAATGTAAGTAGTCTTCAATATTAAGAATATTCAGGAGTTCAGGTAATGGAAATTAATGTACTACTTAACAATACTTAAAGTAGTATTGCTGCATAACAGCAGCAGTGGCCTCATGTTGGAAATGTCTTCTGAAAAAAGAGTTTCAAGAATACCTTTTATTGTAGCTCCTTGGACAAAGACACCTCTGGGCTCTTTTTTGAGTTGTATCTAAGATTTATCATCATCTACCTTAATTGCAATTACCAACAAATGGCTAAAAAATAACTGTACTTGCACAGTTCTACCCTAGTGTACAGAGGTCTTGTTTTGAGTGGAAGTGCTTTTCTCTTCAGTAATACACTAACATAGGCTTGGGATTTCAGAGTATTTCAGGCTTTTAGTGTAAACAGAATCACTAGGGCAGCTTATCTTCTAGATAAGAGTGCTACGAATACTGAGGAGTGTTATATGTGCTAGTTATACATGCAGATTATTTACCACGGCGTTAACAGCGGTTGAATCAAGAATGTCTGCTACAGATTTTAGTTGAGTTAACCTGAATTATTTCTTCACCCAACAAATTGTTTTCAAAGTTTGCTGTCATTCATCTGCAGTCAGTGCCATTGTAGAGTAAAAACAGATCCATGTTTAAATTTGCCCCCTTTGAGGTAGAAAAAGGTAAGACTTAGCAATATGTTTCATTAAATGTTGCTTCTCTCACTGTGTTTTTCAAAGCCCTCTTACCCAAATAGCTGAACTGCTTCCTCAGACCCACCAAACAAAGCCACTTGCCTGTGTACACAAGTTCTCCCTCACAGGAAACTTCATTAAAAACCACCCCAAATAACAAAACCCCAACACCACAAAACCAAACAAACAACAAAAAAACCCCAAAATGCCAAAACAAAAACCAGGAGGAGAGGTCAGTTTAAACTTGGAGCCAGTTCTTCTATTTGATTCCTTTTACCTAGCATTCATCTCCTCCCCATTAATTAATGTGAATATTCTACTTAAAACAGCTCTATCTGAGGATTCAGGTTGCTGAGCTTCTGCTCATGCCTGGCTCTCATTTATCCTTCCTCCTACTTGCCCTCCTCCTTCAAAATGTCAGATTTGAGAAGGAGGCACTTAAAATAATTAAGGTGGGCCTTTACTGAAGAAAAATGCTTTGTTTGCATGCCCTTCTGATGGCCTGTGCCATTTTGTCGTAGTCTGCATTTTATGTCAAGAAACTGGAAGAAAAATGTGTGAAAGGAGGATGAGAGAAACTAAAAAATGATTGTCTGAAAAAAACCCTATTGATAGTTTTATATTTTGAGAGAGAATACATAGGTTTTTCTATCTACACATTTAGTTTAGTTAAATTTGGGGGTGAAAACAGCACCATTATGCTTGTTTGAGGAAGCAGAGGAAAGAAAAATACATAAAATATGCCATAAATCAAAGTATCTGTGGTGTGAATGAAACATTAAGGGAAGTGTAAATTACGTTGACTTTTAACCAAGTTTAATCCTTATAATGTAGGCTCAATTAAAAGACAGAAGACAATGCAAATTCTCTCTAAGGTCATTTATAGTTTGCTCTTTCATGACAATGACCAGTAAGGAGGCTATATGCTAAAAAAGAAATAAGAAAAAGATAAAAAAAAGATAGAAACAAAACTCAGTTAAAATGCTTATTGGAACTGAAAATTGCTGTTACAAGGAAATAAACCAGCTAAAGATAGTGTGCAAGAATTTCAGTTCAAATAGTCACTAGTCCAGGATGCACACTTGGTTCAAGCTTACTTTGCTTTTGTGGGAGAACAGTTGTGTTAATGGCACTTTCTTCCCCAAAAGCTAACTGGAGTTCTCCCTTTGGAGTTGCAGACCTACAACCTAAGAGAAGTGGCTTTTTTCAAATATGATAATTCTTCTTCACAAATCCTCCAGTGTTTGTTAGTGTTCCTCTCAACTGCTTTTCCATCTCAAGCATATCAGTAGATGTCTTTATTTCTACAGCAGCTTCATAAATGCCAGTCAGCATGAGGAAATATTTTTCTTTATTAGTTAAATGATGAGCCTGCTGTTGTCCCAAGTGTAGTGAATCACAGAATGTTAGGGGTAGCTAGAGATCTCTGGAGATCATCAAGTCCAACCTCCTGCCAGAGCAAGATCACCTAGGGCAGGTCACACAGGAATGCATCCAGGCGTGTTTTGAATGTCTCCAGAGGAGACTCCACAATCTCTCTGGGCAGCCTGCTCCGGTGTTCTGTCACCCTCACAGTAAAAAAGTGTTTCCTTATGCTCATGTGAAGCAGAAAGCACTTTTGTTTGCTTCAGACAGAAATGGACTCTTGCTAAGAAAATTTTCCTCTTATCTTCTGTAACAGTGTAGGTGTAGTGTATACACCCTAGCAGGGAGCTGTTGGAAGAGCTTCTGGTGGCTCACCAGTAGTGAGGAGACAGATGAAGCTCAACCCATACTTGTACTGGGTATAACCTAGTAAGATTATCAACAAAACTTTCAATTACAGTTGAAACTTTTGTTTCTAAAGACCTTTGTGTAACACAGAGTGAATTAAAACAAAAAGGCCAGTAATTTGTTTTGCTGTAGACTACCAGATGGTAATTACTATAGCTGATTTAGTAGCCTGGAACTGATTCAAAGTGGTGACCCAGAGGTGTTTAATTTCTTGGCATTTTGTCCTCAGGTTTTCTCTTAATCCATGATTACATTTCAACACCTGTTTAGAGATGGTTCAGCTTTGCCCTTAAATGGATTGGCAATGTGTTGTTAAACTCAAGAGGCTTTGCCAGCAGGACATCTCCTTTGGCAAAGGTAGCTTTTAAGCAAGACTTCATGAAGTCAGCAAACATTTATGTGGGTTGTTTTTCTCTTTGCATGTAACTATATAAAAATCATCATGTGAGATTAAAATAAAATTTATTGCATTTAATAACTTATGCCTTAAAAAAAAAAGCTATTTTTTGGAAGGGATTTATTCAAGTCAATGAGGTGAAGTAGCTCCTTAATTCCAGCTTTACAGGGTTTTGAGGTGTTCCAACTTACTGTACAGCATTAATGCTGATAGAAGTTGTGGGGAGCAAGCAATTGCAGGATGTGTGGCACGAGTGATTGCCAATTTGCTCTGTTTCTTGCTATTTCGCAGCTGTTGGGAGAACCAGAGTAGGGATGAAGCTCTTGACCTTGAGGTCAATTGGAAGCTTAGAAGCAGGTCAGAGGAGAGTAGATGGTAAAACAAGTATTCTGGGTGTATGCAAGTGAGCAAAAATAACTTGTGTCTAACAGGGTAGAGCCTGAGGCTCTGGAAACAAAATGTGCTTTGCTGCATGGTAGAAGTTTTGTATTTACTTAAAGTCACTTTAAAAAAATTGCCTTCAGTTGTCTGCTGTTCTGTGGCAGCCAGTTTATTCAGCTCCTTCAGAGCAATGACTGTATGCCTGCTATCCCAGCATGCATGTCAGAGGAGAGAAGTTCCAAGAGGAGATACTGCCTTCCAGATAATGGTACTGATCTGCTATGGTGTGAGTCTCACAGGATGCAAGCGGGTCCCAGGGAGGCCTTGCCTGGCCTCGGTTCCCCTCTCTGGGGATGTGGAATATACCCAGAAGATGGTGCAGTGGCCCAGGCTGCTGCTCTCCCAGCATATCTGAGTCTTGGGAACCACACTTCAGTTGCCCACAGGCTTGGTCACACCAGGTATCATTCCAATCAAAGCAAGATTTTCTGATTATAAAGGAACAAGTAATTCAATTCCTATTTATTTACTAGCTTGTTCTTGAGTAAACATGGAAAAATGCCAAGGAGAATTACAAATCAGAGTGTTTAAGGGTTTTTTTAAACATTATTTCTTACCATAACATGTTGAAATTACTGGTTTATAAGCCCATCAAAAGAGTGTTTTCTGCTGTGGTATAATGGCAGACATTTATATTGCCTAGAAATAACAAATTGAAAGTTGGATGTTACGGTAACTTTAATTTGATTCCTTTTTTTTTCTCCCTTTTTTTTTTTGGTACAGATTGTTCAAAAACACTGTACTCTGACAGAGTAATGAGGAACTCTTAGACAAATATTTCTCTTTAAGCCTATAAATTTATTTAATAAGAATTAATCTGAAGAAAGTTATTTCAATATACTGATTTTAAGTATGTTTGTGGCAAAGTTACCACTTAGCTGTAAATTCTGAGGGGGTGCATTTTATTTGTATCAGTCCACCCCCTAAAAAACTCAAATGTAAAGCTGATTCTACCACAAGTTCTGTAATGAAGATTCACATGTGGCCAGTACAGCAAGTTGTTTGCAATGTTTGCTTTATTTCTCCTAACCTCCAGTGTTTCTGAGGTAGACCAGAAAGCCAAAAAGATTAACTGGCAGGGGTAAAAGAAAAAAACACAAAGCAAAGAAACCCAACAAAACCTCATCACCCTTCCCAGAAGTCAATGAGAGTGACTGAGTCTTGCTCTGAAGTTTTTAGTTTCAGAATTAGTACAGTTTTAATAAATGCTGTATCTGGTGATTTTTAAAAAACAACAAGCAAACAAAATCCCACCCCAAAAAAAAAACCAAACCAAAACCAACCAAACAACAAACACCCCCTGCAACCAACAGAAACAAAACCAACCAAACAAAAAGCAGCTGCACAAAAAAAAAGAAACAAAAAAAAAAGCCCAAACATGAAAAAAGCAAACCCACCACAATGAAAAAGAAAAGGCCTTTAAAATGTAGTAGCAAGAATTTCTGTATTTCTCTGTGACTCCACTGCTGCTTTATCTTGGCAATCACAAATTTATTGATGCAAGATGATACTGATCTAAAGAGGAGCAATGTTTTTTTTTCAGTGTTCTTTATTCTTATTCGTGGCTAAAATTGGAAATATGTTAAGTGTTTGTCTGTCAGTTTTAGTTTTCTTTGACACTTCTGAATGGTTTTGGTTAAATGTGAGAGCAATCACAGGAACTTCCTTTCTGTGGTAGTCGGAAGATGATTTAGAAATTCTAATGGCAGCATTTTGTGTTTCTAATACAATTTTTTTTGTTCTATTTTTTTTGGGAAACACATTTGAAATCATAGTCTAATAAACTAGCATGTATTAGCTCTCTTCATTATTATTTTTGCTTAGCTACATGCATGTTACTTCTTTGGTGAAGAAAGAAAAATAGTGTATTTGTGTTACTGTTCTTTTCTCAAAACTTCTGAAACTCCTGCAAATGAGAACAAAGTATTTCTGATTAGGTAAGCTGGAGCTTTTCATTAGAGCAATTCCAAGCTTGGTATTTGTGGCTCCCCTTCCTATGTCCACTCCCAGAAGGACAAAAATGTGGATTTTCTTATGTTTATTATTTGTTATAGACCATGTATAATTGTGGTGGTGTGCATACTTTGAGCTGTTTGAGCTCTTAAAGAGGAATCATTACTGAATCTTGAGGGAGCTGTAGCTTGGAAGGGACTGTGTCTATATTGCCATTGTATTTAGGGCCCTAAAATGTTTGTACTGAGGCAAAATGGCTGCTTAAATTTATTACTTTGGAAAAGTGGAAAATTCTAAATGGAAATCTATTTTAGAATACTCTTCCTACTAAACCCAAATATGTTTGAAAACTAATAGTCCTCTTTGGGCAGATACTATTGAAAACTGATGAGGAATACATTGAAATGTGCTGATTTATGGTAAGGCAGAAGTTCTCTTCAAAGAAATCCCTCTTTTGAATTCTTCTCCAGTGTGTTTGTCATTTAGCCATACAGTTTGTGTCTGTGGCTTAAACCTTTACTCAGGTGTGTCCTTCAATTCCTCTTCACAACCTGTAGAGATATTTTGACTACTTTATTTTTGCTTTGCTTTGTATGTATACATTCTTGTGTGCTTCAAAACGTGCAGTCTCCTTTTTTGTGTGATTATGGTATCAGCCATTATAAACTGTGATTAATAAGATGAAAGGCTAATGTTGCCTTTGTTACCTGCATATGACTCAGTTTGCAGTGATAATCCATTTTCTATCTCTAGAACAACAGTACCACTAAATTTCATCCGTGTGCTTCTGACTAGTTTTCTTTGTTGTTCAGCTTTTGTGTCTCATTTTCATCTGAGCCACATTTCCAATTGTTCCGTGATTGACGTGCTGGAGAGATTGACAGTTACCCCCTAGTGCCTGCTGTCTGGAGATCCCACAAGCAATAATGGATTTTACACCAGAATTTAGCATCAAATATTGGCTTTCAGTGTCAAATGGGTTAAATTTAAATGCCGGTTAATTGTAGCCATTTTGAAATCATAGCCTTAAACAAAAGCATTTTTTGGGTATTAGTGTCTGAGTCCTGAGTATGCCACACAACCCAAATGTCTCCAACTTACAGCAGAAGTTAACTATTACATTTTAGGGCTCTTTGTTTCTTAGTGATGCAAATAATCCAAATCTGGAGAGCAGAAGGGAAGTTTCCATATGTGGTAGGGAATTCACGTTTCAGATAAAGCTGAAAGGAGAACCAGTGCTGAGCCTGATTTTGTGAATTCAGTGTTCTAATGTAGAAACTGAATATTTCCTCAGAGCCTTCACAGCTGCTCTTAATGGTAGGCCTCCCACACACATTTGTGTATTTTTTTTTTTTTAGATCCCATTCTACTAAAATTCCCAAAACCCACCCCCAAACCTCTTCCCCAGCCCCAAAACCAAAGCTGTAAACATCTGAGCTGTTCTCATCTGTTACATTCCAGCATCATAAAGTTATGTAAACTTCTTAAAATCTCCTCTCTGCTTGGTCAACACAAACGTGGCAGAGAAATGCAGCTTTTCTTGTCCTGTATCCAAATGTGGAGGCAACTAGAGAGTAAGAAAAGGTATTTTGGAAGGAGGTGAAGCCTTACTGATCTCTTGTGGGAGTTTGTCAGTTAGTCTTCAGGTGCACTGGCTTGTATTGGTGAGGTGCCTCCAAAATATACAACACTCTGCTCAGACCTGCATCGTTATTCTGTCCTATGTTTTCCCACCTCAGGTATCTTTGCAGGGGTAGATGCCAGTCTAAGGCAAAGAACTACTGTTGTGGTGGGTTTGGGTGACTTCTACCATTAGAGGCAGCAATGACTGCTTGACTCAGCTTTTCTTTTCAGATGTCTTATTAGTTTTTAATGAGACCAAGTTTTGTTCATATGTCTAGGATAGTAGTTGAAACTATAAAAATATTTACTGATATTTTTGCAATACCTCCTGCATGAAAATCGAAATCATTTTTTATATGTATGAAGTGGGACTGTTAATGTAGCAACAAGAAATTATTTTCTTGCTATAAAGAACTAAAATTAGATTTAGCCAATGCTATAATTCTGAATTCATATAATAAATGTTCTGCATGCCTGGAAATAACTAATAATTGGTCTATTTCAGCATTTCATTGTTTTTGAATGAGTACAGGAATCTCTGAAACTGCCAAATAGGAGTAAGAAAACTCTTCACAGCTCATACTTCAGCCATCTGTTTGTTCACACTGGAAAGCTTTTAGACTAAATCTGTAGTTACTAATTAATTACATTTTGGAAATATGTACCTTGTTGGGAGGTTTGTGATGGGACTTCTAATTTTATGTGTACATTTTCCAAACCGATTTTTAGGTTAGAATCTAATTCTTGGAGAAAAAAAACTTAGTATTATCTTTTCAGCACTTCAATAGCAATGTATAAGTTGGTTTAAAACAAGCAAACACAAACTCCAAAATAAAACATAACCAAAAAAAAAAAGGAAAACAAAAGAGAATGAGTTTTTGGAGCCTGCAGCTGCACCATCATTGATGCACACCAAGTTGAATACTGCCTAGCAATTGCTTCTGTTTGTCCTTGCACACACAACTCTAATGAAAAACTTTTCTTTCTTTCTTGAACTTCCAGATTGCTGTTGTGAGCAAAGTGAGAGCATGGCCTCCTACAAAGTTGTAGGCGGTGGTCAGAAATGTGGTTTTAATGATTTTACTTTGCAGGTTGTTGAGCATCATAGTCTATAATATCACCACAATTACATTTGAACTTTATTACACCAAAAATTCTGTATACTGAACAAATGCTTTCTATACTGCAAATTGCTGTAACTCAAGGAAATGAATGTATCTGAATTTTTTTGGTGAGGTTGAGAACTTTAAAGAGAGCCATTGCACTAACTTGTTTGTATAAGGATGCTAATGCCATTGCAACGTTTTCTTAAAGGATGCCAGACAATTATATGTAGAATATAAAGAATCAAAAATGAAGGCGAAAGAAGATGCCCTGGCTAAGGCTGAACTTGAAACACTTCAGAGTGAGTTTTTACCACTGTCTTAATAAACAAAGATGTAATGTGCTATACCTACTACATGAGATTTGTATGAGTAAGCATTTGTATCATCTTCTAAAAGACATGCCTTATAGATGATTCCTCTGCTGCTGTTAAAGTGAAGCTTTTCGTTTTGTGGCTAGACTTTGCAGTAGGCTGATGGCTTGTTCCTATAGAAGCTAAAACTCCTGTGGTAGTGATACTGTAGCAACAAAAGCATGCCTTGCTGGAAATGCTGCTTTGCACTAGAGGGAAATCTCAGATGTGTGAATCACAGAGTGTATGTTTTCAGAAGTGACCTCTTGCTTTTTGAGCATCCTGATATTCTCTAGGTCTATTAATATTTCTTTAAAATAATATTTAATACTTCCTTTGTGTGTATTGAATTGATTTTTTTTTTGTGGTAGCAACTGAACATGATTTAAATTTCCTGCTGTTGTTGAAATAAATGCCTTGAAGTCTTTACACTCCTGTAAAAGCCCAGAGAAGAACATTAGCATTTCCCTTAATAAAGTATTCAGAATAATTTATAGGTGACTTTTCCTTCCAGTTGCTTACTCCTGCTAATGATTAACCCTACTCTCTTCTGAAGACAATTTTAAAAGTTTTGTCTGTGTGTATGTGCTTGCTTTATTTACTGTACTTAAGTGCATGCGTTTAAGTTGCTTTTATACCAGCAAGTTTACTGAGTGAGCTACAATAATTTGCCATCTTTGAGTATGCATAAGCCTTTAGCACTTAAAATCCAGCTGCATTGTTTATATTTACCAAACAGCTTAATTCTGTCAAATCAGCAGAGATCCAGTTTCAGTGAAAATTTCCATTCCCAAATTATCCATAGCTGAATCTCTTCTGAGAAAATGGATAACATTCAGTACATCAGTGAACATCATGGACCCAGGCCAAATCTAGCAAAATACTGCATTTAATGGTTGTGAAGGAGGCCTGCTATTATGTTTGAGATACCTGCCATGAAATGGGCCCTTGAAAAGGGTCTTGACTTGGGTTATTAAAAACTTGTTAAATTGTCAGCTGCTAACATGTTGCCATTGTTCAGAATAGCTGGCATGTGTTCTTCCTTGGGAACTGCTGTTCCAGAAGGACTAGTTTTTGAAAATAGAAGTGCAAATGAAACTACAAAGTCCTGAAAATTGTAATGTCAACATTCCTGTGTTCCACTGGAGGAGCAGACAGGTTTTTCAGTATTTCTCTTCTGCCAGATGAGAGTCGCTGGCTGTTTTGTTACTTCCAGTAGAAGTGCCCACATGTGAGGTGCAGGTTTAGCACACATGCCCCTCCAGGCCGCCCCGACCTCTCACAGTAGCACTACTCTGTCCCCTGTCATGCTGCTGGATGTGACATGGTGACATTGGATGTGACCTTCATGTCTGCCAGGTGACCCAGCATCACTCATGTGAGCAGGGGCCAGTCCTCACCAGTCTCACTGGTTGGCATCCTGTCCTCCCTTGGTGTGCTTCCTGGCAAGGACCAAAAGGAAGGATTGAGAGTCACCACCTGTAATTAGCAGGCTTTGAAATTTAACGTGGAGTTTAATTTGGTCATTTGGGCAGCTGTAGCAGTGCTGTCGCTGGGCAGCAGAATCAGCTGTCAGTTACCTTTCTTACAAGGAAATAAGAGTCTCAAGAGAAGAACAAGAGCTGCAGCCATGTTACTGGGGGGGGGGCTGTTTTCCTGAAGGCTGCATGCAAAGCATCTCTCAAATTTGCTTATTTCAATATTATTCTGCATTGTCACTTCACAATTAGCATAGAAAGTTTGGAAGTCAGGAAGCATGTGTTTTGTTTTGCCCCCGTTCTTCTTAGAGACCATGGAATGTGAGTTCATGACAACATTCCCATCTGTCTAATTGGGTAAATGTATCTCTGCAGATTAGCAATGACCATTTTGCACTGCTTGTTTTTTTCATTACCTGATTACCAGTTTACTGCCACGTCTCTCTGCTTTCCTGCTGAAACTCTGTAGGCAGCTTGAACTCAAACCAGAGAAGGGTACTGAAGGAGGAAAATACAATTTTCAGGGTAGGAAAGGGTGCACAGTATTTGAGATGTCATTGAAGTGCTGTTTGTAAGGACTGTGAAAAAGTAGTGTCTTGGTAAGTCAGTGTTGTGTACAATTTTTGCTATATTTTTCTGGAACTTTTGTAGTGGTTTTGATCACTTCTCAGTCTGTTCAAATTTGTCATTAGTATCTTAGAAGCATGGAATCACAGAATCGTTCTGGTTAGAAAATACCTTTGAGATCATCAAATTCAATCATTCTCTAATTCTACTAAGGCTGAGGTTAAACCATGTCCCTCAGCACCACATCTCTTCCTCTTGCAGACACCTCCAGGGATCGGGGATTCAGTCACCTCCCTTGGCAGCCTGTGTCAGTGGTTGAGAACCCTTTCAGGAAATAAGGTTTTTTTTCTAATCCCTCAACCTAAACCTCCCCTGAAGCAACTTGAGGCCATTTGCTCTCATCCTATTGCTGTTTACTAGGGAGAAGAGGCCAGCACACACTTGGCTTCAACATCCTTTCAGGGAATTGTAGAGGGCCAGAAGGTCTTTTCCTCTGTCTCCTTTTCTCCAGGCTATCCATCCCCAGTTCCATCAGCCACAAACCTGACAAAAATTAGCAACTTATGATGCAGGCTTCATGGTTGTAAGAACCATGAAGGTTCGTATGGAATTTCAGGTAACTGGGTAGTTTAAGTAGAAATGGCTTGCCTGACATTTTCTGATGCCTTTCTGATGCCTTGTTTAGATACCCAAACCCAAAATTTAGAGTGCTTTAATTAACAAACTTCTTTTTCACTTACTTTCTCTTCTATAATGTCACACATATATAATCTTGTGTCAGAGAATGTTTCTGTAGCAATCAATAGCCCTGTTCTTCTAAGTTGTGGGATGTAGAACAGAGCATGTATTAACTGAGGAGTCATTAAACTGAGAAGACTTAGGCATACAGTGTCAGTCGAGGCAGATGATTGCCAGTTCTTAAGCTGGCAAATTTAAGTAGTTGGCAAGACAAATTCTACCAGCTCTACCAGTCCTCTCTTGCTCTGTGTAGTACTTCTTTCTGTTTGGGGGGAAAACACATTTATCTTTCTTTACCCTTAGCCTCAATAGTGTCCTTGCTTTCTGTTCTTGTTATATTTGCTTTCCCTTTACAAAGACACAAATCTGATTGTAAGGTATGCCTCTTCAGGGAACTAAGACCTGCTAGGTACTGCAAGTGAAGTCCATTGATGTACTAGTTACCTAACCATATTTGCTTTGTAAATCCAGCATTCTTGTCCTGACACACAAGGCACCTGGAACAATTTATAGCAAGGAACTATTTTGTTGTAAACCACCTTGAAAGTACTTTTGTGTGTGTGATTGTTTTGTTGGGTGTTTTCCCCTTCTCACCTCTCTCATTCAAGCTTTAACTGCAGTACAAAATGATTAGTCCCATGGCTGCATGACTGCTTTTCTTTCTGTTATGATGCCATACCTGAGTGCCTGCTGTGAAAAATCCAGACTTGAATACTTTGGACTGAATTAAGTCTTGGTGCTTCCCCCTTTCCAGGCAGCCTGGGGTATCACTTGTTGCTTAGCTAGCTTTCTGCATTATTTCATTAAACTTAGGAATAGAAGACATCACTAGGCTGTCTAGTCTAATGTGTTTATTTCAGATTCTTACAGGCAAGAATGAGCTAAAACTACTGATTCCCATGATTTGTCTTCTTTCACACATACTAGAGAGGCACATTAGCTTTTAGCATCTTCTTAGGCAAGTTAAAGTACTGATCAGAAAACCTTGAGGTGTCATCAGTTCTTTATGGTTTGTTCAGATAATTACTTCTACTGTCTTAATTTCAGTGTGGATTTTTGTAGCTTACAGTTGTTCATTATTAGCATTTTTTGATGCTTAAAGAAATTTATCTGTAGGTTTTCATGATATAAAGCATTTCTTTATCCCTTAGTTTCTGTGGATTTTCTCTAGTTAATTTTCTGGTGTAGTGGTAAGTATTGGACCCAGGGTTTGTATCCAGCGTTCTAGCATTCGTCATCTTTAGATTATAAAATCCTATTTCTCCCATTATTACTGCTTAGAGAATACAGGTTACCTCAGTTCCTATTGCTTTGATAGCTCCTTTCAGATCGCTTGTCCACCATAACTGCAAGGTTCCTTGCACACAGTCCCTCCCAAGTGCAGATTTGGCATAAGGTCCTTAACTGTGTAATTTTCAAAATTACTTCTGATGTGGTGGGTCCCAGACCACCAGCTAGTCCATATTCCTATTCTTCCTGCACTTCCCTCTTCACTGTGAACCACTTTGACCAAATTTCTGTCATCTGACTCTATACTGGAGATGGCTTTACATTTATTTCCAGTCAATTGACCAACACCTTAGGTGATTGTCTTTAGGATTAATGCTTGCCAGAACTCAGCCTTCACTTGCCTGCTCAGTAACGCTCTGCTTTTTGTGGTTGGCATGGGTGGGAATGTTCTGATCACTTAATTGCCACCTCTGCAGCCTAGTTGTGGTAACCAAGTAGCATCCTTTTCACTGACTGTTTTGGCTGGCCTGCTGAAAGGATTCTAAACTTGCCTGCAAGCTTGTGTGTGTTGTTTGAAATTGTTTCAAGAAGGCCGCATGATGCCTGATTCCATAAAACCTCCTCAAGATTTGATGGGAAGCATTCCACTGACATGCAGCATTCATTCTAACACTCATATTATTATGGAGAGGTATTTGGGGGGAATAGGAGGTTTTGGGAAGAGTAGGTACTCAGAAGAAAGTGAACAACATCTTGGTGTGTCTCCATTACTTCCAGTTGAACACATGCAGTGCCACAAGAGGAAATTGTCATTGAAGGTCACCACCTAGAATATTTTAGCCAGAGCATGTGTTTGCAGTAACTAGCAGGTGAACCATTGTTACTTATCCTTATGGGCCTTAACTCTGACTCAAAAAGCTATTGCATGTGCCAGCTTAGGGGGAAAGTGAGATCATTTTAATGTTAACATAAGTGATTTGATTATAAAAGTTACCTTTTAAAACAAACAAAAATAATTTGGCACCAGTATTGTCTTCAATAACATCTGAACAATGAGAGAAATTCTGATGAAGGCTTTGGGGCTTTCTTTTAGTTTAGGGTTTTTTGGTTTTTTTTTTTTTAATTTTATTTTTTTTGGGGTGGGGGGGCATATGCAATTCCATTATATTTGCTATGCATACCTGTAGAAGATTACTAAAAAATTCCAAATACAAATTGCTACTTTATATTTAATTTAGTAACTTAACAATTACAAGCAAAATTAAGAGGTTTTTTTCCCCCACAAAAACAAGTCTCTAAATAATGTGCATTCAGAAGGTTAAAGGCACCTTAGTCATTCTCTAAACTTTCATGACCTTTAGGCTTTTCCTGTTCTTTTGGACTTCCAAAAGGTGCCATGAAACTTTTCACAGAATCACTGAATACTAGGGGTTGGAAGGGCAGGTCACACAGGAATGCATCCAGGTAGGTTTTGGAAGTCTCCAGAGAAGGAGACTCCACAATCTCTCTGAATAGCTTGCTGCAGTGCTGTCACCCTCACAGTAAAATGTCTCCTTGTGTTGAGGTGGAATCTCCTGTGTTCCAGCTCATACCTGTTGTTCCTTGTCCTGTCACTGGACACCACCAAACAGAGCCTGTCACCTTCATCTTGACACCCACCCCTCAGATACTTATAGACATTGTCTGATCCCCACTTTTTGTTTTCATAAATATTCAGTTCCTAGGAGTGTGTCAAGTCCGTTGAGTTGTTTCACTCTGTTCCTGCACATAGTCATTTCACTGCTATTCCTGCACACAGACTGTTAGGAAAGGGAATTCTGCATGAGAGTCTGTAGGGAACAGTCTCTCTGTCCTCTTCAGGAGGTTTTTTCAGAAGGTTTCAATGGAAAACAGGCATTTCTCCTATGATGCTCAGAACTATTGTGCCATGGTTGCAAAGGCAGATAAGCTGATCTGGTGGCTTACTGCTGCTGAGGAGTGTAGTTCTTTTTCTTGCCTACTACCTTTAAATTACTTGGAATTTTTTTTTCTTTCTTTTTGAGTGCAAAAGAGTAATTTTCTACTAAGTTAGTGGATTGGTTTGCTAAGTGGTTGATTAAGGTCCCTTCCATCCTAAACTGTTCTGTGATTCTATGCCTGTCAAAGAACAAACGAAAGAGTGAAGAACAGATAAGGACAAAGTGGAGAACGGGGAAAACGGCAGCAGAGTAGTCCTTCCTTTTGGCTGCAGCCAGTCGCTGAATCAGCCTTTTTGGTTTAGGGACATCCAGTGCTTGTGGGTACAGCATGTTTTTAAAACAATGAGGAGCACTCAGGCTTCCCACTTGGCATACCTGAGGTTTATGGCTGCTTTCTGTAACTCAAGAATTCAAGAACAATGCTCAAGCTTCTTCTGATCTTCATCCTGTTTCCTCAATTGTGATCACTCTTAAAGCTACCTTTCAAGAATCTTATACAGGGAATATGTTTTCAGTTCCTGAGGTTTAGGTGGTGGTGGTTGTTTTACCACCTTCCAGTCCCCTAAGTTTGCTACTTCCATTTGAAGGACAGAGAGCAGAGAACAGTGATCATGTTGAGAATTGAGATCCAATCTTCCTAAATGTGTAAGTGCTAAAACAGAACTATTTGTAGTTACAGGAATCTGAGAACAGAGAAGCTGCCTCTTGACTCGGAAGCTTTTACTTGGCACAGCTGACCATAAAGTAGTACAAAAGTTCTTTGAAGCCAGCTGAACTTCTGAAATCTTCCAACAGCTCCCTGTGCTTTTGCCTGTACAAATCATAGTTGCCAGATGGCATAGCAGTGACAAGAGCTGACAGTGATGTTGAGGGTCTCATTTGGCTCTTTAAGGCATGGTTCAGATAGAAGAGAGGCTAAGTGGGTGCTCCTATTTAATTTTTATTGAAATGAAATTATAGTGTAGAACTCTAAAGTAGATTTTTAACAAGGAAACTGATACCACTTTCTCAGTGGAGATATTAATAAAGCATTAAGAGGTGAGGAGCAAGGTCTGCTTCTAAATTATTATTCTCTGCATTATTAGTAGCATTAATTTTTTTTCTACTTCTTTTCCACTTTTGTATAGAGGAGAAGAAGCCTAAAGTCAGGAAACCAAAATCAGAATTTCCTGCATACACATCTTTTGAGTTAAATGCATATACCCCGTCATATGATCATGGAGCTTCAATTGAAGAGATTGAGGAACAGATGGATGATTGGCTGGGAGGCAGGAACAAAACACAAAAAAAGAAGGTAAGTTCAAAACATTTCCTGTTGTATATTTGCAATGTTGGTTCTCTTGCTCACCTCTTGAGAAAGTGGAATATTGTGTGTGTACCCCCGCAATATTCATCTATCCTTGAAGTCTGGAGAAGAATTAATTGTCAGGCAGAGACATCATGGAAAAGATGGTATTGATGTTCAGTGTAATTTGTGCACTGATACTGGAAATCTTGTTATAATAGGGTGTCATTGATTAAAATATATGAAAGCACTCTGTGATCTCTAATATAAATACTATTCTTGTTCACTACAGATAAGTAGAACGTAATGCTCTCAAGTTTTATGAGGCTTGGTTCTTTCCCTTACTTTCAGTTAATATTTTACTTGCTAGAATAGATCTTTTTCTATTGGGGACAAAAAAGAAAGTCTTCACTTCTTAACACCCAGGTGTAGTTATCTCTTGATTATGGCTTATATACTCTGTGTGTTTCACCTGACATAAGACAAAGTCCTAACAATTTCACTTATGCTTGCAGTTTCTAGAGACAGGGGTTTGTAGTGGCAGTTAGCCTAATTATGTGCTGGGAACTTTTACAAATTGGCTTGAAAATGTATAATTTTCAGCCTAGAACTGACATACACAGGTAACAGAAGGAATGTTCCAAGACGGCAGATTCATTTGTAAATGTACCTTGTTTGTAAGACTGAGATGAGAGGAGTGGTGTGTTTAGGGTGGAGCTGGGGCAACACATTGACTTCTGTGTCAAAATAGTGAAATAGATTGCTGCTGGCATTTGTTTGATTCCTCTGTGCTGCAGATTTGCTTACTTCTTAGTGGTTTCCAAGTCTGTGAAAAATACATCCTTCCATTTTTAGCCAAGCCTAACATTTTTTACTATGATAATTTGAATTTGGCATAACCTGCTTAATCATCTACCACTCCTGGATTCCTAGGTTTCATGACACTTCAGTTGTCAGTTCTCTTTTGCTGTTTACTTTTCTCTTTCGGTATTATTTAGTACATCTACGTGATGTTTGCTTGTATATTTCTGTAACAAACCTGTTCTTCAAATGTGCTTAGCTTTTGATTGCTCTGCAAGGGATTGGCACTGAATCCTGAAACGCTGGAGCATGTTTTTGTGTTCTTGGGGAAAATAACAACTCAGCTCCTTGATTCTGTAGTTGAGAGCATAGGAGCAGTCGTTGCTTTGTTTACCTTGTCCTGGCACAACAAGCCCTGCTAAAAAATGCATCAAGTGACAGGACAAGAGGAAATGTCCTCAGGTTGTGCAAGGGGCATTTGTGTTGGGTATTAGGAAAAACTTCATCAAATAGAGGATTCTGAGGCCTTGGGGCAGGCTGCCTAGGGAGATGATAGTCATCATCTCTAGAAGTATTTGGAAGACACAGGTATGTGGTGCTTAGGGATATGGTTTAGTTTAGTAGTGGTGGGATTGTGAGCTCTAGGCAAATGCTTGGATTTGAACTCCAGTGGATTCTTCCAGCCTCAACGGTTCTGTGTTTCTATGATTCTAACTCAGTCTTTCTTGTAAGCCTCCTTTAAGTGCTGAAAAGCCACAGTAAGGTCTCCATGGAGCCTTTTGTTCTCCAGGCTGAACAACCCCAAGTCTTATTCTCATGGCAGAAGGGTTCCAGTCGTTGCATCTTTTTTTGTGGCTGTCTCAGGACACCTCAATGTCCTTCTCGTATTGAGGGCCCCACAGCTGAACCCAGTACTAGAGGTGTGGCCTCACACGTGCAGAGTACAGGGGGTAATCGCTTCCCCTGTCCTGCTGGTCACACTATTCCTGATCCAGGCCATGATGCTGTTGGCCTTCTTGGCACATACTGTTTCATCTTCAGCTGGTTATCAGCTAGCACCTCCAGATCCTTTTCCATGGGACAACTTTCCAGCTTTCCAAGCCTGGAGCATTCATGGGGCTGTTGTGACCCAAGTGCAGGACCTGGGACTTGGTCTTGTTGCATCTCATACAACTGGCCTCAGCAGACACAGTACCTACACCACTTATGAAACTTCTTTATGACCATGTACCATGTTCTTTAACTCCATTTGCTGAGAACAGTGTGAGCAGAACCAGCTGTATTTGAGAGCATGGAAATGAAGCAATGAGACTCGAGGGCTTTTTCTAGATAGGAAATCATCCTTACCCGGCATTAAACCGCATATGCATTGTTTAACATACTCATGCCAACTGCATCTAACTACAAAGTGCAGAAGAATTACGAAAAGCTCATTCTCATGCTGATAAGAAAGCTTTTCAAAGCAAGTACTGGAAAACTTTGTCTCAATTTGTTTTTGTTTTGTCACTGAGTGTTTGTACTCTCAGATTAGATCTTCTAGGTTGCTAGGAGGAGATAAAGAGCTTAATTTGCTTAGCTTGAGCTTCTGATTTTTTTTTCTTTATCTGTCACCAGAAATTCACTGGATAAAATATTCTATGCATGGCAGTTAGGAATCAAGGAAAGTTTAGAGAGAGTGTTACCATGGCCTTCCTTCTAGGTCGCAGTATTTTGTGGCCTGCATATAGTGTTAAACCTCTGTTGCATTTCTCTGTAGCCATCTAGCCTTTTATTTTCCTGTTCAACAACCTATCAGGTAGAGTTGGAAGGAGAAAGAGCAGCTTGTTAGAAGATATGTTTTGTTCCACCTGATCTCGTTCTGTCTTATCTGCAAATATTCATGCCAAGAATATGTATGTATTTCTGGAATGATTCTGTTGATGAATCATGGCCAAGTAATTTCTCTCCCAGTAGGATTTATCTCATGTCCTTTGTTCTGGTTTGATTTTACATGATTTGTAACACACGTTGTTTTCATGCGAGTTCATTGTTTGTGTGAATAATGTTGTTGTTGCATGAAAATCCTGGCCCTTGAGAAATAAATGGGAGATTTATCACTATCTTCAGTGGGACCAGGATTATAATTCCTTTTGGTTTACAGATTCTTCATCTTCTCCCACTGGAATCTCCTCCTCATTCCATATCATTATTTGACTCACTCATCTCTGAAGATAGAGTTCCAAGTTCTGCCTCAATGAGGGGTGGATACTTATGACCTTTTGATATTTGCTTGCTCTGTAAAGGGGAGATAAAGGCAGAGAAAGAGAGTGTCTGATCCCTTCCAGGTGGACCAGATGTATGGATAGAAAATCATGTTTCTCATTATTTTAGTTTTTCATGTTATCCTATGGCATTGCTTGGCATTTGGGCGTTTTTGATATTGCAAGAGCACCTGGATTGATTTTGCTAAAGCAGGAATAGTAAAAACTATTTTTGTGCACAGAACTTGAGAGGCTTAGATAATGTCTCTCCTGCATTTGCTACGCTTTACTTTTATCCTTAAATTAGGATTATTAAAAGTACCATGAAGCAAAAGTATACCTAAGCATTGTTTTTACAGAGTTCATTGGTAGGTGCTGGAAACAGAGTAGTTGCCATTGTTTTCCAGTTGTTGAAGGCGGTGATTATCTTATACTGAGCTTTTCTCTGGTTAAAATGCAGTTTGTGTCTTTATTTTTCCCAGCCTGGGCCATCAAAGCACTGTGTTTCATAAGTAGAATATTGATAACTGAGTTAGCTTTTTAATCCTGAAGGGTTTATTTGAAAGCTGGCTCTGGAACTTAACTTGAAATGTACAAAGGAGGTCTCTCTGCTTTATAACATTAAAAGGCAAAATGCCACAGCAATGATAAATTATTGTTGTTATTATTTGGTTAGTTTAAAAAGTATACTTTTGACAATTACATTTTAGTCATTTTGTAATCTTGCACATTTTGTAATTGCCACCTGCTCTCTTCTGCCTTGAATCATCCCACAGCTGTGCTGCCATGAAATCTGAGTATGCTTTTTCTTTAGTAGCAAATAACATGGTGCTTGTTCTAATCAGACATCATATGACAGATTACCTGAGTACAGTTTCTAGGCTTTTAAAAAATGTTAATTCCTGAAGCAAGCAGTTTGTGTAGTAGCAGGATTAAGGTGCTGTGTAAACCAGCCATACTAATAAATTAGTCTTTGAGTAAGAGGAGTATTTTGTTTTAGACTGCTGCCTGGGGTCATCTAGTTTTGTAATCATTTTCCAAGCAGTGAAACAAGCAGGATATCTGAAAAATATGTCTGTATGCCCAATCTCTCTTATTCCTGGGGTAGGTACAAGTAAGCTGCTAGCAGTCTGAGGTTCCTCATGGTGTCCTGCCGGTGTGTCTCACCCTAGGCTTGCTGTAGGTGGAGAAAGCAAATCGCTGTGTGCCCATTGAATTGAAGGCTCTATATTGAGACTGCCAGCAGCCATACCTGTTAGTGTCAGTTATGAAGCTATTCACTAGGAGCTAATCTAAGCTCATAATACATTTTAACCTAAGCTCCACACTCTCATCAAATGGTGATGACTTTGAGTCACTATTGATCTGGGCCATATTGAATTTAGTAACCCTGAGGTGAAATATCTCGGAATGCCATTACAAAACTCTTCAGCATTGTAGTGTCACTGAAAAGATACTCTGTTAATAAAAAAAACACCACCCCAAAATCTGCATTGGAGTGGTACTGAGAGGGTGAAATCAGAAAATTCCAGGCTTTTCTGAGGTTTATTATGCTTTGTGTTATTGCTAACATTTTAGACTCACCCTGAGTAGGATATTGGGAGTTGCATTTTGAAATAACTCTACAGTTCATATACTAGAGGTAACTCCTGCAGTTATCATGCTTAAGAGTTCTTAGTGTTAATGAAAAAGCTACACACACTTTAAAAAACAGGTGTTTGAATCTACTTATGTAATATCCTTAGGCTCCTGCATGAGGTGAACATGTACAGAAGAGTGGATGCAGGTTTCTTTTGTGCAGCAGAATGATCTTGATAAAATAGTGATGCTAACAATTGGAACAGTGTGGAGAAGGTACTGGGTATTAGAGAGATGCTTCTAAAACATTGGAACAGTCTGCCCAGGGCAGTGCTGGAGTCCCCATCCTCGGAGGTGTTGAAGCAGTGTGTGGACCTAGTGCTTAGGAACGTGGTTTAATGCTGACCTTTCAGTGCTGGGTCTAGGGTTGAACTGGATGAGCTTTGAGGGCTCTTCCAATCAGGTGTCTGCAGTGATTGTTTTGTCCTGTGTTTGTGAGGTAGCAGTGAACAGGACTTGATTTACCAAGAAGCACATGGGCACTTTGGTTGTTCTAAAACGTCTGTGTCACTTTTTTTATCCCACATCTGCATGGTAGTGGTTCTATTTCTCTTTCTCTTCCTCTGTACTAGCCACAAAGTCTTTAAGGAACAAAAGAAAAGCAGAAAAACTTGAGTTTTTCAAGTATCATACTTAACAGCCAAAGGCTTTGTTGGTTTCCTTTTGTTTCTTTATGTGGCTGTTGAACCTGGGCAGTGGAATTTTAGCCAATTAATGTATTTACCATATTTCTAGCCATGTATTATTTTGTTTAGAAACAATTCAAAAGGTCATAAATCTATTGTATTTACTTAAATGCACATAATAAGCTCGTTTTCATTCTTCTATCTTTTTTAAGCCACTGTGAACTTTACTGTGGGCTTGAATAGTTTTAAGGAGAGAATAAATGTGATTTTTAAAACTTTTTTTTTTCTAATGGAGTTTCTCTTGGAGAGGATGAGCCACATCCATAAATCTAGAATAAGACCTCTCTGCTTTTGTGCTGTGAATATCAAGTCATTACATTCAGAAATCTAATTTTGTCTGCAATATTAAATAAATTTGGTGAGTGTAATCCTCAGCTTCTCTTAAGGAAGAGAACAGTTATAAAGAGTATGATGATGTATTCTTCAACTAGCATCTCAAGTTGTTGGGTTTTTTCAGTTTTATGGCAGATACACACCAAAAAAGAGTTGTATTTGTAAATACAAAGCGATGAAAATCAGTTATTCTGCCTGTAGATTGTTAGGAAGAAGTCATTGTGATTTGGGATAAATGCCAGAAGTTGTAAGAGTTGAGCAAGAATTATGGAGTTGTGCCTAAAATAGGTCAGGAATATATAAAGATTGTGAATAAAAACTAACTGGGCAGCTGCTATGTAAGAATGGGAAGTCTGTCTTTCCTTTCCTGCCTTAGCTAGTTTAGATGGGTGAATAAAGCATTTATTTCTTCATTTATTCTTGGATCAATAGAAAGTAAAGGTGTATTTATAGAATACAAACACTTCAGTAATATTCTGCTTTCAAATGTACCATGCTCAGTCTGGCTAGGAATAGTTTGGGTGGAGAGCTGTTGTAATCTGTCCAAACAGGAGAGTTATGCTGTGAGCCTTTGAGGAGAATATTAAAAAGCATCTAAATGTTCTAGAGAAATGATTTGATGTGACAGCTAGGGAAAAAGTTTTTTGGAAACAGTATGTTTCACAGCACAACCAAAATTCAGTCTGGCTTGCAAAGGAAACAAACAGCCAAATACATATTTCCCTAAGGACATTTCCTAAAGATAGTAACAATATGTTATATAAACTCTTATACACTAGTTAAAACCCCAATCAGCCCTGCATATGTGTTGGATTAAGGCCATACAGTTGACATTTCCTTGATGTTTCCTGATGGTGATTGAGTTTTTAAACTTCCTGTCTAATTAAATATAGTAGCATAGGTTCTTGTCTTGTACAGACAAGAATAATAACCTACAGATTTCAACACCATGCTATAGATGCTGTGGTGTCAAATTTTAGCTTTCAGTAGTTTTTCAACTGAATCTATATCTCAGAAGAAGTGATTGATGTGACTTGCTGCCATAATTCAGTCTGACTGGTTTTGCATGTGTGCTTTCCATTTGTAGTCCTCAGTGTTTTAAGACTGTCAGTTGAAAACTACCCAAGAGCTGAAGTCAGTGGTGCAAAGTTGTCATCTCTGGACAGACACACAGTTTTTTAAATGCAACTCTGGAACCTCTGTTCAGGCAGAATTTCTTAAATACAGTGACTGTCCTTGGGATGTAAATTGTGAAGGAGGAGGGGAGGTTCTCCCATCGTTTCCAGCTGGGTACTCTTCTGTGAAAGGAAATTCTGGGGTTTGCTGCAGCCTTTGGACTTTCACAAGATGTGCATGCATGCATTTAGAGCATGTATTTACTTATAAAAGTAGCAAATTTGATGTGTTACATAGCATGAGAGTTTTCACACAGCCCCATTTGGGTGGTCAGAATGTTGATGGCCCCTAAAGTTCTCCTACTGGTGTTTTCTTTTTAATCACGAGTTAAACAGTTCACCTGGATTCATTATTTGGTTTAAATACACACACGGACACAACAACCTTGCTGGGAGAGAATGCCGTGGACTGCAGGCCATCAGTGTCTCTGAGTTAGCCACAGCTGAGCTGAGTTGACTACAGGTGTGTCCCATTAGCATCACACTCTCACTGTGAGGGGAGAAGTGTGCTGAAGAGAGGGGACACTTCTGCTCGGGTTCCTATTCCTGCTCGGGCTCGTCTGGAGACTGCTCCTTTTCCTTCTGCTTTTGAGAATTGCCTTTCTGGATGCTGAGACTGCTGCACCTTCAATGAGCTGAGTATAACTTTGCATACTTTTTATGTGCTTTGGTATTAGTCTGTTTAATTTTCATTTCAACCTGTGGATTGTCTTTTCCTGATCCTTCCTTCTCATCTGGAGAGGAGTGATAGAGCAAATGCTACTGGCTAAATGTAGACAGATAATACTTCAGTTGTTGTAATTTTCTAGGTGATAGTTGTAATTCACATTGAAAATATGAATTCCAAGAGCTCTGGAAAGAAATTAATGTCAATAGAGAATCTAGGTACTAAGTGAGTAACTTCTAGTGTGTGTGTGTGTTTGGTGGGGGGGGCCGTTTAACTATATACCAGTGCTGGTTGAATATAAAGTCATGGAATGGTTTGGTTTGGAAAGGACCTGAAAGATCAGTTAGTTCCAGTGTTTGAAGCAATAAGTGATTACTAGCAGAGTAAGGTGGCACTGCCGTTGAAAGAGTTTAGTTGCATTTGATGTGGAAGGAAGAATGTTACTCAGACATTAACTGTGGTATTGAAATGCTTCTGATGGAGACAGTCAAAACTAGATTGAGGAAGGTAGGGGACAACCCCCTCTGATTTTGGATAAGCTGTTTAAGCTGAATGAAAGCAGGAGAAAGAGATTGCCAGCAACAGGCCAGTGTTAAAGTGACAAACCCAGAAGCCGTTGAACTAAGGTCTCTGTATGCTAATGTGCTAGGAAGCAGGACAGGAAAACTGGACAAAGGACTGGAGAGACAGAACGAGGACAGCACTGCAGAGCAGGCAGTCAGCAGGGTTAGCTGTGCAGTAATATCTTGTTCATTGTGACGCAGTCTGGGAGGCTGGGGATGATTTAGAGCATTGATTGCAATTAATACCACATGTTAATGTTTTCAAAACACCCATAACAGGCCATGTTACACCACGGTGGATTAAAGCAGAGCATACAGCCCAGTGCTGTTAAATATTTGAGGCTTGCTAAGCCTGCTTAGTGTTTCATGAGACAAATAATAACCTTGCAAGGAAAAACACTCCTTACTAATAAAGACTAATCACACACATTAATGTGTCTGCATGCCTTTGGGCTCATCTTATCTAGTGAATTTAACAGCATGGCCACAGATTTTTAATGTATCAAGTAATTAGGGGGAAAAAAGTTGCCAGTTGCATTCTTAGGGACTTAAAACTTACTTAATGAAGTTTATGAAAATAACAAAATTATTTTTCCTGAAGAATTTATTAAGTTCCTTATCAAATGGAAATACTTTTCCAACTGCATTTAAAAATCCAAGTGCAGTGGGTGCTTCGAGAAGGAATTAAACCCCATGTATTCCCTTTCTCTGGGATTTTGTCTCCACAATAATGTATCACAGGCCAAACCTCATTACTTATTCAACCTATAGTTTATTTGATCTGCATGCCTGAGTGTCCTACAATCAAATCTACTGAAGGGCTTCTCACTTTTTTCTATGTTAAAACAATTGCCATGAAGCAGCTAGCAATTAAAACAATAAATGAGTTAACACTTTCTGCTAAGTGCTGCCATTGAAGTTGTAACATGCAATTAAAAACTACATTTTAATTTCTGTTCAATTACATTGACTTAAATACTAATTTTAGTGTTACATTTATGAACCATTTAATTGTGACCTTTTTCCTCCAGCTTGCCTGATAGAAAAGTAGATTTGATTTTGAGAATGCAGCAAGAAAAAAACCTTTGTTTTTTCCCCTCCATGGCTTGCTGTAATAACAAACAGAGAAAGACATAGATAGGTTTTATGTAAATATGACAGAACAGTTCCATTTCAAAAGCCATAAAAAAAAGTGTAATTTGGGTTAACTTTTTGTGTTTTTGAACAAAATCTACTTCAGAGGAAGAATATTCAGATGGCTTTATGGTGATAGAGGTGGATATTTGAAACTTTGGGGCATGTTAAAGGCTATAGATTAAAGAAAGTTTGCTAATAGTCTAGAGTTAAAGCCTGGGAGAACCTGTGCTGTGATGCTCTGCAATTAGCTTTCAACCTTCTTCAGGTGTATATTGTTTATAGACTTTATTACTCTTTAGCTTTAGCTCCTTTTTTTTTAGGAGGAAAATGGTGTTTGAGGCATTAAAAAAAAAAGTTAACCTATTTTTATATTGATACTAGAGGGAGTTTGCTCTGTACAAAGATCCATATCAGAATTTTCTCTTACTCCCTCAAGTCCCCCCAAGACATCCAGCCTAAACTTAAGGTAAATTAATACCTGAGTGCTTATGTCCCCCCTGTGAGGTGTGTTGGGTTTATATGTTTCACTCATCTTTTATACCACAGGAAAAAAATAATTATTTTAGAAATCAGTGAGGGAGTAACCTCTGAGTTTTACTTAAACTATTAGTGTAGTAAATTGAACTCATTTTTTTGTTGCATGAAGCAAATTTCTTGTGGAGGTAGATTTGCAGATTATTGTAATTGTGAGTTTTACTTCAAATCCGGTATTAGTGCAGTCATAGATTCTAGTAATCTTATACTCCTGTAGTTTTGAGGGGAGATCTCCAAAGAATTTGTCCCCAAAGGGTTGGAAAGGACCTTAAAGATCATCTAGTTTCAGCCCTGCTCTGCCTTTGGCAGCGACCTCCCTTCCACTGAATCAGGTTGCTTAAGGCTCTGTCCAGCCTGGCCTTGAACCCCTCTAGGGATGGAGATACAACCACCTCTGTGGGCAACCTGTTCCACTAGTTCTGAACCTTTTCAGGAAAGAAATTTCTTCTCTTCTCTAACCTAAACCTCCCCTGGGGCAACCTGAGCCTGTTTTCTCTCATCTTATGACTTGTTACTAGGGAGAAGAGACCAACCCCCACATGGCTCCAACCTCCTTTGAGGGAATTGTAGAGAGCAGTGAGGTCTCCCCACAGCCTCCTTTTCTCCAGACTAAACAGCCCCAGCTCCCTCAGCCTCTTCTTCTTAAGACTTGTTTGGGTCTTATTTGGAGAGTATATGTGAAAAATTGTGGAAAACAGACACAAAGAATATCTGTAGAAATTATTCAAGGGTTGGAAATGGTAGTTACTGATACTTGGAGGGGCACCTTAAGTTAGCAGATGCCTTCATAGGAGAAAATCCTTGCTGTTCAATTTGGCTGCTCAGTCTTGGGAGAAGACAAAGAAGGATCAGTGGTTGGAAATGAAAGAGATGCTGGCATGAATCTGGTAACAATCATCATGAGAGTAAATAGCTCATCCAGTGCTCCATTTTTGTCACTATTTGCCACTTCTTCTACCAGATGTCTGATTGCCTCTGTTTTTTAAGTATCTGCAACTTCCTAAATATTAGTAATAACTACCAAAAAAAAGTTCTCACCTAGCTGGGTCTTATTTATATTTCTTATTTAAATTTACTTTTCATACACACACCCTTGCTTCTTGTGTGTTTGCCAGAACACAGTTTTTTCAGTGTTAAGGAGTAGTCTAGTTGTAACCTGGCAGCACCCTGTGATGCTGCTGAAGATGATGGTGGGACAATTTATTGTTCACTCAGGCTTCCTGTTGAGGTTAAGCAGTAGACATATCTATAGGTGCATAGAGAAGCACAGCTTAGGAATGAGAAAGCTCAGTAATAATCAATTTTTTACTTATGTTAGCTGTGACATGTAAATAAAGATTGTAGTTGATGTTTCTGAGTAGATGGCAACTGGCTTTGCTTTCCACAAAACATGGGGATGCTTGCATTTTGGTTTGTAATCTGCTTAAAGTCTCAAAGGAATCTTAGATTGTAAATTTTTGTAATGCATAAAAATAATCTGTTAATGAGCACTTCAGATGGGTTAACAGACTGCTTGAAGGTTTTAAAAGATGCTTTCAGACTTGTGAATAATCACTGTGGTAGCCAATAGAAGAACTGCAGATACACCCACTGCAGTGGAGTTTAAAGTATCTAGAGTCTGACATCATGTGTTGAAGGCAAGTGGGGAGGGAGTGCTTTAAAACTGAAACACTCATCTGAAGTTGATAAACAAAAAAACTGCTTGGAACATTTGTCTCCACCGTGAGTTGACCTGAAAAGAACTCATAGTATTAAATCCACTTAATACTGCTATTAATAATGTAGCAATTACTTAAATGAGCCCCGAAATGAGAGATGGAAATAGGACACCTATTTCTGAGCTTCACTGGGGCTTCTGTGCGCAGCAGACTGGTTAGCATGAAGCCCATAGTGGGTCATTTTTTTGGAATTATGAAGCAAGTGATACTATTACATGGGCCAATTTAAAAATAATAGTGTAATGCCACTGTGAATTTAAAGAGAAGGTTATGGTTTCTTATTAGAGCTTTACAGTCTGCTTGGATTTTGTAATGCTCTTGACCAGTTCTGTCTGCAAGACTTCTTAGAGAGACAAAGGTAAAATCAAAGGGATGATCTTCAGTGCTTAAAGAACAAGAAGTAGATACATGATTACAAAATGTTCCTGGAGGAGTTTCCTGTGTACCCACAAAAATGTGGTCAGTACTGAAGTGGTCTGTAGTGTGGTAGTCATGATCTAGTGGCCAGCAGGTTGATTTTCTCCCTCTGCTCCATTCTGGTGAGAGTCCACCTGGAGTGCCGTGTCCAGCATTGCAGCCCCCAAAACAAGAAGGATGTAGAACTGTTAGAGCAGGTCTAGGGATGCCACAAAGATGCTCGGAGAGCTGGACCACCTCTTCTGTGAAGGTAGGCTGAGAAAGGTGGGGTTGTTCAGCCTAGAGAAGAGAAGGCTCCAGGAAGACCTGAGAGCAGCCTTCTAGTACCTGAAGGGGAGCCATGGGGGAGCTGAGGAGGGACTTTTGACAGTCATGGAGTGACAGGATGAAGGGTGATGACTTCAAACCAGAAGAAGCTGGATTTAGATAAGGCATTAGGAAGAAGTTCTCCATCATGGTGATGAAGCACTGCAAGAGGTTGCCCAGAGAAGCTGTAGAGGCTTCAATCCCAGAATTGTTCAAAGGCAGATGGGATGAGCAATCTAATAAGAACTGCCCTTTCCCCATGTCCAGGGTATTGGAACTAGATGATCTTTGAGGTCCCTTCCAACTCAAGCCATTCTGATTCTATGAGTTGTAAAGGATGATGCAGTATAGAATTATTCAAGGCAGTGCTAATCGGAGCATCTGTGAAATAGGCAAGGTCTAGAAAAATCTGCCCTGAGGACTCCTGTCTCATCCTGTGGACTCTCCTTCTGCAGCAACATTGTCTCCAAGTGTGTGTTCAGGAATGAAAGCAGCCATGCTGGTTACTGGTAGTGTTCTGTTTTGCTTTTATTTTCTCCCTCCTGTATTATGTGTGGAGCTGTAAAACAGCAGAGAAGTGTATTGACCAAAGAGATGACAAGGCAGGAGATGTGATGAGAAGACTAAATGTGTGTCACTTACAATGTTGAGCAACGATGGAATGAGGAGAGCAGACAATAATCATCATTGGCTTGGTAACAGACACTGGTTGAGCTCTGTGCTTAGAAAATCCCTAATCTGGTCAGAGAGTTAGATCTGTGAGAGAAAGTATCTCCATCCTGAAACATTTGCTGGTGCACATAGCAGAAGACCTGATACTGAGGCAGATGAAACTTCATGCTGCTTTTCTTAGGTTCTCACTCTTCTCTCAGAGTTGTTATCTCTTTACATTATGTGTATTGTTTAATATTTTAATGCTACAGGCTTCCCTGTGTGAGGATTAGGATGAACACAAGTTATTTTGGTTAGGTTATTATCTTGACAAGCTTATGATATAGCTCAAGATAACTTGGTTTATCTTCATATTTACATGCAGCTGCTTTGAAAAATTCTAAAGTGAATCTCTAAATGGTCCTTTGGAGCTGTGTAATATATTGTTTATATTATTTAACTTACTGAGACCAGAGGATATGTAGCCAAGAGTTCAAAGGGAAAAAAAAAGATTTAATAATTCAATTAACTGGTTATTTTCTTGGATGCCTCAGGATTGAAACAGGAAATGTGTCATTCTGTTTATTTGTTGTCAGTGGAATTCAGGAACCTTGACAGGCCTGTACATCTGACATCTATTCAGGAAAAAGGAATAGAATTGGTGAACACCAGGCAAATGAGACCTGTGCTTAGTCCTGGATAATGCTTCTGTAAAGGGAAATCCTGACTTAAATCCTCTGGGCTTCATAGAAGGATTACCAAATGTGCAGGCAGAAGGTGATCTGAAAAGTCTTCCTGACTTTCCCAGAACACTTTAACAAAGCCTATAGGCATTCCTGGGGTAAGAGGAAGGATGTTTTCCTAGATAAGTAATTAGTTAAAAGATGGGAAATGGAGGGCAGAAATAAATACCTCTGCATAGAGCAAAGTTAGCAGTGTTAGCTGAGTTTCTGCTAGCAGTTACACTGCTCAGTGTATTCATATAGTGCAGCAAACAAAATAATGTTAAAAGCTGAGCCTTGAGTTGAATGAGCTTATCAATGATAGCAGTATTTGGAATAGCAAAGCTGAGAACTGCAAAATCGTCCCATGAGCTTGACTGCTTGGGCAATAAATTGGCAGAAAAAATTCCCTAGCATGTAAGTACAGAGTGATGCAAATGTTGATATAGTGGATGGCTGTCCTAACCATGCACAAGAAGATGAGCACAGAGCAAGTCATGATCCTTGAGGAGTTGGACCTTAGAAGTTATCAGTGCTGGCTTCATGGAAAACATCAGTTCAGGCCCATTCCAAAAAACAATGTAAATGTTAGAAATTGAGAAAGGAATAGAGAGCAAAGCAGGAGAGTCCTTATTCCACTGTGTAAACTTGTGATGGCTGCTGCATGCACTTTGGTGCCTCATTTCAAAGAGGCTGTTTGGTAGGTGGGTTAGAAAAAGGCTTTGTGGGCTGTGTTATGCATAAAATGGCTTTTACCTGAGGAATTAGCTGAGCAGGTTAGCACTCTTTCTCCCCCACAAATTATCTCTTGCTAGCTAAAAACTTTGGACAAAAAACATCCCTTCATAGGAAGTGATGTGAAAGTCAGTTGGCATAGACTATTTGCTGGGTCATTCCAAGTAAAGGGCTCTGTGCCATCAAAGCTAGCAGGAGGCAGGATCAAACCAGGCAAAATTAGATGTTTTTTGGTTAGCAGATGTGTGCAACTTAGAAACTGGTCTTGCAAATCCAGAAAGTTTAGATAGTACTGGGAAGAATGGAAAAAAATACTGAGGAAAAAGATTAATTGAGAGTTACTTAACAGATAAAATATATCAGCCTAGAGAAATTCCTTGAACTGAAAAGAATTGGAGTCTGAGAAGACCATTGGGGGAAGCATGAGAAAACTATATGCTAGCATTCCTCTTACTGTTGGTGCCTGCATAAGGTCCCTGCTTTTTCCAGAGCAGAGTGGGGCTGGAAAGGATGAATGATAAACATGATATTTTTTGTTATCACAGTGTAGTAAAGTTTCTGCAGCTGCACACATTGAGCACAAATGATGAGCTGCCTGGCCTACCTTGCCCATTGCTCTGAAACAATGCTGGCTTTGTTTTTGTTGGCTCCTTTAACATAAACCATGCTGGTGGAACTTGGATTTGAGTTGGGACTTTGCAAGGAGCAAAGGGCTCTGTGTACCAGTGGCTTTGCATATGAGTTTAGATCATTAATACCTTGTAGCAGATCTTAAGAACTTTAGCATATTCCTAGCATTCAGCAACAGCTGGACTGCAGTGCCAGATGTGTGTTAGAGCTGGTGAAACTGACTTCAGCCTTCTTGCAGGTGAAGCAAGAAGTTGTGAGAATGTAGAAGAATATTGTAAAAAAAAGGAAGGCTTTATGGGCAAGAAGTTAAATCAGAAAAACTTGTTACATTCTGCTTTTAGAATTACAGGATAGAAATGACACCACTTTGTAGGTTAAATGATTCCTGACCTCCAGGATTTTACTAGGAGCCTTGTTCTACAAATGCTTGCACAGGTTTTTTTAAATAGATGCTGCCTTGTGGTTTATTTGCAAGGTTGTGGCCCAGACATGCTCAAATTAGTGAATCACCAAAATTAGATGAAGCCTAGCACAAAGTCCTAGCCAGAATGAAAACATTATCCAAACTTGCATACAGCAGTGATTTTAATTGAATCTGCAGCAAGAAATGGTTTAGAGCTTAAAATTCCTCTCCAAAAAACCCAATTACCTCACGTCGTCAAGTTGATATAAACGACTGTAAAAGTTTCTTTGTAAGCTGTATAGCTTTTATATATAAAAAGTTTCTCTGTGAACTGTAGAAAATACTTGCCACTTCCCAGATTCATCAATAAAAGGGTCTATAGTTTTATACTTACTATGTTAACAGGTCTAAGCCAGCCAGCCAGTTTTCTTGGAAAAAAAAATGCTTTGGTGTCTGAAAGTTTGCTTTTAATTTGATTGAAAGGAGAACTGAGATTTTTTTTTTTAGTCTCAATAGTGTCAGACTCTGTCTTGCTGAAGGAGAGTGTGGAAGTGCTAAGTGCAGATGCATGTCTAAGGGTGATGCTAAGCAATAAAGCACGTAGCTGTTTCTATAGAAGGTGCCTAGTGGTTTGGGTGAGCTAATCCTTCAGTGCTGCCAGCCCCGTTTGATAAACCATGGCAAAGGATTATTATTTATGGGAATGCCATGAATTTCTTATATCTGCACTTGTGGCTCCTTGTCATTTTAAAGACTGGAGAGCCATAACTCTGTACTTTTAATTTTGCATTCAGTATGAGGAGTTAATCCCAGAATGGAGCTTTTTTGATGCAAAATCCGAATGGTTGTGTAGTAACAACAGCTGTCCCCTCACCATGTGGTGTCTTCCATTGCTTTACTGTAGAGATGAATTTTGGCCCAGCGTTTCAGTAATATTGGACACACATGGTTTTAGGTGACAAAGCAGTATGTTTATGCATTCATTTGACTCTCACAGTTACAGTTGGCTACAGATTAGAACAGGGAGAATACATTCACACCATGACCACCCTCATAGTTGCTTGTAGTAGTTGGATCACAGTAGGTGCCGTTGCATCTAAAGACACAATTAACTGTTGCTGAGGAACTGCAAATTCACAAAAGCTCTTTTACAGCTTTAGCCCTTGAAGAGTGGATTTCCTGAAAGCTTTTGCAAAGGTTTTCCACATTTGCACGTATTTTAGATCTTCACATCCTAAAATTAGGTATCTTGAAATAAAACTAACAAGTTGATGTTTTAACGTAGCTAGTGAATTCTTGTGCTGTGAATTAGCTATGTAGATAGATCTACAGACTGGCTGGAGTTTTGGCTGTTACTTAGGAAGATAACCTTATGAGTCCTGCAGTATTTACAGATACTTTGGGAAGTTCTGAGCATGCAGGAAAAATCAAAGCTTACCCTAAAAGTCTGAAAATAAAACTCAACAGAAAGCTTTTCCAGCATGTGTGCATCACTGAAAAGTTCATCTTGATTTCCATGTGTAATTGCTTAGATGTGCTTTGGATATGGTAAGAGAATAGCTCTGAATTTACTTTGAAACAAAACAAAAAACCCCAACAACAAAACCCAAACCAACCCCCCTACGAAGTTTTAATACCGATTCAAATAGAAAATTACAGCACGTAGCATATTAAGGCTAATTTTGAGGTATGGATTTGGACTAATTTTTCAATCAAAGGCTTTTAACCAAGGATCTGGGAAGAATGAAGTATTTAAAGTACAGTGTTGAAAACTTTTGTAGGAACATTGCCTCAAATCTTCCTTTCTCAAATCTCTTGAGCAATATTCCAGTATAAAATACATACATGGAGTAAAGTAGAATGAATAAATATGTGAATTATATTAACTTGTTTGGACTTCATTACTTTTATTGTATTAATGTAGATATTTTCTATGTATTTGTCACCTCTTCTGTAGGCCAGAGTGTGATTGTATGGAAATGCTTGTAATGTATGTGTGAGATCTCTCACACACCCCGGCTATTTAAGCATCCCATCCTAGAGAATTCATTTTATACTTGTGTTAGAAACGCTCCGAATATGAATGTCCGAGGCTTTCAGCACTGAATAAAGGACTACATGGATCCAAACTAGGACGATTGATGAAATCCTTGCTACTATTGGCTATTATTTACTGTCTTTTAAGTGGCAGGTTGTATTTATGCCAATTTATCTGCTTCAGGGAACACTCTTGATAGCAGAACAAAGTGAATAAAAGTAGTTTGCTTTGCAAATGAATGCAAATGGTGGAGCCTTTCGGGAAGCCCTTTAACAGGAGCAATGCACTTTGATTATGAGTGAAGCTGCCATTTGGACATGGTGAAAAGAGCACGCTTGAACCATTGATTGGGGGAGACAGTAAAAAGTCAGGAAGGGCCCCGTTAAGCTTGCAGTGCGGCAGGCGGATGTCAGCGTGGTTAGAGCACAGTGGGAGAATGACAGGCAGGATTAGTGTCAGGGAGAAGCTTTGCTGTAGTTGTGGAGATGGTCCCTGGGGTCACTCACCTCTGACTGTTGTTCTGTGCTGATGGCTCTGTAATGCAAACTGCTTGATATGTGCCTGTTCATTATCGGAAATGCTGATTAGGAGAGGTATGTCATAAAGCATTCCTTAAAAAGGAATAAACCGGCAAACTGCTGATGGGGACAAAGATTCGGCTGCATGCTCCTTGCCAGAGATGCTGCAAATGTCAGAGGTGGTTACTGCATCTTTGCTTCTGAGGCAAGCAGCATTTCATGCCTCAAATTAATGTAAGTGTCTGTTCCTTGCTTGTTTGCTTTTTTTTGGCCATGATAGAGGTAGCTTTTTTTTAAACCAGGTTGTCTTAGGAATTAGAGCAAAATATTTCTACATCTTTTGGGCACTGGGTAGTGGAAGCTTCTGGTTTGGTTTGGTGGCACAGCAGTGTTTGGAGGGCTGAGTGTTGCTTAATATTGTTAATGAAATATTAGCATCAACAGATTTGATTCCTGAGTCATCTCGGAATGTTAAATCATAGGATGATTGCAGTGAGTAGAAGTTAAAATAACTGTTCTGTTAAGAGGCTTTGTAAGAAATGCAAAAAATGAACATGTTTTCTTTGAATAGTCTTACATGTGGAATTCAATAAATATCTACAATGTTGCATCTTAAACTGTGATTTAAGCTTTAATTAAAGCATCATTGCTCTTTTGCCTTTATTATATTTTACTGTGTTATCTATACTGTATAAATATTGATAGAAATTAAATGTGTTGGTGTGTACAACATACAAAATGCAATTTTGGGGTGTTAAGGATTTTAATATCTTACTTTTGGTCCACTGATTTCCTGTGGGTTTGGCAATAGCACAGGGAGGTCCTGCACAGTTAATTGAAAGTATTGTATGTTTTTACTTCTTTTCCTACACGATTTGATTAATTCGTTTGAAAGAGGGTTTTTTTCAGTGTATTACCTCACAAAAATATGTCCAATAGCCCTGTGTAATGAATGTTTTACAAATGTTTTACAGGCACCTGAATGGACAGAGGAGGACCTCAGCCAGCTGACAAGAAGTATGGTTAAGTTCCCAGGGGGGACCCCAGGTCGATGGGAAAAGATTGCTCACGAATTGGGTCGATCGGTGGCAGATGTGAGTTCACTCAGATTTGCATTGTATAGAGAGTGACAAACCAGAACAAGACAGGCAGTGTGGAAGGCAGACGTGCATGGGGCAGACATTGTCTGCAGAGAGAGGCTACAATCCTTTTAGGACCTGGAAGTAAACCATTAACTAACCACTGCAAGAAGCAGATGTCAGCCAGTTTCTCCCTCCACAATTAACAGCTGTAACTGATCAGCTGGATGGGGGATTCTGGTGCTTACAGCTTGAGCTACTGTAACCCAACAGCAGCAAAACAATGAGCTTTGGGGACTGTACTAGCCTTCCTTCCCTGCAGGCCAGTGTTTGTGACTTGGTTAAAGATTACGTTTCTGTGGCAGGGCTGTCCTTGCAAGATGAGCCAAAAGTGTTTGGACAGGTGGTTTCCATTAATTAAACTGAAAATATCTCTGCAAACTTTAAAATGAGCTACACATGATACCATTTCAGTCCCTTTTCTGGATTATAGCATGGGTAATAATGATATTGTGTAAAATGATTAATATCCCTGTTAATTCATATTTTATAGTATTGTACCAGATATCAAAGAAAGCTTATACTTGCGGATTTTAAGTGTTACGATCTTGAAACCCTTAGGGGCCAGGCTGTAAAAGACTTTTCCTTTGCAAGCAATAGATCACCAGGACATGATGTAGTGTCTGCTGAGGACCATTTGAAAGCCCTTTCAGCTGACTCTGTTTTATAGGCTCTGGAGGGGTTAATGAGAATGATGTTTAAATCTGTTGCTGTACATTTTGAGATGAGATGTTCTTTATTATATTTCAGGAGTTATCTTAAATAATGGCTAGAGTGAAATGTGACCTGATATAGCCTTTGGGACAATTTACATACTACTTAATTGGGTTTTCTTCCCCTCAATATAATGACAAAAAGATGATATTAGAAGTTATTTTTAAAGATTGAGTGGATCTATACAGTTCTGGTATTCGCATACACTAGAAAGCAAGCCATTTGTGTTCTTACTCTTTCAGAACTACACATGTTTGCAAATAAGTGGATGAAAGCAAGAAGCTACTAACCATGATAAAATTACTGTTTGGTGGTGTTTATCATAGTCCTTGATGCACTTAAACCTCAAAGTGGCTTTCTTAAAAAGATGCTGCATTTTACAGAGCAGATATTAACTGCAAAACTGTTTTAAGTGGCCTGGTAGCATGTGGTGTGCATGAGGCAGATCTTTTGAGCTTGCTTTGGAAGAACTTGGAATTTGCTTGATACTGGTAGTACAAACATGCAGAATGGTTCTGTGTAGAAGCATCACAAAACTCACACTGCATTAAGATTGCCTTTTGCATCCATTGTCTGCTTTATTCCTCGAGGCAGGTGTCAAAACATTCTTTACTCAGAATCTGTTACATAATCTATTTGGCCACCATACTTGCACCCATCCAGTCCTGAAAAGACAGAACAAAGCTGCTTGGGTCTTCCATTAAGTGAGAAGTCTTCAGCAGAGTGCTCTTCTTTTTAGTGAGTGGGAAAGGGAAATGAAAGCAAGGGATGTGTTCTAAAGAGTTTTTTCTTGTATGAAGAAAAGGAATTCTCAGGGATTTTAAGGTATGGAGAAAGGTATGAGTATAATTCTTTTTGCTTCCAGTGACCTCCAAACCATATGATAAATGTAAGCACTCTGCACAAGTTTTTACTTCTCTAAATTTCCATTTGCTGGTAATGCTAGGTCAGCTTTCCTGACACAGACTACTTATTGGAGTTTCTGCTGCTTTCATCATCCTGTTGCACAGCACTGCAGCTATTAGGTTTTAAGAGGAAACACTTGAAACCTTCCTGGAAACTTCTCTGGATCTCAAACTGTTAGTTCATCAGTATCAGAAATGTTGAAACTGGGAACTGCTTCAGATACATATCCACTCCTCTGCTGAACAAGATCACAGAATGCTAGAGGTTGGAAGGGACCTCCGGAGATCGAGTTCAACCCCCCTGCCAAAAGTAGGATCACCTAGGGTAGTCCACATGGGAATGCATCCAGGAGGGTTTTGTAAGTCTCTAGAGAAGGAGCTCCACAACCTGGAGCTTAGCTCTACATTCTGTCCGGAATAGGCTGTCCATTCCAGACAGAATGTAGAGCTAAGCCTTGAAATTTGCTGAAGGTGACATAGAATAGCATCTCAGTTTACAGCAGAGATTCTTACTTTGCTTGGACATCACTACAGTTAAGTAAGAAATGTTATGCTAAACCTGCAGAGAAAACTTGTTGGTTTGCTAAACTTGGGCAGAAAAAGGTGTTTGGGCACGATGGCCCAAACAACTGCTCCCTGCTTCCACTGGAAGAGGCGCAGGGAGTTTTGGAGTATGAGGTCCTGTTTTCAAGCAGCTCATGTAGTGGAGTTTGGGAGTCTCCTGCTTACAGCTCCCTGAACAGGTCAGAGAGAGTTTGAAGTGTGTATTATCTGGCAATTGCACTCAAGGACAAATTTGAACTTGTTTTTCCAACCTTTTCTGTGGCACAGGAAATAGTTTAACAAAACGTGAGACCACTTTCTGCTTGTTTCTTTTCCTGTAAAGTATCAAGAGCAGTGAGGCTTGGGTTTTCCTTTCACAATCACAACAGATTGACAAGGTAGTTTGTGGTTGTTTCCATGTGATTTTATGTGTTGAAAACCCTTTTAATAGTAGATAAATAGGTATTAATAAAAACAGCTCAAAGTAGTCCAGTCCAAAATTATCTTATTGCTTCTGTCTCAAAGCTTTCTGAAACCTCAGGAAAAGAAACGGTTAGAAAATATTCCAGTATTAGAAAATGGTTCAGTACTTTTAAAGAATAAGCTGAAACCATTCCTGTATACCAGAGAAGCATCACTGAAAGTCACTGCTCCTAACCACTCCAAAGAAATTCCATTTGAAATGGTCTTAAATTCCTACCCTGTTTTAAAAACAAATTCCTACATCAACCTACATTCATTTCCACTGGCAACTTTTTAGCAGGATGAAGTGGCTGAGGGGAATGTTTCTGGCTTCTGTGATTTTTTTTTTCAGCTTCCTGGTGTTATTCTGACTTGGTTTTGTGGGTTGGTTTGTTTTGGAGGTTTTAAAATACATTTCTTGAGTTTTCCTACTGCCATTACATTAATGAGTTTTGGAACAGCATGAAGCAAAGTTTCTGATGCTTAGAGCTTTAGTACTGCGTTTTCACATAGAAAGGAAGCCCAAAAAGTTTGTCTCTAACTCGTTTACAAAGAGATTTGTTCAGCTTGCAAATTCTTCCTTAGTTTTTTCTAGAACATGACTTTGATACCCCAGAATCTGGTAAGCACATGTAAATCTTCCAAAGCTAAGAAGAACTGAAAATTTATTGGAAGACCAGTGGAATTCCAAGAGGTCAAATTCCCAAACACTGGGAAAAATGAGATGTCAATGTTAGGGTGAAGTTAATATAGGAATATAGGCAAGGGCGTGCAGCAGGATGATCAGATTCACAAATAAAAGATGCCAAACAGCTGGCTCAGGAGTGGCTTTTAAAAAGCAGGAGGAACTTGGGGGGATTAGTGGAGATAATGAGCTAGCTACAAGTCAACAATTAGCAAGTCCTTGTGAAGAGGGCAAGCATCTTACTGGGAGTATACACAGAGGAGGATGGTAGGCCTGCATCTGCACCCTTAAGTTTGTGTCTAGTTTGCATTGAGTCAGCTGTTTAAGGGCAATGTTGAAAAGAATCCAGGTGAGAATTAAGAGAATGGATGTCTGAAGTGTGACCTGCAAGAAATTCATGTTGTTGAACTGAAAACAGCTAAGTATTCAGCTACATAAAAAGAAAAACTGTAAAAAGGGGACTTGTGCACTGTGTTAGTTTTATAGCCAAAAAGTAATTACTTCAGATTTTATCACAGGATGCAGTGTCAGACATTGAGGGGTGAAAAATTACAGTGGAGATGGAGAAGCAGTGGATTAAGCTGCTGTGGAGTCTCCATATTTGCAAGCCTTTAAGAACAGGTTGCACAAACATCTGGGAGAAACAACATAAATGCAGTGATTCTGCCTGAGGTTAGGTCCTTCTTTTCATATGGTCTGTGATTAGACTACAAGTACAAGCTATCTAGGAGGAAAGGGGAAGGAAACCAAACCTTCCTACAATTGGAAGCATGTGTGAACTTGTTTCTAAATATGGGAAATTAAAGCCAGACAGTCACCATAGCTGGTCAGTAATCCCTGCATGTACCTTAGCTTGACTGATCTTAAATCCAGTAATTCCTAACAAAGTCATCCTTCAGATTTTTTTTTTTCCTTTTCCTGCTACTCAAATTAGTTTTGTTTAAGTTTGCAGCCCCAAAATACTGTACAAATGAGGGTTACTACATGAATATCCCCACCAGATTTGCCATCCAAATGGGCATGTCCACACAATGTGATAGAGGGCACTTGGGAAGTGCCAGCCAAAATCCAGCAATAACCATCTATGTCCATGCTCTAGGATCTTGAGCTCATTCTGCTCTGCTCTTTGTGCTGCCTCGTGTGAAAGAAAGATCTTTGCAACCTACTCCTGTGGGTCGCAGCTCAGAGCTAGACTGAGCTCACAGCCTAGTACAGAAGTGCTGCAAGAGGGCTTGCTTATTGTCTTCATTTTTGTCACGTTCAATCTAGGGTACCTTTATCTGGTCCCTCTTCAGGAAGACATCTTTTAACAGCCAATGAATAATCAGCACAAAATAGATGAGGTTAGTTGTGCCCATTTGATCACTTTTAATTATCTTAATTGCTTAATACGTGCATGTTGTGAGTTTAGTAGTCTTTTCCCCTAAAAACAGTTCCCACCTGCTTTAGTATAACACTTTTTACTGCTTTCACAGCTGAATGCTTCAGCAACTTTCAAAGTAATTCTTATTGCTTGGTTTGGTGTTATAAATTAGATTTTCAAGTATTTTGATCATAAAAGGGAAACAGAGTTCAGTTAACTCTGATCAGGATTCCTGTCTGCTGACCTGGTTACCTGTATCACTACTCTGTCATCCTCTAAACATCTGTTCTCTGACCCATTTTCCTTGCTGAATTTGTTGCTCCAGGGTTAGTTCTTCATTCCTGTTCTCCAGTACTTAAGGAAATAATTGACATTGTAAAACAAAAAAGTCACGTTTGAATCTCCTAAGCACTGTGGACACCCTATAATGCAGTACAAACAATTAATGGAACAGAGCTTCAAAACTACTCTTTCTGAAAAATAAATACTGTTTGATTTGACAAATGCTAAGCCTTATGAGGCTTTATACTAATGATTGTCAGCTTTTACTGAATTAAAAAAAAGGACAGAAAGCACTTAGATGTGAAACTATAGAAATATATTGTGCTTGACAATAGCTACCTTTATAGATAAAAAGTTGAAAAAAAAAATTGCTGAAAGGCATAAATTAATTTCAGTAACTACAAAGGACCTTCAAATTGTAGAAATAACAGAGGAAGTTAAAGCTGTCTGGCAGGCCAAACAGACTTTAATGTGATTATTAGATACAGGTTTTTTAAATTAAAGGCAAGGAGATCTCAGATTTCATACTCATGAAGTAGTATCATTCACTTGTCTTACAGGATTTAAACTGATTCTGTTTGCTCCTGCAGTCACTAATCTCATGCACTTGTGCTACCAAAGTGGGCTGATGGGGATTTGCTTCCTGTACAGAAAACCAGCAAGGCAGGCAGCAGGACAGCACAGGTGGCTGCACTTGAGCACACCTGAAAGATTCCCAAACCCAAGAGCACAAGGTTGGGGGAGGGGCAGTGCTTATTTTGTGATATCTTTTGTACAGCCAAGCAACAGCTTGAGTCTTTAACTCTTGACTCTGGGAGTTGGTACTTCCTGTATTTCATGTGCCATGCTGAAACAGGTTTCTTGTTTTTGACACATTCAAGCTTGTTACCTTGCCAGTAAGAAAACATCTACATAGGAAATGATCCACATGTAAAAGTTCATTAATTTATTAGGGGTTTTTGCTTCTGGAGATTTTCTTAACTCTGTTTGACATTTCATTTTGTATTCTCTGTCCGAGTTAGCTCATTACACCATGGATGTTCTGAGATAGTTACCTTAGCAGCTGGCATATATTTATGTAATCAGTAGTTCTTCAGTTGCTTACTGGAGTGCAAAGTATAGCTCTGGATTGAGGCCTGAAAGAGGTTATGAATATCCAAGATGAGGTTTAGATCATGTATAGGTCATGTAGATCCCTCAGTCTGAGAGTGAAGTCTTCAAAATGTCAAATCCCACAGACACACCAGAATGTCTGTGCTGATACTTGGAGGGGAGGAGAAGGTGGTTCTCTTGCAGTTCCCTCCCTGTACAATTTCCTTCCATGCAGTCCTACAGTTGCCCCTACAGTTTTTGCAGAACTGGGCAGAACAATACATCTTATGCCCAGATGCAAAGCAGATTGATTTCCTTCTTGTGAAACATTCCCAGAGCATTTTTCTCTCACCTAAAGAGGAAAGGTTTTACAGAAGACAGGGGAACAACTTCTAATTCCAAATAGGTTGCTTGCAGTATCATTGGCTTGACCACTCTACAACTTTTTAGAGTGACTTGAATTAATGTCATGTCCCATATACATCCTGGTGAGCGGGGTTAGAATTCCATTGCAGAATTTAATCTTCTTCTTCTTCTCAGGAAGGGTAATGTGTTTTACATCAGTAGTCAAGAATAAGGTGTAAAAGCAGTTGTTGCAATGAGCATTGAAGCCAAACTCTTCTCTTACATAGGGTCACAGAATTGTCAGGACTGGGAGGGACCCCGAGGATCATTTAGCTCCACCCTCTCTGCTGTGGGCAAGGACACCTTATGCTAGATCGAGTTACTCAGAGCCACAGCCAGCCAGGTCTTAAAAACTTCCAGGGATGAGGCTTCCACCACCTCCCTGGGCAACCTGTTCTGGTGTCTCAGCACCTTCATGGTGAAGAACTTCTTCCTAACATCCAATCTGAATCTACCCACTTCTAGTTTTGCTCCTTTCCTCCCAGTCCTGTCACTACCTGACAGCCTAAAAAGTCCCTCTCCAGCTTTCTTGTAGCTCCCTTCAGATACTGGAAGGCCATGATAAGGTCTCCTCAGAGCCTCTCCAAGCTGAACAGGCCCAACTCTTTCAGCTTGTCCTAACAGCAGAGCAGCTGCATCCCTCTGATCATCCTTGTGGCCTTTCTCTGGTTGCTTTCCAGCACATCCAGATCCTGCTTGTAACAGGGGCTCCAGAACTGGATGCAGTGCTCCAGCTGGGGTCTCTCTCCCTTGACCTGCTGGTCACTCTTCTCTTGATGCAGCCCAGAATTCATGAGTGTCTGTAGTATTGAGCTAAAGGCTCTGAAACACGCATTTGAACTGACAAAACCCCAGAAAGATCTAGAATGAAGTCTCCATCTCCATGAGAACTCTAGTTGTCAAATCTTCCTCTCCCTGACTCCTAAAAAACAAAAAAGAAAGCAGTTCTTCTGCTGCTTTAAATTAACTATTGGGCACTTAACCTGGAGGGGGGCTGGTGTTCTTAAGCTGGTGATTTAGCCCAAGTATGCCTATTTTTGGCAGGCCACATCTTATACTGCCTCATAACTCAATTCACAGCTTGAGGGGTTTCTGTTGAGATAGCCACATCTTCTCCATTATCAAAGTAGTGTCCTGTTCTGGGAAAGAAGGTGGATTGTTGCCCACAAAAGGTTGCTAGGAGACAGCCAAATGGCAAAGGTTTCAAAGCCCTGTTGGTTGTGTCCTGTAGAGCTGGGCTGGAGGGGTCAGCTGAAGTGATGGGCTGGTGGCATTGCAGAGATTTCCCTCTAGATCTGTCACAATTCTGTGTGGTTTTTGTCTGCCTTCCCTACAGGGTGAAAAGTAGGCTCTCATTTCTCTGACAGCAAAATCTGGTTTTGCCTGTGCTGCTGAGAGTCTTTTAAGCTGACTCTGAATAATTTCTCTTTTTTTCTCATGTATATCTCTGAAGCATTAAGTGTCCTACCTGAAAGAGGTGGCAGATGTCCAGAGTGGGTGGTCACAATGAGGGATGTTTTTAGTGCTGGTTGTCTTGTTGAGCAGCAGCTAGTCTTGTGATCTGGACTAATTGTCAGCACTACAGGAGGAGACCTGCTCTGTCTGGCTTTCATTGAATAAAATCATCCCACTGATCCCACTTGCTTTCAGTAAACTGTTTTTTGTAGCTGAAGAGCTACTGAAACTGAATTCAGAAGGGAGTTCTCAGAAGCCAGCTGTTCCTGTGGCTTCTTTCTGCAGGTCCCACAGTAAGATGGTTTGATTTCTGGCTCAGCAATTTCACTGCATGCATCCAGCATTACCTTTTTGGGCACCTGAGAAAATCTGTTATGCCATTCATGAGCTTGCCTGCCTCTCTGTGATTGCTGTTATCCCTGGTAGGCTGCAGGAATACTTAGGTGATTTGGGCAGGGAAAAAGCAGCATTGGAAGCGGATTCCTATAAATTAAAGCAGTGTGTTTGTTCAGCAGTACTGATGCTTGCAAGAATATGAGATCTATTCTGTTCTGTTTTAAATCAATTTCACAGTGTTGATCCTTATTATTTAAGCTATCCCCAGCCCTAGGATTTCTGAAGGGTGGGCTAATGCTCTGGTGAAAGCTGTTGTCAGTAACAACAGGCTTCTAGCATAACTTTTCACAGCCATGATAAAACTCATAATTTAATATACATGAAGACTGTGATTTTAAAGTATTATGCAAGAGCAAGCAGCAATAACTAGAAGAGTAATTCTACAACTGCTTCATGCTTTGAACACCAGTATTGCCAAGCATGGCACCTCTTACCCAGTGGAAAAATAATAATGTAAGCAAGTTATGATAAGAAATTGAGTAGAAAAAGCAATGGAGCAACTTATGTTGCATAACTTAGTGCTTTCTTTTTAAAATCACTGCTAAGAACTAGCTAGGAGGTAACACTGATCACCACTGGGAATTGAAATGGCTATCAAGGATGTCAGAGTATGGAAGAACTGGCAACAGAGGAGTCTGCAAACCGAGTGTCAAGAACAATGATTAAACTGAAATACAATTTCCTATGGTCCATAGGTTGGATTCCTAATAATCCCTAGTAGTTTAATGCTGACATGTTGTGAGTCTTGCCCTGTGTCACCATCTTCAATGGCAGTGACAGCTGAAGCAAATGAACAGAGAAGTCTAAATAAGTGATACCTGGACTCGGAGTAGAAAGAGCTGGAGTAAACACGAACTGTGCATAAGCACTGGCAAAAGCATCCCTGTGAAGAGGAAAGCTGACAAGGAAAAAAGAAAACCAGACAAATAATCTCCTCACGTAACTTGTGAGCAATGATAGTAAAGCAGTAAGAAGCTTGATGAGTTGTCAGACTTACAGCAGCCAAAGGTGCTTGTTCAGTGTTGGAAATTGCAGATTCCCAGTATCTAAGCCATACACACAGCTCTATTTCCAGCTTACCTGGTGAGTGTTCAAATTGAAAGTCCATCAAAGTGTGTACAGGTATCATAATACCTTCAGAAGAGAAAGGCTTGGAAACATTAGATGTGATACCCAGGTCCACCAAGTTGTCATAGCTGAAGTTACCCAGTAAGAGAACTCGTGACAGGACTGTTGCCTCTGAGCATTTTCCCCTACATGCAAAAGGTTTAATGTCATTAGGGGCCCAAATAAACCAGGGTAGTGGCAGTCACCATCCCTGGAGATGTTCAAAGGGTGTGTGGACCTGGTGCTTAGGGACATGGTGGATTTAGTGGTGGACTTGCAGTGCTGGGTTGAAGGTTGGTCTGGGTAATCTTGAAGGTCTTTTCCAACCGAAGATATTCTGTGAAAACCCTGTCCTATTGTGGGGAAGAGATAGCAGCTCTGTTCCTGTCTTTGTCTCTGCCTGCAATTTATTCTGCTCTGTTTTGTTCAGCCTGTCTTGTCTTCTCTCTCTTTCCTGCCTTCTTGGCCTTACAAGTAAGCTGTTAAGTCTTTTAAAACAGTACTTGAAAAAGATCAAAATTATTTAGAAGCAGTTTTCTGGACTCCATGAACATAGCTAATGCCATATTTGCATCATTGCATCACCCACTTACTTGCTTGCTGAATTCTTCCCACTCTTTTAAAAGTAATCTCTAACAATCCAGTTTATGCAACACCATTTTTATCTAAGAGATACTACTAGCAAGGTAGCACTAAGAATCTGTTGTGTCCAGCAGTCAAGAACAGATTCCTGTCCACTCAGCCTTTTAAAGGGCTGACCCTATAGAGACAGTCTGCTTAAAGTGAAAATGGAACACAAACTTCTAAAGTGTGGATTATTTTAAACTATAAACTCTTCAAGGAAGACAATTTCTATTAGTGGAGCACATGTTTGGAGGAGAATCCATCCTGTTAGTTCAAAATCAGGATCAGAGAACTGTTAGTGTCATTTAAAATAATCTGTTCACAATCAGTGTTCTGAGATTTCCCTTTGAAGGATTAAAACTTTATCATATTGCAGCAGTAGCAAAGGGAGTTTTCTATGCCAGATGTCTAACTCTGGATGAAGGGTCTCATTAGAGCTGGGAATTTTTCATTCCTGGAGTTTTTATGTAAACTTAATTATCCCAGAAAATGAGGCTTACTTTGTAGGGAAAGCAACCCATTTTCCTGTAAGTCTTGCTGTCATTTCCTTAAGGAGATCCAGCACTTGCCTCTTTGGAAAGCCAAATCCTGCAATTTCATGGGCAGAAAGGTGGGTGGGAGGAGCCCAGACTAGAAACAGATGGTACCATAGCACTCTAACTACTGAAGTATTTAAGAATCTCGTTCTAGAACAAAACTCCTCAATCTTTGTGTTTTCTTCTTCCAGCAAACAGCCACAGAACCCCCTGGCAGCTTTGCTCTCTGGTGCTGCTCGGGGTGAAGGATAACTGTTACTCTTAGCACTGGTTAGCTAAAACAGCTGCGGTCTAAGCTGTGGCTCTGCAGGCTTCGGTTACTGATACCATGGGTAGACAGACATCATCCCACAGGACTTTGGAACAATTTCTGACTTTATAGCTGATGTGTTTTTAATTTGTCTTAAGGGCAGTGCACTGCAAGTGCCTCACACTGAACAAGTCTTAACATCTCAAATGGCAGGAATCCAAGGTGACCCATTCCAGGTACAGGATCATAGAATGCTTTGGGTTGGAGGGGACCTTAAACATCATCCAGATCCGACCCCCTTGCCATGGGCAGGAACACATTCCACTAGGCCAGGTTGCTGAAGGCCTCACTCAAACCTGACCTCGAACACCTCCAGAGAGGAGACATGACCTCCCAGGGCAACCTGTTCCCTTCCCTCTTCCAGCTTCAATCCATTTCCTCTCATCCTAACACTACAAGCACTTGGAAAAAGTCCCTTCCCGGTTTTCCTGTAATCCCCTTCAGGTACTAGAAGGTTGCTTTAAGGTCACTGGAGCCTTTTCTCATCCAGGCTGAACAGCCCCAGCTGCCTCAGACTGTCCCCATAGAGGAGGAGGTTCTCCAGCCCTCTGATCATCTTTGTGGCCTCCTGGACCCACTCTAACAGTTCTGTGTCCTCCTTTTGCTGGATACAGGTAGTACTGGTTCCTGTTCACATTTGAAGTTTGCTTTGGGTCACTCAGACTGACTACTTGATTTCAATTTCTGTCTTTTTCACAAAAATCTCACTTTCAGAAGTACTGAAATCAGGTATTAATGAGATGTTTTCAGGAGTTGAAAGTGTGTTTGTTTCCTTGAGTGCTACGTTTTTAGGTGCTTTTACGTGGTGTTTGTATTTAGGGCTCTAGACCACTTGGTATAACAGTCTTATCCTCAAAGGAAGCCTCTCTTGTTGTCTATAGGGAGGGATGGGGAAGACCCTTGGTTTGGGTGGGGAACAAAGCCTGTTTGTTTCCTTAAGTAAAAATCAAAAGCTCAGTCTGGTGTTGCTTTCCTCCCAGGACACAGTATACAGGAAGAGGTTGAAGCAGGCAGCTCTCATCCTTTAGATTCTCAGTAATAAACTTTATTTATCCTTCAAATGGCAGGATTTGGGAGGTGTCTTTGCTTATCTTTGGCAAACTGTTATATTTGATTTTGGGACTGAATGCTTGTCCATCAGCATGCACCTGCATTGTTGTTTTATTTAATATTGAAAAACTCATATAAGAAGACAGATAATATGGTGCCACCTTTTCCCTCTCCTTGTATCCAGCAGTAGTTGAACTTGATCATCATAGAAGTCTTTTCCAACTGAAATGATTCTGTAATTCTGTGGCTTTTTTAAGCTTAGAGAATTAGGGCTTAACAGTGAAAGAAAATAAAACTTGGATATCATCTGTGGTGTATTCTGGTTATAGGGATAAAAATGTGTAGCATTGCTTATGTTACTTTAATAAGCTAGGACTGTTTTAAAAGAACATAAAGCTGGATGTTAGGAAGAAGTTCTTCACAGCAAGAGTGATTAGCATGGGAATAGGCTGTCCAGGGAGGTGGTGGAGTCACCGTCTCTGGAAGTGTTTTAAAAGAGACTGGATGTGAGAGTTGGTGCCATGGTTTAGTTGATTAGATAAAGTTGGTTAATAAGTTGGACTTGGTGATCTTGAAGGTCTTTTTCAACCTGGTTCTGCGATTCTGTTTTGGGAAAGAAGGACGTCTAGAAAGTTCCTTGTTTTGCCATTCTGGGATCAGACAGACAGGAGGAGAACATCAGCCTCATTTGTATTTAATGTATGCTTAGTGTTTTGCAGAAAGCTCCTAACGAATTCTTCAATAGCCCAAATAGTGTCCTTTTTAGTAGTCCTTTAATATTTTTTGTTGTTTCTGTGCAGGTTACCATGAAAGCCAAACAACTGAAGGATTCTGTGACGTGTTCTCCAGGTGGGTGTTTCTAGATCCTCACTGATGCTTTTGCAAAGCAGTGTCTGGGTTGCAACCCCACACACAGTGTTTCAGGCAGGCTTTGCAGAGAGATTTCTGCAGCCTTGCCTCACTTTGAGCCAAGAGAGGACTGTTGGCTGTTCTGAAGGACTCCTTCCAGTTAGCTGCACCCTCCCAGGCCGTCTTACTTAGCTTACTGTGGCTTTGTTCACTTGTTCAGGTTCTTGTGGGGTTTTTTTATTGGTGTGGTAATTTACTGGTACTGAGAACAGGCAAGCTCCTAGTTGGCAAAGTTCATTGCTTCATAAAAATACCTTGGGTGCTGGAGCACTGGAGCAGGCTGCTCAGAAAGGTTGTGAAGTCTCCTCCTCTGGAGACTTTCAGAACCCACCTGGACACATTCCCATGCAGTGTGCTCTAGGTGAAGCTGCCTTCCAGCCGGGGAGTTGGACTAGATCTCCAGAGGTCTCCTCCAACCCCCACCATTCTCTGATTTCTTGGTGAACCTCTTCCTTAAGCTTTTAATTCAGAAGAGCCTTTTCTCCTCTTTGCACCTTTTGTTTGCAGGCAGTTCCCTGCTTGTCCATGGGTTTGCTTTTTCAGCAGTGTAACATCCATACTTTCCACAGGTGTCATCAGGCTCTCTGAGCTTAAAACACTGGCCCAGAATTCCAAGAACATCAAAGCCAATGTGAATTTGCCAGACCACATCATCACCCAGCGAGAAAGGGAGGAAGAGGACGAGATGGGGAGCTATGATTGTGTCCCAGAGTGGACAAATATCCAGCCAGACCAAAAGGAAACCACTGCAAGTGAAACCAGGCATCGGAAGCGAAAGCTTGTCAAAGCACCCGAGATGGGTCTGCCAGCAACGAAAGAGGTGCCAGAAGAGAAGGGCAGAGGAAGACGCCAGAGAGATTTTGATAACACAGAGCAGGAGGAAGAGAGTGATGATGAGAGCAGGAAAAGGGAGAAAAGCCGTGCCCCAGAAGAACTCTGGACTCAAAATCAGCAGAAACTTCTGGAAATGGCCTTGCAGCAGTACCCAAAGGGAACAGCAGATCGCTGGGATAAGATAGCAAAATGTGTTCCTGGGAAAAGCAAGGTAATCTTGGCTTGGCTTGAGCTGAGGTACAATGGCATGGCAGGGGAAGTGCACCTGCTACCAGTGTTTGATTTACCTTTAGAACTGAGGGTCCATGCAGGAAGGTGAGATCCTTACTTAGCCTCCCAGACCAGGGATTGTTACTGTCATGTTTGTTGGGTTTGTCTGAAATGGATTTTCACTTCCTTACTTTGTTCTATTTCTGAAAAGCTGAAGTACCTCCTGTTTCATTTAAAACACTGCCTCTCCTCTGCCTTTCAGATCTTCAGTTGCAGGACAAATTAGATTCTAAACCAAATTTTGAGTCAAAATTAGTACCCAAATGTTGGTGAGCTGCTTTGCTTCCACTTTTACAGTACCTTTCTCCACCCATCTCAATGAACATACAAAATAAGTGACCCGACCCATCTGCAAGTGTTACATGCTCAGTAATCTGTCCCATGTTCTTTTTGTGAGTATCCTGTCTTTCAGTAGCATTGGTACTGCTAGAGTTGGTCTGTGCTAGATCTCAGAGTTGTGATAACTTAGTGTCCTTGATTATCCCTGCACCTCAGAAAATCCTTGTTCTGTTTCTGCTAGACAGTGAGAGACAGCAGAAAATGTGGCTGGTGGCTTTGGATGTTTGTTCAACAGCCTCTAGTGTCAGTAGGTGCTGTGTTGGTCATCATAAAGGTTTATCTGAGCCCATCTGCAGCATGGCTCACACCATAGTGACTGTTCTGAAATGGATATTGCAGCACAACTGCTCAACCACTGCTTTTACAGACAGTGGCAAGAAATTCCAGCCAGATGTTTTCTTGAGTTTCTCTATCCATCAAGAAACAGAATTTGCAAGTTCATTTTTCTAACTTGCTCCTCACTTAGATGTAGATTCTCCTCATGAAATTCAACCACAACTTAATAAATAAAACCCAAAACCACCAAAACAAAGCAACAGAAAAACCAAACAACAACAAAAGACCCCCACCAAATAAAGCAGACACTCCAATTTCCCACCCCACCCTCCACCCCTGGCACCTAGCTCCAATTCTGGAGCAAGGTGGCACTTGTACAGTTAGAGCAACACTGAAGTGCCAATCCTGAATGAATCCTTTTGTTTTTCCTTCCAGGAGGAGTGCATAGCAAGATACAAGTTGCTTGTTGAACTGGTACAAAAGAAAAAAATGGCTAAAAGCTGAATGTGCTGAGCAGAAGACCTGGAGCTCACTTGTGTCAGAATGAGGTTAAACCTCACCTGTGGGAAGCTGCATTTCTGTACCTCAGTATTTCTATACATCATGTGCCTTAGGAAAAGAAAATATTAATAAATCTTCTACTGTCATGCAGATTTCACGTGTTGAAGAATGAAGGAGTGTTTGCATGCTGGAGAGTTGCCCCTGCTCATACGTGACAGTGGCAGCAAGGTATTGAAACGTTGGTGGACCTTTAGAAAAACCCACCCTGCTCATTGCAGGCTGGGAGCAAGGAATACACAGAGTTTGTTCTGGAAAAGAGAATTGATCAGAAACTGTTCCAAATGAGAGTAATGGAGCTCTGCACTCCAACTTTTCTTTCTTGCAGCTTTGACTCCAAGACCATACCCATCTGAGCATGTCTGCTGCTACAGGGAATGTCATTGTGACTGTAGTTAGGAAGCAGTAGTATCTCTGACCTTAACTTCCACCTAAGTTTGTGTGTCACCAACTCTGCAGGCTCCTTACCAACCCCACAGGGATATTGGTAGTGCTGTGACTTTGCTAAAGTCAAAATAGGTAAGAATATTAAAGGCATTAATTTCTTGATGAGATATTAAGATATAAGGCATAGACTTCATGAGCAGATTTTTAAGTACGGAGTAGGGCTTAAAAGCTAACTTTATTTGGCCAAACATTCTCCTGTTTGGGGTGGGGGTGTATGCCCTGCATGAAATTTAGTTTGATTTTCTATTCATAGATGAGTGGCTAAGGGTTATTAAGCCTGACTTGCTCTTTTGATTCTCAGTTTGGGAAAAATGTCTGCAAAGGTTCAAATGCTGGAGTAAAGGGTGCAGTGGGCTGTAAGGGATGGCAGGTGCAGCTCAGCACTCAGCCTTGTCTTTCACCTGAAACATTCAGGACTTTTAACTGTTATCTACTACTGCAATCCTGAATTGATACCAAGATTCCAGTAAGGTTTTGAGCTTTAATTCAAAACAAAAATGCAAAATCAGAGGTATATGAACTCAAACTTAGAATTTGGTGGCTGAAGATGTATTCACTTCCCATCGAAGCCCCCAGTGACTGTTTGCCAATTGTCTTGCTTTTGACAGATCAGCTTTTCACACAAGTTCATTCCATTCCCATAAATAGTCACAGAAGAGTTCCACGTGTGTCCCTTTGCCCATGGGAACACACTGATCCTGTTTTTTTGTCACACCCAAATGATAGTTGGTAAGAGCAGTGACATTATGGGGAATGTTCTAGACACAAAATAATGAATCTTGATTTTGTTTCAGAGCTTCTCCAATTAACTGCGCTGGAAACTAACCATGGTTAGAAGCTGTGCTCTGATCCCTATGTGCTAATGGATCAGTGAATGCCATTCCCTGCCATTAATGCACCCAGCCAGGAAGAGTCTTGGGGTGAGACCAAGTGAGGTGTTTGCAAGAGATACGAGGAAATCTTGACTTCAGAAAGGTGTAAGCACCCTCAAGGAGAGGTGATGGAGCCACAAAGCAAGGTGACAGAAATGGCTGCAGTGAAACGCTGCTGACACGGATTGGGTGAGCTGGTGAATGTTGACTTGGTGGTGGAGCATGGATAGGGCTGGGGTAGAAGCAAATGGAGATGTGGTGTTCCTTACAATATGACTGTCAATGGGAATCTTTCTGCTCTTCCAAAGAGAGTGGAGCCTGTGAGGATAAAAGTTGCCTTTCATTTCCCCTCTGGATTTAGAAGGCTTCACTTGGAGTGCTCTGCCCAGTTCAGCGTATCAGTCAGGGAAGATGCAGACCATCCAGAACAAAGAGAATGATCCACAGTCTGCAAAGCCTGATTTGCTAGGAAGGACAAGGGGAGTTGTTGGTATTTGCTGCACACTAGGGAGAGAGTGTGTAAGAGCTTTGCACTTGTGTGATCTCTGTCTCCTTGAGGCAGTGAATGTAGAAGTACTACAATCTGCTGGGGCAGAATAAGTCTTCACTTGGAGAGAAACAGTTTAGTTACTACTGGGGGGAAAAATGCAGTGGCAAATGTAATAAGGACTTGGGAGAGCTTTAAGACCTTCAGTACAGGCAATCTTTAAGTGCTGTGCCACCACTGCGTGTGGTAGTAATTACATACTGCCTGCCCAGCACCTTCAGCTCTCTGCCCCAGGCTTTGGATGGACCTAAGGAAGAAGGATGAGCACTGGGTACTGGTAAGAAACTTTTTCTTCTTGAGTTGTGTGTTTGTGAGAACTTTAGCACTGAGAGCTTTAGAGCAGTGCTCTGACAAATGGCTTACCTGAAAGAAAATCCTTAAGCCTGGGTGAACTGCACACGGCCATCCTGTCAGACCAGTCAGGTTGAATGCCTGCAGTGATGGCTGTCAGTGCCTAATCACAGGTGCTGCTTGGGCCTGGATGGGAGTGAAGTGAGGGACTCTTTCCCTGTGCTTTCCAGTTCTTCATGGAAAGGCTTAGCAATGTACTAGTGGGTAGTCTGGAACTTGGAAGGGTGCTTCACAGTGAGTAGTCTGCTGGTGTAGGTCTTGGGATAAGGAATGTGAGTCAGTGCCCAGCATCAGTGGATCTAATTTCTGCCACCAGATTCACAGAGAAACCCTCCTTGTAGTGAAGTAATGAAAGCTTCATCCAGACCACATCCTGTCATCTTTCATGTTTGGATTCTCAAGGGCTAAAGGAGTTCATGTAGCCAAAGCTTTAGCTTTTGTGTTTGGCTGTAGAGTGAAAGTGGTATGAGAGTCCAGACCTTCAGGGCCTCCCAGGGTCCTCGCCTGGGGTTGCTGGGTGATGAGACAGTTGTCCCCTTTGGCAGTGGATCTACTCTGTGCTGAATGAGGTCAGATCTGATGCTCACTGGAGAATTGGTAAACCATTACCCAGCTTTGGTTTTTTGTGATTCTGGTGTCCACCACCAGAGCTGTTTTATATAAAACTTTGTGGCTATGCAAATCAAGGTCACTGCAGGCTTGGCATTTAAACTTCTCCCACCTTGCATTGGAACACAGAATGCAGATTGCCTTTAAGTGATGCTAATGTTTACCTGATAGCAAAGGAGTATTTTTTTTTTTCCTTCCCTGGGCAGTTGTGAGCTCCAAGTGCCTTTTTACTATAGCTTTGTGCATGGAAAGCTTTCAGCCTTAGATGGTCTGTGCTGGAGTTTCTCTGCCATGACCTGCACCTGTGCTGTCAGATACGTGTGTTTTAAGCCCCTCTGCATGTGTGTGTTGATGGGAGAGGCAGAAAACTATAGGAAGACACACTCATGGGAGCCTGCTTGGAGAGGGCATCATTGCTGGCCCATGCTAAGGGCACATTCCAAAGTGCCAAGTGAAAGCAGCAGGTGCTTTTCATGTTGGAGCCTGACAGCCAGGCACACGTAAGGAGGATGTGACTGAGGTGCTATAGAGGTTGGTGGTGCTCTGATCTAACAGGTGCGGTTCTGTATGGTCTCCTGGACATCTCCATGGTTGGGCTCTGCTATTCTCAACTTCACAGCTGTCAGTGTATGAAATAATTAAAGTTTCAGGGGAGGTTTTGTAATGCAACTTCGTTGTGAGATAACAGAGTCTGAGAACAATGGAAACATTGTCTGACTCTCAAAAAGAACTCTCCTCAGGTAGGACCAACAGTGAGAGCTTAGTGCAGCTTATGAAAAGCAGGTACCAGAAAACCTGTCACTTAAATGTCACCCAGGGGTGCTGCTGAAAGAGCAGCTCTTGCTGGCACAGCCTTATGGGCTGAGGCTGCTGAAGCAGGCTTGGAGGTGTCACAAGCTGGCTTCTGGAAGCCATAAAAGCTGTGTTGTCACTGCTGTTGGTACAACTGGACTCTGGTGACAAAAAGGGCAGAAAGTTAAAAAGCCTGCTAACGTGAAACTCGGAACTGCAGCTTGGCTGTGCTGGGCTACTCTGGTGACACTGGGCCCAGACACAGCTGAAGGCAGTATAGCAACCAGGGACTCGGCTGCCAGAGGAATTCCACAAGGACAACAGCATCAGCTTCTACTGGACCAGTGCCAGATCAACCACAGAACATCATCTTTGATGTCAGGATCTGCACAATCACTGCAACAAGGTTGGGTTTGACTGCATGTGGCCCTCACGTGAACTTGGCTTTGATGTGATCCGTCTCTGCAAAAGGTTGGTGAATTGGATTTGTGTCTGGATGTCAGAGCTGTCCTTCTCATTATTGCCCTGCTGTTGATTGCTGCTCCATCAGTGCCACTGCCCTCCTGGGTTTCTGGCACCAATCTCTAACAACTGAGAGTTCAGTATGCCTTGAATTTGACAATCACACTGAAATTTCCAGCTTTGCTTCTCTCCAATGTAGTAGGAGCTGGATACCAGTGTTCAGAAAGGTCCAGCCAAAAGCAGGACTTTCCACTTCTGCTGGTTCCAGTAGGAACAAGCTGACTTACTGCTATGTGCTCTGCACCAGGTACTTTTTGACTCTAGCTTATGCCCACAAATAAAGCAGCAGTCAGGTAACCCTCCAGCCCATGAATCCAGCAGAAGGGACACTCGGGACAGGGTGATGGCAGCCTGGGTTTCTCTTTCGCCTCATGTACTTGTTTAGTAGTTTGATGTGTAGGTCTGGTGGCCCAGGACAGGTGCTATGGACTCCTCCTTCACACTAACAGTCAGTCAATGCTTAGCAGAGCTACCTTGCTGAGATGGCAGCAGCACTAAAGCTTGTCCAAAAGGTGCACGGGTTCAGCTGGCAGCCACATGCCCGGGCTTCTGAGCTTCTTTGGATACCTCCAGAATGCAGGGAATTCTTTCCTAGCCCTGATAGTCAAGAAGCTATGTATTCACCAGGAAAAATGGTGGGGGTTAGTGAAGCCCCAGGCACATCTCTCATCTGCCCAAACCTGTACTGCCACAGGCCTCAGCTCATGTTCAGGTGACAGCATAGAAAGGATCAAGTTCCTCCCTGCTGCCTGGGAACCGGCAGCCCGGGATTGAGCTGTGTGCTTACCAATTCTCCATGGACAGCAGGCAGATTTCCTGGACCAAGCAGTGAGCTGGTTTGATCTAAAAGAGCACAAAACCCCAGCCACAGGCCTCAGTCATCTCAGCACAGGCACTGGGTGGATAAAGGACCAGCCCCACCTCTAGAGCATTCTCGCTGGGGCTGCTGCAGCAACAGCTGGTTCCTGCTCCTGCCAGCACACAGCCACTGCTCCTGGAAGGATGAAAGCAAACCACTGAGGCTGTGGCACAGGCCGCAACTGGACAGGGATGCCCAGCAAGTAAGTGAAAATGTGCCTGGAGAGCTCTGCAGCCACAGCAGTCTCTCCTCAAAGCAAACCTTTACATGAGAACCATCTTTTAGCTCTGTGCTGTGAAAGGCTGGTGGCCACGTGCAGTTGGCATCCTTCCTGCCACCTGATGTTACCAGAAACGCTCTCTCCCGCTCCAGCCTCCTGTCAGACAAGCAGCACACAACTGTAAACATAATTAAAGTTTATTAACAAAAAGCTTTGTACATCTCTTCATACATTTGGAATTTTACATCTAGGCAAAATAACAGCACGTGTCCATCTGCCCTTTTGTACAAATCATTACAGAATACGCACCAGTGGGCTGAGCAGGAAAATAAACCACTGGTGTCCTTCTGGAAAGTATCTACAAAAGTGATTGACTTCTCTTTTCCTCTTTTTTTTTTAAAAAAAATTCCCCCAGAACATAGAAAAATAAATTATTTTTAACTTTCCTTTTTTTCTGCAATTAAATCTACTAATTAGAAATATTACAAATCAAAATATCAGTGTTTTTTTCCTTAGGAATTCTTTCACAATACAAAACAGATTCACAAAACCTTATTTACAGCAATGAGGTAAGAACTGTGCAATGTTTAACTAAGAAACATATTGCAGAATTAAGATGTTCTTCCAGGTCAGTACACAGTGGAGGTCTAATTACAGCTGGGTCTTTTTCCCCTACCACTTCCCACCTTAGTGCTGAGGAGTGGTCACTGCCCATCTCTGCTCCCTTCTCCACGCTGCAGAGGCTGGCGCCAGGAGCTCAGCTGCCATCAGAAGCGCTGTAACCACCTTCACTTTTTTCAGCCACTGCCAAGTTTCAGTGGGAAATGCTCACTTGTTTTGGTAGTCGATGAGTGAAAAGTGACCCAGGTAACAACACTCTGCCTGAGCTCTCTACAGTGGTACAAACACCTCTAGGAAAGGCAGAACAAGAAGGCTGCTGGTGCAACACAGACTACTCCCATGGCTCACTAGGACACGGCTAGTGCATGGTCAGCTGCAGCCATTTCACAAATGGAGGTAGCAACAGGCACTTGGGTTAGGCCAGACACTACACCTGCTTCTGCCAGGTTGGCCTGCTCAGCTGGTAAGGAAACTCACTGGAACCACACTGGCTCCTCTTAAAAAAAACCTCAATACTCTAAAACCTACACCAGAAGTAATAAACTTTGGATTCCATACTGCAATTCTTACCCTGGAGAAACTCCCACTATAGAACAGGAATCTGAAAGGAATAAACAGTTCAAGAGTGGATTTCCCTTATGAGTTGGGTTTCAAAATAGCGGTATGAAGCGGGAAGAGTGGAGAGCAAGCCCCTGCTGCCACACCCAGCTGGGTCCGAGATGACATTGCAGCTGCAGCAGAAGGATGGGGGCTGCTCTGAAGCTAAAGCAAAGCCTGACTGCAGACAGCCTCAGAGCCTGGCATGTACAGGACTAGACTGAAGAGTCAAGTCCATGTTCTTCTGGGGTGGAATCTGTACTTGGTACCAGCCTAGTGACAAAACAATCAGGGCTTGCAGAGTTTGATCTACTTCACAGTCAGAGAGATTAAGTACATCCAGTTTAGTGCAACAAGAGAGCAAATGAAAGCCTACCCACACTATCCTCAGCTTTAATCCTTTGCTGTGCCGTAAGTTCCTTGTTGCATTTCTTCATCCTGCAGAGCAGGAACCTGCAGCCTGCAGTCAGAGGAAGTGCTAGAGCAGCAGTACCTGCAGTTCTCAAGTCTCATTCAAACATCAGCTCTTCTCTGATGCAACTGGTCCAGTTTTATCATTGAGCCTCTGTGTAAGAGAAAATACTTCTAAAAATCAGATTATAGAATACAGAGTTAAGTCAAATTCATACAAGTGACAGCAAGTGAAGTGCATTTACTGCAGCTTCTGACTCAGAGCTTCTGCAGTGCAAACAACAGGTAGCAGAGAATGACAAATGGGAAGGAACAGCTAAGGAAGTAGCCCTGCATGGGAGCAGCTCATACTAATCATCACATTAGAAAACACCAGCTCTGCTGCTCCTTTCATTCTAGCAAGACTTGCTGTTGGCCTCTCCTTAGAACCTCATGATGGTCAAGACAAACCTGCTGGTGACCTCTGCTACATTTCACCTCTGCACTGCTCCTTCAGAATGGAAACCCAGCTTCTGTTTTGTGTCCAGCACCATCAGCTTTCTTCCATAAACTGCTACAAACGCACTTCCTACAGGTACTCAACAGGACTCAGCAAAAGCCTCACCTCAGCCACTGGGCATTCTGAAAACCTGTTCCAGCAGGAAATGAGCTTAAAACATCCCAGCTCTGGCAACAGAGAATTTGGTTAAAAGCCCTTTTGGATTGCACTAGTTGAGCAAACCAGTACAGTCAAAATAATAAGAAAAAAGCCATTTCAAAACGAATTTATTTCTAAGGGGTTTGTTCCAAAGATACTGTGAGAATTCCTGGAACAGTTTACAGCTCCCTATTAGGAGACAAAACCTGAAACTGGCAAATACTTTTGTGTTTGTCACACTGCACAGACCCAAAACAGTCAGAAGGAGGGGGCAGCAAAGCCCTGTGACAGCCCCTCCTCCACTGACAGTGGCCAGAGGAACATCATCTGCCCAGTCCTGCACTGGGCAGCTGCAACATCACAACAGACGCACCTGGGAAGAGACAGCAACCCTGCACAAAGCTTAACACAAATAACCACTCCTAGCCTTGGATAGAAAGAAGCTGTTTTCAGAAAAACAGCTGGAAAAGCCCTCACTTATGTTTGGAAAGTACCATAAGAGCCCAGCTGCCTGAATCCTTCCCCGCAGCTGTGCCCACAAATTGACTAGAGGCTTTGGTCATGGGAGAGGAAACCAATATTTAGCCCCAGACTCTTCCGGCCTGTTGTTGTGTACCAGCTTCCCCTTCTCTCTCTACAGTGTCTTCTCCAAGGAGCACAGGAACTGTGCTGTGCTCATCCTTTGGTTTTACAAGTTGCACAAGCTTCCACTTAATTCGCCCTTAATTGTATGGCCCTTAGGAATTCTTTCTTGAAGGAGTCAGGGAACAGACTGCGTTCTCTGTCTTGGGGTGGGAGGTGACAGGCCAGTGCTGAAGAGCATCACTGCCAGAAAAATGCATCGTGTTTCCTCACCTGCTTAGGAAAGGCTTTCTTACTTTTCTTACTCTATCATTTCATTGCCTCTTGGAGGTACTACACTGAAAATGAGATGAGAAATATACTTACTGTCACCTTCTGGGCTGCATTATCCCCGTGGATGGTAAGGAAGGGGTTGGTGGTAGCTGCATTCAGTGGCGAGGCCTGGGTGCCCGACAGCAAGTTGTTCATGGGTATCTGTGCCCCTCCAGTAATCTGCAGCTGCTGTACTTCGGACTGGTGGTGCTGGTGGTGGTGATGCTGCTGCTGTACTAACTGATACAAAAGAGCTTGATGTTGTTCCTTGAGTAATGTGGAAATCAAAATGAGTCAAGAATTAGTAAGTCCAAGAAAGCTCTTCCCTGGCTTCTTGTTTATCCCTGTCTTCAGTCAGTGAAACTCTCAACCTAATTCCAGCTAATTTAGGTTACACTCATAAATAAAGTTCCACGAGACTGAAGAAAGAGAAGAAAATTAGATGAGTAGCTCAGCAGAGGTTTCAAAGCCTGCTGCCTCTCAGGCCTCTACCAGACAACCACCAGTCCCTGCCTGTCAAAGCACTAGAACTGCACCACGAACAACACAAACCCTCACACCAGTTACTAATGGGCTGCACGGAGACTGCAAGGCAGAGCACATCTTGGGACATGGTTAGGATCCACACGTACTCCCAGAGTCTGCTGCCCACAGCTGATGTTGACTGTTCTTAGCAATACACCCAGGCCAAGAATGCTCTGCAGTTAATCACCAAGCCAGCCAGAAAGGCTGAGGCAACTGAAATGCTAAAAGACTATAAAATCTGTAATCAACACTTACTGATGTGAGCTGCTGGGTACTCAGTAACTGCTGGAATTGCTGGTGCTGCTGATGGAGCAGAAGCTGTCTCTGCTGGTCAGGAAGCAGTCCTAGTCCTGAGGCACTGTGGGGTTTGACAGGGCAATATCAAACATCAGGGTTTATATCAAAGAATGGCAATTTTTAAGTTCAGCTTTGCATTGAAAAAGAGAAAACAGCATTCTGCCTGCACACTGTTGAGCACTGCACCATCTGCCTGTCCAGCTGCATTTCTGCATACACACCTGTGTGTCAACACCCCCCGCCAGTCTCACTGGTGCTGAGCAACAGCAACATCTTGCCTGTAACTACATGCACATAGGAGTTTAAGATAATAATGACCATTTCTGCATTGTTTCCAGTATCTATTGCAGCATGCTCATATGTTGTAGGACAGCTCTTGCCAACCTTTACTCAACTAGGCATTTACTTTGTCTTGGTTTCCCTTTAATCCTTGTCTTTTGCTCTAGTCAAGTCCTGGCCCTCCAGGCTGGCAGTAAGCCAGCTGCTGCTGCCCCTGCACTCACTGCCCCACAACTCCCTGTCCCTGTTTTCTTGCTGCACAATATTTTCTGCAGCTCTTTAGGGACTTGGGCAAGGGACTCATCCAGCTGGCAGCTGCTCTGGAAGAGAAAGGTTTCCTCTGCTATTTCAGCTCACAGTGTGACCAACACCATGAAGAAGGGTGAGTTTGGAGCAGACCAGGAAGCCAGCTGCATTTACTTCTCCAGTATCAGTACCCAATTGACTGGAGGTTACAAACTGGAGCCCATCTACAAGCTGGAAGGAGAATCTGAAGAACTACATACCTGTCAGTCTGACCTTGGTGGCATGAAGCAGGTCATCTTGAGTGCTACCACACAGCACATACAGGGCAACCATGTAATCAAGCCAGTCAGCCTGTGTTCATGAAGGGCAGACCCTGCTTCATGAACCTGCTTTTCTATGGCCGGGTGCCCTGCTTAGTAGATGGAGAGGCTGTGGGTGTTGTTCACCTGGACTCTAGTAAAGCCTTTAACACCAGCCCCCACAGCATCCTCCTGGAGAAACTGGCAGCTCATGGTTTGGATAGCACACACTTTGCTGGGTAAGAAACTGGCTGATGGCCAGGCCCACAGAGTGCTGGGGAATGGAGTTAATCACCCTCAGTGAGTCTGCAGATAACACTAACATGGAGGGAGTGTCAGTCTGCTGGAGGCTTTGCAGAGGGATCAATGGGCAAAGACCAGTGTCAGGTCCTGCATTTAGGTCACAACAACCCCAGGAACAGTCCAGGCTTGGGCAGAGTGCATGGAAAGGTGCCTAGAGGCTCCCAGAACCTGGAAAGGTGCCCAGAACCTGGAGGCTCTGGTTGACAGCCAGCTGAAGACGAGCCAGCATATGCCCAGGTGGATGAGGTGGTCACCAGCATCCTGGCCTGGTTCAGGAATAGTGTGACCAGCAGGACCAGTGCAGTGATCATCCCCCTACACTGGGCTCTGATGAGGCCACACCTTGAGTCCTGGTGTTTTGGGGGCCTTCACTCCAAGACAGACATTGAGGTGCTGGAATGTGTTCAAAGAAGGGCAACAAAGCTGGTGAAGGGTCTGGACATGACAGGACTGGTGAGGAGCAGCTGAGGGACCTGAAGTTGTTTAATCTGGAGAGGAGGCGGCTCTCAACAGCTCCCTGAAAAGAGACTGCAGCCAGGTGGGTGTTGGTCTGTTCTTCCTAATAACAATGATAGGAGGAGAGGAAATACTCCCAAGTTGCACCAGAGGATGTTTAGGTTGAACTCAGGAAAAACATCTTCACCAAAAGGGTTGTCAAGCCCTGGAACAGACTGCTCAGGGAAGTGGTGAATGACCATCCCTGAAGTTATGTAAAAGGCACCTTGATGCGGTGCTGAGGAACATGGTTTAGCGGTGACTTGGCAGTGTTTGGTTAATGGTTGGATGCAGTGATCTTAAAGGTCATTTCCAAGGTAGAAAATTCTATGATCTGCCGTCAGCTGCTTCACACTATTCATTGCTATCACTTCTACTGCTCCCCTGGCTCTCAAAACTCCTGCCAGTGGTCTTCGTCCCTAGCCAAGAAGTCAGTCCCACTGACCTTGCCATGTGCAAGTCACTGTGTCTCTGCTGATTCCTGCTCTACTGGTTCAACCCTCACATTATCCGTTTCTGAAGCTGTGTAAGCAGCACTGCAGGTAACATTCCAGGTGCACACACACAAGGGAGCTACCAGGACAGAACACCCTGAGTAACACCACACTGCTCCATCCCTAGGAACCATCACCGCTGACTGCTGATGAAAGCGGAGATGACACTTCACCTGCCCAGAGAAACTTGTAGATCCTTCTCCTGAGCTACGACAGCAAAACTCAGGCTACAACTGCGTGCACCTGTTTGACCCTCAGTGACACTCAGCAGTCTGAAATGTAACAAATTCTTAAATCCAAACAGCTTTAAATCCAGTTACATCAGAAATATCTGTAACAACTGCAACAGCACCAGCACTGTTACTCATTACCATTATTTCCTCCTCTTTTCACCTCACTTTTGCTGTACTCTTCAATACTGGAGTGAATTTTGTCCAGTGCTTTTTTATTCTTTTATCCCACTTTTTCTTTCTTCCTGTATCATGTTCTACCTTTGCACTTCCACTTTTTTTCTGTTGTTCTCCCTTCTCTTTATCTTCTCTGCATTACTGCCTTGCTCTGCACTGGCACTTGAAAGAAAATCTCCTCAGCCAGCAGCTGAGATCTGAAACAAAACCCAACTGCAGAAAAGCAAAGGCTGCAGCTCCCGAGCTTTCCCAGAAGAGGCAGCCGACTGGATTTCACCACAGAGCTTTCGCTCTCCAGATCAGCTTGGAATGTAAATTTAATCCTTTTTAGCTCCTCATTAAAAGGTATGTGATCAGCCTGAAGCTCTCCAGCCTACAGTCTTCTCTGGTTGCCAGGACGTAAAGAAACAATCCTATCTTTCCCCTCCAATAACTTATCTCCCCTTTGCCAGTGATCTGGAAGGAAGCTACTTTTTCCCAGAGCAGGGCTGAGGTTGTCTCTGCCAGACAAATGTAGTCTCTTTTACCTACAACCTGAAACTCTCTCAAACAGCGAATTACAAATCAGTGTTTTCTCACCTCAAACAAGGTCAATATGCACAAAGATGACTTCATGGTTTGGGAAATAACCTGGCTGTTCTTTCATAAGAAACTGTCTGAACAGCTTCTGAAGCTCGGTAAGTTTCTCTAAGTAGCAACTCGTAAGAACATCTGGTAAGTCTCTTAATGCCAGAACACCACACAAAGGTTAGAAAGCAGGACTGAGCTCTCATGGCTTTCCATTGCCTTGCAAGCGCTCATTTTAACCACCACCACCGGGCAATGCCACAAGCCTTGGAGAGCTCGCAACACCACAGCAGCAAAGCCCTCTGCCTGCCTGCACTTGCTACCATGAAACCTCCCCACCTAGGCAGTTCGAAGAGCAGTGAGACCCAGGCCATGTGACACTGACGAGTCACCTAGTCGCCACTGTACTGAAGAGTGACAGAGGCAAATGTTGGTTCTGAAACTGGATGGGACACCAATCTCAACCAGAAGAGAATACTGATTTTCCTTCAATCAGTCATCCCAGAGCCTCCTCACAGCTTAGCTCCTGTAACAGAAAAGCTTCTCCCTGTTTTTCTCTGGAGCGTTTGTAACAGAAGGAACAGAGACGAGTAATGTACACATCATCAGTGGCATCATCTTAGCACCAAGCAGCATTAGAGCTTGCTCTGCCTGAACAACCAGAAATACTGAACCCACAAAATGAAGACAGTTGTGAACCCAAATGGAAGGAGGCCCAGCAAATCCTCTGGGTTTGCTCAGCAAAGCAGAGAATTGTACTCTCTTGAATATAAACAGATCACACAAGAACAGGAGGAGAGAAGTGAAGTGCTGGTGGACCATAAGCTTGTTGCAGCACAACACAGTAAATCACTGGAATATTCCAGCCTGTGCTAAAAGAATGAGAGCTTACTGAACAGGGTACTAATTGCACTATCCTGTGTGAACTAGAGCAGTCTACTACTAGGATACACACTCAAGGGTTACCTTCTGCAAAAATACTCTGTGCATTAACAAAATCATCTGAGAAAGGAGCAGCATGACCAGGGGATTCTGGCATCATTGCCAAGTGGAAAGCATCACACAGCAGGCCACTGTAATTGATTTTATCTGGTATGTCTCATTCCTCCTCACTTTAGGGTGGAGCAATACAAAAAAATCTTGTTTTGAGGGTAAGGACCTCTACTAAAGGAGATAACTTCTCATTAACCACATGAAACATGAACCACCTATGAAATGGTAGGTTCACCTAGCTTACAAACACCTCTCAAGTAAAAATACAGCAGCACATGAAACCCACAGGATACACATGAAAGCATCAGCTGGGATGAGCCTGCTGAAGCAATAGCACACAACATGCACCAACTATTCAGGAGCTGCCAGACCAACAGCAAGGAAAGACACTAGAAAGACAATCTACATAACCAGAGATCCTCTGCATCTTTCCAACCACATAAGCCTTCTGTCGTCGGGAATGCACCACCATCTCCACAAATAAACTCAGTTTCAAAGGCAAGAGGGCACTCCCTGTTTGCAGGCACTGGTTTCTACACAGAACCCCACCTCTCCCTCCTAAGGAAAGGGCAATACAAGGGGTGGGGGAGGGGTAGCAGGGAGCTTGAGTTAGCTCGGGCTCTGCTCTTACCCCAGAACACTTTCCAGCCCAAGCAGCCTGTTCCCCTTCCCAGGAAGCAGCTGCCTCCTTTTGTTACCCATTTGCCTTGCAGCTCCAACAGCCGCAGCTTAAGCTGCTGAGCATACCTGGCCTTGGGGAAGGGCAATCCTCAAGCATGAATCTTTTCATGCATTTAAAACTTCCTTAGGAACACCACTTGACAAACTCATTTCTTTGGAGTCAGAGACAGGAACTGCAGACACCATGCCAGTGTTATCACCCTGGTTAGTTATGCCTATTACACCTTTAATTCCATGACCATATATTGTTCTTCTCACCCTCCCCCTTCTTACTGCAACAAATGGTAGCTTTTCCAGGGCTTCTTTAATCCTGGAAGAACAATTGGCAGGACGGAGAATATTGTTTTCTGAACTACAACACATTTACATAATTACATTTGTTTGGGAATGGGACTTGATGAAAAACCAGGATTTCCCAAAGCTAAACAGAAACTCTTTTCTTTGAACTTGACTCTTTGTGCTTCCTTATTTTCATTGCCAGATCAGGAGCAGATGCTATTTGGAGAGTTACAGGCCAAGGAAGAAAAATCAGCATCTTTTGAATGAGAGAGCTAAACAAATACAGCTAAGCTGAAAAGCAGCAGGCACTGCCAGGAAACCATTCCATCAGCAAACCCTTACCTGTTATTTAAGGTGGTTGGCAGGGGATGTGTTGCGTTGGGTGGCACAGTTGCGTGAGCCAGAGGAGAAGGGTTCTGCGATATTGTTGCTGGGGTCTGAATGACCCCATTTAAAGCTCCTACAATCCCATTGATTGCCAGCTGGCTGGCTGGCAGCGCTCCAATTATTCCACCCACACCAGGCACTGCAGGAATGGTGGAGGTTACAGTCTGCATACCACTAGCTAGTGCCCCCACTGTCACACCATTGACCTGTTGAACTCCTGTGACTCCTGAGCCTTGCTGAGCTGGACTCTGCCCAGCAGGTGGTGGAGTGGAAAGAGCTGATGAACTGCTGGTGCTTTGTCCGCTGGAGGTTATCTCCTGGTGTAAAAACAAACAACAAAACCCCCTCAGCTGCATAAAATTTCACCTAACAGCACAAGGCAAGGACTATGATGAGTTAACTCCTAACAAGCTGAAGTTTAGAAGAAACAAATAAATATTACCTGATTTAATACAGGGAGAGAACTGTCCGGTAAGAAGCTGTTTCCCAGATGAGGGCTTTTACTGCTATTCAAGGAGTCAGTGCTAGGTGCTAGAATGATTATTAAAAAATAAAAACCAAAAACACACAGTGGTTAAATTTCTGCAACATGTGAAAAGATCCTGAATAATTATTTCAAATTAACATTTAAGTCAAACATAGAAAATGTAAAATCATCCTTCAAATAACTGCTGAAGAGTAACATTTTAACTAATTGATGAAACAACGGATTGAAACAGATGTGCTCCAGGCAGAAGTAAGAGAGAAGCTGCACTGAGCCAAGTAACAATGGTTCCAGCTGGCTTTTAAACATTTAAACACATCCACAAAGACAAAGTCTGTGTTCATGCTACAGGTAAATGCAGCTCCCATCGGTGGCACAGGTGGAGGAAATAGATATTTTTCTATCAATACATGTTCAAATTACTCTGACACTTTGATACTCTCCTCTCCTTACCTGCTTGTACTGGAAAGGGGTGCACTTGATGGGAAGGGCTGGGGTTTGAAGTGATTGTTGGAAAGGGCACTGAGAGCTGTGCATTGAGTAGCTGAAGCCGCTCCTTCTTGGCGGTCAGATTCTTGATTTGCTCCTCTAACCTCCTGTTCTCAACCTGAAGCTGGTGTAAGGATTTAAGCATTCCTAAAACTGAGGTAAAAATGCCTGGGTTATATTTCACATCTTTGGGGGGTTTAATTCCTGTACTGCAATTTAAGACCAGCACTAAGTCATATGTGAAAATATAAATAAAATCATTACTGAGAGATACAGCAAAAAGAAATCTGACTGCAAGTGGAAAGGTTTAGGATCAATTTTGTGTAATTTAAAGTGCAGGAAGAAGTATGCAGCATGTGACAGTAATTTTGCAAGGTATCTACACCCTGGCTCGAATAAAGTCCCATCAGGGCTGACATTCATTTTAAGCAAAGAGCAGCACAGGATAACTTAGCCCAGAATACAAACCCAGTATTATTTTAGTAGCACAGGTTAATTGAAATAGATTTTTCCCAACTCTGCAGCTGCAGTCAGAAACATTTTTTAGCATTACTAAAGCAGAGGAAGGTTGGCAAATACAAATTCAACTAAAACCAGAGCCAACAACATTTATGTAAAAACAACCTGCTTGTGAAAGAGGAGTTTTGCTGCTTCAGTACCCTGTACAGCAAAAGATAAACTTACAGACACCCCGAAAGAACGTCTCTTCCGAGCCGAGGCTCCCAGGACACAGCTCGCAAGAGCAGCAGCTCTGCTCTGGGCAGCGATCTGCAGATCCCCCAGCAGGGAGCACTGTGCGAGCACTGCAGTTGCCACCCCTTTTTTTGCAGAAAAAGGGGGCAGCACCTTCCATAGGAACCTGCTTTTTGCCAAGCAGGGGCTTCTCAAACTGCGGTTTGATTTCAGAACTCGTATTTCCCAACTAGTACCAGAGTGCAACTGTAAAGCCAGAGGAACAGCCCTTTTTTTAGTCCTAAATTGTATTTGTTTAACATGACCTCTGGGCCTACTACAGACATAAGTCTACTGGTATAGGCACATCTGGTCATTTCCCAAGGATTTAGCTTTTAACCCTCCTCTTCAAGAACATACAAAGGAACCCTCAGTGAGCCCAAATGAGATGCAATAAGACTTAGCTAAACCTGTCCTCCAGCTATCATGTTTAAAGGATTATCCCTGCATGAATTTCCTCACAATTAGCATTTTTGTCAGGATACCATTCATAAAAATACCAACGAGATACCACTTTACACTACCAACAAGAGCAATATGTTCAATAAAATGGAACACAAACCCCAACCTGGTATAAAAAAATCAATTCTTTTAATTTATTCATTGTCTTTGATAGTGATATATTGTTGAATATGGAGAGCCAAGTGGTCTGCTCATCCCTTCTGCTTTTAACATACTCATTTTCGGACTATTCCACTCTATTAAACATAACTTGAGGAAAATAATTACTTGCTTGCTTTGAGAACTTCACAAGAACCACAGAACGAAATAAAGATGGGAAAGCCCAGCAGGACACCTGACTAACATTTGTAAAGCAACAGAAGCAGGCAGTTTACAGCAGGAAAAAAAATAAAGATGGAAAATGGAAAGATTAAAAAAATCTCATGCCAGTTTATATCCCACAGCACACAGCAGTCTGGGGAGCTGTGCTTTGCCGTTTACAGCAGTGGATCTAAGAGTCCAGAATTCATTTCAAGCTCTGCAACTGACCAGCTGGATCTGCAAGTCACCGCCTCTTCAATGCCACAGTCTCCCATCCATAAAAATGTAGATGATTATAGAGAACTTTCTTGTAGTCCCCTGAAGCCATGTGCTGTGTTAAAAACTGTGCCACAATTAAACACTACAGTCACATTTCTATCACCAACTGCAAATTTATTCTTCTTTAATTCTTGGGCAAGCACTGAACAGCAGTTCTGAATAACAGAGTTAACAAAAGCAATAATAAAGAGAATGTGAGTACTTACTGTCACTAGGGGTGCCTTGCTCTAATAAAAACTGTTGTCCTTCATTCCACTGCCTCTCCAGAAGCTGTTCTATGCTGGTTGCTACTGGGGGCAAATTCTCCCCGCAACTGTTCCCTGATTGATCATAGCGAATCTGCAAGCTGCTTGCAGGGGATCTGTGGAAAATATTGCAATTTATTGGATAAAGAAAAGGATGGAAAGAAATGTCTTAGTATGAGCCTGTTGCCACTTCTTACCTTTTGTCAGCCCTTAGCACCTACAGATCTTACACTTCCAAGACAAAGTTAATTCATCAAAATCACTAAGACCTCCTGGTTCTCGCTGCCAAGGCTTTAATAAAAGAAAGATTTCATATTTCACAGCCTGAGAATTTACACTGAGAGAGCACATAATAACCTCTCCTGCACACAACCTAGCATTGCACCCAACTGACAAACAGCGCTGTATGACATTATACAGCCCATACTTCTGCAGCAGGAAACCAGTGTACACGCATACGTACAGCATCTGTCTGCAGAACAAACAAACAAAATCCTCAAACCTTGCCCAGAGAAAATGAAGAAAATAAAACCAATGTCTGGAAGTCAGGACTTCCATGTAGAAAGGCCAAATATAATTCCACTGCTCAACCTCTGGAAAGAATGATGTAAAACTACATTTTTGTGGGACTGTATGAGAATATTTTGCAAGGGATGCAAGGAAAGGTAAAGTTCTCCTCTGTCATCTGCACACTTAATTTACTACCTTTTTTTAGTCATGATCACATAGTTCAAAGAATAATCCCTTTGCCACATCTTCTGTCATTCAGGAGCACATTAAATGTTCAGGTCCTGCAAGAAGGCTTCTGTTACATTGGCTGGGGCAAAATTTAACCTTTGAGCAAGGCCAGGTGTCCAGTCTGGTCTCATGTGTGCATGGTCCCATTCCTCAAACAGGACCACAGCCCATTAAAGGGTGCTTCGGTGAGTTTGGTTTGCTGTTGTTTTGGGAGGTTAAATCAATTCTAGTGCGCTCAGATTCAGGTTCTTATATATTGGTGCCAATGCTACCATCGCAGGATCACAGCTGTACTGTTCTACAGGTAGTGTCAACTTAGCAGCAAGACCACCATGGTCCCAGTACTGGACAACATACAAAGCTCAGGAAATCAGCGTGTTAATTATGATTAGCGTAATAAGCAGTGGTCACAGCACATTAGCTACCTAATGACTGTCAAGCATTTTGCAGGCACCAGAGCAAAGCGACTTTTATGAGGAAAGGTTTTAAGTAGGTGACTTAAGAGCTGTGTAAGTATTTATAAATAATTCCTCTTTTGCATACAGGATGAAAGGAGGAAACCACTTGTTAAAACAAAAAGCCCTGGTGAATGGGTAACCAAGGTAGTGTTTTTTGACAAGAGATGACAACTCAACAGCATTGAACAGTTCAGCAGAGACATGGCAAAGCCAGCCTTAAAACTAGCTGTTTACACGATGTGCCGAAGCGATAAGGAAGAGGTTTATGCAGAAACATTCTGAACAGATGTACTACATGCCACAAAACCATACACTTAAAAAAAAATTAAGTAAAGAAGGGATCCCCACAAAGCAAAACCAGAAAACAAATAGAGAAAACCACCACAACCTCCCCAGCAACTTCTTTCTCTGTATGCATGCTTTTGAAGGGTGCATAATGCCACTCTTAACAGCTTGCAGGAACAAAACTCTTGTTTGGCTTAGGACTGTTTCCTATCCACTTCATGGAGGTAGAAACAAAAGCAGCATGTGAGTGTATAACCTCTGCAGTCCTGTAGTGGAAGCCCATATAGAAAGAGGAGGTTAAAAAAGAAATGCAGATTTTCATGTTTGACAGTATTAGTCAATCCATCCTCTCATCCTCTTCCAGCTGACTGCCCACCTCAGCCTTTAGACATGGCACAGTTCCTGCATACCAAGATTGAGTGCTTGTTTTAAATAGTATTTGATCATAGTTTCCAGCAGGATTATAAGGGTGCTGTATGCCTAAGTCTGGATGCCGTCACTGTTTCATGCTTTCACAATTTGGGATAGTTATTCGTATTCTTCCACTATTAATTGTAAGCAGTAGTGCACATAGATACAAGCACACAAATTTCAGTTCAGGCGTTACATAACAGAGTTTTAACTCTAAGGTCAAACACAGGGTAAAAGAAGTTGAAGTGCTGCCTTGGGAAAAGCAGTAATTCCTTTACAAAACAGAAAGAGCTCTCATTACCAGCTATAGTTATATTTCTCATCTATACTACAGGTTTAAAGATGACAGCTTCAGCATCAAGCAGTATGGTTTATATAGGGATACAAAGATGTAACAGTATGGATTTGAAATGACCGTGCAGCTCGTGAGTCACACGTCCTTCTCTGAAGAGACTGCGTCACGAACAGCCAACAGTTGTTTCTGCAAGTGTTTTTATTTTAAGCAACTATTTGAGAAGTAAAAGGGCTCTCTCAGAGCACTGAGTTATTTATATGTCTCATAAGCTTCAAAGGGAATAGAGGCAGGACACGCAGTAATAACAGATAAAGCAGGTAACGTTCAGAGTCACAAAGCTTTCTGATCACAGATTTTAAATTCAGCTATTGATTCGTTATAATCCAGATTTTAACTACTCCCAGTTACTGGTTTGACTGGGGAATGCAGGCAGTTACCACATACATGTCGACGTGTGTGCGATCTTCCCTAGCACACAGCCCAGGTGTGTAATCTGCTAACGGAATGGGTAAGCTCTCTCATTTTTCTTCCATGCTGGGTATTTCAGACGCTTCCTTCTTTCAGTTCTGGCACTGCAGCAGTGGTTTCTCCCACTTGCTTTCTGACTTCTTTTTGAACAACTCTGCTGTCAAGCAAAAACCATCTACTCTCTGCAAAATGATACAGCTTCCATAAGCTGAAGCAAGCTCTGCATCTGTGGACTGAGATGGCCTTTGTATCATACAGCTTTCCTTTGCCACTCCCATCAAAACCAGATTCACTTTGGCCATGTTATAAATACTGAATTGTGCCTACCCTAAGTATACACTCCACAGAAGCACCACATTTAAGAAGTTTACCTTCCCAAGTATTGCAAGCCTAAAGACAACCTGGGCCTGTGTCAAACCCAGTGCAGCCCAGGGCCTTTGTGCATTAACTAAGGTGGCAATAACAAAATGGCCATAACAAGTACACATAAGACGACTACTTACTATGCAGTGAAACTGTCACTTGCTAATTGCTGAATGTTTCCTTTTACAAAATTCTCTCTCCTTGTCTATATAATATATATACACACACAACCCCCAGCAGGTCCCTTATTTGTCTGAAGACTTGTATGCTGAAGCAAATCTAGGTATTTATACTGCAAACACAGTCCAAACTAACTTGTAGATTTACTGCTTCAGTAGCAACACGTACTGGAAAGCTAAAAAGCCAGTCCATGACTGGGTAACAACACCTAACAATTATAATGGATATTCTCAGTCCGTTCAACAAGAAGTCTTCTGATTAATTAAGGAACATAATACAAAATCAACACCACCAGGCACGTACATTAAATGATCTAGTTTGGAACTACTCATAAATTACTGCGATCCACACATGCTATAACAATCAAATTCATTGTTAAAATGCTCTGTGTAACTACTGTATTTTCAGCTGCCCTAAGATCCTTTACAACATAAAATCCCTGTGGTTAAAAAAAGTACTAACACTAGAAAATCTAATTCATATTAGATCCAGTATGGAAAACAAAGCCCTTTAAAGACTAGGAGTCACTTAAATACAGAAGATATGACTGAAGTATTTTAAACACAGTATTGAAATTTTAACAGCATGTGTTTGAAAACAAAGTAGAATTCTTATGTCACACTTCTGTAACAGAGATGAATTGCAGCAGAACAAAAAAAAAGTTTGGTTTTTTTTTTCCACAGAGGTTTGTTGCACATTTTGAAGTTGGGAGGGAAAAGGAAGAAAATATTTGTTTGAAGTTTTTCCTGATCTTTAACTTCTCAGACCATCTTGTCCCTGTAGCTGACTTACTCTAAGTATTTGGGATTTTTTTGCACATAGAAGAAAAGTATGACAATGGTAATGACTGTGAGGAGGTGAGATTAAATGATAGATTTTCAGGGACAGATAAATCTCTCTAAAGCAACGTTCCTTAAGCAAAGTCCTTCATTTGTAAACCTAATTGCCGGTGATACAAAGGTAAATTGCAGCACACTTTTAGCTATCTGGATATATTAAGGTTGAGGTTTTTTAGACAGATGGATCTCTATAAAAAACAATGTGTGTACACTTGTGTGTCTGTATACACACACGCATATATATATGCTTTTAAAGCACTTATATATCACCAGAAAAAAAGACTGCAAAGTTCCCAAATCTTAAACCATTTCCTCTGCTGGCCCTCTCCAGTGTAAATAACGCTTACCGTGGTGAGAGACTTCCTCTGGGTGAGCCTCCTCTGCCAGCAAGGCTTCGGCTGTTATCTCCGAGATCTTGATCTGCAGTGTAAATATTTCACAGCTGATAAATCGACTCTTCTTAGATAACAGTTTTAAAGCTGATGCAGATATTTGGAAGACGCCTTAAATCTCGACTTCCATCTGCAGTTACCGCCAAAGTCTGAATACGTAACTCGTTTAAGATTGCTGAACTGTAGCATGTAAGGTGTTGTCCTTACACATTTCTGAGGCTGTACGAGGCCATGGATTATGTTCACTTCTTTCATTCCTTTCAGTTTTACAGCACAGAAGCGTGGTTTGCATTTGCAGTACCCTCCCCTCAGCCACTTTTAATTTGTACGGTGAAAGTAATGAATCACAGCTGTGGACAGCTAATCTGTATGCTTATCACAGCAAATCCTGATGCTCTGTATTTTTTTAACGCTTTGCATCCCAACACAACCCATAAAACACAGAGGGCGTTAAAGTTGCCGCTGCCGCCTAACAAGCAGGCATCAGTGCACGTTTACTGCAAACTTTATGAACGCGTGTAATTCACTAATTCCTAGTTATAAGCAGAAGCCTAGGAAAGTCCCTGCCTAAAAAGGTAGTAAAACAAACAAAAAAAGGCCTCATTAAATATACGAAAACGTTTTGCTTGGAAGGACTCAAAAGGGTTATTTTCCCTATGGCCTCTCAATAAAATAACCCTATCTGCCCCCTTCAAGGTTGCCCTCCCCCTATTCTGAGTCAGGCGACCTCCGACCTCTCGGAGGGCAAAGACATGACTGATCCATTCTTGGTAAACTGCTAAACTCATTCCCTTCCCCCAAACAGGCATGACTACTACGACATGTCAACAAATCCTTACGGAGGGAATGAAACAAAGCAAAGCCAGAGGCTCATTACAGCCGCCGAGGAGAGCCAGGGTACAAAGTGCCAAGCGGCGAATATTCCCAGGCTTATGCAACGCGCACAAGTTCTCTGGCGGGATCTCTTTCACACGCACTTGGGTGCGATGCCGTTTCATGAATTATGCAAATCGAGCTTTAAACTACCCACGGCAGAACCCGGAGCCGCGTTACTCTCCTTGCAAAGAGCCGGGAACCGAACACATCCATCACAGAAGTCACAGGAGACATTGTTGCATTCCTGCCTGCTGATGGCTCTGCTTAAACATTTACATTTCAGACACTAAGAAAGAAAAAAAGGCAGAACACTCCGCGCTGCTCTGCGGGACAAGCCAGAGTGTACCTCCGACACCGGGAGGTCTCCAGGCGGACCTTCAGTACCGAGCGCTGCACAGAGTTCCAACCCAAAATCTGACACTCTCTTTCAACATCTCGGGGTGTGTATCAAGTCGCCAGTTCGTGAGCAGCAGCGGGAGCTTACCTGCTTGGCTGTTTTCAGACTGAGATATAAGTGCTGCCACGGTTGAACTGGGGTTCAGCCTACTGCCGTACATGTGGGATGGAGGCAGACCGAGCGAAGATCCAGGGAGGGTGTTTGCCTGCAAGAAATCAATTACAACTTGAGTCCGCTTTTAGGAAGGGGGAGAAACGCTAAACACACTTTTAAAGAAGCCTTCCCAGCGCACAGATCTCCTATTAGGTTTTTAAACACTGTAGGTATTTAACAAAGGAAGCACACTCTTCCATTTGTGAGTCCTGAAATAGAACTGCAGCACTAGGAAAATACGTCAGGTTTTAAAGTGTGTTTTACTTGTTGTTGGCAAGATCTGTTCATAATAAAAAAAGTATTCTAATGGAAAAAAAAAATGACTGCAGCAAATATTAAAAATACCTAAGCTGCATTTTAAAAGGAGCAGAGCAGGACAGGCAGAGTTCCCTGCAGTTCTGAAGTATGTACTCAGTGCTAGGACTTCGTAGCGTGGCGAGCATGTGGTTATCCTTCTAATTATTTAATCTTATTAAACCATTTACAAAATAAGGGCAGGTAGACAACAGATGTCTCACAAATGCTTGGGTTCCTTACATCACAAGCCGGCTGTGGAGGTCAAAAGGTCCAACTTTCAGCTCTATAGTTTAACTACACAGAGCCATATTTCCTTTGCTCTGCTCCATCATTAGTAAAACCTGCACACTATTTTGTTACTTCCTATTTTGATAGACTTGGAAGCCTGGTGTTTTTTTGTTTTGTTTTGTTTTTATTTTAAAGAAGGCAAACAGCCATTACAAGTATGTTTTCTATACAATAGGGGGGCTCACCGAATCACAGCTTTGCTCTGACCCCATATAAGGAACTGTATTTTTGGCAGTTGGCCAGCTCTACTTATTGAAGAGCTCCCAAAGTTTGTGTTCATTCATGTTGCTAACCACAATTCTGAAGGTCTCTGCTGGGACTTGTGCCAAACAAGCGAAAATGAACCCTTAAACAGATGAAGCTAAGGAGACTGGCCAAAATCTTGCATAATCCAACGCAATAAAAATACCTTCTTCCTTGGCTGCTTACGCTTTCTCCCTTTCGAAGAAAAGATCTGTGTCAAATGCCGAGTTGCAGAGACAGGCAATCAAAGGGAAAAAACACACAGAACTATGGCTGCTCGTTACAAAGGCATCCTCCTACCTGATAGAAATACTCTTGCAGACCAAAGAAAAAGCTGCAGTGTGGGAGGGGGAAGGGGAAAAAAGAAGTCAAGATGCACAACTTGTGCGATCGCTGCTTTAAAATGAATCTTTTAGGAAAATGTAAACAAAGGAAACTGCTTTTTAAAGAAATGGGCAGAAAAAAGGTGAAGAGTAAGGAACTCAATTTGTGGGACATTTTGACATGTGTAACTGCACACAAGAGACAGGGGAAAACATACTGGTTATTACAGCAAAATATTACAGAGTATAAACTATGTCTCTGGAAAGAATCACACACTACCATTAAGTTTTGGCTTTCAGCCAACATATTAAACTTGATGAATGGACTTTTATGAATTCACACAACTGTTTTCAATGATGCTTTATTTACTACATACTGGTGAGAAATTGTGCTTGAAACTTGCTTTTCTCTACTGTCACAAAGTTAGCAAAAGCCACAAGTGGTCAATTTCTTCACGTTTTTGCAGGCCTGTGTATGACTGCTAGACACAGAACCACACTTTCACATCGACTCTGGATGTTATTTCTTTCCTCTTTTTTTTCCCCTCTCCCTCTAAAGAGCTGTGTGTCTTTAGTAGAATTAATCTGAATTATTTGTAAGCCTTAACAGCCATGCAGGCACTTCCACCCACCCAGGCACCATGTTAGCTCATGGAAATCCAGGATGGATGAGTGCTGTGACACCGATGCATGCAGCAAGGGCACGCAGCTTCTGCTTTTTTCCTTGGTAAACTTCCGCAGCATGAATCCAACTCGGCTACATCATTCACTAGCAACCTGCAGCTCTTCTCCTCTCAGAAACAAAACCAATTTCAAAACCAAGGTAGTTTTTGGTCAAATATTATCACTGAAGAAACATCACAGAATATAATATTACTTATCCATTATTTGCTTTCACATCTGAGACTAGCAATGTGGAAATACATCTACACTTTTGTTAAACAGCCTGAAGTTCTGAGTTATACTAATATTGTTTGTGCTTTGCAAGAAACAAACAAGCAAACCCAGAAGTAACACCTACCAACACCAGGTTCTCTTCCTACAGAAGACTTCTCTTAATTCTAGTAAGTGCACTGGTTATGTTTTACACAGATGCTGCTATCCTTTGAGGAATTCACTGTAAGGCTGCTTGAAACCGCGCTACAGCAACTGCCTATCACTTTGTGGTGGCAGGGCAACTACAATCAGCAAGGAGAACGCGTGTTTATTTGACTGAGACATACCCAACGAGCTTTAAGAACTTTCTAAAAGTATCCACGTATCTCGAAAGGAGTTGCTAAAGTCTGCAGAGCAATCATCACATCACAAAACAAAAGACATCAAAGGAATTAAGCCAAGTTTGCTAAGTGTCTTGATATCCCAGATCAAAAGACTTAGCCTGACTTCAACAATACCCAAGAACTTTTTTTTACAAGCAGTGGTTCACCCTAGACTTCACCCATTGAAACTAATGGTAAGGGTGTCCTCCGACAAGTCGGAACTAGTGCCATCCCACCTATCCTATCCACGGGGGAAAGCCACATTAATCAAGTTGTTCAAGTAAGCTGGAGGTGAGGAAGAAAATCCCCCAAATCCAATTTTTAAATTGCAATGCAAAATGACAACATCTGTGAAGCTTTCTTACGCGTGTGATGCCTTCCTCTGACAGTGAAGAAGGGCTGGATGGGTGCTGCATTTATTTGAAGGTGAAATAGGAGCTTCATGTTTCACTTACAGGCGAAACAAGCTGTAGCAAGCATGTATTAAAAATGCACAATCATCCTGTCAATACATATTAAGGTCATGTTCTAAAATGCAGAACTTCTAAAGCTGTAGGATTCAGTGTTTCAGCTGATTCCATTTAAACGGTCACCATGATACATCATCAAAACAGAGGAACTAATAAAATAAAGAGACTGCTAAGTATTTATTTTGAAAAGGCAGCAAATGTTCCTGAAACAATTGGAGCAAAAGGAGTTTAAGTCCACGTAGAGGTATAGAATACACTGCTTTCATTTATGGCACGTTCAATAAATCAGTAAAGCAATAAGCAGCAGAGCAGCACAGAAGGAAGATACCCTGTAATTCATGGGATGCCCCAGTGCAGTAAGAATAAATGATTGATATTTGATTGATGCTCAGAAACACTTCCTCTACTGCAAGAAAGACAGGGCAAATATATTCTTCTAAATAAAGAACAAGACTTGCACGTTAACTAAACTTAGCTTGTACATATAAATGTCCTTTGAAATACTGGAAGTGGTTTTCTGCTTGTATCACACTAAAATGGTCCTTTACTGAACAGTATGACTAAAAGATTCCCAAGCTGACACTTGTTTGCATTCATAGTTGGATGTCTACTTCTGTTTCCAGGGAAAACAGTTTCTTAACTTCAGAAAATAGAGGTTCTTTAAAGAAAAAAACTGAATGGAGACATAGAAGACCACACTTAGCTGTATGGAATGAGACTAGGTTTCAAAAACCTTTGAGAGTGGCTATTCACCCACTCCTTGCAAGTTTTGTGCTATGAAATATTTTCTGATAACAGGCCTCATTTCTCTCTCAGCTCCACAGCAGCAAGGTTTTAATACTGGGTGTGTGATGAGAGATGAAACCAAGTGTGAACAACTTTCGGGTCCCATGAGTAGGCTGACTGTTGAAGCTGTCAGGTTCAATTGCATCATTCCACTTTATTCAATGCCCCAAACTGCTCCCTAATTGTTAGGAGCTTAACATATTCAAACCCATTGTTTAGGCTAATGCCGAAATGCCTGCAGTTGAGTTTCCATAAAGAAAGGGGAGGGATTTAATTGTAGTTAAACCATTACTGAACTCTCCTCCTTTTGTGATAGGGCAACAGGGACAGCTACAACAGCCAATTCCAAGACAGCTTCTTCATCAGCTTTTCACCAATCACCACCCCTTTCCCCCTCTGCTTTAAACCCAGTCACTGCTATATTGTAGCTCTGCCTTGTATTATAATGCTTTACAGTTAGTGACAGATCACCCAATTACCTACTTGAACCAAGACCTATTTGTCAATAATAATTTTAAAGGTGATCTTTACCTCTTGTTTAAAATAAAAGCATGCCATTGCATTGTCTATAACCTTGAAGCATGAGTGCCAGACTGGTATGGGGTCATGCCATTTACCAGTCCTCCTAGGTTCTTCATCGCAGCACAATGCTGAAACATAAAACTATTTCTTGTCTCTCTTAACACTAAATAAAGAAATCAAGAGATAGTGCCAGTAACTATTACTTATGGCCAACAGCTACTGTAAATAGTATAAAGAAAAAAAAATTATGCAGATTAAGTTTAAAGCTAATCTTTGAGTTTTCTGCTATACTTCTGGGATGTTACTAATGCTTTCCATGCAGTTTTCTAGCTTCATGAATATGGAGGTGAATTCAAGCATTCAACCAAATAATAACACCACCTTACTTCATCTAGAAGCTTTTTTAAGCTGATGGATTTTGGTCAATGGCCAGCAACATTTCTCTGAACAATGTCCTACTGAAAATGATGGTGAAACGGAAATCTGCACTACAATTCATTGAGCTTACATAAGCAAATGTACTATTGCTACCTGCACCACACTAACCACAGATGAATAAAATACATTCATATTATGTATTCATATATAAATTCATTTCTTCTCTTGAGAGGTGGAAGGAGCTGCCTATCAAATGACAGCAGCAAAAAAACCACCCTAGCCTTGTTTCCTAGCTTAACTTTCTACCCCTAGAATTTTTAAGGCCAGTTACGCTATAGGGAGAGGGTAACAGTTGCCTTTTCTTGGGCACTGAATGCACCAGGGAGACTGAGCTATTGCTTCTTTTTATTCTTGCACTACTTCTGTTACCACCTTTATGTGGGGGAACCACTCTCTGAATTGTTAGCTGTTGATCAGCATGGCAGCAGAACTCCTCAGAAGCTAGGCAGGCTACACCTAACTCCAGCAATACAACCAAATCTCTAGGAAGCCCAAGAGGATGTTCTGTCCCATCAAGAGCTTTTCATGCATTGTTTGCTGCAGCACAACTATTTCCACCACAAATATGAAGTCTGCTTAGAAATCTAATCTAGACCTGTCTCCATTTAAAAAAAAGTGGCATCTAAATTCCTGTTTATTTTTCCAGGTGTCTGGTTTAGTTGAGGCAATTATTGAGGCAGGAATTATTAGATATGTAGCTAATTTTATTTCCAGCCAGCCTCGCCCACGACTATCTACAAATGACTCAGAGTTGGGTTCGAATTCAGTCAGGAAAATCTTCACAAGGATGCTTATGGGAAATTCATTCATTGAGGAGGATCAGCAAAATGGGAAAACTCTAGCCACAAAATGGCTTTGCCACACTTACAAAGAGGCAGCCTGGAGCCCTAGGGAAAGTCTGTGCTACTCGCTGTGGTGGAGTAGAAATTTCAAGATAGCCCCTGGCTCCTTTGTGGCAGTGCTGGAACTGCTGGGCCGTTGAGAGGCTGCTAGATGTTCCCAGGGTGCTGGGAAGGAGGCACACGATCTCTGACTGGTTCCTGGTTCCTCTTGGCACAGAGGTTTGCAGAGGTGCAGGCAGGATTTTCTGTAGATGTGCAGAGAGCACAATGTCTGTGGCACTTCTTGCCACCTTATGAGGCACTTAAATGCTTTCTCCCAGGAAACTTGAGACACTCAAGTTTCCAGGTAGTTCAAACTCAAAACATCAGGCCTAAGCTGGTCTGAAGCAAGAGGCAGAGCAGAACATGTCCAAGAGCAATGAGGCAGAAGCAGCTCAACTGCTTGCAACTTAGCACCACTTACATTACTTGCCTGAGTTCAACGGCTCCTTTGCCCACAGAGATTCACCAATCAAAATGGCATTTGCAAAACTTTTATCAGGTGAAACCAGGGCTATTTGGGCAAGACACCAACAAATAGCTAAACGCCTGTTTATCACTTTGGGAGGGGATACAATGGCACAAGCCTTTGTTTTGCTCCTGCCTTTGCTCCCCCCATCAGCAGAAGGGTGGGGCAAACCAGCACACGTTTTAGGCCTGTTAGCTTTCCAGGACAGTGTCAAAAAATACAGATGGAATTCAGGACACCAGAGAAGATCCTTAATAAAATACTGCTTCTACATCTCTTCTGAAAACCATCATGTAACGTTAAGTCAACTAGCACAATACAAAATACTATTAAAATGCAGCAGGATAAACACTGTGTTTTAACTTTAACATACCTCTATTTACTAAATTTGAAATGTATGTTTTCTCTTCTGTAGTTGCAAACTAAACAATTCATTTTCAAGCAAATACAGAACTTCTTGACTGAATCAGCCTGCAGTATTACTGATGGCTGCAAGTGGAAAGTCTACTTTTCACAGCTAACCTCACCTCATCTGCTAGCACACATTCATCACCAGTGTGAACCAACCCCAAATATCTGCTGTAGTCTTTCTCTCGTTCATCCTACAGAAACAATACTGGCATGACATGAAAACATAACCCAGCCCATACTGCCACCAGCACTGTCCAAGCACTTGGAGCTCACAGAACCCTTTTGGTTAGAAAAGATCTTTAACATCATTGAGTCCAACCATTCTCTAATTCTGCCAAGGCTGCTGCTAAACTGTGTCCCTCCCTCGAGGGAAGGTGTTTCTGAAACACCTCCAGCAATGAGGATTCAATCTCCTCTCAGGGGAGCCTGTTTCAGTGGTTGAGAACCCTTTCAAGACAAGAAGTTGCTTCTAATCTCCAACCTAAGCCTCCCCTGAGGCAACTTGAGGCCATTTCCTCTTGTCCAACCAGTTGGTACTAGAAGAGACCAACCCGCACCTGGCTCCTACCTTTTTCCAGGGAGTTGTAAAGAACCAGGTGGTGTCCTCTTAGCCTCCTTTTCTCCAGACCCAACAACCGCAGTGCCCTCAGCCACTGCTCCTCACCAGCTCTGTTCTCCAGAGTCTTCGCTGCTTTTGTTGCCCTTCTCTGAACCTGCTCCAGCAGCTCAATGTCCTTGGAGGGAGGGTCCTAAAACTGAACCCAGGACTCAAGGTGTGGCCTCGCCAGTTCTGAATACAAGGGGACAATCACTGCCCTGGGCCTGCTGGTCACAGTGCTCCTGATCTAGGCCAGGATGCTGTTGGCCTTCTTGGTCACCTCAGCACACTGCTGGCTCATCTTCAGCTGGCTGTCAATCAACTCCTTAAAGCCTGGGTTGTTTTTTTTTAACACAGATAATCAAGGTTCAAGTTTACAATAAATGTTTTCACTAACAGGCTGAAATAAAAGTTTAATGAGGAGGCTGGAAAAGTTTAAACTAAATCGGATGTGCTAGAAGGAAAAAAACAAGTTTCCCATCCAAAAGAGCATTAATTACAAACATACAAATTATTGTAATTAAAATCTGTATCCATGACACAAAAATCAGCTTTTGGATACATTATGCACATCATTAGTACTTTTTATGGTAGTAACCAAAATATTACTTTGAACTTCTAGCTGTAATGAAGACTCTTGCTTATGAACAAGCAAATAATCAAACACTGTCTTTGAGAATCAATTGTTTTGATTAAATGTACAAATAGATCCTTCAATTAAACCAAACCATCTAACCTTCAAAACAGCAGCACTCAAGCTTATTTTCCAAGAAGAGCATGAATGAAGGCAACTGGGAAACATAGTGGGATTTGAAAGGCAGAATGAAAAATTAATGGCACACCTACAGAAACTAATTTATACCTCTGCCCAGTGTACAACAAGGGCACACCAAGTCATTAAAAACCACATGGGTAGAAGGTCTATCTTCCAATAATATGAAAAAAGCTATAACCCCAAGTGTACTACCAGTTCAGTCATCCCTTCCACCTTAACTAACCTGGATATTATGTAACATTTTAACTAATTTGGTTTCTTTAGTTACCAACTAGACACATACAAAAACATAGTTGCACAAAACCTTGCTAGAATGCTACCTCACTAAGAGGTCTGTCTGCTGCTTCTTGTGTGGGTTTGTTTCTCTTTAAAAAGAGGCTTTAAGACACCAGACCCTGGAATTCCTTCATCTCCCCCACAAATCAATCTGAAAACACAGCCACCACTTCAACACAAATCTCTTTTACCTCAACTTTGTTCCTCCATCCTTTCTATCTACCTCTGGCTTCGTAGCACTTAACCTGCATGTGCTCTCCACAGACAATGGGAGCAGTATTGTACCCAGGAATCTGTTTGCCTTAAGAGCATGAACCTGTAAATCAGGAATCACAATTTCACTCTCCTGTTGCCTAGCAGGAAGAGTGACTCGATTAGGAAATAAACCCAGCATACCCATATTGTCATCTATTCACTTCATGTCAGTATTCCAAAGCAAGCCAGAAACTTGTAACGTGGCAAATCCTGAATCTGAGAGCAGAACTTCAAAAATAGTGACAATAAAGAATCAGCCACTTCACCATCCTCGACACACTAACCTTCTAAATAAACCTCAACAGTCTTTGCTATTTAAGGGACAAACGCCCCCCTAAAGTAGCAGCATTACTAAGGCTTGCGAGATCCTCACCATCTGATAATGGCCTGCAAGGACCCTGCCTCAGGAGCAACTCCTAACAAAGCACACACCAGGTAAACCTGACATCTTTTTCGAGCCAACCCTGAACATTCGGCTTCATCTAAATATTTTTATTTACCCTTTCCGTTGCATACAGAGTAGAAAATGTCACACTTCTCACACCCAACACCACTACTATTGTCTGAGGCAGCTAAATTGAAGTAGTGCTACACTCAGTTCAACCAAGAGGTCAATGTGCCTCAGTTGCCTGGAGACTGATGGTTGCTACAGCAGCACCAGATAAGCCAAGCTAAATAAGCTTCAGCTTGAAGCCAGAAAACATTTATGGCTAGCACAAAACACTGATGCAGTTGTCTCAGCATGCAGCACTGCACAAAATCCTGCAACTGCCTTTCAGACTACCTGAGCACAGCATAAGGTCACGCAGAGACAATCCCACCAAAGCAAGAGGAAAATGTAGAAAGTAAAAGGTTTTAATTTGGCTAAATACTAGATTACTTGCAACTATGATTCCTTTGTTCTTTTAGTTGAGTCACATGTTAGAAGGAATTTTCCCTCTGGCTGTAAATTCTTCCTCCTTGCCACTTTCCTCCACCCCCACCCCAAAAATCCTCAGATAGAATGAGAAGAAAATTGGATTTTTACCCATTTTGCCCATTAAACGGCTTTTAAGTAACAACCAAGAAAATTCAGATGGAAAAACCTGGCCTAGCACGATTCTTGTACCATTTTCCTTTTGCAGGACTCCTGAATTTAAGTGGCGCAAGTAGAGTGTAGTGGCTTAGGAAGGCAAGGCCCTGTTTTGCACTGCCATCTGACACCGCAGCATACCCCGGGCTGCCTACAGCACACTTTCTGCATCTACCACTGCTGGCAAATTCCTGTGGCTACAAGTCCCAAAGAGGAGCAAAACATTTCTTGACGAACAATTAATTTCTTTTTCCTCTGGATGACTTTTCCCTTTTTACCTTTTCCTTAAACTGTGAGATGAGTACGACAGAAGAATTTCAGCATGCAAGCAGTCTGTGATCCATGGACATATTATACCTTTGACCCAGTGGGCAAGAATCTCTTTGGAGAGATTTTATCACCAAAAGGCATTTTGATAACTACATAAAAGATGTTAATTTGTTTTCAGGTATCCACTGTTTTCGTGGATTAGAAGATTATAGTGCAAAAAGAGGCATGGGGTTTCCTTCTTCTGGAAGCAGGCTGCTTAACCCGTACACTATCACAATCTCCAGATGTTTTCTTAGTCTCTTTTTTCAATTACCACTCATATTAATGGTTATATAAATAATCTTTAGGCAGACAAATGAGTGCAATACAACCAAGTTGACCACAAATTTGTAAAGCCTGCTACTTTTTATCTTGGATCTTAAGGAAAAAAAACCCCAAAACCAAAGCACACAACACAACCACCACACACTGTATGGCAACGTATATGCTGAACTGAAATAACTAACAGAACTTATGAAGTATCATGTCCACGTGCAGGAAAGATCCCTTAACTCTAGATTACAGCTTCACAGATTGCATGGGGTTAGAAGGGACCCTCAAAGGTCATCTTGTCCATACCCCAGTAAGCAGCAGGGACACCACCGACTAGATGAGGCTGCCCAGGGTCACATTGAGTCTCATCTTGAGTATCTCCAGGGATGAGGCCTCAACCACAATCCTGTTCCAGTATTTCATCACCCTTATTGTGCAGAACTTCCTTCTGATGTCCAACCCAAATCCGCCCTGCTCCAGTTTCAAACCATTGCTCCTCATCCTAGCCCCACTGGTCCTCCTGAACAGTCCCTCCTCAGCCTTTCTTTAGGTGCCCTTCAGATACTGAAACACATTTCTAATGTCTCCCCAGAGCCTTCTCTTCTCCAGGCTGAACACACCAAATTCTTTCATCCTGTCTTCACAGGGGAGGTGCTCCAGCCCTCTGATCACCTTTCTGGCCTTCCTCTGGATCTGCTTCAGCAGTTCCACGTCTCTGTTGTGTTCAATTACACCAAATGACTCAGTAGCAGCGTAAGGAAAAGACCAGTACGACCTGGTGTCATGATCACCAGAGGCAGCATACTTTGGAGAACTGCAGCAACACATCTCGTCGGAAGCACGACCTGTGCTTTACACAAAGGACTTGTGAGGCTCCACCACAAGACACCCATTATGAGCGCTGGAGAGAAGCAGTAGGCATCTCCACTGTCTGCACTCTGGACTTCAGAAGAACTATTCTAGCATTCAACAACTCAGTTACTTCTATATTAAGAAGCAGACTTCAGGAAGTGGTCCAAAAAATGTGGAGAGCATAAGAGTCTTCCTAAGTTATGGAAATCATGTCTGGTTACATGCCTAACATAATCAACCATAATTACATCCTTTGCATTGCAAGAAAGGATTACTGCTTAAACTTACTGAGATTATTTTAAAGTCTCTAGTTTTAAGTTGTTGTGATTCACAGGTGTCTGCAAGAGTATTACCCTAAATTCTTTACTTAGCCATTACACATGGTTGTGATGTATACCTCTGGGTATACAACGCAGCCAGCCACCCAGAGAAGTCTGAGACTGTCACATCTGTTACATCCCAATGTCCTAGAACTGAGGACAGTTTGTCTTTTTACATGCATTCATTCCAGTCCCCAGAGAAAAGTTCATTAAGCACAGACAGCTAATAGACCTGCCATGTGCAAGAGTACACAGAGAGGACAGCCCAGAAATTTCCCTTAAATGGACTTGGATTTTTCTCCTTCAGATGCTTACCTGAAACTTTCCTCCCTTCCTCACATTGCTAAATACTTAACTGTTTTGAAAAAGTAAGTAACTACTCAAAGAAACATACCTTGTTTCTGGCCTAAGACTAGGAAACAGAAGCAGATGTAGGAGTACTTTCCTTAGCCATACTCGATTTGAGAATATGATATCCATTATTTAAGGCTACAACTCCAAACTGGACAGCACTATCCACCAGGTATGTGCATATTACTGTCTTAGGAAAGTAACAAATTTTCCCTTCTGGAGACTTGCAAAACCACCAAATTTTCAGCAAAGACTGCTTCTTGATGATGTGCTCTTAAATTCCCTCATAAATCCATCACTGTTTTGGAAGGTACAAGACTGCTCCAAAACTACTCCCAACCAATCTGTTGATGGAGACAAGAACTAAGAACTGAGTTCTTTTTTCCCCTGTGTTTTCACATTTTCCCATGAGTGTCAGAATAGAAAAGAAAAAGGAGAAAGTTCCCTTGATAGCATGCAAGATGATGAGCAAAGCTAAATTATGATAAGAAGAAAACCACTACAACAGAAAACTCAAATCAGTGCAAACTAGTGATGTGGAAAAAGAGAAGGGCACTAGAGAAACCCAAAAGTAGGGACTCAAAATTTCTCCTTCAGAAAGTGAGAAAATGAAGCCTCTGAAACATCAGGTGCCCTACATTCAGAATCTGAAAAGATTTGAGCTTTTGCATTCCTCTATTGTCAACAAATAGCTCCAAATGTAGTTGGAGGGGGGGAGGAAAGCAAGCCTTATCTCCCTCTTAAAGCTGCATCAGACAAAGGAGGATAACCAGCACTGCAGGAATGCCAAAGAAAACCCTTTGCTGGTTTTCCACTGCTCCTAGGGGGAGTAAAGCCAAACAAATTTCAGAAGAGATAATGAAGTGATTAAAGCAAATTTCTTTCACTTAGAATTGCAACTGAGTAGCGGCACCAACCTTCCCAATTAGCACATCTCCACCATGGAGGCAGCAGATCATTACACTATGTTGATGAGGTTCTATCAGCCATCACAAATACTTCCTGGACTATCAAGTAACTGACAACAACTCTCTCCTTTCCCTGTCTCTGTGCCGACTGTAAGGACTGCAGTTAGAGATACTTCTTGTCCTTTTCTTTCTCTTCATGACCTGCTTCTGCGGCAAAAGAAGTGCAGTAAGAGGTGGGACCAGGTCAGTGACAAATACAGGCAATATTGCTTGAAATTGCCTCACTGATGTGCTTTTATTACAGTCACTAAGCACAGATATCAAAGGAGACCAAAAAAAGACGACAAAAATCACCTACAAACTCACAATTACACTTCCAGAATAAGAACAAAACCTGAACATTAATCTGCTTATTCAGAACTGTATAGCTCATACAGTACTGAATCCCACATCAGCACCAAGAGTCGATGAGCTACAAATATTTAAGAGATGGCTGTGGGTGTTACAGAAACCACTGCCTGCCGTTGCCACTGCCACTGGAAATGCTTTAGAACTGAGATTCCTAAATTGGTGTGGGTTGAAAGGGACCTTAAAGATGATCTAGTTCCAAACCCCTGCCATGGGCAGGGACACCTCCTACTAGAATTCTTTCTGCTTTCCAGTCTACATCTCCCTTCCTCAAACTTCAATCCATTGTCCCTCATCCTATCACCCCTTGTTAAAAGTCTCTCCCCAGCTTTCTTATAGCCCACTTCAGGCACTGGAAGGCCACTATAAGGTCTCCCCAGTGCCTTCTCTTTTCCAGGCTGAACAGCCCAAATCTCTCAGCTGCCTGCCCTCATCTTTGTGGCCTTCTCTGGACTCTCTCCAGAGTTCAATGTCTTTTTCACTCTGGAAGCACCAGAAATGGATGGAGTACTCCAGGTGACAAGAGATTTTAATGAGATGACATGATACTTGAATGGAGTCTTCTCTTAAAAGGAATACAGCCTGAGACATGTCTTTAATCAATGACTGAAAGAAAATCCAGTCCAAATCTTCACTTCCACTTCTGCAATCTGAGCCTATATTCCCAACAGGGAGAAACAGCCACAGAGCACCAACAGAGCAACTTCACTCATCTAAGTCATCAAACAGGATAGCTCAGCCAATGTCAGACTCAGTCTTGACCAAAGCAGCAAACACATTTCAGTATAAAATACTAAACCTCATTAAAATCAAGACTACAAAAACCCCGTATTTTTTTTATCCAATGACCATCATTTCCTGTTGAGCAGGGTACAAATTCTGCTGTATGATACCAAAAGACACACAAGTGACTGCCTTTTTTGTTTGTTGGGGTTTGTTATTGTTTTTTTAATTAACATGTATTAATCACTAATAATAACTCCTCAGAAAGAGCAACACAGCAAACTAGTACAGAACAACATAAAAGGCTGACCAAGTTTCTCCTGTCATTACAAAACACAGGAATCTTGGAGATAAACTGAGCATAGAACCTCAGAGTGGTACAACTTCTGTCTTGGGAAATAGGGGAAAATTTAAGATAATAATCAAAATTACTTTTCTCAACAGAGCACTAATATTCCCACAGAAGTTAAAGACATGCTTCTGGGAGAAAACTTTATGTTTGGGAAATAGCAATTTGCAGTTGCAGGCTAAAACAAGAGTACTAGCAAACATGACAAGAGGATCAATTCACAGCAAATGAGGAGCAGGGATTTGTATGGGCTCTACCTTCCCTACTGTATCCCTTCCCCCCTATAATCTTGCAATCATTAACTGCACTAAAGAAGCCTCACTGAATTAAGCAGTGTAATCTAGCTAAGGCTGTATCCAACACAGAAAAAAGAAAGAATAGGATGGGGGGGGAAGGAAATCTCTATATCCAGCAAATAGCATTTTATTAGACAACTGATTCCCACCTCATGAGGAACACCAGCATTCAAATTCAGTTATGGCACAGCATGGAACACAAGCTAATCATCTTTTCTGGATTTATCAGGGTGACGTGAGACAGATAAGGTGATCACAAGGCCCACACTGTACACTTATCTTAAAACCAAGTAAACCCCATGTTCATCCTCTGACAGACTCTAACAAATACAAGTGACAATGCACAAGTCCTGCTCATTTAACTTTTCCATGTTGTTTGTGTCTTATCCAATCTCAGTGTCTCATTTTCAGACCACTATTAACTCATTCCACATAAAGATGCTGTTCCTTGCCACTGCTCACTACCACAGCTCCTGTACCTCTTTTGTTATCTCCTCTATCTTTTTGCAATAGAAACTGACTTCTCCTTTTGATATTAATTTCGTTTGTCCTCTTACCACCTTGTCAACACAGACTGGTGAGGTCTTTCAGCACTAATAGCTCACCTTCAGTGAGCATTGGACTAGACCTTTGGAGGTCCCTTCCAACCCAGACCATTCTATCATTCTGTAACAGCTCACTGCACAACCCAGCATCACCAGTAAACTTGGCTCCTGTTCCTCCTCCTCTTCCCAGATCACTTAGGAATAGGTTTGAGCTACACAGAAGGTCACAAGGCTGATCTTTCCAAGCCTCTGATGGTATAACTATGAAAACTGAGCATCTCCTTCTCTGGGATACCTGAAATCTTACGTAATCTGCTACTGAACTATGACACAACCTCTCCCCTTATCTCCAGCCTATTCAATTTAGGTGTCTTCAGTGAGTTATGGTGTGCAACACTCCTTGGGAATTAAAAGAAAAAACACACTAAAATAACTAACTCCAACTGGTTGTGTTTTCCGTTCAGTAAAGCTATGCTGGCTCTTTGCCAAAGCATCATGGGTTTAATTAATTTCTTTTGAATAGTTTCTATCAATTTGTACCCAAAATGTCACCCAATCTGGGGTGAAGCTGCCCAATAGCTTGCTACCTGTGTTGGCTTTCACATGGCATTGATGCTTTATGTGTACTGTACATGCATAGAGCTATGGATGCATTAAGCTTGATTTTTACCTCAGAAACTTCAGTAAAGACAAATGTAGAGTCCTGCATCTGGGGAAGAACAACACCAGGCACAAGTACAAACTAGAGGTCATTCTGCTGGAAGCAGCTCTACAGAAAAAGACCTTAGGGTCCTGGTGGATCACAAGTTATCCATGCGACAGCAATGTGTCCTTGTGGCTAAGGCGGCCAATGGTGTCCCAGGTTGCATCAAGAAAAGTGTCTCCAACAGAGCTAGGGAGGTTCCTCTCCCCCTCTACTCCACCCTGCTGAGACCATACCTGGAATACTGTGTCCAGTTTTGGGCTCCCCAGTTCAAGAGAGACATGGATCTACTCAAGAGGGTCTAACACAGAGCTATGAGGATGACGAAAGAACTGGAACATGTCTCCTATGAATAAACACTGAAAGACCTGGGACTGTTTAGTCTGGAGAGGGCTGAGAGGGGATCTTATCAATGTCTGTAAATATCTGAAGGCTGGGTATCAAGATGAAGGTGCCTGGTTCTTTTGGATGGTGCCCAGTGACAGACTTTCAAGACCCATCTAAATGTGCTCCTGGATAACCTGCCCTGGGTGACCCTGCTTTGGCAGGGAGGTGGGACTCGACCTTCTGAGGTCCCTTCCAACACCTAATATTCCACGATATTAATTCTCCAGGTTTACATCCAGTGTCTTAAATCACTGTACACTCTATATATTAAAAGTTGATTGCTTATATGCACATACAAAAGATTCCCATCAGAAAATGAAGACCACAAGAAACAAAGTATAAACAAGAAAAGTATAAACCCATCATCACCAGTACAGCATTCCTTCATGCTTGCACTCCAACCTTGGTGGCTCTCTACAGATCTAACTTCATACTTCCCTGCCTTGATAAATGCAGACTTACTCAACTTTGGTTAATATAAAAGTTTACTATAAAAATATTTTTTCTGGTTCATTAATTCAACTAAGTCATCCTCTTGCACTGCTCCAGTTCCTCCCTTATCCCTTTATCACCAAATATGAACTACAAATTCATAGAGTGGTTAGAGTTGGAAGAGATCTTAAAGATCATCTAGTACCAACTGCCTTGCCATGGGCAGGGACACCTCCCCCTACACCAGGGTTGCTCAAGGCCTCATCCAACCTGGCCTTGAACACCTCCAAGGAGGGGGCATCCACAGCCTCCCTGGGCAACCAGTTCCAGTGTCTCACCACCCTCACTAAAAGGAATTTCTTCCTAGTTTCCAGTCTAAATTTTTCCAGCCTAAATCCATTTCCTCTCATCCTATCACTACAAGCCCTTGTAGATAGTCCCTCCCCAGGTTTCTTGTAGGCCCCCTTCAAAAAAGGCCTGCATTTGTATAACCTTTCCAATACAAAACTACAGCATATAAATCAACTCTCATTTGCTACCAAGATGTCAGCCTTGGACACCCCTTGGTAGAGTTAGTCTTAGTCATCCGTTTGTCAAACCCCTCTGGTTTATAACTGCTACCAGCATTTTTGCATGAAACTTGCCAAACTCTCCATATTTTCCTCCTTTAAATCCTTTCTTAAAACATGGATGAGACCAGACATTGATTAGAGCACTGATGAACTGTAACCAGCATTTATGCTACTAGTTGTAACAGGGTGCTTATTACTACACACTTTCACAGACCAATTTTTAAGTCTATGTGGGACTATGCAATATCAGGGGGAACTTGCAGCCACTCTACCATTTGCATCACAAATACATTATTTCTTAGCCTATTTTCCAAACACATCACTATTTAACATCGAGAACAAGCAGGTCAAGAAGACTGTTTGCTATCTTAAACTCTTGTGATAGTTTACCTGAGTTGCAGCAACAACAGTAGTTATAGAAGGCGCAGTTGAAGGTGACAGAGCTCCCACTTGCTGCAAGTGGCCTGAAGCCTGCTGAGGTAAATGAGAGCTGGAAACGGGAGTGCTAGATCCTGAGCCAGATACTGCATTTGGAAATGATACTGCTACATCATTGCTGCTAAAAATACCTGAAAAAAAATTACAAAAACAATTACATGCATCTCTCTCTCTCCCCCTCCCTCTGTTTTTTTTCAGTAGCCATGTAAATATGCAGTAGAAAATTAATCAAGATAAACAAGATCACTTAAAACATAATGCAGAAAGCTCCTGTGTAGAAATTCTAACCATGCTGAGTGATAAAAGTGCTCTCATCATCTGACATTCTACAGTTCAGGGATCACAGATTGATTCAGGTCTAGGTTTTCGTAAAACATGTGTGATACATCAAATATTTATGTGCACTGCAAACTGCTCAAGTATTGACAGTAGCAGAATTTTTGGCTAAAATGTCTGCCTTCAATGGAGTCTGCTACCAGCTTGTTGTGTCAATGAAATGCTGTAAAATGAAGTATTTGGCTGTATAATCAAACAAGACAGAAATGGGAAAATGCTTTTTAGCTTCAAAGCACAACATCCATTGGTCCAAAACTCTTATTTTGGCAGCTAAAGATTGCCCATCTATTTTTAGGAAAGCACTGACAGCAAGCCTGAGGACAGAGGTCTCAGATATGCTGGTAGAACTGGGTGGGATTTCACATATTCACAAACTAAAACTCCATCCATGATGTATGAATGCTTGACTAACATTTCTGCTAGAGCAGCCAACGAGTAACAGACTACACAGGTTAACATTACTCAGACTTGTACGTTAGCAATTTAAACAGGAAGAGTTCATACCCCTCTGTGAAGCCATTACTTCTGTTCATCTACATGCAGGGTAAAGTTCAGAATATAGGTTGGGAAAAAAACCCTACTGACCAGAAGCCCAGGACAAGAAGTAGTACCTGTCTATGAAACTGTTAGGCTCCACGTGCATTAGATAAGTGAGCTGTCAGCTGGCCAGGGAATATCAAGCATGGTAGCACTGAACTGCAGTTAGAGGAAGAGTGCCACAGGGAGTAAACAGAAGTAGAATGAACATGGTTAGATCAAAAAAAGCAACAGAACTGAAATGCCAGTTAGAAGGCAAAGGGTGGAGCTAGTTTGTCACTCATACAAATAATGATCTGGAGAAGGCAGTGACAATAAGAAGATAGGCAATGTTAAAACACCACTCGCCACCCAGCAATCCCTCTGAGCACAGGCAATCAAGAGAGACCATCACCCAAACCCACACATAGTAAGCAAATACTGATGCACCTTCAATTCCCTGCCTCTGCTAAGGGCCAAAAAAAAGGTGAGAGAAAACCAGCCAGACCCAAAAGAGGAAGAAGATATGAAAAAAAACAGCTGAAGACACATTCTGGCTTTTTTTTTCCTGCCTAACCAAGGTTAGTGACTTCTTGTCATCTCATCTTGTCCCCAGCCTCTTGGTCACAGCACAGTTCCATACCAGCTCCATTCTTCTACTGACCTCTGCCTCTTTTTTCCATTTAGCACCTTCTGGGGTCACTTTCCCCTTCCTTTTTTTTTCCCCACCAGCCCAAAAGTCAACCATTATGGCATTACTAACAGGCAAAAGTTTCTTAACGTGTTCACTTTGTTATGACTTCTCTCCAATTACACCTGCCTCGCTTAACTGGACAATGAAGTCTATGGCGTAGATCTTACACAGCATCAAACCAAACATCATTAACCACTAGCCTTGCTACTGTGTCTTCTCTTAGATGTGACAACTACAACCACAAAACCTGAAATATACCCCAGGCCCTCAAAACATTTTTTAAAACTTGATTTCAATCAGAGATTTCAAAATGAGATTTTTGACCATTTGTATCTTTACTGTACTAAAACAATTAAACATACAAAAAATCTTGGAAAAGCTGAGATTCTGATGCAATCATCTGGCTTTGGGAACTGATCATTTGGAGACTAAAAACAACGAAATATCACAACACTCATAATTAAATCTTAAGAGCTCATCATCAGGAATGCTGTCACTGTCATAAAATATAAGTGCCAATGAGTGAAGAAACAAAAAAATTTAGTGAGGGTCAAGTTAGTAAAAAAGAAAGATGTTTTGCCAGAACAGTAAAACAGTTCTAGTATTATAAAGCTATTGAAATTTTTTTCCCCTTAATTTTTCAAAACCTTCCATATTTAATAACTGCAGTTTCTGCTGATTTTATTTGAATGCTAAGGTTTATTCTTCCTCTTAAAAACAACATTTTGGAATACAAGCAGATGCCAAATCACAGGTATAAAACTAATTCCAAAAGAAAGACAAGCAGTAAACTAGTTTTTTTCAGTGGAATGAGGTAAGCTGTTATTTGTTGCTAGTAACAGCAGCTGTAGTAGTGGTATTAAAAACACTATTTGTTGTTGCAAAATGCAGGACACACATGACTTGTTTGCACACTCTGGTGGGGTTAAGTATTTCCATTTTGCAATATCTTACACAGTATATAAAGTACATGCACCTTCTGGCATTAGTCGTGCAACCAAGGTATTGCCCCATGCAAGCATCTGAATAAGAGCTGTATGCTGAGCATACAAATCAATCCTTGAGTTTTACACTGTCTCAAACATGGCTGGATTAAAAAAAAAAAAAAGCTATGCATATATCATATTAGAAAATCAAGAAAGTACATGCTTAAAATGTCTCAAACATATCATGTTGTCCTGTTGGGGTTTGGGAAGAGATAAATCATTTTGCGGATCAGGAAGGAATAATAATGAAAGGCTGAACAAATCACTATAAACCACATGAATGTTTAAAACAAACAAATCACCTTGAAGTCCTTCCCATAATGCTGAAAATCCAAATAGCTACAGCTTGTGATGAATGGCACAGTGTCACTTGCCAGAGGCATAAACAGCAGTTAAATACAACCTTCAGCATTTAAAAACAGAACACACTTCATTCACAGAATGGGTTGGGTTGGAAGGGATCTTAAACATCATCCAGTTCCAAACAGCCTGCCATGGGCCGGGACACCTTCCACTAAACCGGGTTGCTCAAAGTCTCATTTAACCTGGCCTTGAACACCTCCAGAGAGGGGACATCCACCACTTCCCTGAATAACCTGTTCCAATATCTAATTACCCTCACTGGCAAGTTCTTCAGCTGCAGGTGGAAATGGACATCTAACACTGCTGGGTAAAGTCTGACTGTGCTTAACACTACCAAGCCCTGCAAAACGTGGCTTCGGGCTCTGGCAGCTAGAATGCATGTACAGCCTGTGCTACTGGACTGAAAGGCTTAATGAAAAAGGGAACTGCAGGGGGAAAAAATAAAGGCGTCTCTGGAGAACAAATAGCTGCCTGCTTAGCACAGAAGAGCAGTACTGCAGAGCAGGGGACGCATCAGAGTATGCAGAGAAAATGCATTCTTTTTGCTGACACAATGACAAAAATAAAAGGAATTAAGAGTTTCAAGAACAGCAAAGGAAAATAAAACACACAACAGCCTTAAGTCAGAGCTAGCTCTGCAGCAGCACATGCCAAGGGGCACATACAACAAATTTAGTGACTTGACTCCAAAGCTCAAAAATAAGCTGTTCCATGGGTAGAAGATTTAACAAAGCAGATTAAATTCTGGCTTTCAGTAGTGTTGCATCTCTCACAGGACACTGACCCACTACGATTTCCAACCATGATTTCTGTATCTAGTTAGGAAACCCTCAGTTCTATTTATTTTCCAGTACTACACAATTCAGTTCCCTCATCTTCCCCTCCCATGCTGGTGCTTACCTAGTTCCACCAGACAAAACCAGGCTCCTGTAGCCATACCATAGCCATACCTTGACCTTCCCTATTGCATCAGCTTAACATATTTTAGACTCCTTTATCAAGTTTACTTGAAATTGGACAACAGGCTCAAAGCTAACTGTGGGCCAAAATCAAGAGAGAAAAGATGCAGACTGCTTCCTTCAGAAGCCAGGAAAACGTTCTCCCTACCATTAAGAAGTATTGTATTTTTAAAGTCTCTAATTTGAAACTTGCAACAATTGTGAAAAGAGGAAGTTCTTGGAGCTATTTGGCACAGGTTGCTGTTCCTAGCATTTTGGTAAAATGTAAAGGGTAAGCAAAATATGGACAGAGATGTTTGGGGTTTTGTTTTTTTATAAGATGTAAACTTGTGATCCCACAGAAGTAGTACAGAACTACTGAACTTTCCACTTAGGGCAGGACAGAGACAGGACAGGGAGGTGGGAGCAAAAACCTCAAAGAGACTTGTAGCAGAACTCACAGAAATCAAATGAGATTTTGAGTTCTAAGACCAAGAAGTTCTTTACAAACCCTGAAGCTATACAGCTTCACTTCCTGTACTGATCTCAGAAAGTCTCCCCTACAACCAGGATAACATCCTATACAGAGCAAAATGAAAATGTACTTTTGAATGAAACATGTAGAAAAAATTAAGTTTAATGACATGAAAAAGAACCTGTTGTGTTCCAGCAGAACATTCATAGTGGAAGAAACACACTACTGTTTGTTATTTTGTACTACGGACATCAACCGAAGTAAACCTAATGCTAAACACAAGCAAATAAAAAGAGGTTATTGTGACACAGCTGTCCAAAAAGTGAAGAAAGTCGTGTTTGAAACTGCTGAGCTAGCAATAATATTTCCTTTCGGTTCACCTGATATAATGAAGCTGTAGCTTAGATGCTAACGAAGCAATCTGAAACCCAAGAATCAAACCGGCTGTTCTGCTGCTGCTGAGCAAAGTGGCAGAGTTCACTTTCAGATGGGCAAGATTCTGAAGTACCAGTTCCAGAAATGGCAGTTGCTGTTCTGCAGCTGATAACAAGCAAGCATTTCCCTTTTCAGGGACTGGGAGGTCCTTTTTTTACAGAGACCCAGCAGCTTCTCTCACAGATCAATAGTCATTGCCCATTCTGTGTCCTCTCCATGATGAGGGAGCAGGAAAAGCCTCTAGACTTCAAAAGCCCAAAGAATACAGGCTGCTGAGGGTAGAGGGAAGATACCAAATACAGATGCACACACTTTCATAACAGAAGAGCTGTTCTGGTTTCACACCTACTGACAGAAGGCAGACTGCAGGAATTACTCTCTTGGAAAATATTCTATAGACAGGACTGACAGTCAAAGACCAAAATACTCAGCAAGAACCTCCAGACAACCAAGGAAGACAATTCATCACAGCAATGAGTAAATGAGCTAAAGGAGCAAAGTCATATCATCCTCATATACAGCAGAGACCTAAGTCTGTGATCCAATTCCATTAAAATTAACTCCAAATCCTTGACAGCTCAGCTAGCAGATGCTAAGTCACTCTTCTGCCAGCTCCCATTCCTATGCTCACGATTCTGACTCCTATCATCTACAGTCATTGAAACAGGTAGTCAGAAATGGGATGGGGGTGAAGGACAAGAACTGATTCGTGTAGGCAACAAAGCCTTCTACTCCTTTCAGCCAGTCCCACCTGCTGCAATGAAAGTTTCTTTGTACTTATCTCATATGCATTAACAACACACATCAGCAGCCTTATAGACTTCACCCTTCAGTAACCTGCAACAGAGAGGAACACACAGTCCAGCTAACTGACACAGAACCATAGGTGAGTTGACTAAGCCAGCTCAGTCATCCTAGTCTCCTCTCTTACTTGTATTGCCACAGGCAGGCTTTCCATACAAGATTTCAGAACTGCCCAGACCACTGTCAGCAAGGTCACAGCTCCCTGATGCAGAATGCTTGCTCCTCATCTGAACTCTTCCAGGCTGCCACAAGTATTGCACTGTAGCCCTCCACAAGAGAAGCCCAGCTCAGGTGGATTTGCTCTGAACATGACACAAGGAGACAGATGAAGGACAGGCTGGATCAGTAACACAAGGTGTGTTCCTGGACCAGTATATCTACCTATAACTGTGACCAACTGTCAGAGGAAAAGCATGGTAAAAAGGAAGCCTGAAGTAATGCTTTCCTGAAATCCTTTCTCATCCTCTAGAAGTCTGTAACATACACATTTTGAGTTTGAGGAACAATCTTTGTAATTATTAGCCTTAAATTTGCTACTAACCTCACCTCAGTTAATTTCTCCCACTCCTTTATGAACAGTAGTAACTTATCAAATCATGTCCCACAGCAAAGTTATACCTCAGTTAAAACGTGTGGTTTGGTTTTTGGGGAGAGGAGGAGTGAAAAGTAGGGACAACATTGGGGGAAACTTCCTTTAATTTGTATTCCTCCAGTTGTTCTGAGTTCTCACAATAAATTCTGGAGAAGCTTTAGAACTCCCTGTTTAAGGTTCACATATACAATTAATTCAGACTTACAAAATAAGGCACAAAGAACTTCATGCTTATTGTAGCCCTATTCAAGAAGTTTTGAAGTACTCTTCTAGACTAAGAGCATTAAGATAAGGAGTGTCACAAGCATAGATGAGACACATGCTCAGGACTACAGGAAAAAATTGTAGCTCAAGTGTGTCAGCACAGAAAGATCTATGCAAGAAGGAAAAGTTAGACAGATATAGAAGAACAATTGATACATCATAGAATGGTTTGGGTTCAAAGATACCTTACAGATGATCTAGTTCCAACCCCCTGCCATGCACAGGAACACCTCCTACTAAACCAGGTTGCTCAAGGCCCCATCCAGTCTGGCTTTCAACACTTCCAGGCTTTAAGCCTCTGCAGCTTCTCTGGTCAGCCTGTTCCAGTGCCTCGATGCCCTCACTGGGAACAATTTCTTCCTAACGTCTAAGCGAAATCCTGCTTCTTCAAGTTTGAGGCCATCACCTCTCATCCTGCATAACGATCTTAACTTTTATTTCAGATGTTGACTTTCGTCTTAGTGAGTCAAGACAAGCCTAAGTTACTTTAATGTGACATACTAAAACCAAAGCCATTTCAGGATCACTTAGCACATATTCCCAAGTAAAAGCATGACACTCGTGAGCTCCCTTTCTTGCTCCATTTCCAGGGAGAACTAAATGCATTCGCTTCAGAGCTCCATCAACCTACCACAGACAGCAGCCAGAATGGTGTGAAGCCATCTCAGTGCTCAAATACTGACTGGCAGCATAGAGATTTCCTTCAACTCTTAACATAATACAGTCTTTTGTGGTAGTTTCTACTTCCAAGCTCTCTGTCCTTGGGATTGCAGAGATCTGAAGCTGGTGTCTCAGAAGGCACACTGGAAGCTGCTTGGTTTGAGGCAGAATTTCCCAAGCGTGGGCCAGTAAGAGCGGCTGGCCAGTACCAACGGCAATTCCGTTGTGGTTAGTCAGGCCTGGTGGTGGGGAACAGCTGTTGCCTGAACTGCTGGAAGACCACACACAGATGTCCTTAGGAAGAGCTAAGGCTTTAGAGCTGTGCCCTGGAAACCCACAGACAGGTAGAAATTGCAATGGTTGACAAGTTAACAAGAACACTCAATACTCTGAAACAAAGGACATACACCAACTTGTTACTTGCCCTTCTCTTCTTCCTCCTTGTTTTTCAATTTATATGGTTTACCCAAACACTCCTGTCTCCAGCCCTCAATACAGGCAGATGGCTTTTCACCCATACTGCCCACCACTCCTGTCTCCAGCCCTCAATACAGGCAGATGGCTTTTCACCCATACTGCCCACCACTCCTGTCTCCAGCCCTCAATACAGGCAGATGGCTTTTCACCCATACTGCCCATGATGGGCCAGATTCCAAAAAATAAACTCTTTCCTGCTCAGCACAGATTCTGTCGAGTTTAGATTACCTTGTTAAAACCAACAAACAAAAAAAAAAATCACACAGACACTGAATGGTTTGTGTTGGAAGGAACCTCAAAGATCATCTAGTTCTAGACTGCTGCAGTAGGCAGGGACATCTTCCACTAAATCAGGTTGCTCAGGGCCCTGTGCAGCCTGGCCTTGAACACCTCGAGGGAGGGGGCATCCACAACCTCCCTGGGCAACCTGTTCCAGTGTCTCACCACCCTCGCTGGAAAGAATTTCTTTCTCATTGCAAAGTCATTCCCCCCTCGTCCTATAACAGGAAACCCTTGTAAAAAGTTCCTTCCTGGATTTCTTGTAGGCCCCTCCAAGTACTGGAAGGCTGCTTTAAGGTCTCCTCAGAGTCTTCTTTTGCATGACTACACTTCTGAGTCCTCCTTTTTAACTGAATCTTTCACGTGTGTTAGAGACTTTAGCTACCATCTTTCCTCCTCTACACTGCCAGCACATGGTTCAACTGAGAGGCTCTGACCACACCTTTACATCAACCTTACTCCTCCCAGCTTGTACTTGCCTCTACTCAAAATGAAACTCCCAGTTCTTTCTTTTTGGTACTTTCTTGCTGATGTGCAGCCACCTTAAACTCAGTGCAACTAAAAACACCCAAGCTCCTGATAAATATCTACATCAAACCTCACAGATAAGGACTCTCTAATCCTCAGCATTATCTGACTCATCATTTGAATATGCTGTGGGAGTAAACAGTCTTGTTGTAGTTAAATATTTACCTCAAGTTTGAATACTTTCTTTTCATCCTAAACATGCATGGCAAGATGCTTCCTCACTGTTCAATCTATCAACAGTTCTACCTATTCTCGTTAATTTCACTCACACACATCCTTTTATCAAAACAAGAGCCGTCAAAACACCAACCCTGCAAGACTGGGGAGGGGAAAGTACCCAACTTTAAAATCTTGCTTAGAGAAACATGGGGAAGCAGATAAAATACACACCCCTCCAAGACGAGGCAAGGTGGGGAAGAAAGGTGGATTAGATGATAAATCCTGTCCAAACACTGTACTAAACCAAACATCAAACATGCAGGTAACATGATGCTCCCCCACAGTCATGAGCCATCCAAAGCATTGTTATTGCTTGACAAGAAAGCACACAACATTAAGCAACCACTTTCCTCTGTGCCCTTCCAACTTCCCTGCTGGAGTTGGGAATATGCAATCAGTTTAAAAGGAAATGTCAATGTGGGAAGAAGGCATGACAAATGGCTTTCCATTAGGATCTGTTCTGCTCGCCTTTGTGAACCTACGCCTCTTGAACGCGAAACAGCAAAACACCTCTGCTTAGAAAACAGCAGAAACTCACCAAGTCCAAATTCAGCACACTTGGTCAGATACCCTTCAGGTGTTTATTTTTGTTCAGAAAAATGGTGAGCTTGCTTTCCTTCATCTCAAAGTTGCTTCAGAGCACTGTATACCTGGGAGAGTGAGAGGGAAACCCTATATCAAAAGGAAAAAAATCTAAGCCTATGTTACTAAAGCAAAGCAAATCCAGAGAAATTCCAGTATTTCTCACCACATGGAAGCTATGAAAGAGAAATGTAATGTCATCTTTTTGTTATTTTGTTACTATAAACATCTGCCTAACAGATGTGGTTTGTGGCTCTGACACTGTGAAAAGCAGAAGTCCTATAGAACTGCTACCTTCAAGTGTAAAGAACTTTACCATGCAAAGTTAAAACGTTTAAACTCTTTTGCATATGCTGAACCCCAAGTCCACACAATTTGCAGTGCATACAGCACTGCTCTTCCAACATACACACAAAGCAATATGAAAATCATTCTCTGGCTGACACCAATGGATTAAAAAAAAAATCCACTTTTTATTAACAGATCACCTGACACTAATTAAATATCACATTGAGGAATAAGCTTGAGCATCTCCAAAACCAGCCTCATGAGAGGGCTTTAGCTGTAAATATTCCCTCCTAAATCTTTCAGTGACTCATGAGCATAGCTGTGATTGTTTCCTACAAACGAACAATAGCCTTGAAAAAGTAAATCAGGGTCTAATTTAATAAGATATGTTTCATTTCCACTGCCTGTGAGTGAAGACAGAACTAGGGGTACAAAGCCAATGCTGAATACTGAAGGAAAATGACAATTAGACACATTAAGGATTCAATATTACTCCTTGTGAAACTGATAGCGCTGTTATCAGTGACACAAAGACTGGACAAAACAAGGCTACCTTCACATGCATGGCTTGTAGTAATTTAAGCAGTCAGGAAGGCAAGTGGGAGAATGCCTGAGGTAGACACCACTATGACACACCTATGAATGGAGCACAGAAGGACAACTAGAAACACTATTCACAAAATTAAAGAAAGGAATCTCAGAACTGGAATAAAACTGTTATCGTTTTACTGCGCACATACAAAAAGATCATAAAAAGAGAACTGAGCACTATTGACCTATCAGGCTCCTGCAGACAATCTACAAAGTTTTCACTCAAGTACTGAACAATTGACTCACTGCAGACCTGTATTTCACCCAATCCATAGAATATGCAGACCTTCAATCAGGATTTTCCACAAAAGGCTATCCTTTGTGATAAATGAAGCACTGAAAAAAGATTCTAATATAACTTACCATTATGTATGGTATTCATCAACTTGGAGAAGGCTTTTGAGTTAGCAGAAAAGGGGCTTCATGTTAAGATCATGTTTAACAGACACAAAAGAATACATGTATAGATAGGAATTTCAGGGAACAATAATATAGCTGAATACAGCTTTCTTGTTAGAGCTCTGATCATTCACAGCAGCTCAAATTGTAGAATGGATTTATTTCTATCCACTACGAATTTTTACTTCTATTTCTTTTATCAGTGTTTGTTAGCTTTTAAATGTCAAGTATCAGAAGAATATTCCAGCACAGGCCACTTAACCACATTCCAAAGCTACTGGTAGGAATTCCAACACTTTGCAGCAACAATCAAGTGGCTCAACAAAAGACTGATTTAAATGTCATTGTCTAAAACAAATAGAGAAATCTAAACTGAAGCTGCTTGCTAATTTTAATGCTAAGGCCCGTTTTTTGGGGTCGGTTTGTTTATTGTCACTGACTGACACTAATTCTATCGATAAGAAGTCTAACAGAGAACAGAGGTGTCTCCTAAACTTGAGACAGCTCAGCTGAAAAACTCAAAGATGTACAAAGAAAGACCATCCAGCTAGTGGAACACCAAAGGAGATGCTTGCATGAACGTTTGCTTCTAAGTTGGGGTTTGTGAGAATCTTGATGTCTGATCATTAAGTGCCAGAATTCAGTGACATCCTCTACTGGGTAAGTGAAGTCTCCAAGGAAGCCTCCACATCACCACGACACATGAATGCCCAGTTCCAGAGTGGTGGCAGCCATGCAGTTGGTCATCTCTTCCACTTCCACCACCAATTTATTCATACTTAGCATAATGACCTCATGACAACTATTTTAGTTTTAATTTATTACTTCACACTTTCACACCACAGATCAACAATGCCCTCAGTTTACCAGTCTGGTCTGACAAGCCGATCAAATGGATGATTCTGCAGGCAAGAGAGAGTCTAGTGAACCCCTCTGTGTCAGACCTCCATGGGTGGATTTTGTCCCTGCAGCAGCTTCTGAGCTCTGACTGCAGTAACTCCTCCTGTTCCAAACGGGGCATTGTCTTTCATGCTTTATTTTTCCCTTCTTTATTCTCCCTACAACTGGTAGCTACTGGAGACTGCTGCCATTAGCCATCTTGTAACTGCCAGGCAATTCTGAACATCAGGATTCCCCCCAAAAATGAATTAACAACAAAGTCAGTTTAAGCTTTTTCTGTTGATACCAAAACATTACAAACCCAGTTTGGATCGTTAAGGAAAAAAAAACAACAATCTTTTTTCAATCCTTCTCTTCAACCTAATGCCCAAGTTTGAATAATCAGCTAAAATTACTTCCTTGAAGAAACAACTTCTAAAATAAGTAATATTTGAATTAACAAATCGTATTTTAGTAAAAGTATTTTGACTAAACTATTTTAATTACAAACCAAATCGATATTGTGAAAAAAAAAACCACCAACCAAATAGTGAGGGGTTTTTTTTTCCATTTTTTGTGGTACAAAAAAATAAAACAGCAACCTAACATACAAAATCCTGGATCTGCTAGACAAAACTGGATGCATCTGATAAAAATAAGTTGTAGTTTTCTTTCAGAGAGCTAACAACAACAACATACAAAACCACACTCCTAAATAAAACTACTCATTTAAAAGGCAAAAATTAAGTGATAAAAAGAAATTCCAAGTTGATGAAATGCAGAGAGTGAACATGGCTGGGATCATCTACATTATAGATGTATATGGGCAAAGTAAAGGGTAAAGGGTGAGTGCCAGGAGGCTGGAGCCAAGCTCTGCTTGGTGATGCCCAATGACAGGACAAGGGCAATGGGTGGAAGTTGAGGCATAGGAAGTTCCATGGAAACATGAGGAGGAATTTTTTCCCTGGGAGGGTGACAGAGCACTGGAACAGGCTGCCCAGGGGGGTTGTGGAGTCTTCCTCTCTGGAGATACTCAAGATCTGCCTGAATGTACTTCTGTGTGATCTGGTCTAGGTGATCCTGTTCTGGCAAAGAGGTTGGACTGGATGAGTTTTCAAGGTCCCTTCCAGCCCCTGACATTCTATGATACTGGGCCTCAGGAACAGAGCACAAAGCCCAACCACCACTCTAAACAGCAGAATCATTTTGTACAGTCACAGAAGTGTTGCAGTTGGAAAAGACCTTTAAGATCATCCAGTCCAACAATTCTCTAACCCCACCAAGGCTGATGCTAAACCATGGCACTGCCTCTCTGAAACACCTCCAGCAATGACTCTGCCACCTCCCTGGGCAGCTGTTCCAGTGACTTACAACTCTTTCAAGAGAGAATTTTCTTCTGATCTCCAACCTAAACCTCACCTGGGGCAACTTGAGCCCATCTCCTCTTGTCCCATCACTTGTTTCCTGGGAGAAGAGACCAACTGCCACCTCACTCCAACCTTTAAGGGAGTTGTAGAGAGCCAAAAGATCTCCTCTCAGCCTCCTTTTCTCCAATCTAAACAGCCTCAGTTCCCTCAGCTGCTCCTCACCAGCCCTGTTCTCCATACCCTTCCCCAGCTTCATTGCCATTCTCTGGACACAACCCAGCACCTCAATGTCTTCTTTGGAGTGAGGAGTCCAAAACTGAACCCAGGGCTCAAGGTATGGTCTCACTAGTGTCCAGTACAGGGAGTCAGCCACTTCCCTGGTCCTGCTGGTCACACTGCTCCTGATCTAAGCTAGGATGCTGGTGGCCTTCTTGGCCACCCGGGCACACACTGGCTCACGTTCAGCTAGCTGCTGATGAACACTGCATGCACCTTTCCACACCTACTCTCCACAGCTTTTATTTGATGGTATCAGTTTGTTCTAGTTGTGGTTTTGTGCTGAAGAAATGGCAGCCATTTTGATCCACCACTGCTTCCATACTGAGGGATGTCCCTTTCACAGTTAAGGAACAATTAGGTAGCTTTTTTGAGGAAACTTTGGATGGGGATGCTTCTCTGATTTTTATAAGAGCTCAGACTGAGAGTGCCTGAGGCTACAGCTTTTGCTTCCTTAAAAGTCTCCCACACTGAAGCTACCAGTAACCCAAACCACCTCCTGTACTGCATTCCCAAGCAGCACTCAGAAAGTTTTCAAGCACAATACACTAGTGAAAAATCTTCCACAAGACAGGGATCTACTGAAGAGAGTCCAAGGGAGAGTATAAGAAAGGAGGAATCCCCCAGTCCTTTCACCAATGAAGAAGCACTGAGAGACCTGGGGAGAAGAGAACACTGAGAGGAGATCTTACCAATGCCTATAAACATCTGAGTAATGGGTGAAGGTGCCAGGCTCTTTCTGGTGGTGCTCAGTGATAGAACGACGGGTACAAGATGGAAGACAGAAAGTTCCACCTCAACATGAGGAGAAACTTTGCTGTGAGGATGCTGGAGCCCTGCACCAGGCTGCCCAGACAGCCTGTGAATGCTCCTCCTCTGGAGACTTTCCAAATCTATCTGCACGCATTCCTGTGTTACCTGGCCTAGGTGACCCTGCTGTGATGAGGATGTGACTCAATCTCTGGAGGCCCTGTCTGACCCCTAACACTCTGTGATTCTAAGATACACACTTCATAAGCAAATGAGGAGGAGATGCAGATAAGGAGCTGACAGAACAATTCCACAAACCTAGTCAGCTACGTGGGGTTAAATCAAGCAGTTGTATGGCATGAAAACAAGACAGGAGAAACAAACTGCAGTAGAACCTCTTTCAACTACAGCTACTAAACCTGGGGGTAAAGAATTTTTAACATTCACAGTACACAATCCTGAAGAGAGCAGTGCCAATGCCAGGACACACGAATTACTCTTTAATAGTCTGCTAATGCGCTTATCTCAATGATCTTTGCTGCAAATAAATAAATAGTGAATCTTTGATTCTTGCTTTGGAAGTCTCCTTGTTTTGAAGTCTTAAGATTCCCAATAGGAAGTAAAAAAACTATCATGGAATGAGCAGAAAAAGGCAAATAGAGTGTTAGCAATTATCATAAGGGAATAGAGAACAAAATAAAACACAGATTTATGCCACTTGAAAAAATCATGTTGTTTCTCTATCTCAGTACTACCTGCACTTCTCCAAATAGGATATAAGTAGAACTTAGAGAGAGATGGAAAGGTTAAGGATAATTTCGTTTGAATGGAAAAAACACAGTATTACGATATCTAGGTCTAAAGAAGGTAAAAAGGGGAAGTGACAGAAATTCATCAATTATGAATCTTGTAAAGATGCTGAATATTTTTAATGACTAGTCACTGGTTTTCAAGTGTCAAAACATGATCAGCAACAGCTGCAAACAAAGTACATCCTTTTATAGTGCATAAAGACATCAAACTCACATCTCATTTCAGATGCTAACAGCCTAAATGGTTTCAAAAGCAATTACATCAATTTGCAAAAGAGACCAGTCCACAGAAGAGATGTACAGCTACAGACATCCTGCCTTGAGAGGAGATGCAAAGAATCCTAGTAAGAAAATGTTCCTTTGAAACAAATGGTTCCAACACAGAACTCGTCTAGCAGCATGATGAAGGGCCAACACTACTAGACCAGTCCTCCTTATGATTTGGAACTATATCCAGACTTTCCCAAGCCTCAATGAAGAACAGAAAAACTGTTTTTATCCCACCCCAGTGCCAATCCCAGTCCCGACCCAAATGCCACTCCTATCCCAGTGCCAATCTCAACTCCATTCCCTATCCCAACACCAGCCCCAACCAGGTACCCACCACACCCTGCAGATGGCAAGGGCAGTCCTGGTCTTCCTTCCCTCCTGTTTGCTGATGTTCCTGGCAGCCTCCACCAACTCCTGCATCCCACCTTCCTTTCCCCACCCTATGAATTTGTAGAAGGCAGCTAAAAAAGGTGGTTTATTCTGGAAGAACAGTCTGTGCTCCTGGTGTAACTGCCTCTGCTGACAGCTACTCCATTTCTGACAGCCTGCACTGAAGTACCCTCCCAGCCACCTACTTACCTCCTACAATGTACAGCCAAGCTATTGAATCCCAACGTGCAATGGTATCAAGAAAGGTTATAGGCTGGTGAACAGAAATCAGATGTGCTAAAAATTGATGCTGTAGTAGCTGCACTTCACTTTCCTTGTTTGCCTTTCTCTTCCATCTCTACTGCCTTACGCACTTCTCTCCCAGACTTGACTGAATCCTTCCTTTCTTCATCTAATCCTTATGCTAGCTGCTATTGTTTGCTTTAAAATCTTAGCATTCTTCTTCCTCATAATCCATGCTGCCCAGGAAGACTCTGGTGCTTCCAGCTCACTTGTTTTAACTAGTTTCAAAACACCTAAGAACGGACCATGTGTCACTGCCTACAACCCAGGCACCAGCATTCCACTCCTCACTGTTTTCAAGTGAATTGGGCATGCACACAACAGCTAAAAAGAATTTCTAAGCTTACTATCACTTTCATAGCAGGGAACAAAAGGCCTTGGGAGTGGCCCTTTAAAGAATGTTAGGTGTTAACTGTATCATCAACCACTAAATTCTTCAGATTAGGCAGTAGTCCATGGCAGTTATCATACTTTTTTAAAGACAAAAGCCTGCATTCGAGATGCTCACATGAAATTTAACCATATTTACAGTCCATGAGTTGCTTCCGAGTTTTTTGGGAGGGAGTTGTTGGGGTTTTGGGGTTGTTTTTTCGTTTGGGTGGGGGTTTCGTTGTTTGATAATTTTATTATACTTGGAAATTATCAGGAAAACCTTCACATGAATATTCAGGCAAATAAACAATGGAAAATAGTTAAGAATCTATAGACATATTAAAAAATAAAGTAAAGCTCTAATAGATAGAAATCGTTTGAGTAGGAATGACCTGACAGGACTACTCATGTGCAAGCCCCAGGCATGCTTGTATTCTTCAGTTCTGTTTACAGCTCCCATGACTTTCCTCAGCAAAGTTCCTAAAGCAATACTGGTCCAAAGACTGTAGATGCTAACTCTCTTGGACAGAAAATTCCAGGTTTTCCAAGCTATATTTGTCTAACGAGAGCCCTCTCAGAAACTTTATACCACTGCATGTATCATAGAACCACAGAATAGTTTGGATTGGAAGGGACCTTAAAGATCATCTAGTCCCAGTATTAGTGGTAAGGACACCTTCCACTCGACCAGGTTGCTCAAGGCTTCATCCAGCCTGGCCTTGAACACCTCCAGGGAAGGACCAATCCACAGCTTCCCTGGGTAAGCTGTTCCAGTCTCACCACTCTCACTGTCATGAAAATCTTCCCCAGAGAAAGAGTCTCCACAGCCTGCTTCACCTAACTCTCTCCATCAGATTCCTGTCTCTGGGAGGCCCAGAACTGGATACAGTATTCCAATGCCTTCTGGTGTTGCAGCTGAATCTTCACATCAAGTGAACGGAAAATTTATATGTAACCTGCACTTCCTTCAGAGTTTAAAATCCTGACTCTGGTGCTGCCACCTCTGCCTGACAACAACTAAACAATTTTGCCTTCAGAGGGACAAAAGTGTTGCAGATACTATCAACAGAAGTCATTTCTTTAATATCTACATTTGATTTCTGAAAAGCTGCAAGTCGGTAAGGTCTGAAAAAGCAGATTTTTCAAGGAGGGGTAAAAATCTTATTGCTCCTTTTGTAGCGGCTTCTTCACCTCCCATCCCCCTTTTTTAATGCTCCCTTGTCACCTTTAACAGATTTTATGGAGTTAAAGGACTGATTGCTATCTCCCATTTGACTTACAAAGAATGCCTCACTCCAGTAATTGAGTCCAGATGCTGAAAGATGTTCACACTCAGAGAGATTTGTATTTTTATATATATAGATGTATAATGATATCAAATATAGCATTTTTTTAAGTCTTAATTTTTAAAAGAGATCTTGAGAACTAAAGAGTTGCAAGTAAGTAAACACCACCTGCGCCTCACTTCATTTTCAGCAACAAAATTGCATTTAAGGAATATTTCCTTCATTTTCAGAAAGGGGATACACTTCCAAAGCAAATATCAAGTTTTGCAATCGAGACATCTGATGGGATAGAAATCTGAATTGCTTCAGAGTGTCTCAAATTCCCCTGATCTATTTTAAATTCTAATTCTTAGTTTTATAAAAAGACCTAAAGAATTAACCCAAGCACAAAACTGGAAGTTCTAGCAAATTTTCTCCTATTTTTTATTTACTTCTGCTAAAATATAGTAATGATAGTGACATGTACATACAAGGACAATCAACCCCTGACAAAGCAGACAATTTATTTTGTCCAGTACGCAGGCAAAGCTGTCAGCTGCATCTCACCCATGCAGCACTGATTACCCAAACTTAAAGTAACTGACTTTTTGTTAGGAATTCAAACCTAGCACCAACTACATGCAAAGCACTTTGTAGTGTTACCAGTTCGATAGAATCTAACAGCAAAGACTTCACAAAAAGCTCACAGGCATCTTTGGAAACTTTCCTTCACCAAAAACTAGTTGAGAGGTGTCCTCGCCCCTGGCAGGGAGGCTGCAGTAGATCTCTAAGGTCCCTTCCAACCTGTGCCATTCTATTAGGAGGCTTAGTGTCCAGCACTGAGCTGTCTCAGCTAGAGGGATTTCACAAGCAGCTTCTGGACATTCTTCCAAAAAGTAACAAGCCAAAGGTAACAGAAAAGATGCTCACGGCCAGGTTGAGCAGCCTGGTCTAATGGAAGCTGCCCGTGACAGAGGGGTGGGAACTGGACGATCTTTAAACTCCCTTCCAAAGATTCTACAAATTCTATGAAAGATTCTACAAATCTTTGGAAAACACCATGAAGCCTCCCAGCAAGCATTTTTTCCCCCCAAGCCTTAACACAAGCATGGAATACACCTCTTTTAGAGCCACCTCCTGCAGACTGACATTGCCTAACAATTCCCTGCTAACTACTGCACTTTGAAATGCATTATTTACCCAGTTATGGTATTCCATGTGCCAAGCTGCTGCAGCAAGCTAGTTTTTATTTTGGAGATCAAAGGGATAATGCAGCACAGACTGAGGTTCACAGATCAGAGCCAAACAAGAATTTCACATGATTTGATTTCTAGCTCTAGAGTACCTGCAGATCCAATAAATATGCTCCACTCAGCTCTATCTTCAGAGCACCTCTAAATCTTCAGCACCATTACTAAGAATTACTCAACTACTACTTCCTCTCACTTGATCATGTTTTACCTTTTTTGTTAGGCTAAGGATCATTATGGTATCAGCTTTCAGTTCCCCATGTGATGTTCACAGTCAAATGAGCTCACTCTCTAGCTATTTCCAGTCCTGGACTCCTTCTCATGGCTCTTCTTTACACAAAGCAGAGAGCAAAGGTAGAGGCAAACACAGTATTTGAAGACCAGATGCACTCTACTGAACATAAAGCCACTTTTCTCAACAATTTGCTATTGATGCATTCGAATCTTTCAAAACACAGCTCAGCCCTGGAAGCCAAGACAGAGCTCATTATTCATAGAGTAACAGAATTAACTGGATAGGAAAAGACCGTGGAGATCGTTGGGTGCAACCTATCACCCAACATCATCTAATCAACAAAAACCATGGCACCAAGTGCCACATCCAGTCTCCTTTTAAACACCTCTAGAGAAAGTGACTCCATCATACCACCACCTCAGGCAGCCTATTCCAATGCCAACCACTTCTGTGAAGAACTTCTTCCTAACATCCAGCCTAAACCTGTCCTGGAGCAGTTTGAGGCTCCTGTTCTGTCACTGGTTGCCTGGGAGAAGACACCAACCCCCAACCTGGCCACGACCTCCTTTCAAGTAGTTGTAGAGAGCAATAAGGCCTCCCTTTCACCCTTCTCCACCTTCACTCATCTTCTGTTCAACCCTTTCCACAGAAGACCATCCTTATCCAGCAAGTACACATCCATCTTTCTTAGAACCTTTCACTTCAGCTCTACAAACACAACTCTTAATTTGTATTGCTTACCAAAAGCAATCACAAAATGTCAGGTTAGAAGGGACCCCAAGGATCATCTGGCCCCACCTTTTGCCGTGCTAAGTCCAACCTTTCTGGGATCTATTTTGCCCTGTCCTCACTCCCACATTTTCTCAGAAATTCCATAATTTTCCCATTAATAGAGTAAGGCTGATAACATGGGTGGAAGCTGAGGCATAGGAAGTTCCATGGAAACATGAGAAGGAATTTTTTTCCCTGTGAGGGTGACAGAACACTGGAATAGGCTGCCGAGGGGGATCGTGGAGTATCTCCAGAAAGGGAGATTCCCTCTCTGGAGATACTCAAAGCCTGCCTGGATGTGTTTCTGTGTGGTCTGGTCGAGGTGATCCTGCTCTGGCATGAGATTTTGAGGTCCCTTCCAGCCCCTAACATTCTGTGATTCTATGCACTGATACAGAGAAAAGTGGCACAGAAGTAAAGACTTTGATTTAATAATGCTCTGATTAACATGAAATTGTTATCCATTAACTACATGCAATGAGAAGTTTTGCCAATGTCCTGTCATTCCAGGTCTTTAAACTATCACATGGTGTCAACTGAAATGTTAACATCTGCTATGCCACTGCTTGTATTAAAAGAACATCAACAAAAAAATAAAGTCAACTTATTTTCCATAACCTACAATAATCAGCAGTGGACATCTCATCTCACATGCCAGTATCTTTCTTGTACCAGTCACATTCTAATTACACACCATTAACTATCCACCAGTCTCCTACAACCTCACAAGCTGGAAAGGCACTGTCAGTCTAAAAACATGAAGTACTCAACATCAGAAAACATCTATGTCATTCTTCAAGTTGTTTTAACACCTACTTTAGGTAAGACCATTTTCACAAGCTTCCCCTATCCTTATGTGATTTCTTCCCAATTGTTTGCTGAATGTCTCCATTCTATACCAACAACCAATTTTAACATTACTGCCTCACATCAAACCAACACCATCCTGTTGAGTCTTGAATATGATTAACTATATTCTTAGTATATGAATTCTGGTTTTTGCCTTATGCTTAGTCCTAAAAGTATTAGTATCAAATCATTCCATTTTATCTCCCCTGGAATACAAACAGACTTTTTTAACACAGCAAGACTTTTTTCTGCTTCCCCTTCTTGGGCACCTAGCAGATAAATGTAATAGCACAAACTGATGCAGAATAATTTGTTCTAAACTCTTTCTCCCAATAGCTTTAACTAGTTAAGTCAGAGGCTTCAGGAGTTCAAACATATCATCAAGATTGAACATAAGCTCCAAGGGTCTCTCTCTCTTTCAATGAGAATCACTTCAAGTTAACTCCTCTACTCTGAAGCTCACAGTTCTCTTACATCACCGCTATGACAACAAGGGGAACAGGAAGATGATCATGCACAAGAGCATAGTATTTGTCAGAGGCTTCGTCACTGCTTGAATCAGAGGAGAAAGGAGAATACAATAGATAGCCTAAGCTGAAGCACTGAGTGAACTGCTATATAAGGCAGTGATTTGACTGCGCAAGATGTTAGATCAATCCAGCAGGGAGCTTGTGCCAAAACCCATCCTAAATCAGTTTGCAATATTGCTCTATTGAAGTACAGGACTGGAGCCATCCTTTATTCCAACACCTGTCTTGTATTATTAACCAGAGCATACTGAAGTCTGGGTAAGGATAGAATACAGATGATGGGGGAGACAGAAAATGAAGGAAGACAACTTATAAAGTTGCCTCAGTTGTGAGAAAGGATCCCAGAAGACAGGCACAGCAAAGGTACTGGAAGAATGGGTGAACCATTAAGGCCCAATCTAAAATCTAACCTTCTCCAGCCTTCTTGAGGGGAAAAAAAAATACACTTTGGAACCATAGAATCTTTCAAGCTGGAAAAGACCTTGAAATTCATCCAGCCTTCTACCAAACACCTCCATGATCAGTAGAAGAGATTCTGAAGTGCCATGTCTACTTGTTTTTTAAGCACTCCCAGGGATGATAAGCTCTTACAAGGTTTACATACATGACTCATAAGGGCATCAAATCAATTATGCAAAAATTAAGGTATTGAACCAAATGATCTCCTGGAAGTCCTTCGCAACTGAAGCTGACACTAGACAGTTTGTGGTACACTTGAGATTAAGAAGAGAACCAGGACAGACAAAGAAGTACCCCTGTAAACTTGAAGCTCTGCAATGCTTCCATCAGCAAAACCCCATGCAGAACAGGTAACTGCAGTGACTTTTTCTGCCAGAACATAGACATTTCAGTTTATTTCTGACATCTGATAGCTTTCCATTTTCCCTTACTGCACTAGTTGCCAAAAGTCAGACAAATGTCACAAAAATGGTTTGTTTGGATTCTTCTCCCCTGTTGCTGTGGAACATGAGTTCTCAGAAAGCTCTTCAGGCACTGCAGTGTACTCCAAAGAGGAGCCAGAGCCTGCACAAAGTGCTTAACAGAATAACACAGAACATATGACAATTATTTAACACAGTTGTTTGATTTTTTAATTACATCACTTTGTTTCTGCACTTCAGTAGAAATAAAGTGCAAATGTGGTAGAAGAAACTTCTGATTTCAGAATCTATTGCAGAGATAAGCACTGGGACAAGATGCTACTCGTCTCTTCCAGTCCCTGGATGAAGGTTTCATGTTCCTTAACCACCACTGTTGTGAAAAAGACTATTTTTTTTTAAAATAGGTATCTCTAGCAGAAGACATCACTGCTTTACTGCAGACTAGAAATATTAAGAGTGCTATTGCCTAGAAGGACTCTGAGAATAATCTTAATCCTGAAAATGCAACTAATATAACCGAAATGGTTCTAGAAAATGTCTAAAGAGTTCAGATGAAATTCACCCGCATGAAAAAAAATGTGTCCCCTGAAATCACTCTGAAGATGAGTCCCAGTCTGGAGGAACCAGTACCAGCTTTATGCTACTCTCACTGACTTAGGTCTTCTTAGACAACAAACTTACAGTGCTTTGTGAATTTCCATAAAGAGAAGTCAGGTTTGTAAATAAGCTGCTAGTGGATAACGTTTTGTTTGGTTTGGGTTCCGTTGAGTGATTTTAGGGGTTTTCTTGTTTGGTTGGTTTGGTTTCTTAAACAGGGACAGCTCTACCAGAAAAAAACAAACCACCTTACCACCCTAGCAGCTACACTGATTTCATTTTGAAGTTAATCTTCAGTCCCTCAAGTACTGAATGTAATGCAGTCAATGTTTCCTATCAGATTATAAACACATTTCATAAGAAACAAAAACATAAAGAGCATCAAGATTAAATCCTCAAAATTTTGAGTACATCATATCAGCTGCATGGCAACTGTGACCCAACCTGAGAGTTTGTATTGTAACAGCTTTTAATGACGTGGGTTTGTGCTAGTCAGGGTACATGTCTGCTCTTATTTAGCAGGAAAAGAGAAATTCTGTGGTACTGATTGTCGTGATTTGTACAGATCTCAACAAGCACTCTTAAAATGGAGTATCATTACCTCATGATAGCTGCAATTAAAGTTAAGATGGGAAGGAGGTTCTTGAAGAAGTGCCTCAAAAGCTTTGTTCAGGATGGTCTAACTCATTCCTGATTCTGCTGCTTTGAAGTAACAGGGCAATTCCAAGTGAGAGCCAGTAAAAACTTCCTGGCTTGCCTTCCCCTGCATTTTCTCTCACTACGTTTACATGCACAAACTCTTACTGGGTGTTCTGGGTCAAATCATTTAGACTCACTTATCGGATGTTGTTACTGGCCAATACAGAGACATTTCAAAGAGAAACATCAGCATAGCATACCTGAGAAAATGTGTGTTTCTGATAATACTGCTAGCACTCATATGCCCTTCCCTGTTGTGACCAAGTTGTAAATGGATTGCTAAGCCCAGAAAACACTGGTGATGAAGTGAGGAAAGCAGCACTATAACCACAAGAAAAAGGGGCAATGAGAGAGAAGACCACATTAAAACAGAACCCTCAGACTGCCGCAGAAGTTTCTGGATAAATTTAGAGCCCACATCCTAAGGCAAAGCTATCCCATCCGGTTTTGCTCCTTTGAGGTTTCTGAGCTTTTTTGGGGTGATTTTGTTTATGGATTTTGTTTGTGTTTCTTTCATACTCCAGGGCACCTTTGGAAAACACCACTGCTTTTGAGGCCAGGTCTAACACTGGCCAGCAAGAAGCAACGTATACTTAACACAGGTGAAATTCTGGAGCTGAAAGGTAATAAAACCTACCCCACATTTCCACATAGTAGAGACTTTTGCAAAAGCAGTTCATTAACATTATCACTGGATTTTTATAGATGGAAGAATGAGATGTAGCAGAGAACAAAACAAGCAAGAACTGACAAGAGTGGAATATTCTAGGACAAATCTACAGAGGGAAACACAGGTCATTCACTTCAAACCAAAAATCTTGTACTTCTGTTACCCCAGCTACACCAATACTTAATCCACCTCTAAGAGATTATGAAGAAATAGGAAAGTTTCTACTAAAATAACCAAAACACTGATGCTAACCTGTTGGATCCCTCTGTCTTTAACAGACACAAGATTAAGATGTTTTTTAAACTGCATTTTGATGAAAAAGGATCAGCAGTGAACTAAGAAGTTCTGTCCCAAACTACTTCTTCCTATGCATTTCAATGCAGTAAAAAAGATTTTTTAATACCTGCTACTGCCACTTCCATTATAACCCATAACAGAAATCACCATTTGCCAGTCTAATAAAGATTTAAAACAACAGGTCTTTGAGATCAAGTTTTTAAGTACCTGTCTTGTCCCAAAATAAGACTTTTTGTATCTTGAAGCATGCATATTTTTAAAAGAATCTCTCATACAGTGAGACATATACAATATAAAAGCAGAAAACCCTGCCCACAAGTAAATATTCAAGTTCAATTTCTTTTTCTCCTCAAAAAAGAAAAGAGAAGCAAAAAATCAACTGGATCAACAACAACAAAAGAAGATAAAATTTCAAAGTTTGAAAAAGGATTTATCAGCTTTTTTTAAATCCAAACACAAAGGCCTCCAAAGAAACTTCGAAGCAATAGAGCCTTTGGCAGGGAGGGTATTCTGCAGCGTCATTCCACACACAGGTTTACTGGGAACAGAAAGCCTCTCGCAGCCCCAGGTGCAGGCAACATTTAGAACAGAGGAAGAACAAACTAGCCAATTTCAATTGCTAAAAAGCACGTGAGAATATGAAAATGCCATCCAGTCACATAAGGGTCCAGATCCAGAATACCCTTTTATGTGTTTAGAAGTGTGAATTCCCCATGTAGCCACTCTGATTTTTAGTATAGCTAAACAGGCACAGAATAATTGAGAGGCATACTCAGAGCAGCTGAGATGCTCGAGTGCTGACTGGTTCATGTAACAGAACACACAGACCATACAGTCTGTGTAAACTAGCACTTATCACACCTAAACCTGTTATCTCTTAAAAAAAAACAACCAAACAACAAACTTTGTCCATGAAACTTATTTTTCCCTCTACAGCCTCCAAACCTGCATTTACGTAGCATACACAGGTCACCTATAGCACCACGGCACCTACACATGGAACAAAACTCTTCCAGCTGTCATATTCTTCTTATTACTTTTCTCCCACAAAGTGACTTTAAAGATACTCTAAGTGACATTGTTCTGGGCAAGCATACTCAGAATTACAGCTAAAATAAAGGCAGTTTGAGGTAAGAAAATAAATCCAATAAATGCCTACCTGAACCCACTGGAGATGAGCCAACACTAAGACTTTGTAAACTTCCATTCCTGAGCAAAGTTGGAGATTTTTGAAGACCAGAGCTTGTCACACTTCCTGCAGCAGATGCCACAGATGAAGTTGGGGAAGCAGAAGAAACTGAAAGATGGGAAATGCTTTCTTGACTCTTATTTCCTTTGGGTCTACCAGGCCCATGTTTACTTTGCTTATTTCCTTTCCGTTTCTTCTCTGTTACAGTTTCTTCGTCTATTCCAGAAGTCTGAGCTCGTTTGTATGCTGTAGAAGTAAGGCTCGAATTACCTATGTCTCCAGGTGAACTGTCAAAGTTTTTAGATTGGGAAACAGATGATGATGATGATGATGATGAAGGGAGACCAATTAAAGAAGTGAAACAATTGGCACTCCCCTCTTGACTCCCAGTCTCTCCTTTATGTACATCTTTGGTTGAGGAAGCCTGTTGAGAATGTGTGAAACTGTCACTTCGCAGATCTGTGTCTGTAAAACTCAAGAAATCCTGGGGAGACTGGACTGAGCTTCCAGAAGATGACTTTATGCTCCCAGGAGTGCCCAAAAAGCTTCCTGAAAAACAATTAAAACAAATTTTAAAGAGTTTTGTGATGTTATTTGCTTTTTTCTCCCTGTAGTCCACAAAAACTGACAGGTAATATTACTGCCTTAGAACACACATATTTGAAGCACAAGGATTTTATGAAAAACATTACAAAGAGCTAGAGAGTTTATTTTTAAGGTAAGTCACTGCTGCTCCTGCTGATCTTCACTCTGCTGGGCCTGACTCTCAGATTCAGATTTGAATTTCAGGCATGAACAAGGTGAAAATGAATAACAGGAAAATAACTTTGTGGCTTAGGCAACTTTGTCACCCCTTGTGTTCTTCAGGCACAAGAACCTCTTGGTGCAAGTCAAAACAGGTTTTCTTAAACATACCCAGATGTAAAAAGCAGCCTGACATGAACATTCTATTCTTAGGTCTACACTATGCTTGCAGCCTTCTTACGATCCCACCTACAGCAGGGCTCTGACACCAGTCAAGGGAAGAACAATTGCACCGAATTTGACCTGGGTGAGGAGGTGTTCCACAGAAGAGGTATTTTTCACAAAGATAGGACAAAAGGAGTAAAAAATTGTTTTTTAAGACTGCTTTAGCACTGTCAGAGAACATAAAGACCTTTTGTGCAACAGAATTATGTTGCTTCTGTAATACTTGGAGCGCAGTGATTCCATCACTGTGTTAGCACATGCAAGGCAGGAGCAACAGTATGAGGGGCAACAGTTTGAAACAGAAACAGAAGAGATTAAGGCTGGACATCAGGAGGAAGTTCTGCAGAAAAAGGGTGGTGAAATACTGGAACAGGTTGCCCAGAGATGTTGTGGAGGCCTCATCTCTGGAGATACTCAATATGAGACTCAATTTGACCTTGGGCCACCTGATAAGAGTTGGAGGTGTCTCTGCTGACTGCAGGAGGGTTGGACAAGATGGCCTTTGAGAGTGCCCTCCAATCCAATGCAATCTGTGAAAGAAGGAAACCCAAGAAGTGCAAACATCTCCTGTCACTGAAATTTACTAGCTTGATATGGGTGGCTGCATGTGGGTCTCATAACCACTACTCCGTCAGGAATACATTTCTAAATATGGTATCAGGTATAAAAAAATCCTTCAAAAATATTGGTGTATCATTCATACTTCATTAAAAATCCTTTAAAAATACATTTAAAACATAATTTGAATTAATACAGCAACTTAAAAATCATTAACATATTGTTGGGTGTGTCAAGTAAGTTTCGTTAACTTCAGTTAAAGCAGCTTTAAGGAAAAGAACAGGCATAGAATGAAGATCTGTTTTGCCATCTGCAGTGAGCATTGTTTTTCTGTAAATGCAGGAGCCCAAGGCAATTTTCCAAGTTTGGAGTATTTGAACAAACACACACTTCAGGGTTTTTTCAAGTAAAAAAGACTGAAATATGTAAAGAGTTCTAGACAGCTTTTAAAAAGTGATCACTGCAGAAATTCAGAGGAAGAGCATCATCATGAAGTGACAATAAAGCTGCTACACTAGGAAGAAATTCTTTACAGAGTGAGAGGTTAGACACTGGAACAAGTTGTCCAGGAAGGTTGTTGATGTCCCCTTCCTGGAGGTGTCGGACAAGGCCTGGAGCTTCCTGGGCTAATGAAAGGTGTCCCTATCCACAACAGGGGGGCTGGAACTACATGACTTTTATTGCCCTTTCTAACCCAATCCATTCTATGACTCTATGATACATGCCACAATGCAAAGTATGGAAAAAGACTTTATCAAATGTCTAGTTTTCTGCATTTCAGAGGAACATGTTGTCTTAGTTTAGAAATAAACCCCAAACTTTTAATTAACATACAAACAAATCCCAAAACTTTCTTCAACTCTGACAAAGATGTCATCATAAAATTGCTTTTCAGAAGTCACAGAATCATAGCATCTAGAGCCACGGAGGTTGGAAGAGACCTCTGAGACCATCCAGTCCAACTGCCTGCCTAAAACCCACAATCCCACCACTACTGCTAAGCCATATCCCCTCAAGAACCACATCCACGAGTCTTAAATATCTCCAAGGATGCTGACTCTACTACATCCCTGGGCAGCCTGTTCTAAATCTGAATCTCACAATCATAGAACAACAGGGGTTGCAAGGGACTTCTGGAGATCATCCATTTCAACACCTCTGCTAAAGCAAGGTCACCAACATAAGCTTGCCTGGGATTACAATGTCCAGGTGTGTATGGAATCTCACCAGAGAAGGAGATTCCACAACCTCTTTGGCAACATGAAAGTAAAGAAGTTTCTCTTCCTGCTAGGGTGGAACCTCCTGGGTTCCAGGCTTTGCCTGTTGCCCCTTTTCCTGTCACTGGACACCACTTAAAATGATGATCAAAGGGTTCAAACAAAATTACCTAATTTAGAATTGTAGTAGAGGACTTTCTGCATCTGTATTTTTCTCCCCACTTTTCCACCTCAGATATTACTAAAACTTCATCTGTGAAGGCTTTGAATCCCAGTCTCAGCAGAGCATTTAAGGAGTTTCAGCATGCTGATCAAACCCACCGAAGCCAACAGCAACCTTTTTGTATTACATAAGGTAAATAAACTGCAAATACTTGTCACATAATCATGTTCTGCTTATGTACTTTAAATGGGAAGAAATAAAAGGGCCTTTAACTTTGAAGAAAATGCTGTATTTTAAATGTCTGCATCTTGAAAAATTACACTGGGGCCACTACATCCTATGCATTAGGTAGTGCAGTTTCATTCTAATATGCACTAACTAAAAGAATATTAGTATCACTTCCTTAAGGAGGTCAGAAAACCCCCTAGGCTCAAATTCATCTGTTAGATTTTCCCCCAGACTAACTTTTCCCCCAGAGTAACTTCAGTTTTAACAGTTAAAAGAGAATACTTCAACAGTCTAAACGAAAGTATTGGAGGGGTGCCCTTTGAAGATGCACAGTGGCTTTTTTCATGCTATGACAATGAACAACTTATCACTGAAAAACAGTTATTTTTGCTCCAAAGTATTATTGAGGGTAAAGGACAAACTGCTTTTCAAGTTTTCCATATGTAAGAGAGTTCTAACTTACGCCACAGCAGAAGCTATCTCACAGCCTAACAATTAATACCTTGCTGAAAAGGGCTCGCTGTGCTCACAGTTGTGCCTGGGTTTCTTCCAGCACCAGGCTTTCTTCCCCTCTGACCTGAGTTGTGACCTGTAGATTTCTTCCCTTTGCTCTCTGACCCTCTGGCCTCTGAAGAATCTTTTCCACTCGAAACGTGTGTAGAAACTTCCTGGAAATTTGCATTTGTAAATCGAGCCGTGGTGTCTTCCAGCCGCTTCAAGGAGCCCGACATGGAGTTGTTGCTAGTGCTTGTGTATGACTGGCATTTGGGAAAGGCAGAACAAAGAACAGAAACAATTAGGTCACACACAAAAAAAATGGTTTAAAAGAACCCATTCCTCCAAATAAACTTAGAAGTGCTCCAGTACTAAGGTAAGTGACAACAGCAGGAGTTACATAAACTCCATTGTTAAAATTTTGGAACAACTGCAGCACATAAATCCTCATTTTATGGGGGGAAAAATGCATTAAAATGTCAGCTTGGGTTGAATTTTTACTTGACTGAGATTGATGGATTCATTTCAAATTAATGCTTACACAGGCTTCATACTTTATTTAAATGCAATATTGTCATTTTAGCAATCACACTGAAAACCAGAAAGAAAAAAATGAGACTTTACTGGTTTTCTGAAATACAATTTTTGTGCAGTTTCTGTTGTCAAACTGGAAATTTTGTTCCATCAGCAGAAGCGATGAAGGCTTCAGAGCCTGAGGACTTGCATTTTAAAACTCTACAGCCTCAATAATGAATCATAACCAACCCCAACCAGCCCAGCTTCCCCTTATGTCTTAACTTCCCACTGTCACACTATGCTCCCCTGCCACCTGAACTATCCCAGCCATCTGGTTCCTTTAGTATGCTCGGGTAAAGAGGACACCAGATCTAGCTGGCACCAAAGTGCTAAGATGGCACAATATGGACAGCCAAACACACCCAACACACACACACAATCCATAGCCCACAGACAGCAAGCTACTATAGCACAGAGACATTGAGTTATTTAAAGCACAGCTTTCCCATTTCCCATTTTCCTCTGGCCCCCACTGCAGTAAGATCTGAGCACCTCCCTTGAGAACCAGGGGGTCAGCATTGTCACAGAACCACAGAATCATTGAGGCTGGAAAAGACCTCTGACATCACTGACTCCAGTCTATAACTTAACACCACAACATCGGCAAAACCTTGCCACCAAGTGCCACATCCAATCTTTGCTTAAAGACCTCCAGGGATGGTGACTCCACCACCTCCCTGAGCAGCCCATTCCAATACCCAATTACCCCTTCTGTCAGGAAGTACTTCTTAACATTGAACGTAAACCTCCCCTGGCACAGTTTCAGGCCATGCCCTTTTTGTCCTGTCAAAAGATGCCTGGGAGCAGAGCCTGACCCCCACCTGACTTCAGCTTCCCTTCATGCAGTTGCAAAGAGCGATAAAGGTCCCCTCTAAGTCTCTCTTCCAGGCTGAAGAGTCTCTGCTGGAGTCGGTCAGCAGTACTTTAGTTACTGACTACGGTGTGAACACAAACACGCTGTCTGGTGCGTCTTTGTGTACATCACTTTGAAGTTTTGTTTCAATTCATAACAAACCCCACATCCCATTCTCCTCCCCCCTCCAAAAAAAAAGGCAAACCAGCCCCACCAAACCAGAACTGTGGGTTTGTGGAGCTGTTAAACCACACACCTTTGTAAACTCTTGATAAAAGCCAAAGCTCGAAATGCAAGACAGAAGCTTTTATCAGTGCTAAACACAGTAGGAAAGAGCTATCAGCCCTAAGAGGAAGAGCAGAAGACAGAGCTCAAATTCCTAAGTTATTCTAGTCCTTCTTAAAGCATTCTGTAGCTACACTAAAAGCCATAATATTTTTAGTACACTAATGAATGACTAATTAAGAATTTCTGTTTTCAAACTTAACTGCCCCCGCATAAATTTGTTAGAGACTTAATAATGATGTTTGTTAGATAGACTCATAGAATGGTCCTAGGTTGGAAGTGACCTCCAAAGTTCAACTAGTCCAACTCCTTCACTCAGCAGGCACACCCTCAACTAGGATCAGGTTGCCAGAGTCCTGTAGAGCCTCACCCTGAATATCTCTAGGGATGGGGTCTCAATTACCTCCCTAGGCAACCTGTTCCAGTGTTTTACCACCTTGCTGAGACATCGCAAGGAAGCTCAGAAATGCATCTCTCACAGCAGTACTTGTGACTCCACACAACATTTGGACTGGAAAAACTTTACTACCAATTTCTTGGAGCTCAGTTTTGCAGAACAAACAGGCAAGCCAAATAAACTAACTCATATCACACAAATACACTGTTTATTCTGCAGCCTTTCAAGAGCCCTAGGAAGCCATTCATCCAGATAAAAACCTGCTCTAAGGCATCACCTGCACAGGTGATCCCTACCACTGTATCACAAAGGACTTAACCTCAAAAAGGAAAGTCAAAATTAATTTCAAATCCCAATTCACCTCCCCCAGGAAGAACATGGTAGTAGAAGTGGTTACACAACATGATAAAATAATTTGTTTACTGCAACAAGACTGCTGTGCAAAAGGCATCAAGTCCAAGTCACTTCTGACAACTCTATGTAACAGCACAGAGAGAAGTAACATTAATTCATAGATTCATAAAATGGTTTAGGTTGGAAGGAACCTTAAAGATCAGCTAGTTCAAACCCTCCTACCATGGCCCACTAGCCCAGGCTGCTCAAGGCCTCGTCCAACCTGGCCTTGAACACCTCCAGGGAGGAGGCATACTCAACCTCCCTCAACAACATGGTCCAGTGTCTCCCCACTCTGAGACTGAAGAATTTCTTCCTAATCTCCAGCTGCCCACCTTAAGCTCAAAGCTATTGCCTCTCACCTTTTCATAAGCCCTTGCAAAAAGTCCCTTCCCAGCTTTCTTTCAGGCCTCATTCATGCACTGGAAAGCTGCTCTAAAGGTCTCCCAGAAGCCTTTCCCACGCTGAACAGCCCCAGCTCACTCAGCCTGCCCCCACAGGGGAAGTTCTCTAGCCCTCTGGTCATCTTCATGGCCTCCTCAGACCCACTCCAGCAGTTCCATGTCCTTCTTAGGCCAGGGGTATCAGATCTGGACACAGTGCTCCAGATGGATTCTCACCAGAGCAGAGAGGCAGAATCCTCTCCTTCGCCCTGCTCTTCATATTTTGTTGATGCAGCCCAGCACACAGCTGCCTTCTGGGCTGCCAGCAACCATTGCTGGCTCATGGGAAGATTATCAGCTGACAGCCCCAGGTCCTTTTCAAGACTGCTTGTCCAGCCTATATTTGTGCTTGGGACTGCTCCAACCCAGGAGCAGGACCTTGCACTTGGCCTTGTTGATCTTCATGAGGTTGGCTTGGGCCTGCCTCTCAAGCCTGTCCAAGTCCCTCTGGAGGGCATCCTTTCCCTCCACAATCAGCCAGACCACACAGCTTGGTGTCATCTAAAACTTGCTGAGGCTGCACTGAATCCCACAGCTCATATCGCTGTCAAAGATGTTAAACAGCTCTGGTCCCAGTACCAACCCAAATCATTTTAGGATTTTATATTATAGGAATAAATACCAAGTGCTTGAGAATCACAGAATCTCTGCCATTGCAAAGCCCTTGTAGATACAGTGGAATCATTACATCATGGTTTGCCATATGTAGTTGAAGTGGAAGAGCAGAAAAAATCCACTTTGACTTACTTTCTCCGTAGTAACAGTAAGAGATGGAACCAAGGACGGCGAGGACTCCGACTGCTTCTTATATTTTTGCTTGTGTTTATCTTTCTCTTTATACTTCTACAAGTTACAAAAGAGAATATAACCTAAGTTGAGCTTCATCTTTAACATAACCCATGTTACACTGCATCAAGTGTTATCAAAGTACAAGAAGAGAGATAGTAATGATGTCCTGCACTGGTTTTTTGGAAACAACATTCATGTTTTGCAGTTCTTATCATACAATTTTATAAAACCAACTTCAGTGTTTATACTTGCTTCCCAAGTGCACAAACTGAAATCCTTCAGCTCCAGCCAGCATTTATAAATCTGTTTTTAATCAGTATTATCCATCTACCCAATGATCAATCAGCAAAAGAAACTGAATTAAAAGTAGACACACAGCTTTTGCTTCAGAGATTTCCTGTATTTCTCACCAAAGATTTCTTACCTCCTGCATTTCTGCACTTGCACAGTAATTTTTTTGTTGGGATACTACTGTAAATCAATGCAAGGTTTGAGTTGTGGCTCTCTTATCAATATCTCAAAGTGAAATTTCATTTCAATTGATTACCCCAAAGGCAGATACAGTTTACTCACTAGGTTAAGTACTTTCCATGTTAAACTGAACAACATACCAAAAGCTTTAGAAATCAAGAGGCTGAGAATTTAGTTTGGTTTGTTGTGGGGTTTTTTAAACACAAGATGAACTGTTGGCAGTGTGAATGAAACAGTGCAAAGACAGCCAAAACAATTTCTCAACTCAGAGCCTTTAGACTAGAATACAAGGCCTTCCACACTGGCAGCAATTAATTCTTAGAGGTTTACACAATCAGACCCAAACTGTGTTTCTTTACATAATTCAAATTCTAAAAACACAGTGTTTGACAAAATTATTACTTTAACCAACTTTGAAAATAGAAGGGCTGCAGTGTTTTTACCAACTGAATCAAAACCAAGTCTAAACACTTCACTTTCTTCTAAGCATCATAATAGACAGCTAACGAGGAGACACAGAGAAACACAAGTGTGACAGAAAGAGACTTGTAAGCTACTGGCACTCAAGTATTTGCTTCTTTAACTACTTGTGGAATTTTTGTGTACTCAACACAAAATTCAAGAGAACAGCAAATCTCTATCTGCTCAACAAAAAGCTACCAAAAATACACACATATGGAAGGAAACAACACCGAGTAGCTCAAAAACTGTGCAAGCATGAATAACCACAGGACAACTCAGTAGCTGGTTTGAATCCTAATGATGAGCCATGCTGATCTTCCTCTATGAAAAGGACTCTATCTAGAACCTCACAAGAAAACACAGGTTGCTCAACAGTGACCACACAACCACTCTCACCAAGCACCAGGATGAGATCTATTTGCTGTATACTCTAGGGTATCACCAAGTATCAGGTCTCAGTTTCAGCTACAACAGAAGAAATACCAGAAACTTGTTCCATGGAATGAGAGAGAATAAAATAATGGGTCCTCAATTTTTCCAGTAAAGTACAACCAGTTAACTGACAATTGAGATACTAAGCATTTTTCCTCATGTTGAGGTGAACTTCCTGTGTTCCAGTTTCCATCCATTTGCTCTTCTTCCATCACAGGGCAGCACAGAGAGGAGCCTGGCCCCTTTCTGACACCCACCCTTCAGATATTTAGGAACATCAATATCATCTCTCAGTCTTTTCCAGACTAATCAGCCTCGGGTCTCTCAGATCTTCCTCATCAGACAGATGTTCCAGTCTCTTCATCATCCTCATAGCCTCCATTAGACACTCTTTAGCAGATCCCTGTCCCTCTTGAACTCATGAGCACAGAGTTGGACACTATACACCAGACGTGGTCTCACCAGGACAGACTGGAGAGGTAGGGAGAACCTCGGATGACCTGTTGGCTAATTAAAATCAAACCATAATTCTTCAAAAGGTTTTTCTTCCCCAGTGTGCTGCTTAAATAGAAATATAAAGTTTTCCCTTTCATAACAAAGTGTGCAACATCTTAACTAAGTAATGTAGACCATGAAGGCAGAATTTCAGTTGTTTAAAACCTAATATAGACTTGTGAAGGGAGTTTTAGATCAGGGAGGATGTTTTTGTTTACTTGTGTGTTTGGGATTTTTTTGTTTGGTTGGTTTTGTTTTGTTGTTGTTTAAGAGGAAGAGGAAGATGATTTATTTGTTTGGGTCAGTTTAGATCTGGAAAATACACATTTAAATGAAAAAAAATATGGAGAGATTCAAACACACTGAATTGCTTTTTTCAATAATTTCTTAAATATAACAATTTCCAAAGTGCTACTACTCATACTGCCAGAAAATAAGCAGAGATGAAGAGAAAACAAAAGCATTCACAGGAAGGCTGCCAATGTTATCCATGAAATCAGATGAACCAAAATCCTTTCATCAGTGCTCATTACCCAGCTGACTGTATCATCAGTGTAAAGGTCTAGATAAACCTGAGTCAACTTCACTCAATTCCCAAGAAGCCTCAAGAAGGAATCTATGAAAAGGAAATCTAGGCCACTGCCCAAGTTTCTTTATCTTTCATCATTTTACTAGGAGACCGTTCAAGGTAGGATTGGATGTGGCACTTGATGCCATGGCCTAGCCTTGAGCTCTGTGGTAAAGTGTTGGACTTGATGATCTATGAGGTCTCTTCCAACCTTGGTGATACTGTGATACCCTAAAGAATTGTCTTTATTTCTAATCTTGGAGCCAAGGGGTGGTGACTTTAATATGCTTTAAGATGAAACCTCACAGTAGCATCAGCAAACAACAGGAAATATTTCAATGAACGTGTTTTACAGTTTCTTTTCTGTTGACTTCCCTGTGCTCTTTTATTTCCTGCATCACTTTTGTCTGGAAGAACTCTAGAGAGATTTCAGATCGTTATGTACTGCAAGCACTGATAGCCGTCTCAGCAGAAGAGGATGCATCAAGAAGGAAAGAGGGATAACAAAAAGAGAGGGAAGGGAGGGAGCATAAATGACTAAGCCTGGAAAAAATATGCTCCAAGTTCTGTGATGTGTCAGCAACCACACCAAATTCCTCTCTCAAATCCAAAACACCACCAGTTTGCCAGGACAGCTCACACTGGAGGGGCAACCTCATCCAAAGATCTCAACGTCAGCAGGTTTGCTGTCCATAACTCTACATTCCCTCCTCTTTTTAGGTTAGAGCTCTCCTAACAATGTCTCCTCTTTTTTTTTTCCCTTTTCTATTTTCTTCCTAAGGAAAGTTCAGAAGTCCTCCTTCTGAATATGAATTGACTCCAGATGCAAATAACATCAAAGAACTGGAGGAAAACCCTTGAAAGGAATGCTTAAGTTTTATGCTGATAAAAATCAAAATCTCAGTGACAACCTGCTGAGATGAAGAGACTTAGCTCCCATAAAATGACTCATTGCATTTGCACCCTCTTCTCACCATAAAGATGCATACAAAGCACAATAGAGAGTTCTGAAATAGCCACTTTTGGATCCAGAGAGAGTAACAGGGACACAAATTCCCACATTTAACAAATATGCCAGTTTTCAATTCAGTCTGTCTCAAAGGACAGGCAAATTAGCTATCTTACTGCCAGAAAAAGAACAAGCTCTTGGCCCTTCACAGACAACTCACTGCATGCTTCACTTCTGCAGGCCCTCCTCTAATCAGCCACAGCTCTAAAAAAAACCCCAAAAATTACACAGCAGCAGCTCCCTAAGATAAACATCCATGCAGAAAGCCACAAGGAAAGCCACCATTCTGGGGAAGTCAATGATATCAAGTGTCTGCCCTTTTGCAAGCTGTACTGTAAGGAGAAAAAAAAAAGGCAGAAATTAATTTTAACAAGGACTGAAAAGAATATTGCCAGTAAGTGAAACCTAAGGGAGCCCTGAGGGCAGACAGAAGCCATGTTCCACATCTCAATATTCAGGTTTTCTTTTCTTTTAAGATCCACAGGCATGAGCTCAGATGTCCCAGCTGCAGAGCTGATAAATACATTGTTAACGTTCTGTAAAAATGGGATTTAGCAGAACCATTCCAAAGAAGAATACGCAGGGCCAGCTGCAAATTTGACAAAGGAAACTTCAGACTTGGTTCACAAGCAGGGCAGAGCTCATCAGACCAGACTCAGGCAGCTCCTGAAACCTTTCTTACTGTAAGAGAAGCAAGCAGTGACTGCCACACAGCCATTGAGTACACAGCTGTACCATTACTCACCCTAGAACTGGAAGAGCCTTGATTTGAGATGTAGCTAAAATAGAACACAAAACACCTTGGAGATCCTGTGTCATAATATGAAACGTCCAGAGGTGTTCTCAACCACTGGCACAGGCTGCTCAGGGAGATGGTTGAACCCCCATCCCTGAAGGCATTTCGAAGAGGCACAGATGTGATGCTGAGGGACATGGTTTAGCACCAGCCTTGGTGGACTTAAGAGAATCATAGAATGGTTTGGGTTGAAGAGGATCTCAAAGATACCTAGTTCAACATCCCAGCCATGGGCAGGCACACCTCCTACCAGACTAGGTTGCTCAGGGCCCCATCTAAGCTGGTTTTGAATACTTCCAGAGCTTGGAGCCTCCACAACCTCTCTGGGTAACCTGTTCCAATAATGTTTGGACTCGATTATCTTAGAGGTCTTTTCCAAACTAAAAGCTTCTATGTTCAATAAGAAAGCTTTATTTATCACTAAAGATCTCACCTTTGGCTTCTGTTTCTTATCTAAAAAATGATGTAATAACTTCCAACACCTGCATGTTGAAAGCTAAGAAAAGAGATATGGTGTAAGATTTCTGAGATTTCATACATTACCCTCTTGTGGGTCAGAGGGCTAGAGAAGGGGAGAACTGATTGCTTCTATTTCTTCCCCAAAGATTCAATACACAAAATTCTTATGCAATAGGATTTCACAAACAGTTTATTTCCACCTCGTTGAATTTTTAGCTCATTTACACCTATATCAATCTATAAAGATCAGCACTTGGTGATTCATTTGTTTTAATGCATTTATAGAAGAAACATTTATCAGACTGAGATAAAATAACTCATCAAAATATCAAATCAAGCAAATTTGTGTAATTTTATCTTAGCCCTGCTCTCTCACCAACAAAATGAATGTCAACAAACCTCTCTTTCCACAGTTTGGAACTCTATGTCTGGTAAGACTGAATAATGCAAGTGGATGCTAACTTTTCCAGTACAGATGGAATGGATGAGTTCAGCTTTTCTTAATGGCATTATTAATTCATAACCCTTCCATGTGAAAGTATCATTTAACTTGCTCAAGGTATTTACACTTATTTGCAATTCATTTTTCTCTCAGAAACACACAAACTTCTCCAAACAAGTTTTCCAGAGCACTTCATTTCATTAAACTTCGTTCTGAAGTCTGCTATTTAATAATTCCTCCTCACAATGGGGGAGGAGGGAAGTTTCCTGACCTCTCTCTCACCTTTCCCACACTGCTTAGCTTGTCAGACCTTCTGCATGCCATTTCAGACTGCTACAACAGCCACAACCAAAAGGAAGCTGCTGTTTTAGCAAGCTAGGATAGCTCAGTGAAGGAGCATGAGAGATGGACAGCAACAGGGACAAGAGGTAGACAAAGAAGAGAGGAACAAGAGAGCATCTGCCCAGGGAACAGGTGACTAACTTTTGGTTTGCAGGAACTAAAACATGTGCAGACAAAACCATAGCATTTTTACCCCTTTCTGTATTACAGGAACCATAACCCTCCACTACCTTTGGTTGCTCCAAGTTTTCAAAAGCTTAACAACATTTTAAAATCCATTTTCCTTAATGGTTCTTGGAAGCAAGATCATCTGAAGGGCTAAATCACTGATTTTACAGCTGCTTTTTTCAATTCCCCTCAACAATCTGGAGGTTTCAGAACATTCTGTCAGCACTCAGATGGGTGCTTTTGCCACGTACGGGTTTCCTGCACTATCTTTCCATGGCTGAAGCTTGTAAATCCAGAGCTGTCACCATCACAACTAATGTCTTCAATAGAAAGCTACACACAGTTCCTGCTAATCTCCAATACAAGGCCTGCCTGGCCTCTTATTTGTGCCTAGTAGCTATTAGTAATAACCATAACAATTCCAGGATGAAAGATGCTTACAGTCCACAAGTTTCAAATTCAAATCCTAATTTATCTTGTTTTGACAGGAACAGCCCTAGCTCAGGCATTCATCTATCTATCATTTTATGTGGCATAAAACACAGCATGAAAATGAAATGCAATGGCAGCACCGCTGCAGTCACAGCAATCAAAGGATTCTGGCAGGGGCTGGTTTCTAGGAGAGGTGGAACACCACTGCCAGCATTACTCAAAAGCACACATTTGCAGTTCTAAGCACCAAATTTGTTCTTGAGTGTCAATCCTTAATACAGTTACATAAAAGACTCAAAAACCTCACTTCAGTACAGGTGCAACGGTCAGAATTTTAACTGTCAGTGGTAAAAAGGCTCAGAAATTCATGACAAAAATACCAGCCAAAACCTCACTTAGGTGCAAGACCTACCAGTACTACCAACAACTCTTAATCAGAATTAGCTGCACTTCTTTTGGTATTTCACATTAAAATACACTGCTGCTATTCTTTAGAGTTGACTATTAATGGTTAGTGATTGATATTCAGTGCTAAACACTTAAGCAGCACTTTAAAAGTTCAAAATTGGTGCAGGAGTAACTCAACTAAAGCTGTTATTTATTGTCCATGCATCCTTTCCTTTATTCCTATAAAAGCCACACATATTTAAAACATCTGTGGTGTTGCACACTGCAAACACTCTGCTGCCTGCAAGGTAACTTAAAGATACCTATCAAACACGCGTCAAGAAATCCATGACTGCAATGGCAAGCAGAGGAATGCAAGCACAATCCCATGCGCAAATCCAGGCTGGACAGCGAATGGCTGGAGAGCAGTGCTGAGGGAGAAGCTCAACATGAACCAGCCACGTCCTGGGCTGCATCAAAAGCAATGGAGGCAGCAGGCAGGAAGTTGAGGGAGGAGCTTCTCCTCATCTGCTGCACTCTAGTTCAGGTCCCACCTGGAGTACTGTGTCCAGCTCTGCAGATCCCAGCACAAGCAGGACACAGAACTGCTAGAGCAGGTCCACAAAATGCCACAGAGGTGATCAGAGGGGTGAAGCACCTCCCCTATGAAGATAGGCTATGAGACTTGGGGCTGTTCAGCCTGGAGAAGACAAGGCTCTGGGGAGACCTTAGAGCAAGCTTCCAGTACCTGAAGGGGTCTATAGGAGAGGTAGGGAGAGACTTTCAACAAAGGCATGGAGTGACAGGATGTGGGGTAATGGCTTCAGATTGAAAGCAGATTAGACATTAAGAAGAAATTCTTCCCCATTAGGGTGGTGAGACAATGGAACAGGTTGCCCAGGGAAGTTGTGGAGCCAGGTTGGATGGGGCCCTCAGCAGCCTGGTTAAGGAGGAGACATCTCTGCCCATGTCAGGGGGGACTGGAGGTCCCTTCCAATCCAAACCATTCTGCGATTCCATGATTTAATTTTCCCAGCCCAGTCACATGGCAGATCACCTTTGACTGCACACAGCCTGCCAGCACACACTGTACCTGCTGAGCACCACATAAATACAACTTCATTAAGCAGTATCCAGGTCACCCTTTAGAAACTGTTAGGAAGCCAACATAAGGTACTAATCATCTTGTATTAAGGATCAAAAACAAAGAAAAAGGCTACCTGAAAGCACCTTTTTCTTCTACATCTCTCACACTTGTAGCTACAGAATTGAAGTGTTTGAAGACCCATTGCTCAAACAGAAACAAAAATCAAGTGGTAATCCTAATGACCTGCTTTTAATTTGAAAACTCAATGACACCTGAACATTAAGACAAACAGCAGAATTGCATCATTCTCTCGGGCAAGAAACATTTCCTTTTCTGCAGGTTGGCTTATCTTTCACCCCAGTTAGTCCAAAGTGACTATCTCAGAATGCAGCAGACTGCAAACAGTAAGGAGCTCAGTAAATGATGCTGCAATACACTGAGCTGTTAGAAAGATCAAACTGAGAGTCAAAGTCTTACCTTAAAATTTTGTCAAGATATTGATGAAACCCAAGCAATGACAGCATAAAAGGAACACCTAACAGTGCCCCAAGCATATCCCAGCAATTTTTCAATCAAAGAGGAAGTCTTTGGGTTGATCCCTGCAGACCACGGAAGACATCCAGACTAACACTGTGATTTGCCTTTAAAAAAACCCAACTTTAATGAGCACGGGAAGCACTTTTCACAGCAGAGATCTACTCCACAGTCCGATTCTCCCAGTATTGCTTTGCAGATACCTATGAAAACCACAGTGAAGTGGTAGCTCCACAAAAGAAACAAAGAACCTGAACTTCTTCAGATAAACGTTTGAAGAATTTACCCCATGCAGAATTCCAGGTCTACAGCCTACAATTACCACTGTTACTAATCATTATTTCATGCATGGGTTCTGCTGTGTACTTGGAGGGGAAACCAACAGCTGCAGCTACGTGGCCTTACAAAATTCTACATCTTACAGGGCAGTTCTGAAGTCTTTATGAGGTGCTGTGTTTGTAATTTTGATTTTACAGTAATTAACTAATCCCATGTGCCAAGCTCAGTGCTGTCGTGGCTTAAACCCACACAGCTGGCAGGAAAGCACCAGGCAGCCACTCCTCACTCCTACCCTGCTCTCTCCACTTCTACCATGCTCACCTCTGGTGGGATGGGGATGAGGAAATACAACAAAAGGCTTGAGGGTCATGACAAAGGACGCGGAAGACACATTCAGCAGTTACAGGTCTCGACTTGGGAAACAAAACCAACTTGATTTCAATAACAAAACCACCACTAATTCCCCAGCTGAATCAGAGTAGAGCGAGAAATACAACTGGACCTTAAGAGAGCACCTTCCTCCAAGCCCTCCCTTCTTCCCAGCCCAGCTCTGCTCCCGATACTCCTACTCCAGTTCCTCCCCACCAGCGGCACAGGGAGCAGGAAAGGGGGGTTGCAGTCAGCTCATCACATCTTGCCACTCCTTCTTCCTCACTGTGCTCCCTTGCTGCAGGGTGATATCCCTCTGTAAACGTGTCCTACCAGCTTGAGTCCCTTCTGCAAGCTGCGTGGACTGCTCCAGCACAAGCTTCCCTCACTCAGGGCCTTCTTTGGGTGCATTCACCTGCTGCATCCTGGATGTTCCATGGGCCACAAGTGGGAATCTTCAACCTTCACAGTCTGCAGAGGCACAGTCTGCTGTCTCACCACAGGCCACAGAATCATAGAATGGCTTAGTCTAGAAGCAACCTTAGAGATCATCTACTTCAATCCCCCTGTCATGGGTATGGACACTTCTCAACTAGACTTGGTTACTCAAGGCCCCACGCTGGAGGTGTTCAAGGCCAGGTTGGAAGTGGGCATCCACCATCTCCCTGGGCAACCTATTCCAGAATCTTACCACCTTCATATTGAAGAGCTTCTTCTCAACATCCAGTCTACACCTATTCTCCCTCAGCTTCAAACTAGTCCCCCTTGTCCTATCACTACACACCCTCTCCAACCTTCACACAGGTTCCCTTCAAGTACTGGAAGGGAAAGTTTGCTCCAGCACACCTCCCTCCCTCCTTCCTCACTCACCTTGGTGTCCACACAGTTGTCTGTCTCACATCCCCCTTCTTTCCCAAACAAAAGAACCCCTAAAACAAAAGAATCTGTCCAACAGGTTTTTCCCCTCTTCAATGTGTTATCACAGAGGCACTGATTGGCTCAGCCTTAGGCAGAGGTGGGTCTGACCTGGAGCTGAGGGAGCTTCTCAAAGCTTCTCACTGGAGCTACACCAGCAGCTCCTCCCCCAGTACCAAAGTGACACCAGCCACAAACCCAACACGACACTGTTCTGAGGCGCTCGTTATGCCATTCCTCTTATTCCCATCAAGTTAGGAGGTGTTACTCTAAGGTTAAAAAAACTGCAGGGAGTCAAATCAGCACTTCCATGATAAAGATGACCATCAAAAGAGTACTTCAACTAAAACAGAAGAGCATTGAAACAAAACCAGTCTTATCTGCTTCTACAGCTCTTCCTGACCTCCACAAGAAGTCATTTTACTGTGCTGTTTGTATCAACCGGTGCTGATCGCAGCAGATTACATGCAGTTGATTGTCAGGCTGACACAGAACACAGCATAACTTAACACAACTTTAGCAGGCAACAGAACACTTAACAAGACACCACCTTTGCTCTTCATCCTGCAGACTCCAAAGATGAATACTATTGAATATCCTCAGATAAAGGAGGTTCCAAATAAAATTCAATTTACACAGTCACACTCAGTCAGCCTTCCTAAATACCCAGACCTTCAATTCAGTTTGACATGGAAAGAGACACTGAGAAACATAAAAACCTGCACTCCTACAAAGTGAAAAATGGTGTCCAGAAACAAAAACACTGTGCAGCAGCACTTCAGTAACCGACTGCAGCACCAGCTCACCCCTTTGTGAACCAAGGGAACCACAGAGAAATTCACTCTGGAAAGCAGGTTCTGCAGCTCCCGGGTGGGTATTACAGACCATCTTTAGACTAGGCTGATGCATACTCATTAACCAGTTTTCAGATGAGTGTTAGAGGCAGTCTCCTTTCCCTTCAGCTTCCCCATTTGGAAGAAGTCAACATGAGTAAACATCACCATTACCATCCACAGCACACAATTCTCATCTGCATATTTATTTAACATTGGAGAAGAAAAGGAGCCTGACGAAAAGAAGGTTCAGAGAGACCCAAAAGCAGCCTTCCAATACCTGAAGGGGGCCTACAAGAAGGCTGCAGAGGGACTGTTTACAAAGGCCTGCAGTGATAGGACAAGGGACAATGGTTTGAAATTAGAGAACAGGAATTTTAGACTGGATGTTAGGAAGAAGTTCTTTACAATGAGGCTGCTGGAACACTGGAACAGGCTGCCCAGGAAAGTAGCTGAGGCCTCATCCCTGGAGATATTCAAGGTCAAGCTTCACAGGACTCTGCACAAACTGATCTAATGGAGGATGTCCCTGCTCACTGCAGGGTGGCTGGACTAGATGACCTTTAGAGGTCTCTTCCAACCCAAACCATTCTATGATTCTACTACAATAATGAAAATTGAAGTAATTTCAAAGTGTAAAACGTTTTTCCTTCTAGTTATCTTCCTCATTCAATAATTCTGCTTGTCAAGAACAGCTGAGAAGATCAAACAGTCAAACATACAGAACTAACCAGAATTTTAGTAAAAGGGGTACTACCTTGCTGAGATGAAGCTGGAGCTTTCTTCCTTAAAAAGCTACACAATTCCCCCAGTGTTTCAACCACATAAAGATTATGAAGTGAAGCAATTAACAGAAGAATGACAGCACTGCCTTTGCACCACTCTGCTTTATACATTACAAATTGATTCTTCCAGATTATAGCACAATATATGATTTTTTTAAAGAGAACCAAAACAAACCATTGCTTATGCAACCAGGTGGTAACCCAAACAACTTTAATCTGTTCCTATTTTTGCCTAAAAGTGATGTCTAGCAGGTCAGTTCTGCCTTCTCACAGCCAGTAATCAGGCAATGAGCAATCCATAATGAACATTTGAGCTGAGCATTTAGGACTTGATCTGTACTAGCCCACAGAGAACATTAAAATGCATTACAAAGCATCAAGTACCTTTCTCATAAATGAAATTCAGTGCCCTGACACTTAAATGTAAGTTCCTTATGACCACCTTAGGCAAGTCTGGCCAGTTCTGACTGCACTTCAGGAGCCAATAGCCAGCCAGCCTACTGAAGCTTTCAGTGAGTAGGGGTGTGTTTGAAATTCTCCCTTCCCATGGGCCTACCAACCAAACTCATGGCTGGAGCAGAACACACTGCATGTCATGTACTGCCTCCAACATTCCTTACATGTTCAAGTTCTCCCCTCAACGTCAGAGAAGCTGTAACATTTCTTTAAGAACAGAAGCAGCAGCTAAACGCTCATAAGGAAGTCCCTTGGGCCAGTAACTCCGTGATCAGAACACCTTTCCCAGCCCCTGCATCTCAGGTTCTCCTCTGACACCCTTCAGCTCCATAGAATAATAAAATCAACCGGGTTGGAAGAGACATCCAAGATCATCCAGCCCAAACTATCACTCATCCCTATCCAGTCAACTAGCCCACGGCACTAAGTGCCATTCCAATGCAAATCACTCTTTCAGTCAAGAACTTCCTCCTAACATCCATTCTATACCTCCCTCGGCACAACTTGAGACTGTCCCCTTGTTCTGTTGCTGGTTGCCTGGGAGAAGAGACCAACCCCACCTGGCTACAACCTCCCTTCAAGTAGTTGTAGGCAGCAATGAGGTCACCCCTGAGCCTCCTCTTCTCCAGGCTAAACACCCCCAGTTCCCTCAGCCTTTCCTCCCAGGGCTGTGTTCTAGACCCCTTACCAGCTTCATCCCCCTTCTCTGGACACATTCCAGGACCTCAGCACCTCTCTCTGCAATAGTGCCCTTGGGCTCCCCGTCACTATTTTGTTCTGCCTCTTCAATCACCATTTTTCACACACTCACAGTTGCTGTGGTTTAACCCTGTCCAGCAATTAAGCACCACAAAGATCACCCACTCCCCACCTCCCCCAGTGGGATGGGGCAGAGAATCAGAAGGGTAAAAGTGAGAAAGCCTGTAGGTTGAGATAAAGACAGTTTAACAGGTAAAGCAAAAGTAAAGAAACCAAGGAATTAATTTCCCACTTCCCATGGCAGGCAGATGCTCACCCACCCATATCACACATACCCGTTACTTGGGAAGACAAATGCCAGCACTCCCAACGTCCCCAACGTGCCTCTTCCTTCAGCAGTATATGCTGAGCATGACATCACATGGCATGAAGCATCCCTTTGGTCAGTCGGGGTCAGCTGTCCCAAACGTGTCCCCTCCCAGCCTCTCGTGCGCTCCCAACCTGACTGCTGGTGGGACGGGAGGAGGAGCAGAAAAGGCCTTGACTGTGTGTAAGCTCTGCTCAGCAGCGAGGCAAACACTCTACCTTATCAAGGCTGTTTTCAGCACAAAACCCAAACACAGCCCCACACTGGCTGCTGTGAAGAAAATTAACTCTCTCCCAGCCAAATCCAGCACAGCAGACTTCAGTCACGAAGCTGTTTCTGTTTCAGTTGTATCCTATGAAACACTGTAGCAGAGCATGTAACCTCCCCTTTCTGGGCACTGGGTTTGTATATGCACAGAGGGGCTACTGTCTCAGCTCCTCTAAGGAGCCTCAAGGAGCTCCCAGAGCTCCACAGCTGGCCCATCTTTGGCCAAGGCCAAGCCACTCACTGATGAAGAAGTGCCTCTGCAATAAGATATTGAAGAAGGGAGAAACCTGTTTGGCAAGTTCTTTTGTCTTAGGGGTTCTTTTGTTTGGGAGAGGAGGGGGATGTGAGACAGGCAACAGTGCAGACACAAAGGTGAGTGGGGAAGGAGGGAGAGAGGTGTGTTGGAGCAGCCTGTGGTTAAACAGCAGGCTGTGACCCCGCAGACCATGGAGGTTGAAGATTCCCACTTGTGGCACATAGAACATCCAAGATGCAGCAGGTGAATGCACCCAAAGAAGGCCCTGAGTGAGGGAAGCTTGTGCTGGAGCAGTCCATGCAGCCTGCAGAAGGGATCCAAGCTGGCACAGGACAAGGTTACAGAAGACTCTGCTCTATGGGAGGGACATCACCAAGCAGCAAGGGAGGACTGTGAGAAAGAAGGAGTGGCAGAGGCACTTACAACTGTATAGTAGTTACTATGTAATAAATTCACATTTTTCAGAAGTCATGACCATAATGTCAATAAGCTCACCTAATTTTCACTTCCATGGCAAGACAATTCCTCTACACAAAAGTCAGACACAGATACAGATTAGTCTCCTCTTCAGTCCCTTCCAAAGAGAAGGCTACCAGGAAGATTGGCAAGGAAAGATACTCTGCCACAGGCTCATGGTGGCCTAAGTTCTTCCCCAAAGGTTTGAGGCAAACATCTGAGGCCTGACAAAAGGAGTATTATAAGGGGATGCCAAGCAACAAGGCACAAACTCATCTTCCAAGGCACGCAGCCTAATCTCTAATCATTTCCAAAGAACATGTCTCCCCCAGAAACTAATACTTAAGGGGACAGTAATAAGAATGTAACTAAACTATTTATTACATAGCTTCAAATTCTTCATGACAGTTCCATCATCCCAAAGGTTTAGTATGTGTCTGGTTACACATTTGCTACCAGTTTTGTAAGCACACTGCCCACATGAGACTAAGTACAAACTATGACCGAAAACATTTTCAAATTGGTGTCTCCTGACAAAAACAGCAGCTACTCATATCACAAGGATGATGAAGAGACTTGAACATCCTTCCTGTGAAGAAAGACTTAGAGACTTGGAGCTGTTCAACCTGGAGAAGAAAAGGCTGAGGGGGGATCTTACCAATGTCTATAAATACCTAAGGGGTGGGTGTCAAGAACAAAGTGCCAGCCTCTTTTCAGTAGTGAGCAGTGAAATAGCAAGGAAACACAGGTATAAGCTGCAACACAGGAGGTTCCACCTCAACATGAGGAGAAGCTTCTTTGCTGTGAAGGTGCTGGAGCCCTGGAGCAGGCTTCCCAGAGAGGTTGTGGAGTCTCCTTCTCTGGAGACTTCCAAAACCATCTGGATGCATTCTTTTGTGGCTTGCCCTAAGTGACCCTGCTCTGGCAGAGGGGCTAGACTCAACGAGATCTAGGGGGTCACTTCCAACCCCTGACATTCTATGTTTCTATGATCATAATTTTCAGACTAACTTCTTACTGCAGAATAATAGCAATATCCCTTTTGAGGGCTAAGCAAAAAACAAGTCCCAATCATCAACTTACACGGCTTCTGCTTTGCAAAATTAAAGTTTCAAGGATATCTCAAGATCAGATAATCCAAAGAACACGGATGAAATATTAAACAGAAATTAGAGTGCCTTTACTGGGAAGGAGTGGAAGGGAAGATCTATAATTTACTGTAATATGACAGCAATCTAAACTGCAAACAAATTTACAGAAGAGGAAAATAAGGAAAGTTGCCCTAAAAAAATACTTAACGCCTGCAACATACCATGTTCATTTTATATACTTCATCAAATAAGACATCACATGCACAAGGCAACCAAATTTATCGAGAGAATGAGCTTCATACCACACACAGCTCATGGACTGAAGATTAGGAGTTTGCAAAGCACAGGTCCTTGAACTACAGAACATGCAAAATTAAACACTCAAAAAAAGCAAGCAAGCCTGTAGTCACAACAGATTAAGGGATAAACAGCTCTAGGAAATGGCAACTTACTTTTTTAACCGCTTGGTTTTAACTAGAATACTGTTATAACACAACACATAAAGCAAATCAAACTTGGTAGGTGAACATGCTGTAACATGCCAGGAAAACAACAGTTAGTTGAACTGTTTCAGTTCAAAGGTAAAGAAATTGTAACACCCTATTTCTAGCAAACTTCAAGTCACAGAAGAAGAGCAGGACTTGCAGAGGAAAGCCACAGCATTGGCTATTTCTAAGAGATCCACATCAAAACACTTGCAGAGCAGGAGAAGCTGAGCAGCTAGCAGAAAAAGTGTCTGATACAGTGGCTGAGCAATGTTGAACATTAAGACATGCTGAACAATTGGCTGAACATCAGACATTCCCTCCAAGTACTCTCGAGATTTTACAAGTATGATACCTGAAGAAGCAGACTAGTTCCAGTAAAAGTCACTTTTAAAACAGAATTGGGGGGCAGGTACCATAAAACCACGACAGCAACAGGATTTTTAACAGCCCAAACATACCAAACTGAAATTGAGCCTCATGCTCACACCTCCAAGATTCTTTAAATTCACCTTCAAAGCTTTAGCAATGTGAGTAAAAATCTATGCATGCCTTCTGTAAAAATGTGACCTGAAACACGGTAGTGGTGAAAAACTGAGCAAACTAAGACAAAAAAATGCAGCAACTATTAAGGTTCTGCTGTGCAGGTAGTTCTGTAATCTGTAACTCAAATTTGGTTTTCCTTTTCAATCTGTTACTAAGCAAAAAAGATTAGCCAAACCCTCCTTCCCTTATTATTGTGGTCATAAATTTAGATTTTGAGGTGCAACTGCATCACAAGCCACACTCTCTTCTGCGTTACCAGATGGAGATGGAACCATTCATTTCAACCACTCACATTAACTAGATCTAAAGACACTTTTTAGAAGATTATATAAAACAAAGGAGATCAACATCCATCCAAAGTGGAAATGAGCTTAAAAATCAAATCACATATTAAAGAGACTGAGTCCAAAGACTGATATTATTTCATTTCCTGTGTCTCCGTAAACATAGCTCTTTCCTATATAAAACACATTTGATCAATACATTCTTTCATTTCCATTTTCATGTAATGATTTTTGAATAGTGCAAAGCTAAGCATACCCACACCTGCACAAAAATCTGTCAAATCAGTTGTACAGGACACGTTCAGGTGAGCAGTTCCACATGTGGTCTTAGAGGGCTGAAGAAAGCCAAATCAAATAGGCATCTTTTTGCCACTGTTTGTTACCAGTCTGTGTTGAATTTAGATGACAATTTTTCCATAGGAAAGAAGACATAAAGCAATCCTCATTACAGACTTTAAATTACTTCTTTTTAAATGTGAAGTTAAACTGTTACGAAACTACACCAATGCTAGAAATTAGCCATCAGTTATTATGTTCTTTGTACCCTCACAGAAAGATTCCCAGGTGAGTGACAAGGTATTTTGCCATCACAATGGCTTGACCACCAGAAGCAGTAAAATATAACTACAAGAGATATCAGTTCTTTGACTAAGAGAAAAAGAATAGGTTGAACCATAAAAACTAGCTACACCTGTTCAGCAGCACACCTGCTAAAACATCTACTCAGTTTTCTTTCCTGCTCAAAGTCTACACAAAGAAATCTCCAATGGAAAACTAAAGCAAAGGAAGCAGCATGGAAACAGGATTCCCAAATGTTTCAATGTGTATCCCAAACCTGGAGATAAACAGGAATAGGAAGGTGCACATACAAATGCACCTGAAGGTGTTGCCTTATGGCACTAAGTACCTGTTTTATCATCTGTGTTACTTATTTTTCAGTGCTTCAGGAACCTGCTTCCTTCATGCTTGTCAACAAAAGTATCAGCAAGTGCTATTATTAAGCAGATGTGCCATGTAATTAGCAAGGACAAATCCACTTACTTTTTTCTCCTTCTCATGATGTTTATCCTGAGAGTGAGAGGAAGAATCACTTAAACTTTGATCATATGACCTATTAGATCCCCGTTTGCTCTTTTTCTAAAAAGAGAAAATATATTTATGGATAGAGGAAAGGAACCATTTGAATAAATAAAAAGTCTAAAGCATTTCAATGGATAAGATGCCTTACTGCTTGAAGAAAAAGATTCTTCAGTTATTGAAAATATGACAAATAGCTAACACTAATAAAATTAACAAGACAAGCCAACGTATAGCAGAGAAAAAGCCTATCCTTACATTGACTTTACACCTCCCATGAATTTGCAAGATACACTTTCCAAAAATGAAATGACACTTTCTAAAGATTAAAAGATGCCAGACATTTTCCACTGTTCATAGCATCAAACAGAAAAGATGCTGCTCAAAAGACTCTCACATGAAGCCACAGTGCTAGCACTGCCACACATTTGAAATGCATTGGAAGGTGACTTAGTTATGGTTTCATGATGTATTATTCAAGTGGCCTGTCTGCAATACTTTCATGCCAGTGGCTTAAAAAGTAGGATATACAATGCTATGGTCACGTGTGCATTTGAAGGCAAAAGATATAACTGCCTGTGTTTCTGCAACGTTTGAGAACCAGTCCAGGACTTCATGCTGTGGCAGTGTTCAAAATGTTTGTTGCCTCACTGTCAGAGGTAGCTTTACAAAGGCACTTCAGGTCAGTGCTCGGCCAACCAAACTTTTCAGTGGTACAGTGGATACAGGCCAGCCACCATTTGCAGCAGCAAATACTAAACCTGTATTGTATTTACCAAGCATCAACAGTCAAAATAATCCTGAAGAAACACTAGGAACTTAAAGCACCTTCAAAGTTTTTACTTCTCTAACTGCTACAGGTTCAGAAAAAGAAGCTAGCTAATTACACATCACAGTTCTCTCTCATTAAACTTGTTTTTTTAATACATGTTTAATGTTAATACATGTTTAATAACTGTTCAAGTATTACTGCACTAGAATATGCAAATCAATGTAATCAATTCAGTCCAATTGCAAGAGCTTGCCTTAAGCACCACGTAGCATAATTTTTGCTCTTTTTGCATGCTTAGTTCAAGATACTAATTTAAAAATAATCTTAGCTTAGGAAGGGCCTTGAAAGCCCTGAGTTCACTAGGAAGCAAGCTCATCAATATTCACAAGAGCACAGATTGAACCTCCCCAAGCTGATCTTCTGGAAAGCCAAAATGGTTCACAGGTCCTGGGTTTTTACCCCATTACAACCTGCCCAAAAGTCACACAAACAGTCAGTCACCTTTTGCAGCAGTGAAAAAAAGTCATCAGCAAATTTCACTGTATTTACAGCAGTATCTGCTGTAAATATAGTGAGTTTAAGCCTATGTATTTTCACAATTCAATATTCGCAAGTAACACTTTTAAACTTTAGTAAGCCCTTCAACTCCACACTCACACACAGAAACAGATAGCTGGAACTGTCAAACTGTTAAGAAGTGGTGGAAAGATGCCAGAGGTTTGATCCAAAACCTATTGAATTAACTGAGAAGTATCGAAGTGGGGGTTTCTTGCTTACTTTTTCAAACCTTGAGGTTGTGTTTCAGAGAACTTACAGGCAGGGAATATCCACTGGCTACATGGTAAGAGACAGAACAAAAGGAAAAACCTCTTCCAAGAAGAGAGTACTAGAAGCAGAAGAAATTTGGGGCTGCTTTACCCTCTAATATACAGGATAACATGTCATATTTTCTAGATTATTCAAAAACGGACTAAATTCCTAGAAGCCAACTAAATAGCAAAAGAAAACATCAGAGGAACTTACTGAAGAAACTCACAAAACATGTATGCAGAGGAGACAAACCCACACATCTAGAAAGCAACCACTTAGAAAAATATTTTCAGCTACTACTTCTGTAATTATGGTTAACATTGTTTTAATGAAGCTCAATCTACTTTCTGAGCTAAATGAAAAATATTATTTCTGGTATTAATAGCAACTCAGAGTGGGGAAAAAATATTCAGTGACATTTCTTTATAGAACTGAACAAATACTCACCAGTTTGCTAAAATGGTATTTACAGTAGCCGCAGTATTGGACGTTATCGGCACCATTGCCTTCTTCTTCACAAAGAAGTCCTGCAAACTGTGCACTAAAAACAAGCCAAACAACATTGATGGAAAGTAATTTTACATCAGCTCGTACCAGAACATCACAGCTGGCACTGTATGGGTACTGAAATCTGCATTCAATACATTTCCACACAATGGACTTCTGATAGCATGCAATTCTGTAACCAACCTCTGGAGCCCAGTGGCAGATGTGTGGCATGGTTTACACTTTGGTCTGATGCCTTTTTCACAGGCACTCACACAAGCACACAGCTTGAAAAACTTACATTTATTAGATAGCTATTCCCACTAATAAACGAAGCAAGCAATTTACAATGACTCTTATCACAAATTCAAGCCAAAAATCTTCCATGGAAAGAACAGCCTTTAACAAAACCATACTGCGGGTTCAAAGAAGACATTTTTCTGAGGTTGCACACATCCTTCTCTGCTCTGCCAGGAAAATTACTTCTTTTTTTAAAATAGAACTTCAATGACATAATAAATCAAATCATATTTATTGGTTTAAAAGACTGTGGCAGGTTAATTTCTCTTACAAAGAACAAGTTTCCTCACCTAGGCTAATTATTACCTTATTCTACTACATTTTTTCCAAATCAAATTTGCTTTTCACCTTTTGTAACGTTGATTTATTTTCCTTATCAAAACCAACTTAGACATTGAAAAAACAAATGTTCAGTTTCATTTTCCATATCATTTTCATTAGCATAATAAGGCAATGCTACAGTCAAAGTGATACACGGGATTATTTAAATGAACAATATAGAGGGCTGCTGATTTTCATTGCTTTTTAAAATCAATTTCCCTTCTTTTATGCCTTATGTTCTTGGGCAAACCACAACTACTGCTGCCTAAACACACACACACACCTACAGCAGATGCCAACTACAGAAAACATTTGAGAGGCTTTCCACAAGCAGAGATTCATTATTCTAAACTTGACATAAAAAAAAGAGATGGACTGAAGCTCACTCACAGACATTAGCTGTGTTAACTCCAAGCTGATACAACTCACCCTGGATCTCTGCCTTCCATTGTATTCCCATGCAGAAGCCTCTCAAGATCTTCAGTTACAGTACTCTCTGACTAGGTATTGTAGTACATACTTGAAAGCTTTAGAATTAAATTCTAAAACCTGGCAAGATAAACACCTTAACCTTGTACCTAACTCCCACGTTCCTTATGGCATTGACTGAAAACAGGATTTGGGAAGAAATTAAAAAATATAAAAGGGACTCCTGTATGCATCCAAGTGTTTGAAAGAAAAGCCCTCTTTATCCAAACACTTGGATGGCCATTTTTCCACAGCTGTGACCCCTTTCCTTGGAATGCATGCTTTGAGGAACACAATCCATTTTCACACCATAAAAAGAAACTTGGCATGAAAAATTAGATGCTTATGAAAGCGTAAAACCTACCCAATAGTCAAGGATCTAAAAAAAAGAGTTACCAAAACCCAGCATCTAATCTACAAAATTACATCCTTTAAGATCTGCACACAACAAAGTATCACTTGATCAACATAAAAACAAATTTAAGTTTCTGAAGTAGATTTGCAACTACCATTTCACTGACTGAGCTGGTCATGAAGAAGCATAGTGGGGCACTCACAAAACAGACTATGTAGGTCTGTCTATTGTTAAATAGTTTCAGCTGAATCAGAAAAAAATAGTAATGCCTGTAAATTTGGGAGTAGAACTCCTTTTGCCTACTGTCTATATGTGGCTCAATTTAATTATCCAGCCCCTTTTCAAGTCCATGAAGTCCGCTCCTGAATGCAAGCAAATCTAAATATCTTCAAGTGGAATGCATTAGGTGGTGGACACAGCTGGTTTCCCTCCAAAAGAACAGCTCAGAATAGATGTTCACTATTTAGATAAAACCAGTGAGGTGAATTACCTCCAAACGCTTGGAAATCTGTACCAGAAGGAGGGAGTCAGTAACTTTTTTTCTCACTGATTTACCAGAAGTATCATAAAGCACAAGAATAAAGAACATTCTATAAAATAACATCTATGAAAAACAGCACGAGGCAAAAAGAAAACATTAAACCTTAGTCACAGGAACACAGCATTTAATACGACCTAAGGGATTATTAACAGACAGCTTTTGCAGCACTGCTGCCACTACCATAGTGTTAAGAAACTCCAGTGCAGTCAAGTTAGCTCTACAGAAACCACTTTGCTACACTTCTTTACTCAGAAATATACTCAATAACAAATTTATTCATTAGACTGTGTGCATCAATTCTTCCTGGACCATCAGAGATATGAGATAAGAACAGGTACTTACCACGTTACGTGGAAAGCTTGCCGACATCCGTGTTTATTACACGTCATACAAGCACCGGTGGCTGCTTTGCTTTCTCTGCCTTGCTCATCACAAATATAGCACGTCTATCAAAGAGAAAATACTCAACGTGATAAAGAGCACACAAACTCTGTGTTGCTCACAGGAGAGTCTGGGGTGAGAACTACAGGACTTTTTAGCTTAGCTTATACAACAGGTTCTTTACAAAAGCCTAATTATGTTTGTTTGCAAAAGCAAGATCACCTGGCAGATTCCTGCCACCTGTGTGACTCTCCACCAACGCCAAAGCAGCAAAAATGCTAATTAAATTTTATACAGCTGGCCAACTAGCCAAACAGTTAATCAGCTAAAGGGTAACAGCTGAGTGCCCAATGGTACAAGATGCCACGTGAGACATGTGCCTACAACTACAAACTGCACACAAAAACACTGCAAGCTCAGAGAGCTATTGGTACATTTGGTGTTATCAGAAGGCTTGTAGCATGCTTCAATACTTCTGTGCTGCTCAGTCACCTTTAATAACTCTTTCTGAATTTCAGCATGGCTTGGACAGGCACATAAACATCTTAGAAATTAATCAAGCAAGAACCTTTTGTAAACAAAGCTTCAATTAGGATCTGAGACTCATTTCAACCTCAAAACCAAACTAGAATCAAAACAACTTGTCTAGTCCCTGAAAATCTCTTCACAGCATTTCTGTTAATGTCTTTGCATTTGGAAATAATCCAAATTGCCACAATATCCCAGTAAAGCATTCTCAGTAAAGTGGAAGGGGAAAAAACAGATTATGACAAAGAAACCAAACCCCTTCTCATTAGCCCATAGTTGTTTGTGGCCAACATGCTATCTGGAAGCTCTCTTTTATACTAGACAGCACTACAATCTCTCACCAGGACTGCAGGGAAGAAACATCAACCAAAACTAAATCACTTGCTGCTTTTTTTCTGCTCTAATTACAAAAATGCTGGTTAGAGAGATTCTATCATATCAGACTTCTTTAACAATTTAAGAACAGATTGTTAATGAAAGTATACTCCAGCACTGGGGCAGTCAAGTGTCACTACAAGAAGGACACTCGATTGCTGGAGCATGAGAAATGGACAACAAAGTCTGGAGAACAGGTCTGGTGAGGAGCAGCTGAGCGAACTGTGGCTGTTTAGCTTGGAGAAAAAAAAGCTGAGGAGACGACTCAGCAGTCTCTGCAACACCCTGAAAGGAGGTTGGAGTGAGCTGAGAGTTGGTCTCTTCTCCCTAGTATAAGGTGATAAAACAAGAGGAAATGTCCTGAACTTGTGCCAGGGGAGGGTTAGGTTGGAGATTAGGAAAAACTTCTTTGCTGCCAGAGTGGTCAGGCATTAGAACAGGCTGCCCAGGTAGGTGGTGGAGTTACTCTTTCTGGAGTTGTTCAAGAAACCTGTGGACATGGCACTTTGGGACACGGTTTAACGGCCATGGTGGTGGGTTGATGATTGCACTCAATGATCTTAGAGGTCTTACCAAAACAATTTTATTATTCTACAATTCTAGAGTGAGAAAAGACCTTGAGGTAACAAACATCAAGGACACTTCCACCTCTGCAGAAATCTCATTACAAGACTTTAACAAAAAAAAGAGAGAAACTTTTTTCCCTCCCAAATTAAATACTGTCTACACCTGAACTGTAACTGTTTTCCTGCAACTGTATCACAACCTCCCTTCAGTGAGGCACAGAATGAGCAGAATAACAAACAAAAAGATCAACCATGGCTGGTAGAAAGTAATGTAAGAAAAACAGAGAGAAACACCACTGAAATAAAACACAGAAGGCTATAATGCAGAGCCAGTACTACTTAAAAAGCCTGCGATCAGAGCAGCCTTTTTACGTGAGCGTACAGAGCAACATTTAACACATCAGCTAAGCAAAGCACTTAACACATTAGACTCCAGGGCAGGTGAGTCACTCTTGTATGCTTTCCACAAGACATTTAAAAAGCACTAAACCAAATAACTAACAGATCCTAAAATCATACCCTATATCCTAACATTTGAAGGATCAGAAAGGGGATAATCCTACTTAATTCCTTCCCTTGCTCCCTTTGTACATCAAGGTAGCGCACACAGATAATTCGGTTGTTTGACAGGGCCTGCTCTTTAGCTTTCCATATCATGATTTGACACATTTAGGTTTTAGAAACAAACCAGGTCATGATCTACCAACCTCAGCTGAGTAACTACATCAAGCATATATAACTTCATACGTTAGATACCTCTGTGAAGAGTGCAACATAGCCATAGCCCCTGAAACTCAAGCTACAGTTCATGCACTACTTCTCAGAGTATTTTTCTTAAGCTCTGTATTTCTTTTCCTCATTGAAGCTCAGGAAAATGAGGATATGCTGAAGGAGCTGGGGTTGTTTAGCCTGGAGAAAAGACGACTCCAGGGCAACCTTCTAGCTGCTTCCCAATAACTGAAGGGAGCCTACAGAATGCTGGAGAAGGACTTTTCATAAGGGTGTTTAGCAACAAAACAATTGGGAATGATTTTAAGCTGAGGGAGAGTAAGGTTAGACAGGATCTTGGGAAGAAGTTCTTCAGTACAAGGGTGGTGAGACTCTGGAATAGGTTGCCCAGACAGGTCATGGATGCCTCCTCCCTGGAGGTGTTCAAGTCCAGGTCAGATGGGGCCCTGAGCAACCCGGTCTAGTTGAGAGGCATGCCTGCCTATGGCAAGAAGGTTGGAGTAGCTCATCTCTGAGGTCACTTCCAATCCACTCTATGATTCCCTTTAGTAAGGACATGGAGTCTGTTTTTCAGCACCACATACTGCACTTAGGGGCTGTGTTTCAGGGCTCTTTAAACCAAATCACACTCAAGTAACTGTAAACAGCAAAAGACCATCTACATTAAGAACAGGTTGAAGCACAATACGGTGGACTGCCTACCCACTTTAACAAGGTCAGTGAGTTTCTATCCCCCCTTCAATAGTAATGGTAAGGATTAAACCCGATTCCTTCTCTTTCACATGAAACAGTACCAAAAACAGGTTCATCTTCCTTTTACAACACAGACAGAAAATTGTCTCTAAAGCTAAGATTCTCATACTTCTACCTTAATACAGGAAACTCCACTGATACTTCTCTTCATTTTCAAGACTACAGCATAAACTCTGTCTTATGGTCATTTCATTGCCCTGTATTTTTCCCCAAATCCATACTACATGCATCTAGCCACACAAGATTATTTATTTAGGAATTCATAGGAAATAAAAATCTTTCTTAAAATCACCCCATTTTAACCCACGTTGACAAACAGAACGAAATTAGCACTAAGGCTCTCTGAAAAGAAGATGACCAAATTCATTGTTTCACCATTACACATCTACATTTGTTCACAACACATAACAAATGTTTTTAGACCCATTTGTCATATGTGCTTGTCAAAAAAAACCCCAACATTCTTCCCATTGCTTCTCAAACTGGTCAAGTCAAACACTTTACAAAGCTTCTCATTTAAAAGATGTAATGTAAATGTGAATTTTATATATATATACTGAATAGCAAGGGAGGTGGAGGGGAGATCTTACACCAGCATCCCAGTACCTGAAAGGAGTTCGCAAGCAAGCTGAGGAGGGATTTCTTACAAAAGATGAGGGGGAAAATAGATTGAAGCTTGAGGACAGCGGATTTAGACCGGAATTCAAGAATTTTTTTACAGTGAGAATGGCAAGACACTGGAACAAGCTGCCCAGGGAGGTTGTGGAGGCTCTCTCCATGGAGGTGCTCAACCTGGTCTAGTGGGAGGTGTCCCTGCCCATGGCAGGGGGTTGGAACTGGATGAGATCTTTAAGGTCCCTTCTAACCCAAACCATTCCATCAATCAATGAAAGTATGAAAATGTTGCAGTCTACCTAAAAATGGCATTAGCAGTTGGACTGGTTTGGGTGGACTGCTCCTAAGTAGCCCATTCTGGAACTGGTGACAGTTTAGCTACAGCAGAATCAAACTCGGTACTGATTACAGATTGATCAAGACTATTTGAAGAGTGCCCTGTCAATGATTGTCTCTTAAATTCTCTGTTATTAAAACTAAGCTGCTTTTGGCAACCAAGCGACACTGGCTTCAGGTTTGCTGCAGCAACTGCACTATAGGCATTTCTTTGGTGCCCCTGAATCCACAAGTGCTACCTCCCTGAACCAAACAGCCCAAATAAAGACAGCAAGAAATGAGCTCTGTAAAAGGAGGAAACAAAATATAATAAAACCCCAACAAAACAAGACCAAAAAAAGTTACTTTGCAGGCTAGGAGCGTAACCCCAAACCTTGGAATTTCTGATATAGGTCTCATTATATTTTACAACACACTGTAGTGGCCTCTATGAAAGTAGTTTTAGGCTGTTAACACAAAAAAAAGCCTGAATCACAACTAAACCCATAGAAAACTAAGAGCTAGCCAACATCAGAACTCTATTTACATGATCTGTATGGCATCACTGACTATCTAGCAAGCAGGAAAAAAACAAAAGATCATAGCAACTACAGACCAACAGAATGCAATTGGGATTTTAACAGTAAAAAAAATCATTTCAGATCATATAGTTAGAACACAAACAGCTCAAGACAGGAGTAATTTCAGTTGTTATAAAATGGAATTAAAGACTGAAGCCAGAGACCAACAATGGACTTTGTGAATGATGTTAAAAGCACAAGCTGTCTCTGAGGTTACAGGGATTTATTCATTCAGTATCAATCATCATCAGTGGGTATGGAGCAAGATAAACCAAAATCCAAAGTGTTTTGGGACACTTTTGAAGTGCATTAGGAAGAAGCACTACCAATAAAAAAAAAAAATCATGACTACTACTTGAGGAAAACTGAGAAAACAGATGTGCTGTTGGCCCAGAGTTGAGAAGAGGAAACAAACTCATCTGCTGCAGCAAATCTGCACTGCTTTGTGTCCAAGCACAAAGATTTTATTAGCTCTGCACTTAATCCAATTGTTGCATGTTCTTGCCAATGCAAAAGGAAGCCAGTAGTGAGCAGCCAATATAGATGCTCAGGTAGCACATAATGAGAAAGCATGAGAGAACTCCAAGTCACACTTCTGGCTTTGTCAGATGCACTAGGGAGTAAAATAGGGAAAAGAAATTGACAGAAAACGGGGAGAATGTGAAATAGAGAAGGAAAAGACCAAAACTTAAAAAAAAAAGAAAGAAACTGAGGGGGAACTGTGAAGATCAGAGGTATAAACCTGGGGGGAAAACAAAACTGAGAGGTCACAGAGACAATATGAAAAACACAAGAGAATGCCATTTCTCCTTTCTATCAGTCTATCCCTCTTTTACTCCAGTAGCCACAAAACATCATTAAGTCACTTTAAAGAAGTAAACCAGAGCTAAAAAATACCACAATAAAAATACATAGTAATAAAAATACAAAGTTGGCTTCCTACAGAAGAGAAAATCCAAAGGAGGATGTAGTCAAGTCTAGTGAGAAGAGGTAGCACAAGTGAAGCAAGGAGACCAATGTCGTTATCAATGCAGAACATTCACAAGTTACTACGATATTCTTGGTTGTTTTAAATGAAGTCTCACCACACTACAAAACATTCCATCTCACTGGCCCTTATTTAGAGACAGCTCTTCCAGATGCAAATCCCACTGAAGTGCATACTGTTTACAAAGGCACAAGTCTACAAGCCAATGTATTAGCACAGATTTTCTTCCCAAAAGAGATGTTTATGATTGCATTTATGTTCAGATCAATACTTAAACCAGGAGGACTCAGAAGTAATTAATAATAACATTGCAAATAAGCTGCAGTAATATTTTAACCTGTGGGAAGTATTTCACACTGCTTTCCAAATAAACTCTTACTTGAAGATCATGAGTCTTTTAATTAACAAAACAGTCCCAAATCTGTAAAAGACTAAAGAGACAGGGCAGATAACCTTGCAGCTTCATTTCGTGCTACAGCTTCCTTAACCCTGGAGTTTGTCAGAAAGTCACAGCAGAAGACACACAGCATTACTGCATACACGTATGAAACAAAGAGCATGCCAAGAGGTGCAGGTTTAGATGGTGAAAGCTCAGGAGCTGTAAAACAAACACATCAGACACAAAGAGACAGATAATTATACCTTGTTGTACCGATCGTGAGGAACAGACTGCAACACGATAGGTTCCATTGTAGAAACGTTTGCAAACTGCACCTCGGGAATGTACAGAGCACAAACCACATGAGCCCAACCTACAACAAAGTTATAATTGCATTTAATTGGGATGTTTGATGAAAGCTCAAAGGACATGTCAATTATAGCACCAAGAAACTTCCACAACAGCTATTTTGTTCAAAGTATTACAGACAGAAGTTACTTAAATCATGTTTATATTTCATTTCCTATTAGCCCAAGTTTAGATGAGCTGTAACACGTTTTTAACTTCATTCAGTGGATAATTTACATGAGCAATACTCAATGAAATCCAAACATTAACAATTTATACAAACAGTGACAGGGAAACAGAAAACCAGGTTACTTCTTTACATTTCTTGGATTAACACAGTCATCATGTCACAGCTATGAAAACTCCTGCAGGAGGGAAATGTTACCTGCACAAACCAGTATTCCTGCAAGGTCTCTAATTTTATTTTAACAAAGTAATTCTAGTTTGACCAGACTCCTGTTTTTCCTTCCCTACACACACACAAACATCCTCTCTGTCAAACCTCTCCTCTTCCTTCTTGAAAAGCGTGGCCAACTCATTTTCTCTTAGGAATGTCAACTCCTGTACCCAGTCCTAACTCATTAACTTGGAATCATCAATAACTCCTTAGTTACTTACCACATGGTGCTTTAACAACATTTCAAGGAATAAACATTCCTAACTGTCTGGCATTAGGTTGGATGGGGGGGAGACACCAGTTGAGGAAGAGATCTACTCCTTTTAGGCTTTTTTCAATACTAAGAAACTCAGAGCTGTTGGTTTATCTCAGTTCAGGACAGTTTGCCATAGCTTTACATTCAGCAGAAGCTGCTACAGAGCTAAGACAACATATTAATATAGTGACACCAGTAACAGGATTACCAGAGGACTATCACATATTACAGACCTACCTCATTTGAAAGTGAATTTGGTTTGCTAAGCATTTATCATGACTTCTGTTCTTCCCCAACAGGAAAACTGAAGTCATTTGTCATAAGATCTTCAGTACACCTTGAAAATAACTGTGCTTTAGATGTGCTTTCCTCCTATCTGGTCTTAATTGCATGCAAATATTAAGGACATTCAGATAATCTATCAGATTAGGTAAATAAATTGCATTTGTGCAAAGGCATCCTATACTGAAAAACAACCACCACCATCACCACCATACACAATACCCACCATCCTGAAGACCATTTTGAGTTTGGTTTTCATCTCGGATTTTCTCTTTTAACAACACTAAGCTACTTCATATTCAGTAATTTCTTTGTCCACCTATATTCTGATTCTTAAACTAAGATAAAGTTGCACTTACAGTAATAGTGTAAGGCTCTAGAAAAGTATTTGGTCTCTGGAATTGCACACATACTTTTTAATTCCTTTCTTAAAAGCACAAATCTTTCCTGGCTGTTTCCAACCAATTGGTGTGTCCCCTCCCCACTTACTAAATGAGTAGTTACAAATCATGTAGAAAAAGAAAAGCACATACCCAATCAGCATAACACTGTCATTTTAGTACTTCCTCTGCAACTAAATACAGTATTCTGTGCTGCTTCAGCACTTTCTTCACAAAGAGTTTGGAGAATCATTCCACATAGAAAAAGTATGAGACTAATAAAAGAGTAGGGAAAAGAAAGAAGAAACTGCTAGCTTGAGCTGCTTTTAAAATAGCTCTAACAGACCATTTTAAAGTTATCATTAACAGATTGGAAAGAAAAATACTGTAAAAACCACAGCCTTTTTTTGTTCTCTCCTCTGCTTGAAATATCTTCAAGGAGTAAGTGCTTATAAGGCCTTTTCTAAGAGCTGCAAGTTGCCCTAAGCCAAAATCGCCTTCCTAAAGACAGATAGCTAAATGTAAACATGAGTTGATGGTGAAAATTTATCTTCCAATCTCCTCTCAAAACTTAACTCCAACAGAAACACCTTTCAGCTAATAAAATCATTAAAGCGGTAGGAAAGTGACATTAAAACTTTGAAAACAAATCCTCTTCAGTTAGTTACACAAACAGGTATCAAAGGCTTTTCCTTCAAATGTAATTAAGCCTATGCTCCAGCTACAGGAATTCATAATAAAAAAGCATTCTGTAATACACAAAATATGCAGCACCCTTCTATTACCACTGCCAAATGCTTACTACATCATGGAAGATGCCTGGTCTAGTGGGAGGTCTCCCTGTCCATGGCAAGAGGTTGGAACCAGATGATCTTTAAGGTCCCTTCCAGAATCCATCTTTGTGATATTCAATCACAGAACTTTAGAGGTTGGAAGGAACCTCCAGAGATCAAGTCCAATCTCCCTGCCAAAGCAGCATCACCCAGGGTAGTTCACACAGGAACACATCCAGGTGGGTTTGGAAAGTCTCCAGAGAAGGAGACTCCACAATCTCGCTGGGCAGCCTGTTCCAGGGCTGTCACCTTCACTGTAAAGAAATTTCTCCTCATGTTGAGATGAAACTTTCCATGTTTCAATTTGTAGCCATTGCTCCTTGTCCTATCACTGCTGACCAGTGAAAAGAGATTGGCCCCAGCTACTTGACACCCACCCCTCAGATATTTGTACACACTGATCAGATCTCCTCTCAATCTTTTCCTCTCTACAATAAACAGCTCCAGGTTTCTCAGTCTCTCTTAGTAAAGGAGATGCTCAAGTCCTCCAGTCATCCTCCTGGCTCTTCGCTGGACTGCCTCCAGCAGGTCCCTGTCTCTCTTGAACTGGGGAGCCCAAAACTGGACACAGTATTCCAGGGCAGACAGAAGGGGAGAAGAACTTTCCTGGACCTGGTGGCCACACTCTTCTTGATGCCCCCAGGATGCCATGGGCTCTCTTGGCCACAAGGGCACATTGCTGGCCCATTGGGTAATTATTTCAGCAGCACCTACAGAGCCTTTTTTCTCTCCCCACAAACACTCCTACCATTAAATTCAGTCCTTCTGAACTCTCCAATTGTTTGTGTGAAAAATTATGTTACAAAACTCCAGTAGCACTGCTTTACACATCCAATTCTGTTTAAAACATCCTCACTCGTTTCTGCTGTAACTGAAATTATTTTATTACCATTCCTTTTCACCCAAAACACAGCACCAAAATCACAACAGGACACTGACTCTGTTCTCCAAAGTTAGCCAAGAACACATGCTGGTTTTCAGCTCACTTCTGTCCCAAATGAGTTCATTAAGCCCATCTGTGCAGCCCATATTCTGCACTATTTAAATCAGTGATAAGCTACCATTCGCTTGGGCTGTGCATGATTTGCATTCACACAACTGCCCACAGATTTATTCCTCTTGTTTAATTTTACCTAGAAAATGTGCATTAGTTGCTAGCTGACTATTCCCACTGAACTAATACTCCATTTACCTTTGCTTTCAGCTCCCTTTCAGGATAACTTTTGAGGGGAGAACCACCACATTTTTTTGCAAATGCAGATACCAGCATCTTGCAAAATGTTCTTGCAGTTTTCCATATTCTCATGACTTTTTTGTTGTTGCTGTTTTCCTTATTTTCTAATCTCTGAGAAGGTGGCACACATGCTTTCTAAATAATATTTTTGCTAGATGGCAATGCCTGGCTTGCTTATTTTAAAATAAAGTTTGGCTTTAGGTGAATAATAAGAAATTAAGAAATGCGACCCAGAACACCCATTGAGTTTGATTGTTTCTGTGCATTGTCAAGTTCTTAGCAGAACTGCTTTTTCTGAAACTGCTGACAGAAAAATCATAGAATGGGTTGGGCTGGAAGGGATTTTAAATATCATATAGTTCCAAGCCCCTGCCATGGGCAGGGACACCTTCCACTAGATCAAGTTACTCAAGGCCTTGCCCCGACTCGAGGGTACCATGGACTAAAGCCTCTTCTGCTTTAAACAATCCAACATGTAACAATAATCAATGTCTCCCAAACAGAAACTGTAAAAATCATAGAATCAACCAGGTTGGAAGAGACCTCCAAGATCATCCAGTCCAACCTATCACCCAGACCTATCCAGTCAACTAGACCATGGCACTAAGTGCCTTATCAGGGTTTGTTTATTAGAAGATTGGATGGATCTGCTATTAGAAGACTGAAACCCTGAAAGGGTTCTCAGCCACCAGCAAAGGCTGCCCAGGGAGGTGGCTGAATTCGCATCCCTGGAGGTATTTTGAAGAGGCAAAGACATGGTGCTGAGGGACACAGTTCAGCCTTGACAGAGTTAGAGAATGGTTGGACTCAAATCACCTTAAAGGCCTTGCCCAACCAAAGATATTCTACGATTCTATAATTATTTATCACAAACAACTTATTGGTGATAGCCCAATTAAAACAAAAAATATCTACTTCAAGTGCACTTTCAAGGCCAAGAACATTGGTAAATGCTGTCTATCTTTCAAAAAAAAATTTAAAAAATTCACTGTGTTTTCTAAGATGATATCACACAAGTACAGCAAAGCCACTTGCCTTTGAAGAGATCTTAAGAAACAACTTCAACCACCATTAAAACAACATCAAAACTGCATAGAAACCAACTCCAAGATCTACTTTGATATACAAAAATAATGAAAAAAAAAAGTTACTCAATATCAGAAATTGGATGTTCATGCTGTAAAGCCTTCAAAGTTTAAATGTATCATATGAAACCTCCAACTTTCCACCAGATTCCTCTTGCATTTTGAGTTATCCTTCAGAACACCAGACTACAGAGTTTAGCTGATTTTTACATTTTGCTGTGGCATACAAAATATTTGATTACCAGCAAAGAATCTATCCAAAGTTTATCAACCTTTCACTCAGACTTTTTTCAAGTGCCCAACTAATTTTTAACTCAGTGAAAGCCTAGCAGTACACACTAGGCAGGTGTTATATGAGTATGTGTTGTTCATCAACAGAGGGATAAGTCTCAGGCTCCAGAACCCTAACTGAAAATGAGCTGATCTGCTACCTCAGTGCAACAGAGAAATGGTAAATCCCTACAATTTCAGCATCAGCAAGCACACAACTGTTACCAACAAAGAACTCTTTAACTAGAAGCAAACTCAACCAAGAGTACTCTAAAATTAACAGGGAAAACCCACGAAGAACATAATACATTATGTAGCTAGCTGATTTTTGCCTTTACAACTTACTCAAGTGTTCAAAACTTGATTTGCAAGTTGATTCATCAATCACCTTCCAGTGCAAATTCCAAAGCCTTGCTTTTACAACGTTTTATTTCATAATAATACAAACAGCAACATATATATAATCCATCTACCATCCAAATCAAGAGAAGCTCACTGTGGTGAAGGGCCTTGAACACAGGTTTTATGAGAGATGGCTGAGGGAACTGGGGTTGTTTAATTTGGAGGAGGCTGAGAAGAGACTTATCACCCTCTAGAACTACCACAAGTGAGGTTGGAGTAAGGCCAGAGTCAGAATTCTTCTCATCTCACATGCAACAAGTGACAGGACAAGAGGAAACAGCCTCAAGTTCTGCCAAGGGAAGTTCAGGTTGGATATCACAAAAAAAATTCTTCACAGAAAGGGTTCTCAGGCACTGGAATGGGCTGCCCAGAAAGGCGGTGGAGTTATCATCCCTGGAGGTATTTAAAAGCCCATGGATGTAGTGTAGTAGATATGATTTAGTAGTAGTGGCAGGATGGTGAGCTCTAGACAAGCAGTTAGACTTGATCTCAAAGGTCTCTTCCATCCCAAACAGATCTAGAATTCCATTATTATAGCTTGTGCACTAACAGGCACTACCTCAGCTCTATGTCATAGAAAATCAGTTTTGAAGCTGTGCTGCAGAGCAGTAGCAAACTGTAGAGGCAGAATCACCAAATCACATCAAGATCAAATCACAGAGCCCATCTGGTCCCACAGGAGATCTCTGGGATGTCATCACCATCACCTAACCATGCACCAATTACCACAGAAGTACCCAGCTGTTCTGCTTGGAAAAGATCCTCAAGATCACTGTGCCAAACTACCACCTAACTCTACCAAGGCCACATCCCATATGACATCACACTATCCACATTCTCAGATGTTAATATCAGAAAACTCAGCAGAACTGAGGGTGAGGGCTGCTGACTCAAATAACAACAGCAATAAGAAACCCAGTACAGTGTTTTTATAGACTTGGGAGATACTGACACTAACCCAGGGATGAGAAGAGGGCCTGGACCAGGACATAAAACCACTGCATTGTTAGCTGGCCTTTTCCCAAGCAGCTGCATGAAAAGTAGTCTTCTCGGGAAGTCACACAAAGAATGCTGTCAGACAGCATTCTTGATCATCATCCACTGGAGTCAGATTTCAAAGTGCCAACTTGCACAGCAGAATTGAGCCTTTTAGGCCTAGGAAAATTGTGCACAAAGGTTACTGTAAGAAAACCATCTGAATGAGAGATGCACAACGTTGGATACAGCTGATCAATCTGCTTACCAAACAGACTGCATACTCCATAGAATGAGATCATAAAGGAATTTAGATTCAAGAAGCAGTCAGTTCAAATGCTCGGGGCTTTATTGCCTACCCATTATGAAAAATCCAAAAGGAAATCACTGCAATGGTTAAGGAAACATTCAGGAATGAAAAAGGCCCAAACCAGTCCCAGGCATCTTGAAAACACTTGCTCACTTGCTGCTCTTCTCTTTTGCAAAAAGAAAGTAAGTACTTATACTTTGTTCAACTACTAATCCACATGCAGAGCAAAGAGCTAGTTACATCTCTTTTTCAGTAGCATTCTTGCACCTAAGACAGAAAATCAATAAGTAACTCTTGTCTATAGATCAGGGGTTTCACATTTTAAAAAACATTTAGACTGTCCTGTGTTTAACACCACAGTGAGGGCCATAAATGAACACCAATACCAAACTGAGCAAGGAATTCTGTTAACAAATATAGTCAGAGAGTAAAGTTCTTTTTTCAGCTCAGTCCTAGTTTTCTACTTTCAGCACCAATGGGGGGAAGGGGCAAAGAGGGGGAAGGGGCAAAGAGGGGACCAGAAAGAGGAAAGGAGAAAGAAAAAGTAAAAAAGGGAACAGAAGTAAATAACCTAACATAATTTCTAAACCTGCTGTCTGTGAACATTGAATAAGTCCTAATGTTTCTGTACAAACTAATTCCACAGTGTCCACATATAGGGAATACTATTTTTTGTCCTTAACCACAGTTGTACTTTGCAGATATCCATGCACCAAAACACCTTCAAAGCATACTTCTAAAATTTCTCTCATTCTGATCATATCTAAGCTATGTCTCACTACTCTTTAATTAATTAATCAACTGTGCATAATCCTTAGCACAGATAATCCACTGACAACTAAGCTGCATCAAGACTCTGACAAGGGAAAGCACAGGAGGGACACAGAAGGACAACAGGACATATTCTGCACAAATCTACAGAAAATTTTCTCTTTGGGCTCACTGCAGGTTCTAATTATAACAGCAGCAGCCATCACCAAATCAAAACCAGGCACTGTGTACTCTCAAGTGTAGCAAAACAAGTTAGGAGCAACAGAAAAATGCCATTTCCACTTGGCCCTTCACAGGAACTCTTGAGTCCTTCCAGATCCAGACACACTAGCACTTGGTGTAGAATAATCTGTGTGAGTTTCCAACCCTAAGCGGAATGTTATCACAACACTAAGAAACACTTTGCTAACAGAGTCACTATTACCTAGGATAATTGAACTTCCCCTATCACACTCCACTTCCAACAACCCAAATAGTGACAATTTATCTACATCTGTAAAAATATTTAATGCATCAAAAATGTAAACTACTCCTATCTGTGGTCAGCCGAAGATGAGCCACTTTGTGATCAGGCAACCAAGAAGGCCACCAACATCCTGGCCTGTATCACAAAGGGCATGACCAGCAGAAGTCAGAAAGTGACTGTTTCCCTGTACTCAGCACTGGTGAGGCCACATCTTGAGTACTGGGTTCACTTTGGGCACCTCACTCCAAGGAAGACATTGAAGTGAAGGGCAACAAAGCTGGGGAAGGGTCTGCCGAACAGGGCTGGTGAGGAACAGCTGAGGGAACTGGGGTTGTTTGGGCTGGAGAAGAGGAGGCTGGAGGGACATCTCATTGCTCTCTAGAACTCTCTGAAAGGAGGTTGGAAGCAAGTTGGGGTTGGTCTCCTCTTCCTAGTAACAAGTGATAGGACAAGTGATAATAGCTTCAGGTTGCCCCACGGTAGGCTTAGAATGGAGATTAGAAGAACCTTCTTCACTGTAAGAGTTCTCAACAACTAGAACAGGCTCCCCAGGAAGGTAGTTGAATCCCCATCCCTGAAGGTGTTGGGAAAAGGGAGAGATATGGTGCTGGAGGACATAGTTTAGCACCAGCAATGGCCAAGTTCAATAATGGTTGGGATTGATTATTTTAAAGGTCTTTTCTAACCAAAATCATTCTGTGATTTTATGATTCTATTCTATTGTCAAACAAATGTAACAAACAATGCACTCAATTTAAAGATCATTCTCCACGCAAAAGCCTTGCTAAAAATCAATGTTTGTTCCAGTTCCTGGATCTGTCCTAGTTTTAAGGTAGCCTGAATGTTCAAGCTGGTGAAAATATTCTGTATCAAAGAGAGAAAACACTGTATGAAAAAATGGTAACCCATACTTACACCAGTACTCAGTGTCAGGGAACACTAAACCACATTGTAAGTATTCTGCAGTCTGGAGATTCCATGGAATCCCATCCAGTAGATGTGTCTGTCTAAAATGTCACATTCAGCTCTGGATTAAGTATTATTTGGAAGATATACAGGGAAGGGGAAAAGCAACAATCACTTTCCCGTAGAAGAAATGCCTGGTCAGCCTGGGCTTCAGGTTCCTGCCAGCCCTGACAATTCTAAGGTTTTGTGATTACATATTACAGAGTTCTACAAAGCCAGAAGAGGTACTGGAAAGGTGAACACAAAGTAGCCACTGTTAGTCACTTCCTGTCACTTAGCTAGTACCACACTGCATCAAATAAAACCATGAGTTAACAGGTCCAAAACAAACCAGCATACATCTTGACTACAAAATGCTTTGCCACACAATGTTACAGGCACTAAACCTTGACATAGAAGTGGACTCATTCATAGTATGGTGGACTCTTCTTCTATTAAACACAAAAATACCATCATCTCTGGTTCAAGAAATCCAAAGCATAAATACTTGTAGACCTGGAAATTATCCTGAGGAGACACATAAGAATCTTCCAAGGAATTTAGTTGGTACTGATAAAGACAAGGCCAAATGTTTGGCCTCCATGATATGCTCTTCTCCTCTTACTGTATCTGGCTGACACATTTAAGTTCTAAGATCCACAAGAGTACTGCTCAAAGAATGCTGTGTTCATGGTATCACTGAAAACTCGAATTCTATATTTGCCACAGACATTACTGAAGAACCTAAGGTTGATGCTCAGCAAGTGTACTAATAAGCAGGTCTAAGGTACTGAGATGCCTCCAAGCAGAAGCATAAAACCTAAAAACAAATCTAAAGTGCTGATCTCCAGAAAGTTAGATAAGCAGGAACACAGCAGTGAAAGGAGGAGGAGGAAGAATGCACACAATGGAACTTTGCATCACTTGGGGGGACAAGGGGAGGGATAGAAAAGAAAGACATATAAACACAATCACACCATACAGCACCATCACTACTCTGCCCAGAGTAGTCTCTGGAGTCATTCCAACCCTGCCTGGATACTGTGCTGTGCAACCTGCTCTGGGTGAACCTTCTCTGGTGGAGGGGGGGCTGGACTCAATCTTTAGAGGTCTCTTCCAAGCCCTACCATTCTGTGATTGCATCAGTGTGATATTCTAGTAAGTCACACTTCAAAACACAAGTTTGATTCCCATACTATTTTATCAAATATACCTTATAGTGCTCCACAGCTCTTAAAAACAAGACAACACCATCACAGAAGAGCTGAAAGATCAGGTTGCTCTCAGTCACAGCTGTGCAGCTGACCTAGGACAGCTGATATACAGGCTGCTGCTAAAGGAACAGTCATGGCTATTGCACAGAATCACCATCAGCATCCTCAGCTAGGGCACAGAACTGATTTCATTCAGCAGAAAATGAATCCAGGAAGAAAAACGTTTTAAATGCTAGTTGCATCACAAAGGAGGAGTAAGCAACACATAGCAGGACCCTCTCTGCAGTAACAGTGCCTTAATGAAGGGTAATGAAACTGTGGGACCCTATAGTAAAAGCTCAGTGAGTAAAACCCCACTCCCAGAGGACACTGTGTTCACTATCAGGTTTGAGATAGCAGACGCTGGAATGGTGGACACTGTGGTCCAAGCACAGACAAGGGAAGGGTTGCTCAGCACAGATACGAGTAAGCTCTGTGCTCCTGCATTTCAACTGCAACAGAAATAGCAAAAGCTTCTGCAACATCAAGCCAAGACAGAAATTGGAATATTACCTACATGGCATAAAGCCTCCACAATACAACTGACAGACTGTCCAAATGAAATCCAGAATCCTGATCTTATTTTCTCCTCTCAAAAGAGAAAGGGCTCAGTATCAAAATGACCATGTTATTTACAGATAGATGATGGACAGGAATTTAGAAGCACCTAGTAAAGAAAGAAGGAATTCCAAAAGTGATTGAGAAGTTAATTGGAATTTTTTCCCTCCTATCACCCAGCTATTAGTATAAACATACTCAAGACAAGAGATTCAGTGGAGACTCTGTGGAGCAGTTCTGCTGAGCAGGAGGACCGATGATAACTTGAATGATGAAATTAGAAAGAAGCAAAGGACAGGTAATCACTATAGCAACTTTCCAGCTTTAAGTTCTTTGTTACAGAAGCCATTAGCAAATCAGGCATGACAGAGCTGTCCTCTGAAAGTGCAGTGGTGCATTCAGTCAGAGCTACAGGCAGAAAAGTTCCACTTTTCTCCATGAAAGGGGCACTTTCAACAATTTTCTATAAATGTGGAAATTCCAACTCACACTAAATTTATCTTTTTTAATCATTAAAATCTTCTGTTGATTTACTCCTTCATTGCAACTTTTTTCCCTAAAAATAAAGCCTAATGACTGATGTTCCCAAACTGAATTCACCCTAAACTAAACAAATAAAACTTACAGTGAAGTAGTTCTCCCTACCCACATCAGCCACTCTCTTCATTTAAGGCCCCTATAATTATTTTCTTTCAGAGACTTAATTTCCCTTATAGAAAAATAAGAGAGTTCACCAAAAAAGTAAGAATAAAACTTACCCCCATTATCTGTTCTCTTTAAAGCACCATCCTTATGAGGGCATAATTCACATCTCTAGGGAAAAAAAAAAGGCAAAAATAAAATAAAAAAAATGGAATGATCACATGAGCATTGAGAAAGAAACCACACACATCAAAACTGTTAGCTGACATTAAGGAGCAACCATTCTTTGTAAGCTAATGGATGTTTTCCCTTAACCTTTACTTGAACATTAATGGTGGTTTGCCACAAACAAAGGTTTCTCCTGAAGGTCCTGAAACTGTGAGATACAGAAATATTTAAGCTACTTGCAGTTCTATCACCAAGTCCAGTAAGTGAAAGGAAACTATGGGAGGACTGCAGACAGACTTTTCATAAGGGTGTTTAAGCAACAGGACAAGGAGGAATGGTTTGAAGCTGAGGGAAAGCAGGGTTAGAGTGGATCTTAGGAAGAAGTTCTTCAGTGTAAGGGTGGTGAGAACAGGTTGCCCAAAGAGTTTGTGAATGCCCCTGCCAGAGGTGTTCAAGGACTGGTTGGATGGAGGCCTTGAGTAATCAAGCCTAGTTGAGAGGCACCAAGGTTGAAGTAGATGATCACTAAAGTCCCTTTCAACTTAAGCCATTCTATGATTCTACAGTTTCAGACCTTGGAATTCTGAAGACAAACCTCCAAAAACTATAGAATGGCATAGACTAGCTTGGTAAGGAATGTGAGTGCAGTTCAAAGACTCCCTGCTGTGCTACCTCAGCCTAGGATCTCTGCATTTACCAAAGCGGTCAGTCACAAAGGCATGCCATGGATATCACTAGCATACTGCACACACCATGGCTGACCTCATAGTCTCTGCTGACTGTCACCCCAAAATCAATCTCATTTTCTGTCCTGGAAAAAGAAGGTCAGAAGGTGACACAACCCTGAAATTCCCCAAGGCTGCAAGTCTGGAAACGTGAAGTTTGACCTCACTTTCTTTTGACAAGGGCCAGGCTTGCACCAGTACCTTCTTTCTGCTATCACTGCCTTCATCAAGTTCCTAACAGCAAATTTATCTCCAAGTGTCCCATAGCAGTGTGGGCCAATCTCATACCAGTTCAGACTGGGACAGGTTTGACACACATTCCACTTTAACTGCTCCAAATGACATACAAAGGAACATCACAAGTAGAAGTTCTATACCTAGAAGTTTTAATAAGGTGATATTTATGTGATCACAAATCAAGGACAGCTCAGAGCATACCAATCTAACAAGCTTTTTAACAAACTGACCAACAGTCTGATCACCAAATGCAATCTTAACACCTCCTTCAAATGGAGAGGGACATTTGGCATCAGCACAGATCAGCTCTATGTCCCCAAACAGCACTGTGCTCTGTTAACAGCTAACGGACATGTCAGCAGACAAAGGAGCCTATGACGCTTGAAGTACTTCAGAAACAGTTTGCCCAAACTTATTTGAGGAATGAGAAATTCCATTCCTGAAATTCATATGGCTGAAGGACTATCTATTTAGACATCAGGAAGACAATTTTCACGATGAGGATTGTGAGACACTGGAACAGGTTGCCCAGAGGCTGTGGAGGCTCCAAACCTGGAAATGTTCAACGCCAGGCTGGATGGGGCCTTGAGCAACCCAATCTGGCTGGAGGTGTCCTTGCCTGTGGCAAGGAAGTTGTAACTAAATGATCTTTAAGGTCCCTTCCAAGTCAAACCATTCTATGATTCCATTCCTCTTAATCTTTAAGATACATTGTATTAGCAGCAGTGAGGCTTTCATAAATGGCAGAAAAGTTCATCAATTATTTCTGCTCAGTGAATAGGCACAGACAGCTGCACACAGGAAGAACCACCTTTAGGGCTGCTGCTTTTTGTCTTTTGCTTCACTCATTGCTCCCTCACCTTCACTCACTGAAACAAGCAGCAATGTACTCTAAGGCAGCATTAAGTCTATGATGAAATTTAGAGAGAAAATTTGTTAGAAACTTCTGAACCACTCTGTAAGCTGTCTGCAGATGGGGAGCATTACATCACTTTTTAAAAATCAGGATTATAAGGATTTCCTCACCACTGAAATGATCATTTTAAATAAACCCCTGCATATCCAGTATGCATGTGAGCTGCGTCTAAGCGCTGTAAGTAGGTGCTGGGAGGCACCCAGCAGCAGGCTCATTGCAGTAAATTCCCCAGGCACTGAACCAGATTCTCAAATGAGAAGCCTGCTGTATATTGATGGTGACAGTGTAATAAAGTTTGTCCTCACCCCAGAGCTACAATCTGGCAGCAGAGATGGCACACCTACCACTGAGACAAGGCACACTGTTAACACAGCCAACCCTGCCCCACCTTCCCTAAGCCTGAGGAGGTTTGACATACATTTTCACTAGTGGCAAAACCAGTTTAGGAGGTTCTCTTCTTCCACCACTCCCTCAGACGTTGATCCAGCTATTTGTAGAGCTGACCCTTAAACCAGTCAGTGGAGTGAAATCAATTTTTTCTCCCTGGTATTTTTACTTCAAGTTGTATTGTGGATGCACATAAAGCATAATCCCAGAATCAGCTGCGGAGGCACCACAAGCAGCAAGCCACAGGACTGCAGCTCTAACAAGTGAAGAGCCAGAAAACTTTTTCAGCAAACTTCACACAACTGAAAAAATGCAAATGATGACAGGACACTAAGCTGCAAAGAACTGAAACAGTCCTTTATGCAATAGAGTGAAACATGGCCTGGTTATCAGAGCTCAGTTTGAACTCATTTTTGTCTTGAATTTCTTTTAGGATTCAAGTCCATTAGGTCCTCTCTCATTAATACTCTGATGGCCACCCAGCAGATACTGGAAGTAGTCAAAAACAGGGGAGGCTTGTGCAGAAAGAGAAAGAAACATTTTTTTCTGTCATTATTAAAAAGAGTAGAAACAATTAAGAAGAAATAAAGAACAGCAAAATATAAATTTGAAAAAAAGAAAAAAGTGTGGAAGTGTCCACTACAAATATCCACCAGAAAGTTCCAAGACCAGAGGACCAAAAAAAGTGAAGGAGGAACTAAATAAATCCATCCTCAAATAATTAATTAGCTACAGTCTACCTTGGCTCTACTGCATTGTGGACCCAAGGTTTCTCCCTTAGTTTCAGTGAAATGCCTCTCCATTTCATTCAGGACTAAGAGCTATCTTCACAAGCAGAAAATAGTATCAGACAAATTTCAGTACTCCAGTCTTTTTGGTTAACCTAACAAATTTTCTACTGCAAGTGAAGGAAAGACCAACCAGGGCAGGAATAAATGTTCCTCAGCTGCTGTCTCAGATGAAAGTCAGAGGCCAACCACTTCAAAGATGTGGATGGGTGTGGTGGATGCTCCTGCACCCTTCCAGGAGACCTGCGAGCTTGACTGCCTCTGTGAAATGCCTGTAACACCAGTGCAGGCATCATGGGGATAAACTGGAGATTGATGTGAGCACAGGGCCATGATCTAATTGCAGTCACAGACACATGATGGGATGGCTTGTGTGACTGCAATACTGTCAGGGGTCGCTATGGACATTTTAGGGAAGATAGGCCAGCAAGGCACAGTGGTGGAGTCGTCCCTATGTGAGACTGCAACCGGAATGTATTGACTCCGCCTGCAAGAGGTGAAGAATGAGTGGCGAGCTTATGGGTAAGGAGGGGCAAAGTGTATTCTCAGCAAGTTTATCGATGACACAAAACTAGGAGTGGCTGTGCTGTCACTCAGGAGGTTCTCCTCCCCCTCAACTCTGCCCTACTAAGGCCACATCTGGAGTACTGTGTCTAGTTCTAGACTCCCCAGTTCAAGACAGACAAGGAACTACTGGCATTTAGCAGAAGCTACAAAAAAAGAGTGGACTGCAGCATCTCTCTTAGGAGAAAGGATGAGAAACCTGGGGCTGTTTAGCCTGCAGAAGAGCAACCTGAGAGCATATCTTCTCAATGCTGATCATTATCTAAAGGATGGAGTCAAGAGGTCACTTGATCTTAAGGAGACACTTCTTTACCTTTAGAGTGCCAAAGCCCTGGAGCAGGCTGCCCAGATAGGTCTTTTAAGTCTCCTTTTCTGGAGACTCCAAATGCATCTGGTCATTGTGATCCTGGGCAGCCTGCTCTAGGTGACCCTGCCTTAGCAAAGAGATTGGACGAGATGATCTCCAGGTCTCTTCCAACCCCCACTACTCTGTTATTCTGGAAAAGGCATAAAGACTACCTTACTCATTATGAAATGAGCAAGCACAAGACATAGTAGGTAGGGAAGAGAAACAGAAACACAGAAACAAGACTATACAAGTAAAAAAGGAGTAAAAAAAATAGTAGGGATATAGCACTATTTTTCCCTCAGGGTTCTGTGAATTTGGAGCAAGTTTCATACTGCATCATCTGCAGACATATATTATGTGCTATCTCTTGTAAAGAAAACAAAGGTCAAAGCACTCTTGTGCAAGTGATTTACCCAATTCTGCTCCAAGCTGGGCCAGCAAAACCATTCACCTGCATAACAACTGTCAACCAAGTGAAGTCCTGCAGGACTGAATTCCCAGCATTGCAATGAGGCAATAAACTCTGTGTGTCTCAATACGACCTGTTAATCTAACTAACACAAGAAGATCCACATCAGATTAAACAGAACACCATTTCTCCAAGTTAGCTGAGAAGTCAGGCTGCAGTTCCAGCTGACCTGCCTTCAGGCTCACTTTGCGCCAACAGAACTGCACACGGCTGCCCGAAGATGATCACTGGCTATTCCCTGCTGTGAACTTTCTACTTCTGTCCTTGCTCTGGGGAAGGCATTGATCTGATCCTATAGAAATCTTAATCAAACTAAAACTTATACACTTTCTTCTCTGCCAGACTACTTCTTTAAGTCACCTTTCAGAAGGCCATACCAACAACAGTGCCAGATAAAAAATGTACCGGGAACACAGGGCGCAAGGCAAGGATACATCCACCCTGCTCAGGAGGAGGCATCAGCTATGCTGGCTACAACTGAGGATGGAATTACAAGCAAGGGCCTAACAAAACAATAAATACCCAACACACAACTAACTCCCACACACTCCCTCAAAAAAAAAAAAAATCTAACCAACAAAACCAAAACAAACCACACCCCACGCCTGAAAGAAGCTAAGTACAATACAGCAGTAAATCAGACATCTTTCTTGGACCCAGACTCAAGCACAACAGGCCAGAGTTGGCCTCTCCCGGACATTCCTCTAGACAACGATGTTAACCAGTATCAGCCACACACAAAATGTTTAGTTCGCAAGTTGCTTTCCCCTCCCAGGCTGTACTACACTCAGCATGACATCTACACTTTCAGAATAGGAGGTTTATCCAAAGTACATTTTGATGACAGAACTTGTTTCATATTGCTTGACAAGAGGGGGGAAAAAAAGCAGCAGTATTTAACTGAAAGGCACAACTTTAAGAGACTGCAATACATGACCCTGAAAGTTATAAATAACAAAACAGCAAGCTACACAAAATGAGCATCACACTTCTTGAAACCTGACACTCAAATCTCTTTCAATCACTTCATCAACAGGAGTTAAAACCTGACAGACAAAACATTTTATTTTGCTGCTCCTGTGAACTATTAATCCAACAGCAAAGCGGTTAAATCTGTCTGGGTTGATTGTGAATTTTTGTTCACATTTTAGGAGAAGTGAACCCTGCACATACTCCATCAAATCCTTATTACTTGAAAATTAACCTAGGAGGAGAAAATTACCAGACAGAAGTAATTTCATTGCTTTACTTTTGAATTTCCTTCCCAACAGATGTATTTCCCCATCCTGCAGACTTCAAATATACTAGATAGTCTGCTATCCTACTATTTCAGATTACCCAAAGTATGTTAGTATGGGATAAAGATGTTTTAGAAGGGTAAAGACATCCATATGAGTAGTTATTTCAGTTAATAAAAACTAAATAATTTAATGCTGGCAGGCATATATCCATTGCTGTCAACAAAATAAAAGTACTGGGGAGGGAAAATAAAAGGCTATCTAGAAAAGAACTCTGGATACAAAGCTGATCACAAACCATGTCTGGAGTTTCAGTCACAATAATGCTGCACACACATCATCCTCACTGCACCTAACTAGCTGAGGTTCTTTATTCACTTTTGGATGAAAAGCTGTCTTTCAGCTCAAACATTTTTTGCTGTTTCATAGAGCCACAGAACTGTTTCAATTGGAAAAGACCTCTAAGAACATTAACTCCAACCATCAACCTAACACCACCATGGCTACTAAAACATTTATCCTTCCTTTCCTCCAAAAAGTGTCAAATTAGTATTCCATCTTCTCCAGAGAGAAGTCTTTCATTTTCTCATCTTCCTTCTATACTTTTCTGTCTGTGTCCCACTTTTCCCTGGTGTTTTTGCCCATTTCTCTGAGGGGCTGGTGTGGGGGAAAAAGTAGTCCTGAAAACCCACCACATAAACATTGGAATGATAATACTGAAAATTTTTTAAAAATCTGCTTTTCCTTTAAATAAACCTGGGGAAAAAAAAGGTAGTCATTTTAGTGGTTAGTTTGTGTCAGATTCAGGTAAATATGGTCCCAAACAATCAATGTAAATACAGCACCATATTACAAGGACATTTACAGAAAAAGCACACTAATTACACCACAGACAATTAGATGATACTTAACAGAAAATTTAACTCCAATTCAACTAGACAGCATCTGCATAAGGACAAACAAATGCCTTGGAGCCTACAAATAAAGCTTTTGCAAGATTAAACCACCAGAATAAGAAAAATCTAGATATATTTGCAGAGTGGGGCAAACTTAGGAACTTAGTGGGCAACTTAGATCTTGGTATAAATGCTATCAATAGATGAGAATGCAAAGGCAGCTAACACAGACAGGGACCCAGTGACAGGATGCATACCAGACTGACCATGTCTACAGCTGCCTGTAGCAATAACTGAGCCCAGCCCCCAGAACCCAGTGACATCTCATCTTTCCATTCATCCATTCAAACCACCCTAGAGTCACAGAATCATTTTAGTTGGAAAAGACCTTTAAGATCAGATCTAACCATTCTTTCACTCTTCCAAGGCTGGTGCTAAACCATGTCCCTCAGCACCATACCTCTGCCTTGTTGAAACACCTCCAGGGATGGGGATTCAACCACATCCCTGGGCAGCCTGTGCCAGCAGCTGCAAACCCTTTCAGTCAAGAAGCATCCTCTTGTCTCCAACCTATATCTTCCCTGGTGCAGCTTGAAGCCATTTCTACTCATCCTATCCTTTGCCACTAAGGAGAAGAAATCAACGCCCACCTGAATCCAACCTCCTTTTTTCAGGGAGTTGCAGAGAGCCATGAGGTCTCCCTTCAGCCTCCTCTTCTCCAGATTAAACAACCCCAGGTCTTCCAGATGCTCCTCACCAGATCTGTTCTCCAGACCCTTCACCAGCTTTGCTGCCCTTCTCTGGACATGCTCCAGCCAGCCCCTCCATGTGTTTCTTGGAGTGAGATAGTTTGTGACCATGCAAGTACTTGAAGAAATCAGTAATTAGCTAATTCCACAATTTTTCAACCAAGGTATCTGAAGAAAAGCAAAATAAAGTCCCAGTGTTTCCAACCTAAGAGTTGCACCAGACTCCAGTATTTATAAGCCACAGTGAAGAACCAACAGCAATCAAAAGATCTTCTGCCACTTTCCAGAATCCCCAACTGGTTGACACCACTAATAGAGCAAAGGAACGCAGGCTGTCAGCACTTCTCTTGGAAAGTGCTATGTTCTGCAACTTGACAACTTAAGAAATTAAGTCATCTCCATCTTCAAATAATCATTTCTTGATGCTGACAAATTTGCCAAATCCCTGCCCCATCTCTATTCAGTCATCTGTCCCAGGAGAAGGAGAAAAGTTTTTTAAAAGCAGACAGTTGACAAGTAAAAGAAAAACAGACTGACTACCCGAAGCATTTTGGGTTTTATACCTGGATAAATTAAAGAGACTCAACCTAGTTCTCTTTATCAAGGAATCAGATAAAAATATATGCAGATTCAGTTAGCTCTGTCAAAAACATCCACTATAGATAATAAATTTACAGACTATGACAGGAAGATTAGAGGCATTCAATGTGCAAATCAGTATTCTTCCAAGGCCATCCAGCCAGTACGTACTACAGGTGACATTTAGTCATACTTTTACTCAGTACATGTAAGGCAACTAGAGAGAATGCAGAGCACACACTGTAACATAGTGATAACACACACCAGTTATCAAACCCCAGCCACTTCAGCTTCACAAAGCCATAAATCTCCTACTGTATATTTAGAACTAGTAAATCCTGCTGGATGTTGCAGAGTTCCAAATTATCAACATACACAATCATTAATGAAAAGCATCAGAAGACTCTGAGAAGGCTATGGAGAGCCACAAAAAAGAGCAGAGTGCTGGAGTACCTCTGCTACGAACCCAGGCTGAGAGAATTGGGATTGTCCAGCCTGGAAAAGAGGTTACTTCCATGGAGACTTAGAGCAGCCTTCCAGTATTAGAATAGGGCTGTAGGAGAGCTGGAGAGGGACTTTTCACAAAGGTAGGTAGCGACAGGACAAGGAGCAATGGCTTCACACTGGAAGAAGCTTGATTTAGATTAAATGTGAGGAAGAAGTTCTTCCCCCTGAGGTTGCTCAGAGAACTTACAGAAGCTTCAATTGTCCAAAACCAGGAGGATGAGGCCTTGAGCAACCTAGTCTAGCAGGAGGTGTCCCTGCCCATGGCAAGGCGTGGAAGTAAGTTATCTTCAGGGTTCCTTCCAATCCAAATGATTCTGTTCCGCAGTCACAGCCCAGAAGAAAAATCACATCCTGGGCTGCATCAAAAGACACACTGCCAGCAAATCCAGAAAGGTGATTCTGCCACTTTGCTCTGGTGAGATCTCACCTGGAGCACTGTGTTCAGGTCTGGAGCCCTCAATACAGGAAGGACACGGACCTGATGGAGCAGGTCCAGGAGAAGCATCTCTGCTATGAGGACAAACTGAGGAAGCTGGAGGTGTTCAGCCTGGAGAAGAAGAGGCTCTGGGAAGACCTAACAGCAGTGGTCCAGTACATTAAGGATGCTGTTTATAAAGACTATTTACAAAGGCTGCAGTGACAGGACGAGAGCAATGGGTTCAAACTACAGCAGAGCATATTTAGATTGGACATTAGAAACAAGTTCTTTACTATGAGGGTGGTGGAACACTGGAATAGGTTGCCCAGGGAAGTAGTTAGAGCCCCATCCCTGAAGATATTCAAAGTGAGGCTTGACAAGGCTCTGAGCAACCTGATCTAGTTGAGAATGTCCCTGCTGACTGCAGAGGACACTGGATTGGATGACCTTTGGAAGTTCCTTCCAACCCACATCATTCTATGAAACAGAGTTCATAGACTTCAGTTACACTAGATTCCAATGAGAACCTGGAGAATGCTATCTCTAACCTTAGGTCACTAGCTCCACATGGAGTCACAGCTCCCTCAAGACATTCCCTAGGACTGAAAAACAGGTGGCTTTATTAGACAAGCCACAGCATCACATGAACATGCCAGTTCATTTCTGAACCACTGCTGCATATAATTTCCTAAGCCACCTTATTAAAAACAAACACCACTAAAAATGCCAAGGGGAAAATCTACCACCTGTACAAGGTTAGAGGAACATGCACCACATCCAGACTGAATCTTCCAGAAGCAATAGCAAGCTGTAATACACAGTGAAGCAGATCAACAGCATGGTAATTCCTTCGCAACATAAGCAATCTAACTTCACATGTACACTTGAGTTGTGCTTCAGGTAGTAAAAATTCCTAGGACTTGTAACACTGAAGTTCAGTACTGAGATCTCCTGGTCCCACTGAGCTGAGCTGAATTCACCAGGACCAACCTCTACACATAGCCAGTAAGTATGACCAAGCTAACTTTGTGGAGATGCTGTATGTCTCTGAGCTGCCTGCTATCTCCAGCACATGGATTATGCCAGCACCTTAATGATAAGCAAGACTACTAGAAGCTTGCAATAAACCATAAGCACATTGTCTATTTATACCCTGCTACATCCAAAAATAAACCATTCTTAAAATAAGATCATCAAGAAAGATGTTTGGCACATAACAGGACGATGAGGATCAAAAAGGGTTTTGGAACAAGTTGTGCTACAATTCCTAAGCTTAAGTTTCTCTAATCTCTCTCTGGATACCAGCACTACTAGTCCAAAAATATACGCACCATCTAGCTGCTCAACACAGGACTCAAAGTCTTTTACATACTATTCCATACATCCTCATACAGATCCAAAGATTACTTTTTCCTAAATCAACACCTATTGGCTCTGCTTTCTGGCAGAAAAGTTCAAGTACACCTGAAGACATCAAAAGAGCAGGGTAATAGCAGCCAGTGCTGACACAGGAAAAACTGGGAGCATTTGCTATTCACCTAGAAGAGATTCACTTTCCAAGGTCACCACAGGTCAGCTAAAACAAACGAGCTGATTTAGGGGAAGCTGAACCTTTTCAAGCACTAGTCAAAAATATACACACTGATAGTAAGAAGTGCATGCTGAGATTTGTTATGTACTACTTATGCATGATTATATCAGCCACCTCAATATGTCCACTATTCAAACTCCAGGCTTAAAAAAATACACATAAAAGCACAGTTTCTCTCACATGTGAAAACACAACCTTGCTAGACTCAAGACTCACGACTTGTCAGGTGCAGGACAGTGCTTTCCAACTATTGACCATTTCAAACCCATGCTACTGGCTACCACCTATCACCAATGCAGAAGTCAACCAGCCAGGAGGCTTGCATGGCTGCAAAACATCAGCCACTGCTTTCACTGACAAGCAGCATATGCCAGCTGAGTTGCACCTCGCAGAATAAAGGTAGGATAGAAAACGTATGGGTATAGCAGTTGAAAGCATATGGGAATCCAACTACTCTAACCTGCTGTGAAGCAGAGGTCTCTGCTCACCCAACTACTTGAGTTACAAGCTGTTGAGTTATTGCTCCTGGGTTATGAGCTCCATGCTCTATTTCTTTCAGTTCTGAAAGCAAGACTAACATTAGGGCAAGCAATTAAACCTCATCTCTTATCAGAATGGGTTGATTTGTCCACTAACTGCAGCTTAAAAAAAGAAAACACGGAACAAGCAACATCCAAAACTACACAATGCAGACAGCATCAGCAGGGAAAAAAATACACCTTGAGTGCAAGACTTAGGTGTTTCTGAAGACTATAACTAAGTCAGTAGAAGCATGTAATACAGTTACTTAATTCTGATTTTGTTTCTAGACAAAGTCTAACAGAAAAAAATAAGCTTTGGTCTCCTACAGTGATAAGGAGGTTTCTGTTTGCAAGTATGTGCATTAAAACTTCTGTGTCTGATAAACCAGTTACAACGAAGTTCCAGTTTTCACACTGAAGCCAGGGCTTCAGTTTAGTTTCTGAATGTTAAGGGCTGATTCAAGACACCCCGGAGACAGTCACCATGTTTCTAAGTCACTAAACCTCAACTGTCAGCAACCTGTTTTCTCTCATATGCAGTTAGTTTGACTCAAGAACCACTTACAGCTACACTGCATTACACATGGGGAAAGATTTTTATTTTCAAAACAAGATCACTTAGCAGCTTGTTGTACTGTACCTTAAACAGACCCTGAGAGGTGTAAACAAGAACACAACACACTGGGCAGAGAAATCAGTGAAGTTTATCACTATTCCTTCTTCAAACTGCACAGAAAAGCACTATAACACCTATCAAAGCTATTCCCTCTGGTAAACTCAAGAAGCTATTAGAAGGCAGTGAGAACTCTTGTATTTTAGAACTCAGTACAGATCGTTCCTTGTGTCAGAAGCCAGGAATAACTATATCCTAAATCCTGATGAGAACTGTGTATCACACACCAGAAACATCCACCTCCTAGCCAGCATCTCTCTTTTCCCTCTCCTCTGTACTTTGTTGTCAAACTGTATCAAACTCAGCAACGTTAAAAAGTGCTGCTCTCAAAACTTTCTGTCACTGACAGTCTTCTCAGGATAAAAGAGAACCAACTTTTCTCTAAAAAGCATGGTAGGTTTGCTTTTCTGTTGACAAGCATTTGGAGAGCACATGGAAATCAATTCCTTCTTGCTCCCACCACAACAGGTCTGCTTTGGAAGGAGTAACAGTGTCTGAGTCACAAATGGAAGCACTAGTGCCAAGTTGGGAAAAAGTAGAGGAACAAGGTTCTTCAGACCTGTGCCAAAATTCACACCACATGAAGTCATCCTACCATTTCTCTAGTACTTCGTATTAGAACAGGAAATAGGGGCAGCAAACAGCTCATGTAAACGCCCTGCCACTCACTCAGAGTAACTGAAAATTTGGTCTGAGGCTCTTCCATTTGTTGTTAGAAACAATTTGATCACTGCCCTAACATGCGGCACCACCTTCTCTTCCAACTTTCACATGAAAAATGTTTTCAGAGCCGAAGGAACGGTTTTGGCTTTGTCAATACTCTCATTTCATCTTTTTTCTGGAAGACAGACTGGAAAGTGCCAAGTAGTGACAGTGGTGATTCTCTTTTTCTAAAAATGCCTGCTGTCAAGCTGCTTGACCTAGTAACACACAAGTCTGACCAAAAAATAACATCATGGAATCAAGAAGGGGGAGGAAAAAAAAGTACATTAGGGTTTTCTATTGTTGTTCAGATGGATTATCTGAATCCCCAGCATCTACCATAAAACATCAAAAAGAGAAAAAAAATAGATTCTTAAATTAAGAACACTACTTATTGATGAAGTATTCCTGGACTGAAGCTTTCAAGTGGCAATCTAAAGTTGCAGTAAAAGAAAATTTGACAGAGATTTTATCTTCTCCCCCTACCTAGGGGTGACAAAATTACGAAACCCATGTCACAGGTAAAACAAAATAATATTCCAAAGAGCTGGGAGGGGAAATTAAAAAAAAAAAAATCAAACACACACAGCCCACAAAAATTATCAGAATAGTCAGTGACATGTTTCCACTTAAAAAGATGAACCAAATTCTCTCTACATGGCATTTAGATGGAATTATGACAAAAAGCGAAGTTATTTTCTACTATTACTGATATATCTGAGCAAATATTACCCACACAAGCACTGTAACTATCATTACTTAATAAACAAAGCACATACCACTCTGGCTGCTCTTTCCTGAGATTCACACTTCCTGCAAAACCAAGGTCCAGTGGGTACTTGAACAATTCCATAGCAAGCTGTTTGGAACAAGACAAGACATTTCAGCAAACATAAGCAGCACTACAGTACTACTGATTGTTATAAAACAAACCAAATAAAAAGCTATAAAAAGCTTTGTATTAGTTAATCTCACATCATTTCAGCAAATCAAATGAGTATCTCTATATTGCACAGCAAGTCCTACTGCAATGTTACTGGAAATGAAGTACAGCAAGCTTCCACTTCAGAATTTATGCAAAATCTGATAAATAAAAAAAGAATCTTATTAGCAAGTAATATAACCACTTAAAAGCAGGAATGTTTTGTAGTTGATCTGTTTTGCTGTTTCTTTACCAGCAAAGCAGGTAGAACTTCAGAACAACAAATACTCAACCATTTATAGTAAAGTTTTAAGAGAAAAATAGAAGCAACTGACAAATCTAAGTTGGTCACACGACATTCGTACGCTCAGCTACTATCAAGTTCTCTTTATAAGCAGAATAGCTGGTCTGAAGTGGAAAAATAAACTAAACAAAGACACAAAGTTTGCTTTGGCCCTCATGAAAATTCACCTGGAGCTGTAAATACAAACTGAACATCAGGGCTAGGTTAGCTGCAGCTACAGCCAGGTTGCAACACAAATTCTTAGGAAAAAGATTTTGAGACATGCAGATTTCTCTGTAAGGTAGTCATCTGTTTTTTAACTGAATGTATTAAAAAAAGAGTGTGATAAGAAAATCCACAAAGAGTTTACTAATCTGGCAGTATTTTTTCATGTTTGAAAGGCACAGATCCAGAAACTAAGAACTGCTCAGGGAACAAAACCACAAGAACACAAGTGCTGGGGGTATATTCTAGTATCTGTATGGATTTAATGACCAGTAACAATCAAAAGTTCCTATATTTTCCTCAAAATGTAATCTTGAATTTGACATCATAGTTTTGCTGTCTCAATTTCCAACAAACACTTGTTACTTAGATATGATAATCTGGGTTTAGCGTGTAACTGAAAAGAAAAAAGAAAGGTAAATTAATGGTTAAGACAAAAGATGAGATTAAATTACTATATACACAAAAAAAAAGTGAGTTTGTGTTAGTTTGAAATTAAAAAAGCACACAATAATGCAGTAGTATTATAAAAACCATCTGGCTAATACACTTTTCCTCTATGAAGGAAAAGCAATGAAATAATTTCCTATTATACACACACATGTAGTCACACTAAGACTATATGCTGATGAATACTGTCAGATCAAGCTATCTTGACAAGCCCTTTCTGATGTACAATAAAGCTTTTTTTTCCAGAGAAGTTGTGGAGACTCCAAGTCTGGAAGCGTTCAAAGTCAGGTTGGATAGGCCTTGAGCAGCCTGGTCTAGTAGGAGGTGTCCCTGTCCATGCGTCCATGGAAGGAGGTTGGAACTAGACGTCTTTAAGGTCCCTTCTAACCCAAACCATTCTATGACTCTACAAAGAAACATCTTGTTTACATTGCATCTCCATTAACCACAGACAATGGGGACTTTGCCTTCCTCTTTAGCAATTAAGAGGAGGATTTTCAATGTGCAATCACACATTCAGTAAGAAACTAACTGCAGAACGCAACTCAGGGGCAGGCCTGGCAATGGGATCCAAAGGCAACAGAAGTTAGGTAAAGACCAAAGATGAGGTGACAAACTTCTGTCATTGCAAATGTAACAGAGTACAAGCAGAGCCTGAAAGAGTCCACTACAGCTCTGTGCTCTGATACATTGTGATTTTTTTGTGTATGTTCTACGACTTCCTTTGGTTTATACTTCCACTACTATACAAAGTTTGTATAAACACTGAGGAGATTCTGTCCTCCACAACTTGCCAATGACTAAGCACTTGAAAAGAACTTTCTTCTGAACTAAAAATAATTATAATAACAACAAAATGCAGTTAATAAAGTCTCACAAGAAATAGCACTGTCTGAACTTCAAACCAGTAACTTTAACCATAAAGACTACTACTTTTACTACAGAAAGTCCACAAAGAGAGTACACATGCTTCCTCTACGACCTTCACTCACATGAGACATCAAATGCAAAACATAAAACATCAATGCCACAGTAAATCAAAACACACAGTTCCTCTCCTCTTAAGACATATACACAGCATCTGGATTCAGGAGAAACAGTACTCTGCACACTTCCTGCCAGATTCAAATTCAGATTTGGACTTGACCTTAAAAAGTAAAAGACGTTCAATATTCTTGAATCCAATTTACTGAAGCCCGTGGCTATATCAGGAATACTTCCTCAACCTGACTCTTGTCTATTATTTCAGCTCAAGCTGCTACTATGGTTAAAGTTCTTTCACTGAAAATACTAGCACAGATCTGGATGCAAAGGAAAATGCTCAAGACAACACAAAAGTAATAGCTGGTTCAGATGCTACTTCTAAAAGTAATCATGTTTTAGAGTTCTTCTCCATGATCCTAGGATTCCACAAAAGCAGAGTTAACTTCCTAATTAACATCACTAAGCCCTTAAGACAACATAAAAATCGTTCTAAACCAGGCCAACTTCACAGATCTTGCCAGATCACTTCCACATTCAACCCAACAAGAATAACTGAATTCCTTCTCGGATCTCCTTAAACTAATTTCTCACCATTTCTTGTTAAGTTTACAAAGGAACATATACCTGAAACAGTTACTCTATCGTCTTCAGCACGATTTAAGACCAAGCATGAGACACATATTTAGCAGCATTTTCATGTGCATTAAGCATTGAGACTGATGAGCTGGATTTAGGACTTTCTGTCTCCCCCAATGTATTCACCACCCAGAGTGAGTCAAAGAGCAGTCACAGAGTTTATATGCCACTCCAGAGTTGAAACAGAAAAGCTACCATCCTATTCCTTATTGGTGCCACCATAAAGCGAAAGTCACCCCAACTTCCTCTCTTAGAGTGTAAGCAGCAGAATCCAGTCTCTTCCTCTGCTCTCACTAGGGTCAACCACTGACAGAGACAAACCAGTCACACATAGAGGGAATATGCCAGCTCCTGAGCCAAGCTGGAAACCAACCAACCAGCCTCCACTAATCCTAACAAATCCAGCATCAGCCACTCCGACTAGCACCCTCCCTCTGCAGAACCACAACAGGAAGTCTCTTCATCTACCAGGAAACGTGAACCAAATGACATTCAAGGAAAGGCAGGCAGGAGGAGAAATCACATGACAACTAAGACTTTTCTACACACTTCTCTCTTGCGATCCTAAGCTCTCCTGGCCCACTGGCCCCTCAAATACATTTTTCCAACTTGAGAAAGGCACAGACAACGGGAATCGAGTAGAGTAAGAAAGAAATGCATCAACGACTGCCACAACAGAAATTAATAAGAAGTTCAGCAAATAAGGAAAAGAGGTTTTAGCAGTCTTTGGGCTGCTGCTGTGGAGGCTGTTAAGCGTGTGCAACGGCCGAGTTGATAGCACAGGCACGGAAACAGCAGGAAAAGAGGAGGGAGAGGGAAAAAAGAACTTTTTTTTTTCTTTCTCGTAGCCATTACATAGAAGTCATAATACGGCAAGCCTCACATGGAGGGAAAAAAAACCAGACAGACCGGTAGAGAATGAAATGACAGATCAGGACAGGCGAGAAAGCACGTAGCCCTAGAAAACGAGTAACAAGCTTCCTGGGTGACAAGAAGGAGCTGGGAGCGGGAAGCAAGAGAAGAAGGAAAAAAATGGGCAAGAAGGCCAGGTAAGAGAATGGAGGAAGGCCCAAGAAAGGAGAATAGGAAACACTAAGAAGGAAGTAGCGAGGCGAAGGAGCTGAACAGGTGAGCTGGCACTCCCCTGCCTACTCACCTTGATGCACTGCGACATTGCAGCCGTGCCCGTCGCAGTAGACAAGCGGGTTCTCGGCCCAGCCCCTCTCGTCGGAGCACACGCAGCAGCCGCCGATCATCTCCTTCATGCTATTGGAGAACTCGCCCTCCAGTGACACAGGCAGCAGCAACGGCTCGCTAGAGACCATCTAAGGGTTAAAAACACCGTCGTCAACACCACCCACGCACACCGCACGCTCTACCCCCTGCCTGCCCCCCTCCCCCGGCGGTGTCTCCCCTCAGTCACTCAGCCGCCGCCGCCGCCACTGCCGCCACGGCAATGATTTAGGGCCCATGACCGCGGGCTGAAAGCCTCCGCTCGCCCCCGCCCGACCAACCGGCCAGGCCGTTTCAAGTCACGCAAAACAGGCAGGCAGGCAGGGGCGACCCGGCGGCAGCACACTGAGGAAGACACCCCGCAAGCAGGGGCAGACAGGCGAGGGGAGTGCGGCCGGCGCGCAGGCGTAGTGCGCGCCCCCGCGGGGCAGGCCCGGGCCTGGGCCTCCTCGCGATGCTTCGCGAGCCGCCCCACGGAACGTGCGCGCCGGCTGAGCGCGCGCCGCCGCCCTCCCTCCCTCCCCTCCCCTCCTCCCAACGGCCCTAACGGCCGCGCCCAGGGAGCGTGCGCGGCGCCTGGCCCCCGCGCGGCCCGGCGGAGCCGCAGGGCACCTGGTGGCGCAGCCCCAGCTCGGGCACCCACCTCGGGCTGCTGCCTCTCTCCGGCCCCCGGGCGAGACGTTCCACCCCCCGCCTGCCCCTCACCCCCACACACAGAGGGCCCGCGGCCGGCCTAATCCTAGAGCGCTCCGTATGGAGGAGCACAGCCCATGTGGAATCGCCTCCCCGCCCCAGTACCGGAGAGCTGTGGCCGGGCTGGTTGCTGCCCCCCTCCCCTCGGGCGGCGGGGGGAGGCGGCGGACATGCGCCCCGCTCCCGCCCGCGCTGTCACTCTGCTCGTGCCCCCCTCAGGAAGGCTGCTGGGCTCGCCCGTTCCCGCCCTGCTGCCTCCCCGCAGAAATCATTTTTACTATCTTGTTTATTTTCCCCCTGATGTGGCCGCAGGACTAATGCATTCCCGCGCCCAACTTTTATGATCCTGTTTATATCCCCGCGGCGTGCCTGCAGCACTAATGCATTCTCGCCATTACGCCGCTTCCCTGCCCCTCACCTCAACTTTTACTATTTTGTTTATTTTCCCTCCGATGGGGGCTGCAAAACTAATGCATTATTAATCCCGTTCTTTCTCCTTTCGCCCTCCCCCTTCCCAAAACTCTCGGTGTGGACGCGGCACGACGCAGCCACCGCAGCCAGAGGGATGCTGAGGGGAGAGCTGACAAATGGAGACCCCAGGGCGGCCACGGGCAGACAAAACCCAACGTGCTCCTCCTCAGCACCGCTTTCCCTACCTTTGCTGGGAGGTGGCTACGCCTGCCTCTCTAGAAGCTAGGCGTTTAGGGGTTCTTAGTAAACAATTCTGCTGTATCTCTTAATTAAAGGGGAGAGGGGAAAAAATAAAAGCAACAAAAAAAGAGAGGGGTGGGGAGGAGCGAGCTGAGGTGGTCAGCAGAGAGGCAAATCTCAGGGTATTCAGTTCTCCATTGTAAGCAGGTATGCCTGTAGCAGAAGGAACTAATTGTGCCGATTGTTAGGAGCTCGGAGAAATTAAACGCAGCCTTGCAAAATTCTGCTCACTTGCTGGCCCCAGGGCCAGCAATTCATTTATTTATTTATTTATCTGTTTAGCACTGGGCAAGGAAGACACAATTGATTTATTTTCATTATCATGCTAAAAGGCGGGGAAGCGGAATTTGCTCATGGACTATATTTTTCATGACGATTTTGCGAGGCCAGCTGTGTTGATCTGGTATCTGTACAAATCACTACTGAATTATGTACATTCCTGGACGTGTCACTACCTAGACCTATGTGTGTATATATATATATATATATGCAGGTTGTATTTCATACGCTGTTAACTAATAAAACATCTGCACTTGTGTACAGGAGGATGAAGAACTGCTGCATGGAAGAGAGAGGTGGGATGTGCACAACTCCCTAACCCCTAGAGACATCCCAGTCTGTAGTTTGTATGCAGGGTATCTTAAGTCAAGCTCTTTGCTCTCCTTGAAAGTTTGGAGTGAAATTATTTAGACGGAGGTCGAATGAAGAGCAGGAAAGGGGAAAAAAATAAAGGAATGCTGACAGTAGCTTCCCAGAAGAAGGAAGGCCCAGCCAAAGACACAATTAACACAGCCAGCTGAGAGACATTCTATATGTTTCTCTGTAAATGTATGTTCCAATATCCTTGGGAAGTTTAGGAATCTTTAAGGCAGATGTAAAAAATTGAGGTGGGTAGGACTGGGGTGTAGCACGTTTCACTTTTGTGTAAAATAACATGGAGATTGAGTTGAAACAAACAAAAAACAAACCCCACCCCACACTCAAATGTCCTGTTCTCCCCACCAAAAAAAAAAAACCCAAATCTGAACATAAAACTATTTATGTACTAAAACATACTTACAATGCTATTTTTATTGCTTTTACAGCTTGTAAAAATACTCTGAAAATTGCAGGTGCCAGCAATTACTTTGTAAGGAAATAAAGCAATGAATATATGCCGGGGTTTTGAGGAGGAAAAAAAAAACAACAAGGAAACAAAACCAAAACACAAATTATTTGAAGCTGGTAGATCCAGTGTCCCAGCCCTTCCTCATTCTTGTCAAGAAAATGACATCTAATTTAAAAAGCATTCTCAATGATTCTCTTAGCCCTGACCAGAACAACAACAACAAAAAAATCATGGCACAACAGCAAATCCATCCCTTATTTCCCTGACAGGAAAATTAAAATAAATATCCTTTTAAACTGAAGATCTATTAAATATATTTTAATTTGTTGGATGAATTTATGCATTTAGTAAAACTTCTAACAAACTATTGTCAATTTTTGCCATAGCTTTTTTTCTTTTCTTTTTTTTTTAATTGAGAAGCGCTTCCTGTAATGTCTTATTTGAAAAGCAACTAGTACAGCTCCCCACTATTTCTTTTCAATGTTAGCTATTTTAATGCTCAATTTTTGTTTTAGAAAGAGGCATCACCAAAGAAAAGAAAATTACTTTGCCACAAGTCGGTTAAAGCTGCACTGTGGCAACACAAGTGTTATTTTTGACAAACCTACTGTATAGTTCTCAAACAGAAATACTTTAATCTCACACCACCTAACACATGAGCACAGGACCAAACAGGCTGAAATTTTGCTCTGGCCAAAATTCAGGCAAGCCTAATCCATTCAATTATTGAATGGAACATTTGTCTTTTTATGGATTTCTGCTTAATTCTTTCTATAGATAGAATGTACATTGCCTGAAAGGAAACTCCCTGCCTACCACCTTATGGTATTGTATAATATTTGATGGGAAAATTTCGATAACCTCCTGATAGTTCTGTAAAGCAATCATTTAGAAAAGACCTTTGAAATGCAAAATAGGAAAAGAAATGCATTGCCACTAAATAAATACTGCAAACACTAAGCCTGGAACAGCTATGGAATCAGAACAGAAAATCTTGTAGTGTATATGTTCTTATGATTGTAGTATTTAATAAGCACTGACATGACACAGAAGGCCAATTTTCCTTTAAAAAAAAAAAAAAGAAACCTGTCCTTCATACAGTGATGTATAAGAGATTAAAATAATTAGAGAGGAATATAATTCAGTGAGCAAGAATGAATAATTTCATTGTTAACCTAAATGCAAGGGGGAAATCCAATTCTCTTAAAAGGAGCCTACAAAACCTGGGAGCTGAACAAGTCAGATTATAAGGAACATACAAGGAGATTATATGGGTTCATTTTTTTTCAGGTTTCAGATACTTTTTCAAATACAGTGAAAGCATGAGTGAGAGAAAATTGTACTCTCCAAATGCAAATTGCTTTTAGAAGTTTAGGGAATTCCTCAGGAAAAATGTTAGCATACATCAGAGCAGAGCACTTTAGCTTCAGTAACAAATAAAGAGCTATTCACCTTAAATTTGTACTACAAATTAATCAGTTCCAACAACAACGCTAAGATTTTGGAGTGTCTGCTTTAAATCTCACCTTTTTTTTTTTTTTTCCCCTAAAACATGCAAAATCATATTGTTTAGTGAACAAAACAAAGCACTGAACAAGAAAGTCTTTCATTCACAAAACCACGTTACCAGTTGAATATAACCACCAGAAGAGTCCTCCAGGAATAACAGAAAAAGCTGATAGACTTTTCATAAAAAATGCACGCAGTGTAAGAAAATATGGATTGATACTGGGACCTGAAACTGTAAAGTGGGGAAATCATTCACAGAAAGCAAATGTTTTTCATAGCAATTTTTTCCTCTGTTTTCAGACTGGGTCTTTGTTGAGCAAGCTTTGAGCTTTACCTAGATGCAAAAGGATACATGCTGCAGCTGAACAGATGCAACAGAAAACAGGAATATCACAGTAACTGTGTGCTACTCCACAGGCAGAGTAACACATCTCCTCATTACCCGTCTGAGATACATTGAAGCTTGTCTGCCTTTGCTTTTATGTGGGTTTTAAGCATTAACAGTCTTCATTGACACACATTCTGACCATGGGTATTTGCTTCACTGGAATACGTCCTAATCGTGGGTATTTGCTTCATTTCTGAGAAGGCAGCAGCAAAACGGTCACTCCACACAAAATAAAATGCAACTCTCACGTGCTGACCTTTGCAGGCAGTGTGCTTTAAATGGCAGCCTGCCTTAGAGACAGCAAATTATTTCTATCCTTGTTCAGTTATGAAGCATACAGCATGTCTACAGAACCCATATTAAAAATGTTAATGTCTCCTCACGTGCTGTGCTTACTCTCAGATTGTACTGAGAAAGTTTTCTTTTCCTCCAGATCTTCAATATGCTGCTCAAATCGGTATTTAACACCTATCCAAATGCAAGGTACTGAATAATTAACAAGCAGCCACATCCAACGTGCAGCCACTTCTTGATGGAGACTTTGCATGCTATGTATTTACATGTTCTGCATGTGCAGGTAGTGGCATTAAAGGTCATGCCAGTGCATCTCCTGGACACCATGCCTCTTCAGATGTTGTGCTCATTCCTTTTGTGCCAGTGTAATTACAATTTTTGTAATTCTTTAGACTGCAAAGAAAGGGGGAAGTAATTCCACCAACTATTGTATTCATTTTCTTGCTTTTAATTGTGTTATCATCTTTGGAGACTTTGGTAAATTCCACTTAACTAGCAGCAGTGGATAAAATTGGTGGTTTTCAAGTACTGCTTCTGTTACTAATGTTGGTATTTAAATGTTAATTTCAGACTGAGGTTTACAGTAAACATAAAACAAGGGATTTTCTTTGAATGATCTCAACCCAAAAATCTAAATACAAGAATCTTAGCATGGGACATTTTTAAGCACAGTAGTTATTTCCTTTTAAAGATTTAAATGATAGAAACTAAAAGATTTAGATGTGACAATTAATTTATAATTCTCTGTATTAAAAAGGCATTTAAATGTTAGCCACAGTTTTATGAGAGTCAGGTCAAAGTAATGATAATTGCAGCATGATACAAAAGAACCTGAAATAAACTTCTAGCAAACCAAATTGAATATTAGTGCTGGATTAAGCTCTGAAAAGCTGGGTTAGTAAACTCTGGAATTTATAAGCGACTTAAATGTAACTCAGGGCTTTCCCTCAAAGAAGAATACTTCATTTCAAAGTTGGGATTTTTATGAGGTAGGTATTAATTCATTGGATTTTTATTAAATACACTGACATAACATCACTCCAAAACCCAGCCTCAGGTTACTTTTCTTCTCTAGGCATATCTCTGCCTAGGATTTGCTAAATTAACATTTCTGCTAAATTAATGGCTGTTTTTCCTGTTTGTTATGTTACGATCAGCAGTGTGATACTGTGTTGTGTCACAGGTCACATCGATTTGATTTCAATACAGGAATGGAATCTGGACTGCAGATTAAACGCAAGAAACGACATGCTGAGTTTCCCATCAAATATCTGAAATACAGACCTATTTCAGATGGATTTGTATAAACAAAACACATATATCTGCTATGGGCATGGGAAAAGAAAAGCTGGTTTCTTATATGCTAAAGCAAATTGGAGTAAATCAACCGCATCCGTGGGCTGGATAAGCAAGACTACTCTGCTTTTCCCAGTACCGTTTGGACAAAGCAATGTTACTTTTTTATTTAAAGTGTTTTCTTCTCAACAAGGGGCCACCACTTCCCAATCTCCAAAAACACGCCCCAGAATATGTTAATTAATTGTATTGTGTCTCTGAAAGAAAGAGGTTGCCAAATGCAATAAAAAAAAAAAAAAAGAAAGAAAGAAAAGAAAAATCTTTCCATCAGCGAGGTCTGTTCCCACTGCCAGCTACCATCTAATTTCAATTCCACATATATAGACAGAGATACATTTACTCTGAGTACGACTTCGACCATTAAAAACTGTCTAGGAAAGAAAGTCTATCTTGACCACATAGGGTGTATCTGGGAAGCTTAACATTCCTGGCGAATTAAGCGCGCAAGCCTCGGATCACTTTTTGTCAATCTCACTGTGGTACTCCGGAGTAGGGAATGTGAGTAATTTTTATATCGTGGTACTTCCCAATTAAAAGTAACAACAATGCTCCTTTGTGGGGGGAGAAAAAAAAATAAAATATGAACTATGTGGACACATTCTGCACAAATACAAAATAAAGAGCAGCCAAAAATGGCAACAGTCTCTTGCCTATTTTGTTTTAATCTTCCCTTTCAACAAGATAATTTTCAAACAGCAATATATGGGTTTAGTAACTACAAGGACGTGAAATCTCTTTCTGAAAGATGCTTTCTGGATTTGTAGTTACCTTTCGACATTTGCCAAACAGCAGTAAATTTATCTCTGGAATACTCAAGGAGGAGAAGTAAAACAAAAACAAAACAAAAATCTTTCTCTCCTCGATCTTAAAGCTAACGCCTTCAGATATTACCAGGGTGGTGTTTTCCTATGAAATATTACTTGTATGTTCAGCTTTCGAATAACATGGGTGTTTTTTACCATCTAAACTGAATTCAGCTTTTCTTTTAGAGCAGTCTCACAAAAGCCTGTGAGTTTACAAAGAGTGAAAGAAAAGTCCCAAACTGTATTATCTGAAACAATGCCTGCAAGCATGCAACTTCCCAAGTGTGCTTGTGGGAGGAAAGTCACTTCGGAATTATTTTCATTTAGGTGATATCCACAGACATCAGCCTTTAACTTTTTTTACTTGCTGCTCACCATCTCTCTAAACCTTCATTTCGTGGTGGTACAGTTAATAAAAAATAAAAATAAATGTAGACATCGATTCCAGTTTGTTAAAAGAAACTCTCATGCACTCAAGAGATAACTTGCTAAAAATAATCACAGTTCTCCCAGAAAGGATTTTCTTAAAATAACAACTTCTCTAGAAATTCTTTCCTCCTCACAAATATGAGCCTCTACCCGATTTAATTGAATCTTCCAGAAACAACGAGAAAAACCTTTCTTTCTTTTTTTTTCCCCTCAGATGACCAAGGGCACTTGTTGGAAATTTCCTTGAACACCAAGTTGAAAATTCTCTTGAACATCGAGTCAGTAAATTCTTTCTCTATGCAGATACAAGAGAAAGTTCAGGTCTGAAAGAGCATATCAAAACAATTTAATTTCTAGTTCTTTTCGGGGGTAGGGGATATAAATAAATAAATAGAACTTTTTTTTTTTTTTTTCCTGTAAAACAAATCTTTGTAAACCTCAAACCAACATAAAGCGATCACTTAGTGGGGAAAAAAAATAAAGAAAGAAAAGGGGGGGGGGGGAAGGTCCAGACATAATGGTGTTTATATGAAATACAGGGTAAGATTAGTCTTCATTTTTATCAACAGACCATTAAGACGAGTTCCTTCCAAAATTCTCTTTGGCTACGTTTATTATTCCGAATCCAGTGGTTTGGAGCAGTTTCTCGCGATTTCCTTCAGAAGACCTGTTCTAAAATCCACCCCCAAACAGATGTTACTTTATGCACAAACCCGCTGCAGTAGTGGGGTTGGGTTTTTTACCTTTCAAGTAACACGTGAGCTACAGCCTCACAGGAGCTCCCTCAGAGGATGGCACTTCTAAAGACTCCTCTCTACTTATTTACCCGGTTTCTTGCCGGGCCCCCCGAGCTGCTGCCTGCCAGCACGGTGTGCGTGCTGGGGGGGGGGCAGCAGGGCGAGCACAGCCTCTCGGCGGGGGCTCTTCTCCCCTTCCCCCGCTGCGGCCTGGCGAGCCCCGCCGTTGGAAAGCGGCGCGAAAAGCGACTGCCGGGGAACAATGGGGAGCGCCTGGAGCAGAGGCAGCCCCGAATGCTCTGCCTCCGGCCCCGCTCCCACCGCTTCCTGCGGCCTCGCTCGCCGTTCTGCTGGGGAGCTCCCGCCCCGCTCACTGCCGGGCCAAAGCGTCCCCTTCCACGTTATCTACGGCAGCCCGCCCCGTTGACGGGAGACCCTCGCTCACCCTTGGCGAGCCCGCCAGCTCAGCGCCGCGCTGCCGACGGCACTCTCGGCTTTATTCCTTCAGCCGCTCACCCCCAAACTCTCCCGCCCACGGCGCCAAGCGTGTTGGAGGGCAAGTGGGGCTGCCCGCCTGGCTCGTCGCCAGTCCAGCTCCCGAGCCTATCCCGGGGTCGGCGGAGCGGGCAGATCGGCCTATGGGAACCCTCACCCCTCCGCCGGATGCCCCCGACCTCCCGCCACCGGTCCCTCGCATGCCGTGAGCACTACCCGCCGGAGAGCAGGCAGCACTACAGACGCGCCCCGGCGGGGCTGCAGTGCGCGACTCTTCCCTTCAGGGGACGGTGCTGCACACAAAAGCCGGCTCAGCATTGTTCTCCTCCCTGACCCCCAAATCCCCTTCTTCCCCGCCGCAGAAGCCGCCGGCAGCGAGGAAGGCCGAAGATGGGGAGAGGCCGACTGCCGCATCGCAGTGCCTCTCGCCTTCACCTCTTCTCCCTCCACTTGGCCCTTGCAGCGTGTTCGCAGCCTACCTGCTGCGGCAGCCGGCACGGGGCCATGTGTATGAGTCCCGCTCCCTCCCCGCCATCTGCCCCAGCGACCTCGACCTGCGGGCAGAGAGCCTTGCCAAGGGTGCCCACGGCCCTCCATCCCACCTAGCCGCAGCTCCAGGCACAGCGCTCCCGCCTGCCTTCGCTCCCTCGTCCCCTGCTCGCAGTTAGCCGCTCTTACACATGTCATCCCTCCTGAAAACCCCGCGGAGCTGCAAGGGCACCACTTCGTGTTTCGAACACCAGAGCCTGCTTCACGGGTTCACACACTTCACACACCCACAGAGAAAACAAACAAACAAAACAAAGCAACAACAACAAAAGGAAAAAAAAAAAACAACTCCGATACAAGGTATTATTTGAGGATTTTGTCCTCAAATTTACACACAGCGCACCGCTTTTTAATTCTGAGGGGCTTGGTTTGGAGACCGAGCGGTATTTAAACGACAGCGCTGCCGCCTGCGACCCGAAGTCAGCGACAAGAGCCGGGGTCTGGCCACATTAAAAGCATCAGAGAGCAGATAAACGGAACGCTGGGATTCAGCAGAAAACTCGGTGGCCGTGAGGAAGAGAGCAGGAGCTACAACTACGAGGGGAAAACCACATCTTGATTTAAATAATTGCATGATATTAGGATTTAACTTATAAATGTTTACATTTGTGCGATTTGATTAATGTCACGTTTGATTTCCCCAAAGCCACTGACAAGGTGCTTTAAAACATGAGATTAACGTCTACCAGTAATATTCAACAGGCAAATCCCCCTCCCGGCGCCCTGTGCCCCCCAGCTCCGAAGCAGGTAGGGACCTCACACTCCTCACCCTGAAAGGTTGCCCCATCTGCAAAGCCCTCTACCAGTTCCCCCGTCACAGGGACTCCATTTGTGGCCCTTCCCCGCTCCCACTCGCGTCCTGCGAGTCTCGGTGTGTCCTCCCTGCAGGTGACTCTCTCGGGGGATTCCCCGCAGGCTCCCTCCTCCTGGCACCCCGCCATCCCGCCTGGGGTTCAGCCAGCGTTCCAACGCGCCCGGTTCAAACGCAGCGAGGCCCACCTCAACCTCGCTCTCTCTCCCCCCTCCCAGCATTGCCGCCACCGACACAGGGTCACCCTAACTCCCAGCACACACCCCCCCGGGCGCTCCTGGAGGCGCCGCCGCTCCCGGGATGACGGATGGCGGGGGGAGGGGCGGGAGCGGGACAGGGAAGCACGGCCGGCGCGGGGAATTGTGGGCCACGAGCGGCCGGGCGGCGGAGGAAGCGGCGGGCGGGGGCCGGGGGTGAAAGGTCAGCGGCCGAGAGCCCCCGCGCCAATGGCGGGCGGCGCCTGGCGGGCAGGCGGGACCCGCAGCCCCTCCGCAAGGCCCGGCCCGGTTCTGCCCCGCAGCTCCCCGCGCTTCCCTCCCAGCGAGGCGAGGCGGCTGCCAGCCCTGGCTGTAAACACCGGGGCGTGCGTGTCCCGGCTTGGCCCGGTTCTCCGGGGAGACTGCCGGGACGAGGCCCCGGTCCTCTTCGCCGCCCTTTTGTAACGGTTCGCGGCGAGGCTGCGCGCCCCGAGCGATGTTTGTTTGCACATAACCCCACCCCCACCCCCTCTTTGATGCAATTTATTTGATTTGCAAATAATTGCCGATTCTACACCCCCGAGCCCCCTCCGCCTCCTAACCTCCGGTTTCCTTCCTCGCCACCTCGGCAGTTACCAGGGAGATCCGTCCTTCCCGGCAGCGCGGGTCACGGCTCCCACCGCGGCTCGGGGGAAGACCCCTGCGCGCCAAGGTCTCGGCTCGGGTTCGGTGGGGGTTCCCGGGACGGCCGCGGCCCCGCTCCCGCTGCTCGCCGTCGCAGGGACTCTCTGGTGAGTTCAGAGCCATGAAATCAGCAACTTCTGCTCGCAGCGGGCACCTTTGCTGTGGCGGGCGGTCTTCGGCGGGAACCGGGGGGTTGTTTAAATCGCGCCGCAACTTTCTCACCGGCACTCGCACCCCCGTCGGCGCCGCACCGGCCTCGGAAGGCAAAGTTTGAAGCGAATCCCCCTGCCAGCCCTTCGCAGCGAGCCTCAGACCGAGGAGGAAAATGTGAAATGTTCACAAGGAGCAGTGGTTTCCTTTGTTCCTTCATTGTTTCTACCCGAGCTGGCGCAGACAAGGACAAACACTCACCTTCTCGCCTTTCTGCTCCCAAACACACACCTTCCCATCAGCTCCAACCTGCACCGTCCGCCCTTGGAGCGACTGCAAATGTCAGGAGTGTTGGTATTCCGGGCTTTTTTCGCTCTCTGCTCTTTTTTCCGTAAGATTAAGTTGCCGAGCACGTTGTTGCAAGCTGTAGCCCCCCGCCTTGGTGAGTGGTCACATTTAGGACCCTCCAAGTCAATCCTAATTCTGCCAGTAAAACTGAGGGTATTGGAGGTCTAAACTTTCAAAAGAAGCAGGGCCTGCGTCTATCCAGCAGCCCCCAAAGCGCGCTCAGATCCTCCCTCACTGCCACAGACTGGATATAAACAGTTCACCCCAGACTACTCGAGGAAATACACATTTTAAAGCTCGAATGTAGAAAACCTGTTCCCTGAGCCCAAAGCAATTAAAAGTGAAGAAATTCTACCTCTGCGGATTCTGCAGCGAGAACCGTTTCTCTGGAGTTTGAAACAAATAATTAAGAGCATCATCTAGAAATATTAGGCGTGAAAGTTTAAAAGGGAACAACCTCTGAGAGGAACGTGCTGCCCGGGGTGGGGGTGGGGGGAACACGACTGGAGAATCACATCTTTTTTAAGTGTCTCGCAAAAAAATACTGCTTTTCATTCCCCTTCTCCTCCGTGTGACCTAGGCAGCGGACAGGAACCCGTTTTCTGCTTCCTTTGTAGTCGGGTCGGTGTTTGGCACCCAGCGATTCCCCCCTAAACCTTGCTTTAATCTGATTATGATGAGATTTGCTGATACAATGAATATTTGAAATGATCCTTGTGTCTTAGCAAGCAGGACGCATTTTCAGGCTCCCATTTCCGAGGCTTCCCGCCACAGAGGGAAGAAGGCGTGATAGGAAGACCCGGCTCCCCTGGAGCCCCTGCGGGGTGGGGGGGCCATCTCCCTCCTTCAGCGCCCAAAGGCGCTGGATTCATTTATCTTAGCTGCCCCAAACGGTGGCTGCGGTGGAGTCCTGAAGTGCCTTTACCCTCCTCAGCATCACGCCTTTGCTAAGTGACAAATAAACAAATAAAATGCAATTTAAAAAAAGAGATGCAGGCAACCCAATTGATGGTGGGACCAGGAGCTCCCGAGGGTGTTGTCTCACCCTCCTCCTCTCCCTCCCCACGATGTGGCCTTAAAGGCAAATTGGAAGGCCGGTTTATTTCATTGCAACCAGCAAGGTAAATGGGGAGTCGTGGAGGGAGAGGAAAGGAGAGAGAGGGACTTTTCTTTGATAGCCTTTAATTGGAATTGAAACATTGTAGGGCTGTAAACATTCTTTATTTATTCAGTACACATAAGCGGGCATTGTTTTATCGCCATCATAATTATGGTGTCCTTTAAACTGACTGATAGGGAAGAAGATAAGGGAATCCGCCTGTAGCTCCAGATCAAATCGCTGGCTGGCCCCTCTCCCCGGGTCACCAGGATCCACACGGTCCTTGGAGATGAGGAGCGCCAGAAAATTGTGGCCTGGCCATCCCTTACGTCATGAAAGTGATTTGTACCACATTGCTAATTTGGTGCGATTCATAACCCCCTGATCTCCCGTGTTTCCAACTGCTTTCCAGTTTGCAGGGTAGGTTTGTGAAGATGTTGTTCTCCAGTCTGGAAATTCAGAGCAATAACCTATGTGCGGGAAAGGATCTTATTTCCCAGTGTTTGTTGCTTTACCTTTGTCTAATTAAAAATGCAAACTTTTAGGATCCTTTCAGAACAAAGCCTCCCCAAATCCCCTTTACGTCCAAGGATTTGCAAATTTATAAAGGCTGCATTGAATTCAGCATGGGTCAAGGGGCAAAAAAAGGGTAGAAGGTCACTGCATTTTGATTATGGGTCAGTAAACAACATGGCATGTAGTATGTGTCCAGAAACTCCTGCTTAAAAAGTATTTTAAAACTACCAGGAGCATCAAATTGAAGAAATAGTCAGCCCGTGGTGGTTAGAAATTGCCCATAATTCTGGTGTGTGAGTGACACCCCAGCCCCAACCGAAATGAAAAAGTAAATAAATAACACTGATGTGCACTCGGTAGAGCTCTGCACTGCTGAGTTGTTTATTAAAATTTAAAAGACAAAACAAAAAAAAAAATAAAAGAGGAAAAAAAGCAACACTGAAACTGCTAGGCACAGGAGCGTGAGCTAGATTAGGATTATTTATTTTATTTCTCAGACTGATGGCTGGCATTTCTTCATCCTGCACATTTAGGAGATTTAGTTATATGCTCTCATTTGTTGTCACAGTGGAATTTATGGCGAATTTTAGGTACTACAGTTACATTTGGCTGACTTTAAAATAGCAGAAGGATCCTATTATACTGTTCTTTGACCCTATTATATTTATGTTACTGGACTCTTTGTGATAGCCTCTAGCTGCTTTCTCTGTGTCCTCCTTGAGCAAAATATGCCCAGCAATATCTACAAGCAGAGGAAAGGGATAGAAAACAAGTTCTCACTCGAATTACACATTTCTGCCCAGTGTCACAAAAGCAAAAGGTTTTTTTAATGGTTGCTCGTACCTGAAGACACAGTCCAGCACGTAACAAACAATAATAAATAATAATACACAAATAACGTGGCAATCCTGGTGTGAAAATGCAGAGTATCTCCTATTTTTTCCCCTAAGATTTCCAGAAGGCTTGTCCCCGTTGGTGCAACCACTACTGGACATCACTGCTGCATTTCCCAGCGCCACGTTTAAGAGACTGGAAGTGGTGTGTGCGTTATTTCACTGCAGAAGGAAGAGGTCAGGCTGAGTTGCACTGGTATTTAAACGTAATCACACTATGAAAATAAAACACCACGTAAAAGAAGTATTTTAAATGTTACACACATATTCTTGCTACAGCAATGCAGTGAAGCACTTCCCTGCCAGCATATATATCTTAACAGGAGTTTGCAAAAATGAAAGCACCCAGTTTGCAATCAATGGGAATAGGTCTGCAGCGAGGCATTATGAATATTATTTTGCTCTTTCTTTTCTAATGAGGTTTATCCTTTGGCCAGACAGCTTCGAGACTGAAACACCACTGACTATGGAGTGTGAGTAGCAGATTGCACGCTACTCAATGTGAAAAAGAGCAGGTTTGATTGATAGTCTCTGTGTGTGTGTGTGTGTGTGTGTGTGCGCCTATGCACACAACTCTGTAGCTGCATGTGTGTGCATTTGGCAAAACCGGGCATCTCTGGCGCCCTTATCTAAGAAATGTGAGACAAACATTCATCCCTTTAATCATGTTCATCTTTGATCACCAGCAAGGGTGACGCAGTTCACAAAATTAACAAAGAAACTCCCTGGCTTTTGAGAGAGGGCTACATACAGATCTGGGTCTGCACACATATGCACGACCTGCGTGGGGACACACAAACATGCAGGCACACACAGTGAGTGAATTATTGCAGAACTTTTTTATGGAATTGACACCAGACACCTTTAATTTTTCATTTTCATCCTTTTGGCCAGCTTTCACGTGAACAATCCAAGCTTTAAATGTTGGTGGCTATTGATCGCAATCCCCTGTGTGCGTGCAAATCCATTTTCAAGTCCCTTGCCTTTAATGTGTGTGTGCAAGGGGCCTCCACAGGCTCGATGTCAGGATCTGCCCCCAGCCTGCCTGAAGACGACCCCGGATACACAACGTGTACTGCTGGCCAGAGGAGAGCACTCACACACACCCACACAGACGGTGGAGAGATGGAAGAGCAGAGCTCTTGGGTGTGAGGTGCAGCCAGGAGGTGTGCGAGAAGGCGCTGGGCATGTGTGCCCAGACTTTTCTCTGCCACATTTCGCTCTGCCTCGCACTTCACAGAGACATGGAGGTTTGCTGGAGAGTCACCACTAGTTTCCAGTGTTTGGCAGCGGCGGAATGAAGCGAACAACAGCAATGCATTTTATGCAGGGCTGCCGCTGCCAGGCTGTCACCGGCGGTGCGTGATGCCCGTGGTTCCCTGCGTGGATGTCCACGGGAAACGCCACCACCACACACCCCCCAGCTGAACTACCTGGCAAATAAAGGACCTTGCCGTCCATGGTGGAAGAGTGTGTGTGTGTTAGTAACGTCTCCTGAGCAGTTTTCTCGAGAGTTTACTGTTCCTTTAGTGTTGACTCCATAGCCTTAACCTTAAAGCAGGGGGAGGAGAGCAGTGGGGAGGGGGTGGGGGTGTTGGCAGCATATAAGTACATCAGGAGGAATTTTTAAACGACCTTATTGTCTCTAGCTCTAGAAAGACTCAGATGATTTCTTTTTTAGCGCCAGCAGCTGTTTTCTCTCGCAACTTTGCTTGCAGCCCCAGCAGATAGCAGGGGTGCCTCTCGCAAGGGCGAAGAGGAGGAAGGCAAAGCGAGGGGACCCGGGAAAGCCGAAGTCGGCGGATGGTCTGCGCTTCGCCCAGGCATTGTTCGCCGCTGCCTCTCGGTTGCGTTTAGAGGCTGAAATATCACGAGAGCCACTCGATGAGCCTTTTCTACTTCGAGGGACAAAATGTAATTTGCTGCAGCCCTGCTCTCTCGGAGGGGAAGGCTCTCGGCGGGTTCCCGGGGGCAGCAGCAGGCGCCGCACACATGGATGAAGTTGAGGAGCGGCGATCGCATCTGCGCCGAGAGCAACAGTAGGTCTGGGGCTGACTTTTCAAATCTCAGCCCGCCGACTTACAGGCTTCCTTCAACAGACTTCCTCCATTCCCGGATGCGCTCCTCCAAATTCCCATTTCTTTCTAGAATTCCTGCGAACCCGGGGGCTCGTCTGCATTCTTCCCTGGCACCCAGAGCTGCCTTTCTACAGCCGTTTCGGCGTTTTTTTTGCTGGCTCTACCTGACTGGGTAACAGGACCCACAAGCACCATCTTGCCAATACCCGGAGCGGATATTGGGAGACCTTTGGGACTGAAGATTTTTTTAATCCCTCTCCCCCCCCCCCCCGCCCCAGTCGATTCTTTTGCTAAGTCCCAGAAATATGCGATGTCCCCCAAAGGTGGCGGCTCTCTGTAGCCCTGGAAGCGCAGGGACACAGGGAAGTGCTGGGGTCTGTACCCAGACAAGCACTGGATGCACGACGGAGACTGGTGATTTATTTTTTTTGCGGCGCCCAGCGCCAGCAGCATCACTCTGAACGTGACAAGGGAGAGGCATGAAGCTAGCGCAACGTGTGCGGAACCCTCGCTCCTGACACCCTCACCATTTCACCTTCCCGAGAAGATGTTAAAGCTTTACGCCGCTTCTTCCAATTGATTTGAAGGGGTTGCTATCAGTGGAACATCAAAAAGCTGCGCTGGGGCCAGTCTGAACGGAATATGCAAACTGGGAGCCAGAAGCATCATCTTAGCCCTCTGCAATACCCTACATTGTGTGTGCCAGCACTTTTTTGTGTTATTACGTAAAGGCTCTTCGAAGCACCTTGGATATTTTACATTCTCTTTTCTCTGCTGGAAGCAATCAGCACGTAGGAATCCTGACGTGGGCTCTGGGACTATAGGACATTCCATCTCGTGATCCAGCACGGTTAATGGTGAAAAGTGTATACATTTCTGGCTTATCTATGCTTTGTTATGGGTCTGACGTGAGCCCACGTCCTCCTCCCCCCCTCCCGCAGTATTACAGGCAGAATTTCAGCTAAAAGTGTTACAGTACCGCGGTGCGGGAACCCGTGATATTCAGGCAGCAAAATAACCTTAGTCCTCGTCTGTAAAAAGCTAATTAAGCAGAAGAGGAAAATCAAGAGCAACTCGAAAATGTAAGTATTCCGTCTCGCTAAGGACCGAGCATTTAACTTCGGAGCCTGAGGAAGGGAAAAAGCAGGCGGATACACACGTCCTCACTCAGCTGCATTTCCACACAATGCAGGATAAAAAGCTAGTTTAAAGCGGCTACGTTACCCAAGGATTTTCCACTGCTACGACTGGACTTATGTCCTTTAAACTCACGGCATGCACAAAAGAGCGACGTTTGTCCAAAAAAAACCCGGCTAAAAATATATGAAACGACAGGGGGGGGAAAATGCATACAAATCCTTGCTCGGAAGCTAGCGGCGTGGAAGTCTGAGAGGTCTGAGCGTGTTTGAGCTCGGATTGTTTAATAGAAAGATTTATATACTAACTGTATTATTTACTTTGGGAGGGGAGGTGGCAGTATAAGGGTATGCTAATTAGTGGGAGATTTTTTGGGGGAAGGGGTGGAATATCAATTTTTATTGCATCACCTGTCAGGAGTGTCCAATCAGCGTTGGCTTTAGGGGAATTAATTGATGAAGGTGTCTCCGGACGAGCTCACTTCACTCTGTCATTTTATTTGTAGCTAAAGCAGCGGCGGGAATAGCAGCTGCATTTCTTTTCTCTTCCTCCCTTCACATTCCATTATCATAGTTTCCAATGGAAAAGCAGGGAATGAAAGGGAACAGGTACTGATCTTCAGCAGCAACTTACAGAAACACTTTGGCAAACCTGATTTTTAAGATTATATATTTGATTGTAAGCCTCACGGTATTTTTTTTTTTTTTTTAAATTTTGTCTAAAGTCTGGCACTTCATTCACCGGGAATAACAGCCTTTGTTATATTTTATTAGCAGGATGCCTTGAGACAAATACAGCATCTGGCTGAGGATTGTGTGTGTGTGGCTTTTTCCTTTTTTTTTTTCTTTTTTTTTTTTTCCTTTTTATTTTTCCCCTCCATCTCTCTCTCTCTCTCTGCAAATGCTGGGAATAATTTAACTCACGAAATGGGAGACCTGAAGTCGGGTTTTGAAGAGGTGGATGGCGTGAGGCTCGGCTACCTCATCATTAAAGGAAAGCAAATGTTTGCACTCTCCCAGGTTTTTACAGACCTGCTCAAAAACATCCCGCGAACTACCGTGCACAAGCGAATGGATCATTTAAAAGTAAAAAAGCATCACTGCGATCTGGAGGAGCTGAGGAAACTCAAAGCCATCAACTCCATCGCCTTCCACGCCGCGAAATGCACCCTGATCTCCAGAGAGGACGTGGAAGCCCTTTACACTTCCTGCAAAACCGAACGGGTGCTTAGGACGAAGCGGAGGAAAGTGAGCCGGGTGCTGTCAGCCACCGACCTCCGCCCGGAGCTCGCTCCCGCCGACCCCTTCTCCGGCTTCTGGAAGGAGAACAAACTTTGGCTGGGGCTGAACGGCTCCCCCCGGCCGCTGCTGCCCATCCGGAGGAGAGCCCTGCGCCCAGGGGCCGCCGCCCTGCTGCCGGCCGCGCATCTACCTCACATTTTTAGTAAATACACTGGCCACAGCTTCCCGGAGATCGCTCGGGCCCCCTGCAAGCCCTCCGCCACCTATGAAACGGCGCCGGCGGCGCACGGCCGCGCTCCCCTCCGCCTCCGCCGCCCGTCCGCCGCTCGCCCGTCGCCCGTCGCCGCGCCGCGACCACGGCTCCTGCCCGCCGGCCCCCCGCCCCTGCCCGCCCGCTGCCGACGACGACGACACGGGGCCTCCGCCGCCGCCGCCGCGCTGGGCCCCCACGGCGGCGCCCGTCGGCCCCTGCCCACGCCGAGGCCCTCCCGGCCCCGTGGCGCCTCCCGCCTGCCGCTGCCCCGTGGCTTCGGGCCGCCGCCGCCCGCCTTCCCCGAGAGCGGCAGCAGCGACTCTGAGTCCAGCTGCTGCTCGGGCCGCGCCGCCCACGACTCGGACTGCGGCTCCAGCCTCTCCAGCTCCAGCGAGGGCAGCTCGGAGGAGGAGGACGAGGAGGAGGACGAAGAGGACGAGGAAGGCAGCGGCGCCTCAGACTCCAGCGAGGGCAGCTCGGAGGAGGAGGAGGAGGAAGAGGAGGAGGAAGAGGAGGAGGAGGAGAGCACCTCGGACTCCGACTCCAGCTCGGTCTCCAGCCAGGTCTCGGTGCAGAGCATCCGCTTCAGACGCACCAGCTTCTGCAGCCCGCCCGGCGTGGTCCACGCCAACTTCTTGTACCATCTGGCAGCCGCAGCCGCCGCTGCCGCCCCCCGGCCCCCGGTCCCAGCCCAAGCCCCAGCGGAGCCCGGTGGGCTACCCGCCCTCCGAGGCGCTGCCAGCGGAGTCAAGCCGGAGCTGCCGGAGGAGTGGGGCCGGCCCGGCTGGGCTCCCGCCGCCCCGGCGCTGCGTTGCTCTGGCGGCCTGGGGAGCTGCTTCGCGGAGATCAGAGATGATAGGGGGTCCGAGATCACATTCCCACACTCTGAATTTTCCAGTAATGCCAAGAGTACTGACCTAACAATTAACTGTGTTGCAAAGGGGGCCTCTTCACCTAGCCCAAAGACAAACAATGCATTTCCACAACAAAGAATACTCAGAGAGGCAAGGAAATGCCTTCAAGCAACTGCTACACACCGTGCAGATAATAATACAATAGCTGCTAGGTTCTTAAATAGGGATTCTTCATCAGCGGCAGCAAATTCAGAGAAAGATTCAAAAATCTCTCATTGTATTGAATTTGCCACGGATTTGCCCTCTTTACAAACTGCTCCTGAGGAGGATGCTGCTTCTGCAGGCGCAGCAGCAGCAGCAGCAGCAGCAGCTGAGCTCCAGTGCACTGAACCAGGCAGCGAGGCTCTGCCATTCCTGCACAGCGTTCACATCAAAACAGAGGACAGCAGTGCCAACGACGAGTATGAGCCCGACCTTACAACACATAAGCTAAAGTGTGAGTGCAATGATACTAAGGATGAGTTTTACGGTGTGACTGAGAGTAATCACCAGGACGCTTTATTAACAGCCAAGGAAGATTCTGCATGCACTGAGAAAGAAACCACTTCCTTAAACCCGCTGACTCAGAGTCAGGTCCTCTCATGCACTTTAGGTACCCCAAAACCTGAGGATGGGGAGTATAAATTTGGAGCAAGGGTGAGAAAAAATTACAGGACACTGGTTTTGGGAAAGCGACCTGTACTGCAGACTCCTCCAGTCAAACCAAATTTGAAATCAGCTCGAAGCCCACGTCCTACAGGTAAAACTGAGACACATGAAGGAACACTGGATGATTTTACAGTTAACAATAGACGCAAAAGGGTAGCCAGCAATGTAGCATCAGCAGTGAAAAGGCCATTTAATTTCATGGCAAATTTTCCCTGTCCACCATCACTAATTATTGGCAATGATGGGGATTTGTTGCCAGCTTATTCCTTAAACACCACTAAGGATTCCCAACCACCTCACAAGGCCCATCCTGTATGGAAATGGCAGCTGGGCGGCTCTGCAATACCTCTTCCACCTAGCCACAAATTCAGGAAATTTAATTAATAAAATAGTTTGGAAAATATTTTCTCAAACCACCTTTTAACTTTCTGAACGTTTTTTAACCTCTGCAGGATGGTTTGTACAAGCCCATTAATGCCATGCTCACTTTTGGGATCCTGCTTTATCACATTGTGAAGACAGAAACCGGATTACTATTTTCTTTACCATTACCACAGTGCGGGTTTTTCTTTCTTAGCTTTGGTTTCTTTCTCTTTCTTTCTTTCTTTCTTTCTTTCTTTCTTTCTTTCTTTCTTTCTTTCTTTCTTTCTTTCTTTCCTTCCTTCCTTCCTTCCTTCCTTCCTTCCTTCCTTCCTTCCTTCCTTCCTTCCTTCCTTCCTTCCTTCCTTCCTTCCTTCCTTCCTTCCTTCCTTCCCCTCTGTTGCATTTGGGTTGTTGGAGGGTTTTTTTTAAATTTTATTTTTTCTTTTTTTAATTTTTTATATTACATTCCACAGAGTACTTCAGGCTAAAGACTCAACTTAAACTCAGTTATTATGGTAGAGCTGGAACACTTTACTGTTTAAATGCTAATAATGCACCAGTACCTCAATTCAACTGCTGCAAATAAATGTCAAAAGGTTGAATAATAAATATTAGAATGAGCCATTAAATTTATGCACTAGATTTCGAAAATGGAAGTCTAACTGTTAATTCAGTTAAAGTTTGTTAAGTTACATGGCTGCACAGTAAGGGTTCACTATAATTCAATGTGGCAGCAGTCTGCTTTTCGGGAGCTTTGTTTTCGGGTGCAGGGGTGTCTTTTTCCAAGAGCAGTTGCACTTACTCCTTTTTTCTCTGGTTTGGAAAAGCTGGGGTTCACCAGTGACCCCAGTGCTGGGAAAAGCTGCCTCATCTGAAACCAGTAAATAAATGTGGAATTCTATTTTTGGTAAAAGGGTGTCTTTTTACTTGTACAGCCACTCTTTGCAATTGGGAAGCCTTTTTTTTTCTTTTTTTTTTTCTTTTTTTTCTTTCTTTGTTTGTTTGTTTCACCCAGAGGTCTTAAATAAGGTTACTGTTACCCACTAATGTCATACTTAAGATGTGGTCTGAACATGCCCCTTACAAACTTGCAAAGCAAGTAAAATATTTGCCCGGCCAGCAGCACAATTTATAGTCCAGCCCCTCACGCTGGCTGGAGGAAATAGCGAAGCAGTAAATACAACACAGAAAGTGAAACGAGAGGCCGTGAGTGGGAAGAATACACAAAACGAGAAGACCACGTTATTCATAGCTTTTTGGCACCAAAACTCAGGCGTTTCAACCTTATTACCCTTCCCAGTTCTGATCCTCAGCTCTTGAAATCTGTTGTGGTGGGGTTTGGTTTATTTTTCTGCCGTGCCATCCTCTCTCTGTAGCAGGAACATTTCTACTGCACATGACAATCAGAGGCAATGATCTATATTTGCACTTAATATTGAAATAGTCGAACAGGCAGACTTCTAGAGTCTGTCCCTTGGTGAGACATGCTGGTATAATATATTGTGATGATGGAAGCAGTAAATCAAAATTATGGAAATTTGCACTGTTGAAAAGCATGCTTTAGCTTTAATTTCAATTAAAAACACTGTTAAAAAAAAACCCTGATTCCATCCACTTTGAATTATTGCAGAGTTACCCGTGGTTTCCTCTCCATTTGTAAGTCCACTGTTTTTATTTGGAGGAAATACGCTTCAAAAGGTTAACTGTTTCCCTCCCTCCTCCCCCCAACTCCCTCCCCCCACCCCCACACCCCCTCGGAAAGAAAGAGAAGGGGGGGGGGGAAGGAGAAAGGCTAGAGGCCGAGGTGGAGGCCGAGCTGAGGCCGAGGGAACGTCTCACTTGTGGGGGGAGGACGGGTAGACCAACTCTGAAAACAGCCTGAAAAGTTTGCAGTTGGAGAAAGGCAGTTCTAATTGAGTTGCTGAATCAGCAGAGTTTGGGATGAATAACTGCTGGTTTCTTTCTTTGGATTAGCATTTTATTTATACTAGATCATTCCCAAATTAAATTTTAAGGATTCCACTAATTGATCAATCCCAAGAGAATAATTTCTTGTAAATCATTAAAAAAAAAAGGGGGGGGGGGGGGGGAAAGAAAACAAAGCAACAATGTAGTGTTTACTGTGTGACTCCAAGTCAACATTTCTGCTGGCAATCTGCTGCCTGGGTTTCAATTTTTTTTTTTAACTCCTGCCTTTTGTGATGCCCCCTCCCCACCCTTCGTGTCTCTAAATATTCCAAGCAGTCACTTAAGTGATTTCAGCTCCCTTTACTGCATCCACAGTGTCCTTTTCCTCTCATTGTAAAAGGCCTAGTCTGAGAATACCTGCAGCCAAATATATTTAGAAAAAGTAAACAACTGCCTTTCAGTGGAGTTACCCTTCCCCCTGCACACACACACACACACACACACACACACACACACACATCCCTTTAAACTGCCAGTTGCAAAAGGTGCGTTGCACACTGAGCCGCTCTGCTGAAATTACGATGGTTGTGGAAAATCTGCTTACTAAAGTTGTTCTGAGATGAATGTTTACATTCGTATGCTTAGAGCTGCACAGATTACAGCCTTATTTCCAGAAAACTGTAAAGATGTATTAAAAGTACTGCTCAGGAAAGCCCGCCCCTCCTCCCCACTTGCTCTGCCTGCTTGACAAAGGTCCTTCCTTGGCCAAAAACAAAGAAAAAACAATTAAAGAGAGAGGAGAGAAAAAGAACCCAAAACTCAAAAGCTACAAAGGTGCAATATGCAAACTTTCAACCTAAAATTTCGCCTTGCCAATTAAACAACATATCACTTTCAAAGTAACTCCCTCCCCTGACCCTGTTTACTTCCAATTAGAGCTATGCTGATTTGGCCAGGAATTGTAAACTACCGAGGTGCCTTTTCAGGTTCCTGAAATAATCCTGGGAGGAGGGGAGGGGGAGGAATAAGCATAAATTTATACCAAATAGGCTCTGCAGAGCTGAGGATGTGAAATATGGTGTCCAGCCCTGTCAGTGGCCTGGAGCTCCAGGTCCAGAAGCAGTGTGAGGAGCTCCCTAGGTCTGGCACCCACCAGCAGGCCGCTCCGCCAGGTCCCCGCCATGCAGGCCACATCAAAAGCAAGAAGTTAAACAGCCAAATAATTTTCACACGTGTACACCTCAGTTTAGTGCAAGCCACTAACAAGGACATTCATGTTTTTACTACTGTTGGAGAAATTTGCCAGGTACAATAACTCACTAGGGGAAAAAAAAATAAAAGGGCATTCTTTCTAATTCTGGTAGTTTGGTAACTGTTTCTGATGGCATTGTAATTATTATTGTGAGCAGAATTCATTATAATTGCAGCCTTAATAATATCAAGTCATATCATAATCATTGAAGGTAATATTGTGATAAGATAAAGTCATATCATTGAGTTACGAAACAAAAAATAGCTCATTTTCTCGCATAAAGGTAAGTTGTAATAATGAGGAAAAACAGGTTTTTCAAAGGAGCCGGGTTACCATTTTGTTGGGAGTGTTTGCAGGAGATAAACCGTAAAATGTATCAGGAATGACTCACCACTGTTTTCCAATTGCTGGTGTAGACGAAAATCCACAGCATTTTCTAGGGGAAAAAGCAATCGCGGGACGCGCGTGTGTGCTTTATAGACTGCACCCCACAGGTATTTGCCGCAAGTAGAGTTCACTGGTAAATTTATGGGGAAGATTCCTGATGCCAGATGGAAGACAAAAGAGTTTTGGACTATGTTTAATTCTCCAGAGCATTAAAAAGGGAACACGTGTAATGCCTTCAGCAACGAGGTATATTGCCTTAAAAGATGTAACTTGCCGTTTACAACAATTTACTTTAAGAAGTGATTGTTCTATAATCTACACGGACTCAGCGACAGTGAGATAATCTCATTACTGGTTGTTTATTTAAAGCACCACTACTAGCAATACTGCAAAACAGTGGTAGCTGTTGTATGAAGTTTGCTGTTCAATCCATTCATCTGATTTTTTTTTTTTTTTTTCTTTTCCACACGGTCTCTGATTCTTTTTCCTCTAACGGATTTAGTTGCCAATAAATTAAAGTTTCTGCAGCAAAGAGCTCGGTGCTATCCTGTTTGTGTTTGTCGCTGTTCTCACATGCGAGTGGTTGAAACAGAGGGGTGAAAAAGTGGCATTTTCGACAGGCCACGGTGAGCCGCAGGAACATATTCTCTGTGTGCAGTATGTTACGAAACACAAAACATGGATAACGTCGTTAATTGTGTTTTTTATGGTTAAGAGGCTTGCTGGCAAAAATATGTAATGGCTCATCCTGGGATCCGTTTGGTCAGCTTGGAGGTACAAAAGGAAGGCAAGAACCTGAAGAGCCCTGGCTGGCAAAATAAGGAGGGAGGCATTGCGATCTACGTTGCTAAAACCATGCTGGCAGACGTTGCCCGTTTCCCCAGTAGGTAGCCCTGCAAGCACGCCTGAAGAAAGCAGAGCCCCCCAGCCTGGCCTGAGCATGGGGCTGCCGGGGAGGCTGGGTCCGGGCGGCGAGTGCTGCGGCCTGCTCGGAAGCCTTGGGAGAGCGGACAGCTAACCGGCCTTGGGCCTTCCACGTTGCATTTCTTCACTGCGCTGATATAATTATTTGCCGTGCCCCAGGCCCCTCTCTCTCCCCCTCTTCCTTTCACTCCGAGGCGGCCTCACAAGCCCCCGCTTTAAAAGGCCCGAGATGTTTTGCATGAAGCGCTCACAATGGGGGTTGAGAGAATTGACAGTTTTAAAAACAAGGCGCCCTGTCCTTTCCAGATGCCGAGGACCCCTCTCCCGCACCATCTCTCGTTTGCTCCTCGCTGCTGGTGGCTTTATCCTTAGCATTGCAAATATACGGCAACAGCTGTGTTTGTAAACAGGGGGGAGGCCGGCAGGAGCGCCGCCGGCCCTGCTCCGCGCAGCGCGCTGCCTGCGCTGGCCGCCGCTGCGATGCCTCAGCAGTCACCGTCTGGAGACTGAAGAAAAAAAATAAGGGTGGAAAAAAAAAAAAAGAAGGGGAAATAAATAAATTTCAGTAAGTGAAGAGGGAGATTAAATATATATATGTGTATATATATATATAAAGTGAGTAGCGCAGTGCCGAGGCGCAGGAGCCCAGCCGGGCTCTGGGCCTGCTCTGCGGCGGGGCGGCCCCTGCGCGGCGGGCCCGGGGGACAGCGCGCCTCGGGCCGCCATCTTGCCCGGCGCCACAAGCTTTTCCCTGCCACTATGGCCCGGCTCCGCCGCTCCCGGAGCGGCTCCCCGCGGCCGAACGGGGCGGCGCGGTTGCCTGCTGGGCCCCCGGGGGCTCCCGCACTTCAAAGCGATTTCTCGGTGGGGCCACGGAACCCACCCGGCTTCCCCCTCCGGGTCCTCCACTGGGGCGTCCATCTTCCCGGGCTCTCCTGTGGCGCGGCCCCGGCTCCGCCGCCTCCTGCCCTCCCCCTCTCCGTGCGCCTGGGGCTGCGGCCGGTAAAAGCCGTGGGGGGAAGCCCGCAGTGGTTCGGCGGGGTCCCTGGGGCAGCTGCCGGGCGAAGGGCTGGCGCAGGCGGCCCCAGCCACGACCACGGAGCCGCCAGCAGGGCCTGGCGCCGAGGGAGGCCTGGGGTCTTCGGGGGAGGGTCTGGAGGAAGCCGTGCGCCCTCCGCCCCCGCGGAGCCGGCCTGGGGAGGAGACGGAGAGAGGGGTCAGCGCGGAAAGTGCAACAGGGCTATTTGCTCTTGCATCGAAAATGCAGTCGGGGTTGTAAAGCGTGTGAAATTACGCACTGGTCTCTTAAAGAGTGGCTAATTTATAGTAAATAGCGAGGGCTTTGTAAATGGCTTTATTATGTTGTTTCTTGTTAATTGTTGAGAAAATCCCCATTGTTGAGTGTGAATGGCTTTATGGGCTAACCCGGTCTCCGGTGCAATCCAGGGGCAGTAAATGGCCGCTCCCCTAATGTGGCCTGTAGCTAGAGGACGGCAGCAGCCGCGGTGACCTTTGGGCGGCGGGGACAGGATACGCAGACTGGTCGGGCCGTGGGTACGAGGTCGGGCCGGGACAGCGGGACGGTGCGAGATGGCCCATTGGCGGCGATCACGCAGTCACTGCGCGCCCCGCAGCAGCCCCAGGGCCGGGCATGGCTGCAGCTTCGTTTCCTAGGAGCGGGGAAACGCCAGGATCTCGACACGGGGCTGGCTCCCCTTCTCCCGGCCCGGACGCACGGGAAGCAGCGACGCAGAGTGGCCCCGTGGTGGGCCCAGCCGGTTCTGGGCAAGGCTGACCCTGCCAGTCCTGCCGTGGCAACGTACACGTGGAGGGGCCGCTTCTCGCCTTTGTTAGCGGCCTCGCTCCCCGCCTGCCGCGCAACCGGCATCCCGGGGTGCCCGTGCACTCGCCGAGGAACACAGCTACCCGGCGAGGCGGGCGAAGGGTGCCCGGCATCGGCTTGCTCCAATGCGGCCCTCAGCTTCCCTCGCCGCCATTCCCCTTAGACAAATAAACAAGAGCCAGCTCCTCAGGTCTCTGCTCCCCATGGCCCAGATGGGCTGGGGAGGAGGAGATAGGAGAGCCGCAGTGAACTTCCCCAAACTCCGCACCGAGACTCCCCGCTGCGGGAGGAGTCCAGCTCCCGGCGCTCGGAGGAGCCGGATTGCGGGGACTGCCCCGCCGCTGGAGCAGAAACGCGGTTCCAGCGGAACGCCCCCCGGGCGCACGTGGCCGCGTATTTATAAAATAGAAATGGGGATGAAATGTGAATTCCCACTCCAGAAACTTATATCGGGGTATTCTCTTTCCCGAAATCTGTCTCCCTCTGATTTCGCTATTAGGAGAAATCCCCCTGGGTTTAAAGCACTTGTTCCACGGATTTCTGTACGGCCCACATCTGTTGACTTCCCCTCGCCCCTTCTCGCAGGCAGAGGACGTCGTGGCTCTCCCGGAGGGGCCGAGCCGCAGAGAGGCCGCCGCAGCTTCAGCCCTGCCCCTCGGAGCCCAGCGGTTTTGCAAACTGCCTTTCCAGGGTCGGGATTGAATTGCAAACGTGTCGAATACACAGCTCCCTCCTCCCCGGGACTTGCACCCGCAGTGCTTTTCCAGGCTGATTAGTGGTGTCGGAGCAGCTAGATAGGGGCTGTACAGTCCATTTCCCTCAAAACAGGATGTTTCCGTCAACCTGCATTTGGTTTTCCCCGAAGAGCAGCGGAGACTTTAGCTGGGAAACACGTCCCGGCTAAACCCTCGCCTTCAGCTGCCACTCGGGTCACTTCACATCTTTGTATTATATTTCATCCTGTCATTCCCCTTTCTCTGCCTTCCCGAGCAAAAATAAACAAACTAACAAACAAACAGAGCCTTGGAAGAGCCCTTGCTGATGGCGAGGCTCAGTGAACGCCGGCCCCGGCCTCCCGGTTCAGCTCGGTGCTACTCGGGAGCAGCCCTCCCCTGCTCTCCCGGAGCACCTCCTGGCGCAGCGCATTTGCTGGGGGCTCCAGGGGCTTTGTGCCTCTGTGGAGATGCGTGTGAAGGAGGCTGCGAGTGTTAAAACCGCCACATAACCTGTGCCAACAGATGTTTTATATTTACCCGCCATGCTTTTGTGTTCCGGGATTCAGGAGTAAACTGCCCGAGACAACAGCAAACTGAGAAATATCATCTAGTATGGGGGGCGAGGGAGGGACGGGATGAAGGGGAAATAGGGAGGTTGTTCGCTTTTGGAAGTGATCATTTCAGTTTGGGTGCACACGGCAGTCTGCATGAGGGTAAATCGCCATAACGTGCTATTCCGCTTGCAGTTTTCCAGACCATTTGAAAAACTTGCCTGTGTCTGCTGTGGAGGTTTGAAGTAGCACATTATAAGCAGGAGAAGGATTTTCAGGTTGTTTCCCACTATGACATAATCGCCCTCGTCAAAATGTTGCTAAGTTCGCCGGAGGGAAAAAGATGTTCATGCTAAATGCTGTGGGAGAAGAAAAGGGGGAATGGCGTTTAATACGCACTATAAAATAATGTCAGCTCTCCTTGGCTGTGATCTCGCAGTCTCTCTTACAGTTTAGGGGAAGTTTATAATGGTTACCTGGGGTTTACAAATTTTGCTAGTAAAATCCAATTAATTCCATTATGATTTCTGTATCCTTCTCCCGTAAAGGGGCCTGTAAAATGTATTAATTCTACACAAGCCCTGCCATTCATCAAGTCCATGAAGGTTTGTATTGCCCTATCTAACTGCGATAAATAGAAAGGCTCTCCAGATAATCGCCGATATCTCTGGTCCTCCACGCAGAGCACTTGGTGGTATTTGTTCCGTCTCGGAAAAGCCAGAGTCTTGAAAGGAGGTGAGCTTTGGAAAACACACCTGAAACTTTGGAACCTTTATATATGTTTGCATTGCTCGTGGGGCAGAAGCGAGGACACCCGTCAGCAATTCCTCATCAGCGACTGCAGTGAGGCTCCTGCCTTTCCCGAGGCCTCTCTGCCTCCCTCTCTGCAAACACCAGCGCAAGGATGCCACGAGTATTCCTGGGAAAATCTCATCCTGGAGCCCGGTTCTTCCACCGCCCGATGCTGTGCTGCTGCCTTTTTGCCTCCTGTTGTGTGCAGGATTTGGGTAACACCAGATTTAGGAAAACCTCCGTGAGTTCATCGAGTGCTCAGCGCCTCACAGCTGACACAAACTGCAGGATCATTTTTTCGCTTAGCGGCTTCATGCAAGCTGCTCTGGCTTCCCAAAACCTGCAGACCCCAGCTGCCTTACAGAGAAAGTTTACTGCTCGTATTTGGGTTTAGCAACGTCTGATCATTTGGGAAGACGAGCTGCACAAACATCTGATAGCTTATGTTAGAATCAAGCGCAGTGACAATTGCACAGAGCTGGTTTTAATTTTATTCCGAAGTGTTTACACATCGACATATGGCAAATTTGTCTTCGCTGAGAAAGTTAAGAATCAATAGCCTTAATAGCTTTGCATAGACATGATAGCGATTAACATTTCTGCATCTCCACCGGCCCAAGGTTCCTGAAGATAACTGCTGAAAGAAAAGGGGTTTTCCTCTGCAGATTAGCTGGATCTGCCGCAGAGGTGCTCAGAAGGCTCCTCATAGGCACCGCCGAGTCACTGCCAAAGAAGCAGCAGCACCTTCGCTGCCTTTTCATCTTTATTTTGCAACGCTTTTGCTCAGCAGTACCTGCAAGCACAACGTTCTCCCAGCGAGAGGAGCTGGGCTGTGATTAAAGGCAGAGCCTGGTACCCCCTGACTCCGGCTCTCTAGCTCCCGGGGAAGCGGAAAACGCGAAGCTACTGAGCCTGCTGCCTACCTCACGCTTTCCGCCAAGGTGCCGCACATCCTTTAGCCTACCCACTGCTTTTCCCAAGGGATATCCAGCAAGACGAGGTGGCAAAAAAACTCGGACATTTTCTAGAATCAAGCATGTGTTCTCAAAAAGATCATGAACCATCTATTCGTGTATATTAAAAACCTCCTCACACGCAGGAGCCACCGGCGTTTGCGAACGCTGCTAATGCAGCAATTTCCCCCACCACTGAAGGGAGATTACTTTTAATTTTCAGGTGTTGCGTTAGGAAGATCATGAAATCACGTAGGAACTCTAAGCCTAACCCAATCCACAGATGTCTGCGCACGTCTCTAAGTCAAACAGGTCAAATATTTTTTTAAACAGTCATTTACCAAGAAAGAGAAGGGAGGAAAAAAAAAAAAAGGGCATCTAAGATGGAAACCTGTAGGGGCATAACAAAAGGAAAGAGGCCAGAAAGATATATCCCACAGTGGATTACAAGGTTATGGGACAGGTCACTACAGGAAAGTTAAACAAAAAATGAAGGGTACATTGTATAAACCTCACCTAATGACAAAAATAGTTTCAACATTGTAGATACGCCCTCAGATATTTGTCGAGTTTGTCGATCAAGTGTCTGTGAATTTTGTTGGGAGTATATGCTCTTAATATAATTTAATTTGACCAGCGTTGGGTTTTTTCACATAATTAGAAAACTGGCCGCAGTCTTTAATGACTGTGTTTTTAATCCAGACTATAATAATTTGATACAGCAGACAAATGTACAGAACGAACTGTTACAGGAAGGGACGTAACCAGACAAGAAATAACCCCGGCTTTACAGACAGAAGACTTCAAGACACTAATATATTAAATATTGCAGCGATCGATTTCAATACCCTGAGTGGACAGGGGAATAAAAATTCAACCCCAAGATGAAATGACTTGGAATTCTTTGTTGAGGGGAAAAAAAGAAAAAAAAAAAAAGGCAGGGAAAAAAAAAAGGTGATTTCCCCCCTCCCCCCCCCCAGATCCTTTCTGTTCAGGTTAGGAGAGGGCCGAACAAGCATCTTTCAAGCACTCGGGTTCTGGTTTAGGGTATAACCCTAAAGGTTAGCCACACTTCAATGGCGTTTCTCCTCAGTAAAAAAATGGGTCTTTGTCCAGAGAGAGAGGGATTAAATATCCAGCCCAGCTCCGGTGCTCGGGACAGGCGCAGCCCCCCCGGCAGCGGAGCAGCCGCCAACCGGGTAAGGGCAGCGTGCCGGGCCGGAGAGCAACGGGGCTTTCCTGCAGAAGGGATCCCGTGCAGGGCGGCGAGGGCCGGGCTTGCCTCGGTCTCCGGGCCGCCGGCGACGGGAGCGCGTCCCCGCATCGGCTTTGGAGGGGACCGGCACCGGGCCGCCTCCACCCTGGTAGCTCCTTTGTAAACAGGCCAATTAAAGTGGCCAACAAAGCTCTGCGCCCTACCCCCCCCACCCCGCGCTCCCCCTACTGCCCCTTCTCTTCCTTGTCCGCACCCACCCCCTCACATCCACTCTAGTTCTCGGCTTTAATTAATAATTAAAGGACGGGATGACAAAGAGGGAGCGAGGCGTTTCTCCGTGAGCTCTCCTGGGCACTGGGGATAGGGTTGAAGTTGAGCTCCCCAAACCCTGCAGGCCACCTCCCTCTTTCTCCCGGCTGGGTTTTACTCTGGTAGCTCTCGGCTGCAGGACAGAAGGAATTACAGCCCAGAAAATGTGAACCTGTTGACTGCCACATCCCGAGTGAAAAGGCCGGTAGTCTTTTGCATTCCCAAACCTATGAAGTTGGGATGCCATCGCTGGGCCCCTGGATTCACCTGTCACTGCAATCACTGGCCCCGCGCACTGACAAATATTCACAATAAAAGAGTGAAAGGGTCTCTTAAGGTTCACTGATTTGTGTGTAGAACTTTGGAAAACTGCAAACAAGCGAGAAAAATTGTCCATTCTTGTGAAGGGAAATACAAGTTTTCACTTAACCGTTCCGCGACAAAACCCGCGGACTGGCCAAAGCGCGGTGACACACACTGTAATCTCCATAACAATTTCATTTCCTCTCGTCCCTCTCTCCCTCTTTACTGGTTACCAAAGGGGAAAATCTAAGGTTTTAATCCCGGTGAAGGCTTTCCATTTATTCCCACTGCAGGGAGAAGGGGATATTGAGAAAAGCCAACAGATCCCGAGCAAAATGGAGCGGGAAGTGCTCGGGCTCTGCTGGGAGACGGCTGGGAGCATCCAGCCAGAGGACACATGCGAGTCAGGATGAAATAGAAACTGGAGCTATTAAATTTCCTTTTAAGTGTGCCTTTGGATTACTTGTACACGGAATCCAGTAATTAAGGCCCTTCTCTTTAGAGAAAACCTTTTCGGTTTCGTATTCCAGAGTCGGGCGTGATTGCTGCGTGGTCGAGAGAAAAAGAAATAAAGAACCAGCTTTTCCCTTCAGTGCAAACAAAAAAGTTGCTGCCACGTAAGTGGTTTTTACTGAAGGCGACATTAAATGGTAGGGTATTAGCCATAACCACCAAAGGATCTGTTTTCTGCCGTCCCAGGCCTCAGAATCTGCTGCTCCCGTCTTGCTGGGACCAGGGCACGGCGCTTCCCGATTAAATTCTGCATTAATAGAACTTGGCAACCGGCAACAAAAACCTTGCTTAAGTGAAATGAAGAGACAAAAGGCACTTTAAATGCTGAGGCTGGGGGCTGGGGAGCTTATGCTACTAATTTTAAACGAAGACGACGTTCATGCCTGGCAGCCAGAAGAGAACCCGTGCTCCGGCCGGGAGAGGGATAGCACTAATTCCCCTCCCCGGGCTCGTCGCAAGCCCCTGGGCAGGGCTGGCCGCCCCCCGCCCCCTCCAGGGACGCACCATGGGGATCCAGCACCTGGGGAGCCGCGGCGGAGCTGCCCCCCCAACTCTGACCCGGCGAGGACAAAGAAGAGATTTCGGGGACTTCCCCCAGCGCCCGGGACTGGCGGGAGGTGGGCGCGGGATGGGGGGTCCCTATGCACTGCCCAACAGAAGCATCCCAAATGGCATTTCTACTACCCGCTCCGGGAAGGTTGTTTCACCCATCTTTGGGACGCGGGTGCCGTTCGCTTCCCAGCGGGAGGGCTCATCCCGATGCCCGTGAGTTCTGTGCTGCGCGGGTGGTGGTGTGTGGGGGGGCATCTTCCACGCCTGTCCACGCACTGGTCCCGCGGTGGGATGGACCCCCACTCCTTCACGGTTGGGTCTGCTCGGAGCGGGGCGCTGAGCGGGGCCGCAGCCCGTGCCGCGGAAATAGAAATGTAACATCTCTGCAGACAAATTAATTTTTGACGGATTTATGGCACGGTTTGCTTTCAAGATATTCATTGGCTCCTCCGAGCTGTAATAAAGTGCAGGGCGCAGAAGTATAAACACAGAGCGTCTGCTCGGCGGAAAGCCTCCAACAGGAGCTGCCAGCCAAAGATCAAGACACTTTGTGCATTTTCCACAGATAATGCCCATATTCCGAGTGAGTGATCAGAGAACTCCGGTATTGTTAAGTAAAATGAGAGGAAGGCGAGTGACGTGGGAGTCGAACAATGGCATTTCTGAATCAGTTTGCTTGATTGACATTTGGGGGCTTCATGACCCGAGGGAATAGGACTCATTACCGTGAATACACCAAAACATCAACCGAGATTAGAACTCTGGATCTTTTAAAAATCCTATTTCATTCTAAGTGATAGTGGGAAAATACCAATTCTGAGAAAAGAGGGGGGGAAAAAAGGAAGAAAAAAAGAGAAAGAAGAAATTATTCCTTTTTACTCCTTTAATTGCTCAAAACCTCCAAATAGAGTAAGAAACAGCGTGAAATTTCCAGGCAGCGTTTAGAATGAGGAAACTAACTTTATAAGCTCAAACTTTTGCCGCTGACAGAGCACTGAATACAAGCAAAAACATATTTCTGGGAGCTGCAGGTCTTCCTCCAGGATGAAATGGGAATAAGTGCACAGTGCAGGGATAAATTCATAAGCAGGCTATTTGTCAGACTGATATAAATAACTCATTACATATGATTCAGTTTTCCTTTGCTACACATTTTATATCTCAAATCCTTAAGAAAAAAAAAAAAAGTTTTAAAAAAAAGGTATGAGGGGGAAAAATCATGAGAGGAAAATAAAGGAGTGAGGAAAAATGTGTCCAAACCAGCCTGGAAAATCAGGAGAGGCAATCGCGAAGGCTGCCGTGGGATTCTGTTTGGGAGACCGGCTGTCTCTGCACAAAGTCTGTTTATGACAAATTTGGGAGGGGGGAAAAAATAAAAGAAAAGATAGAGTGTGTGTCAGACGAGGGCTAGATCCCTGCGAGGCGCTGAGCCTCCTTCCCCGTCACCATTTGCCCATCTTCAAAACTACCTCCGGATGCTGAAGCCGCAAGCCAGCTCCCGGGGTCCAGCACAGGGCCGCCGTGTTAGAGATGTATTTGTGTTCGGTCCTTCCTCTCTTTCTTGACAGAAACACTCCCGGGGTTCTTGGTGCAGGATGAAGCACTTAACCAGGGAATGTGGCTGGGAGAGAAGGGTGCCTTGTTATCAAATTTTCGCTGGGGCTGGGGACTGCTCAGAAGTCGCTGCCTTGCACAATAGAAACGAGGACGGGATCATTTATTCGGCGACTAGAAATACAAATAATCAGAAGCCTGGCAATGCTGCCAAAGAAATGCAGTGCTTTCAGGTTAAAACACAGGCACACAAACCAACCCGATCATTATCTAAATGTTCAATTACACATTTACTAATACGGCCAATGGCTCAAAGCCTCCGCACATCTCGATACCATCTTTATACGGAGACATCTTGGTTTTAATTAATGACTGCTTTATTCTCGCAATTCTCAAGAAAAATAAGGGTCAGGTCACATCAGAATTAAGATTATTTTAGTTTATTTAGGCTCTTAAGCAAAAACCAGTCTGATTAGGTCTCGATTTATGACGGAGAGACGATTAAACTCGCCGCGGAGTTGGAACAAAGGCACGGCGCACGGTAACGTGTGCTGCCGAGCTCGGGGCAGAATGAGAACGGCCCCGCTGCCCCTGTATTCGTTTTGGGTGCCGTCCCGGGGGATGCGCGAACGATGTGCCCAGGCGACTCCGGACCCGTCACCCATCACCCCGCAGCCCGGATCCCGGCGAAGCCCCGCACATTGCCGGTGACCGGCCGGCAGCAGGACTCCAGCTGCCGAAGTTAAAGCTGCGGCGCTCCCGCCCGCCTACCCAGCCCCGAGCACGGCGGCAGAGACCTCCCTTCGCCCTCTCCGAGAGCGTGAACGGAGCCGGGAGGCTGGGGGGCTAGAGGGGAAACACCCCACTTCACCGGGAGGCGGTGGCGGCCCCAGTCCCGCACCTGGGAGGGGCTCCCACGGGGAGGTCCTGGGGGAGGACACGGCTCTCGGCCACCAGGCAAACAAAGGCGGCGGTGCGGGGGGAGCCCGCTCGTCCGCAGCAGCGCATTCTGTGCCAGGAGAAGCCCCTGGGCCAGGAAAAACCGCTGGGCCGGGAGAAGCCGCTGGGGAGGACTCGATCCGCAGCCGGCCCAGGGCTCTACCAGTGCTGCGGCCCCCGCTCGCCGCTGGTGGCGCCAAACGCAGGCCGGCAGCGCCCCCTGCAGGGCGTCACGGCACAGCAGCGGGCTAGGTCGCGGCACCGCCCCTTAAAGGGGCAGGATCTCTTAAGGTGGAACGGGAGGCTAGCGGCCATGGTACCAATGCCGCGGATCCCCTCCCGAAACATCCTCGGTGCTGCTGCTGTCTACCTCCCTGGCACCCCTTTTCCCGTGAAGGCATGGCTAGCTTTGCGGTGCGTGTCAGAAAAGCGCCCCCGGAGCAAACAAGAAAAGTTATTTAAGACCGAAAAATACAAGGGCGGAAAGACAGGTCCAGGGGAAAGTCGGTGCGACCTCGCCCGCCCTCTGGTCAGCAGGGGGTGGGAAGCGCCGCTGTGAGCGCTCCGCCGCGATGCCCCCAGCCTCCGTCGGTGTCGCATCGATGAGATTTTATTTTAAAATGTGAGGGTTTATTTTAAATTGTAAGGCTTTTATTTAAAACTCTGTGTGGGTTTAGGCGCAGTGACAGCACGGACTGTCTGTCAGGGAAGCCCCGAGGGCTGCCGGTGCGATGGGACCATGTGGACCAGCGAATCCTACCGGGACACCTGCGTCATCCCCGCTTCCACCCTCCGAATTGGAACTTAGAAGGCAGATGCGGGAGCTTAGGAGTGCTTCTGGACTGCGCAAAGACGCGGTCGTTGTTCTGAAAATACCGAGTTTCGCTTGTCTGTAGCCGAGGGTAGGAGTTTGGGGGGCGGGAGGGAAGTAATGAAGACAAATCTGCTGCAGAGCTGCTGCTCCACACAGGCCACTACACACGACTAGCTTTACCCCTAGCTAAACCTAACCGTGGTTTGTGGGCTCCCGTCTATCATGGTAGCGACCAGGAGGCTCTTCCGCGCAGCTCCGCAGAGCCGAGAGATGACAGCTGGCGCGGGTCTGCCTGCGTCTGTGGCTCTGGGCGCTTCTGCGTGCTCTGAGCGGTTTCGAGCGGCTCTGCACGGAGCAGTTCCCGACCGTCCCCGCCGGCTGTGTTAAGTGAAGCAGCCCAGCGCGGTTCTGGAGCAAGAACGGGTCACGTCCGCGCACTGTCGCCTCATCTTTTGTTTTCCGCTATAAGTTTCCGCGGAGTACCAGGAAATTGTCTCCGGGCCTGTCCCGGCTGGAAAAAATCCCGCGATGTGGAAGCCTTGCCCGACACGGTTCCGTGGGCAGTCAGTCTAGCTGGGTGCTTATGAACGCAGACAAAAGTTTGCCTTCTGCGCATTTACCCCAGAGACACAAACACCAGAGGGAGGGAGGCGATGTCCTACCCTGGGTTCTTGATGAAGAGAATTAAACCTGCACACGAATATCTATTGGCTAATCTGACGTTTGAGGGAAAGGCTGGAAAATCCCGAGGATGTGAGCTGTGCCATGAGAAAGAAGCAATCCCAAGGAGTCCAGCGGAGCGTGTCATGATGCGCTAGGATGACCGCGATAGCAGCAGCACCAGCAGCGGCAGATCAGGCGCCTCATCGCCCCTTTTTAGCCAAAGCATCTGAATATTCCCTCTCCCCTTGACAACCACCCTCAACATCCCAAGCATTCCGTTTCCCTTGCCAGAACGGGACGCATTTTCGTCTCCGAAGAAGACACATCGCAGGTGACCGCAGAGCCAGTGGCAGGGAATTTGGCTGCGGCAAAAGCCGATCCCTGCCTGCGACCGATGCTATATGGCTCTGACACTACCAGTGGCCTCTAGAAATGGAAAACGCATTGCCCTCATTTTACCAAACGCATTCCTTGTCCAGGGCTCAGACAAGTGTCACAGTAAAGAACTTGACTCTAGAGATTAAGTTTTCCAGCAGTAAAATCTGAGTAGGAACCCCAGGCTGGCAAAGTGTGTGTTTTAAACTGGAAAATAGGTTTGTATTCAGTTTTCAAAATTGCTTTGAATTCCAAGGATCTATCTATGTGTCTGCAGTCACCTGGTATTGGGGTAACCCACAGGGCCTGTCACCAGGACCTCCAGGATCAACTTGGGACCCCTCCATCCCTGGGGACTTCTCTGCTGGCCCTTGGAACTTCCCTGAGCAGAGCTTTGGCCACGAGTCCTCAGACAGGTTGGTCTACAGGGTACACCTCTCCCACCTAAGCCTCCACAAGGCATTGTGGAGAAGGGACCACAAAAGTTTACTTTGAGTTTCACTGAAGAAAAGGACAGTCTTGACTTTTTCTTGCAGAGGAGTTTCAGATTATTTCTATGTTATTTTAAACATTTTTTTTCTTCCTCCCTGTTCATCTTGAAGGCCAACAGCTAATATTAGGAAGAAAGCTCCATAAGAATATCTAATCAATCTAGTAACAGGAATTTCTGTGTCAGCACCTGAAAAAATAATATCTGGTTCTCAACTAACATCAAAATATAGCTTCTTGGATCTCTCTCACACAACTACTCAGTTTATACTACTTCCATCCTTCCCTTTACAAGTCATTCCCTCAACTTTGTATCCAGGCAGGATATCCATGCCCTGTCCTGCTCTCTGGTTTCTTTTGAAGTAATTTTGACATTTGCACATAGAAGCACATAGAAGAGATCCTTCCCACTCACCATTATGGTTTGTAACCTAAAAGTGTCATATAAAGTCATCTGGGAATGTATCATTTCTTAGCAGACTAGATTGCAACACGAAATACCCTCAAGAGATGGAAATGTGAGGTGTAGGAGGTCTTTTTAACCTGATGGGGAAAGGAATAGCGTGCATGAGAAGCTGGAAGCTGGAGCCAGAGAAATTTGCATGTGAGGGAAAGCACTGATCTGTAGGACAACGCCAAGCAAGTGGCAAATTTACTGTTACTTGCTGCTTTTAAGCCTTCCTGGAAAGGATGCTTTTTGTGGGACACAATTTGCTGGATGCAACACTGGGTGAAGTGAGTAAGACTGAATGGCCAGCGTTGAACAAAATGTCTTTGCTCCTCTGGACTGGGTGTTTTTGGAGATTCACAGAATTTAACACTCAGGGCCAAATTCTGTCCAAACTCTTCTTAGCCCAAACTCAGTGAAAGTGGTTGAAATTATGTAAAGATTCTGAAGTGCTCCCCCTGAGGCTGTGCTCTGGTAGATTTTAATTTTCTTTCAGCTCTCTGGAGATGTTAGGGACAAAGTAGTTCCAGAGTGAAGCATCTCCATGTAATTGTTTATTCTTCAGGTTTAAACTTTCAAATCCATACTATTGAACCCCCAAATCCATACTATTATTACTTTTTCCCCCCTTCCCCTCTGAGACATTGCTCTTTACTCCATGGAACACCAAGCACAGTCGGTGCTGATGTTTTCCCTGCAGAACCTGCTTGCAGAGAGCCTGAGCAGTGCAGTTATGCCTATTAGTCACAGTGCTCTGTCCTGGTGTTAGACTAATTTGGAAAGACTTCCTGCATAGCAAGAAACAGCAGGATTTGATCATGGCCAGGGATCCATTACAACGTGCAGCAAGGCTCTTTGAGGAGCCTTTATCACCTGGCACACTTAAAAACTGCCCTCCGAGAGACATCAGTGAAAAAACAACCCCAAGAAACGTTGCATTCAAAGCCAAACAGAAAGCTCAATCCACTAGATCGTTTCCATCATGGAATTCTAGGACAATGATTTGATTGAATAGTAATAACAAAAAAAGTAATAATCTGACAAGCCAGGCAGAGGATGGACAGGGAATGTTGACTCCTTGACTGCAGTGTTTTGTGGAATATTAAATTAATGTTCCCACATGATGTCCAGGCATCAATTCTGATCTCTTTGGAATCAACAGTGACATTTCCCTTGCCTTCTGTGGAAAAGGGCTATTTATCTGAGGGCATCTCGATCGAAATAAATGAGAGCAAATAGATTGGACTTGAAAATATTTTGCACTTCCTTGTGCTTGATTGGAACAATTGCTGTGGTCCCAGGTTATTAAGTCCTGACTTTACCCCAAGAGAGGCTGCTGTTGTATTGCTATCCTTTTCCCTTTGCTGCAGGTATCATCATACATTTCAATAGCTTGCTGTTGACTGTGAAATTCTGGTTACTTTTAATGCTTTTTCAGCCTAGTCAAACGAAAATGTTAATGAAAACAGCTCCAGACAGTGCTCGGTCAATCTAAATATTAATTAGGCTTTAGAAAGTGCTCTGTCAAGGAGTACAAAGCAGGTACAGAGAGAGAGAAAGATAGTGGTGCATTTTGCACTGGAAAGAAAATCACCTTGTGGGCATTGAGTGCTGGTGCTAGACAGATACATGGATTTTGATCACAGAATCAGAACTGTTTTGATTGGAAGAGACCTTTAAGATTATCAAGTCCACACATATACCCAGCACTGCCAAGTCACCATTAAACCATGTCCCTTATCCATACATCTACACATCTTTCAGATCCTTCCAGGGACAATGACTCCACCACTTCCCTGGGGAAGTAGTTTCCAGTCTCACTAATAACTTTCTCAGTGAGAGAAAATAAAGTCACAATGACTTATTCCCTTCTAGCTGAAACTTACTGTGGAAAAAGCACACTCTGGGAATGGTTCTGTTTGGAGCATGTATGCAGAGGTGTTTTTTGTTACAGATGTAGTGAAAGGATTCTGAAACAAATAAAATTCACTTGTGCCACTTGCACAGCACTTAAGAAGCTAAATCTAGGAAATGTTTTCCCAGGAATCAATGACAAATGTAAAAAAGTATTTAATTTTGCCAGTCTTAAAAAAAATAAAATAACAATAAAATAACCCTGATGATGTCTTCTGTTGTAAAAAGCTCCCCTAGAGCTCACAGCTCACATCCTGGGCTTACAGCAATGGACATTGTCTCTTTTTAAATAAAATAAACCAGGTAGATCTATGAATGAGCATTACAGAGAAAAGTGCTTCTTTCTTCCTTTACATTTGCTGCCTTCTTGATAACAACAACAACGACAACAACAACAACTTCCCCCATGAAAACACGCCCCAGTAGGATTCCCAGCTGTTTACACTGAGGTCTAACCCTATTAGCTGCCAAGAGGGAGAAGAGCTATGAACTTACCCAATTATTCTTTGGTTTTCACTGTGGCTGCTGTCCCTGAATTTTTCCCTTGGTTCCCAGGACAAAAAATAGGCAGCTGCGGGGAAACTGGGTTGGTTTTCCAACAAAACGTCTCTTTGTAGAATCCTGTAAATCAAAGGGTACAGAAACATGCCAGGTGTGAGCCGTGTTACGTGCCCTTTCAGGTATCAGCAAGGTGTGTTACAAAGAAATACAAACTCAGAGCACGGATTTACCATCTATGCAGAAATTTCATTCCCAACGGGTGGGTGATTTACCCTCCTCACTGGGCAACAGAACTCAGCAGGGCCACCAGAGACCCCGGGATCGTCACGGAGCATCCAGGGAGGGAGAGGAGGAAGGGAAGGGTTAAACCGTGGTGCGTCGCCTGCTCCCCAGCCCCTTCTGCGGCGGGGGGAGATTTGGAGAGAGGGGCGAGGGGTGCGCAAGGCAAGCCGCGGGCTGTGCCGGCTGTTTGGACAGGGCGAAAAGCTTTGCTGAGTGTCACTTTGAATGGCATGAGCCGTGCCCTAAGGGAAGGGCCTACAAGAGATCTGGCAGTTTCCCGGGCGGGCAAGGGTCTCGCCGGGCTGCGAGAGAGCCCCGCGCTGCAGGGTGATGCTCCGGGGGAATGCCGAGATCCTCGCTCCGCGGGACAGGCGGGCACAGAGCAGGCAGGGACGCTGTACCGTTCTTGGGGAGCACAAATCGTCCCATCAGCAACACCCCCCAACCCCTGCCCCGATACATTTTCTCTCTCCATCTCCAGCTCCCTCCGACCCTGTCCAGCGGCATCTCGGCCTGCCTCCGGTCCCTGCTCAGCTCGGGATGGGGGCACCGCTCCCTCTGCCCCAGGGCCGCCTGGCCCCGGCTTTCGCTCGGCTCCTGCGGGCACTTCGCGTCTGTGCGGTGGCTGGCACCGTTTTACCGGAGGGGGCGGGCAGAGCGGGCAGGGCCGGGCAGCAGCGGGTGAGCTTGCCTCGTTTCCTGCGGAAAACCGGGCTCGGAGCTCAGCCGCGGGGTTCAAAGGCCGGGGAGGCTGTGGCGTCTAAGGAGCATCTTTTTCTCCGGGGAGGGAGTAGGGGCACGCTGTCGGTTTGACATGCCGAGGCTTGCCGCCCCATCCTCCGTCTGTTCCCGACCAGACAGCGTTTCCTAAATGGCTGCTTGGGCTCAGTTGGGCTTTCCTGAGGGAGCTGGGGTGGGTGAAACCTCCCCAGAGTGTCCTCTCCCTCTCGCTCTCCCTCCCCCTTCCCTTCTCCCTCTTCCTCCCCCTCTTCCCTCCTCTCCCTCCTCCTCTCCTCCCTCTCCTCTCCTGTTCTGTGAGTGCAGCAAATGAATCAGAAATATCTGGTTTTCAGTATTCCTCAGGAACGACAATAAAGTATTTTTCTTTTTAAACTAAGGCTGATAAAACACCTGAAGTTACCTATCCACAACCAGATTGTCCTCCAGTGTTATGGATAGTGAAAGGTATTTAATACTGAGTTTCAAGGGGCTAATTATTTCCCTAAAAACAACCTAATTCATTACACAAACCTGACAAATGCTTTATGCCTGTAGCTGTTTGCTGACCCTTGATTCAAGACTTCTGGATAAACAAACAATCAAAACCCAACAAACCATCAAATCCTAATAATAGAGGATTGTGTAATTAAAGGTGCACAAGAGGGACTAAATTAAACCCACCCAAGCAGCTATATGCCAGCGTCCTAAATCTTTGGTACCTTTCTTTCTTGGTTGTCTCTTCTAGAGGTGAAAACAACCTCTCCACCTCTCCAATGTGGAATTCCCAACAGCATTCCTTGTTAGCAGGATCTGAAACCCAAACCTCCAGATGAGGATCACAGCTTGGGTTACAGGACTAACTGCACTGGTTCCATCCAGGATTAGGTGGTTAGTTTGGGTTATTTTGGGTATGGAGAATGGGTTACTGGAATGACACCAGCAGTAGGCAGCAAGCTGTGTGCCCCTCTGCTCCTTGCTGGCACCCTCACCTGTGCCTGGTCTTCAGGGGCAATGTGGATGCTCAGTTACTTTTTTGGTGTCACCACCATTTCTCTTGAGAATGAGACTGAAAAGAATGTTGGTAGGTTGATATCTTGGCCAAAGCGTAACACAGAGGGACAGAAAAGAGGCTCTTTTCTGGTGCTCCTCCTGCTGAAATTCAAAGATCTTTCAAAAGCAAGTTGAAGGTATTATAAATTCCCTATTATATTCCCAAAGGATTTTTGAAAGGGAGGGTGTCTCAGTATAAGAAAGACGTTGAGATGCTGAATGTGTCTAGAGAAGGGCACCAAGGCTGGTGAGGGGGCTGGAGCACAGCCCTGTGAGAAGAGGCTGAGGGAGATGGGGTTGTTCAGCCTGGAGAAAAAGAGGCTCAGGGCAGACCTCATTGCTCTCTACAGCTGCCTGAAAGAAGGTTGTAGCCAGATGGGGTTTGTCTCTGCACCCAGGCACTACGTGACAGAACAAGAGCACACAGCCTCAAACTGTAGCAGGACAGGTCTGGGCTGGATATTAGGAAGAAGTTGTTCACAGCAAGAGTGATTGACATTGGAATGGGCTGCCTGGAGAGGTGGTGGAGTCACCATCCCTGAAGGTGTTTAAGAGGAGGCTGGCTGAGGCACTAAGTGCCATGGTGGTTCATTAGAAGGGTTAGGTGATAGGTTGGACTCAATGATTCTAGAGGTCTGTGGTTCTGTGTTTTGCAGCACATTCGAACTGCTTAGTTTGCCAATATTTTAAGCCAGCTAAGTAAATGCCAAGGCATGGCTGACAAGGTAAGGTGTTCACTACTGGTAAGCTCCATCCTCATTTAAAAATCTTTGATGCTTCTGTCTTGACAAAAGGATGATTTTATCACTCTTGCCTGTGTTTACCCAGGAAAGGCTACCACCAGGTGGAGGTTTTTTTTTTCAGAGAAGTTCAAGGGGGAGACTGTTTCTCTGCTCTCTTTGCAAGAGGTCTGCTTATTCCTGCCATATTGCTGCAGGCCACTGCTGATTTTGCTACAACTGAACTGCTCCTTTTGACTTTGCATCGTGCATTATTTTAACAGCAAAAGATGGCACATAAACACCTTTTATCTACCTTCCCTCCTACTGGGCTTGTAACATCAAAGATCATCCCATTCATCTTTGTTTTGAGGCAGGCTGTAAGCTTCCATCTGACAGGGTTGTTGGAAATCAAGCTGACTACACTTGATCACAGTGGGATCTGCATGAAAATCTAGCTACAAGTTGAGCTGTAATGCTTACCTGTCTAGGTCAATTTGAGCACAATAAGAATGATAAGCAGATACAGCTGGAACAGTGTTGTTTTGCAGTGGGGCTGTTTCCCCACCAGTACAGCAAAAAAGCTGATTTCAGTGGAGGTGGAGCCATGTCACTTCATCCCAGATGCAATCCACTGCAGTAAATTGTCTTTCACAGAATCACAGAATGTGGAAGGGACCTCAAAAGATCACTGCCAGAGCAGGATCACCTAGGGGAGGTCACACAGGAACACATCCAGGTAGGTTTTGAAAGTCTCCAGCGAAGGAGAATCTGCAAGCTTTCCAGGGCTCTGTCACCTTCACAGTGAGAAAGCTTTTCCGTACATCCATGTGGAACTTCCTCTGCTCCAGCTTGCACCCATTGCCCCTTGTCCTGTTGCTGGACATCACTGAGCAGAGCCTGGCTCTGTCCTCCTGACACTGCCCTTCACATCTTTATCAACATGAATGAGAACACCTCTCAGTCTCCTCATTTCCAAGCTAAAGAGCCCAAACTCCCTCAGCCTTTCCTCACAAGGGAGACATTTCACTGTCTTCAGTGTCTTTGTGGATCTGCACTGTACTCTGTCAAGCAGCTCCCTGAGGTCCTTCTTGATCTGAGTGGTCCAGTCCAGTGTGAACTGGACACGATATTCCTGATGTAGCCTCAACACAGGGCAGAGTAGAGGGGCACCTACTAGCCACATCTCCTCTAATCCACCCCAGGATGCCATTGGCTTTGTTGGCCGCAAGAAACATTGCCACAAGAAACATTGCTAGCTCATGGTCATTCTGTTGGCCATCAGGACTCCCAGGTCCTTTTCCCCAGAGCTCCTCTCCAACGAGTCAATCCTCAACCTATAGAGGTCCATGAGGTTGTTCTTTCCCAGATGCAGGACTCTACACTTGTCCTTGTTGAATTTAATTCCATTTCTCCTCACTTGACTCTTCAGCCTGTCTAGGTCTTGCTGAATGGCAGCACAGCCTCCTAGTGTGTCAGCTCCCAGTTTGCTGTCATCAGCAGACTTACTGACAGTGCCCTCTGTGCCCTTATCCAGGGCATTGATGGTCCCAGTACCAGCCCCTGCGGGACCCCACTAGCTACAGGCCTTCAACTAGACTCTGTCCCACTGACCACAACTCTCTGACTTCTTTTCTTCAACCAGTTCACATCGACCTTGGTACCTGATCATCCAGGCCTAACTGCCTCAGTTTAGCTGCAAGGATGCTGTGAGAGACCGTGTCAAATGCTTTCCTGAGATCAAGATGAACCATACCCACTGCTCTACCATTGTCTGTCCACCTGCTTACGTCCTCTTGATCTGCTTGTCCTGACTCTGTCTGACATATTGCTTGGGGATTATCCCAACTGAGGGAGGAGGATGAAGGTATGTGGAAGAATGCAGTGGAAGCATCAATAGAGATTTCCTACTGAACAGGGTAAGAGCAAAAAAATAAACCAAAAAGCCTCAGTATCATTGGGAGTAAAAAAATACAGTGGGGTCAGGCTGTCACTGGGAAGCTCATGGGTGCAGCCAGCACAAGCTAGAGGTTCAGTTTCTGCTCGTGGGGAAGCTGTGTGAGACCATGGCTTACTGCTGACGTAGTTTTGGCATTGCTAACAGAACTAGAGCCAGCAGCAGCTCATGCCTTCATTTACACCTTCTTATTCTATCAGTTGTGTTATTTATAGGTACAGAAAAAAGGCAGCATGAGAGAAATCCTCTCCCCTTGCAGAATGAGATGACAGTGTGTGTGGTGTTCTGCCCTTCTCTGCACTCTGATCTATCAACTATATTAATCAGATAAGTAGGCAACCCCCTTTTTTCCCCCCTTAGAGTTAGGCTTTGGATACACTGGTCTGCACAGACATAGGTAACCCTAAAGAAGCTACCCTCATAAGTTTTGGACATCATGTTTATATTTGGAAGTTCATGGAATGGTTTGGATTGGAAGTGACTCCAAAAATGATCTGGTTCCAACCCCCCTGCCATGGGCAAGGACACCTTCCATTAGGTCAAGCTGCTCAAGCCCCCATCCAACCCAAACTTCAACAGTTCCAGGCTAGAGCCTTCATACATCCTCTGGACTATCTCTTTCAGTGCTTCATCAGCCTTATGGGGAAGAATTTCCTCCAAATGTCTAGTCTAAATCCATCTTCTTCCAGTTTGAAGCCATTACTACTCATCCTGTCACTCCATGTCTTTGTAAACAGTACCTCTCTGGCTTTCCTGCAGTCACCTTCAGGTACTGCAAGACTGCTTTAAGGTCTCTCAGGAGATTTCTCTTCTCCAGGCTGAACAACCCCAGGTCTCTCAGCCTTTCTTCATAGCAGAGGTGCTCCAGCCTTCTGATCATCTTTGTGGCCTTCTCTGGACCTGCTCAAACATTTCCATGTCCTTAATTCAGTCCTTAGCTGTGTATCTTCCCATAACTTGAGGAAGTCCACCAGGGGTTTGTATGTGTTAATAGTGGTTAAAGCCTTCTGGCTCTTTCCATTCTGTGGCCTTGCTTAGAGCTCAGCCAAGCTTTACTAGGACTGGGACTGAGACTTTCCAAAGAAACACTGAGCCTGAGGCAGAGCTTGAAATGGAAAATTTTAACTAAAAGACTTCAGATTTCTCTAAAAAGTTTTTTTGGCTCATGTTAACAAAATAATAACAATGAAAAAAAATCCCCAGTCTTACCAAATAGCTGTGGTAGTTTCTGTAATGTAAACATGATCCAGCATTTAGGAGAACAACAGTCTTTGGAAAGACAAGGGAGGTTCTCTTCCCCCTCTACTCTGCCCTGGAGAGGCCCCAGCTGCAGTATTGTGTCCAGTTCTGTGCTCCTCAGTTCAAAAGGAACAGGGATCTACTAAAGAGTGTCCAACAGAGGCTATGAGGATGATGAGGGGACTGGAATATCTGCCTGAGGAGGAAAGGCTGACAGACCTGGGGCTGGTTAGCTTGGAGAAGAGAAGGCTGAGAGGAGATCTGATGAACGTTTATGAATACCTAAAGGGTGGGTGTTAAAAAGGTGTCAGACTCTTTTCAGTGGTGTCAAGTAATAAGACAAGGGGCAAGGAATGCAACTGGAAACCAGGAAGTTCCACCTCAACATGAGGAAAAATTTCTTTACAGTCAGGGTGCTGGAGGCCTGGAGCAGGCTGCCCAGAATGGTTGTGGAGTTTCCTTCTCCAGAGGCTCTCAAGACCCATCTGGATGTCTTCCTGTGCTACCTGCTGCAGGTGATCTTGCAGGGGAGTTGGACTGGATGAAGTGCCTTCCAACCTCTAACCTTCTGTGACTCTACAACACTTCTATCTGCTCCTGGGAAAATGTGGGGGTTTGTCTGAGCCATGACCCTCATGGCAGTTACAGTTTGAGTGTGTTTGGCCTTTTGTGCTTGAGTGTCCCACGGATTTGACCCCTCTGGAGCTTTTATTTCTTCCAGTCTTGGAGGCTGCAGTGGGGCCGATCTCCCTGGAGGGGCCAGGGCAGCACCCCAGAGCATCCCATGCTTTTGGGCCAGGTGTGCAGTGGGGAAGGGGGGACTGTGGGGTACTGCTTTTCCATTATTTCCATGAAGGAAACTTCCCTTAGGAAATGATGCACAAAAATAAGCAGAGGTTCTGCAGTCAAGTGCTCAGGGAGCAGGAAATGCCAGAGCGATGTTTCCTGCGCCGCCTTCCCTCTTTGTGCCCCTAGAGTGTGTCCGTTATGATGCAACTGCTGAGCGCTCCAACTGTTTTCATGGCTTGCTCTTCAAAGGCCTTTCTTTTCTCATCACGATGAAGTATTTACTTCAAAATTCATTAGCAACCATGGCTGAGTGGCTGTGCACATTGCAAAGTGAAAATGGATGTTTTTTTCTCTTGTGCAAACTGTGTCTTTTCATCAAATGTTGATGCTGTTGAAACTGGACATCCTGGGACCCTTAGGAAGCTAGGCACTGCAGAGGAATTGGATCTGTCAGAGTTGTTGTCTATCCTCCTTGCCTTTTGTTGGTTGCTGTCATGGCATTTTTTTTGACCATTCTGGGTCCTTAATGTTGCAGCAAGGAGATTAGTATTCAGCCAAACAAACCAGTGCTGGCTGAATCAGAGCAGTCCAGGATGCCTCAAAGAGGAAGGAAGGATGCCTCTTCCTGCCCAACTGATGGCATGCTCTGCAAGGCACTACTGGCTGCTCTGCCTGTTTCCTGGAGGAGGTGGAAAGCAAAATGATAAACGTCCTTGCCTGAAGCTTGCACAAATGAGGTTACAGAGACAAATGACTTCCCAGATCTTCCTATTGTACATCCTTGGCAGGTTTTGTCTCAAATTAAAACAGGCATTCTGTACATTTCTGCTCCATTATTGCTTGAAAATATATAAACAAAGCATATCAAAGCAGAGCAGCCCCTAATGTGTTGAATACAAGTCATACTTGCTTCCAGAAACAAAGAAGTCTGAGTAAGGAAGAGATAACAGCAGTGTTGAAGTTCCTACTTCCATACTGTCAAGGGAGGTTCTCCTCCCCCTTTACTCTGCCTTGGTGAGGCCAGAGCTGGAGTATTGTGCCCAGTTCTGGGCTTCTCAGTTCAAGAGGGGCAGGGATACATTAAAGAGAGTCCAACCAAGGCTATGAGGATGATGAAGGGACTGGAACATCTCTCTGGTGACAGACCAGGGTCTGGTTAGCCTGGAGAAGACTGAGCGGAGGTCTTACAAATGTTTGTAAGTATCTGAAGGGTGGGTGTCAAGAAGAAGGTGCCAGGCTCTTTTCAGTGGTGCCCTGTGATGACAGAAGGGGCAATGGATACAAACTGGATCCCAGGAAGTTCGTTCTCAACATGAGGAAAAAATTCTCTACTGCAAGCTTTGACAGAGCCCTGGAGCAGGCTGCCCATAGAGGTTATGGAGCATCCTTCTCTGGAGACATTCAAAACCCACATGGACATGTTCCTGTGCAACCTGTTTTGGTGATCCTGCTTTGGCAGGGGAGTTGGATTTGGTGATCTTCACAGGTACTTTCCACCCTCCACCATATGATTTTCTGATACTGGCTCACATCTGACACTTGGTTTCTAGCACTTAAGCAACAAATTTTTACAACTGTCCATAGAGAGCAGAGAGGTTTTGGGGGTATAACAAATAAAATATTCACCAGTGAATATTACCCCAGAGGTCAGCTGCACACCTTAGAAAACAGGGCTCTAAATCTAGAACCGAAATCTTTGTGGAAAAACTAAAGGTTTTATGCTCTCCTCCTTCAAGTTTAATGAAATCATAGAATCGTGGAATTGTTTTGCTTGGAAAACAGCTCCAAGATCAGCAAGTCCAGCCTTCAACCTAACAGAAGAAGAAGAAGAGGATGACACAGAAGAAGAGGACAATGCAGAAGGAAAGAAGGATGAATGAAAGGATGACATGGAAGCAGAGGATGGTGTAGAAGAAGAGGAAGCTGAAGAGGCTGATGCAGAAAAAAGGCATGACACAGAAAAGGATGATGCAGCAAAGGATGGTGAAAAATATGCCATAGAAGACATGGAAGTTGAGTAGATGATGAAGATAAAGAAGAAAAAGAAGAGGAAGAAGATGAAAAAGAAGAGGAAGAAGATGAAAAAGAAGAAGAAGAAGAGGAGGAAGAGGATGACATAGAAGAAGATGATGCAGAAGAAAAGAATGACACAGAAAAGTATCATGCAGTAAAGGATGATGCAGAAGAAGATGAAAATGATGCAGAAGAGGATGATGGAGGAGGACAAGAAGGGGGCAATGAAGAAGAAGAAGATGATGATGCAGAAAAGGATGATGTAAATGAAGTGGAGAGATAGCTGAGCCGTGACTCAATGACTGTAATTGGCTGCAAGTATCTGCCCAGCTTCCCATGCCTAATGAATAGCCAGAGCAAACTACCAACTGTGGTCCTGCTGTTCTTGGATGAGAAATGTGAGGCTGAAACCAGCAGCACAATTCCTTGAACAAACCACCTTCTAATATGCTTTCACTATGCTGTGTAGGCCGTGGTGATAAGATGGCCTCAAGCTTTTGACATGAGCACATCAGGTCCTCCCCTATGTTGCCACAGATGTGGCCCCACAGCTGAACCACAGCATTATGGGGGGGTTCATGGTGCCTCTGGCAGTCTCAAGCTCCTTTTCATGCTTTAGCAGCTCTGCTGTTTCATGTTTCAAAACATGTCATACATGACCAGGAAGCAGCCACTTCCACTGCCATTTTTCAGTCCTTGAAATCAAGCTGTATGAACCCAAGATCTCTTTGGAAGAACCTCTCACTCTCTAGAGCTACCTGGAAGGAGGTTGGAGCCAGGTGGGTGTTGGTCTCTTCTGCCTTGTAACAAGAGCCAGGATGAGAGGAAATAACCTCAAGTTGCCCCAGGGAAGGTTTAGGTCGGGTATTACAAAAAAAATCTTTTGTGAATGATCAGGCATTGGAACAGGCTGCCCAGGGATGGGGTGGAGTCACTGTCTCTGGAGGTGTTCAAGAAACCTGTCAACATGGCACTTGTGCACAGGGTTTAATGGCCATGGTGGTTCCAGTCAAACACTGGAACAGTCTGTCCAGGGATGTGATTGAGGTCCTGTCCCTGGAGACATTCAAGATCAGACTTGCTGTGGCCCTGGGCAGCCTGATGTAGTTGGAAGTGTCCCTGATGCCTGCAGGGGGGTTGGATAAGATGATCTTTGAGGGTCCCTTCCAACCTGATGCAATCTGTTAATCTGTTTTAGGTCAACAGTTGGACTGGGTGACCTTAGATGTCTGTTCTAATTGAAACAACTCTATGGTTCAGTAGACGTGGCCTTGAACACCTCCAGGGAGAAGGCATCCACAACATCTCTGGGCAGCCTGTTCCAGTGTCTCACCACTGTCACTGGGAAGAATTTCTTCCTAGTCTCCAGATTAAGTCTCCCTTTTCCCAGTTTCAACCCATTCCCCCTGTCCTATCACTACAAGTGCTTGTAAAAAGTCCCTCCCCAGCTTCTTGTAGACCACTTCAGGTATTGAAAGGCTATTATAAGGTCTCTATGGAGCCTTCTTTCCTCCAGGCTGAACAGTTCCAACTCTTGCAGGCTGTGGCCAAGGAGGACTTGTGTAGATGTGGTGTCCTCCATGCAGCTGGCCTGTAATTTTGCCAGCAGCTTTTGTTTTTATATGATTTCTGGTGATGGTCTGAAGCTCTAAGTCTGTCCTCATATGCTCAGGAGACAACTCCTTACACGTTGCTCTTTGTTTCTTGAGGTTTAAGCCATTGAAAACTTTAAACTTCTTGCTACTCTTTCTGTGTCCTCTGAGATATGTGAAGGCTTCTTCTGCTCTCAGAAACATTTTGAACCAAACTAAAATACCTTTGCTTTATTTTTTTAATCTAAAAAAGCTCTGCAGATCCTTCAGAGTCCTCTAACCTGTACCAGATTTGTTCCAGGTTTGAAGGCACCCTGAAGGACTGAAACAATCTAAATATGCAGTTTATTTTCTTGATCTTTTGCTCCCACTGTTACTTGGGATTATTCAAATTTAAACTGCTGCAGTTTCTTGCTCCTGATATTCTATCTCTTTGACCTGTCTGTGCATTCTTTCTCATGCAGCCAAGGCATGTTTTTATCTTTCTTTTGGGCTTTTGAGAGTGTGCAGATGGTGATGTCCAGGGTCAGGCACCTAGTCCAGACAGGCTAACCTCCAGAAGATCACTTATCTGCAGTATTACCTGGTCTCTTTTCACAGGTAAGTAGTGATAGAACAAGAGAGAGTGGCCTCAAGATGTAATTGCATAGCTTTAGACTGGACATTAGGAAAAAAAAAACCCAGCAAGAGTGGTCAGACATTGGAATGTGCTGCCTAGGGAGGTGGTGGAGTCACCAACCCAGGATGTGTTTAGAAGTCGTTTGGATGTGGTGCTTGGGGATATGGTTTAGGCTGGAGCTTGTAAGAGTGTGAATATGAATTGGACTTGGTGATCTTGAGGACCTTTTCCAATCAGAATGTTTCTGTAATTCTGTGATTTCTGTGTTGATTCTGGGAATTCAAGCTGGGAGCTGCCTGTAAGGAGCACTCCTTAGTTTTGCTACCATCTGATGCTGCATTTGATCACATCTTGACAAACCCTTCTTTATTCCTGCTGCAGCTGTGCTTATTGCTTCCTCTCACTGCCTTCCACCAGGGCTTCTGTTAAGTCAATTCCTACCTTGTCTCTGCCAGGCTGCCCACCACTTTTCACCTCTGCTGCTGTCAAAGGCTTTGAGATGCTTGTGTGCCCAAGCTGATTTATCACTCATTGCACCTTCTGCTCAGCGTTGGTGATGGCTCCCATGCACAGCTCATCCCCAGGTTCAGCCTGTACCATCTTTCTGCTGAGCAGCAATCTTACTCTCACAGAAGAACTTGGATCTTGCCAGGTTCATTTCCAGCGTTGCCTGCAGTGGGTGCTCAGCCATAGCAAATATTTTAATTGCATTCCTTCCAGCACGTTGGTCTGTCCAAGGGCTGCAGTGATTGCAAATCTCTGAGCCACCACTGTGGTGTGCTGGCTACTGATGTCTTCAAGCCCAAAGCTGCATGGATCTTGTCAGCAGTTGCTGGCAGTAGCTCTTGCCTGCCAGCAGCTTTATTCCCTTGCATATGAGTTCTCTCTCCATAGGCTGTGCTCAGTGCTGCTGTCTGCCTAGCATGGCCTGGGCTGGTGCCAAATGGGGCAAAAGTTTCTTTTATCCACTGTAGTCTGAGCTTCTGGCCCATTGCCCTCTCTGATGGAGAGCTTGTTCAGCTAGCCACTATTTCTTCTAGTGCATGAAGGTGTGAGGAAGGAGCCCTCCTCTGACACAGAATGAACAGCCAACATGCCTGAAGAAAATGCACTTCTCTTCACACCTTTAACTCTTCAGCAGTAACCTGGCCCAGGAGCTGTGGTTGTAGAAAGCACCCAGTTGCTGGGGGTACTAAATTGCTGGAGACTTGTGCCATGAGGCAGACAGGCCAGGCTGGTTTCTGCTGAGGGCAATCAAATGGGCACAGCCTGGAGCAGAGTGGCAGCCTGTGGCAGCAGGCCTGTTGCTCCTTCTCCTTGTCTGAGTGGCATTAGCAGAGCAGTAATCCCAGAGCTGGGCTCTTCTCCTGTCTGTTCCACTCAGCTTTGCTCCTTTCCCAGTAGCCCCTTATTGCAGCTGGATCCTTGCTCAGCTGAACTAGGCCCCTCATTGCCAGAGGACAGTCTGAGTTGTCACTTCCTTTCCGCGGAGCACTGAGCTGGCTGTGACCTGCTCCCTGCACTGCCACCCTGTCCTCCTCTGTCAAGGGTGATGTAGACCTTTCGGTTCACCTTGTTGACCCTGAGGGCCAGCTGACCTCCTCCTAGCCCATCTCTGCCCCTTGATGTTACCTAGGGGTCCTGCTTGTGGCTGCTAATGCCTCATTTTTTGTCACCTGTCAGGGACCAACCCCTCTTTGTCACCTCTGAGAGACACCGCTGGGTGCTAAATGGTCTGAAGCTGACAAAAAGCAGCTGGGTGGATGTTTTAGGCAGAACATTGGTTGCATCTGTAAATCTGTAGAGACAAATGCCAGGATAAACCTTCAGTCAGTTTCTAGCCCTGTCTTGTGTTTCCAGCTCTTCAGCTCCAGCTCTCCTGGCTCTGAAGAGGCTATGCTGGTGGTGCAGGCACCTGTGCTTGCAGGCACAATTTCAGCAGCAGATCAAAACCACATAATATATCTTTAAAATCACATTTCTTTTCCATTTTGGGTGACTCCTCTTTCTCCTTGTATTTAAGAGACTACTTTTACCATGCTTTCTAGAAGAGAAGAAATTGCAACTTGTGCATCAGTGGATGTCTTTTTACCCCTCCACCCAGAGCTGACCCTCCTGGACATAGTGCGAGCACAGCTGATTTGAGAGCTTGAGCTACTCCAGGTCACGTCACCATGTTGAAATGCACATACCCAACCCGCTGATAGCAGAGGAGAGGAAGATTTGTCCTCATCCAAAGTCACAAAATCTTTCCCATATTTTCCTCACAGCTTGAGGCTCTCAAAGTACCTTTCTTTTCTTTCTTCCCCATTTTTCTTCAGCTTTCCAAAGCGCTGTCCTAACTATCACTTCGGTTCTGCTCAGCATGTTCTATTTACTATTAAATTCTGTTGACTCCCAGAGGGTTTTTTTCCCTTTTGTTTCATGTCCAATAACCATGTTATACTGCAAAGAAATGACAAACATGAGCAGAGCCCTGGTTAGCTGCTGGGTGGTGAATGGCTTGCAAGAGGAGCAGGGAGACTGGTGAGTGCAAGACAGGACAGAGAAAGGGTTTCCTCTCCTTTTTCTGTTGGCTTTTTCTTTCACTGGCTGGGCCAGCAGATGGCAAAGGACCTTTGGCATGGATAGTGTCCATAGAGTCATAGAATCACAGAATCTTTTGGGTTGGAAAATAAACCCTGAAAGGTCATCTCCTCCAACCATTCTCTAACTGTGCTAAGCCTGGTGCTAAAACATGTCCCTCAGCACCACATCTCTGCCTCTTTGAAACACCTCCAGGGAGAATCATTCAACCACTTTCTTGGGGAGCCTGTTCCTGTGGTTGAGAACCCTTTCAGGGAAGATCCATGAACTGTTTGGAGCCAAACGTCAGGAAAGTAGAGCTGCTTAAGCCAACAGGCAGTGTTGGGTCAAGTGGGGCATGGATTGGAATTTAAGCTCTATCTTCATTCTTGACACCTAGGAACCATGTTTTCAGGAGTTTGCAGAGTCAATAGGCTGCCTGTTTTGATGTCAGATCAGAAAGTTTTCCTGTTAGGGTAAAACTGAGGAAGGACAGGTATTTTTATGTATTTTTTTTTCCACTTACATGTCACCATGGCAATAAGTCTGGCACAGGGCATGGGTATAATTATGAAGCACATTTTACACTTTTGTAATATTAGTGTAATAATCACTTTGAAACTTGAAGCTGGTGTCCAGCATGGACAGGAGGCTGAAGTATGATCTGCCAGAAGTGATGAGCTGGGTGTTTGCTGGTAGACTACTGAAAAAGGAGATCCAGAGCCTCTGAATGTTGAGACCCCCTTTTTGTGCTCCTCTCTTTAAAGTGAGAAGACATCAGATAGCTGAAATTGGTTTCTGCAGATAGGCTGAGGACAGATGACCAGGAATCATTAAGTTGTATGGCAGGCGTCCTGTAACTCCCACACTGGATCCACTTAAATCCTGGGATCTGTTAAGCTAATAAAGTTGCAGGCTGCCACTGAAATCCATCCCAGAGCCTGTCTTCAACAGCCTCCTGGTAGTGATTAATGACAGCAAGCTCACTGCTGTTTGCAGTGAAGGATTTGCTCCTATCTGCCTGCCACTGCAGACAGGTAGTGAAGGTTCAGATAGCAGTTTAGAGTTCCTGTGGATGGTTGTTGCCTAGAATAAGGCACAAACATTTTACATCCCTGCAAATTGTTGTCAAATGCTGCTGCTTTGGTTGAGCAACCCATGTGTGTGCTTTGCATATCTGTAACTGAGTAGCTGTGGTATGATGTGGGGAGGAGAAATGTGACCCCTGATTCCAGTGCCGTTTGCATGTCAGTAGCTCAGATGGCTTTCCCCCTTCCAGTTCTGGCTAGAAGTATATTGGAATATTTCTATAGGTGCTGGCAACCCAGGAAAGAATAGTATGATGCTGACTAGCAGTGGCTTGTTTTATTTACAAAACCTCTGTCCTTCATAAGTCCTCCTCTTCTTTCCCTTTTCCATTGTGCTTACACCTGTGGTGTTGAAAAAATCCCTTTTTTTCCCCCCTTAAAAAATAATGACATGAAAGTTGCTCAAGTGCAAGTCAAATAAGCTCTAAGAATCATTAAGCAACTGGATGTTTTCTCCAGAAGTACCAATAACCATTCTTTGACAGAATCATATAATCATTTCATCTGGAAAAGGCCTCTAAGATCATTGAGCCCAACTGTCAGCCCAACACTGTCATGGCCATTAAACCATGTTTGCAAAGTGCCAGGTCCACACATTTATTGGACACCTCCAGGGATGGTGACTCTACCACCTCCTTGGGCAGCCTGTTCTAATGTCTGACCTCTCTTTCTACAAAGATTTTTTTCCCTAAAATCCAACCTAAACCTCCTCTGGCACAATTTCTGGCCATTTAACTCTATTTCAATAAATCTGTGGTTAAAATATTCTGCAGCACTTGGTGCAATGAAGAGACAGAAAAACAAAAAAGAAACTCAGGGTTCCAAATATCTGATTTCCCAACACTGCTTCTCAGCTATTGTCAAGGTTCCTGATGCCTTGAGGAGGTCTCATTTCTGGTGAGCAAGCCTCAGACAAGGAAATGGACTTGTTGGAGTTCCCTCCTCCCGTCTTCTGCTAAAACTTACAATGCTTCTGAGATCTCTGTAGTGCTGTGTGCAGCAGCCCTGGGCATTAGTTACATATCTCAGTTAGAAGCATGATGTTAGAAGTTTTGTCTGTCAGAAGCATCTCTGTCATTTATAACATGGCTGTAAGGTCCAACACAGATGCATACATACTTGCAAATCAAAAGTACCACAGAAATCACAAAACCACAGAAACATTCAGACTGAAAATACTCTCAGGATCACCAAGTCCAACTCATATCCCTGCTCTACAAAGTTCACCCTAAACCATATCCCCAAGCACCACATCAAAATGACTTTTAAACACATCCAGGGTTAGTGACTCCACCACCTCCCTGGACAGCACACTCCAATGCCTGACCACTGTTGCTGGGAATTTTTTTTCCTCATGTCCAGTCTAATCCTATGCAGGTACAGCTTGAAGCCATTTCCTCTTGTTCTGTTACTAATCACTTGTGAGAAGAGACCAGCAGCAGCCTCTCCACAACCTCCTTTCAGGTAGCTGTAGACAGCCACAAGATCTCCCCTCAGCCTCCTCAGTTTCACACTAACTATCCCCAGCTTCTTCAGTTTCTCCTCACAAGATTTACTCTTCAGGTCTTGCACAGCTTCCTTGCCCTCCTCTGCACTGGCTCCAGCACCTCCACAGCTCTCTTGTACTGAGGTGCCCAAAACTGAACACAACACTCGAGGTGTGGCCTCACCAGAGCAGAGTCCAAGGGGACAATCCCCTCCCTACTCCTGCTGGGCACAGCATTTCTGATCCCAGCCTGGATGCCTTGGCCAACCTGGGCACACTTCTGGCTCATGTTCAGCTGCTTGTCCATTAGAATTCCCAGGTCCCTTTGTGCCAAACAGTTTTCCAGCCACACTGTCCGAGGCCTGTAGTGTTGCTTGGGGTAGTTGTGACCTGGCATTTGGCCTTGTTGAAGCTCATCCCATTAGTGTATCTTTCCCTTTAGTTCAGTACCACTCACAGTGCATGTAAGAACTGCAGGTTTGCTATATACAGCCATCGGGCTGTTGATTTTGTTAAAGAAAATGCTTCCCTTTGTTAAAGAAAATGCCTCCCACCAGGCTCAGGTGGCTCGTTTAAAAGTAATTATGCAGACCTCCGTGGATTTCATCCACTCGACTCTTGAGTGTTCAAAACCCACTTACATTATCAAGGTTTTCTTCATTGTATTTCTGTTCTGTGTCACACTCTGTTAATTTTGGTCAGGTATGAGAACAAGCTGCCCAGAGAGGTGGTGGAGTCACCATCCCTGGAGGTGTTCCAGAAACATGTGGACATGACACTTTGGGACATGATTTGCTGGCTGTGGTGGTGTGATGGACTTGATGATCTTAGAGGTCTTTTCCAATGAAACGAGTTCTATGATTCTGTATTTTTTGCACTCTGTCCTTCACTTCAGGTATTTCCATCATCCTTCCCAACAAAATCAATCTGAATATTTCCTTACTGGAGAAAGGGAGAGGCAAGAGAGCAATAGGGAGATTCCTACTCACTAGTTCAGCAGTGCTGATGTAGCTGAATGAAATCTTTCCACTCATTCAGTTTCTGTGGCCCAATATCCATCACCTTGTGACTCAATGGCACCGCAAATTCCCATATGGTCTCTGCATCGAAATGCTGGCCAGGCCTGGAACTGTTCAGCTTCCAAGCCTAGGCAAAACTGGGTGCATTGAATCTAGCATGGCAAAAGGCCAGCCTGCACCAAAGCATGTAATAATTTACAGATACATACAAATCCTTCACATTCTGGAAGGTATTTTTCACTTGGTGCACATATAGATGTCCCATTAAACTGAGTAGCAGCTATGTGTGTTCTCAGGGAGGAGAATAACTTCTGTGTTTTCTTTCTTACAAGGTATACACTGTTGAGGTATATATTTTTAATTGATTAAGAGGTGGGAACAGTAACAGTGTATCTGATCCAAGTTTTTAGCAAAAGACTCTTTATTGGCCTCCCTACTGTAAAACATTATTCTAGGCATGATCCCAAAGGCATTTTTAATCATCAGGCTAGATGAAAAGAATATACATTTCTAAGTATCTTGGAAGTGCTAGTAATTTAAATTACAAGTTTATCTTGTTAAGGTTTTGTGTGGTGGGCAATAAGCCACAATTCAGAAAGGTTAATCAAAATCCCACCTTTTTCAGAAAATTATGTTTCAGAGCTTTGGGAGCTCCTCCCTTCTTAGTCCATTGCTGTTTGCCTGGTAGGATTTCAAATGCTTGTCTGAAATGTTCTCCTTGCTACTAGCAGGAGAATTGGCCTTGCATATCATAGAATCATAGAATGGTTTGAGTTGGAAGAGATCTCCAAAGGTCATCTAGTCCAACCCCCCTCTGCAGTAAGAAAGGGCATCCACAATTAGATCAGGTTGCCCAGAGCCTTGCTGAGTCTCACCTTGAAGTTGGGGGGGACTGCAGCAGCCCAGGTTGTGGCCCGGCATGGGCCTGTGATTGTCCATACTATGAGGATCTTTAGACCCATCAAACTATCCTAGGTGCTATGCAATCAAAAATGATGTCTCAAATCCACAGCACACAGAAGGTGGTTTTTATGGTGTTTTCAAGGCAGGAAGGTGGCTATGCTGGAACAGCAGCTTTAGCTCATGCTCACAGGTCATCATGGAATTACACTGTTCACATGGAATTTATCTGCTTGGGACTATGGCCTTCACTTCTTATCCCTCCCAGCCAGATTGTGCCCTTGGCAGTGCTTCCTTGGAAGATGCTTCCTTGAATTTCCCCCAGCATTGTATTTTCACAGTTTAAGTAGTTACAGGATTGCAGAACACAGAATGCTAAGGGTTGGAAGGGACCTCTGAAGATCATTTAGTTCAACCCTCCTGCCAGAGCCAGATCACCCAAAATAAATTACAGAGGAGCACCTCTAAGTGGGTTTTGAATACTTCCAGAGATGGAGACTCCACAGTCTGGGCAGCCTGTTCCAGTGCTCCAGTACCCTCAAAGTGGAGAGTTTTCCCCTTATGTTTATGTGGAACCTCCTGTGTTCCAGTCTGTGTTCATCACCTCTTGTCCTGTCACTGGACACCACTGAGGAGAGCCTGGCTCCATCCTCCTGACACTTGCCCATTAGCTATTGATCAGCACTGATGAAATCCCTTCTGAGTCTGCTCTTTTCCAGCCTAAACAGTCCCAGCTCCCTCAGCCTGTCATGGTAAGGCAGATGTTTCAGTCCCCTCAGAGTCTTAGTGGCTTTTTCCTGGACTCCCTCCAATAGCTCCTTGTCCTTCTTGAACTGGGGAGCCCAGAGCTGGATGCAGTATTCCAGATATGGCCTTACTCAAACATTTTAATAGTAAAGGCCAAGGTAAACATTTATATATACTTAACCCAAATGAGTGTGTCCAGTCTATAAAGTCTTTTATATAAAAAAAAATCAGCTTCCTTTCCTTTGCAGATGATTTACAGTAGGAGGTTCCATCATAACTTTCACAAGCACATACCATGTGAAAACAGAGCATGGATTATCTCAGAGCTCTTGAAATAGGTGGTGAGACCCATGAAGTTAGGAAAGCAGATCACTGCATGACAACTTTTCATGTCTCTGCTTTGAACAAAGAATATGCCATGCAAAATTGAAGTTTTATGAGCAGACAAATTAGCACAACTGCCCACTGAGGTCTTCTGTTAGTTTCTACTACAAGACTCAAATCTCCATTGTTCACAACTCTGACACCTGCTATCTGCTTGGGCTGATGTGTCTCTTAGTGTGGTAAGGTACAATGCATTGAAGCTTGAGGAAGGGAGATTTAGACTGGATGTTAGAGAGAAATTCTTTCCAGTGAGGGTGGTGAGACACTGGCACAGGTTGCCCAGGGAGGCTGTGGCTGCTTCCTCCCTGGAGGTGTTCAAGGCCAGGTTGGATGAGGCCTTGAGTGACCTGGGCTGGTGGGAGGTGTCCTGCCTATGGCAATGGGGGTTGGAACCAGATAATCTTTAGGGTCTCTTCCAACCCAAACCATTCTATGTATCTATGAACCTGAGTTGTGCTGTATTAGTTTGCAAAGCTTCAGCCAGAGCAGCTCATCTGGTAAGGAAAAAGAGCTTCAGCCATAGTAAAGTTCCTTTTTCAGTCACGGAATTGCCTGGCTGGAAAAGGCCTTAAGAGTCCAAGCGTAGCCTAACTTCTCCCTGTGCACAACCATTAGGCCATGTCCCTGGGCACCCTATCCAAATGTCTTTTGAACACCTCCATGGATGGTGACTCCATTACCTCCCTGGGCATCCTGTTCCATCACCTGATGACTCTTCTGGCAAAGAATTTTATCCTAATACCCAACCTAAACCTCCCTCGGCACAGCAGAAGTCCATTTCTTCCTCTCTGTCACTTGTTACCTGGGAGCACAGGCAGCCCTGCCCCGTGCCAGCTCCAGCCTCCTTCCCGGGGCTTGCAGAGAGCAGTGAGGTCTCCCCTCAGCCTCCTCTTCTCCAGGCGGAGCAGTCCCCACTCGCTCAGGCTGCTCTCCTGGCAGCCCTCACAGCCTCTTTGCCCTTCTCGCACAGGCTCCATCGTCTCCGTGTCCCTCCTGCAGCGAGAGGCCCAGAGCTGAGCCCAGCACTTGAGCTGCGGCCAGAGAGTAGACTTTACCCCAAAAGGAGCCAGTAAAACCACTCTCACCGAATGGGAAGTTAAGGAGGAATGCTGTTTACAGCAGCAAACAAAGGACAAAAGGTGTTAACCGAGAAAGGAGAGCTGCAGCCAGCCTCGGCCCCGCTCCTGCCCAGCCTGCGGCCTGGGGTAGGCCTCAGTGAGGCAGCAGAAAGCAGCTTCCCGCCGCCCCCACCGCAAAGCTTCCCTCCCCAGTGCCTGAGGGTGAGAGCAGGAGCAGGAGACAGGAGCCACAGACAGCTGACTGCGAGGGCTGCTCCTGAGGTAGGCATAACCCAGGGAGGGGAATGGAATAAATGGGATGGCAGAACTGCAGAACCGTAGAGGTTGGAAGGCACCTCCGGGGATCACTGAGTCACAATGTCCTGTGCCTCCCCCTCAGGACTTTCCAGTCTCTGAGGGATTTAATCTCCATGGCTTTGCAATAATCCCTAATTTACGACATCACAGCATCACCAAGGTTGGAAGAGACCTCACAGACCATCAAGTCCAACCCTTTACCACAGAGCTCAAGGCCAGACCATGGCACCAAGTGCCACGTCCAACCTTGCCTTGAACAGCCCCAGGGACGGCGACTCCACCACCTCCCCGGGCAGCCCATTCCAGTGTCCAGTGACTCTCTCAGTGAAGAACTTTCTCCTCACCTCAAGCCTAAATCTCCCCTGGTGCAGCCTGAGGCTGTGCCCTCTCATTCTGGTGCTGGCCACCTGAGAGAAGAGAGCAACCTCCCCCTGGCCACAACCTCCTCTCAGGTAGTTGTAGACAGCAATAAGGTCACCCCTGAGCCTCCTCTTCTCCAGGCTAAACAATCCCAGCTCCCTCAGCCTCTCCTCGTAGGGCTTGTATATGAGCTTCTTGATTTGGAACAGGCATCTTGGTCAAGAAATGGGGAAGGAGAGTCTTGGGATAGGACTTTTGTCTTATTCTGAAGCTTCCATATCCTGGTCAAGGGCGGATGACAAACCCTAAGCCATCCTGTGCAGATGCCCTGTGAGAGGTACCCCAGGCTATAGTCTCTGTACTTCTAACCAGGAATCTCATGTGTGGAGAGCATCTCAAGCCCTTGCTAACTGATGAGTGTGATTAGAAACTATGTTTCTGACAGCAAAGGAGGGTGGCAGTGAGTCCCAGCTTCAGAGCTGTCACAAGGGTGATCAGAAGGTTGCCCTTTAATTCACTGGCATTGCTTATGGTGGAGTCCTGGTTTAAGGCTGTTTGCTGCAGAATAGGTGAGGTACACCACAGCTAACAAAGACTGCAGTATGTCTTGTTGAGGTACATTAGTAACTGGCTAGATCTGAAATGAATTTGATCATTTATGCAACTCATCGAGGGGTATCTGGAGCTCAGCGTGATGGCAATGTCACTACATTGCTTACTATAAAGAGAGATTGATTAGCAGGACTAGCTTAACACATTTGTCTATGTATGTGCACAGTAAAATGACTTGGAGTTGGGCTGAGGTGGTTTTCAGGGAATTAGGAATAGGAGGGGTAAGGATGATTCTCCCATTAAATTCCCAGGATCCTGAATGGACGCCTTTGCTCTCCAGACTTTTGAAAGAGGAGCTTAGGTGCTGCTAGATCCAATCTTACATCCCATCAGTGGTTCATGACTAAAGAGATAAGGATCAGGAATAGAAGGGGTAAAGATGACCCTTACCAGGTGTTACCAGGTTTCAAAATGGACCTGCTCGTTTTCTAAACTCTTCGGAGAGGAGTCTAGGTGCAGCTAGATCCAATCTTAGACGTGATCAACTGTTTATGACTTAGAGGGAAAGGGATAAGGAATGCTCAAGGAGAAAAAGGGTAAGAAGTGCCCTCCCGTTTGGTCCTGAGGTTTGCAATAGTTTCTTTTGTCCTCTGAACTTCTCCGGAGGTTAAAGGTAGATCTAATCTTAGTCCCAGGCCCGGGACCTCTTTATGTCTTAGAGGATTTGGATATTGGGATTTAAGTATTTTAACATAACAATGTTCTTTGTGAACTTCAAGTAGTAGCAGGTTTTAAGGGATAGCAGCACCTCTGTGAACTTGTAGCAGTAGCAGTTTAAAGGGCTGGCAGCAGCTTTGGGCCCTTCACTACAAGAAAGCCATTGAGGTGCTGGAACAGGCACAGAGAAAGGCAACAAAGCTGGTGAAAGATCTGGAGAACAGGGCTGGTGAGGAGCAGCTGAGGCAACTGGCTAGTAACAGTGTTCTCCCACTGTGGTCATTAGTCTTATCAGGTGAGTTTGTCTCTTCTTTGAGAGGGGACTATGTTGTTCTCTGGACACCTTTCCAGAAGATTGAGGAGTAATGAATACAGCTGGGGAAGGGGCTACCCATCTGGCTCAGCCCCAAATTCAGAATGTGCTGAGTTCTCCCAGCCTCCTACAAGTCAAAGCTTTAGCTCTCCTGGTCTTCTGCATAACTGGGTGATGGCTGGTACTGATTTCATGAAGTGGCCTGAGAAGAAGCTTCAGCAAAAACGAGGGAGGGGGAGAAAGGCAGCCTAGAAGCCATCCTTGCAACATGGCCTAGAGAGGGGAGACTGTTAGTACCACCACACTGCCCAGCCATTACCAAGTGGGATGGTGCTTGTGGGACAAGCACAACCCTGCCTGGGCAGTTATTTTGAGAAGGGCAGTTGGCAGGAAATGCTGAGTGTTGCAGAGGTTCTCTTTCATCACATTTAGCAGCATCAGTACCACTCTGAAGGCTGCCACTGTGCCTTGACGTGCCAAGACTCACAAAAGTTTCCTAATATAGAGGCATAGAATCATAGAATTGTCAAGGCTGGAAAGGACCTCAAGGATCATTTAACTCCAGCTCCCCTGCCATGAGCAGGGACACCTCACACTAGATAAGGTTGCTTAGAGCCACATCCAGCCTGGACTTAAAAACTTTTAGGGATGAGGCTTCCCCCACCTCCCTGGCAACCTGTGCCAGGGTCTCAGCACCCTTATGGTGAAGAACTTCTTCCTGAAGAACTTCCTAACATCCAATCTGGATCTACCCACTTCTAGTTTTGCTCTATTCACCCCGTCCTGTCACTGCCTAACACCCTAAAAAGTCCCTCCCCAGCTTTCTTGTCACCCCCTTCAGATACTGGAAGGCCACAATAAGGTCTCCTTAGAGCCTTCTCTTCTTCAGACTGAGCAGCCCTAACTCTTTCAGTTTGTCATCATAGGAGAGGTGCTCCAGCCCTCTGATCATCCTTGTGGCCCTTCTCTGGACACATTCCAGCATGTCCAGATCATTCTTGTATTAGGGGTTCCAGAATTGGACTCACTGCTCCAAATGTGGTCTCACATGTGGAGTAGAGGGGGTGAGTAGAGGTCTCAAATGTGGAGTAGAGGAGGAGAATCACCTCCCTTGGACTACTGGCCATGCTTCTCTTGCTGCAGTCCAGGCTCTGTTTGGCTCACTGGGCTGCAAGTGTGCACTGGTGGCTCATGTTCAGCTTCTCATCCACCAGCATCCCCAAATCCCTCTCCCCAGGGCTGCTCTCAAGCTATTCACTGCCCAGCCCATGTCAGTGCCCTTCAGTGATCCCTGATCTCTTCTGAGAGCAGCCAGGGACCACGAACAGAGCATCATTGCTTTGTTATCCACCTCTTTTAGGGAACAAACTTAAAAACTCCACTCCTTCCCATCCCTTCCCATGAGCTGTATTTGTGTGCATGTGCCTGTGTGTGTTTCTATTCCCCAAGAACCAAGAGCTGCTGTCTGAGACATACTTGCCTCCATAAGTCTTGCTCTGCCCAGAGTGGTGAGCTTAAAGAGGTGCCTGGACAGTCCATAGGTCCATACTGCAGTTTTCAATAAACTGAACTGTGACTGTTGAAGGTAGAACTGCAGTTTCTTATCTTTTGACATTTTTTACCCCTTCTGCTTGTTATTTATCATGTTTGACCTTAAAAATAAAAGGAATTAGTCTTTAAGCATTTAAACATGTAAGCTGAGATCTGCCATTTAAATATTTTGACCAGTGAGGGACATTTGATACTCCTTGAGAGATTGCCAAGTGAGGAAAAATGTTACAAACAGAGGAGAGGGAAGAGATTGTATAAAATCTGGCACAGCAAGTGCTTGATTTGTTTTCTCCTTCCCTTTCTATGCATGTTCAATCAGTTACCTTGATGGCTGAAATACTATGAATGAAACCAACTTCTTGGTAACAAAATCTCACTGCAGACCTAACTTTGCAAGGACTGACCTGGCACTGTGGGTTGAGCCTCATATCTCTGCTTAGCTCTGGTTTGTGGTGTATCTGCTGTGGCTGGAGGCTTGAGCTAGACTCCAGCTTTTGAGGGAAATGGCTTTATGAAGTAAACTACAGTGTTTGTTGCATACCTAAAGCTTTGCGCATGACTTCAAAATAAAAATGAGGTTGAACTTTTTAATATGCAAAGGAATTATTGAAGTGAGGAACAGATTGACTGAAATAAACAGATTTAGTCTGAGCTCAGTAAAGTTAACCCAAATACTACTTACTAGAGGACAGTAATCAGAGTGTCCCCCCCCCCAAAACATTTAAAATATCCTTAGGAATGGATGTGACATTGATCAAAAGCCTTCTCCCAGTTGAGAAACAACAAAGGAGAGACTTTCTTAATGTCTGGGCAAGAAAATAAATGCAAGTTACTTGAGGTTCTACAGCCAGGGATGGTGAGAGCCTGACCTAGATACCTGTGCCTCAGCTCTGGCTGTGTGATGTACGCTGAAAACAAAGAGTCCAATGCTGGGAATTGTTATGAGGCTCTAGATTTGAGGATCTGTCTGAAAAGCTCTGCCTTTCTTGATAAATCCATAAAAAGAGTGAGCTCTGGAGGGCTGCTCAGCCCCTGGCTCAGTCAGGGCTGAACAATCAGAGAGCTGTGAAGAAACCAGTATCTGTTTCTCTGATGCGAACTTTGATTTTAGCAGACCCTGACAAATAAATCCAAGGAATGATGCAGACTCAGAGACAGAAGAGAGTCTCTAGCTGAGAAGATCTGTAAAGCAGTTACTGAAAGCACAGCTATAAAATAAAATCATAGAATCATAGAATGTCAGGGGCTGGAAGTGACCTTGAAAGCTCATCCAGTTCAACCCCCTCTGCCACAGCAGAATTGCCTAGAGCAGATCACACAGGAACACATCCAGGCAGGTCTTGAATATCTCCAGAGAAGGAGACTCCACGACCCCCCTGGGCAGCCTGTTCCAGTGTTCTGTCACCCTCACAGGAAAAAAAATTCCTCCTCATGTTTCCATGGAACTTCCTATGCCTCAGCTTCCACCCATTGGCCCTTGTCTTGTCACTGGGCACCACTGAGGAGAGCTTGGCTTCATTCTCCTGGCACTCACCTTTACATCTTTATAAACATTGATCAGGTCACCTTTCAGTCTCCTCTTCTCCAAGCTAAAGAGCCCCTCAGAGCTTGTAGAGCACTGCTAATCTGTACTGCCTGTGAAGGAAGGGCGCTTCATACAGCCTGGCAACTGGGCAGCAATCCTTCAGACATAAAGGGGGAAGAAAGCTTTGGTTAATGTGATTTAAATAAAAAGCATCAACTTCCATATGGATCCATTCGTGCGCATTAGTAATTAAAAGAAGTTTTCTATTTATAGAACTATAAAGAGGGAATTCTCTGGATTAAAACAAAAAAAGTTGCATGAGAATTATTCTTTTATGAAGATTAGTCAGATAGAGTTATTTCATTTATCCATCACCTTACCTTAGGTTAATTACATTTATTCCAAATGAGGAGAGTTCACTGAGGTAAGCCTAGAATCCTGCAGTCAGTTGTGCTGCTTATGCTGAGAATGATTGTATGCAATATTGACAAAGGAATGGGGACAAGATTGACTACCAGATTTAAAGAAAAGGAGAAATGGATAAGAAAGGAATTACCATCATAAAAATGTAGAATTATCTTTTTTCAAGCTCATCCATAAAATTTGGAACTCTCAGTCCAGCCCTGGATTTCATCAAACAAAAATGCTCCTTTGACTTATTTAAAATCTTATATAAGGCAGCAGCTCTTAATGAAGTCAGAATCATATCACAGAATGCCTTAGGTTGGAAGGGACCTTAGAGATCATCTACTCCAACCTCCTTGCCACATGCAGAGACACCTCACAACTAGACTTGGTTGCTCAAGGCCCCATCCAACCTGTCCTTGAACACATCCAGGAAGGAGGTATCCACAGCCACTCTGGGCAACCTGTTCCAGAGTCTCACCACCCTCACACTGAAGAATTTCTTCATAAGATCCAGTCTAAACCTACTCTCTCATTTTCAAACCATTCCCCCATGTCCTGTCTCTAGCACCCTTATGGAAGGTCCCTCTGCAGCTTCCCTGTAGGATCTCCTCAGAGATTGGAAGACATCTAGAAGATCCCCCTGGAGTCTTCTGCAGGCTGAACAACTCCACCTCCCTCAGCCTATCCTCACAGCAGAGGTGCTCCTTGGATCATCTCTGTGGCCCTCCTCTAGACTCTCTCCAGCAGCTCTGTGTTCTTATTATGCTGGGGACATCAGAACTGGAGGCAGGATTGGAGGTGAGGTCTCAGCTGAGCAGAGTCAAGGGGCAGAATCCCTTCCCATGCCCACACTCCTCTGGCTGCAGCCCCACACACAGCTGCCTGCTGGGCTGCATGAGGGCACTGCTGGTTCCTGAGGAGCTGCTCAGCAGTGAACACCCCTAAGGCTTTTTCTTCAGGGCTGCTCTCAAGCTACTGATTGATTAAAAAAAGAAAAAAAATCTTTCAGTTACCTTATTCATTTAGGAGGTGTCTAAACTTTTAGTCTATTTGGTTTACATATGTGCTATGCCTTAGTAAGAAATTAAATGTCATTACAAGATTTTCTTCAGCTCTTAGCCCCTTAAACCAGTCTGTGTTGTTATTATTTTCTGCCAGTCTTGCAGTAGGGCAGATTCTGTGCATTTGTTTTTTAGTAGTAGAGTCAAAGAACATCCAAGAACAAAGCTGCTCTTCTATCTGCCTTCTGCTTCTTACCCACAACATTTGATTCCCATCATGGTAAATTGAATCTGTTCCTAGTGAGAGCTACAGAGCCTGCTAGTAGGGGTGGCAGGGAGTGACACTCCTGAAATGTCCCTTCCCTTATGCCTTAAAAACCAACACCATGTGCTCTCATTGTGTTGCTAAAGGAGTTAGAAGCTGGAACTTGTTTCCTTGTAGCCTGGCTAGTAGACTCTTTTTCCATTGGCACAAGACAGGCAACTTGGTGTGTTTGCCCAGCTCAGGGCCCCATTTCTAGAGACAACTTGAGTGTGCCAGGAGCTACATTAAAGCGTCATACAGCCTTGCTTGTTTTACAACAGGGGTCTGTAATATGGCAAACTTTCCTACACAAACATTTACCTATGCAGAATTTATGCCTCTACATTTTTACTTCTTTTAAAAAAAATCACATTTTTCACTCCTGAAGTGGTGAAGACAACCTTCACATATGTACTCCTGCATGGCCTTTTCCTGTTTCCAGAGGGAAAAAAAGGAAAAGTTGTCTACTCTGAAGGCTAAAAGCTTTCGTTTAGATTTACAGCATTACCTGCACACCTACCCAGCTGGAACGGAGAGAAAAGAAGACTCTGGGGAGACCTGAGAGCAGCCTTCTAGTACCTGAAAGGAGGTGTACAAGAAAGCTGGGGAGAGGCTTTTTACAAGGGCTTGTAGTGATAGAATCAAGGGCAATGGCTTTGAGCTGGAAGAGGGCAGATGTGGATTGGAGATTAGGAAGAAATTGTTTACAGTGAGGGTAGTGAGACACTGGAACAGGTTGCACAGAGAGGCTGTGGATGCCCCTTCCCTGGAGGTGTTCAAGGCCAGGTTGGATGAGGCTTTAAGCAACCTGGGCTGGTGGAAGCTGCCACTTCCTGTGGCAAGGAAGTTTGAACTAGGTGATCTTTAAGGTTCCTTTCAACCCAAACCATTCTATGATTCTGTGAAGAGACAGGTGTGGGTGGAAAGGCAGCCAGAGTCATGATGCCATACCAATGTGGTTAAAGGCATGCTCCCTTTCTTGCAGTGATACAGGGTCTTTTATGCTGAACTTAGAAGAGGTGTGCACAGCTAACTTACTTTAAGATTGGTACATGGGGAAGGCACAGATAGTTTTAAGGCTATGTGTAGGGCACAGATAGGTTAAGGCTTAAAGAAAACAATTGTAGGGTCAGCCTCTTGAGGCCAGCAGATCCTGCCCCCTTGCAGCTGGACATGGGAGTTTGTTTCATCGCCTTAGTTCCTGCCTCCGAGATGGGCTCAAGGACACTCTTCGCAGCACGGGTTGCTCGTGTTTATCAAATCATGTCCTCTGTCAGCAAGAAATCCATCCACAGACAGGAGGAAAATAAATGAACACTGCCGAGATGATCATCCCAGACAAAAAGGAAAAGGAAAGGAAAGCAGCCTCAATGTGTTTGGTTTCCAGCTAAATAATGAAAAACATAACATAAATTAGCTAATGACCATATCTTTACTGTGACATGTGGTTGTCTGGTCCTCCAGCACAATGCAGGCTATTAGCAGTCTTTGCAGCTTCACAGTGTTTTGGATGTAGATGGAGAGCAGTACATATGTTGACTTTGAATATCCTGCTTGACTTTGAATACCCTGGTATGTGAGAAGCAAGTCTTTAGGGCAGGGCTTTAGGAAACTGTTCCTTGGAATGGTATATGGAAGATAACTGGCTGTGTGCTCTGAGGAAGTGGAGCAATGTGAGTGTTCATATGAGGTACAGCTAGGAAAAATTGCTGAAACAAAGTTGAATATCTAGAAGAGTTGCATTCTACATCATAAATGGGTTTGATTGCATGATAACTTGGAAATTATTATTCAGAGAAGGTTGTTGAGGCACTGTTGTTGAGATCATAGAATCATAGAATGGTTTGGGTTAGAGGGGACCTTAAACATCATCCAGTTCAAAACTCCCTGCCAAAGGCAGGGACACCTTCCACTAGTCCATGTTGCTCAAGGCCTCACCCAGCCTGGCTCTGAACACCTCCAGGGAGGGGGCATCCACAACCTACCTGGGCTACCTGTTTCAGTGTCTCACCACCCTCACTGTATAGAATTTCTTCTTGATGATGTTTAGAATGACAATGGATGTAGTGGCAGAATCACAGAATCCCAGCATGGTGGGGGCTTGGAGTGACCTCTGGAGATCATCTAGTCCAATCTCCCTGCTTTGGCAGGGTCACCTAGAGCAGGTTGCCAGGACTGCCGTGTTCAGGTGGGGTTTGAAAATCTCTGAAGCAGAATCCACAACCTTTCTGGGCAACCTGCTCCAGTGCTCCAGCACCCTCACAGAAAACAAGTTTTTCCTTATGTTAAAGTGAAAACACATAGATCAAACCAGGACTGGTACTGGATAGGCTGAGTCACTGGGAAGCCCTTTCACTCTGTCCTGCAAGTCACCATCCAAGCTGTGAAAACAGCAACCTTGTGTTTATTTGATATTAACACATGCTAACATTCTTTAATTGATGTAATTACATAATGATAGCACTGGTTGCCCTTTATGGTGTTTTGACTGCATTTGATGTTGGGATAAACCCTGAGGAATGCCTCTAGTGCCCGGGTGGGTTCAGCATGGTGGTCCTCAGGCTGCTGCTGGTCCTCTGCTGTGATCCCAAGCAGATCTGTGTGGGTTTCAGCAGGAGTCCTGGCTACGGCATGATCCTGCCACGATGTGATGAGGGCTTATCTCTTCCTGAGAAAATAGCTGTTCTGGGCACAGCCCTCAGGAGACAGCCTCTGCTGCTCCAGCCTCTGCAGCTGGCTTGGCTGGAGCAAGCTTAAATCTCTCTGCAGCAGGCTGCAGCACGAGGCACAGAGTGGCCTTGAAAAGCTTCAGGATAATTAAGTTTTACTTTAGAAGTCTTGCCCCACTGAACTCCATGGCAAGGCTGCAGCTGACTTCACAGGGATAAAACCTGTCTCTTATTCTTGCTAGGTTTGGACTAGAAATCTCAGCTTCCACTAGAGCTAATGGAAGTCACATGCACGTTCCAGGAGGAGAGCAAATCTCTTTCATCTCTTGAGTACCATGCTTCTCTGTGGCACTTCCAAGTCTGCATCAGTTATCGCGGGTCCGTTTATTTTAATGATGCAGCAGGAGTGTCCTAACTTCCTATGAAGGTACTTTGTTGTAATTATCTTGTATGTCTAGGGGCACCACAAGGGGTTACATTTATTTTACTGCCAAAGAACTGTTGTTTCAGCTGCAGCCCTATGAAGAAACAATCACATCTCCAGCAGTTTGTTAGATTAATCACAGGTGTGTAATCCCAGCCATACCCTAGAGGGTATATCCTTTGACCTGTTTCCTTTTCTAAAGGGAAAACTCTGAATTAACATCACTTGCATTGCTTATCATTGTCCACGTTGGCTTTCTGCAGGATGCTGCAAAAAATAAACACAAATCTTCCCTGACCTTCATTTTACTTGTGCATGAGTGAGTACTGTGACTTCACAAACCTGAAGTGCTCATGGGCAAAGTTCCCTGGAAAATTGTAAGTTAGTGAGGAAAGTTTGAGTGCAGAACAGGTTTGGGAACTAAGTAAAACCTCTAGAAGTAAAGAATTTGCTTATGCTTAGCATCTAGCTGTTCATCAGTATTTTATCCCAATGGCATGAAATAATAGTTCATCAACTCACTATTTATTACTTTGCAGTGGGCAGTGGGTAAAGATCTTCAATCCTCTGCAGTCTCTCTGGTCATTGCACAGGTTTAAGGCAGGATTTGATTTTAACACAGTAATTGTCTCTTCAGGATAGCAGTAACATAAGGATCATAGAATCACAGAATCAACCAGGTTGGAAGAGACCTCCAAGCTCATCCAGTCCAACATATCACCCAGCCCTGTCCAGTCAAGTAGACCATGACACTAAGTGCCCTATCCAGTCTTTTCTTGAACACCTCCAGGGATGGCAACTCCACCACCTCCCTGGGCAGTCCATTCCAATGGCACAGTTTTCCTGCTTCATAGAATTACACAATCACAGAATGGTTTGGGTTGGAGGGGATCTTAAAGATCATCTAGTTCCAACCCCCCTGCCAAGGGCAGGGACAGCTTCCACTGGACCAAATTCCTCAAGGCCTCATCCAAGCTGGCCTTGAACACCACCAAGGAGGCAGCATACACAGCTTCCTTGGGTGGTGTCTCACCATCATCACTGTAAAGAATTTCTTAATCTCCAGTCTAAATCTGCCCTCTTTCAGCTCAAAGCCATTCCCTCTCATCCTATAACTACAAGCCCTTGTAAAAAGTCCCTCCTCAGCTTTCTTGTAGGCCCCTTTTAGGTACTGAAAGGCTGCTATAAGGTCTCTCTCTAGCCTTCTTCAAGCTGAACAGCCTGAAATCTTGCAGTCTGTCCCCATCGGAGACTTTTGCTTCATTTGATGCCTTGTGCTAGCAAGCAGTATCAAGTGAAGGTTAAGAGCCTTTTGAGACAAATCAGAAGGTTTTCTGGACTTCTACAATTCAATCAAGTAACCATCTAATGTAGAAACAAGTAAATACCTAAGAACCAGATCTTTTGTAAGCTATAGTGTGTTTAAAAGCCTCATCTGGGGAAAATTCAATGAGTACATGAGAGAGGTCTGCATTTTCCTTTCTTGTAAGTTGAATTCTTACAATAAATCAGCCCCAGGAATTGAATCTCTGTAGGGGAATGGATTTCTGCACATTGAAATGAAATGCATCATATGATTCACAGAAACATCCAAACACTTTTACCTAAGAGTCTTATTTTTAATTGAGTTGGGATGCTTTGTCTTCTGGTTCTTTGGGTTATTGTTTGGAAATGAGATTTTTGTTTCTCCTGAAGCAGTGAACGTGGTAGGTCAGTGTCAGTGTCCACCACAGCACACCAGAGACCTGTGTGCACTGTGAGAAAGTGGAGTGAAATACCAGGGCTTTGAAATAACTCTGCCTCTGCTGCTGAACTTCTATGTTGAGCCCTAACCTGTAGCCAACTCAGGCCCAAGAAAACTCATTGGAAGGATTGTTTCATACCAAGCCTCAATAGCACTATGTGAATCAGAGAACCTGCACCCAATTAGGTTTTTCATTAAGGTGATGAGGACCTGGGGGTCCTGGATGGGAGGTTGACCATGAGTCAGCAATGTGCTCTGGTGGCCAGGAAGGCTAATGCCATTCTGGGGTGTATTAGAAGGGCTGTGGTTAGTAGGTCAAGAGAGATTCTTCCGTCCCTCTACACTGCCCAGGTGAGGCCACATCTGAAATACTATGTCCAGTTCTGGGCCACTCAGTTCAAGAAAGATCTCGGGGAACTCCTTGAGAGAGTCCAGCACAGAGCCACCAAGCTGCTGAAGGCAGTGGAACGTCTTCATTATGAGGAGAGCCTAAAGGAGCTGGAGCTCTTTAGCTCAGAGAAGAGGTGACTGAGAGGTGACCTCATCAATGTTCAGAAAGATGTAAAGGTGAGTGCCAGGAGGCTGGGGCCAGGCTCTGCTGGGTGATCTCCAATGACAGCACAAGGGGCAATGGTGGAAGCTGAGGCATAGGAAGTTCCATGGAAACATGGGGGAGAATTTTTTTCCTGTAAGGGTGACAGAGTACTGCAACAGGCTGCCCAGGGGGGCTGTGGAGTCTCCTTGTCTGGAGAAATTCAAAACCTGCCTGGATGTGTTCCTGTGTGATCTGGTCTAGGTGATGCTGCTGTGGCAGGGAGATTGGACTGGATGAACTTTTGAGTTCCCTTCCAGCCCCTGACATTCTGTGATTCTATGATTCCATGGTGAGTGCAAGTGAGTAATGGCTATGGGCATGGATTTTGCAAGGCCTTGTGCAGGAATACTGCTTTCCTAAGCACAGAGCCCTGTGTAGTTGCTGGTCCCTGATGGTGTAGAATTTGTAGAGCAATGAGGAAGTCTGGGAAAAAAAACAACATTCTGGAAGAGTCTCAGATGGAATTTTCTTGCTGTCTCTATTGGTCACTCATGCTGTCTTGGAACATTAGAATGACTCTTGGATGTTCAGGAGCTGGCCTTGATATAAGTCTTTTGCATGCTCTAAGTCTTTTGTATGCCCTAAGGATCTGTTCAACACAGAGAGTACATCCCCAGCTCCCCAGTTTGTCACCAAGCACAGAAAAGGAATCTTGCTATTGTTTATTGGAAGTCTCTCTAGGAGAGGAGTGTTCTGGTTGGCTTTGTTGAACAAGGCATAGCTGCAGTTCTTCAAGATGTTTATATCAAGTGCATCCAAGGGGAATTCAGATTGCTTCTGAGATCTCTTTCTTGGCCAGGGTATTGCAAATAATAACTTGCAATGGCTATTAATAACCTACTAACTACTTTGATGGCTCTGGCGTGCACAGCTGTGTGACAGAAAATCTTGGTTTGGGAGAATGGATGTACAGATTCCATCCTGAAAAGGATATTTGTGGGAAGAAGAAAAGGGATTAAAAGCCCCAAAAGTGCCTTGCCTCAGCTGAGTGTTCCTCATATGATTATGCTTTCTAACAGCGTTGACTCCAAAGCCCAATTAACACACACAGTAATTTATGAACACAGGTGTGACTGGTGGAATAGTTCCCATGTTTTGTGCTAAAGACAAGGTTGAGTTCTGCTAGGGCAGAAGGTTTTCTCAAAGCAGACATGACTTGAAAGTTAACTGAAAATGACAGCTTAGGATTCTGCAGAAAGCTGCAAAAATGATTTTCTTTTCTGTAAGGTTTTCTTTAGCCTCACTGTGACTGGGCTAGTGGCAAACGCCTGCCCTGCTCCTGCCTTGGGTTGCTCTCTGCAGTAGGAGGAGATCAATCAGAGAAAGTGACTAGTACTGGAAATATAGTCATTACTTTTTCAGGCTGCTTCAACCAGTGAGAATACTTGATGTTTCTAGCTAGTGCCAAAGACCTGGGTGCAGACAAACAGACTGCTAAACCTTGTGCACTATACAGGAGTGTAGAAGAACAGCTTCTTCTTCTTGCTCCTTCTCCACCTTCTTCATCTTCTTCTTTCTTCTTCCTTCTTTTTCTTCCTCTTTTGCAATAGCTGGCATCCAAGGAGGACTCTGTCTGTTATGCCTTCAACTTCAACCCACGAGTTCCTGAATCGAGTTCTCATCTGTGCTGAGTCCAGTCTGGGACTTCTATCACAGCATCAGCAGTGACAATGACTAATTGCCATCAGAGGGTTGGGTTTGGCATTGTTTTTTATGTATTTGTATCTATTTCATATTATTATTATTATTATTTTCTTTGAAGTTGTTCAGTTTTCTTTCCTACCCCACCAGTCTCTCTCCCTTATTCCATTCTCTTCACTTTGAGAAGGAGAGGGGCTCATAGAGAGCCTCTGGCACTCATTCAGTGGCTGGGCCAGCCCTAACTCTTGACACAAAAGACCACATAAGAACTGAATAAAACCTTCAGAATTTCTCTGGGCAGTGATAACCTTACTAGATGGGGCTTTTTGCAAGTTCTTGGGAGTACTTTCATTCCATGTAAGTCTTGGCAGGAGAAAACTAAGCAAGCGTCGCCATCAGGCTGTGGAAGAGATTCAGTAGCATTTACCTGCAGGAGAAATGGAATGATCACATATCCAAGTCCAGTGGGACACCTTAGATTGTCAAAATCATAGAATCATTTAGGCTGGAAATGAGCTGTAAGATCATTGAGTTCAACCATTATCTAACTACCAAGACTGGTGCTGAACCATGTCCCTCAGCACTACATATCTGTGTCTTTTCAGCACCTCCAGGGATGGGGGTTCAACCACCTCCCTGGGCAGCCTGTTCTAGAGGTTGAGAACTCCCTCAATGAAGAAGTGTCTCTTAATCATAGAATGATAGAATAGTTTTAGCTGGGAAAGAGCTCTAAGATCACTGAGTTGTTGTTATTTGAATTTTAAATAGGGAAGTGTTAGCCTGTGAAAACCTGATTTTACTGAATTGAAAGGGATAAACTTGCAGCGGCTTTAAGCAGAACCCCATCAAAGATCCCTATACAAAATTAGAACTTGTACAGCAGGATAGAGCCCAGGCCGTGCACACCTTCCTTAGCTAAGTACTTCTCTGTACTTCACATAACGTTGGGTACCGCTCCCTGACAACTCCTGCTGAGCCCAGCAAATGACTTGTGCAGTACTTATTGCTGGCCAGCATTAGCAGCACTGGCAGACCGCAGCCCACTGCAGCAAAACCAGCTCGAACAGCTCAATCTCAGGGGTTACAGCCGTAGGCAGTCCTTCGACGATCTCAGCTTTTCAAGGACAGACCAATACCAGAACATATGAATGCAATAAATCTTCTTTTTTTTGCTTTCTTACCACACCCACTCCCCTCCACCCAGGGTAGAGCCTGCCAGGTGTAGGGAATACCGCTAGGATTTAAGGTTTTGAAATTCCACAAAGCCTGACACCCCCTGCCCCCACCTGTGGCAGATGATACCACAGCCCTCACACCACCAGAAAGAGCCAGGAGGAGGGAAACGGGAGAGGTGGCTTTGTTGGCACATGGAGGCTGCAAAGTCACACAGCTCACTGCTTGGGGTGGGGGGAAGTGTGAGGCAGGGGCTGAAGACCCCTTGGCTGATTGATGCTGGCTGGAGGCTGCTCTGGCCAGCTGCCAGTTCCTCCACCACTTTGAAAGGCTTCTTTGAACCACAGCTGGTTTTCCCAGCCAATGAGGATGAGTCGGTGCTAATCCAAGGACCAGGTCTGCAAATGGTGGAGAAGTTAGAGTTTGTTGTTTGCTGTCAGGGTCCTGGTTTAGTTTTTTTTATTATTTATGATTATTTCTTTGTCTTTTGATGATCTGAGGGGTGTTTTCCAATGGAAGCAACTCTGTGATTCAATGATTCACCTTGGTGTGTGCTCCAGTGTGTAATGCAGAGCAGTCCGAGCATACAGCCTGTGGTTACCCTGTGAGCTCTGCTGGACTGAGCGGGTCCTGCTGAAGGCAGTGGAGTGGGAAAGGGGAGATGGTCCAGGTGATTCTGGCAGTTAGGCAGAGATACCCAACAGCAAGAAGGGGGAAGAGGAAGGGAAAGGAAGGGGTAAGGGCAAGGCAAGGGTTTATGAACACAAGATGCATTTTGGTTTAAAATTATCTGCAGTACCTCAGGCATGCCTGATGGTGGTTGATATTGTTTGTTTATTTCACGTAACCATTGGCGACCTCTGTGAAACAGGCTGTACACCAGTAACACCTGCTTGTCAGTTCTTTAGTGCTCCATAACCCTTCCTGGGAAACAGAATTCTGCCTCCTGCCTCAGCAAAGATTTAAAGCAGCAGAGCTGTGAAGGACATTGGTTCAGTGCCCCTGTTCTGCAACATCAGGGATTTTTAGCTAAAAGATCTATTTTTTTTCCTCTCCAGGAGCTTTTGCTCTGAGAAGGAAGATTTAATCTGTGTTGTAACTCCTCATCCCTCACTGTTTGCCATATGTCACTTGGTGTATTTAAAGTACTCTGAACACAAAAACGTGTCCAGGTCTTTGCTGAGACATTCTGTCTCAGGGTCAGGGCTTTATGAAAATGATTTGTTTTTACACCATACAAATGTGTGACTTTATTATTATTTCTACCTCAGTGCTGGAGAGCTGCAGCTCAGGAATGTTATTATAAAAACTAAGGGGAGCTGTTTGAGACTTTGGGACCTGATCTTTCAGAGCATCCAGAGAACAGATCAATTGTTATATTCAGAGGCCAGCTTGGACTGACTTAGGCTGAGGTGGGAGAATCTGGGACCTCTGTGAGCTCCCCAGCTCCAGGGTGTGGATTCAGCTTACCAGAAAAGAGGAACTTACGGTTGGTGACTGTGTGAGAACCCTTTACTTTAGGCAAGCTCTCGAAGTCTGTGGCAGAAGCAGGGCCAGAATTGAGAGGCAAGGCTCAACGGACTTAACCACAGCCCCAATTCACTCCTCTGGCAAGTCACCAGCGAGGCTGAAACCTGTAGATTTACTGCTCAGATTGCTGCTGCTGGGAGTAACGGAATCACTGGCAGCCACTACAGGCTCTTACTGTCCTTTCCCTGGAGATGATGTGCTGTGGCAGAGGGTCCAAGAGCTGCAGGAGCAGCAGCCTGGGGCGCCCTGCTCCACCCTGGAGCTTTTTGCTGGGGCTTTGCTTTCCTCAGCCTGTCTCATGTCTGTTTCACCCCTCTGAACCCACATTTCAGTGCCAGGCTGCCTGTTCCCTTTGGGAGCTCCTCTGTAGGGCTCTTTGTCCAGGTGTAATGCTCAGCTAAGGAACATAATTTTGAAGAACATGATTTGGGTTGTTTCCTCACTCCTGCTCCTTCCCAGAATAGAGACAGAGCCTGGACATTCAGATAGTTGCTTTCACAAGCAGGCTAGAAACCAGATAATCTTTACGGTCCCTTCCAACTCAAACTGTTCTATGATTCTGTGGTATTCTGAGGTACTGACTATCAGTCACTGCTCAAATATGGTTGCTAAGCCTCAATATGTTTTTGAAACTGAATAATCAATAGTATTTGCATTTGTTTTTCCACACTTAAAAGGCTGATCCAGTGCCTATATCTGTAGGCAGAACGTCTCCTGAATCATAGAATCATAGAATGTCAGGGGCTGGAAGGGACCTTGAACGATCATCTGGTCCAGTCCTGCTGCCAGAGTAGGATAACCTAGAGCAGATCACACAGGAACAGTTCTTGAATATCTCCAGAGAGGGAGAATCCACAACCTCCCTGGGCAGCCTGTTCCAGTGCTCTGTCCACTTAATAGTGAAAAAATTCTTTCTCAGGTTCACATGGAACCTCCTATGCCTCAGCTTCCACCCATTGCCCCTTGTACTGTCATTGGCATCACCGAGAAGAAGCTGGCTTCATCCTCCTGGCATTCACCCCTTTCATATTAATAAACATGAATGAGGTCACCCCTTAGTCTCCTCCTCTCCAAGCCCCAGCTCCCTCAGGCTCTAGTCATAAGGAAGATATTCAGCCTCCTTAAACATATTTGTGGCTCAGTTTCTCTCCTGAGAAACTGTTTCAGCCAGAGTGCAGCTTTAGGAATGCTGGAGCCCCAAAGTTTCAGTATTTCTCCCAAGATTTAACTGTCATATACTACATAAATCAAACTGGATATTTGGAGCAATGCCTTCTAGCCATTTACAGTAATATTGCTCCTTTCAGTTAATATTTGCTGTCTTGTACCACATATCATGATTGACTTGTGGTTGAGGAGTGAGATAAATGGAAATAGAATATTCCTTGGGGGTAATGGCTGATCAGAAGAGAGAGAAATAAACCCAGCACCTTTAAGACACTCAGCAACTCTTTGGGAATAGAGCAGTTAAAATCATGATTAAATATATTTTACTAGCTGAGTGTTGATTCAATAGTGGTTCAATAAATGGTTGGTCACCCTCCTTGGTTTGGTCTCACTGGAGAAGTTACTGATCTGAGCAGTTCATTAAGCCTTGCCAATCACTTCAAGTCATTTGCAATCTGATTTTTAGTAATTAAATAGTCAAAGTCTGTCAGCAGGTAGTTGCCTTATCCCTTTGAGTCACTGCCAAAACAAATAGCAACAGGTCAAAACTTATCCTTTTCTGGCCTTTGATTTTCTTTAAGAAAATAAAACAAACCCACAAAATCCACTCAGAATCATCTCTGCAGCGCTGGCTGCATTCCAAGCCTTGCTTCACTCATGCCTCTGCTCCTCGTGTAGTAAACAGGACCGAATTAAGAGCGGTAATCCACATGGAGAGGCAGCACTGCCTTCTTTATGGTGTCTGGGAGACTGTGCTGCCCTGCCCTGTCACTTAGGAGGGCTTCTTTTCCCCCACATAAATACACCAGCCTGAAGCACCTTGAAGTCTGCTGGGATGAGCCAAGCAGGACTAAGCTCATGGAGGGCCCTCTCTGGAAGCATCTCTTGTTCTTTGTTGGGGATAGATGGTTTCTGATTCTCACTGGCAGCTGCTCTGGGCACAGTGGTATGAAACTAATGGTACCCTCTACCCTTCCAGCAGGATGATGTGGGAGAGGTGTCTTTATGGGATCACAGGATGTTAGGGGTTGGAAGGGACCTCCATAAATCATTGAATCCAACTGCCCTGCCAGAGCAGGACTATAGAATCTAGTGCAGGCCACAGAGGAATACATCCAAACACGTCTTGAAACCTTCCAGAGATAGAGACTCCACAGCCTCTCTGGGCAGCCTGTGCCAGTGCTCATTAACACTTACAGTCAAGAAGTTCTTCCTCATGTTGAGGTGGAACTTTCTGTGCTGTAGTTTACATCCATTACCCCTTGTCCTGGCACAGGGCACAACCGAGAAGATTTTGCCCTCTCCCTCCTGACTCCCAGCCCTCAGATATTTATAAACACTGATTAGATCCCCTCTAAGTCTCCTCTTCCCTAGACCAAACAGCCCCAGGTTCCTCGGCCTCTCCTCACAGGGCAGTGCTCCAGTCCCTCCATCATCTTCCTAGCCCTCTGCTGGATTCTTTCAAGTAGATCCCTGTGCCTCTTGAGCTGGGACTTCGGCTTCCTGCCAAGAAAAGTCTCTCTAGGTAAGGCTTTGGGAAGCAGATCAGCTTGTAAAAGGGTATGTGAAATTGGTTTCCAGTGAACCCAGGTGTTGAAATGGGTTTTTCATACAAACAAATCCCACTGATGTATCTGATTAAATACAAACCTTTGCCTTTGATGCACTGGTGAATAACTGATGCTTCAGTTATTCACCACTGTGGTGATTTGCCTTTGGTTGTGTTCAGACAGCAGTCAATGCTCTTTGATTCAGATCCTTGGAACCCTCACTTTACCTCAGGACTACACACAAAGACAAAATGAAACACAGCCAGAAGCACCTGTAGGACTGCAGCAGACGAAACACATCTAAAATGCTTGTAGAGTTTCAGCTCAGCATCACCTCCATATGGTGAACTGCAGTCACAGAATGAATTTGTGGCATTGCAGTCTCCTTACCAGTACAAGTTCAGTGCTGCAAATTAAAATCAGGAGGAGATCACCAAGAGGAAATTGTAGCTACAACTTTTAAACATAATTACAAAACACAAACAAAAAAATCCCTTTCAACTACGCAAAAAAGAACATTTTTGCCATGTAACCTTGGGTTCATTTTCGAGCTTGCTTTGGTGCAGAAATCCACCTCTCAGTCAGAGCTTTGTACCAGGATATAATCATCCACTTTTATTTCCAATTCTAACCCAAATTTAAGAAGATAAGAGGAAGAATTAGACAAGAGCTTTCCTTCCCCCTGGAGGCTGAAGGTGACACTTCTGGTCTAGTCTCAATTGTGGCCTTTGCAGCTCCAGTCTTTCAAAGAGTGAGGGTATGTCACTGCAGCTGCTGCATCAAACAAAATCAAAGAGATTTGATTAATATCAACTTCAAATTCGGTGCCATCTTTCCTTCACAAAACACTTCAAACGCAGCAAGAAACATCATCCCCCCAATGATGGAGGTTAATCTGCTTAATCTCCTCTTCTCCTTACATCTGAATGCAAACTACTGAGATATACCCAATTACCTCTCACCAGTCAGAATAAATTCCTCATTCCAGCGACTTCAATCAGATTTTAAGAGGATACTTAGCAGGCCTTTTGCAATATCAAGGTGTCTTCCAAACCCATAAAACAGGAGGGACAAAACAGCAGCCACAAACTCCCTCCTGTTGCACTGTCAGGGTGGACAATTAGACAATCCCAGGCTAAAATTTGTCCTTCGATTTGAAACCTCTGAGCTCAGTGGATGGGGCAGAGGCTGGAGCCAGCAGGACTTGGCCATCTGTCCACAGTGACAGCATGACTGTATTATTTCAGTCAGGAAATCTTCCTAACACCATCAGGTTTGTAATTTAGAAACTCTGAGTTTGCACATGCAAGGCTTGCTTCTGGAGGTGATGTGACTCGTTCCTTGCAGGAGCTTTCTCCAGTCAATGAGTTCTGAGGCTGTGTATGTGAACACTGAGCTCACATCTTTCTCTTCACACAAGAACACTATCTACTGTTGGAAATTGCTGATATCATAGAAAGCAAAGTTTATTGCCACCCAAAGGCATTTAATAGAATCACAGAACCATAGGATGATTTGTGTTGGAAGGGACCTTAAAGATCATCCAGTTCCAATCCCCCTGCCATGGGCAGGGACAGCTTCCACTGGACCAAATTGCTCAAGGCCTCATTCAACCTGGCCTTGAACACCTCCAAGGAGGCAGCACCCACAACCTCCCTGGGTGGTGTCTCACCATCCTCACTGTAAAGAATTTCTTCCTAATCTCCAGTCTAAATCTACCCTTCTCAGCTTCAGTCTATTCCCCCTCATCCTGTCACCACAAGCCCTTGCAAAAAGTCCCTTCCCAGATTTCTTGTAGCCCACTTCAGGTACTGGTAGGCTGCTCTAAGGTGTCCCTGCTGCTGTCTCTGCTCCAGGCTAAACAGTCCCAACTCTCTGTCTGTCTCCATACGGGAGGTTCTCCATCCCTCTCATCATGTTTGTGGCCTCCTCTGGACCCATTTGTTTGATGCCTTTCTTGTGCTGGGGACACCAGAACTGGACAGCAGTGCTCTAGTTAGGGTCACATTTCCTATTGTCAGTCCAGCCCCACACTGGCCAGTGAGTAATGCCTCTTGATGAGACCAGTCAGATTTTTTTTTGCTTCATGTTTTAGAATGGTATCTTACTTTCTTATCTTGTTTACCTCCTGGTTATTGCTTGGAATCAGACATTCAAAATGCTTGAGTGTTGAGTGAAACTGGACACATTTTCCTGAGTAGTCTCAGAAGTTAAGTCTGTCCCCTCGTCCCTGTCAAACATTAACAACCACACAGAGGAACAGGACACTACATGTGTTCTGGTTTGCAAGTCTATAAATTAAATGTTCAGCTTTAATGGTAACAATAAAAATCTTAATCCATTCTGTGACATTTAATTATAACTTTAAATTTAAATGAAACCGAAATGAAGCAAATTTTTCCTCCTCTCCTCTTTGTGCTGGCATCCTGCTGGGAGAAGAGAACAGTTCATGTTCAGGGGTACACAGACAATTCACACGTTAATATATTCACATCTTAAAATGGAGTTAACACCTGTTTAAAAACTCATTAGAACTTGCTAGTCCGACTAAGACAGGGACTGAAAGTTTTACCTCTTGCAGGGTTTATTTACGTGATGTATACATGGGAATAAAGGTAAGCAGCAAACATAATCACTTAGTGTTTCTCCTGGTGTTACTTTCAACTGGATGATTCATATACTTGTTGAAACCATATTAATTACTTCCACTTTTCTGGCTATAGAATATTTTTAGGAGTCTATCCTAAGTGGTTTTAGAGGAAGAATCTGGGCTGTAATTCTCCTCAGAACTTTCCTTTATTTAAACAGCCCCTTGGAACAAGTTATGGTGAGACTGCTGCCAACCTTCTCACTGCTACTGAATAAAAACCAAACACAACAATTAGATGCCAGACAGGGCAATATTCGGATGCTTTTGCAATAATAAATATGCACATGGGGTTTGGGTATTGGCTTAGTCAAATGCGGTGATTGAATGGGAATGGAACTGAAGACATTTCAGCCTCTGGCAGTAAGATCTCTAACTATTCCTGCAGGCACCTCCTGGTGAGCCACGCTGCCAAACAATGAACTCGGGAACAAAAGGACAACTACTGAAAGAGACTTTTAACTCCTGTCCATAATCCCATCGTCTGAGGAAAGTCACACAGTGGAGCATCCCTGCATTTTGCCTGAAAGGTAAAGGAGGGCAGAAACAAATTTGTTCTCATCATAGTGTTCTTTTTCAAGAGGGAAGTCAAGAAGGGGTGAAGGTTGGGCTGGGTGCAAGGCTGCAGCTGTGTGGTCCAAGCAGCTGCACTGAGAGACAACACAGGGCAACATGGGCAGAAGTTCTGGCATGGCTGGAGAATCATCAGATTCTGAGTCCCTGGCCCTGGGATAGCATGGAAAGAGCTGGATGAGACAAAAACAGCTCTGTGCCTTACCTGTTTTTCTGAACCTTTCTCTTGGGTTGTATGGCAGCAAGAAGGACTCAAAAAAAGTCCATCAGCTGCTGAAGTGAAGATATGAATGTTCAGAATCAGAATCTGTACTGTGGCACAATTAGGTTACTTGTGGCATGATTAGGTTACTTCGGTGAACTCTTTTACATCAAGATTTCCTGTGTCTCATAACACATCTGACAGCTCATATTGGCCAGCTGACAGCAACCAAGGAGTGCAGTGAGAAAACCAATGTCCAGCACAGTAAAATTAACATCAGAATGCTTTGAAATGCCATGCAAAACCCTCTTCTGTTTGGTGTTATTTGTTTGTATTTGTTTGTCTCTAGAGAGACAAAAAGAGAAAGAGGAACTGGAAGAAAATGCTACCTCTGAACATTAGCCACCATGAAGGAAAATTGTGGGGATGAAGTTGGTTGATATTTAAATGAGCTAGAGAAACAAGCAAAAGGATGGGGAATTAAGTTCAGTCTTGGAAAATGCAAAAAAAAAAAAGGATGGAAAATAGAGAACTTTTCTATCACTTTGAAACATCCTTAATTATAACAGCTTCACAGTGTCAGAGTGAAATAGGCACAGAAAAGTGATCAATATCACAATAACTTTACAGCAGTGATCGTGAATTCACCCTTGGGAGAACCAAGCACCTTCTGCTGCAAAAGGATGTCTCAGAATTAGGGCACTCAGAGGTGGGCAGGGCTGAATAAACCACATCTAATCACATATGTAGTCCACAGGAAGGGCAAGATTAAGTTTGTTAAACATAGGCACCAGTGTGATTTTAGGTGCAGTAAGAAATACATCCTGGCCTGTATCATATCTAATGTGACTAGCAGGATTAAGGAAGTGATTATCCCCCCTGCTAAGCACTGGTGAGACCATACTATGAGCCCTGGGTTTAGTTTTGGGGGCCTCACTTAAAAAAGCCATTGAGGTACTAGAGCAGGTCCAGAGAAGGGCAATGAAGCTGTTGAATGGTCTGGAGAACAAAGCTGGTGAGGAGCAGCTGAGGGAACTGAGGGTGTTTAGTGTGGAGAACAGGAGGCTGAGGGGAGACCTCATTGCTCTCTACAACTCTCTTTAAAGGAGTTTGAACCACATGGATGTTGGTCTCTTGTCCACAGTGTCAAGTAATAGGATGAGAAGAAACGGCCTCAGGTTGCACCAGAGAAGGTTTAGGTTGGAGGTTAATAGAAACTTCTTCCTTGAAGTGTTTCTCAACATCTGGCACAGGCTGCCCAGGGAAGTGGTTGAATCCTCACCCCTGGAGGTGTTTCAAAGAGGTGGAGATGTGGTGCTGAGTGACCTGGTTTAGCACCAACCTTGTTAGAGTTCAATAATGGTTGGACTCAGTGGTCTTGAAGGTTTTTTCCATCTGAAATCCTACATTTCTAAATCTTCTCTTGTGTCCAGCTGCAGGCCAGAAACACACAATTTTCATCAAGTCTTTTGCTATATATCACAGCTTCATGTGGCAGTCTTGGAAATACAGAATCACAGGATCACAGAGCATCAGGGGCTGGAAGGGACCTCAAAAGCTCATCCACTCCAACTCCCCTGCAAAGCAGGATCACTTAGAGAAGGTCACACAGAAACACATCCAGGTGAGGGGCCTGGAGCACAAGCTCTATGAGGAGAGGCTGAGAGAGCTGCTGAGGGAGCTGGGGTTGTTTAGCCTGCAGAAGAGGATGCTCAGGGCAGACCTCATTGCTGTTTACAACTACCTGAAGGCAGATCGTAGTCAGGTGGGGTTGGGCTCTTCTCCCAGGCAACCAGCAAAGAGGGGACACAGTCTCAGTTGTGTGAGGGGATGTATAGGCTGGATATTAGGAGGGAGCTCTTCACAGAGAGAGTGATTGGCATTGCAGAGATGCCAATCTCTGGCACAGAGAGAATGAGCTGCTCAGGGAGGTGGTGAAGTTGCCATCCCTGGAAGTGTTTAAAAGGAGACTGGATGAGGCACTTAGTACCAAAGTCTAGTTAACTGGATAGGGCTGGGTGATAAGTTGGACTGGATGAGCTTGGAGGTCTCTTCCAACCTGGTTGATTCTATGATAAAGGTTTTGAATATTTCCAGAGAGGAACCCCCCTGGGCAGCCTGTTCCAGTGTTCTGTCACGCTCACAGGGAAAGAATTCCTCCTCATGTTTCCATGGAAGTTCCTATGCCTCAGCTTCCACCATTGCCACTTGTCTTGTCATGGGGCATCACCCAGCAGAGCCTTGGCTCTCACCCTTTACATCTTTGTAAACATGAATGAGGTCACCTCTCAGACTCCTCCTCTCCAAGCAGCACAGCCCCAGCTCCCCCAGGCTCTCCTTGTAACAGAGACGTTTCATTCCCTTCAGCATCTCTGTGGCTCTGTACTGGACTCTCTCAAGCAGTTCTGTGTCCTTCTTGAAGTGAGAGGCCCCAATATTCCAGATGCAGCCTCACCAAGGCAGAGTAGAGGGGAAGAAAAACCTCTCTTGACCTACAAACCGCAGCCTTTCTAATACACCCCAGAGTGGCATTAGCCCTCCTGCAATTCAGCTTGCTTTGTGTGTAGGGAACTGAATTTCTTTTATCTTCCTTACTTTTTGGGATGCTGTTTAGCTGCCAGAAATCCCACTCATGCCTAAATATCTAGTGCACAGATGAAGGAGATGATTACTGACATTTACTGTTCTTAACAGGGACCTGATCTACTGTGAGGTGTCCCTGCCCATGGCAGGGGAGCTGGAACTGGATGATCTCTGAGGTCCCTTCCAAGCCTGACAATTCTGTGCTAATGTGACTCGTGGAAACCAGCTTTTAGCTAATCACTGTCTAGTAACTCTTTAGCCAGTGTTTGCATGGTCTCTGTTTGCCAGAAGCCCACTCATGGAGTTCATGATCTTGTCCTTACAGTATGTTTGAACCGTTCCATTTGACAGCCCTGGCAAACAGAACACGCTTGCAGGATAATGTTGTGCCTGCCCAGCTGGTAAGCATGTGATGACAAAGAGCATGGAAATTTGTCTAGGAAAAGTTTAGAAAGCAGCAAGAGGCTAGGATTGGGCTGTTGGTTTATTTGAACTTTTTTTTTTTTTTTAATTTATTTACTGTTTCTTTGAATTTTTTTTATGGCTAGCTGACAGTAGAATTAAGCAGCTACAAACAGCTACAGTAGTTCCCAGTCAGGGAGCCAGCTTGACAACTGTGAGGGCTGGATTTTCCCTTTTATCCCTAAAAAAAGGAGGGCTTAAGTTCTGATTAAATTGCTTGGGGTCACCTGTGGTGCACACGATGTTGCATTAGTAAGTAAGCATTAGTAAGTTAAATATAAGCACTGTTAGCTTTGTCTGCCCCTGTGTTCAATCACTTGTCAAGGAGCTGCACTGCCCACCTTCCCCCTAATCCTTTGTATGGTTACAGTGAATTAATCTAATACACCTGACATCCGCTGCCTCTACTGCACTTTGAAGGATTTTCCATATTTACCTCTGGGATTTCCTACTATTTTTAGCCCCAAATATATTGAGCAATTTCCACACATGTAGCTGACCATGCTCAATGAGCTGGAGAACAGATATCTCAACTGCAGGCATGACCTGAGCTGATGAATTAATTAACGGGAGGAAAAGAAGTCTAACAATTGTTGTTATACACATTTCCCAACCTTTCCAAATTCCTTCCTGCAGTAAAGTGCCTTCACCAGTATAGCTTCACATATGCATGCTGCCTGTTCTCTCTTCTCAATCCACCAGCCACCACTGAAACCACCCTTAGAATCATTAATCATAGAATCTGCTTTATAGAGTCCAGTGCAGAGCCACAAAGATGATGAAGGGAATGGAACATCTCATACAAGGACAGCCTGAGGGAGTTGAGGCTCTGCTGCTGGAGAGGAGGAGACTGAAAGGTGACCTCATCAATGTTTATAAAGATGTAAAGGTGAGTGCCAGGAGGCTGGAGCCAGGCTCTGCTGGGTGATGCCCAATGACAGGACAAGGGGCAATGAGTGGAAACTGAGGCATAGAAAGTTCCATGTAAATATGAGGAGGAATTCTTTCCCTGTGAGTGTGACAGAACACTGGAACAGGCTGCCCAGGGAGATTGTGGAGTCTCCTTGTCTGGAGATATTCAAAACCTGCGTGGACACTTTCCTGTGTGGTCTGATCTAGGTGATCCTGCTGTGGCAGAGGGGTTGGACAGGATGAGCTTTTGAGGTCCCTTCCAGCCCCTGACATTCCATGATTCTGTGATTTTGGAAAAGAGCTCTAAGTTCAGCTCAGCTGTCCTATCATCAAGTCCAACCATCAGCTCATCACATCCATCTGTCCAGACCTTCTGCACACCAGTGTCCTGCCTCTGTGCTCAGCTGCCTTACACTGGTGGAGCTGGACACATCCCATCTGTGAGTAACTGGCCTCCCTCCTCAGCATGACTCCTCTCCTTTTTCATGGTCCTGCTGTTAGATGTTTCCAGGTCTGCTTTTCCCATTTGTGCTGGCTTTCCCAGCCCTAATTGCAGGAGCAGACCTCACCCCAGGAACATTCCCACAAGTCCTGGCCTCGTATGACTGCGAAAGGGCTGGGTAGATTATTCCCAGTGTAACACAGTCTATCTGAAGGCTGTGGGTTGGGAAGAGCCAGCAGCTCAGGCTAGGCTGATCTCATTATCCATCTGACACAAATCCCACCACTACTGGTGCAGTCTCTACCTTCTAGACCTAGAAAATCCCAAACTTTTATCACCCAGTGTTTATGTTTTGTAGTCTTGCAGGGCATGTTTTTTTTCCTTTGATGAAGCAGATGGCTCCCTCTGTCCTCCCCTCTGTTTATCATATCTTGACACATGGTTCTTTCATTTGTATCTATAACAAGATGCTTTTTTTTCCCTGCAAGTGTTCAGAATCTAGATTCCTTTTTTAAAAAGCTCCATTTATCCACTTGGAAACAAGACTGGGGAAGTTATTTTCCTTCAGTTTTCCTGATTAATGGTGAGATTTCCCCATGCACAAAAGCCACATTATTTCCTTATATTGTAGTGAAAGGCTACAAGACTGGAACATGAGATCAGCTGAGCCATGGCAAAGGATGACAGTGTTTTTTGTGCACATACATTGCCTGCAAATGCTTTTAAGTCTGCTTGAATATGTCTTGGTATTTCCCCATACTTGACCATGCCTTCTCTATTTCTGTGGAGCAACAAATCACAGCATGAAAATTTGAGCCTTCCACACAACCTTCATTTAGTAATCCAATGTCCCATTGACCACTATAACATTGAACTTATTTCATTGTCAGTTTTATTGTTTGTTTGCCTTCACACTTTTATAATTTAGTGCTCTTCTTGTATTCTTTCTGCTTTTGCTTCTTTTCCTCTTCTCTGCTTCCAAATATTTAGTTTCTGCTTGTGGCAGCAACATTAAATCTTCAGCTGGCCCAATGTAATGTCTAACATAGAGATCAGCTTCAGTGGAAGAATTAGAGGCTGCACAATCATCTTTCCATTCCCTGAAGAACCTAGAGTCATAGAATCATAGAATAGTTTGGGTTGGAAGAGAGCTTAAAGATCATCTAGTTCCAATCCCCTTGCCATGGGCACAGACACCTTCCACTAACCCAGGCTGCCCAACGTCTCATCCAACCTGGTCTTGAACACCTCCAGGGAGGAGCATTCACAATTTCCCTGGGCAACCTGTTCCAGTGTCTCACCACCTCCATTGTATAGAATTTCTTCCTAATCTCCAGTCTTAATCTGCCCTCCCCAAGCTTCAATCCATTCCCTCTCATCCTATCACTACAAGGCCTTGTTAAAAGTTCCTCCCCAGTGTTCATTCTATCATCTGGTGCTCGGGAGAGGAAACCAACACCCACATGACTACAACCTCCTTTCAGGGAATTGTAGAGAGCAATGAGATCTCCTCTCAGCCTCCTCTTTTCCAGCTTAAAAAAATGCAGTTTCCTCAGCTGCTTCTCATCAGCCCTGTTCTCCAGACCCTTCACCAGCTTTGTTGCTCTTCTTTGGACACACTCCAACACCTCACTGTCCGTTGTGGAGTGAGGGATCCAAAACTGCACCCAGTACTCAAGGTGTGATATCACCAGTGCCAAGCACAGAGGCACAATCTCTTCCCTGGTCCTGCTGGCCACACTATTCTTGATGCAGGCCAGGATACTGGTGGCCTTCTTGGCCACCTGGGCACACTGTTGGCTCATGTTCAGCAGGCTGTCAACAGAGATGATGAGAAACGTGGGCAGCAGTATTTCTGAGCAGAACTCAGAGCTGTGGTGTGTCACACACCTCTGAACATGGAGAGAAAGAGAAGAAATTCTTGGTTTGTATGTCTGGGTTGGCACTAATCTCCCCACAGCTACATATGTACATCTGAGATGGTTGTTAGGACTGCTTGTACTGTAAACAGTGAGCAAGGTGGGAAGACTCCAGTCCCTTGTGCTTGAGTGCAAGTGAGCATGCATGAGGGACAAAGGTCTGCAGGGGTCTGCAGAGTCAGCCAGGTGAACAAAGTCAGCAGTGCTTTGCAGTTATGGGGGTCCACCACTCCTGAAAAAACTTCTTTGTGTGCCTGTGCTATCTCAGTTACACCTGTGCTTGCCTCTGGTCACCAGAGATTTCTGAATAGATGTTTAGTAAGTGCCTGACTTGTGTCAAAATTGCAGTGTAAGTCCATATGTTAGCCTCTGAGTCTCACTGTCAGGGCATGCCCATGCCATCCTGGAACTGCAAGCAGTGATGTCCAGACTGGCAAAGACCAAGTGAGCTCCAGTCTGAGCAGAAGGACGATCACTTCAACACTGGTGGTGCCTCATTGAGAGAGGCAGGCTTGCCAGCGTGGCTGCACAGCTGCAGGTTTGGTCTTGGGGCACCCTGTGCAGAGGGGACAGATGTCTTGTGAGAGGCTGCCACCAGCTCTGAGAAGTGAACGGCAGCAAAGAAGGTGAGATACTTCAGCTGAAGGAGAATGCTGGCCTGGGAACAAGTGGGTCTGTGTTTCAAATCTATTGAAAGGTTAGGAGAATCAGGTTTTGGAACAGCCTTCCAGAAGCGATGGGGACAGTTGTTCAAATGAAACTCAATGAATGCAGGAGCAGGCAACAGAGACTGCTGCAATAGCACAGATCTGACCTGATGAACCCACATAGTTCCCTCGACTCCTGTGCCTTCTGTTTCTAATAACTCAACAGGTTTCCCAAATACCTGTAACTGTCCACTCCTGTCAGACTTCCATAATGCTCTTCCTTCATTAACCTCCTGTGGCAGCAAGTTAAAGGTTTAATTATACACATTGTTTAACAGAAACGTATTCTTCCTGCTTGGCTCTGTCCTGTCCTCCCATCAAATGTTCCTTTATTGTGGTGTTTGATGGATAGCACAGAAATCCCATCTCTCTGCTGCTCTTCAGAACCTGCACCTTTTTATGTTCTCCCTTTTTCATTCTCTTTGTAAGATATTTCCAAAGAAAAATTCTTTGGAAATTTTTGCCCTGTTTTCATGTAAGAGTTTCCTGTCCCCTTGATCATGCCTGTTTTAGATAAAAAAAGAAAAAAGCACTTGAGAGATCAAAAGCAGCGTGCTGAGAAGTGGGGACCCTTTCTGTATTTAAATGAAGGGAAGGACAGTTTCTTAAGTAAATATATATAAGGTAAAGCTTTTCCTTCTGGATTAGAGAAATACCAGTTCTGGTATGAAAGCCAGGATCTGCTGCACAGAGCAGGGAGAGTTGCTGCTCTTTAGTGAAATGACTAAGCCACACAAATTCCATACAGATTAAACCACAACAGAGTTCTTGCCTGTTGATTCAGATTGTTTTGATTTCAGTCACCCTGCTAACAGCTCTGTTGTGTGAAAGGGGGGACAGCTGGCATGTGCCCATCCCAGCAGCTCTGCTGTGCGGCTCAGGGCATGTACATCACAGAGTGCTTTGGCTTGGAAGGCACCCTAAAGATCATCTGATTCCAATTCCTCTGCCGTGGGCAGGGATGACTTCCACTAGCCCAAGGTGCTCAAGGCCTCATTCAACCTGGCCTTAAACACCTCCAGGAAGGGGACACCCACAACCTTCCTAGGCAACCTGTTCCACTGTCTCACCACCCTCACTAGAAATAATTTCTTCCTAATTTCCAGTCTGAATCTCCCCTCTTCCAGCTTCAATCCATTCCCTCTCATCTTATCACTACAAACTCTTGTCAAAAGACCCTCCCCAGCTCTCCTGTATTCCCCTTCAGGTACTGGAAGGCTGCTCTAAGGTCTTCCTGGAGCTTTATCATTTTTATCTTTATCTTTTTATCTTCATCTTTATCTCACCCCTCTTGTCCCACCACTAAAAGCCCTTGTAAAAAGTCCTTCCCTGGCTTTCCTGTAGGCCCACTTCAGGAACTAGAAGGCCTTGATTGAGGTCTCCTCTGAGCCATCTCCACTGGTATGTCAACACAAGTACCAGATCCAGTGCCAGATTCCTGTAGCTGTTGCAGTGTGCAGGAGCTGTGTAGGGCTGAGCAGGTGCTGTTATCAGCATAGCCCTATCCTACCCTCACAGAATTGTTTCCATTTGAAAAAAAACTTTGAGATCATTCAATCCAACCATTCTCTAACTACCAAGGCTGGGGCTAAACCATGTCCCTCAGCACCACATCTCCACCTCTTTGAAACACCTCCAGTAATGTGGATTCAACCACCCCCCCGGGCAGGCTGTGCCAGTGGTTGAGAAGCTTTTCAGGGCAGAAGTTTCTTCTAATCTCCAACCTAAACCTCTCAAGGTGCAACTTGAGGGCGTTTCTTCTCATCCTATCACTTGCTGATAGGGAGAAGAGACCAATCCTCACTTTGCTGCAACCTCCTTTCAGGGAATTCTGGAGAGGTGGCTTCTGGCTTCTGGCTCATATTTGAGGAAGAATCTGTGTGCACCTTTCTGTCTGCCTGTGCAGACTTACCCTGTGTAAACTGCATATAAATAGAAGATTTTCCTTGAGAGGACAACTAATGCCTTGGAGTAGCTTCTCTAGACTCCATTGGACAAATTGCTGAGCATCCTGACCTGTTGGAGTTGTCCCTGCTTTGATTGGAGGATTGGACAAGATACATTTCAAAGCCTTTTCCAGCCTGAATTACTCCTTGATCCCATGACCTCAGTGCCTGGGTGTCTCCTGCAATTGTTTACCTACAGCCTTCTTCAGGAGCACTTGCAAGGTAGAGAAGGTAGTGAAGCCCTTTCTGCTTGTTTTCCACCCTTCTCTTTGGAAGATGTCAGGTTGCAAAAGTGACCATGCTTTAGATTAAAAGAATGAGAAAAAAAAGAAACTATGACCAGAAATTCTGTGTCTAAGCACTTTCACGTCTGTCATAGCTTCAGACATTTCAATTTGGAGTGTTTCTTTCCTTGCATGGCATTCTTGAAGGGGTGACAGAAGTACACAGCTCTGGGTGAGCCACTCTTGGCCTGAAACATCAGCCCCCATGGTAACATGGCTTAGGCATGAGCTGAACGTGCAGTGCTACTGCCTGGAATGTGATTATACACTTAGTGTCTGGGTAAAGCAATTAACCAGCTGAGAAATGTATGATGGGCATACAATAAAAGGCAACAACCAGCACGTGACACAGCATAATGGACATAATCAAATATTTGTAAGGGGAAACCAGGGTCACAATTGAAGCCACTTCATCATCTGGACTGATTCCAACTGTTGGATGGATGGGGTCCTGCAAGATACAGTTGGGCCACCAGTCTTAGAGCTAACAGTCTTCAGGAAGGAAGCCTGAGGATCAAGTGTTCAGCTCTTGCAGCTGGCCAGAAGGTGGTTGAGCCTACAGCGTGGAAAAGATGGGTAAGAAACAAACTCCAGAGCAGCCTGGTTCCTGGAGAGCCAACCATTCCTGCAGGAATGGATAGCCAATGTGGGACAAAGTGGCCCAAGGGAGAAGCAAGGATCAGGCAAAATCCTTATTTGTTTTTAGATAAGAGCATGCAAGACTGATTTTTACAAGGCCTGGAAAATGTGCCAAGCTGTCTCACTGTACAGCTCTGAAACTCTGGAAAAGCGGATGTCGATGCCTACCTCTCTTCAGTTCTGCAGGAGGACATAGAATCATAGAATTTAGATTATTTAGGTTGGAAAAGACCTGTAAGACCACTGAGATCAACCATTCTCTAACCCTGCTAAGTCTGGCACCAACCCACGTCCCTCAGCACCACATCTCTGCCTCTTTGAACCACCTCCGTGGATGGGGATTCAATTATCTCCCTGGGGAGCCTGTTCCAGTGGCTGGAAGTGAAGAGGTTTCTTCTCATTTCTAACCTAAACCTCCCCTGGTGCAACCTGAGGCCATTTCCTCTTATCTTATCACTTGTTACTGTGGTAAAGTACTGGTTTCATTTGTGTGTTCTACAGCGACCCTTGAAAAATGTGTCTTCTCTCCTTCATCCTCAGGTGTCTTTCATCAGAGTTATCTGGAATTCACTTCCAGCACTGGATTGTGCTTTGTTGTAGCACTTTAGTGCTGTCAAATTAGCCTTGGTGGGTGATTGAGAACAATATGGTAAGTGTCTTTAATGAACCACTGTGCTCACTGTTGACTGAACATAGTTGAGGCAATCCCAAGGACCAATATAGGCTGGGCAGTGACTGGCTTGAGAGCAGCCCTGAAGAGAGGGACCTAGGGGAGCTGGTGGATGAGAAGCTTAATATGAGCTGTCAGTGTGCTCTTGCAGCCCAGAGAGCAACCAGAGCCTGGGCTGCAGCAAGAGAAGTGTGGGCAGCAGGACAAGAGAAGTGACCCTCCTCCTCTACTCTGCACTGGTGAGACCCCGCCTGGAGTACTGCCTCTAGTTCTGGAGGCACAAGAGGGATATGGATGTGCTGGAAAGTGTCCAAAGAAGGACCACGAGGAGGATCAGAGTACTGGAGCTGCTCTGCTATGAGGAGAGACTGAAGGAGTTGGGGCTGTTCAGTCTGGAGAGGAGGCTCTGAGGTGACCTTATTGTGGCCTTTTGATATCTTGAGGGGGTTACAAGAAAGCTGGGAAGGGATTCTTTAGGATGTCAGGCAGTGATAGGACTGAAAAGAGTGGAACAAAGCTAGAAATTGAGAGATTCAGACTGGTTGTTAGGAAGAAGTTCTACACCATGAGAGTGGCAAGATCCTGGAACGGGTTGCCCAGGGAGGTGGTGGAAGCCCCATCCCTGGAGGTACTTAAGGCCAGGCTGGATAAGGCTCTAAATAGGCTGATCTAGTGTGAGATGTCCTTGCCCATGGCAGGGAGTTTGGAACTAGATGATCCTTGTGGTCCCTTCCAACCCTGACTGATTCTATGATTCTATGACTCTATGACTAGAAGCTGTTTTCTTACATGAGGCAGAAACATGCAAGTAAAAACTTCCCTGAGTCCTGAAAGTCTCCACTGAAATTGCCTTCAGCCAGTACAGTGTAAGGTATTGACAGCTGGACTTGATGATTTTAGGGATCATTCCCAACCAAAACAATTCTCTGATTCTGTTCTGCATAAGCTGTCCTTTTAGTACTGTAAGGGAATGTATTCAAACCAGAAAAGCATCAGGGAAGCATATACTTTTCATTTAGACCTGGGATTGGTTTACACATCCATACGAGGAAAGAGCTAAGTGAAAGGCTTGTAACTGCAGAAGTGAAATGGCAGCAGTGGCCATATTTTAGCTCCATAGCTCATTCATCTAAAATCATAGGATCATGGAATCATAGAATGCTAGGGGAAGGGACCTCCAGAGATCACTGAGCCCAACCTCCCTGCCAAAGCAACACCACCTAGGGCAGGTCACACAGGAATGTGCCCAGGCATGCCTTCAAAGTCTCCAAAGAAGGAGAACACAACCATCTGGGCAGCCTGCTCCAGGGCTCCAGCACCCTCACAGCAAAGAAGTTTCTCTTCCTGTCGAGGTGGAAATTCCTGGGTTTCAGCTTGTACCTGTTGTTTCTTGTCCTATCGCCAGGCACGACCAAAAGAGCCTGGCACTTTCAGTTTGACACCCACCTCTCAGGTATTGATAGCCATTGATCAGATCCCTTCTCAGCCTTCTCTTCTCCAGACTGAACAGCCCCAGGGTTCTTGGTCTTTCTTCACAGAAAAGATGTTCAAGGCATGCAGCCATCCTTGTAGCTCTCCATTGGACTCTCCAGCAGGTTCCTGTCTCTCTTGAATTGGGGAGCCTAAATCTAGACACAGTATTCCAGGTGTGGTCTCAGCAGGGCAGAGTAGCAGGAGAGCAAAACATCCCTAGACCTGCTGGACACAGTCTTCTAACAGCTGACTCCAAGTCTAAAGAGAATACAAGCTTAAGTGTAGATGAGGTACCTGGAAGCCTTTGTTACTTTAGCACAGATGATGCAGATAGGTAAATAAAACAACAGATGGGGTCTAGTTGTGTTGCTCTGCTGAGTGATAGAGATTTGTATTTCCCTCCTTTGGACTGAATGCACGTAGCCAGATCTGCTCCCCAACTCTGCAGGCCTTTTCACTTGACCTTGGTGGCTTCCCATGGGGTGATGAAGTCTAAGGATAAATGGTATTTATTTGCAATGTAGAATTCCTGGAATCAGGAGGCTTGTGAGAATTGCAGCTTTTTGTGCCTGAAGATTTCTGAGCTAGTGTTTCAGGAGAAAAACTTGTGTCTTAAAACAAAGAAGAAAGAGGCAAACCCCCTGACCATAAAAACCAAAACCAAAACCAAAACAAACCCAGAATGATCCTAGCTTAGACTTTTTCCTTTGTCCTTGTTAGCCTGTTTTGGTAGCATGTACTGCAACACCTCCTGTAATAGAATCGTAGAATCACAATATTGGCCCAGACAGAAAAATCATCTTCTCTAGGTGAACATGCCTTGACTTCTGTCAGTTGGACCTGATGATCTCCAGAGGTCCCTTCCAGCTCCCACCATTCTGTGATTCTGTGATGATCTACCTTCAGCTTTACAGAATTACAGAACCTCAGAAAACATCCAGTTGGAAGAGACCTCCAAGCTTATCCAATCCAACCCTCGGCCCAACACTGAAGGACTAAACCATGTCCTTAAGCACCAGGTCCACACTGGTGCTTGAACACCTCCAGGGATGGTGACTCCATTACTGCCCTGGGCAAACCATTCCAGTGTTTGAAAACCCTTTTCAGGGAAGAAATATTTCCCAATATCCAGCTTTGGTGCAGCTTGAAACCTTTTCCTCTGGTCCTCTTCCTTGACACTGGAGAGAAGAGGCTGGGCCCCTCCTGGCTCCAGCCTCCCTTCAGGGAGCTGTGGAGAGCAATAAGGTCTGCCCTCAGCCTCCTCTTCTCCAGCCAGAACACCCCCATCCTCCTCAGATGCTCCTTGTAGCCCAGGTGCTCCAGGCCCTTCTCCAGCCTCATTGCTCTTCTCTGGACGTGCTTCAGCCCCTTAATGCCTTTCCTGGAGTGAGGGGCCCAGAGCTGAGCACAGCACTCGAGGTGTGGCCTCTGCAGTGCTGAATGGAGAGGGCTGATCACCTCCCTGTCCTTGCTGGCCATTCTCTTTCTAATCCAAGCCAGGATGCCACTGGCTTTCTTGGTCACCTGAGCACACTTCTCATTCATATTTAGTCAACTGTCAACCACTATTGTAGTACCCTGTGATTCTGCAGCTCCACAGAGAGATTCCACTGAGAAGCACACATGGAAACACAACTCTCTAATTAAGCAGCTTGATAACACAGACTTGTATTTTTAACAAACTTGGTTACCTCTTGGACTTGCAAAATGATGCAGAACACACATTGCAGTACCTGTAGGAACTTCTGGAGTGGAAAGGTGCCACAGAAACACTTGAACGTTATTCCTGTGACAGTACAGGAACAAGCTCAGCAGCAGAAGGTCCTGCTTGTGGTGACGACTGGGGGACCTTGGTCAACCAGTTAAGTGGGGGCCCATGGGTGGCTTTGCAAGGGCAGTTTCTCCCTGCTGTGTCCACCAGATGGCGCCACTCTTCAGCAGAAGCCCGGCTGCGCTCGGACGGCGCCTGCGGGGCTCCAGCTGGCAGAAGGAACTTTTCCCACCTCGACTAAGAACCTAGTTCAGGTTGTCGGGCGCACCTTTCAGCCTGTGACATGCCTTATTTGTGGGACGGTTTACAAAAGCTTTATTTAGTTGTACACTTTTTTTTCCCCCTCCCCTGGAATTACCTAAATGATTTTTCCTTCCACTGTATGGAAACTGAACAGACCAAGAGCTTTAAAAATATCACAAAGAAGCTCTGTTACACAAGGCAGCTTCTTAGGCGCCGTCTCCATCAAGCAGTTGATACTTTATTCTACTTCCCACCTACATGTACCACTGATATAATATTTCAACTTTAAAAATAATATGCACCCTGCTGGAGATGCAAATGCACTCGGTGATTTTTTAGAGCACAGAGAACTCTCCTCATCACTGAGAAGTCAGGGCTGGGAAGAGTGTGGGCCATTGGAATCATGGAATTGTTCCAGCTGGAAAAGACCTTTAAGATCATTGAGGCCAAACCATTCTCTAACTCTGCCAAGCCTGGTGCTAAACCATGTCCCTTGGCACCACATCTCTGCCTCTTTGAAACATCTTCCTCACCTCTCTAAGCAAATCCCTTTTTAGAAGTTGCATACCTGTGATGGTTTGGGGGTTACCCCGCCCCCCCACACTTTTGAATTTGCCCCAGCTAACTCAGACGGACCCTGGGAATATAGATGAAGCAATTTATTTACAGCTAGCAGAATTTACAAGCAGCTATTTACACTATATACAGTTATATACAATTATATACAGAAATATACAAAGGATAAACAATACAAAAGCACAACTCCCCTCCCAGAAACCTGAGTCCCCAGGAGGGGCTCTCAAACCACCCCAACACCTCCCCCCGGCCCTCTCAACATTACCTCAGTTCTCAAGAAGAAAAGAGGTGCAGCCAAGAGGTTAGGGAGCAGGGTTAGTAGGAGCAGGGTTAATGAGATGTGACCAGGTCAAAGGCAAAAGCAAGAGTGAGAAAACAAAATGGAGAAAAAGTCTTTCTTCTTCCCAGAGTTCTCAGCGTGACTGTGAGAGAAGTTGACATCAATTGTTTTCATTTCACTGCCTGTTATCTAGTTCTTTTACCAAAACATTCCAGCTTGCTTCAAACTAGCACACATACCACACAGAATGAATCATACAGAATTAACCAGGTTGGAAAAGACCTTTGAGGTCGTCGAGTCCAACCTATCACTTAATACCTTCTAATTAACTAAACCATGGCACTTAGTGCCTCATCCAGTCTTCTTTTAAACACTCCAGGGACAGTGACTCCACCACCTCCTGGGCAGCCCATTCCAATTCAAATCACTCTTGCTGTGAAGAACTTCTTCCTAACATCCAGCCTGAACCTGCGCTGGCACAGCTTGAGACTGTGCCCTCTTGTTCTGTCACTGCTTGCCTGGGTGCAGAGACCAACCCCACCTGGCTGCAACTTCCTTTCAGGTAGCTGTAGAAAGCAATAAGGTCTCCCCTGAGCCTCCTCTTCTCCAGGCTGAACAACCCCAGCTCCCTCAGCCACTCTTCGTAGGGCTGTGCTCAAGACTCCTCACCAACCTTGGTGCCCTTCTATAATTCCCTCCACATCATTTCACTGGAAGAAGTTTTCAGACCTTCTAAAGCTGTAGTCCGTGACTATCCCTGGGCTGGCTCATCACTGACCAGAAAACATCACCAGCAACTATTGCTGCCAAAGGGTCAGAAGCAGTTACAGATCTCCCATGAGTGACTTCCAGACAAACCCATCTTGAATAAGTAGCAACTGTGGGTGACTTTGGAGCACGTTTGTATTGCTACTTATTATTCAAAGGGCAAGACCAAGATGTAGCTCATGGTAACGTTCAACGTGATTATATTTTCTCTCCTTTTTGTAGTCTCAATCAACTGATGTTGACTTTGATCAGCCTCAGCTGCTGACTATCTTTCTGTTATCTTCCAAAATGTGTTGGATGTTCTGCTTTAAAGACCGCTGCTGTGATCTGAGGAGTAACACGTCATAGCTGCCTGAAGGTGCTGCTTGATCAAAGTCAGGAAACTCCATGTTTACCTCTCTGTTTTACCCCCAAGCCTGGATAAGAGCATTTACTGGCTTCCACATAAACTCCAGGTGTGGATGCTTTATAGAATTATGGAGTTGTTTTGGTTGGAAAAGACCTCCAAGATCATGCCCCCAAGTGCCATGTGCACAGGTTTCTTGAGCATTTCCAGGGACAGTGACTCCACCACCTCCCTGGGCAGCCTGTTCCAATGCCTGGCCACTCTTGAAGCAAATAAACCTTTTATATTGTCTGACAATTCAGTGAGACTTGGATGGGCTGGAGGGTTGGATAGGGTGAAATTTAATGAAATTCAACAAGGGCAAGTGTAGAGTCTTGCACTTGGGAAAGAACTTTAGAGATCAGTATAGGCTGGGGACTGACCTGTTGGAAGGCAGTGAAGGGGAAAAGGATTTGGGGGTCCTAGTGGATGGGAGGTTGAGCCAGCAATGTGCTCTGGTGGCCAGGAGAGGCAATGGCATTCTGGGGTATATTAGAAAGGCTGTGGTTAGTAGGTTGAGAGAGGTTCTCCTGCCCCTCCGCCCTGGTGAGGCCACGTCAGGAGTACTGTGTTCAGTTCAAGATGGACACAGAACTGCTTGAGAGAGTCCAGCACAGAGCCACAAAGCTGCTGAAGGGAATGGAACATCTCTCACAAGGAGAGCCTGAAGGAACTGGAGCTGTGCTGCTTGGAGAGGAGACTGAGAGGTGACCTCATTAATGTTTATAAAGATGTAAAAGTGAGTGCCAGGCTCTGCTGGGTGATGCCCAATGACAGCACAAGGGGCAGTGGTGGAAGCTGAGGCATAGGAAGTTCCATGGAAACACGAGGAAGAATTTTTCCCCTGTGAGGGTGACAGAGCACTGGAACAGGCTGCCCAGAGGGGTTGTGGAGTCTCCCTCTCTGGAGAAATTAAAAAATTCAAAACCTGCCTGGATGTGTTCCTGTGTGATCTGGTATAGGAGATCCTGCTCTGGCAGGAAGGTTGGACTGGATGAACTTTCAAGGTCCCTTCCAGCTCCTGACATTCTATGATTCTATGATCTAAATCTCCTTTGGGACAACCAGAGGTCATTTCCTCACCTGATACTAGGGGAAGAAACCAGCACCCAGCTGGCTCCAACCTCTTTTCAGGGAGTTGTAGAGAGCCATGAGGGCTCTCCTCTCAGCCTCCTCTTCTCCAGGCTAAACACCCAGATCCCTCAGCTGCTCCTCACCAGCTTTGTTCTCCAGACCCTTGCCCATCTTTGTTGCCCTTCTCTGGACCTGCTCCAGCCCTTCAATGTCTCTTGTAGTGAGTGCCCTCTGCTTCAGACATGATTGTACAAATCAGTGACCGCCGAGCTGTGCTCACAGTTCCTTAGGCTAAGTGCAGAAAATACACAGCAAAGGGAGTGTTTGCTTGGGAGAAGTAATTGAGATACTCTGCAAAAGAGAAGTGTTGTAACTTTGGTATGTATTTGAAATAAACATATTTCTGGCTTCCAGTCTAGCAAGATTAGCATGTTAACAGCATTTAATTCTGATTTGTATTTAAGTTCCCACTTTCTCCAGCTATTTATCCTGATCTTCATGAGCTGTCAGGGATGAACTGCTCTGCCAAGAAGCCATCCTCCTGGAGGATATAATCAAGATTTTCCCCTGAGCCAAGAGCTCCAGGGTGCATAGGAATGAAGCAGGCTCTGTTCTCCCTTCTCAGCCACACAATGCGCCCGGATGCCACCGACACGGTGAGAAAAAGTCATGAACTTGCTCCAGAGCCCTCAGACACCTGGCCAGCTTCTGCAGCCTTTTCAGCGAGGTCCTTCAAGCTAAATAATTTGTTTATAGTAATATTTATCCCTTGCAGACATTTTCCTGGGGCAGTCTCTCTCATAGTTCTGCTCATTTGATGAGTTTCCATAGTGACACTTTATTTGAGGAGTGCAGAGTTGCTCGTAGCAGGTTTCTCCAAATGCCAGCTGCATGTGTGCCATGCTAATAAGCCAAAGTCAGACCCATTCCATTCCCTTTGCTGCTCTGATTCTGTTTTAGAGTTGAAGGCATTCTCAGGGGAAAAAAAAAGAAGGTGGTGATGGGGCTCCTTAGGATTAAAGCCCCGGGGAGTGCTGGCTTACTCTTCTGGATGGCGTTTTTGAGTGGACTGGTTCTGTCTGAGTTGCAGTGGCAGCCTCTGAAGGGCTGTCTGTCTGGGCTATTATTGTATTAGCAGGGGAAACCTTCCCTTACACCAAGGCCTTCAAACTGCTGCTTTATTTAAAATGCAGAATTAGATGAGAAAGCAATTCACTCGAGAGGTTGCCTTTTATCCCAGGCTGAAGTAGGGATTTGCTTTTCTTCTAGAGGAGTGACTACTATTTTAGAAACAGGAGGTTGCTAAAATCAGACACAAGCTTGTGTACACACATCCACACATCTCAGCAGCCTGCTGCTCTGTGGAAGGGATAAACAAATACCTGCAGTAAGTAAATAAAAGGGTATTTACAGTCTAAGGAGCAATTCCAGGGGCATGGTGATTTAAAATAAATGCTGACTCTTTGTAGCAATCATAACAAATTCATAGCAGGCTGGAAGAGAATGAGGGGGAAAAGGAGTTACTATGTAAAGAGATACCACAGAGCTACCACCACCAGACAGGCATACTCACAGGACAGCTTCTGGAATTTAGATAACAGATCATTATATGTATTTTTCCTCCACTTTTGGGGAAGAGCAAGAAGCAGATGGAAAACTACTCTTGAAAAGGACTTTTTCACACTGAGTGTTAACAGTATTACAGTATGGTAGGAGTTGGAAGGGACCTCTGGAGATTGTTGCATCCAACCCTCTTAGCAACACAGGTTTACCTAAAGCAGACCACACAGAAACATGTCCATGTGGGTTCTGAATGTCTCCAGAGATGGAGACTCCACCACCTCTCTGGGCAGCCTGTTCCAATGCCCTGTCACCCTTAAATTAAAGTTCTCCTCATAACCTAAGTTCTTCTAGGTTTCTTGCAGCATCTTTGAGAACTCTCATATTAATTGGACACATTTGTCTCTGTAAAACCCTTGTCCTGGTTTTGCTGGGTCAGAACACCAGGCCAGCCACGGGCTGCAGGCCATCAGCTGCTCTGAGTCAGCCAGCACAGCTGAGCTGAGTTGGCTCCAGGTGTGTCCCAGCACATCAGCCTCACACTCAGTATAAAGAGGGGAGGTTGAGAAGAGAGGAAGTTTCTTGCTTGGGTTTTTGTTCTTGTTTGTTCTCTTAATCTTGCTCCTAAGAACTGTTTTCCCCTGCTGTACCACTGCTGAATTGAGTATGGCTTTATATCCTTTTCACTGATGTTAGTACCAGTTTTGTCATTTAATTAATTTCAACTTATAGCTCGCTCTTTCTTTTCTTCATTCCCCTTTTCTGTTGGGAAGAGACCATTGGGTGATAGAGCAAGTGCTATAGTTTAGCCCCAGACATGGGCTAAATGTAGGCGTTACTGGAAGGTTGAGTCACTGATGTTTATGCATAAAAACAAAGCAAGGAGCAATTGCAGGAGTTCCTAATAACATCTAGAAAGACAAAAGAAAAGGGACAGCACTCTCAGGCCAGGAGACCAGAAGTGAGAGTTTTCTCTTTGTATAGTAGAGAAAACAAAGAAGAGACTCTAAAGCCACGGAAAACAAACTGGAGGAGATGTGAGGCCAGTTCAGGAAGACTCTGGAACTGGAGTTCACAAGCAATCGGACTGTGCTGCTGAGGTGGAGCCAGAGGAAACCAGAGGTGTTGTGGAAGGACTCACCTACATAAGTAAGTGCTAACCTCTGTATTTTCCTAGCAGTATTTAACTCTCGGTAAAAAATGAGTTATTAATTTCATTAAGGTTAATCCAGTAAAAGAATACCACAAAATCACAGTTATAAGCCTGTGGATTATTTAATCAAAAGAGAAAGTAAGAGAGTGATGGAGCACTGAAGCATGCTGGATATTAGGGAAAAACTCTGCACAGAAAGGGTTCTTGGGCACTGGAACAGGCTGCCCAGGGAGATGGTGGAGTCACCACCCCTGGAGGTATTTAAAAGATGCATGGATGTGGTGCCGAGGGATGTGGTTTAGTGGTAGTAGTTTAGCAGCAGTGGTGGGACTGTGAGCTCTGGGTGAGCAGCTGGACTTCATCTCAGAGGTTTCTTCCAACCTCAGCAGTTGATTCTATGATCTTGCACACATCCCTTAAAAGCAGATGATTAAGTGATTTTAAAAAACAAACAAAAAACACAACAAATCTCTCCCTTACTTCTGAACTAGTGCTTAAGAATGAGTCAAAACTCTCATGCTCACAGGCTGGCTTCTGTAAGAGATATTCTAGAAACCCTTCTGAGTGAGCACTGGATGCTCTGCAAATACTCTGTATTTGTGAAGTAGGCACTGGCTTAACACTTTGGGAAGCATAATTGGTTTAGGGAGTTTAAATTATCATGTTGTTTCCCCTGAAAGCCACCAGCTGCTGCAGTAATGTCCAATGTCTTCTCTTTGATATGTGCAGGCCAGAGGTAGGCTGTTCAGCAGAAGTTGAGTTGGTATCCAAAAAGAGTTGATCCTCACACAATTTAACTGCACCTTTCACAGAAGTTGCAAGGAGGTTACAGAAGGTTTTACCTCTGAGATCATATCTTACTGCTTCCCATTTACCCAATAGCACTTGACTCATTTTGTGTGAGTCCTGGTTGCTTCTTATCTGCTCCTGGTGCTACAAGCATTTGTGCAACATTATCCTGTAATGATGATCACCTCCTTCCTTAATAATTACACACAATAAGCATTATAATGCATGGTGGCATTCCAAATGCCACTTTGAAAGCAGAGTGAGCTGAGCAGAGTATTAACTCCAAACTTAGTGTTTGGCAGTGTGCCATTTATGCACTCCAGTAGGGACAGGTGTTGAAGGTGCTTTATAGACACCAGCTAGATCCCCCAAAAAAGTGTTCATCCAAGCCTCCTGCCTCCCTCATTACCCCCAGCTGGTTTATGACCCTCTAGAGCAGAAAACAGACTGTGCTGTCTCTCTTCTGAGCTTGAACTCATCAGCTGATGCAGTGCTTAATGATTTAAGCACGGTGTACATGCCAATACCATGCAGAGATGTAAGAGCTGCCTTTGAACCAAACCTGCTGGGGTTGCAAAACTAACTGTATTAAATCATCCCCCTCAGAGAGCTTTGCTGCTTTGCTTTTCCTGGCTGAATGAGTGTGCCCAGGTGCAGCTGCTCTGGGTTGTGATAAATACACAGGTTCTCTGGACCTCTCTACCACCCCAGTTCATCTTGCACCCCACATTCAGTAGAGTCTATGTAGTTGCTTCTCTACAAACAGTCTAAAAATTTAGCTCCTATTCTAATATGTTTTCTTTTTGCATCTTTAGATGACATAGGATCAATGGTTAGAAAAGACCTTCAGATGATTGAGTCCAACCGTAATCCAATGTCTCCTTGTACACAACTATTAGGCCATGTCCCTAAGCTCCTCATCCAATTGTTTTATAAACACCTCCAGGGATGGGGATTCAACCACCTCCCTGAGCAGCCTGTTCCAGTGGTTGAGAACCCTTTCAGGGAAGAAGTTTCTTCTACTCTCCAACCTAAGCCTGTCTTGGTGCAGCTTGAAGCCATTTCATCTCATCTTATCACTTGTTATGTGGGAGAAGAGGCCAGGCCATGGCATGACTGACAAAGGTGGGCATTTTGTTTAGCACACATTGTAATTTCAGTGTGACATTGTGTAACACTTAAGAATTACAGGTTAGTGTAATTTCCCTTTGTGTGGGACTCACAGTAATTTTCTGGGTTGCTGACATTCTCCAAAGGAAAGGAACCAGCAACACTCAAAGTATTTTCCCCTCACAAAAACTTAATTTCTAGTTGTAGAATCTTTAAATCTGTTTTCTCCTTAGGCATTTGAGTAGTACAAATATTTTATTCAAGGCCAAATGGTTGTTAAACTAATTATGGGTTACGCAGTGATTAAATCTGCAGTAAACCAGCCAGAGTCAGGATGAGGGAGCTGGGGTTGTTCAGTCTGGAGAAGAAAAGACTCCTAATAATGATCTTCCAATACCTGAGGAGACCTACAAGAAGGATAGAGAAACACTGTTTACAAAGGCCTGCTTTAGGTTGGATGTTAGGAACAAGTTCTTTACTGTAAGAATGCTAGAACGCTGCAACTGGTTGTCCCTTCCCTAGAGATATTCAAGGTGAGGCTCAACAGGGCTCTGGGGAACCTAATCTAGTTGAGGATGTCCCTGTTGACTGGAGAGGAGGTTGGACTGGATGACTTTCAGAGGTCACTTCCAACCCAGGCTATTCTATGATTTGGAGTCAAAGGGTAAAGCTCAGAGTTTTCAAAGAGTACTGAAACAACCCCAGGACCAGCACCAAAAGGGAAAATAGTTGTAGCTGGAAAACTGGAACTGCTAAACATCACAGCAAGTTCTAAATGTTTCTTTGTTCTTCTTGACCAAAGTGATTTCTTTTCACAGTAAACTGTTTCAGGCAGAAAAAAGGTTGAGTTTAGAGCAATGCACACACTCCACTCATGTATATTCATGGTGATTGTCTGAAGTGTTGGTGTCTTCTCACCTGGGCTTTATCACACGCTGCAGTGTTTGTGCCTGCAGATTCAGGCACAGAAGATAAAGCCTGATGTCCAATCCAAAAGCTGGTCAGAAACCACTGAAGTTGCTAATGATGTTGGATTTCATAACAATTAGAGGAAGGATTAAGGGATTAATATGGGATAATCTTGTTATCTCTGAGGTCCTGGAGCTGTAAAATTTGATATTGGAGCTTAACTGGGACACTGTGCAAGGTTGAACTCAGTTTGTAATAAGCTCCAGGTAATAGTAGCAGGGCACTTGGTTTTATTGCCTTCATTTTAATGATTCATTAAAAATCTTCCAGAGGGAAAAAAAATATGGAGTATGTAAACTGAGGCATGGATTGCTAGAATTTTATGCTCTACTGGCTACATCCTCTGCAGATTATGGCTGCCTCAAAGGAGAGCCTTACACAGAATCTGGAAACAAATCATAGACTCTGAGAGTCGTCTTGGATAGAAAAGACCCTTAGGATCACCAAGTCCAACCATTCTCTAACTCTGCAAAGGCTGGGGCCAAACCACATCTCTGCCTCTTTGAAACACCTCCAGGGATGGGGACTCAACCACCTTCTGAACAGTCTGTTCCAGTAGTTGAGAACCATTTCGGGTAAGAAGTTTCTTCTATGATCCATACTAAAGTTTCCCTGGGGCAACCTGAGGCCATTTCCTTTCTCCTATAACTTGTTACTAGGGAGAAGAGACCAACTCCCACTTGGCTCCAGCCTCCTTTCAGGGAATTGTAGAGACAGAAGACTTACCCTCAGCCTTCTCTTCACCACGCTAAACAACCTCAGAGACAAGGAGGTTGAGGAGAGACCTTATGGCTCTCTACAACTGCCTGAGAGGAGGTTGGAGGCAGGTGGGGGTTGGTCTGTTCTCCCTAGGAGCCAAGTGATAGGACAAGAGGAAACAGCCTCAGGTTGCATGAAGGGAAGTCTTTAAGACACACAGATCTGGTGCTGCCTTTTCTTATGAGCTTGATCTCAAGTGTCCTGTGAGACAAAAACTAATAGTCACAACCTGTTTGAATGCTTGTTGAGCTGAGGTGGCACATATGGTATTCCTTGTTTCTCTGGGAGGTCTTACTGTTAGGTCCCCACATGCTTGGGAAGGAGACTTGACTGAGATGGAAAGCAAGGACAGGAGGTGGTTAAGGAGCCCTGTGAAGAACAGAGCCTCCTAGCTGCAGTGGTGTCTAACTCTGCCTTTCCCACATGTCCTGGTTTTGGGTAAGATGTGTGGGAGGCATCTGGAAGCAGGGCTGCTGATTTGGTACTGGATCAGTGCTTTCTGCTCTGTTGCGCTTCTCTGTATGGACACCTGCTTTAAATTCTGAAGGGACATCTTGTCCTTAGCACTTTCACCGTGTACCACAGGCTGATTGCTTGCTTCAGGAAGCCCTCGTCACTTGCAGCTATTTTGCACAGTCAGAGCAATCCGGGGGGAGTGCTGATAGAAGCAGAAGTCTCTTTGATAGGCCTTGCTTTCCTTGCTGGATGCATTATTTATTATGGCAGAAACTATTCAATTTTGGAACAAATCTTTCAAATTCTTCATCTCACTTTCTATCGATCCAATTTAGAACTTATTTCTGTGAAATACTCATGTGAAAGAAATGTCTTTTTGTTCCTCTAAATTCATAGATTGCATTGAGTTGGAAGGGACCCTTGAAAGTCATCTTGTCCTTACTGACTGCAGGGGAGTTGGACATCTCCAACTAGATCAGGCTGCCCAGGGACATAGCAAGTCTGATCTTGAATGTTCCCAGGGAAGGGGCCTCAGCCAGATCTCTGAGCAATCTGTTCCAGTATTTCACCCTCCTCATTGTAAAAAAAATACTTCCTTCTTATGTCCAACCCTCCTTGGGAATTTGTGCTTTTGTTTCACTCCTTTGAACATGTGCAGAAGGACAAATAATTAACATGCAGATTCAGCACAGACACCATTATGTAAGTGTGTGCTGGCTTCCCTCTAACCTAGATTTCACTGAGAGATCAGAGAACATGCAGATCCACATGAAAGCAACATCCCAGTCTCTTCTGCCATCTAGAATCATTAAGGCTGGAAAAGATCTCTAAGATCATAGAGTCCAACCATCAACCCAATACCAACATGGTCACTAAACTATGTCACAGAATCATTTGGTTGGAAAACACCTTTAAGATTGAGTTCAATCATTCTCTAAGTCTGCCAAGGCTGGGGCTAAACCATGTCCCTGAGCACCACATCTCTGCCTCTTTGAAACACCTCCAGGGATGGAGACTCAACCACCTCCCTGGGCAGCCTGTGCTAGTGCTTGAGATCCCTTTCACAGAAGAAGTTTCTTCTAATGTCGAACCTAAACCACCCCTGGTGCAACTTGAGGTCATTTCCTCTCACCCTATCGCTTGTTATTAGGGAGACCAACCTTCAGCTTGTGCACTGCCCAGGCTGAGCCAGTCTGCTCCAGGCCCCAGTTGGCAGCACTGCCCAGGCTGAGCCAGACTGCTCCAGGCCCCAGTTGGCAGCATTGCCCAGGCCAATCCAGGCCTCACTCTTGCACCAAACCTGAGCTAAAGCTCCATGTGTCCTCTTGGGAGCAGAGAGGGAAGGAAAAAGGGGAAAGAATAGACAGAAATATTAATTTTTATGGAGAGGCAGAGTTCATGGGAATGAAGTAACAGAAGATTACACTTTCTGGTGCCCAGTCTCTGCACCTACCTAGCCCTTTCTGGAGGCCTGGCTTAAGACATCCCAGTGCCTTAAACCCACAACACTTCTGTGCATCTCTGCTGCTTCCTCTTGGCAAGCTGCTGCTGGGGTCCACGTGGACACCTCCAGCGACACAGAGCTCTTACAAAATCAATCAGAGTTTGCAGGCTTACAGAGATAGATTGCCTCGTGTCAAAAAAACACCAAGAAAAGGATAATCATTTTTTCCTCAAAGATTTATTCAGGAGATAATGATTTTTAACAGTTATTAAAAGACAGTTTCTACAAGGCAGCCACTTAAATCTCATTACTTTTTCAAAGGCTTCCAATAAGAATGAGAGAACATGGCAGGGGAAACTGATAAATCACACCATGAGTCTGTCGTGGGCAGTCAATTCAGCATTCTGTTTGGACCGTGTACCCCAGCAGTTTTGCATCCCTGGAGAAATGCATTTGCTGGATGGCAAATAACAGACTGATCAGCTGAAATTCACCGAATAAGAACTTGCTGCGGAGGGTTTAGTGGTCATGGCAGTGTTAGGATGATGGACTAGATGATCTTGGAGGTCTTTTCCATCCAAAGTGATTATATGATTGATTCTATGACTTTTACATCTTTATTTGTTTATTTCTGTGATGAAGTCTGGAACAGGCTGCCCAAGGAGGTGTTGAAGTCAACCATCTCACATGAGGAGACTGAGAGGTAACTTCATCAATCTTCATAAAGATGTAAAGGATGCTGGGAGGCTGGAGCCAGGCTCTGCTGGGTGATACCTGATGACAGGACAAGGGGTAGTGGGTGGAAGCTGAGGCAGAGGAAGTTCCACGGAAACATGAGGAGGATTTTTTTTCCCTGTGAGGGTGACAGAACACTGGAACAGGCTGCTCAGAGGAGTTGTGGAGTGTCTCTCTCTGGAGATACTGAAAACCTGCCTGGATGCATTCCTGTGTGATCTGGTCCTGGTGATCCTGCTGTGGCAGGAGGGTTGGACTTGGTAAGCTTTCAAGGTCCCTTCCAGCCCCTGACATTCTGTGATTCTGTGGTCCCTGGAGGTGTTCAAGGAATGTGTGGCCATGGCACTTTGGGACATTGCTTAATGGCCATGGTGATGCTAGGTTGAAGGTTGGACTTGATGATCTTGGAGATCTTTTCCAACTGAAGCAATTTTACAATTCTAGAAGTCCTTCCACAGATTTTGTGCTGTTATTTCTTAGAACTATCCCACTTCAGTAACAGGATAGGCTCACCCACTTTTTTTTTGGCCATGCTTTGCCTACATTGCTCTGCAGTTTTTGCAGCCTTTTAGATGGAGGCGTTTCCATACTAGATAAATTGCTCCAACTGCATTGCCTGATAAGGCTAATGCTTCTTCCAGGCAGAGAAAGAAAAGGAAAATAAATGTTTCCTCCCTAGCTTTCACCTGAGTGTCTCTAGTGTTTTAATTTATTAAGGGAAAGAGTTTTAACCATCACAGTAAAACCAAACAGTAAGTAAAATATCATTGCCACACATTTTCTATTAAGCAAATACTCAGTGCACTTAAATATACGTGTTCTCAAGTTATTCAGGACCTCTTATGCAGCAAGCCTTCATTTTGGGGAGAGTAAATAGATTCATTCCATCTCCTTTATGGCCTTCATTGCAGAGTAACACTCTTACAGCTGTATATACTTATGGGGAGCGCATGCTCAAAGAACATTCTTTTCTACCAGCACTTCCTTTGGCCAAATGCATTCAGCTTTCTGTCAGAGTAATCAAAAATATTAACCATCCTTCAGGTGTTAAGTAATAGTGTTCTCATCTGTCACTAAAACACCAGTGCTGGGTAGTAGCAAACCTGCAATTTTCAAAGCTGGATGGTGCATAGAAGAAAAAACATCCTGTGAAATCCTTTCTTGTAAGCAGCCATTCTCTTCAGTGAAGCCTGCAAGCTGCTAGAGTACAGTAAACATGAACCATTATAGTTAAAATGGAAAAAACAACCTTTAAAGTACTTCTTTCCCCTCAAAATACGTTTCCACCTTTTCTGGCAAGACATGCACTTAAAATATCTCTATATACCTGATAAAGCTTTCAAAAAAGTATGCATTAAAAAAATTCACTCAAGTAACTTTGCTACTGCCTCCTTACAGCTTAAAAATGTGAAATCAAAAGACAGGATGGGGAAAGAAGCCAGCAGCCAGTTAGTCCTCTCCTTGAACAACTGATCTCTGCACTGCTTCAGTGGCCTGGAAAATTGTGGGGCTGTCTAGCTGAACCTCTGTACCACTTGTTTACAGGCCAGGTGGTTTTTTAGGTTCTTCTGATATTTAGATTGACATAAAGGCAAGTGAAATTCAGCAGAGCCAAATAGTGATGTCTTTTTAAATGACTAGCTGAAGTCATTTAAGTGAAGACAATGTTATTGTAAACCACTTTCCCAGCTGTTAGATGAGCTCCTGATCTTCACTCCAACCTAGAACTCTTTTTTTTTTCCCTGAAAAAAATCCTTACTCCAGTGTCAGAATTGCTTATTGTTAAAGGCCACTGTAAATTTAGCAAGGCAGGATCTTGCTTTTCTTTCCTATGCCCTTAGACTCTTATCCTGCTGATGGGGTTCTTTGCTCTCCTCTGGTATGGTCCAGGCTTGCTGCTGGCTCATGTGCAGCAGGAAGGAGAATCCCTCCCACGTGAAGCTGGATGCATGTCAACTACCATGGAGAAGCCACCTAATGAGATCACTAGGCTGAAAGGCAATTCGAGAGGTTGACCAGCCTCAAGTTCTCATCTCAAGGTAGGGTCAGTAACATCTATATAATTTTTGACACTAATTTAAAGCCATAGGATGGTTCAGGTTGGGAAGGACCTCAGAGGATTTTGTTGCTCAGCCTTCAGTGTGGGAAAATACCAGCACTGGCTAACCTAGTGATTATGGGTGCCCAGGAAGGTGGAGTCACCATCCCTAAAGGTGTCTGAACAACATGTGAACATGGCACTTTGGGACATGGCTTAATGGTTTTGGTGGTATTAATTTGATGATTTGACTTGAAGGTCTTAGAGGTGTTTTCCAGACAAAACAATTTTTAGGTCATTTTGGACTCCATTGCTTCCTCCTCAAACAATTTATTTCAATGCTTCACTGTCCCCTCTTATAAATTCTTCTTAACATCTAACCTGGATATAACTAATTAATAATCACATAAAAGTTTGATTACCTTTTCTGTCTTAGTCCAAGAAAAAACTGTTGACAGGAGAGGAGAAAAAAACCCCCACCTCTTTCCAATGATGTAAGAACAGTCAAATCCCCCCAGTGCAGCCCCAAAATTGCCAGGTTTAGACCTTTCTTAACCAGCTGTAGTTGTGAGGGTTGGATATTAGCTGAGTTCCTCTTCACATGTGTTCTCATGATTTGGTAACAAATCTCTTTTAATGTCACACATCTTTTTGTGCTGGAACTTGCCATTATTCTTTACTAAAAATATTGCTGAATGTTTTAGTTCAGAGTTGTTATTAATGGCATTGTCAGATTAGTATTATATATTATTATATAGATGTTTAAAAATAACTAACTTCCCTCAGTTAATTTGTGAGTGACACTAAATTGAGTGGGGAGCATTGATCTGCTGGAGGGTAGTAAGGCATTTCAAAGGAGTCTGGACAGGCTGGATTGGTGAGCTAAGGTCAGTTATGTGAGATTTAACAAAGCCAAGCACCAGATCCTGCACTTGGGTCACAACAGCCCCATGAACATGTCAGGATTAGGGCAAAGTGGCTGGAAAGTTGCCCAACAGGAAAAGACCTGGATACTGGAATGGGCTGCCTGGGGAGGTGGTGGAGTCGCCGTCCCTGGAGCTGTTCAAGGCAGGACTGGATGTGGCACTCGGTGCCATGGTCTAGCCTTGAGCTCTGTGGTAAAGCATTGGACTTGATGATCTATGAGGTCTCTTCCAACCTTGGTGATACTGTGACCTGGGGGTGAATGTCAGCCAAGAAGGCCTCCATCATCCTGGCTTGTATCAGGAATAGTTTGGTGAATGGGAGCAGGGAAGTGATTGTGCCTCTGGACTGGGCACTGGGAAGGCCACAATTTGAGTATTGGGTTAGATTTTGGGGCCCTCACTCCAAGAAAGACATTGAGGTGCTGGAGCATGTCCAGAGAAGGGCAACTACAGGGCCTAGATAACAAGGCCTATGAGAAGCAACAGAGGGAGCTGGGGTTGTTCAGCCTGGAGAAGAAGAGGCTGAGGGGAGATATCATCACCCTCTATGACTCCCTGAGAGGTTGGAACCAGGTGGATGTTGGTCTCTTCTCCCTTATATCAAGTGATAGAACAAGAAGAAACAGCCTCAAATTGTGCAAGGGGAGGGTTAGGTTGAAGATTAGAAAAAATTTTTTTGCTGCAAGAGTGGTCAAGGATTGGAACAGGCTGTCCAGGGAGGTGGTGGAGTCCCCATCTCTGGAGGCGTTCAAGAAACCTGTGGACATGGCACATTGCAATGTGGTTTAATGGCCACGGTGGTCTTGATGTTTGGGCTCAATGATCTTTGAGCTCCCTTCCAATCAAAACAATTCTGTGATTCTGTTGTGGTTGTTCTTATTAATATTATTATCTTTAAGTTACCAAACAGAAATGTGTGGTTTGGGTTTGAGGCAGTTTGGTAGTCTAGCAGAAGGTCTTGACTTATGTTTGGAACAGTTTGCAGGTCGGTTGATGAGAACAGCAGAAAGGAATAAAGAGGAGTTTCACATGACAGCTATTCCATGTAATTATAAGGATATACTTGACAAATGTTGGTGTAATTTGAAATCTTGACAGCTTGTGGGTTTTCTGATCTATCCTTAGTTGAGTGGATTAATTTTATGACCATAATTCTCCTGCGGTTGAATTCTTTCCTTAATGATTTTTCATATTTTCCTCCTTTCCAGCATCATAAGGAACTTTACAGAGGGTTGTGTTAGAAAAATTATACTTAGTAAAGAGGAACATGTTAGAGCTGAAAACCAATTCAATGCAGCAAACTTCAGAGCATACATTTTCTCTTCTCATTCCTTTTTCTTGCCATTATGTTTGCAGCTGAATTGTGATTTTATTTTTTCTTCTAAAAAGAGGGTTGTGATCTCTTACTGAGTAGGACTGCAGAATATAATGTGCTGCACCCATCACACCACTGCAAGGGCACTCAGAAGTTAGGAGTAAGTAGAAAATACCTGATGAACTAAGTGACTGATTCAGTGCTAAGGTAATCTCTATGTCAAAGCTGCCTGTGCTATCTACACCTGTTTAGATATGCACAGCTACAATTCCAGTCCTGCCTATGATGAAAGTTTTCTGAGAGGATTTAACATCTGATCTGCAGTGCAATCCTGCCTTATTTAACTGGACTTCAGAGAATCCTCATCTGTCATTCATGGAGAGTAGAAGTGCTGTAGTTGCATAGAGCAGTTATCCAGAGGGGTATTTATACATTGACCTCAATATTCACCCCAACTGGAATGCAATCATAGAATCACAGAATTGCAAGGGTTGGAAAGGACCTCCAGAGATCATCTGGTCCCACTCCTCTGCCAAAGTAGGGTCACCTAGGGCAGGCCACACAGGAACACATCCAGGTGGATTTGGAAAGTCCTCAGACAAGGAGACTTCACAACCTCTCTGGGCAGCCTGCTCCAGGCCTCTGTCACCCTCACACTGAAGTGGAACTTCCTGGGTTTTGGCTTGTATCTGTTGTTTCTTGTCCTGTTACTGGACACCACCAAAAAGAGCCTGGCACCTTCATCCTGACACCCACCCTTCAGATATTAGTCGACATCAATAAGCCCCCCTCTCAGCCTTCTCTTCTCCAGACTAAGCAGCTCCAGTTCCCTCAGACTTTCTTCATAGGAGAGATCTTCACAGACTAGGCAAAGGAGATCAGCCAAGTGCCAATCCAGGCAGGGCTAAAGAAGATGGCAATCCTCTTTTCTGCTTAACTTCTGAAGAGCCAGGCACAGTAGGTGTCGTGCCCCTAGGTACGTGGACTAAGGCAGCACTTCAGAATGCTAACTGGTGAGGCATGCACTTACTACACCAAGAAATGTAAATGTCATGCTGACATTTTCCTCTTAATGTGATAACATCTAAGTGGGGAACTTTGCTACTTATCTGTGTTTTGTTTGCAAGTTTTTCCATAGTACAACTTCCAATAAGCTTTCTGTGTTCTTGCTAACAGCCTCTTTGAAAGCTCACTTGGAGCGGTTAACACCTATTTATTTTAGGAATAAACAGTTCTAAAGTTCAGTTCATTGGAGTAGTATCTGAAATGGCTCCCAAACCTGGCCTCTCTTTCATTAGAGAGTCAACTATGATGGAAAGAAGCATAACAGCCATGCCCAACCTTGTCTCAGTAGCTTCCTGTCCACTGGTGCTTATGACATTCAAAACCAATGTGTGGTGCCAGGAGGTAACCAACAACACTGTTTTCTGTTTCTGCTGAAACTCTTCTCTGGTGCAAATTACACAGTCTATTGTATTTGAACTCTAATCTAGCATATACAGACATTGGTGGGAAGCTCTCAGCTGTTTTCAATGTGTGTTGGATCAAGCCCAAGCAGACCTGACATTTCTTTGGTCTGAAGACTTTCCTCTGGAGGGAGTCTTAGGCTGGTGCTCCCAGACACATTCAGCCTCTCCATCTACACTCCCAGGCACAATGTCTACCCCACCAGCCTTTGCCCTTTATAGCTCTTGCCTCACCTGTTTGCCTCTGGTTTGTGCTTCTCCATAAAGAGCGACTGAGAGAGTCCTGTCTGACAATTGCCATTATTTATTGCTGTCTCTAGCAGAGGGACTGAAGGCAAAGAGTAAGGTTCAGACTGGCTGGGGTGGTTGCAGGGCTCTTGGCCTTGGCTGGGGTGGTTGCAGGGCTCTTGGCCTTGGCTGGGGTGGTTGCAGGGCTCTTGGCCTTGGCTGGGGTGGTTGCAGGGCTCTTGGCCTTGGCTGGGGTGGTTGCAGGGCTCTTGGCCTTGGCTGGGGTGGTTGCAGGGCTCTTGGCATTCTCCAGTTCCATTTTTTTTTAAAGCTAGGGCCACACATGGGGCTGTGGTAGAGATGAGGATGTAATTAAGTCAGATAGGAACATGTTTATATCAGGTTGCAGTAGGAGGAAGGAGAGCTTAAAATTACTTCCTCCTGGTTGCCCAGACAATTCCAGCCTGGAAAACTTAGATTCATACAATTTGCAGAATGGTTTAGGTTGGAAGGGACTTTAAAGATCATCTAGTTCCAAGTCCCTGCTACAGGCAGGTGACTCTGAACTGTGTTTCTCTACAGAACCTAACAGACCTGAGCTTTTAAGGTAGAAGTGGGATGAGGTGCACCACTGTGTGTAGTCAGAGGCAGCAGGACGTGCCACTGTGCTGTCATACCAGACTGCTGTAGCTGGTTGAGAAGCAGATGTGAGTTCTCATGACCACCAGTGAGTGTTTACCTAATTAGTACTGCCAGAGCAAGGCTCCAGCTTGGGGGAGCTGCAAAAGTAGGGGAGCTCAAGTGCTGATTAAACTGGCACTCTCCCTCAGACAGGAGTGGTCATTCCAGGGCTGTGGTGCAGCAAGCTCTGGTCCATGGCCAGAGAGGAGTACACTACAGGTTTTGTGATGTGGGCCTCCTACAGCGGTCGCTGCTGGTGTAGGTAGCTCTAGCTGCCTGAGGAGTCAAACCAACAGGGTCTCTGATAATCAAATCCTCTGGAGCTTTTGCTCATTCCCTTGCTGGACCAAGTAGGTCACTCTGATAATGTGGAAACAGCTCTGCTGCCAAGCCAGGCAGTCAGGCTGTTTGGTCTGCAGTGTACAGCAGGGAAGGGGCAGTCACAGTAAAATCATGAATGCTTTTATAGTGTGAAGGAAATAAATGAGACACTGTATAATGGAACCTCATAATGGTACTGTCTGTGGCACACTCCAGCACTGTGTCCTTCCCTGCAGCATGGTCACTGCTTGGACCAGTGTAACCTGAGCCCTTTGACAATGCTGCTTTCCTTTATTGATGGTTCAGTGGTCAAAGGAAATGTAGCAGTGTGCTCTGCTTAATGCTCTACAGAATCTTTGCCTGCTCTAAGACAACATTTAAGCCAATTCATAGAAAGCTATCAGGGAAAAGGGGGAACTTCTCACTGAAAATTCTCTATTGCATGTTAGGCAATTTAATTTATGTGAGATACTGCTCTCCATTTACTTCTTGAGAGTAAAGTTCATATGCTAGCTGTAATTCTCAAGTTAGCAGGAAAGTAACTGCCCTTTTCTGAAGTTCTTTATTTTGGGTATGCCTTTGTGCCATATTTAAAAACACTTCCATCAGAAGTGTGCTGGTGTGGCCAAAAAGGCAAACAGCATTCACTGATCAGGAACAGTGTGCTCAGCAGGACCAGGAGAATGGTCATCCCCCTGCACTCAGCACTAGTGAGGCCACAGCTTGAATGTTTTGGGGCCCTCAGTACAGGAAGGACATTCAGATGCTGGACTGTGCCCAGAGAAAGGCAGTGAAGCTGGTGAAGGGTCTGCAGAAAAGGTCTTGTGAAGAGCAGCTGAGTGAACTTGGGTTCTTTAGTCTGGAAAAGGCTGTGGGGAGGCCTTCTGGCTCTTCACAATTCCCTGAAAGGAGGTTGGAGTGAGGTGGGTGTTTGTCTCTTCTCTCTAGTATCAGATGATAGAGTGAAAGGAAATGGCCTGAAATTGTGCCAGGGTAGGGTCAGGTTAGAGATGAAAAATTTCTTTACTGCAAGAGTGGTGAGGGACTGGAGCAGACTGTGCAGGAGGAGTCACTATCCCTGGAGGTGTTTTGGAAACCTGTGGCCATTGCACTTTGGGACTTCATGTAATGGCCGTGGTGGGTTAGGTTTAAGGTTGGATTCAATCTTAGCAGTCCTTTCCAACTGAAACAGCTCTATGATACACAATGTTACTGAGATCCTTACTCTAAAATATTCAGTTAATTTTTTGGCTGAACAACTGCTATGTTTTGTTTCTTCTCTTCTCATTTTTTATTGATGAGCAAACACAGAGGTCTGATGAAAAGAAAGGCGCTTCTGTCTTTTCATGATGGTGGCACTGGGCTGCTATCCCCTCTGTCTACTGCAGAGGAGAAAGAAACAAAAATAACAGGTTCAGACTGAAAAGATGACACAGATATTAGGAAGTGCCTGTAGGGAGCATGCAATTGCTAGTCACAGCATAGCCTGGTCAGTTAAAGTAGTCAAGATGTCTAAAAACCTTGCAGTGGGTTTATTACTTGTGCAGCTGTATTTAACTTCAAATGAACAGAAAATGATTGTGCGTTTGCCCGTCCAGGGCTCATAGAAACCTTCAGGACAGTTCTGTGTTTAGGAGGATATTTCAGCCCAGCTTTAGTTGTAGACCCAGTAAGGATGCTTGTGAGAATCTGCACCAAAAGATGTCAGAGAAATGACCTTTAAGTTTCAAGTTCTTATCTCTGACTTTTTGATGACAGCAGCAGTGTACCAGTCAACAGGTTACCAGAGGTCCACACTGTGGTGGGGATGAGGTCTGGGTCTCTGCCTTGGCCTTTCACAAAATTGTTTTGGTTGGAAAAGATTTTAAGATCACTGAGTCCAAATGTTATGTAACTCTCTATGTGCTAAACCTTCTCACATGAAATATTCTAAGTATTATAGTTTTGAGTTGAGAATTTGAGTTTGAAGCAGCAGGCAACCCAAAATTCAGTTTGGATGCTCAGTGTTCCTGCCCTCACCAGTTGCTTGTCGGGACCTTGGCTGCTGGGCGGTCTCCTACTGCCACACCCAGCCTGTTGTGACTCCTGGTATCTTGAAGATCGATTTTAGGTTAGATGTCTCTTCACTGAGAGCACTAGAAGAGGCTGTCCACAGAAGTTGTGGATGCTTCATCCCTAGAAGTGTTAGAAGCCAGGTTAGATGAGACATTGAGCGACCTAGTAGGAGGTGTCCCTGCCCATGGCAGAGGGTTGGAACTAGATGGTCTTTAAGGTACCTCTCAACCTAAATCATTCAATCCTAAACCAAAGCCCTGGAGCAGCATCAGCTGTTTTCACACAAACCTTTCAAGCCTTTGAAGCTCTGCTACTAAAAATTCAGGCATAAGGCAGAATTCATAGTGATGTCCTTTAATCATCTGGGCTGAGCCCAAAGCAAGATGCATTTTACTAAGCTTACTGTTTGTTTTGCTTTTAGTACTTTGTCTCCAGGTATATTAGGAATGTGATTTTTCTCAGTCCTGTCTCTTGCTCTGTTAGCATCTTCTGCAAGCCTGGGATCATGAACAATGCTGCAGAAGCCAATGTTGTTGTTGCTGCTGGGAAAAGACTATCACCAAGCCTGGAATATATCCAAATTGTGGTTTTAAAATGTATTTATAGATGGTAATTTTACAGGTTTGTAAGGTTTAATTTAACAGCCTTGGAGGTCACAGTCTCTGTGTTCAAAGCAGAAAACTTGAGAAAGTAACATGTGTTGGATAGAATGCCAGCATTGTGCTATGAAGAGCTTTTACTTCTTATCTTCCTGGAGAGAACTTTTGCTGATATTTCCAGGAATTCACCTGTGACTGATCTTTCTTTTTGGCAATGCAGCCATGCTGTACTGCTCCTCCTCCTCTCTCGCTCCCTGATGCCCCAGGGTGGCTGCAGCCTGAGCCATCCAGCTGTGCTGGGCATGTGGGGTTAGAGGGTGGGAGAGAAGACGTGGCATGGGGTTGCATGCAAGCATGGTGCAGGTGGAATGTAAGTCTGGATGTGTGAGGCTGGGCTCCTCTGCCCTGTGAAGGAGATGAGTTTAAAATCCTGCTAGGAGGGTTGGAATGCAGCTTCCTCTGGAACCAGAGTCAGGCTTGCAAATGACCCTGCGTCTTTACCACAAGAAGCCATTTCACTTGGTACCTGGGGAGTGCACTCCTTAGGACTCTTGCAGGCCATCTAGAGAGCGAGCCTGCTGAGCTACTCTGAGCTGGTCACGTAACCCCTTAAAACATGGAATTCAAGGATCCGGTCCAATTACAGCCCAACCCTTCCTGTGTTTCACTATCTCATTCACTTTGAAAAAGGAAACCTTATTTTAAGAAGCTTTACAGACTAAGTCCCATCTACATGGACTGTTGATTTAGGCAGGAAGCTGCTCGGCTACTATTTCTGGAAATAATGGGAAAGTAGTTGTGGAGACAAAAGTCTGAATAATGCTGCTGTTGTCTTTCCAGTCAAAGCTACCACAGCCCTCATTAGGTTTTAAAATCCAGATCAGAACCTAAATTGTCTCCACATTCCCATTCTGTTCTCAGGATAAACACAGGGCAGTAAACAATATCTACAATTAACAAAACAACTTTTGGCTCCATTTCATCTTCATATGGAAACTTTATGCTTTACTCAGCATAGCAAACAAAAAGTGGAAGGTATTAAACAAGAATGAGTGATTAACATTCTGTCCTTCCATAGCTGAAAGTCCTTCTGTGTTGGATTGGTTTCCTGTGGTGGTGAAAGCTTGAAAATACTTCTGGATTGGGTTTAAGCCACTAGTTTTGGTTCCTGACACATGGTAGTAGAGTTGACTGAACACAATCTTCTCATTTAGCTACTCCAAGAGCTATGATGATGTCTTTTCAGTCCTGTATCAATTATTTGTTCATTAAAACTAGTTCCTCTATCAAATACATATTATGTATGTTTAACCTCCCCATATTATTCTTATTTTCTATTTGTAGCTATTTAAAATATATATTTCATGTATACATTTATATATACAAATTTTGATGCTTATGTTTATATTCCTGCAAAACATATTAGGAATGTGTCCAGGCAGATCTTGAATATCTCCAGAGAGGGAGACTCCATAACCCCCCTGGCCAGCCTGTTCCAGTGTTCTGTCACCCTCATGGTGTAAAAAATTCCTCCTCATGTTTCCATGGAAGTTCCTATGCCTCAGCTTCCACCTATTGCTCCTTGTCCTGTTGCTGGGCATCACCTAGCAGAGCCTGGCTCCAGCCTCTTGGCTTTCTCCCGTTACATCTTTACAAACATGAATGAGGTCACCCCTCAAGCTCCTGCTTTCCAATCAGCACAGCCCCAGCTCCCTCAGTCTCTGCTCGTTACAGAGATCTTGCATTCTCTTCATCTCTGTGGCTCTGCACTGGACTCTCTCAAGCAGTTCTATGTCCTTCTTGAACTGAAGGCCCGAGAACTGGACACAGTACTCCAGATGTGGCCTCACCAGGGCAGAGTAGGCAGTTAAGGTTTGTACCTGAATGAACTCTGCAGTCTGCTTACTGCTCACAAATCATCTAGGTTCAGGCAAACACAAATGAGCTAGGTAACAACATTCTGTTCAGCAGAAGCCAAGTGACCAGCCCATTTTTACAAAGCTTTATTGCAGATAGATTTTGCTATTCAAAACAATAGAGATAACATATTTTATTCCCTCCCCTGCTTTTTTTTTTTCCCTTAAGAAATTGGAGTGAAAATATCAGGCAGGTATTGTGGAAGACCTATTAATAAAGGAAGTTCCTGAGCCCGTGCATTGAGCACTGGGAGCTTCCACTGCAACTTTAATACTGAGAGTGTAAAATCCCCTTTCTAGAGAGCTCTGCAGTCAGGCTGGCTCTTTGTTATTACTTTTTCATGTATCTGTTAATCCCACAGCTATTGTGGAATGCAATTCTGTCTGCACACTTTTTGAGTGGAGAAAGCAGATCCTAAGAACAGAAAATGCTGCTGTGGTTGACAAAGTAGGCATCTTTGTTCTAGTATCTCCTTGCACTGTTAATCAGAATAGCAAGAGATTGGCTAATTCTGGAAATGCATATTGAAGTTCTATTGGAGAGTGGGGTTTGGACTGTTACAGAAAAGAGTAAAATCTAACCAGTGTTGGGGTTGTTTTGGTAGGAAAACGTTCACTTTAGGTTCTAGCTTTTCTGAAGCTGAAGTTGAAAAGCTGCTTCCACTGACCCTTGCTTACAAAGAACAGAAACTGCTTTCACTGTGGAGAATTTCAAAGCAGGTTTCTCTAACAGCACCCTGGGTAGCTCTAAACAAGGTCACATTAAAGTTGCATCATTCCTATTTGAAATGTAATTATGCAGCTTCTCCTTTTATGTGCTTAAATGTAAGCTCACACCACAAGGGCCAAAATCAAGCTAGCAGCTCCTGTGTCAAGCAGCATAGGTTTGATAATCTTCCTTCCTATATAATTATGGACAGCCACAGAGTTTCATCAAGCTGCTTCCAGGATTATTGATGTTCATTGCAGTGCTGCTCAGAGGCTTCATCTGCAATTCTCAGTGCAATGCCTTAACCATGAAATCATTCTTCAACTCAAATGTGACATCACACCTGTTATCTGCTGGAGCAGGCTGTGTCTGCAGGGAAGCACAGTGGGCTGGATTATCTCCCAGACTCTAATTTGAGGGGCAGGGGACCACAATGGAATCTTGTTTTTAAGATCCCTCTTATTGTCTTCTAAACTGCCTAGAGTAGTGGTGGAGTCATTGCCCCTGGAGGTGTTCCCGAAACGTGTGGACATGGCACTTCGGGACATGGTTTAATGGCAAGGGTTAGGTTGAAGGCTGGACTTGATGATCTTAGAGGTCTCTACCAACTGTAAACAGTTCTATGATTCTATAGAACCTTACGAGCTGCTTACAGCAATAAGATACTATGTGGCTAAGCTGTTAGTTACACCACCTTTTATAAGTGGATAAAGAACAAATCTGATGTGAAAAAGGTCAGATAAGCCAAATACTAGTTTTACAACAGCATCTCAGAGGATAAGAACAGATTGTCATCTTTATTCCAGAAAAATGACCAAATTATGACAATGCAAGTGAAACATCAGCTGTCCAGTGAGCCACGGCCAGCTTTTTGCTTTGTTTTCTTCACAAAATGTGTTAACTGGAGGTACATCTAAACAAAAGGAAACCACAGCGTGGCGGGGGTTGGAAGGGATGTCCAGAGATCATCTAGTCCAAACCCTTTCCTAATGCAGACTCACTTAGATCAGGTTGCACAGGAACACATCCAGGTGGGTTTTGGAAATTTCCAGAGAAGGAGACTCCACAACCTGAGGAGGACTCTGTCCATTCTGTGGTTGATCCTGATCTATGACCTCCTGAATCTAGATCCAGAATCCAGCTCCTGTATCTGGTTCCTATTTGCCATATTCTGCCTATTTGTTGTGGCAGAAGTCCCAGCCTGGGATTTCTGCCACAGCATCAGCAGTGATGGTGACTAATTGCCATCAGGGGGTTGCGATTGGCATTGGTTTGTATCTATTTCATGTTATTATTTTCTTTAAAGTTGTTTTAGTTTTCTTTCTCAAGCTAATGGCGTTTCTCCATTATTGCCTTTTGCCTTTCTCTTCATTTTGGGAAGGCAGAGAGGCTGGTGGGGAGCATCAGGCAGTAGCTGGCCCAGCCCTAACCCTTAAAGTACGTTTAGAAGATGACCTGATGGCTCCAACAGGTCTTAACCACAAACACAAGATATGAGTTATAAAGAGCCTAAGGGAGCTGAGAGAGTTCACCAGGAACCTTTCAGAAGAGCTCCATTTAAACTAGAGATCCCTATGACCACAGAAATAAGTCTGCAGGGTTTGTCTCTCTGAAGATACTTTCAGGTTGATTTCAGTAATATAACATAACTTCCCAGTTTGACAGTGTTTGGAAACTTCCTCCCTCCTCCTCCCATCTCCATGGGCAGGGGTACCTTCCACCAGACCTGGCTGCTCAAGGTCCCCGTCCAGCCTGGCCTTGAACACCTCTGATGCTGTAACACTGTTGCCTCAGAAGGTCAGTCTCACTTGCCTCACCAGTTGCAGTGGTTGCTGATTTGCTTTGCTGAAATAAACCATAGAATCATAAAATGCTTTAGGTTGTAAGTGACCTTTAAAGGTCTTCTAATCCAATGAAGCTCAGTTTTGAATCACCTAATCTAGATGACCTGGAGGTCCACCACTTAGTACAGTCTCTATACTTGTGGCAACAGCTCTTCAGCTGTGCCTAAAGTCTTCTGAAGCCCTTCTGTACTTTGTGGTCTTTGTCTTACACCTCCTCAGCCTGGGTGGCTGCATTTTCCCTTACTGGACTTCACCACTGTATCATTGCTCAGAAGCAAAGCTACTGATGAGTGACATTTCATTGCTTTCTTCCAAGCACGGATGAAGCAGATTTTTCTCTCCTACTGGTTTGTACAGAGCCAAAGAACCTGCTTGTCATTACAATAACACTAGGGAAAAAAAGTGGCTGCATGGAAAGAGCTCTGTGCTGTGGAAAGGTGCTGTTTCAGACCCTCTTTTCCTCCCTTGTGGAGAAAAACAATCAAATTTAATAAAAGGATCCTGACATCCTGGTGAATATTGGAATGCACTTTAAGTGCCAGAACACTCAACAGGTGCTCAACTATTCAATTTACTGTGAAGATGTCTTTTCCTACAGTGGGAGAACTCACTGCAGCATTGAGACTACTATCCAAATAATTTTTGCCATCATATTGAGGAGAAGGCTCTGAATGTGGTTTTAGTACTCAGGAACTTCCAGGAATGAAGCCTCTGTCTCAAGGCTTTTGTATAAGTGGTTTAGGGGGGCTGTATGGCTGTAGTTGTTTCTAATGAGCCTCTTCCCTCAGGTTCACTTCAGCTAAGAAAGACTTTAACATATTTATTTTTTTTTCCATGCAAGTAACATTCACTGCCCTCTGAAACTAATTTAGCTGAGTCCTCATCCTGATTCCTACAACAGACTTGCTACTCCTCTACACTGTAGTCTTTGCAGAATGGAGATTGCTTTTCTGTGTGCTGGGCTTAATTCAACCTGGGTGTGATCACAAAATGGTTTTAGTTTGAAAAGAGCTTTAAGGTCATCCAGTCCAACCATTATGTAACCCTACCAAGGTTGGTGCTAAACCATGTCCGTCAGCACCACACCTCTGCCTCTTTGAAACACTTTCAGAGATCAGATTCAACTACCTCCCTGGGCAGCCTGTGCCAACAGTTGAAAACCCTTTCAGGGAAGAAGTTTCTTCTACTCTGCACCACAAACCTCCCTTGGTGCAACTTGAGGCTGTTTCCTCCATCCTGGAGCTCTTGTCATGAGTGTAGCTAGATCAGCAAATAACAGTTCCTGCAAAAAATATTTGGGCTATCTCCTGTTCAAGTGCCCTTTAGCACATACTCTGATGCCTAGCATGCAGGGTTCCTTGAATAAAAGCCACGTTTTACTAGTCAGACCACTCAACAAAAAGTGTAAGGCAATTGGTAAGGTGCAGGGGTAGCAGGAGAGGAAAGCTATGGCACTGCTGGGTGTGTGTGCATGTATTTGTCTCTGGAAAACCTCGGACTGAAGCCAAACTGGTTTTCAACTTCTTGTGAAAAATTACCATGCCAGTGTCGGTGATGAAGAGTGAGAAGGCAAACCTTAAATTCCCGATCCAAGCTAATTTGGTTACCAACAATGATCAAACCCCATCTGACTCAGGCTTTGTGAGAACTGCAGATGGCTAGCACTGGCCCAGCCGGCAGCCTGCAGCAAGGGAAGCAGAGCCAGACAGCAATTTGCCCATTTGCTCCTCACTCACCCGGGCAGCTAAAGCCAACACTAAGCATTTACAAACTGCTTTCAGATCTGCTTTGCTCTTGCCCACAGCATAGCCAGCATCTCAGCAGTAGGAGCTTCACTGGGTGTCAGGTGTTTGTGTCTAGATGAGGACAGAAGCAGCTCAGCAACTTCTGTCATGTAATATTTAAAGCCTGATTAGGTATTTCACATTTAATCACGTGTATTATTAATTTCCACAAAAATTACTGTTTCTCCCCATGCCTTTAACCAGGCAGCACGTTAAAGTTGCGTTGCTAGGGAAGAATTGGAGCCGAGTATCCCAGTGTAGCTGACTGCATTCTGATTACTTAATAACGCCCAAGTATGTGCAGAAATCTGTCCTTGCCGCATGCCTCACAGAGCTGCGCTCCCCAAGCCCTCAAGAAGAGCAGCTCTGTGCTGGCATCAGCGCGTTCCTCAGAGCCTCTTTTATCCCTGCTGGTTAAACAAGTCCGCAGCTCAGGAAAAATGCAGGCTTCTGGCTGTAGCCTTCCCACAGCACTGATGGGGAAGTGCAAACCACTAAGAGCCTGTTCCCAAGAGCTGGATTCATTCCGGCTGCGATGTGACGGCCCCAGGGATCCCTAGTGCGCCCTGCAGAGCCTCGGCCCCAGAAAGGCAGCGACAGCTATCCTGAAGACCCTCCGGACGCAGAGCTGGGGGCACGGACAAGCCTTCCGTAGCTCGCCGCCAAGCACCGATTGAAAGCCCCGTGCGGCTGTGGCTCCAGGCCTGGCTGTGGCACCTGCCGGTGAGCGGCGGTCTGGGGCCTAACGTCGGGCACGGCTGCGCTCGTCCGCGGCCCCGGCAACGCTGCGGCTCCCTCGGTCCCTCTCTTTCTCCCTCCCGCTGGGCCAAGGCGCCAGTGCCTCGGGCAGGTGCGCCCGGGAGGCGGCGGCCGCGCGGCCTGCGTTGCTGCGTGCCTGCGGGCGGCGGCGCAGCGCGGAGCCCAGCCTGCCTTCCCGCCTCGGGGCGCCTGCGGCGCGGGGCTCGTCCTCTCTCCCCTCCCCTCTTCCCTCCCTCGCTGCGGGCCGCGCCGCGCTGGTGGGCTTGGCTTGCGGCTGCAGCGCGGAGCTCGGCGTGAGTCACCCAGCCCGCGGCGCGGAGAGCCGAGCGCGCAGGCACTCGGAGGAGGCGGCGGCGGCGGGGCGGCGAGCGAGCGGGCGGGGGCGACAGGCAGCGGCTCCCCGCCCGCCCACTCACACATGCTGCCGAGCCGCAGTCAGCTGGAGCCCCGCTTCCTCCCGAGCCGCCGCCGATGACCTGCTCGTCCGCCGGCAGCCGCTGAGGACCCCCGGTGTCCCCGGCAGGGCAGGGGATGGTAGATCTGCCGCCCGCAGACTCCGTTCAGCCCATCCCGCTTCGCAGCAGCCTCGTCCGCCGGAGCCGCCGCGCAAGAGGAGCCGCAAAATGAACCCCCAGTGCGCCCGCTGTGGCAAAGTGGTCTATCCCACCGAGAAAGTCAACTGCCTGGACAAGGTGCTGGGGCGCGGGCGGGCGCGGACGACACCTCCCGAGTGTGCCCCCACGGCTCCACTCTCCCTGCGGCTCCGGCGGGGCGGGCAAGGCAGGGCCGAGCCGGGCCGGTGGCGGAGGAGGGCGAGCTGGCAGGTGGCAAAGATAGCGCCTCGGGGGCAGTCTCTGAACCAGCATCGCCACCGCCGGGCGACAGCCGCCGTGTCACCGCTCTGGCGCAAGGCTAGCGGCGGCCGCGGCGGACCGGGTAGTCTCTGCGGCGCCCGCCCGGGCAGTGACGGCGGTGGGGGCTGGCGGTGGGTGCCCAGGGCCCTCTTCCCACGCCGGCTCCCTGAGGGCCGAAGTTGGCAGCAGCCCTCGCCCGGTTGGAGTTGTCGGTGCTTCCCGGAGCAGGGGTGGTTTTGCTTGCCCCTTACGCCATGGCCGCCTCGGCGGGGACGGTGGCCGGGGCGACGACGGCCCAGTCCCTCGGGGTGTCCTCGGTGATGCTGGTCATCTCTAACTATGAATGAGGGGGCTGTGATGGATGCGCCAAACGAGTGGCCCCGGAGAGGCGAGGCAGCACGGGCTACCGGAGGAAAATACTGCGTGCTGTGCTCAATGGAGTGGCTGTGCAGCCAGCCGAAAAGCCAGTGGGCGCCTTGGGTGCTGCGTTTCTTCTCCGAGGGTGGCATTCTTAGCAAGCTCGGGTCATTTGCTGTAACGAGGCAAAATGACAAACTCCTGCCTCAGTTACCTTTAAAATAGCACAGCCAAGGTCAGAATGTGGAGGTCTTGACATCCACTTCAGCAGGGAATTTATGTTTCTGGGAGTGTTTCTTCGGTAGCGTTGGAAAGTCATTCTTTTGATGTTGTTTGCAGAGATCTCTAATGCATGGCCCAAAATATTGTCCTGTGGCTGTGGCTTTACATTTACTGTAGCCTAAAATAGCTTTCAAAACATCAGTATCAAAAAGTAACTCTCCTTTATGTTTCTTTACAGTACTGGCACAAAGGATGTTTCCACTGTGAAGTTTGCAAAATGGCTCTGAACATGAATAACTACAAAGGATATGAAAAGAAACCTTATTGCAATGCGTAAGTATTGTGAATGTCAAGCCTGGCAGAAATGCACATGAAAGGAGAGCCTGGCCCTGGGCGTTGTCAGATAGGTACTGTCTTGCTGTAAAAACTTCATCCACAGAGGTAGCATCGAGGGCTGGAATATTTCAGTGTCTTTTCAGATGGTGTGTTCTGTGTGTACTGAGGTGAGAGATGCTGGAAATGTTCTTGATGATGATGGGGTTAGGCAGTGTTTTAAGACCAGATCTCAGGATGCAGGTCCTTTCCTCCCAGGAAGTGTTGGATCTGGTGCTGGCTCCCGTTAGGTTCGTTACTGACCTCTACTGGGTTACAGCTGTCCATTATTATTGCAGCTCTCTTCAGGGTTAGGGACCTGATCAGCATTTTGCAATAAGAAAATAAACAAAGTGCTCCTGTGTTGTGTAGTTCACCAGAGACGTTGTCCTGCTGGGCATCCTGACAGCTTAATTTTGAGATGTGATGTTGTTCCCATATCTCAGATTATGGAACTAGATATTTACAAAATCACTGCTTCTGGTGCTTCATGGTCTTTTGTGTTTTGCTTCTTGCTGAGATTGCGATAGAGAAACTAGATTCCTTTTGGCTCTTGAACATAATCATGCTTTATTCCACTCTTAGATTTCGTTGTTGTGTGGATTCTGAAGAGTGCTTTGATATTTGGCTTGCAAATGGTGCAGAGGAGCATTTTGATACATGTAGAAGGAAAAAAGATGTTTGTTGTTCTTTGCACCGTGCTCCAAAGATCTGCTAAGTGCATTGCAGTCTGCTTTAATCTTTAGAAAAAAACTCTAACCTGCTTTGTTAGAAAGATATCTCTAAAGAGTTTGGAAGCAAATTTGATCTCATATAACTTTTTGTTATATTTTTGACAGGTAGAGGTGAAAATAATATGTTTTAAAGAGAGAGAGCGTGGAAGTTATGGCCACATTATAATTTTTCTTTTCAGAAACCTGCTTCTTTACTCGTCTTAAAACATTTGTTTCATGTTGAGGTAGACAGTTTGTGGCTGGCCCTCACAGAACAGTTCAACAGCATATGCTCATTTCTTCTAGGCTAAATCTGAAGCCAGCCAGTGCCTATCTAAAATACCAGTTTTGTTTTAAAAATTGCTCTGCTGCCAAAACTTGAAACACCTGTTTCAGTGTGCACACTTGTACTTAGATAGCTTTGGGAACAGATGGAGTCGCACACGTGCATTTCTAGCTTTCCTGAGGTGTCTGGGGGTGACATTAGACCTCCTGTCACAAAGTGTGGTTTGTTGTCAGGCTTAGGAGCTGTAGAGAAAGCTCTGTAGGAAGGGAGATTCACGCTGGTAGAGGTGGCACACAATCGAAACTAACCTGGAGGTTACTTGCCCTAGATAGGACTTTGCTCATGGTACCCTGCTTGAGGTATAAGGGCAGGCTGACATCCTTTACAGTGATTGAAACTCTGATAACACTTTGGTGCCTTTTATCTTTTTGTTGTTGTTGTTGTTGTTAAATTTCAGTTAGTTGCTTGATCTATGTAGGTAGATACTTACTTGCACTTGATAACACTGGTTACAAAGTCTTCTCCATGCTCTACATCAGTGTTTCTATGCTGTGTGTGTTTGACTTCTCTTGTAGGAAAGTTTTTCATCGATGTGGTCTGTTCTTGTGTTTAGGGGTGAGGTGGAATAAGGCTTATGGATGTGTTATGTACCATTCAGTGCTGTTCCTCCTGGTAGTTGCTTTAATGAGCTTTGTAGTAGAGACCCTTGAAAAAATAATCATCTTTGAAATGTCCCTCAAACCTGATAGATGAAACAGGAAGAAACAAGGCGAATCTGTCAAAGAATGGGTTTCTTCTACTAATACAATGGACAAAATGGAATGTCTGATATCAGGAATAAGTATTTTGTTCTTTAATCTGGGCAAATTTTGGATTTGTTTTTTGAGAGAAACTTGATCTGAATAATTTCAAGTGTTCTGTGGAACTACAAAGGGAAAATCAAGGTGTGCTTTGTGGCTTCAAGAAACAAATATCCTTCAAAGGAGGCAGATGCTGTTTATGCAAGACTGTCTTTTGAAGTACAGTTGACTTAAATGATCATGTTTTGACACAGCACTCCTGCATCTCTTGTGTTTGCGAAGGAGATATTGTGATGGCATTTGAAGACATGATGTGTTATATTCCAGTGCTCCTTAAGAAGGGCCAAGTCCATTTCCATGTGAAATATTGCTTGATCAGGAAGTCTGTGCAGGGAAGAATGTAAATTTCCTCATACAAACACCTACAAGCATTTGACAAAGAGCAGTGACTGTTAGGCTGTTTATTGAGGCTATCCATCAATGGGAGTGTGATCTGTAGATATAAGTAGAGAGGTATGGGATAATTTGAGTGGGAGGGCAAGGCTATGAGGTTGCTTAATAGGTTTGGAAGGCACAGTTAGTTTTTTATAAGGACAAGTGGAAAAGCATGGACTTACAGTAATTTATCTGTCCAGTCACAGGTTAGATCATGCATCTGAGTATATTTTGAGCTTTGGGTTTAAAATATACCACTCTATGTTTTTTAAAAGTACTGAAATTAGTATTTTTACTGCATTACTGGCAAAGATCAGAAGTTACTTTAACTGTACAAACATAATCCTGTTTCACTTGATATAAGAAAAAGAAACTGATTTGTGAGTGTTCAAACTGCTTTTTGGTAAAGGAAGGGCAGATGAGTTGAAAGTAACTGGTGAACCTAGAAGGAATCAAGTGTGAAATAGTTTAATTCAGTGATCATTATCAAAGAGCAGAAATATTTCTATGTTCAGGCTTCTGCCTTTTTCTGTCATGTTTTCAGTTAGATGTTTCTATGTGATCATGTCATATGGATACAATGAGAGCTACTGAGAATAATACTGGTCCAGGCCAAGAAGCTGTGCTTCCTAATGTGGCACTTCTGAGGCTGTTGTGGTAGATTGATGAAAGATATTGCACTTGGGTTAGAGGGAAAACTTTGTGTATGTTTGTGTGTACTATGGCTTTGAACAGAAGGATCTTTGTATCACAGTTGTCAGGAGTTCTCCCCAACTCCTTGTTGTCTTTAAACCTTTCAGTTCTCTTACTGAAGATTGTACAACGTTGTCCCCTCTTTTTAGACTCACAGAATTGTTTTGTTTGTAAAAAACCTTTAAAGTCATTGAGTCTCAACTATTCTCAAGGCTGGTATTAACCCACATCTCTGCCTCTTTAAAACACTTCCAGGAATGGGGATTCAACCACCTCCCTGGGCAGCCTGTTCCAGTTGTTCAGAGCCCTTTCAGGGAAGAAGTTGCTTCTAATCTTCAACCTAAACCTCCCCTGGTGCAGCTTGAGGCCGTTTCCTCTTGACCTATCACTTGTTCCTAGGAAGAGGAGACCAACCCCTACTTAGCTCAAACCTCCTTTCAGGAATTGTGGTTTCATTATTCACATAATTTGCCAGCTGTCTGAGTCAGGATAGTTTAACTCTGCTTGTAGCCCTGAAAATACATCACTTGTATCTCGGCTGAGACCTCTGAGAAGTACAGTACTCTCATGACTTATGGAACTGTGATTCTCACTTCTCTTGCATTTATGTTTCATCTGAAAGACTTCATATACAACAGTTTGCAGCTTGTAGATGCTGAGCACATGGACACTGCTATGTCTGCCTTAAGACAGCTTTTGTCTTGCCTCTTATTGACTTTAGACATGCCAAACTGCCAGAGAGCTCAGAGTCCATCAGATGATCATGGAATCATCATAGAATGGTTTGGGCTGGAAGGTACCTAAAAGATCATCAAGTTCCAGCCACCCTGCCATAGGCAGGGACACCTTCCACTAGCCCAGGTTGCTCAAGGCCTCATCCAACCTGGCCTTGAATATCTCCAGGAAGGGAATATCCACAGCATCCCTGGGCAACCTGTTCCAGTGTCTCACCACCCTCACTGGACAGAATATCTTCCTAATCTCCAGTCTGAATCTCCCCTTCTCAAGCTCCAATCCATTCCCTCTCATCCTGTCACTACAAGCCCTTGTTAAAAGTCCCTCCCCAGCTTTCTTGTAGTCCTCTTCAGATACTGGAAGGCCTGGTCAGGGATGTAAGATCTGACTTGGCAGCCCAGTTTTGCAGCCTGAAGCAGGTGAATGGGCCATTCTTTTCCTCTCTGAATGTGCACAGATGTCATAAAAGAAAGGTTAAGGTGACTAACATGGTTTGGGTAACCTGACAGCTTGTTCCATCGAGGTGGCTTTAACACAGAGATCATTAAATACTTGTTTATGGAGAAACAATAAGAAGAAAAGTTGTTATTATTGTGTTTGCAAACTCAGAGCTGATTCTTCCCAGCTGCAAAGATGATGCAAGGATGGCAGCAATGACATTTTGGAAACTAACCATCTGAGTACTAGTTCTGAAGCTTGTTGAGTGATGGAAGCATGCAGCGTGATTAAATGGGAACTTATTCATACCAATATTCATCTAAGTACTTCTTTCTTTTTTTGACAGATTCACTAGACCAAAACACAAGACTACTTTTTATGCAAAGTGCAGAAGCTGAAACACATATTTTTGGAATGTTCTCTCTGTTAGCTACACTTGCTGAGGCAAACAGGCTGTCTGCATGTGTGAACAAGTCCAACAGAGATGTAGTTTTCAATTTCTGCACAACATGATAGTTTAAGCTTCTGCAGACCTGGTATACCAGGAAGGGGAGGTTCTTCTCCATCTCTGCTCTGCCCTAGTGAGACCATACCTGGGATACTGTGTCCAATTTTGGGCTCCCCAGTTCAAGAGAGACAGGGACCTGCTGGAGAGGGTCCAGCAGAGAGCCACGAGGATGACTGGGGTACTTGAGCATTTCCCCTATGAAGCAAAACTGAGAGCCCTGGGGCTGTTTAGTCTGGAGAAGAGAAGGATGAGAGAAGATCTGATCAACATCTGTAAATATCTGAGGGGAGGGTGTTATGTGGCTGGGGCAAATCTCTTTTCAGTGGTCCACAACAATAAGACAAGAAGCAACAGCTACAAACTGGAACATAGAAGGTTTCAGCTCAACATGAGGAGAAACTTCTTTACAGTGAGAGTGACAGAGCCCTGGAGCAGGCTGTCCAGAGGGGTTGTGGAGTCTCCTTCTCTGGAGACCTTCAAAACCCACCTGGATGTGTTTCTGTGCAAACTACCCTGGGTGATCCTGCGTTGGCAGGGGACTTGGACTTGATGATCTCTGAATGTCCCTTCCAACCACTAAGGTTCTGTGATACCCTCTAGTCAAAGCACAAATTCTTCTGACATATTTAGTATCTAAATCATTGCTGATGACCTGCACTCAGGGTGGCTCCATTCAAGTTTTTCTTTATGACAGTCACCATATGGAAGGATTGCATAACTTCAACATCTACATCTACTGTCATCATTCTTGCTGTGGATTATTGACATGAAGGAAATCTCATCAGCTCTTTCTTTTCTCTGGAGTTAATTTTTCTTTAGCTTGTGCCAGTAGGAAAGAGAGAAACTTCAAAATATTGTGATGTTGTTAGGGTTGGATGTTGGGAAGGAAGGGACAGGAACAGCCTCTGCTCACTTGTGCCTTGTGATAGGACAAGGGACAATGGATGTAAACTACAGTAAAGGAAGTTCCACCTCAATGTGAGGAAGAACTTTACTGTAAGGGTCACAGAGTACTGGAACAGGTTCCACAGAGAGGTTGTGGAGTCTCCTCTGGACCCTTTCCAGTCCTGTCTGGATGTATTCCTGTAGGACCTGCTCTGAATTCTATGTTTCTGCTCTGGCAGGGGGATTGGACTCGAAGATCCTCAGAGATCCCTTCCAACCCTGTGGTCCTGTGAACCCTACTACAGTTTCAATTTGCAACTGCATCCAATATTTATATTTTAAGATACTACAGGGGGAAGGATAAAACTCACCAAAGTTATTTCATCCCACCTTGGAAGTTGTAGTATGGTGCAACACTCTGGACAGACAGATGGCCTGGGACATGAAGTTATCTTGTAATCAGTGAATTAATGTGACCATTAAATGGAATGTCCTGAAACTTGGACATAAGAAGTTCCATCTAGACACAAGGAGAAACTTGTTTAATTTAAGGGTGATGAAGCACTGGAGCAGGCTGCCCAGAGAGGTGGTGGAGTCTCCATCTCTGGAGACATTGAAAACTCATCTGAACCCCTTCCTGTGTGATCTTCTCTAGGAGAGCCTACCTCTCCTAGAGGGGCAGGGGGTTGGACTTGCTGGTCTCCAGAGGTCCCTTCCAGCTCCTACTGTTCTGTGATTCTGTGAATAGTGATCTTCTGCATAGAAGTTTGATTGTAGCTGTGAAACATGAGTGGATTTTCTTTCTACCAGTCAGAAGATTTCTGGAAGGTGACTAAGAATGTGATGGTATTGTTCCTACTGAAAATAGCTGGCATTATCTTGGGTTTGCAGTATTGATTTCAGCAGGTGACTGTTTCTCTGTTTAAATATGGCAGGAAGAAATATAGAGAGTAGGGAGGTGGCAGCAATAATAATCTTTCTGGAATATCATGGAGCCCCTTTTAAGAGCTGCAACAAAGAGTGAGCAGGTTTTTGTTGTCTAATTCTCTGTTTTCAGCTGTTACTGAAAAACTTCTTTACCCTTTGAGGAGAAAGATTGTTTCTGGCATGGTTAACTCTACAGCCAATTACTTGTCTTTTTTACTTCTTTTGGGCTTTTCAGCTCTTTCTGTTCATTAGATTTGATTAGAAGTAAGCTATTAGGTAGGTCAACCCCAAATGCTTATCCTTATGAAAAGAAACAGCTCTAACTCCCATGCAAACCTTCCTGGAAGGCAAGGATTTGTGCTTTATCACTTTATTATTTGTGCATTGAAGACTTTCTTCTTAGGATGTGCTATAAAATGAGTAATGCAACAGAACTGCTGGAAGAACAGCTGGTAAAGGTCTCAGCTCAGACCTAGATACACCTATGTCATTTAAGCTCATCATTTCTTGATCAACACCCCACAAGTGTGGACTCCATTATTTGAAAACAGTTACCATGTCTCCCCTCAGCAACCTTTTCTTTAAACACACCAGCTCTAACTCTTCCCTCAGCAGTGATATTTGCTGCTAATTCTTGTTTCTCTACCTTCAGTTATCTCCTAAGTGTCCATGTACATATGTAAATGTCTATGTCTGTGTACTTTAAACTGCAGTGCTCACTGGACCTATTACCAGAGCTGGAAAAACACCAAGTGTGCCTATACAGCTCTTAGGTATTTTATCCTAAGTCAATCTTTGCAATTCTTTATTGTTATTAGTATTTTTTTAATTGCAACCCCCAAACTATTATTAAGTCATATTCAGATTGTCGTGGGCTGCATTTTCCTTTTTCTATGCAGAGCTGCAACATCAGCAGTTGTTATCATCCATTATCTGAGCAGTTAATTGTTCTTGGCTCAGCACAGAATCTTCCACTTGGTTCCCATTGAAGTAAATCTCCCATTTTCCCCCAGGCTGCTTCTTCAATTTGTCAGGCTCATTTTATATTCTAATTTTGTTCTCTAACATACTTGCAGCCCCCTCCTACCAACCTATCAACCCTCCCACCAGAGAGCCTGGAAGCATGTGGCAAATTAAATAAGTGTGATTGTCATTTCATCACCCAGGTTGAGAACTGAAGGCCTGGAATGATATGGAGAGCAGTGCATACAGCAGTGGTCTGGCACAGCCTTTCCTTCTGTAGTCAGCAGGGATGAATGAGTGAAGAACTTTCTTTTATCTACCTCTTCATGGAGAGCTAGATCAAATGTGAAGTGTGGGGTTCTGCTCTTCATCCACAAAAGCCCCATGCAGTGCTGCAGGCTGGGGACAGAGAGGGACCTGAGGGTACTGGCTGGTAGCTGAACATGAGCCAGCAGTGTGCCCAGGTGGCCAGGAAGGCCAATGGCATCCTGGCCTGTATCAGGAACAGTGTGGCCAGCAGGACCAGGGAGGTCATTCTGCCCTTGTGCTGGCACTGGTCAGGCAACACCTTGAGTGCTGTGTCCAGTTCTGGGCGCCTCAGTTTAAAAAAGATGTCAAGATGCTGAAATGTGTCCAGAGAAGGGCACCAAGGATGGGGAGGGGGCTAGAGCACAGCCCTGTGAGGAGAGGCTGAGGGAGCTGGGGGTGTGCAGTCTGGAGAAGAGGAGGCTCAGGGCAGACCTCATTACTGTCTAAAACTACCTGAAGGGAGGCTGTAGCCAGGTGGGGTTGGGCTCTTCTGCCAGGCACCCAGGGGCAGAACAAGAGAACACAGCCTGAAGCTGTGCCAGGGCAGGTTCATGCTGGATGTTAGGAAGAAGTTGTTCACAGCAAGAGTGATTGGCATTGGAATGGGCTGCCTGGGGAGGTGTTGGAGTCACTGTCCCTGGAGATGTTTAAAAGGAGCCTGCATAAGGCAGTTAGTGCCAAGGTTTAGTTAATTAGAAGGTGTTAGGTGATAGATTGGACTTGATGATTTTAGAGGTCTTTTCCAACCTGGTTAATTCTGTGTAAGAAAGCAAAGAGAATTGTGAGAAGAGTATAATCATTATGCATATTTATGCAAACTGCTTAAGCATGAAGGACAGCTACAAGTAAACATGTGACCCTGTTGCTTGGTGCTGTGGGATCTTGGATGCAGATGAAGTCCACATTAGTACTACTGATATCCAGTCTGAAAAGGAAGGTAGAACAAGAGAGTGTTTTGGGTTGAAAACGATCCTAAAGATCATCCAGTTCCAACCCCCATGCCGTGGGCAGGGATACCTACTAGCCCAGTTTGCTCAAGGCCTCATCCAACCTGGCTGTGAACACCTCCAGGGAGGAGGCCATCCACAACCTCCCTGGACAACCTGTTCCAGTGTCTCACCACCCTCACTGGAAAGAATTTCTTCAAGTCTAAATCTGCCCTACTCGAGCTTCAATCCGTTCCCTCTCATCCTATCCCTCCAAGCCCTTGTCAAAAGTCCCTCCCCAGCTGTACTGTGCTCCCCTTTAGGTACTGGAAGGCTGCTCTAAGGTCTCCCTGAAGCCTTCTCTTTTCCATGCTGAGCGGCCCCAACTCTTGCAACTTGTCCCATAGGGGAGGTGCTCCAGGCAAGCCTATTTACTAGAGCACTTGAAAGAGCTTCTGAGGCGAAATGTATTTGAGTCTCTGAAAGGTATTTGGTGCTTATCTTCAAGTCTGAGAAGAAGGCACATGAGGACACTTTGCCAGAGTTGCTGTGCATGAGGCAGATGGTGAATAGTTGCAAAGGAATTACTAAATAATCATCACTGACACTCAGCTCTTGGGGAGAGTTGGGCTGTGCTTTGCTTGCTGTGACTGCCAAGTAAGAGAATGCAGAAGCATTTCTCAGGCTCCATTTCAGCGTGGCTGATTTGCTGAGCCCTGGATTCATTTTGATCCAGACCTGCACGTGGCACCATACACGCACACGCTGGTGGGTGTGCAGGGAGAGGACTCTTTGTGCTCCAGCCTGCTTTGCTGCTGCTGCAAAGGGAGTAGGCAATCTGCCCTGGGGGAGATGAGTTGGTACCTTGTTTGTCTCAGAGCAGGTGAATTCTGAGGCTGCACTGAGCCCAGACTCTCACATCTAACACTTGATAGGGTTGGTGTTTGAATTACATGTGTTTAATATTCTGCCCATTGATGTAATTGCTCCTGAGGGACAATTACAGTTTGGTGTTACTTAGGATGTTGCTGAGGTGAATAAAGAGAAAATGTATTATATTAATTTTAATTTTTTTTTAGTTCTCATGCAAGACTGTGATAAACACAACAGTCAAAGCTCTTTGCAAGAAGTGATTGTAGGAAATCCTTGCAATTCTGTGCAATTCTTATCTGTGTTGCCAGTTTAGGTCTTGGCGCAAGTAAATAGATGTTTTTAATTTAAAATCATACAATAATGGAATGGTTTGGGTTAAAAGTCACCTCCAGAGGTCATCCAGTCCAACTTCCCTGCAGTGAGGGACATCCTCCATTAGATCAAGTTGCTAAGAGACTTGTTGAAACTGACCTTGATTATCCCCAGGGATGAGGCCTTAACTACCTCCCTGGGCAACCTGTTCCAGTGTTCCAGCAGTCTCATTGTAAAGAACATGTTCCTAGCATCCAATCTAAATCTGCTGTGCTCAAGTTTGCAGCCATTGCCCTCATCCTGTCCCTGCAGGCCTTTGCAGATAGTCTCTCTGTAGCCTTCTTGTAGCCCCTTCAGGTACTGTGAAGTTGGTGATAGGTCTGGCTGGAGCCTTCTCTTCTCCAGGCTGAACACCCCCAGCCTGTCTTCATAGCAAAGATGCTCCAATCCCCATATAATTTTCATGGCTTCTTCTGGACCTGCTCCATCAGGTCCATGTCCTTTCTATATTGAGGGCTCCAGAGCTGGATGCAGTACTCCAGGTGAGGTCTCACCAGAGCAGTGCAAAGTGATAGACTCCCCTCTCTGGGTCTGCTGGCAATGCTGCTTTTGATGCAGCCTAGCATTCAGTTTGTCTTCTGGGCTGCATGCTCACACTGTTGGCTCACTTCCCACTTCTCATCCACCAGCACCCCTAAATCCTTTGTATGATCATTGACCAGTGCAGACTGCAGAGAATTTTTCCAAGGAGGAGCATCTCCTCAGCACTTGGAGTCAGGATGCATTGAACATAGAACATCTCCCTAGAGATATTCAAGGTGAGGCTCAGTGGGGCTCTGGGCAACTTGATCTAGCTGAGGATGTCCTTGTTCACTGCAAAGGGGGTTGGACTGGATGACCTTTAGAGGTCCCTTCCAACCCAGGTGATTTGATGATTCTATGATTCTTAGGGGACTGTAGTTAGTGAGACAGGATTTCAGTACATTGGATTTTCTTTGCTTTATAGTCTCTTAGCCACTGTTGATGCTCAATATAATCTTAATTTTTCTTACCAGCTATTACTTTCTGGACACATTCCTAAAGATTGATGCAGTTTGTTCTGTTACATTTAGGGACCAGTAACAATAAATGAAAATTTTGGATTCCAACTAGTTTCCTTATTTGCATTGCATATCTTGAGCCCTGGGAGAGGTAACAACCAGTTGTAGCAAGCCTGTGAAATCTCGGTGCTGTGTTTTGTGAATAGCTTTGGGATTTAACTATTTGAGGGGTTTACATGTTCTAAGCCATAGAATTTCCTGTCATGTTTGTTGAAGAACTTAAAATATTTTCACTTGGCCAGATTTCAAGTTCTGTGTAGCTCTGCTGATGTTGATAGTCACAAGTAAATCTGCTGTCCTGGTGTGCTCTATCTTCTTTATAAAGCTTAAGGAAGAAGAACTGTGTATTCCAGCCTCTCCTGTCAGTCTCTGCTGATATCACCAACTCTGAAAATCCAGCATATTAACACCATGGCAGTCAGCTCAGTGTCCAGAAGTACATCTTGCTCTTTCCATGTGATGGGAGTGGAAGCTTACTGTAATTATCCAGACAATATCCAGTCTTGGCTAAGAGGCTAATTAATGTCATAATGTTGAATACTGAGGAGTGCCTAAGAGAGTCCAGTGTGGAGCCACAAAGATGCTTAAGGCAGTGGAACGTCTCCCTGCCAAGGACAGACTGAGGGACCTGGGGCAGATGAGCCTGAGGGGTGACCTCATTCATGTTGATAAAGATGTTCAGGGCAGTGTCAGGAGGATGGGACCAGGCTCTACTCACTGATGTCCAATAACAAGACAAGGGGCAGTGGGTACAAGCTGGAGCAGAGGAGGCTCCATGTGAACATAAAGGGAAAACTTTTTCACCGTGAGGGTGCTGGAGCCCTGGAGCAGGCTGCCCAGAGAGCTTGTGGAGTCTCCTTCTCTGGAGACATTCAAAACCTGTCTGGATGCATTCCTGTGTGACCCACTCCAGGTGATCCTGCTCTGGTAGGGGGGTTGAATTAAATGATCTTTCGAGGTCCCTTCCAAACCCTTAGATTCTGTCATACTGTGTGTGCTTACAGAGACCTGGATTCAGAGACTGTAGAAGATTAGCTTTAGCTGTGTGATGTTGAGGTTCCTGGGACAGGTGATAGCAGGCAGGACTGGCAAAGGAAGTTTGCTGAAGAAGAAATGGGTGAAGTATTTGCAGAATAAGTGATCTGCTTGGATAGAGATGATGCCAACCAGTTCCTGCTGCCCCGTGTTACATCACCTCACACAGCAACATTTTGAAAAGCCAAACCACCACAGTTCAATCTTCTTGATTTGCAGATCAGGCCATTGCATATCTCTGTGTCTCCTTTTACCTTATGGTATTGAAGTTGATGTTGCATCAGAATTTGCCAAGCTATTTACCTTTGCTTTCTAGGTGTATTACCAGTGTAAATTCTGATTGTGCCAGGAAGAAAAGTCTGGAAGATAAGCAGTGCAGAATTTTTGTTTCTAGCATTTCCTTCTCCACCTGTATTTTCTGCTGTCCTCCTCCAAATCATAGAATGGTTTGGGTTGGAAGGATTCTTAAAGATCATCTGGTTCCAATCCCCCTGCCATGGGCAGAGACACCTTCCACTAGCCGAGGTTGCTCAAGGCATTGAACACGTCCAGGGAGGGAGCATCCACAACCTCTCTGGGCAACCTGTTCTAGTGTCTCAGCACCCTCACTATAAAGATTTGCATCCTAATCTCCAGTCTAAATCTGCCTTCCTAAAGCTCCATTCCATTCCCTCTCACTCTCTCATCGCTATCCCTCGTAAAGCATCTCTCCCCAGCTTTCTTTTAGGCTCCTTCATGTGAGAATACTTTACAAAGGCTTTCCTGGGGGCTGCATAGAAGATTTCTGTAAGGATGGATTTCTTAAGATGTAAAACTGCATGGAGACTGTGTGAGTTTGCTCCCTGCTTCACAGTTCCAAACATTCACACTAGTGGGTATTTTTCCCCTTCTCTTTAGGAGACCAAATGTTTGGAGGCAGTCCATCATGTTCTGCCTCTCTAAGTGGCAGCATTTTTTCACACAGGTGTGTTGGTCTAATGCCAATTGCCCAATCTGGAAAAAAAAAAAAGAAACTTGTGTTGCATTTTAATGTAGTTATATCTCAAGTGGTTGGTTTGTTTGTGTGTTTATTTGTAACTAAGCAAAGGAAATGGTAGGAGCTGGTTTGCTTTTGTTGTGTTCTAGTTTTACTCTGGAAGAATTCAATACCTGCAAAGCAATTCCTTCTAACCTTAGAAAACTCTGAGTAGAAATGCTTAGGGAAAGGTGTGGAAAAAAAAAAGAAAGAAGCAGCTGATTTTAAACATATCTAAAATGCACATGGCTAAGTTAGTGGAGGGGAAAAGTGGTAAGATGATATAAACTGCCTAAATAACAGAGACATGGAATGTTTCTGCTGGATGGTGGTGAAGGATGTCTGCATAGCAATGGTTGTGTGCATCTGTGAGTGCAAGAGGAGAAGCATTTCTGGTTGGATTTGCCAGATCATACAAAAAGAGAAGGGGCAGATGTTAGGATTTCTAGCAGTAGAAGGGCTCAATAGGTGGTTGACCAGAGGATGATCAGGAATAGCGTGGCAAACAGGACCAGGGAAGTGATTTTGTCCATGTACTCAGGACTGGTGAGGAACCTGAAAGATCATCTAGTTGTAATCCTCCTGCTATTGGCAAGGACACCTTCCACTAGACCAGGTCACTCAAAGCCTGAGCCAACTTGGCCTTGAATACTTGCAGGGATGGAGTATCCACAGTGTCTCTGGACAGCCTCTTCAGTGCCTCACCAAGCACACAGTGAAGAACTTCTGATCTAAATAAAGCTTCTTCCATTCTGAAGCCATTAACTGTCTCTATTACTACAAGCTCTTGTAAGAAGTCCATCTTCATCTTTGCTGCAGGCCCCCTTTAAATACTGGAAGGCTGCTCTATGGTCTCCCTGGAGCCTTCTCTTCTCCAGACTGAACAATCCTAACTCTCTCAGCCTGTCTTCATAGGAGAGGTACTCCAGCCCTCTGCTTATTTTTGCCTTACTCTGGACCTGTTCAAACAGGTGCATGCCCTTCATGCTGGGAGCTCCAGAGCTGGACACAGGAGCGTAGGTAGGGCCCCACCAGTGCAGAGCACATACCATGTATTAATGGTATTGTTTTCCCATTCTTACAGTGAAAAAGTATCCTAAACTGTAAAAGATATTATTATTTGAAAAATGTTTATCCTGGAAAGTACCAGATTGGTCAGTTTAGTACATCTGTAGCTTCTAATTCTTTTTTTGGGCACCTTAGTAAGATAATTTAATAGTAAACTGCCTTACAGATTTTTTTTCAGTCTCAGTGTAACATGAAGATGCTTAAGGCAATTTTCAGAAGTTCTTTTTGTGAAGCAAAATAAGTGAAAAGAAGTAACCTGTCATTTTCTTTGAAGAAACAAAGAGCACTGGAAGCCTTTGTGACAGAATTTTCATATCTGCTATAAAGCAGCTACGCTAAAAAGTCATCTGTTTTGGTCATAGTAAATTAAGGAGTGGAGTGGCAAGAGCTGGGAAAACATCAGCATTCTGAGCTCTACAAATAGTAAAGCAGCTACCAATTTTCCCAAAGCAGTGATGGGAATGAGTTTTGAATAGTGGAGGCTTTATCACACCTTTAGGACGTGGAAGACGCTGGATGTGAAACCAGTGGGGAACAGGAGAAGCAGACATCTGGGCTGGAAGGATTTCCATATGCCACAGTCTTCATCAGAGCTGTACTGCGTAGACCTTCAGAAACAATTCTGTTGGAGCATGGCAGTTCATCTCAGCTGTGTTAGCCTTGCAGCGTGGATGGGTGAAAAGCAGGAAATAGTTGCTGTTCCCAGAAACAAATCAGATCTGAAAATAGGAATGCACTGAGTACAGGGAAGGGAAAGAAGCTGCAGAGTCAGAGTGTTGTTTGTATGCTTGAGGAAAAAGGAACTGGGGATGCTGGTTAAGAGCCATCTGAACATGAGCCAGCAGTGTGCTTAGGTGTCTAAGAAGGCAAACAGCACTCTAGCCTGGATCAGGAATGGTGTGCTCAGCAGGACCAGGAGAGTGGTTGTCCTGTACTGGTGAGCCCACATCTTGTGTACTGGGCTCAGTTTCAGGGCCCACACTACAAGAAAGATGTGGAGGTGCTGGAGCAGATCCAGAGAAGAGCAACAAAGCTGGTGAAAGCTCTGGAGAACAGGGCTGGTGAGGAGCAACTGAGGGAACTGTGGCTGTTTAGTGTGGAAGGGAGACCTCATCACTCTAACTCCCTGAAAGGAGATTGGAAGGAGGTGAGGGTTGGTGTCTTCTCAATAGTAAGAAATGATAGGATAAGAGGAAATGAACTCAAGTTGCATCAAAAAGAGATCAGCTTGGAGATTAGCAGAAACTTCTTCCTTGAAAAGGTTTCAGCCACTGGCACAGGCTGCCCATGGAGGTGATTGAACTTCCATCCCTGAAGGTGTTTCAAAGGGGCAGAGATGTGTTGCTGAGGGCCATGATTTACCCCCAGCCTAGGAAGAGTTAGAGAATGGCTGAATTTGATGATCTTGAAGGTCTTTTCTAACCTTAACAATTCCATGATTCTATACTGAAGTGCACTCTTGGTGAAGGAGGAGCAAGGAAGTACAGAAATTCTAGGAAGGCTGAAGTATGGATCAAGTTGTAATGTAGGAGAATTCCGCATGGCAAGAGCTCTGCACGTACTCTATGCTTTCTAAATGTCTAAAACAGGCAGGAGAACTTAAAAACCACAAGTAAACAAAGCTGGCACATTTCCCCTTCTGCTGCAGCCACGCAGGTTGTTAAATGACTTTCCTTGCCGTGGCAGCAGAAAGCTTGCCAGGAGTGCATTAAGCATGGTGATTAATGTCTGTCACATGTTCATTGTCTCATCTCCTCCCCAGCAGGCGGTGTGGATGTGCAGTGTGGGGCTGGTTTTTGAAGGTTTAAGGGAGAGAAAACTGTTTGTGAAGATTCAAAGAAGTGGAGTATGGCCTTGGAGCACAAAGGGCTTGTGATGGTCCTGAGTTCCTGGACATGGAGCTGCACAAGAAACAAATTGCCACCAGGAAGGGTTACTCACTGTTGAGATGATTTCTGCTCTTGTTGTAGAGACCACTTGGGAGGCAGAAGTAGTTTAATCAGTCCTCCTGCCTGTGCTGGTTTGAGGCTAACTGGAATATTTTAATGAGAGAAATTAGATCATTGGTTGTGAAAAGAAAATAATGGTGATGTCTGTAGCACTCATTGGTTTGCTGAGAGTGATAAAAACCCAAACCATAAAAAAAAACATTTTCTTACTTTGTCCTAGGACTATGCCTTGTTCCTTTCTCTGTCTGGTCTGTTGTTAGGTCTCATCGCTTCCTTTTAACCCTGATCTGCTCTAATTTCACCTCTAATCTTGGCAACCTAAGCTTTGCTGGCTGCTGCTTTGTTTTGGTTGTCTGTCTGAGGTAGAGAGGGGGAAAGAAAGAGGAGGAGTAACTCTGAGCCCTCCTGGGCAGTTTCTTTGTCCAGGAGGGAGTTTGGATTTCTGTATTGTTTCTAACTTGTATATAATAGCAAATACTTGTCTATATATTGTGTATATATGCATCTAAGTTTTGCCATGCTGTAAATAGAGCTTTGGCTTACTTCCAAGCCACCTGAGCTGGTCTGCTAAATTCCAAATAGTGTGGGGGGACAGTTCCTAATCCACCACACTGCCTTAAGTTTGGGTTGCCTTTTAAAAGACTCAGTCTTCGAAACTCTGCAAGAAGACAGCACTGACAGTGACAGGAAGGTTTGATGTGCTAATGGCAACCTCTTAGAGAGTGTTCTGCTCTGCTCTGGAGTTTCTTCATGTTGCTTGGTAGAGCCTATTGAATGAGTGGCCTTATGGGGACCTGCATACCAAGTGCAGGCAGTTATTAGAAAGATGCTTATTTCTAAGTGTATTTAAAGGTAGAGAAAAGGTATTTCAGGTTGCCAAAACCCTTAAGTACTGCATTGCAGGATTCTTCTTTCACTTGCCCTTCACACGTGTGTGTGGTATTTTTTCTTACTAGTTTCTGTAATTGACAGTACATGATCTAAAGGAGTATCCATTTAGGTTTGTTTGTTGTAGTGTGGGTACCATTAAGTTGAAGAATTAAATGCACACAATGAGAAGAATCTGAAGATGGTTTTAGTTATTTTGTCTGAAGAGGTTGCAGAGGGAAGCAAAAGAACATTGACAAATCTTTTACATTCTTGATTTGGTGGAGTTGGTCTCTAGGTATGTGATTGATTATACCTGTTAAGATAAGACTTGTTCTGGAGAGTGGCACTTGTGAGGAGCTGCTGAGAGAACTGGGGTTGTTTATTCTGGAGAGAAGGAGGCTGAAGGGAGACCTTCTGGCACTCTACAACTCCCTGGAAGGAGCTTGGACTGAGGTGGGGGTTGGTCTCTTCTCCCTAGTAACGAGTGATAGGAGGAGAGGAAATGGCCTCAAGTCACACCAAGGGGAGGTTTAGGTTGGAGATCAGAAGAAAATTCTTCCTTGAAAGGGTTCTCAAGCACTGGCACAGGCTGCCCAGGGAGGTGGTTGCAACCTCATTGCTGGAAGTGTTTGACAGAGGCAGAGATGTGGTGCTGAGGGACATGGTTTAGCCCCGGCCTTGGTAGCTAGAGAATGTTTGGATGATCTTACAGAGCTTTTCCAACTGAAAGGAGTCCACAATTCTCTGATTGTTAGCTTTGTGCACACTGGAAGTGTCTAAACTGCATACACAGCCATGTAAGCTTTTTTGATACCTAAACTATTTCAGCAGCCATAGAGCTACCCAGGTTTTAGGTTTTTTTTTTTCTCCTTGAATGTGAAGACATCCAACCCTCTTTGGTTTTCAAGTGTGAGGTTGTGTTTGAGTATCGTTACCTTGGAATTTTAATCTCATTTACACAAGGTCTTGGTAACAGTTGCTTAGTAACATGCTGCAGGAGCAGATTTGTTGATTTATGATAATATATCTCCAATATCCTTATAATTAAAGATGGTATAAGGGAAGCAAGTACACCACGTGGGTGTGGATTTCAGCTCAATGCTTCTAATAACCTCCATCTTCTCAGTGTATCTGACAGTGTCTTTGTACAGGTTGGTGTTTTATGTAACTCACCTGGCAGCTGACTCACCTCATTGTACCTAGCCTGATGGTGGTTCTGGATGGTGTTCGCAGCATCACAGGTCCCAGGATGTTAGGGGTTGGAAGGGATCTCCATAGATCACTGAATCCAACCGCCCTGCCAGAGCAGGACCATAGAATCTAGCTCAGGTCACATAGAAACACAGTCAGACAGGGCTGGAAAGTCTCCAAAGAAGGAGGCTCCACAGTCTGTCTGGGGAGCCTGTGCCAGTGCTTTGGGACCCTTACAGTAAAGTTCTTCCTCATGTTGAGGTGAAACTTCCTATGCTGTAGTTTCCATCCATTGTCCCTTGTGCTATCCCAGGGCACAACTGAGAGGAGTTTGTCCCCTCCCTCTTGACCCCCAGCCTTCAGATATTTATAACCATTGATTAGATCCCCTTCATGTCTTCTCTTCACCAGACCAAACAGCCCCAGGTCCTTCTCCTCACAGGGCAGTGCTCCAGCCCCTTCAGCACCTTTGTAGCCCTTCCTTGGACTCTCCCTAGCAGATCCCTGTCCCTCTTGAACTGGGGAGCCTAAAACTGAGTGCAGTATTCCAGATAAGGTCTCACCAGGGCAGAGTAGAGGGGGAGGAGAACTTCCCTTGATCTGTTTGCCACACCCCTCTTAATGCAGCCCAGGATCCTATAGACCTTGGAAGGCACATTGCTGTGCCATGGATAGCTTTTTGCCCACTAGTGCTCCCAGGTGCTTCTCTGCAGGGCTGCTTTCAACATTGATTCACAATTTATAGGTGAGTCTGAAACCCTGGGGTTTAGCATCCATGGGACTGCTGTTCTGATGCAGCAGGGACTTTGTAAGACTTGCACTGGTAGCAGGACTGCATCAGAACAAGCTGTGAGAGAGACTCAGGGTTGTTTTTTCCCTGTTGTTACACTTGCTTTTCCAGGAGAGAGAAGCATGGTGGAGATGAAGCATCATGAGACTTGTAAAACATCGGGTTTTTTTGACAGCCAAAGGAAGTATCTAGAGAAGTGTTGGCTGTTGCATGCCTTCAGATATTTGCAAGAATTCTGTGTTTTCAGGGTTCTTGGTATCTTTCAGGTCTTTCCCTGCAAACAAGGCTCAGGATTTCTCTTCAGCTTCTCTGCCATATATTGCAGAAGAACTGAGAACTGGAGAAATCTCTTGCACTAGTAAGCTGCTTGTGTAAAATGACTTTGAAAGCAAAGATTAAGCAAGCACTTCTGAGACAGATGGAGTGCTATGAAAATCCTGCAGCCTGCTGCTTGAAACACAGACCCAACCCCAGGAGAAAAATGCAAATACATGTAATGATTCTATAAATACAACAAAACAAAACATCCTGGGTGAGGAGATCTGAATAGGATCTGCTATTCTGTGTGTATCTCAGGGCATAGAAAGTTTGTGTTAGTCATGGAATCACTGAATTGTTCCAGTTGGAAGAGACCTTTAAAATCGAGTCCAACTTTCAACCTAAGATGACCATGGCCATTAAACCATGTCCCAGAGTGCTATGTCCACAGGTTTCTTGAAGACCTCCAGGGACAATGACTCCACCACCCCCCTAGGCAGCCTGTTCCAACCCCTTACCACTTTTGCAGCAAAGAAATTTTTCCTACTCTCTAACCTGAACGTCCCCTGGCACAATTTCAGGCCATTTTCTCTTGTTCTGTTGCCTGATACTAGGGAGGGGACCTAACCCCCACCTCACAGCAACTTTCTTTCAGGCAGTTGTAGAGAGCAATGAGGTCTTCTCTCAGCCTCTTCCTCTCCAGCCTAGCCAACCCTAGTTCCCTTAGCTGCTCCTCATCAGACCTGTTCTCCAGAGCCTTCATCAGCTTCATTGGTGGACTTACTCCAGCACCTCAATATCTTTCTTGGAGTGAGGGCCCCAAAACTGAACCCAGTATTGAAGGTGTGGCCTCACCAGTGCTGAGTACAGAGGGACAATCACTTCACTTCTGCTGTCCACACTATGCCTTATCCAGGCCAGGATGCTGCTGGTCTTGGCCACTTGAGCACACTGCTGCCTCGTGTTTAGGTGGCTGTCAACCAGCACCCCCAAGTCCTTTTCTGCTGGGCAGTTTCCAGCCACTTTGCCCCAAGCCTGGAGCATTGCACGGGGCTGTTGTGACCCAAGTGCAGCACTTGGCACATGTCCATGAGATGACTGTTAGGCCAGAGACCTGGATGTTTTGTGCAGAACCATGCACATTGGTGTTAGATAATGAGGTAATAATGAGATTTTTTGCCTCTCTGCCTAGTGTACCTACCTCAATTTCCTTGTGAAATTAAGTGATTCAGGTTCTTGTTGGGCTCAAAGGAATGAGCAGAGGCTGATACAAATGGATGTACTTAATTTCTTCAGGTTTTCTTTTTCTGCAAGACTGCAGGGGAAAGAGTTATTATTTTCAAAGTGCCATTCACATGCTTCTGCTCAGTTGAATTTCTGTTTGCAGATGCTTGTGAGATATTAGAGTTATTGCACTATTGTCTTATCCCCTGCCTGGAAAGCTGTGGGCGGCATTCATCTCGCCTACCTTTGACATCTCCCATGCCCATGTATGTAAGCTGAAATCATTGCTCCAGTCCCACATTTGTAGTCAATGGAGAAATAAATGGTTGCAGAATTCAGCTGCTCTGACTCATTTGATGAGAGGTAAACAGACTTTATTCATCATTAGTTATGTGAACTTCATCTTCATGGACTCACTTAGACACAGAAGTTTACTTTTCATGAAGTGGATCTTCTCCTGTACAAGAGAGCTGCTCTGTGATGCCTGTTCTTTGAACAACTCCAGGACCAAGTGTGTTCATGTTCTGGACCTCCTGCCAACTCAACTTTCAGTCCTTTGGTGTTTCATAGGCACTCAAGCAAAGTCATGGGAGAAGAAAGATTTCAGTTGTTCCATTGCATTTGTAAGCTTATTTTTGAACTCTGCCACCTTACTTCAGACTGAGCCCTAGGAGACTGTGTTGTAAAATCATAGAATTGTTTCAGTTGGAAACAGTCTCTAAGATCATAGAGTCTAAGTGTTGACCTGCACCATTGCTGCCTTCAGGTTCTTGTGCTACTCAAACCTGCATCATTACTGTGACAACAAAATGGAAAACAGCAACTACAAAACAATATTTTGTAGCTCAAAATATTTTAACCCAGGTTTAAGAAGAAGAATACTTCTTCCTCTGTTTTCAGTCTTATCTTATTCCACATCTCCTGGCTGCACCTGGAGAACTGTGTCCAGTTTTGGTCCCCACAATTCAAGAAAGTTGTGGACAGACTGGGGAAGGTCCAGAGGAGGGCCACAAGGATGCTCCATGGACAGGAGAAACTTACCTCTTGTCTCCCTGAAGAAGATGCTCCATGGGCAGGAGGCCTTACCTCTTGTCTCCCTGAAGAAGAGAAGGCTCAAGTGGGACCTCATCACAGTATTCCAGGGCAGCTACAAAGAGGAAGGAGGCTCTGCCTTCCCAAGGAGCCACATGGAGAAGATAAAGAGGCAATGAGTGCAAGCTGCATTAGGAGAACACTTATCCTGACACAAGAAAGACATTTTCACAGTAGGAACAACCTCCCCAGGGAGACGTGGTGGAACCTCCTTCACTGGGGGTTTTCAAAGTGCAATTGGCCAGGGTACTAAATTATCTCACCTGGGCTCTTTTTTCCTCATAAAATGTTGGGCCAGATGATTTTCTGAGATCTCATCCCAATCTCAGCTGTTCTGCCATTGATCTGAAATTTATGACAGTATTGTCTTGGGCCTAATTGCCAAGAGCAACATACCTTTGAGGTGAGTTCCAAGATCATTTCTTTTTGTACTAAGGAGTTCATGGAGACTGAGTTTGCTATGAGCCCTATTAAAACTGGCAATGAAGGACTCATTCAGCTGATTTTGAGTTCCACATTGGATTGACATTTAGAAAAATACATTATGCATCCTGAGGAGAAAAAAAAAGAGTACTTAAAAATTAATTAAAACATATTAAAACAATTCTGAATTTAGTCACTGACCTTAATGGAGAACACAGAGTAACTCAGCCATAAGCATCTCTGCTTATTTGAGGCTGGAGATTAAGAAAGATTTTTTTCCCAGAAAGAGTTATCAAGCATTGGGACAGGGTGAACAGGGAGGTGGTGGCAGCCTGAAAGTATTTAAAAGGCACATAGATGTGGTGCTTAGGGACATGGTGTTGTAGTGGTGGCTTAGTGTATTGCAAGCCCTAGGTGAGTGGTGGGAGTTGATGATCATAGAAGACCTTAAAGAGTCATTTAGTTCAGCCTCTCTGCAGTGAGCAGGGACATCCTCCACCAGATCAGGCTGCTCAGAGCCTTGTCAGGTCCAACCTTGGATAACTCCAGGGATGGGACCTCAGCCGCTTCCCTGGACAACCTGTTGCAGTGCTCCACCACTTTCATGGTGCAGAATTTGTTCCTAACATCCAGTCCAAATCTGCTCTTAATTTCAAGTCATTGCCCCTTTTGATCTCAGAATCTCTTCCAACCTCAACAATTCTATGTTTCTGTGATTCTATTTAAGAAAATACTTTTCTAAATGCACTTTTTCAGAAGAAAAATACACAGAATGGGAACGGTCTCCAAGACTGCACACAGAGGACAATGAGGTCAAAGCATTTCTGACCTCCAGTAATGCACAAGAGCTTGCCAATGAGCAAAAGAGACCTTTTACCTCCAAAACACAGGTTCTCAGCCACTTGGAGCAACCTTGTGGAAAATAGGGAGGAAAACAGAGGCTGTACTATTTGAGTATACTAGTCAATATATCACTTTATACTATTTCAGTATACGAGTTGATGGACTTACTGAGTGATACTTCTGCTCTTTTTCCTCCCCAGTTTGCTTTTCCCCTTTCAGAATGATTCAGTTATCTTGTGTTCAGAGTATGGAAACTCCTATGATATTCCATTATAAAAACAAAAATTAATTTGCTAAATTCAAGTCAGCAGTTTCTCTTCTCTCTTCAAACTCTCTGTTTATTTTATAGACTCCTGAGTATTTTGTCTGTGTTTTATTAAATCACTATGTACATGTAAAGGAAGACAGGTACCAATTTTTGGACAGCAGTTCTGTGCTCATACCTAGTAGATCTTAAATTAAGACAATAAAAATCTGACCTTGACATTTTTTTTGGATAGCAAAAAAACCCCACCCTACTGGTGGGGGAAAAAACCACCCTACTGCTATTAAAATGTAACTGTTCCTGTTAATTTGAAAGCTGAAGGAAAGATGTTGCTTGTGTTGGTGATAATTCTGCCACCAATGAAAGCAGGATTTTCAGAGTGCTCTGCTGATGAGTCAACAGATTTATACAGTGGTTTGGGTTGGAAGAGACCTTAATGATCATCTAGTTCGAACCTCCCCACCATAAGAAGGGTCACCTTCCACTAGACTAGGTTGCTTAGAGTCCTCTCCAAACTGGCCTTGAACATCTCCAGGGAGGAGGCATCCAAACCTCCCTGGGCAACCTGTTCTAGTGTCTCACCACCCTCACTGGAAAGAATTTCTTCCTCATCTCCGGTCTAAATCTACCTTTCTCAAGCTAGCACCAACATGGAGATAGAATCCCAAAATCAGAATAAGCTCCTGAAGATAGCAGCAAAATCCAAGAGCAATGCAGCAACAGTTCAGCTGTGTGCAGGAGGCACAGCTCTTCCCAAGAAGGCCTCTTTGGCTGGGGTGGAGGAAGAGGAGCACAGCCTGCTTGATGCAGTTGGTAGCTGGCATTAACCATGCTTTGCAGCCAGCACTGCAGCACCAGCCTGTTCCTATGACCGTACACTGGGAGTAGCTTACAGCCCTGGGCCAGTAATCAAATTGCGGTTGTCTGTATGGCCTGCTGCAGCTGGGTCAGAATGCCAGGCCAGCCCGGGGCTGCAGACCACCAGCACAGCTGAGCTGGGTCACAGGTGTGTCCCATGAACATCTCACTCCTTACAAATGAGGACATTCACTGAGGAGGAGTTTTTTTGCCAGAGTGGTCTGCTTGGAGTCTTTTTTTTTGTGCTCCTCTTTGTGCTCCTTCTCGCTCTCCTGGGCTGCCTACCTATTGAGTGTGAGTACTGCAGCTTAGTTGGGCTGACTATAATTTCATGTACTTTGTGTTGACATTGGTGTTAGGTTGGTTGAATTGAATCCATTTTCATTTCAAGCTGTGGCTCTCCTTTCTCTGATCCTCCTCTGCTGTGGAGGGGTCATTGGGTGGTAGGGTAACTGCTGTAGTTTAGCCCCAGATAGGGGCTAAATTCAGATACTATACTTTCCCCCTCTTTGTTCAACAAAGCTATACAATGAGCTAGGCAGAACTTTGTTAATATGTTAGCAATGCAAATCCACAGGAAGGTCCATTGTGTTCTCTTTAGTCTCTCCCTTACCTCTGTACAACTCCTCTATGATATGAATAATATATCCCTCTAAGAAGGGAACTCTCTTGGAGAGTGTGCCTTTTGTTTCAGTTTGGTTGATGTTAAGGAAGTGGCCAACCAGTAGCATGGGTCCACATTTAACTGAAAACTTAATGTTTGGCTTATCTGTGGTTGCTTGTGACTCATTTTTGTTGTCACTCACTGAGTCATTAAACTTCTGAAAAGCCCTTGGAGCTGGAGCTCACAGTGACCTACAATTGGCTTGCAGTGAGAGAATCCATAGAAGTGTTTTCTTTGTGTGAAGTAGGCTAAAATTCTTAATTGAAGCCATTTGTTTCTTCATTTAATACTTAAACTGTCAATATTTTAACTGAAGGGGAAAAAAAAACCCAGTTTGATGTATGTGCTACTTTGTTTTTTGTTTTTGAGGGACCTTTTCCTAGCTCATGCACTTGCAGCACTAAATTTTCCATAAGCACTGAATATTGACTTTTTGGGCTAGTTATAAATATACTCACAATAATCTCAACTATTATTCTGACAGTAGTTGTTGTGAATATGCTGAATGTGTTTCTCATTTTGCCTTTATAATACCTCATGTTAGATGCATACTTCAGGCTGTACACAAATGATGATGTTAGATATATTTATTTCCACAGAACACTTCTTGTGTAATCAATTTAAACTTGAATATTGGTTGTAAGTTTTGGGCATTTAAGTAAATTATATCTTTGACCAACAGAGGTGGCTGGCAAAAATGTATTGGCTCAATATTAATATTCATTGTTAAAAAAAACCAAAACACCAAAATACATGGAAGAAGTTAGGTGAGATAGTAAATGTTGTGTTGATCTGATTAGGCATTATGTGTTAGTTTTCATTGTGTCACTTAATAATGTCCTATACCTTGAGTGCTGGGTTCTGGGTTGGGGCCCTCAGTTCAAGAAGGACGTTATGGTGCTGGAGTGTGTCCAGAAAAGGGCAACAAAGCTGGGCAAGGGTCTGGAGAATAGGGCTGGTGAGGAGCAGCTGAGAGAACTGGGGGTGTTTAGCCTGGAGAAACAAAGGCTAAGGGGAGACCTCATTGCTCTCTGCAGCTCCCTGAAATGAGGAAGTTGGAGCCATTAGCATCTGCAACCTATTCCAGAGTCTCACCACCTTTGTACTGAAAAACTTCCTCCTAAGATTCAGTCTAAACCTACTTTCTCTCAGCTTGAAAGCATTCCACCTTGTCCTGTCCTCCTTCAGCTTTCCCACAGGTTCCCTTCAGGTATTGGGAAGCAGCTAGAAGGCGCCCCTGGAGTCTTCTGTTCTCCAGGCTGAACACCCCCAGCTCTCCCAGCCAGTGCACACAAGAGCTAAAACCTGGAAACAAACCAACTTTAGAGCATTGTAGCTAATTTTGTGTTGCAAGTAGGACTGTGTTTACCTGAAGGATGCTGAATATATTTTCCTAACCTTGCTCTTAACATTGTTTGCTTGGAGTCCTTGCTCTATATCCTTCCAGTTCATAGTTTTCCTGAAATGACTCTGATTCCTGCAGTTTGATCTTAATTCTTTTTCTTCTTCTTGTGCAGAACAATTGCTGGCTCTGCTTTTTTGGTGGTGTTTTGTGTCTAAGAATTCTGTTAACATGGCTCAGCTCAGACTTTGTTTGTAGACTGAAAAGCCTGAGTTCCTGTTGTTCTTTTTCATAGATCATACTTTCAGAAACTCTTAATTCCTGCTGATTTCTACAGATCCCTCTTAGTTTGGCTTTTGCAGAGTGATGTTTATGTTTTAACAGCAGTGTTCTGACACTGACTTGTCTTTAGCATGTCTTCTCTAGCACTTCCAGAGGCTGTCTTCTTGATTGCAGCATAGGCATTCCTGAGGAAGTATCTAAAAGGTGAAATCCACCGATGGGAGGGCTGACAGTGGGTGACAGGCTGAGACAGTTGGGGCTGCTCAGTCTGGAGAAGAGAAGGCTCTGAGGATACCTTGTGGCCTTCCAGTATCTGAAGGGGGCTGTAAGAAAGCTGGGGAGGGACTGTTTAGGCTGTCATGTAGAGATAGGACTGAGTGGAACAAAGCAAAACTAAAAGTGGGGAGATTCAGACTGGATGTTAAGGAGAAGTTCCTCACCATGAGGGTGGTGAGACCCTGGAACAGGTTGCCCAGAGAGGTGGTGGAAGCTTCCTCCCTGGAGGTAAGGCCAGGCTGGATGTGGCTCTGAGCAAGCTGACCTAGTGTGAGGTGTCCCTGCCCATGGCAGGAGGGTTGCAACTGGGTGATCCTTGAAGTCCCTTCCAGCCCTGGCAATTCTATGAATGAAGGTGGCTGGAACAGACATCCCAGAAGTAGAACAAGTTGTTTGCTGTCTGCAGCGCACTGCCGGTGTGCGTGTTTCTGTTGTGTTAATTGGGTTCAGTAATGCAGCTGATGTCAGGAGGAGTTAGAATCATCACTAATTGGTGATGCTTCTAGGGTAGCAGGCTGTGGTCATGGTGGTGTCAAGAGTGCAGTAAGAAGAGCTCTAGCGGCCCGAAGTGGAGATTCTTGTCCAGTGGCTGATAAAAGGCTGGGCTCTGGAGAGACCTCTGCACCTCAGATTCTCTGTAGAGTTCTTGGTCCTGCTGCTTCTTGAGGCAATCTCTTCATTTCTCATCAGCTCAGTGCTTTTTAATTTGTGAAATGAGGAGACTAATATTTGCTGCACTCGTGAAAAGCACTTTATAAGAACTGTTTTGCTTGCTCTTGGTGGAGTGCATCCAGAGGAGGGCAACAAAATGGATGAAGAGTCTGGGCCACAGGGCTGGTGAGGAGCAGCTGAGGGAGCTGGGCTTGTGCAGTCTGGATGAGAGGCTGAGGGGACACCTCATTGCTCTCCAGAACTCCCCAAATGGAGGTGAGCGTGAGTTAGAGTTGATTTCTTCTCCCTGGTATCAGGTGATAGAATGAGAGGAAATGGCCTGAAATTGTGCCAGGGGAGGGTTAGATTGGAGAGTAGGAAGAATTTCTTTGCTGCAAGAATGGTCAGGGATTGGCACAGGCTGCCCAAGGAGGTGGTGGAGTTACTATCCCTGGAGGTGTCTGAGAAAGGTGTGGCCATTGCATTTTGGGACATGGTTTAATGGCCACGGTTGTTTTAGGTTGAAGGCTGGGCTTGAAAATCTTGAAGCTGGCTTCCAACTGAAACAATTCTGTGAAAGAGAAAACAGTTTTGAGTTCTTTAAGCTTCCATAGCTGCAAGTCTAAGAGCAGTACCACTGCTGCCAGAGTGCAGTTTGGCCTCTGCTCTGCTCCTGTGCCCTGCCTGGCTTGTTGCTGTTGTGCTGAGTGCTGTAGGCTGGGCAGCAGAGCCTTTGTTTCTCCAGGCTAAAGGTTGAGGTCATTCAGGCAACTCCTGGGTTCGTTGTTTCCACACATACATGGGTATTAAATACATGCTGCAGCAGAGGGATGCCATCCAGAGGGACCTTGATACTCAGCATTGAAGTTCAAGATAGCCAAGTGCAAGGTCCTGCACCTGGGTCAAGGCAATCCCAAGCACAAATAGAAGCTTGTTGGAGAATGGTTAGAGAGGATGTTTTCCCTTATGTATAAGTTAAAAAGGAGCAGAGGGTGTGTCTGATTTGCAAGCTGGTTATGAATGGTTGTTTGCTTTGGTTTTAAAGATACTTCTCTGTGACTTCAGCACAAAAAACATTAGCTGAAAGCTCTTTAGCTGCAGAGCTTTGCTTGTCTTCTAGTGGTGGGAGTACCATGGAGGGGACACACTAGGAGAGCTTATTTGCATTTAAAAAAGTCAGTGTACTCTTAGCTCTGTCCTACACACCTCCAAAAATGAGCAGGGCTGTGCTCTTCCCCTGAGTGAGGTCTGCAAACCAGAGCAGCAGGCTGGAACAGAGCTGAGCTCTGGTCCCTCCAACTGGGTGCTAAAGTGCTGCTTAGCAACACGCAGCCACCCCAGCCCGTGGAGGCTGCCAGAGTAGATGAGTTCTCCAAGTGAGTGCTTCTATTTAAATATTTCTTACAGTGTACAGAGAGCTGGAAAAGAGGGCAGCAGGCAGAAGAAAAGCAGAGAAACTGTGGAGGAGGAATGAGAAATAAAGGAAGGGTGTCAGCTCCAAGCAGGAGAAGATCCAAGGAAAAAGAACAGGAGAAGAGAGTAAAATTGAGGGGGAATTGCAAGATGCAAGAGGGCATGTGCTTAGGAAAATCAGCTGATGTTGAGAAGTAGAGCAGCTAGAAGAGGGGCAGGGGTTTGAAATCAGAGAAGAGCAGACTTAGGTTGGACGATAGGAAAAAGTTATTCACAATGAGGGCGGTGGAGCACTGGAACAGGTTGCCCAGAGAGGTGGTTGAGGCCCCATCCCTGGAGATATTAAAGGTGAGACTGGACAGGTCTGTAGGTGACCTGATCTACTTATGTCCCTGCTGACTGCAGGGGAGGTGGACTTGATGACCTTTGGAGGTCCATTCCAACCCAGGTCGTTCTGTGATGTCTTTGTCTTCAGGTGGATGTTTGGGGGTTAAACCTTGCTGAAGAGACACGGTGTTGAAAGCAGAGGGTTTTCTGCTCCTCAGCTCAGTGTGGTACTGTTTCTTTATGAGTCTGTATCACTAGGAGGGCTGTTCTGCATACACACAGCCAAACGAAGAGCTCCATTTACCCATTTATCGGCAGAAGTTAGCGAGTCTGATAAATTGGAGAGTTGGCAACGTTGCTCTTTTCTTTCCAGCTTCCTCAGCAGCTACAATTGTGCTTTCCTTCCCCTTATGCTTCTGTGCTGCTTGAAAATGCTGTCTCCTCTCTTATCCTTGGTATCATTGCTACTTCTCTGGCTGACAGTCTCTTGCAAATTGCACTTGAGACTTGATAGCAGCAGCTTTTACCTGGCCACTTAAGAACCAGACCTCTTTGCACTCATCTGGCTGCTTCTGATGACATCAGAGTAATCGATGGCTTAGAGAATGCTTTTCTGTTTCAGGCTTCACCACGTTGGGTGTTTTCTCTCATCTTTCTGGGTTTTTTTTTGTTTTCTCTCAGGTCTGGGCATGAGCTTTACCAGCATTTATGTAGCTTCCACTGCCTTATGTGCCATCTTATTATGGTGCTGGGACCATCAGACACCTCCTTGTCTAACTTGGGAAATCATCCCTGGATAACCTCAGGTCATGCTGGGGACTTTAAGAGAATCCTAGAATGGTCTGGGTTGGGAGGCACTTTAAAGATCATGTAGTTATAAGTGCCCTGCCATGGGCAGTGACACCTTCCACTAGCCCAAGTTGCTCAAGGCCTCATCCAGCCTGTCCTTGAACACCTCCAGGGAGGGGACATCCACAACCTCCATGAGCAACCTGTGCCAGTGTCTCACCAGCCTTCCTGCAAAGATTTTTCATTTCCTAATCTCCAGTCTAAGTCTCTCCTCTTCCAGCTTCAATCCATTCCCTCTCATCCTGTCACTACAATCCCTTGTCAGAAGTCCCTCCCCAGCTCTCCTGTACCCCTTTCAGGCACTGGAAGGCTGCTTTAAGGTCTCCCTGGAGCTGTATCTTTTTCAGGCTGAACAGCCCCAGCTCTCTCAGCCTGTCCCCGTAGGGGAGGTTCTCCAGCACTCTGATCATCTTTGTGGCCTCTCTTTATATACTTTATGTGCTTTTGCCAGATCTTCCCCTCCTTGCCTCAGATTTTCCACCTGGTGTTCTGCCAATAGAAAAGGCAAGACCTAGGGGGAAGAGGTGGGCAGGCTCTTGTGCTTTTGCACTCCCTTGAGGGCTGTTGGCTTTTCCTTCCCGTCCTGTGTGAGCAGAACCGTGGCTTGGAACTTTTGCACCCCTTCTTTCTCACTCAGCTTGATGCTGTTTCATTCACTGCGTCTCCAGCAGTGCCCTCCTTGTCCCCACTTCTGTTTTGAAACTGTAATCTTGGCTTTGGTGGTTTGTTTGTTACCTTTTTGTTATTTAGTGTCCAGAGGTCCATCTCTTGCCTCCCTCTAACCTTTCTTACTGTGACCAGGACCTGCACTATTTTGTCTCTGGTTTTGACTGTGCCTGCTGGACCTAACTACTGGTTTCAGCGGGAGGGTGTTGCAGCAGCTGCTCTGCAAGATAAGAGCTTGTCTACAGCAGGTGGGATTGCAGAATACCCTGCACCTTACAAAGAACAAACCAACAATGTCCCAAAGGAAAACATCCTGCAGAATCAACCCTCCTTACACACTGGGAACATCCTTTAGTTTGCATGTGTTCAAGAAAAGACTGGACGAGGCACTTAGTGCCATGGTCTGGTTGACTGGATAGGGCTGGGTGCTAGGTTGGACTGGATGATCTTGGAGGTCTCTTCCAACATGGTTGATTCTATGATTCTACTGAGTCCTCTTTTCCTTCCACTTGTGCCTTTCAGGTCTTGCTTCTATTCTCATTCAATTCCCTCCCTTGTGAACAAGCACTCTAAGCGACCTTTCAATCCTGGCTTTCCTCTTGCATCTTCACTAAGGCTTCCTTTAAGAACTCAAATGACTTAAACAATAAAAAAAGTAAGCAAAAAGTAACCTCTCCTAACCTTGTACAAATACAACATCCTTGCTTTATCTTCCAACCACCTTCACCTTCCTTACTGCTGCTGCTTGGTTTTATCTATTTATTTTACTTAGAAACAACTGGAGCAGGGCTTGGGTTTTACCTGCGAAGCTTCTGGCACACTGTGGGTGTTCTATAAAGAGAAGATGGTGACGACCACTTAGCAAATTTAGCCCACTTCTAAAATGGGTGCATTCTAGTGTTTGACATTGACAGATCCTTTTCTCTTTTTAATGTTCCATTAGCATTTTGTTAGAACGACTCCTGCGTTGTGCACCTTCATGGAACCGTGGAGTTCTGGTTGGAAGACACCTTCAAGATTGTTGAGTCCAACCTTCAACCCAAGACCACAATGCCCCAGAGTGCCATATCCACATGTTTCTTGAGCACTTTCAGTTATAATGGTTCCACCACCTCCCTGGGAAGCCTGTTTTGATGTCTGACCACTCTTGCAGGAACAACACTTTTCCTGATACCCAACCTAAACCTCCCTTGGCACAACTTCAGGCCATTGCCTCTCATTCTATCATCTGATACTAGGGAGAAGAGACCAACACCCACTTAACTCCAATCTTCTTTTAGGGACCTGTAGAGATCCAAAAAATCTCCCCTCACTCTCCTCCAAACTGAAGGACCCCAGCTCCCACAGCTGCTCCTCATCAGCCCTCCAGACCCTTCACCAATTTTGTTGTCCTTCTCTGGACCTGCTTCAGCCCCTCAGTGTCCTTCTTGGAGAAAATGGCCCAGAAGTGAGCCTGGGACTCAAGGTGTGGCCTCCTCAGTGCTAAGTACAGGGGCACAATCACTGCCCTGCTCCTGCTGGCCAGAGCATTGTTGATCTGGTCCTGGATGCTGGTGAATGCTTGGCCACCTGCACACATGCTGACTCGTCTTCAACTGGCTGTCAGCCATTGCCCCCAGCTCCTTGTTGTGGTCTGACAAGTGCTGAATAGAGAGGGAGTGACTTTATCTCTACTGGTGATGCCTTTGATTCCATTCAGTAACCTGTGGAAGCTAATGGGAGTGGGAAGGGTCATCCATACATTTTAAGGCATTAAACCAAGATGCATGTGTCTGAGTCAAGGCGGCTGAAGCTAGAGATGGCTTTAAAAGAGGTGCAACATCAGGCAGGAAGGGAGTCAGGCTGCAACGTGTGTGAGAATAGTTCTTTTAGTCTCTGTCGAGTGTACCCACTCCAGGCTGCTTCAAAAGAATCATGACCAGGAGATTGAGAGAGGTGATTCTGTCTCTCTGTGTGCCTCTCTCTCTGCCAAGTGAGTGAGACCTCACCTAGGCTGTAGTGTCCAGATGTGGAACATTTAACATGAGAGACACAAAGGCGAACAGAGGGCTGGAGCACCTCTCCTACAAGGACAGGCTGAGAGAGTTGGCGTTGCTCAGCCTGGAGACGATAAGGTTCTGGGGAGACCTAATAGCTACATTTCAATATCTGAAGTGTACCAACAGGAGGGCTGGGGAGGGACTGTTCAGAAGGGCCTGTGGGGATAAGATGAGGGGCGATGGTTTGAAACTGGAGCAGGGCAAATTTGGGTTGGACATTAGGAAGAAGCTCATTACAGTGAGAGTGGTGAAATACTGGAGCAGATCAGGGATATGGTTGAGGCCCTATGCCTGGAGACATTCAAGATCAGACTTGATGTGGCCTGGGTAGCCTGATCTAGTTAGAGGTGTCCCTGCTGAGTGCAGAGGGGTTGGGCAAGATGCCCTTTGAGGATCCCTTCCAACCCAGTGCAGTCTGTGAACCTGTAAACACACATTTTACTTCACCAGTCATCTGTCTGTGTTGTGACTGGGAGATGAGCACTGTTGGAAGTTCCCAAGGCTTTCACCATGTGGAGTTTGCTGTAGGAATTGCTGATTTCACTTCTGTTTCTTTTGCTCCAGGTACACTGACTGGATTAGTTTCCCTGTTTCAAATACTTCTCATGTCTAAGAGCCAAGTTCACCTTTCAAATATGCAAGGAATGGAAATTTCCACTGTCAGATTTTCCTTGCAGTGAACTATTTTTCTCCCACACACTGTAGTAGGTTTATGTTCCCAGCCCTACGTGGGGTATGCCTGATCCATTTCTCATCTTGTCATGCTCAAACGAGCTGGGGCGAAGCTTTAGTTGTCGCTGTACAAGCTCCTGTGCGTCTGCATCATTCCCCTGGCTCCTTCAGCTGTCCATCTCAGAATAACTGAAATACCATGTCAGTACCTCTACCAGAACTGGGGAGTGGTGGAAAACAGAGATGTATTAAGATGAAGCCCTGCAGAGTTCATCCTGTGTGTAAGGCTCTGTAAAATGTGGGACCTGTTGTTGGCTGGCACAAGCTGTGTTGAAGTGCATCTGGGTCAGGCCAGTCCCAGGCACAAAACCACTCTGGGTGCAGGTGGATTGAGAGTAGCTCTGGAGAAAAAGCCTTGGGGGTGTTGACTACTGAGAAACTCCCCAGGAGCCAGCAGTGCCCTCGTGCAGCCCAGCAGGCAGCTGTGTGCTGGGCTGCAGTGTAGGCAGCAGGGCAAGAGAGGGGATTTTGCTCCCTGGTTCTGCTCTGCTGAGACCTCACCTCCAATCCTGCCTCCAGTTCTGCTGTCCCCAGCAAAAGGAGAACACAGCTGCTAGAGAGAGTCCAGAGGAGGGCACAAAAATAATGCAAGGGCTGGAGCAGCTCTGCTGTGAGAAGACTCCAGGGGGACCTTAGAGCTGCCTTCCAATCCCTGAAGGGATGCTACAGGAAGGCTGCAGAGGAACTTTTCATAAGGGTGTGTAGAGACAGGATGAGGAGGAATAGTTTGAAGCTGAGAGAGAGTAGGGTTAGACTGGAGCTTAGGAATAGGTTCTTCAGTATGAAGGTGGTGAGACCTTTTCGCTGACCTCTTCAATGACATGGACACTGGGATCAAGGCACCCTCAGCAAGTTTGCAGGTGACAGTAAGCTGTGTGGCCCAGCTGACATGCTGGAAGGAAGGGATATCATCCAGAGGCACCTGGACAGCCTGGAGAGATGGGCGCATGGCAATGTCATGAAGCTCAAGAAGGCCAAGTGCAAGGCTGAGTGACAAGTGGTTTGAGAGCAGGCCTGCAGAGAAGGACTTTGGGGTACTGGTTGGTGAGACACTTGATGTGAGCTGGCAGATGAAAAAGCCAAGTGTATCTTGAGACAAGAGATGTGTGGCCAGCAAGTAAAGGGAGGTGATTCTGCCTTTCTACTCTGTGCTTGTGAGACCTCCCCTCTGGAATCCTGTGTCCTGCTCTGGGGAGCCCAACTCAAGAAGGGTATGAATCTGTTGGAGAGGTCGAGAGATGGTTGGAGGGCTGGAGCATCTCTCCTAAGAGGACAGGCTGAGGGAGCTGTGGCTGTTCAGTCTGAGGAAGAGAAGGCTCTGGGGGTACCTTAGAGCAGCCTTCCAGTACCTGAAGCCTTTCCAGTCCAGAAAAAGTGGAGAAGGACTTTTTATAAGGGTATGTGGTGATAGGATAAGGGGCAAGAGTTTTAAACTGGAACAGCCTGGACTTAGGTTAGACATGAAGAAGAAATTCTTTACAAGGGTAGTGAGACACTGGAATAGGTTGCCCCCCCCGTGGCAGGGTGGTTGAAACTTGGATGATCACAGTATCATCAGTATCATCAGGGTTGGAAGAGACCTCACAGATCATCAAGTCCAACCCTGCCTTTAAGGTGCCTTTCAACTCAGGCTCTTTTGTGGTTCTATGAACCTCTGTATAGTCAGATGATGACCAGAGTCAATCTTAAAGGTGTTTTCCAGCCAAAATGGTTCTATGATTGCATGTTTGATTCTTAGTGGGCTATTTCTCTATTTTCTCTCCTAGTAACCCAGCCTGAGGTTACCACATTTTGAGAAGAAAACAAAGCAAAGAAAGGCAGCCTGGTGACTGCTTAACTCCAGATCTGGATGTGCCATTCACGTTAAAGGGTTAGATAGGGTATATCTGGGGTAGAAGTTCTTGGAAAGCCTCAGCAATTGCTGAGCTGCCTTGAATGGTAAAGGTCTGCAAAATCTGTGTGTGTCTCACTGACCTGCTCTGAGAAAAGCTGAAAAGCTGCTTGCTCCTGCTGGGTACCCAGCAGCTGGGACAATGGGAGGTATTATTGCAGTAGGGGCAGAGCGTTTGTAAAAGTTTCAAAGCCACTCTTACTGAGATGAAAACTGAGTTCCTTTTGTTTCTGGTTTTCTTCCCTTCTTTCCTTTTTAATAGAAGAAAAGGGTTGTTTGTGCTTATTTTTTAACATTATTAAAAAAAACCCAGGCAAACTCAGTTGGAATACTTACAGCTTTGAACTCTCCCAGCTTGTCTGCTGCACTCAGAACTCTTATTCTGTGCTTCTCTTTTAGAAGTCATTCTGCCTGTAATTATAATCAGCTGCATTGTTGGGAAACTTGTGCCAACCACTGCTTGCTGCATGGCTGTGATTTATGGTCACTGCTGCAATTGGTGGTTTGATACTGTCTGAGGGCATCACTAAGAGATTGTAAGGATCTTCCAGCTACTCTTGTTTGCCGCTGGTGGAAGGGAAGGATGAGGATTTGCAGACAGGAGCTAACATCAGCACTTTGGCATAGTGACTGGGTGCATGGGCCAGACTGGCTGCTGGTTTTGCCTGGGAAAAAGGTGCAAGATTCTGGCATTGCACATTTAACCAAAAATTATCTAAGAAACTCATGAAAAAAATGTTGTGCTGCCTTCGGGGCAGATTCTGCTTGGTGTAGCTGTTCAGTGGCATAGCATGACGGCGCAAAAGGGATGTGCTGTCACTGTGTGGAGTGTAATAGCTGCAGCTGAAATGCTTGAGTTGTCTCTGTGTGTTTGGCACAGCTTCAGCGTTGCTGTTTCCAGCTGTTTAGCAGTGAGCATTAATTTTTCAGATTGTTAGAGGCTGTAAATTCAAATGGTGTTTTTCTTGTTGGAATCAGTTACAAAAGAAATTAAGTGTCTCTGCTGAGATGCTTATTCAGGGAGTTAATGTAATTTAACAATACATTATGCCAAAGAAGCCAAAAATCAAACTAGAGGATTATTTAACAATTAGCAAAGCTTTCATGAATAGATGCTGGGAGGGACTGGAGGAAGCTTGAGCATTGCTTCCCTCTTGGATTTCTACTGGGATGATTTTCGTGGTGATTTAGAGTGCAAGCTCAGATCATTTCTCAGCATTTACCGGGGAGCTGGAAAGAATGAAAAATCCCAGAAAGTTATAAAACAGTTGGTGACATCCAGAAAAAGCTGGGCACAAAGGGTCAGAGAAATTGAGCATGATTCAGCATATGAATAAAACATGATTGTTCAGTGAATATTTTATGGAGTGATTGTCCTTTGTTATGTTTATGTGTGAGAATTGGGTTTTGTCGCTGGCAAGAAGAATTCATTTTCCTGTAGCTTTTTCTTAAATGCTAATTTATTGCTATGAAAGATGCCAAAGTGACAGATCTGAAGAATGAAGGCCTCTATTTATCTTCTGAATGGATGGAGCATGAGGAGCAGTGGAGCCTTTCTCATGCTCTTTTGCCAGTGAGCCACAATCTTTTTACCATGTCCCGAGCATATTTTTACCAGTGAGAGGTGCTTATTCATCCCATAGTTCCCCTAATGGACTACCAAGGGTATCAATTAGCCACAAGTGAACAGTAGCTTTACAGCTTGGATACCTGCCCAGTAGGAAGAGAAACTACCAACTCTTTCACACAGGCTGCAGGACAAGCATCAGAGGGGTTTATTAGTGTCACTGCACTTAGGAGCTGTTTGCAGCTGAGCAAAGGGAGGACACAAAGATCCTGTTTTTACCATCCTAATGTGTGGAAAATGATTTCAGCTTAGCTCACTTTGTCATCACCATCTTTTCTTTATAGAACACCCACAGCATGCCAGGAACTTTGCAGGTAAAACCCAAACCCTGCTCCGGTTGTTTATAACCTTCACGGATAAAACCAAGCAGCAGCAGTAAGGAAGGTGAAGGTGGCTGGGAGACAAAGCAGGGATGCTCTATTCATATGAGATTAGGAGGAGGTAATTTTTGCCTGCTTTCTGTGTTTTCTGAGTCATTTGAGTTCTTAAAGGAAGCCTTAGTGAAGATGCAAGAGGAAAGCCAGGGCTGAAAGGTCCCTTTTTTGCCTATGGTGCTGAAGTAGCAGTATAGAGGAATAAGTAAATAATGGAAGAAATGTTTTAATATATGTTATCTGCTGCCCTTTTGCCTACTCTGAGCTGATGTGAGTAGTACCTGTGCTTTAAAAGCTCTAGAAGATAGAATCACTGCTGCTCAGGATTAGCATTTATATTCCATTCTTATTTGCAGTGGTGTGCTTTGTGAGGGCTGAATTAAATTTCTTGCCCCTGGAACAATTAAAAAGAAACAATAATAAATGCAGGAGAAAAGGGCACAATAAATTGGAATCTTGTAGGAAGTATGTGTAAAAAGCAGTACTTCAGAGAATGGTCTGGGTTGGAAGGGACATGCAAGGGTCACCCAGCCCAACGCCTTCTGCAGTCAGTAGGGGACACCCTCAGCTAGATCAGGTTGCCTAGAGCCCTGCTGAGCCTCACCACGAATATCTTTTGAATATCTAAGGGACAATGAATGGAAACTACAGCACAGGAAGTTTCACCTCAACATGAGGAAGAACTTCTTGACTGAAAGGCTCATAGAGCACTGGAACAGGCTCCCCAGAGAGGTTGTGGAGTCTCCTTCTCTGGAGCCTTTCCACCTGTCTGGCAGAAGGGTTGGACTGGAAGATCTCCAGATGTCCCTTCCAACCCCTCACATCCTGTGATCTCCATGGATGTGGCTTCAACCACCTCCTTGGGCAACCTGTTCCAGTGTTCCACTGCCCTTGCAGTGAAGAACTTGTTTGTGTTCCTAACATCTTTAGATTAGTCTTCTTGACCTTTGGATTTGATGACCTTAGAGGCCTTTTCCAACCAAAACAGTTCTGTGATTCAGGTAATTCAGTGCTCTGTGCTGTTAGCAGTTGTTCCTGTGCCAAGCACCTTATGACACCAGTTATTCCACAGCAGATTTCTACCCCCATCAGGCTTGTCCAGACTTGCACAATGAGTTTGAAACTCTCCCAGATCCCTCCTGCTTCCAACTCCCCTGTTGTCAGGCTGATGCTCCAAACACAGGCACAATCCTGTCCCCTCCTGCTGGTCCTGGCTCTCACAAAACCCAGTCCTTAGCTGGGGAGAGAAGCTTGCAGAGCTTGTTTCACAGCCCTTCAGAGAGTGACTCCATGGACCTGCTCAGGAAAAGGAAATTTAATTAACAAGGGGATGAATTTGTAACATATTAATTAAATCAGATGAAACTAGGCCACTTGACTTATGAATGAAGATGCCCACATGGGGGTTTAATATGTTTTAACTAATGCATTTTAAACTCACTCTGGAAGTCAATTTGGTTCTGTGTTCATAATTTTCCCTGGGCAGATATGTTCATAGAATTGTAAATAAGAATAAGATTTGATACAACTTCAGGTAAAGACCTTCCCCATGCCCCAAGAAATACATCTGCAGGCTTTGTCAGTGAATGAAAATAGGAGGGGAAGCTTGGGCCCTAAGAGTGGTGGGAAGTGGAGTTAAATCCAGCTGGTGGCTGGTCAGGAGTGGTGTTCCCTAGGGCTCAGTGCTGGGGACAGTTCTGTTTAACTCCTTTATCAGTGATCTGGGTGAGGGGATTGAGTGCACCCTCAGTAAGGTCGCAGATAATGCTAAGTGTGGCCAGTAGGACAAGGGAGGTTATTCTTTCCCTGTATTCACCACTGGTCAGGCCACACCTTGGGTACTGTGTCCAGTTCTGGGCTCTTCAATTCAAGGGAGTTGTTGAGGTACTGGAAGGTGCCCACAGGAGGGCGACAAAGCTGTGAGGGGCCTGGAGCACAGCCCTATGAGGAGAGGCTGAGGGCGCTGGGGGTGTGCAGCCTGCAGAAGAGGAGGCTCAGGGCAGGGCTCATTGCTGTCTGCAACTACCTAAAGTGAAGGTTGTAGCCAGGTGGGGTTGGTCTCTTCTGCCAGGCAACCAGCAAGAGAACAAGGGGACACAGCCTCAAGCTGTGCCAGGGGAGGTCTAGGCTGGATGTTAGGAGGAAGTTTTTGTCAGAGAGAGTGATTGGCATTGGAATGGGCTGCCCAGGGAGGTGGTGGAGTCACCATCCCTGGAGGTGTTTGAAAGGAGCCTGGCTGAGGCACTTAGTGCCAGGATTTAGTTGATTGGATAATGTTGGGCTGTAGGTTGGACTTGATAATCTCAAAGATTTTTTCCCAATCTGATTGATTCTGTGGTCTAATTGTAAGTTACTACCACTAGTATGTCACAGAGAGAAGGGTTAGTGCAGGCCAACATGTTCACTACTTCCTCCATGATTCCATTTCTCTTGGGCTGCTCCCAAGCTGTAACACAGTCAGAAAAGGTTTTCCATGGCAATGAGAGAGGAGTGGGGTGCTTTTTTCTTCAGATGCACAGCTTCTCTAGAGTTGAAGTCTGTTTTATTGTCCTGTGAATGTTCCTTCAGTGGTTCTGATGAATTGCAGTTTGTCTTACTGGGGGCATGGGAATGATGGAGAGGAACTGGAGAAGGGTTTGCCAGGAAATCAATGAGCTTTGTGTTTTCTGTCCTTGGTTTTGCTTTGGTGTTTAAGTGATGCCTGAATTCCTTGTAAAACCAAAGTTCTACCATTTGCTGTCCTTTTACTATTGGAACAGCATTCCTGAGCTGTATTCTGAATGCCCTGGATTTGTTACCTGTTGTCCTTTAATATTTACAGAACTGGAGCTGTTCCTCTTACTGCCTTTATAAATGTTGAAATGTTGTCTGTTTGTGATTTTCAGTCCTCTGGGAATGGGGAGTGTTTCTAACTTGGAAGTGCTGATGAGAGGGACATTGAGGTGCTGAAGTGTGTCCAGAGAAGGGCACTGAAGCTGGTGAAAGCTCTGGAAAACAGGGCTGAGGAGCAGCTGAGGGACCTGGGCTTGTTTATTCTGGAGAAGAGGAGGCTGAGGGGAGACCTCATTGCTCTCTACCACTCTCTGAAAGGAAGTTTATGTTGGTTATTAGAAGAAACTTCTTGACCAAAAGGCTTCTTTACCACTGGCGATGTTTGGAAGGGAGATGTAGTACTGAGGCACATGGTTTAGCACCAGCCTGTGCTGTAATTTCCATCTATTGCTCCTTGTCCTTGCTTTAATCCTCTCAGCCCTTCTCTAAAAGAAGGCACTCTGTGGTTTTGTGCCTTTCCCATCCGTTTTCTCTCCTTCCTACATTTTGCCAATAAGGAGGCTGGAATTCCACCCTTGTTATTTGGCCTTTCAATGTAGTTGGCATCTTCCAGGATGTTGACAGTGGTTGAGAGATTTTGCTTTGTTATAAGAGTGATATTTTATTTGTCAGCTCTCTTCCTGCTTGCAGGAATGGGGTGTGCTTCCATTACAAAAAGACATGCTGATTTCAGAGGCTGCTCTGCTTTCCTTGAGCAGCCTTGCACCTGACTCCAGCAACTCATAGAAAGAGACCTTCATAGAATTGTTTTGTTAGTAAGAGACCCTTAAGATTGATTCCAACCTTCAGTCTATCACCACCATGGTCACTAAACCATGTGCCAGAGTGCCACGTCCACACATTTCTTGAACATCTCCAGGAATGATGACTCCACCACCTCCATCTGTTCCAGTGTCTGACCCCTCTTTCAGTAAGGACATTTTTATTGTTACTCAACCTGAACCTTCCCTGGAGCAATTTCAGGCCATTTCCTCTCATTCTATCACCGGATACTAAGAAGAAGACTCCAACTCCCCCCTGGCTCCAGCCGCCTTCCAGAGAGTTGTAGAGAGCAATGAGGTCTCTCCTCAGTTGCCTCTTCTCCAGACTAACCACCCCCAGTTCCCTCAGCTGTTCCTCACCAGCTCTGTTCATCAGATCCTTCACCAGTCTCTTTGCCCTCCTCTAGAGCCCTTCTCCAGCTTCATGGCCATTCTCTAGGCATACTCCATCACTTCAATGTCTCTGCTGAAGTGAGGAGCCCAAACCTGAATGTGGTGTTCATTTTGATACCTAAAAGAAGCTGAGCCTCCGATGCTCCATTCCCATGCTTCACAAAGCACAACTCTAGTGGTATGCTCTGCTCTCTCTGTGGGCAGTGGAAAGGAAATTACATTGAGGACAGGCATAATTGTGCAAAAGGTGCAAGTTGTAGCTGGCTTTAGAGCTGCAAAGAATTGCTTTGGTTTGTTGGCTTCAAATTGTAAAGGGGAAATAAAAAGCACTGCTGGCATTTCTTCATGGAGCCTCCACTGGAAGCTTCTGGTGGCATTCTGTGTGTAAATTGTTGTTGTAAACAAGCAAACCCAAGCCAGCTGAGGCTGTGCCTCATTCTGTTCTGTGCACAGCATTTGTCTCCTGCTAAGCAAACAACTGTTTTCTCCTCGGCTTTGCACAGCAGTGCAAGATTTATGCTGTGTTCTGCTTGAACGGAGGTTACCTCCTGTGCTCTTGCCAGGGAGGAACCTGAGCAGGGTTCACATTGCTGTGTGCCAGAGGGGTTAGATAAGGGAGCTGCACTCCAGATAAGAACATCCGTGAGGAATAGTTTGTGAAAATGTCTATTAGACAGACTTGAATAATTCATAGCAACTGAGGGCTATACTGGAGCTGCAGCCTGTATCCAGGGTTCTGGTGTTGAGCCGCACTGGTGCTCTGACAGCCACAGCAGCTGTAAAAGAGGCCGTGTGTGGGTCACAATCACAGAATGCCAGGTTGGAAGAGACCTCAAGGATCAACTGGGCCAACCTTTTTCTAGGTAATAGAGGAGTTGAGCTGGCCCTGTCAAGCTGAGCCTTACAACTGTCTAGAGCAGGGGACTCCACCACTTCCCTGGGGAGGTGATTCCAATGTCTGACTGCTCTCATGGGGACACATTTTCTTCTGGAGTGCAGTGAAAATCTCCCCAGCAGTAACTTGTCCCCATCAGCCTTGGTTTTGTCCATGGGATTCCTTGTCAAAAGGGAGTCTCCATCCTCCTGGCAGCCACCCTTTATGTACTGGTTCACATTAAAAAGGTCTCCCCTCAGCCTTCTCTTCTCTGCATTTCCTCACGTGTCAGGGCTTCTAATCCTCTGATCGTTCTCCTGGTACTTCTTTGGACACTTTGCAGCTCATCCACATCTGTTTGGTACAGCAGGGACCAAAACTACATCACTGCTCCAGGTGTGGGCTGACAAGCATCGAGTGGGACAATCACTTCTTTATCTCTACTGGTGCTGCTGCCCAGCATCTCGTTGGCTCTCTTTACCCCTGCAGCTCACTGTTCTCTCATACTGAGCTTGTTGTCTGCCAAGACACCCTGGTCCTTTTCCTTAGGACTGCTCTCCAGCCAGGTGGATCCCAGTCTGAGCTGCATTCCTGGGTTATGTATTCCCAGGTGCATAAACCCTGCACTTGTGCCTGATGAGCTTCCTAAGGTCCAGCCTGTCCAGGTCTTCCTGGAGGGTGCCTCTCTCTTCTGGAGTGTTAACTTCCCCACTTGTTTTGCTCCTAGCTGTCTTCATAGAACCATGCAGGCCAGAAAGGACCTCTGAGATGATTGATTTTCTTCCTTTCACCTGTCCATACCAGGTATACTTTCCACATGGGTGTATTTGCATATGGGTAGACTGCCTCTAACTCCCTGTTCCTGAGCTCTTTGTATTTCACCAAGCTCTGCTTTAGAAGCTGGGGATTATGGATTTGTAGAGGGTTGTGTTACCTGAGATTCCTCTCTCCTTGGTGACCAGTACTCAAATACCGAGTAGAGGTCAGAGAAGCAGCCATATGGGGTCAACCAGAGCTCCATGTGGTGTGTATCCTTTTTGTAGCAGTGACCAGTGGCAGATGCTGGAGGAAAGAATGAGTATGTCAAGAACTTGGGAGCCTTCTGTCCTACGTGCTATGTTTCCAGCACTCTGTGACTTGGTGCTTCCTAGGTCTAAGGGTTCTTGTCTTGAATTCTTCTGCGTGGATTATGACTTCCCCTACCCCCCATTTTTAAATAGCTTTTGGAATCCAACCTCTGGCTTCCTTTGTGTTCTCTTTCAGATCTGCTATTGGATTAGGCTGTAGAGAAGGGATTTCCATGACAAGGAAGCCACCTGGCAAAGCTTTCATGGTTTCTTCTCTGTCCTTTCCGACACCTTCTCTGCATTATTAATGTGGAGGTAGGGGTCTGGATGAGTTATTTTGAGAACTTGATCCCAGGCTGTCTTTCTAATTGCTTCTGGGACTCAGTGCCTGTGTATTAGGCATACTCTTGTCTGGGACTTTCCTCTAATTCCTCATCTGTTGGTTAAGAATTTTCCACCCTGCTGAAGCAAGACCCCTTATTATCATGATTATTTTGGATAAAACAAAGCTGGGAGTAGGTGTTTGAAAAGTGCCTGAAGGATGGATAGAGGCATCCAGCTCTCACTTCAGGAGCTGGTGCACAACTTCAAGGTGCTTTTAACAATGCAAGTCTCGGTATACATCCCAGAGGCACAGCGCGGTGCTGTGCAGATGCACTCTAGAGGCTCTAAACAAGCCAGAACAAGTGCTACAGGCAATACTGCTGTGTTAGCACAAAGAACTGCCCAAGGTAATTAACTCTGCAGAGGAACCAGGTGAGGTGAATGTGGTGGAGAGCAGGGGCAGTGGAAAAGAACAGGCTCTTTGGTGGTGTTTGTGGAAGGACATTACTGTATGCCACTGAGTTCTGCAGTCATAATGGAGAAAGACAATTGGTGAGGATTTTATGGAATAAAGTCACAAGTAATCATAGAAGAGGTGAAGTTGGAAAGGACCTTAAATGTCATCTACCCCGACTCTCCTCCCATAGGCAGGGAAACTTTCAACTAGGGTCTTCTCCAAACTGACCTTGAACATCTTCAGGCAAATTATCCAAGACCTCTCTGAACAGCCTACTCTAGAGTCTCACCACCCTTGTACTGAAGAAGTTCTTCAGCTCCAGTCTAACCCTACTGTCCCTCAGCTTCAAGCCTTTTCCCCTTGTCCTGTTTCTAGATATCCCTATGAGAAGTCCCACTGCAGCCTTCCTGTAGCTACTGGAAGGCAGTTCTAAAGTCTCCCTGGAGTCTTCTCCAGGCTGAACAACTCCAGCTCCTTCAGTCTGTCCTAATAGCAGAGGTGCTCTAGCCCTTGGATCATCTTGGTGGCCTTTCTCTGGATCTCCCTGGTCAAAAGCCTTAAGTCACCTATCTTTCATCTAGACCCACCAGGCACAGTTTTGCTTGTGAAGGGAGCTTATTGGTAAAGGGATTTTGGCCCTTGCCTAAACACTGCGCCCTGCTTAGTGGAGGAGGAAAAGCCACTGGATGTGTCTACCTGGACTTTACTAAAGCCTTTGACGTTGTCTGCCTCAGCATCCTGCTAGAGAAACTGGTTGCTCATGGCCTGGGTGGGTGGATGCTCCACTGGGTTAAAACTGGCTGGCTGGGCCTGAGGAATGTTGGGGACTGGAGGTAAATTGAGTTGGTGGCTGGTCAGGAGTGGTGCTCCCCAGGGCTCAGTGCTGGGGCCAGTTCTGTTTAACTCCTTTATCAATGATCTGTGTGAGGGCATTGAATGCACCCTCAGTAAGCTTGCAGATAATGCCCCCTCCTAGCTTGCTGTCAATCTGCTTGAGGGTAGGAGGCTCTGCAGAAAGATCTGGACAGGCTGGACTGATGGGTGGAGGTCAGTTGTATGAGATTTAACAAGATTGAGTGCTGAGACCTGCACTTGAGTCACAAAACCCTCATGAATGCTCCAGGCTTCAAAGAGTGGGTGGAAACTGCCTAGCGGAGAAAGACCTGGGGGTGTTGATCAGCAGCAGCTGAAGAGGAGGCAGTGTATGCCCAGGTGGCCAAGGAGGCCACCAGTGTCCTGGCCTGGATCAGGAACTGTGTGACCAGCAGGACCAGGGCAGTGATTGTTTTCCTGTGCTGGGCACTGTTGAGGCCACATCTTGAGTCCTGGGTTCAGTTTTGGGCCTCTCACCACAAGAAGGACATTTTGGAGCTGGAGAGTGGTGGCAAGTATAAGGTCCTTACACCTGGGGAAGAACAACCCCATGGGTCAGTACAGGTTGGAGGCTGACCTATTGGAAAGCAGCTCTGAGGAAAATGACTTGGGAGTCCTGGTAGACAACAGGATGACCGTGAGCCAGCAATGTGCCCCTGTGGCCAAGGAGGCCAGTGGCATCCTCGGTGTGTTAGGAGTGTGGCCAGTGGGTCAAAGGAGGTTCTCCTCCCCTTCTGCCCTCCTGAGGCAACATCTAGAGTACTGTGTCCAATTCTGTGTTCCCTGTTCTAGAAGGACAGGGACCTGCTGGAGGAGGTACAGCAAAGGGTTAGAAAGGTGCTGAGGGGACTGGAACATCTTTGTGATGAGGAAAGGCTGGGAAAACTGGGTGATTTTAGTCTAGAAAAGAGCAGCTTGAGGAGGCATCTCATCAATGCTGGTCAATACTTAAAGGGGGAGTGTCAGGAGGATGGGACCAGGCTTTTTTTCTGTGATGCCCAGTGACAGGACAAGGGGTAACAGGCACAAACTTGAACATAAGAAGTTCCGTCTAAACATGAGGGTGAACCTCTTTAAAGAGTGATGGAGCCTTGGAACAGGCTGCCCAGAGAGGTGGTGGAAACTCCATCTCTGGAGATGTTCAAACTCCACTTGGATGTGTTCCTGGGTGACCTCCTCTAGGTGAACCTGCCTTGGCAGGGACATTGAACTCGATCTCTGAAGGTCTTTTCCAACCTCTACAACCCTGTGATCGTGTGAATTGCATTTCATGGCTCTTGCAGCAGCTCCTCGCTGCTCTGTTCTGCACCAAGTGCCAGGGATCCTCTGGCAGGAAGGGATGGAGCCAGGGAGTGGCTGGAGCAGGAGTGCAGGGGCTGCAGGATAGCTTGCCATCAGCTGGTGCATGGCCATGATGGAAAGCTGGGGAACATCTCTTTATGGAGGGCATGAAAGCAGAAGGGAAAGGCTCTGATAGGGAAAAAAAGGAGCAGAGGAGTGAACTCAAAAGGATCAAAGGATCCTTTGAGGCATAGGAAGCTTCATGTAAACATGAGGAGAATTTTTTTCCCTGTGAGGGTGACAGAGCACTGGAACAGGCTGCCCAGGGGCTTGTGGAATCTTCCTCTCCGGAGGTCTTTGAAACCTGCCTGGATGTGTTCCTGTGTGATCTGCTCTAGGTGATTCTGCTATGGCAGGGGAGCTGGACTGGATGAGCTTTTGAGGTCCCTTCCAGCCCCTGACATTCTGTGGTTCTGTGATCCTGAAATTGCTGATTTCTTTGATACTGTCGCCAACCACCAGCATGTCGCTGAAGCGATGTCTAGACCAAATGGTCAAACCCAGAACTGAGGAGCTCTGTAAGCTGCCTTTCAGGGAGTGGAAAGCCTGAAAAAGGGCAACAGACACAGCAATAATTCTCAATTATTTTTTCCCTCTATTTTCCAATAGAGTGCAGAGCATTCAGGTTAGTGAGCCTTTAAAAAGAACTCCTTGCTGCATTGAGTCGCTGCCATTACAGTGACAGATGACCTGGATTGTTTTGCTGGGAAGGAAGCTCCCTTCCCTGGAGGAAAAGGCCCAGCTGCTTATCTTGGCTGTGCAAAGCCCAGAACCACCACCTTTTTTCCTTCTTTCCCCCCCCCCCCCCAATTTTAATGATGTATTTCACATGGAGAATTTGGAGGGGAAACATGACTAGTGTTTGCTGTAACAGAGAAATTGATTTGGAGCTCTATTTGCTTTGAGGATGTGTTAGAGAGACTGAACATAGCTGTGGTGAGCTAGCAGCCATCACTGACAGGCTCCCTTGTGTAACAGAAGATGCAGCGAGGTGCAGACAATTCTTTTTCTGCACACCACTGCTGGCAAAGCAGAAACAACAGCGATGGGAACTTCTGAGCTTTATGTCAAGGGACGTGGCTGTTGCTGCAAACCTTGCTAGTGGAAATCCACAGAATCATAGACCTCCAAGATTATCAGGTCCAACCATCAACCTAATGCCACCATGGCCACGAAACTATGTCCCCAAATGTCATGTTTACACATTTTTTGCACATCTCTAGGGATGGTGACTTCACCTTCCTGGGCAGCCTGTTCCAGTGCCTGACCACTCTTGCATCAAAGGAATTGTGCCTGATATCCAACTTAAACCTCCGCTGGCACAATTGCAGGGCAGCTTCTCTTGTCCTATCATCTGATACTAGGGAGAAGACAGTAACATCCACCTGGTTCCAACCTCCTTTCAGGGAGCTGTGGAGAGCAGTGAGGTAACTTCTCAGCCTCCTCCTCTCCAGACTGAACAATTCTAGTTCCTTCAGCTGCTCCTCACCAGCCCTGTTCTCTGGAACAAGTCTTTATGTACCAGTTCTGATCAAGCATGTCCCACCATCAGGATGTGCAGCTGAGAAACCACAGTTTGAGTATAAAATAGACTGACTATTTGGCAGATTCTTCTGTGTTATTGTGTCTTTTTTTCCCTTTGATTTGTTCAATTCTAAAACTGTAGTAGATGTGTTTAAGTGTGCATCAGATACTGTTGTATGTAACAGCAGGAAGTTAAAAACAAATTTTGTGTAGTTGAAAATTCTTTAAAAGATGAAGTTCTCTTTTTGTGGAATTAGATGTTATCAGTTTTGCATTGGCATCGTGGTGGATACAGTGAGTTTAGAGGTGCACTGAGAAGAGTGTGGCCAGCAGGTTGAGGGAGGTTCTTCTCCCCTTGTCTCAGCCCTAGTTGGACTACACCTGGCATATTGTGTCCAGTTCTGGACTCCCCAGTTAAAGAGGGACAGGGACCTAATGGAGTGTGTCCCACAGAGGCTATGAGGGTGATGAAGGGACTGAAACATCTGTCTGATGAGGAAAGGCTGAGAGCCTTGGGGCTGGAGAAGGCTGCAAGGAGCTCTTATGAATGGTTATAAATATCTGAAGGATGGGTGTCAAGAAGAAGGGGCTTTGCTGTGAGGGTGCTGGAGTCCTGGAGAGCTTGTGGGGTCATCTTCTCTGGAGCCTTTCACACTCTACGTGGATTCATTCCTGTGTGACCTACCCTGGGTGATCCTGCTTTGGCAGGGGGGCTGGACTCAATATCTCTGGATCTTCCTTCCAACCCCTACCGTTCTGTGGTTTTACCTCTCTACCTGAGTTATATGAAACCAGCAACAAGACCTGCTTAGGGAAGTGCTCAGATTAGAAGTGTTTGAGCAGGAAGCAGAATGCTCTCGGATGCTCTAAAGGACTTTCCTGTACACTGCAGGGACTTTGGCATGATTTTTGGCACACTGCCTTCTGTGGCTAGTGACAGATGCTGAGGACCTGGGTCCTTCCTGTAATGCTCCATCATGGTGCTGTTTTGATCAGGATTTTGTTGTGAATCATAAAAATGCTTCTGTTTTGTACAAAAACCCAGGGTCCTGTATTTCAGGAATTGAAGATAATTGGATGAATCTGTAAACCTTCTTCAGGGAAGTTTGAGTAAAGCTTTACATCAGGACAGTGAAGTGTTTGACATTCACTTGGCAACTTTGGTTTTATCCAAAGCTGGCACAGGTTGCCCAGGGAGGTTGTGGATGCTCCCTCCTTGGAGGTGTTCAAGACCAGGTTGGTTGAGGGAGGCCTTGAGCAACCTGTTGTAGTGGAAGGTGTCCCTGCCTATGGTGGGGGTGGTGGTGTTTGGAACTGGATGAGCTTTGATGTCTGTATGAAGACAAATGCACATTAATGTTGACTGCTTGCAGAGTGAAAAGATGGGGAGGTGTTTGAAACTCGTTCTGGCTTCGCACCAAAGTGAAACATTAATGGGCTGTACTGTTGTTGGTTTTGTTTGACAAAATGCTTAGTGGATGTTATTCAACTGAAGAGTAAATATTCTTGAGACAGCTGTGGAGAGAAAAGAAAAATAAACCCAAGGTTGCAGCAGTTTGTAGCTGTGTGGTATGAAGCACTAATTTAATCAGCAGGCTCATCGTTACTTTGGGGCTGGCTTTTAAGATCTGGAGGGAGGCAAAGCTGTTCATAAAAGTGCATTTAAGAATGTTAAGTAGCCAAATTAGAGAGGCTTTTATTTCAGGGCCTGTGTGGTGTATTGCAAAGGGACAGAGAGACTATGGAGTTTGCCTGACTTGTCTGAGGCTCTGTATTTCACTGTAACGCCTGCAACTCTCTGCTGCCTCACCAGCATCCCTCTGCACACTAAGGTCCAGTAAGGGATGGGCTTTGCAGGACTGCCTGTGCTGAGTCCCTGGGGCAGTTCAAGGCAAGGTTGGACATGGCACTTGGTGCCATGGTCTAGCCTTGAGCTCTGTGGTAAAGGGTTGGACTTGATGATCTGTGAGGTCTCTTCCAACCTTGGTGATACTGTGAGTTGCCATCAACTTCACTCCTTCCCCTGTTAGCTGGGAAGGTCATTATGGTTTGTAACACCAAGCACCTTGCTTTTTGGTTTTTTTTTCTCCTTATTTAATACTACTGGTAGGGGATCTTATTAATCCTTGTAAATACCTGAAGGGTGTGTGCCAAGAAGGGACCAGGCTCTTTTCAGTGGTGCTCTGTGGTAGATCAAGGGACAATGGATGCAAACTGCAACCCAGAAAGTTCATTGCAATATGAGGAAAAGCTTCTTTGGTGTGAGGGTGCTGGAGCCCTAGAGTAGGCTGCCCAAAGAGGTTGTGGAGTCTCTGGAGATTTCCAAAACCCAGCTGGATGTCTTCCTCTGTGGCCTGCCTTAGATGATCCTGCCTTGTGAAGAGGGGGGTGAACTTCAGACATTCTTTCCAACCCCTACCATTCTATATGGGAACCTGAGCCAAGAATCTCAGTTTTATCCAACCGTGCAAGTCTTTGTATCATTCATGCATGAGCTCTGGAGTGTTTGGTGCACTGAAGCCCATGAATCAAAGCCCAGTGCCTTGGCCTCCTTACATAAAAGCTGTTTCTGGGAAGGTGGGCTTGATTTAGTGCCTTCTTGATGTGGTGCAGCTTTGTCTGGTGGGAGAAGTTTGTAGGACACACAAGTGCTTGACCTAATCAATAATTGTCAATTTCCAGGTATCACCTCCTAATAACAGTAATACTTCCATTTACTGTGTGTAACAGCTCTGCAGCTATGCTCTCCACAGCTATAAAAAGAATTTTTTTCACTTAAAAATAGTTTTGTTGGGTTTTTTTACTGTTCCCATTTAACAGCAGTGCTCTGAAGTTCAGTGTCACACTTGAATAAAAATTCCCAAGTGAACCAGAGACATAAATCATTTTTAGCACTTCCTATTTTTTTTCCACATGTGAAATATAAATATCATTAGAGTCTAGAGGGCTCTCAAGCAGGCTGAGGTGGGGGAAACTCCTCCATCTTGCTGTACTTCAGTAATCATAGTATCAAACAGGTTGGAAGAGACCTCCAAGATTATCAAGTATGGAAATGCTGGAAACACTAAAGGATATTTGGGTCTGTGTTTCTCAGGCAGCCCTGACAGGTGAGGGCAGGCTGAGAGAGCTGGGGCTGTGCAGCCTGGAGAAGAGAAGGCTGAGGGGAGACCTTATTGCCATGGACCAGTACATAAAGGGTGGCTGCCAGGAGGAGGAAGACTTCCTTTTGCCAAGGAGTCCATGGAAAAGACAAGAGCTGATGGGGACAAGTTACTGCTGGGGAGATTCCTATGGGACTCCAGAAGAAAATGTTTCCCCATTAGATCAGTGAGAGATTGGAATCATCTTCCTGGGTTAGTGGTGGAATCCCCTACACTGGACAGTTGTAAGGCTCAGCTTAACAGGGTGCTGGGCCAGCTCCTTTCCACTACACCATCTCCTAGAAAGGTTGGACCAGATGATCCTTGGGATCCCTTCTGGCCTGGCATTCTGTGAAATGTCACTTCTGGTTACTTGTGTCTGCCTTTTCTTCCCCTCACAAATTTGTCTTTTGGGTTTTGTTTTTCCTTTCTTTGCCACACTACATTTATGCTGCTCTGTGTGTATTTCTGTATGCTTTCATAGTTTATTTCCTTGTCCTGGCTGCCTCTGTTTTCCTCCCTACTTCATTTTTCTCTTCTGTTAGAGTTTGGTGGTGGCCCTGTTTGTGTGCTGACTTTCCCTGCTGCCGCCTTTGTGGGTTTGCTCTTCTCCACCTGCAGAAATCAGAGCTGTCAACTGTGGTCGAAAGATGCCAAGCATGAAAAAATAGTAGTGAAACCTTTATGGAGCAGTGAACAATCAGTCACCTTCCTTAGGGTAAGTGCCACTAAAAAAATCCAGACAGAGCAGCTTTAGCATTCCACACGGGGGGGTTTGAGTGTGTTTGAATAGGAGCATCTTGCTCCTGATATCTTTTAATTGGGAAGTGGTTTAGATCTGATTTGATGCACTCGAATTGTAAAAGGCACTCTACATCCTGAGGCTCAGCTAAGGCGGATTCAGTTACTTGCCTTTGCTGTTACCTGTTTCTAAAAGACAGTCCTGCCCTGTTTTCCTCTGCACAGAGGTAGCTGTAGGGAGTTTCTGCTCTTCCAGCACTGCCGACCCATTTCCCATCTATTTCTGTCACTCTATCAGTTAAAAATGCATCGGCAGGAAAGAAAATACTTCATGCCCTGTTCTCCAGCTGCTTTCCTCCACTTCCCTCAGCTTTGAAACATTTTTTTTGAGACCATGGTTTTCATCAGCCTCTTGCTTTTTTACCTTTCTTTTGCAATACAGCTGTAGCTGAGCATAGTGCTTAGCCTGTTTCCCTCAGCCAGGTTTCCTTCCATGCACTCAATTTGCATAGACTGCATTGGGTTGGAACAGACGCCCAAAGGTCGTTGTCTCCAGCAGCCCTCCGGTCAGCAGGGGCACCTCCAACTAGCTCAGGCTGCCCAGGGCCACAAGGAGGCTGATCCTGAATGTCTTCAGAGGCTGGGCCTCAGCCACACAACCCTGGGCAACCTGTTCCAGTTTTTCACCACTCTCATTGTGCAGAGCTTCCTCCTGATGTCCAACCTGAATCTCCCCTGCTCCAGTTTCAAACCGTTGCCCCTTGTCCTATCACTCCAAGCCCTTCTGAACAGTCTCTCCCCAGTCTTCCTGTAGGTCTGCTTCAGATATTGAAATGTAGCTTTAAGGTGTCCCCAGAGCCTTCTCTTCTCCAGGCTGAACAGCCCCAGTTGTTTCAGCCTGTCTCTATAGAGGTGCTCCAGCCCTCTGATCATCTTTCTGATGCTCTTCTGGACCCACTCGAGTAGGTCTCTTTTGTTGGGGCTCCCAGAGCTCGACACAGGACTCCAGGTGTGGTCTCACCAGAGCCTCTCAGGTAAAAGATCAGTTTTCTAATCAAGGTGAAATCTGCCTTTTAAAAACAAACAAATCAACTCAGATGGAATCTGATGATTCAGGCTGTCAGACTGGCACCACAAAGTCTTTTCTCGCACAGTAATCCACACGGGGGACTGCAGTGAGATGTCTTAACCTCCCCTATGAGGACAGGCTTAGAGGACTTGTGCTGTTCAGCTTGGAGAAGACTTTGGGGACCCTTCCAACAACCTAAAGGAAGCCTACAAGAAACTGAGGAAGGGAGTTTTACAAGAGTTTGTAGTGGCAGCACCAAAGGGAATGGACTGAAGCTTGAGGAGGGCCTAGATCAGGAAGAGTGACCAGCAGGAGCAGGGAACTGATTGTGCCTCTGTACTTAGCACTGGGGAAGCCACACTGACTACTGTGTTCAGTTTTGGGGTCTTCACTATAAGAAAGACATTGAGGTGTTGGAGCAGGTCTGCAGAAGGACAGCAAAGCTGATGAAGGGTCTTGAGAACAGAATTGATGAGGAGTGGCTGAGGGAACTGAGGTTGTTTAATCTGGAGAGAAGGAGGATGAAAGGAGACAATCTGGCTTGCTGCACCTCCTTGAAAGGAGGTTAGGGTTGGTCTTTTCTCCCTGGTATCGGGTGATAGAATGAGAGGACATGGCCTGAAATTGTGCCAGGGGAGGCTCAGGTTGGGTGTCAAGAAAAACATCTTTCCTGCAAGAGAGGTCAGGCATTGGAACAGGCTGCCCAGGGAGGTGGTGGAGCTGTCGGACCTAATGGTGGAGGTTGGTCTACTTTCCCTAGTAACAAGTGATAGGATGAGGGGAATACTCTTTGCAGGGGTTCTCCAAACCCCTGCAAGTGTTGGAAGGCTGCTGTTAGGTCCCTTCAAAACCATCTCCTCCTGAGACTGAGCAACTCCTGTTCTGCTAGCCTGTTGTCAGAGCACGAGTGCTCCAGCCGCTGGCCATCTGGGTAGCCCTTGCTGGTCTCACTCCAGTCTGGTGACCTTTCTGGTATTAGAAGCCTGGTGATGGATGCAGCATTGTGGAAGTGGTGTCACGAGTGCTAGGCAGAGGAGGGCAGTCCTCAGTCTGCTACCTGCGTTCCTGTTCCTACGGCCCCAGGCACCCTTCTGTGCCAAGCGAAGCTGCGAGCTGAGGGCTGACAAACCCTGGGTGCTTTCAGCTGCAGCTTGCCTTCTCAAGTAGCAGGAGGCATATGGCTGAGCCTTCTTCTCTAGTAGTGATCAGTATGCCACCATGGTCTGTCTCCTCCTGCCTCCATCTGTTGTCAGGCTGATGGCAGAGTAACCCATGGTGGGATGTATGCAGGGCTATGGTATGCAGCAGCACGTAGAGAGAATGGTGCATTTGCTTGGCTCTACTGCTGGCCCTTCTGGCAACAATTTGTGTTGGAAGCAGAACCCTTTCCTGGCATGGCAGAGTTCTTATTCACTTGTTGCTTCCTTCCCAACACTTTCAGCCAAGATGTGATAGGCAGAGTCTTAAGGGCAGAGATTTGAGAGGAGACCAATAGCAAAGAAAGGGGTTCTAGTACTAGGATGAGAGACAATGCCTTGAAACTGGAGCAGGGTAGATTTAAGTTGGAGAAAGAGCTTGGAGTGCTGGTGTACAGCAAGTTCTGCATGAGACAGCAATGTGCCCTTGTGGCCAAGACAGCCAATGGTATCCTGGAGTGCATTAGGAAAAGTGTGGCCAGCAGGTCTAGGGAGGTTCTTCTCCCACTCTGCCCTGGTGAGACCACATCTGGAGTATTGTGTCCAGTTTTGGGCTCCCCAGTTCAAGAGACACTGGGACCTGCTGGAGAGGGCCCAATGGAGAGCCCTGAGGATGACTGGGGGACTTGAGCATCTCCCCTACGAATAGAGACTGAGAGCCCAGGGTGTGGGGGTGGTTGAACTCAATCTCTGTGGGTCCCTTCTGACCTCTAACATTCTGTGAAACTGCAGACAGAGCTGCATAAGCTTAGGGTGCAGGTGTGCTGGTACAGGAGGACAGACAGATGAACAAGCCTGGCACAGCTGAGCTCAGACGTGAGCAGTGTGTTTGAAGTGTTAGATGTGTGCTGAATTTTGCAGTTTTAAGCAGATGCTGAAGAAATGCTTGAAGCACTTGGAAATGCTCTAGTTTGGGTATTGAAACTGTTTTTGTGTTGTGCATTTGTTCTTGTGCTAAAAGCTATTTGTGGCAGGAACTCTGTGCTCCTGTCTGGTGGCAGACTTCTCTCGCAGTGTAAACATGCATATGAAGCCCCCAGGAGCAATCTCAGAAGGAGTAAGGAAGTATAATTATGCATCCTAGAGGCATTTGCAGCCCAGTTGAGTTTTGGCAGAAGGCTTATGGCTTGTTAGGCCTTAAAATACTATTTTTGTGTCTGAACTATAGAGGAAAATGCAGGGTTTAGAATGTAAAAGACTTTTGTAGTGTAAATTACAACTGGCCCATGGAGGAAGCTGTGTGCTTCGCTGGTGGTTGGGTGCAAATTGACCAGCGCTCAGCTGATTTGAGGATGTTATTCACCTGGACACTTTTGACTCTATCTCCCACAGGAGAAACTGCTCATGGCTTGGATAGGTGGATGCTTCCTTAGGTAAAAACTGGCTGGTGGCTGGGCTCAAAGAATGGTGGAGAGTGAAGTTCAGTTGGTGGCTGGTCACAAGCAGCACTCAGCGCTGGGGCCACTTCCCTTTAATGTCTTTATCAATGATCTGGGCAGGGGATTTGAGGTACTTCAGTATGTCTGAAGATAGCAGGAAGTTGGGGCAGAGTGTTGGCTTGCTTGAGGGTAGGGAGGCTCTGCAAGGAGATCTGGAGTGGTTGTGTCTCTGGGCTGAGGCCAGTTCTAGTGGTTGCCAAGCCTGTTAGGAATGTAAAAGCAGTATGGAGTCTCTGCCCTACTAATTCTGGTATTTTCCACTTGGCAAAGCTCCTAGCTTTTGCCTTTTTTAATTTTTGCTCTAGCACACAAGTAAACATAACTCTGTTTAATTAACTTTGCTGCTAACTTGGAGTTGCTGATGTTGGCACAGGTTTGGAAGAGAAGTGCTTAATGCACTGCAATTACAGCAGAAGAGGTGGCAATATTAAGACACTGGAGATGAGTTGTTTGCATATCCCTTCTGGTCTCCTCCTCCAATTTTTTAATAGTATCCAAATTACTGAAATTGTCTGAGGTCTGCTGCTCTAGCTAGTTGCAGAAAGAGTCCTTCTGAAGGGCTCTGTGGAAAGTGCACAGCTATTGTGGTGCTGTGCTGTTCCTGGCACTCCTGAGAGAGGAGAGCAAGGTACTGTAGTCATAAAGCAGTATCAGCCCTAGCAGAGCTGTGAGGATACAGGGCAGACCTGCTGCTGTAAATCAGCAAGCAAAGCTAGAGAGGAACTCTGCTTTAGTCTGTCTTAGTGGCTGCTCTGACTTAGGGACTTTTGTCTCCCGAGTGTTTCGAAAGACTTACACATAGAATGGTTTGGGTTGGAAGGGACCTTAAAGATCATCTAGTTCCAACCCCTCTGCCATGGGCGGGGACACCTTCCACCAGCCTGGGTTGCTCAAAGCCTCATCCAACCTGGTCTTGAGCACCTCCAGGGGAGAGAGCAGCCACAACCTCCCTGGGCAACCTGTTCCAGTGTCTCACCACCCTCACTGGAAAAAATTTCTCCCCAATCTCCAGTCTGTCTGCTCTCTTCCAGCCCAAAGCCATTGTCCCTCAGCCTGTTGTTACAATTCCTCCCTCACCTCTCCTGTAGCCCTCTTCAGGTACTGGAAAGGAACCAGGAGCTCTCCCTGGAGCCTTCTTTTCTCCAGGCTAAGGAGCCCCAACAGGGAACAGTTCTTCAGCCTTCTGATCATCTTCATGGCCTCCTCTGGACCCACTCCAGCAGCTCAATGTCCTTCTCCTGTTAGGAGCACCAACACAATAATAACCTCATCCTGTGGAAATCACAAGGCATTTGTTGTGCACTGGTGACCACCTCCAAAGAATTGAAAAGCAAAGCCCTCTTAAACAGCTGTGGAGTTCTCTGTGTCTAGGTAGTGCCTGAGCTCGCTGGTGAGAGCAGTCCAGCAGTGGTGGATAGTGAGATGTGCCTGCATCTTCTGCCTCCCTGACTCATTTCCTGTGCTCTTTGACAGATTTCTCTGTTGCAGCCAGATTTTTATCACTTCGTGTTGCCACAGTTGCCTCTGCCTCCCAGCTTTTCCTGAACTTCTTGTGCATCGTTTGTGGCTCCTCCTGCAGCAGTGACTCAGAATTGTGCTGTCAGTGCCAGTTACTGCCCTGCTGGTGGATTCCTGCACATCTCTGAGCTAACCTTTAGTTCCCAGCATGCTGCTGACTCATTCTCTTTTCCCCAAACACCAGCTGAGGAAAAGGTAAAATACTGATAGCATGAGTGTCTGCCTGCACTGAAAACTCTGCAGCTCTGGTTTTGACCTCCATGCTGCTTGGATTTTACCCCTTTTGAGCTTTTAGCCAAGCCTGGATGCCACCTGGCTGAGGTCTCTATGATGATAATTCTTTGTATTAGCTGATAATGTCAGATGTGAAATGTGTCCTCCTCCTGCTGAATCTTCTCAGATCTTTCAAATGAGAAGTTTTTGACATGAATTTCTTGTCAAGCAGGACTTGCCTGTCTCTTTCTTATGTCGTTGTGTATAACAAATAGCAAATGTGAGCAAGAGGCTCTTCCTTGGAAGGAAAAATCACAGCCTGCAATTGTTTCTGTGCTTCATGGTAAAAATTGTTCAGCCTGGAGAGGAGAAAGCTCCAGAAGGACCTTATAACTGCCTTCCAGTAGCTGAAGGGATCCTACATGAAGGCTGCAGAGGGACTTTTCATAAGGATGTTTAGGGATTGGACAAGAGGGAAAAGTTTGAAGCGGAGGGAGAGCAGGCTTAGACTCGATCTTAGGAAGAAACTCTTCAGTATCAGGGTGATGAGACTGTGGAACAAGCTGCCCAGAGAGGCTGTGGATGCCTCCTCCCTGGAGGTGTTGGAGACCAGGCTGGACGGGGCCTTGAGTAGCCTGGTCTAGTTGAGAGGCACCCTTGCACATGGCAGGAAAATTGGGTTAGATGATCTTTAAGGCCTCTTCCAGCCTAGGCCATTCAATCATTCTATCATTTCTAAGATCATTGCTTATTTTAGAAGCAGCAGCTCCATGCTTTAAGCTGAAAAAAGCTATGCTTAGCCTTGACCAAGAAGTACTTTATTATGTTTGAAGTGCCTGTATAAACTGATTATATCAGTGACAAGTATTTACATCCGATCAGAGAAGTAAACAATGCAGATGACAAGTGGAAAAAACCTCAGCTGAAATCCAAATCAGCCTTTAAACTGATCCTGTTAAGCATTTATCACAATGTATTATGGTGATTTAAAAAAAAAAAAGGGGGGGGGGGGGAAAGAATCATTTAGCAAAATGAAATTAGCAGAGGGCTCTGCTAAGGGCTGTCACTTCAGCTGTAGCTGATTTATTAAACCACCCCCATGGTAGAGCAAAGCAGAAAGAGAAGGGGTTTATAGTACAGGTTTATGGAAATGCTTGCCTCAAGCAGATTAAAAAGACTAGTGTTAAATTTAAATCCTATCTTCAGCCTTTACATTTGTTTTAAGCTTACTGAGAATGAGGCTTCAAAAAAAACCCCAAAAACCCAAACCCCACAGTATTTAAGATGTTAAATTACCTCAAAACTAAGATGTGTTGTGCTACTGAATTATAGACCTGAAAGGCAGCTGTAAAAAGGATTGCATCTGCTTTTTAGCTTTAAGGCACTGAAACTGTTTCAGTACGACATTCTGAATGAGGATATGTAACTGGATGGCAACAGCCTTCAGCTCTTTTAGTCCTTGAGTAGGTCCAGAGAAAGGCAATGGAGCTGGTGAGGGGTCTGGAGAAGAGAGCTGATGAGGAGCAGCTCAGGGAGCTGGCGGTGTTTAGCCTGGAGAAAGGAGGCTGAGTGGGGACGTCATCGCTCTCTGCAGCTCCCTCCAAGGAAGTTGGAGTGAAGCTGGTGTTGGTGTCTCCTCCCTCGTAACAAGTAACAGGATGAGCAAAAATGGCCTCAGGGTTACCCCAGGGGAGGTTTAGGTTGGATATCAGAAGAAACTTCTTGCCTGAAAGTGTTGTCAACCACTGTCGCAGGCTGCCCGGATAGGTGATTGAGTCCCTGTTGCTGGAGGTGCTTCAGAGAGGCAGAGATGCGGTGCCGTGGGACGTGGTTTAGCCTTGGTGGAGTTAGAGAATGGTTGGACTGGATGAGCTTAAAGGTCTTCTCCAACCAAAGGAGTTCTGTGGTTCTCTGTCAGTTCTTAGGCTGTTGAAAGAGCTGTGAAGTTCTGAAGAGCAATTGTGGAAGCAACCATTCCTTCTGCAAATGGTCAGAAGTAAAAGCTGGTGTCTGCCGGGGCAAGGTTTGTGTTCCTGTGCTTCGTACCGGGGAGCAGGTGTAACGTGGGAGCTGGGCTTGCAGACACCACCTCTGCTCCTGGGGCTCGCAGGGTCCCTGGGGGCTAGGGCTGTGACCATTACCTCATTGCTGCCCATGCTTGTTCACAAGGGGACTGGGCCAAAAAACCCATCTGAGCTGACTCCCAAGCTGTGCTCTCCATCTTACAAGGACTGAGTGGAGGCGATTGCTGTGCTGATAGTAGCAAGACCATGGCACATAACCAAGGTGAAGCTTATGGGAGTGCTTTTGGCATTCAACGTGTGAGTAACACCATTTCTGAACTGCATATGTGCCACTTGATTACGTTTTCATTGTTGTTTCTATTTTTTGGGTAGGGCAGGAATTTGGCAATTCTGTCTCTGTATGGTTTGAGTTCTGTCACCAGTGTGATTTATCTGTGGATATCTCATGGCTGCTTTTTGAAGGGCTGCTGTTGTTTGAGGTGTACATTATGCATTGTTCATTGTTGTCATCTTCCTTGGGTATCAGCAAGCCCTGGCTGTGAGGTGGCTCATTGCCTTCTCCATCTGTGCACTGCTGCTTTCCAAACAGGGCTTCTGTCTCTCCCTGTGGCTAGCCTGGCATTTATCCTTAAACTGGAGCTCAGGAGCTTCCACCTCAATGTAAGGAAAAACTTCACTGGCTCAGGCTGCCCAGAGAGGCTGTGGCATCTCTTTCTCTGGAGACTTTCAAGACCTGTCTGGATGTGTTCCTGCGTGGCCTGCCCTGGGTGATCCTACCTGGTCTCCAGAGGTCCCTTCCAAGCCCTACTGCTCTATGATTTTATGAACCTGTCCATGTTGTCTCCATAAAGCAGGACTGATGGTGATGTTTTCAGAGCAAATCCTTCTACCGCAAACCCAGTACACTTACAGCAGAGTTCTGCCTTCTTTAGGAAAGAGTGCTGGGCTGCACCTGACTCTCTAGCATGTGTAAATGTTTACCATTTGGCTTTGTGCTTCTCCTTCTAGACATTACCCAAAGCAGTCCTTCACCACAGTGGCTGATACACCAGAAAACCTTCGCCTGAAGCAGCAAAGCGAATTGCAAAGTCAGGTAAATCAAATAATTCTTTTGCCTCATTACTACTGGACTCTCTGTCTGCCTCTCTATAGTTTGCCCAAGCACTGTTGATATTTCTCTGTACTGATGCACAGCAGCACTCTTAAGTGTAAAAAAATCCTTGTAAGATGTTATAACACTGCAAAACTCGGAGTCCTATTTCTGCTCTCACCTACACCACTTACCAAGCTGCCGCAGCTGGCACCACTGAGGTGTTCCAGGCTACACAAAGTATCTTTTAGCACTTGAAGTGTTACAACTCAACCCAGAGGGTTCATCTTTCTTCAACAGTCTTTGCTGCCCTGCATCAGCATGAAGTAACTGTGTGGTTAGAAAACAATTTGCCGTTAGCAGGCGTTCAGAAGCCTTTAATGCTTGTCAGCTCTGAACTGAATGCTCAGTGATGGATCTGTCCTGTCCCCTCTGAGCTCCTACGTGGAGCAATCTGTTAGCCAGTTGTGAGAAATATGCAATCCATCAAAAATTAATAAGTAATACATTGAATTTAACATGTGAAATGAAGAAGGTGTAGAGGGAGAGAGATGAAAATGGCAATGATATGTGACTCCCAGCATGATATTTGTTTACTGTTGTTGCTCAGTAATCCATAACACACGGTCCCTATCTATAGTGAGTCCTTAATATCTGGACAACCCTCTAATGCCCCTCTCCTTCCCCCTTCTTCCCTGCTGTTTGATTTTATGTAGCCCTGGAAGTTTGCCTGGCTGTGTGAGACAGTTGATAATATTGGATAGCTTTTTATTTTGTGAAAATTCTGGATATTTTAGTTTATTTTTAACTGATTTTTTTATTCTGGGTTTGGTTGCAGTCTCTCATTATGGATTGAGAATTATTGTTGTCAATTTGTGTAATAAGCTGTAGTGGAAGGCAGGGTGCAGGCACCAACAGCTTCTGTGTTTGGGAAGCTCTCTGAGGGTTAGTAGGTTGTGGTTAGAGAAATTCTTTCATGCTGAAATTCTGCCATCTGAAGAAAAAGGAGTTTGTGGAATATTCATTTCTACAGGTGATTTTAGAGTAGAGTTTGCTTCATTTTCTTGTGGCTCAGTGGTTCTGTGTACCACAGTTATTGCCATGGAGTCGAGGGACTTGCAAACTACAGTTTTTTACAGGTCTGTTTCAAGGAAAAGAAACTTTGAGCACACTTCTTTTTGGTGTGATTTGATGGAAAACGTTGGGATTCAGGAGGAGAATAAAACATCTCTCCTCTTTCTGCCAGTCGTTCACTGTGTTGTGTCTGTGTGAGCACCCACATGCAGGTGGGTATATGCAAATGTCCAGCTGTGTGTTTTCCCTGCCTGCTTACCCCCAGGATATCAGTTGCCCCATGGCTGTTTGCCTGCTGAAACTTTTTAAGGAGTCTGACTTGGTTACAGCTCCCTGGTGAGCAGCAGCAATGAGGAGAAAGCCATCTGACTACCTCATGGCTACACCACCTGCTCTGGGAGCCTGTGGTGAAAAGTGCTGAGATGTGCAACAATTTCACACCTGAGCTCTTAGAGTAAGGGTCATGGTTTGCATGAAAGGCCCTCAGCAGAGTCTCCCAAACCATAGTTTTTAAAATAGTGACAAAAGACAGATTGTAATGGGACTGGTTTCTGTAGGTAAGCTTTAACTGGAGAGCTTAGTTGAAACTCACAGAATTAACCAGGTAAGAAAAAATCTTTGAGATAATCCAGTCCAACCTATCACCTAACCCTTCTAGTTAACTAAACCATGGCACTAAGTGTCTTATTCAGTCTCCTTTTAAACGTCTCCAGGGATGGTGACTCCACCACCTCCCTGGGCAGCCCATTCCAATGCCAATCACTCTTGCTGTGAACAACTTCTTCCTAACAGCCAGCCTGAACCTGCCCTGACACAGCTCGAGGCTGTGTCCTCTGGTCCTGTCACTGAGACAGAAGAGACCAACCCCACCTGGCTACAGCCTCCCTTCAGGTAGCTGTAGACAGCAATGAGCTCTGCCCTGAGCCTCCTCTTCTGCAGGCTGCACACCCCCAGCTCCCTCAGCCTCTCCTCACAGGGCTGTGCTCCAGGCCCCTCACAGCTTTGTCGCCCTCCTGTGGACACCTTCAGTACCTCAACATCTCTCTTGAATTGAGGAGCCCAGACCTGGACACAGCACTCAAGGTGTGGCCTGACCAGTGCTGAGTACAGGGGAAGAATAACCTCCCTGGTCCTGCTGGCCACACTGCTCCTGATACAGGCCAGGATGCCATTGGCCTTCCTGGCCACCTGGGCACACTGCTGGCTCATGTTCAGCTGTCAATCAGTACCTCCAGGTCCCTCTCTGCCTAGCTGCTCTCCAGCCACTCTGTCCCCAGCCTGTAGCACTGCATGGGGTCATTGTGGCCAAAGTGCAGAACCTGGCACTTGGCCTTGTCAAAACTCCTGGCATTGGACTGTGCCCATCTGTTCAGCCTGTCCAGGTCGCTCTGCAGAGCCCTCCTGCCCTTAACAGGTCAGCACTTGCTCCCAACTTGGTGGTGTCTGCAAACTTACTGATTTTTTTTAGAATTCAGGGAGGCATGGATGGGAGGGATCCTGTTTGGGTGTTTGGAAAGGACAATCCTCACAGGCAAATCACAAACTCACTTAGAAAACACACCTTGCTTCCAAGCCTTCTGCTCTCTCCACAGTTGTGAGAGTACGTCTGAGGGACTAGGAGCTGTTGGGAATTGTCAGGGAGGCATAAAGGTCAACTGGTAGGCATCACTTTGTGGGAAGAGTAACACAAACTGATGAGTGCTGAGTTGATACTTACTACTGAGCTGAGCGGTGTTGTCAATACACCAGAGGGACAGGATGGCATCCAGAGGGACCTGGACAAGCAGAGAGGGGTTCCCAGGTGAGCCTCATAAGGTTCAACAAGAGCAACTGTGGGGTCCTGCACCTGGGCCAGAACAATCCTCACTGTCAAAACAGGCTGGAGGAGGAGGTGATAGAAAGCAGGCCTGAGGAAAAGGACTTGGGGTGCTGGTAGATGAGAAGCTGGACAGGAGCAGGCAGTGTGAGCTTGCAGCACAGAAGGCCAAAGGCAGCATGGGCTGCATCAAAAGATGCATTGCCTGCAGATGGAGAGAGAGGATCTGCTACTTTATTCTGCTCTGGTGAGACCTCACCTGGAGTACTGCATCCAGCTCTGGAGCCCTCAATATAGGAAGGACATGGACCTGATGGAACAGGTGTGGATCAGAGGCTTGGAGCAGCTCTGCTATGAGGACAGGCTGAGGTATATGGGATTGTTCACCCTGGAGAAGAAAAGGCTTCAGGGAGACCTAATAGCAACCTTCCAGTAGAAGAAGGCTGGAGAAAGACTGTTTGCAAAGGCCTGTAGAGACAGGACGAAGGCAATGGCTGCAAACTAGAGCAGAGCAGATTTAGATTGGATGTGAGGAACAAGTTCTTTACTATGAGGGTGGTGTAACACTACAACAGGTTGCCCAGGGAGGTGGTTGATGCTCCATCCCTGGAGTTATTAAAGGTGAGACTGGATAGGGCTGTAGGTGACCTGATCTAGTGGAGGATGTCCCTGCTGAGTGCACAGGGGGGTTTGACTAGCTGACCTCTGGAGGTCCCTTGCAGCCTGGACCATTTTAGGATTCTATGATAATGAAGACTGAAATAATTCCTGTGCCATGAGTGTGTGCTACCTCAGTACATGATGGGCTTGGTACATCTCCAGTTTAGCGCACATCTTCCAGACTCCCCTGCATTGTCTGTCCTAGCTAAACACATCATCTATAATTTGCTGTTGTTCACATCTCACAGGATTGTTTTAGCTGGAAAAGCCCTTCAAGATCATCCAGTCCAACCATTCCCTAACTCTACCAAGGCTGGATCTAAACCATGTCCCTCAGCATCATATCTCTGCCTGTTGGAAACATTTCCATGGATGAGGATTCCATTGCCTCCCTGGGCAACCTTTCAGAGGTTGAAAGCCCTTTCAGGGAAGAAGTTTCTTCTGATATCCAGTCTAAACCTCCCTGGTGCAACTTGAAGCCATTTCCTCTCATGCTATCACTTGTTCCTAGGGAAACCAACCTCCTCCTGGCTCCAACCTCTCTTCAGGGAGTTGCAGAGATATAGGAGGTCTCCCCTCACCTCATCTTGTTTCAAGGCTGTGCAGTGGAAAAAAGTATATGTAGGTGGTTCCATGTAAAAGGCTCTTCCTGAACCAAACTTGGTGGGATAGAATCCCATTATTGTGACTTTCCAGTACTCATCTGAGTACTCATCTTTCCAGTACTCATCTTCTGCCAGAGCAGGGACAATTTGAGACTGAAAAGATTACATGTTAAGCAACATGGAAAAAAAATACATTAACATCCAGGTCAAGAGCAAAGCAAAGCTTTTCTACAGTAATAGCTGCTTTCTCCTTTCTAAGTAAACATCTTCAATGCTTTTAGTTCTGAAGAAGCACAACCTTGTGTTTAACTGCAGGACTCCAAGTGCCTTTTGAAAATCTGTGGCTTTGGAAATGTTGTTTATCTTGCTCAGCAAAGCAGGAGGAGCTGGGAAAGGAAAGATCATTAAATATTGTGTCAGCTACCAGACCTGTGTTCTTGGAGATGTCTTGTTTGGATTGTCATTTAAGCAGCAGTTGACAGGGTTTTAAGTGGGAGTGCTGGGTCCTCTGTCAAGAATCCATTAAGGTCAGCATCAGGTGCCAGGTTGTCATGCTGGCACAATGTGACAGGAGCAAAACAAGCCACCCCAAAAGGCTGTTTTCTGCAGGAGTCAATAGAAAATGGGTTAAAACACTTGAAAAATTATCTCATTAGGAAGTTAAATGGTGGAAGTTAAAAGCTTTCCAGAGAACATTCTCCTTCTGTATAATAAAATTTCAGAGCTTCTCCTTTTTGCCTTTCTTGCAGGAGCTTTTGATTTGGTAGTTGGAAGGAGGAGCTGGAAGGTTTTGTTAGTTTGATCACTCATCCTGGAGATGAGGCTGTTTTGGTGAGGCTCCTGGTTGAAGGGAAAGCAATTTAAAGTTCTTTCCTCCTCTACTACCTAAAGAGAGGTTGCATGCAGGTAGGAGTCAGGCTCTTCTCCCAGGCAACTATTGACAAGACAAGAGGGCATGGCCTGAAGCTGTGCCAGGGGAGGTTTAGGTTGGAAATTAGGAAGCATTTCCTCATGGAAAAGGTTGATTAGGCACTGGAATGGTCTGCCCAGGCAGGTGGTGGAGTCACCATCTCTGGAGGTCTTTAAGCAAAGATTGAACATGGCACTTGGTGACATGGTTTAGCTGATGTGGTGATGTTAGGTTATAGACTGGACTTGATGATGTCAGAGATCTTCTCCAGCCTCAGTGATTCTGTAAATAAAGGCTATGGGCAGGGACCCATCATCTTGAACAATATTTTTCTTCATGTTGCTCTGGTGAAAAGTCTCTGTCTTTCCTTAGTTGTTTCACTCCATAGCATGCCCTGGATGCCTTCCATATGCACTTGCACCTCCTGGATGAACTCCTGGGCTCTTCTAAGCTATGTTTACTTGGGAGTTGCAGTATCATGTCAGTCATGGTGATACTGAGCATTTGGAAGAAACCAAACATCAGAGAAGAGAATAAGTAAAATCCTTCTTCTCAGATGTTTCCTCTAGGATGGCCACACTCCACTCTGCTCAGGTTGAGGAGAGAGTCTCTGCCTAATGGTTCCCTGTGAGGAGATGAGGATTGTGAACTGAAACGCAGAAAAATGCTGTTGTATGAAGGGAAAGACTTGTCCAATGTGAGGATGACTGATGGCTGAACACTGGCACAGGCTGTCAGGAGAGGCTGTGGCATGTCCATGCTTAGAGATTTGGAGGAGAGGGCTGGGCTCAGCCCCAAGCTGAGCAGTGGATATGAACTTGGACATAGGAGGTTTCACCTCAACATGAGGAGAAACTTCTTTACTATGAGGGTGCTGGAACCCTGGAGCAGGCTGCCCAGAGAGGTTGTGGAGTCTCCTTCTCTGAAGACTTTCCTGACCCATCTGGATGCATTCCTGTGTGAACTACCCTGGGTGATCCTGCTTCTGGCAGGGGGGTTGGACTGGATGAGCTCTGGAGGTCCCTTCCAGCCTTTAATATTCTGTGGTTCTGTGAATCTGCTGTGGCTGACTGTGCTTCTCATAGGATGATGCACTAGATCCCGAGTTCCACTTCAACCTCAACTGTTCTCAGATCCTCTGATTCTTTGTTGTGTCCTGCCTCAGGTTTCTCAACCATTTCTGTCATCTTCTTTCCTGCCCCTTTCTCTTAGCTCACTGTTCCAAGAGCACAGGTTAGCAAACTTCTAGGCAGATGCTTTTTATTAGCTGTTTTTCTCCATTGGTTAAAAAGCTTCTTCAGTTTATCTGCTCAGCTCTTCTGAATGTTTTGGAATGAACTGCTGCAGTAAGTGCTGTAGGGGAATGAGATGCTGGGTGGATTACTAAAGCAGGCACTTAATGGATGTCCTGGGGTATCCTGAGTGAGCTCATTGGAGAAGTCATGGGGAAAAGGGTTCTTGGAGCTGGAGGCAAAGATAAAAATATCTTCCTGCAGCTGAGGAATGAAGAAAGAAAATATGACATAGCGAGCTTTAAAGATGGCTTAAGAGAAGACTCTAGGGAGACCTTCTGGCTGCCTTTCAATCCCTGAAGGAATCCTACAAGAAGGCTGCAGAGGGACTTTTCATAAAAGGATGTCTAGAGACAGGACAAGGGGGAATGATTTGAAGCTGAGAGAGAGTAGGTTTGGACTGGATCTTAGGAAGAGGTTCTGTAGTATGAGGGTGTTGAGACTGGAACAGGTTGCCCAGGGAGGTTGTGGATGCCTGCTCCCTGGAGGTAATCAGGGCCAGTTTGGATGAGGTCTTGAGCCATCAAGTCTAGTTGAGAGGTGTCCCTGTCTGTGCTAGTTTGAGGCTAATTGGAATATTTTAACAAGAGAAAATAGATGATTGGTTGTGAAAAGAAACTAATGATGAAGTCCATATCGTTCACTGGTTTGCTGAGAGGGATTAAAAGCCAAAACATCAACAGTTTGTCACTGTGGTCTGTGATGCTGGATCTATTCACTTCCTAGGTTCACTCCCATCTAGTATCTCTCCACTTATATTGGCTGACAGAAAATAACCTAAGCTTTGTTTTGTTTGTCTGTCTGGGAAAGTAGAGGGAGAAAAAGAGGGTGGCTTTGAGCCCTTCTGGGTAGCTTTGTTTGTCTGGGAGGTAGTTTGGATTTCTAGACCATTTCTAACTTGTATGTAATTGCAGATGTTTGCAAACAGATTGTGTAGGTATGCTGGTACATTTTGCTTTGCTGTAAATAGAGCTGCAGCTTGATTCCAAGCCTTCTCAGCTAGTCTGGTACATTTCAATAGTGTATGTGTGTGTAGGAAAAGTTCCTAACCCACTGTGCTGTTGGTGGTGGGGAGGTTCCAGTAGGTAATCTCTAAGATCACCTCCAACTTAAACCATTCTATGGCAATCTTTTTTAAAGCTAAGTCATCAGGTGCTGATATTTTTTCTGTTCCTCTCTCCAGACGTCCAAGGGTCTGAACCCAATGTGCCATATGTGTATGAAGGGAGGGCTAAGAGAATGAAGAGAGTGAATGAAGGCTTCTCAGTCATTCATCTTGCTTTTGCTTGTGAGCAACAAGTCCCAGAGCAGTAGGTTGGGTTTGTGCATTAAAATAAACCCAGACTGCCTGCAGGGAAGTTCTGTCTTGCTCCCCTGTGAGTCCCTGCACAGCAGCATTTTGTAAACCATGCTCACCTACTAAACAGGATTTTTTTTCCAACTCCTGGTTTCTTCTTTCCCCTCTGAAGACTATTTAAGTGACTTGCTTTATCTACATGAGTCTAAGGCGAAACAATCACTCTGATGTGAATAACGCAAAGCCCAAGAGGAGTGCAGGGGAAAGAACTAAACACAAGGATATCAAATGGCTGGAGTGGGTCCAGAGGAGATCATGAAGGTGATCAGAAGGCTGGGGCAGCTCCTCTACAGGCACAGGCTGCAAGACTTGGGGCTATTCGGCCTAGGGAAGCAAAGGCTGCAGGGAGACTTGAAAGCAGCCTTCCATTACATGAAGGGGGGCTGCAGAATGGCTGAGGAGGGACTGTATACAAGGGCTTGGAGGATGAGGGGGAATAGACTGAAACTGGAAAAGAGATTTAGACTGGAGACGAGGAAGAAGTTCTTTGTGGCAAGTGTGGTGAGACACTGGCACAGGCTGCCCAGGGAGGTTGTGGGTGCCCCCTCCCTGGAGGTGTTCGAGGCCAAGTTGTATGGGGCCTTGAGAGACTTGGCCTAGAGGAGGCTGTCCGTGCCCATGGCAGCTAGGTGTAACTAGATGACATCAAGATGCTTGAGCGTGTCCAGAGAAGGGCAACGAGGCTGGTGAGAGGCCTTGAGCACAGCCCTACGAGGAGAGGCTGAGGGAGCTGGGATTGTTTAGCCTGGAGAAGAGGAGGCTCAGGGGTGACTTTGTTGCTGTCTACAACTACCTGAGGGGAGGTTGTGGCCAGGAGGAGGTTGCTCTCTTCTCTCAGGTGGCCAGCACCAGAACAAGAGGACACAGCCTCAAGCTGTGCCAGGGGAAATTTAGGCTGGAGGTGAGGAGAAAGTCATTGGACACTGGAATGGGCTGCCCGGGGAGGTGGTGGAGTCGCCGTCCCTGGGGCTGTTCAAGGCAGGATTGGACGTGGCACTTGGTGCCATGGTCTGGCCTTGAGCTCTGTGGTAAAGGGTTGGACTTGATCTGTGAGGTCTCTTCCAACCCTGATAATACTGTGATACTGTGATCTTTAAAGTCTCTTCCAACCCAAGCCGTTCTGTTCTGTGAGGTGATTCTACAGTGAGGGGTAAAAGAGGATTGCATGTGCTCTCCTTCACTTGTCTCTTTCAGGTGCACAGAATGTTGTGCTATGAGAAGGGCTGCTACATTCCTCTGAAATATTGGTGCATTTTGTGGTAGGATGAGAGCAGAGTGGTCATGGTTATTAAATGGAGTCCTTTATACAGGAAACCCATTTTTCTATTGACTCTCTTATGACAGGGAATCAATGTACAGCAAGTAGGACACCTTCCATAGAAAGGCTGAGGATCAATAAAACAGAAAGGGATTCAGCCCACCTTTACTTGTACAAGCAGCAGGGACAGAAAGGGCACAAAAGAGAGCCACAGAATTCAGAGCAGTTGTCTGCTAGCAGAGTTGTGGAATTCTTCACTGCACCTACGCTAGTTTTGAAGTATCTGTAAGGTTTTAGAAGAAAAACTGATATGGTGAATGACCTGAAAATGAAGGTATTGTCAGGACTTTGATTTCTACAATGGAATAAATTGGTTCGTTTGGATTGTAAACTTAAAAACAGACAAATAGGGTATAATAGGTTCATAGGGGTTGGAAGGGACCTCTGGAGAGCTTCCAATCCCCCTGCCAGAGCAGGACTAGAGAATCTAGTACAGGTCACACAGGAACACATCCAGACAGGGCTGGAAAGGCTCCAGAGGAGACTCCACAACCTCTCTGGGCAGCCTGTGCCAGGGCTCTGTTAGCCTTACACTCAAGAAGTTCTTCCTCATGTTGAGGTGCAACTCCCTGTGCTGCAGTTTCCATCCCTTGCCTCTTGTCCTGTGCCAGGGCACAAGTGAGCAGAGGCTGTCCCTGTCCCTTCCTTCCTGACAGCCCTCAGCTATTGATAGACATTGCTCAGATCCCCTCTCACCTTTCTCTCCAGACTAAGCAGCCCTAGGGCTCTCAGCTGTTCCTCATCAGGCAGTGTGCCCCCCAAAACCAAATCCCCCACCCCCCAAAACAACAACAAACATTCCCCCACCTCAGTCAAACAACCCCCAAATCAAACAACTTTTACTCCTGAGTGGGGAATTAGCAACATGGACTGAGCTGGGCCGTGTTAACTTATGTTCTTTTCATGCCTTGTCAAGTTTATGTCCTGATTGTTTTGAGGTTCTTTCTGCTGTTTATTTTGGGAACTAGATTTTTTTTTTTAAACATCTGTTCCACTCCACTGCAGGAAATTGGATGCTGCCATTTTTGTTAATTAGGTTCCTGTTGCATTGCTGCATGGCATTTTCAGGCACATGAAGGAAAAGTGTGTTTGTTTGTGGAGAGTTTAAGATGAAGGACAAGAAGAGAACAATTGTCACAGGAAGTGAGACATCCAGGGGCTGCAGGTCAGATGCCAAGGACAAGGTGCTGAGTAGAAGAGGGCCAGGAAAACTTCCTTATCCCAAAGACAAGTAGTGTGTACTGGCTTATGCCCACACTCCATCTGGTTCTTGACCTGTGATGGCTGTTTGTGCAACCTGATCTTGTAGAAGGTGTCCCTGCCTAAGGCAGAGGGATGGAAGTAGATGATCTACAAGGTCTCTTCCAACCCAAGCCATTCTGAGAGAGGTATCACACAATCACAGACTGTCAGGGACTGGAAGGGACCTTGAAAACTCATCCAGTCTAACTCCTCTGCCAGAGCAGGATCTCCTACACCAGATCACACAAGAACACATCCAGGTAGGTTTTGAATATCTCCAGAGAGGGAGACTCCACAGCTCTCCATGGCAGCCTGTTCCAGGGTTCTGTCACCCTCACAGGGGAAAAATTCCTCCTCATGTTGCCATTGAGCTTCCTATGCCTCAGCTTCCACCATTGCCCCTTGTGCTGTGATTGGGCATCACCGAGCAGAGCCTGGCTCCAGCCTCCTGGCACTCCCCTGCACATCTTTCTAAACATTGCTGAGGTCACCTCTCAGGCTCCTCCTCTCCAATCAGCACAGCCCCAGCTCCCTCAGGCTCTCCTTGTATATAATTCTTTTTCTCCAGTGAGTGCTGTCTGAGGTAGTGTGAGGGCTCCATACCACCACCTCAGACTGACACTTGCAAAATTTGAAACCCAGTGTTTGTTAAACCTGATGGCACGAGCAGAGCTTGTGGGGTCAGTGTCTTCTTGTGGTGTGGAAAGGTTTAGGCCATGTCCACGCTGCTTTTAGGAGGTGCTCCCTTGACTGATGGGGATAACAGTACAGAAGAGCAGCCATGCACACTCAGCACTGGTGGCTATCAAGGTGCTAGCACGGAGTTCCTTCCCTTGTCTTTCCCTGTTCAGCAGAGTATTTGTACTGAGGAAGTTTGTCAGAGGCAGAAAAGGAGAGCAGTCACTCTGCCTTTACTTCCTGGGCTTCAGATCTGCCTCTTTTGGAGACTGTCAGGTTTAATCAAGAGGGGTCCATGCAGGCTCGCTTCCCGTTGCTGACACTGTCTGCTCTCCTTTGTGCTTATCGTGATCAGCAGGAGGAAATTTGACTCAGTGGGTGAGTGGTCTGAGCCAGGTTGGAGTATTGGCAGTGTCAGCATTAAAAGGAAGAACAGGTAAGGAATATGCCTTTGACTGTTCACTCTGGGATGGAAACAAAAGCAATTTTCAGGACAATAGTTTTAACCACTGCACTGAAGTGATGGTGCCCTTGTACTCAGCACTGCTGAGGAGGCACCTTGAATACTGGGCTCATTTTTGGAAGTCTCACTAAAAGAAGGATATTGAGGTGCTGGAGTGTGTCCAGAGAAGGGCAATGAAGCCGGTGGAGGGTCTGGAGAGCTGGGCTGGTGAGGAGCAGCTTAAAGGAACTGGGGGTGTTTAGGGTGGAAAAGAGGAGGCCGAGGGGAGCCCTCATTGCTCTCTGCAATTCCCTTGGAAGGGGTTTAACCAGGTGTGGGTTGGTCTCTTCTCCCTAGCATCAGGTGATAAAACAAGAAGAAATTGCCTGAAATTGTGCCAGGGGAGGTTCAGGTTGGATATTAGGAAAAAAATTCTTAGCTGCAAGAGTGGTCAGGGATTGGAACAGGCTGCCCAGGGAGGTGGTGGTGGAGTCCCCATGCCTAGAGGTGTTCAAGAAATGTGTGGACCTGACACCTGGGGACGTGGTGGTGGTAGGTTGCTGGTTGGATGATCTCAAAGGTCTTTTCCAATTGAAACAACTCTAGCATTTTTCTGATTAAGGCAACTTGTTTTGTTTTCTTGATCCTCCAACAAGTTCTTAGTCTTTGCCTCAGACTTATGTTTCTATAATGGCAGGAATAAATTACCTCTTCCCCAGCCAATTGTAGTGCCTGGCATATTTGATAATTTGGAAGTGGCACATGAATACTATTGGTTAATATCCTTTAATCCAGAGTCAGAGCTCAATGTTTTCTCTTCCATTGTGACATTATAGCAGCGAATTCTTCACCCAAGCATTGCATTAACCATTTGGTATTTCACATTCTGACGATGAATGGCTTCCATTTAGTTCTCATTTTAAGCTCATAGCTTTCCAGAAGCCCTGACTTGTTCCTTACCGTGGAATGAAGCTAATCATCCATCTTGTTATAATCAGACCAATTGTTATGTCATGTTCTATGGCAATCCCTTAACTAACCTAAGAGGTTCTGGTCTGAGAATTTCTGGAGGCAAGGTTAATTTTTCTCTTCATTTTTTCTTGTCCTTATTCTCATGGCCTTATGGTAACGAGTTGGAAGAGGCTAATAAATGACTTTCTCTCTTCTCATTGTACTAGCTCTTTGAAAAAGGTTTTGAATTTGGTCCTTATTCCTTTGTCAAGTTGTGTTCCACAAGGGTGAGCCACCCTCAGTCTTTAGACACTCTTTTCTGCTACAAGTTCAACCTGTCTGTTTTTCTTCCTCAAGGGAGCCAGGAGAGTGGTGGTTGCTTCTGGTGCTGTGCTGATTTGCAGATTTCTGTGGCTCCCTTTCAGTGGAGAAAGCAATTGGAACGTTTCAGCTTGTGTCCTGTTTACTAGGAGGAAGAGAAGGCCAGTGGCATCCTGGGGGGGCATCAAGGAATGTGGCCAGCAGGTAAAGGGAGGTTCTCCTCTCCATCTACCCTTCTGTGGTGAGGCCACATCTGGAGTATTGTGTCCAGTTTTGAACTTCCTAGTTCAAGAAAGGCAGGGATTTCTGGAGAGGGTAGAGAAAGGAGCTACAAAGACAGTTAGGGGACTGAAACATCTGTCTTATAAAGAAAGACTGAAAGAATTGGGGCTTTTTAGTCTGGAAAAGGTAAGACTGAGAGGGATCTCCACAATGCCTTTAAATACTTAAGGGGTGAGTGTCAGGAGGGTGGCACCAGCCTGTTTTCATTGGTGCCCAGTGACAGGACAAGAGGTACTGGGCACAAACATGAACATCTATGTAAACATAAGGAAGAACTTCTTTAAGATCAATGGAGAGGTGGTGGAATCTTTGTTTCTAGAGATGTTCAAACCCTACCTGGATGTGTTCCTTTGTGACCTTCTCTAGGTGAATCTTCCTTGGTAGGGAAGTTGAATCCTGCAGAGTTCCCTTCCAACCCCTACTATACTGTGCTACTCTGGAATCTTATTCTAGGATACTTCTGGGATTTGCTTCAAACCCACACTTAGTTCATCTTATAATTAAATATCTTTTTTCCCTGGCATGCAATAAACCTTTTCAAGTTTCTGTTGTGGATGGGAGTGTAGAATCAGTTAACAGAATGTTTATGAGTGTGATTTTATATATATATGTATATATTTAGAGAGAGAGGATGCAGTTATAGTTTTTTTCCATAGCATTCACTCTTTGAAGAAAAGGAAGATACTGCTTTACCCATAGATTTCTACCCTCCTGTGGTCTCAATCTACTTTTAAACAGCCTTCATAAGCATGGATTTTGTTTAGCAGTTCCTTGTGCCTGGTAATGTTTCTTTGAACTGTTAAAGATTTCTGTATAACAGTTGAGAGTGGTTGGATTTCTTTTCCTGCCTCCTCCTACTCAAGTGTGAGCAAAAAAAAGTCCACCCAGGTGCATATTTTTGCTTTGTGTGAAGCAGCTGTCTCCATTGTGTGCATTGGCAGCTCAGTAGTACCCTTTAAATCCATAATGAATTCTGGGCTTGGTTGGCATTTGTTCTGTAGGTGGCCTTAACTAAATGACCAGCAAAGCTGCTTAATAGGAGAAATCCAAGCCTGGGGAGAGGGTCACATTCTCTTAATTGGAAGTCTGGCAAACCAGAAGCCTTAAGCAGGTGAAAAGGGGAAAAGAGAGCTTTGGCCTGAGTGGATGATGTGGGTTAGGAACTTTCCCCCCTCACTATTTGAAATTTACCAGACTAGCTCAGCTGGCTGGGAAATAAGCTGAACCTCTATTTACAGCATGGCAAAATTGGCAGGCATATGTATACACCATATAATTACAATGCTATGCAAATTAGAAATCATGCAGCAATCCAAACTTCCTCCAGGACAAAGAAACTGCCCAGGAGGGCTCAAAGCTACCCTCTCCTTCTCCTTCTCTGTCTCAGACAAACAAACCCAAAAGCCAGCACAGCTTACCTGTTAGTTGTTAGCTGAGATTGGAGGAGAGATATTAGAGCAGATTGAAGGAGAAACAAATAGGGCAACAACCCAGGATAAAGTGAGGAAAAATGGTTTGCATTTTGACTTTTTATCCCTCTCAGCAAACCAGTGAATGATACAGACCTCATTGTTATGTTCTTTTCACAACCAATGGTCTGATTTCTCTCAAATATTTCATTTAGCCTCAAACCAGTACAGTGAAGAAATGAAAACCTGAATAACCCAAATCTCTACGTGACAGAACAGAGTGCCCTGGCTTCTGGATTTTGTGTAGCTGCAGAAGAGCTTTGCTCCAGCCAGAGATACTTCTTGCTTTTTGGGGCTTTGTGGATGGCTCTTGTTGCCTTTTTCTCTTGATAATGCTTGAAGGACTTGTGATCTGAGTTGTCTGCTCAGGGTGCAGAGGGCACTTGTTATATATACACTGTGACTGTAAGAAGGAGAAACTGGCCTTGGCTTGCTGCTTGCCTGGTGGTGCTAGGCCAAACCAGCACAGGGATCAGAAACTGCATGGCATTAGGTCTTCTAGAGCGTTTGGAGGAGGAAGGCAGGAGGATTCCTGGGCAGCCCTGCCCCTTGACCCCAATAAAAGGCCACGAGTGCTCATCAGCATTTCAGTTGGTCATTTTCCTGATGCTTGAGTTACTTATTGATGGGACTGGTTTAGACCCAAGCAATATATTGTCCTGCTGATTTATTCTCCGACGGCGCAGGGACCATTCAGAGTTCAGTGATTTCTTGTAACTGCTGCCTGGCAGGATGGATTGAGGTCTATTCGGGGTGATAGTTTGTCAGGTCCTGCTATGCTTGCAGGAGATTATGTTGATGTGCTTTCAAGTGAAAGGGTCAGGAAAGAAAGAGAAAGGAAAAAGAGCAGGATTAGTATAATGTTTAACCTTGCCCAAAACAAAACCAATGAAAGGAAAAAAACACCTCATGCTTTCAGTGCACCGAATGTTAGAGCTTTGAAGATATTTGATGGAAACTCCTTTCCCCCCCCCCCTTTGCTGCTGTTGCAAAGATTCAACATTAGAGTTGGCTTGAAGCACAGTTTCCTTTTTTCCAGCAGCTTACTGGACTGTACATTGTGAAGAGCAAAATACATAAACTGTTTCAATGTGAAAAAGGCCAAAACCTCCACAAACCCCCCTGTTACCTACAGCCTCCTTTGGTACTGGATCATCAAATCAGAAACCTAAATGAAATATGCTGATTTGATAGCAGTGATCAACATTGGAGTATTCTGGATTTCTAGAAACATCCAGTTTAGGTTTTGGTAATAATGAATCATTTCTTAACAATCCCTCAACATTTAGTATAGGAACTTTTCATCTCCTGTGAGTTACAAATAGCTGAATTTCACTTCAAAGAATTGGGTGAAAGGAAATGTTTATTTTTTGGGTGCCATGTTATATTTTTGGGTGTCCTATTGTGCCTTTTTTTTGAGTGTCTTGTTTCTTTTTTTTCTTTGAGAGGTAGAGATGAATTCCTTTTAAAGCTTTAGAAGGGAAAAAAAAAGCAAATGTGAGCTGTGCTTATTTTTGCAGTCTGAGGTGACTTTTAATATGCTTTTTCAGTGAAGGGATTGTTGATATCCACTTAAATCTGGAAACCAGCTCAGAAGAATGATCCAAACTCTGCTCAGCTTTGTCAAGAAGGGACTAAGAGATAAGTATGGTGAGAACAGAATGCTCCAGTGCTGGGCTGATAAGACTGGAATGTGAGCACCTGTGGCAGAGGCAGAGGTGGAGCTCAGAGTACAGCACAGTTTGAGATAAAGGAGAAGCAGGTCCATGACTTGTTTTGATCAAAGGAAAACCTTTTGATGGCTAAGGTTAATAAATAAATCAAGTAGTGGTGTGTTTGACTCGAGTAGTGGTTTTCTGCTACGTGGGTGCCCTTACTTCAGTGCTCTGCCTTTGGCACCAGCCTGAGCCCCTTGTCATTCCTTATGGAATAAATTGACCATTGGGGACTTGTGACACTGCTGCCCATGTCTCTGTCAGGTTGTGGAGCCTCCTTCTCTGGACACTTTCAAGGCCTGTCTGGATGTGTTCCTCTGTGCTGGATTGTGTGGTCCTGCTCTGGCAGGGGGGTTGGACTCAATGATCTGTGGAGGTCCCTTCCAACCCCTAACATCCTGTGATCCTGCAACAGGAACTACTCTTCCGTCCTTTTAAACTGAACTCATTCCTTGAGCTAAATTCCATCCTTTTCCAATCTCTCATCCTATTTTACAGTCTGAAGCCCAGCTCTTGGTTTTGATCTTTGCTTTTACTTCAGCCCAGTTCTACTTTGCAGTGGGACCTGCCGGGCACGTGTGGTGGCACATGTGGTGGCACGTGTGGTGGCATGTGTGGTGGCACATGTGGTGGCATGTGTGGTGGCACATGTGGTGGCACGTGTGCTGGAGAGACTGATGGAATTGGAATATTTGGAAAAGAGTGATGCCAGTGAAAATGAGCTGCTGGCCTTGAAGGCAGTCAGCAGGGCACAGAACCAGACATGGCAGGGCTCAGTGGGTCAACAGCCACTGGAAGTAGTGGAGGGGGTGTGGAGAGCAGGCAACTGGGGAAGGCTTATGGTGAAACACTGTGCTGAAGACAGAGGCTCAGTTCTGTTAGAGTGAGATGTTGGGAGAGCTTCCAGGATGTGGAGAGTTGTGCTGTGAGCTGCCACTGCAGACTGCAGCTCTGTCACCCTGTGCTCTAAGTCATAGCTACAGATGACCATATATTGATAATGGGTTCAGCTGGTAGGTGAAAACTTCTACAGTTCCCTCTGTTTCTGTAGATGTTGAAGCCCCAGAACCGTACTCTGTCACCTGGGTTATAACATGACCTAGAATCAGAATTGGGCAGCCTGTAACACTGGTCATCTTATTCTACAGCACCCAGCAGAGGGTTCCTGGAAACGTGGTGAGAGAGCTCAGCAGAACCTCTTGGTTAATGTTTTCCCTCTGCTGCTTCCCGCTTCTGTTGAAAAAGGGTGGGAGCAATCTTGCTGATGACCATAGGTTTGTAGGTCTTTATTTGAAGCAGGAGCACAGGATGTGAAGAAATGCAGCCTGGACACTCATCCTTTTTGAAGGAAGTCCCATCTGCTTCTGAGGAGTCAAGCAATGGATGTTTATAAATGGTCTTGGCAGGCTTCTCCAGTTAAGTTTTCATTAGGCTTTGTTTAATGGGAAGTGATTTGACATAAGCATCAATTCCTGGAGCATTTAAGTGTTTCTGATTCATTGCTTCTCTCTATTTTCAAGAAAATTGAGTTTTAGTAGTTAAGAGTCCATACACCAGGGGCTTCTTCATTAATCTTGTTACTGAGCTCTCTGGAGCCATTAGGATTTTATAACTCCCTGATGAAAGAAGAGCCTCTAGATCTGCTCTACAAAGAATACAGGAGTATGATTTTTCTTTCTACCCTTTTGTCAATAATGAGCAGTTCTAGTGGTTAAAACTTCTATTGTATTGCTGTTCTGGGAAACCAGCTCGTAGAATTTTCTGTTGATGGCTCCAAATGGATTTTTGTTTGCTCTTGTAAGTTTTAACTGGGCACAAGTATTTAAGACCTACTGCAGCAGTGTTACAGATGTTGGCATTATCAAAGCAAGTGTTGATTATAAATGTGGCTGCTCAGACAAGCAGAAAGATGATTCAGGTTAAGGTAAAGACCAGACCAGGTTCACCTTCAAAAGGCTGTGTGGCTGTTGAGTGAGATTTGGACAGACTGGAGAGCAGGGCAAAAGGGAATCTCGTGACCCTAGTGTGATTCAACAAGAGTAAGTGTAGAGTTCTGCACCTGGGGAGGAGCAAAACCATAAGCCAGTACAGATCAGGGGTTGACCTGCTGGGGAGCAGCTTCATGGAGAAGGGCTTTGGAGTCTTGGTGGACAATAAGTTGTGCCTTTATGGCCAAGAAGGCAAAGCATCTCCTGGGGTATATTTAGAAGAGTATGACCAGCAGGTTGAGATTCTCCTTCCCCTCTACTCTGCCCTGGTGAGACCACACCTGGAATATTGTTTAGTTCTGTGCTCCCCAGTTCAAGAGGGACAGGGATATACTAGAGTGAGTCCAACAGAGACCAGGTAGATGATGAAAGGACTTGCAACATCTATCTGAGGAAAGACTGAGAGACCTGGGGCTGCTTAGCCTGGAGAGGAGAAGGCTGGGAGGGGATCTGATCAAGAGACAGGACACATCAGAATTCCAGTTAAAAAGCACATCTGTTGTTCTGCACCTGCAGATTGTGGGGAATTACAGGACCCCAGGATGTTAGGGGTTGGAAGGGACCTCCACAGATTGAGTCCAACCCCCTGCCAGACCAGGACCATGCAGTCTAGCTCAGGTCACACAGCAACACATCCAGACATGGTTGGAAAGTCTCCAGAGAAGGAGACTCCACAACCTCTCTGGGCAGCCTGTGCCAGTGTTCTGTGACCCCTACAGTCAAGAAGCTCCAGGTCCCTCAGCCTCTCCTCACAGGGCAGTGCTCTACCAAGGCAGAGTAGAGGAGGGGGAGAACCTCCCTTGATCTGCTGGCCACACTCCTCTTAATGCACCTCCTCCATGGAATTGTTGAGAGGCAGGTAGGTTGAGGCCTTGAGCAGTTTGGTCCAGTTGGAAGGTGTCTCTGCCCATGGCTGGGTGGTTGGCACTAGGTGATCTTTTCAGGTCCCTTCCAGCCCAAAGCACTCTATGATTCAGTGATCTCAGCAAGTTGCTTTTGTCTCCCAGCCATTGGAGAATGTCAGCTTTGCTGTCAGTGGGAACTGCACTGTTTTCAGTGTGGAAATGAAAGCTCTTTAATAAACACACTCATCTAATGTTGAGGTCATCTATGGGCTTTGTTCTGGAAAATGTAGTTTTGAGACAAAAGCAGCCTGGCAAAGAGAACCTATAGGACTCAGTCAAGCATGTTAAATGGAAGTTAATTTTCTCCACCTCTAATAATCTCATTCTAAAATAAATAAGTTCATTTAGCTCATTCTGAGCAGCTGATTCTTTGACACTGTTAATCATGGAAAGCCTCAACTCTGATAGTCCACTGGGTTATATTTAGTGTCTGCAGACCAGCCTCTGATGCAGTTAAAAGGGAAATGGTTGGGTTGTTTTTTTGCTAGAATAGAGTGTTTCAGTAACAGTCAGGACTGTTTCTAACACATGCTGAAGAGAGCTCCTACTTTACATAAAAAACAAACAGGGTGGTTGTTTTTCCCCCATTCATTTCTGTCTGCTTCAAAACTTTGGGAACTGATGACTGGAGTGAGAAGTTTGAGTTTTAGTGAAATCAAAGGAAAATATTTCTTTGCTGGAATGAACTGAAAGTGTCAAGTTCCAGAAGGAACTTCTTCTGTGGTGCAGTTTTCTCTGTCTGCACCAGTATAAATTAGAGGTTGACCTGCTGGAAAGGTGCTCCATGGAGAAGGGCCTTAGAATCCTGGTAGACAATGAATTATTCATGGGGCAGCAATTGTGCCCTTGTGGCCAAGAAGGCAAATGGTCTCCTGGGCTGCATCAAGAAAAGTGTGGCCAGCAGGTCAAAAGAGGTTCACCCCCTCCACCCTGGTGAGACCACAGCTGGAGTATTGTGTTCAATTCTGGGCTCCTCAATTCAGGAGGGTCAAGGATATATTGGAGAGAGTCCAGGAAGGCTAAGAGGATGATGAAGGGGAGCATCTGCCTGCTGAGGAAGGACTGATAGACCTGGGGCTGTTTAGCCTGGAGAAGACTTGAGAGGAGATCTTAGGCCTCTATAAATATCCGAAGGGTGGGTGTCAAAATAAAGAGGCCAGGCTCTTTTCAGTGATGTCCTGTGATAGGACAAGGGGCAACAGGGACAAACTGGAACATAGGAAGTTCTACTTCAACATGAGCAAAAACTTCTGTACTGTGAGGGTTGCCTATTCTTTACAGCAGGCTCTCCAGAGAGATTGTGGAGTTTCCTTCTCTAGAGACTTTAAAGACCTGCCTGGATGCATTCCCGTGTGACCTGCTGTAGGTGATTCTGCTTTGGCAAGGGGGTTGGACTTGACAGTCTCTAGAGCTCCCTTCTAACCCCTAGCCCTGGGATTCTATGATTGGGAGCTGCATGCAGTGTGTTGCTGCTGCAGCATGGGTAGCAGTAGCTGAGAGAATGTCTTCAGCTGAGTAGTTGGTGTTACAAGGATCATTAAACAGTAGTGCTTCAGGATCTTGGCAATCTCTCTGTGAGGTTGTGTGGAGCAAGGCCTTGGGGTAACTGCTGGAATCCTTCACCTGGAATCACAGTTAAGTGGCCCAAATCAAAATATCTTAGGGTCATAGATTGGTAGAAGTTGGAAGGGACCTTTGGAGGTCATCAAGTCCAAGCCCCCCTGCTAAAGCAGGATCATCCAGAGCAGGTCACACAGGAACGCTTCCAGGTGGGTCTTGGAAGCCTCTAGAGGAGGAGACTCCACAACCTCTCTGGGCAGCCTGCTCCAGGGATCCAGCACCCTCACAATACAGAAGTTTCTTCTTGTGCTGAGGTGGAGCTTCATGCGTTGCAGTTTGTATCCATTGCCCCTTTCATACAAGAACTTCTTTGTATTATGGGATATTTGATTTGCTTTTATCCCCAGCTGCTTGTCGATGTCATTACAAGTCTCTCAGAACTGCAATACCAGAGAAGTTGAGTAAAGAACCTTTATTATGTTAGTTGGCTATTAAAGGGTAAATACTGGTATTGGAAGGGAAAAAAAAAGCTTTACACTGCAATAATACTTTCAGGGGAAAAAAATGTTGCAGATACAATCCCAGGGTTGAACTGGACATTTATCAATACCATTGCTCTGCAGAGAAACAGACCATTTCCTTTTTGTAACTGCTGGGGTGACAGCAGCAAATTCCTCCTCTGCAGCCTTTTTCTGTACTGCACTGCTGGCTGAGGCTCCTTGTGCTCACCAAGATGGTTCCTGGTCCCTGTCTATGTACTTGTTACTGCCTTGGCACCTTGCGATGGGGAGATGTTGTCTGGTTGAGGGACAAGCCAGACATTTCACCTAGGAAAGAAAAAGTTAAGGAAATGTATTTGCTGCTTGGTATGTTGTTTGAACAAGCAGATCAGAAAGAAAGAGATGACTCACAGTTGGGTTGTATCGACCCTGCCTCTCTGTATTGAGCAGGTTTTTCTTCTTTCAGGCATGTGTTCTTTGCACCAGACATGCAATCAGTATTAAAAGCTGTCCTGACCCTGATTTGGAAAGAAATTACTGAAGCCTACTGAAGAGTCTGCTTTGTGTGGATTTCAGTGATTGTAGGAATGGATGATGGGAAAACCAGAGGTTACTGCTCTGGTTCTTTCTTACTTCACTTCCAATTAAACCTGATTCCTGTTCCCATAGCATCATCAGCTTGTGTGCTGCTCAGTCCAGCCCTGTCTGTTTCTTAGCATTTTCTCTTGGGGTTCTGTGGCTGTTGTCACTCTTTCTGCACTACCTGCCCCTGTCCAGTGTCTTTGGGTTGTGTGTGGGTTTTTTCCCAACTCATGCAACTGCTGTTCTGTTTGCTATGCATGGAGACAGGCTTCCCTTCAGCACCCCTAGGGACTGGAGACATCATTTTTATCCTGTTGGAACTGCAAGCTCTGTCAGCCCACTGAAGTTGTTCTCAATTAGTTTGAGGCAGTCCAATTCAGCAGGGAATAGCTGCTGCTGTTGGAGCCCATTTTTCTTTGAGTGCTCCCCTGTGCTGATTTCCAGCTGTTCCTGTGCCTCTTTGGGGAGCTAATGGGGTTCGGTGGGATCATCTATCTCAGAAGGAAATGCTTGAGTCAGTGTCTGGTTGAGTGATTGGAGAGTTTCACACACAAAATCCCCCAGTTAATACCCACTTAGCTAATTATCTCTCAATGTACATGATCATCCTTTCCAGTCCAGTAATTAAAGAAAATTAAGTGGAGCCTTGCTAATTTGCACTAATGTTGGGAGCAACCTATTGCCAATTAGTGGGTGGTGTGAATTAGTGCAAATGAAAACAAGAACCTTTTCCAAAGGGTAGGGTAACATGTGCTGAACCTTAGCCAGCAGTGCCACTCTTGTACTGCCAGGGACTCACCTGCACATGCAGGGCAGGCTAAGATGGGATAAGCTCAAGAGAGAATCTTCCCTGCTGAAGTTTGCCCTTTGTTAACTGTGTAAAAATTACTATATTGAAGCCTAAAGTCAACGTGTGCCTCTTGAATACCATTCCCCTCTTTTCTAATAGAGTTCAGTGAGGAGACTGAGAGGTGACCTCATTCACATGTGTGAAGATGTGCAGGGTAGTGTCAGGAGGACAGAGCCAGGCTCTGCACAGTGATGACTAATGGTAGGACAAGAGGCAATGAGTGCATGGTGGATCATGGAATTTTATATGTGAACATAAGGAAAGACTTTTCCATTGTGAGGGTGAGAAAACAAGTGGAGCAGGCTGCCCAGAGAGGTTGTGGAGTCTCCTTCTCTGAAGACATTCAGAACTCGCCTGCACACGTTCCTGTGTGACCTTCCCTATCGTGAGGGTTGGACTAGATCTTTTGAGGTCCCTTTCAGCCCCTAAGGTTCTGTGGCTCAGTGAGACCTTTGGAGATCTCCCTACATTCTAATAGAACTGAGGTTTCTCCTCTTTTGAAGCAGCTGCATGATCCAGCACAGTTTCTTGCTTTGATCCTTTTGAGCTGTTGCAAGGTGCTGAGAAGCTGGAATAAAACAGCCCTTCTGAAAACCCAGTGCAAGGCAAAGATCACTAACTGCTGGATTTTCAAAATTCCCATTGCCTTTTTCCTCCTTGAAAAGGATTTTGCTGCCAGTTCCCTTTTGTGACTGCATTACAAGCCCAGTCCTAATCTTTCTTTCAGAAGGCTCCCCCTGCAATCCTGTTCCTGTTGCCAGAGCTAACCCCATGCTTCCCAGACGTTCAGTTTTCTCTAGGACTTGACTGAGTAGAGCCTAGAAAGCAGGCTGCCTTCTCACCCAGATCCTTTGGACTAGCTCTGCCCATTGCTTTTGGCACAGTTCTTGTCCAGATCCCAAAAGAATCCTAAAGCTTCTGAACCACTCCTGTTCATTGACAAGAAGTCAGGGGGCACTGCAAAGCTCCTTGTTAAGACACAGAAGGCTCTTTGGGCATGTTTGGAGCTCCCTTTCTTTCTATCATGTGAACACCAAATGCTGGCAGTCTTCATCTTCAGCTATGAAAATCTGATCTGAGAGACTTGGTGAGAAACAAGTGAGAACCATCTTGCACTGAAGTTTACCAGGCTCCTAATTTCAGGCACCAGCTTTTCATTGTTTTCTGTTACTTTTGAAGACCACAACAGCAAAGTGGAAGCTGGAACACTTTTTCCTAGCAGTGTTTTCATCCTCTGCCTCTGAAATGAGTTAAATTTACCTCCAGAGCCAAAATGATTCCTTTACAGTGATCCTTTCTACTAGCTCTGCAGCTTTCCAGCCTCCCTCTTGATCCAGTCTGAAGTGAACTGACTTTTTTTCACTGGGTTCTCTGCAGTCCCAGTAACACAAACTGATTGAAGTCTTGATGTCTATGAATTTCCAGCTCTCAGAGAGGAAGATGAAGTGCAGGAGCAGCCAAGTCTGTGGCCCATGACCTAATGGAAAGACTGGCAGGCTATGAGGACGTTCTGCTTTTCTGCTTAAGCTGCCTCATACACTTTTCTGTTGAGACAATTTGTTACAGGGTTCATAGAATGGTTTGGGTTGGGAGGGGCCTTAAAGATCATCCAGTTCCAACACCCCTGCCATGGGCAGGGACATCTTCCACTAGCCAGGGTTGCTTAAGGCCTCATCCAGCCTGGCCTTGAACACCTCCAGGAAGGGAGCATCCACAAACTCCCTGGGCAGTCTGTTCCAGTGTCTCATCACCTTTACTGTCAAGAACTTCTTCCTAATCTCCAGTCTAAATCTTCCCTCCAAAATTTTCAATCCATTCCATTTTGTCCTATTGCTACAAGCTGTTGTGAAAAGTCCCTCTCCACCTTTCCTGTAGCCCCCTTCAGGCACTGTAAGGATACTCTAAGCTCTCCCTGAAACCATCTCTTCTCCAAGCTGAATAGTCTCAACTCTTGCAGCCTGTCCCTGAAGGGAGGAGTCCTCTAATTATCTTTGTGGGTTTCTCTGCACCTGTGCCAGCAACTTGATGTTTGTCTTATACTGGGGGCACCAGAAGTGGGTGCTGTATTTGAGGTGTGGTCTCATCAGAGTAGAGGGGAGGAATCACAGGAAGGTGCCTGGGAGCTGCAGGAGCTAAATGCTTGAAGCTACTCATTTTGTATGATGTAAATTTAGGAAAATAGAAAGTAGGAAGCTAAGGGAGATTGTTTCCTTGATTGTGTTCTGCTAGCTGGTGGTGGAAGAACTTCTACAGGAATAAAATCATCATGGAATCTCTTCAGTTAGAAAGACTCTTAAAATGTTGAGTAACCTCAATGCTCTGTGGACTGAAACAGAAGGTTAGGTTTTCTTTTATCCTTATTCCTTTATATTCTGATTTCCAAACCAGAATCAGTTCCCCCAAATGCCTCAGCCCAAATTGTATCCATTACAAATGCAACACCTGAATATTTGATTCAGTCCCAGGGATTCAAATTATGGGACCTGGTCTAAGTCATGTAATAGCTTCTTGAAAAGCATATTCTGCCTTAAGTTCATAATTCAATATGCCAAGCCAGGTCCACTAAGAAATCTGTTTTAATGCTCTCATTCAATAATTTTGATGCAAGCTGGCTCCTGGATTTGGTTAATTCGAAGTAAAAACAATACTGGGGATGTTTAGCCTGGAGAAGAGGAGGCTCAGGGGTGATCTCATTGCTGTCTACAACTACCTGAAGGGAGGCTGTAGCCACGTGGGGTCTTATCCCCCAGGCAACAGCAACAGAATATGGGGCACAGTCTCAAGTTGTTCCAGGGGAGGTATAAGCTGGATATTAGGAGGAAGTTCTTGACAAAGAGAGTGATTGGCTTTGGAATGGACTGCCCAGGTTGGTGGTGGAGTCACCGTCCCTGGAGGTGTTGAAGAAAAGACTGGATGAGGCACTTAGTGCCATGGTCTGGTTGACTGGACAGGGCTGGGGGCTGGGTTGGACTGGCTGAGCTTAGAGGTCTCTTCCAACCTGGTTGATTGGTATGATTCTGTGTAACTAATCCTTCTGCTTTAACCCCCCTTGCTGATCCTCACAGTTAAGCTTGACTGTAAGGCAGACTCTGGGATAAGATAGAGGGGTGAAAGGAAGGTGTATGGGTGGTTGGGAGTCCCTCCTGGGGACTCTCATTTTTGGGAGGGGAGTTGTGTTTCTGTCTAGAGCTGTAGCTATTGTAAATGCCTGCCTGTATATTGTGCTAAGCTGTAAATATAAAGCTTCATTCCTTAACTTCTAGTTCAGCTGAGTCTAGTCTGGGTGATTTCATTAGTGGGGGGGGTGGGTAACACCCGAACCATCACACAATGTGAAAAGACAGTGAGGCAAAGTGGAGGTTCTCTCTGTGAAAGGCTGAATGACAACAGGAAAACAGGCAATGGGAATAAGCTGGTGAAAGGTCTTGTGAGGTTCTTTAGTCAGGAGAAGTGGAGGCTGAGGGGAGATCTGGCTCTCTACAACTCCTTGAAAGGAACTTGGAAGTAGGTTGGGGTTGGCCTCTTCTCCCTACTAATAAGGGACAGGCTGAGAGGAGATGGCCTCAGGTTGCTCCAGGGGAGATTTAAGTGGGATATTTCAAACCATTGCCCCTCATCCTGTCACTGCAGGCCTTTGGAAACAGTCCCTCTGCAGCTGCCTTGTAGGACCTCTTCAGGACACTCTTAGGCCTCCCTGGAGCATTCCCTACTCCAGGCTGAACAACTCCAGCTGCCTCAGCCTGTCCCCATAGCAGAGGTGTTCCAGGCCTCTGGTCATTTTCCTGGTCCTCCTCTGGACTTGCTCCATTAGGTCCATGCCCTTCCTGTGTCTGCTCCTCACTGCTCTGGTGAGTGAGGTGCTTAGTTTTTCCTCAGGCATGAGTTCTGCACACTCTAAAATGAGAACTTTCCAATTATAATACTTAAGAAGACTACTCTGCAATATCTAACAGTGCAAGTGCTGTTTGGGATGCCATTGAGTTGCTTTTAACCAAGTGCTTCTTGTACTTAGCAGATATTCCTCAGGGATAAAGCCACTTGAGGTTGAAATATTTTGGTGTTTAAGCAGCAGTGAGGTTTCATGTTCTTTTTCTGCCTTGTGAAATAGTCTAACTTCAAAGCTTGAATAAGTGAAATAGACTTTCCCGGGGCTCATGTTGGAGGTGTAGATTTTTCTGTGGCTGCAAAATATTTGGAGCTGTTTGTTTTTTAAAATAATCTACACTTTACAAAGGTTTATTTCTGAATCTTATTTCCTTTTTTTTTTTTGCAGGAGGTGATAAAAATGCATTTCTGCTATTGATAGATAGGTATTGATTTTGGTAGTGCAGTTCCCCATGGCACTGCTCATAGGGGGCACAGATTGTGAACGCAACAAAAGCCATCAGACACATCCTGTCAGGAGTGGGAGGAGGAGGAGGAGTTCACTGGAGTTCACTCAGAGTGTCATGTGAAAAAAAAAAAGCCACTTGTGCAGAGGGTTTTTGCTTTCTTGGGAAATATGATAAGGGTTTCTTGCAGCATGTATATCAAAGTGTGACTTGGGGTGGGTTAGCAGGACAAACACAAAGCGAAAAGGGTGGCAAAATGCTTAGCTGCCAATCACAAGTTTGCATTAATAATGTATTATTATTATTTGCACAATTACCTGTGCAGATAAGGAAGGATTTTGTCTTGTCATAATGATAATTAGTTCAAATAATAAGATGCTTGCCTTGCCAGTTGGAATTATAAACTGAAGCAGGCTAATAATTCAGATTTGGTCTGTCCAAAGTGGAGTAGAGAAGAGAAGGCTGAGAGGAAATCTGGTTAATGTGTACAAATATCTGAGGGGTGGGTGTCAGTGGCTGAGGCCAAGCTCTTTTCAGTGGTCAGCAGCAGTAAAACAAGGAGCAACAGCTACAAATTGGAACCAGAAGGTTTCAGCTCAACATGAGGAGAAACTTCTTTACAGTGAGGGTGAGAGCCCTGGAGCAGGCTGCCCAGAGAGGTTGTAGAGTCTCCTTCTTGTGGAGACTTTCCAAACCCACCTGGATGCATTCCTGCATGAACTACCCTGGGTGATGCTGCCTTGGCAGGGTGGGGTGGACTGGATGATCTCTGGAGGTCCCTTGCAATCTCTAAAGTTCTGTGATTCTGTGATCTGAACTCTGTCAAAGCAGCAGAATGATTGTGGCAGGGGACTCTTCAAAACTGTCAGGCTCACAGATGTAACAATTTTAAAAGGAAAAAACCCACAACCTTTAGATTAAAGCAACTTTTTTTAAAGTACTTTTAGTCATAAAACGGGAATAAAGAACAATGAAGGTTAACTGTTGCCTTCTTGCCTCCTGGGAAATACATCAGCCCGTGTGCCTGACACGAAGCAAACTCTTTCAGCTGTATGGCAGCTGATGTTAGAAGGCTCTTAAGATAGTGCAGCACTGACCTCCTGTGTTTCAGGATGTAACGAAATAAGTGTGTGTGGAAAAAGTGTCTTGCAGTTATGAAACAGCACATTGAGGGCTTTCTGCTGAAGGGCAGGAAAAGAAACCTACCTATAGTAGTGTCTTCTAGCTCAGCATTCTGAACATGCTCAGCTGGGAGTTCAGGTTTATCCTGCTGGGATCAAGCAGCATACAAGTCATAGCTTTTGCCTGGAAATGATGTATTAGCCCTGTGTTTTTGTAAGAATAGGAGAATCCACAGCTTTTGGATCCTACTTTCTTCTTTAAAGCCTTTATCATCCCAGTATTGTTTCTTTTGCAGTCTGGGGTATGTGTGTGGGTAGTCAAGTTGGATCACTAAAGAAAAACCCAAGTTGGAATTAGGTGAGAAAAATACACTCATAAGTGAGGCTGCTGTGAGGCTCCTGAGTGTAGTCCATCTGCTGTTTATTTCCCATTATTTTTTTTTTGTCTTGCCACTCTCACTTTTTTTAAAGCTACTTTCCATTTATTTCTAGTCACCTATTACTAACCCATCCTTCATTTTTCACTTTTGCCCCGTATCATGCCTTTTGGTCTCTTAACTCTTTTGGTCTCTGATCTCTTCGAGCAAGATTTTTTTTGCCTGTACTCAAATGACAGAGTTATCTGTCAAACTCCTGCTTGTTTCATCCCCAAGATTTTGTTCAAAAGTTCATGTTTGCTTTTGTAAAACAAATAAGGAAAGCTTTGTCTTGGACCCTTTATTTTTTTTTCTCCTTTCCTCTGGAAACCCTTTGCTGGGCAAAGTAATTGATTGTTATGTCAAGATGCAGCGGAATCCAGCTCAAGAAGGATTGATTATGAGCATAAAGGAAAAGGCTCCGTCTCCACTGAGGGGTTAGGGGGTGGGGGAGGGGAGATTAAAAAGACAAGAAAAAGAAGGAAAGCACAGGAGAAAGGTCAAGAAGAAAAAGCTGTAAACATTTAGACCTCTCAAAAGTGGGCTTTAAAGGATTGTGGCAAACAGACTTTTTTTTTTAGAACGGATTCTGTCTTCTTGCTAATTCTTGTGGGATGTTTGTGTGCTGATGTGATAAGGGCTGGATAAATAGCTCCAGTGGAGGTAAATCCACCCCCTCAGCTTCTCAAGTATCCATGGTGTGAAGCATATTAAAAACGTCCAGTAGTGTTTCTGGCTTATTATGGAGAGTTTGAAACCCTTGTAGGGCGTATGGGTGGTGTCTTTCATAGCTGTAATTAGTTAATGCCATAATCAGTGCAAGAAGGAAAGACTGAGCATTAGATCTGTGTTTCCAACCTATAGGCTCAGGACTGGGAACTGGCTAAGTCAATTCCAAGAATTGTTATAATTCTGAAGTGTGTTTTTTATGCTGAGTCTGTGTTTTGTTGGGGAAACAAAAGAGAATAAATAGGTAGGCTCCGAACGTGCTGTAAAAAGGTATCCAGGAGCAAGCTTTGCTCCTGCCTTCTGCGTTCTCTACACTGAGGGTCAGCTGGTAATGTGAGTGATGGCTCGGCAGGGGCCTGAGAAGCTTTTCTCAAGCTCATCTCAAGTCCCTGTGCATCCCAGTGTGGCTGGAGACAGCACATCTGGCAGCGTTTGCTTTGGAGCAGGAGTTGAGAATGGTGGCACCGTCTCTGGGCACTGGCTGGCAGAGCAGCCTGGCACGTGAGAAGCGCACACTGCCTCCATTCACAGTGTGGTCCAGCATCTGTAGCCCTGCATGCTCCCTTCAGTTCCTGGCAGAAATTCCAGCTGAATCAGCTGGAACTGCACCTGGCACTTCCATCGTGCTATGGTAAAAGGAACAGATTGACCTAAACTCCAGATTTATGTGGGTTTAGTTCTGGGACTCTCAATAAACCCAGCGCTGACTTGAAGGGCTGTAGATCACTTTGGGGGAGATAATATATGCTGTGCTTGGGGCATTTCTGCATTTTTCTGGTGGAAGAGCAGTGTCTTGTTTTGCTTACTGTGACCTTCTGGGTGATAGGATATAGCTGTAATTGCTGGAATCGTGGGATTGCTTCAGTGCAAGCTGAAGAGCCCATAAAAAGGTTGAAGGGAAAGCTGAGGTTTCCTTGGGCTGTGCTCAAGCTTTTTTTATTTGTTCTTCTTGTTTTGATGTTTAAAAAAGCAAGATGTGGCGTGGAGTTCACAGAGGATTTCAGGTTGCACTTAAAAGTAAGTTGGAATTTGTCTGACCTTTTTCCCTGTACATTCTTTCCAGAGCATTAGGTGGCTGAGGTCAAAACAAAATGTGTCGCTGGTCAGTGTCTGAATTTAATTAGTAGGCAGTGAGGTGGAGAACTCTGAAGTGCAAGAGGCTTGATCACCACCTACCCGTTAAAGAATGTGGTCTGTTTGTGTTCTTCTTCCACCAACTGGTGCAGTTTCCTCGAATTTGTTTGTTTCTAAATTCAGTTTAAACGTGGGAGATGGTAGAGCAAACTCTTGTACTACCAGGCTGGTTTGTGACATTCAGGCATTAGAATGTGCTGCTCAGGGAGGTGGAGTCACTGACCCTGGATGTGATTAAAAGTCGTTTGGATGCGGTGCTTGGGGATATGGTTTAGGGTGCATCTTGTAGAGGAGGGATATGGGTTGGAATGGTGATCCTGAGGGGCTTTTGCAGCTTGAATGTTTCTGTGATTCTGTGATCTTCAGTGGTTTAGGTGGCCAGTCACTCCTGTGTGCAGCTCCAGGCACTGTGAGCAGTCATCACGTTTGCTGATCTCCTTAATTCCTGGTGAAAACCGGGAGATTTGTGGTCATTTATAAATCTGAGAGGCCAGACATTCCTACATTTTACTCCTAAAGAGATAGGCTAGTGGAGAGGGTTATGATGAGCTTTGATATAAATATCTCCTGTCCAAAAAAGCAACAAGTTTAGCTGGTTGAGGATGCCTCTTCTCAGCCAAAACACAGCAGTAACACTCTGCACCTCAGTGGCAAATAGAACTCCGATATTTGTGTTCCTACAGCTCAGCCTGCCTGGTTCCTTTATGTGCTGCTCCCAGCATTTCAACTAATGGCAGACTTGAAGAGCTCCAAGAGAGGGATGTTCTCTCAGCTTAAAACACTCAGCAAAGGCTCAATTAAAAAGAAAATAATTTAGTTTTTCAATAGCTAACACATCAAAGAGAGCAGAAGAAAGAAATTCTGGGAGAGTTAAGTGTGCCTGACAGGGAGTTGTAGTAAAGTAATCCACCTCTTATATCATAAAATAATAGAGTGGCTCAGGTTGGAGGGGACCTCAGAAATCATCTATTTCAGCCCCTCTGCTGTGAGAAGGCATCCCCAGCATCTAGATCAAGTTGCTCAAGGCCTCATCCATTCTGGCTTTGAACACCTCAAGAGAGAGGGCATCCATAGCCTCTATGGGCACCCAAGTCTGGAGTCTCACCACCTTTGTACTGAAGAAATTCTTCTGAAGATCCAGTCTAAACCTACTGTACTTCAGCTTAAACCCATTCCCCTTTATCCTCTCTCTAGACACCCTTATGGAAAGTCCTTCTGCAGCCTTCAGAGGTTCTTCAGGCTTCCTTCAGACATTGAAAAGCAGCTCTAGGGTCTCCCCAGAGTCTTCCCTTCTCTAGGATGAACACCCTCAGCTCCTTCAGCCTATCTTCACAGCAGAGCTGCTCCAGCCCTTGGATCATCTTTGTGGCCTCCTCTGGTCTCACTCCAGCAGCTCTGTGTTGTCTGTCTGCTGGGGACACCAGAACTGGAGGCAGGATTGGAGGTGAGGTCTCAGCAGAGCAGAACAAGGGGGCAGAATCCCCTCTCTTGCCCTGTTGCCCTCACTGCTCTGACTGCAGCCCAGCACACAGCTGCCTGCTGGGCTGCATGAGAGCACTGCTGGCTCCTGAGGAGCTTCTCACTGATCAACACCCCCAAGGCTTTTTCCTTCAGAACTGCTCTCAAATTCCCATGTTACCAAAATGGCCCCATAAATTCTTACCAAAACACAATTTACAGGTGACCTTAAATTCTTGTGTCCTCAAGTATTTGCTGACAGTCATAGCAGCACAGATCTATGCCTGCTTTTTCCCTATGAAAAAAAAGGAAGATCTTTTATATTACCTATTGAAGAGAAAAACAAATGAAATGTAATAGATTAGCTGGAAGTGCAGGATTATGCCAAGAATGTTTTTTCAGGTGAATTTTGGCTCTCACTCTGAAGAGCTCTCTGCTTCATCAGCCACCAGTTTTCTGTGCTTTGAATGCCTGAGTCGCTTAGCTAAGTGATGGGTGGCTGAGAAGAGAGAGCCATTGGGCTGCTGTTGAGCAGTGTTTCCAGTATAGTTACTTTTGTTGCCCTGGTGAGACTTCACCTGGAAAATCATGTTCAGTTTTGGGCTCCCCGCTTCTGGAGGGACAGGGATCTACTCGAAGGAGTCCAGCAGAGGGCTACAAAGATGCTGAGAGGGCTGGAGCACTGCCCTGTGAGGAGAGGCTGAGGGACTTGGGGCTGGTTGGGCTGGGGAAGAGAATAATTGGAGGGGATCTAATCAATGTTTTGATTGAGGGCTGGGGGTCAAGAGGGAGGGGACAAACTCTTCTCAGTTGTGCCCTGGGATAGGACAAGGGACAATGGGTATGAACTACAGCACAGGAAGATCAGTCTCAACATGAGGAGTGACTGATGGAGCTGGGGCAGTTTAGTTTGAGTAAGGGGAGGTTGAGGGGAGGCCTCAATGCTGTCTACAGCTACCTGAAGGGAAGTTATGGAAAGGCTGCTGCTGGTCTCTTACAGGTAACTGGGGACAGAACAAGAGGGAATGGCCTCAAGCTGCAAGTGGGTAGGGTTAGACTGGCTATTAGGGGATTTTTTTTCCCTCCAAGAGTGGTCAGGCACTGGAATGAGCTGCCCGGGGAGGTGGTGGAGTCACTGACCCTGGATGTATTTGAGGGTCGTTTGGATGTGATGCTTGGCGATATGGTTTAAGGTGAATCTTGTAGAATAGGGATCTAGGCTGGAGTTGGTGATCCTGAAGGGCTTTGCATGTTTCTGTGATTCTGTGAAATTTTTGACTGTAAGGCTCGCAGAGCCCTGGCACAGGCTGCCCAGAGAGGTTGTGGAGTCTCCTTCTCTGAAGCCTTTCCAGCCTCGTCAGGGTGTGTTCCTGTGTGACCTGCGCTAGACTCTATGGCCTTGCTCTGGCAGGGGGGTTGGACTGGAAGATCTCCAGAGATCCCTTCCAACCCCTAACATCCTTTGATCAGTAGTGTAGACAGGAGCTGTGGCACTCCAATTAACATTGCTTTGTGCCCTTTGTAAGTAATACCAGTGCAGAGCCCTCCACACCAGCTTTGAACTGGATTCTCCTGGAATACCACAGGGTGTGAGGTGGAGACTGGTGTCTTCCCTCTAGTATCAGATGATAGAATGAGTGGAAATGGCCTGAAATTGTACCAGAATAGGGTTGGGTTGGAGATTTGGAAATGTTTCTTTGCTACAAGAGTAGTCAGGGATTGGAACAGGCTGCCCAGGGAGGTGGTGGAGTCACCATCCCTGGGTGTGTTCAAGAAACCTGTGGCCAGGGCACTCTGGGATGTGGTTTAATGGCCACGGTGATGTTAGGTGGTGGTTGGACTCGGTGCTCTTAGAGGGCTTTTCCAGCTGAAACCATTCTGTGATTTTATGCAGCTTTACAGCACAGCTTTACTTCCAGCTTCCTGACTTTTACTGGAGGGTCCTTCTCACTCTTGTCTCTGGTGTGTCCTTTGAGCTCAGATCAGCAGGACACCTCTTATTAGCTTGAACTCATAACAGCTTTAGTTGGCATTCACCAGAAATGAATGATTTCAGATTGTCAGAAGTTTAGCTAGCAGGTGGAACTGGGCAAAGCAAGCTTGCCCAAAGCAGTGCTGCTGAAAAGGAGAAGTTAATAAAAGGCAAATGGAACAAAAAGCCAAACAAAAGTTTTATCAGTCGAGAGTTATCTCGCAGCAGAGTTGTGTTTAATCTTCTCAGTGCGCTCTGTGGTGGTGATGACAAGTTTCTGCACGTGTGCCATGATAAATGGATGCTGTTCTTTGCTGGCAGTGATTGCATTGTTCACCTTGGCATTTATGGGAAACAGTTGCATTTTTATGCAATATTTGATCTTCTCACCATGTTTTCATCTATTGTTTTCTCCAACACCTGAAATAAGTCAAGTGGCAGAGGCTAGATGAGTCTCTGGTTGTCGAAGTGCTTCTCTGCTTCAATTTTCAAGTTAGATTTTTGTGCTTTAGTTATTATTTTTCTGCTTTATTTCATCTCTTAAAATACAAAAGCAAACACTTTGCTCCGAAGTCTTTAAACCTCTGCGTGCAAAGTTACACTTGGATATGGTCTGGGTATGCATCAGCAATGTGCAAAAGCCACCTGTCTTGTTAATTGCATGATGCATGTATGCAAATGAGGTCTTTCACAGAGGCAAATGACCCTGCAGTTTCTTTGCTCTCCCTCGCATCTGAAAAACCAGCCTTGCTCCTGCTTCATCTTTTCAAGCAGTAACTGACCTTAATTTGGGATGATGACAACCATCTTGAAGCAATGAGACTTCAGAGAAGTCTTAAGTGCTTTGTGCAGTTACCACTATCTTTGACCCAACAGAATTCCACATGAAATTTCAATATGATTTCTCTTTTCTCTAACTGTGGATGACAGGTCAATAAATGTGAGCCTTTGGTTTGGTCCTTTGTACTTACAGCTCTGGCCCCACTGCTCTTTCCCTGCTTACTCTAGTTTAGTTTTCCTCTTCCATGTCGAGTTGCCACCTTTGTAATCTGCCCCTGCAGCCCGAGTGCGTGGAGGAGCTGGAGGGGAAGGCAGTGACAAACCATTAGCAAAACTTCCATGATTCAGATGTAAGATTGAAAGAATTAAATCCCCTACTATCTAGTTAGAATTCAGGATGGCTTTGGCTTTTAATGTTTGTGTTTATTTGAACCAGTTGCCATGCATTTCTCACTGCTGTCCACTTGCTAGATTCTCTTTGCTTTGTGGTAGCTTTTAGCTGTCTAGTTGTGTATATTTTAATGCTTACCATTTCCTATTTCTGTCTCATCTGATACTGGTGCTATTAACAAAGAGAAAACTGAGACCAGATGGCTGCCAAACAGTGAAGCCACCTGCTATTCTGGCAATGCCAAATGTCTTTCCACCCTCCATTTTTCTTTAGAAAATTCCTGGGACAGTACAGGATTTTCTGAGTATCTCAAGAATGTTTGCATGCAACTAGAGAAATATTCCAAATCCCCTGAAGTTTATCCTTGCAGGTCTTCTCTGCTGTGTTGTCTCTCTCTCAGGGAACTCCATATAATCATTGAATTGTTTGGCTTGGAAAGGAACTTAAAGATCACTTAGTTCAACCTCTCTGCCATGGGTAGGGACACCTTCCACTAGACCAGGTTGCTCAAGGCCTCGTCCAACTTGGAGCCTCCACAACCTCCCTGGGCAACCTGTTTCATTGTCTCACCTTCCTCATGGGGAAGAATTTCCTCCTAGTGTCTAGTCTGAATCCTGTTTCTTCCATTTGGAAGCCATTCTTCCTTGTCCTGTCACCATATGCCTTTGTGAAATGTCTCTCTCCAGCTATCCAGAAGGCCTTTTCTGTTGTCCCACTTCCATCTTCCATCTGAGCTCTGTGCTCCCTAACTCTCAGGCACACAGTTTGCAGACCTTGCTCTGTTGAGCTGCCTTAAGCCTGCAGGTAAGGCCAGGCCCTGCTTGTTTCATCACCTCTAAAGCCACCCATGCTGCCAGTGTGGGATAAGGAGCTGTCACTGCAAGCAGAATCCAACAAAGTGAACCTGCCAGGAGTCCTCCAGGAGCCTCCCACTCATTGGGGCTATGACTAGTGCATACCAGCAAGTGAAAATCCACCTTGAAAAAGTCATTGTTTGGCATCTGGAAGGCTTGTATCTAATCTCTGTTACTCAAGTAAGGATGTTGGGAAGATGCTGCGCAACTGCCAGGACCTGGACCTTTTCCTGTTCTTGCAGCACTTGAGTCCTGTGTGCTTTGGAGGAAATTTTCTGCAATTCAAGACCATTTCAATGTGCTTAAATGGGTCTTCCTTCAGTACCTGTGACTTGTGCAGGCTGGCTGCCTTCTACAGAATATACTTCCCTGCACACATGAACTGAACAAGGCAAACCAAAGTCCCTGCCACATCTTACCTGTAGGATATGATGTTTCCTGAGATGTTAAAAAGGGGAGGGCATGCTGGCTGAATGTAGTCTAAGTCTTCTCCCTTCCAGGTAAATCTCTAATAAACATGCAAACCATTTTGTATCTAAAACAATTCACATACAATCATAGGCTTATTTTGGTTGGAAAAGATGGAGTTCAATCATTCTCTAACTCTACCAAGGCTGGAACTAAACTGTGCCACTCAGCACCACAGCTCCAGGGATGGAGATTCAACCACGACTCTGAGGAGCCTATACCACAGAATTCTTTCAGCCAAGAAATTTCTTCTAATGTCCAACCTAAACCTCCCCTGGTGTAACTTGAGGCCAGTTCCTCTCATCCTATCACTTGTTGTTAGGGAGAAGAGACCAATCCTGAAAAAAAGGTTACAGCCAGGCCTGGGGAGTTGTAGAGAGCCAGGTCTCCCCTCAGCCTCTTCTTCTCTAGGCTACCAACTCCAGTACCCTCAGCTGCTCCTCTCCAGACCCTTCACAAGCTTTGTTGCACACATCCCAGCCTAATCTTACAGAGTTACTTTGGCATTGTGTGCCAGTCCTCCTCTTTCCTTGCACAACTGTCCCACTCCAAAACTAGAAAGATGAGGTTGTCTTTGGAGGGTTAAGTTCTTGCTTATTAGAAGTGAGGAAGAAATATAAACAGTATTGAAAGTTAAGACAGAGTTATTTTCACCAGGCTACTTTGTTTCATGAGTAGAGATGTTATAGTAATGGTCTGAAATTGTCCTAGGGGAGGTTTAGGATATTAGGAATTAATTTTTTTTCCCTCCAGAGTGGTCAGGCATTGGAACAGGCTGTCCAGAGAGGTGGTGGAGTCACCATCCCAGGGCGTTGAAGAAACGGGTGGATGTGGCAGTGTGGGACGTGGTTTAATGGCCATGTTGGTGTTGGGTTGACAATTGGATTGAATGATCTTAGAGGGCTTTTCCAACCCAAACAATTCTGTGGTTCTCTGATGTGGAGAGAGCTCACCTGTGGAGCTGCTGCCAATACCTAAAACCAATCAGAAGGTGGGATGGATAAAGATTTAGGAATGCCCTTCTTCTCTTTTATAGGAGGCAAGGACCCTCTTGCCTAGTTTTCCCTGGTCAGTAAAGGGAACAAAACCCCACACCCCAATCTCTGAACCTGTGGCCTTAACTGCTTAGAACTAAACTCCTTGATTTTCTTATCCAATTCTAAGGAAGTCTTGAGAAAGCAGCCCGAGATGGCATTTAAATAGCAAAGATCCTCCTTTAATTTGTCACTTTCTCTCCACCGAGGGCCAAGTCACAGCTGGGATGATTTGTAACTTCTCTTTCTCTCTTCATTGCTCTCCTCCTGCTCGTTATTGTTGTTAGCTCACATCTCTGGTAAAAAATGCAAAAGAAGGCCCCTGCCTGCTCCTTTGGGATGCCTTCTCTTCCCTTTCTCAGCCATTCAGGGTTTTGCTGCTGGCTTGCTTTCTTTTTCAAGTTTTCCCTTCTTTTCTGGACCAGTGTCACTAATTTCTTGATCCTTCCTTTTCTTTCTGCTGTTTTCCTACGTGCAAACAGGTCCTGCTGCTAGACCCCAATTTTTTTGTGCTCTGATCCCAGCCCAGCCAACTGTCACATTTCAACCTGCAGGGAACCTTCTGGTACTAACATTCCTGCCTTGTTTTTGTTAGGAGGGCATCTCTCCCAACAAACCCCTGGCTGTTTGAAGCAGAAGCCATGTGTATTCAGTAGGAATGAATAATGGATATATTCAAAGGGTACCTTGCCCTTCTCCTCCCTTTGCACATCATAAATACCCACTCTTTTGGGTTGGTTTTCACGTTGCTTTACAGGCACAGCTTGACAAATTGTGGTGATTCAGCTCCCCGTTTCAAAACACTCTGCTGCACGCAGCTGATGGTTTCTATGTCTGGAAACTGATCCTGCTTGAAACTCAGGGCTGGTATCCCTGTGCAGCTCTGCAGTTCTGAAGATTTAGGAAAGGGATCAGCAATTTATTTCCAAGCAGCTCACGGAAGCACAGCAGGAGCAGGAGATGTATGGACAAGGTGATGGGGAGCACTGGGGGTCTGGACAGAGTTCAGCTCACCTGGATTTAGATGTCTTTTTAAACTGCCTAAAGATATTTTAGGTATTTTTAAGAGGTGCTTTTGCGATTTGAAAGATAAGCATTCACAGGGTCATGGAACGGGTGGGGTTGGAAGGGATATTAAGGTTCACCTAGTTGCAACCTTCCTGCCATAAGCAGGGACACGGTCCACTAGCCCAGGCTGCTCAAAGCCTCATCCAGCCTGACCTCGGACACCTCCAGGGAGGAAGCAGCCACAGCCTCCTCGGGCAACCTGTGCCAGTGTCTCACCACCCTCACTGCAAAGAATTTCTTCCTCATCTCCAGCCTCGATCTCCCCTCTTCCAGCTTCAATCCATTCCCCCTCATCCTCTCACTCCAAGCCCTTCTCAAAAGTCCTTCCCCAGCTTTCTCGTAGCCCCCTTGCAGGTTGTTGTGGAGGCAGGGAGGGTGGTTAAGGGCCATGGAGCCCGCACGGAGGGTGCTGAAGGTCCGAAGCAGAGGCGGCCCTGCCCCCCCGGAGCAGCAGGGGACTCTCTCCAGGCGGGGGGAGCACCGCAGGGCGGGCAGCGCCCCGGAGCGTGTGCCCTTGCCAGGCAGAGAGCGCAGGCAGCGAGCGCCGCCTGGGCGCGGGGCGCAGCCGCTCCCGGGCGGGCACCGCGCGGCAGCCTCGTGCCGCAGCGCCCCGTGCGCCCTCAGGCCTGCGGGGCAGGGGCGCAGCCCTCTGCGGCCTCCTCCTCCCCTTCCAGCCGCCGAGGGAGGGGAGTTTTGGGGTACGCAGGACTGCAGGACGCAGGCGCTGGAAGGTTGGTCTGAGCCCTCTCTCAAGCTGTCTCCCCCCCGCGCTGAAGCACCGGTCTCCCAGCTTGTGCCCTCAGGGAAGGTTCCCCAGTCCTCTGAGGGACTTCGTGGCCTCCTCTGGCTTTGCTCCGGCAGTTCGCTGCGGCCTAGGTGTTGCCTTCCCTGACACCCATGGCTGCTGACAGGGTACGGTCCTTGCTGTGGATTGAAAGTGAACTCCATGAGATGTTATGGTGCACAGTTGAAGTTTTAATCCATTGCTCCTTGCCTTGTAACCCTGGGCCCCTGTTTAAAGTCTCTCCCCAGGTATTTTTAATCTATTTTAAAGATTCTTCTTTTAAAGATGGTTTAAATCTGTGGTTTTTTTTCAGGATGAGCTGAGCTCTTCTTTGCAAATGTCTTTTTCTCTCCACTCGCTGTCCAAGTGGGTTGATAGTGAGGTTGTGTGCAGGTGACATCTCTTTTCTGTTCAGTGTGCCCTCCGTTTCTGGCCAGCAGTCACTGGCTGGAACAAAGGCTGCTTTAAGGGATAAGCTGCAAGTACTTGGAATTCCCTGTTAACTGTAACAAGCTGTAAAAAGACCCTAAAATTGAAAGCCAGGTGTGCACAGTGCTTTAATTAGCTGATCTCAGTTTCAGGATGCTACAGTAGAGAGTCTGGGGAGAAAAGGTTTTTGCTGAGGGGTCTGGGTGTGCTTTTATTGCCTGCTTTACCAACTTAACTGACAGATGCAGTGGCCTCAGTTCCATCAGCACTGCAAAACTACCCCCAAGTTATCCTGTTCTCACTGTGGTGCTTTCCCTTGAGCATCTATCCTTTGGGGCTTCCAGTTCCAGGAGCCTGTAACACTCCAAGGAGAGCTTAGAGCAGCGTTTCAGTATTTGAAGGGGGCTACAGGAGAGCTGGAAAGGGAGCATGGAGTGACAGTTTGAGGAGTAATGGCTTCAAACTGGAAGAAGCTCAGATCTAATCTGACATCAGTAAGAAATTCTTCACCACAAGGACCGTGAAGCACTGGAACAGGCTGCCCAGAGGGATCCAAACCTGGAAGTGTTCAAAGCCAAGCTGAACAGGGCCTTGAGCAGCCTGGTCTAGTGGGAGATGTCCTTGACCTTGGCAGAGATTTGAGACTAAATGACCTTTAAGGTCTCTTCCATCTCCAACCGTTCTGATTCCATGACCTGTGCAAGAGTGTTTTAGGTTTGGAAGAAAGCAGGTTGGAACTGCTGGAGGTTGTTTACTGAGACGATTCAAGCACCAGGGTGATGAAGAGAAGGCAGTCAACCAGACCCCAATGCTCATTCTGCTGGTGGCCTTTGACATCTGAGCTCAGCTAATGTGGCTGTAATTTTGTCATTGTTTGTCTCTCTTGGGTCCTTAACGCTTCCACTCTGCCTGGTGTTAGGCTGTTTGAGAGGTGCAGTTACAAACATTAGGTTTGCCTTCACAGGAGGCTGCCTACATCCTAACTTCTGCAAGAAATTATTCTCTGTGATTCAGCTAATGGACTGCTCTAGAAAGCAACATTTGCAGTGATTCAGTTCTCTTTGCAAACACGTCCTGATTAGTTTTCGGAACATTTGTTGGGACAAAACAAGATTTTCTGTGATTTTCCCTCTTCTGAAGATGAAATTTCTTCATCAGATTTGACATTCAGAGTAGAAAACAAATGGAATTTTAACCACATGTGGCTGTACTCTCTGCTAGGTATTTTCTGGTCTCAAACCACTTTTCTTAAATATATGCTTTTCCATCCACCTGCCTGCTTTAAAATGACAATCAAAATGAAGAATTTACAATCTCACAATAAGGGAGTTTGCTGTGATGTTCCACCTAGAGTTTAACTGAGACTGATCTGTGGGTGCCCAGCTGCAGAGATTAGTTGGAAGTTGATTCTATGGACTTCCAACTTTTGGAAGCAGAGTTCCTTTCTAAAGCAGCAAGATAGCTTCATGGTGCCTTCAATGGCTTGGAGTATTAGTTTCATTATCGAGTAGCTGAGAGCTTGGAGGACAGGAAAATCTGAAGGAGTTCAGGATCTGCTTACAGTTAATTGAAGAGATTGGTTAGTGCCTCTGCCCTGTCATTGGTCATGCAGGGCCAGAGAAACTGACTGCATGAGACAAGGGGGCACAGGGTGTGTGCAGTGGGCATGGCAAGATTAGGAAGTGTGGGTTAAGTGAATGGTCAGTGGGGTGGATTGATAAGTGGCTGAAAGATTTAGTTTAGGGGGTTGTGGTCAGTGAGGCAGTTTAGTTGGAGGTCTGTAGGCTGCTGCTGGCTTGGCTGAACACAAGTCTGATGGATAAAGCATTGCTGAACTGACCCAAAGAATGATGCTTCATGGAGCTAAATCCAGCTGACAGCTGGGCACAAGTGGTGTCCCCCAGGGCTCAGTGTTGGGGGTGCTTCTGTTTAACATCGTTATGGATGACCTTGATGCAGACACAGAGTGTGTCAGCAGTGAGTTCACAGATGACACCAAGCTGGGTGGCAGTGTTGATCTGCAGAAGGGTAGGGAGGGTCTACAGAGGTGTTTGGATAGATTGGATCCATGGCCAATGTTTAATGGGATGACCGTCAACAAGTCCAAATGGCAGTTCCTGCACTTGGGCCACAACAACCCCAAGCAGTGTTACAGGCTTGGGGCAGTTTGGTTGGAAGGCTGTCAGCAGAAAGGCACCTGGAGGTTGTAATGTACAAGCAGCTGAAGATGTCCCAGCAGTGTGTCCAGGTGGCCAAGAAAGCCAAAGGCATCCTGGCTTGTATTAAAAATGCAATCTCCAGCAGCAGCGAGGAGGGGATTGTCCTCTTGGACTCTCCTCTGGTGAGGCCACACCTTGAGTCTTGTGTTCAGTTTTGGGCACTGCAATACAAGAGAGCTGTGGAGGTGCTGCAGCCAGTGCAGAGGAGGGCAAGGAAGCTGTGAAGGGCCTGGAGAGTAAATCTTGTGAGGAGAGAGTGAGGGAGCTGGGTCTGGTTAGTGTGAAACAGAGGAGTCTGAGGGGAGACCTCATGGCTGTGTACTGCTACCTGAAAGGAGGCTGTGGAGAGGTTGCTGCTGGTCTCTTCTTGGAGATAGTGACAGAACAAGAGGAATGGCCTCAAGCTGCAACTAGGTGGATTTAGCTTGGATGTTAGGAAAAGTCTTTTCTCAGCAAGAGTGGTGAGGCATTGAAATGTGCTGCCCAGGGAGATGGTGGAGTCATCAACCCTGGATGTGTTTAAAAGTCTTTTGGATGTGGAGGCTATGTGGAGTAGGGATATAGGTTGGACTTGGTGATCCTGAGGGCCTTTTCCAACCAGAATGTTTCTGTGGTTCCATAGTAAGTGGTGTCCCCTGTGTGTCAGTACTGGGACCAGTTCTGTTTAATGTATTCATCAACAACCTGGCTGAAGGGACAGAGAGGACCCTCAGCAAGTTTGCTGATGGCACCAATCTGGAAGGGGTGGCTGACACCATTGGGCTGTGCTGCGTTCAGCAAGACCCAAACAGGCTGGAATGCTGAACAGAGAGTAACGAGCAATTGTGGGGTCCTGCATCTGGGGAGGAATCGCACTGTGCATTAGTATAGCTGACCTGCTGGAAAGGAGCTCTGTGGGAAAAAGATCTGGGAGTGCTGATGGATGACCGTGAGCCAGCAATGTGCCCTTATGGCTCAGGAGGCCAATGGCATCCACAAATTGAGGCCATTTCTTCTCTTTCTATTGCCAAACCCATCTCACTCCAACCTCCTTTGAAGGAGCTGTAGAGAGCAATGACATGTCTGCTAACTCACTCTTCTCCAGTCTAAACAGCCCCAGTTCCTTCAGCCGCTCCTCACCCCAGACCTTTCACCAGCTTTGTTGGCCTTTTTCATGTGCTGGCTACTGCTGCCTGTTGGTGTTTGATTTGGTTGCCTGTTGAGAAGTGTGACTACAACTTGCACCCTTGGTTTCTATTACATTTTCTGGGGCTAGTCTTCTTTACATCCCATGTATTTCTTAGATCAGCGTTTGCCTTGATTCTTTGTGTGCATTTTCTTCAGCCTTTGGACCAATAAGGCCCTTGTAAGACTGGACATTTTGTCAATTTGTCAGGTTTGGTTCTTGGAATGAGATGAATTTTTTTTTTTTTGGGAGGGGGGAGTTATTGGGTGAGTGTTAGAAGGGAGGGGAGTGTTTGGGATTACTTTTTTCCTGCCTAGAGCTACTGTTGTGGCTGCCTCTCTTTTCTGTGGATGAATGTTTTTGGGTTCTGTTTTTCTGATACCCAGGTGGGCAGATGCTTCTGAGCTCTGCTAGTGCTAGGAGCCAGCTAAAGGATGCATGACTATGGTTTTGCATGGCTCTGAGCCCAGGCTAACATATCCTGCCTCTCAGTGGGATTTACTAGCTTTTACTAGCTCAGTCTTGATGCCCTGGCCAACCGACAGTTATGCATTTTGTGACCACCTTGGAGAGGAAGCAGAGCAAGTTCATGTGTGGTTGTGATTTACTGTGTACTTCCTTCAAAGCATACAGCTCTTGAGCTCTTCATTCTACTGGTGGTTGCTTGTCCTTTCTGATGGAGGGAACGGGCAGAGAGTTTCTACATGTTTAGGTCAGACCCTGCAGCTACAGCCGTATTCCAGGAGATAGCATATCTATAAATGAAACATTGAAATGTATTTGTTTATCTTTTCTTTCTTGTGCCCTTTGGATGTGCTTCAGTGGCTGCCAGCAGCTCAGCAGGCAGCTGTGTGCTGGCTGCACCCAAAGTAGGCAGAGCAGCAGCACAGGGTGGGGAGATTCTGCTCTGCTGAGGCCCTACCTGCAGCACTGCCTCCACTTAAGCTGGCGGCAGCAGGAGGAGGACATGGAGCTGCTGGAGTGGGTTCAGCTGAGGGCTGGAACACCTCCCTTGTGGGGGCAGGCTGAGGCTGTTGAGCCCTGAAGAAGAGAAGGCTCTGGGGAGACCTTAGAGCAGCCTTCCCATTAGAAAGCCAAGGTGCAGGACACTTGAGCAGCAGACTTAGTTGCGTAAAAATAATTGTTTGGGCAGAAGCATTTACGCAGCTCCAGCGGAAAGAGCTTTTGCTGGAGTGGAGCCTGGGCAGGGTATCTGGCCATAAGCCTGTTGAAACAGTCTCAGCTCAACCCTCTCTTCAGCTGTGATTTTACTTGGATCCAGCTCCCGTTTGCCGGCTGCTGTGACAGATCCAAGTGGAGGACTCCATCTTTTTCTCATTCTGAAATTGTTGATCTCTCACTGCCTCCAATTTCCTGTCCCTGCACATCCCGGGCTCTGGAACGCTGTTGTCCGTGCTTCTGCTGTAAGCCGCTCTCCCCATCCGCAGTATAAAGAGACCACATTACAGAGGCATTATCTGCAGAGCTGCTATTTATATATCTTCATTTGCACCCATCCAACATTTTAACTGTTCTGACATGATTTCCAAGAGCTTTGCTTGTTAGATGTAGTTTGATGGCAAAGCTGGGAAGGTCCTCAGGGAATTACAGTGCAGAGCTTTGCAGATGGTTGGAGACTTGCTCAGATGCACTCGACAGGGTAGCGTGGCCAGACTTGCCCAGTGTTTGAATGGGGTGTATAGAAAGACACTCTGTAGTGGTGCTGATGGCACTTAAACCTCTTTTAGAATCACAGAGTCATGAAATGGTTTGGACTGGGGGAGACCTCCAAAGGTCATCCAGTCCAAGCCCCCTGCAGTCATCAGGGATATCTTCAACTAGATCAGGTTGCCCAGAGCCTTGTCCAGCCTCACCTTGCACATATCCAGGAATGGAGCCTCAACCACCACCCTGAGCAACCTGTTTCAGAGTTCCAGCACCCTCATAGTAAAGAACTTATTCCTCATATCTAGTCTCAATCTGCTCTTCTCTAGTTTGAAGCCACTGCTGTCATCCTGTCACCACAGGCTTTTCCCAGCAGTCTCTGCAGCCTTCTTGTAGCCTCCTTTACGGTACTGACAGGCGCTATTAGGTCTCCCTGGAACCTTCACTTCTCCAGGATGAACCATCCCAGATCCCTCAGCTTGTACTCATAGCAGAGCTGCTCCAACCTCCTGAGCATTTTTGTGGTCTCCTCTGGACCTGCTTCATCAGGTCTGTGTCCTTCCTATATTGAGGGCTCCAGAGCTGGATACAGTACTCCAGGTGAGATCTGACCAGAACAGGGGGGCAGGATCCTCTCACTCCATCTGCTGGCAATGCATCTTTGGATGCAGCCCATTGGCCTTCTGTGCTGCAGGCTCACACTGCCTGCTCATGTCCAGCTTCTCATCCACCGGCACCCCCAAGTCCTTTTCCTCCTGGCTGCTTTCCTTCATCTCCTCCGCCAGCCTGTACTGATAGTCGGGATTGTTCTGACCCAGGTGCAGGACCCTGAACTTGCTGTTGTTGAACCAATTTTGAATGACCAATATGTGTTGAAAGAGAAAGCAAAGGTTGTGAACACTGAGGATTGGGATGGACTGGTCCAACTGTATTCTACAGCCCTGTGAGACTGCACTTTTGTGACTTGGGGGTATTTTTTCCTTTCTAGTGCCATCGTAATGGAAGTGCTCACTGGGAGATGAGCCTAAGGCAACCTTGAACTAAAAGCTTGGTGCATGAGCTGGCTGTTTCCTGGCTGTCAGTTGTGTAAAGGAGAAACCTGTTTTAGTTTTACTACTGGTCTGCCACGTCTTGCAGAATATGGATGCGTATAAGGAATAAAGCAGGGCATAGAGGAAGCAGAAGAAAGACATTATGGATAAGAAGGCTGAATCTATCTGTGGAGAGGGTCCTGACTCTCTGGTCTTAGCTGCAGAATTTTGTTTGTTTCTTAACAGTGACTTAAGGTTTTTCATATTGTTTCTTTATACTGAAATTGAGGTCCCCTGGCCTCATTTACAGAAGTACAAGGAACTAAAGTCCAGAACTTGGCCATACTCAAGTATTAGCAATCTGAGACTGAACAGCCTGAGCCCACTGTGTATTTTTGGAAGTGAAGCTGTTTTTCTCCTCAGTTTGGAGACTGCCCTCAAAGTGTGGATAATGCCATTCCTACTTTCCAGGGTGCATTATGAAGGTTGATTAATGACTGTAATAAGAGCTACAAAAAATAAAGGCTCCTGAGGAAACTAATATCCCTACCTTGATGGTGGGATTTGAGTAGTCTGGTCCAATAAAAGGAGACAGTCACACGAGGAACCATCTCTGCTGTGTACAGAAGAAAGCAGGGGGCCTTGTCAAAGGGTAATATATGAGTGCCTGATTAAAGACAATATCCTAATGCATATGTGCAAGAGGGACAGATTAACTTTGTACAGGCAGCCCATTCCCTAATTTATGGCTGTTTGACCTTGCCATCTTCTAAATACTCTTTTCATGCTCTGTGTGTGGTGTTTTTTTCCAAAGTGTAATTTATGTTTGAAATGGGAAGGAGGCTGGTAGACTCATCATGAGGAGAGGCTGGGGGAGCTGAGCTTGTTTAGCCTGGAGAAGAGGAGGCTCAGGGTTGATCTCATTGCTGTCTACAATTACCCGAAGGAAGGCTGTAGCCAGGTGGGGTTGGTCTCTTCTGCCAGGCAACCAGCAACAGATCAAGGGCACACAAGTCTGAAGTTGTGCCGGGGGAGGTCTAGGCTGGATGTTAGGAGGAAGTTGTTGCCAAAGAGAGTGATTGGCATTGGAATGGGCTGCCAGGTGGTGGAGTCGCCATCCCTGGAGGTGTTGAAAAAAAGCCAATTGGTGCCATAGTCTAGTTGATTAGCTAGGGCTGGGTGCTAGGTTGGACTGGAAGATCTTGGAGCTCTCTTCCAACCTGGATGATTCTATGAGCAGAGGCTGGAATGTGAGGCTGCCTGTTAGAAGACATTTAGCTCTAGCTATTTTTCATGTGCAAATGAGTGCTTGATAGGTGCTGGGTTGGCTTCTGCAGTTCTGTGGTTACTGTGCTAAGAGTGATCACGGGGAGCGATCCTCCACCACTGCTTGGGGGTTTGAGCCCATGGCACCCATGAAGGAGCAGTTGCTTGGGTGCTGGGGAATTCTGTCTCTGTTTGGGAATTGAAGTGAGTTAGGAGCTTCCCTCCCCCACAATTTGAAATTTACCAGATTAGCTCAGAGGGATTGGAAGTAAGCTGAAGCTCTGTTTACAGCATGGCACAATTTACAAGCATATATACACAATGTATTTACAGTTATATACAAATTAGAGATAATACAGAAATCAAAACTCCCTCCTGGACAAAGGAAGCTGCCCAGAGGAGCTCAAAGCTTCCTTCTCTTTCTCCCTCTCTATCTTCCAGACAGACAAACAAAACAAGCAGCAAAGTTTATATTGTTTTTTGTTAGCCAAGATTAATGGAAAGATATTAGAGTGGAGTTAAGTGATTAGATCCAGCAACGCAGACCAGACTGAGAAAGATTGCTTATATTTTGGCTTTTTGTCCCTCTCAGCAAACCAATGAATGATGTGGACCTCATCTTTATTTTCTTTTCACAACCAATGATCTCATTTCTCTCATAAAATTATTCTAATTAGCCTCAAACCAGCAGAGGTATGAAGACAGGCTTCTGCTCTAAGGGCTGGAAGCCTTTCACAAAAGTGCTTTCTGTACAGTAAAAAGGAATTGCTACACTGCTGGGGGCATGCTGTGGCAACCAAAACCAACCCTATTCTGTCTTTTCTTTCTGCAGGTAAAATACAAAAGAGACTTTGAAGAAAGCAAAGGAAGAGGGTTCAGTATTGTGACTGACACGCCCGAGTTGCAAAGACTGAAAAGGACTCAGGAACAAATCAGTAATGTATGTGACTGCCACCTAAAGTACTTGTAGATGGAGAAGTAGTGTGTCTAAGAAAAGGTGTGCTTGGGGGATGTTGCTGATGAAGACTGCGAGAGTGAGGAATCTGATTTTGGTGTGTGTCAGGTTTGGAAGTGTGTGTACCTGGATACCATGGACTTGTACAGCACATGGGCAGTGTGTGTTCACCTCTCCAGCCTTCAGCAAGTGTGCTCAAAGCATTTTCTGTACTAAAATGGTTTAACATTTCTTTTTTGTTGTTGTTTATTTTGTTTTCTTAATAGATTTATTTCCAGCAAGTAAGAACACTTCTGTAACTTTTTATTGGCATGTAAATGATATAAATGAGCTATGAAGTGATAAAGTTGTGTCTTCTATAATTTTTTTTTTCTTTAGCAGGCTGTCCAAATGAGTCTGAAGTGGCAAGGTGGAGTTTTCTGAAAGCAAATATATCTGTGATTCTGATTTTTGAAAGAAAAGTAAGCTCATGTTCTGAAAGATGAGGAAGAAGTGGCAAATAGCAGAATTTAGGCATATGCTTGACTAGCTTTGAGTTTGAATGTAGACTGCTCTCAGGAGTAGGATTTTTACATCTGAGACTTTTCTTCTTCTCACCAGGAATGTTCTTTATTTCTGTTGTATTCCCTTATCACTGCATGGTGGAATATTGGGGACTACGTAGTGCATATCATACATCTGAAAGTAAGAACTAGATGGAGCTAGAAATGGTACAGAATCAATGCCATTAGTTTGTCTGTCGTTCCCCCTGGTTGTTTGCCTGCTGCAAGAACTCATCTCCAAAGATTGTTTTGTGGATTTGTTATTTTATTGGATTATTCCTTGCAGTCACGGAACACCACCATGACATCAGAGGCACCTTATCTGAGTACCATCAGAGGAAAGTGATGGTTTGTTTACTTGAAAGGAACAAAAAAATCTTTCAGGTTGGACTGTGTTTGAAAAGAGTCCCTGCAAAGTACTACTTTAGCCCAGCAATAGAGATGCACCTAATTAAGATTTTGATGTCCAGAGCTGCTCTTCGAGGTGAAAAATGAGGGCTCATTCCCTGGAGCCTTGGCCAGTGGGGAGGACAAGTTCATTTAGGAGCCATGATAAGGTGAGAACAAAAGCTCATCTTTTCTGTTAGTACTGGGGCTGACTGAAGTGGTTTGGGCTGTGAGAGTGAAAGATGTCCTCCTCAGTATGGCAAAAAGCATGGCCATTAAGACTCCCTTTTGGGGTCTGGGAAACTTCAGTGAGTCCCTGGTTTTAATCAGCTGTATTTCTTTTTTTTTTTTTTCTTTTTGGTTGTTGTTCAGACCAGGAACTGAAATTAGGTCTTCTCATGACCTACATAGCTTGCTGGAGTTAAGAGTGATTCTTTTGTGTGGGGTAGTTCTGGAACACGTCAAGGAGATGAAACGAGCAATGCCCTGATGAATACTTAATCCCTTGCACGGGTCTGCTCTGCCAGAGGAGGTCCCTAATGCATCAGCCTTGGATATTGCTGTGCTAAGAAGCGGAATTAGATCTCCCAAGCCCAGTACCCTCCACATCAGAATATAGGACAGCATGACACAGCTCTCTTGCATACTCTTCCTTTCTCTCCTTCAAAGCTTATGTGGGAAAAATAACCCCCAAGTAGTTGTTTTGTGAAATAGCAAAGTTTTCTTCCCACCTCTGCTTTTGAGGGGAGGGAGGCGATTTCTTCTCTAGCTAAGGATGTTGGTATAATATATGATACCAGAGACATCTCCATGCCTTTTCAGACCCAGAGATGTAATTTTAAATGTGAAAACTCTTAACGTGGTTTCATTTTTCTCCCCCGATGCTTGGGTATGCCACTCCTGTCTCTTCATTCCTAGCTGCCCAGCCTCAACAACGCAGAGCTGTTTTCCTTCCTCTGCTGTCAGTAGCTGACAGAGATTCCAAGTCATAGCCTCCGTTGGAAATAATTAATCTTGAAGAGTCAAATGGAATTCTAAATTGTGCACAATAAAGTGAGTTGCATCTCATTTATGCTTACACTAAAATAATCTCATTTACAGCATTATCTCCTAGAGAGATAATTCTGCTTAGGCCATGACTTAAATCTCATCAGAAACCTCCTGCACTAAAGAAAAGCATTCCACACAGGGTAGTTTCTGCATTTATCAACTAAAAATTGTGGACTGGAAGGATCTGATGATGGTTGCAAGGCACGGAAAGGTAAGCCCTTGAATAATTGGAAAGCAATTTGCCTTTCCCTATAGAGCAAAATGGAAACATACTAACATGTCTGTTTTCATTTTCAGGTTTTGGCTGGATTTCACTTCAGAAGCTCCCAAAGAACCTCTTCGAAACAGAGTTGTAACTGCTTCATTTGAGGGGTGAGCACAGTTAAGTCTGTAGCTGTTCTTGGTGGGGATAATGAAAACTGGTGCTGATAGGATTTAGCAGAAGCTTTGGAATATGTTGTCTTTCTGGCCTGATACGAAGTGTTGCAGCCTAGATGAACAGTAGCACTATTCTGACTTTTTAAGGGGTCTCTCCTGTTATCAGTATAAAGCTCCTGAGGAAAAGAGGCTAGTGGAGGGAGTGGGAGGAGAGTGGGTTGGATTTTTGGTTGCTTTTTTGCTAGCAGCAAGCCTGTTCCAGTGTCTCATCACCTGCACTAGAGAGAATTCCTTCCTAGTCTCCACTCTGTCTATTCTCCTCAAGCCTATAGTCAACATTTATACTATTCATACAGAGAAATGAGGGAATTTTGTTTAAAAGACCTTGCAGTGTTTTGGATCCCCCTCAGATTTTTCAGAGGATTTTCAGTAAGAGTTACACTGAATCATAGAACACATCCAGTTGGAGAAGACCTCAAAGCTCATCCAGGCCACCCCTTAAGTAAGAACTGAAAGGTCAACAGGTCAACACTAACCAGTGTCTGTAAGTGCCACATCAGTGGCACACTGGTGTGTGTGCACTGGTGTTCAGCACACCAGTGCTTGAACACCACCAGGGATGGTGACTCCAGCACTGCCCTAGGCAGACCATTCCAACCCTTTCAGCAAAGAAATATCTCCTAATATCCAGTCTGAATGCAAATATTCTCAAAAAGCAAGCAAACCCTATCACATTTTAGAGGAGATCTTGCCAATAAGCTGCCTATAGATTGATATTATAAGGAAAAAGTGAAGGTGACAAAAGGAGCAGAATGCAGAAGATGGCAAAAGTCTCTTTATTGATCTATCCTGACACATAGCTAAATGAAGATGTGGGAATTCATTCTAATAATATTTCCTTTGGGGAAATGGAACACTTCCAGCAGTTTGCAGCAATGAGCTGCAGCTTACTGCCTCTGCACTTTCATGTCAATATATATGGCCTGAAGCATGTTTTATCCTATGTGGAAGAAGTTGCTCTTTCTGAAGTCTGGTCCTGGTAAATGTCTGCAAAGTCTAAAGCAAAACAGGTGTCCCCACAAATTGATGGGGTGAGAAACTTTCATTAAGATAAAGGCCAGTGCCTGGGTAGTGGAGGTTGCTGGCTTAGCAGTATGACTGGAAGGGTGCATGGAAGCTTTCCCAGTGGGTGCCCTTGTTACACTGGGAGCCTCGTAAGCATTTCTCACTTCCACAGAGATGCTGTTCTGAGCTGAGGTCATGTGTGAGCAGGAAGCAGCAGACATCTGCCCCACTTCCCTTGGACAGCCAGCAAGTGGAGTCATGCAGTTGGTTTACAGGGCTCTGACTGCTCTTCTGGGAGGTTTGGGCAGTGCAGGAAATGAAAGCTGCACCTTTAGGTAAAAAAGGGAAAACAAGAAACCAGATTAAATCTGGTTTGCAAAACACTTTTCCAAGATGTCCTGTTTTGGTGAAAACCTTGAGTTAGGAAGCATGGTAGAGTTAGTGAAGTGAATGTCACTCAGTCACCTCTGGAGGATGGAGGTTGTCAGCTCCATGTACTCCTCACAGAAGTTAGTGAAGCCTGTACTGGATGCAGAGGCGGAGCATGAAACTCCTGTCACATTCTCAAAAGGAGCTTATGGGAAAGGCCATGGATTCATTCTCCTTAATGACATCACCGGATGTCAGGGGTTGGAAGGGACCTCCAGAACTCATCTGGAGTGTTAGGCTGCATCAGTAGGCCAATTGTATGAGACTCAACAAGACCAAGTGCTGGGTCCTTCAATCCCTGCAATGATCCAGGCTTGGAGCAGAGTGGGTGGAAATTTGCCCAGCAGAGAAAGAGCTGGGGGTGCTGCTTTACAGCCAGCTGAACATGAACCAGTGCATGCCCAGGTGGCCAAGAAGGTTGCCAGCGTTCTGGCCTGGATCAGGAATAGCACGACCAGCAGGGCCAGGGAAGTGATTGCACCCCCGTGCTCAGCACTGCTGAGGCCACACCTTGAGTACTGGGTTCAGTTTTGTGGCCCTCAGTACAAAGAAGACATTGAGGTGCTGGACCATGTCCAGAGGAGGGCAGCAAAGCTGGTGAAGGATCTGGAGAACAAGGCTGGTGAGGAGCAGCTGAGAGATGTGGGGTTGTTCAGTCTGGAGAAAAGGAGACTGAGGGGAGACTTCATTGCTCTCTACAACACCCTGAAAGCAGGTTGGAACCAGGTGGGAGTTGGTCTTCTCTCTAGAAGCAAGTCATAGAATGAGGGGAAAAAAAAATTGCCTCAAGAGTGGTCAGGCACTGGAACAGTCTGCCCAGGGTGGTGGTGGAGTCCCCATCCCTAGAGGTGGACATGTGTGGCTGTGGCACTCTGGAACAAGGTTTAATGGCCATGGTGGTGTTGGATTGATGGTTGGACTCAGTCTTAGAGGTCTCTTCCAGCTGAAACAATTCTGTGAATTCTCTGTTTGTTTTTTTAAGTATCACGAGTCAGCAATCAAATTTATACAATTTCAGGGGAATAGTGGAGGGAGAAGATTTCCCCCCAGTTTGACTCAACTAAACCTCTGCTTTCTGGAGAGAGACACAAATGATAGGGAGTTGATACGTGTAATATAAATATGTCTTCATCTAGCAGCTTAAGGGGATAACAAACAACCTTGCTGCTGTGCTTGTGCACACCTGAAATCAGCAGCTGTCTTTGGGATGGTTCAGCCCTGGCTGTGTTTATGGAAACCACAACAACTTATTTCCTTGCTCAGATATGAAAATGTCTCTTCAATTGCCAAAACAGATTGCTGGGAAAATTGGCAGGAGAAGATGTTAATAACAAGGCTCCTGAGCTCCCTTTGTAGGAGGCTTTAAAGAAACATAGAGACATGGTGCTGTGGGATAAGGTTTAATGGCCTTAGTCAATGGTTTAGATTGATGATCTCAGAGATGTTTTTCAACCAAAACAGTTCTATGATCTGTCATTATCCTATAGACTTGGCTAGAAAAAACTCATATAGATGGTGTATGTTATTGTGCTCAATTATTTTTCCCCCTAGGAATTCAGAAGTCTTTTTTTTTTCCTGTTGCTTAATTTCTTCTATATCTCTGCTTTCATAGGAAATTTGTTGATTAGTGGAGAGCAACCAGGCAGAAAGGGACCTGGAGGTACTGATTGACAGCTGAACATGAGCCAGCAGTGTGCCCAGGTGGCCAAGAAGGCCAATGGCATCCTGACCTAGATCAGGAATGGTGTGACCAGCAGGATCAGGGCAGTCCTTCTGCCCCTCTACTTGGCACTAGTCAGGCCACACCTTGAGTGCTGTCTCCAGTTCTCAGCCCTTGATTTAAAAACGATGTTAAGATGTTGAATGTGTCCAGAGAAGGGCACCAAGGCTGGTGAGGGGTCTGGAGCACAGCCCTGTGAGGAGAGGCTGAGGGAGCTGGGGGTGTGCAGCCTGCAGAAGAGGAGGCTCAGGGCAGACCTCGTTGCTGTCTACAACTACCTGAAGGGAGGTTGTAGCCAGGTGGGGTTGGTCTCTTCTCTCAGGCAAGCAAGGACAGAACAAGAGGACACAGCCTCAAGCTGTGCCAGGGCAGGTTCATGCTGGATGTTAGGAAGAAGTTGTTCACAGCAAAAGTGATTGGCATTGGAATAGGCTGCCCGGGGAGGTGGTGGAGTCCCCATCCCTGGAGGTGTTTAAAAGGAGGCTGGGTGAGGCACTTGGTGCCTTGGTTTAGTTGATTAGAAGGTGTTAGGTGATAGGTTGGGCTCGATGACCTCAGAGGTCTTTTGCAACCTGGTTAACTCTGTAATTCCGAAAGCTATAGAGCCGTTATGATGTCAAAATACATCCCAAAGTCTCAACAAAGTTCTCTGTGAAGTTCCACAGGGAGTGGCATAACCTTCCTGACTCTAATTTAGGCAAATACATTTGACAGGATGACTGTAACCTTGCTCACTGTATTGACAAAACAAAATGAGTTGTGTGGTGGCAGTGAAATGAAGCCATCCAGAGAAAGCCCCGAGGGCATGGAATTACCACGTGTTGTGTAAGTGGGTCAGCTCATGCATGAGAAATGAATGCTAATTGTAAACTGATTGCAAAACCCCAGGCTTTAAGTAGAATTGACTCCAGTGATAACCTAAATATTTTGATAGTGGTGTCCTATCGTGCTTCTCTTTTGAGAAATTGGCAGCAAAGCAGTGTGTTACAGGGGAAATAATTACAGCAGCTTTCTGCTGTGTTAGAAGAGTGTCACTGAGCTCCCAAATCAAAGGCATTGTGTTCACTGGTAAAGTTGAACCTGTATTTGTTTAAGCCTGGATTTGGATTGCTTGTCATGAGATAAATTTTAGTTCAGCAAAGAATGCTGCTCTTCTCAGTGATCAGTCTGTTCTAGAAAAATACCTCTTGGGCTTCTTTAGGGTTCAAATAATAACAGAACCAAGAAAAAAATCCAACTAGTTAGGAGATGTCAAAGAAAAGCATTTTCTGTCTCTACTTGCTTCATCTTCTATTTGTGGTATAAGGTTTATATGAAAGACACCAGAGAGTTGAGGAGCCAACACATGAGCTTCAGCTATGTACCATAACATCTCATAGACTTCATTTTAAATCCACAGTAATTATCATATCCTATCAGCAGACGTCTGTGTTAGAGAAGGAAACATCTAGGTCGCATTGAACTGCTGGAGCAGGTTTGGAGGAGGCCACAAAGATGATCAGAGGACCAGAGAACCTTCCCTATTGAGGCAGATTGGGAGTTTGGTGCATTTCAGTGTGGAGGCAGGATAGCTGCAGAGAAAGCTCAGAGCAACCTTCCAGTACCTGAAAAGGGGCTACAAGAAAGCTGGGGAAGGACTTCGGACAAGGGCTTGGAGTGATGGGATGAGGTGGAACAGATTAAATCTGGAAGAGGGGAAATTGAGACTGGAGATAAGGAAGAAATTCTTTGCAGTGAGGGTGGTGAGACACTGGAACAGGTTGCCTAGAGAGGTTGCGGGTGCCCCTCTCTGGAGGTGTCCAAGGTCAGGTTGGGTGAGGCCTTGAGGAACCTGAGCTAGTGGGAGGTCTTCTTGCCCATGTCAGGAAGATTGCACCTAGATGATCTGTAAGGTCCTTTCTAACCCAAACTATTGTGGATCTGTGATTCTAGGTTCTCAAGCACTGGCACAGGCTGCCCAGGGAAGTGGTTGAATCCCCATCCCTGGAGGTATTTCAGAGATGTGCTGCTGAGGGGGCCATGCTTTAGCCCCAGGCTTGGTAGAGTTAGAGAACATCTGGACTGGATGATCTTGAAGGTCTTTTCTACCCAGAATGATTCTCTGGTTCTGTGTGTTTATTCCAAACGAAACATCCCAGCTGAAGGCTAAAGCAGCTGTGGAAGTGTGAGGCATAAATTGACAGCCATGCCATTCTGCCATCTTGCCCCACTACCAACTGCATTGCAAATACCTCTGGGCTGTACTTCATGGACTGGAGTTGAGTGCAGAGGAGGGTGAGGAAGCTGTGAAGGGCCTGGAGAGTAAATCTTATGAGAAGAGAGTGAAGGAGCTGGGGATGGTTAGTGTGAAACAGGAGGCTGAGAGGAGACCTCATGGCTGTTTACAGCTACCTGAAAGGAGGTTGTGGAGAGACTGCTGCTGGAAAATTTTTCCCCAGCAAGGGTGGTCTGGTATTGCAGTGTGCTGCCCACACACATGGTGGAGTGGATGTGTTTAAAGGTCATTTAGATGTGGTGCTTGGGAATATGGTTTAAGGGTGAACTTTGTAAAGTAGGGATATGGGTTGGACTTGGTGATACAGAAGGTCTTTTCCAACTGAAATGTTTTTGTGATTCTATGACTGAAAAATTCCAGCTGGTCCTGAAGACAGCTATAAAAAGTGTTCTGTGACAATTGTTGTAAGCAGCTCTCCTGTCATCTGACCAAAGGACTCAAGTCTTTCTTTAGGGATGAGTGACTTCAAGACTTGGTAGGCTTCTGATATTTAAATGTTTGGCTTTTTCTGTCATGGCTCTGAGCTACTAAACCATGACAAAACTCCAGCAGCATCTTTTTCCCTGTGTCATTTCAGCAGCAGCAAAATTGCTCGTTATTTTTAATGAGTACACAGTTTTCAAGCCAGTGTTTTGGGGTTTTTAATATATAGTCATAAGAAAATGAAAATAAAAACTCTTCATATGAGCTCAACTTGGGAGCTAATTAAAACAAAGCTTTTAGAGTGAGGGGGAAAAAATAATTAGCCAAAAAGTTGAGAACCAGGAGTTAGCACCTCCAGAGATCCTAAAGTAATTAAATGCTTGCAGAGGAAAGATAATTTCTAATTTCCTTGTTTTCCTACGTTGTCCCACTTATAATTCCAGCTTTTAATTCTGTCTTCTCTGATGTTTTTGTACTGCACACCAGTTGCTAGGGCAGCATCTCAGGCAGTAAACCTCCTGCTGAAGAACAAGATGCTCTGCTGCTTTGGAAGCTAATACCAGCTTTAATCTTGATCCTTGGAGATTTAAATGTCTCCCCTCTGTGATGCTTACAGACTTGACTGACCTTGACAGCAGTGGGGTTGGACTAGATGATCTTTTGAGGTCCCTTCCAGCCCCTGGCATTCCGTGATTCTGTATGATTCTCCGTAGCACTTAGCTCTGGTTTTGTCTCTTAGCACACGTGTCTGTGCTTTCACAGTATCACAGTATCACAGTATCACAGTATCACCAAGGTTGGAAGAGACCTCACAGATCATCAAGTCCAACCCTTTACCAAGGTGCCCAAGGCTAGACCATGGCCTTGGTCCATCAGTAGATCTCTTAGTTACAACAAAGCCAGTGCTGTAGTAGGTGTGCTGAATAAACTGCACAAACATCCTAACATGAGAGGCAAGCAGCAAGAGTTTGCATGTGATGTTTCTGCTTGTGTCCTATGAGTCTATGATCCTGGAGAATAGGAGTATAATGTTCCAGAAAGCAATGGCACAAAGGCGCTTTGTTACCTTTCTATCTTGAGGGACTTGGATAGGCTGAATCTATAGGCCAACATTAATGGGATGAGTTTCAACAAGCCCAAACAACAGCTTTTGGGTCAGTGTGGGACAGTGTGGCTGGAAACTGCCTGCAGAAAGAGACCTGGGGGTTATAATATACAGGAGATGAAGATGTCCCAGCAGTGTGTCCAGGTGGCCAAGAAAGCCAAAGGCATCCTGGCTTGTATTAAAAATGCAATGTCCAGCAGCAGCAGGGAGGGGATTGTCCTCTTGGACTCTTCTCTGGTGAGGCCACACCTTGAGTCTTGTGTTCAGTTTTGGGCACTGCAATACAAGAGAGCTGTGGAGGTGCTGGAGCCAGTGCAGAGGAGGGCAAGGAAGCTGTGAGGAGAGAGTGAGGGAGCTGGGTCTGGTTAGTGTGAAACAGAGGGAGCTGAGGGGAGACCTCATGGCTGTATACTGCTACCTGAAGGAGCATTGTGGAGAGACTGCTCCTGATCTCTTCTCACAGGTTATTGAAGATAGAACGAGGGGGAATGGCCTCAAGTTTTTCACAGAGAGAGTGGTCAGGGACTGGAATGAGCTGCCTGGGGAGGTGGTGGAGCCACTGACACTGGATGTGTTTAAGGGTTGTTTGGATGTAGTGCTTAGGGCTGTGGTTTAAGGTGAATCTTGTAGAGTAGGGTTCTAGGTTGGACTTGGTGATCCTGAGGGGCTTTGCCAACCTGGATATTTCTGTGATTCTGTGAATGGAGTTGGCTTCCATTTTGTTTCAGAGCTGGAGCCTGATGGGAAATGAAAGTGCCTCCACCTCTTCTCTCATTTTGAGCACCTCGCTGCAAGGAAGATGTTGAGGTGCTGCAGCAGGTCCAGAGAAGGGCAACAAAGCTGGGGAAGAGGCTAGAGAGGAACGACTGAGGGAAACTGGAGTTGTTTAATCTGGAAAAGAGGAGGCTGAGGAGAGACATCCTTGCTCTCTACAAGTCCCTGAAAGCAGGTTGGAGTGAGGTGGGTGTTGGTCTCTTCTCACAAGTAACTGATAAGAAAAGAGGGAATGGCCTCAAACTACAGCAGGGGAGGTTTAGGCTGAACAATAGGTTAAACGTTTTTCACTGAAGGGTTTGTCAGGCATTGGAACAGGATACCCAGGGAGGTGGTTGAGTCAGTATCTCTTGCTGTGTTTAAAAGCTATCTTGATGAAGTGCTTAGTGGTGGACCTGGTGGAGTAAGGTTAATGATTGGACCGAGTGATCTTGAAGGCCTTTTCCAACCTAAATGATTCTATGATTCTTTGTTTTCTTGCCTATTCAGCAGGGAGACCTGCTCTGGGGTGGGCAAGGCTGCCCTTGGCTGCAGTATTGTGAGCACAAAAGGGAAACAGTCAAAGATTTTCTTTGCCTGTGCCAAGAGAGCTGTAGATATGACCAGGGCAAGGGCAGCAGGCATGGAATGAGGTCACTGGCTTGGCACTGCCTTTTGTTTGGAATTCTTTTCTGTGCAGTGTGTGTTCCTGGCTCAGATAAGAGCTGGCATGCTGTCTGGAACTGAGAAGTTCAGTTAGCAGGCAGGTTCCTTTTCGGCAGTAATGAACAGGATGACAGGCTCAAAAAAAGCTTTGTGAGGGTAGAAAATTAATCAGAAATATCAAGGAAGGTGATGGTGTCAAGTGATAGAAAAATCTGACTGTACTGAGGCATTGGAGGTTAAATGATCAGCCTCTATTGAAAAGGAGTGGAAAAGATGCTGAGAAGACACAGATGAGAGTTGAGCTTTCAGTATGAAGGAAAGATCAAGTGGGATAAGTCTATAAAGTCATAGGTAGCACAGAGCTGGAAAAGTGAAGGTGATTGTGCTGTCATTTACAAGGCAAGAACTAGGACCAGGAAAAGTAGCTGTACTTAAAGAAAAGCACACATGTAGCCTTTAATCAAACCACAGAACTCATTGCTGTAGGAGACAGTGAAGTCTAGAAGCATGAAATGCCTTAGAAGAAGGATTAGATAAGCTTGTAGAAGTTAGCTCCATCAGGAAATAGCAGATCGATGCAGTGACAGGGACAGGAAGGCTCTGTTATGCCAATAGCAGACAACTGGAAGATCTTAGCAAGGGTAGGACCTTCCCAGAGCTTGTGCTGTTGAGCAGCTATAGAGCCATGATGCTGTCACCAGCAAGCTTAGTGTCTTTTGTCCTTTGTAGCCGCAGCTGTGGCTCAGCCCCACCAAGCACTGACCAAGTTGTTGCTTCCTTGGTTATACACAGAAAAGACCTCTAAGATTGAGTCCAGTCATCAGCCCAACACCACCATGGCCACTAAACCATGTCCCAGTGTGCTATGGCCACATGTTTTCTGAGCATCTCCAAAGATGGTGACTCCCCCACCTCCCTGGGCAGCCTGTTTCACTGCCTGACCACTCTTATGGTGAAGAAATTGTTCCTAATATCCAACCTAAACCTTCCCTGGTGTAACTGGAAGCCATTTAACTCTTCTCCAAAGTAACAAATGATAGGATATAGAGACCAACACTCACCCCACTGCTCTCTACAACTCCCTGAAAGGAGGCTGCAATGAAGTCTCTCCTGAGCCTCCTCTTCTCCAGGCTAAACACCCCCAGATCCCTCAGCTGCTCCTCCCCAGCCCTGTGCTCCAGACTCTTCACCAGCTTTGCTCTTCTCTGGACACACTCTAGCACCTCAGTGAGGTAAGTTATCCTGCTTAGGAACCAATCATCACTTCAGAGGTTGTGTTCTTGTGAGACCAGAGAGTGATCCTAACTGCAACTACAGGCTCTGAAATTCATAGAGTGGGAGGGTAGAATTAGTGGGTGCTGAACCAAATTGTTGCATGACCTCCATTTGCCCTGCCAAGAGGTCACTGAGACTTGTCTGCTCTGTGTGCACTGAACTTGTAATTTATGTTTGTGGAGGATGTCAGGAGGAAGATTCATATCTGGATATACAGGTGGTCCACTAGGACTTGGAAAGACATAGATTGATTAGGTGGTTATTGCCACATGCAAAATTAGACTAGCCAGAGACCCCTGCCAGGGAAGCTTGGTGAGCTTCCATCAACACCAGTGAGGCAGACTGCAACTGACAGAGCCCCCAGATGTTAACAGGAGAAAATTAAGATCTTTGGGAGCAATCATATCTGATATGTAACTTTTGGTGGTGACATACTGCATCTGTGAGATGCTGGAACTGCCTTTTACCACCTCCTGTGGTGCATCAAGAGGAGTGTGTCCAGCAAGGCTAGGGAGGTTCTTCTTCCCCTCTACTCTGGTGAGACCACACCTGCAATACAGTGTCCAATTTCTGGGTCCCCAGTTCAGGAGAGACAGGGTCCTGCTGGAGAGGGCCCAGCAGAGAGCCACAAGGATGGATAGGGGACGTGAGCATCCCCCCTATGGAGAGAGACTGACTGAGAGCCCTGGGGCTGTTTAGTCTGGAGAAGAGAAGACTGAGAGGAGATCTGATCAATGTCTATCAGTATCTGAGGGGTGGGTCTCAGTGGCTAGGGCCAATCTCTTTTCAGTAGTCAGCAGCAATAAGCCAAGGAGCAACAGCTGCACACTGGAAGGTTTCAGCTCAACATGAGGAGAAATTTCTTTAGTGTGAGGGTGCTGGAGCTCTGGAGGAGGCTGCCCATAGAGGCTGTGGAGTCTTCTTCTCTGGAGACTTTCCAAGCTCCCCTGCGTGCATTCCTGTGTGAACTACGCTGGGTGATCCTGCTTTGGAGGTTGGACTCTGTCTCTGAAGGTGCCTTCCACCCTCTAAGATTCAGTGATTGTGTGATAAGGTGCTGTGAAATGGAGTCTGGCTCAGCAGTCTTGGTATGTGTGGTACAGGGGGCAAGGCAGAAATGCAGCTGTGCTGGGTGGTGTTGCTTTGGAAGCGATCCACAAATACATACCAGATGTATAAATGAGCCTTGGGAACTCAAATGTGTCCCGCAGCTATAAATAACACTCAGGAGTTAGTAGTTGGTAGGCTTGTGTCTGTAGGGGAAGATACTGCTATGGTCCAGAACAGCTTGAGGAACACGGGCATTCCAAGTAAACCTGCTCCACCTTAGCAAAAACTTCTTCTCTGGAGGATCTCAAAACCTGCCTGGATGTGTTCCAGTGTGAACTAGCCTGGATGATCCTGCCTTGGCAGGGGGGCTGGACTGGGTGATCTCTGAAGGTCCCTTCTGACCTCTAAGGTTCTGTGATTCTGTGAATTTGTTTATATTTTGAAACATGACCTCTTGTGATACCAACTCCAACTAAAATGAGAGCGTTGACTGCTGAGGCACAGAGTCTAAAGGAGCTCCCAGGAGACCTAATAGTGGCCTTCCAGTACCCAAAGGTGGCTACAAGAAGGCTGCAGAGACACTTTGCAAAGGCCTGCAGGGGTAGAATGAGAGCAATGGCTGCAAACTAGAGCAGAGCAGACTGAGTTTGGATGTTAGGAGCAGGTTCTGCACTGTGAAGGTAGTGGAACACTGGAAGAGGTTGCCCAGGGAGATGGTTGTGGCCCTGGTCCTGGACACACTCAACTCAAGATGAGGATTGACAGGATTCTGAGCACCCTGATCTAGCTGAGGATGAGGCACTTAGTGCCATGGTCTAGTTGATTGGTTAGGGCTGGGTGCTAGGTTGGACTGGATGATCTTGAAGGTCTCTTCCAACCTGGTTGATTCTATGATTCTATGTCCCTGCTGAGTGCAGAGGGACATCCATTCCAACCCAGACCACTCTATGATAGAACTGGCTAAAATTCTTACTATTGCCACCAAGAATTGTACTGATGGCCATAAAATGGTAGACGTGGATGGAGTTCCTGTATTTGACCCATTGCAGGAAGAGCTTCCTGGACACTTTGTACTTGGAAAGATATCAAAATGCATAAATTCTTGTGGAGTTGTTAATTACAGAAGCAAGGACAATCCTTTTGTGGCAGAATGTTTGATAGTCTGTTGTGGGGGCATTCATTTCAGATGTAGGTTGCTATGTTTCTGTGCTGCCTGTGTTGTCTCTGCCAGTGGAAGAGTTTCAGTCTGCAGATCTGTTTGGTGAAAAGTTGGAAGAAGCAAGAAAGAGGATAAAGGGAGTGAGGGAGAATTCGGAATAGGCAGCACACAGTTGCTTTGAGCCAAAGCAGAAGTCAGATCTGAGCCCCTGTTTCACTCAAAAAACCTGAAGACAGGTCCTGAAGCTGTGTATGTGATGCCTGGCAACAGTTTTGTATAGAAACTTAGGAGAATCAGAGGAAAGGTCTCATTTTCACAGGGGAGTAATGTATAGATCATTCTCTTCAGTCCTACTGCATAAGCAAATCCACCATTGGCCCTGGGAGGTGATTCCAATCTCTCATTGTTCTCATAGAGGAACATTTTCTTTTGGAGTCCCAAGAGGATATGCCCTGCAGTAACTTGTCCCCATCCATGGGACTCCTTGTTTAAAGGGAGTCTCCCTTCTCCTGGCAGCCACTCCTTATGTGCTGGTCCATGGCAATAAGGTCTCCCCTCAGCCTTCTCTTCTCCAGGGTGCACATCCCCTGCTCTCTCAGCCTACCCTCACCTGTCAGGGCTGCCAGGCCTCTGACCATTCTCCTGGCCCTTCTCTGGACAATTTCCATCCTGTCCTCACCTTTTTTCATACAGCAGGGACCAAAACTACATCACTGCTCTAGATGTGGTCTTACAAGCAGCAAGTAGAGTGGAACAATAACTCCTTTACCTCTGCTGGTGATGCCCTTAGTGATGCTGCCCAGCATCCTGTCATCTTCCTTCGCTGCTGCAACTCTCTGTGCTCTCATGCTGTGGTACTTAGCCATCAGTCTACTACCATGTGCCTAGCCATAATAATTTCCCCCCCCCCTTATTTACTATATGCTATTAATATATGTTTTAAATATATTTTACTCATTTTTTTTTATGTCAGATTTTTATCCAGGAGCAAAGTTGAGACTCATTGGTTGTTGAAATGATGTTTTATAAAGGCTCCAGAACAGATTGGATGGGGCCTTGGGCAACCTGGTTGTGGTGGTTTGGGTGTTCCTTGACCCCCTTCACCTTGGAAATCACCCAGACTAGACTCAGCCAGCTCTGGAAATTTGAGTGAAGCTTATGTTTACAGCTTAGCACAATATACAAACAGATATTTACAATACATACAGTTATAGACAGAAATATACAAGATAAAAGGAGATACAGAAACACAACTGCCCTCCCAGAAACCTGAGTCCCCAGGAGGGGCTCCCAACCACCCTTCCATTTTCTCCCACCCCTCAGCCTTACCCCAGATGTTGCCTTGTGCCCCAAGGAAGAATGGAGGGTTGACCAGGGGGGTTAGGAAGCAAGTGGATTAATCAGAGAGACGGAGGGTGAGGTTAGAGAGAAATGCAGCTCAAAGCCCAGGCAGTGCTTGAACTGCTTTATCTATGTTTATGCACTTGTTCTTATACATCTCAGCAAGCTATGAGTTAAGTAGACATCACCATTGCTTCTCTTTCACAGCCTGTCATCTAATCCTTCTCACCAAAACATTCTATCTAGCTTCAAACTAGCACACTGGTCTAGTGGAAGGTGTCTCTGCCCATGGTAGTGGGTTGGAAGATGCTCTTTCAGATCCTTTACTACACAAACCCTTCTGTGATTCTGTGGTTCCTTAGTCTTTTAAACTGAAAGTGTTGTTCTTGCACAGAGTTTTTGCCAGCATCTTTGCTTTGTCTGTGCTTTCCCACTCAAATGCCTTCCACACTTCCCCCTTGTGCATCTGTAGCTTTGGCAGCTTGATTAGAAATGCTCTTAAGCCAACACAAAAGAAATCAAAGCTTTTAAAATGCTATTTTTTTGTGTTTTATTTTTTTTCATTCTTGGATTTTCTGGCTCAGCCTTAATTCAGTAAATGTTGCTGGAATTCTGTTATGGAGAAACTATGTTAGACAATAATGATGATGAGAATTCCCTTCTCACTGCTTTGTGGGGACCTGCTTGACAGGGTGTTGAAAAGTATCCTCAATAAAAAGAAATTAATGCTGTTGTTAAGAGTGTTAATAGGCAATGTGATGACAAGCTGTGCTGTCCTGGAAAAAGAAAAAAGAACAATTAAAGAAGCCTAAATCATCCTTTAATTCTAGCAAGACTTTTTAAACTGTTAAACCTAGAAGCAGGTTTTACATGTACAAGGAGCAGACTCTCTCAGATGAATTTGGCTTTGCAGAACAGAGAGGAGGAACAGGCTGCCCAGGAGAGTTGTGGAGTTCTTCCTCTGGAGACATTCAAGACTCACCTAGATGCATTCCTGTGTGATCTGGTCTAGGTGATCCTGCTCTAGCAGGGAGGGTGGATTGGATGAGCTTTTGAGGTCTCTTCCAGCCCCTGACATTCTGGGATTTTGAGATTTTTTTTCACTCTGACAATGTGCTTTAAGAACAGAGACTTTGATAGTGTGAGAGTTCCCCTCAGGTGTGAAAAAAAATCTGTGGCTGCATCCAAAGCAGCATGGGCAGTAGACAAGGGAGGGATTTGACCCTTCTACTCTGCTGTCTGCTGAGATCCCAGAGCACTGGCACAGGCTGCCCAGAGAGGTTGTGGAGGCTCATCTGGAGCCTTTCAAGGCCTGTCTGGATGCATTGCTGTGTGACCTGAGCTAGATTGTGTGGTCCTGCTCTGGCAGGGAAGCCAGACTTGGTGATCTCTTTGGGTCCCTTCCAACCCCTAACATCCTGTGATCCTGTGAACTGTTACAGTGGGTCCAGAGGAGGACATGAAGATGGTTGGTGGTTTGGAGAAACCTCCTCTATGGGAGCAGGCTGAGCGAGTTTGGGGCTGCTCCACCTGAAGAAGAAAATGCTGCAGGAAGACCTTAGAGCAACCTCTCAGTATTTGATAGGTGCTACAGGAGAGCTGGGGAGGAACTTTTTACAAGGGCCTGTAGGATGAGAAATAATGGCTTTGAGCTGGAAGAAGCTGGATTTAGATTAGACATTAGGAGGAAATTCTTCTCATGAGGGATGTATCTCAGTCTGGGCAGAAACACTGCATGACCCAAGTGTCATTTGTCAGCATCCCATAGTAACTACCTGCATGCTTCCTGCTGGCACCTGTCTCTGTTTCCTTGTGAAAGGAATCAAGACCATCCAGGGTAGACTGCTCCTTGATGAAAGGTGTGAAGTATCTTACACTTTTGCTTAAGAACTTGCCAGAGTAGCTTCCTACTAATGTATGATTTTTTTAATGGCCAATACTAAGAGAAAGTTTAGATACTAAAATTCGACTACTAAGAACTATTCTTAAGAATTAAAAGTATTAATTAAGAAACTTCTTGGATAATTGCAAGCTCTAGAACTTTTGCAAGCAGATTTTAGTGGCCACTTTGAACTCATATGAGGACAACAAAGCTAAGAACTTCTTAAAACCAGTCCTTTAGCCAACAGGGGAGGCTCGATATCCATTTTTACTCTGGCAGAGGGGAAGACTTAATTGGCAATTAAAAAAGTTAGCAGCTCTTGTGGCTGGGATGTGATTGAAGCACTTCTGTGTGAGCAGATCATGCCTCCAGGCAGCGCTGTGTTTATCTGACCTTTCAGAGGCCCTGTTTGTAAAGTCTAAAGCAATTAGCTGAAGTGTGGTGTAGCTGTAACCAAAGAGAAGTATGAAAGATAAAATGAGGATGCGCAGAATCAGTCTTGCTTAAGGAGTGATATTGCTAAAGGACTTGATGAAGGGGTTTAGCAAAGGATGACACGTTTGTCACAACTGGAGGTTATTCAGGGTAGGATAAGATTCATGAGGAGAACTACAAAAGTACTTTATCAGAGTAACTGAAAAATGAAATGGAAAATGAGGGTGAAAGTGCAGATAAAGGGCCAGGTACAGTTTATAGCTGTAAAAGTAGTTGTCTCTGTGGGTGCTTCTGTGAAGGAAAAGTGTGGCCAGCAGGTCTAGGGAGGTTCTTCTCCTCCTGTACTCTGCCCTAGTGAGACAACACCTGGAATACTGTGTCCAGATTTGGGCATCCCAGTTCAAGAGAGGCAGGAACCTGCTGGAGAGAGTCCAGCAGAGTGCCACGAGGACAACTGGGGGACTTAAGCATTTCCCCTATGGAGAGAGACTGACTGAGACTAAAGTCTGGAGAAGAGAAGGCTGAGATAACATCTGACCAATGTGTACAAATATCTGAGGGGTAGGTGTCAAGTGGCTGGGCCCAATCTCATTCTGATGGTCAGCAGCAGTAAGGAGAAACATCTACAAACTGGAACATAGAAGGTTTTAGCTCGACATGAGGAGAAACTTCTTTACAGTGAGGCTGACAGAGCCCTGGAGTAGGCTGCCCATAAAGGTTGTGGAGTCTCCTTCTGTGGAGACTTTCCAAACTCAGCTGGATGTGTTCCTGTGTGAACTACTCTGGGTGATCCTGCCTTGTCAGGGCGGTTGGACTGGGTGATCTCTGGAGGTCCCTTCCAACCTCTAATGTTCTGTGATCCTATCTCAGTGCTTAACAGTGGTTAAAGCAGCAACTAAAACATCAGACAAAACTAGGACAGTGACAAGCAACGCCAAACAACTTGATGATACCACTCTGCAAATCTCTTTTTCACCCATACTTTGTATAATGTTTCTGGTTGTGGGACCTTCAACTTGAAAAGAGTAAGAATAATGGTGTGTGGTAAGTCATCAAGGATGATCAGATTCAGTGGAAGGAAGACTTCAGGCTTAGAGAGGCACCGGCCTAGGTAAAATGTGTTGAGGAATTTGTACAAGCATTGTGGAAATGTCTACAAAATCACCAGGGAGTGCTTTTTGTCACAGCCTTCTCATGCAGGAGCTGCGAATTAGCAAATGAAGCTCACCAGAAGCACAATCAAGACAAGCAGAAGGGGGTGACCTTTTGTTGTGAAGAGCATGAAATGATCAATTTTTGCATTTAGAAGACAATGTGAGTGCAAAAAGTTTAGATTATTTGAAGGACAGGCAAGCACTGTGAAGCAAAATCTACTGTGGAGTGAGACAAGCCACAGCTGGCTCAGGAAACAGAGCAGACTGAAAACAGTTGAGGTAGGGAGTGTGGAAGTGGGGGAAGTGTCAGTGGTGTTTACCTTGTCCCTCCTGCTTCCTCCTGATCCTTGTGGCTCTTCTTGGATAAAGACCACTAGACCAGATGGACCTTTGATCTGAGCTGGTACTGGAGGCTCTTGAATTCTTGCCTAACATAGGAGCAGTGATGAAACATTTCTATAAACTATTGCAATGAAAAGATTGAATTGAGGCCATTTATGTAATAGATGGAAAGAAAGTGCTGCATGTAAGTTACTGGCTAAATACAAAGAATATAAAAAGGTCAAAGAGTCACAGAAACACAGAATGATTTGGTTTGGAAGAGACCTTAAAGTTCATCCAGTTCCAGCCAGGCTGCTCAAGGCCCCATCCAGCCTGCCTTTCAACACTTCCAGGGGTGAGATATCCATGAGTTCTCTCAACAACCTGTTCCAGTGCCTCACCACCCTCATGGGGAAGAATTTCCTCCTAATGTCTAATCTAAATCCAGCTTCTTTCACTTTGAAGCCATCGTTCCTTGTGCTGTCCTTGTAGGCCTTTGCAAACAGTCTCTTTCCATCCTTCTTGCAGTGCCCTTTAGGTACTGGAAGGTTGCTGCTAGGTCTCCCTGGAGTATTCTCCAGGCTGAACACCCACAGCAATTTCAGTCTGTCCTTGTAGCAACCCACTGAGCATTTTCATGGTCTGCTACACCCCGCTGAGCATTTTCATGGTCCTTCTCTGGACTCACTCCCTCAGGTCCATGTCCTTCCTGTGTTGAGGGCTCCAGGTATGGATGCAGTACTCCAGGTGAGGTCTTGCCAGAGCAGGTAAAGCACAGAGAGTTTCTCAGAGGCTTCACTTTACAGGGCAAACTTCTTGAATGCTTCTATCTGAAATGGTGGCACAGGAGGAGTTTCACAAAATTAACTAGGTTGGAAAAGACCTCTAGAATCAGTGAGTCTGACCTATCACCTAACACCTGCTAATTAACTAGACCATGGCACCAAGTGCCTCATCCAGTCTCCTGTTAAACACCTCCAGGGATGGTGACTCCACCACCTCCCTGGGCAGCCCATTCCAATGCCTATCACTCTTAGCTGTGAATAACTTGTAACTTCTTCCTAACATCCAGCATGAACCTGCCCTGGCACAGCTTGAGGCTGTGTCCTCTTGTTCTGTCCTTGCTTGCCTGAGAGAAGAGACCAACCGCACCTGGCTACAACCTCCCTTCAGGTAGTTGTAGAGAGCAATAAGTTCTGTCCTGAGCCTCCTCTTCTGCAGGCTGCACACCCCCAGCTCCCTCAGCCTCTCCTCACAGGGCTGTGCTCCAGGCCCCTCACCAGCCTTGATGCCCTTCTGTGAAAAATTTCAAGCACCTCATAACTGTCTTCATAAGTGCTATCCCTTCTTGTCTTGAAATGCTGTTTCTCAACGTCTGAAATGCTTATTTTTAATGTGCAGGTGCAAAATAGTAGGTTTCTGAACCTGGAAGGCAAATGACACTTAACAGAGAATGCTAGCATGTCAGAGGTGGAAGGGACCTCGAAAGCTTATCCAGTCCAGCTCCACCCCCCGCCAGAGCAGAATCACCTAGAGCACATCGCACAAGAACACATCCAGGTGAGTGTTGAATATCTCCAGAGAGGGAGACTCCACAACTCCCCCGGACAGCCTGTTCCAGAGTAAGAGCTGGGTTTGAGATCCAGAATTGTGCTGAGTTCTTGCTAGTTACTTCTCTCAGTGTAGCACTGGGTCAAGCAACCTGATATCCTTGGAGGTGGAGTTAGGACACTGCTGGGTTGAAGGAGCAGAATGCACTCGGATTGCACAGACTGAGAACTGGTGCTGGGGAGTCCCCATGGTGAGGTAGGGTTGGAATAATCAGGTAGGGTTCAAGGGAGGACAGCAGACGTGGTCCTGGGGACTGTAGCACTGGTGTTAAGCTGCTGGAGTGACAGCAGTTCATTCAGCTGAGAGGAGGATGTGGGTTGAGTACTCCATATAGGTGTTTACATGAGGAGGAGAGATCAGAAAGGCTGGGACTTGACAGCAGTTCTGACAGAGATGTGACAGGGGCTTCTGGCTGCGGGTTTAAAGAACCGGTAGCTTTCTGAAAGTGGTTAAATGCAGTTTGTGGTTTTATTTAGAGATGACATGGCCTGGGCCAGTGCTGTTAGCTGCTACAGGGAGCACTGTTTAAGTTCAGTCCTGTTGTGTCTCAATCAGCTCAGCATCAGCCTAATTGGGCTTGGGGCATGCAGATGTTTTCTCCCATAAATATTTAACAGGACTTGAGGCCTTTTCACTACTTCTGCATTGTGGTTCTGTGCCAAACAGCCTGCCATTGTTAGACTGGAGATTTTCAGCATGGCCCAGTACTTCTCCCAGCTCCTCCTTACCAGCCCTGTTCTCCAGATCTGTCACCAGCTTTGTTGCCCTTCTCTGGACAACCTCCAGCACACATCAACATCTGAACCACATTCAGTGCTGAGTACAGGTGAACAATCACTGCCCTGGTCCTCCTGGCCGCACTATTGCTGATCCAGGCCAGGATGCTTGTGGCCTTCTTGGCCACCTAGTACAGCCTGACTCATCTTCAGCCACCTGTCAATCAATACCCCCAGGTGTTTCTCTGCTGGGCAGCTTTCCAGCCACTCTTCCCTCCACAAAATCAGTTCCTGGTACAAATGAATAGGAAACCTTTCAATATAATGCCTTAATGAGAGTTGGCAGGTGGCTCCTTCAGTACAGAAAGCAGTGGAATGATGTGCAAGATGGGCATCAGCTGCATATCACAAAAGGTTATATCTGGAATATTGTGTCCAGTTCTGGGTCCCTCAGTTCAAGAAAGACCTCAGGAAACTGCTTGAGAGAGTCCAGCCCAGAGCCCCCAAGCTGCCGCAGGCAATGGAACATTTCCTGTGAGGCCAGGCTGAGGGAGTTGAGGCTGGGAGCTGGCAGCAGAGGAGCCTGAGGGCTGCCCTCATTGCTGTGCTGAAGATGTGCAGGGCAGTGTTGGGAGGATGCAGCCAGGCTCTGCTCAGGGGTGGCCAAGGGCAGCACAAGGGGCACTGGGGGCAAGCTGGAGCAGAGGAGGCTCCATGGGAACAGAAGGGAAAACTTTTTCACTGTGAGGCTGCCCAGAGAGGTAGTGGAGTCTCTTCCTCTGGCTGCGTTCCTGTGTGACCTGGCCTGGGTGATGCTGGTCTGTTAGGGGGTTGAGGTGGATGGTCTTTCGAGGTCCCTTTCAATCCCTGCCCTTCTGTGAGTCTGTGAAACTGCTGCTCATGGCTACAGGGCCTATAGAGCTGTGCAGGTATTTGAGGCTGGAGTTCTTCAGGCAGTTGATGTCCTTTTTTGAGAATTAATTTTTACCTTCATTGTGTTACATCTGTCACTTGTGTCTCTATTCCCTTGTGTTCAGTACTTGACTCTTCCATTATCTGTGCAGAAAACACTTCCATTTTTCTACCCGAGCTGTAAGAGAAAAAAAGATTTAACACTTAGGCAAAAGTGTTCCTCTTCTTTCCTCCTCCCTCCCTTTTTCATGAACAAGGAAAATAAGAGAGAGAAAAGCCAACAGAAACAGAGGCTTTGAGTGGAAACACTGGAAATAATAGGGAAAAAAATCTGCCAGAGTGGATTTACATGGTTCTGTCTGCCTATCTTTCTGTCACAGCAGCATGGGAGGTAGCACTGGAACTGTATCCAACTTCTTCAGTGAAAGTTAGGCTGCAAGTTCAGGGCATTTTGCTACTGAGCAAAATTGTCCCAGGCAGATAATAGGTGAAATTAATTTTGCAGAGGCCTCATGGTTTGTTATGGTGTGTGAAATATCACTTTGTGTACACCCTTTGGCATTTTTCTGTGCAAATCACCTTTTCATTAAGTCTGGCTGCTGTAGGGCAAGCTCTGCTTTTCCAAAGATTAAGCTTCAGAATAAATGGATGCAGGAGTCTTGAATTTGTGCAATGAAAATGTTCTCTGACAAGAGAGACGAAGTGGTTTGAGCCTCTGCTGAGATGCTCATAGTGCTTGTAACTGTTGCAGTCACAATAGGCAATGAGGGTTGGACTCGATTATCTCCTTGGGTCCCTTCCAACCCTTAATATTCTGTGAGATCACAGAACCATAGAATGGTTTGGGTTGGAAGTGATCTGCGAAGGTCATCCAATCCCTTCTTCAGTCAGCAGGGACATCCTCAACTAGATCAGGTTGCCCAGAGCCCTGTCCAGCCTCACCTTGAATATCTCCAGGGATGGGGCCTCAACCACTTCACTGGGCAAGCTGTTCCACTCCCCTCATGGTAAAGAGGTTCCTAGATGCTTGTGTTGACTGTCTGTTACTGATTTAATTACTCAAAGGGGTATGATTTTTCCCCTTGGCAATAAAAACAATGTTTTTACAGACTCAGTTGCAAGCCTTGAGGCATCCATTACAATACAATTATAGAGTTCCTATGAGAAATTCAGATTTTACCATCCTCTAGAGATAAAGCAAAGTCCCCTGCTTTAAGCTAGTCTAAAGGTGCTTGAACTGTATTCTGGTGCTGCATACCTGTTGATATGATTAGGGTTAAGTAGAAGTTCCTGAAATTAAAGGTAACTGGATCTCTGCTGATGCACACACTTCTATATATTAATATATCCTTACACTGTGCTCTACTGACCCTGGGGGAAATTTCTAGGGACGTGAAAAGTTGTTAATGCAGAATTCCTGGCAGACTTAGAGTCCCAAGTTCAGTTTCCTCTTGATGAAGTACTGTTGTTTGTTTTTTTTTTTCCCAAAGAAAACAGTGGAAAATGAATGGAAATAGATTGAGATTTGCTGAAAAAAAAAAAACCCAACCATGAGGACTGTGCTGCAAGAAGGAAATTTCTCTTGTTCTTCCCCCAAGGAAAAACTCTGTAGTAATTGAAGTGGACAGAATGAAGATAAATTCCTCAGCCTGAGTGTTCTGTCTAGCAATGCTGTGGCCTCTGTCACCACCAGGTCAGCAGTTATTAAATGATAACAAAATAAATGTAGATTAAGCCTTTTCATCTTTAGATATAACCATGGAAAAATACATTGGTGTATGGATGCTATGTACTGTGATGCAGGAATTAAAGACTGGTGGAGTGTCAGTTGATGACAAACTCCCCAGGAGCCAGCACTGGTCACTGGCAGCCCAGAGCCAGTTGTGTACTGGCTGCATCCAGAGCAGGGAGACCAGCAGCACAGGAAGGGGATTCTGCCCCTCTGCTCTGCCTAGGCTGCACCTGCAGCACTGCCTCGAGGTCTGCTGCCCCCAGCATAAGAAGCTGCTGGAGTGGGTTCAGAGGAGATCACAAAGATGTTTAAGGGGCTGGAAGGGACCTCAAGAGATCATCTAGTCCAAAACCCCCTGCTAAAGCAGGATCACCTAGAGTAGGTCACAGAGGAACTTAAGGAAACTGCAGTGATCTCTTCCTACTTGAGTGTTGTGAAGCTGCTGAGATGAGAGCTTATGAAATCAAACAGCAATTTTGAGACCTGCAGTTCACCAGATCACAGGATTTTAGGGGTTGGAAGGGACCTCCATAGATTATCCAGTCCAACTCCGCTGCCAGAGCAGGATCATAGAATCTAACTCAGGTCACACAAGAACACGTCCAGACAGGGCTGGAAAAGGCTCCAGAGAAGGAGACTCTGCAATTTCCCTGGGCATCCTGTGCCAGGGCTCTGTGAGCCTTACACTCAAGAAGTTCTTCCTCATGTTGAAGTGGAACTTCCTGTGCTGTAGTTCATACTCATTACCTCTTGTCTCATGCCAGGGCAGAACTTGACCCCCAGCCCTCAGATATTTATAAACATTGATCAGATCCCCTTTAAGTCTTCTCTTTCCCAGCCTAAACAGCCACAGGTCCCTCAGCCTCTCCTCACAGGGCAGTGCTCCAGCCCCTTCAGTATCTTTATAAACCTCCACTGGACTCCTTTGAGTAGATCCCTGTCTCTCTTGAAGCAGGGAGCTCTAAAACTGAACATGATTTTCCGGGTGAGGTCTCACCAGGGCAGAGTAGAGGGGCAGGAGAACCTCACTATCTGCCGGTCACACTCCTCTTAATGCACCCCAGGATCCCATAGACTTTCCTGGCATGTTGCTGTCCACCAGGACTCGAGGGCCTTCTCTAGAGAGCTTCAACTAGATTTTAACTTTGTTGGCATTTCTCCCATCTGGGAGATGGATTTTTATGTATGCTTCATGGGAGGGAAACAAAAATGTGGTCTTACATGGAAATAGGAAAGAAGGAATTGGTTTCATATGCCTCTGCTTGTATAGAAAAATGCTTCAAGAGATGGAACTTAGTCAGCAGAGACATGAGATTTATTCTGACATTAAGAGTATCTTCTTTTGACCCTGTTTTCTTTCAAGGACACAAGTGAAATGCTGAGAAGGCAGAGAGCTCACAGTTAGTTTATTCTGCCCTTATTTTGTTTTAACTTCTTCCATACCCTTTAGAAATGAGCAAGCAGAGTAGATGAAGGAAATTGATTTGAAATCCAATGCAGAGTTAGGACATGAACTTAAATAGAGGTCTCAAACTGGTAGCCAGAGAGATAGGCTCTGTGCTTTGGGGTGATTTGAGTACAGCTGTGACTTTGGCTTTCATCTACTGTTGGTCAGAATGAATGCACTGGGGAAAAGGAAACATAATCTGTGTTCAGGAACTCCTGGAGTGGGGCTTCAACAAAACCAGTGTGACCAGCAGGATGAGGGAGGTGATTCTCCCCATCTGCTGTGGTGGGACCTCACCTAGAGTACTGTGTCTAGCTCTGGCATCACCAACACGGGAAGGACATGAAACTGGTGAAGTGGGCCCAGAGAAAGCCACCAGAATGATGAGAGGGCTGGAGAACCTGCCCTCTGGGGACAGACTTTGAGAGGTGGGACTGTTGAGGCTGGGGAAGAGACGGCTCAGGGGAAACCTTAGAGCAGATTTCCAGTACCTCAAGTGGGCTTCAAGAAACCTGGAGAGGGACTTTTTCCAAGGGCTTGCAGTGATAATAGGATGTGGGGCAGTAGATTGAAGCTGGAGGAGGGGAGATTTAGGCTGAAGATTAGGAAGAATTTTTTTCCAGTGAGGGTGGTGAGACACTGGAACAGGTTGCCCAGGGAGGCTGTGGATGCTCCCTCCCTGTAGGTGTACAAGGCCAGGTTGGATGATGCCTTGAGCAATCTGAGCTAGTGGAATGTGTCCCTGCCTATGGTAGGGTGGTTGGAACTGGATGATCTTTAAGGTCTCTTCCAACCCAAACCATTCTATGAATCCCTGAACTCAGATACATCTGCTAATCTTCCATGGACTTTTTCTGTGACCTCAGACAACTCAGTCTTTCTAATGAGGATAAAAGTCCCATTTGACACAGAAGCTGCCATCAACATCTAAGAGGAGTTGGTATCCTGTGGTGAGGATCACTATAGAACTGTAGATGAATTATTATGCTTTCACGTCTATTCTTAGCAGAACCCAAACTGCAGTACAATTAGGAAGTACAGAAGATAAACAGTGCTGGAGCTCAGGATCTCATAGAGGCTGACATCAAGTTCTAGTTTAAATATAAACTGTTCAGAGGAGAGAGCGCCGTGGCAGCTCTTGGGACCTAGCCCAACAGAGACCTAATTGCAGATCTGAAAGCAGAGTTTACAACTCAGCCAGATAGTATGAGGTCAATTAAGAGGAATATAAACGTCGTTAGAGATTTGGGGGTTCCAAAGTAGGAAAATGAACCATATCCAGAGATCCTGTGGTGATCTGGTGATATTAGAATGGTCTTGATTCATAGCTTTCAGACTTGACTTTTTTTCCATTGGAGAGAAGGAAAGAGGAGAGTAGTTAATGAAAGATTCAGAGAGGAAGCAGGGAGAGAGAGCTGGAGGAAGGCAGGAGCTATTGAGCTGGAATTAGATTGATGTGGCTGTGGCCTCTTCCTGTCCTAATGCTGCAGTTGAGCATTGCTAATAGGATGTACCCAGGAAGCACTAAATGTGACCAGCAGTACAGTCTTCATTTCCCTGGTTTAAATTGAGCACAAGCATGATGTTAACAAGGGAAGGTGCCTTCTGGGGTTATTTTTGTTTAACAGTGTAGCATGATAAATAGGATAGCCCTCAATCAGTGTCAGCCTTACTATACTTTAATGTGCCCCATGATGAGAGGCTTTGTGTTTTTTCCTCTTGAGGATTTGATGTGATTCACTAAGAGACCTTGAATGGAGAACCTAATCGAGTACTTGCCCAGATCTGATTCTCACTGGAAATACTGATGGTATTCAATGCATTCAATAAGCACAAGTGCAGGGTCCTGCATCTGGGGAGAAATAACAGCAAGCACCAGTACAAACTCAGGGTTGCCCTGCTGGAAAGCAACTCCAAGGAGAGAGCTTGGAGTGCTGGTGGGCAGCAAGTTCTGTATGGGCCAGCAATGTGCCCTTGTGGCCAAGAGAGCCAATGGCATCCTGGGGTGCATCAAGAGAAGTGTGTCCAGAAGGTGACTCTGGTGAGACCACACCTGCAATACTGTGTCCAGTGTACACTGATGGCTCATGCCTAGCTGCTGTCACCTAGCAGTGCCAGGTCCTTCTCTGCCAGGCTGCTCTCCAGCCACTCACCCCCAGGCTGCACCTGAATGGGGTGGTTGTAGCCAAGTGTAGGACCCTGCCCTTGTCCTTGCTAAACCTCATCCCACACACCACTGAAAGCAGAACACTTCTCTGGTAATAGTGGCTCTGTGCCTTTTCCCTGTGAAAAGCTTTGGGTAATTTGTAATTTCTAAGTCTTCAGTCTCGTTTTGTTTAGAGTTTTCTGTTTGCATTGCTGGTAATTCTCCCTTCTTTCTCGTGTAGAGAGTTTCTTCGCCAAGCACTGGAGCTTTACAGCAGCACTTAGCAAGAGGGTGTTCAAAGGTGAGCTCTGAGGCACAGGTTTTGTTCTTACACCTCATGTAGCTGTCTGCTGCATTGTTTGCTCAATGGTGTTTTTTTTTGTTCTAAATGCTTCCTTTTGTCTAACCTTGCTGTTTGGAACTGAAAACTTCCATTCAGTTGTCATCCTGGAGCAGCTCTTCTGAAAACTAAAGATGAAGCATGTTAGTTTGTAAAACATAAGCAATTTTTATCTTTTTTTTTTAACAACTTCTCTTTTCTGCTGTATTTGCTATTGTTCAGAAAAGGGAAAGGAGGCAGGAGAGGAGGAGGATTGATGTGATGGATGAGTGTTTGTCTCTTGATCTCTGCCTAATTTACTTCAGGAGTATTTAGAATCATAGAATCAGGGTTGGAAGGCACCACAAGGATGATCTGGCTCCAACCCCCCTGCCATAGACAGGGACACCCTACCCTAGATCAGGCTGGCCAGAGTCCCATCCAGCCTGGCCTTAAACATCTCCAGGGATGGGACCTCAACCATCTCCCTGGGCAACCCATTCCAGGCTCTCTCCACTCTTATGCTGAACAACTTCCTCCTCATCTCCACTCTGACTCTCCCCACCTCCAGCTTTGCTCCATCCACCCTAGTCCTGTCACTCCCTGATAGCCTAAACAGTCCCTCCCCAGCTTTTCTGTAGGCCCCCTTCAGATATTGGAAGGCCACAAGAAGGTCACCTGGAAGCCTCCTCCAGACTGCACAGTCCCAACTCTGCACAGTCTGTCCTCGTAGGAGAGGTGCTGCAGGCCTCTGAGCACCTTTGTGGCCACGCTCTGGACACACTCCAACATCTCCACATCCCTCTTGTAATAGAGGCTCCAGAACCGGATGCAGTACTCCAGAATTTGCTATATGGCAGCTACTCAGGATTGCCTCTTCATTTTCTGCTGGATGTTGGCCTGCTGAATAGTGGACCAAGCCAAAATACCTGGCACAGGAGTAGGGAGTTTCTCCTTCTATACCATGAATGCCTTGAGAATCTACTGGCTGCAGGTGATTCCTTGGTAAAAGAGCCAGAAATGAAACATGGGAAGAGGTAAGGAGAGGACTAAAAAGAAGCTGAAAAGAGGAAGAGCATTGAAAAGGAGTAGCTGTTGTTCAGTGGGCAAGGAGGGCAAGCTGGGTGAGGAAATTTGGACTCTCAGTTCAAAGGCAGAGGAGAAATCTAACCTTGACAGGAAGCTATTTTGAGCCTGGCAGCACTGGCAGATTGTGATGTGTGGCAAAGGACGTGGAGAATCTGTTCTTGGTTTGTGAGCTCAGGTGGCAGAGAGCTGTGTGAGGGGTTTCAGTGCTGCAGCCTGGGGAGAGGCTGCGTGAGGGCTATCTGGTGGGTTGTCTGCTTTCTCAGTTTGGAGGAAAATAAATGAGAAAAGTGCAAAATGCTGTAGGAAACATTGCTGTGAGTGCACTCTCAAACACTCCTAAGGATAGGTAGCAAATGCCAAATCTCGCTTGCTTTGGCATCACACAATGATGGAATGGTTTGGGTTAGAAGGGACCTTGAGGATCATCCAGTTCCAACTCCTACCATAGGCAGGGACATCTTCCATTAGCCCAGGTTGCTCAAGACTACATCCAACCTGGTTTTCAACACTTCCAGGGAGGGAAGCATCCACAACTTTCCTGGGCAACCTGTTTCAGTGTTTCACCATCCTCACTGTGAAGAATTTCTTCCTGATCTCCAGCCTAAATCTCCCCTCTTCCAGCTCAAAGCCATTTCCTCCAATATCCTTTGCTGAGGTAAAGAGCATGTGCATGGGGCTGCAGCCCTAAATTACAGAGACAAATCACAGAAACATTCAGGTTGCAAAAGCCCCTCAGGATCACCAAGTCCAACCTATAACTCTATAGGATTCACCTTAAACCACCTCCCTAAGCACCACATCCAAACGACCCTTAGACACATCCAGGGTGGGTGACTCCACCACCTCCCTGGGATTTTTAATGTTGCTCTGTTTACTATTTTAATGCTTTTAATAATTCTTCTATTTTCATCATCAAACACTTGTCTTTCCACCCCAAGATTATGTATCCAGGACTGACCTTCAGTGATAAATATGAAATGTGAAGTTCATTCCAGCTTCTAACGCATCTTGGCACATTAAATTGCTCTGCCAGAATCTTCCTCTTCTTGCCTTAAAGTTGTTCCTGTGACTGCTCACCTGGAAGAATTTTTTTTTTCTTTCTTAATTATAATTCCTCATTTTGTGCTGTTTCAAACTGATTTTAAAATTGCCCTGGAACTTTGAGAGCTCTTCAGAGTGTGTAGCTTTCTGGAGATGTGTTTTCTTTCCATAGAGCTGCTGTGAAGTTGGGTGGGTTTTTTTGTGTGCTAAAAGGAGAGCTCTCATCTGAGGTGTGACAATGAAAAGCAGACCTCTTGAGATCGAATGTGTCTGCTTTTTGTGTACTCACAATCAGCTGTTGATTTGAGAAAGGACGTTTGTTTCTTCACACCTTTTGTGGTGGTTTGGATTCTGCTTTATGGGGTTGAAAGAGTATGAACTCAGTCATGGAATCACAGAATTAACCAGGCTAGCAAAGATCTCGGAGATCATCAAGTCCGACCCAACACCTTCTAATTAACTAAACCCTGGCACTAAGTGCCTCACCCAGCCTCCTCTTAAACATCTCCGTGGACAGTGACTCCACCACCTCCCCAGGCAGCCCACTCCAATGCCAGTCACTCTTGCTGTGAACAACTTCTTCCTAACAGCCACCCTGAACCTGCCCTGGCACAGCTTGAGGCTGTGTCCTCTTTTTCTGTCCCTGGGTGCCTGGGAGCAGAAACCGACCCCACCTGGCTACAACCTCCCTTCAGGTAATTGTAGAGAGCAATGAGGTCTGTCCTGAGCTGCCTCTTCTCCAGGATGAATACCCCCAGCTCCCTCCCTCAGCATGAGGAGAAACTTTTACAGTGAGGGTGACAAAGCACTGGAGCAGGCTGCCCAGAGAGGTTGTGGAGTCTCCTTCTCTGGGGACTTTCCAAACCCACCTGGATGCATTCCTGTGTGGATTACCTTAGGTAATCCTGCTTAGCAGGGGGTTGGACTGGATGATCTCTAGAGGTCACTTCCAACCTCTAAAATTCTGTAATTCCATAAGACTTGCACATGTGGAAGGAGGATGACAGTGGGAGAGGCATGGGGATGATGCAGGACAGAGGAGGGGGCAGCCTGTGGAAGCACTGGAAAACTGCAGTTTGACTTTGTCTTGGCAGTTTTGTGAGAGTTGAGCTTCCTTCCTCTTCACCCTCTTCAGCTCCTTGTCATAGATACCCTGTGTTAGGCAGACAGCAGGCTCATGGTGTGGCTGCTGTGATGTGTTAGACAAGCAGGAATTGTCACAGCGGCATGGGGTACACAGGATGTTTTCACACCCAGGTTACCTCTGAACTGGTGCTTGGAGCTGCATTACAGTTGTCTGGCAATGGGCTAGTATGGCCTAGCCTGTGAGTTGTGTTCACATCTAGGGAAGGCAAGCATCAAGTTGATGGGTCCAGAGGTCCACTTGGTCCAGCCAGGAGCAACTTAGCACTGTTTAGGTTATCCAGAGACTGAAGGCTGGATGAGAGGGTAGAGGCTTAGGAAGTGTAGCTCACTCTGACATCTTGAATTCCTTTTGTACCATGTCCTGTGCAAAGTTGAGTATGTGGCAGCAGTCTTCAGTAAATAAGACTTGGCTGTAGGATTGAAATGAAGAACATTTTTAATTGCACCCTGCAAATAAAGAAGATGTTATTGAAAGTATCAAGCAGTGCCATACTCTTCCCAAGTGCTTTCGGCTTTAGAGTTTGGAAGAAGATGTTCTCTGCTGCTAGCTTTTCCTTCTGTTTGTTTCTTCCATAAATCTAAGATGATAGTGGAGACTTTGTGCAGCCAAGCACTGCTGAGGGATGGATGTTGGAAAGAAATAAAGAATGAGAAGCCACAGTGGTATGGAGGAAATCCATAACTGTGGCCACAGCTATCTGCAGGAAAAATAAACATCCTTTTTACCACTGCCCCACAAAAAAATGTTTTTGGTTTGTTGGGGTTTTTTTGTCTATCTGGAAAAAATATGGAGCCAAGGCAGATAGAATACTGGAAGGAGTTAACATCTGTACACAAAAGAGATTGCCTTGTGTAAATACAGTGTTTGACAAAGCATTTCACCTGAGAGGAAAAGTCTGGCATTACAGATGAGCTTAGGAATTAAGGGCAGTCTGTGGAAGGCAGTGTAACAATATAGCTGAAAATGAAATGTAATTAAAATTCCCTGTCTCAAAGCTATTGACAGTAATGCAGGAAAGGTGAAAGGAGAAGGAATACACAGATTGAATGAAACAAAAGTGGAGACAGTGTATAGCCAAGCTGAGGACTCCTCCTGGTTATGGGGTAGTTTCTTTATTAGGATTTTGCATCTGTGCATTCTCTCTTCCACAGAATCACAGAATGGTGGTGGTTGGAAAGGCCCTCCAGACATCACCCTCTGCTAGAGCATGTTCACCTAAAAAAGGTTGCACAAGATTGTCCAGGAGGGCTTTAAAAGTCTCCAGAGCAGGAGACTCCACAACCTCTCTGGGCAGCCTGATAGAGTGAAGCATCCTGGGTTCCAGTTTGTACCCACTGCTGTTACTGGGCACCACTGAAAAGAGCCCAGCCCCCATCCTCTTGATGCCCACTTACCCTTTAGCTATTGATCAGCATCAGTAAGATCCCCTTGTGAAAGGTTGTTTAGAGAGGAGAAGGCTTATGATGATTTTTCTGGTGGTGATGAAATTCCTCTAGGAAGTGACAGCTGTTGCTTCAAGCCCAGTGGATGTTTGAGCTCACACTTGAGTAGCCTAATCTGGCCCCCAATGATGAACTTGTACCATGGTGTAGACAAGACTAGAAGGTTCATGGGCCAGAGAAGGGTGTTGGGAGAGAGCATGGCTGAGCCCCGTGGTTATCATGAACTCATGGCTGAGTTCTAGCAGCTGCTTCAAAGGCTGTTTTAAAATGTTTAATGATGATGGAAAAAGAGTAAACTCATAGAATTGTTTTGGCTGGGAAAGGGCTTTAAAGATAATCAAGTCCAACCATTAACACTACCAAGTCCACCGCTAAACCATGTCCACCTCTCCACACCTCAACATTAGCCTTTCAGCCAACACAAGATTAAGGTGACTTGTGCTCTGATATTCATTTTTCTGTACTCAGTTTGATTTTTTTCATCTGTAGAAAGCTCCAACATCTTAAAAAGCAGCCCTGTGGGTAGCATTAGGCAAGTGCTGTGCTTTACTGGGTGTTAATATCCCAGGATTTAAACATAAGCTTGAGGAAGCTGAGTCTGACATATTTTGAATGTCTCCACTGAGGATATTATAGCTGCATCTTCATCTCGCAGAGGAGATGGTGGAAACTTGTTAGAAGTGAAGTGTGTGGCTGCTCCTGGGGTTGTAGAGCAGCAGGGTGAGAGTTGAGAGGCACTTCCCAGCTCCGGGCTTTGCAGTGCTGTGTTACAGATTAGCGCTGCCCTGATGAGATTGAGAAATGTCTTTAGCTCTGCAGTGTAAAGCTGCCAAAATACATTTACTACAGACCTGAAGGTAAATACAATTTTTCCAGAGGCAGTCTCGGGCTTTGGAGAGTATTTTTCTTTTTTTTTTGCTAAAAGACAGGCTCAGGCTTCCCATGACATCACCAGAGAGATAAAAGCGCTAAAAGCTCTTCAAAGCTGGGGCCTCAGGCCCCAACGTAAATGAATTCTCTGGTGGTGGTTTAGGTATGTAAAAAGGAATAAATATTTACACAAATGCAATTGAAATAGAACCTTACCCAGCTAGGCTTGAAGTTAGCTTTTTAATAGCACATTTTCTTTTGACTTTAATATTACAAATATCTTAATATAGCTTTAGACTTCAGGATCATAGGAAGGATTCAAGTATTTCCCCTATCTTTTTTTACAGAACTCTAGAATCACCCACGTTGGAGGTGACCTCTAAAGGTCATCTACTCCAACCTCTCTGCAGTGATTACAGGATGTTAGGAGTTGGAAGGGACCTCCATAGGTCATTGAGTCCAACCCCCCTGCCAAAGCAAGACCACAGAATCTAGCTCAGGTTGCACAGGAACACATCCAGACAGGGCTGGAAAGTCTCCGGAGAAGGAGACTCCCCAGCCTCTCTGGGCAGCCTGTGCCAGGGCTCTGTGAGCCTTACACTCAAGAAGTTCTTCCTCATGTTGAGGTGGAACTTCCTGTGCTGTAGTTCATACCTGTTGCCCTTGTCCTATGCCAGGGCAGAACTGAGAAGAGTTTTTCCCCTCCCTCTTGACCCCCAGCCCTCAGATTTTAATAATAATAACAGCAACAATTTTTTTTCCCCAGGAACTCTTTTTCCCTAAAGTGATCTGTGAGAACTTGCATTTTAAGAAACATTATGGTGGTACTGTAGAGGTGGAGGAGTGTGCTCACCTAGAACTCCAACTATTGAGAAACCTGCAAGTCTGACTTCCACTGCTGTCATTGGAATTGCTTGATTGTGGGAATGATCAGGTCTGTGGAGTGAATATAAAGCAGCTGGAGCAAGGAATGCAAGTTTTGTGTATTCAGAGGTAAGATGATGCTCTAATATGAAAGCAAATTGCGTAACTGAGAAAACAGATCTGCCTTATCATCATTGTTTTTGGATGACTGATGGTAAAAAATGAGGCTAATGCTAAAATCAGGCATTCTCAGCTAAAATCTTTACAATTTCATTGGGAAATGCAGGTCCAGCTTTTATCTGATCTATGCAAAAGTGATTTCCAAGGGGGAACTTTTTCTTTAAGCTGAAATTTGCAGCTGAACTACGGATGGTAACTGAAGTAAAAGGCAAAGTTTTATGCAACTTGATTTAAAAGACTGAAGAAAAAAAAAACAGCTCATGAATAATTTAAGCCTGCTTCAGTTATTCAATGAAATCCTTTAAAAATATGATGTTCCCTCCTCTGAATATAAAAATCCATTATTAAGTGCAAGTCAGTGTTGCTACGTAGGTGCTTGCCACCTCATCAGTGATATAAGCAGCAAAGTGTTTTTCAGCGGATGATGGAAGATGATGTTTTTATCATCTTGTCACTGTTGTCATGGAAACTTATGTATATCATTGTTAGACAGAGTGTACCTAAGGATCCAACATCCCTGGGACTTGTTATTGCTAGCTATTGTATTTGCACGGTGTTTTCTTCCATGCTGTAGTCAGCGTTTGAGAACTTGTAGCTGTGAATCACCACCACAAACTCAATTATTGGACTAGGCTGTCCAGAGAGCCCTTACTGTAAGGTTCTTTGCTCTGAGATTCTTTTCAATAAGGGGTTATTAACAGTTGCATTTCCAATTTGTGAAGTATTATAGACACTTCAAAAAGAGTATTTACTCTGCTCAAGCAGAGTGTTTTGCCACAGCAGCATTTTGGAAAGGATAAGCTATCCATTAGTCATAAGAAACTTAAAAGTGATAGATGTTTTCTGAATGTGCCTGTTACCTCTTCAGTGTTTTGTCTTTAAATATGCTGCTAAACTCATAGTCCAGCTCCTCTGTGTAGCTGTCAGGGACAGAGAGAATCGCAGACGTAGAATCGCACAGAAAACACTGAGGGTTGGAAGGGACCTCAAAAGATCATTGAGTCCTACCCCACTGCCTGAGCAGGATCATCCAAGACAGGTCACACAGGAATGCATCCAGGTGGGTTTGGAAAGTCTCCAGAGAAGGAGACTCCACAACCTCTCTGAGCAGCCTGCTCCAGGGTTTTGTCACCATCACAGGGAAAAAGTTTTTTCCTTGTGTTCCATGGCACTTCCTCTGCTCCAGCTTGCTCCCAGTGCCTCTTGTGCTGCCCTTGGCCACCCCTTAGCAGAGCCTGGCTCTGTCCTCCCAACACTGCCCTGCACATCTTTAGCACAGCAATGAGGGCAGCCCTCAGGCTCCTCTGCTGCCAGCTCCCAGCCCCAACTCCCTCAGCCTGGCCTCACAGGAGATGTTTCACTGGGGACTCTGGGCTGGACTCTCTCAAGCAGTTTCCTGAAGTCCTTCTTGAAGTGAGTGACCCAGAACTGGATGCAGTATTCCAGATGCAGCCTCACCAGGAGGCTTGACTACGACAACCCAGATTTAAACCCTCCTGGACACAGAATGTGTAATGTGTTTTCTTCTTTAAATCCTACGCTTGAGCACAATTCACAAAGTAGACAAAAAGTTAAACCAGTTTGTCCAAACAAGACCTATTTAAACATCAGTAACTTGCAGCACAATAAGGGTGTTGTACTTCTTGCATAATTACAGCTTTGTTTTGGTCTTTTGGGATCAGCTGTTGTTTCACAACATACCTTCTCTATCAGTTATTTATGACCTGAAATTATTTGCCTTGATCAAAAAGACTAAGTTAGTTGGATAAAAAATTCAGCATTGACCAAGTGAATTTTGTTGCTTCAATGTGTTCATTAAATTCCTTTTTTCCCCCTTTATTTTTCTCTTTTAGTTCTTGCCTATTTGCTTTAATCTTTTCTGTTTTGAGGAGTTTTCTGAAATGGAAGAGCTCTGCTTTTAAACAGCTGCCAATGAAGAACTTAGTTTTTGTTTCAGTCTTTCAGTCTATCGCAATTTGATGTGAATTTAACTTTCTTGCGAATCGTAGTAACAGGCAAAGGTCCAGAAGTATCAGGTTTTAAAGGTGTTATTTATTGATTTATTTTTTAGGAGTGTCTGTTACTTAGAGTATTGCTCTCTCCTGAGAGAGTAGGACTGACGTTTTGCACTATTGGGTCTATCCAAACACAAGAAGTGCAAAAGCCACGGAGAAGATAAAGGTCAATTAAATGCAAGTAAAATAAACCTCAGTGGTTTTAGTTTCCAGAAAAAATGCACTCATTAAAGAAGTGAGGCTTGTAGGCTAGGGGATGTTATTACAACTGAAAGAAAATTTATGGCAAAGGTCTATTTTTCTCTTCTTGCTCCAGGAGATTGCCAGATCAGGCAGTTCAGTTTGAAGTAACTCCACAGGAAGAGTTCTGGTTAGGTGTGAGTGCCCAGGCTGAATGGCTAAGGAGATGTGTGCAAAAATCACAGAATCTCAGGGGCTGGGAGGGACCTTGAAAGCTCATCCAGTCCAGTCCCCCTGCCGCAGCATGGTCACCTAGACCAGATCACACAGGAATGCTTCCAGACAAGTCTTGGCTATCTCCAGAAAGGGAGACTCCACAACCCCCAGGCAGCCTGTTCCAGTGCTCTGTCACCCTCACAAGGAAAAAAATTCCTCCTCATGTTTCCATGGAACTTCCTATGCTTCAACTTCCACTCACTGCTCTTTGTCCTGTCAATAGGTTATATACAGGTTCTTCTCACTTGCTCCCTGTGAGAGGACAGGGAGCAATGGATGTAAGCTGCACACAGGAGGTTCCACCTCAACACAGGCTGCCCAGATTGTGGAGTCTCCTCCTCTGGAGACTTTCTAGCCCTGTCTGGATGCATTCCTCTGTGACATGAGCTAGATTGTGTGGGTCTGCTCTGGCAGGGGGATTGGACTCTATGATCTCTTTGGGTCTCTTCCAACTCCTAGTATCCTGTGATCCTGTGAAGCCAGATATATCTCTTATTTCATATTAAACTAAACTGTATATGAATATACAGTCAGTGGGGGGAGAAAGGCGTAGCTTTAACTTTTTAGAAGCTATCAAGGCAAAACAGGCCAGCAGTGTGCCCAGGTGACCAAGAAGGCCAACAGCATTCTTGACTGGATCAGGAAAAAATGTGACCAGCAGGACCAGGGAAGGGATTGTCCCCTGTACTAAGCACTGGTGAGGCCACACCTTGAGTACTGGGTTCAGTTTTGGGTCTTGCAATCCAAGAAATACATTGAGGGGCTGGAGCATGTCCAGAGAAGGACATGAAAGCTTGATGGGTCTCCATGCTCCTGCCAACCACCCTTCATGTGCTGATCCATGGCAATAAGGTCTCTCTCTTCACCCTGCTCTTCTCCAGGCTGGACAGCCCTAGCTCTCTCCGCCTGTCCTCACCTGTCAGGTCTGCCAGGCCCCTGACCATTCTCCTGGCCCTACCGTGGACACTTTCCAGCCTGCCCTCACCTTTTTTTCATACAACAGGCACCAAAACTACAGGCAGTGCTCCAGGTGTGTTCTGACAAGCACTGAGCAGAGTGCCATTGCCACTCTGTGCTTTACTAAAACCTTAAATAAGATAATTTCCATAGGTGTAACACAACAAAGGTGACATTTTAATACCCCAAAAGGGTATTCAGTGTCTGAAGAACTCCAACCTCAAATAACCTGCACAGCTCTGTATCCACTGCAGCCATGAGCAGAAGCTTCACAGAATCACAGAGTGTTAGAATCATAGAATCAACCAGGTTAGAAGAGACCTCCAAGCTCAGCCAGTCTAACCTAGCACCCAGCACTATCCAATCAACCAGACCATGGCACTAAGTGCCCCATCCAGGCTTTTCTTGAACACCTTCAGGGATTGTGACTCCACCACCTTCCTGAGCAGCCCATACCAATGCCAATCACTCTCTCTGTGAATAACTTCCTCCTAGCATCCAGCTTATACCTCCCCTGGCACAACTTGAGACTGTGTCCAACCTCCCTGCCAAAGCAGGACCACCTAGGGCAGATTGCCCAGGAACACATCCAAACAGAGAAGGACAATTCCACTGAGTGAAAATCTTAGCTTAGTACCAGGAGATATTTTGAGGATCTGAAGCATTGCTGATGGATGCAGTGTTAATGATCTGACAGATACAAGCCTGTGAATAAGCTTCCCCCCTCCCATCTCTGGAATGTTTTTTTGTTCATGTTAATTGGTATTTCGTGCTCAGAGGAGGTTAAGATTGGCAGGCTGGAATACCATGTTTGCTTTCTGTTTGGGATGCTGATAGCCTGACTGTGAACTTCCTTATGCAGAGCTGCTAGCAACTTCCAGTCTGGCAGATGAGTATTTCTGAAAATGAGAAGTAATTGAATGTGGGCACTTGGTGTGCCTTTGAAAAGAGATCACCAGCTGCCTGCTGTGGGATTAGTTGTACTTCAGTGATCTGTTGTCTGTCCAGTGAGAACAGAAAATAACAGTTTCATTTTAAGGATAGCTGCAGGTTGAGTTTTAGCTTGTTGGAAGCAGGATACTTAAAGCACTAAAATTCTACCTCTCTTCTTGCTAGGTTTTAAGTCCAGAATTAAAAGGAGTATGTGCAGGAGCAGGGCAGTGATTGTCCCCCTGTGCTTATCACTGGTGAGGCCACACTTTGAGTACTGGGTTCAGTTTTGGGTCCTTCATTTCATGAAATATATTGAGGGGCTGGAGCATGTCCTGAGAAGGGCAACAAAGCTGCTGAAGGGTCTGGAGAGGAAGGTCTTATGAGGAGCAGCTGAGGGATGTGGGGTTGTTTAGTCTGGAGAAAAGGAGGCTAAGGGAGAGATCTTCTGTTTCTCTGCAACTCCTTGAAAGGAGATTGGAGCCAGAGAAGTTGGTCTTTTCTCCCCAGGAACAAGTGATGGGATGAGAGGAAATAACCTCAAGTTGCACTGTGGAATGTTTATGCTGGAAATTAAAAGAAACTTCTTCCCTGAAAGGGTTCTCAAAGACTGGAACAGGCTCTCTAGGTGTGTGGTGGATACCCAATCTTTAGAGGTATTTGGAAGAGGCAGAGATACGGTGCTGAGGGCCGTGGTTTAGCCCCAGCCTTGGTAGAGTTGGAGAATGATTGGACTCAATGATCTTGAAGGCCTTTTCCAATTGAGGAGAACTCTATGATCTATCTCTCACTATGATGCTGTGCATATTTTCCAGCTGAAATACCTTGGTGTTATACTATACCTTGCAACCTTGCACAGCTATGCTCCTTCTGGTGACTAGATTAGATTGGATGTTATGATGTGAAGCCACTTTCCCTGGGAGATGATTCCAATGTCTCACTGTTCTTATGGGAACTCCCCAGCAGTAACTTGTCCCCTTCACCCTTTGTCTTTTTTCATGGACTCCTTGTCAAAAGGGAGTCTCCATCTTCCTGGCAGCCACCCTTTATGTAGTGGTCCATGGCTGTAAGGTCTTCCCTAAGCCTTCTCTTCTTAAGGCTGTACAAACCCAACTCTCTCAACCTTTCTTCATATAACAGGCTCCCAGTCAAGCATATGTGGTCTTTGAAATCATGCCTGAGCTTGTTTAAGAATATGAAGGTGATGTGGCCATAGCCTTCAGAAATGATTTATGTTGGTCATCTGGTCCAGCTGCCTGACCACTTCAGAGCTGACCAAAAGCGATGGTACTGAAGGGAAGGCAGAATAAGGATACTCTTCTTATGAAACAAAGCACTTTTTTTCAGAAGGCTGAAAGATGCTGAGCTCCAGAAGTAGTCAGCATAAATTACAGGGAGTCTTCACCTCACCTTTACAAACCAGACTTCCAGGTTTCAGCAACTGAGCTTCAGCAATTCCAGTCCAGACCTGAGCTTTAGAAGCTCACATCTGAAGGAGCAAAGTGTGAAATCACAAAGCTTTCTCTCCTATTAGCAAGTAAAGAAAGCTCTCTTGGTTATTGCAGGCTGAAAGCAGCTCATGCCTTTTGTTCTTCATGTTTTCACAAAATTTCCAGGCCTTACCTGAGTCCAGTGCTGCATTTTCCCCCTTTGCAGTGTTTATTTTCCTAAGGAAATGTGTGTGTTAAAACAAGCTCTGAGGACACTCTGCTTGGGCACGAGCACTTAAGGCTCTTTGAAGCAGACAAATTCCTGGTATCTTTGCCTGATTGTAAAGCTGTGCAGTGGAAAATCGCTTTGCTAGGTGAAGTTCAGAATCATGACCTCTATAAAATGAGAAGCACACAAGTTAGGCTTTGCAACAAAAAATTCTGTTCAAATGCTGGTTACTCCAGCTGCTCCTCTAATACTTCTGTGATGCTCAGTCCCTCAGCATAAGATACATAAATCCATAGAACGGTTTAGGTTGGAAGAGACCTTAGAGATCATCTAGTTCCAATTCCTCTGCCATGGGCAGGGACACCTTCCACGGGACCAGGCTGTTCAAGGTCTCATCCAAACAGGCTTTGAAGGCCTCCAGAGAGGGGGTATCCACAACCCCCCCAGGGCAACCTGTTCCAATGTCTCACCACCCTCACTGCAAAGAGTGTCTGTCTAATATATTATGATAAGAGTTCAGCACTAAAACACACTGCTTGAACTGCATTGCTTGTTCTTTTCATGTAGGTCATTTGCAAACCACTCAAGTTGGCTGCCTAGAAACTCAGAATGGTCTATGTTTATTACAGATAATAATTCTTAGAAGCATCTTGAGGTTTAAAATGCTTACCTAGGACTTCTTCATAATCTATCAGAACTTCATAATCTACCAGACAAGTGCTACTGATGTCTGAACTCACAGCAAAGTAATCATCATAAGCCAGCTGAAAAAGGAGCTTCCACAGAACTCATAGTTTGCTGCATTCTTGCTTCCTCCCTGTTTAATCTGTGTTAAAACAGAAAACAAAACCAAGAGAAAAACAACCCAGAAAAATTTCTTTCTGTTCAATTGCAGCTGGAGTCAAAGAGTTCCTTCAGAAAACAAGGCTGGCGTTGGGGCTTCAGGCAGTGATGTTTTTTAACAGTGAAGGGACGCTTGTAAGTGTACTGAGTGGTAGTATCTGTGTGTGTGCAGGGTTAACCTTCAGCTGGCAAAACATGCCAAGCTTTTCAGGAATTTTATTTAGAATCATAGAGTTGTCAGGGCTGGAAGGGACTTCAGGGATCCTCAAGGATCATCCAGTTCCAACCTGTCTGCCATGGGCAAGGACACCTCATACTAGATCAGTTTGCCCAGAGCCACATCCAACCTGATCATAAAGACCTCCAGGGTTGAGGTATCCACAACATCCCTGGGCAACCTGTTCCAGTGTCTCAGCACTGTCATGGGGAGGAACTTCTTTCTAATATCCAATCTGAATCTTCCCACTTCAAAATTTTCTCCACCCCCCCGGTCTTATTACTGCCTGACACATTAAAAAGGATGCTCTGTGGGGAAAGGAATATTTCCAGAATAGTACATTAGCACTTACGACTACTGGAACATGGGAATTGGGTGTTTTGGAGCATCTCTCCTATGAGGACAGGCTAAGAGATTTGGGGCCCTGTAACCTGGAGATGAGAAGCCTTTGAGGAGACCTTGGAGTGGCCTTGCAGTATCTGAAGGGGGCTACAGGAGGGCTGATGAGTGACTGTTCACAAAGTCTTGTAATGACAGGACAAGGAGGAATGGGTTTAAACTGGCAGAGGGGAGATTTAAACTGGATGTTAGGAAGAAGTTCTTTGCAGTGAGGGCGGTGAGACACTGACACAGGTTGCCCAGGGGGGTTGTGGATCACAGAATCACAGAATGTGATCAAAGATCACACAGAGCACATTCTGTGATTCTGTGATCCGCACCTCCCTGGAGGTGTTCAAGGCCAGGTTGGATGAGGCTTTGAGTGACCTGTTCAAGTGGGAGGCAGTCCTGCCTATGGCAGGGGGTTGGAACTGCATGAATTTTTAGGTCCCTTCCAACCTAAACCATTCTCTGGCTTTGTTTTTGTTTTTTTTTTTTTTAATCAAAAAGCTCTATTACTAGACCATCAAAAGAGTTTGTTTTCTGAGCCAGCAATGCCTTGAATCACAGTCTCACAGAAACATTCAGGTTGGAAAAGCCCCTCAGGATCACCAAGTCCAACCCATATTCCTACTCTACGAGGTGAACCCTAAACCATATCCCCAAGCACCACATCCAAATGACTTTTAACCACATCCAGGGTTAGTGACTCCACCACTTCCCTGGGCAGCTCATTCCAATGCCTGACCACTCTTTATATGAAAAGAATTTCCCTAATTTCCAGAATCTTGGAACTGGGCAGCTTTCCCATAACCCTAGAGTCAGTGTTCCCCTTTTAAGTCTGTAATTATATATGTTATGAATTAACTGCATCACAGTAGTTTAATTAAATATGTTCACAGTCATTATAAAAATAGCTGCCTGGGATAGGTCATTTAATTATACATGATCTGTAAGGCAGCATTAGGCTCTGCTGCCACTGAGAGCTAGCAAGGCCATCTGCCCTGCTTTTCAGTTCACTCACACGGAATTGTTGAGATAAAGACTGTCAAGTGTTGCCTAAATAAGGAAGGAGGCTCGGTGGAGTTAAGTGCAGTGCAGGACACAAACGAAGCATTGATTCCTGCCACGCTGTGGGGTCTGAGCTGCTTCCTGCAGAACTGAAGCTTTTTCAGCCCTTGTTTTCTGCAAAGCGTGAAAATGCGAGTGCCTGCTCAGGATCTCAGGGAAAATGGGGAGGAAGAAGAAGAAGAGGTGAGTTAAATAGCTTAGGAGAGTTCTTTTTTTCCCCTTCTATTGTGTCTGTTCTCTTCTACTATTTTAGTACAATAAATCTGGAATGATAATTTTTTTTTACAGGTCTTCCTTAAGCCTGTGCTAGAGGACCGAAATATGGAACTGGCCCGAAAATGCAGTGAGCTAATCAGTGATGTGAGTGATGGTGACTGTGTGCATCCCTATGTTTGCATCTCTCTTTTCAAGTGGCTTTCTGTTTATGATATGCAATTTTTTTGCAGATAGGTTCAGTGCAGCAGGAGCCCACCCAAGGGCTAAGAAAAATGAGATTTTCCAAGCACTTGGTCAGTATGAAGCATAGAGAAGAGCAGGCTCCAGGGAGACCTTCTGGTACCTGAAAAAGAAAGCTGGGGAAGGAGTTTTTACAAGGGTTCATAGTGATACGATGAGGAGCAATGGCTTTGAGCTGGAAGTGGGCAGATTTAGACTGGAGATTAGGAAGAAATTCTTTCCAGTGAGGGTGGTGAGACACTGAAACAGGTTTCCCAGGGATTCTGTGGATGCTCCATCCCTGGATGTGACCTTGAGCAACCTGGGCTAGTGGAAAGTGTCCCTGCCTATGGCAAGGGGGTTGGAATTGGATGATCTTTAAGGTCCCTTCCAACCCAATTATTCTGTGGTAACAAGTTCTTCTCTTCTCTGTGATAGGGTCTGGGAAGAAGAGTGTCTCCCATGGGAATACTTTTGGTGATTTAATCAGAAAAATGCAGTGTTTGTTCTGGTTATAGCCTTACCCTGTGAAGTTTGATGGGTTCAGTATACAGACCTGTAGGGAGTAGGGATAAGAATAAAACATGATTGAACTCAATGATCTTAAGGGTTTTTTTCCCCAACCAAAATGATTCTCTGGTTCTTGTCTTTTTATTTTTGACTCCTTAACCTGCAGAACATTTCAGTGTGACCCTTTGCTCAATCTGCTCTTGGCGAGGGAGGATTGTTGGTGTACATCTGTACAGTTTGTGTGTGCAGTGGTTTTAAGGGCCTGGCAGTTTAGTCATGAGATGACCTTGGGACAGCAGCTTGTGTCCTTGTGGCCATGAAACTTGGTGGTTATCCTTTTCTGGTGGTGGGGCTGTCAGCACAGCTCCTCTGTCACAAGGCAGTGCCAGGAGAGCTGATGAGATACCGGGGTTGCATTAAACGTGGCCTGCATTCTTTGCTGGCTGACTTTATTTGGCAATGTGGGTTTGAAAAAGTGTTAGGGTGGCAGCCCTCAGTGGCACTGTCAGCCTTCAGTTGTGTGCAGGGTGACTCAGTCCAGAGGAGAGAGATTTGTTCTGATAGATCTCTGTTTTGTGGAAATAAGTGAGGCCAGATACCAGAAGTGAGACTTTATCAAAGGATAAAGAGAATGAAACAGAGAAAGAGAGAGGAAAAAAATGGCGGAAGAGAAGAGCAGAAAGGGGAGTATATTACCATCAGCCAGAGAAGAGGGGGAGCGACAGGGTTTCCAAAGTCCAAGTCCTTTTCACTTTGCCCAGGGATGTTTCCGACGAGCGATGTCTTCAGTGGAGTTCATTTCTTGCAGGAGGCAAACCTTTAGGGCACAGCATGGTTGGTTGTGGTAGTGGAGAGAGGGTTCCTGGGGTGCTGTTTTCAGGTTGGATGTCCATGGTGATGGCCCACTGGTCATCCTCATGGCACTTCTCTGGACACATCCCAGCACCTCCAGATCTTTCCTGTCACAGGGGCTCCAGAACTGGAGGCAGTACTCCAGGCAGGGTCTCACCAGTGTGGAGCATTGGAGGAGGATCACTTCCCTCCCTCTGCTGGCCACACTTCTCTTGCTGCAGCCCAGGCTGGTTGGCTCTCTGGGCTGAAAGTGCACATTGGAGGCTCATGTTGAGCTACTCATTCACCAGCGCCTTAAGTCCCTCTTCCCAGGGCTGCTCTCAAGCCAGGCACTGCCCAGCCTATGTCAGTGCTTGGGATTGCCCCAACCCAGATGCAATACAGACATTTCTATAGCAGATTCGAGTGTGCTGGATCAGTTGGAGAACATATTTTGTTCTGTGTCCTCTCTAAATTGCTCACTTGAGGCTGGGAACATTTTTGGGGCCTCTGTGGGTTACCATAATGTGACTAATAAAGGAATAGGGAGGTGGCATTAGTCCTTTACTGCCTTTGCTTATCTTGTAAGCATGACTTCTACAGCAGAATAGCTTTGATTGATTGTTTCTTCTGGTGATATCATGTCAGCCCCCTCCACAGTTATGAGATAGCTCAGGAAGACTTGTTTGGTTTCTGAATGTAATTACTGTTCTGTAATGAAAATGGATAGAATTAGAGTCAGCTCTCAGATATCTATGGGTGATTTATCTAAGCTGTGAGCAGCAAGACTCTCCCAACTTCTCAAAGTCTCAGCCTTCAGCAGTTTCTGCTGAGTACGCCTAAAGAGGAGACAGTCAGCTTTTCCCTGTCCCTTTGTAGCCATATCACTGACCATGTCTGCAATACTGTGTCCAGTTTTGGGCTCCCCAGTTCAAGAGAGACAGGGACCTGCTGGAGAGATTCCAGTAGAGAGCCACAAGAATGACTGAGGGACTTGAGCATCTCCCCTGTGGAGAGAGACTGAGAGCTCTGGGGCTGTTGAGTCTGGAGAAGAGAAGGCTGAGAGGAGATCTGATCAACATCTATCAATATCTGAGGGGTGGGTGTCAAGTGGAGCAGGGCAATCTCTTTTCAGTGGTGCACAGTAATGTGAAGCAAGGAGCAGTGGATGCAAACTTGAACACAGAAGTTTCACCTGAAGTTAATATCTGAGTAATGTGTACAAATATCTGAGGGGTGGGTGTGAAGTGGCTGGGGCCAATCTCTTTTCACTGGTCAGCAGTGATGGGACAAGCAACAACAGCTACAAGCTGGAACATAGAAGGTTTCACCTCAATGTGAGGAGAAACTTCTTTAGTGTGAGGGTGACAGAGCCCTGGAGCAGGCTGCCCAGGGAGGTTGTGGAGTCTCTTTCTCTGGAGACTTTCAAAACCTGCCGGTATGCATTCCACTTAGGACTACTCTGGGAGATGCTGCTTAGCAGGGAGCTTGGACTCGGTGTTCCCTGGAGGTCCCTTCCAACCTCTAAAGGTCTGTGATTCTGTGAATGAATAGAATTCTTCAAAGCCTTCCTTCATGCTTTTCCTGCACATTTGTGCAGGTACACACATGCATTTGTGCAGCTGGGCAGGAAGTGCCTGCTGGTGGTTCTCTGCTCTTTCTGTGTCTTGCTTGGTGGTTACCTTGGAGTGCAGAGTCACACAGGTTACATGAACCACCACTTTAGAGAGTCCTTGAATAAAATTGTGACATGGTAATTTTGTAACCCCTGCTCACCAATTTATTGAGAAGAGATTGTAATCCACAAAGGCAGGCAATATGATTCAGTAATGAGATGCAGATTGCTTCACAGGATCACAGAATGTTAGTGTTCAGAAGGACCTCTAGAGATCATCCAGTCCAACCTTCCTGCCAGAACAGGATCACCTGGACTAGATCATGCAGGAATGCATCCAGGCAGGTTTTGAATGTCTCTGAAGGAGACTCCACAACCTTTCTGGGCAGCCTGCTCCAGTGCTCTGTCACCCTTACAGTGAAAAAGTTTCCCCTTGTGCTCATGTGGAACCTCCTCTGCTCCAGCTTGCACCCATTGCCATTTGTCCTATCATTCGACATCCCTGAGCAGAGCCTGGCTCTGTCCTCCTGACCCTCACCCATCCACACACAGATGAGCTCAGTAGTAACCAAAATCATTTCCTCTGTGACTGAGGTGAATTTCAGATGAACATTATCTAATCCATTGCCTCATGTCTGGAAGTTTTGAAAGTCAAGCTGAATGGAGGCTTGAGCAGCCTGATCTAGTGTGAGGGTGGGGAGACTCTAGACCAGGTTGCCCAGAGAGGCGGTGGATGTCCCCTTCCTGGAGGTGTTCAGTGCTAATTTGAATGAGGCCTTGAGCAGCCTGGTCTAGTGGAAGGTGTCCCTGCACATGGCAGGGAGTTAGAGCTAGATGATTTTTAAGGTCCCTTCCAACCCAGGCCATTTTGTGAAGCTGTGATTTTACAGTGGACAGAAGGATTGTATAAGGAAGTGCAGGATTCTGTGTAAGCTGCCATCCTTCTCAGGAATGTTCCATCTCTCTGTAGAGGGGCATTGGCTAGAACTTGTGATAGCCAGTAAGGATTCAGAGAAAGAGGAAATTAGGGCTGCATATATCTGTAATGCTCAGCTGCAGATTGTGTTGCTGCTGTCAGTGCTTGTCAGCAAGTCTAGAGCGCAGAAATGCAGGCTGCTGTCATGCAGAACGTGAAAATGAGGTTAGAGGAACGGCAGCAGATAAGAACCATGAAAGCTCAACACTAAATAATTTAATTGGCATTGAACTAAACTATTTCATGTACACAGAAATGAATTTCACTAAAACATTTAAGGCTATCCATGTAAGTGTCTATCTTTAAGGGCTTATTTACTCCCTCTCATCAGCATTCACCATATTTCTCTGTGCAGTTCTTACATAATTGAAGTCTTTATGCATTTGCCATGGCCATAGATGTTGTCCTTCTTGCAGTCTTACTAATTCAAAGAGTTATAGAATCATAGAATGGTCTGGGTTGGAAAGGACCTTCAAAGGTCACCTGGTCCAACCCCCTCTACAGTAAGACTAGAACAGGTTGCCCAGAGCCCTGTCAAGCCTAACCTTGAATATCTCTGTGGATGGAGCCTCAGCCACCTCCCTGGGCAGCCTGTTCCACTACCCTCATGATAAACAGTTTGTTTTTCAGCAGTTGTGTGGTTATTGCACCTGGGTGCACTGCTTGCCCTGTGGTGAGTCAAAGGTTGGTTGTTTTAAAAAAGACAAGAAAATCACCTGCCTAGCCACGATTTCAGTGGCTTGATTTAATATGTGTTTGGTCTGACAGAAATTCAGTCATTACTTGCATGTTGTGACTGTTGGGCAGTGACCTCCTGCATTTGTTCCTGTAACTCTTGGCTTCCTGAAGGGGAATTTGGTGATGTCACATGGATCCTGTGCTCATTGGCTCTGTGTTAGAAGTTGGTTTAACAATTCTATCTTTGAGATCAGGCATCAAAGAGATTGATATTTGAGTCGTCTTTTCTTTGATGCTAGGACATCTACAGCAGTGGTGAAAATGTGCTGTAGGTGTGGAGAAAAATAATTTCATTTTCATCTTTCTTATTAAGGAGTTGTGTGGCTTTTCCACAGCCCTGGTACTGTGTGTGAGAACTGGGTGTTACCCTTTAGAGCTCGATTTGCTCCAGCCTGAGGTATTTGCAAGCCAGCCAGCATACTATCCATAAATAAAATAAAGCAAAAAGAGCCATTGCTTGTTTTAGTGCTCTTTTAAAAAGAACAATTAAACATTTTCCTCCTTTTCCCCCTCTCCTCTTTGTAGATACCCTATAAAGAAGAGTTTAAAAAATCTAAAGGCAAGTGCATCTCTGTAGCTGACACCCCACAGCTGAAACATGCAAAAAGTCTTGCTGCTTTGCTTTCTGAGGTAAGAGACATAAAAGGCTGAAGGATTCTCTTTGCTTCCTATCCATCCCAAAAGCTCTTTCAGTTGAATATGGTGGGGTTCAGAAGGGGAAGGATGGAATATTTCAAGTAGCAGCCCTGTTTAAAGCTGGAGTGACTTAAAGTGTTGTAATTAGTGGATGATGTATATATGAGCAACAATCGTTTGGAGTGATGCTGTTTTCTTGTTTTAGATTGCCAGGGTCTCTTATGAATGGCTCTGAGGCAGTCCCAAGGATCTCTTATGAATAGCTCTGAGGCAGTCCCAGCTATCTCATGTTGTGGATGGATGAAGTGAGGGACAGGGAAAGGATCACAGAACGCTAGGGGTTGGAAGGGACCTTGAAAGCTTGTCCAGTCCAACCCCCCTGCCAGGGCAGGATAACCTATACCAGATCACACAGGAACACATCTAGGCAGGTTTTGAATATCTCCAGGGAGGCAGACTCCACAACCCCCCTGGGCAGCCTGTTCCAGTGTTCTGTCACCCTCACAGGGAAAAAATTTTCTTCATGTTTCCATGGAACTCCTGTGCCTCAGCTTCCACTCCTTACCCCTTATCTTGTCATTGAGCATCACCAATATTATTTAGGATAAGCTTCTCAGGAGATGGCTGAATCCCACAGAATGCATCAGGTTGAAAGGGACCATCGAGGGTGATCTTCTCCACCCCACCTACAGTCAGCAGGGACATCTCCAACTAGACCAGGTTGTTCAGGGGCCCATCAGGTTTGACCTTAAATGTCTGCAGAGCTGGGGGCTCAACCACATTCCTGGGCAGCCTATTCCAGTATTTCACCACCCTCACTGGGCAGAACTTCCTCCTAATCTCCAACCTAAATCTCCACTGCTCCAGTTCCAAAACATCGCCTCTCATCCTATCCCCTCAGGCCCTTTTGAACAGTTCCTCCCAGCCTTCCTGTAGGTCCCCTTTGGATATTGGAATGCAGCCTTCTCTTCTCCAAGCTGAACATCCCCAACTCCCTCAGCCTGTCCTCATAGGAGAGGTTCTCCACCCCTCTGATCATCTTTGTGGCCTCCTCTGCACCCATTCCAACAGTCTGATGTCCTTCTTGTGCTGGGGACAGCAGAACTAGATGCAGCAGTTCAGGTGGGATCTTATTAGAGCAGAGCAGAGAGGCATAATCACCTCCCTGCTCTGCTGCTCTCAGGGCTCTGGATGCAGCCTGGTGCATGGTTGATATAGAGTGGGCATTTATTAAATCCATCTGATTCTAAAGAGAAGCTGCTAGTTATTAGTCAAGAATTTAGAGATATGAGGAGAATTCAATCCTGTAGTCCCCCATGTTGTGTGTTACCACTCTACTGAGCGCTCTGCTTGCTTACTGCAGCATTTCCTTATGCCAGTGGTGTGATGGATGGGTTCCATTGCAAAGTGCTGACCTCTAGTGTCCCATAACCTGTTCTTGCAAACCTTGAGCGCTGAAATTCCTGAGCAGCATGCCTATGGCAGTGAAAGCCAGCCCTCTCCTCAGGGAAACAGCCCCAAACGCTGCAGCAAATCACTGACACATACATATCAGTAGAGACGTGTTGCCTTCTCTTATCCGGACTAAACAGCCCCCGGGCTCTCTCTCTCCATAGGGGAGATGCTCAAATTCCCTTGTCATCCTTGGGGCTCTCCATTGATTGGACTCTCTCCAGCAGGTCTCTGTCTCTCCTGATCTGGGGACCCCATAACTGGACACAGTATTCCAGGTGTGGTCTCAGCAGAGCAGAGTAGAGAGGGAGAAGAATCTCCTAGCCCTACTGGCCACACTTTTCTTGATGCCATTATCTCTTTTGGGCACATTGCTGGCCCGTGCAGAACTTGCTGCCCACTGGCACTCCAAGTTCTTTATCCATGGAGCTGCTTTCCAGCAAGACAACCTCGAAGTCTGTGCTGGTGCCTGTGGTTATTCCTCCCCAGATGCAGAATTCTGCACTTGTCCTTATTGAGCTTCATCAGGTTTGCCTTCACCCAGCTCTCAACCTGTTCAGATCTGGCTGGATGGCAGCACAGCCTGACAGGGTGTCAGTCACTCCTGCAAGTTTTGTATCATCAGACAGTATCATTTCAGATATCTTTGATATTTATTATTACTTTCACAACAATATTTGATATTATTTTATAGATTTGAAGAAAAAAACCAAGTCCTAGATCTGAAGCAAAAGGCTGTCAAATTTTGGGCAGTTATTCTGCCTTCTCTCTTAAACCCTTATTATGATGAGCTGCTAGAACTGAACATTGGAGGAAGCAGAAAATAAGTAAAAAGCAATTTAAAAATGAGTTTGTAATGAAAAGATGGCATAGAAATGCTGGCAGAGATGCAAACTTCAATGCTCCTCTCCTTTCCACTTTTAATTGCCTCTAATTGTTACTTATTTTTTCTCACTATGCCAAATTTAGGGAAAGAGAAAGAAAATGACAAATTTGGGTTTGGGAATGATTTCTAAAGGACAGAAAACTCACTGCCTGACTTACCTCATTTTATTCTTCCCCCCAGATTGAGTTGAATTAGGAGATAGTATGCGTTGCTTTGTGAATGAGGCACATCATAGAATCAGGCAGGTTGAAAGAGACCTCCAACATCATCCAGTCCAACCTAGCATTCAGCCCTGTCCAGTCAACTAGACCATGGCACTAAGTGCCTCATCCAGGCTTTTCTTGAACACCTTCAGGGACAGCAACTCCACCACCTTCCTGGGCAGCCCATTCCAACGCCAATCACTCTCTCTGGGAAGAACTTCCTCCTAACGTCCAGCCTAGACCTCCCCTGGCACAACTTGAGGCTGTGTTCCCTTGTTCTGTTGCTGGTTGCCTGGCAGAAGAGACCAACCTCACCTGGCTACAACCTCCTTTCAGGTAGTTGTAGACAGCAATGAGGTCACCTCTAAGCCTCCTCTTCTCTAGGCTGCGCACCCACAGCTCCCTCAGCCTCTCCTCATAGAGTTTGTGTTCCAGGCCCCTCACCAGCTTTATCTCCCTCCTGTGGACACCTTCCAGCACCTCAACATCTCTCTTGAATTGAGGAGCCCAGAATTGGACACAGTACTCAAGGTGTGACCTGACCAGTGCTGAGTACAGGGGAAGAATAACCTCCCTTGTCTTACTGGCTTCACTGTTCCTGATCCAGGCCAGGATGCCATTGGCTTTCTTGGCCACCTGGGCACACTGCTGGCTTATGTTCAGCTACTACCTACCAGTACATCCACCTGAAGTATTTTAAAGCTATGATTTAAAGGGCTGGGTTTATTTGGAAGTTTGTGCCAACGTTAGTTTTTTTCCAGCTCTAATGCCCCAGACCATGTTGTTTAACAGGAAAAAAAAAAGGTAGTACAGTGACTGTGTCTGAGTTTGTGTTTGAGATGTCACCTTTTTCTCCCTGTAGGTGAAGTACAAAGGAGCTGCTAAGAAAGACCTCTCCAACTCTCTTTATCAGCAGATGCCAGCCACAATTGACAGTGTATTTGCAAAAGGCTTAACACAACTTCAGAGCAAGGTAAAGTGTTCAAGTCACAACAGTGAATTTTAGCTGTGTGGCTGGACATGACCTATTCGAACAGATGCTTGATTGCCTGCCTGATTTCCTTGGCTGAGTTTATCATCCAGAGTTTATCACCATAGCTACTTTGAGAACTAGTCACTTCTAGAATCTTGACAATTGTGCTCACCATGCTTATTAAATATACACTTCAAACCTGCTAGTGTATTCTCAGTCCAATGAAACACATTACAAAGCCATGAATACAAGAAGGGAGGCTCTCCTTCCCCTGTGCTCTGCCCTGGTAGGGTTCTGTCTGGAGTATTGCATCCAATTCTGGGTTCCCCAGCTCAAGAGGGACAGGGATCTGTTGGAGAGAGTCCAAGGGAGGGATACAAGGATGCTGAAGGGACTGTAGCACTGCCTGATAAGGACAGGCTGAGAGCCCTAGGACTGGTTAGTCTGGAGAGGAGAAGGCTGAGAGGTGATCTGAGCAATGTCTATCAATAGCTGAGGGCTGGGGGTCAGGAAGGAAGGGACAGGGGCAGTCTCTGCTCACTTGTGCTCTGGTACAAGACAAGGAGCAATGGATGAAAACTGCAGCACAGGAAGTTCCACCTCAACATGAGGAAGAACTTCTTGAGTGTAAGGCTCCATAGAGCACTGGCACAGGCTGCCCAGAGAGGTTGTGGAGTTTCCTCTGGAGCCCTTCCAGCTCTGTCTGAATGTGTTCCTGTGTGACCTGTGCTAGATTGTATGGCCCTGCTCTGGCAGGGGGTTTGGACTAGAAGCTCTCCAGAGGTCCTTTCCAGCCCCTAACATCCTGTGATCACTGAATCTAGTGCCAGTGCACTGTGGTTGAAGAACAGACTAATGTTAGAGAACAGCCACTACAGTCAGGGTCTGGCATTGGCTTTATGGAATGGTTGATGCTGAAGGGAAAAGCATCCAGCCTTCTGAAATCTCATACAATTAGCCTCAGCCCATCAATCCAGCTTGTGCAGGTCTCTCTGTGGAGCCTTCGTACCCTCAAGCACTCCCTCCCAGCTTAGTGTCACCTGTAAACTTACTGAGGGAGGACTCAATCCCTTCCTCCAGATGATGAACAAAGGTACTAAAGAGAACTGGGCTACATAGCACCACTCACAACACACTTTGTAGGTTTCAAAATATGGAATCCAGTTTCTTGAACATCCTCTGAAACATCTGAACAGAGTAAAGCAGCAAAGTGCAGCTCAGTTGCCTCCAGGGGCTTAGGAATGTAATATTCTTAATGCAGGCAGGTGACCCTTCACTGCATGGTCTCAGTGGAATTGTGTTAAGTATGTGTCATATGGATGAAGTTACAAATTGTCATTGCTGCTCATGAGAATTACAGCTTGATAGATGCTCCTGGCCTTCCAGCCACCACACACTGCCACTTTTTTATCTTCTGGGCTTTTTTTCTTTTTGCCTTTCTCCTCTCTTAAAGATATTAACCACTTATCATTCAATACTACCAGTCAGTAAAGTGAGGCACACTTTGAAGTGCATGTGATGCATTGCCTCTTCATCTGCATTTTTCTAATTAGTTTGGGTTTTTTTTCAAACAAAGGAAAATATTCATAACAAAAAGACCCAACCCCAACCAGCAAACAAAATCCAAACCAACAAACTACTGAACTCTCAGGAGAGCTGGTGGGGAAATGTTTTGATCCAAAACAGTGTGTTAATCACAGAATGTTAGGGGCTGGAAGGGATCTCAAAAGATCATTGAGTCCAACCCCACTGCCAGAGCAGGATCATCCAAGACAGGTCACACAGGAATGCATCCAGGTGGATTTGGAACGTCTCCAGAAAAGGAGACTCCACAACCTCTCTGGGCAGCCTGCTCCAGTGTTTTGTCACCATCACAGGGAAAAAGTTTTTCCTTATGTGTCCATGGCACTTCCTCTGCCCTTGTGCTGCCCTTGGCCACCCCTGAGCAGAGCCTGGCTGCATCCTCCCAACACTGCCCTGCACATCTTCAACACAGCAATGAGGGCATCCCTCAGGCTCCTCTGCTGCCAGCTCCCAGCCTCAACTCCCTCGGCCTGGCCTCACAGGAGATGTTCCACTGCCTGCAGCAGCTTGGGGGCTCTGGGCTGGACTCTCTCAAGCAGTTCCCTGAGGTCCTTCTTGAACTGAGGGATCCAGAACTGGACACAATGTTCCAGATTTGGCCTCACCAGGACACTCTGGAGGGGAGGAGAACCTCTTTGGACCTACTAACCACAGCCTTTCTAATCCAGCCCAGGATGCCCTTGGCCTCCTTGGGCACAAGGGCACATTGCTGCCTCCCGTGTATTCTTCTATCCACCAGGACCTTCGTGTCCCTCTCCTCTGCGCTGCTCTCTAACAGGTCAGTCCCCAGCCTATAGTGGTCCATGGGGCTACATCAAGGCTACACTGCACAAATGTACTAATAAAAAGTCAATTTTAGTTCTCAGAGCTTGAAATGGACCATCTATAGACTCAGGTTAAAGCAGCACAGTAGCTGTAATGACACTAATGTGACATTTCATTGTGAAGTGAGTGATTGGAAGAATTAGAGTAGAAATAAATTGGGAATTAAACTTGTATAACATTTTTAAACCCTTAGCTTGATTTATAAAACGTTCCTGAACCAGTTTGCCAGAGATTTACTCCTGGATTCCTTCCAAATGAGGACATTCTGCCTCGCTTTAGGCAAATGAGGTTAATTAACATCGCTGACGTGGCAGAGAAGATAAATGAGATTGAGAATGAAACCATTTTTAACCTTTTTAAGGAAAAGACAGGCATTTTCGTTTGGCATTGTAGCAGGTTTGGCTTTTCAATCACCCGAGAGTCACAGAGCAGCAAAGATGCAGATAGGCTGAGTTCTGTTTCAGCAGCAACTTTGCCTGCAGAGCTCCTGCCATCCCCACAGGAATAGATGCATTATAAATCATAATCTACCATAAAACTTGCAGATAGGCTGACACATTTTTCCAACTTGTGGTTACTGTTGCAGTGGACCTGAATTTAATGCTACTTTGAGAGAGAGATCCCAGGGGATTTTCTGATGGAAAATCTTCTCTACAGCATTCAAACCTAATCCATATTGTGCCTATCACTGCGGTACCTAAGCAGCTAATACAAGGATTTCAGGTTTCAACTGGGTCAGGATGTGGCAGAGGGGATTTCTGCTGCATCTGTCTAGCTGTGGGATTGTGAATTTACAGGTCATCACCTCAGCAAGCAGAGAGCACGAGTATGCCGTAGGAGGTCACCGTGCCAGCCCTGCTGCAGAAAGGCTGTCAGGAGCACAGAGCTGCAGCCTGCTTCCCACTCACAGAGTGCTGTTTTTAAATAGGTGCTGCTTTCCTGAGAGGTGGAAAAAGAGGACTATGAGTCCTTCTCATCCAGATCAGAACAAATTTACACCTTTGACTCCCTTTTCAAGCTGCTTGGATGCAAGGCTGAGCTTTACAGGCTTACAGAATGTCAGGGGTTGGAAGGGACCCAAAGAGATCATCAAGTCCAACCCCCCTGCCACAGCAGGACCATACAATCTAGCTCAGGTCACACAGGAATGCATCCAGACAGGCCTTGAAAGTCCAGAGAAGGAGACTCCACAATCTCTCTGGGCAGCCTGTGCCAGTGCTCTGGGACCCTTACAGTACAGAAGTTCCCTCCTGTGTTGAGCTGGAACCTCTTGTGCTGCAGCTTGCATCCATTGCTCCTTGTCCTATCCCAAGCAGCAAGTGAGCAGAGCCTTTCCCTGTCAGCACTAACAAGTTCTTACCTCAACTCCCTGACAATTGTCGTTCTCCTTCTCTGGAGATTTCTTGAGCTGAGCAACTAGATTTTTCTTCTTCTTCCTTCTCCTCTTTTCTGGGTAAGGCAGTGAGAGCAGGAGACGTCCCAGTCTCCACTGTGCCACTTCATCCCCCTTGCCAGCCTGCAAAGCTCTCCCCAATTTCCCTGCCTCTCAACAATGCAGAAATAAAGCTGATGAGAGCAGCCTAGGCAGTGAGGCCTCAATTTGATTTTCCTGAGAGTAAACAAACCTTTGTTGAAAAAATAGCAATTTTCTGGTGGAAAATGTTTCTGAAGGAAGATTTCTGATCAGTGCTAGCTGCATGCCAAGGCTGTTTGTTTGTTTTTGTCTGAAGACCAAAACACTGAATCCTTTCTTATGCAAAAATACTTTTAATTTAAATAAGGTGTCACAGCCAATGATAAAAGTAGTTAAAATTGCTTGAGGGGGAAACAGTGATGGGGGAAAAAAAAAGTATGAATTTCCTCACTTTCTTCATCACTTCTGCCATAAGGAGAGATTGCACTGGTTTTCTTCTTATCTGAAAACAATACACCAAAGCAAACTGAAGGCAGTTTAGTTTCCTCCTTTGCACAGGGCAATAGCTCAAATAGTAACTGTACGTCAGGGCTCAGCAGTATTGTCTGCTTTTAAAGATGATGAGCCAAGTGAATCTTTATTTTCAACTTGGTGACAGTTTGGATGTTACCTGTCCCCCTACTCCTATGAAATCACCCAGACTAGACTCAGCTGAGCTAGAAGTTAAGGAATCAAGCTTTATATTTACAGCTTAGCACAATATACAGGCAGGCATTTACAATATATACAGCTCTAGACAAAAATAGACGAGTTAAAGGTAATACAGAAACACAACTCCCCTCCCAGAAACCTGAGTCCCCAGGAGGGGCTCCCAACCACCCTTCCACCTCCTTTCCACCCCTCTACCTTATCCCAGAGTTTGCCTTACGTTCAAGGTGTGTTTGGAGAATTGGCCAGGGGGTTTAGGAAGCAGAAGGATTAATTAGACAGCAGGTTAGGGAGAAAAGTGCAGGCAGCCAGAGACACACAGCAACTGTATTATCTATATTTGTGGTGTTCTTTTTATCCATCTCAGCAAGCCTATGAGTGAAACAAACATCAACATTGTTTCCTTTTCACAGCCTATAATCTAATTTCTCTCACTAAAATATCTCAGCTAGGCTCAAACTAGCACAAACTTCCAGAGGAGATTGCAGAGTTCTGCCTCCCTCATGGGTAGAACCTTCTGTTAATTGCCATGTTTGGGGTTTTTTTTCTATGACAAAGCTGTTTTGTGAGGTTTCCTGATTCACTTCCAGTCATGTTACACATCATCAAATTGTTTGTGCTGATTTGTCCTTGGTTTGTTGGCTTTTTTAAAATGGTATCTAATATCATGGAATCATAGAATGGTCTGGGTTGGAAGTGACCTCTGAAGGTCACTCAGCCCAACCTCTCTGCATCAAGCAGGGACATCCTCAACTAGATCAGGTTGCCCAGAGCCCTGTCAAGTCTTACTTTGAATATCTGCAGTGATGGGGACCCAATCACCTCCTCAGGCAACCAGTACCAGTGTTCTACTACCCTCATGGTGAACAACTTGCTCCTAACATCCAATCTAAATCTCCTCTTCCCTAGTTTGAATCCACTGTGCCTTGTCCTATCACTACAGGCACTTGCAGTGCTAATGGTAGCAGGTTTAGTCCCCTGGATGAGGGAGCTGGGGCTGTTTTGTCTGGAGAAGAGAAGACTGAGAGGGGATCTAATAAATGTTTATAAATATCTGGGAGCTGGGGGTCAGGAGTGGGGGACAGGCTCTGCTCACTGCTCTCTGGGATAGGACAAGGAGCAATGCATGCAAGCTGCAGCACAGGAGGTTCCAGCTCAACACAGAGGGGAACTTCTGTACTGTAAGGGTCCCAGAGCACTGGCACAGGCTGCCCAGAGAGGTTGTGGAGTCTCCTTCTCTGGAGCCTTTCAAGGCCTGTCTGGATGTGTTCCTGTGTGACCTGAGCTAGATTGTATGGTCCTGCTGTGGCAGGGGGGTTGGACTTGATGATCTCTTTGGGTCCCTTCCAACCCCTGACATCCTGTGAGCATGTGACTTCTCTAGTTTTGCTTTATGCAGATTCATCAGATCATTTAGTTCTCCATCTGGAGATTGGCATTTTCCATCTCCTTGTATGCTTCCACCTGTCAAATCCTACCTTATAGATTTTAAGTTCAGAGCTCAGCTCACTGGCAATAAAGGGAAATAGAAAAATTAAACATTTAGTAGTGTTCAATGGATTCCAAAACAGAGGGTCAGTCAGAGTTAAGTGAAAGGAGCACAAAAGCCTTCCCTCTAGTGCAGCTTCCTATTGCCGCGCCGGGGTACGAGAGAGATAAGAAACATAAAAAATGAGCACTTGCAAATGAGTTCAATCTGAAGCTTTTCCTACCTAAATAATTGCCTGGCATTTCCTGAGTTAATGAATGGTGTTAGCAGAGAGTAGAGGTTACGTCAGTGACCTCTCATACTTGATCTCTCTGTAGAGTAGTTTCATATGTAGATTGGATGAAGAAAATCCAATTTAGCTAAAAGTGGGACCACGAACCGAGACCTAAATGTGCACATGCTAACACGTGAAGCAGGGATTCCAAGGGTGTTGATGGAATAATCCTCAGAGCCATCTTTCATGTTACTCTGTGCTGACTAACAGATCTGGCAGTACTTCTGCACTAAACCCTTCAAAATTAAACTAACCAGCTGTTGAACTCCTCCTAGCCTGTGATGGCTTCAAGGTTAGTGGTTTGGAAAGCAGCTTTATGGCTCTGCTTTTCAGAGCACTCTTCAACAGGAAGGCTCTTTAAAGTGACAACGTGAAGCAGCAGAAGCAGCAAAAGGCTTTTTGTGGCCTATGGTTATATAGTAATTACACTTTTGCCAAGCGCCGTTTGTCAGCGATGCTTCGGTCTGGTTAAAGATTATTTGCTTAGCCAGTTGCAAGATGAGCACGGGGAGATTAGAGACCATTTTTTGGATCAATTTGAGTCGTGTTTGTTTCCCCAGAGGCCTGGCCACATTGGATTTATGCTGTACAGTGAGATGGCGCATCTTAAGTTTCCTAATTTGATACTTTCATTCATATAGTAGCAGTGCAAACTCCTCTCCCTTTTGGTCTCCAGCTCTCAGCCTATATATCATTCTGTAACCTGAGACAGGGCAGATACTAACGTGTTGCCTTGGGCACTCAGATGCAGTCTTGCTGCCTTAAGCACAAACAGATCCAGCATTTTCTCACAGTTCTAGGATCTTGTCCTGAAAGAGTCCAAACCACCATCATCAAGAGTTCCCAGCTCGAAACTTTCACAGTATTCTTTTATTGGTGTCGGAGGGTTTGGGTTCTCTAATCCTTCCCCTCCTGATCAGCTTTCAATCTTGCTTAGTATTTGCAGTTTTCTTGGGGGATTATTTTCATGCTTGCTCCTGGGATCTGTTAGAAAAACGAATTTTCTTGATGCATGTTGCTTCTTCAAGTGTATTTTCTCACTGTTAGCCTAAAATCTTGGGACAAGGTTAAGAGCAAGAGCAGCTTCTTGGGCAGTTTTTGTATGTGAGTGTGACTATGTCAGGGTGAAAGCTGGATCAGCATCCAGTATTGAGCTCAGGTTGTATTCTAAACCCAAATTAATTGATAGAGTCACAATCCAATTCCAAATTTCCTTTGCTCTCATGACCACTGAATGTAAATACTCTTTTTCTTTGTGAAGCCTGGAGGCTAGGCAAATCATGTGTTGTGCTAGTCAGTTCTTAACAGTGGAAGAAGCAGATATCTGCCCTGTGAGGATTTCACCTAAACTTGTTTTTTTGTGAAGAATGCACAAAAGGGTTTTTTCCTCTTTTGTTATTTCTTTTGACAACAGGAAAAAAAGTTACTTGACTAATAAATTCAACTGTTTGTTTGTCCTTTTACCCAGGCTGTCTTCTCACCTTGTGTAGGGTTCATTTTCTGTTTCTGTATATTTCCTTCTGCTTTTCCTAACCTACCTCCCCACTATATCTGTGTTGTAATAACAGATGCAGAGAAATCTCTCTGCTGCCTGTGTCTCAAATGTCTGTTTTGGGTGGAAGCTCCTCTCCTTTCAGAGTTCTGTTTCCATTAAGGAGCTTAATTATTTATTACATTTCTTCCTGCACACAGGCAGACACCACCACTGGGTTTAACCCAGCTCATGTTGTTATACCTGCTCTGCTGAGGTCGCAAAAGTATAACCTTGCCTTTTCCCCTCCCCACCCAGGTTCTTTACACACAGAAACATGCTGCTGAGAAAGGAACTTCAGATTATGCACATATGAAGGAGCCTCCAGATATTAAGCATGCCATGGAAGTCAATAAACACCAGAGTGATGTAAGTAGCCCCCCATCTGCAATGAGTTTGCTTGTTCTGTGTTGGTACATCCATTAGAGCAAACTGAAACGGGCTGGCCAGGGAAGACTTTCATATTTCATCAGCTGTTGTTTTTTTTATGTTACTTGCACTGCAGTAATTTGGTACATGATGTGTGTGTGAAATATTCTCCAAGTAATGGGGTGTGACTTTCTTTCTAAATTGCATTGGAAAGCAGTTGCTGCTGCTGTGCGACAAACAATGTCTGTTTATGTTGTTGTTGATTAGGAAATGTTCTGGTGCTAGTAAATGTTGTTAAGAACTGCCACTTGGAAATCAAATGACAAAGGCAGGTTCTCTGAATTCTCTGCTTCAGAAGTGAATAAAGCTCTCTGTATGAGAAAAAAACAACCCTCATTTGTTTTCACGTTGGAAAGCAACTTCATGGAGGAAGAGCTTGGAGTCCTGGTGGACAGGAAGTTCTGCATGGGCCAGCAATGTGGCTCTGTGGCCAAGAGGGCCAATGGTGTCCTGGAGTACATCGAGAAAAGTGTGTCCAGCAGGTCTAGGGAAGATCTTTTCCCCCTTTACTCTGCCCTGCTGAGACCACACCTGGAATACTGTGTCCAGTTTTGGGCTCCCCAGTTCAAGAGAGACAGGGACCTGCTGGAGAGAGTTCAGTGGAGAGCTATGAGGTTGATGAAGGAACTTGAACATCTCTACTCTGAAGAAAGGCTCAGAGCCTTGAGGCTGTTTAGTCTGGAGGAGAGAAGGCTGAGAAGGTACCTTATGTATGCCTGTAGATATCTGAAGGGTGCATGTCAGGAAGAAGGGGCCAGGCTCTTTTCAGTGGTGTCCTGTGGTAACATGAGGGTCAGTAGATACAAACTGGAACACAGGAGGTACCACCTCAACATGCGGAGAAACTTCTTTGTCAGGATGCTGGAGCCCTGGAGCAGCCTGCACAACCCCAGCTCCCTCAGCCTATCCTCACAGCAGAGGTTCTCCAGCCTTTGGATCATACTTGTGGCCCTTTTCTAGGCTCACTCCAACAGCTTTGTGTTCTTGTTATGCTGGGGACACCAGAACTGGATGCAGTATTGGAGGTTCACTTTGAATTATCTTCATTTTACCCTGTCTTCCCTCCTGCCAGGGTTCCAAGCACTCGTAGGTTATGTAGGCTGCAAACTAAATGTCAGTGTTAGATGTATGTCCGTGTGTGCAGAATCTTGACAGCTGGCTGCTGATTAAAAGGCTGCTGGAAAACTTCAGGGAAGCATTATGTTTGAAGAATAACTTCTGCTTCTGCTGGGAAATACCTGCCTTGGAACTCCCAGCAGTAATTTGCAACCTGCCCTGATTACAGAATTCCCTCTTCCTGTCAAACTCTGGCTGTCTTTGCAGTTGGAAGCAGATTGACAGAGGGTAGGAGCTGGGAATGCCATCTTCCCTATAAGCATGAGAGTTGTTTCACCCCAGCAGTAGGAATGATGGTGGAATACTAAGGAAAGAAATAGTATAGGGAGGAGAGCTGCAAACCCTCTCTGAGAAGGTGGTGGGACAGGAAGGGGATGTGAGATGAGTCTTTGAATAAAATTCATCATGGCCTGAGGATTAGCATACTGGTGCAAAACCCACTTGCCTCCTACAGCTGTACATCACCTGCTAACAGAATTAAGGGAAGGCAGGTACAGATGTGAGAGTAAATGAAATTCAATTGTTCCATCTTTTGTTTTTTCCACCCTTAAAGCAGGCAAAATTAAAAAAAAAAAAAAAGAGGAAATTGAAACAAATGTAGGAGGGAAAGAAATGAGAACTTTTAACAGCACCTTTAAAACAAGGGAAAAATAGGAAGGAAATTCTTTTCAGCCTGAACAGCCTTCAACCAACTCCAGCAAACTCTCCATATCCACATCCACTGTAAAGCCCTACCCAGTCAGTTTTGGCTCTTTGAGAACAGACTCTGGTTGCTCAAGGGGAGCTGCCCTGCAGTAGGAATATATCTTTAGCACACGTGAAAAAGCAAATTATGCAAGTCTGGTTATTGTTCTGCAGAGTTCCACAGCTCCTGTGAGTAATTGTTTGGGCACCGTGGTGAATAGCTGTGAATTCCTTGGCTTTTAAGTGCAGGTTTAGTTAGGAGCCCAGCGAGTTTTTATCTTTGAGTCAGTGTGGTACGGCAAACATCCCGAATGTAGAGCAATTGTCTTCCTCAGCTGTTCCAGGCTGTTTGTAGGATCACAGCCTGGAAAGTGCAGGGGAAAAAGGAGGGAAACTACTGCAAAGCTCTTCTGTCCACCTTTCAGTACAGCATACCTATGGGAGCAGAATCCCTGTTTACCAACAATTCTCTGCCAGCCTAACTCAGTGTTTCTGTGCAAGGCTTTGCATCTAATAGGATTAGGATGCGTTTAAGACTATTTACTCAGCCTTAAAATAAGGCTGACATTTATACCCAACCCTGTGAAACGTGCAATTTCCTTTAAAAAATTAAGACTCTAGTCAACTTACAGTAGCTTGGTGCTGGCATTTGGAGTCTGTCAGGAGCTGCAGGCCCTCCCACCGCTTCGAATGTCGTTACCATGCTCTGCGCGTGTGGGCTGGAGCTGCACAGTAGGGAGAGGCTGCAAAATCTCCTGCACGATGTGATTGTGTAGAGGGAAAACATCTTTCTCTTCTTTGCACTTAAACTGAGGGAAATGACTCTTGAAAGAACAAAGCTGACTACTGTAATGATAGGGAATTTGCCTGAAAAATAATTGAGGTGCTGCATATAATGCTTGTTTATCCCACCCAGATACTGTTCTCTGGAAACTGTGTTTCTGCTCTCTGGAGGCAATGTTTAATGATGTGACTTTGGTAAACACAAAGGCTTTTGGAGAAAACTGAAGCCTCCTTCATGGAGTGGTAGGGGTTGGAAGGTAACTCCACAGATCATGGAGTCCAGCCCCCCTGCCAAAGCTGGATCACCAAGGGTAGATTGTGCATGAACGCATCCAGATAGGATTTGAAAGTCTCCTGAGTAAAAGACTCCACAACCCCTTTGGACAGCCTGCTGCAGGGCTCCAGCATCCTCACAGCAATGAAGTTTCTCCTCATGTTGAGGTGGAACTTCCTGTGTTCTAGTGTGTTTCTGTTGCCCCTTATCTCCTTAGGCACCACTGAAAAGAGCCTAGCTCCATCATATTGACTCCCACCCTTTAGATATTGATGAACATTGCAAAGATCCCTTCTCAGTCTGCCCTTCTCCACAATAAAGAGCCCCAGGTCTCAGTTCTACCACCTTCCTGGCAACCCCTTCCAGGGTCTCACCACCCTCATGGTGAAAGACTTCTTCCTAACATCGAGTCTGAATCTCACCATTTCTCGCTTTCTTCCATTCTCCCCAGTCCTGTCACTGCCTGACAGCCTAAAGAATCCCTCCCCAGCTTTCTTGTAGCTCCCTTAAGATACTGAAAAGTCACAATAAGGTCACCTGTGAGCCTTCTCCTCTCCAGACTGAACAGCCCCAACTCCCTCAGTCTCTCCTCATAGCAGAGCAGCTCCAGCCCTCTGATCCTCCTTGTGGCCCTTCTCTGGACACCTTCCAGCACATCCATGTCCCTCTTGTAACAGGGGCTCCAGAACTGGAGGCAGTACTCTAGGTGGGGTCTCACTAATGTGGAGTAGAGGGGGAAGTTCGCTTCCCTGACCTGCTGCCCACACATCTTTTGCTGCAGCCCAGGCTCTGTTTGGCTTTCTGGGCTGCAAGAGCACACTGACAGCTGATATTGAATTTCTTGTCCACCAGCTCCCCCAAGCCCCTCTCCTCAGGGCTGCTGTCAAGCCAATCACTTCCCTATTGGTGCTTGGGATTGCCTCGACCCAGATGCAGGACCTTGCACTTGGTTCTCCTGGTTCTCCATTCAACATCTGCATTAGAAAGAAACTACCTTTCACTGCCTAACTTTCTGCTGACAGTGGTTGTCAACAGTAGGTCCCCCTGGAGCATTTCCAACTGGTGCTGAAAATGATGTGTTTACTCCTGATGTAATTGGGACCAATCAGTTTTCAAGCCCATTACGGGAAAGGATGACTGCATCAATCTGTAATGGGCCAGAAGAATGTTTGTCTCTTCCACACGAGCTGGGAAACACTTTTCAACACCATTTGAGTGGGGATCAGAAAAGCTGTTGCCAATGATCATTGTCACCAGCAAGTCATTTCCTTAGTGCTGATGGACCCCAAAGTGCAGATGAGAGAAGAGGGGGCAGAGGCACAGCTGACAGGCTATTAGTTAGCGGACTAGCGGCTCTTGGGAAATGCTAAGCAGGGACAAATGGCAGGAAACAAATTCTCTTGCAGAGGGGTGTTCCTAGCTCCTTGCTGACTTCTGTGCATGACTGGAGGACTTCAGCATCTCCTCTGTGGAGGCAGAGAGCCCTGTGGCTGTTTAATCTGGAGAAGAGAAGGCTGAGAGATCTCATCAATGTGTACAAATATCTGAGGGGTGGGTGTAAAGGTGTCTGGGGCCAAGCTCTTTCTGGTGGTGCACAGCAGTAAGACAAGGAGCAGTGGCTACCAACTGGAATGTAGAGGGTTTCATCTCAACATGAGGAGAAACTTGTTTGGTGTGAGGGTGCTGGAGCCCTGGAGCAGGCTGCCCAGAAAGGTTGTGGAGTCTCTGGAGACTGTCCAAACTCTTCTGGATGCGTTCCTCTGCAGACTACCCTCAGTGATGCTGCTTGGCAAGGAGGTTAGACTGGATGATCTCTGGTGTTCTCTTCCCAGCCTCTAAGGTTCTGTGATCTCAAGAGGGTAAAAGGTGTTTGTAGCTATTTCTGCCTGTTTTAGTAATTTATTACTTGGAATAGTATTGGAATTGGAGGGGAAGGCAAAAGATTGTAGGTAGGCTCTGAGTCCTTTCACTTTAGATGTGCTTAAGCCACTATGTTATAGAATGTTCTCCTTGTCGATTGACAACCTGAGGTGCTTTACAGCATGGTAAGAAACCTGCTTCCTTTGCAGCATTGTAATGCATTGCAATGCACTGGCACGACCAGGAAAGGTGAAGCACCTTCAGAACCCTCAGCTGGAAGCAAACAGACCAGCAACTTTACCATCAGTGAACCTTTTGCCTTTTCTTAAGAGCTGGAGATTTGGCCTTGTGAAAACTAGTCTCCTAATCACAGACTCATACAATAATTTTGGTTGGAAAAGACCTCCAAATTCACCAACTCCAACCATTATCTGACTCTTTCAAGTCTGGTGCTAAGCCATGTCCCTCAACATCACACCTCTCTGTCTTTCAAACCTTTCCAGGGATGGTGGGCAAGCCATGAATAGATTTTCCATGCTTTGCAAAAGCAAGTGGCAATTGAGAGTATGTTGTCATGTTTGGGGCTAAAGAGGAGGAAGAACTTTTAGTCAGATTATCATTGGGTTTAAAAAGCATTCAACAATCTAACTGTGTTTTTTCTAACTGAAATTCCACTTTGGGATAGAAAACCACTTGAAATATGGGTAGTAATTAGCAATGCACTATTTGTAGCCTCAAAACTAGGGATGAAAGAATTAAGTTGTTTTTTTCACCTTAATCCCTGCTTCTTTCTTGCTTGCATTTCCCATTCATCTGCTGTAACTAGAATCAGAAAGGTTGGTAGAGAACTCTAAGATCATCAAATCCAACAGTCAACTAAACACCACCATGCCTACTCTCCATTTAGGTCTTTCACTGCTGCTCTTCAGCTGTCTATATCTGAGTCACTTTTCCCTTTGAAGAGGCCAGTTTGTGCAGATGTTTCTAGACCTGTGATGGTTTTGATGTGATGGTTGTTGATGGAGCCTGAACCACCCTTTGAAATGAAGACTGAGTGTAGGAATTGTGTGTCAAGGTTTGAGCCTCTTGATAATGGGCTTAGAAGAAAACACATCCCCAGCGACACCCCAGCAGGGAACACATCCCCAGCGACACCCCAGCAGGGAACACATCTCCAGTGACACCCCAGCAGGAGTCACATCCCCAGCGACACCCCAGCAAGGAACACATCCCCAGCCACACCCCAGCAGGAGTCACATCCCCAGCGACACCCCAGCAAGGAACACATCCCCAGCCACACCCCAGCAGGAGTCACATCCCCAGCGACACCCCAGCAAGGAACGCATCCCCAGCCACACCCCAGCAGGAGTCACATCCCCAGCGACACCCCAGCAAGGAACGCATCCCCAGCCACACCCCAGCAGGAGTCACATCCCCAGCGACACCCCAGCAAGGAACGCATCCCCAGCCACACCCCAGCAGGAGTCACATCCCCAGCGACACCCCAGCAGGGAACACATCCCCAGCGACACCCTAGGAGGAGTCACATCCCCAGCGACACCCCAGCGGGAGTCGCGTCCCCAGCGACACCCCAGCAGGGGGTGCATCCCCAGCCACACCCCAGCAGGGGACACATCCCCAGAGACACCCCAGGAGAAAAGATATCCCCTTCAGTGGATTAATTTATTTTATCACTTAAGCAGGATTTGTTTTCCTTTCTCCTTTCTCGTAAGCTTCTCTGCTTTCCATCTTCTCAGTGCCCATGGGTGCAGAGGCTAAGCTGGTTGCTTTTCCCTGTCCACATCTGTTTCCCTGCTCTCTCAGACTGGCTCTGGTTTTACTGTTCTAACACAGCACTATAAAAAACAACCACCAAAAAATCCCTAGATGGAATGGAATAGCAGCTGTGTAATAGAGGCCAGCACACTGTCCCAAAGGGAAAGGGTCAGCATCCAGGGATTGAGGTTATTCAGGAAATGGGAAACATATTTTTTCTTTCTTTGGCCTACCCCTGACAAACTACTGTTCTGCTGCATAACATTTTTATTCTCACTGGAGTATGACAAGCTGCAGAATGGAGCAAATATATATTGCAGACATTTGTAAAATGCTGGATGGCTTTCCCTCAGACATAAGTAATAGGTATCCTGGTTTAGGTGCAGGAGGAATAATAATTCACTCAGGGAAAGCTATAGCAATTGGCCTTGCATCTAATATAATTGGAAATGGTGAAATATAAAGGACTGTCACTGTCTTGTTCCCCACCCTCTCTCCCCCCCGAAATTAACCACAATCCATTATTTCACGTCCTATATGATCATGTCATTTGGGAGCAATAAGTGACCACATTTCCTCAACTTTATCACCACTGTTCTCGATTCTCTGTTGTTAACTCCCCTCCCTTCCTAATTTCTATTTGGAGCACATATGCTGGCCTTTAATTTGCAATTTACATGGATGATAGGGTGCCATTCAGAAACCTGTTTCTGCTGCCTTTGTGGTTTTCACCTCACCTCATGTGGTCGTTAGGACAAACAGCATATAATTAACTGGATTCATGGAAAGCCCTGAATTGCAAATGCTTGTCTGTACATAGAGTTTCTCAAAAGAAAATAACAGGGGGAATCTAAACCTAACCAAAAGCAAACTTTGAACAAGCTGTAGGAATCCGTTTCTGTTTGCTTGCTGGAGGATGCTTTGGCCTCTGTAATAATCCAACTTCTTTCTTTCTTTCTGGTTTTATTGTTGATTACCCTGGTGTGTCACTCACTGTAGGTTAAAAATTATCAGATCTATTTGTGGGCAAGCAGCCAAGAGTGAAGACTATTTAAACTTGTCTACTTAGCTGAAGCCATGTGGAGACAAAATTACTTTTCCTGGTGCCTGTAAAATATTTGCCCCAAAAAGTAAATGTTATTTTTTAGATTTCTTCTCCCAATAACATTTGTACAAATTATATTGATGGTTGGGTCCAGGAGATTGTTGCTTTGTACCCAGAGTGATACCTTACATTGGAAATAAGAACTAAGAGCAGAGGTTGTAAGTGAAGCTTCAAACTGATGGTGAAATGCTCTCCTAAGAGGTCGAATAACTTTGGTAAACAATAGAAGTAAACTGTAGAAGGCTAAATCACAGAATGTCAGGGGGCTGGAAGGGACCTCGAAAGCTCATCCAGTCCAACCCCTCTCCTAGAGCAGGATCACCTAGACCAGATCACATAGGAATGCATCCAGGTGGGTTTTGAATATCTCCAGAGAGGGAGATTCCACAACCTCCCTGGGCAGGAATTATTCTGATACTTTCTATGTCCTGTGGGCATTTGATGGTTTCTTTTTGCCCCAGACTGTGATTTTGTCACTTGCTGAAGTATCAAGGAGAAATTTTTTAACCATTCACAATAATTCAGTAAGTTCGTTCTTGAAAACTACCTTAGATTGGCACAAGTGCTACAGCAAGGGAAGCAAAACGTCTGCAGGTGCTGAAGAGAGAGAAGAATCACAGAATGTCAGGGGCTCAAGGGACCTCGAAAGCTCATCCAGTCCAACCCCCCTGCCAGAGCAGGATCACCTACAGTAGTTGACAGAGGAACACATCCATGCAGGTCTTGCATATCTCCAGAGAGGGAGAACCCACAACCCCCCTGGGCAGCCTGTTCCAGTGCTCTGTCACCCTCACAGGTTAGCAAAATCCTTCTCATGTTTCTATGGAACTTCCTATGCCTCAGCTTCCACCCATTATCCCTTGTCCTGTCACTGGGCATCACTGACAGAAGCGGATCTGCTTGAGAGCAAAGACTCCTCAGGTTCATGTGGACCCTCCTGTGCTTCAACTTCCACCCCTTGCCCTGTCACTGAGCATCACTGAGATGAGGCTGGCTCCATCCTCCTGGCACTCATCCCTTATGTATTTATAAACATGTGAAAAAGAACAAGTTGTGGTCCCAGAGCTCTGCGGCATCCCTGAGGTCTATGCTGTTTCTGTGCATGCTGACTGGAGAACCTTTGGGCTCTCCTACCTGTGGTTTAGCCTTCTGGCCAAAGCTTTCTGAGCCCATTCATTAGGGTTGTGGCTTTTGCACAAGCAGAAAGGCTCAGTTTTGTACTCCACGTGCTGGAGCACTCAGCCTGCTTGTTCCCATGATGGTGTAAAGGAGCAGACGAGCGGAGCTGTGGGATGCTGAGGTGGAGCTGCGTCGTTAAACGGCATACCCTGATGGTTACTGAGACACTTTCCCTGCGGTGGGATCAGAGTTTCTGCTCAGTGGAGCTGCAGTCTGCTAGGGTGCAGGGCTCAGGGGGGTAAGTTTATGTTAAAAAAGGGTGTAGCACAGGAAAAAAAAAACCCTGTAGTTTTTAGAAGTCCTTTGAAATGTAAAGATCAAACCTAATACTTGTGTCTTTTGCAACGATTTAATTTTCTGCTACACTTCTAAGCAAATCCACTTTACAGAATCATAGAATGTTAGGGGCTGGAAGGGGTCTCTGGAGATCATCAAATCCAACCCAGGGCAGGTCACACAGGAGCACATCAAGATGGGTCTTGAAAGTCTCTAGAGAAGGAGACTCTGCAGCCTCTCTGAGCAGCCTGCTCCAGGGCTCCAGCAACCTCATGTTGAAGTGGAACTTGCAGTGTCCCAGTTTGTATCCATTGCCCCTTGTCTTATCACAGGACATTGCTGAGAAGAGCCTGGCCTCATTCTTCAGATGTTTCTGAACGTGTTGGTGTTGTACTTGATGCTTCTGAATTCTTTTCCTTATGTTGTTAACCTGTGTGTGGGTCTTCCTAAATAGTTCCTGTCAAGCAGGCCTGTGTGGGAATAGATTAGGCAGAGTTCTGGTGAATTTGCTGGCTGAGGTGATAAGTCAGTCAGAGGCTATTTGTGAACCTCTGACATTTTCTTTTTGGTTGTTTATTTGAAGCAAAAGTGTTTTGGTTTTTATTTTTGTTTGTTTGTTTGACAGGTGTCCTATAAGAAGGATGTGGAGGAGACTCACAGATACACCGAAGTGCTGAACAGGCCAGACATAAGGATAGCAACTGAGATAACAAAGCTCATCAGTGATGTATGATCTGTTACTCTGTAGTTTTTTAGATGTGCCTTTTTATTTATTGTAATGTCAATCAGATTATTTAGAATGCAGCTGAAATGTCACAGGCAGAAAAACTGCCACCCTGGTATCAAACCTTTTCATCAGATTTGCAGGGTTATACACAAAAATGAGAGAGAAAACTTAAGAGAAAAGCAGAAAAGCTGCAAACTTGCCTGGTGGGTGAGGAAGTTATGGGGTTTCTTCTGTTTTGCTGCTGACAGTTTGACCTTTGCAGTCATTTGGCACTGATCTCAAGACAACATAAAGCTTTCTGAGGTTGTTTTTGCCTCTGATAAGCATTCTCTAGATAGGTCATGTGTTCTGCCACACTTCAGAGAACATCCCAAGCCTTTTTTGGCCTTTTTTCACCTGGATGCAAGAGAAGCTTGCCCAGGACTCCCCTTCCTCCTCCCATCTCTGCTGCCAGCTCCAGGGAGTCACAGAATCATAGAATGTCAGGGGCTGGAAGGCACCCCAAAATATCATCCAGTCTAGCCCTCTGCTGGAGCAGGATCACTTAGAGCAGATCACACTGGAATGTGTCCAGATGGTTTTTTAATATCTCCAGAGAGGGAGAATCTACAACCCCCCGTGGCAGCCTGTTCCAGTGCTCTGTCACCCTCACAGGGAAAAATTTCTTCCTCAGGTTCACATAGAGCCTCCTATGCCTCAGCTTCCACCACTGCCTCTTGTCCTGTCACTGGGCATCACTGAGAAGAGGCTGGCTCCAGCAGTTCTCTGAGATCATTCTTGAACTGGAGGGGCCCAGAACTGGACACAGTACTCCAAATGAGGCCTCACTAGGGCAGAGTAGAAAGGCAGGAAAACCTCCCTCCACCTACTGACCACAGCCCTTCTAATCCACTCTAGAATGGCATTGGCCTTCCTGGCCACCAGAGCACATTGCTGGCTCATGGCTGTTCTTCCATTCACCAGGACTCCTAAGTCCTCCTTCCCTTCACTGCTCTCCAGCAGGTCAGTGCCCAAGCTATACTGATACAGGAAATGCAGTTCCCCACTGTCCTGGGAGCTATGCAAACCTGCTGCAGCTTGCATGGGCAATCTCCTCCCCGAGCTCCCCCTCTCGAATTCTTTGCCCTCCCACCATGACATCTGCTAATGGATAGGTCAAGGAGCAGATTGAGAAGCAGCAGTGTGTGATTTGGCTGTAATATTTCATTGTAGGCAAGTTAATATGTATATGTATTAAAAGCCCTGAGCTAAGATTTTAAGTAACTCCTCATAGCTTAGTGTGAGACTGATGAAGCATCTATGGAGGGGCAGTTTTAAGAGCCCTGAGATTCACTTCAATATTCAGAATATTCTGAAAGCCAAGAACTTAGTTGTATGTTCAGCTCTCAAATTCACTAATTGCTGTTCAAGCCCACTTTGAGTTGGAGTGGTTCTGGGACTCAGAGTCTGTTGTTATGACACATCCTTGCTGACTCACAGTGCCTGAGTAGTGCAAGCAGCCTATTTCAGGCAGCAGGTAATTTTGTTTGTGATAGCACAGAGCACCTTGCATCGATTCATCCGTGCTGATCTCTAAAGCGTTGGCTAGGGGGAGGGTAAAAAATTGGCAGCAATTTGCATGGGAGGCACTTGAGCTGGAAAGATCACCGGATGTCAGCCCTGTGGGACCAATTCCACTCCGGTAAGCACCAGTGCAAACCTCCCTGACACCCAGCAAGGCTGCAGTGCTAAAACTGAGAGTGGAATTTGACCTCACAGTGCAAAAAAAAAACCGCAAAACAACCCTGCCTCTCAGCCTGGTTTTGTTTTCAGCTGCTGTGAGCGATCTGGTGTGAACCACAGCCCCTGCGGTGGGAAATGTGCAGCCACTGCAACTCGTGCAGCAATATCTATGGTTCATGTTGGAGTTTGCTGTGCATTGGTGTTTTACAGTAAATAAATACGCTGTTAAGCAGCTGGGGCCTGAGAAGGGCTTTTCTTTTTCAGAGCTGTCTCAATGCAAATCACTAAATAATTTTTCTTTTACATGGCTTGGATGCTTAAATGTCTGTTGATAAAGGCAAACGATTTAAGAGTGATTCATAGCCTTTTGTTTGTTTGTTTTTAAGGCTGAGTACAAGAAAGGAAGGAGAGAGATGACTAAGGAGCCTGTTGTACTTGGAAGACCAGATTTTGAACATGCCAAAGGAGTATCAAAGCTGTTAAGCCAAGTAAGACCCTGTCATTTTTACAATGAGTGCATTCAGGCCTCTCATTCCTAGGAATGCAAGAAAACATTTCGATTTTTACATGATTATCTTTAATTGCATGAAGCTTACAGTCCCCAACTTTTCAGCTGGAGTTGCAGTGTGGTAAATGTCAGATTCTTAGGGAAGAGAATGTACATTTTAATGCAAAATGACAAAGAACCTGGCCTGTTACAGCTCGTCTCTTGTGGCAGTGGTCTGTGTTTGTAGGGATTAGCTGGGATTTCTGGAATATTAACTGTCTGTCATTTAGAGGCAAGTTTTGCCACTCATTCACTTTGTGTTGGAACCTTACCCTGCGATTCATCCTGCTGAAGTGAACTGGGGGCTTTTGTCTGACTGCTTGCTGATGTGGGGAAGGGGATCTGAATTTGGCCTCGCTTGGAAACTGCTTGCCTTCCCTCCCCCTGAAAGTGAGCCTGTTGTGTGCTGCTTTCTGTTAGATACTAACCTGAAATAAAGGAGGAGGGAAAAAGAAAGAAAAACTGAAGGATGGCTCTAGTCTGAAACTAAAAAGAAAACTGAAAGCACAAAGGTTTCCTCTCTTGTTCTTAGGAGTCATATCATCAGAAGATCTGTGCATAAGACTCTACTACAGATCAGCCTGACATCATGAGAAGGGATTTTTGGCTGCTGACCTTTTTTCTTTTGCCTACTTTTTCTTTTCATTTTCTTTTATTCCCCTCCTGTTTTTATTGTCTTTCTTTCATTTTTGTTGTTCTTCTTTATCTTCTCCCTCTCATCAGTCTTTTCCTCTTCTTTCCTCCTTCCTCCTCTTCTTGCCTCTTTCCTCCTCTTCTTGCCTCTTTCCTCCTCTTCTTGCCTCTTTCCTCCTCTTCTTGCCTCTTTCCTCCTCTTCTTTCCTCCTTCCTCCTCTTCTTTCCTCCTTCCTCCTCTTCTTGCCTCCTTCCTCCTCTTCTTGCCTCCTTCCTCCTCTTCTTGCCTCCTTCCTCCTCTTCTTGCCTCCTTCCTCCTCTTCTTGCCTCTTTCCTCCTCTTCTTGCCTCTTTCCTCCTCTTCTTGCCTCTTTCCTCCTCTTTTTGCCTCTTTCCTCCTCTTCTTGCCTCCTTCCTCCTCTTTTTGCCTCTTTCCTCCTCTTCTTGCCTCCTTCCTCCTCTTTTTGCCTCTTTCCTCCTCTTCTTGCCTCCTTCCATTTTTCTCTTATCTTATTCTAGGGTAGTTCTTTAACAGTGCCTTGTGTAATCCTCACTACTAATCCTGTCAGGCTAGACTTGGAGCTTTTGTAAACTTAGGAGGCATTTCTGCCCTCCTGTAGAAGAATAATGCCCAAATGCAGCAGTGCATGTGCTAGAACAGTCTGAAGATCAGGGCTGTGTAACAAATGCTTGTGATTTGGCTAGAGAGCAGAAATCTTCCCTGCGCTGGGATAAAATGAGCATGCTTTGTCCTGAAGAATGAACTGCAATACAGCACAGCCCTTGTTGGCCTGAGGTGGAGCTCTGTTTGCTGTTATCAAACGTTGCCCTTAAATACCTGCTACATGGTTTCCTGGCCCACCAAGAACTTGGAAGTACTAGTCATGCACAAAAGGGAAAAAAAAAAGAGAAAATACTTTTTATAGAACTTGCTTTGTTAATGATGTGTCCTGGCTCAGAATTAGTTTGGGTCTTCCAAATAGATTTTATTCTTCCAGTGTCTAATGGTTTCTGTGCGCATGCCTCTGCTGATGGACAAGCCTGCTCAGAGATTCTTTTGTGTTTAGCACAAAAGATTATTTTGTGCTTAGGTTTGATATTGGGGAAAATGTCTTTGCTGCAGGAGTGGTCAGGCATTTGGAACAGGCTGCCTGGAGAGGTGGTGGAATCACTGTCCCTGGAGGTGTTCAAAAAGTGTGTGGATCTGGTGCTTCAGGCTGTAGTTTAATGGTCGTGGTGGTTGGACTTGATGATCTTAAAGGTCTTTTGCAGTCTCAATGGTTCTATGGTTTAGCACTGTGCAGGTTTGTGCTTTCTAGGAAGGGCTAGCACAATGTTGCCCAGACCTGGGTAGCAGGAAAGGGAGCTGTTTGTCACTGAGACCTTTAGTGAAAGTATGAAAAGGGTTCATATCTTAATTTAGTGTTTGGTATCCTTTATTCCTCCTCAGTGGCTGTCTACACACTCTTTTCCTTGCAGCCTGCTTCACAATCTAGTGGCCTTGCAGCTGCCTATTGTCACAAATGGGACCAGGCTGAATCTTTCTCTGGTAGCTCTCTCCATATCACAAAGCTTGGTACCCTTGAGGTTGTGGCCAACAACCGAAAAAATACCAGCTGGACCAGGGAGTCCTGCAGGCTGCTGCTGAGCCAGCTGTGCCACAGGCTTCATCAACACCCTTTTTATCTTGTTTTTGTTAGCTGTGCTTTTCCTCTTGGACAATGCATGCTGCATCTGCAAGAGCTTTGTTACAGAGTCTCTTTGCTGCCAAGGACTGAGTTCTATCTGTGATCCTTCTGCAGAAGGGTTGGTGGTGTAATTCTGCTTTGTGTTTGGTGTGCAATCTCTACTTCTGTCAGAGAGTCCCACTAGTGCAGAAGATGTGGCAGCAAGAGAGGAGCGCTTGGCAAAATGTAGCTTGACTACAGTTCATTTGTGAAGAAAATTCTTTCTAAACCTTGGTGGTCCAAACTCTGCAGCCACTGGGCCTGGATCCAAGTTTTAGGGATCCTTTCTTCTCTTCTTCTCTCCTCAGTTGTTATGGAAATTTGCAAAATTAATAATTGATGTTAATTTTTATATCCAGGAGAAGATAGTTAATAACTAGGAAAATTGTTTATTAACATTAAATCTCACCAGAAAACTTATTTACAATGTTTGAAACACATACATACAGGGAACAGGCAACTTTAAGAAAAAACTAGCAAATACAAACTTTAAACTTAAAACTGGCAAGAGGTTCTTGGTTTCAATTGTACTGCTTGCCCACCAGGGGACTCGAGAGGCTCCGTTCTGCTGCTGAAGCAGAAGGCACAGTAGAATCTAGTTAGAGAATTTCTCACAAAGAGGCTCTGAATATTTACTCACAAAACAGGATCAGACAGTCCCCAACACTTGAAAGGTGTTCTGTCAGTGTCTTGAAAGTTGTTGCTGGCAAAGCAGAGCACGATGTGGCAGAGCACAACAGGCAAAGGAAAAGCAAAAAGTTACTTGGCAAGAGCCTTATTTCTTGATCGCCCAAATGTAATGGCTCTTTTGGCCACAGAGATTCACCAATCAGAATGGCAGTTTGCCAAACCTGACCATATTAGGTGAAGTCAGGAGCTTGCTTTCCCTTATTTAAATGGGAAGAACAAGCCTTGGCAAGTCTTGGACCCTGAAAGTGGGTGTCTCCAATCCTTTTGTCTTCTCCCTGTGCTCTGCTTCCTCCCCCCCAGCAGAGGGAAGGGGACCATAGGATCATACCTGAGCAAACCAGCATATGTGTCTTCCACAACATCAGTCTACAGCTGCTGTGTGTGATGTTCCCTGTACTTTTAGAAAGGAAGGCAGGGCTTCACCCTGACACTCCACTGCCAGCCATCTGCACTCAGCATCGTGGAGGCTGGAAATTCCAGGCTGCTGCCTGCAGTGGGGCGGTGCCCTCAGCCATTCCCCACCTCCTCCGAAGGGAAAGCAGCGGCCAGGGGTTGTCTAATGTTCTTATATATTATTTGAATCATTATAACACTTAGACACACTGATCATAAATCAAGAGCAGAGAAAAATGAAGGTGACCTCTGCATCCAAAGAGCAGGGTGGTGGGGCAGGGTGAGGAATGCACCTGTACTGGAGGAGAGGGAGAGCCCAAAACGCGGGTCAGTCGTGTCAGTCCTCTTCATCCCAGCATCAGGAAGCAGGCTTGTAACAAGGACAAGATTTTAAAAATAGTCAAGTTAATGATCTCTTTATTGTCTCCAGACTTGCTGCCTTCCAGGGTTTCCATTTGTTTCTCAGTAAATGGGAGCGTTGTAAACTTTCTGTGCTGGAAGTTGGCAGTCTCCCTTACTAGCAGGGATCTATAAGCTGCCGCACGCAGAGAAATATTAGTTCCTTGACCCTCCCACGAAATTTGCAAAGTTGACAATTCTGATGGATGTAATGGGAAGGGAAGATGATAACATGTTTTAATGTGCTGCATATGGGGAGGTAGTTTAGGGAGTATAGAGAACAGGAGCAAGAAGAGGTCAGGCAGTGTGGGTGTAACGAAGGGAGAAAGCAATCAAGGCAAGCAGGGAGGCAAACAGAGTGGAGAAAATAGTGTTAATGTTTGACCGGCACTCAAGGCTCTGCAAAATTAGTGTCCCCTCTCTTGCTCACTCTCTTTCCCCCCCCCTCTTTATTTTTTATTTAACTTCAACAAAGCTTTTGACAACAGCAGCAGCAAAAATAATAGCTCCCAGGACTCTTGTATTTACTTGCAGCACGCGGTAACCCCTTTCTGTTGATTTTAACCCAAATTTAAACCAGCAACTGTGTCAGCCCTTGTGAAAACATGGAGCTTGTCAATTAACTGAATGTACATTGTATAATTTGGATTATTTTGGTTTTTTTTAATCAAAAGAATCACTTCTTTAATGCCTTCTTTATGTCTTCTAATGTATTGTTTCTGCTTTTTCAAAGAGCTCCTGATATGAAGTGTTCCCCTTATGGAGTTTGGTAATCGGTATTGTGATGAATAATTTTGAGTGAATAATGCTAGATCTGGTGCTGATTGTTTCAGGGATCAAATTGTTAGCTGGAGAATGCTAGTTAAAAGGTCCCTTCTCTGAGATTATCAATATCAACAGCTTCCCAACATTTTCCAAGTCTTTCTTTGCTTTAAACTCTTAATGCTTTTAGCACCCAACGTTGCTATCGAGCTCTTTGTTTATTATACATTTCCTTTGCTATCTGTGAGCTCTGACAGGATAGGGGTTTTTTTTGGTTGTTGTTTTTTTCATTACTTTTTGTTTTAATGTATTTTCATATGGTCATGAGGAAATGCTTTAGCTGCAAGTGTCTGCTTCATCCTGGGATGCTGGCGGTTGAATGATTCAATTTTTGTCGTTCCTTTGTAAATCTGAACGGTGGGTGATGTCATCCACTTCTGAAACTGAACACTCCCTGTGTGTGAACAGCTTTGAACTACAGATTTGATTTAGGAATGTGGCTGCAAAGCTTCAAAAGACACTGCCCTGTCCAGCTGCAATTCTGACTTTTATAGGTTTTGTGCGAGGCCGATGTGAAGTTTGTTTATCCAGCCCTTATTCACTTGCAGGTTGCTTTTGCAGGGAGCCTCCGAAGTCTGCTGTCTCCTCAGCAACAACTGCAGAGCAGCCTTCTGCATCTCTTTTCAATTAACTCCAAGAAAAAAAAAAACCCAAACCACAACAAGCAAAAAGCCAAACAAACTTAAGACTTTAATTAAGATGGCAAATAAGCAGCCATGGGTTTAAATGCTCATTAAAGTAAAGCTTTTGATTAACAATGAAATTTGTAGGTAAGCTTCCACTAATAACTGTCAGCTCAGCTCCCACTTGTGTTTGCACTTTCACCATGTTACAGCATAGCTGAGACCTTCCCCCGGTCAGATGTTTTAGAAATCACTGATGAAGTATTTTTCTTCCTTCGTTTTAATCACAACCCTTTCTCCCAGGCATGTTTTTCCCCTTTCAAGTGCACTCCTAACTTTCTCCTGTTCAAAAGAAGGATAAATACCCTGTGCTTTTCTTCAGGGTGACTCATCCTTGGGCTTGCTCTTCTCTCTCCTCCCTCTCCCACCTCATGCTCTCTTTCAAAAGGGAGAAAGAAACAGGAAAATAGTTCTAAAAGAGAAAGTAAATGTGTGTGTAGCTTTCAGTGAAGTGAACCCCCCAGGACAAGTCAGAGTTAAACGGCTGTTGGAAGTGTTCTTGAGATGCTACAAGGTCATCACTGGAACAGGCTGCTCAGAGAGGTCATGGAGTCTCCTCTGGAGACCTTCAAAACCTGCCTGGATGCATTTCTGTGTGGACTACCTCAGATGATCCTGCTTGGCAGGGGGGCTGGACTTGATGATCTCTGGAGGTCTTTTCCAACCTCTAAGGTTCTGTGATCTGATGTTACTGAGCAGCCTCCATTTTGATAGAAGGACAGAATCACAAACTGGGTAGGGGTTGGAAGGGACCTCTAAAGATCATCTAATCCAACTCCCTTGCTAGATCAGGGTCACCTAGAGTAAATCACACACAAACCTGTCCGGGTGGGTTTGGATTGCCTCCAGGGAAGGAGACTCAACAACCTCTCTGGGCAGCCTGCTCCAGTGCTCTGCCGCCTCCAGGGTGAAGAACTTTGCCCCAGCGTGACATGAGTGGTGGTGCTGGGGAGAGCAAAGGCAATGTGCAGGGCTGCCAAACAAGGCAGCAGGTTCTAGAGGTATGAGGACATCCTTCACTGCTACAAAAACTTGCACATTTGGATTGGTGTGTGTGTGTGTCTCCCTAAGGCTGAAACCCGTCTGCACACTGGCATCGGGACACACAAGCCTGTGAAGAGCGGATTCACTGTCTCCCCTTGCCTTCAGCAGCACTGATGTGATCTGAAGTGATGCTAGTGAGGTTTTATTGCTGGAATCTCTAGGTTGAAAGGAATTACTAAAAAAGCCCACCTGACTTTTAAAAACTGGCATGAAATGGCTGTGGGTGGAAGCTGCTAAGCCACTTGTGAGGAGCCATCCCTTTGGCACTGACACTGCATCTCCCCTATGAAGAGAGACTGAGAGCCCTGGGGCTGTTCAGTCTGCAGAAGGGAAGGCTGAGAGGAGATCTTATCCATGTGTACAAATATCTGAGGGGTGGGTGTAAAGTGGCTGGGGCCAAGCTCTTTTTGGTGGTGCACAGCAACAAGATAAAGAGCAACAGCTATAAACTGGAATGCAGAAGGTTTCAGCTCAACGTGAGGAGAAGTTTCTTTTCAGTGAGGGTGCTGGAGCCCTGGAGCAGGCTGCCCAGAAAGGTTGTGGAGTTTCGGTCTCTGGAGACTTTGCAAACCCACCTGGATGCATTCTGTGCGGACCACCCTGGGTGATCCTGTCTTGGCAGGGAAGTTGGTCTGAATGATCTTTGGAGGTCCCTGCCAACCTCTAAAGTTCTGTGATTCACAAGAGCATCAAAGAGCAAGTTGTGCTTTTGGTCTGCATGCACAGCCTGTGTCCGTTTCTTGGCTGGGCAGCAGACACCTTGCAGTGCTTGAGTGTTTAAACTCTTGTGCACGATGTCGTCATGATGTGAGCTGGTGCCCAAGGAGCACAAGACAGTTTAGCTCACCATCCTGACTTGTCTGCCTCTGTCCACGTTTGGGCAAACTTGATCCCACAGGCGAGTGTCAAGCTTCCCCCCTTAACTTTATTTGGCTATTGGTCACAGACTCACAGAACCTTAGAGGTTGGAAGGGACCTCCAGAGATCATCAAGTCCAACCGCGCTGCCAGGGCAGCAATGAGACAGCAATGTGCTCTTGTGGCCAGGGGGGGCAGTGCTATTCTGGGGTGGATTAGAAGGGCTGTGGTTAGTAGGTCAAAAGAGGTTCTCCTGCCCCTCTACTCTGCCATGATGAGGCTGCATCTGCAATAGTGTCCAGTTCTGGGCCTTCCAGTTCGGGAGGGACATAGAACTGCTTGAGGGAGTCCAGTGCAGGGCCACAAAAATGGTTAAGGGAGTGGAACATCTCTCTTAAAAGGAGAGCCTGAGGGAGCTGGTTCTGTGTTACTTGGAGAGTGACTAAGAGGTGACCTCATCAGTGTTGATAAAGATGTAAAGGTGAATGCCAGGAGGCTGGGGCCAGGCTCTGCTGGGTGATGCCCAGTGACAGCGTAAGGGGCAATGGTGGAAGCTGAGGCATAGGAAGTTCCATGGAAACATGAGGAGGAATTTTTCCCTTTGTGTGATAGAACACTGGAACAGGCTGCCCAGGGGTATAGCGGAGTCTCCCTCTCTGGAGATATGCTGTCATGTGGTGGGTGCATTGTCCCCCAGAAGAGACTCTCCTATAGAGAGATTCCTCAGGGTCTTGTAAGAAATTTCTGGCAGAATAAATACTGTGGGGGCTCTGGTGATGACCCAGCACAGCATGAGTGACGTGGTGATGATAAGACAGGCAAAGGGGAAGTTTGATTCTGACTTTCCACTTTCAAGTGGTTGAAGATATGAAAAAGTGGTTTATTTTACAGCCTATTAATCTTGCACAGTATTTTGTTTTCGTTTAAAAGATATATATTTGATCTTGATTATGAATTGAGTGATTTCACAGCAAGGAGATGATTATTATTGCTAGTTCAACAGTTCTGGCTTATTTGATTACTCAGGTGAGTCATATAGTTATGCTTCTGTTTCCAGCTTATAAATCTTTCAGCCCCAGGAATTGCACCTGACAATCTTAAATTAGGGTGTTTGGGGTTGGGTTTTTTTTAGCATTTTAGTCAAATTCAGATACATGAAAATTACTTTGAAACCAGCACAAGGCAGTCACAGGTGTGGCTAATCTGAGCTTCTTTATCTTTATTGTTTAAAGATTGGCTATTGTTTAAAAAGGCTTTTCATGAGCTCCTTTGTAGCCTGAATTCTCTGTGCCTTCTTTAAGTGCTACATGCTAATATTAAATATGTTTCTTCTGGTGGAAGGTGAAATACAAAGAGCAGTTCAGCAAGGAAATGAAGAGCCACCAGTACAATCCTCTTGACAGCGCTTCCTTCAAGCAAGCACAGCTTGCAGCCACCTTGGCAAGTGATGTAAGTGAGTTTGCTTTGTCATTTGCATGCTTTTACATCCTGAGAAACCTCAGTCTTTGCTCTCAAGCAGATCTGCTTCTGTCAGTGATGTCCAATAACAGGACAAGGGATAATGGGTGGAAGCTGAGGCATAGGAAGTTCCATAGAAACATGAGAAGAATTTTTTTAACCTGTGAGGGTGACAGAGCACTGGAACAGACTGCCCAGGGGGGTTGTGGAGTCTCCCTCTCTGGAGATATTGAAAACCTGCCTGGATGTGTTCCTGTGTGATCTGGTCTAGGTGATGCTGCTCTGGCAGGGGGTTGGTCTGGATGAACTTTCAAAGTCCCTGCCAGCCGCTGACATTCTGTGAGTCTGTCTGCTCTCCTTTAGCTCAGCGTGTTGAAAGGTATGACTGCTTACTCTGAGCTAAATGCCTTGTTCTTTGTTTATTTGTATTTGATGAAGAAATAGGCAGAGGGCAATTCTTTTGACCTGTTGTAGGTGTTTCTCTTTAGAGGAGTGAAATGATAGAATGAGAGGAAATGGCCTGAAGTGGCACAGGGAGTGGGGTGGGGGTGTTAGATTGGACATTAGAAGAAAACTTTTGACTGGAAGGGCTCTCAACCACTGGAACAGGCTCCCTGGAATGATGATTGAATCCCCATCCCTGAAGGTGTTTCAAAGAGGCAGAGATGTGCTGAGGGATGTGGTTTAGCCCCAACCTTGGCAGAGTTAGCGAATGGTTGGACTCAACGATCTTGAAGGTTTTTTCCAACCAAAATGTTCCATGACTCTATGAAGTGCTGACATCTCTGCAGTGATACTAGAAAGAGGTTGCATGAGCAGCTCAGATTTGAATGTCTTTCGCCTTCATTCTGCCAGCTGATCTTTGAGTGGTAGTAGAACAGTCAGTGGCTTCAGCAGTCCCTGCTGCTGGAGCCAGATGGGAGAAAACATCTTTATCAAGTGGTAATCCTGTTGGTATGTTTGACAGCATGTCTAGCACTGAAAATATGAGCTCTTTTTGGAAGCCAAAAGACAAGCCTTCATTCTTTAATCTTGTGTTTCCAACGTGTTGGACACCAACCAAGGGCAATAGGAGAAGCTGACTGTGAGAAGGATCCAACAGAAGATATAATTATTTCCAAAATGTAAATATTTAGTTAAAAAAATAATACTGGAAGTCATTATTATTGTAAGAAATATACAATCTGAAGGCTGCCTGCATCAGTGAAGAACATGATCCATGTGTGGAGGTGTCTAAACATATTGGATTTAAAGATTGTTCTTCAAAATAGGCACAGTGGCTAGCAGTCTTCTGTAAACATGGGCATCCAGCTGTGAAAGTCCTGCTATAGCCTGCTAGGAAGTTACCTTCTGCAGCTTCAGCAAGTGATTAACATTTGCCAGTATTGGTCTCCCAAGTAACCAGTGATAGGATGAGAGGAAATGAGCTTAAGTTGAGCCAGGGGAGGTTTAGATTGGAGATTAGGACAAAATTCTTTCCTTCAATAGTGGTGAGGGGTTGGAACAGGCTGCCCAGGGAGGCAGTGGAGTCCCCCTCCCTGGAGGTATTTGAGAAGCTGTAGAGGAAGTGCTTCAGGATATAGGTGAGTGGTTCAGGTAGCTGGGTTGATGCTTGGAATTGATGATCATAGAATCATAGAATGGTTTAGGTTGGAAGGGACCTCAAAGCTCATACAGTTCCAACCCCCTGCCATAGGCAGGGACACCTCCCACTAGAACAGGTCGCTCAAGGCCTCATCCAACTTGGCCTTGAACAGCTCCAGGGAAGGAATAGCCACAACCCCCCCGGGCAACCTGTGCCAGTGTTTCACCACCCTCACTGGAAAGAAGTCCTTCCTAACATCTAGTTTAAATCTTCCCACTTGCAGTTTAAACCCATTGCTTCTTGTCCTGTCATCACAAGACCTTGTAAATAGTCCCTCCCCAGCCCTGCTGTAGCTTCCTTCAGATACTGGAAGACCACTCCAAGGTCTCCTCAAAGCCTTCTCTTCTCCAGGCTGCAGACCCCCACTCTCGTGGCCTGTCCTCATAGCAGAGCTGCTGCAGCCCTCTGATCTTTCAGGTCTTTTCCAGCCTTAATGATTCTGTGCTTCTATATTGCTTGTCTTTGCTGAAAGCAATGTATATTGACCACAATATTCATGAACACTTCTCTTTAACTGTTTTATAAACGACATTGCTTCTATTTTTTTCTATTATTATTTGAACTGTGTCATTCCTTTATCAAGAGTAAAAGGAAAACAAACTAAACCCCAAATGTTTAAAATGAGTAAACTCAAAGTACTGAGGAACTCCTGGTTGAAGTTTTTGGGGTTGGGGGAGGTAGAAAGCAAACCCGCAGAATAATTCTTTCCTAGTCTGTAAAGTCCTACAAAGTTTGATTTTAAGTGTCCTTTTTGAGGAAAACTTTCAGTAGTTCCCAAACACTTTCTCAATAGAACGAATCCTTTAGGGACTGTTGCTCTCCTCCATATAGTAGTAAATGACTCCCATCTAGTGGCTGGTAGAGATTCTTCAGGCAAGCATTTGCGGTCTCTGGAAGTCTACACTGTAATAGTAGTCAGAGAGTCACAGAATATCAGGGGTTGGAAGGAACCTCACAAGATCATCCAGTTCAATCTCCCTTCCAGAGCAGGTTCTTCAGTGAGGTGATTGAATCCCTCTCCCTGGAAGTGTTTGAAAGAGCAGGAAGCTGTGAATTGTTTTGCTTATCTTTCTTTTACATAATCTAAATTCTTTTTGCAGGTGAACTACAGGAAAGATCTGGAAAGCCTACATGATCCAGCTTCAGATCTACCAAATCTGCTGTATTTAAACCATGCTTTAAATATCAGCAAAACACAGAGTGATGTAAGTAGCCCTTGTAAGACTGGTTTGAAATACAGAGGTAGTGAGGAATGTTGTGTGTATAGTCACTGTAGAAAAGAGAGATCTGTGGTGCTTGCTTCTTGGTCTCTTTTACAGCACTGTAGTGCTGTAACCAGAGCAGCTGTGGTGATGTGGTGAAGAATAAGGAGCATTTAGGAGAGGGATGTCAGGATTTAGGAGAGGGCATGTTTGGACACAAATAGGCTGAGTTTGACTGGTCTAACTCATCCTATTTTCATTATTTGGATGAGGAAGAGAGTTCCCAATGTGGCACATTCCCCTTTTGCAGTGTACACGTAATTCTCTGCAGCATGAACACCGAAGGCAAGAAGATAAAACTTTGATGTATGAGCAGGAGGTTTGCATGTATGAAATCTGTTCCTACTGTAGAGGCTTTGAGACTCTGAACTACAGGGTAAAAGAAAAAGGAACTTGGATGTGTTTCACATTATGGAACAAGGTGAGTAAATCACAGAATACTGGGGGTTGGAAGGGACCCTGAGAGATCATTGAGTCCAACCCCCTTGCCAAGCAGAGTCACCTAGGGCAGGTCACACAGGAATGCATCCAAGTGGGTCTTGATAGTCTCTAGAGGAGGAGACTCCACAACCTGCTGCAGGGCTCCAGAGCCCTCACAGTTGAGGTGGAATTTTCTGTGACTGAGTTCCCATCCATTGTCCCACATCCTGTCACTGGATGTCACTGATGAGAGGCTGGCTCCATCCTCCTGATAGCAATCCTTCAGATATTTGTAGACACTGATAAGGTTCTCTCTCAGCCTTTTCTTCTCCAGACTAAACAGTCTCAGGTCTCTCAGCCTTTCCTTGTAAGAAAGACTCTCGAGTCCCTTCATCATTCTCATAGCTCCTTGTTGGACTTTCTGCAGTAGTTCCCTGTCCTTCTTGAACTGAGGAGCCCATAACCATACACAATACTCCAAATGTGGTCTAACTAGAGCTGAGTAGAGGAGGAGAAGCTCTCTTGACCTGCTGACCACACTTCTCTCAGTGCATCCCAGTATACAGTTGGTCTTCTTTGCTGCAGGGCACGTTGCTGTCCCCTGGGTAAACTATTATCAACCACGGTTCCACGGTCCTTCTCTGTGGAGCCTCTCTCCAGCTGATCAACCCCTAACCTGTACTGGTGAAGTGTGTAAAATACTGTAGTTTGGTGTAGCAAAAGGTTTTATGATTTACCTAATTGGGTTTTATAGATTGCATTTGTTTAAAAATGTTGTTCTGATCCATGAGAAATGGAGTAAAAGACTCTGCTCGAGAGAGTCCAGTGGAGAGCCATGAGGATGAGTGGGGGACTTGAACATCTCCCCTATGAAGAGAGACTGAGAGCCCTGGGGCTGTATAGTATGGAGAAGAGAAGGCTGAGGAGATCTGACTAATGTCTATCAATACCTGAGGGGTGGGTGTCAAGTGGCTGGGGACAATTTCTTTTCATTGGTGCACAGTAATTAGACAAGGAACGACAGATACAAACTGGAGCACAGAAGGTTTCACCTCAGCATGAGGAGAAGCTTCTTTACAGGGAGGGTGCTGGAGCCCTGGAGCAGGCTGCCCAAAGGTGTTGTGGAGTCTCCTTCTCTGGAGAATTTCCAAACCCTTCTAGATGCATTCCTGTGTGAACTACCCTGGGTGATCCTGCCTTGGCAGGGGAGTTGGTCTGGATGATCTCTGGAGGTCCCTTCCAACCTCTAACATTCTGTGATTCTGTGAAAAGTGTGAAGTCAGGATCTGTAGATGGAGAGAAGTTTTCTTTGTTTCTGCAACTGATTTTATTGTGTGACATTTACAGTTACTCCCACTAGGAGGCAAACCCAGACCATCATACTTGTTCCTTTGCACCTCCTGTGTAAATAATAATGTTTAACGTATAGCAAACACAAACATTTGGTTTCATGAACAGGACAAGCATTTTCTCTAAGAAAATACAAAAGATTTTTTTTTTACTGTACTCTTTCTCTCCCCCCCCCATCACAATATTTTACAGTCTTCAAAGTTCACTGTTTTTAGGTCTGACATCTTGAAGCACAGGAGTCGATTACTGCAGAAAACATTTCCCTGTATATTTACCCTGTTTCTTCAATTTGAGGAGTCTTCCAAGTCAAAACCTCTAAGGACTTTGGCCCCTGTCTCTGGGGCCAGGAATTGCACCTCATGTTCTGCCAGTTGTTAACAGCCTTCATTTTCATTTCCATTTCCTTAGGTCAAGTACAAGGAGAATTATGAAAAATCTAAAGGCAGATCAATGCTGGAGTTTGTGGAGACACCAATGTATCAGGTCTCAAAGGAGGCTCAAAAGATGCAAAGCGAGGTCAGTAAGACTGTGTGCTTGAACCAGCAAGATGTAGATCAGCAGAGAAGCTGTCAGACATCTCGTCCTCAGGTTAAAGAAATGGATGAAGCAGGTTGTCAAGGTTTTATCAGCAGAGGATACGGTGGATTTAGTACTGAGTAGTTCTCTTTTCTGTTCTCCACCTCAGTTCTTCCCTCAGATTTTTGTCTCAGCAGGCCACTGGTGCTAACAGTGGACAAAGATTCCATCATTTAATGGAGAAGGTGCTCGGGAGGTCAGATGGATCATGGAATCATAGAATACCAGGGGCTGGAAAGGACCTTGAAAGCTCTTGTGGTCCAGACCCCTGCCAGAGCAGAATCACTCAGAGCAGATTTCACTGGAACACATCCAGACAGTTCTTGAATATCTCCTGAGAGGGAGACTCCACAACCCCCCTGAGCAGCCTGTTCCAGTGCTCTGTCACCCTCACAGGGAAAAAAATTCTTCCTCAGGTTCACATGGAACCTCCTATGCCCCATTGCCCCTTGGCCTGTCATTGAGCATCACTGAGAAGAGCCTGGCTCCAGACTCCTGGCACTCACCCCTTACATATGTATAAACATGAATGAGGACACCCCTTAATCTCCTCCTCTCCAAGCAGCACAGCCCCAGCTACCTCAGGCTCTCCTCTTAAGAGAGATGTTCCATTCCACGGCTCTGCACTGGGCTCTCAAGCAGTTCCCTGAGGTCCTTCTTGAACTGAGGGGCCTAGAACTAGGCACAATACTGCAGATGAGGCCTCACTAGGGCAATGTAGAGGAGCAGGAGAACCTCCCTCGACCTACTGACCACAGCCCTTCTAATCCACCTCAGGATGGCATTGGCCTTCCTGGCCACCAGAGCATATTGCTGGCTCATGGCCATCCTTCCATCCACCGGGACTCCCAAATCCTCCTCCCCTTCACTGCTCTCCAGCAGGTCAGTGCCTGACTTATACTGATCCCTGGGGTTGTGCACGACTCTACACTTGCCCCTGTTGTACTTCATTCAGTTTCTCCCTGCCCAACTCTCAGCCTATCTAAGTCTCTCTGAATGGCAGCACAACTCTCCAGTGTGGCAAGCCACTCCACCCAGCTTGGTGTCATCAGCAAACTTGCTGACAGTGCACTCTGTGCCCTCCTCCAGGTTATTAATGAATACATTGAATTATAATGGTCCCAGTACCAGCCCCTGAGGAACTCCACTGGTTAGAGGCCTCCAGCTAGACTCTGTGCCATTGACCACAACTCTCTGACTTCTTTGCTTTAACCAGTTCCCAATCCACCTCACTACTTCATCACCCAGACCACACCTCCTCAGTTGAGCTATGAGGATGCTGCAGATCAGAGATTAATGACAGTTTCACCCTTTGCCTTTGATTCCATCTTTAATGGAGGAGAGCTTTGAGATGGGAACGAGTGAAGCCACAAAGCCTTGTATATGTAATTGGGATAATGAAATGAGTCATGAAGTTGCTTATCAATGTGCTGTGGCTCATTTCTGGGCCTGTTTACAGGTTTCTTGCTGAAATATGCTTGGAAATGCACTGCAGGCAACCACTGACTGTTGGGTTTTGCTTCAACAGAAAATGTATCGCAGAGATTTTGAAGAGGGGATCAAAGGAAGACCCTCAATGGACTTAGACAAGACCCCAGGGTTCTTGCACCTAAAAGAAGTCACCAACCTCCTCAAAGAGGTATTTTTATTTGTTTGGTTTGCTTTTCTTTGTTTTTAAATTGTAAATGAGCAAGAAGCAGCAGCACTGCAAGCTCCTGAGTGCTGAACAACTTCACTTGGTAGTGAAATACAAAAGGCACTTCCTGAGGGATAATTGCCACATGGCATTTCTGCTCTGAATGGTCCTGGAGTGGCAATCAAAACTTTCTGAAGCTTCCTTGTGAACATGAGGAAATGCTCAGCACACCTGAACTAATCAGGTTACTCCATCAAAAAATGGAGCTGGCAGAACATTGCCAGGCCAACCCCTCTGGGGGCCTCACTTTTGGAATTTGTTCCTCCCCTGTGCTCAAATAACCCAAATTTGGTAACCTTCCAGGCATGCTGCAAAAAGAAAAACACATCTGTTTGATAGGGTTTTGGAGAGGACCTGGAGTTTTCTTTCCAGCTAGAAATGAATCCTCCTTCCAGAGGTGGGAAAGAGGATTTCTGTTAGTCTCCAGATGGCAGTTTAGCCTTTTGAGTAATGATTTCAGGTCCATTGTGGTTACGTGGATGTCTCAAGTTGTCTGTAGTCCCTTTGAACTAAGTTAATTGAAGATGAAACATGTGTCTATCATACATGAAAATGAAGGAGACCAAAATTCCATCATGTAGCTGTGATATTACATACTCTGCTGTAAGCACATTTTTTCCAGGATGGGGTTTCTGGATGCCTCTTGTTAAAGATTTGTCCAATGTTCTTCAGTTCCATGTTGCATTAGAAATTCTACTCTTTTCTTCTCCCCCATAATAGCTGAGAATCCTCCAATCTGAAGCCTTTTTATATTGGTATTCAAACCTGGTTTTTATGTTAGGGTTTGAGTATTGGTTGTTTCTTGCTCATATTACTTAGTATTTGACCAAAATTAGAAGTAAATGTAGCAGAAAAATCCATAGTTAGAAATATCACAGCTGCTAGATAGCTTTCATTTCAATTTGGGAGGCAACAGTAGCCTTGTTTATATTTACTGTATTAAGAATTGATGGATTTGCTCTGTGGCCCAGATGAAGGAATTGAAAATGATAGAATTAAAAATCCTTCAATCTTGCTCACAGGAGTTGGAAGGGACCTCTGGAGATCTGCCAGACCAACCTCCCCTGCCAGAGCAGGACCATAGAATCTAGCGCAGGTCACAAAGGAACACATCCAGACAGGTCTGGAAAGGCTCCAGAGAAGGAGACTCTACAACCTCTCTGGGCAGCCTGTGCCAGGACTCTGTGAGCCTTACAGTCAAGAAGTTCTTCCTCATGTTGAGGTGGAACTTCCTGTGCTGTATTTTCTGCACCTGGGAAAGAACAACCCCAGAGATCAGTATAGGTTGGGGACTGACCTGCTGGAGAACAGCGAAGGGGAAAAGGCCCTGGGGGTCCTAGTTGATGGGAAGTTGACCATGAGCCAGCAATATGCTCTGGTGGCCAGGAGGGCCAGTGCCATCCTGAGGTGGATTAGAAGGGATGTGGTTAGTGGGTCCAGAGAGCTTCTCTTGCCCCTCTACTCTGCCCTGGTGAGGCCACATCTGGAATACTGTGTCCAGTTCCAGACCCCTTAGTTTAAGAAGGACCTCAGAGAACTGCTAGAGAGTCCAGCACAGAGCCACAAAGATGATGAAGGGAATGAAACATTTCTCTTAAGAGGAGAGCCTGAGGGAGCTGGGGCTCTTTAGCCTGGAGAGGAGGAGACTGAGAGATGACCTCATCAATGTTGATAAAGATGTAAAGGTGAGTGCCAGGAGGCTGGAGCCAGGCTCTGCTGGGTGATGCCCAATGACAGGCCAAGGGGCAATGGTGGAAGCTGAGGCATAGGAAGTTCCATGGAAACATGAGGAGGATTTTTTTCCCTGTGAGGGAGACAGAACCCTGGAAAGGCTGCTCAGGGTTACAGTGGAGTCTTCCTCTCTGGAGATATTCAAAACTGCCTGGACTTGTTCCTGTGTGATCTGGTCTAGGTGATGCTGCTCTGGCAGTGTGGTTGGACTGGATGATCTCTGGAGGTTCCTTCCAAACTGATGTTCTGTAATTCTGTGATTGCTCTCTAAAAGTCAATGCTACAGCAGTTAAAACATAGCTGAGGCCTTGTCCAAAGTGCTTCTGCACAGGGGAGGGCTGTTTAAGAGCACAACAGCAAAACACACAGCTACATGAAAGTATTTTATCTTTTTCCTTTTAGTGCCTCTTGATTTAATGTTTATTTTAACTTTGGAACCTGCACTTTAGCTAATCCACATTTCCCAGAAGTTTCCAAGAGACCCTTTCAGACATTTACTAAGTGTCACTTCTTTTCAAGATGTTGCTTATGATATTAAGTGGAGAAATCTCTCTCTCTTTTTTTTTTTCTTTTCCCTCCTATTTTAAATCCTTAGAAAGAGTACAGAAAAGACTTGGAAGAAGGGGTGAAAGGAAAAGGCATGACAGTGTTTGAAGACACACCTGACTTGATTCGAGTGAAAAACGCAGCTCAGATACTAAATGAGGTATGTTTTGCTAGCCAAGGTTGTTGATGTCACACAAAGTTGCCTCTTTATGTCATGTTTGACCAAAAATAGTCCTTTTTTCCCCTCCCTCCCCTCCCACCCCTATTCTGTCATGGTGGCCATTCGAGGCTGGGTGGTGCCTTTAAGAACCACAAAGTTACAGATCTCCAAGAGGTCTGTTGGAAAATGTAAGCTCTGTATGTCATACCCACATGTTCTGCAGCCCCATAAAACTGACTCAAAAAACAGTTTTTAACCTGCCCCCCCTCTTTGGTCCCCTCCCCCCTCTTTGGTCCCCTCCCCCCTCTTTGATCCCCTCCCCCCTTTTTGTCATCCCCCTCCCCCTTTTTGTCCGCTTTCGCCCCTGTTGTGAGTGTACTTTATGGAGCTTTATCTTCACAGAAACAATACAGGAAAGACCTGGAAACAGAGATTAAAGGGAAAGGCATGCAGGTTGGTCCAGATACTCCTGAGATAAGACGAGCCAAGAAAGCTTCTGAAATTGCCAGCACGGTCAGTACCGCGCCGGGGGCACGCTTGGCATCTGCCAGAGTGCAGTGAATGTTGTCACTGAGAGTTCCAGCTGCTGCCCCATCCAGGCAGTGGCAATACTTCCTTTCACCAGATCTCTCTCACCTGTTGAGCTGCATGGAGTTCAAAAGTTGCATGATCAGCATCCAGGGGAAGTTAAGATTTCCCGCAGCTTTGACCATTATATCATCTTTTCCAGGCTGAATTTCATCCTCATGAATTTGGTCCTGGCCTGGGTTATTTCCAGTAGCTGCCCGGGGAGGTGGTGGAGTCGCTGTCCCTGGAGGTGTTGAAGCAAAGTCTGGATGAGGCACTTAGTGCCATGGTCTGGTTGATTGGCCAGGGCTGGGTGCTAGGTTGGACTGGATGAGCTTGGAGCTCTCTTCCAACCTGGCGGATTCTACGATTCTATGATTTTAAGAATGCTGTTTAGTGGAGTCACACAGCTTAAAGCAGGGCCAATTTAAGGATTTGGCTGTCAGACATGTGAGCATTTTCAATGCTGTTCTTTCCAGAAAGAATACAAGAAAGACTTGGAGAATGAAATTAAAGGAAAGGGAATGGAAGTGAGCGTGGATACCCTGGATATACAACGAGCCAAAAAAGCTTCAGAAATTGTAAGCCAGGTGGGTACAGAATAAATCTCTTACAATTACTTTGGAATTAACCAGACTGAAATGTTTAAATAGAAAATCTTCTCAAATACACTTGGGCTAAAATGAATCAGCAGTGCACAATAAAAAGCCTAAAGATTCTTTACAGTGAGGGTGGCGAGACACTGGAACAGGTTGCCCAGGGAGGCACTTGAAGGTGTTCAAGGCCAGGTTGGATGGGGCCTTGAGCAACTTGGTCTGGTAGGACGTATCCCTGCCCAAGGCAGGGGGCTTGGACCTAGATGACCTTCAAGTTCCCTTCCAATCCAAACCATTCTACAAACTGATGTAAAACTGAAGAGTTTATTTTAGAGCCTGAGTATAGCTGTGAAGAAAGCTTGTGTGAGTAATTGTAGAAGCAGTTATGGGACTTTTGATGGACTTTTGAATTTGTTTTCCTGCAGAAAGAATATAAAAAGGATCTGGAGACTGAAATTATAGGAAAAGGGATGCAGGTTGGCCCTTATACTCCTGAAATACAACGGGTCAAAAGGGCTTCGGAAATCGCGAGCCAGGTAAGCACAGTTTGGAGGTTCTAATTCTGTATAACAATGAGTTCTTGACATGCATTACTCAAAATCCTTCTCTAACTCTGTAGAGGCCTTCATACCCATATTAGGTTGAGTTACATCTAGTAAAAAAACCTTACTGCCTGATTCTTACTTGTATTTAGATCTGTCATGCCATATAAAATGACTTTGTTTACATCTAGAACCGCAGAGCTGTTGAGTTTGGATGAGATCCTCGAGGTCATCAAGCCCAACCACTCTCCTAGAGCTGGCAGTCCCACCACTAGTTGCAGGTCCTTTTTCATGGCTGAGAAGGGTATGGATCCTGACAGTGAAGGGAAAATAGAGAGGAGAATGTGCTTTTATTTTTAGATATACATATATGTGAACAACATTTCACAGAAACACCCAGGTTGGCAAAGCCCCTCAGGATCACCAAGTCCAACCTAGAACCCTACTCTGCAAGATTCACCTTAAACCATAGCCCTAAGCGCCACATCCAAAACATTGTTAAACACATCAAGGGCTGGGGACTTGGCCACTTCCCTGGGCAGCTCATTCCAGTCCCTGACCACTCTCTCTGTGAAAAACTTCTTTCTAATGTCCAATCTAAACCTATCCAGCCTCAGCCTGAGGCCATTCCCCTTTGTTCTGTCTCCAACTACTTGTGCGAAGGGACCAGCAGCAGCCTCTCCACAATGTCCCTTTAGGTAGCTGTACACAGCCATGAGGTCTCCCCTCAGCCTCCACTCTTTCACACTAACCAGTCCCAGACCCTTCAGTCTCTCCTCACAAGATTTACTCTCCAGGCCCTTCACAGCTTCCTTACCCTCCTCTGCACTGGCTCCAGCACCTCCACAGCTCTCTTGTATTGCAGTGCCCAAAACTGAACACAACACTCTAGGAGTGGCCTCACCAGAGCAGAGTCCAAGGGGACAATCCCCTCTCTGCTGCTGCTGGACACTGCATTTCTGATCCCAGCTAGGATGCCTTTGGTTTTCTTGGCTGCCTGGGTGCACTGTTGGCTCATGTTGAGCTGATTGTCTATTACAGCTCCCAGATCCCTCTCTGCCAGGAAGCTCTCCAGCCACACTGCCCCAAGCCTGTAGCATTGCTTGGGGTTGTGCCATGTGTCCCACACAGACAATGCTAACAATGTGATGCAAGAAGGAATTGTAGAGTCATAGAATGGTCTAGGTCATAAGGGACCTCAGAGATCATCTACTCCAACCTGCTTGCCATGGTGTTGTGGATAGAGTTGAGTCTGCTGCTGTTACTCATACCATGCTGCTGTCACTCATACCATGCTGCTGCAGTGCCAGCTTCAAAATGAAAGTGCTGGCTGGAGTCAAGTGTTATGGGACTTGAAGTTCAGATTGTGACAGGAAAGGCTTCCTGTTCTGGTCACTGGTTTGGGGTTTGAGGTGTTGGCATTTTGTTAAGGAGGAGAAATTTATCCCAGAATCACAGAACTTTAGATGTTGTAAGGGACCTCCACAGATTATCCAGTCCAACCCTCCTGCCAAGGCAGCATCACCCAAGGTAGTTCACACAGGAACGCATGCAGGTGGGTTTTGAAAGTCTCCAGAGAAGGAGACTCTACAACCTCTCTGGGCAGCCTGCTCCAGGGCTCTGTCACCTTCACTGTAAAGACGTTTGTCTTCATGTTGAGGTGAAACCTTCTATGTTCCAGTTTGTAGCTGTTGCTCCTTGGCTTATTGCTGCTGACCACTGAAAAGAGTTTTTAGAGGTTTAGTTCACTGGCTTATGCTTGCTGCTGTGCTGCTTCTGCAAATAGGCTAAGGTACTTGTGCTTTGTGTTCTCTCTTCTATGTTAAATATCTTTTTTATCTAATCTCATCTCTTTCACTCAACCCAGAGTATTTTTTGGGGGGCATTACTTTCCCTCACTTCTGAGCTGTAGGGAAAAGGCTGTGTTTAACTAGCACACGTGAGCAGGGATGCTTCTGAGCTGGACTTGACTGCTCAAGGCTTCATTCAGCCTGGCCCTGAACACTTTCAGGGAGAGGGCATCCATAACCACTCTGGACCTGTTCCAAAGTCTCACCTCCCTCACACTGAAGAACTTCTTCCTAAGATCCAGTCTAAACCTACTCTCCCTCAGCTTAAAACCATTCCCCTTCTTGTGCTGCCTTTAGACAATCTTATGAAAAGTCCCTCTGCAGCCTTCCTGTAGGTTCTGGAAGGCAACTCTGAGGTCCTCCCAGAGTCTTCCCTTCTCCAGGCTGAGCACCCCCAGCTCCCTCAGCCCATCCTCATAGCAGAGGTGCTGCAGGCTCTGGATCATTTTTGTGGCCTCCTCTGGACTCACTCCAGCAGCTCTGTGTCCTCCTCCTGCTGGGAAAAGCAGAACTGGAGCGAGGATTGGAGGTGAGGTCTCAGCAGAGCAATCAAGGGGCAGAATCCCCTCTCTTGCCCTGATGCCCACGTTCCTCTGGCTGCAGGACAGCACACAGCTGCCTGCTGGGCTGCATGAGGGCACTGCTGGCTCCTGAGGAGTTGCTCAGCAGTGAACACCCCCAAGGCTTTTTCTTAAGAGCTTCAACCCACTCTGCAGCCAGCCTGGATTTGTGCCTGAAATAAATCCTGTACCCTTGCACAGGATGCTGAGGCTCATCAGCAATAAGCATCTTTTGTCACATTCTGGACATTCTCAGCTCCAAAAAAAAGCAGGGAACAGGCACTTTTAAATAGTTTTTCAGAAAATGTACAAAGGTGAAGCAGAGAAGATGCTCTGTAACTATTCTGCTGTCCTAGACACTCCTGAGGTGGAGAGGATCAAAAGCACACAGAAAAACATCACTTCAGTGAGTAACTTGCAACTTTTCAGATGGATTTCAGTCTAAACAGGCTCTCTTGTGCCACAGCATGAGGTAGGGAGCTTATGAGCAAAAATCCTTTGAACCATTTGCATGATTTTCCTGGCAAAAGCTCTATCACTCATTTCTTTCAGGAAAAAAGAAAAGTACTCAGCCTTTCTTAGGTGTGACTCCCTTATTTTCAATTGCTAAACCACTTACACCACCTTGCCAAGCCACAGTTATTTTCAAATGAAGGTTTTTCTTTATTTCCCCTCCCTTTTCCCATCAGCCCCCAGGAGCTAAATTATTTAAAAGGACCAAGACAATCTGAGGCCCATTCCTGTGCACAGAACATTTTTCATCTGTTTCCCATCATGTGTACAGAAAGCCAAGGTTTGGGGGGGATGAAATTAGAGTGGATCTGGTTTCAGAAATATCTGTAGCTGGTGGCTTGATGCTTTGCTGGATAGATTCTTTAAAAGAAACAAAAATAAAGCTGGATTCAAGTTTCAGTTTATCCTTTCAGACATTGAGGGGCTGAAGCAGGTCCAGAGAAGGGCAACATAGCTGGTGAAGGGTCTGGTGAGGAGCAGCTGAAGGAACTGTGGTTGTTCAGTCAAGAGGAGGCTGAGGGGAGACCTCTTTGCTCTCTACAGGTCCTTGAAAGGAGGTTGGAGTGAGGTGGGTGTTGGTCTCTTCTCCCTAGTATCAGGTGATAGAACAAGAGGAAATAGCCTGAAATTGTTCCAGGAGAGGGTTAGGTTGGAGATGAAAAGTTTCTTTACTGCAGGAGTGGTCAGAGATTGGAACAGGCTGCCCAGGGAGGTGGTGGAGGTGACAAGAAATGTGTGGATATGGCACTTGGGGATGTTATTTAATGGCCATAGTGGTGTTAGGTTGATGGTTGGACTTGATGATCTCAGAGGTCTTTTCCAACCTAAACAACTCTATGATTCTATAAAATAGGAGCTTAGATCTCTAAAACTGCCCAGTTTGGATTGCATTCACTTCCAGTTCCTTTTTGGGCTCTGGCTGTAATTTAACAGAGAAGAGAGGAGGAGTAGACGGGAGCCTCTGGAACCAAAGTCTGTGCAGGTAGTAACTGGCTTATTATGGCAGACTAAGTAATACTAATAAAGCCAGTCAGGAATTGAACTTACTTTAATATTTTAGTATTATCTGACACAGATCTTGCTCTTCAGAGACGTTCTCAGCTTCTCCAAGTCCACACAAGTACAAGCTCTATTAGTTTCCTTCAGAGATGTTAACCTGCAGCTATTTGACATCATTCCAGCTTCACAGTGGAATAAGAGCCTACAAAGGAAGAGATAAGGAATGTCTCTGAAGCTGCTCTAGGAACCCTTCTCTCCTGCGACATCTTCCAGCCATTCTCTGCTCCTTCCTTCAGACAAAAGCAGCTGAAAGCTATAGCTTTTTAAATAGGTTTTGACAGGCCCACAGGTCCCAGTTTTGTTTGTCATCATCTTTGGCCACTTGGTTTTGAATGGTGCAATGGTGCACAGTGTGACAGTGCTTAGCACCACATCTCATGCCACAGGCAGCCTGAGATGCTACACCAAAACTGTGTAACAGAGAGGATCCAAGTCAGCATCAGGAGGCTGATGGCTCAAGTTGCCCCAGTCTGGTGAAAAGGAGACTTAGAGAGGACCTTATCACACTCTACAACTACCTGAAGAAAATCCATAGTCAGGTGGAGATCAAGCTCTGGTCCCAGGCAACTTGTGACAGGACAAGAGGGCATGGCCTGAAGCTGCTCCAGGGGAGGGTTAGGTTGGGTATTATGAAGCACTTCCTCATGGAAAGGCTGATTAGGCACTGGAATGGACTGTGCTGGAGGTCTTTAAGCAAAGGTTGGATGTGGCACTTGGTGCCATGTTTTAGCTGATGCTGGTGTTAGGTCATAGGCTGGACTTGAGGATCCAGCTGCCCAGGGAGGTGATTGGTTTGCCACTGCTGAAGATGTTCCAGAGAGGCAGAGATGTGGTGCTGAGGGATGTGGTTTAATCCCAGCCTTGGTAGAGTTGGAAAATGGTTGGACTGAATGATTTTAAAAGGGAAATGATTCTATGATTCTATCTCATGAGCTGCTTTGCTCTCTGCTCTAGTCTTTGGTAGCTTTTGATTGAGTCCAGGGCAGTTTGGACTCTGTTGATACCAGGCCCATAATCTTCCACAAATTAAGCAAGCCCTGGCAAGCCTCTGACCCATCTGAACCCCTTTCAGCTCTGCAAGTCAGCCTTGTGCTTTCAGTGCCAGGCCTGGCAACTCTGCCCTTTGGTAGTGTGCCAGATAATGTGCAGTACCAATATTTTGTCTTGGAGGGGATTTGTCTTTGCTTTATTGTGTGATCATCCTCTTTATGCTTCTGAAGTGCATCCTCCAAATGCAGGGAAGCTCTTTAGAGCTGAGACTGAATTAGCTTTTTTTCTCTTGGTCTTTCAGCAGTCTGTGCAATTTAGACTCATAGAATCAACCAGGTTGGAAGAGACTTCCAAGCTCATCCAGTCCAACCTATCACCCAGCCCTATTTAATCACTAGACCATGGCACTAAGTGCCACGTCCAATCTTTTCTTGCACACCTCCAGGGACGGCAACTCCTCCACCTCCCTGGGCAGCCCATTCCAATGCCAATCACTCTCTCTGGCAACAACTTCCTCCTAACATCCAGCCTAGACCTGCCCTGGCACAGCTTCAGGCTGTGCCCTCTTGTCCTGTCACTGGGTGCCTGGCAGAAGAGCCCAACCCCACCTGGCTACAGCCTCCCTTCAGGTAGCTGCAGACAGCAATGAGGTCTGCCCTGAGCCTCCTCTTCTGCAGGCTGCACACCCCCAGCTCCCTCAGCCTCTCCTCACAGGGCTGTGCTCCAGGCCCCTCACCAGCTTTGTCGCCCTCTTGTGGACACCTTCCAGCACCTGAACATCTCTCTTGAATTGAGGAGCCCAGAACTGGACACAGCACTCAAGGTGTGGCCTGACCAGTGCTGAGTGCACGGGAAGAATAACCTCCCTTGTCCTGCTGGTCACACGGTTCCTGATCCAGGCCAGGATGCCATTGGCTCTCTTGGCCACCTGGGCACACTGCTGGCTCATGTTCAGCTACTGTCTACCAGCACCCCCAGGTCCCTCTCTGCCTGGCTGCTCTCCAGCCACTCTGTCCCCAGCCTGTAGTGCTGCATGGAGTTGTTGTGGCCAAAGTGCAGATTCTTGCACTTAGCCTTGTTAAATCTCATCCCATTGGCCTCTGCCCACCTATCCAGCTTGTCTAGGTCCCTCTGCAGGGCTCTCCTACTCTCCAAGAGATCCACACCTGCTCCTAGCTTGGTGTCATCTGCAAACTTACAGATGCTGGAGCCAATCTCCTGCTCCAGATCATCAATAAAGGTACTGAACAGGCCCAGGCCCAACACTAATCCTTGGGGAACACCACTAATGACAGCTGCCAGCTGGATGTGGCACCATTCACCACCACTCTCTGAGCCTGGCCCTCCAGCCAGTTCCTGACCCATATCAAAGTGAATCTGTCCAAGCCAAGAGCTTTTTGTGGCAGACGCTGTCAAGGCCTTGCTAAAGTATAGGTAGACTACATCCACATCCTTCCCCACATTCACCGAGAGAGTAACCTGATCTGTAAAGGTAAGTTACTTTTTTTCACTCAGTTAAGACATAGCTGGGAGCAGCTGTAATATTAAAAAGAATAAATATGAATGACCTCTAATAGGCTTCTGATTTCTGGATTTTGTCTCAAGTATTTCCCTGCCTTAAGGGACAAAAAATGTGGCTAGCTCTGCAGATAAGATCAGTGGTGCTTTTAACTCCCTGGTTCATTTGGCAGCTGATTTACTATGAGATATTTACTGCACAGTCATCTCTTTCATAGAAAAATTCCCTGCTCCAACGTTTTTCACCGCTCCCTCCCTGCTAGAGGAGAGAGAAGTATATTTTAGCTCAGTCCACTATGTAAATCTTTCTGCTTGGTACTGAAATATTGGTGCAGAAGAATTTCCAAGTTCTTATTCATAAGCTGCCTCAGTTCTCACATGGGAAAACAAAATTCTAAAGCGGGGAAAGTTTTCTGAATATTTAAAAGTGGGAGTTATGGGCACAAATAATTCACTCTCCTCTGGAATGGTTGGCAGTATTGGCCACTCTAGCTTACAAAGAACTTCAGGGAAGTAGAAGAAATACATCAAGAATTATGTGTTGTTATTTAAGGTTTATTGAGAGGAGAGGGAAAAAAAATAAAGTAAAGTAAATCTTGGTTTAATAAAAGCAGAAAAGCCAAGGGCTAAAGATTTATTTTACGGACTCCCAAGGTCAGTTTTGTTTTCATGCTACCAGCCTGGAAATGCTTAGTGGGCAATGGCTGTGACACCAAATACTCAAATCAAACTTCTGAACTGATGCTCCAAGAGTGAGGTGGGGATTGGTCTCTTCTTTTTGCAGAGGGACCTGGACAGGCTGGGTACATGGGCACAGTCCGATGCCATGAGTTAACAAAGCAAAGTACCAAGCACTTTGGCTACAACAACTCCATGCAGCACTACAGGCTGGGGACAGAGTGGCTGGAGAGCAGCCAGGCAGAGAGGGATCTGAGGGTACTGGTTGACAGCTGAACATGTGCCAGTAGTGTGCCCAGGTGGCCAGGAGAGCCAATGGCATCCTGGCCTGGATCAGGAACAGTGTGGCCAGCAGGACAAGGGAGGTTATTCTTCCCATGCACTCAGCACTGTTCAGGCCACACCTTGAGTGCTGTGTCCAGTTCTGGGCTCCTCAATTCAAGAGGGATGTTGAGATACAGGAAGGTGTCCACAGGAGGGCGACAAAGCTGGTGAGGGGCCTGGAACACAGCCCTGTGAGGAGAGGCTGAGGGAGCTGGGGGTGTGCAGCCTGCAGAAGAGGAGGCTCAGGGCAGACCTCATTGCTGTCTACAACTACCTGAAGGGAGGCTGTAGCCAGGTGGGGTTGGTCTCTTCTGCCAGGCACCCAGTGACAGGACAAGAGGACATAGCCTTAAGCTGTGCCAGGGCAGGTCTAGGCTGGATGTTAGGAGGAAGTTTTTGTCAGAGAGAGTGATTGGCATTGGAATGGGCTGCCCAGGGAGGTGGAGGAGTCCCCATCCCTGGAGGTGTTTAAGAGGAGGCTGGATGAGGCACTTAGTGCCATGGTTTAGTTAATTAGAAGAGTTAGGTGATAGGTTGGACTGGATGATCTCGAAGATCTTTTCCAACCTGGTTAATTCTGTGATCCTGTGATTGATTAGACTTGGTGATCCTGAGAGGCTTTTCCAACTTGAATGTTTCTGTGTGATTCTAGGTGAGAGCAGGGTTAGACTGGATCTCAGCAAGAAGTTCTTCAGTGTGAGGGTGGTGAGACTCTGGAATGGGTTACCCAGAGTGGTTGTGGATATTCTCCCTGGAAGCATTTAAGGCTGAGTTGGGTGTGGCTTCGAGCAACCAAGTTTAGCTGAGTGATGTCCCTGCCATGAAATTGGAGTAGATGATCTCTTATGTCCCTTCCAACCTAACCCATTCTGTGATGCCCGAGTATCTTTTCAGAAGTGAACTGGGCTTAGCTGCAATCCTCAGCTTTATGGTTTGAACCCAGAAATCAAAAACTTGCATGCCTGGGATTGTAACTTAGGCTGGTTATTTTGTCATGGATCTGTCAAGTTTCTAGGTAGCTAAATTAGAAAGGATGGTTCACTTCTCAGAGTAGTTGAAGATCTGAAGATGAAAAAAGCAATTCCAATCTTGCATGGACCTGCATGTTCAAAGTCACTGAAGTGAACAAGATCCTCCAGCATAAAGCTGGACTGTGAGATTGCTTCCAAAGTCCCAACTGCCCTTACAAACACTTAGCAAATATCTGGGGTGAGTCTAAAGGCCTCTAATAGTTGAAGTGGGTTACAGTTGAAAACAAAGAGAATGTTACTGCAGTTGCTGATAGTTGGTCTGATGTATGGAAAATGGAAAGATTTGTTCTCTTCCCAAGATTTATCATCAGGCCACTTTGGAGCTTGGAAAATGGCCCAGCCTGTGTAGGAGAACTTGGAGTTGCACTGCCAACAGTCTCATGATTACTTTTTCTTTTGGGGAAATGAAGGTGTTTTACAAGAAGGAAGTAGGAGCTGGCACAGCTGTGAGAGAGACTCCAGAGATGGAAAGAGTAAGGAAGAATCAGCAGAACATCAGTTCGGTAAGAGCTGTTCACCTGAATTACTCTCATCTCAGTGGGCACATTTCTGTTTCTGTCTTTTTGACCCAAAATCCTACATTTTCCTATCTCACTTCTCATTCATGTACTACTGCACTGGCTTTGGGATGTAGAGCTCCATTTTTCTCCATTGTGGTTCAGTCGCTAGATAAGGGACATCCTGTGGATGTGACCTGTCTGGACTTGTGCAAGGCCTTTGACGTGGTCATAGAAACATAGAATGGTTTAGGCTGGAAGGGACCTCAAGGATCATCCAGTTCCAACCCCCTGCTGCAGGCAGGGACACCTCTCACTAGAACAAGTTGCTCAAGGCCTCATCCAGCCTGGCCTCAAACATCTCCAGGGAGGGAGCATCCACAACTGGAGCATCAAGAAAACCAGGTAGAACTATGACCTAAACATTTGAGGGCAGACTTTTGTCTTTCAAGAATGAGAAATGTGAAATGCATTTCCTGATCTGGCAGAGTGAGCAGCAGTTGTAAATTGCAATTTAGGAAAATATCATCACACACACACAAAAAAAAAAGGGAGATCACAGAATCCTGGCTTGAAAGGACCTGAAAATAGCATCCAGTCCAAGCCCCTTGCTGAAGCAGGGTCATTCAGGTCAGGTTGCACAGGAACAAATCCAGATGAGTTTTGGAGTCTTCAGAGAAGGAGACTTCCACAACTTCTCTGGGCAGCCTGCCCCAGGGCTCCAGAACCCTCACAGCAGAGAAGTTTCCCTTATGTTTAAGTGAAACTTTCTGTGTTCTGCTTTGGTCCATTGTCCCTTGTGCTAGTACTGGGCACTACTTGACAAGAGCCCAGCCGCATCCTCTTGCCCCCCACCGCTTAGGTGTTGATCAGTACTGAGAAGATCCTCTCTCAGGTTGCTCTGGGTGTTTTTAGCCAGGATTGTGTTTGTGTTCCCGAAGCAAAACTCTGATCTCCTCTTACCTATTTGATTTCCAGCTACCACAAACATTTCTTTAGACACACAGCACACACAGAGAGGTTATTAGAAGTAATCTCACTCTAATCCCTGATCTTGTCAATGCTTACAAACACTACCCTTTAAGGGTGGATGTCAGAAGAACAGGGCCAGCCTTTTTTCAGTGATGCCCAGTGACAGACTTGAACGTAGGACATTCCATCTAAACATGATGAGGAGCTTTACTTTGAGAGTGGTAGAGCACTGGAACAGACTGCCCAGAGAGATGGTGGAATCTCCATCTCTGCAGTCATTCAGAACTGCACTGTCCTGTGCAACCTGCTCTAGACGGTCTTCCTGTAGCTGAGGAGTTGCACTTAGTGAGCTCCAGAGATCATTCCCAGCCCCTCCCATTCTGTTGTCCTGTAATGCTTTTTCTCAATTTTCACTTTTTTAAAGTAAAATGGGAAAAAAAAAAGAGTGTTTTAGAAATCCTAAACAGTGGTGAAGAGGATAGAATGGAAGATGGATCAATGTGCTGGTGACTTGGTGACACCATCCCTGGAGCTGTTAAAAAAAATGAATAGTTGTGGCACTTCAGGGCGTGGTTTAATGCCCATGGAAGTGCTGGGGAGAAGGTTGGAGTTGAGGTCTTTTCCAGCCTTAATGATTCTATGATTCCCAACACACCTGAGCAAAAGTGTGTCAAGAGAACTACCAAAGGCATAAGTTCTTTAGGGGTGTGGTGTAAGTAGCAGGGCCATTGCCTTGCTGGTCTGCCTGTAGAATTTATACTGCACAAGAGCTGTTTTATTACATGGAGTGCAGTTGAGATCACTTAAGTCCTGTATAATACTTATTGAATGTAAAACTGAAAGGCAATGTGCAAGAAAGTTTGGGATTATATGTCAGTAAGAGGAAAATTATATTGTGTCATTTACAGGAGTCCCAAAGGGGAGGGTAAATTACACCAATTTTGGCTCCATTAGATTGAAACATTTTACACATATCTTTGAATTTAGCCAGAAGGAGTTAGGACAGCTCTAAAACTATTTGCTGAGCTCAATGAAAGTGTGGAATGTGAAGCACATCTGCAGTGCAAAACATCTCAGAATACCAAGCCAAAAGAAAAAGCACTGTACTGTACCAAAGTGACAGAAAGTCACAGTCAGAAGATGGTTTGGGTCGGAATGACCTTTAGAGGTTGTTTGATCCACCCCCACTGCACTGAGTACCTGGGATCCTCTGTCCAGCTGTGGGGCCTCCAACACAAGAAAAAGATGGACTTGCTGGTCCAGAGGAGGACCATAAAGATGATCACAGGCCTGGAGACCCTCTGCTATGGGGGCAGGCTAAGAGAATTGAGATTGTTCAGTCTGGAGAAGAGAAGGCTCCAAGGAGACCATAGAGCTATGTTTTAATAGCTGAAGAGGACCTACATGCAGGCTGGGGAGGAACTGTTTAGAAGGGCCTATGGGGATAGGATGAGGGGCGCTGGTTTGAGACTGGAGCAGGGGAAATATGGGCTGGACATCAGGAGGAAGTCTGCACAATGAGTACTGGAACAGGTTCCCAGAGATGTTGTTGAGGCCCTGTCCCTGGGGACATTCAGACTCAATGTGTCCCTGGGCAGCCTGATGTAGTTGGAGGTGTCCATGCTGACTACAGGGGGGTTGCACAGGATGGCCTTTGAGGGTCTCTTTCATCTTGATGCAAGCTATGAAATTTTCAACTAGATTAGGTTGCTCAGAGCCCCAAACCTGACCTGGAAGTTTTCTGAGTTAGGACTTCTACCACATCTCTGGGCAACTTGGACCAGTGTTTCAGCACCCTCGTTGTAAAATGTCTTCCTTGTATCTAGTCTAAATCTTCCTTCTTTTGGTTTAAAACCACCACCCTTTGTTCTCTGCTGCAAAGTGTGCCCCTATGTTTCTTATAGCACCCCTTCAAGTACAGAAAGGCCACCACCAGGTCTTCCTGGAGCCTTCTCTTCTCCAGGCTGAAGAGCTCCAACTCTCACAGGCTGTCATCCTAGCAGAGGTGCTCCATCCCTTAGACAGTTTTTGTGGCCTGAAAGTCCCTTGCATCATGTTCTGAAAGTGACCATGTTCTCCCAGATGGCACACTGGAGACAAAGTCAGAACAGTCTCTTTCCAAATCCTAGAAACCAAGGGGGTGCCAGCCAAGGGAGTGGGGCATTTCTCCCCTGTTATGATGCCTGGTTTGGAAGAAGCAGCCTCTTTAGACAGCTGGCGTCAAGATCTCACAGAACTTTAAAAGCTTAACATCAGAACCATGGATTGTAAATGAATCTGAGCAGAGCTGTTCCAAATAACTGAGGATTAAAAAGTAAAAGAAAGAGTTAATATTGAGGGACACACAAGAGAGTATTTTACATGTAGTCTTGTTGTGTGAAATGCATGAGGGAACCCCTGTGATATGTCAGTCAACACTGTGAAGCTGACTAAAACTCTAGCAGTAGACATTCTGAGGCATTCTGACTCAGGTGGGTAAGTTTTAGGATACTGGGCTTCTTATAGGCACTGCCTTCTGAGATGTATCAAGCAAGATCCTAGCAGCCTGCATCAGAAATGAAAGGAAACTTCTCCTTGTCAGGCCAATAGTGTTGGTAATCTTGGTTTATCTGTGTGGAGGGAGGGAGCACAAAGTGTTTGTTGTGTTTGAGTGCCTGTATCATAAAATTGCTAATGTTTTGTAATGTTTATTGTGCAGATTAAATACAAGGAAGAAATTCAGCAAGCCACAACTATTTCTGATCCACCAGAACTAAGGAGAGTCAAGGAGAACCAGAAGAATATAAGCAATGTGTGCCTTGTTTTCCCTGCTTACACACTTCTCTCTGCCGTGTTCCACCTCTTTGTTCATCACTGCATATGGCCATGGTGGTTTGTGCTAGTTCCTATTTGTCCACAAAGACTAATCAATGATAGCTCCTTTGTCTTGCACTTTGATTAACGTAACGAGGGTGAAGTATTCCTGTTGAAGTATCAGTTGTCCTTGTCCGATGTAGAAGACCTGCAGGAAGGTGAGTATGAAGCACAGTGCAGAAGGATGTGGGTGTTTAGGAAGCTGTAGGAACATGGAATGGTCTGGACTAGAAGGGACCTCCAAAGATCATCTAGTCCAACACCCTCCCCCAACCTGCAGTCAGCAGGGACATCCTCAACTGGACCAGGTTGCTTAGAGCTTTGAATATGTCCATGAGTGGGGCTTCAACCTCAATCACCTTCCTGGGCAACCTGTTCCAGTGCTCAACCCACCCTCAAAGTAAAGAACTTGTTCCTCACATCCAGTCTTAATCTGCTCTGCTCTAGTTTGCAGCCATTGCCCTTGTCCTGTCCCTGCAGGCATTTGCAAGCAGTCTCTCTGCAGCCTTCTGATAGCCCCCTTCATGTACTGGAAGGCTGCTATTAGGTGTCCCTGCAGCCTTCTCTTCTCCAGGCTGAATACCCCCAGCTCCCTCAGCCTGTTCTTGTAGCAGAGCTGCTCCAACCCCCAATCATCTTTGTGTCCTCCTCTGAACCTGCTCCATCAGGTCCATGCGTTCCTGTCTTGAGGGCTCCAGAGCTGGTGCACTACTCCGGATGAGGTCTCAGCAGAGCAGAGAGGCAGGATCCCCTCTCTCCATCTGCTGGCAATGCATCTTTGGATGCAGCCCAGGCTGCCATCGGCTTTCTCTGCTGCAAGCTCACACTGCCTGCTCCTGTCCAGCACCCCCAAGTCCTTTTCCACAGGGCTGGTTTCTGCATGGTGTTTTCTATCCTAGTACACTGGCCCTTTAACGATGTCTTAACACACTGTGAGATTTCTGCTCCTCAGGAGCCTCTGTGTGATACCTTCTGCCACTGTTTGCTAGGTTCAGTACAAAGAGCAGCTCTGCAAAGCCACACCCATGAGCATCACCCCGGAGATTGAGAGAGTCAAGAGGAATCAAGAGAATGTCAGCATGGGAAGTTGCTCTTGTTTAATCCTTTGTGAAGTATTTGGGTGTAGAGGATGAATACAGAGCTCTGGCTCCAGAAGCTGAGCCCTTTCTTTAGTCAGATGGTGGCTCAGTGATAGAATTATATGACCACTCTCTTTTAGGAAGCAGTAGTGAAAAGGCATTTTTTGGGTTGGGAAATGGCAGATGAATTGAAGATATGGCTGCAATGTTTGTAAATAGTACTCTCTGTTTGGGATAACTGCAGGAAATGTAGACATTTATGCATTTATTCTTCTTTGGTAACAGAACATCCTATTTAAACTTTACTTTGGAAAATTATGGCTGCAATTGTACTCTAATCCCAGCTCTTCTGTCTCTTTCTGGTTCCTTTGGGAGCCTTCAGTATTTACTGGCTGGCATAACCACTAGAAAGCCATACTCCTGGAGGAGCACAGGGAAGAAGGTGAAGGTTTTTGGAGCACACTGCTGCCTTCCTGCAGTACTGAAGCTATGAATCAGAATCAGAATTAATCAGGTTGGAAAAGACTTTCAAGATCATCAAGTCCAACCTCACACCTTTAGTTAATACCAAACCATGGCACCAAGTGCCTCATCCAGTCTCCTTTTGAACACCTCCAGCAATGGGGACTACTTCACCTCCCGAGGCAGCCAATCCAATGCCAATCACTCTCTCTGGCAACAGCTTCCTAACATCCAGCCTGAACCTGCCCTAGCACAACTTGAGGCTATGTCCTCTTGTTCTGTTGCTGGTTGCCTGGCGGAAGAGACCAACCCCACCTGGCTACAACCTCCCTTCAGGTAGCTGTAGAGAGCAATGAGGTCTGCCCTGAGCCTCTTCTTCTGCAGGCTGCACACCCCCAGCTGCCTCAGCCTCTCCTCACAGGGCTGTGCTCCAGGCCCCTCACCAGCTTTGTCACCCCCTTGTGGACACCTTCCAGCACGTCAAGATCTCTCTTGAATTGAGGAGCCCAGAACTGGACAGAGGACTCAAGGTGTGGCCCAACCAGTGCTGAGTACAGGCAGAAGGACCTTCCTGGTCCTGCTGGCCACACTGCTCCTGATCCAGGCCAGGATGCCATTGGTATTCTTGGCCATCTGGGTACACTGCTGGCTCATGTTCAGCTGTCAACCAGTACCCCCAGGTCCCTCTCTGCCTGGCTGCTCTCCAGCCACTCTGTCCCCAGCCTGTAGTGCTGCATGGGGTCGTTGTGGCCAAAGTGCAGAGCCTGGCACTTGTCCCATTAATGAGCCAGTGAGAGCCCAACCATTGGGAGCAGCCAGCAGCAGCTGTGTTTCACAGGGCTACAAAGAGCTGCAGGTTCCCCTGGGGTGTTTTCTGCCACCTGATTTAGAGTTACCATTTGCCTTCTTACTGAAGTGGGTGCTGTTTATTGCTGGATTTTTAGTTGATACGTCTCTCACTTCTAGATGCACACTGTCCAAACCAACCTGTGTTCCTGAGTGACTCAAGTCACTTTCTGTCTTTGTCTCACTCATGTCACTGTTTTACCTGTTGCCAGTTCTTGTCCTTTGCAGATTTCATTGGGAAATTCAGTTCTCTGGGGAAAATGAGAATTCTCTTTCAAGTCACTGCATTGGCTTTGGGCAAAGATTCTTTGAGTTCAGATATTTCTAGAGATGTTGCTTCTTGCATAATGCATTTATCTTTAGAAATGTCAGTTGGCAAGATTCAATCCACTGCCAGCCCTTTTATAAGAGGCTAATTTTTTTTTTCAGCTGGAATATGTTGATGTGGGCAGAGCAAAGCTGTGCTGGGTGGGAAGGCAATTGCTTGAACAATATATATGTTAATGGCACAGTGCTCTGCAGAGTTGTGAGCATAGTGTATCAGCACAGTCATCCTTATCACATCAACCCAAGAGTTTATTTAAATAAACACATAAATTAAAGGTTTGTATAGAAATGTTTAACTTAAAACTATATGGGTTGGCATAAATACAGGTATTGTGTGTCCCTGCCTATGGCAGGGGTTTGGAACTAGATGATCTTTGAGACACCTTCCAACCTGAACCATTCTGTGAGTGTGAAGAGCATCTGAGGGAACTTGGGCTGTTTAGCCTGGGGAAAAGGAAGTCGAGAGGAGACCTTCTGGCTCTCTACAACTGCCTGAAAGGAGGTTTCAGGCACTAGAATGAGCTTCCCAGGGAGGTGGTTGAGTCAACCACCCTGGATGTGTTTAAGGGTCGTTTGGATGTGGTGCTCAGGGACATAGTTTAAGGTGATTTCTGTAGAGTAGGGTTCTAGGTTGGACTTAGTGATCCTGAGGGGCTTTGCCAACCTGGATGTTTCTGTGATTCTGTTAGGGCCAGGTGGGTGTTGGTCTTCATCCATAGTAACAAGTCATAGGATGGGACAAAATGGCCTCAAGTTGCCCCAGGGAAGGTTTAGGTTGGATATCAGAAGAATTTTCTTCCCCAAAAGGGTTCCTAGCCACTGGAACAGGCTGCCCAGGGAGGTAGTTGAATCTCCCTGTCTTTTATCACCTTTGAATGTATGTCTTCAGCGCTGCTGAGGCTGTGCCTTGAATACTGGGGTTAGTTTTGCCCCCCTTACTCTAATAAGGACATGGAGGTGCTGGAGGGTGTCCAGAGAAGGATGATAAAGCTGGTGAAGGGTCTGGAGAACAAGGCTGGGGAGGAGCAGCTGAGGGAGCTGGGGGTGTCAGGTCTCAAGAAGAGGAGGCTGAGGGAAGACCTCATTGCTCTCTGCAACTGCCTGAAAAGAGGTTGGAGTGAGGTGGGTGTTGGTCTCTTCTCCCTAGGGTCAGGTGATAGAATGAGAGGAAGTGGCCTGAAATTGTGCCAGCAGAGGTTTTGGTTGTAGATTAGGAAAAATTCATTGCTGCTGCAGCAGTGGTCAGGGACTGGAACAGGCTGCCCAGGGAGCTGGTGGATCCACCAACCCTGGAGGTGTTCAAGAGAGGTGTGGCCATGGCACTTTGGGACATGGTTTCATGGCCATGGTGGTGTTAGGCTGATGGTTGGACTCAGTGATTTTAGAGGTCTTTTAGAACCAAAACAATTCCATGATCCTATGAAGTATAAAATTTAGAACATGGAGAGTATCCTTGTGGAATAAGGACAAATCTACATTTACAGTGGGCACTGTTGAAATGATTTTTACCTCTTTTGCTTGCCTGTGTTATTTGTGGCTTCCCCTATTCCAAATACACTTCTCTATGCTGCCAGAGAGCAGCATGATGAATGTCAAGATGATGTGTGCATATATATCTACACAAATGCATTAAGAAGAGAAAGATCAAACGTTGTAAGCTTTAATAAACTTCAAATGCCTTTGAGCTTTTCAGTTGTTTCTTAGACCTTTCCAATCATACCTTTTAACGTAATAGGATGTGATATTGCTTTAGCTGAAATAGTCTGCACCCTGTTATTCTGTTCAACAACAGGTTCACTACAGAGAGCAGCTTGGCAAAGCTACTGCTGTCAGCAGCACTCCTGAGATGGAAAGAGTCAAGAAGAATCAAGACAACATCAGCTCGGCAAGTGGTTTGGATCTTTTGGTCTTTAAGGTTTGCAGTCTTGGTAGGACTGGAGCAAGGATGTGCTTTTCCATTTATGTCTGAGGGATCAAATGAATCCAACAGCACTCACTACATTTCATCTTTTTAATCACAGAAGCACCCAGGCTGGAAGTGACCTCTAAAGGTCATCCAGTCTGACCTCCTCTGCAGTCAGCAGGGATGTCTTCAACTAGATCAGGTCATTCATAGCTCTGTCGACCCTCACCTTGAATATCTTCACCCTGGGCACCTCCCTGGGCAACCCGTTCCAGTTCTCATTCACCCCCACAGCTAAGAACTTGTTCCTAGCATCCAATCTGAATCTGCTCTACTCTCATTTTGAAGCACTGCCATTTGTCCTGGCACTGCAGGTCTTTGGAAATAGTCCCTCTGCAGCCTTCTTGAAGGCTCCTTTCAGGTACTGGAAGGTGGTGATCAGGTCTCTCTGGAGCCTTCTCTTCTCCAGACTGAACAACCCCTGGCCCTTTACTACAGGTGGGCAGTGAAACTATTCAGACTTGTCTGCTTATTCTTGCACAGGTGATTTTGCTGGTGCTAATACTTTTCAAAGGGAAGAGTCAGTGGAAATCAGTCATTCTCTCCAGAATCTTTGGCTCTTGTTTTGATTGCTAGATTGCAGGAGTAAACTTCAGTCAAGAACAAAGGAAAGAAGAATTGAACTGTGGTGCAAAGATCATTCTTTGTTATGGTTCAAGGCATTGGAACCATGCAGTACCCCATTCTGCTCCATAACATGCCACATATGCTAGAGCTGAGTAGTCCTAAATAGATCCTGTTACTAAACACTGGAGAGTAAAAGACTATATTTCTATTGGCTTTTATGATAATATCTATTATATAATTTTTTTAAATTTTAAGCCTGATGGTGTCAAAAGTGGCAGGCAGTTCTAATAAGAAGCAAGGAAGAAGACAAACCAGAATGGAGAAGTAAAGGAGCAGGCTTTGCCATGACAGTTTGTGTCCTCAGCACAGAAACAACATCAATGAGAAGAGAATCAGATAAGAAATAGAGCAGATTTCATGCAAAGCCACATCTCAAGGTAGCAGAAGAGAATCATAAGATAGCTTAGCTTGGAAGGGACCTACACCACCACCATGAGCAGGAACACCTCTCAACTGAGGGGAGACCTTATTGCCCTTCATAACTCCCTGGAAGGAGGCTGCAGCCAGGAGGGGGACAGTGTCTTCCTTGTGACAGTGACAGGAGCAGGGGAAATAGTTCCAAGCTGCCCCAGGGCAGGTTCAGGCTGGCTTTTAGGAAATATTTCTGCACTGAATGGGTTCTCAGACATTGGAATGATCTGCCCAGGGCAGCGCTGGAGTCCTCATCCCTGGTGGTGTTCAAGCAGCCTGTGGAGCTGGTGCTTAGGGACATGGTTTAGTGCTGAGCCTTCAGTGCTGGGTCGAAGGTTGAACTGAATGAGCTTGAAGGTCTCTTCCAACCAGGTAGATTCTGTGATCCCAGCCTGGAAGCAGACTGGGGCAGGATATATATTTTTCCTGGACAGTAAGAAGGTACCTTGTTATCAGCCCATCAAACATGTCTTAGGGATGTTTATGTCACAGTGGTGTTTTCTTATTATTTGTCTTATTTTTCAGTTGATTAATTATTTCACTTAAGTCATTTAAGCAGCCATGAGGCAGAGGCTCACAGGTAAATGCTGTGTTTTGAGTAAGTGATAGGTAGAATAAAAGTCCCTTGTCGATATATTAGGTCACCTTTATCACTAGGAAGTGAGTTTAAGGAATCACAAAATCAGAGAACATTAGGGGTGGGAAAGGACCTCCAAATATCAAGTCCAACCCCCCTTGCCAGGCCAGGCTCACCTAGAGTAGGTCACACAGTAACACCTCCAGGTGGGTTTTGAATGTCTCCAGAGGAGGAGACTCCGCAACTCCCTGGGCAGCCCTGTTGCAGTGTTTTGTCACCCTCACAGGGAAAATGTTTTTCCTGATGTTTGCATGAAACCTTCCATGCTCCACCTTGTACCCATTAGGGCATCTCTGAGCAGAACCTGGCTCCATCCTCCTGCCAATCACCCTTCACATCTTTATAAACATCCATGAGATCACCTCTCTGCCTCTTCTTCTCCAAGCTAAAGAGGCCCTGCTCCCTTAGCCTTTCCTCGTAAAGGAGATGCTCCATTCCCTTAATCATCTTTGTGGCTCTGTGCTGGACTCTTTCAACCTGTTGGACCCTGTGGTTTGGGAAGGCTACAACTGCTTGGTGTGGTTCTCACTGTGTGATTCCTGCTGTGACCAAACCCCATGTGCTGTTGTTGCTGTTTTGCAGGTCAAGTACAGCAGCGATCAGAGGCAGATGAAAGGTAGACGTAGTGTGCTCCTAGACACACCTGAGCTCAGGCATGTCAGAGAGACCCAAAACAACATCTCAATGGTAGGGTGCTTTCTTCCTGTAACTAGAGTGTACTAAGGAATGACACTTGACTTCCACTGGAGTTTGGCTCCTATTAACATAGGTAACTGAGGAAACTCTCTGCTTGAGTATGGAAGGGATATTTTCTTATGCCTGTTGAGGGAGCATTTGCTAATTGCATATGGCTGTAATGAACCTGTTCAAAATACTAATAAACAGTTTTCTGAGGGGTAAATGCCTGTTCTTTTTGTTTGTTTGCTTTTTGTTGTTGTTCCTTTGCTTCCAAAAGCAGCAAACCCCTCACGTTTGGCTGGATTAGGTGACACACTTCACCTTGTGCTGTGCACGTCCCTGGTTTCTGAGTGATTTTTGCTCTTGCAGTGAGTTGGTTTGTGTGCAGGTGCTTGTGTGTGAGAACGTTTGGCAATTTAATTCTTTGGTGATTAAAACTGAAAAATGAAGATGTAGAGTTGGGGATACTGCTTATAATACCTCTTACTAATCCTGGTTTTGCTCCAGCACTTGGTTATATAACATTTTCTACCCTCACGTGCTTTAAAACTAATGAATCTGTTTATTTTGAAAGCAGGCTGCTCACAGCAACTGCAAGTCATTCTCAAATCCTGTGTTTAAAGCCAGCTGGCACATGATAAAAGAGCCAAAGGATAGCTTTTGTATGAAACTGAGCACATCAGTGTACTGAGAGACTTCTTTAGATCTGCTGCTGCTGTGAGATTTTTGTACTGACAGATATAGTTGTCTACACCAGTAGAGAGCTATCTTGTCTTCGAGAAGGAGGAGATGGACCAGATCACTTCCTGAGGGCTTTTCTTGTTCTGTGTAACTGTAAGGTGGTGCTTTGCTGCTTCTGTTAATGCCTAGTTCAGCAGCAATGGAAAACAAATGGAGAAATGATAAGAAAACATCAAGAAATCAAGTCAAGGAGGTAGAAAAGACTGAGCTGGGCAGCCAGCCTGTCTCATGGGTGTGCCAATTCTACTGTGGTGCCAACCCCAAAGAACATACATGCCTCAGAGACCAATCACATGTCTATTCTTGTGTAGAATAACTGCCTGCTGTCAGCTGCAGCTCGGGGGAAAACGTGATTCCTCTTGTTTTCCCAGGTCAAATACCATGAGGATTTTGAGAAGACAAGGGGCAGAGGCTTCACCCCAGTGGTTGATGATCCCATCACAGAGCGAGTGCGGAAGAACACCCAGATCGTGAGCGATGCGGCGTACAAAGGGGTGCACCCACACATCGTGGAGATGGATAGGAGACCTGGAATCATTGTTGGTAAGTTGGTAAATGCTGCTGCTGTTGAGGACGCTGTGGGGAAGTGGAAAGCCAATGTGTGAGGCAGAGATCTCCATTGTACTCTCCAACTCCATTCTCACTCTTTTCTCGCTATGGAACTTGTGTCGAACACTCAAGAAGATCTTCCTCGTGTTGAGGTGCAACTTCCTGTGCTCTAGTTCATACCCATTACCCTTTGTCCTATGCCAGGGCACAACTGAGAAGAGTTTGTCCCCTCCCTCTTGACTCCAGCCCTCAGATATTTATAAACATTGCTTAGATCCTCTCTAAGTCTTCTCTTCTGCAGACCATCAAGCCCCAGGTCTCTCAGCCTCTCCTCACAGAGCAGTGCTCCAGCCCCTTCAGCATCTTCATAGCCCTCCCTTGGACTCCTTCAAGTAGATCCCTGTCCCTGCCAGCCTGTACTGGTGCAGTTTATTGTTCCTTCCCAAGTGCAGGACTCTGCACTTTACCCTTTTGAACCTCATTAGGTTCCTGTCTGCCCAGCTCTCAGCCTGTCCAAGTCTCACTGAATGGCTGCACAGCCTCCAGGTTTCTCAGCCAAGCCTCCAGTTTGGTATCATCAGCAAACTTGCTGAGGAGACTCTGTCCCCTCATCAATTCATAACTCATTAGATGTCTGGTAAGCCAACCACCAGCATTCAGAAGCAATGCTCTCAAAAGCAGTCCGAGATAAGCCCAGGTGTTCAGAAGGTAGAACACAGATCGGTTTTGTATGTCAAGACAGAGTATTGCTTTGAGATGTCACTTGGGGTGTTTGTAGTAAACACTATTTCAAAATCAAAATGGGTATTTGAAATCTCTTACAAGTTAGCAAGTCTGCTGTGGCAAAGGGAATGGTAGCCTGAGAGTTGCTGGTAAGGGGGGTGGGCAGGGAGAAATTCAATCAAGTTAACAGGGGTAGAGTCTTGCACCTGGGAAAGAACCCATGGGTCAGTATAAGCTGGGGACTGACCTGCAGGAGAGCAGTGAAGGGTAAAAGGCCATGGGGGTCCTAGTGGATGGGAGGTTGACCATGAGCCAGCAATGTGCTCTGGTGACCAGGAAGGACAATGCCACACTGGAGTGGATTAGAAGGGCTGTGGTTAGTGGGTCAAAAGAGATTCTCCTGCCCCACTACTCTTCCCTTCTGAGGCCACATCTGGAGTACAGTGTCCAGTTCTGGGCCCTTCAGTTCAATAAGGATCTTGGAGAACTGCTTGAGAGAGTCCAGTGCAGAGCTGCAAAGATGATGGAGGGAATGGAACATCTCTGTTACGAGGAGAGCCTGAGTGAGCTGGGGCTGTGCTGCTGGGAGAGGAGGAGACTGAGAGGTGACCTCATCAATGTTGATAAAGATGTAAAGGTGAGTGCCAGGAGGCTGGAGCCAGGCTCTGCTGGGTGATGCCCAATGACAGCACAAGGGCCAATGGGTGGAAGCTGAGGCCTAGGAAGTTCTATGGAAACATGAGGAGGAATTTTTTTCCTGGTGAGGGTGACAGAACCCTGGAACAGGCTGCCCAGGGGGGTTGTGGAGTCTCCCTCTGTGGAGATGAATTCAAGACCTGCCGGGATGAGTTCCTGTGTGATCTGCTCTAGGTGATGCTGCTCTGGCAGTGGGGTTTGACTTGGATGAGCTTTCAAGGTCCCCTCCAGCCCCTGACATTCTGTGACTATTTTGGTCTGCCCTTTTTCTGTTTTCCTGTGCTTTACAACAGTGCAGAGCCCAGAGGTTCTGCATATGGGACAACAAGCTGAGACAGCACTCTCAAATCCTCCATACGTAGTAACAGTAGACAGGGCTGACTTCAAGTCTGCCTCTCAGATATCAGAGAAATTACAGGTCAGATGGACTTAGCAAGGGGTCCTGCAGTCCATGCTCCTGCCTAAAGCAAGGTTAACTCTGTTTCTATCATTCCTGGCAGATGCTTCTTCAGTTTTTGCCTCTAAGGCTCTGAATGAGTCTCTTGCACATGAAGAAGTCTATTTCTTTCCTTTTCTATAACCACCTTTTACATGCCTCTAGCTACAGCCTTGTGTCACTCAGAGGTGAGTGGGGAAGGCACAGATGGAAGCTTTTAAGCCCATGTAAGTCTCAGAGGGTCACACGTTCTGAATCAAGGGCAGCAACTCCTTCAGAAGTTCATTGTATGTATGGACCCAAGCACTTGAACTCACTTGCAGGTGGTGCAGCCAAAGAGAGACAGACAAAAGCTGCCAAACTGCAGTTTAATAGTTTGCAGTGTGCTATTTCATGTGGACTTCAAACCTCCCCCTGCACGGCACCGCACGAGTCCCAGAGCCCTGCGTGAGGGTCATGAGTGCAAGTCTGTGTTCAGCAGCTGCAGGCTTGCTGTCACAAGCAGGACTAACATCTCTGAGGTAAATTCTTGAGCTGTAACAGACTGAAATACTGACAGAAATACCTTAAAATACTCCACCTTGGATACTCCAGTATCAAAACACAGCATGCAGCTCCCCGTGCCTGCCAAACAGCAGATCTAGGGCAGCTCTTCAAAAGGAAATAGGCCATGGCAAACCTGTAAGCCTAACACTCTGGGATATTCCAGCTGATGCCTTTTCAGAGCCAGATGCTATTATAGTATCTGCTTGTTTAAAAGGAAGTAGAAAGCTTCCTGCTCTTGGAATGTCCTTGGCAGCTAGGAACAAAATAGAATTGCAGACCCACAGAAACTCACAGCATCACAGGATGTTAGGGGTTGGAAGGGACCTCCACAGATCATCAAATCCAACCCCCCTGCCAGAGCAGGATCATAGAATCTAGTGCAGGTTGCACGGGAACACATCCAGGCAGGGCTTGAAAGTCCCCAGAGAGGGAGCTCCACAACCTCTCTGGGCAGCCTGTTCCAATACTCTATGACCCTTACAGTAAAGAAGTTCTTCCTCATGTTGAGGTGGAACTTTCTGTGCTATACTTTACATCCATTGCCCCTTGTCCTATCCCAGGGCACAACTGAGAAGAGTTTGTACACTCTCTCTTGACCCCCAACCCTCATATAACCATGACCTGGAGTATTTCCAGGGCTGAGACTTCTCCAACTCTCTGGGCAGCTTGGGCCTGTGCTTCACCACCCTCACTGTAAAAATTTAATCCTTCCATCTGGTCAGAACCTTCCTTCATTTTGTTTTAGACCATCATACCTTGTCCTGTAGTAACAGACCCTGCTAAAAAGGCTGTCCCCATCTTTCTTATATGCCCCTTTAAGTATCAAAATGGTATAATAAAGTCTCCTTGCAGCCATCCCTTCTCCAGGCCAAACCCAGCTCTTTCAGTCTTTCTTTGTAGAAGTGTTTCGTTCCTGTGACCTCAGGTGCTGCTCCAACAGGTCCAACTCTCTGCTGTGGTGAGGGCTCCAGAGCTGGCCCCAGCACTGCAGGGGAGGTCTCAGCAGATCACAGCAGAGGGACAGAATCCTCTCCCTGCCCCTGCTGCCCATACTGTTGGCAATCAGTCCAGGACACAGATGGCTCTGGGATGGGAGAGCACAGTGCCAGCTCATGCTCAGCTTTGCACCCCCAAGTCCTCCTCCACAGGGTTTACTATGTTTTCACTTGGTAAGGCATGCTCAAAGAGCAAGAAGTTGGGTGTTCTGCCGTTGTCCCTCCGCTCTCTCATGCCTGTCCATGCTTTGTGTAGCTGCATAAGGTATCACCATTAGGATCAGCACACCCTTTACCAGAAGATTTTGCCTTGCCTTTGACTCATCTTGTTAAAAGGGAGCTTGCACTGTGCCTCCCCTTGTGGAAGCTGCAGAAGGTAACACAGAATGTACACACATCCTGGGCTGCATCAAAAAAAGCATAACCAGCAGATCCATAGAGGTAATCCTGCCCCTCTGCTCTGCTGAGACCTCACTGGAGTGCTGTGTCCAGCTCTGGAGCGCTCAACACAGGAAGGATATGGACCTGATGGAGCAGGTCCAGAGGAGGCAATGAAAATGATTAGAGGGTTGGAGCAGCTCTGCTACAAGGACAGACTGGGAGAGGTGGGGGTGTTCAGCCTGGAAAAGAGGTGGCTCAAGGAACACCTAATTGCCACCTTCCAGTACCCAAAGGTGACTACAAGAAGGCTGCAGATAGACTGCTTGCAAAGGCCTGCAAGGACAGGACGAGGGCAGTGGGTTCAAACTAGAGCAGAGCAGATTGACATTGGATGTGAGGAACAAGTTCTTTACTTTGAGGGTGGTTGAGCACTGGAACAGGTTGCCCAGGGAAGTGGTTGAGGTCCCATCCCTGGAGATATCCAAGGTGAAGCTTAACAGAGCTCTGGGCAACCTGATCTACTTGAGGATATCGCTGCTGACTGTAGGGGGGTTTGGGCTGGATGACTTTTAGAGATCCCTTCTAACCCAGGTGATTCTGTGTTTCTGTTCTGAAGCCATGGGATTTATTTTGTTAGCCCTGTCCTTTCCATTGCCTCCAGGGTGCTAATCACTTGAAATATGACATATTTGGGGTCCCCACAGTCCTTACTTTACCTACTACTGCATTATTTACCTTGGTACCACTAAAACCAAGAAAAAGACCCAAGTGGGAAGACTGCTTGAGTAAATCTTGCAGGTAGGTCTGCCCAAGGAGCAGTAAAAAGGTGTGATCTGGTACATTTGGGCTTGGACTGGTTGTACATAGCACCAAGGTTTGATTTTGAGTTGGTCTGGGGAGGTAAAATGATTCTTTTCTATTTAGATGTAGCACATATGTATTACATATGTTAGGTTGATGTGAATAGATCAAGAATTTCCCTCTGAGCTGCTTCTGTCTTTAGCCTTCTCTTACACAACTGTAATTGTTTGTTGAAATCATGGTAAATCTGTGTTCACTTTGCTGCTGTGATTGTGCCCTAAACTTGGCTATGAATGTAATTACCTTTGTTGAACTCTTCTTTTTTCTTTCAATATCCACTTCAGACCTGTGAATTCAAGAGGTATTAATAACGTTGTGTGAATTACAGCTGAAAAGCATCCTGATTGTCACTGCTGCATTCCAGAAATGCTTTTTGGTAGTGGGGTGGTGGATCAACAGTGAGTCTGTGTCCCAGGAAATGGAGATATTTGGAAGGCAAAGGGAATTAGTAACGAAGATCAAGAAGGAACTTCATTGTACCCAGCTGTAGATGTCTAACATGTAGATTTCCACATCAAAATGTACAATCCTACTCCCTTTTCTTTGGCTATTAACTAAGAAAGGTGACTACTGTGGAGTTTTTATGATTAGAGTAACAGGTGGAAGCTTATTTTGGATAGGATGAACTGCTTCTTAGGCCGACCTAAGCTCTACTGTAGTGCCTTTGTCATCTGCAGAGATGTAAGCTGTCAGCTCTAAGAATATAGACTGCAGCATCTTCATGGAGTAAGGATGTGTGTGTGGGAAATAATCTTGTGGCTCTTCTGCTTTGGGTTCTGCTAAAGGAAAAGAGCTCTGGTATGTGGTATTTAATTTGTTTCCATTTATTTAGACTTAAGAAGACATCATGAACGTGTTCAGAGAAGGAAAACAGAAACTGGGAGGAAAAAGGGTCCTTAAAATCAGTGCTTTAAAAAGAAGACAGTGCTTAAAACCAATGCACTGAGTTCTTTTAAACAGAAAACTAGTGCTGTCTGGCCCTTTTGGGTGAACATCTACATCTTTTAGTTAATTTCTAGCTGACATTGGTTGCTGATTGTTGAAACTCATTCCTTTCATGCTTTTCCTCCCTTTGTTGTTTGTCTGTCTCATCATTTCTGTGCTTTGGGAAAAGACCTTAAAGTTTGGCGCACAGATCCTGGCTCCATCTTCGACATTGATCCTCTGGAGGACAATATTCAGTCTAGGAGTCTGCATATGCTTTCTGGTACTGCTTATATCCTGACTTTTCCCCAGTTCAGCTTTTCATATGTGTGAAACTAAATTGAGACAGTAAATTTTCAGGTCAATGTGCCAGCCATATGCTTTATAAGTATGTTTTCATCTATCTCTGTATATGTATATCCATCTATATCACTTCAGTGTTTTAAAAGCAGTGTTTTATAGGAAACTTCAGCTGCAATCACGTGCACAGATAAGTAACAACAGAATAAATCTTACCCTAAACAACAGTTATTCATACCAACTTACAAGTTGTCACTGAAGTAGTCCCTTTGACCTACTTTAGCCTTACTATAAGTAGAATTTTCAAGTAGCTGCACCTCACTGAGACTACAAAAAGATATTTATGAAGCTGTTTTTTCTTCCATGCACTGCTTCCATCTGTGGCTCGTGACATTGTGCCTTGTGTTACTGTTTGCAACTCCAAGGAGTTAAAAATTCAAGGCTAGATGGAAAAGGTCTCTCCTGGACTAACAGGCAGCAGTGTTTTGGCTCCACAAGGCTTTGGATTGTTTTTTCTCCCCCCCCCAGTTGTTTATTTTGAATTTTGCACTTGTGTTTTCTTTGAGACTAAAGGTGCAGCTTTAAATATTCTGTTGGATGCCATATATATGATTTTTAAAACTTTGGAACTTTTGGGGATAGAATCATAGAATGATAGAATGGCTTAGGTTGGAAGAGACCTCAGAGATCATTTCCTCCAGCCTCCCTGCTGCGGGCAGGGACACCTCTCAACTTAGACTTGGCTGCTCAAGGCCTCATTCAACCTGACCTTGAACATCCTCCCAGGGAGGAGACATCCACTGCCTCCCTGGGCAGCCTATTGTAGGGTCTCCTCACTCTGGAATGGGTGAAGCAACACTTTGTTTTATCACTGGAAATGTCCACGTGGTTTATGTTCATCCCATTTTTTCCCCCAGCATCTCAATCCTGCATTCCATTTCCGCTACTCTTCCAAAGCAGGACTTGCATCGCATTTGGGAGCAACCTTTTGAACTCACGGTGCTCTAGATGGGTACCAAACTGGGAGCAGTTCACTTTTCCCTAGTTTTGATGCTATCAGTGGATGGAGCTCAGTTAGCAGTGCTGGGGTCTTTGCTGTTGCTCCTCTTTTGCTCTTCTGTCATCCATTTACTGTGACATTTCCTTCCTACTTTTGTAGAAAGAGCAAGCCGCTACAGCAAGCAGTATTTGCATTCCACCAGTCTGGGAGACTATAAATCAGATGGCTCTGACACCAACCCAACCTTTTCTTACTGCAGTGAGGTAACCAGGCCATCTGATGAAGCAGGTACCCCTGTTCCCCTCCTTTTCACTAACAGCACCATCACAACGTGTTGAGACCTGACAGGCCTCTGTTGAGCCCTGGGGAGTCACAAAGCAGTAGAAACTCTGCAAGTTATTGCGTGGCTGCTTAGAGCAGCAAACCAGAACCTCACGAGTGCAGAGTTTCTTGCATGCAAAGGTGGCTTTTGCCTGTGTTCCCTTTCACCATTTTGCTAACCCTGGCAGTCCAAAGCTCTGCTAACTCTGAAGGTGTGCTGTGTGTTGGGATCCTAATTGATGGGAGGTTGACCGTGAGCCAACAGTGTGCTCTGGTGGCAGGAGGGCCAGTACCACTCTGAGGTGTATTAGAAGGGCTGTGGTTAGTAGGTCAAGGGAGGTTCTCCTCTCTCTACTCTGCCCTGTTGAGACCACATCTGGAGTACTGTGTGCAGTTCTGGGCCCCCCAGTTCAAGAGGGACGTAAAACTGCTTGGGAGAGTCCAGCACAGAGCCACAGAGATGCTGAAGGGAATGGAACAGCTCTGTTACGAGGAGAGCTTGAGGGACCTGGGGCTGTGCTGCTGGGAGAGGAGGAGACTGAGAGGTGACCTCATCAATGGTTATAAAGATGTAAAGGGTAAGTGCCAGGAGGCTGGAGCCAGGCTCTGCTGGGTGATCCCCAATGACAGCACAAGGGGCAATTGAGGCATAGGAAGTTCCATGGAAAGGTGAGGAGGAATTTTTTCCCTGTGAGACTGACAGAGCACTGGAACAGGCTGCCCAAGGGGGTTGTGGAGTCTCCCTCTCTGGAGATATTCAACTCCTTCCTGGACATGTTCCTGTGTGATCTGCTCTAAGTTATCCTGCTCTGCAGTGGGGTTGGACTGGATGAGCTTTAGAGGTCCCTTCCAGCCCCTGACATTCTGTGATGCTGTGTGAGTCAGGGTTGGGTTTCGGTTTGGGTGTTTTTTTTGTTCTTCTCTTTTTTTATATGTGCTTTAATCTTTCTGGGTTTTTTCCCTCTTGGAAGGCACAATAGAGCTGAAACAAAAACATGCCTCTGAGCTGAAAACAAAGAAAGAAATCACCTTGTGCTGTTCAGTAGGCAAATCAAGCATATAATGATATTTATTTTTATTGAGGTGCCCAGGTGGCCAAGAAGGTGACCAGCATCCCATCCTGAACCAGCAATAGTGTGGCCTGCAGGACCAGGGCAGTGATTGTGCCTCTGTAGTCAGCATAGCTGAGGTCACACCTTGAGTACTGAGTTCAGTCTTAGGGACTTCACTCCAGGAAAGGTGCTGGAGCTGGTCTAGAGAAAGACCACAAAGCTGTTGAAGGGTTTGGAGAACAGATGTGGTGAGGAGCAGCTGAGACACCTGAGGTTGCTTAGTCTGGAGAAAAAGAGGCTGAGGGGAGACTTCATTGCTCTCTACAACTCCCTGAAAGGAGATTGCAGCCAGGTGGATGTTGGTCTCTTGTGTCTAGTAACAGGGATGGGAGGAAATGGTCTCATGTTGTCCCAGACGAGGTTTAGGTTGGAGATTAGAAGAAACTTCTTCCCTGAAAGGGTTCTCAACTACTGGACTAGGATCCTAATAGAGACGGTTGAATCCCCATCCCTGGAGGTGTTTGAAAGAGGCAGAGATGTGGTGCTGAGGGACATGGTTTAGCCCCAGCCTCGACAGAGGGAGAGAATGATTGAACTCGATGATCTTAGAGGCCTTTTCCAACCGAAATGATTCTGTGATTCTATTGTATGCTTCTATTCCAGTGGGCAGTGTTTAGAGAGTCTAATTTGTGTCAGGTGCTGTATAAATACATACAAGGAGCTCTGCTGTAAAACAGGTGAGGAAAAAACTGCTCAGACTGAGGACCTGCCATCCCTGGTGTCATCTCTGTCTGTCTCCAGCTGATAGTTGAACTCTCTGCCCAACTCCTTTAATAGATGATGCACATCATGCTGTTTTTTATGTCTCCTCCTGTGATGATGTGAAGTGGGCTTCCCAGTCCAGTGCACACTGCCTCTCTAGGTCTGTTCTGATCTTTTCTTGGCTCTACTCCAGGCCATTTCAGCATTGCTTTGTCAGCTTGGTTTAATTCTGAACAGATATTTTCTATTACTTCCCATCCTGGGAATTGGAAATGGGCTTCATTTTCCCAGTTGTTTTGGCACAAGCAAGACTGCATTTGTGTCTCTATTTAAACCTATTGTTGTGGTGATGTGTGGAACTGATCCTTGCCAAGATCAACATACTTTAGCAAGGTATTGTTTATGCTTTTGACCCTGCTGGTTAGCAAGGGTTTGAGCACTTGCAGACAGTTCCCACTGCAGAGGAAGAATAAATGCCAAGGAGAAGTAATTTGGGACAAGCCTAAGAAAATGCCATATCTGTGAACACACTCAGGGAAAAAAACAACAACCAAACTCAAACCAAAACACAGTAGAAGATAGCAACTTTGGTCAAAAATACCAAGCTTCCTCCCAGCCCCAATGTCACTGAGCACAGAGCCACAAGGTGAGTTTGCTCTTGACCTTTATACAGTACCTCTTATGGCATAGCACAGTAAATGACAACTAAATTCACTTCCCTGAGATCTCAGGGCTCTTTCCCATGGGTTTTGGACTTGTAACTCCAGCAGTTCTTCTCACTGGGCAATTCTTCAGTCTGATGGTGCCACAACCTGGAAGAGAGTTGGAGACCTGTGCCCATTTTTCAGCCTTTAAGTGTCTTTGGGCTTGTCTCATCGTCTTTCAGATATTTCTAAGTTGATCAATGGCTAACTTATTCTAGATACCTTTACTGCTCTTTGACCTACAATTCAAGTCTGCCACTGCCACTGCTGATGGAATTGTTCCTTAATCTCTTCTCCCAGCCTTTAGCTGGGTCCTTGGCTTCACATAAACTGTTAAAGGTTTATTCATATCTAAACAGCTTCCTCTCTTGTCTTTGTGGAGTTTCATTAACAGGCCCATAGGGGGGCTGCTGATGTTATTGCCTAGAATTACTGCCTGTTTGATTCCTTGAGCAGTATTTTAGAAGATGAGCTTCAGCTGAGCCAGGTGTGCTTTCCTACAGAATCAGTAGATTTCTGCATGATCTAAGTCCTGGAAAATCTCTGGTTTGCCTTTTAGACTCTTCCTGTTTGACTGTGCTTGTTCTGCCTTTTAGACTCTCCCCGATCTACCTCCTCAGCATCATAGAATGGTTTGGGTGGGAAAGGACCTGAAAGATCACCTGGTTCCAAATCCCCTGCCTTGGCCAGGGACACTTTCCACTAAAGCAGGTCGCTCAAGGCACTGCCCAGCCTGGTCTTAATCTTGTAGAATAATCTACCTTTTAGACTTTTCTGTCTTTTAGGCTACTGCAGTCAAAACTGGACAGGAAACAATTACCATTGCTCTCCAGCAAGCCTGATGCAGACAATGAATCTTCACTTTGCTGTTCTATTTGAAACCACTTTTCAGCTTCTCTGCATTTTTATTTTAGTGGTTGCTCTGTTAGTGTTTTTCAAGGCTGATTTTGTTACTCCAGGGTATCACTGAGGGGTTTTCTTTTGCCCTGTGGGACAGAAGATGTCACATTAGAGCCTCTCAGTCTGCCTAAACACTGTGTAACTCATTTCTGCTCTAACAAAGGTTTCCTTTCTACAGACAGGAACACAAGTGTCACCTAACTGGACTTCTTCCACTCCCTGTCTCTACATTGCCACGCTGAAGCATGTGTTGTTATAAAGGCATCTTCTCCTATTTTCAGGTCTCCATATAAAATGAATCTACTGATTTTTGCCATCAACTTCAGTGGGTGAAAATGGCATTTTGGTCGCACCCTCATGGCTCGAGACTCTTTCCTTCAGTTCCATTCCCTCCAAGGCAAGAGGAAAAATGCTTGAATCTAGCACAAGCTCACTAATTTGGAGACTTCTTCCCCCTCCCCCCAGACTTGTTATTTTAGAACACTTTCTCTATATATCCCTCTCAGTAGCTCCATCTCCAGAGACTGAGGCAAGGAAAGGACTTTTTAACAGTTGAGATGTCTCTCCCCAGCACACCACACTCTGTGGGTCTGTATCTAAAATGTTTCTTTGTAGGGTTTGCCTGAGGCTTTGATGCTCACCCAGAAGTACCACAGAAATGAGGATGCTGCTTCTGTCAGTCTGGTCCCAAAACAAACTACTCAGGTGAAATGGAGAAAAAAAGCCCTCTTCATTTCACATGCTTGAGTTGCAGAAATGTCCCCTGGTGTGTGGGCTGAGGGGTTTACTTCTGCTGGGACAATGGTAATGCTCTGCTCTTCTGTCAAGAGACAGAATCACACATTTGTCAGGGCTGGAAGGGACCTCAAGGGTCACCTAGCTCAAACCCCCCTGCCAGGGCAGGGACACTTTCCACTAGATCAGCTTGCCCAGAGCCACATCCAGCCTGGCCCTAAAATCTTCCAGGCATGAGGCTTCCACCACCTCCCTGGGCTACTTGTTCCAGTGTCTCGTCTCCCTCATGGGGAAGAACTTCTTCCTAATGTCTAACCTAAATTTCCCCTCCTCTAGCTTGGATGCATTCCCCCAGTCTTATCACTACCTGACACCCTAAAAAGTCCCTTCCCAGCTTTCTTGTACCCTCTTCAGATACTGCAAGGCCACAATAAGGTGCCCAGAGAAGGCACGAGGATGATCAGAGGGCTGGAGCTGCTCTGCTATGAGGACAGGCTGAAAGAGTTGGGGCTGTTCAGTCTGGAGAGGAAAAGGCTCTGGGATTCATGCCTGCTCTGGGCACGTTTCAGCACCTCCTGTCACAGGGCTTCAGAACTCAACACAATGCTCCAGGTGGGGTCTCAGCAGTGTGGTGTAGAGGGGCAGAATCCCCTCCCTTGCCCTGTTGCCCACACTTCTCTTGATGTAACCCAGCATACAATTGGCTTTTTGGGCTGCAAGTGGAAGGAAGAAGAGAAAAGGAAACAGGATTTGGTTCCCTTCCTTGCCCTGTCTTTCCTTTTATTTTATGTTTAAAACATCCTCTGGTTTTGAGGGTTGAGAGAAATCACCATTAATAAAAAACAAGTCAAAAGCAAAACAAGGGAATATTGGAATGCTCTTGAAAGTGTAGTGTAGAGATGTCTTCTCCTCTAGGTTTACCCAGAAGGAATACAGAGCAGAAATCCTTCACTCCTCCTCATCTTCACATTCAGTTGCCAGGCTCTGTCATTTTAAGGAGGTCAGGCAGAGTGATACAGTAGTTCTCTGGCAGATGAAGCAGAAAAGTTCTTTTATGCTAGGTAGCTGAACTCTGTTTCTGCAGCACTGCTCCATACAGTCTGGCAATCAAACATGACATTTGGAGGGACTTTACAGGAAGAGCTATGGACTTCGTGGGTTTCATGCCCACTTCCAAGTAGGCCTCACCTCCACAGAAGGCTGAACACATCAAAATGAGGCTCTGCGTACTCCCTCTTGGTGAGGGCCAAATCCACACTTCCCTATACTAGACTCTTGAACCTGTTTCTGGGTTTGGTGTTGGTTTGTTGGTTGGCTTTTTATTTTTGTTTTGAACTCGATGGTGCCTTGGATTTGTTCCTTTGCAGGATGATCAAACTTGAAAGCTAATGCCTGGGGTGGGAAAAAGTCTTTGTCCACTCTACAGCTTATTGTTAAAACTCTGCTTTTCCATCCTGGTAATCAGAGTTTTCTGTTCTTAAGTGTCTAATGTAGCACCAGTGCTTGCAGTCAAGTGACAAATACATCACCTATAACCCTCTGGTAATATTGGAACTCAGCTAAATACTTCTCTGCCTGTATAAATATGGACACAAGTGCAGGTGCATGTTTGGTACCCATCTGACATTAGAGATTGTTTGGCATGAAGAGTTGTCTTGAGAGCTTGCAGACCTTGGAAATGGGGAATTCCTGCTCTGCCATTCTCAAGGAAATTTTCACAGGAATGATGCAGTTCCCTTTGCAAAGTTGTGCTGTGACCACACAGTACCCCACTGCTGGCTGCCAGCCGGTGCCCAGTGACAGGACAAGGGGTGCCAGGCACGAACTTGAATGTAGGAAGCTCCATCTAAACATGAGGAGGAATTTTGTGAATTTAAGAGTGGCAGAGCACTGGAGCAGGCTGGCCTGAAAGGTGGTGGAGTCTCCATCTCTGGAGCCATTGAAAGCCCACTTGGATGCCATCCTATGCCAACCTACTCTAGGTGGACCTGCTCTGGCATGAGGTTTGGATTAGATAATGTCCAGAGGTCCTTTCCAGCCTCTTGTTCAGACAGCAAGACAGAGCTCCCTGCCTTCTGAACACTGCACCTATCATCTGAAGGAGATGTGTGTGGCTTTTACAGCCTCTGACTCCTGTTTTACAGTGACTCCTGATGCTCAGAAGGGCATAATTTCCTGTATTGATTTATTCTGGTTGCAGATGATGGCATTACAGACAGAGGAGCTTCCTGGTCTTGGATAGGTGATGCCTTTGCACCTCTAGATTTGACATAAGGAGGAAAATCGGTGGCAGGGTTAGTTGTGGGAGTTCAAACATCAAGTAGAAACAGTGGGTGCATGCCTTACATATATGCTAAGTTCAGTTTAATTTTCCATGCAGAGAGGGTTTGTGACTGCTGAAGAGACAATTTGGCCTCCTCTAAATAATCCTTTTAGGCTCTCTAAATGTAGGAATCCACAGTGGCAGTAGGACCACATTTACGGACTAGCTTGAGCATTATCAACTCTGTCTATCCTAGTCTGGTCTGCTGGACTTTAAGTGTCCTCTGTGGAGTGCTTTGTTAGTGCAGAACATGGGAGAAGCTAGTGGAGAAGATCAGGTTTCCTTTCCTTCCATTACAAAGAGGTAGGAAGTATCTGCAAAACTCTTTTTTATTGTTAATGTCAAACTCGAAACTTCCTTTGGCACTCCAAGTGAGGGCTCAGTTAAGTTTTGATTAAGGTTTGATTTAGGGCTCTGGGAATAAAGCTGTATGTCCCACTTGGGTTGTAATGCATTAAGGCCTAAACCATGATTCATCTGAAAGGACATTTTCATTCAGTTTATGTTCACTGAGGATGAGTTAATGTTCCAGGGAGAGCTTTACATTTCACACTTCCAAATTATTTCTGCTCAGATTCCCTCTGCCTGTCTTTGATTCTCAGGCTTCTCCTCCTTACCCTTCACATCTGGAAGCAGCAAAAGGCAATTCCTACACGACCAAGCAGAGGACAATCCAGAAGAGATCAGAGAATCACAGGATCACAGCATGTTAGGGGTTGGAATGGATCCTCTGGAGATCACCTAGTTTAACACCCTGGCCAAAGCAGAGTCACACAGGAACACATTCAGATGGGTTTGGAAAGTCTCCAGAGAAGGAGACTCCGCAACCTCTCTGGGCAGTCTGCTCCAGGGCTCCACAACCTCTCTGGGCAGTCTGCTCCAAGGCTCCAGCACCTTCACAGTAAAGCTTCTCCTCATGTTAAGGTGGAACTTACTTGATTCCAGCTTGTAAATGTTGTTCCTTGTCCTATCACAGGGCACCACCATAAAGAACCTGGCACCTCTCTCCTGACACCCACCCTTCAGGTATTTATAGACATTGATCAGTTCCTCTCTCAGCCTCCTCTTCTCCAGGCTAAACTTCAGAGCTCTCCGTATTTCTTAGCAGAGATGTTCCATTCCCTTCATCATCCTTTAGCTCTCCATTGGATTCTCTCCAGCAGGTCCCTGTCTCTTGATTGGGAAGCCCAAAACTGGACACAGTATTGCAGGTGTGGTCTCAGAGTAGAGCAGAAGGAGAACCTCCCTAGTCCTGCTGGACACATGTTTCTCGATGCACCCCAGGATGCCATTAGACCTCTTGGCCACAAGGACCTTTCTGAGTTCTGTAGTGTGGCAGCAGTTCAGGGGATCCTTCTGCTCACCCTGCCAGCCATCTGAGTTTGTTCCCTTTTCCTTTAAACAACTAGTGAACAGAAAGTGGGAAGGAATTTTTCAAGGAACTCAACAGCTGGAAGTGTTAACAGCTCCCTTGGCTAGCAGTTGTTTCAGTTATTCAGCGTGGTCCCCCAGAGCAGCGCCTGATACACTTCAGAGGATTTAATGCCTGAGGAGAGGAACTTGGGGGTGCTGGTGGACAAGAAGCTCAATGTGAGCTGCCAGTGTGCTCTTGCAGCTCAGAGAGCTAACCAGAGCCTGGGCTGTAGCAAGAGAAGTGTGGGTCAGGGAGGTGATCCTCCCCCTCTACTCCACACTGCTGAAACCCCACCTAGAGTACTGCCTCCAGTTCTGGAGCCTCTGTTGCAAGAGGGATATGGATGTGCTGAAAAGTGTCTAGAGAAGGGCCATGAGGATGATCAGAGGGCTGGAGCTGCTCTGCTGTGAGGAGAGACTGAGGGAGTTGGGGATCTCCTCTCAGACTGCTCTTCTTCAGGGTAAACAGCCCCAAGTCTCTCAGCCTCTCCTCACAAGGTAGGTGCTCCAGTCCTTCAGCATCTTAGTTTCTCTCCCCTGGACTCTCTCTAGTAGCTCCTTGTCCTTCTTGAACTGGGGAGCCCAGACACATTACATGTCCTTTTTGTCATTCCATTGTTACTGCCAGCTGGTAAAACAGTCTTAGAGCATAATGGGCTTGAAGGAGTTGACCTGATGAATCATGACACTAACAAAGTTTTATTTTACCAATCATAAGCAATCTTGTGACTAGTGCCACTGTGATTTATTTTGCATCATGAGTAATTAGGGTCTTTAATATAAAATAAATCAGTTTGTTGATTCCCCCACTGCACCTCATTCTGTTTTTCAAAGGGTTTGAAGACTGCACAGCATTTCTTATACCTCCACGATTTAGGTTATGGAAACTTCCTAGGCTTGTAATGTTCTGAGTTTGCCAGTGACTCCAAGTAGTTCAGAGCTTCATTCCTAATGAGGTCAGTGAGGCTGGCAGATATTTTTTAGTGCCCTGTGCGAATTAGGTCATACTTTCAGGTTGTGATTTCAACAGCCTAATTATAGCTGGGTTTGAGAGTCCAATCTGCTAAGCAGTGGTGACTCCTGCAGTGGATAGCACACGGACAAACTGCTGCTTCTGACAGCAGCACTGCGAGCAGCAAGCCTGTAGCTCAGACATCCCTGAAAGCAGCCTGACTGATGAGTAAAGGGCAAGGAAAAGAGGGAGGAAAGGAAAAAGCAGAAAGAAAAAGAAAAGAAATGAAGGGAAAGTTACTGTTACAGGATAAAATGCCAAGATGCTTTACCATGTTGTTCTCTACTGTCCTAAAAACAGCCCTGTTCTGTATCAGGGCTCACCATCTGCAGTCTTCAGGTTAGTGCTTTTTATATGCTTATGCAGTCTGACTTGTTCCCAGTAAATCTAACTGTGCTGTGCTATTCTTTCTGAGCAGAAAATGGCAAAACTCTATCCTAGATAAGAGTTCTAATCAGTTTAGTGTATGTGTTTTCATTTTCTAGCTTGTTTGAGAAGTTAATGCTAAGCAACAGAACTGTAGAGTAGGCTGGGAAGGAATTTTTCAGTGCTGTTCATCAGAAGATAGTAGCTTAGTGCCAAATTTCTTTCTGGGAGTGCATCACCTGTGATTAATGTCTCAAAGCTAAAAAGAGCCATTTCATTGCATTTTGAGGCTGTGGAGTTAATAGCTTGGCATTTTTGAAACAAAGAATCCAGCCTGACGATGGAATATGCTGGAATTTGGAGTGAAGAGTCACATGAATTAGAATGAATGTGGAAAATGATAGGAGCTAAACCTGGGCTCTTCTGAAATGATTGGCATAAAATGGTTTCTTCACCTGATTTTGAAAGTGTCTTTCTGCATTTGTTTTCTGCTCATGCCAGTTTGGGATGGGATTGGTTTTGGCAATTGGTTCTGCACTGGAGAGTTAGTCCTGAGGTTTTCCTGGTTTATCTGTATCTAATGTATCTGTACTCTTCTGTTTGTCCTTTCTACTCCTCTGACAGCTTTGTCATGGTGATCTTAAAGGTCTTACTCCAACTGCAATGATTCTATGATTCTGTGCACTTTTAGAGTCTTTCCCCTTGCTCTGTGCTTGGAGATGCTGCAGAGTTCTGGACCTTACCACAGCCTCTTCATCTCTGTCTCTGGACAGGGCTTGCACACTTTGTAAAGTCTTTAACTTGTCTGATCTCCGTTTTTATTGTCGAGTAAACAGCTCTCGCTGGCTGCATTTGCCTAATCTTGATCTTTATCAGGCTTAATCTCCCTTCTGGGGAGGGATTTTTCACAAGGGCTTGTAGTGATAGAACAGGGAGAGTGGCCTTAAGATGAAAGAGGGCAGATTTAGATTGGAGATAAGGAAGAAATTCTTTCCAGTGAGACACTTGAACAGGTTGCCCAGGGAGGCTGTGGATGCCTCCTTCTGGAGCTGTTCAAGATCGGGTTGGATGAGGCCTTGAGAAGTTTGATCCAGTGAAAGGTGTCCCTGCAATGATATTGCTCCACGCTGTGATGGGCTGGCCATGGCTGGATGCCAAGTGCCCACCAAAGCTGCTCTCGCACTCCTGCTCTTGACTAGAGAGGGGACAGAAAATAACAAAAGGCTTATGGACAGAGATAAGGACAGAGCTCGCTCACTAGAGCTTCACCTGTGTTGGGCAAGCCAGTCAGCAGTGTCAGCAACACAGGGATAGAATCACAGAATGGTTTTGTTTGGAAAAGACCTTTAAGGTGATTGAGTCCAACCAGTATCCAGCTCTAGCAAGTCTGGTGCTAAACCATGGCACTCGGCTCCACATCTCTGCCTCTTTGAGACAGGATCACAGAAACATCCAGGTTGGCAAAGCCCCTCAGGATCACCAAGTCCAACTTAGAACCTTACTCTATCAGACTCACCTTAAACCATGCCCCTAAGCACTACGTCCAAATGACCCTTAAACACATCCAAGGCTGGTGACTCCACCATCTACCTGGGCAGCTCATGCCAGTGCCTGACCACTCTCTCCATGAGAAATGTTTTCCTCATGTCCAATCTAAACCTCTTCTTGAGGTCATTCCCCTTTGTTCTGTTTCCAGTTACCTGTGAGAAGAGACCAGCAGCAGCCTCCCCACAATGTTCCTTCAGGTAGCTGTAGATGAATGTGCCATAAGGCAGTGTCCTGGCTTTGGTGCAACTTTTGTGCTCCTCAGAAAATCGAGAGCTGGATCATCCTCTTACTGCAGTGAAGCACATAAATATTCTCTTTACATCCTGCTCTCTCATCTTGTTCTTACCAAATGTTGCAGTGTTCTTAGTGAGTTCTCTGAAATCGTGTTAGCCTGGTAGGTAAAACATGAGTCAAGAAAGTAGAATGCATGCTTCAAATTGTCTGCTGCCTATAAGAGTAAATGAAGTGATGATTGTTTCTCATCTGATCCTGTAAATGTGTTGTAGTCAGCTGCAAATGTGCAGCAGGTAGCAGTGGGGATGCCTTGGTTTTCACTTTGAATTATCAGGTTTCTGCTGAACAAAAGGCTGATAAAGGAGTGTGGCTTTGGTAAAATACAACTTGCCCTTCAAATGATTTTTTTTCTTTTCAGCATAAAATCTTTTATTTTCTTACCTTGTTATGCAATGCTCTCTTAACCACTCTTTTCCTGTTGCCACAGTGATCTTTTTCCTCCCCAGCCCTTCTCCTAGCACACCATGATCAGTTCACAGGATCACAGTATGTCAGGGGGTGGAAGGGACCCAAAGAGATCATCAAGTTCAACCCTTCTGCCAGAGCAGGACCCTACAATCTAACTCAGGTCACAGACACATCCAGACAGGCCTTGAAAGGCTCCAGAGAAGGAGACTCCACAACCTCTCTGGGCAGCCTGTTCTGGTGCTCTGTGACCCTTACAGTAAAGACAGCCCTTGTGTTGAGCTGGAACCTCCTGTGCTGCAGCTTGCATCCATTGCTGCTTGTCCTATCCCAGGGAGTAGTGAGCAGAGCCTGTCCCCCCACACACCCGGCAGACCTCACCGCTGATACTCACTGTCATTCTTTCATCTGCTGCTTCTCCTTGAAGGCTTCCTCTCTGCTTGCTTTTTCTCATGGTCATTTATTTTCCTCTTTCTTTACTCTGGGGAAGACTATCAAGGTATAGAAAGAGAAATATGTTAAGCATTCTGCTTCAAGTCAGTCGTTTAAAATGAGTATCTGCCTTGCTTGGCAAGCGGGACAAGAAAAATAGCATGTTCTGGTACATCAGAATGCATCTGGTCAAGTCTTAATGCAAGAATGACAAAACATCCTCCTGCACTTCTGGCAGCAATGGTCAGCCCTCAGCTGCCTCACCGATAAATCTGGCTTCAGCTAAATGAATTTCATGTTTCACCACTGGTTTATTGTTCCCTTAGGTTAACCAAAGCCATTGCTTTTGCTGCTGCCTCGCTCAGTGATGTTATACAACTTTTATACTTTGGTCTGAGGCAAAAGATTGCAGCTAACTCTGGGCCATGATGATGAAGAGAAGTCAAATTCTCTTCCTGCATCGTTTATTCTCACCTTGAGTTATCTGTACATCACCAGAAACAGCTCAGATCTGTTGGCTCTTCATTAATCACAGAATCCTAGAACGGTTTGGGTTGGAAAGGACCTAAAAGATCATTCATTCCTTGAGCAACTTTTTGAGTATCTGTTCTGTCATTTTCTCCTTGCTCCAGTTTTGTGACACTTGGGTAAGTGCACACTAAACCCTTCTTGGAAAGGCTTATTTCCCCCCCTTTTTTCACTGACTTTTCCCCTTACCCATTCTTATTGGAGTTTAGGGATAAGATGAGTTTGATTTATCTGTGTTCTGAGCATTCCTGTGAAGGGAGGCAGAGTTTTAGAGAAGACCAAGGTGAAAGTGTTCTTCTTTTCCTTAAAACTGACTTCCTTGCTCTCAACAGCTTCTGCTGCAAACTACATAGATTCAGTGATCCATAGAATGGTTTGAGTTGGGCAGGGACACCTTCCACTGGCCCGGGTTGCTCAAGGCCTCATTCAGTCTGGCCTTGAACACTTCCAGGGAGGAAGCATCCACAGCCTCCCTGGGCAGCCTGTTCCAGTGTCTCACCACCCTCACTGGAAAGAATTTCTTCCTAATATCCACTGTAAGTCTCCCTCCTTCTTGTATAAACCTGCTTAATTCTGTGATTCCCAAAGTATCTTCCAAGCAGACAACAGTCTGCAGATTTCTTTAATATTTTTTCCACCCCAAATTGTCAAAACTTAGTCATTTTTTTTGAAGCCTTTCCGCAGTGTTCTTATAATGGAAAAAAAAACCCAAAAGGATACAACTATTTATTTAGTGCCAGCATCTCTGGCAGTGTCAAAGTTGATGTAGTGGTGTCTCAAGCTTTTGTGTGCCATTTTCTGATCAGAATTCTGCCATAAGCTTCTCCTACCAAGGAACCTTGACAGTCTTTGTGGATATATTGCTATAACTTTGGCCACCTTTTATGTGTGATTCGACCTCTGGAAAGCCTTAAGTTGTGTACAGAAGTAATTTGGAAGTGTTTCTCAATGAGCAATTGTTATTTACAGATTCTACAGAATGCTAGAGAAGGACTTTATCTTTAGACCTACATGAATGTGTCTCTGTTTCTTTAACCCACAGCCCCTGTTCTCCCTGGGGCATATCAGCAAAGCCAGTCCCAAGGATATGGATACATGCACCAGACCAGTATGTCATCCATGAGGTCCATGCACTCACAGCCCCATTCAGCAAGTCTGGTGAGTATTGGCTTGAAGGAACACTTGTTTGGGAAGCAACATCACCACCTCTTGTGAAGCCTCCTCAGTAGGACAGACTTTGTCTCCTTGAACTGTAGAGTTGGACTCTTTGACTGTTTTGCAAGAAAGCTGGAGGAGGACTTTTTTGGGGTGTCAGGTAGTGATAGCACTGCGGGGGGGAATGGATCTAAGCTAGAGGAGAGGAGATTTAGATTAGATGTCAGAGAGACATTCTTCAGCATGAGGGTGGCAAGACACTGGAACAGGTTACCCAGGGAGGTGAGGGAGCTGGGGCTCTTTAGCTTGGGGAGGAGGAGACTGAGTGGTGACCTCATCAATGCTGATAAAGATGTAAAGGTGAGTGCCAGGAGGCTGGAGCCAGACTCTGCTGGGTGATGTCCAATGACAGGACAAGGGGCAATGGTGGAAGTTGAGAGGTAGGAAGTTGCATTGAAATAGGAGGAATTTCTTCTCTGTGAGGGTAACAGAACCCTGGAACAGGTTGCCATGGGGGGTTGTGGAGTCTCCCCCTCTGGAGATATTCAAAACCTGCCTAACGAGTTCCTGTGTGAGCTGCTCTAGATGATCCTGCTGTGACTTCATAAAGCACTAAACTCAGTGTTCTGTCTGAGCCACAACTGGCAGTTAGACCTTTGAGGGGGTGAGGGATGAGCATTTGACTGTTTTACAAGACCCCAACTTTTTGGTGTGCCCTCTTGTGCTCTCCTTACCTGCTAAACTCAACGCCGACAGAGGAATGATTCACTAAAATGCATTTTAAACCTTCTTTAAGCAGGGCAATTCTCAGTTCTACAGCCCAGGCTACACTCTGAAGTGATAATTGGGCATTAAGCACTAACAGGATTATTATGGAGATTTCTCCTGGCAGCCATTTAGCACCTAATTAGGTGTTAAGGCCATAAATTTAGGTTTCTCAGAGCAGCATTTAGGGCCCTAATACATTTTTCTTGTTTAAAAGTTTGATATTACCAGCTTGTCTTCACAGCTCTGCCACCACAGGCATGTGGTCGAGCTGCCTTAAAGGAGACAGCAGTGGCATGTCCTCCACCATATTTTTTTAAGGGTGAGGTGAGCATCCTTCTGAGTCAGAAAAAAAACTTCTCTGCTTTTTGCATGTTAGTTTCATAGAATTTCTGCCCCCAGACTTTGCCCATTAGAGGAGAAATAGAAGCATGGCCCAGAGGAAAATCTGTTCTTTGCCTTACACCAGAGATTGACTTGCTCCTTTGTTTCTTAAATGGACATTTTTGTTGCAAATAGATTGTTTAGGTGCTGCTGGGCTTCTTGTAACTGCAGAGCTTTCACTGGGTTTTTTGAAGTTAGTGGTGAAGGCAGTGGAGCATCTCCTGTGAGGCCAGGCTCAGGGAGCTGGGGTTTGGAGCAGAGAAGCCTGAAGGCTGCCCTCATTGCTGTGCTAAAGATGTGCAGGACAGTGTCAGGAGGATGGAGACAGACTCTGCTCAATGATGTCTAATGATAGGACAGTTCTGGGCTCTTCAATTCAAGAGAGATGTTGAGATACAGGAAGGTGTCCACAAGGGGGCAACAAAGCTGGTGAGAGGCCTGGAACACAGCCCTGTGAGGAGAGGCTGAGGGAGCTGGGGGTGTGCAGCCTGCAGAAGAGGAGGCTCAGGGCAGAGCTCATTGCTGCCTACAACTACCTGAAGGGAGGCTGTAGCCAGGTGGGGTTGGGCTCTTCTGCCAGGCAAGCAGCAACAGGACAAGAGGACACAGCCTCAATCTGTGCCAGGGCAGGTTTAGGCTGGATGTTAGGAAGAAGTTCTTCCCAGAGAGAGTGATTGCCCAGGGAGGTGTTGGAGTCCCCATCCCTGGAGGTGTTTAAAAGGAGGCTGGGTGAGGCACTTGGTGCCATGGTTTAGTTGATTGGAAGGGTGATAGATTGGACTCAATGATTCTAGATGTCTTTTCCAACCTGGCTAATTCTGTTTTCTGTGAAGGGGCAATGGGTGCAAGCTGGAGCAGAGGAGGTGCCACTGGAACAGGAGGAAAAACCATCTCACTGTCAGGGTGACAGAGCCCTGGAGCAGGCTACCCAGAGAGGCTGTGGAGTCTCCTATGGAGACATTCAGAACTTGTTTGGACACATTCCTGTGTGATCTACTCTAGGTGATCCTGCCATATTTTCAGATAATTTCCTCTCATTTTGTCACCTGATACTAGGGAGAAGAGAGCAGCCCCCAACTCATTCCAACTTCATTGTCCTTCTTATAGCCAGGGGCAAAAAAATGAATGCTGCTGAACCCAGCATTCAACATGCAGCCTCACCAGTGCTGAGCACAGGGAGAAAATCACTCACCTGCTGCTGGCCACACTGTTCCTGATACAAGGCAGGATGCTGGTGGCTTTCCTGGCTACCTGAGCACACTGCTGGCTCACCTTCGGATGGCTGCCAACCAGCAGCACTTTGTTCACAGCGTTTAGGGCAGCAGCATTCCAAGGCACGGCAGAGAACAGTCATACAGAGCAGGAGTCAGGCACAGTTCAGAGAAGGCTGGTCAGGAAAGGCAGTGGTCCCCAGGTTTGGCCAGGAGTTGGTACCTCTAGTGTTTGGGAAGATAATGAATGTCTTGGCTTAGAGTGGGCAGAGGACTCTTGGATTCTTTTATCTGAATATTCAAACCACAAATCATTTCTGCAGACTTCTTGATCTTATTTTTTCCCCACTAGATAATAATATGTTCCTAATTCTTCATCTGAGGTAGAACCCCAGTGAAATGAAGGACACTCAGTGAGATGGCAAAGTTAATGACCTGAATGAAGACTCTTTCTTTTCTGTAGCAAAGACACAGGAGAAGCTAAAGAGCTTCCCAGAAGGGATTCATGCAAACAGGGAGCAGCAGCACAGAATCACAGAACTTTAGAGATTGGAAGGGGCCTCCAGAGATCATTGAGTCCAACTTCCCTGCCAAGGCAGTGTCATCCAGGAATGCATCCAGGTGGAATTTGAAAGTCTCCAGAGAAGGAGACTCCACAACCTCTCTGGGCAGCCTGCTCCAGGGTTCTGTCATCATCTCTGTGAAGAAGTTTTCCCTCATGTTCCAGTTTGTGTCCATTGTTTTTGTCTTCTTGCTGCTGACCACTGAGAAGAGATTGGCTAGCGCAGCTATACCTGGCTGAGTGTAAGGAACTCTTGCTGATGACTGTATGAAACAGGAGCTGGAGCATCTCAGGAGGCAGTGAATGGCTTGAAATCTGTTGGTGTGAGGACTTTGGACAATGTAGGTTCACATTTTGGTACTCAAAGGGGCTGTATTCACTGTGCGGTGGGCAGGATGCAGGGTGTGCTTGCTCTTCTCACCTCTGGATTTCTCTCTGCCTTGCTCCCTTCCCTGCTCTTGGGAACTTTTACAGCCTTGTTTTCTTTCCTTCAACAGAGAACATACAGAGCTATGTATGACTACAGTGCTCAAGATGAAGATGAAGTCTCCTTCAGGGATGGTGATTACATCATCAATGTGCAACCCATCGATGATGGCTGGATGTATGGTACTGTTCAGAGAACTGGGAAAACAGGGATGCTTCCAGCCAATTACATTGAGTTTGTTAACTAATTTTTGTCTCTAGTCCTTGGAGCTTTATTATGATTTACTCAAAGTCTAACCTTTTAGAAGAAGTCAGAAGGATCTTTAAGAATCCATGTTCATTACTTCGCCACTGCTATAACAGTCTGCACTCTCACTCCAAATTCAGTTTAGAGCCCTTTAAAGATCAATAATCAGCCAGAAGCTCAGAGCTTTGACAGCAGCATTGCTTCTACTAGTGCTCCCTCAAAGTGAAAATCCTGCATGGAAGCCTGGTGGTGCCAATCCTGTAAAGATTTCAATCAATTAGCTGTAAAGGGCAAACAACTTCTCCCTGCACCTCAAAGACATCGCTTCTCTTTATAATAGCAGCCATAAAATTGATTCACTTCTTATGGCACTCTGAAGTCACAGGTGGTTAACACACAAAGTCTGAGCCACGTCTTCAAATTGTCAGGAAGGTGTTTAAAGTTTGAGCACTAAGCATCCTAATAAAGTAAAGATGAGTAGGTAATTCAGTCATCTGAAACGACAAGAAGTAATATGCTAATAACCCTCCTCAAATGAGAACTAAGAACCCCTACTGCCCAGCAGCCTTGCACTAAACAGGTCTATTTTGACAGCAAATATCTCCTGCCTCTTGCACACTCTTATCTCTTCCTGGTTTACTCCTCTCTGATTTCCAACAGCTAAGTCTTCTGTCAGCTTTGCTTGCATCCCAGTCCATCACAGAATCATAGAATGGTTTGGGTTGGAAGGGGCCTTCAAGATCATCTGGTTCCAACCCTCCCTGCCGTGGGCAGGGACAGCTCCCACTAGAGCAGGTTCCTGAAGGCCTTGTGCATCAGTTCGGTCCATGCCCGGATTCATGGTTCTTTGGTGTCTTTTCCACAGCAAATCCCTTGAAAAGACTCTCTAGAGTATAAAACCTGTCAGCTCTTCTGTTTCCTTCTAATAATGCTTAGCATTTCAATAGAAGCTTCCATTAGGGCAACCTACAGACCAGTACTTCATGTTGGTTCCTTTACCTTCACCCATCCTGCTGTAAATAACTCCCTGGTGTGAAGCCCCAGTGCTGTGCAGTCACACGAAGCCTGCAGCCCCATCCCTCCAGGTAACTTGCTTAATGGCTGCTTTCCTAACGAGCTGATGTGCTCACCCCTGCTGCAGAAACACTTGCACCTCCCCTGAGGAGTGCAGGACATCTCTGGTTGCTGTAGTGCATTGCAGCTCGATGGCCTCTTGCTTCCATTGCCTCTAGGAATCTTGGTGATCCAACAGCAGGTTGTACACTTGCCAAAGGACTGATGATGGAGAGAAGTTCTGTTTTCTTTTACTGCTTTAATCACATAACAGACCCTGAAGGGAAAACTGACTGAGCAGAAGTCTAACATACTTCTATACCATCACACTCCATGCCAACACACTCTGACCAACACGCTCTATGCCACCACACTCTACACCAACATGTTCTATGCCATCATTCTTTTCAACACAGCCACCTATAGAAAACAGTGAACCTGTTTTGCTGGCAAACCTTCATATAAGCTGCTCGGTGTCCATGAACTGATGATCAGCAGTGAGAGATGCACATCTTAGGCTGTGAGGCTGAGAATCGAATAACTGGTGACATAGTGGACTTGTAAGAGGGACTGGTCCAGCAAGCTTGAGTTGCAGAGAAGCTGCTTTTGCTTTTGCTGGATGCCAGGAGGATTCTGTGTTCCTTCATCACAGGGAGAAACTCTGGGTGGAAGGAGAAAAGAGTTAAAGATCCATCTGGGAATTGCTATGTGTTCACGTGTGTGTAAGGAAGAAAATGGTTTTGCTGCTGGCCTCATTTATGGTGCTCAGCCATGTGCTAGAGAAGTTGATTTTGGAGCAGCTCTCTGAGTGTGGAGCCTGTGCTGGCTTTCTCCCATCTCTGAAGTGTTTAAAGTAGAACTTAATGACAGAGTTTGCAGACAGTTCTCTCTGTCTCACTTCACAAGACAAGCAAGCCTTTAAAGAATCAAGAAGGAAGGCAGTATGGGTTTGTTCTAGCAGCTGAAAGAAGCCAGTGCAAATACCTCTCATTCTATTTTTGCATACAATTAGGAGTTGGAAAGCTTATGCAATATTTCTTTTCAGGTGTTGCTAGCACAGGGCTGATCCCAGCTGCTGAGCAGCATAGAGTTGCCTGCATTGCAAAAACCTGAGGCAATGCCTGTGCTTTCTTGGCAGCTGCCTGATTTCAAAGCTGAAGCTGACCTAGGAACTTCAAAACTCGTGGTTTAAAGCCAAGGATGTGATAGTGTAAACACATCATCCCCAAGGGTGACACTGCTGTCACTTAAGGGTGTTGAAAGTTTTGCCTTCAGAGCTCCTTCTGCAGCAGACTCTGATACATTTGCTGCTGATTTCCACATGTAATTACCAAGCTTTGCAAGTAAAAATGGCCTTCTTCCTCCCCCCTCAAAAGGCTGCTGTGCTAAGCTGAGCTAGAAGCTCTGAAAGAAGCAGGCTGTTTCTCTGGTGGTTTTTCATCCCTAGCAAGGGGAGGAATCCCATCCAATGGTGCCTGGCAGCTCTCGCTACTAATGCCTGAGGCAGAATTGGCTGTCACTTGCTGCTGTGCTGCTCTATTAACTGTGTAATGCTGACAACAATAAGATGCAACTTGTCAGTTTGTTAAGCAGATAGGGCCGAAAAGAACTACAGGGAATAGAGAAATTGCATCGAGTTGTGGTTTTCAGTGACTTAGAAACAGAAAGGGAAGTTCCCATCTCTAAATGCACTGGAGTCGGTCTTAGCCGAGGAGCTGGCTCACAGTGAAAAGTGAATCAGGAGAGGAGCACCTGATGATATTAGAGGGCTGTGTTATGCTAAGCAAAGGAAATGAAATCTCCTTTCTAATTTGTGTTTTTGCATATTTATTAGCCTGGCAAAGCAGTCTGCAAAATAAAAGAGGTCAAGAAGAGAGCAGAGGATGTGGATGGATTTCTCTCGTGAAGCGCAATGCCAGCAGAATTAGTAAGCTCTGATTTTGAGTCCCTCGCTCCTGTAGTCAGGTTTTTGTGTTGTGGATGCTTGGTAGTTTGTGTTCACAGGGGATGGATCCTGCTTTCTGCTGTGAAGCAAACGTTAGTGTCACTCTGCAGCTGTGTTCTCAGCAATGCTATTGAAGGCTCCAAATGATCAGAGTGCAAATGTAAGTAAAAAAATAGATGCAATGAAGGTCTAAAATTTGGAAGGTAGGGAAAGGAAGTTAGCAGCCAAATTGTGCCAGCACAGATTTCACGAGGCATAGGTTGGGAGCCTGCCACACACAGTGGGTGTAGAGGTGAACAGATCATAGAATTATAGAATGTCAGGGGCTGGAAGGGACCTGGAAAGATGATCTGGTCCCAGCTCCCTGCCAGAGCAGGATCACCTAGAGCAGGTCACATGGGAACACATCAGATGGCTCTTGAATATCTCCAGAGAGGGAGACTCCACAACCTCCCTGGGCAGCTGGTTCTGTTAGATGCTGTCCTGTCACCTTACAGTCATTATTCCTTTTCAGCCTAGCCTGTGCCTCTCGCTGTCCTTTCTTCCTGTAGAAGCTCTGGGGAAGGGAAAAGACTTTGAAGGAGCCAGAATTCCCAAGTTCATGTTGGAAGTTGACACATTCCCATTTTAGAAGTCAAGAAGACACAATAGGCTGTAGTTCTCTAAGGGGAGTATAAATGTAGGGAACAACACAGAACATCTTCATACACATACACACCCAGACAGAGGAGAACAAATGGGTGCCTTGCATTTCATCCCTCCTTGTCTGGCTGATCTTCATTTCCTAAACAAAGCTACTTGCAGCTCCTGCACTTGTCATTTTCCATGCTGGGACATTAACCTTTGAATCTTGATGAAACAGGGTGTTCTTGATTCCATCTGACATAGCAGAAACCACTTCAGCAGGTTGGGATTTGACAGGGAATTGCCTCCCACGGATTCTATTTTTTGACAAATGCGTCCCCTACCAAGCGTTCCTCAGGGATATGGAAGGTCCTGCAGAGCTTGGGACAGGTAATCATTCTAGTTTTTATTGTACAGTGACTCGTGCCATCTGGCAAAGTGAGAAAGCAACCACAAATGCAGGAAGCCTTTGGCAGAAAGTGGTACAGGGTATAACTTTTAATTACGTTGCTTAATACTCCGTCAAAACACGGAACAGGCTTCAGTTCGTAGAGTGTTTCACTCAGATGCTGAAACAGACAAAAGAAGCTGTTGAAAGAAGATCTCCAAACTGATGTGCTGGCAAAAAAAAAAAGTGAGCTGTAGAGGAGCAAACCATTTTGCACTGCTTTAGTGATTTTTCTCCAGCTTTCTGCCATAGGATTCCCCACCTCTCCTGTCTAAAGGAAAACCTTGGAAGCTCTATCTCCTAAACTGCCTGCACTACAACAGTATACTCAAAGGAATTTCATATGCTTCTTGTGTCTGATAAATAGGATTTGCATATTGTACTTCAGTTGTAATCCAGTTGTTGTTGACCTTTGTTTAATTATTATTATTTGGGGGAGGGGGGAGGTGGGGGGGAGGAGGGGGAAACAAGCTATACTGTAGCATTTCAATCATGTGTATTTTAATCTTGCTATTAGAAACAGCTAAGCCCTTGGAAGGCAGCAGCACTGTGTTGGCATCGATGAGCATGATGATGATGATGATGATGTGGGGGGACTCTCCCAGCTGTTGGTTTTTGCAGTGTGATATAAACAAAAGCAAAAAACCACGAACCTCTGTGCAGTTTGGCTTAATGTTTGCTTTGGAGTGTGTAAAGTTTGAGTTCTTTTTAATGCACCACTGTCCTGCGTTTGGGAGTACACAGTTCTGAAGGTGACAATTCGGGTTTGGGTTTTGCTTTCTTTTGCCTTTTCTTTCTTTTTTTGGTTGTTTTGGTTTTGTGTTTTTTTCAAGGGACAGATATGTTTACTCTTGGATCATCTGATGTACCATCCGAATTTGGCTTTTGTTATGCAGAAAGTTAACACCAGCTATTAAAATCTATTTTAGTAGAAATGCTTTAATTCCTGTTTCTTCCTCTACACTGTGAATATCTAAGCCTCTTTTTGGTGGACTAGAGCCAACGTCATGCTGCCCAAAGTTCTAACCTATGCAAACTAGTTCACATTTTAGTTGATGTCACAGTGGATGTAACATAACCATTTATTTTGCTTTCCATTAAAGGTCATTCCAATAAAAGATTAAACCCAGCACTATGTATGTAGTATATTCATAAACAACACCCTGCCAAAGGACCACACACATCAATCCAAGCTGTCCAAGAACCAAGGAAGCTCTGAGTTTCAAACTTCAGGAGAAGCTTCAGCACTACCACTCTCCAAACCTGAGCTCAGTTCCTAATTTCCTACAGCACTGGTTTGTATCAGAAGTGCCCTCTCCTCAGGTTTGAAACTTGTTTTTTTCCAGCCTGTGGTTGTCACCCTTCAGTGCAACAGCGAGTGGCTGCCTTTTCTTAGTCGTGGATTCATGGAATACCAGCTTGGAAGGAACCTCAGGGATCATCTAGTCCAGCCTTTATATGTAAGTAGAAGAGGTGTTTTGATCTGATCCATACCAGTTTGCTGGTCTTTGGATGGGCACTGGATCAGACATGATCCATACCAGTTTGCTGGTCTTTGGATGGGCACTGGATCAGACATGATCCGTACTAGTTTGCTGGTCTTTGGATGGGCACTGGATCAGGCATGATCCATACCAGTTTGCTGGTCTTTGGATGGGCACTGGATCAGGCATGATCCATACCAGTTTGCTGGTCTTTGAATGGGCACTTGGTTGGGCATGCTTTCAGTGCATCACTAACTAAACCAAAATGGCCTCTTTAAGACCATTCTATATAGAAATGTGGCTCTGGGCTTATCTTTATCCACTGACAGACCTAAGTTATTTTTTGAACATTGTAATAAAGCTTGAAGCTAAAATAAACCCCAGAAGTGTATTGGAGCTGCTCTGCCTGTAGCTGCAGAGGGTTGTTCTGCTTCAGGACAGGTCATTCGTGTGAGTGCTAAATATACAGTTCCACGGACTGCATCTCTTCATCGCATGCTGGCTTGGACAAGGTTGATGCTATCAAGGAAAGAGCAGTGGAGCTGCTTACATTATGCCAGGTAAGTGAGCTACAGTTGCCATGAGGTGAACTTTCCCTTTGAGAAATAGATGTGAGTGTTTCCTGTGAGCTTTTACTAGTTACAGAGCTTTGATTCTATGTATGTCAAAATCACAGAATGGCTTAGCTTGGAAGGTACCTTAGAGATCATCTACTTCAGCCCCCCTTGTACTGGCAGGGACACCTTCCACTAGCCCAGGTTGCTCAAGGTCTCATCCCACCTGGCTTGGAGCAGGTCCAGGGAGGGGGCATCCACAGCATCCCTGGGCAACCTGTTCCAGTGTCTCACCACCCTCACCCTAAAGAATTTCTTCCTAATCTCCGGTCTAAATCTTTCTTCCCCCTTAAAGCTGTTTCCCCTTGTCTTATCACTCCAAGTTCTTGTCAAAAGTCCCTCCCTGGCTCTTCAGTAGCCCCCCTTCAGATACTGGCCTTAAGCCACTATTAAGGTGTCCCCAGAGCCTTCTCTTCCCCAGGCTGAACACCTCCAGCTTTCTCAGCCTGTCCCCACAGGGGAGGTTCTTCAGCCCTCTGATCATCTTTGTGGCCTCCTCTGCACCTGCTCCAGCTGTTCCAGGTCTTTCTTGTACTGGGGGCCCCAGAGCTGGAGGCAGTGCCTGAAGGTGAGGTCTGAGCAGAGAAGAGGGTCAGAATCTCCTCTCTGTGCTGCTGCTCTCTCTGCTCTGGTTGCAGGCAGCACACAGCTGGCTCTGGGCTGCCAGTGACCAGTGTAGGCTCCTGAGGAGTTTGGCACCGACTGACACCTCCAAATCCTGCTCCAGACTGCTCCCAAGGCACTCTTCAGCCAGCCTGGATTTGTGCTTGGGACTGCCCTGACCCAGGTGCAGGACCTTGTACTTGTCCTTGTTGAAATTCATGAGATTGGCTTGGGCACACCTCTGCAGCCTGTCCAAATCCTTCTGGATAGATCCTTTCTCTCCAGCCTGTCAGCTGGACCACACAGCTTGGTGTCAGCCCCAAACTTGCAGAGTGCTTCCATCCCACTGCCCACATCACTGACAAAGATGTTAAACAGCACCAGTACCTGTACTGATCCCTAAGGGATGCCACTTGTCACTGGTCTCCATTTGGACACTGAGCCATTGACCATGACTCTCTGAGTGTGACCACCCAGCCAATTCCTTATTTAGCCAATGGTCCACTCCTTAAGTCCAACCTTTTCATCAGGATGTCCTGTTCTCTTACTTGGCATATAAATACCCCTTCACAATGACTTCCAGTGCTTGAAAATCTTTTCAGTGAAGAATTTTCTTCTAATCTCCAACCTAAACCTACCCTGAGGCAACTTGAACCTATTTCCTTTCCTCCTATCACTCCTTACTAGGGAGAAGAGACCAACCCCCACCTGGCTCCAACCTCCTTTCAGGTCCCTGTAGAGAGCAATGAGGTCTCCCCTCAGCTTCCTCTTCTCCAGACTAAACACCCCCAGTTGCCTCAGCTGCTCCTCACCAGACCTGTTCTTCAGACCCTTCACCAGCTTTGGTGTCCTTCTCTACACCTGCATCTTGATGTCTTTCTTAGCTTGAGGGCCCTGAACCTGAAGCCAGTGCTCAAGATATGCTGAGTACAGGGGGAAATAACAGAGACAACATAATCTCCTTCCCTCTCTTCTAATGTACACTGAAGTAGAGGCTGGGGAGCAACATAGCCTGCATGTGAGCTTTTCAAACAGCCTTACAGAGATGGCTGAGCCACAGTAATTTCATCATCACTGAGGAAAAACTCAACATGAGCTGTCAATGGCTGCTGGCAGCACAGAAGCCAGCCTTACCCTGGCCTGCATCCAAAGCAGTGTTGACCATCAGGCTGAGTGAGGTTCTGCTGAGACCTCGCCTGGGGCACTGCATCCAGTTCTGGGGCTCCCAGTACAAGAAGGACATGAAACTACTGGAGAGGGTCCAGAGGAGGCCACGAAGATGATCAGAGGACTGGAGAACTTCCAGGCTCAGAGAGTTGTGGCTGTTCAGCCTGGAGAAGTGAAGGCTCCAGGGATACCTTAGAGCAGCCTTCCAGTACTTGAAGGGGGCTACAAGAAAGTGAGAAAGGGATGTTCTACAAAGGATGTAGCAATATAATGAGAGGGAATGGATTGAAGCTTGAGGAGAGGACATTTAGACTGGAGATTAGGAAGGAATTCTTTAGAGAGGGTGGTGAGACACTGGAACAGGTTGCTCAAAAAGATTGTGGATATTACGTCCCTGGGGATGCACAACGCCAGGCTGGACAAAGCCTTGAACAACCTGTGCTAGTGGGAGGTGTCCCTGCCTATGGCAGGGGGGTTTGAACCAGGTGATCTTGAAGGTCCCCTCCAACCCAAACCATCCTATGATTCTATGGTTCCTTAGTCCTCTTCAGGCGCGGCAGTAACGCAGAGGTGCCACAGGGCGGCAGCAGCGCACCACTGGAACGTCTGCTTGCACTCGTGTTTCGGAGCCAGCAGCACCTGGCGCAGGACACAGCCTGCTGCCTACCTCCGAGCGTACTTCTGAGCCAGCTCTGGGCACTGCAGGTGGAGTAAAGTCCTACTATATCATTAGTTAGAATGAAACCCTTCCGTGAGGGGGCTGCCCAGGGAGGTGGTGGAGTCGCCGTCCCTGGAGGTGTTCAAAAAAAGCCTGGATGAGGCACTTAGTGCCAAGGGCTAGTTGGTTGGGCAGGGCTGGGTTGGACTGGCTGATCGTGGAGGTCTCTTCTAATCTGGCTGATTCTGTGATTTCCACATAAACCCCAAAGGGCTTAGCAATACAAATCCATGATAAAAATTGCCGTCAGTAGCAGAGGCAACTGGGGGGATGCAAAGATGTTGTGTTCACGTTTTTTACTCGTTCTCGTAATTCAACACTCCAAATATAAACGCGTTGGGATCCTATTGTGCTGCTTGAAGGTGTCCTGCTGCTTAAAAACGTGCCAGTGATAGAAACTGGTGGCTGTGGTGATGCCTTCAGAGCCTGTAGAGTTAAATGTGTGTACAAGCTGCTGCTTGACTGCAAGAAGAAAGCCACTGCAGGAGGTACAGTCAAGGAAAAACTCCACTAAGAGGTGCTACGGCAGCAGAGGCTTTGTTATGCTATTAAGACAAATTAATCTGCTGTAAAGACAGCGATTCACGCAGAGAGAGGATATTCCTTCCCAGTCCTTTGTGCTGCATCGTCATTACTTGATCTGTTCCATATTTCATCCCAAACAAATTATTACTTTTGATACTTTAATTTTTTTTTTTTTTGGGGGGGGGAGGGTGGGGGAGTGTGTTTTCAGTGAAAGGATAAAAGTAATGTACTGGGGATAAAAGCAGTCATTTTCTTTCCTGCAATGCCATTAAGAAATGAACTTTTCTTGCTCCCTGGACTTGAACTTAGCATAGCACTTCGTTGCCCAAGCAGTACCAGCTTGAAAACTGTGTCCTGTTTAGATGGATCTGAGTTTTTTTACTTCTTTTCCAATGTGCAAGACACTGAGATGGAGCTTGCCAAGAGCCAGGGGCATTTCATGAGAGCTTCAGTCTAGCCGAGCTGAAAAGAATGGAATGAAAAGCAGAGAAGTAGCAATTTACACAGATGAGCACAGGGTGGGTCTGCAGTCCTCTGTTCCTCTTGGAGACTATTTTCCCGTGGAAGGAAAAGGCTCTCAAAGCTGGTTAAGGTCTGACTGCTTTGCTGTTGTCAAACCATTGTGCCAGCAGGTGATTAAAATGTGCCTTGAAGCAGCTGTAGGCGATGCAGAGGTGAGTAGGTGATGCTTTGCTGCTGCTTTTCATCTTTCCAAGCTTGTTTCTCTCTCTCACTTGGATTGGTCGAGGTAGAAAATGTGAGTATTCCTTTCCAAACAGTTGATATCTCAGTAGGAATCATCCCTGACTGACATTCTCTAAAGGTTTCACAGAATGATAGAGGTGGGAAGCACCTCTGGAGAGCATCAAATCCAACCCCCGCTGCTTGCAGCGAGATCACCCACAGCAGGTTGCACAAGATAGCAGTGTCCAGGCAGGTTTGGAAAGTCTCCAGAGAAGGAAACTCCACAACTTCTCTGGGCAGCCTGCTCCAGGGCTTCAGCACCCTCACAGTAAAGAAGTTTTTCCTTATGTTTAAGTGACATTTTCTGTGTTCTAGTTTGTGCCCATCGCCCCTTGTCCTATCACTGAGCACCACTGAAAGAAGCCCAGCCTCATCTTCTTGACCTTAACCCTTCTCAGTCTGCTCTTTGTCAGGCTAAGCAGTTCCAGGTCTCTCAGCCTCTCCTCATCAGAGAGATGCTCCAGTCCCTTCAGCATCTTCATGGCCTCTGTTGGGCTCTCCCCAGTCTGTCTTCAACTGCGGAGCCCAGAACTGGATGCAATGCTCCAGGTGTAACCTGAGCAGAACATAGGAGGAAGAGAACCTTCCTTGACCTGTTGGTCATGCTCTTTCTAATGCACCTTAGAATCCTTTCTCAAACATCAGACAACACAGAGAAATGAGAATGGATACCTAATTCCCATTGATTTCCACCTGGGTTTGGACCAAGTTGGACACCCAGGCAGAAAGTAGGTTCCCTTGCACCTTCAGGAACGTGAAGCTTCCTTTTCTCTCAAGACCAGGCTGAGGAGCAGAACAGAAGAGGAGGAAGGATAATTAGTGGAGTTGGTGTATTTTTCTTGTGATATAAACTTATTTCCTCAGGTGTTTTCTTGGCAGTTTTGGAGGTATTAAAACTTCAGTTCTCAGCAGGAAGCCTGGGCACTAAACTAAAGCTATTAAGCATGTCCTAATCTCTTAAATTCCAGCTGCCTGCTGTGTAAACCTGGGCCAAATTTGCAACATGATCCAGCCCCACAGGAACCATGCTAACATAGGAAGAGTAATTTTAACCTTTGATGTTAACACAGTAAGAGGAATTTCAACCTTTGGACATTATTTATACAGTATGATCAAGACTATTTCCAGCTACTTTGATGAAGAATTAATTTATGGTCTGTGAAGAGGAAATGTCTGCCACTGAAAACATTCCTCGACCTCATCTTTCAGCCCTTAGGTTATGTTCTTTCTCAGGATTTAGTTGTTGGTGTTTGTTAACCTACATTTGACAGGACAGCAAGTTCCAGCCACTCCATTCAGCTTAAGACTTTGAGTTTATGGAGCAGGTCCAGAGAGGGCAACAAAGCTGGTGAGAGGGATCTCAGGAACAGATCTGGTGTGGAGCAGCTGAGGGAACTGGGGGTGTTTAAGTCTGGAGAAGAGGAGGCTGAGGGGAGACCTCATTGCTCTCTACATCTCCCTGAAATGAATCTATACTAAGGCAGATGTTGGTCTCTTCTCTCAAGTAATTAGTGACAGGAGAAGAGGAAATGGCCTCAAGTTGCTCTAGAGGATGTTTAGGTTGGATATTAGGAGAAGTTTCTTTGCTGCAAGAGTGGTCAGGCACTGGAACAGGCTGCCCATGGAGGTGATGGAGTCCCCATCCCTGGAGCTGTTCAAGGCCGTGGCACTTTGGGACATGGTTCAGTGGCCATGGTGGTGTTGACAGTTGTACTCCATGATCTTAAAGGTTTTTTCCAACTGGAGTGATTCTATGATTCATAAGGGAAGACCTCATTGCTCTCTACAACTCCCTGAGAGGAGGCTGCAGTGAGGTCTGGGTTGGTCTCTTCTGCCTAATATCAGGTGATAGAAGGAGAGGAAATGGCCTGGAACTGTACCAGGGGAGGGTTAGGAAAAACTTCTTTGCTGGAAGAGCAGTCAGGGGTTGGAACAGGCTGCCCAGGGAGGTGGTGGAGTCCCCATCCCTGGAGTGTTTAAGGAATGTGTGGGCATGGCACTAGGGGACATACTTTAATGGCTGTGGTGGTGTTGGGTTGATGGTTGGACTCAGTGATCTTGGAGGTCTTTTCCAACTGAAACACTCCTGTGATTCTATGACCCTTGTAGGCTGATGATGTTTGTCCTGGCATAGGAAATTGTTTCTGACCTCAGCCCTCTGAAAGCATGGAAAATGTTGTTTTCTAAGCTTTAGTGGAAGATTTGTGCTAAACATCAGTGTGTTTACTGAGCGTAAAGCACCAAATTACCTTCAGCTAATGACTGTTTAGTTCTGAATTCAGCACCTCTCACAGCTGGACATTAGCTAATGAGTATAGGCTGCTCTAAACCTAATAGCTCTTTATCCTCTCGACTATGAAAAACCAAACAAGTTTGATCCCAGAAAGCCTGAGTGGAGGTTTGAAAGCAGACAGTGTCACAGACATGTTGTCATTCCTCAAGTGAAGGATCTTTCTTCACTGCCTGTCCATGCTGGAAGAGCTATGAATGGTGACTCAGGAAAGGAGAACCTTCTGTGGCTGCTGTGTTCAGAGGTCCTGACACAGAGTGCTGTAGGGCCATACCCTGCTGCATGCAAAAGCAAGTCCTTAAAATTGTGCACATGGTCTTAAAGTACACTTTAGAGCAGGAGGGAGACTCTTGTCCATGTCTTGACCCAGGTTATGCTTGCATCATTATTTTCTGTTTTCACAAATGCAGTGGTTTTCCCTTTTCAGAGTGATTTCTTACTTTCAGTGCTGAGGGCACAGGTTTTGTTGATACACAGTTCAAGTATAGTAGGTGTCATAGAATCACAGAATGGCTTAGGTTGGAAGGGATCTCAGAGATCATCTACTTCAAACCTCCCTCACCATGGGCAGGGGTAACTCTCCACTAGACTGAGCTGCTCACAGCCTTATCCAACCAGGCCTTGAACACCCTCAGGGAGGAGGCATCCATAGCCGCCCTGGGCAACCTGTTCCAGAGCCTTACCACTCTTGTACTGAAGAACTTCTTCCTAAGATCCTCCAAAGGTCATCCAGTCCAACCCCCTCTGCAGTCAGCAGGGACATCCTCAACTGGACCAGGTTGCCCAGAGCCCTCTCAAGCCTCACCTTGAATATCACCACTGATGGAGCCACAACCATCCTGTGGGCAACCTATTCTAGTGTTCCAGTACCCTCACGGTGCAGAACTTGTTCCTAACTTCCACTCTAAATCTGCTCTGCTCTTGTGTTCAGTTTTGGGCACCTCAATACAAGAGAGCTGTGGAGGTGCTGGAGCCAGTGCAGAGGAGGGCAAGGAAGCTGTGAAGGGCCTGGAGAGTAAATCTTGTGAGGAGAGAGTGAAGGAGCTGGGGCTGGTTAGTGTGAAAGAGAGGAGGCTGAGGGGAGACCTCATGGCTGTGTACTGATACCTGAAAGGAGGTTGTAGAGAGGTTGGTGCTGGCCTCTTCTCACAAGTAATTAGTGACAGGATAAGATGAAATGGCCTCAAGCTGCAACTGGGTAGGTTTAGACTGGGTATTAGGATTTTTTTTTCCCTCCAAGAGTGGTCAGGCACTGGAATGAGCTGCCCAGGGAGGTCGTGCAGTTGTCAACCCTGGAGGTGTTTAAGGGTCATTTGGATGTGGTGCTTAGGGCTATGGTTTAGGCATTTGGATGTGGTGCTTAGAGCTATGGTTTAGGCTGCACCTTGTAGAGCAGGGATATGGGTTGGACTTGGTGATCCTGAGGGGCTTTTGCAACCTGAATGTTTCTGTGTGAGATTCTGTGTCTGAAGCCATTGCCCATGGAGTAGGCTCTGGGCTGCTGCACTGACCACCTTCCTCTGGTCCAGAGTTGGGCTTCTGCTTCCCAAGGTGGCATGTTGGTGCATTTTGTAACCAAACAAACAACAATTAATAGAGGTTCTTGAGATTATTTTTGCTTAGGTAGCCATCTCTGATGGTGCTAGGAGAAGGACAAGGGCAAGGGATGGAAACTACAGCATGAGAAGCTGTATCTCAACATGAGGAAGAACTTGAGTGTAAGGGTCTCAGAGCACTGGCACAGGCTGCCCAGAGAGGTTGTGGAGTCTCCTCCTCTGGAGCCTTTCCAGCCCTGTCTGGATGTGTTCCTGTGTGACCTGAGGTAGGTTGTATGGTTCTGCTCTGGCAGGGAGGTTTGGACTCGATCTGTGGAGGTCCCTTCCAACCCCTAACATTCTGTGAGCTTGTGAAGCCTATGCATGCAGTGACTAGAAAATGAATCTGGATGAATCTATCCTGGATCTTCCAGTGAAAACCTGGGCATTTGTTTCCTGAAGATTTTTGTGGCCATTTCTCCTGGTGTTTTTCATCTATGCTTTGAAAAAGCTCTTCCCCAGCAAGCAGACAGGTGATCTGCTCAAGCAACCCCAGCTTTAAAGCCTGGGCTAAGTGACAGGTGGAAAGTAGAGGGGAAAATAGGACAGTAGAACATGTATCTGTCTTTCACAGCCCAGGAGTGCTTGTGATTTACTTTTTTTTTCCTCCTGCTCTGCCAGCTCTCCAAACATCACCTGTCAGATCATGCAGAGGAAGTCATTCTGCAGCCCTTATTGACTCCTTGCAGCAGAATTCAGTGGGGATGTGATAGGTGTTTTGAAGTGGCACCACCATACTTATGGCTCACCACTTGGTTCCCTGGCTGAAAGCATCTCCATGCCAAACAAGTGGCAGAGGTGGTCACTAATTTACAGACCCAGAACTGAAGATAATATTATGGTCTGCAGATATATCTTCCAATTCTTCATATCTTAAATTCATATCTTCTCTGAAGAAGAGAAGGCTCCAGGGAGATCTTAGAGCAGCCTTCAAGTACCTGTAGGGGCCCACAAGAAAGCTGGGGAGGGACTTTTTGCAAGGGTTTGTAGTGATAGGATGAGGGGCAATGGATTGAAGCTGGAAGAAGAGAGATTTAGACTGGAGATTAGGAATAAATTCTTTCCAGTGAGGGTGCTGAGACACTGGAACAGGTTGCACAGGGAGGTTGTGGCTGACCCCTCCCTGGAGATATTCAAGATCAGGTTGGATGAGGCTTTGAACAACTTGGTCTAGTAGATGTCCCTGCCCATGGTAGGGGGATTGGAACTGGATGATCTTTCATGTCCTTTATGACCTAAACCATTCTATGATTCATATCTTCAAGGCCTTTTCTAGCCAAAATAATTCTATGGTTCCAAATATTTCATGCTTCATTTTGCTCCTGGTGTGAACTTGTGACATGAATCATCCATCCATCTGCACCTCTGTACTCTGACTGAGGTCTCACTGATAGCACTGTGAACCAGATGATAAATACAAAACACCTACAATGACTTAAAAGAGAGTCCATTGAGTCTACTGAGGTTCAGGAATCCTTTGTTTCTGCCTTACCTATCACAAAGAAGGTGATCAGTGCTGTGGGAATGAAACCTAAAGCAATGCCAACATGTGAAAATCTGTGCCAACATGTAAAAATCTGTGCCAGGATGTAAAAATCTGTGCCAAGAGGTAAAAAACCAGTGGCAAGATGTAAAAAAGCAATGCCAACATACTTTTTTGGTTACCTAAGATCAGGAGTGTTGTCTTATGTTGCTGCTGCCTTGGAAGAAATACTGAGGCTTGGGAGGGTGCAGAGAGGCCAGTGTTGGTCTCTTCTCCCAAGTAATGAGTGACAGGACAAGAGGTGATGGCCTCAAGCTGTGCCTGGGGAAGTTTAGGTTGGATATTGGGAAGAATTTCTTTCCTTCAAGAGTGGTAGGACAGTGGAAGAGGCTGCCCAGTGAGGTGGAGTCACCGTCCCTGGAGGTGCTCAAATAAATGAGCAGATGTGGCACTTCAGGACAGGGTCTAGTGGGCATGCTGGTGTTGGGTGGAAGGTTGGATTTGATGATCTTGGAGGTCTTTTCCAACCTTAATGATTCTGTGCTTCTAAGAATCACAATCTATTAATAGCTTACTGGTGCCTGAGTAGCTTTGCTTGGCAGTGCATGTCATGGCCACAACCCAGATTCCTCAGTGACTAATGTCTTTGAGCTCTCCCTTAGGATTATCAAGGGGTTATTAGATGACTGTTGGAAGAACATTATGAGATGAAGTTTTGCCTCTTACTTTCCTTAGATTATCATGCCCACCAAAAGCTTGTATACAAGCCAGGCAAGTTCAGTTTTAAACAGGTGTTGTAGTAGTGATGCTGCTTTGGCTCTCACTTCAGCTTTTCTTTTTTTTGAGGTGCACTCCAATATTCTTGGCTCTTGTGGACAAGAAGGCCAAGGTTATTCTGGGGTGCTTTAAGAAGAGTGTAGTCAGCTGGTCAAGGCAGGTTCTCCTTCTCCTCTATTCAGTCCTGGTGAGACCACATTTGGAGTATTGTGTCCCTCCTCAGTTCAAGAGGGACAGAGATATACTGAGAACGTCTAACAGAGGCTAGGAGAATGCCAAAGGGACTGGAATGTCAGTCTGATGATGGGGAAAGGTAGAGAGCCCTGGGGCAGGTTAGCCTGGAGAAGAGGAGCATGAGAGGGAATATGATCAATGCTTGTAAGTAACTCAAGGATGGATGTCAAGAAGGTGGTGCCAGGCTCTTGTCAGTGGTGCCCAGTGATAGGACAAGGCACAGTGAGCACAAACCATAACACAGGAGGTTTCACTGGAACTTAAGGAGAAACTTCTTTGCCATGAGAATGACAGGCTGCCTGGAGAAGTTGGGGAGTCTCTTCCCCTGGAGACTTTCAAGATCCATCTGGATTTGTTTCTGTGTGAGATCTGCCCTGGGTGATCCTGCTTGGGTGCGGGGGTGGTTGGACCTGAAGGTCTCTGGAGGTCCCTTGCAACCCCTACCATTCTATAACATATCTGTGTCTGTGAGCTACCTCTCACCATTGCAACACAGGAAAAGAAAAGCTAACTGGCACTTGTCCAGTTCTGGGACCCTCAGTTCAAGGGGTCATGCAGCCCTGCTCTAGCAGAGCAATCCAGTGAACTGGTGAATTAGCTGTGAACTCCTTAGAATCACAGAATCAACCAGGTTGGAAGAGACCTCCAAGCTCATCCAGTCCAACCTAGCACCCAGCCCTATCCAGTCAACTAGAGTGATCAGTCCTTTGCCCGTTATAGGAGCCTGGGGGCACTTGGTGCAGGCAACCCCCCCTGGTTCCCATCATAGCAACCATGTTAGATGCTCCTCTCCCACTTCTGCTCAGCAAATGGCCCGAAATGCCTTTGGTGATGATGGAGGCTTTCTGTCTTGCCCCCTCCCTGGAGGTACTCAAGGCTAGGTTTGGATAAAGCCTTGAGCAACCTGGTCTAGTTGAAGGTGTCCCTGCCCATGGTAGGGGGGTTGGAACTGGATGATCTTGAAGGTCCCTTCCAACCCAACCCATTCCATGATTAATTTTAACCCCAGCGAGGTGGTGCAATTGAGGCTTAGTCTATCACACATCCTGGCTGCTGGAATGCAGGAGGGCAATGCTGCCACAGAACATGGGATCCTTCCTCTTCTCCCCTCTCCTCCCCCATCCCAGTAACCAAGTGCCAAATACTCATGAATCATTTATATAGAATTTCTCCCCCCCTTCAGTTAAACTGTGGTCTGCAGAGCTTGGAAATGCATACATTTAAATATATTTAACTTGAAAATTAGCATGGCCTATACAAAGCCCCTTGAGAGGGACTGAGTGAGATTCTCTCGGACGGAGACTGCAGCTGAATTAAAGCACCAGAGCTCTGTAATAAATTTTGTGTCTGAAACCTAAAGTTCCAAGCTTCTTGTGCATCCCCAGAACAACCATATATCATCATTGCAGCTGGGCAGAGAGACAGAAATTATTTGTAAACATGGCTTAATTGGATGCACACTACTGAGAGTTCTTTTCTTTTAGAGGTTTGGTGAGAAGGAGGCAGCTAAAAGGAGACTGAATGAGCTTTGAAGCCTTAATTCTGTCAGCCAGGCTTTTTCAGCTGGAGAAAAACAAATGAGCAGCCTGTGGCTGTGCAACCTCCACAGATGTCCAATTCTTTCCATTCATCACTCTGATGTTCACCTTATATGCAGAAGGGGAGTCTGGCCAGTGCCAGCACCTGTTGTCACACTGGCAGGAGCATCAGTTTGTGTGTATCAAGGTGTATCCTGGGATAGGAAAAGGGGCAAGGGATGGAAACTGCAGGGCAGAAAGTTACATCTCAACATGAGGAAGAGCTTCTTGACTGTAAAGCTCACAGATCACTGGCACAGGCTGCCCAGAGTGGTTGTGGAGTCTCCTTCTCTGGAGACTTTCCAGCCCTGTCTGTATGTGTTCCTATGGTGACCTGTGCTAGACTCAGTGGTCCTGCACTGGCAGGGGGGTGGACTGGAGGTTCCTTCCAACCACTAACATCCTGTGAACAGAACTGTTCATCAGCCTTGGAGCTCAGGTAGCAGATGGGGCAACCTAAAGCTTACAGACTGCTCTGAAAGCACAGCCCTGGGTCTTGTGCAGTTTGGAAGGCTCACCTGAGTCATAGTATCTGATTCACAAAACCCTTCAAACCCTTTTGCAGCCAAACACAGATTTTGAGAGGTGATATAATGAACACTGTCCATATAGCAGCCTGCTGACTCCAAAAGCAGCATGTTTAATAACATTACAAGAAAAATGGAACTGATCCAAAAAGGGCAACAAAGCTGGTGAGGGCTCTGAAGAACAGGTCTGGTGAGGAGCAGCTGAGGGAACTGGGGGCATTTAGTCTGGAGAAGAGGAGGATGAGGGGGAGACCTTCTCTACAACTCTGAAAGTAGTTCCCCTTCAGTCTGCTCTTCTCCAGGCTAAACAGCCTCTTTGTGTAAGATAGACTTTCCAGTTCCCTCATCATCCTCATGGCTCTCTGCTGGACTCATTTTGGTAGTTCCTTTGTCCTTGAACTAAGGAGCCCTGAGCTGGATGCAGTATTCCAGATGAAGTGGCACCAGGGCAGAGAAGAGAGGGAGAAGAACCTCTCTTGATCTGCTGGCCAAGATGCCACCCAGGATGCCATTAGCCTTCCTGGTTAGGAGTTGATCACATAAGGCTCTCCTTAGAGTTGTGAGGTGGGGTTTGTCTGTGACTGAGCCCAGAGCAGCCTGAGGCTGCTGATCTATCAGTGTTGTTATTGGGACATCAACAGGGATGAATTAAACAGCAGAATCCCTTCTGTGCCCAGAGTGATGTGCAAGGAGGGGACCTGCCACAGCAGTCCCCAGATATGGCACATTCAGCAGCTGCTGTGTAGGAAATTCTGCTTCCTTTTCCTTTGGCCAATGCAGAAGCAGGGGAACTTATAAGCAGAGAATTCAGAATCAAGGTAGCTATCCTGCATGAAACTGACAAGTCACAATCAGTTAAGCTGCTGTTTCCGGCCAGAATTTATCCACCTGTGGCAATGATTAATCCAGCCTTGCTGGAGAGATATCATCACATTAGAAGTGATTAAAGACGCCTTCCAAAAAGCAATGGTTCTCAGAACCATGCTTGTTATTGAAAGCAGCAGTGATAGCAGGATTTTAATATCCTGCTTGATAATTAAACTTCTGCATGGCAAAGCTTTCACAGGATCATAGGATCACAGGATGTTAGGGGTTGGAAGGGACCTCCAGAGATCACTGACTCCAACCTCCCTGCCAAAGCAGGATCATCCAGGGTAGTTCACACAGGAATGCATCCAGGTGGGTTTGGAAAGTCTCCAGAGAAGGAGACTCCATAACCTCTCTGGGCAGCCTGTTCCAGGGCTCCAGCACCCTCACTGTAAAGAAGTTTGTCCTTGTGTTGAGGTGAAACCTTCTGTGTTCCAATTTGTAGCTGTTGCTCCTTGTCTCATTGTTGCTGACCACTGAAAAGAGATTTGCTCCAGCCACTGACACCCAACCCTCAGGTAGTTGTATACACTGATCAAATCTCCTTTCAGTCTTCTCTTCTGCAGACCAACTCCCCTGCCAGAGCAGGACCAGAGAATCTGGCACAGGTCACACAGGAACACATCCAGATAGAGCTGGAAAGGCTCCAGAGAAGGAGACTCCACAACCTCTCTGGGCAGCCTGTGCCAGGGCTCTGTGAGCCTTACACTCCAGTTCTTCCTCATGTTGAGGTGCAGCTTCCTGTGTTGTAGCTTCCATTCCTTGCCCCTTGTCCTAACGCAAGGCACAAATGAGCAGAGGCTGTGCCTGTCCCTTCCTTCCTGACCCCCAGCCTTCAGCTATTTACAGATGTTTGTTAAGTTCCCCTCTCCAGACTAACCAGCCTCAAGTCTCTCAGCCACAGGAACCAGGTTATTACTCCTGAGTTACTGAGGGGAGTGATGTTCATGTAGTGGTCAGTGAAAGGTCACCACCAGCACTTCTGTCCTGCTAACGTTTCACAAAGACGAGCCTTGAAGTTATAAAGAGCAGCTGCCAGCTGAGGAGGGAAAATGCAGCTTCTCTGTCCTTTAGATCTTCCAGCTTGTCTTCAGTTTCAAGCTGAGGTGCTTCAGGGTGCTCTGTGTTGTCAGGTTTTTGTTTGACATGGCAGGGTGGTTAGGCTAAGGAGAAGAGAGAAGCCTTGTACAAGCAAACAGCAACAGCAGCAGAGCGCGGAGCTGCTCGCAGATGTCAGCGCCGAGCCGCGGGTTTTGCACGGGTTGTTGGCGTTGCTGACTGCTGCTGGAGCGCGGAGAAGAATGAGCTCTGCTGCGACTTACTGCTCACCTCTTATTAGCCTCCAAGCAATGAAACAAAAGACAGCTCGTTGAAGAGAGGGCGTAGTTTGGAGGCTGCATGGAGTGATAACTGCTAATGAATTTCTTTTTAATTAGTTTTTGGACCTGTTTAATGCAAATGCCTTTAGTGTGGCTTCCTAGGCAGGGGGGAAAGGTTGGAGTAACACACTGCACCTCTTTGCAGGGCTTTCCAAATCCTCTTCTGGACAAGTCTGTTGACTGATCTCAACCTGATGTAACAAAAAGGGGAAGTGCTCCAGGGATCGTAATTACCATAATCCTAGGGGATCATAATGGCTGTAATCATAGGGATCATAATTGTCATGTGGCCATGGCACTTGGGCATGTGGTTAATGGCCATGGCAGTGTTGGGTTATGACTGAACTCAGTGATCTTAGAGGTCTTTTCCAACCAAAACAGTTCAATGATTCCACCTATGTGGTTTATACAGCCTGGCTGAGAAGACAGGTTCTGCTGTGTCATCATCCAGAGAAGGTCCTCATATCCAAACTAAGCCTCCCCTGGCACAGTTTCAGGCCATTTCCTCTTGTTCTATCACCTGATCCTAGGGAGAAATGACCAACCCCCACCTCACTACACCCTCCTTTTTCAAAGTGGTTTTGGAATAGGCTGCCCTGGGAGGTGGTGGTGTCACCATCCCTGGAGGTGTCCAAGGAAAATGTGGCTGTGGCACTTTGGGACATGGTTTAATGGCCATGGTGGTGTTAGGTGGATGGCCTGACTAGATGATCTTGGAGTTCTCCCCCAGCCAAAACAATTCTGTGATTCTCTGTGTTTTGAGGGAGACTGACAGCAATGGTGCACCCAGGGAAGAGTCAGTGAGCTCAGTTTGAAGTGCCAATGTGTAAGGTCCTCCCAGTGGACTTCATTAGCTATTTTGACAGGAGTCAAAGCTGGAATGAACACTTCCACTCTGTTATAAATTCAGAGGATCAGATTCCTTGGGCTGCTCTGGCAGCTTTGCACCGTGTCAGCCACACGAAGCAAAGCAGAGCTGGTTGAAGCAGTCTCTTAAACCTGTTTTACAGCTGCTTTGCATCTCTGGAGTGGTACAGAGCAGCAGCAGCCACTGGTGGGTCTGACTCTATGTGCTTGGCAAGCAGCTGCTGGTGCTGGTAGCGGCCAGGCAGTTACGAGTGACCCCAGGGTGAACTGTGTGAGTGATGTTTGGTAATGTTGGGGCTGGGCTGCTGGCAAGGAAAAGCTGCTAAATTTTTGTCTCTAATGAGGACGTGGCTAAGAGCCCTTATTGAGTGACTGTTTCTCATTTGTTTTGCTTTGAAGCAAAGAAAGGTATCAAAAGGCAGGGAAAAGCTTTTCTGCTGCTAGAGCTGAGCTGACTTGCAGTGAAACTTAAGGTCACTTCTTCTGCTAATGTTTCTTACCTCCTGTCCAGTGTTTCTCTGCTTCACAGAGCTCTTTGCTAGCAGTCCCTTTGGATCAAGTTTCTCTTCAGACAGCAGTTTTCAAAGGGGAAGCCTCTGTGTCTAGTGCCTCTGCCTTCTTTTCATGGCTTCTCTAGCCTGCAGTGGCTGACATAGCATCACTGTGTGTACCAACCCTCACCAAAGCACTGCTTTGTTCTTCCCTGGTGTTTCCAAGAGCTGAAATCACAGACATGCCAAAACTGTTAGTGACCTGGGGCAAACACCTGGGCTTGACCTATGAAAAGGACAGGTCACCTCAAATGCCTTCCTTGGAGATTTTCTCCAAGGAAAGGAAATTTCTCCGAGGAAAGGAAATATTTACTTCCCAATACAAAACTCTGTAGTCTGTGTCTGCATATCACAGAACCACAGAAACATCCAGGTTGGCAAAGCCCCTCAGGATCACCAAGTCCAACCTATGACCCTACTCTACAAGATTCACTCTACAAGATTCTTGGCCAGTTGGCACACTGCTCATGTGCATCATTGACCATCTGTCAACCAGCATCCTCAGGTCCTTTTCTGCCAGGCAGCTTTGCAGCCAGGGTGAGGAAGGGCTTGCACTGTTGCTTAGCAGTTTTTGACCCCCTTGATTAATTATATCAGGTTTTGGAATACAGTATTGCCTTGGAAAGTTGATTTGGGCTGTCAGCATTTCAGGAAGGTTTTGCATTCTGCAAGCAGTGTTTCTGGAGTAGGTTGGAATGCAAATGACTTTGCTTACTATAATTTTCTTCTAAACATCCAAACTGCAAAAAGAATACTTCAGACAAACAGCTCTAGCTGAATAGAGCTGGCACCAGCCCAATTCTGCCATACTTCTTCAAAAAGAAAAGGTCTGTGCTTATTTTCTGTGTCCACAAGTGCTGCACAGGAGTCTCGGTGCATTCAGGCTCTTTGTAGAGACCACTAATCCTGAGAGACTGCAAGGAGAGGGAGCAGACATCCACATCCCATGATGTGCTAAGGGTGGGTGAGGTTAATCAGTTCTCTCCTTATCTCATGCTTTCCTGTGGGGACATGATTGCCTGACCTGTACTCAGATTTCATACACTCATAGAATTGTCAGGACTGGAAGGGACCTCAAGGATCATCCAGTTCCAAGCCCCCTGCCATGGCCAGCGACACCTCACACTAGATCAGATTTCTCAGAGCCACATCCAGCCTGGCCTTCAAGACCTTCAGGGATGAGGCTTCCACCACCTCCTTGGGCAACCTACTCCAGGGTCTCACCACCCTCATGGTGAAGAACTTCTTCCTAACATCCAATCTGAAACTCTCCAGTTCTAGTTTTGCTCAATTCTCCCTACTCCTATCACTATCTGATATCCTAAAAAGTCCCTTCCCAGCTTTCTTGTAGCCCCCTTCAGATACTGGAAGGCCACAATACGGTCTCCTCAGAGCCTTCTCTTCACCAGACTGAACAACCCCAACTCTCTGTCTTCATAAGAGAGGTACTCCAGCCCTCTGATCCTCCTCACGGCCCTATTTGTAAAGCAGTGTGCCCAGTGCAGTTCTGATCTCACCTGCCTGGTTCTTTGTGCTTTCATGTTATCACTTTTGGCCATTTGGGGAATTTATCTTCCTTTAATGATTAGAAGCAAGTGGAGGTGGGAGGATGGACTGCCAGTAGGCCAAAGAGTTCCTCTGAGCTGGTGTCATTGGCTCACAGTATGTCAGGGGTTGGAAGGGATCTCTGTTGTTGAAGCAACATTTGCCACGTGCTTAAAAACCAGAAGAGTGCAGTGACACTTGCAGTGCTCCACTGCTGCTGTTCACCAGTCTCAGAGTATTGGCCACCCACGTTGGTGACACACATGAGGAATGCTAAAAAAGAAACCAGCTTTCATTGGAAAGTCCTATTTTTTGTTCCAAAAGAGGGGGAAAGGATAATCTAGGCTATGTTTCATGGATTTGTTGTCCAAGCTACAAAGGAGTAATTTTTCACCTTGGTTTGTTTCTGTTTGTTTCTTCCCAAAGATTTGTGATTTGTGCTTGCTGAGGGAAAAAAGTCTCTCTGGCTTGAGCGCAGCCCTGACGACAGGGACTTGGGGGTGCTGGTGGACAGGAAGCTCAATGTGAGCTGTCAGTGTGCTCTTGCAGCCCAGAGAGCCAACCAGAGCCTGGGCTGCAGCAAAAGATGTGTGAACAGCAAGTCAGGGAAGTGATCCTCCCCCTTCACACTGCTGAGACCTCACCTGGAGTACTGCCTCCAGTTCTGGAGCCCCTGTTGCAAGAGGGATATGGATGTGCTGGAAGGTGTCCAGAGAAGGGCCATGACAATGATCAGAGGACTGGGGCTGCTCTGCTATGAGGAGAGACTGAGGGAGTTAGGGGTGTGCAGCCTGGAGAAGAGGAGGCTCAGGGCAGACCTCATTGCTCTCTACAGCTACCTGCAAGGAGGCTATAGCCAGGTGGGGTTGGTCTGTTCTGCCAGGTACCCAGAGACAGAACAAGAAGATACAGCCTGAAGCTGTGCCAGGGCAGGTTCAGGCTGGCTGTCAGGAAGAAGTTGTTCACAGCAAGAGTGATTGGCATTGGAATGGGCTGCCCAGGGAGTTGGTGGAGTCCCCATCTCTGGAGGTATTTAGTAGGAGCCTGCATAAGGCACTTGATGCCATGGTTTAGTTAATGAGGTGTTAGGTGATAGGTTGGAGTTAATGATCTTGAAGGTTAATTCTGTGATTCTCTGATTCCTGTGTTTTTCTTCCCTGCTGAATTTCCATCCTGCTGTATACTTCTCTGTCACATCACACAAACTACATCTTCCTTCTTTAATCCAGCTAGGTAGCAGAAGTGCTTGTAAGGCTGAACATAAAGCTAAAGGATTTGATTGTCCAGAGTGGTCTACAGCCTATTTAAAAATACTGTTGTGGAAAAGATATCTCCTCAAAGAGATTTCTTCAGAAATAGAGCTGTGTGTGTGAAATGAGCATCTGCTCATTTGGGAAGCAAAATATAAAGCTGTGGTTGGGTTGTTTATGCCCATGGGCTATTAACCTCTGAGTCAATAACACTCACAGTGCCTGCAAAGCAAATGCTCGGTAGCAGTTCCCAAAGAAGCATGCATTAAAAGAAACAGCCTTAGTCTGCAGGCTGAGACACAATTGACTCCCAAGGAGTGGCAGCCAGGTAAAGCTGTTTTCATGCAGGATACTCCCTTTGCTGTGACATTGCTGGAGATGCTCACCTTAGCTCCACTAAGCTCAGCAGACGCTGTTGGCTGTGTTGCTTTAATGAGCCAATAAGCATTTCTTTGCGGTCTGCTGTCCACGCGTGTGTGGTGAAGTCCACGCAGATTAAGCTCTTTTCAGTGGTCAGCAGCAATAAGACAAGGAGTAACAGCTACAAACTGGAACATAGAAGGTTTCAGCTCAAGGTGAGGAGAAACTTCTTTACAGTGAGGGTGCTGGAGCCCTGGAGCAGGCTGCCCAGAGAGGTTGTGGAGTCTCCTTCTTGTGGAGACTTTCCAAACCCACCTGGATGCATTCCTGTGCAGACTACCCTGGGTGATGCTGCCTTGGCAGGAGGGTTGGACTCGGTGTTCTCTGGATGTCCCTCCCAGCCCCTCAGTTCTGTGATTCTGTAATGGCCATGTAGAAGCTCTGAATCAGTGCAGCGGAAAATATCTGTGCTGAGCAGAATATCAAAGATCAGCAGCAAAGCTTTAGCTAGGGCAGGATTGGCAAAACCTGACTTCAGTTTCGATGGGGCTGAAAGTAAAACTCTTTACCTGTTTCCCCCTCTCATAAAAAAACAAATTGCATTTTTGTAATTCCTTTGCCACATCTCTAAATGTAATTAGTAGAAAATTATGTAGATGCTCTACTAATATCTTCTAGCTCTGCAAAGGCTGAATCCTATGGAAACTTTTCCTACATTGTTCCTTCTGTTTACAAAGGCCTGCAGTGACAGGACAAGAGGCAAAGCCTTCAAACTTGAGCAGATTTAAATTGGATGTTAGGAACAAGTTCTGCACCGTGAGTGTGCTGGAACACTGCAGCAGGTTGCCCAAGGAGGTTGGTTGGATCTCCACCCCTGTAGATATTCAAGGTGAGGCTCAACAGGGCTCTGAGCACCTGATCTAGTTGAGGATGTGCCTACTGGCTGCAGAGAGGGTTTGCCTTGGATGAGCTTTGGAGGTCCCTTTCAACTCAGACTATTCTATGATTCTATGATTCTGGTGTATAAAAGCATTGAGCTGTCCTTGGTCAAGAAGGAAGAGCTCATCCTTGCAAAGTCAAGCCTCAAAGTTTTTGCTTTCCCAAGAAAATGACCAAAGTTCTGCTGAGCTGCCTCAAAAGGCTGTTTACTTTGTATGCTTTCCCACTTGTAGTACATAAATGCTTCCTCAGCAGATAGAAGGAGGTTGTGCTGGATAAGTAAGACAAATGAAGTGCATATGGCATAAGAAGCAGAAAGAAATGATGCAGAAAGTTAAACAATCTGCCTAGAAAATGAAGAAATGAAACATTTCGGCAGAAGAAAAAAAGAGGAAATGAGTAACAATTGTGAGCAAAGTGGGGAAAAAAAAGGTGGGGTGAGAAATTGCATGACATAGAAATGTATTGACCAAGCTAAAGAAGGCTGATCTGGTGTGAGAAAGGAGTTCACAACTGCCAGAACCACAGGTTTACCATATTAGCTAGGCTGCAGATTTCTCCTTCATATTGTTGAGTGTCAAGAATGGTGTCCTGGTTAAAGTGAAGTGATGCCAAGCTGCTTTGTTAATTGAGGTGCCTGTGCTGGGCCCAGTACTGTTTGATATCTTTATTGATGATCTGGATGAGGGGGTTGAGTCCAGAATTGGTAAGTTTGCAGATGACACCAAGCTAGGAGAGGTGTTGATCTGTTGGAAGATAGGAAAGCCCTGCAGAGGAACCTTGCCAGGCTGGATGGGTGGGCAGAAGCCAAGGGGATTCCTGCATGCAGCAAGCGGCAGAGCAGCTTCTGTGGCGTTTTTAAGGGAAGCAGAGGACACCACTGCAGTTTTGTGTCATTGATTTCTTCTTGTGTGGAGGAGGTGTGCTCTGCAGATATCTGCCAGATTATTTCTTTTCAAAGAGATTTAAATGGGAGATGCCTGCCAGCTAAAGCAAACCAGGTTCAGACAATTAAGCTAGCTCGGCAGGCTTGCTGGTCTGCATGCAGTTACAAGTCCAAGCAGATGGCTGGAGGTTTGTTTTGTCAGCCTCAAAGCATCTTTTAGGTTGAAAATGTTGGGTACTGATGCTGTTCATGTCTCTGGCTCTCTGTTCTCAAGTATGTCTGACATGAAAGGCTAATGGGCCTAAAACATGTCCTGGCTTGCCCCAACCTTCTGCTGATGGGGAAAGCAAAGGTGGGAGGAAAACAAAGGCTTGGACCGTTATGTCCATTCCCAAAGTGATAAACAGGTACCCACGGGTGTTTATGCACTTGAGTGTCTTGAATAAGGTAAGCAAGCCCTGGTTTCCTCTAATGTGGTCAGTTCTGCAAATGCTATTCTGATTGGTGAATCCCTGTGGCCAAAGGAGCCATTACACTTGGGCAAGTAACATAAATGGAGCTAAGTTGCAAGCAGAGCTGCTTCTGCCTCACTGCTCTGCTTCAGTGTGTGCTGTTCTGCTCTATGTTCTGCTCTGACAACTGCCCTCGCATATGGAAGTGGTTGCCTGACTCTTTTAGGATTTTACCTTTCAACCTCTTGGCTGGAGTTCCAAAATCCATGTGAAAGAACAAACTGGGCCTTCTAAACATGGCAACCAGCCACTAGCAGTTGCTGAAAGCCCATGCAGCACAAAGCAGTGCCAAGAGCTGAGCTGTGAAGCAGTTCAGCTCAGCAGCAGTCATCACCTGCAGCTGCCTGTCTGCCTGCTCAGTCTGATCTGATGATGAGAAATTCCTCGGTCTTGACAGGAAATGCTTCTGCAGGCCTCCAGAGAGAGGATCTTCTGGGGTCAGAGAACAAAAGCAAGGGATGGAAGTTTGTGCTCTTGGTGCTTGCTGCTCGCTTCAACGAAATGGAAGGAGCTGACAAGGTAACAATTGGGTAACAAATGGTAATGAGTCTGTTTGGTATTGCTGAGCTGGGCAGGCTGAGAAATTAACATTTGCTTTTGAAAGAGGGAAGTGGCTTCAAAAGACCTCTGAGAAGCATCACTTTTTGGCATGCTGACCAAGTTGTGCTGTCGAGACAGAAGTGTTTAATAACCCAATTCTCACCCCTAGAAAAAAGCATGGAGCGTGAGGGAGCCTGCTTGAGTTCTTTTGATGTCAGTGACCACCTGAGCAGCTAAGCTGAAATTATAGAACAACACAGATGCAAGGTTCTCAGTTTAGGATTTTTTTCTTTCAGTGGAACTTCCTTGCACTTCTTGAAATCACACTGTTGTGTAGCTACGTTTTCTTTCTGCATGAACAAAGGAATTCTGCCAGTGTAGGGTGATCACAATGAAAATATGTAAGAGGAAGCTTTGGTCAGAAAGCTCTGGTTTGTAACAGGACAATGATTCTTCAGATGTTCACATTTGCACCTTTTAGTGCTTCTAAGATCATAAAATAGGCTGGAAAAGACTTTTAAGATCCTTGAGTCCAGTCATTCTCTAACTTTACTGAGGCTGGGGCTAAACGATGTTCCTCAGCACATCTCTGCCTCTTTGAAATGCCTCCAGAGGTGGGGATTCCACACAGTGAGGAACCTGTTCTAGTGACTGAGAAACCTTTCAGGGCAAAGAGTTCTTCTAACATCCATCCTGAGCCTCCCCTGCTGCTGCAATTTGAGGCCATTTCTTCTCAATCTGTCACTCATTAATTGGAAGAGACCAACCCACACCTGTCTCCAGCCTTCTTTCAGGGAGCTGTAGAGAGCAATGAGGTCTCCCTTAAGCCTTCTCTTCTCCACACTAAACACCTCCAGTTCCCTCTGTTGTTTCTCCCCAGCCCTATTCTCCAGACCCTTTACCACCTTTATTGCCCTTCTCTGAACACACTCCAGCACCTTAATGTCTTTCTTGGAGAGAGAGCCCCAAACCTGAACCCAGTATTCAAGATGTGGTCTCACCAGTGCTAAGTAGAGAGGACAGTCCTGTCCCTTGTCCTGCTGGTCACACTATTCCTGATCCAGGGCAGGGTGCTGTTGACCTTGTTGGCCACCTGAGCGCACTGCTGGTTAGTTTTAAAGGATGTAAACCACATTATAAGTGTCAGAGTTTCATTTTTAATGTCATTACAGTCAGGCAGAACCAGCTGACACTGCACTGCTCCTCTTCAGAATGGTGAAAATCAGGTGGAAGTCGTTTTGGTGAGAATTCCACGGACCATACCACAACAAGCAAGAAATCATAGGAGATGCACTGAAGAGATGTCAAGCAGAGATACTGCAGGCTGGGTTCACTCTCACACACACAGTGAAAATCGCACATGTAGCTGGTGTTAACAGACACTGAGATCTGAACAGGCACACACATAGAGCCCCTTGTGTGGCTGATGCCAACAGATGATAAAATCCCTGATAAGAACATTTCTGGCATCTACTTTCTGAAACAGAATCACAGAATCACCAAGACTGGAGCAGACTTCCGAGATCATTGAGTCCAGCCTATGGTCTAATACCACCACATCAGCTAAACCACGGCACCAGGTGCCACATCCAAGATTTGCTTAAAGACCTCCAGGGATGGTGACTCCACCACCTCCCTGGGCAGTCCATTCCAGTGTCTAATTCCCCTTTCCATCAGGAAGTGCTTCCTAACATCCAACCTAAATCTCCCTTGGCGCAGCTTCAGGCCATGCCCTCTTGTCTGTCACAAGCTGCCTGGGAGCAGAGCCTGACCCCCACCTGACTACAGCTTCCCTTCAGGTAGTTGCAGAGTGTGCTAAGTTCCCCCCTGAGTCTCCTCTTCTCCAGGCTGAACACCCCCAGCTCCCTCAGCCTCTCTCCATCAGCCTTCCCCTCCAGCCCCCTCCCCAGTCTCATTGCTCTTCTCTGGCCCCGCTCCAGCCCCTCAGTCTCTCTCTTGCAGTGAGGGCCCAGAGCTGCACACAGAGCTCCAGGTGAGGCCTGCCCAGTGCCAGTACAGGGCAGAATGAGAGCCTTGGTGCTGCTGGACACACTGCTCCTGATACAGGCCAAGATGCCATTGGCCTTCTGTGCCAGCTGGGCACACTGCTGGCTCATGCCTAGCTTTTGTCACCCAGCACTGCCAGGTCCCTCTCTGCCAGGCTGCTCTCCAGCAAACCTTTTGAGATACTACATCTCTAGACACTCCAACACAGATCCTTTCAGTCTCTTTATTGGACACCAATACCTTTATTTTATCCCCACCATCAATCTCTTTCTCCTCCAAAAGCCACAGCTGCAGCTTGCTAACAGCCCCTCAAAAGCCTACAGTTACTACTAAATACTGTCCACTGCCCAGTCTCTCCTTTTTGATTGTGTTGGGTTTATACTGTCATTAATCCAGAAAGAAAATGTGTTCAGCTTTTATGCATTTTACTTCAGATTTTGTTCAGTTCCTTGGCAGAACTCTTACTAGATCCCGTGCATGCTGCAGAAAGCAGGTTTTAGATGGTTTGTAGATGGATTCTTACTACTAATGACATAATTATTGCTCTGTTGTTTCTGGGGGTGTTCACAGTATGACATTAGTCTGCAAGCAGAGTAAGAAATGCAGCAGTTTCTGCTACAGCCCTTGAAAATCTCCTGGGCTCAGGATGTTGCTAACAAGCCACAGTCCTGGCTGGCAGTAGTAGAAAAAAATCCCAGCTCTTGTTTGATATTTGGTGTGTGAGAGGGGATCCAAAGCTAACAGGAAATTTATTGGCTTCTGTTCACATAGGTTCATGTTGAGGCATTTCTGAGCTCCTTTGGGATTTAAACCAAGCTCCACATGCAAAATAAATTCCACTGGATCCACAGGGCTGCCTCCCCCCCACCCCAAAACGTGCTCTCAGGTCCTTGAATCTTTTGATCTGCATTCATGTGAAATTTGAGCCAGCTTTGACATGTGGCTCCCAAACTTTGGGGTGAAGCTGAGCTTAGGTTCTACAAGCTCTCTGAAAACTGACTTCAGACTATTCCCAGCTCCCAGCATGTAAAGTTAAGCATGGCTTGAGGCCAAGGCGTGCTGCCCTTCCTTGCGTTAGCAAATCCTTCTCCTCTTTTGATAAGAAATCCTCTTCAGAGGTAGGAGAGATAGCTCAACACGGGTGAAATGAAACACTTCAGACTCGACTTTGTTCGTGTCATGATTAAACTGATCAAGTCTTTTAAGCCCCGTTGTGTTCTAAGGCTCTTAGCAGCTGGCAGGAACAGTGCAGTGACAGAATGGACACCTGATGTGCCTGGGCTCCCCAGTGCAAGAGGGACAAGGAGTCATGAGAGAGAGTCCAGGGGAGAAAACGAAGATGCTGAAGGGCTGGAGCAGCTCCCTTGCGAGGCGAGGCTGAGAGGCTCGGGGCTGTTTACCCTGGAGAAGAGCAGACTGAGAGGGGATCTCATCAAACTGGCCAGGAAGGGCAGGAGGGGATCATGCCCCTGTGCGCAGCACTGGGGAGGCCACACCTCGGGGGCTAGGTTCATCCCTGAGCCCCTCGCTGCAAGGACATTGAGGGGCTGCAAGGGGTCCAGAGCAGGGCAGCGAGGCTGGAGAAGGGCCCGGAGCAGCTGGGCTGTGAGGAGGGGCTTGTCCTGCAGTCCTGCGTACCCCAAAACTCCCCTCCCTCGGCGGCTGGAAGGGGAGGAGGAGGCCGCAGAGGGCTGCGCCCCTGCCCCGCAGGCCTGAGGGCGCACGGGGCGCTGCGGCACGAGGCTGCCGCGCGGTGCCCGCCCGGGAGCGGCTGCGCCCCGCGCCCAGGCGGCGCTCGCTGCCTGCGCTCTCTGCCTGGCAAGGGCACACGCTCCGGGGCGCTGCCCGCCCTGCGGTGCTCCCCCCGCCTGGAGAGAGTCCCCTGCTGCTCCGGGGGCACAGGGCCGCCTCTGCTTCGGACCTTCAGCACCCTCCGTGCGGGCTCCATGGCCCCTAACCACCCTCCTGCGGCCTCTGCAAGAGAGCGAGGGGACAAGCCCGGGGCCGAGCGTCTGGGCCGCCCTTTCTCGCAGCCAGCCTGACCACCTGTGAGTAAACGTTAATTGCTCAGCCTGATTGATAGTGGGGAATGCTATCATTAATCGCCTTCTCCACCTTCTGACTTCCAAAATAGTCAAATTACCTGTGGTGTCCTTGTAGATCTTCCCAACCTAACTGCATCTGCTAATTAAAGCTAAATTAACTTCTGTCTCTGGTTTTGGGGAAAATGAAGCCACTCTCTTTTCCTATAAATCCCTGGCTTGGACACATTAATTCCCTGCCTCCACAACGGGGCTGAGGGAGCTGGGGGTGTCAAGGCTGGAGAAGAGGAGGCTGAGGGCAGAGCTGGTTGCTCACTGCAGCTGCCTGCAGGGAGGCTGCAGTGAGGAGGGGGCAGCCTCTGCTCCTTGGTGGCAGAGGAAATGGCTCCAAGCTGTCCCAGGCGGCCTGGATGGCAGCTTGGTGATGCAGGCTGGATGTTAGGAATTATTTCCGTCCTGGAAGGGTTCTCAACCCTTGGAATGGTCTGCCCAAGGCAGTGCTGCAGTCCCTATCCCTTGAGGTATTCGAGCAGCCTGTGGAGCTGCTGCTTAGGGATATGGTTTAGCGCTGAGCCTGCAGTGCTGAGTGGAGGGTTGGGCTGGATGAGCTTGGAGGGCTCTTCCAACCAAATATATTCTGTGACTCTGTGAAAATATTGCATTGAATGGTGTGTCTCAAAATAAGCAGATTTATCAACTGTCTGAAGCAGGTGTCAAAGAATCAGATCTGCATTAGGCTGGGACTGGGTAATGTTTTTATTGCTGTAGGCTCACTGCTACCAGTCTACAAGGGAGAAAAATAATGACACCCCAGGAAAATAAAAGGGAGATTTAAATGTAAGGGAGCATGAAGGAAAGCAGTGCCCCCTAGCTCAAGCACTGAACATATGGTGTGTGCAGATGGCTTATGCAGCTGCTCCTGCCTGCTATCCAGGTGGGTGTTTCTCTGCAGCTTGATCAGATTTTGTTTCCAAACTGTCTTCCAGTTTTTAATGAGAATGCAGCAGTAGAAAGTGGCTCAGGTTAAACATGCTGGACAATAAGCAGTTATCCTCATTTGGGGCTAACTTGCACTGTTCTTGATCTGAAATTGGGATCTTCAGGGCATTTTGCCCTAGGAATTTCACCTCCCCTGTAAAGACAGGCTGAAAGAGTTGGGGCTGTTCAGTCTGGAGAAGAGAGGGCTCTGGGCAGACCTTAGAGCTACAGTTCAGTATTTGAAGGGGACCTGCAGAAAGGCTGGGGAGGGACTGTCCAGAAGGGCCTGCGGGGTTAGGATGAGGCACTTAGTGCCATGATCTAGTTGACTGGATAGGGATGGATGATAGGCTGGACTGGATGAGCTTGGTGGTCTCTTCCAACCTGGCTGATTCTATGATGAAAGGCAATGGTTTGAAACTGGAGCCGGGGAGATTTAGGTTAGTTCTTTACAATGAGAGGAGTGAAATACTGGAATAGATTGCTCAGAGATGTGATTGAAGACCTGCCTTAGAAGACCTGATGTTCTGTGGGCAGCCTGATCTAGTTGGAAGTGTCCTTGCTGGCTGCAGGGAGGTTGGACACAATAACTTCTGAGGATCCCTTCCAACCTGATGCAGTCTGTGAAGCTGTGTTTTTCAGGCCTTTACATGTTTACATCCCTACACATCCTGCAGACAGGTGCTGAGACTCCTACACCAATTTGAAAGAGTCCAAGGGAGGGCTATGAAGATAATGAAGGGGCTGGAGCACTGCCTCTGCGGAGAGGCTGAGCAACCTGGGGCTGTTTGGTTTGCTGAAGAGAAGACTTAGAGGGGATCTGATCAATGTTTGTAAATACCTGAGGCCTGAGGGTCAAGAGAGAGGGGACAAACTCTTCTCACTTGTGCCCTGGCATAGGACAAGGGGTAATGGGTATGAACTAGAGCGCAGGAAGTTCCACCTCAACATGAGGAAGAACTTCTTGAGTGTAAGGGTCCCAGAGTCCTGGTACAGACTGCCCAGAGAGGTTGTGGAGTCCTCTTCTCTGGAGCCTTTCCAATCCTGTCTGGATGTGTTCCTCTGTGACCTTCACTGGATTCTCTGGTCCTGCTCTGGCAGGGCAGTTGGACTTGACTTACGGAAATCCCTTCCAACCCCTAACATCCTGTGATCACCACCACATACAGTGTGTGAAGACACATACTTGAAGAGCAATACCAGATTTCCCTTCCCTAGAAGATACCAGTGATGAAGTCCCCCCAGCAGGGCAAGTGGACAGTAGGAATTATTTCAATTAGCTCAAGTTACTTAGGGACTTGGTAAAGCTCAGCATTCAACCCAAGAGTAAGGGGAGTGCCTCTGGACAGTAGTTTTTTTCCCTTTGCAGAGCAATAGAGTGAATCAAATATGTCTTAAGAAACACATGATCATGCAAGGTCATTTTGCCCTCTCTCTGTTGATAGCTGTGTTCTGTTCTCAGCCAGTAAATCAACCAATATAAATCATGGCTGTTAGGACATTTTAGTACAGATGCTTCCTCAATCATCCCCCTAACCTGATTCCTGCCCCTTCTGCAGCTCTCTCTTTCCAATTTGGAGTGCACCTTAGTGGGCTCTGGAAGGCTTTCTCTCCAGATACATGCAGCTGGCTCATCACGTGGGCGTTGTCTAACAACCCTCAGGTGGGTTAGGTGCAAGGGTCATTAGTGCTGTGCTGTCTCAACAGTCAGAAACAAACCACTCTGTTTATGGTGGGCAGCTGTGGATTTGCATCCTAGTTACAGAATCATAGAATTATCAGGGTTGGAAAGCACCTCAAGGATCATCCACTTCCAACCCCCCTGCCGTGGGCAGGGACACCTCTCACTATATCAGGTTGTCCAGAGCCACATCCAGCCTGGCCTTAAACACCTCCAGGGATGAGGCTTCCACCACCTTCCTGGGCAACTTGTGCCAGTGCCTCAGCACCCTCATGGGGAAGAACTTCTTCCTGACATCCAGTCTGAATCTTCCCACTTCTGGTTATGCTCCATTCCCCCTACTACTGTCACTATCTGACACCCTAAAAAGTCCCTCCCCAGCTTTCTTATGCCCCTGCAGATACTGGAAGGCCACAGTAAGGTCTCTTTGCAGCCTTCTCCTCTCCAGACTGAACAGCCCCAACTCTTGTAGCCTGTCTTCACAGCAGAGCAGCTCCAGCCCTCTGATCACCCTTGTGGCCCTTCTCTGGACACGTTCCAGCACGTTCAGATCTTTCCTGTAATTGGAGTCCCAGAACTGGATGCAGTTTACTGGATGCAGCTCACTGAAGGACTGTGGTCTCGGGGTGGTGGCTGGCTAAAGACCCCAGAAACACAGATTGAGTGCAGTCTCTCACATTGTCCTTGAGATGAAGCTGCAACTTTTACTGCCTATGAGACTCTGTCTTGTTCAGATACTGCTCTTAGGATTGTAAAATTTGAAGTCCAAAGTTGCAGTCCTCAAGCTGTCCCGTGGCAGGTGCCTCACCTTCAGGCTGTGGATAAAATGCACACCTGTGCTGGTTTTGCTGGGTCAGAAGGCCAGGGCAGCACGGGCTGCAGGTCGTCAGCAGCTCGTGGTCAGCCAGCACAGCTGAGCTGAGTTGCCTCCAGGTGCGGCCCATCACGGCAGCTTCACGCTCGGTAGAAAGGCAGGAGGTTGCGGGGAGGGAAGCCTCCTGCTTCGTTTGCTCCTTACCCTGCTCCTCTTCTGCCTCTTCGTCTTGAGGACACCTTCCTGAGTGTGACTGCGGCATCTTTGCTGGGTGAGTATAACTTTTAACAATCCATATGGACATTGGGTGCAGTTAGGCTGTTTATTTAAACCCATTTTCACCTCGACCTGTGGCTCTTCTCTCCTTTTGCTGATTGCTTTTCTCTGCCGGGCAGAGATCACTAGGTAATGCAGTAACTGCTGTAGTTTAGCCCTGGATGTGGGCTAAACATAGACAACAGTGGAAGTCATTAATGATAACGTGTCAAAGTCTAGCCAAACAGTTATTTTATCCCAAATTTGTGTACTTGAGTCTGTAGCACTTTGAGTCCTGGTCAGAAGAAACTTTCTTCCTAATGTTCAGAAGAGGATGAGCCAAACAATCTAATCTAACAATTGATCTAATAATTTGGTGCTGTAAAAGGACTCATTCTGCTTCATCTTCCCACTCCTGCTCTGTTTGCACATTCCCAACCTGTGCCTTCCACTGTTTCTGGAGTTCACTGGATTTGGCAGAAACCTAACTGAGCAATAAAATGGGTACTTGGAGCAGCTGGCAGTGAAATCTGAAGCTGGCTCAGGTGTATCAGTAAAGCTCATCTTGTGGAAATGATTCCAAGTCTACCAGAAGCTAGCAACATATTCTCATAGATAAGAGAGCAAACAATATTGTGGGGTGCATGAGGAATAGTGTGGCTAGCAGGTCAAGGGAGGTTCTTGTCCCACTCTAGTCTAGTAAAGTCACACCTGGATTATTGTGGCCAGTTCTGGGCTCTGTAATCCAAGAGAGACAGGGAACTACTGGAGAGAGTCCACTGTAGGGCCACAACATGCTGAGAGGAAAGGAGCATCCCTCTGGTGAGGAAAAGCTGAGAGACCTGTTTAGCCTGGAGAAGGGCAGCCTGAGATGGGTTCTACTCAATGCTGTTCAATATCTAAAGGGTGGGGGTGAAGAGGATGAGGCTGGTCTCTTCTCAGTGGTGCCCAGTGAGAGGGCAAGGGGCAACAGGTACAAAGTAGAACACAGGAGACTTCACTTGAACTTAAGGGGCAACTTCCTTGCAGCGAGAGTGATGTTGTTATTTTTTTGCTGTGGTTTTCCTCTTAAATGGAATCAGCAGTTTTGCTAGGAGTTTACCTCTCAGAAGGTGTTCCAGGCTGGGGATCTGCAGTGTGTAGGAGGCATCAGGAGCACGTACAGAGCATTTCTGTATCCATGGTGAGATGAAGGGATGCGAAAGTTAATTAGGGAAGTTACTTAGCTCCAGAATTATTTTTGCTTCTTGCATTCTCAGTTTCTAATTCTAATGCTTTAGGATTATTAAAAAGGTGGTGGTTTTTTTTTTGTTTATTTTCCAGTGGAAGATCAATGTCTAAGGTGACATCTAAAAGGCATTATTATTTTTTCACTGGCTCTGTACGGGTTTGGGGAGAAAAACCTTGCAAGTGTATTTAGTTCAAAGGATCATAAATGTAGCCACCTGATACTGCTTAAGTGTGGGTTGTTGGAGCAGCTGAGTTTATGGACAGAATACCTCAAAACCTAGCACTAGTGAACATGAAATAAAAGCCTTCATCTAGAAAATAAGCTCAGTTCTCTTGGAGCTTGGCTGACTTCTCATTACATCTCTTCTTGGCCTATTTCAAGACAACTGGAAGCATAAAATAGAAGAACACCTTCTCCCCCAAGATTTTCAGCCCAATTTGCTTGCTTCAGAGTAGAACAGGGCCCTGACTTGATTTTCAAGGTGAATAATAGTTTATATGAACAAATACATTTTCGTGTGCCTGTACAAAATGAATTGCTGCTTAGTTTGAGGCTCTGAACACATTTACTCATACAGGGTCTGGGCAGAATACAAAGTGGTGTTTGTACAGGAGTCTTGGAATCAGTGATTCTAGGCACAGCAATGCGTTTTTAATCTCTCAGCTCTGATTTCAAGATGAAACACAAGAAATTAAGTATTCCTGTTTAATTTTCTTTGTGCTGCTTAATCATATTCTTATGGTGGCTCAGAGACTCGATGCAAAGATGCAGACGTTTTGGGTTTGCTCCCTGGAAATCTTTAGGCATTGAGTTGAGGTGACAGGGAATGGCTCAGCATTTAGCTTCTCATGGTCACTGAGTGAAGGCTGATGAAACTTTGCAGCTGAAAAGAGGGTGATCATCAGCACTAGGGCCACGCTTGGGATGCTGTCATCTGCTTGCATAAAAGCAGCGCCGTGAGCTGCTGCTGGTGGCTTGGAGAGGAATTTCTAATCCCATTTGAAGCTCCTTGCAGAACCTTGCAGTAGAGCAGCAAAGTAACCTCCTAGCAAAAGAGCTAATCACCTCTGGGACAACAAAATGTACACAAAGAAATGCTCTTGGAAACGATGATTGAAGGCTGCAAGGTTTTAGCGGCTTGGCAGCTAGCACAGGATTGTGTTGCAAACAACCAGGAGTCAATGCCAATGTGTCTCCTGGGCTGGGAAGTAAATATATAAGCACTCAGATTAAGCTCTTTTGCATTTGAGAGAAATCCCAAGGCTGCATAATAAGGCATCCTCAGACCCAAGCTGCACGGGGAGTGCTTTGCAGGGTCACTTTGAGGTAGAGTTCATGAGCAGACAGGATGCCCTCCAGGCCAGAAAAGCATTATGTTCTCCACCTCGCCAGTTACTTCAGACCCTTTGCTGGTTGAAAGAGCATTAGGGGGTGAGCAGAGGTATATTAATCAGGGGCACACCTTGGAGTGAAGGATAATGCTGTGAATTCCCTGTTCCTGCCCTGAGAGAGACATAAATGGAGTGATACTATAAAAATAGAGGTTGCCTCCTATAAAACACATAGAGAAGACTCTTTCGTGAGTAGGCCGTCAAATCTAATTACCTCATGCATATGTATTTTGAAGTGCCCAGTGGAATGAATTTTAGATCCTGTGAGTGGGTGATGAGGGGAGGAATTCCAGCTGAATGCAGGGCAAAGGGGTTATGCCTGGCATCAGATGCCAAATCTCTCATCCTGGGTTCAACCAGACATCACAGAACCACATGGTGATCTCTTTGGGTCCCTTCCAACCCCTAACGTTCTGTGTTCCAAGCCTGGAAATGATGGCTGGGATCTTAAGCAACCTGGTCTAGTAGGAGGTGTCCCTGCTCATGGCAGAGGGTTGGAGTTGGATGATCTCTAAGGTCCCTTCCAACCTAAACTATTCTGATTCTGTGATACACAGAGCTAATCCTTCCCCCCCAATATTCTAGAGGATGTCTCTGCATAAGGATAGGTATTTCAGGGATAGCAATTTCAGATTTAGCATCACGGCAGGCTTCAGAAAGCAGCAGAGCAAAAGGAGAAAGTACTGCAAAGAGGGAGATCTAGAGCTCTGCTGCATGGAAACACTAAACATAGCAGAAGCAATTTGTTGTTATTAAACTCCTGTCCAGCCTAATGATCAGGTTTGGAAGAGAGAACTGCATGACAGGGAGCTGCTGCACTTGGGAGGCAAAAAGGCAATAGGGCAGCAGAGAACCTTTATTGTTCAGAATGCTGTAGAGAGCAGTGCTGAAGCAGTGTTCTGCAGTAGTGACTTTGGAACAATGCCTTCTGAAGTCACAGATTTAAACTGGATGTTAGGAAGAAGTAGTTTGCAGTGAGGGTGGTGAGACACTGGCACAGGTTGCCCTGGGAGGTTGTGGATCACAGAATCACAACCTGCCTGGAGGTGTTCAAGACCAGGTTGGATGAGGCCTTGAGCAACCTGTTCTAGTGGGAGGTGTCCCTACCTATGGCAGGGGGTTGGATGAGCTTTGAGGTCCCTTCCAGCCTAAAGGAAGGGACCTAAACCATTCTATGATCTGCTGCTTGTCACAAAGCACTCTGCCAGGCTACAGAAGGACAGAGGTAGTGTATAAATATTTGTCACAGAAGGTAAACAACACAGGGTCCCCTTGGAGCATGCAAAGATTTGGCTTCTATTACAGCTGACACCAGCTGCTTGTCCTTTGTCTCCCCAGTGATTCTCTTCTCTCGTGGCAGACCTGCCTTGCCACAACAGGTGAATTTTAGGATCTGACCCCTATTATGAGGAAACTCAGTCTTTATACAAGTTGCCATGCCCTCGGTGGCTGCAGATTGTGGAGCTCAACTCTGCCTGTCTCAGCTGCTTGGACATGTGGCATTGTGCAAGATGAATCTTGTGCACCGAGGGCTCAAGGAGCCATTTGTTCCGTTGTAGTTAAGCTGGTGGCTTTACAAATGTTCTTGAAAGCTTTTTCCACTCGAGGAAAGTGACTGACAGGTTAGTAGCCCTTGGTTTTTAATGAAGCTATTGTTTAATGAAATCAGTTTGATCTGGAACAGTCTCCACAAGGAGCAGGTAAACTTGGATGGTTAAGGGAGGGAAAGAGAGAGTGCATTGTTCTGTTAAATTACACTAGCACTGTGTCAGTCAATTGCTCTAAGCAGACATGCTCTAGTGGCCTCCTCCTAGGAGACTGGAAAGGTAGCTTGCAGATTTTATTTGCAGCAGCTCAGATGGCTTTTGGTGTTATTGTTTTCCTAATCATCTCCTTAATTGCATGGCAGATGATAGACATTTCTGGACATGGGCAGTAATGCTCTGTGCCTCTAATTCATGTATTTTGCTCTCAGGATCAAATTTTCCAGACAGAGTAAATACTCCACAGTATTTCTATACATATATAAAATCTGAACCTATTTTTTTGAAATAGAAATCAATCTCTGCAGTTGTTTAAAAGATGTGGTGCTGGGGGAATGTGCTTTAGCACCAGACTTGGTAGAGTCAGAGAATGGTTGGACTTGATCTTAAAGTTCTTAACCAAAACAATTCTGTGATTCTATGGTAAACCCTTCTAGGTGTGCCAGGGTAATAGAAAAGAAGGCACAGCCTTAACTTAGAGCTTTGGTGACAGGGGTGATGGCAGTGAGTTCTGGATCCCTTCAGAAAGGCATGAAAAATGTTCCTTTTCCTCTTAGAATTAGCCAAGTGTGTGTCCCTTTGTTCTGATTCTTCCTTGAGTGGGTTTTCTTTTCTATTAAGAAGAAAAAGTAGCATCTGCCTCGGTTCCTTGTGGTGGTGGGAAGGCAGCCACATTCTGAGTTTTATTAGGCTTGGTCATTACCTCTCAGTAGCTCTTGCATTAGCTGGAGGAGATCAGAGGCACTGAGAAATGTTGGCATTTGAAGCCACCTTTATTCTACCTTGCAAAGCTGATGTCAAAGTATTTGGGAGATGTAAGCCACTCATCCCTAATGATTGGAACTTATATCTTCTGTCAAATGCAGTTGGAATTGCCCAACACATCAAAAGCTGTGGGAGAAAGATGAGAAGGATGGGGTCTGCCTGGTGGGCAAAGTGACAGACAGGTGCACCCTCACAGCCTTCATCATTTTTGTCTGGAAGCAGGATAATCATAGAATCAACTGGGTTGGAAGAGACCTCCGAGCTCATCCAGTCCAACCTGTCCCCCAGCTCTGTCTAATCAACTAAGTATCCCATCCAGTCTTCCTTTGAACACCTCCAGGGACAGTGCCTCCACCACCTCCCTGGGCAGCCCATTCTATTCCTCTGCTTGTTTGGGATGAGGGAGGAGGCACTTGGTGGGATCAGAGGGACTATATAGTGTTTAGAAGAAAGTCTCCAAGAGGAAGAACTCTGTTGTGGGCTTGATGTCAGCCACTGAGCTGCAGAGCTGGTTCTGACCCATGGTACCTCCTGCCTCCAACAGCAGTCAGCACAAGGTGCTTCAGGCCCCAAGGGGAAGCAGTTATTGAATGCTAAACTTTATGGGGACATCTAACAAGTTCTGACACAAACTTTTCTGTTTCCTCTGCAGTTTTTGTTGAAATTAATCACTGGCAGCATGAGTGTCCTTTTTATTGGTGGCTACGTCCTGCCTTGTGTTAGGTCTTGGCTGATAAACTGTTGGCTTCTCAGCAAAAAGTTTACTCCAGCCTCACACTGAGATGGATTTTCATGCTGCTGCTTGGTTTTGGAGTACCTGCTCAGCCTCCATGAAAAGTAATTATAGAAAGGTTAATTGGGTTGCTATAGATTTATACACTGGTGTAGAAAATAAAGCCTTTTGTTTCTCAGGTTTCACTTCTTTGTATTCTGGTGGGGGGATGATCTGCACCCTCCTGGTGCAGAACTTGTTCCTCATATCCAATCTCAATCTGCTGTGCTTTAGTTTGAAGCCGTTGCCCTCATCCTGTCCCTGCAGGCCTTTGCAAACAGTCTCTCTGCATTTTGGTAGTTGGCTAATCTGCAGAGGTTCTTTGCAGTGAGGGTGGTAAGACACTGGCACAGGTTGCTCAGGGAGGTTGAGGATCACAGAATATGATTGAAGGTCACAAACTCCCTGGAGGTGTTCAAGGCCAGGTTGGATGAGGCCTCCAGTGACCTGTTCTAGTGGGAGGTGTTCCTGCCTATGGCAAGGGGGTTGGAACTGGATGAGCTTTGAGGTCCCTTCCAACCTAAACCCTTCTATGACAGAGCAGGCTTGCTGCTATAAGGCTGCTGCTGTATCTAGTGCCTTTTTCTACCCACAAACTCAGTATGGTTTTGTGTGTAGTTGGTCTTGGAGGACAGCTCCTCATGGCACTCCCAGGAGAAGCATTGGGTATTGTGTGCCTTGAAGGAAGTTTGGGTTGGGGACAATAGTGAATATTAAGACCTCTTTCAGTCATGATGACCTTGTGCCTTGCTGTGGGTTTATGTTGAGAAACTGTCATTGTTGGCTTAGGAATTCCAGGAGGAGTCTACCTTAGCGATTGATGTTTCCAGCAGTGTTGTTTGCAACAGAAGCCTTAACTCTACTGTCTGGGTGTGCTGGAACAGAGCTGTTTGTGTACAGCTCTGCAGGGCTCAAATCATAGAACCACAGAATTGTTTTGTTTGGAAAAATCTCCGAGGCTCAGCCAGTCCAACTGTTCTCTAATTCTACCAAGGCTGGGGCTAAAGCATGTCCCTCAGCACCACATCTCTGCGCCTCTGAAACGCCTCCAGGCATGGGTATTCAACCACCTCCCTGGGTAGCCTGTGCCAGTCTTGAAGAAGTCTTTCAAGGAAGAAGTTTTTTTCCTAATCTCCAACCTAAACCTCCCCTTGTGTGATTTGGGACCATTTCCTCTCTTCTTATCGTGTGTTCCTAGGGAGAAGAGACCAGCACCCACCTAGCTTCAACCTCCTTTCTGGGAGTTGTAGAGAGCCAGGAGGTCTCCTTTGAGCATCCTTTTCTCCAGGCTAAACATCCCCAGGTCCCTTAGCTGCCTCTCACCAGTCCTGTTCTCCAGATCCTTGATCTGCTTTGTTGCCCTCTTCTGGATATGCTCCAGCATCTCAGTGTCCTTGTAGTGAGTTCCATACCTTCTGTCATGGAGTTGTAGAAAGCAAGAAAGTCTCCACTTAGTCTCATTTTCTCTGGAGAATCTCACACTGGGTTTTTCCATAGATGTTTTTAAAATTAATTTTCCCTCCCTACTTTGCAAGCAAAGAAAGGACATGTTTGAAATATTTGGGAATCAAAACCAGATGACCTGAGATGTTCTGTGCAGGGTGTCAAGCTGCTGCAGCATGCAATGTTAGGGATAAAAATGGGCTATGGTAAGAGGAAATGTGGATGTATCCAAAACTCTGCAGTCCCAAAGGCTGTGACTGTAGTGTTAATTTGCTAGAGCTGAAAGGAAGAGCGGAAGGGTCACTACTGCCTGTCAAGCTGTAAGTAACAAGAAACATAGCACATTTTACAATGATTAATGGTGAAGGGATAAAAAAGGTCTCAATTTTAACAGATGTTAATAAACAGTACTTCATAGAATCAACCAGGTTGCAAGAGAACTCCAAGATCATCCAGTCCAACCTAGCACCCAGCCCTGTTCCAATCAGCCAGACCATGGCACTAAGTGCCTCTTCCAGTCTTTCCTTGAACACCTCCAGGGACAGTGACTCCACCACCTCCCTGGGCAGCCCATTCCAATGCAAATCACTCACTCTGGGAAGAACTTCCTCCTAACATCCAACCTATACCTCCCCTGGCACAACTTGAGACTGTATCCCCTTGTTCTGTTGCTGGTTGCCTGGGAGAGAAGAGCCCAACCCTCACCTGGCTACATCCTCCCTTCAGGTAGTAGACAGCAATGAGGTTCCCCCTGAGCCTCCTTTTCTCCAGGCTAAACAACCCCAGCTCCCTCAGCCTCTCCTCATAGGGTTTGTGTTCCAGGCCTATTTACTGGGGAGAAGGCTGTGCAGGGTGTTTGATGTTTATTTAGGTCTTTTCAGGGGTACACAAGGGAAAAAAAAGAGGCAGGGTATAAATGATTCCTGACATCCCATTTCTCATCAGAATTCTGTTGTATGTAGACAAGCTGTGCAATATCTTCAGTTTATGATGAGCTGTGTGACCTGTGCATGTGGTTATGAAATAGTGTTGACAAATGCTTTCCTGTAAGCAGAAAGCACTGCTGCCAGCCTGGAAATGTGAATGAGCTAGGTTCCAGAGAGTGTTAGGTCTTAGGCTCTGCTTAATCTTTTAGAGGTGATGGCTGTAATGCAAAAAGGGGAGAGGAAGTTTGAGTCAGAGCTGGTGGTGAGGCATTGGAAATTGTGTGCATGGCCAATAGGGAAAAGGGACAGGAAAAACAGAGCAAGTGGCCCTGGCTTTTTGTTTCCATCACATCTTTTGTGCTGATATGGAAAAGGTTTAGAAGTTGTGTCCCAAAAGTATGCTTTAATTGGATATTAGGAGAAACTTCTTCCCTGAAAGGGTCCTCAACCACTGGACAGGCTCCCTAGGGAGATGGTTGGAGTTGTTTCAGAGGCAGAGATGTGGTGCCGAGGGCCATGGTTTAGTCCCAGCCTTGGTAGAGGTAGAGAATGGTTGGGCTGGATGACCCTAGAGCTCTTTTCCGACCAAAAGGGTTCCATGACTCTAAAACAGTTGATAAAATTCCCTCTGCTCCTTGCTTGTGTGTGGAAGCTGCTGCAGAAGGGAGCTCTGCATTTCTTGGCTCAAGCATCTCCTGCCAGCTGGCTTCTCAGTGAGTTGAATCTCTTTGCAGTGGATGTCCCACTCACAATAAACATGGAATCCTTGCCCAACAACTGCCATCTTCTGTGGGAAGACCTGGGCCTTGTATTCAAGGAATGAATAGTGGGTTCAGTTGTATTAACACCAGGGCCTGCTGTGAGCAGTCCAATGTTTTCAGCAGCAGAGGCAGGAAGAGATTGAGATGAGAATCAAGGGAGTCTTGGATGCTATGTAATATCAGAGGGACTGCTGGAAGTCCCTTTCCTCACCATAAAGCTGGTTAGTGGGAGGAAGCAGCTAAGGAGGAATATGCTCTGTGTTACTTCTCACTCTTTGATTACAAACACTTCAGCACTTCCTAATGCATATAGAGCCCCAAGCACTCTTTTGCTCCAGATCTGCCCTCTTTCCTCAATCTGTTTCTGAAACCCTTAGCTTCTCCTGGTCCTTTCTGTTTCTCCATCGTTTTCCCATTCCCAGAAAATGGCCTCCTACTGAAGCCCTTTTGTCCTTCTCTCCTCAGGCCCTCCATCACTGTCTGTTCTGTTAACTGTACTCATTTCAATGGCTGGCACCGCCTGCCGACTTGCTTGTAGCTGATTTTGTGCTTGGAGGGGAAGAGGAAGGACTTAAATCCCCTCCCTCCATCCAACCCAAAAGCAGATTGCAAACATATTAAAGAAAAAAAAATGCATTTAGAAGAGACCCTGGGGACACACATAGGGAGGTGTAGACATATGGTAATCCCAGATGCAGCTGTGAACTCCCCAGGAATTGGGAAACCACATAGAAACCCCAGAGGAAAACAGCTGTTGGAGAGAGAAGAGCGAGAGCAGGAAGGTTGCTGTGACCATTCTCCTACTTGTTTCTCATCTCTCGCTGTTGGCAGCTCAACTTGCTAGGGTGAATCACAATCTCTTTACCAAACCCAGAGTGTAAATCTGCTAAGCTATTTGGCTTGGGATTTTTTGTCACTTTTTGGTGGGAAAGAGAACTCTTAGACTCAGTGAGGTGCAGTATTCATCCAAAGGAACATTGCATAGCACTTAGAACCATTAAGGTTGGAAAAGACCTCTAATATCAAGTCCAACTATCAACCCAACACCATCATGGACACTACACCATGTCCCAAAGTGCCATATTCACATATCCCAGCCCATGGCAGAGGAGTTGCACAGGGAGGTGATAGTCACCAAACCTGGATGTGTTTAAGGGTTGTTTGGATGTGGTGCTTAGGGATATGGTTTAAGGTGAATCTTGTTGAGTAGGGTTATAGGTTGGACTTGGTGATCCTGAAGGGCTTTTCCAACCTGGATGATAATGTGATTCTGTATTGTTTCACTTCAGCTTACAGCCTGGCTGGGTGTGTTCAGTGCCAGTGTAGAGAGCATGGAATCATTTTGGTTGGTAAAGGCCTTCAAGATCATTGAGTCTAACTGTTCTCTAACTCAACCAAGTCTGGGACTAAAGCATATTACCTCAGCACCACACGTTTGCATCTAGCATGACTGTACTGTTTTCAGATCCAGGATGACACTTTGATGCAGCCTGATACTCTTTTATACACACTTCCCAAATCCTGGGTTTTGGAGACCTCTGTGCTAAGTGCCCTGGCACAGCTGGTGCTGAGGAATAATAGAAATGCTTGAAGTGGAGTACTTGGGGCAAGGTTCATCCCATCAGTCATGAGCTACATTTGCATAGCGTTATATTATGTCCAGTTCTGGGTCACTCAGCTCAAGAAGGACATAGAACTGCTTGAAGGAGTCTAGCACAGAGCCACAAAGATGCTGAAGGGAATGGAACATCTCTGTCATGAGAAGAGCCTGAGGGAGCTGGGGCTGTGCTTCTTGGAGAGGAGGAGACTGAGAGGTGACCTCATCAGTGTTGATAAAGATGTAAAGGATGAGTGCCAGGAGGCTGGAGCCAGGCTCTGCTGGGTGATGTCCAATGACAGGACAAGGGACAATGGTGGAAGCCGAGGCATAAGAAGTGCTGTGGAAACAAGAGGAGGAATTTTTTCCCTGTGAGGGTGACAGAGCACTGGAACAGGCTGCCCAGGGGGGTTGTGGAGTTTCTCTCTGGAGATATTCAAGACCCACCTGGATGTGTTCCCATGTGATCTGCTTTAGGTGATGCTGCTCTGGCAGGGGGTTTGGACTGGATGAGCTTTCAAGGTCCCTTCCAGCTCCTGACATTCTGTGATTCTGCGTGTAAAATTCTCAGAATAAACAGCCACTGCTATCCTGGAGGTGGAAAGAAACTTCCTCAAGGGTGTGTCATGACAGATTCGTCTTTCGTCTCCTCCTGAAGCAGGTAGTGCTCCCATTGTTTGAGCAGGATATCAGCTTAGCCCTAAGGCAATCTGTGCTCCTTTGTTCCCTTCTTTCTGCCTCCGAGGCAGCTGGAGGTGGTCAAGTACTTGTTTTCAGGAGCTGAAAGGTCTGTAGCATGTAGGATGTTACACAACTGCAGAATGCTAGGGGTTGGAAGGGATCTCTAGAGATTGTCTACTCTAACCTGCCTGCCAAAGCAGGGTCACGTAGGGCAGGCTGTGCAGGAATGCATCCAGGTTGGCTTTGAAAGTCTCCAGAGGAGACTCCACAACCTCCCTGGGCAGCCACTTTCTTGTCTCTGCAGTAGAGTTCCTTAAATCCATTGCATGCCAGCCTTGGATTCTTGTGAAGGGTGTTGGAAGAGGAGCTGTAAGAGTTCGTAGTGCAAGGTGACCACCTGAAGAGAAAGACTTTAGGTGCTGTTAGTCTCCTCGGTGCGTTGCAGTGTGCAGGGAGGGCAGCCAAGCACATCAAAGCAGATGAGACAGAACATTTGGGGAAGGGGGGGAACTGTTTTAACAGGAGGAGGAAAAGCAGAGTGGTCTCTCGGGTGGGAAGGGTGAGGAGCAGGCAGGACTGGACTGTGCTGTATTAAGCTTGACTTGCAGGCTTTCATCCTCACACATGTCTGAACATGTGGATGGTCTTCCAGCCAAACACATGAACCTGCCAGAGCTTGTGTGGCCAGCCTCAGAGCGGCCAGGGCTGGGGTGCTGTGTGCCATTGCCCTGGAGTCCTGCACAGAACGAGGCCAGCAGACCTGGGGCCGTACGCAGGTTTTGCCCAGCATTCCCTCCAGTGTGCAAACCTGCATTACTGAGCCTTAATTCTGTTTTCACTTATCTCCAGCTGTTCCAGCCTGCAGAGCTCCCTCTTTTATTAACAACAGCTGCACCAAATTGCAGAGGCAATGTTCTTGTTAATTTTGCCTGAAGCAGGCTCTGAAAGGCTTCAAATGTCTCCAATCAATTTATGTGCATTTAATATCTGTGTTACCATTCAGCAACAGAAGTGAAGAATCAGAATTATGCTCAAACACAGACAAATAAGAAGATATTAAGAAGTCAGCTACATCTAACTGTTATCTTTCTGCTACTGTATTTGTTTAGGAGTTTATGAACACCATAAATTTCAGGGACTAAGTGGAGTCTATTCACTCTATTAAGGTTCATTTTCTTTTAATACTCTAATCCCCTCAGGATGCTATTTGCAGTAATTGTTTCTTGAATGATCCTCCAGTGCTTAAGCTTCAGCCTCTGACTCACGAGCTGTTCTGCATACACTTGTGGCTCTCTGCAAAGAAAAATGGGACACAGGACAACTGGTTCATATTTGGCTTTCTTTACTTTGCAGTCGTGCCCCTTGTACTCTTATCAGCCTCCCAGAACAACAAGAAGAAAAGGAGTCAGTGCATTTGGCATTAGCTCTACTGCTGAAGATTTTATATACCAGAATGAAATTTCCTCACTTTGTGTTTTTATAGTCTATAAAATCAGGGGTTTATGGCTCCTTCTCATACTTTTCTGTCCCTGGAGCAATAGTACTGCCCTTATCCTGAACTCTTACGCACATCAGGCAGGATCATGGAGTTGTGTTGGTCAGAGTGAGAGAGTTCACTGAAGGGAGAGTGCAGCCAGGCTGCACTTATCCCACTCACAACTGGATGTGACTCATGGATTAAATTTTATCTATACCTCCATGTTCAGCTCTATCAAAATTCATAGAATCCTAGAACGGTCTGGGTTGGAAGGGATCTCCCAAGGTGATCTAGTCCCATCTCCCCTCAGTAAGCAGGGATATCCTCAACTAGATCAGGTTGCTCAGAGTCCTGTCAAGCCTCACCTTGAATATATTAAATATGCATCATATTTGTGCTTTACATTTATGTATTGTATTATGTCTTAACAATTTTGGGCTTCCCAATTCAAGAGAGACAGGGACCTGCTGGAGAGAGCCAAGAGGATGATTGGGGGACTTGAACATCTCATCTATGGAGAGAGACAGAGAGCCCTGGGGCTGGTTAGTCTGGAGAAGAGAAGACTGAGAGGAGCTCTGAACAATGTCTATCAATATCTGAGAGGAGTGGGTAGATTTATTCCTGTGTGGTCTACCCTAAGTGATGCTGTTTTGGCAGGGGGGTTGGGCTGGATGACCTCTGGAGGCCCCTTCCAACCTCTAATGATCTGTGGTTCTGTGATTTATGTTTCCTTGACTTTTCTGTTTCTTTCCTCTTTTTCTAGATGAGAGAATCACAGAATGGTAAGGTTTGGAAGGGACCTCCAGAGATTGTCTAGTCCAACCTCCCTGCTGAAGCAGGGTCACCCAGAGCAGATTGCCCAGGTGTGTGCCCAGGCAGGGTTGGAAAGCCTCCAGAGGAGACTCCACAGCCTCTTTGTGCAGCCTGCTCCAGGGCTCCAGCACCCTCACACCGAAGAAACTTTTAAAATGTAATTTCTGATGATACTTAGGAGAGAGTGTGAAAAATGCTCGGGAGTTTTCAGTAGGTCTTGCTGAAACCATCTGGCAAACACTATGTGGAGACTTGAGAGGGACCTTTCCACACTTTGCAACTACCTGAAGGGAGGCTGTAGTCAGGTGGGGGTCAGGCTCTGCTCCCAGGCTGCTTGTGACAAGAGGAGAGGGCATGGCCCGAAGCTGTGCCAGGGGAGGTTTAGGTTGGATGTTAGGAAGCCCTTCCTCACAGAAAGAGTAATTAGACACTGAAATGGACTTCCCAGGGAGGTGGTGGAGTCGCCATCCCAGGAGGTGTTTAAGGAAAGATTGGATGTGGCACTTGGTGCCATGGTCTGGTCACTGTGGTGGTGTTAGGTCACAAGCTGGACTTCAGAGGTCTATTCCAGCCTCAAAAAAATCTGTGATTCTGTGAAGAAGGGATCTCTTCAGTGGTGTCCTCTGGCAGGACAAGGAGCAATCGGTGTGAGCTGGAACCCAGGATCTCAACATGAGGAAAAACCCTCTTTGGTGTGAGGGTGCTGGAGCCCTGGAGCAGGCTGCCAGAGAGGTTGTGGTGTCTTTTTCTCTGCAGACTTTCCAACCCCACCTGGATGTGTCCCTGTGTGACCTGCCCTGGGTGGTCCTTCTCTGCCAGGGGCATTGAACTCAGTCTCTGGAGGTGCCTTCCAACTCCTACCATCCTATGATTTTATGATCTGAGGATCTGTGTATGGCTGACATGTCCCTTTCTCAGGCTGTTTTTCTCCTCACCACCCTCTTTTCCGACAGCGTTTGTGCATCTGTTACGCCCCGAATCCTTCCCTGACAGCAGAGGAGCAGGCTCTGTGCCTGCTCGCAGTGGGGGGCTGGTCCAAGGCAGTTTATCAGAGTGCAAGTGGTGCAGCAGCTGTGGGGCTGTCATCGATGAAACAGGCAGCAGGGAGTGAGTGGAGTGGAAAATAAGGAGATAGGTTCTTGGATGTTGCTTTTGCAGCCACGTACCTTAGTCTGGTTTGGTTTGCTGAGTCCATGGGGACGTCTCCAGCTTCTGCATGTGTAATTTTCTCCCTGCTGCTCTCAGCTGACAGTTTCTCTTGTGGTGGGTAGGTGAAACCTGATAGAGTGGTTGGCCTTAATGGGGATGCTCTGCTGGCTAGAGGCTGCTCCTGGGCTTTCCAGCAACCAGAGGCATGCTTCAGCTGAGCACCAGGCTTGGCTCTCTGTGCCCTGCTCTGCCGTGCACAGGATCCAATCAAGGCTTATGCCTCAGTATCCCTGAGCCTTTTCTCTATTACACTAGAGAAAATTGATTGTTGTAGCTTACAAAAAAGTGGGTCATGAATGTATGTCCTCCTTCCTTCTCCTTGAAACAACACAGTGAGACGATTAATCTCCTTGCTGTCTATTTCCACCTCTGGTCTCCAAACAGAATGCCAGAGGAAGCAGGGGCATATATTCTTTAAACTAAGTGACATGAGGCACCAGCCAGAGAAATAAACATCTCTCACATCCAGAGCTCTAATAAAAACAGCATTATAAGGAGAGGTGTGTGAGCTCTCACAGATTAAATCACAGTGAGTAAATACCAAGCACTTGCTGGGAAAGCTTAGTGAGTGATGGGAAAAGCTTGCCCAGGTGGCTCTACAGAGTGAGCAGCAGCACTGTCTGGGGAGCGTGTGAAACCTTTGTTGTGGAGGGCTGGGGGTGAATGCAGGTAAGGAAAGGAAGAGTACTACCTAAGTGATAAAGCAAAGTGGTTTGCAAGCAGCGTGCTTGAAAGTGAATTAGTGATAGAAGTAACAGAGTCACAGAACTGTCAGGGCTGGAAGGGACCTCAAGTGCTATACAGTTCCAATCCCCCTGCCATGGGCAGGGGCACCTCACGCTGGATCAGGTTGCTCAGAGCCACATCCAACCTGACCCTAAAAAATTCCAGGGATGAAACTTCCACCACCTCCTTGGGCAACCTGTGCCAGTGTCTTAGCACTCTCACGGTGAAAAACTTCTTCCTAACATCTGGTCTGAATCTCCCCACTTCTAGTTTTGCCTCATTCCTCCTAGTCCTATCACTACCTGACACCCTAAAAAGTCCTTCCCCAGCTTCCTTGTAGCCCCCTTCATATGCTTTGAGGCCACAATAAGGTCTCCTCAAAGCCTTCTCTTCTCCAGACTGAATAACCCCAGCCCTCCTTGTGAGGTTATGTAATTAAGCAGCAATGTTGGACTTCTGCCTTCTGAGCCTTAGCTCTCAGACAGGGCACTGTTCAGGCTGAAAGGAGAAGAAATGGGGTGCTGCAGAGTGAAAGCAAGGCCAAAGAAATGTGTGCAGTCTGCCTCTCATTCATTTTCCCTGGAAGGCTGCAAAGACATTATAAAAGAGCAGAGGAGATTGGTTCATTTTTACACTGATCTTGAAAGCCCATTAAGGTATTTAACTCTCATGCTTTGTCTGAGTGTCTCACTGCCTTCACAGGGAAGAACTTCTCTCTGACACCTAATCTGAATCTCCCCTCCTCTAGCTGAGATCCATTCCCCCCAGTCCTGTCACTGCCTGACAGCCTAAAAAGTCCTTCTCCAGCTTGCTTCTAGCCCCTTTCATATGCTTCTAAGCCACAATTAGGTCTCCTCGGAGCCTTCTCATCTCCCGACTGAACACCTCCAACTCTCTCAGCTTGTCCTCATAGCAGAGCAGCTCCAGCCGTCTTGTGGGCTCGTTGCCCTCTCGATCATCCTTGTGGCCCTTCTCTGGACACATTCCAGCACCTCCAGATCTTTCCTGTCACATGGGCTCCAGAACTGGACACAGTGCTCCAGGTGGGGTCTCAGCAGAGTGGAGCAGAGGGGCACAATCCCCTCCCTCACTCTGCTGCCCACACTTCTCTCCATGTAACCCAGGATACAATTGGCTTTCTGGGCTGCAAGTGTGGACTCATTCCAGAGAGCAGGAAAAACCCAACCCTTTTCCCAGAAAAGGAAAGAAAACAACTGGCAGGGAGGGAAGAGAAAGCAATATTGCTGGTGATCAATTGCCTTTAGAGGAGAGGTCAGCCATCACATAGTGAGGTGCTCCGTGTACGTGGGGAGTTCAGCTGGTCGATGAAAACACCTCATAGATATCTGGCATTGTGTCCCAGCTGTGGTATAGCTTAAACCCCCCCCCCCCCCCCCCCCCCCCCCTTGTTCAATTCAAGTCCACTCAGGAATCTTGAAAATTCTCTTTCAAAATTCATTGAGAGCACAAAAGTTGTGGTTTTTGGTTTTTTTTTTTTTTTTTTTCTGAGCAGCTTTCCCAAGACACTAATGGGATTAGATGTTTAATTCCTATTGAGTTTTAATATGACTTAGGCAGCTGACTTCCCTTTATGTCTTTGAAAAAACTCCTTGTTAATCTTCACAGGTCAGAGTTTGCTTTCTGAGGCTGCTGTCTCTAAGCACTGATTCTCTTGAGGGTTTGGAGGGCTGTCCATCTTGCAAAAATCCATCCCCCAGGAATGCAATATATATGGCAAAGGGGATTTATTAGCAGGTTGCTCAGGACCATTTATCCAGTTTCGTGCATGAATCAGAGAGCCTGATGAACAAATTAGCTCACTACCAGCTCAGCTAATGACTGCAAGTGAAAGTGCAGAACAAAGTATCTCAGGCTTTTGGTCCACTGGTCAGATCACACCTTGAGTCCTGTGTCCAGTTCTGGGCTCCTCAATTCTAGAGAGATGTTGAGATACTGGAATGTATCCAGAGAAGTGTGACAAAGCTGGTGAGGGGCCTGGAGCACAGACCTGTGAGAAGAAGCTGAGGGAGCTGGGGGTGTGCAGCCTGCAGAAGAGGAGGCTCAGGAGTGACCTCATTGCTGTCTACAACTACCTGAAGGGAGGTTGTAGCCAGGTGAGGTTGGTCTCTTCTGCCAGGCAACCAGCAATAGAACAAGGGGACACAGCCTCATGCTGTGTCTGGGGAGGTCTAGGCTGGATGTGAGGAGGAAGTTGTTGTCAGAGAGAGTGATTCCCATTGGAATGGGCTGCCCAGGGAGATGGTGGAGTTGCCGTCCCTGGAGGTGTTCAAGACAAACCTGGCTGGGGCACTTAGTGCCATGGTCTGGTTGATTGGCTAGGGCTGGGTGCTAGGTTGGACTGGATGATCTTTGAGGTCTCTTCCAACCTGTTTGATTCTATTCTATTAAAGCTGCTTCGCTGTGGTAGTTAATACTTGATTGCTAGGCTGATGTTCTTTAATGGTACAACCCAGACAGAGTATCTGTGCTTCAGGTCCCACAAACTGACCACCTGCTTTGTGTCTCTTGCTTGAAGAGAAGCTGAACAGGGAGATGCCTTTGCCCAAAGATCACAAATTGCAAAGAACCTCTCCCATTGTCTTGTCTGAGACTTCTGAAGCCACATTCTGAACCACCGTCAGCCCTCACCAAACCGTGAGCAGATGTGGGTGCTCCACATCCACTTAATAGAGACCTCTCCCTTCACATTATGAATGGTAGGGAGAGCAGGTTAGAGAGGCAGTGCGTGGACACAGAACAAAGAACATTGAATTCCCTTTGGATCTGCTCCTGCTTGGTCGATGCAGGAAATGATCACTTACTTTCCAGCCTTGTTTCCTCCCTCGATGCTTCAAACTCCTAAGGCTGCTCTCTCCCAAAGCCAGCCAAGCAAGGTTCTCTCTGGGCAGCCTGCTCCAGGGCTCTGTCGCTCTCACCTTCTCCTCATGTTAAGCTGAAACCTATGTTCCAGTTTGTAGCTGTTGCTCTTTGGTTTATTGCTGCTGACCAGCAAAGTGAGATTGGCCCCAGCCACTTGACATCCATCCCTCAGGTATTTGTACACATTGATCAGATCTCCTCTCAGCCTTCTCTTCTCCAGACTAAACAGCCCCAGGGCTCTCAGTCTCTCTCCATAGGGGAGATGCTCTAGTCCCTCACTCATCCTCATGGCTCTCTGTTGGACTATCTCCAGCAGGTCCCTGTCTTTCTTGAACTGGAGAGCCCAAAACTGGACACAGTATTCCAGGTGTGGTCTCCTCAGGGCTGAACAGAGGCAGAACTGTAAAGACCATCCTCTTGCTGATAGACTCAAACTGTCAGGCTCTCTCAGCCTGGAGCTTTTGCTGGAAGCCAGGGAGTGATTGGGTGAAAGCCAGATGCAAGCTTGCACATTGCTTTAATTTCCATGGAAAGCTGGAGAGGGCTGGACTGATTGTGCACAGTTTTGCATGAAGATTTAGCAAGATTCTTGAACTTTGATTATTCTTCTTTGCCTTGAAATGGTATCAAGACCTTCACAGACACTCGCCAGTTTCTGTGGTTATTTCTGTTTCTGATTAGTTTGCCCAGAACTGAGGCAAGGATCTCTTTGCATGTTTCTGAAGGCAGGAATCTGTCCAAGCAGGCTGTGCTGTTCTGTTTTTGAGAGTGCAACTGAGTCCTTGGGGTGATGGTTTCTGTTTCATGTGTCTTTCAGCCTGCCAACAAAGCAGCTGTCCTCACAAGGAGAAACTCTGCATCTTCAGCAGGCTATGTTGAGTACAACTCTAACATTTGCAAGCCTTTTCTTTATTTACCAAAGAACTATTCCTGTGTCACCACTCACGCATTCAAGGCTGGTTTTAGAAAAACAGATGGAACAAATATATCAAAGGAGGTTGTAGTCAAGTGAGAATTGGTCTTTCGTGTCTTGTAATGAGTGATAGCAACAGAGGTGATGGCCTCAAGCTGCCCCAGGGGAGGTTTGAGTGGGAGATGAAACCCTTCCTTAAAAGGGTTCTCAAGCACTAGCACAGACTGCCCAGGGTGGTGGCTGAATCCCCATGCCTGGAGGTGTCTCAAAGAGGCTGAGATGTGGTGCTGGTTTAGCCCCAGCCTTGGCAGAGTTAGAGAATGGTTGCACTCGGGGATATTAAAGGTCTTTCCCATCCAAAACGATTCTGTGAGACATCCCTTGTGTGGTAACACGTTCAAAGTGGATGTGGTGTTCAGGGGTAGCTGATTTCCACTGCTGAAGCACCAACTGGTCTGCATGATATTCGGAAGATGCAGAGGGGCAAAGTGATGCTCTCTACAGTGGCTGCCACACACAAACCATCATCTGTTGGCAGCTACCAGGGAGCAAGAAGTGCCTGGCATACTGGGCTGTGGCACTTGTGACTGTAATAGCCACTGTTGTGCATGGTTAATTCAGGGTCACCTCCAGCTCTGAACGCAGCTGAAGAGCTCTGAGGTTCTAGCAAACTTGGCTAAAGTGAAAGACTAGGGAGCAAAGAACTGTTTGGCTGCAGAGAGATACTGAATCTATGTCAGCAGAACATCTTTTGCCTCTCTATTCTTACCCCTGCTAGCTGGTTTTGGCCCTTGAAGAGAGATGGTAGTGCTCTGTTTAGTTTTGCTTCAAAGGTCACTAGAAGTTGCTGGCTTCTCAGTGAGCCTGCAGCTGCAGTTAGAACTGAGTCTGAAAATCCTTTTGATCAGAGAAGGGAAGGGTCTTTCTTCTGCTTTCTGAGAGAGATGTTGAGCTTGCTGCAATTCAGGTTTCATCTACTAGCTGGAACCAGACCTTATACTGCCTGCCAATAGCTGTGTTCACAGAGCCCAGAGGCATGGTTCAAATCACCACAAAGCCTTCATTGTATTTTTCCATTTGCACTCTCACAACCTCATCTAATTCTTTAGAAAGGAAGACTTTATTTTGGATCAGGGTCTCCTCACCTGTGGGGGCCACACCTAGAATACTGGGTTTATTTTTGGGACCTTCAATACAAAAATACATTAAAGTGCTGGAGCATGTCCAGGGAAGGACCAAAAAAAAAGCTGCTGGAGAACAGGGCTGGGAAGGAGCAGCTGAGAGTATTGGGGGTGTTTAGCCTGGAGAAGAGCAGACTGAGGGGGCATCAGATCCATGCTGATCAACAGCTAAAGAACAAGTGTCAGGAGGATGAGCCAGGCTGATCTTAATGGTACCCTGTGCCAGGACAAGGAACAATGAACATGGATCAGAACACAGGAGGTTACATGTAAACATAAGGAGACAGTTCTTGTGAGGGTGTCAGAGCCCTGCAGCAGGCTGCCCAGACTGCTTGTGAAGTTTCCATCTCTGAAGGCATTTAACACCTGCCTGGGTGTGTTCCTGTGTGATTTGCCCTGGGTGATCCTACTCTAGTAAGGATTAGATGATCTTTGGAGATCCTTTCCAGGCCCTAGCACTCTGTGATTCTGGGACTAGACAGACTTCCACTGACTGTAGACAAAGCCTTGGAGATTACACTTATGGATGTCTGCATTAGGTGAATGTCACCACTCAGTATTCCAAACTGACCCTTGTAATATCAAACAAGCTGGCAAGAACCATAGATAATCATTACTGAGACAGGATTAAATTCAAATAATTACCTAGAGGCTTGAAGATATTTGTCCAGTTTTCAGTAACTTGAGTTAGTCAATATTGCTAATAGTTTGTTTTGGTGGGGAGATCAGAATCCTTCACAGCAAACACAGAATTCTACTTCAAACAGCTTTCCAAAACACTCTTGTGGAGGAGAGCACTTCTGTTACTGGCAAGTGGCTCTCCTTGCATGTAAAAATTGCTGGCACCCTGTGTTTCATGACCTAATTTCCATGTCTAGATCCTCAGCTGCTGGCTGAATTAGAGTCATAGAATCAATCAGATTGGAAGAGACATCCAAGCTCATCCAGTCCAGCCTATCACCCAGCCCTATCCAGTCAACTAGACTATGGCACTATGTGCCTCATCCAGGTTTGTCTTGAACGCCTTCAGGGATGGCAACTCCAGCAACTCCACCACCTCCCTGGGCAGCCCATTCAATGCCAATCACTCTCTCCTCCTAACATGCAGCCTAGACCTCCTCTGGTACAACTTGAGACTCTGTCCCCTCATTCCGTTGCTGGTTGCCTGGGAGAAGAGACCAACTCCACTTGGCTACAACCTCCCTTCTGGAGGGCTTCCTGGCTTGACCTTGGACCCTCTTCAGTGCTGGGGATTTGCATGGCAAACTCATGGTGGTGTTGGGTTGATGGCTGGACTCCATGATCTTGTAGGTGTTTTCCAACTGAAACAGTTCTATGGTTCTCTAACTGCCTGACAGGGAGTTGGAGTGAGGTGGGTGTTGGTCACTTCTCCCTTGTAACAAGTGGTAAGGTGAGAGGAAACAGCCCCAGGTGTACCAGAAGAGGTTTAGGTTGGATATTAGAAGCGTCTTCTTCATTGAAAGGGTTCTCAACCATTGGAATATACTCCCCAGGGAGGTGGTTCAATCTCTATCCCTGGAGGTGTTTGAAAGAGGCAGAGATATGGTGCCGAGTGAGACAGTTTAGTCCCAGCCTTGGCAGAGTTGGAGAATGGTTGGATTGAATGATCATGAAGGTCTTTTCCAACTGATACAATTCTATAGTTCTGTGATCTTGAGGGTTGTTTCTAGCTGCAGTGATTCTGCACCTGACTGCAGTGACATGATTTGGAAATAGGCCAGTTCCAGAGTTTTCAGAGTTGCTATCCCATCGATATTGTCTCCTCATTGAGGTCTGGTTCCCTTTGGAGTGTGGGTGGCATGGAAGAAGGTGTTCAAAGAGGGAATATCTGTTTCTAAGCCTGTGCACAAACTTGGTGTTGAAAACCTGCCAAAAATGAATGCACAAATTCATCTTCCCCCAGACAGGCTTGATTTACACACTGACATCTTAGAGGAATAATTTGCTTCCCCTTTTTACAGATAGTATGTTTTGTGTGGTCACTTGGGGGACATCTCTTATGCTGCTGACTGCTCTGGCTGTGCTTTGTTCCTTCCTAGGCTTCCATGTTATGACTTGCCATGAGCTTGTTTGTGGGGAAGAAGCAAGGATTCACTCAATTCCAGCCTTTTTTTTTCCCCCTGTATATTTGTGCCTATATTTAAAGAATCAGGGAGTTGTTTTGATTGGAAAAGAATTAAAACATCATCAGGTTCAACCATCAACCTAACTCCAGCATGACCATTTAATCATGGCCACACACTTCTTGAACACCTCCAGGGATGGGGACTCCACCACCTCATCTCCCTGAGCAGCCTGTTCCTTTCCCTGGCTACTCTTGCAGCACATAAACTGAGATCCAACCTAAATCTCCCCTGACACAATTTCAAGCCATTCTTTTTGGGGTTGTCCAGCCTGGAGAGAGTAGGCTCATTGGAGACCTCATTGCTCTCTACAGTTCCCTGAAGGGAGGTTGTAGCAGGTGGGGTTGGTCTCTTCTTCCAAGCAAGCAGTAACAGAACAAGAGGACACAGCCTCAAGCTGTGCCAGGGCAGGTTCAGGCTGCATGTTAGGAAGAAATTGTTCACTGTGAGAGTGATTGGCATTGGAATGGGCTGCCTGGGGAGGATGGTGGAGCCTCCACTCCTGGAGGTGTTTAAAAGGAGACTGGATGAGGCATTTGGTCCCCTTCCCTAGCTCTGCCTGTGTATGGACTCTGAAACTAAGCCATGAGCTTTGTTTTCTGTTTCAGTCCCAAGTTAACTCCCCCCTCTCTTCTCTCTCGGTCAGCAGGTTTGACCTCTCTCCGGACCAGGGAGGGGAACTGAGTTACAGACCACGTTTTTCTGCTGAATTGCTGTGCCAGCCTGAAGAAATATCAAGAGCTACTGCTGCGTGAGTACTGCTCTTCTCCTAATCTTGTCAGTGTATTACTTCCCATAGATTTTGTTGGGGGGTTGGAACTGGATGAGTTTTGAGGTCCCATCCAACCTACACCACTCAGTGATTCTATTCTGTAGTCCAGCTCAGCAGGCTTTGGAACTTACACCTGAGTTCGGGCTTTGGAAGTCACTCCAGCTCGATGGCAATACCCAAAATCAGGGAGATAGTATAGATTAGTCTTTGACTTTGGATAAAAAATGGGCTTGTAAAGATACTCTCCCACTGAGCTCTCTCTCTCTAAGGCTCCCACAGAAACTTGGCTTCCTGCAGGCTATGTGAGTGGTGCAGCTGCAGGAACAGCAGTGCCGTTTGCTCCGAGGTGGCTGAAAGCTGGTGGGGGGGGGTTGTGTCAGACGATGCATGGAGGAGACACTTCATCCCCTTCTGTAACTGTGGCTTCTGGAAAGGCAGAATTTTCACACTCACTTCCAGCAAACACTTCTGATGGAGTCTTTATCCCTTAAAAAAGCTACTGTGTGTTGGTCTTGCAACAAAAAGTCTCACATGTTTTTTTACTTCAGAGAAAGCCTCTGCTCCTCACTCTTGTCAGCCTCTAATCTATTTTATGCCACACCCCCCTCTCTTTTGAGGACTCTTTTGGAGTATTTTGAATGCCTCTTCCTTTGTAAGTTGTCTCTAGAGATTAGGAATGGAATAGGATGTTGCTAGACAAGAGCTGTAGCTGTCAGCTCCTGGGTTTGATCCTGATTATTGCCTTACCTTCTTTTTTTCCCCCTGCTCTTTCTAAAGCTGGTATTGAATCACACTCTTCCAAGGCATACAGAAAACATTGCACTATAAATAATAGCTAATCAGACTTCTTAATGTATGGACTAGTAAGTAGTCCTACCTGCCACAGCACTATCCTGTGATATATGAATTAAACATCTGGGGAAAAGAGAAGAAAGTAAATCGGGGGGAAATAGCAGATTTATAATGTTTGGTGATGCTGTTCCACTTTTAGCTTCAGTGATTCTGTTCAGCATGGAGAAGGGAAGGCTCTGGGGAGCCCTAATAATGATCTTCCAGTACCTGAAGGGGACTAGAAGAAGCTGCAGACAGACTGTTTACAAAGGCCTGCAGGGACAGTACAATGGCAATGGCCTCAGAGTAGAGATGAGGAGATTTAGATTGAATGTTAGGGACAAGTTCTGCACTGTGAGGGTGGTGGAATACTGGACCTAGGTTGGTGGTTGTGGCCACATCCCTGGAGGTATTCAAGGTGAGGATGGACAGGGCTCTGGGTAACCTGATCTAGTTGAGGCTGTCCCTGCTGGCTGCAGAGGGGGTTGGACTGGATAATCTTTGGAAGTCACTTCCGATCCAGGCCATGATTCTATTAAATGCTGTTAGTTTCTCATTCCACAGACAGTGTGAAAAGTGGATATAATTAGTTGGTTTATAGTACTTGTAGACTGATAGAACTTTTCATGAGCTTACTGCAGCATGAAGCGATGACAGCTGGGCACGGCACGGGAGACAGGAGGAGCAGTCTGCTGTTATTAAGCTCCATTGCTTGTTTTTCCCACCTGTATTTCCTCAATTACATGTAGGTAGTCTTTTTGGCATAATCCAATCTTCATCTTGATCTTCTTTGATTTCCTTGAAAGGTTTTGGATTTAGATGTGCTTTGGGGCCAAGGCCTTGTGCTGTTTTCGGGTAGAAGAGCTCTGGAGGTTGTTTTTAACATCATTTTCATTTCAAATTGGCTTAAGTATAGAGCCATCAATATGGTTCATTAAAGATACTATTTAAGAATCTATTAAATATATTATTTAATAGTAGCTAATAATATTCCTGACCCAACAAATGTGGTGTGCAGTATTCCAGTGGCTTACCACCACCACCACGTGAAACCTGTTGTATATTAAATGACAGCATTGTCTATCCCTAACCTTGTGCAGGCACACACAGACATGTTTTGTTTGATTAAAATAGTTTGTCTTAGGAAATATCAGTTATGACCATCAAAATGATTTTTTTTTCTTTCTGGTTAATAACAATGATTTTTACCCAATTGAAGCACCACATCAGCATGAAGACCTCATTTGTTACAAGAAGAGTCATGATGCTTCCTTCCATTCATTATCAACCTCTGGTCTATCAGACCTTTATATTCACAGGCAGAATCACAGAATGACAGCTTGGAAGGGACCTTGAGGACCATTTGCTCTAAGCTTTCTAGGTGGTAGTGGAATTGAAATGAGCTGGCCCAGCACTCTGCAAGCTGAGTCTTACACCTGCTTAGTGTAGAGGACTCCACCATTTCCCTTGGGATGATTCCCATGTCTGACTGCTCTCATGGAGAAACATTTTCTTCTGGAGTCTCATGGGAATCTCCCCAGCAGAAACTTGTTCCCATCAATCCTTGTCTTTTCCATGGGACTCCTGGGCTTGTGATAAAGGAAAGGGGTTCTGGGGTTTTGGTCTGTTTGGAGGGAGGTTTGGGGAGTGTTTGGGCTTGATGGGATTCTGTGTGTATTTCACATGCTTCTGCACCTCTTTGCATTGTAGTTTGCAGTTATTAGTAGCACCTTCTGCTTAATCCTTCAATATATTCTCTGTTTCTATCCAGTTCTGTGTGTGAGGGTTCTCCTCAATTCCCTTGAAAGTAATTTTAGACCTCTCTGACTTCCCCCTGCTGCCTCTTCAAACAAAGACATCCTCTCAGCTGTGTTTCCTCTCATCCACTTGGGCATGGTGAACAGCTTTCTTCAAGGATTCAGTCTGCCTTGAAACTTGAGCTCTGATTTTAAATGATCAGGAGTGAACTTGAATGGGCATTTCCCATTTGCCTACCTGCTAAGTGTTAATGGATGACTCAGCAATATCTTTTCAATGGGCATTTCTCATTTGCCTACCTGCTAGGTGTTAATGGATGACTCGGCAATATCTTTTCAATGGGCACTTCTCATTTGCCTACCTGCTAGGTGTTAATGGATGACTCAGCAATATCTTTTCAATGGGCACTTCTCATTTGCCTACCTGCTAGGTGTTAATGGATGACACAGCAATATCTTTTCAATAGGCACTTCTCATTTGCCTACCTGCTAGGTGTTAATGGATGACACAGCAATATCTTTTCAATGGGCACTTCTCATTTGCCTACCTGCTAGGTGTTAATGGATGACTCAGCAGAATCTTTAGTGGAAGAAGTATCTTTCAGCATGATGGTTGCACAGTGCTCTTCCTACCTTTCCTATCAGAAGGACAGGGAAAAAGGCAATTTATCTCCTTATGGCTATCCCTGCTTACATTTTATCTCCGTTTAGGAGGAGCAGGGCTATACTAGAGGGAGTCTGATGGAGGCTGCAGGGATGATTAAGGGACCAGAACATGTCTGAAGAAAGGCTGAGAGAACTGGGGCTGTTTAGCCTGGAGAGGACAAGGCTGAGAGGGGATGCTATTCTTGTTTATAAATGTGTGAAGGGTAACTGTCAAGAAGAGGCCAGGCCCTTTTCAATGGTGTCCTCTGACAGCACAAGGGGCAATGGGTGAAAACTGGAGCACGAAAAGTTCCACCTTAACATGAAGTTGATGGAGTACTGGACCAGGCTGCCCTAGGTGATCTTTTTCTGGCAGGGAGGTTGGACTTGATGCTCTCTAGAGTTCTTTTCCAAGCCTTACCATTCTGATTCGTATCTAGATTTGGAACACATTTTCCAATGAAACAAAATGAATGAGCACAGTGAGAAAGGGGATAGAAATCACATTTGTTTTTCATCCAAACTCATCTTTGTTTAATTCTGTGCCCTCTTTCAGTCCATTATTTAAAACAAACATTAGTAGGATTATGGCTCCAATTCTCATTTTCCTTGCAGATGGTTTGAAGGCAATGCCTTGTCCTAGCCTAGAGCTTGGACCACCTGTACACACAAGCATGCCAGACTGGGACAGCAACTCAGAGTATGGCTTCTGGTTTTGATCTGTTCTCCTCCTGTCCTTCCTCTGTGTTACCAGGGAGGACAAGACGAGAGGTATATGGCAAGAGGCACAGGGAGTGCTGACATGTACAGACTGATGTGCAGGCTGGCATTTCTTAGGACAGTGTCTGGACTTCATGCCACAAAGGCATGTGGTCTGAAGGACACAAGAGACTGTGTGAGAGTGGTGTATAATCAAGAGGCAGGACGTGTGGTCAGGACAAGGATGCCAAACACAGCACAGCTGAGGCACAGCTCACATTTTTCACATCCATTCAGCTTGGTTGATGCAAAGCTCAACATGAGCCTGCAGTGTGAGTACAGCCCAGACAGCAACCCTGTGCTGGGCTGCAGCAAGAGCAGTGCAGCCAGCAGGGCAAGGGAGGGGATTCTGCCCCTTTACTCTGCTCTCCTGAGACCACAACTGGAGTACTATGTGCAGTTCTGGAGCCTCCAACACAAGAAGGACATGGAACTGTTGGAGCTAGTCCAGAGGAGGGCACAAATATGCTCAGAGGGCTTCAGCAGCTCTTCTGTGAGGACAGGCTGAGAGAGTTGGGGATCTGCAGCCTGGAGAGGAGAAGGCTTCCAGGAGACCTTGGAGTGGCCTTCCAGTATCTGAAGGGGGCTATAGGAAGGCTGGGGAGTGACTCTTGACAAGGTCTTGTAATGACAGGATAAGGAGTAATGGGTTTGAACTGACAGAGGGGAGATTTAAACTGGATGTCAGGAAGAAGTCCTCTCCAGTGAGGGTGGTGAGACACTGGCACAGGTTGCCCAAAGAGGTTGTGGATACTTTCTCCCTGGAAGTGTTCAGGGCCAGAAGGATGAGAGTATGAAATTGAAGTTGAGGCTGTGCAGCAGTATTTTTATAGGTGTGTTTTCAGAGACACTGAGCTCTCCACAGAGAAAGTGATTGGCATTGGAATGGGCTGCCCAGGCAGGTGGTGGAGTCACCATCCCTGGAGGTGTTCAAGCAAAGACCAGATGGAGCACTTAGTGCCATGGTCTAGTTGATTGGCTGGGGCTGGGTGCTAGGTTGGACTGAATGATCTGGAGGTCTCTTCCAACCTGGTTGATTATGAAAAGCTTTGCCAGAATTCTACAGGGAAAAGTGACATTTCTGTTACAGAAAGATTTGCATTTTCTACAGTCACCAGGTGAATTTCACTAGGAAGGTTTAGCAAAAATCTTTTAGGTGAAAAATTGGTTTTGTTTAAAGAGAGCTGAGAGGAAAATGTGATTTTTCTGGGCATCCTTAGCAAATCCCACGAGCTGCTTTTGCTGTCAAATTGGTTTCTGTGGAATAAGCAAGGAAATGCTTTGCTTAATGGTACAACAGAGCCTGAGAGGGTGGAGCTGGCCAAGCAAGGAATAAGCTGAGCTATTTAAGCTGAGAAAACCCCACTCACAGAATTAACCAGGTTGGAAAAGACCTTCGAGATTGAGTCCAACCTATCACCTGACACCTTCCAATTAACTAAACCATGGCACCAAGTGCCTCATCCAGTCTCCTTTTAAACATCTCCAGGGATGGTGACTCCACCACCTCCCTGGGCAGCCCATTCCAGTGCCAATCACTCTTGCTGTGAACAGTTTCTTCCTAACATCCATCCTGAACCTGCCCTGGCACAGCTTGAGGCTGTGTCCTCTTGTTCTGTCCCTGGGTGCCTGGCAGAAGAGATCAACCCCACCTGGCTACAACCTCCCTTCAGATAGTTGTAGACAGCAATGAGGTTTGCCCTGAGCCTCCTCTACTCCAGGCTGCACACCCCCAGCTCCTTCAGTCTCTCCTCACAGGGCTGTGCTCTAGGTGAACAGATTGCACTTTGTTTAAGGACAGTTATCCTAAACAAACATTTTATGCTTTCTTCTCCTTGTCATATTAAGTAGTAAAGGAAATTCCTTACAATCACAGATCTGGGTTGAAAAGGACCTTAAAGATCGTCTACTTCTTCCCCCTTGTATGGGTGGAGACACCTTCCACTAGACCAGATTGCCTCAAGGTCCTGCCCAGCCTTGAACATCTCCAGTGAGGTGTTATTCTATTCCAGGAAGGTACAGTTCCCTTCATTTTGACATCAGAGAGCTATGCATGTTAAAATTGTTGGACTTGATGATGATAGTTGGGCTTGGTGGTCTTAGAGGTCCTTTCCAACCCGAAGGATTCTACCATTCTAAGATGCTGGCTTAGTTAGAGGGAATATATTACATTTAGGAAACAGAGAAACTCTATCAATTTCTTCCAGCAGAACACTGACCTCAGTGGATTGGATGCATTTACAGAGCTATCCTGGACATACTTGAATGAATTATTTAAGAGGCATCAAAAAGGTTAGAGCCTGCTCCTTCTCACCTGTAACTCAATTGTATCCTGAAAACTGTAGGTGGCTGCTTAATTGAGTTTGGGGTGGCCAAACACAGTCCCCAGGATCAGTACTTCAGCTGCCAAGTTGATCTGGGGCTTTGCCTTTTGCTCCTGGTGGGCTGCCTGAAGAGATCATTTCAGACAAAGGTCTTCACTCTCTTCCTGAAGAGTTCCAAATGCACTGAAGGAGAAATTCAGTAAAGCAGACACTGCCTGTTGCTTATCACCTGCAAAATGGTTTTGCAGACACTTACAGAGGACCCTAGGGGAGGAAAAATATGTATCTATCTATAAATTGCTGGCCTACCATACAGAAAGTTCCAGCAAAGTTATTTCTGAAATGGAAGGTGTGAATTGGGTTTGATTTACTGAGTTGTGTTGTGGCAAAACAACCAAGGAAGCAGTGGAGTAGGTGCCCTTTTAAAACAAGAGTGCACATGCCTGGACTAAGGAGTGAGTCCAGGGAGGGGTGTTTTGGGGGAAGGTGTTGCACTCTGTTCTCTGACAGGTAGTGGAGGAACGGGATCACTTCCTTTCCTGGCCAAACTGGCAGCCCATGGCTTGGAGAGGGGCACTCTGTGCTGGGTTAGGAACTGGCTGGAGGGCCAGGCCCAGAGAGTGCTGGTGAATGGTACCGCATCCAGTTGGCAGCTGTCACCAGTGGCGTGCCCCAGGGATCAGTGCTGGGCACAGTCCTGTTTGATATCTTCATTGATGATCTGGATGAGGGGATTGAGTCCTCCACCAGGGAGTTTGCAGATGACACCAAGCTGGGAGCAAGTGTGGATGTGTTAGAGGGCAGGAAGGCTGTGCAGAGGGATCTGAACAGGCTGGACAGATGGACACAATCTGTGCCTTAGGCACAAGGCCAAGGGCCAGGTTCTACACTTTGTCCCCAGCCCGTAACACTGCATGGGGTTGTCGTAGCCAGAGTGGCTGGAGAGCAGTCAGGCAGAGAGGGACCTGGGGGTACTGGCTGACAGCTGAACATGAGCCAGCAGTGTGTCCAGGTGGCAGACAGAGGCAGTGGCATCCTGGTCTGTATCAGGAGTAGTGTGGCCAGCAGGACCAGAAAGGTCATTCTGCCCCTGGTCAGGCCACAGCTTGAGTGCTGTGTCCAGTTCTGGGCTCTCCAGTTTAAGAAAGATGTTGAGGTGCTTGAACATGTCCAGAGAAGGGCAGCAAAGCTGGTGAGGAGCCTGGAGCACAGCTCTCTGAGGGGAGGCTGAGGGAGCTGGGGGTGTGCAGCCTGCAGAAGAGGAGGCTCAGGGCAGACCTCACTGCTGTCTACAACTACCTGAAGGGAGGCTGTAGCCAGGTGGGGTTGGTCTCTTCTGCCAGGCACCCAGGGACGGAACAAGAGGACACAGCCTGAAGCTGTGCCAGGGCAGGTTCAGGCTGGATGTTAGGAAGAAGTTGTTCACAGCAAGAGTGATTGGCATTGGAATGGGCTGCCCAGGGAGGTGGTGGAGTCACCATCCCTGGAGATGTTTAGGAGGAGCCTGCATAAGGCAGTTAGTGCCACAGTTTAGTTGATTAGAATGTGTTAGGTGATAGGTTAGAGTCAATGATCTTGAAGGTCTTTTCTAACTTGATTAATTCAGTGATTATTTGCTTCAATGTAGAAACTTCCAGAAAGGGAAGACGTTTGCTAATACTGAGAATGTTCTTCTAAAGGGGAAAACAAGGTTTGTGTATTGCTACTGAGACACAAAGGTGAACACTCGCATTGATACAACCTCCTGTAACACCCTCATGTGTAAACTCGAGAGCAGTGGGTTAGATAATTGGACCATGAGGTGGGTTGGCTCAACAAGAGAGGTCAGAGAGTTGCGATCAGAGGTGCAGAGTTCAGCTGGAGGCCTGTGGCCAGTGATGTACTTCATTAACCACAGAATCTCAGAATGGTTGGAAGGGGACTTCAGAGATCATCTTGTCCAGCCTCTCTGCTGGAGCAGGATCAGCCAGAGCAAATCATCATCCAGTCCAACCTCCCTGCTAGAGCAGGATCACTTGGAGTAGGTCACACAGGAACATGTGCAGGCAGGTGTTGAATGTCTCAAGAGATGAGGACTCCACAACCAGTCTGGGCAGCCTGCTCCAAGGCTCTGACACTCTCACAAGAAAGAACATTTTCCTTATGTTCAAGTGAGACCTCCTCTGTTCCAATGTGTGCTCATTGCCCTGTGTCCTGTCCCTGGACACCATTAAGAAGAGCCTGTATCCATCCTCCTGACACTTGCTCTTTAGTTAATGATCATCTTTGATGAGATTCCCCCCTTCAGGCTGCCCTTCCCCAGGCTAAACATCCCCAACTCTCTCAGCCTTTTCTCATAAGGTAGATATTCCAATCCCCTCAGCATCTTTAATCCAGGTAAAGAAAGCAATATCTTAAACTTGGAAGCCTTAAATGTCAGCCTTTCCATTTTTCAATTGAAGTGGAAGAAGTTATATCTCCCAAAGACTAACCAGCAGCTGCAGCAGGCAGATGAGTGAGGTGGAGTGCAAGAAGTCTTTTGTCACTGTTATTAATGGCAGCCTACAGTGGCTGGAACATCTTTTATCAGTCTGCAAGACTGATCTGTGCTATTACTGAACGTGGTTCATTCTTTCCATTCTCTTTTGAAGATTGTCACAGCTTCATACTTCAGCACATATAAATTCTATTTAATAATTATGTTAAACACGCATCCAGATGGGGCCAGGCAGACAAAAGTGCCTTCAGAAGGGTTTTAAAGCACTACATTAATTTATTCCAATGTGTGATCATATTTATAAGCACCTTTATAAACATGAATGGGGTCACCCCTCAGGCTTCTCCTCTCCCAGCAGCACAGCCCCAGCTCCCTCAGGCTCTCCTCATAACAGAGATGTTCCATTCCCTTCAGCATCTTTGTGGCTCTGCACTAGACTCAAGCAGTTCTATGCCCTTCTTGAACTGGAGGGCCCAGAACTGGACACAATATTCCAGATGTGGCCTCATTAGGGCAGAGTAGGAGGAGGAAAACCTCTCTCAACCTGCTACCTACAGCCCTTCTAATACACCCCAGGATGCCCTTAGCCCTCTTGGCCACCAGAGCTGGCTCATGGTCAACCTCCCATCCACTAGGACCCCCAGGGCCTTTTCTTCTTCACTGCTCTCCAGCAGGTCAGTCCCTGACCTACATCGATCCCTAGAGTTGCTCTTTCCTAGGTGCAAGACTCCACCCTTGCCCTGGTTGAATTTCATTCTCAGCCTGCCCAAGTCTGGCTGAATGGCAGCGCAGCCTTCTGGTGTGGCAGCTGCTCCATCCAGCTTGGTGCCATTAGTAAACTTACTCTCCTCCAGGTCAGTGATGATTATATTGAACAGAACTAGTCCCAGTACTGACCCCTGTAGGACTCCACTAGTTACAGGCCTCCAACCACAAAATCATGAGAGCTAGAAAGAAAATTACTGCTTTGCCTCTCAGATTGCTGTCTGTGAAACGAGTTTGCCCATGAGATATGAGCACCCAACCAGTTGATGCACCCAGGTGAAGGAAATGAGCAAAGTATGATCAAGTTGAAGTCTGGAAAAGTTAAACATGAATATTTATGAGCTATCTGGAAGCAGGAAATAGCCTTGTGATGAAAAACAGCATTGCTTGGCGCTTTAATGGAGCAGGATTTGTAGGTTGCTGTCATTTGAGTGGGTCTTGTCGCTTGCCTGTTGAGTGCACAGTTGTCTGGACAGCACAGATTGTCCCTGTCACAAGAAGAGGGTGATCTGATGCCTTTGCAGGCACATTTCTCACAAATGAGCTCTGCAAGCCCCACACTGGCATGCTTTATGGCCACAGCTTGGAGAAGCAGGGAAGATTTACAACCCCAACAAAAGAGGGGACTTGGGAGCAGGAAGACAGGCTTTCTCTCTCAACTTTATCTCAGAGAAAGGAAAAATCACAGGTGGAGAACTGTTTCTACAAATAGTTCAGCCCCAACATGGGTAGCTACAGACTGAGTAGTTTTGTCTCTGTAGTATCATAGAAATCCCTGGAGAGGAACTGCTGCCCTGCCTGCAGCTCTTCCTCTCTGTGACAGATCCCAGCTCTGGTTTTGCTCTCAGACAGCATCTCTCTAACCACTACTTGTGGTTTTACAGTTAAAATCATTTTAGAATTATCTTGGACCAGGGAGACAAGTCTTGAGCAGTGAGGGATTCCTAGGAGTAATGTCTACACTGGAAGTCTTGGACCTGAGACTTCTCCAAGTTTTCCAGTAGTCCTTAGGACTATTTGTGAGTGCTTGCTTTAGAAAGCTGCTGTGGGATTCCTAATGCTGGTCATAGCCTGGAGATGGTTATTTACAGGGCACAAGTGAAGAGCTTTACAGTTTTGGTTGAGCTTATGGTCTACTCATAGCCTCATCTCCAGCCTTCCTCAGCAGAAAAGATCTGAATGGAAGAGCCCTCTAAGCTCATCCAGCCCAACCCTCCATGCAGCTCTGCAAGCTCAACACTAAACCACGTCCCTAAGCATCAGTGCTATAGGCTGCTTGAACACCTCCAGAGATGGGGACTGCAGCACTGCCCTGGGCAGACCATTCCAGTGCTTGAGAACCCTTCCAGGACAGAAAGGCTTCCTAACATCCAGCCTGAACCTCCGCTGGTGCAGCTTGGAACCATCTTCTCTGCTCCTGTCTCTTGCCACCAAGGAGCAGAGGCTGCCCCCTCCTCATTGCAACCTCCCTGCAGGCAGCTGCAGAGAGCATTCAGCTCTGCCAATAGTCTCCTCTTCTCCAGCCTCAACACCCACTGCTCCCTCAGCCTCTCCTCCCAGCCCAGCTGCTCCAGGCCCTTCTCCAGCCTTGCTGCCCTGCCATGGGCAGGCTCCAGCACCTCAGCATCCCTCTTGTAGTAAGTGACCGAGAGCTGGGCAGCCCCCAGCAGTGCCCCATTGCTCTCCTGGAGGGGATAACTCACGGTCAACTGCAGCTGTTGCCTCACTTGAGAAGCAGAAGTGACTCCAGAATTTGTGTGTGTAGCTCTGTATTTTATGGCTTTACAAGGCCTGTCTGGATGTGTTCCTCTGTGACCCGAGCTATACTGTATGGTCCTGCTCTGGCAGAGGGGTTGGACTCTGTGATCTCTTTGAGTCCCTTCCAACCCCTGACATCCTGTGATACTGTGCTCTTGGCTTAAGAAACTCTAGACCAGCTCAGTGCAGCCTGCATTGTTGGGTTAAATGAGGGCTCCAGCTCGCATTTGCACCCACACTTCTCATTGCCTGCAGCGCCTGGTTTCAGATTGGCTGGTTTGCCCCAGGCCTTAGCTGGAGCATCAGTGTACCAGGTGGAGAAACACAGACACAGAAACCTGAATCTTGGCTTTTTTAAGCTGAGGCAACTCCAATCTCCCAAGCCACAAGGCATAAAGCTTGGGTTATTCAGAACTGACTAGTCAGGATAAATTAGAGCAGCATAGTCAATTCTCCCCCTGACCCAAATCCCCACTAACTGTGCCTGGTGGTGTGGTTTCTCCTGAGCCTGGGTCTGAACAATAACAGTTTTTCTTTTCATCCTTTCTCTCTGCCCACCAATGGTCCTGATTTTTACCCAGACAGCAAAGGATGAGAGAAAAGAAGAGACATAAAGCTGAAATACTGCCTTGCTCTCCCTCTTTAGAGTGCTCAGGATTGTGCAGGAGCAGAAAAAACACCACCACCCACAGCCCCTAGGAACGTTAAATCCAGCATTGAGTTCTTTCCAGATGTTTCTGAGACCATAACATTTGGTTCTGGATCGAGCCTGAGGTCAGCAGTGTTGGTTTGTTGTTGTGTGCTTTTTCAGTTCAGCTAATTTCCTGTGTTCCAGTAACTTTGCCTCTGATTCCAGTTAATGCCAGAAAACACTGTTAGGCAATTTGCAAATGTGAGTTTAGCTCTGCTTTTTCTAGCTCCACCATACAGTTCCTCAGTCAAGCCCATGATATATGTTTTTTCTCACAGAGGTGAGCTGGCCGCCCAGAGCAGTTTGTCCTCCTCCCACCCTAAACTTCATTTCTGTTTGAATTAGCTGCTTTTGCTGAAAATGTCTATGTACTCAGCAATTAGAGCTTGCATCTCTAAAGTAATCAATGCCTTTTGCTACGGATTGCCATGAAATGACTGAATTTCTGGTGCACACCTTCTTATTCCCCCTGGATATCTTCAAGGTGAGGCTCAACAGGGCTCTGGGCAATCTGATTTAGTGCAGAATGTCCCTGCTGAGTGCAGAGGGGTTGGACTGGATGAGTTTTGGAGGTGCCTTCCAACCCACAGCATTCATAGAATCAACCAGGTTGCAAGAGACCTCCAAGCTCATCCAGGCCAACCTAGCACCCAGACCTATCTGGTCAACTAGGCCATGGCACTAAGTGCTCCATCCAGGCTTTTCTTGAACACCTCCAGGGATGGGGACTCCACCACCTCCCTGGGCAGCCCATTCCAATGCCAATCACTCTCTCTGGCAACAACTTCCTCCTAGCATCCAGCCTAGACCTTCCCCTGCCACAGCTTGAGACTGTGTCCCCTTGTTCTCTTGCTGGTTGCCTGGGAGAAGAGGCCAACCCCCACCTGGCTACAACCTCCCTTCAGGTAGCTGCAGAGAGCAATGAGGTCTGCCCTGAGCCTCCTCTTCTGCAGGCTGCACACCCCCAGCTCCCTCAGCTTCTCCTCACAGGGCTGTGCTCCAGGCCCCTCAACAGCTTTGTCGCCTTCCTGTGGACACCTTCCAGCACCTCAACATCTCTCTTGAACCCTGCCTGCAGAAAGGCACCTGGGGGTTGTAACACACAAGCAGGTGAACATGAGCCAGCAGTGTGCCCAGGTGGCCAAGAAAGCCAAAGGCATCCTGGCTGGGATCAGAAATGCTGTGTCCAGCAGCAGCAGGGAGGGGATTGTCCCCTTGGACTCTGCTCTGGTGAGGCCACTCCTAGAGTGTTGCATTCAATTTTGGGCACCTCAACACAAGAGAGATGTGGAGGTGCTGGAGCCAGAGCAGAGGGCAAGGAAGCTGTGAAGGGCCTGGAGAGTAAATCTTGTGAGGAGAGAGTGAAGGAGTTTGGTCTGGTTAGTGTGAAACCAAGGAGGACACCTCATGGCTGTCTACAGCTACCTGAAAGGAGGCTGTGGAGAGGTTGATGCTGGTCTCTTCTCACAGGTAATTAGCAATAGAACAAGAGGGAATGGCCTTAAGCTGTGACTGGATATTAGGAAACATCTTTTCCCAGCAAGAGTGGTCAGGCACTGGAATGTGCTGCCCAGGGAGGTGGTGGAGTCAACAACCCTGCATATGTTTAAAAGTTGTTTGGATGTGGTGTTTGGTTTAGGGTGAACCTTTTAGAACAAGGTTCTTGGTTGGACTTGGTGATCCTGTGGACCTTTTCCCACCTGAATGTTTCTGTAATTCATTCTGCTTTAAAGAATGGATTTCTGAATCTAAATATTGGGAGTGTTGAGTGGATTCAAGTAAGTCCTGATACATCCCTGTATGTATGGAAATGTTCATCTCTTGAGCAAGTCTCATCTGAACAGAATTGCAGAATGTTAGGGGTTGGAAGGGACTTTCATAGCTCATCCAGTCCAACCCCCTGACAGAGCAGGATCACCCAGGGCAGGTCACACAGGAGCACATCCAGGTGGGTTTGGAAAGTCGGCAGAGAAGGAGACTTCACAACCTCTCTGACCTCTCTGGGCAGCCTGCACCAGCGCTCCAGCACCCTCACACTGAAAGTTTCCCCTCCTGTTCCCATGGCTCCTCCTCTGCTCCAGCTTGCTCCCAGTGCCCCTTGTGCTGCCCTTGGCCACCCCTGAGCGGAGCCTGGCTGCATCCTTCCAACACTGCCCTGAACATCTTCAGCACAGCAATGAGGGCAGTCCTCAGGTTCCTTTGCTGCCAGCTCCCAGCCCCAGCTCCCTCAGCCTTGCCTCACAGGAGGTGTTCCACTGCCTGCAGCAGCTTGGAGGCTCTGGGCTGGGCTCTCTCAAGCAGTTCCTTGAGGTCCTTCTTGAGCTGAGTGGCCCAGAACTGGACACAATATTCCAGATGTGATCTCACCAGAGCAGGGTAGAGGGGGAGGAGAGGAGCAGGAGCCAGAGCTGGACACTTGGAGTTTTGATCCTTATTTCAGTACTGAGGAGTAAAAATAGAAGACATCCCTAAAATACTAGACTTGAGAAGACCCAAGAGTTGTTTGTTTTAGCAGACCTACAACACCTCAAGCATTCTGTAAGGCCGCAGATAATTCAGCTAGACCTGCTGATAAATTGCCTTCTGTGATCAAATATATCTTCTGTGACTGTGATCCATTACAGTTTTTGACTCATTACATCCTGCTTGGAGAAACTACATTAAATATATATATATATATATATATATATATATATATATATATAAAAAAATATAGAAGGCACAGCTGTCAGGAAATTTCTCATCCATCTGAAGGGTAGAGCCTTCCTACAGCATTTCTTGGCATATCTGGGTTTGGTTCTTTGTTGAGAACCTTTCACTGGGTGGACCTGCAAGGTTCTGGGGCTTACCTGGGTGCATAACAGGTGGGTTGGAAGTGCAATAATTCAGCCACCTTTTGAAGTGGATAATTCCTGTTGGAGGCAATAAAAAAGTTTGACAGGAGGGCAATTAATTTTGCTTCTAGTTGAAGCAAATAGAGTTACTTAGAAGCTAACCACTTTAAATCCCCTCGCAGTCATAAAGCTGTGCAGCGTCAGTCTGCCTTCAGGAAATGAATCCTGACGTGATCTTGAGTACTTAGCTCCCATATCTGCTGGCTGGTACCAAGGGCTGCACACCACCTGCATGCTTGATGTTCTCCAGCTCCCAAACGCAGCTTCGGTGTAAGCTGAGGCACAGACACATGTGCAGTGTCAGTAGTAACTGAGGCAGATGGCAAAGCTGCAGGGCAGATGTTGTGGGAGGTGTGCAGGAGTTGAGGAGCTGATATGAGCATAGCATTTTGGGGGAAATGAGGAAAGGTCTACAAAGTGGAACACAGAAGGTTTCAGCTCAACACAAGGAGAAAGTTCTTTATAGTCAGGGCGACAGAGCCCTGGCACAGGCTGCCCAGGGAGGTTGTGAAGTCTCCTTCTCTGGAGACTTTCAAGACCTTCCTGGATGCATTTCTGTGTGAACTACCTTAGTGATTCCTGCCTTGGCATGGGGGTTGGACTTGATGATCTCTGGAGGTCCCTTCCAACTTCTAAAGCTCTGTGATTCTGTGAAAGTTCCTGATTCTTTTGAAGCCATAAACTACTCCATTCACCTGGAGAAGGCTAACTGGCTAGAACCCACTTCTCCTGATGGTTAGCTGAAACAATTCTCTTTACAGGAATCCTAAAGCTATGCAAATTTGACTTGTCACTGATCTGGTGTGACTCTTAAGGCTGTCACTCAAGATCTTGTGCTGCCACCCTCTACTGAGACTCTTTGAAGCACAATCCTGCTGTGGGGTTTGGAAGGGACCTCTGGAGATCATTTAGTCTAAGCCTGCTGCTAAAGCAGGCTGGCACAGGAACCTGTCCAGATAATATGTCAGGAATGTGTCTCCAGAAAAGTAGGATGATCTTGGAGGTCTCTTCCAACCTGGCTGATTCCATGATTCTCTCTGGGCAGCCTAGTCCAGAGCCCTCCCACCCTCCCACGAAAAAAGATTTTTCTTTATGTTCAAGTGAAACCTCCTGGGTTTTAATTTATACCTTTTGCTCCTTGTCCTACCACTGAGAAGAGCCTATCCCCATCCTCTTGGCCTACCCCCCCTTTAGCTGTTGATCAGCACTGAGAATCTCCTTTCTCAGTCTGCTGCTCTCCGGGCTACACAGCCCCAGGTCTCTCAGCCTCTTCTCAGAAGAGGGATGCTGCAGTCACCTCAGCATCTTTGTAGCTTTCCTTGGACTCTCTCCAGTAGTTCCCCGACTTTCTTGAGCTGGCAAGCCCAGAACTGGTGGCAACGCTCCAGGGCAAGCAGAGGGGAAGGAGTGCCAAGCTTGGCCTGCTGGTCACACTCCATGCACCCCAGGAGACCATTGGCCTGCTTGGACTTGGAGTAACGTGCATATCCCCCAGCACTCCCAGGTCTTTCTCTGCAGAGCTGCATTCCAGCAGGTACACTCCTCACCTCTCCTGGTGCAGGGGGTTATTGCTCTACAGAAGCAGAGCTCCACACTTGCCCTTGCTGAACTCAGCAGGCTCCCCTCTGCCCAGCATTCCAGGCTGCCCAGGTCTCACCTGAGGGTTTGTCAGCCACTCCTCCAGTCTGGTATTAGCCACCTTGCTGAGAGTTCACTTTGTCCCTTCATCCTGGTCGTTTATGGAGATCTTGCCCGGGGCAGTGCTGTAGTCCCCATCTGTGGAGGTGTTCAAGCAGCCTTGTAGAGCTGGTGCTTAGGGACATGGTTTAGTGCCAAGCCTGCAGTGCTGGGTGGAGGGTTGGGCTGGTTGAGCTTGGAGGTGGCTTCTGTGAAAGAATTGTTTTAGGACTGCAAACTGTGGCTAAAACTGGGTGGGTGAATGCAAATGTCTGGAAAGTTCTTTCCCAAAGTCCAAATTTTGCAGCTGAAACCAATCATAATTAATTGCAAGAAGAATGCATATTTAAGCAATAAACTCTCTTTATGCTAATTTCACCAACCCTAAGCTCTTCCATCTGCTGCCTGGCACCTGGAATGGGTGTTTTTTTTTATTATGGACCTTCTCACTCTTGCTATATCTCTGACATCATGCCAGGTGCTTTAGAAATATGGTGGTACAGTTGTGATGTAGTTGACAGGTTGCCCAGAGATGTGGTGGAGACCCCATTCCTGGAGACATGCAAGGTGAAGCTTGATGGAGTCCTGATCCAGTTAAAGATGTCTCTGCTCATTGCAGGGGAGCAGCTCTGTGACTAGGGCAGGTAGAGGGAGCTGGGGATGTTCAGCCTGGAGAGGAAACGGCTTCAGGGAGAACTGATAGCAGCCTGCTAGTACCTGAAGGTGCTACAAGAAGGCTGCAGAGAGGCTGTTTGCAAAGGCTGCAGTGGCAGGACGAGGGCAATGGCTTCAGACTAGAGCACAGCACGTTTAGATCAAATGCTAGGAATAGGTTTTTTACTAGGAGGGTGATGAAACACTGCAACAGGTTGTCCAGGGATGTAGTTGAGGCCCCGTTCCTGGTGAGGCTGGACAGAGCTCTAGGCAACCTGAGGATGTCTCTGCTGAGTGCAGGGTCATCCTTGGAGGTCCCTTCCAGCCCAGATGATTCTGTGATTGAACAAGGTTGCCTTCAAGGGTCCCTTCCATCTGTGTTTCTGTGAAAGCTATATAATATAGCTCTGATTTTGAGGGGGGTGTGTGTGTGTGCACATGAGAGAAGGCTTAGCAGTGCTAAGCAGCCTGTGAATGAAGTTCAGGCTTAAGCCAACAAAAGCTCCTTGGTGGAGGGAGGCAGCGCTGGAAAGCAAGTGAGAAATTCAAGGCACCTGCAGCTCTTCTGGGAGCTGTGTGTTTGTATCTGACATCACAGTTTGGTCTGCTCTTTGATAAGGTTGCTGGAGGTTAAATTCTGCCACAATATTTTGGCACTTGGATCTGATTGGAGTCAATGGAAGCCCTTTTGAGTGCAGCTGAGGGCACAGTGTGACATGAGAGAGAGAGAGGACTTATTTGTTGTGAGAATACTGAAGACCTGGAGCAGGCTATTCAGAGATGCTGTGGAGTCTCCTCCTCTCTAGATGTCTTCTGAACCCACCTGAATGTCTTCCTCTGTGACCTGTCCTAGGTGACCCTGCTTTGCAGAGGGGTTGGACTCAGTGATCTCTGGAGGTCCCTTCCAGGCCCTAGCAGTTTATGGCTCATGCAATATACTTTTATGCTATAAGTCCTCTGAACAGGGACAATCTCAACTGCTCTTTCACTTTAAAGCCCATCTGCTAGGAGAGCTATTCCTGTGTTTCCTTTCATCCCCTGAGCAATCCTTAGCCTTCTTTCATGACTTCTTTTCTTGTTGATTTATGAAGCCATTAATGCTTGGATCACAGTCTATAAAAATTAAAACCTCAATCTGAAAGGAAAAATAACCCAGTGGGTAACGTGAGTACAAGCTAATAGCACGAGCAGCTACACTGCATATTTCATTTCCAGCAGTCTCCTGGAAGATAAAGAACAACTCAATCAAATCACAAATGTGGAGAGAGTTTCCTTCCAGCCATGCTGAGCACTCAGGTCTGAAAAACAAGCTATGCCCTGCTCCTGAAGCAGATGATAGTATCAGTGATGAGGTATTACTATTAGGAGTAAATGTCTCCTGTAAAATAATAAACTGATTTAATGGGGCAGATGATGGTAAGGTTCTTTTCATGGATATGGCAGAGGTGGAAATGATTTAATCAGGATGGGAGAAACTTCAGATCCCTACTACAAAGCCCTAGAAGGCCAGAGGCTGATGACAGTCTCATGATTACCATGATGGGAGCTGAAGTGGACCTCTGAAAGCTGAATGCTCCACTGCCTGTTGAAGCGTTCTGTAGGATGGGTGGTGTTAAAGTTCTGCCTATTTGTTCTGTTGTTGAAGTTGGGCTGATTGCATGCATCTTTCTTGTGAGGAAAGAAATGAATTTGCAGAAGAAAAGAAACAGAGGAAAAAAATTCCCATGTAAGGAGTTTGAAGGGTGGATAGGTATGATGGATGGAGCTGCCTTCCATGTGTTAGTGAGAGAGAGGGAAGGACAAAATTATTCACTCCCAGTTTTCAGCACACCAGATCCAAAATGTAAAACCACAAAGAGCTTCCAGAAGTTGTCACCTTGCCTTTTGATCTCAAACTGTCTTTTCTTAGGATAACCTTTGGTGACTAAAAGGCTACCTACAAGGTAGATAAAAGGGAAACAGCAGCCTGGCTGGGATCAGCAATAGTGTGGCCAGCAGGAGCAGAGAAGTGATTGTCACATGTCCTCAGCACTGAGGAGGCCACACCTTGATTACTACCTTCAGTAAGAAGGAATTTGAGGTGCTGGAGCATGTCCAGGGAAGGGCAACAAAAGTGGTGAAAGGTCTGGAGAACAGGGCTGGTGAGGAGCAGTTGAGGGAACTGGGGGTGTTTAGTGTGGAGTAGAGGAGGCTGAGGAGAGACCTCATTACTCTCTACAGCTCCCTGAAAGGAGGCTGGAGCCAGGTGGAACTTGATCTCTTCTCCCTAGTATCAGATGATAGAATGAGAGGAAATGGCTTGAAACTGTGCCAGGGGAGATTTAATTGGGAGAGTAGGAAATTTTTTCTTTGCTGCAAGAGTGGTCAGGGATTGGAACAGGCTGCCCAGGGAGGTGGTGGAGTCCTCATCCCTTGGAGGCATTCAAGAAACCTGTGGCCATGGCACTTGGGAACGTGATTTAATGGCTGTGGTGGGGTTGGGTTGGTGGTTGAACTTGACAATCTTAGAAGTGTTTTCCACCTGAAGCAATCCTATGATCCCATGAAAAAGCAGCTGCTGACAGGAGTTTTAACAACACTTTGTCTCGTGAGGATCAAGCATATATTTGCTGCTGTTATCTCTCTCAATTTCTCTTTTGTTGCTTTAGGATTTTCCTTCATTTGTGTGATTAGGGTTTTTTGCTTGGTTGGCTGCTTAAGCTTTTTGCTTTAGTTGGTTTGGCTGGCCAAGGGTTTGGTTTGGCTGGTCAAGGTTGTTGCTGGTTTGGTGAAGGTTTTTGTTTGGCTGGTTAAGGTTTGGTTTTGGCTGGCTGATTAAGGGTTTGGTTGTGTTTGGTGGGCTGGTTAAGGGTTTGGCTGTGTTCTGTTGCTTTTGGGGGTTTAAGTTTGTTGGTTCAGCCAGAGTCATGCAAACTGCCTTCCCCAATTTTCTGGTTTATACATAAATAAGTGCTCTGACCTTTCTGGCTTCTTGCTTAGGAAAAGGTATCACAAATTCTACCTGTAAGAATATGAGAAGTGCTGGCTGAAAACGTTCAGGGAGTATTATATCATCCAGAGAATACATGATTGGGTTCACATTTCTGGTGTGTTCCCATTAAAGTTTCCTGACTGCTTGATGAAGGTTTGTGTATTTTCCACGAGGCTGGCCACACACAATCTTTTTTCCTTGCAAATGAGCTTGTCACTGCTTAACACTTCTCACAGAATCACAGATGTCAGGGGCTGGAAGGGACCTCAAAGCTCATCCAGTCCAACCCCCCTGCCAGAGCAGGATCACCTATACCATTTCACACAGGAACACATCCAAGTGGGTCATGAATATCTCCAGAGAGGGAGACTCTTTTGTGGTGGGCTCAACCATGTCTGGCTGATGGTGCTAAGGGGGAGTAAGAATGTATTCTAGAGAGGAATAACAATAGGCACAAGTACAGGTTGAGGTTGCCCTGATGGAAAGCAGCTCTATGAAGAAAGAGCTTGGAGTGCTGGTGGGCAGCAAGTTCTGCATGAGCCAGCAATGTGCCCTTGTGGCCAGGAGAGCAAATGACATCCTGGGGTGCATTAAGAGAAGTGTCCAGCCGGGCTGAGGAGGTTCTTCTCCCTCTCTGCTTTGCTCTGGTGAGGCCACACCTGGAATATTGTGTCCAGTTTTGGGTTCCCCAGTTCAAGAGAGACAGGGACCTGTTGGAGAGAGTCCAGCAGAGAGCCGCAAGGATGACAGGGGGACTTGAACATCTCCCCGGTGGAGAGAGACTGAGAGCCCTGGGGCTGTTTAGCCTGGAGAAGAGAAGGCTGAGAGGAGATCTGATCAACTTGTACAAATATCTGAGGGGTGGGTGTCAGTGCCTGGGGCCAAGCTCTTTTCAGTGCTCAGCAGCAGTAACTCAAGGATCAACAACTACAAGCTGGAATGTAGAAGGTTTCAGCTCATCATGAGGAGAAACCTCTTTGGTGTGAGGGTGCTGGAGCCCTGGAGCAGGCTGCCTGGAGAGGTTGTGGCGTTTCCATCTCTGGAGCCTTTCAACCCCCATCTGGATGCATTCCTGTGCAGACTACCTTGGGTGATGCTTCCTGGGCAGTGGGGTTGGACTGGATGGTCTCTGGAGGTCCCTTCCAAGCTCTAAAGTTCTGTGATTCTATGATGGTAGTATTTATCAGGAAGAGCTCTCTCTTCAGGCAAAAGCACTGGGGAACCATCAAGAACCATACTCTGACAGACATCAGTCTAAATGGCTCATATCCCAACAGCTGTTGGGAATATCATGTGGAGGGCTGAGGCAAGGAAGGAGGATCCAGTCTCTGCCTGGTTAATCAGTGCTTGGAGAAAAGAGGCATTTCTGCTCTCTGTGGAGACTGCAGAGTCTGAAGGTTATGTTAATTGTTTAATCTGTTTTGACAAAAGGCTGATTAAGCAATGGAACAAGAGAGGAAAATGCACATTTGGGGAACTCTTAGGAAGCTGAGTGTATGGTTTGCTGGGTCTCTGGTCTGCCAGAAGTCCTCTGCCTGCTCTTCTCTGCAGAGCTGGAATACCTGATCAGTGACTGTGCCGAGCTTTCCATTCAGAGGTGTGCAGGGCTTCCAGGAGAGAGCACAAACTTATCTCCTCGGTGCAAAGAGATGCAGCAGCCTCTGCTCTTAGTAGTCCAGAAGAGTCCTTGGGTTCAGCATGTTAACATGTCCCTGCTTGTTGCTGTCTCGTTCTGTCATTGCCCGCGTTCACCACTTGTCGCTGCCAGTAATCGGACCAATGCAATGACCACCTTTGGATTGAAGCAGGTGCCCTTTATTATGGCAAGGGGGGTGGAACTAGATGATTCTTGTGCTCCCTTCCAACCCTGTCTGATTCCATGATTCTATTCCATCTGAGTGCAAGTGTAAGACCCCTGTGAGACAAGTGTCAGCAGCACAAGTGTAACTGTGCAATAAGTGTCCCCTATCGCCTGGCTGTGACTCATTTTATACCACCATACAAGCAGCCCATTAACATCACCCAGGTGGTGTACAGCCCAGTCTTTAACAGACTTCACATCTTGGTTTTCCCCATGGGACAGGTGTCCCACTGCCTCTCCTCCCCCGTGGGAGGCATTCTGAAGTTGTGGGAATGAAGGTCATCGAATGCTCTGTACACAGCTCATGATTTTTCTCTTACATTTCTTCTTCTTGGATTCCAACACCTGCTGGTGATTTTTCTCCCTATCATATACCTGAAGTTTTCTGAGGGACTGATGAAGAGATGAATTTCTAGAGAGGGTTTCCTTGCCCAGATTAGCTGAAAAGAATAAATAAATAAATAAATAAATAAATGTCAAAGACATCCTAATAATGGGTGACAGGACAAGAGGGGATGGCCTGAAGCTGTGCCAGGGGAGGGTTGGATTGGATATTAGGAAGCACTTCCTCACAGAAGGGCTCATTAGGCACTGGAATGGACTGCCCAGGGAGGTGGTAGAGTCACCATCACTGGGGGTGTTTAAGGAAAGCTTGGATGTGGCACTTGGTGCCATGGTTTAGCTGATGTGCTGGTGCTAGGTCATAGGCTGGACTCGATCTCAGAGGTCTTTTCCAGCCTTAGTGATTCTGTGTAATCTGTTTTCTGTAGACCCATTGGCAGCCTTGCCACAACAGCAAGTCTGGTTTTCAGTGCTGCAAAATGCTTTTTCCTTGTGCATTGCACCTGACGACATCGCAAGACCTGCCTCTCTGCACCAGCAGTTTTCTCTTGGTCCATTGGGGTAATAACAGCAACAGCAGCAGCAACCAACCACCTTAGCACCAATGAATAGACTTCCACACTCCCTCCCAATTACTATTGCATTCATACAAGTGGTATCTATGTTTATAACTTTTAATGTTACACTGGCACAGGTTGCACAGGGAGGTTGTGGCTGCTCCCTCCCTGGAGGTGTTCAAGGCCAGGTTGGATGAGGCCATGAATGACCTGTTCTAGTGGGAGGTGTCCCTGCCTACGGTGGGGGGGTGGAACTGGCTGAGCTTTGAGGTCCCTTCCAACCTTAGCCATTCTATGATTCTGTCCTCTCCTGCAGCTGTTTTAGTGAACCTGATAGTCTTTGCTCTCAGCTCTTGGTTGTTTTCATTCTGCACACAAGAGAAGTGATCCTCTTGCCTCAGTGATTCTGCTGCCATGCAAGATCTGAAGAGGCTGCGTTTTTAATTTGCCGTGAAGCAAAGATGAAGATTGAGGATGAAAAGGGTTTCTTTTATATGTTTGGAGACTGAGATTTAAACAGAAAGGCCTTCCTGTCTTGTGAAAAGGCAGCAGTGCCTGCTTTCAGTAGGCAAAGGAGCAGCAAATTGCTCTTCAGTTTAATTTTTATTTAAAATTACAGAAATTAACAGACTTTATCAAGCACATGGCAGCCTGCCTCTTGCCATGCTAGATAAAATGGGTGGTTAACTATGAAAATAAATACGAAAGGAACTGGGACCAGATCCAGTAAACTACTCAGAATGGATCTGCAGAGACTGGGGCATGACAAGGCTGAGGCTGCTTAATGCACTCTGTTGGAAGGGAGAGCTGCATGTGGTTCCATGCTCACCCACCTCAGAATGAGATACAGACTCATCACCCTGAGCACACCTACCTCAGTGTGAGATGCAAGCTCATCACCCTGAGCATACCTACCTCAGAATGAGGTACAAGCTCATCACCCTGAGCACACTGACCTCCGTGTGAGATGCAAGCTCATCACCCTGAGCACACTGACCTCCGTGTGAGATGCAAGCTCATCACCCTGAGCACACTGACCTCCGTGTGAGATGCAAGCTCATCACCCTGAGCACACTGACCTCTGTGTGAGATGCAAGCTCATCACCCTGAACACACCTACCTCAAACTGAGATGCAGACTCATCACCCTGAGCACACTGACCTCAGTACAAGATTCAAGCTCATCACCCTGAGCATACCTACCTCAGAATGAGGTGCAAGCTCATAACCCTGAGCACACCTACCTCAGTGTGAGATACAAGTTCAGTGCCCTGAGCATATCCATCTCAGAATAAGATGCAAGCTCATCACCCTGAACTCACCTCACCCTCATTCTACATGACACCAAGCTGAATGGTGTTATTGATACACCAGAAGGACAGGATGGCATCCAGAGGGACCTGTACAAACCAGAGAGGTGTAATCTTATGAGGTTTAACAAGAGCAAGTGCAGGGTTCTGCAGCTGAGCCAGAATAATTCGCACTATCAATAGAGGCTGGGGGAGGAGAGGATAGAAAGCAGCCCTGTGGTGAAGGACTTGGGGGTGCTGATGGATGAGAAGCTGGACATGAGCAGGCAGTGTGAGCTTGCAGCACAGAAGGCCAATGGCAGCCTGGGCTGCATCAAAAGCAGCATTGCCAGCAGATGGAGAGCGAGAGGATCCTGCCACTCCCACCTCAGACCATTCTATTATAGGATTCTATATGACACCCTGATGGGTGGGAAGCTGCTAAGATCTGTGCACGGATGCTTTGAGCCAGCCAGATGGAAACACTGAGCATGGGCATATGTCTGCAACATCACACAGATCACACAATGGTCTGGGTTGGAAGGGACCTACAAAGGTCATCCCGTCCAATCCCCCTCTGCAACCACATCAGGTTGCCCAGAGCCCTGTTGAGCCTCACCTTGAATGTTTCCAGGGACAGGACTCCAACAGCTTCACTGGGAAACCTGTTCCTGTGCTTCACCACCCTTCATCCCCTGCCACCACATGGATGTCTTTGGTGCATTTATATCCCAAAGGCAGACACATACTTGAAGATAGGTATCTATAACCTTTCTTCTGAAGGACCATAGCATGGTTTGGGTTGGAAGGAACCTTTAGAGGTCATTTTGTTAGCCTCCTGCTGCAGTCAGCAGGGACATTTGCAACTAGAGCATGTTGCTCAGAAGCCCAAAAAGTGGAATGGCTTCAGGGATGTGGCATCAGCCACCTCTCTGGGAAACCTGGGCCAGTGTCTCAGAAGAGACCAGCCCTGCCCTGGCTTAACTTTCCTTCCTGTAAGGAAAGAGATTGATTCCTGCAGCTGTCTATTTCTTCTCGCCTAGCATCTTAGAGCAGTCACTCTGGAAGTGCTTCAGGCTATGAAGATTGGAAGCCATAGCTCTCTCCTAGGCTCATTTGGCAGGTGAAAACAGTTCAAAATGCTTTAGGAGAGGAAAAGAGGAGAAAATAACTACAGGCCTGTAGGCTACTGCTTCTCACACTCATCCCAGAGAGTAGTGTCCAGATTTTCAGCTTGTTATATGCCATTAATCATCCACAGTGAGGAAAAGTCCTGGACTTAAGCGCTCTTAAAGGCTAGGGGCAGGATACTTGGAAGAGGGAGAACTGCATTTGGATTGTCACAGGCAAAAGCTGGCCAAGCTGGCAGCTTGTGGCTTGGAGAGGGGCACTCTGTGCTGGGTTAGGAACTGGCTGGAGGGCCAAGCCCAGAGAGTGCTGGTGAATGGTGCCACATCCAGTTGGCAGCTGTCACCAGTGGCGTGCCCCAGGGATCAGTGCTGGGCACAGTCCTGTATAATTTCTTCATTTCTTCATGATCTGGATGAGGGGATTGAGTCCTTCATCAGTAAGTTTGCAGGTGACACCAAGCTGGGAGCAAGTGTGGATGTGTTAGAGGGCAGGAGGGCTCTGGACAGGCTGGCTGGGTACAATCCAATGCCAGGAGTTTTAACAAGGCCCAGTGCCAGGTTCTGCACTTTCTCCTCAAAAACCCCATGCAGTGCTACAGGCTGGGGACAGAGTGACTGAAGAGCAGCCAGGCAGAGAGGGACCTGGGTGTAGTGGCTGGCAGCTGAACATGAGCCAGCAGTGTGCCCAGGGGGCCAAGAGATCTAATGGCATCCTGGCCCGGGTCAGGAATAGTGTGGCCAGCAGGACCAGGAAAGTCCTTCTGCCCCTGTACTCAGCACTGCTCAGGCCATAACTTGAGTGCTGTGTCCAGTTCTGGGCTCCTCAGTTTAAAAAAAGTTGTTGAAATGCTGAATGTGTCCAGAGAAGGACACCAAGGCTGGTGAGGGGGCTGGAGCACAGCCCTGTAAGGAGAGGCTGAGGCAGCTGGGGGTGTGCAGCCTGCAGAAGAGGAGGCTCAGGGCAGACCTCATTGCTGTCTACAACTACCTGAAGGGAGGCTGTAGCCAGGTGGGGTTGGTCTCTTTTGCCAGACACCCAGGGACAGAACAAGAGGACACAGCCTGAAGCTGTGCCAGGGCAGGTTCAGGCTGGATGTTAGGAAGAAGTTCTTTACAGCAAGAGTGACTGGCATTGGAATGGGCTGCCCAGGGAGGTGGTGGAGTCCCCATCCCTGGAGATATTTAAAAGGAGGCTGGGTGAGGCCCTTAGTGCCATGGTTTAGTTAGTTAGAAGGTGTTAGGTGATAGGTTGGAGTCAATGATCTTGAAGGTCTTTTCCAATCTGGTTAATTCTGTGATTCTGTGAAAAGAAGGAACCATCCAGTTCCTCCATGAGTGACAAGTCAGCTGCAGAACAGACTGTCAGAAGCTGGAAGGAGCCAGCTCTGACACAGCTCTGTTTAGAGCACAAAAGGCACTGAGAAGCCCAATGCTTCAGCTGAACAACAGCTGTGGGCAAGCTTCTTCTCTTGTCTGTGTTCTGGCCTGCTCTGTGGCATAGGACAGAGCAGGTGGATGATTGTGTAGGTCAGGTTGGCTTATAACAGCATTAACCACCCCTTTTCTGCTTAGCTGCAGTCCCCTTGGGCAGGGACTTCTCTGGTAGCTGAGTGCAAGTGTGCGTGCCTGGCATGCAGTGGTTTGGAAGGCTGACCCCTAGATGCTGTATCCTGAAACAAGTACTCTTTAATGCCTGAAGCTCTGAAGTTTCACTCAAGCTCAGATCCCAACGCTACCACTTACCATTTCTAGCTGTACCCTCCAAAGGACATGAGACCTTCACAACTGCAGACATCATTGCTTCTATTATCTCTCCACTTCTTGCAGAGTTTAGCAATAAACTGAATTCCATAGCCCTTCTGACCATAGCATTACCCTGATCCCAGCCATATCTCTTCTCTGATTAGCATTCACACTGCTGTGTTGAGTTTCCCAGCTCAAATCAGTTAACCTCCCTGAGCGCTCATTATGAAGCCCTGTAGACATTGCTGGCTGAAGCCATGTGAAGAGATCTCTCTCCAGGTTAGTGAAGCGTGTTCTGTCAGAGGTGAAAGTCATATATTAGCTTAGGCATGGGTCACAGGGATGGTGTTATGCTTAAGTTTAGAGTTATCTTAATCCTAGGGTGTGGGGAGGAGGAACTACAGCTTGGCTTACTGATGTGCTATGTAACACTTGTTTAAATAGGTTGGACTGGATGATCTTGGAGGTCTCTTCCAACCTGGTTGATTCTATGATCTTGGAAGACTGATGATCAGCCAGGACACCTGGGAGAGGCAGGGGAGGTGTTTGGAGGAGAAGGGCTGTAGGACTATTTTAACTCCTGAGTATTTCAAAGCTGATGACATCAGGAAAAGGGCTGCCAGAAGTTTAACATCTCCTTGTTCTAGTAGCATTGGAAAGACCTCCATAGCTCAAATGCAATGCTTTCAGTAACCCACACATAGAAATCTGCTTACCTTCAGATAATGATACTTTTGTCATGATTAAGACTATTGTTGGGGCTGACAAGAGTTAGTGTTCAAAGAAATAGTGTGTGAGGCACTGACTGCAGCTGGGTGGGTTTAGACTGGATCTTAGGAAAAAATTGCTCCCAGCCAGAGTGGTCAGGCATTGGAATGAGCTGCTCAGAGTGGTGGAGTCACCAACACTGGAGGTTTTTAAAGGTTGTTTGGGTGTGGTGCTTGGGGCTGTGGTTTAGGTGCACCTTGTAGAGTAGGGATATGGATTGGACTTGGTGATCCTAAAGGTGTTTTCCAACCTGCATGTTTCTGTGATTCTGTGACTTGTGGCTGTTTTCTGCAAGCTGATATGTGGCAGGGACAGAGGTCAATGCTGTCCAGTGAACATGGTGATGTTCAGCCTGCAGAAGAGGAGTCTCAAGGGAGACCTCATTGCTCTCTACAGCTACCTGAAGGGATATTGTAGCTAGGTGGGGTTGATGTCTTCTACCAAGGACAGAACAAGAGGACACAGCCTCAAGCTGTGCCAGGGCAGGTTCAGGCTGGACGTTAGGAAGAAGTTCTTCACTGCAAGAGTGATTGGCATTGGAATGGGCTGCCCAGGGAGGTGGTGGAGTCGCCATCCCTAGAGATGTTTAAAAGGAGACTGCATGTGGCACTTGGTGTCATGGGTTAGTTCATTAGGTGTTAGGTGGTAGGTTCTCTTCTCCAGGCTAAACTCCCTCAGCCTCTTCTCATAGGCCTTGTGCTCCAGGCCTCTAGTTGATCCTTGAGGTCCCTCCCTTCCAGCCGTGGGAGTGCTATGATTACGTTTTGTATTTAAATAAATAAACTGGCAGCTGTAAGAGATCAGTTTGGCAGCATTCAGTGAGGTGTTTGATATTTGCAAATAGAAAGCTCTTAGCAGAATATCTATTTAAAAACCTTGAGGGGGGGCGGGGGGGGGAAGGGAAGAAAGATGAATGTGATACTTTGCAATCCAGGTTGAACAAGGTTCATGGGGAGATGTAAAACCTTTTGCTACAGCAGATGATATAATAAAAAAAAGCCCAGCCAAGTTTAAAGGCATGAAAAACCTTTTGCCACTTTGGAAATGTAAGGTGTCCACCTTCAAAGCTGCGTACTAGTGCAGAATAATTGCTCAGAGCCTGCCTCGCCTCTGTTCAGCTGCAGAATTGGATAAAAAGCTGGTTGGCAATGGTGGAGCAAGAGGTTCCAAGGGAATAACATAGCAGGGGAAGAGCCCAGGTGATGCTGAGGGAGGGAGAAGGGGGAATGACTGTCTCATGAGCACTCAGCAATTTGTTAAAGCTTGAAAGGAGAAGAAAGAAAATCACAGCCTGACATGAAAGCAGAATGCTTTTTGTCTGGTTTTCAACAGGCAGTACCACCACAGTGTAGTACAGGTTCCCCTTCCTCTATTCTCCTGTGCTGCACTGTGTAGGGTCTTTATATACAGTTAAAGAGAGATTCTGAAACAGAAAAAGCTGTCACCTTTGATTGAGTTAGGAAAGCAAACTAAGTATGTGTCACCGTTACGTTCTCCCAGAGGCTCTGCCCTTTTGGCATTTCTGCAGGCTCAAAACATCAGTGATACAGAGGATCACAAGGTTGAAAAAATAATTGTCCATCAGTTTTATTACTGAGCCTGTGCACTGGATGCGTGCCAGGAAAAGGGGAGCTTTCCCTGGAGTCACTGAAGAAGAGTTCTGGAAAAGTGTGGATACCATTTACAAGAGCTAGAGGATCCTGGAAAGATCTATATCTATGTATCTGTGTCCTCTATATATATGATCTATATCTAATCTATATTGTCTACATCTATGTATCATCTGTGTCTGTATCTCTTTCTCTTGTCTATATCTCTATCTCTATATCTGTACTTTGAGTGCTATGTTCAGTTCTAGGCCCCTCAATTCAAGAGAGATGTTGAGGTATTGGAAGGTGTCCAGAGAAGGGCGACAAAGCTGGTGAGGGGCCTGGAGCACAGCCCTGTGAGGAGAGGCTGAGGGAGCTGGGGGTGTGCAGCCTGCAGAAGAGGAGGCTCAGGGCAGACTTCATTGCTGTCTACAACTACCTGAAGGGAGGTTGTAGCCAGCCCAGGCACTCAGTGACAGAACAAGAGGACACAGTCTCAAGTTGTGCCAGGGGAAGGTCTAGGCTGGATGTTAGGAGGAAGTTCTTGCCAGAGAGAGTTATTGGCATTGGAATGGGCTGCCCAGGGAGGTGGTGGAGTCACCGTCCCTGGTGGGGTTCAAGCAAAGCCTGGATGAGGCACTTAGTGCCATGGTCTAGTTGACTGGATAGGGCTGGGTGCTAGGTTGGACTGGATGATCTTGGAGGTCTCTTCCAACCTGGTTGATTCTATTCTATGTCTATGTATATATCATCTCTATCTATGTGTGTATCGTCTGTGCCTCTGTCATCTATATCTGTGTCTATATATCATCTAGCAGATTGGACAGGGCTGAGTGATAGGTTGGATTGGATGATCTTGGAGGTATCTTCTAACCTGGCTGATTCTGTAATTCTATGATCTATATCTCTATCTTCTATATCTATATATCGTCTATATAATTTTCCTCTGATTAACTCACCAATGAACCAATCCAACAGGTTTTAGGTGTGAGAAAAATAAAATAATAATCTTATAAATAAGAAACCCAAAATCGGTCTCTGTTTCCACCCAGGAGGGTTTTTAGCTGAAATGAATTTTGGAACTGTTCTGCATAACATCAGGTAGAGAAATGAATGGCTGAGACAGAATGCTAGGGCTAAAAGGTACCATGGCTACGTGGAACTGTTCGATCTGGTTAAGAGGAGGCTACAGAGATGGTCAGAGGGTTGGACAACCTCCCTGGGGAACAGGCTAGGAGAGTTTGGGCTGTTCAGCCTGGAAAGGAGAAGGCTCCAGGGAAAACTTTAAGCAGCTTTCCAGTATGTGAAAGAAAGCTGGGGAGGGACTTCTGACAAAAGATTTAAGTGACAGGATGAAAGGGAATGGATTGATGCTGGTGGAGAGGAGACACAGGCTGGAGATGAGGGAGAAATTCTTTACAATGTGGGTGGTGAGACACTGGATTAGCTTGCCCAGGGAGGTTGTGGATGCTTCCTCTTTGGAAGTGTTAAGGGCCAGGTTGGATGAGACCTTGAGCAATCTGGGCTAGCAGAAGGTGTCCCTGCTCATGGCAGGGTTGTTGGAACTAGATGATCTTTGAAGTCCTTTCCAACTCAACCCATTCTGTTTCATGACTTATTTAGTGTATATATTGCTGTGTAGACAGAGAAAGTTTTTCTGCCCATCCCCTCCCCAGCTTACCTTTCCCAAGGTAAATAAACAAAAATAAAATAAATCAAATAAAACTAAATAAGACAAAAAAAAAAAACACTGAAATAAAGTGAAATAAAATAAAATGAAACAAAACAAAGCTAAATAAAAGAAAATTAAATAAAAGAAAGTAAAACTGAAACAAAAGAAAACTAAATAAAAGAAATAAACTGAAACAAAATAAAATGAAACAAAATAAAACTAAATAAACCAAAACTAAATAAAACATAATAAATCTGAAATGAAATAAAATAAGATAAAATGAAAAAAAAAACCCCAAATTTAAATAAAACAAAACCAACTAAAACAAAATGAACCTGAAACAAAATTAAATGGAATAAAATAAAATGAAACAAAACAAAGTTAAATAAAACAAAACCAATTAAAACAAAATGAACCTGAAAAGAAATTAAATGGAATAAAATAAAATGAAACAAAACAAAGTTAAATAAAACAAAACCAACTGAAACAAAATGAACCTGAAATGAAATTAAATGGAATAAAATAAAATGAAACAAAACAAAGTTAAATAAAACAAACCCAACTGAAACAAAATGAACCTGAAACAAAATTAAATGGAATAAAATAAAATGAAACAAAACAAAGTTAAATAAAACAAACCCAACTGAAACAAAATGAACCTGAAACAAAATTAAATGGAATAAAATAAAATGAAACAATTCAAAGTTAAATAAAACAAAAACAACTGAAACAGAATGAACCTGAGATGAAATGAAATGGAATAAAATAAAATGAAACAAAACAAAGCTAAATAAACCAAAACCAAATAGAACAAAATAAATCTGAAATGAAATGAAATAAAATAAAATGAAACAAAATAAAGCTAAATAAAACAAAACCAAATAGAACAAAATAAACTTGAAATGAAATTAAATGAAATGAAACAAAGATAAATAAAACAAATTAAAATGAGCTGAAACAAACTAAAATAGAAGACATTAAAATAAAATATTGGAGTGTGTAAAGTTTGTGTAAGGCACAGCTCCCCCAGCCTGCTGCTTGCAGTTGGATTTGAGAAGTGCTAATTCAGGAGCTTTGACATTTCAATTATTCTGTTATTAATATGTCCTGCAGCCACCTGGGCTGCTGTCTTAGCAGCATTTCAAAGGCCCTGCTAAGCAGCACCAGAGACAGGTGATGGGAAAAGCCTCATCACTCTGCATTTTCCTAAGGGAAGGTGTGGGAAATTTAATGGGACTTCCATGTGATGGAAGGTGCCTGCTCTCCCCAGCAGAAGTAGCAGGTGGTGTTAAATTGTGCTGATGAAGGAAGGTAGAAAGCAAATGAAAACTCGTTTCCATTGAAATTCCAGACCTGTTCAACCAATAAGTTCAGGGCTTGGCATATTTATAGGTGGTCTGCTGCAAATGGCTTTAATATTTCTTAAGAGTGTTGCATTCATCTTTTTGTTCTCCATTATTCTTTTTCTCCCTGCTAGTTGGATTTGGCCACAAAGGTGCTTATCCAAGTCATGTTGCCTGATAATTAGAGCAAGTCTAAAGGGAAACAAATGCAAAGGAATGCAGACAATTACTTGGAAGTGCTTCTCAAGGAATATTTTTGTCCTGGTTACAATGAAATCATTGCAGAAATAAAGCAATGATATGATTTTAATGTTGTGCCATGCAGGCTGTCCAGTATGGTGAGTCCAGACCACCTTCCTTGGAGGCACCCAAGGAAGGTACCAGCATTTACCCAATGCTGGTAAAATCAGGCAGGTCTTATGACCACACAACTGCCTGGATTTGCACATTCTGGAATTGTCAAACAAGCCATGTTGTTGTCATTCTCTTCTGTGAAGCTAAAAGCACTTCTGGTGATGTGATTTGTGTCCAGAGAAGGGCCATAAGGATGCTCAGAGGGCTGGAACACCTCTGCTATGAGGACAGGCTGAAAGAGTTGGGGCTGTTCAGTCTAGAGAAGAGGAGGCTCCCAGGTGACCTTCTTGTGGCCTTCCAGTATCTGAAGGGGGCTACAAGAAAGCTGGGGAGGGACTTTTTAGGATATCAGGAAGTGACAGGACTAGGGAGAATGGAGCAAAGCTGGAGGTGGGGAGATTCAGCCTGGACATGAGGCTCTTCACCACTCTCTTCAGCATGAGAGTGGTGAGACCCTGGAATGGGTTGCCCAGGGAGGTGGTTGGTGCCCCGTCCCTGGAGGTGTTTAAGGTCAGGCTGAATGAGGCTGTGGCCAGCCTGCTCTAGGGTAGGGTATCCCTGCCCATGGCAGGGGGGTTGGAACTAGATGATCTTTGTGGTCCCTTCTGACCCTGAATGATTCTATGATTCTCAACCACCTCCTTGGGCAACCCATTCCAGGGTCTCACTACTCTCATGGTGAAGAACTTCCTTCTCATGTTCGGTCTGCATCTCCCCACCTCCAGCTTTGCTCCATTCCCCCTAGTCCTGTCACTGCCTGATAGCCTAAAAAGTCCCTCCCCAGCCCTTTTGTAGGCCCCCTTCAGATACTGGAAGGCCACAAGAAGGTCACCTGGGAGCCTCCTCTTCTCCAGACTGAACAGCCTCACTGAAATCCCTGGAGGTTCAGCTTTTCCCCTCTGCCCAAAAGCTGTAAGGACCCAAGCCTTTAACCACAAAGGGTATGATCTTTAGTACTGCTAACAACTGCCCTTGGTGGCTTTAAAAACACTGCTTGTGGAGCTTTCTGTTCTGAAGATGTCAGAGTGCAGCACTTCAGAGCAGTCACACTAACCAGCCAGCTGGTAAAAAGCTGCACTGTGTTCTTTTCATTTTCTTCAGAATCTCTTTAGGCAATTTAGGGCCATTTTTTTAGGTTATTATAAGTAATGAAGCTGTCTTCTTTATTCCACAGCCTTTCTCTTAGTGCATACAATGGTCCTACAAATTTTCCTGGGGCTACTTCTCAAGAAAGCTGTTTCTCTTCTCTTCCACAGTCCATGAAACATAAAGATAATCCCTTTCTACTGCCAAAGGAATCTTCATATGGACAAATATTTTCATTAACAGGGGCTGGAAAATAGGCATTTAAAAGACCATTGCAACATGGTTAGTGAGCACTTAAGCAATTGAGTTTTATCCCCAGACAGTCTTCTTTTTAGTAACTCTGCTGGACTAGTTCCAAAATAGTTGTTTCACTTTGGTGGAAGGAAAGAACTTTCTGTCTCTGGGTGTGAAGAGTCAATAGGAACTGAATCATTGCTATCAATGTTTGTGTGTCTGTTGGCTGTGGGTGACTGTAATAGCTTCTTTTTTGACATTGATGTGCATATGATATCAGAATCCCATTTTAGACCCCATCTGATTTCTTCAGCAGCTGGAGATTACAGAGTCTCAGGATGTTAGAGGCTGGAAGGGACCTCGAAGTCCAGGGACCCCATCCAGTCCAACGCCCCTGCCAAGGCAGCATCCCTTAGGGTAGTTCCCACAGGAATGCATGCAGGTGGGTTTGAAAGTCTCCAGAGAAGGAGACTCCACATCCTCTCTGGGCAGTCCGTTTCAGGGCTCCAGCACCCTCACTGTAAAGAAGTTTCTCCTTATGTTAACCTGAAACCTTCTCAGTTCCAGCTCATGTCCATTGTTCCTTGTCTTATTACTGCACAGCTCTGAAAAGAGGTTGGCCCCTGGCACTTGACAGGCACCCCTCTGCTCTGCCCTGGAGAGACCTCACCTGGAATATTGCATCCAGTTCTGGGCTCCCAGTTCAAGAGAGACAAGGATATGCTTGATGCAGTCGAGGGGAGGGCTACAAGGATGCTGAAGGGGCTGGAGCACTGCCTGAGGAGGAGAGGCTGAGAGCCCTGGGGTTGCTTAGTCAGCAGAGGAGAAGACTGAGAGGGGATCTGAGCAATGTCTCTCAATAGCTGAGGGCTGGAGGTCAGGAAGCAAGGGACAGGGACAGCTTCTGCTCACTTGTGCCCTGGCACAGGACAAGGGGCAAGGGATGGAAACTGCAGCACAGGGAGTTGCACATCAACATGAGGAAGAACTTGAGTGTAAGGGTCCCAGAGCACTGGCACAGGCTGCCCAGAGAGGTTGTGGAGTCTCCTTCTTTGGAGCCTTTCCAGCCCTGCCTGGATGTGTTCCTGTGCTACCTGCTCTCCAGAAGTATTTTCCAAGCCCTAGTATCCTAATATCCTGTGAGCTTGTGACCCCACAGGTATCTATAGAGACTTCTCAGATCCCCTCTCAGCCTTCCCAAGAAAATCACTTTTGTAGCTCTCTGAAAACCAACTTTTGGCTGCAGCTGCTCATCTCAGGAACACTTCTCAAGTTCAATCAATTTTAGCCCTAAAAAAAGTCAGTGTGTTACAATTAGAGGGAACTAATGTCTAATATAAAATACACTAGAAAATCTTTTATGTGCAGATATTTTCTAGTCACTAAAACATAAATTTCTTGACATAGATAGGGGTAGTAATGTGTTATGAGCTTCTGTCACACTTTAAGTAGCGTGGTGAAGAACATACCTGGAGAAAGTAGGTGAGAGAACTGAAGTTGTTTATTCTGGAGAAAAGGAGGCTGAGAGGAAACCTCATTGCTCTCTGCAACTCCCTGAAAGGAGGCTGAAGCCAGGTGAAGTTGGTCTTTTCTCCCTATTAACAAGTACCAGGACAAGCAAAATGGCCTCAAGTTGCACCAGGGGAGGTTTAGGTTGGAGATTAGAGGAAACTTCTTCCCTGAAAGGATTCTCAAGCACTGGCACAGGCTTCCCAGGGAGGTGGTAGAATCCCATCCCTGCAGGTGTTTAAAAGAAGCAGAGGTGTGTGTGTAAGTAATAATAGCACCAGTAGGAAAAGGCTCCAAAACCATGACTGCTAAAGCTGCCTTTGAAAGAGAAAAAGAAACACTTGCTTATGGTGGAGAAGATGGTAGTACATAGATGAGTTTCAAATCACCAGTTGCTTGACTTGAAGACTAACACTGAAAGAAAAATGCCTTTACTGAGGAGTAATTAAGAAAAACTTTCAATTATCTCTATTAGTTCTCTGTTAAATGCAGTTTAGGAGAAAAAAAATAAATGTCACCCATTAATGTTCAAATGAAAGCATGAAATCTGTTAAAAGACAGACTTACAAAGCCTTAGAAGTCAGAGCAGAAAGGGATCATAAAGTTTTATGCAACTAGAAAGATAATTATTTAAAATACATTGCCCAAAGTCCATTCAGCTTCATTCCAAAGCAGACCATGTTGTCGTGCATGGAGTTGTTTTTCCCTCATCATGAGAAGCCAGGAAATGAGATAACTTTAGAGAAACAAACAGACAGTTGTAGCAAATCAATTTCCTCTGTGGATTATCCTGGTGATTCTGAATATGAGCCTCAAAGTGGCTGGGTAAAAAAAAATCCATCCCAAACTGGGGATTTACTCTAGGCTTGGTAAACAGCAGACCTGCAGTCATCAAAAGGAGAAGTTATTTCCTAGGAAAACTTTGTTTGTTGGGTGGATTGAGAGATGAAGCCTTAAGCTCAGGAGCTTGGCTGATAGTCCCTGGGTCCCAGTTCTTTAAATAAGGTTTACCTTGTAGGAAATTCCCCTCTTTTGGTACGAGCTTCACTTCAGCCTGGAGATACTCAGGATAGAGTCCTAGCTCTTTGAAAGTCAATAGGAAAGCTTCCAGTAGCTATCAAGTGACCTTGATTCCAGCCATTTCATTCATCAGTTCCATTTTCTTCATAAAGAATCACCACCAAATATGGACCAAGAGTAGGAATTTTAGCAGAAAGCAAGAGTGAGAAGCTATTGAGTCTCCAGGAGAACAAAAGACAAAGTCACCTGCAGCTGTAACATTCTTGGACACAGCTGAATGTCCTCCGTGCCTTAGCAAGACTGGAATTACTCTGCATTTTGGTTTTGGCATGGGATGGGCAGTTGGAATTTTACTTCTCACAGGACCACATGATGTTAGAGGTTGAAAGGGACCTCCATAGATCATAGAATCAGCCAGGTTGGAAGAGACCCCCAAGATTATCTAGTCCAACTTATCACCCAATCCAACTCCCCCTTGCCAGAGCAGGACCTGATAATCAAGCACAGGTTGCACAGGAACACATCCAGACAGGGCTGGAAATTCTCTAGAGAAGGAGACTCCACAACCTCTCTGGGCAGCCTGTGCCAGTGCTCTGTGAGCCTTACAGTGAAGAAGTTCTTCCTCATGTTGAGCTGGAGCTTCCTGTCCTGTACTTCATACCCATTACTGTCACAGGGCACAACTGAGATGGGTTTGTCCCCTCTCTCTTGACCCCCAGCCCTCATTATAAACGTTGATCAGATCCCCTCTAAGTCTTCTCTTTCCCAGACCAAACAGCCCCAGGTCCCTCAGCCTCTCCTCACAGGGCAATGCTCCAGCCCTTTCAGCATCCTTGTAGATTGGATTTTCTGACTGGATGGAATCAAGATCTGCACATTTCTGTGTCTTCTTCTCTCCAGCAGAGCATTGATTAGAAGCCAGAGGGATTCCTGTAGGGCAGTGAGTCCTTGATTGCTGGCTTGTTGGAAAAAAGAGGTATCTTGTGTGTAAAGAGTGGGCAGGAAAAAAGCCAGAAGCATGCAAAAGAGAAGAGACCACACAGAGGACTGCAGCTGTGCCTGTTGCTCTTGAAATGACAGGTGTCTGACAGTAAGTTGCAGTTCTAATCAAACAGCACTTAGAGAATCATAGGATCATTGCAGGTGAAAAAGATCATTAGGATCATCCAGTCCAACCGTTATCTCACTCTGCCAAGGCTGGGGCCAAACCACGGCTCTCAGCCCTGCACCTTTGCCTCTTTGGTACACGTCCAGGGATGGGGATTCAGCCACCCCACTAGGAAGCCTGAGTCAGTGATGGACAACCCTTTCAGTCAAGAACTTTCTTCTAATCTCCAACCTACAATTCCCCTGGGAACACTTGAGGCTATTTTCTCTCTGTTCTGTCACTTGTTATTAGGGGGAAGAGACCAAGCCCCACCTGGCTCCTTTCAGGGAGCTGTGGAGAGCAATGAGGTCTCTCCACAGCCTCCTCTTCTCCAGACCACTCACTCCCAGTTGCCTCAGCTACTCCTCCCCAGCCCTGCTCAATGTTTATACATAAAGGTGAGTGCCAGGGGGCTGGAGCCAGGCTCTGCTGGGTGATGCCCAATGACAGCACAAGGGGCAATGATGGAAGCTGAGGCATAGGAAGTTTCATTTCAACATGAGGAGAATTTTTTTTCCCTGTGAGGGTGACAGAGGACTGGACCAGGCTGCCCAAGGGGATTGTGGAGTCTCCCTCTCTGGAGATATTCAAGACCTGCTGGGATGTGTTCCTGTGCGATCTGGTCTAGGTGATGCTGCTCTGGTAAGGGGGTTGGACTGGATGAGCTTTTGAGGTCCCTTCCAGCCCCTGACATTCTGTGACTCTGTAATTCTCCAGACCCTTTACCAGCTCTGTTACCCTTTTCTGGACGTGCTTCAGCACCTCAATGTCTTCCTTGGAGTGAGTGCCACAAAACTGAAGCCAAGATCTGAGATGTGGCCTCATCAGTGCTGAGTACAGGGGACACAATCACTCTCCTGGTGCTGCTGGCCACCCTATCACTAATCCAGGCCAGGATGCTGGTGGCCACTGTTTCCTTTTGGAAATACAGTCCAGAGATGGCTACTGCAAGTGTGCTGTTAATGACAAGAGCTTGAGGTACTGATTTTTTCTGCTCCTTGAGATACTTTTAGAGAGAAGTCTTGTACAAAAAGCCCTTCATTAGGTGCTTTGCTATCTTGAGACTCACAGGCAAAGATAAGGGCAGAGACTGACAGCAGTTGCTACCAGCAGACTTGAGCCACCTCCCGGTGTCTGGAACAGAAAAATCAATCAGAGGATCTGGAAAAGAACATGAAGCAATTAACTGCTAAATTGATTCCAACTGATCTACTTGGGAGAGTGTCTCTCTCTTCTCAGACCTTTGTGGTTGATGCCCACAATTTACATTATCTGTGTCATCCACTTCCTGTGTGTAATGCAAGTGGTGCAAATCTGAGATGAGAGAAGCAGAAAGCAGTTCTGAGTTGGTTTTCTTCTTTGCTGTTTCTTGCATTCTTAAAAGCAATGACAACCATCAGCAGTGCAAAGATGCCTGTGTACTTCCCCTGACAAGAAGCTTGCTGTATTTGTACTCTGCACTGATACCAAAGCTCCCCCCCATGCCCTCCCCCATCAGCCCCTTGAGGAACAGTTTGATGTAGGCTACTCTTTTCCAAGTATCTTTCAAAAAGGCATGTTTTTGGCAATTTGGGGCCTGATCTTGGATGTATTTGGAGTTAATCAGAGGTTTACTTTCTGGGCTGAAGGAAGCCTAGTGATTTCCTGACCTTCCAGCTTTATGGAATTTAAAGAGCTCTTATGAAAATTTCCATTGGGTTGTGTGGTAGGTGGACATCTAGGCTGGATGTTAGGAGGAAGTTGTTGGCAGAGAGAGTGATTGACATTGGAATGGGCTGCCCAGGGAGGTGGTGGAGTGGCTGTGCCTGGAGCTGTTCAAGAAAAGCCTGGATGAGGCACTTAGTGCCATGGTCTAGTTGATTGTCTAGAGCTGGGTGCTAGGTTGGACTGGCTGAACTCAAATGTCTCTTCCAACCTGGTTGATTCTATGATTGTATGTTTCTATGATGTGCCCTGACAAAGACAGGGCAGTAGAAAGAAACAGTCAGAAAGGCCTTTTGCAACCAAAACAATTTTGAGGTCATCCAGTCCAACCATTCTCTAACAAGGCTGAGGCCAAGCCATGTCCCTCAGCACCACATCTCTGCCTCTTTGGATCCAGCGCTGGGCATTCAACCACCTCCCCATGTCAGCCTGTGCCAGTGGTTAAGAACCCTTTCAGGGAAGAAGTTTCTTCTCATCTGTAAACTAGGGACAACTTGAGGCCATGTCCTCTCATTCTGTCACTTGTTCCTAGGGAAACCAACCCCCCTCTGGCTCCAACCTCCTTTCACAGAGTTGCAGAGAGCAATGAAGTCTCCCCTCAGCCTCCTTTTCCCCAGACTAGATAATCACAGAATCAAACAGGTTGGCAAAGCCCCACAGGATCACCAAGTCCAATTTACAACCCTACTCAACAAGATTCATCTTAAACCATATCCCTTAGTGACACATCCAAATGACTCCTAAGTACACCCAAGGTTGGTAACTCCACCACCTCTTTGGGCAGCTTGTTCCAGTGCCTCAATCCTAGTCCCCTCAGCCACTTCTCACCAGACCTCTTCTCCAAACTCCTCACCAGCTTTGTTGCCCTTCTCTGGGCACACTCCAGCACCTTGGTGTCTTTCTTGGAGTGAGTACCACAAAACTGAACCCAGTGGTCAGGGTGCAGCCTCACCAGTGCTGAGTACAGGTATCCTTTCAGGTAGTTGTAGAGAGCAATGAGGTCTCCTCTCAGCCTACTTTTCTCCAGACTAAAGAACCCCAGCTCCACCAGCTGCTCCTCAGAAGATCTGCTTTCTAGATCTCCTGTTCTCTGGGAACATATTGCCTGCTGATTCTTCTTGTACTCTCATTCTTTTCTTTTTGTGCCCACTTGATGATGTTCAGGATGGTGGTATCCAGCGTGATGGTCCAGAGTGCCTCAGTGACTCAAGTGGAGAGAAGGGAGGTGCAGCCATAGCCTCAGAGATTCAGGTGGGGAGGAGTGAGATGCATCCATAGCCTTAGGGATTAAGGTGGGGAGGAGTGAGGTGCAGCAATAACTTTAAGGATTAAGTTAGGGAGGAGTGAGGTGCAGACATAACCTCAGAGATTCAGGTGGGGTGGAGTGAGATGCATCCATAGCCTCAGGGATTAAGGCAGGGAGGGTTGAGGTGCAGCAATAACTTTAAGGATTAAGTTAGGGAGGAGTGAGGTGCAGACATAACCTCAGAGATTCAGGTGGGGAGGAGTGAGATGCAGCCGTAGCCTCAGGGGTTAAGGTGGGGGGGAGTGAAGTGCCCCCCTAGCATCCACACCTCTGTCTTGCCTGCGGGTGGGCAGTGGGTTGATGTGCCCACAGGCACTGCACACGGTCATGCCCAGGGTGATGGTGACCGTTGCCTCGGCACGTGCGTGGTGAGTCTGGGACACCACAGTGATGCACTCCCTGTCTAGCCACTGTACAGTTCCCAGCACATATTTCACATGCAGAAACCCCAGACAGAAATATGAACTCCCAGGGCTGTAAATCGACCAGTTTGTCTCTGAACCCTAAGGCTGATGAAGCTCAAGTTGGTTTCAAGGCTGCATGAGAGCACTGGAGATGATTGGGCTGTGGAAACTCTATTTAAACAAGTTTTAAACAGATGACTGAAGTCTGTGGAGACTTCAGGTGTGGAAAAGGATGAGACCAAAGAAACCTGAATAAATGATGGATTTTAATATATTTTTATTGCTTTTATATTCAGATTTGTGGCCAGTAGATCTAGAGAGGTGATTCTGCTGTTCTGCTCTGGTGAGAAGTCACCTGGAGTACTGTCACCCAGTTCTGCTACCTTCAACACAAGAATGATGTGACCTGCTTGAGGGGGCCCAGAGGAGAGTCACAAAGATGATCCAAGGGTTGGAGCACCTCTCCTACAAAGACAGGCTGAGAGAGTTGGGGGTTTTCAGCCTGGGGAAGAGAAGGCTCCAGGGAGACCTTAGAGCTGCATTTCAGTATCTGAGGGGGACCTACAGGAAGGCTGGAGAGAGGCCATTTAGAAGTGGTTTGGCCACATCTGGAGTAGAGTCCAGTTCCAGGCCCCCCAGTTCAAGAGGAGCATAGAACTGTTTGAGAGAGTCCAGCACAGAGCCACAAAGCTGCTGAAGGGAATGGAACATCTCTGTTACAAGGAGAGCCTGAGGGAGCTGAGTCTGCACTGCTTGGAGAGGAGGAGACTGAGAGGTAACCTCATCAATGTTGATGAAGATGTAAAAGTGAGTTCCAGGAAGCTGGAGCCAGGCTCTGCTGGGTGATGCCCAATGACAGCACAAGGGGCACTGGTGGAAGCTGAGGCCTAGGAAGTTTCATTTAAACATAAGGAGGAATTTTGTCCCTGTGAGGGTGACAGAGCACTGGAACAGGCTGCCCTGGGGGGTTGTGGAGTCTCCCTCTCTGGAGATATTCAAGACCCACCTGGATGTGTTCCTGTGTGATCTGGTCTAGGTGATCCTGCTCTGGTAGGGGGGATTGGACTGGGTGAGCTTTTGGAGTTCTTTCCAGCCCCTGGTATTCTGTGATTCTGTGAAGTGCCTGTGCTGATAGAATGAGCTCCCCTTCAGATACTGAAATGAAGCTCTGAAGTCTCCCCTGAGCCCTCTCCTCTCCAGCCTGAACAACCCCAATTCTCTCAGACTGTCCCCATAGGAGAGGGTCTCCAGCCCTCTGATCATCTTTGTGGCCCTCCTCTGGACCCACTCCAGCAGGTTCACGTCTGTCTCATGTTGGTCCCACAGCTGGACACAGGTCTCCAGGTGAGGTCTGAGCAGAGCGGCAGAACCATCTCCCTTGGTCTGTGCTCTGTTCTATCACAGTATCACAGACCAGGGCAGTAAAGCCACAACATCACTTGCCCATTCTAAATGCCATTCTGACTATACAATTTCCTCTCAGTATTGCATGCAAAGGCAACTCTGCTCCACTCCTGCTCCTCTTTTTCCTCTAGTTGTCCATCTTGAAGTCAGTGTCATCCCAGATGCTCCACCTGCCAAACTGCATGTGTTATTGCTCATAAAGCACTTAAGCTTTATTTCTTTATTGTTCCTTAAAAAGATCCCAGCATAACAGTGAATTTAATAACAGTGGGTTTGGGCAGGAAGGGATTAAATGGCAGGGAACAATCTGGATTTCATAGCTGCAGGTATCTAGCAAATAAGATCTACTACACAAATCAGAAGATTAAAAAATGCCCTCTTCTCTCTTTTTAATGTCTATTCACTGACAGGAAATTTGATCATCTTGGATCAGTCTTCAGGGATGGGGGTGGGGGGAGGAAGATAAAGAAGCTTTAGCTTGGAGAGCAAGCAGGAGGAGCAAGCAAGCTATTTAACCTGGCAATACTTTGTCTCTTTAATGGTGTTCTGCTGATGGTACAGCTTCATCTGGAGAGCATTAATGAAACAGTGATGTGAAATACACAGCTGGGGAGAGTAAGGCTGTGGAAGAAGCAGCTTTGTAGGTAGTGTTTTGTGAGTTTTAAAGGGTTTTTTTAGTTTGTCTGTTACTGCCTTCAGCTTGTTCAATATTCTCCATCCACGTTTGGCTCTTTTTTCCTCAGCTGTGCCTTCTGTCAAGTGGGTTCTTTCAAACAGAAAAATAATGAAGATGCCAAAGCTTATAATAAAGGAGGGGTTAGAAACGAAGTTTTAATCTGAGGCAGACAGATTAAGGTCCTGGCTCTTTCCAGCACTGAATACCAAATAGTTTCTGCTTAGTGTTTCTTCCACTACCTGTGAAGGGACTTTTTATAAGGGCTTGCAATGACAGGACAAGGGGCAATGGATTGAAGCTTGAGGAGAGCAGATTTAGACTGAAGATTAGGAAGAAATTCTTTCCAGTGAAACAGGTTGTTCAAGGAGGTCATGGCCTCCCTGGAGGTGTTCAGGGCTAAGATGGATGAGACCTTGAGCAACCTGGGATAGTGGAAGGTGTCCCTGCCAATGCCAGGGGAGGTTGGACCTGGATGACATTCAGTGTCCCTTCCAACCCAAACCATTCCATGAGCCTATGAATTTAAGGGTTTTAGAACAACAGTTACTTGTTTCTCTGCCACAAGTAGTTAGAGTTTTGAAGCACACTGTCTTGTCTCCTCACAGCCAAGATGTGGGAGGCAGCTGGGAGAACAGCTGCAGCTTGGCACTTACCTGAAGGTGATGTCCCTACCACAGGACTAGACACCTGGCCAGTACTGACCAAGTTGTCTGCAAGCAGCTTTGCTTTGGCTGTGGGGAAGCTGCATTATCATAGCAGTTTGTCTCACACAGCTGCTTCTCTACTCCCCTCTCTTTGTATTCCAGCAATCCTGACTGTCCACTCCTGGACCAGGACCTTGTGGCTCAGACACCACTTGGGTGCCCACACCTGTGCCAGCTCAAGGCAGTTGTTGCCTCCTTTACAACTGACCCTGCACAAGGAGAGGTGAAGCAGCAGACACAGGCAATACTGGGGGATACATGGGATCATGCCTGGGCAAGCCAGGATGTGTGTCTTCCACAACACTCATGCTGGCAAAGCCATACTGGATCACAGGATGTTAGGGGTTAGAAGGGATCTCCAGAGATCTTCCAGTCCAATCCCCCTGCCAGAGCAGGACTAGTGCAGGTCACACAGGAACACATCCAGACAGGGCTGGAAAAGCTCCAGAGAAGGAAACTCCACAACATCTCCAGGCAGCCTATGCCAGCGCTCTGGGACCCATACAGTCAAGAAGTTATTCCCCATACTGAGGACACTCATCTGCAGTCACTGAAGCAAGTGAAGAGGTGTTCCCATTCAGCAAACTTCCCCAGCTCTGTTCCAGGAAAGCACCACACAGACAGGGCTCTTTCAGCAGCCTCTCATTTGTTTGCACTTCAGCATCTCGCCCGCCTGTACCCTTGCAGCTCTGTTCCACTGAGCATATTTCCTCCAGCAGGAAGACCCAGGGAGTTGTGTTTGCTCTTTGTCAGTGGGGAAGTCACAGGAGAATCAAGCATTCCTCACTCCTGGGTTTGAATTGCACTGTTGCCCTCGCTGGCTGCTGCGAAGAGCTTTTAAACAGTGTGTTTGCCATTAGAGCCTCTCCATGTGAATTATTTACTATTGACAGTAGTAGCTGGTAGGGAACGTTTCTGTGGGGTATGGATTTATAATTACACTGTTAGTTTAAGGATTAAAGCTTTATTTGCTGGTTCACAGATTTTTTTTTGTTCTTTGGAGGGGGGTTTGGAACCATGGGAGCTGTAGGAGAAATCTGACCAACGCTGCTGTCTCTGGCTCAGGAGGGGGAATATGGAATGAACAATAATAAAAAATAAGGCAAAGAATTATTGTCTCCAAAAGCACTTTAATCTGATTTCATGGACAGATGGCCAAAGCAGGAATTGTTGTGTTGTTTTTGACAGGCTTGTGCAGCTGCCTAGAAGCTATGGTCCCTGCAGCAGGGCAGGCAGAGCCAGCTGAGCAAATTCTCCAGGTGGGCCTCTCTGAGAAGTCAGCCAGGTTCGTGTAGGAGCCAAGGAGCAACAAGGTACAGATACAACAAAAATCACATCAGCAGCCTGGATTTACTGTCTGCTTACCCTCTGGTGTGTCTGCACATACTCTGACCAGGGCTGGAAGGCTTCCAGGAGCTCCTGTGCAACCTGATCTACAGCACCCTGGTTGGATTCAGTGACCTGCCCCCATCATGCTGGGGGTTCTGTGGTTCTCCTGTGTGCAAGGCACGGCTGGGACAGGTCCATCTGTAGCCTTCCAACCCCTACCCTGTTGGAGGTCTGTGGTTCTGCTGTGTGCAAGGCATGGCTGGGACAGGTTCATCTGCAGCCTTCCAACCCCTACCCCGTTGGGGTTCTGTGGTTCTGCTGTGTGCAAGGCATGGATGGGACAGGTCCATGTACTGCATGGATGTCAGGCCTGGACCGAAGAGAAGGGCACCACTGAGGTAGAGGTTTGTCTGCTGCTTGGCTGGGGAGTGCTGCTGCTGTGGTGATGTGATCAGTGTCCCCACTGCTTTGTGAGCTTTGCCTTTAGCTTCCTCTGGCCATCATGAGAGAAGTGTTTGCCTACAGTGCATCTCCTGTAATCATAGAAATGTTTTGGTTGGAAAAACTATCTGAGATAATCAACTGCAATCATCAAATCCAACCTCACCATGGCTGTTGAACCATGTCCCAAAGTGCCATGCCCACAGGTTTCTTGGACACCTCCAGGGATGTGGGCTCCATCACCTCTCTGGGCAGCCTGTGCCAATGCCTAACCACTCTTTCAGCAAAAAGATGTTTCCTAATCACCAATCTAACTCTCCCCTGGCACAATTTGAAGCTATTTCCTCTCTTTCTAGCACCTGATACTGGGAGAGTGAATACATAGACAGTCAAAATGGATATTCCCCACAGTACACTTCTATAAAGGCTTTGGTTCCTTCATCACCTTGGGTGTTAGTATCCCAATGAAACCTTTGAATAGGGAAGGTCTTGTGGAAGGAAGATTAAAAAACTCCTGTGGGATAATTTCCCAGCTTACAGGATTGCAGATTAATTTAGAGTCCTTTAGGAGAAAGGTTGAGATGGATGCCACCAAAAGGTGTTTATGTTTTCTCAGCAAACGAAGATCCATGGAGCTGGCCTGTCAAAAGCTGAAGGAGGGAGTCCTGTGGAGATAAGATGGCCCTGTTTAGATTAAAACTAATGAGGTAAGGCTAAAACAACACAGCCATGCAGCTTCAAAATAGATTTTGAAGGCTTTAGTGCCTGAGCAAAGACCTTTGCCTAATTAACTGTGGTTTGAATATCACAGTTGACATCTCTGAGTTTGGTAATGAGCCCAGTGGAGTACCTGCTAAACAGACATGACTGTGTTGCTCAAATCTCCACCCAAATCATGCTAAATGTCACCTAGAACACAGGCACAGTTGAGGTTAGGGTATAAAGAACCACGAGAGGAACATCACTTGTATTACTATAGAGAGTGTCATCAGTAAGGTTGCAGATGATACCACATTAGGTGGCAATGTCAATTTCAATGAGGGTAGAGAGGCTCTTCAGAGGGACTTGGATAGTCTGGATCCATGGGCCAACATTAATGGGATGAGCTTCCACAAGGCCAAATGGCAGCTCCTTCACTTGAGCCACAACAATCCCAAGCAGTGCTACAGGCTTGGGGGGCAGTATGGCTGGAAACTGTCTGCAGAAAGGGACCTGGGGGGTTGTAATGGACAAGCAGCTGAACATGAGCCAGCAGTGTGCCCAGGTGGCCAAAAAAGCCAAAGGCATCCTAGTTGGGATCAGAAATGCTGTGTCTAGCAGCAGGGAGGGGATTGTCCCCTTGGACTCTGCTCTGGTGAGGCCACAGCTCAAGTGTTGCGTTCGGTTTTGGGCACCTCAGTACAAGAGAGCTGTGGAGGTGCTGGAGCCAGTGCAGAGGAGGGCAAGGAAGCTGTGAAGGGCCTGAAGAGTAAATCTTGTGGGGAGAGACTGAGGGAGCTGGGGCTGGTTAGCCTGAAATAGATAGGCCTGGAACACAAACCCTATGAGGATAGGCTGAGGGAGCTGGGGTTGTTTAGCCTGGAGAAGAGGAGGCTCAGGGGTGATCTTATTACTGTCTACAACTACCTGAAAGGACATTGTAGCCAGGTGGGGGTGGCCTCTTCTCCCAGGCAGCCAGCAAGAGAACAAGGGGACACAGTCTCAAGTTGTGGTGGGGTAGGTCTAGGCTGGATGTTAGGAGGAAGTTCTTCACAGAGAGAGTGATTGGCATTGGAATGGGCTGCCCAGGGAGGTGGTGGAGGCACCGTCCCTGGAGGTGTTCAAGAAAAGACTGGATGAGGCACTTAGTGCCATGGTCTGGTTGACTGGATAGGGCTGGGGGATAGGTTGGACTGGATGATCTTGGATGTCTCTTCCAACCTGGTTGATTCTATGATTCTAAGTCTGAGGGCAGACCTCATGGCTGTATACTGCTACCTGAAGGGACATTGTGGAGAGACTGCTGCTGCTGGTCTCTTTTCACAGGTAATTAGTGACAGAAGACTAAGACTGGGTAGGTTTAGATTGGACATAAGTAAGAAGTTTTTCTTGGAGAGAGGGGTCAGGCACTGGAATGAGCTGCCCAGGGAGGTGGTGGAGTCACCGTCCCTGGATGTGTTTAAAGGTTGTTTGGATGTGGTGCTTAGGGCTATGGTTTAAGGTGAATCCTGTAGAGTAGGGTTCTAGGTTGGACTTGGTGATCCTGAGGGACTTTGCCAGCCTGGGTGTTTCTGTCATATCTCTGGGCACAGACTGGGGATTTAGCAGGAGCAAGGCTGGCTCACAGGCTGTGCTCCTCCACCTCAGCCAGGGACACCACCTTGGTCAGGGTTGTGCACTCAATATGTGGCTGGATTTTTGCTGCATTTCTGTTCTATATTGGAGCTGTTGCTGAGATTTGCATCTCTGCCTATGCCAGATGTTACCCAGGATTAAGTCACTCAAGCTCCATCACCTGCAGTCAGTGCATTTATCACCAGCAATCCCAGATCCATTGTAGCTGTTGCTTTAATAAATTAAACCTATCCATTATTTTAACTCTCTGAACCTGTGGCAGTGCAAGGCCTTATTGGGGCACTGGGAGAAAGAAAAATAAAGAGACAGATGTTAATTTTCTCAGACAGTTCCAGTTCCAGAGGCACTGGGAGATAAAAAAAAGAGACAGATGTTAATTTTCTCAGACAGTTCCAGAGCCCCTGGGGTAGGCAGATGTTGGGATCCTCATCCTTGAGAAGCATAACAAAGAGGTGATTGGGTAAAATCAACTCAGCTTCACCAAGGGCAAATCCTGCCTGACACACCTGGTGGCCTTCTGTGAAAGGGTCACATTAATAGATGAGGGACAAGCAACTGACATTATCTACCTGGACCTGAGCTAAGCCTTCAACACTGTCCCACACCACATTCTGGTCTCCAAGCTGGTAAATCAAGGGTTTGAGGGATGGACAACTCCATGGACTACAAACTGACTTGATGGCTACACCCAAAGAGTGGCTGTCAATGGGTCCATGTCCCAGTGCAGGCAGTGACAAGTGCCTCCTCAAGGATCAGTACTGGTACTGGTCTTGTTCAACATCTTCAATAGTGCCATGGGAGTGGTGCTGGTCAGGGCAATCCCAAGCACTGATACAGGCTGGGCAGTGACTGGCTTGAGAGCAGCCCTTGGGAGAGGGACTTGGGGGTACTGGTGGATGAGAAGCTCAGCATGAGCCTCCAGTGCACACCTACAGCCCAGAGAGGCAACCAGAGCCTGGGCTGCAGCAAGAGTAGTGAGGCCAGCAGGGCAAGGGAGGGGATTCTGCCCCTTTGCTTCACTCTGCTGCTGAGACCCCACCTGGAGCACTGTGTCCAGTTCTGGAGCCCCTGTAGCAGAAAAGATCTGGAGGTGCTGGAACATGTCCAGAGAAGGCCACGAGGATGATCAGAGGGCTGGAGCTGTCCTGCCGTGAGGACAGACTGAGGGAGCTGTGGTTGTTCAGTCTGGAGAAAATAAGGCTTGAGGAGACCTTATTGTGACCTTGAAGTATCTGAAGAGGGCTACAAGAAAGCTGGGGGGGGACTTTTTAGGGTGTCAGGTAGTGATAAGACTGGGGGGAATGGAGCAAACTGGAAGTGGGTAAATTCAGATTGGATGTTAGGAAGAAGTTCTTCACCATGCAGGTGGTGATTCTATTGTATGATTCTATGATCTTATCCATAACGTGACACAGAGAACTGCGTTGTCTGCTGCTGCCTTTATTCCTTCTATCAAGTGTAATGCTTTTGAATTATAGGATTTATGTTTTACCATGCAGCACAAGGTGGATATGTGTCTTTAAACAACCTGGCTGAAAGTAATTGCCTTCTAATAGCAAAAAAAAAATCAACTGTCCTCTGAACCAAAGTACAGCTCTTATCCTAATTTGTAGTTTACTTCCTAAGCGAAGCAGCAAAGAGTAATGAGTACAAATGTACCTTTCCAATTAGGCAATTACACTGCTCCTAGTTTTTGAAACTCAGTGCAACTGTCATAAAAGGCATTTCAGAAACCCACAGCCCAGAAATTGCCACTGCTTCAGGAGGAGGGCAGGGTGCCAGAGGTGCATTGCATCAGCATCCAAGCAGGTTGCTAGTAATTGTTATGAAAAGCATTGACTGTCTCTGGGAATGTATCTTAGGACAGCTTCAAGTTGCAGCAGGAGAGATTTAAGTTGGACGTGAGAAGAGACTTCTTCCCTTAAACGCTGGCACAGACTGCCCAGGGAGGTGGTTGAATGCCTGTCCCCTGAGGTGTTTCAAAGGGACAGAGATGTGGTGCTGAGGGATGTGGTTTAGCACCAGCCTTGGTAGAGTTAGAGATTGGTTGGACTCAATGATCATAAAGGTCCAGTGGAAGGTGTTCCTGTGTGGGAGTTGGAACCAGATGATTTTTAAGGTCACTTCCAACATAAATAAGTCTATGATTCTATGAATCCCACAGCTTCTCTCACAAAACCTGTAATCTAATGCTGCAGGCTGCTGGTCATTTGGATGTGGTGCTTGGGGCTGTGGTTTAGGGTGAACTTTGTAGAACAGGGTTCTCGGTTGGATTTGGTGATCCTGAGGGGCTTTTCTAACCTGAATGCTTCTGTGAGTCTGTGATGTAGATGGAGAAAATTACAGCTGTGCTGCTGAAACTTGGAATACAAAGTACATCCCAACTGCCTCTGTGGAGACATGGGGACAGCTCATGGGCATATTCCCCATGAGGGTGCTGAGACACTGGCACAGGTTGCCCAGAGAGGTGGTGGAAGCCTCATCCCTGGAAGTTTTTAAGGCCAGGCTGGATGTGGCTCTGAGCAACCTGATCCAGTGTGAGGTGTCCCTGCCCGTGGCAGGGGAGGTGGAACTGGGTGATCCTTGGCATCCCTTCCAACCCTGACAGTTCTGTGATTCTGTGATCTGCTGAGCCTCTTCTCAGGGTGCTGGGCAGCCTGCCTGATCTGCAGCTGCTAGGGAAGCAAAGAGACTTGAAAGCGCCGAGGGCTCCATGACTGGAGTGTTAATCAGTGAAAATGGGGGCTGCTGAGAAACTTCCTCCTTTCATTTAATTAGCTGGCATCGAAGCCAGCATCTCTGTGGGATTAGTGTTGGACTCCATGGCTGCAGATGAGCTGAGCACATGAATTCAGCATGGTTGCATGTGCAGATAGCAGGTCTCAGATGAGTCATGCAAGCAGTGCAGCAGTGTGGGCTATAACTAAATCACCAGGGAACAGGCAGGCAGTGCTGTTTTCAATGCTGCTGTTAGTTTGTGGCACGTTTGCTTTGGTATCTCTCCGTGACAGCGTTCTGCTGCCTGGCCTCACCTTTCCCCAGCAGGCAGCACAGCTCACTTCTCTTCCTGGGTCTGGGCAACATGTGCTCACTGCTGCACTGAGAGTCAGAGAATCATATTATCACAGAACTTGTCAGAGTTGGAAGGGATGCCAAGGATCATCCAGTTTCAACGCCCCCCCCTGCCATGGGCAGGGACACCTCGCACTACATGAGGCTGTCTAGAGCCTCGGCCAGCCTGGCCTTAAACACCTCCAGGGATGAGGCTCCCACCACCTCCCTGAGCAACCTGTTCCTGTGCCTCACCACCCTTATGGTGAAGAACTTCTTCCTAACATCCAATCTGAATCTCCCCACTTCTAGCTTTGTTCATTCCCCTCAGTCCTATCACTACCTGACAGACTAAAAAGTCCCTCTCCATCTTTTTTCTAGCCACCTTCAGGCACTGGAAGGCCACACTGATAAAAGGAGATAGGCAGGTGAACAACCTGCTCGCTTCCCTGCTCTTTGCTGTGCTCAGCTCTCAGCTGTGCTCTGCCGTTGCCTGCCGCAGTTGCCTGCTGCCTCACTGCTTGCTGCTAAACTCTACTGCCGCGAGTTACCAGGAGCAGACCCTGGATGCCTGCGCATGATTGGCGTGTGTGGCCAGCCTGACATCGTGTGAGGCTGCAGCACATCCTGCCTCTGCACCTGAAAGTGCTGCTGAGGCGAGCCAGGGGATCAAGGGCAGAGATTGCCTGCCTCCTTCCCCAGAAGCCAGGAAGGATGAAGTCTCAATGTCCGACAAGACAGAGTCCCCTGAAAGTGTTTGTGCACTGTCTGGACTGTGGCTAAGCCCTGCCAGGCAGGTAATAATTATTTGTGAGTCAATACTTAAATGCCTCTTTGTAATTCTCCATTGCCTTCTGCCACGAGCAGAAAGAGCTGCTTGAGCCCACCTAGTGAGCAAGGGGCATTGTAGCCAGGTGGGGGGTGGCCTCTTCTCCCAGGCAACCAGCAATAGAACAAGGGGACACAGTCTCAAGTTGTGCCAGGGTAGGTATAGGCTGGATATTAGGAAGAAGTTCTTCACAGAGAGAGTGATTTCCCATAGGAATGGGCTGCCCAGGGAGGTGGTGGAGGCACCATCCCTGGGGGTCTTCAAGAAAAGCCTGGATGAGGCACTTAGTGCCATTGTCTAGTTGATTGGATAGGGCTGGGTGCTAGGTTGGACTGGATGATCTTGGAGGTCTCTTCCAACCTGGTTGATTCTGTGATTCTATGATTCAAGCAGCATATTGGCCACGAGCAGCATTTGACCGTGGGAATCACAGGATATTCTGTGACCCTGTGATTCCCACGGAATCTCTTCCCCCATGGAATCTTCTCTGACAGTTCAATTCATGTTTAAGTGTTTTGCTGGTTATTAGTAGATGTAGATATTATCCACAGAATGTTTTCATGACTGTGTAAGAACCAAAATATGATAAAAATTAGTGGTCAGGGGTGATGAGAGTTCTGAATGCCAAAATTAGTAAACAGCATTGTGGTGGTTTGGGTGTTCCCTGCCCCCTCCCACTTTAGAAATCACCCAGACTAGACTCAGCCAGCTCTGGAAAGATGAATGAAGCTTATATTTACAGCTTAGCTCAATATACAAGCAGATATTTACAGTATATACAGTTATAGACAGAAATATACAAGGTAAAAAGGTAATACAGAAACTCAACTGCCCTCCCAGAAACCTGAGTCCCCAGGAGGGGCTCTCAACCATCCCTTCACCTTCCCCCTACCCCTCTCAACCTTACCCCAGTCCCAAGGAAGAATAGAGGTTCGGCCAGGGGGTTAGGAAGCAAAGTGGATTAGCCCAAAATGGAGGGTGAGGTTAGAGAGTAAGAAGCAGCTCAGCCAGCAGCCCAGGTGAGAGTGGTTATCTGTTTTTATTTCTTGTTCCTATACTTCTCAGCAGGACTATGAGGCGAGTAGACATCACCATTGTTTTCCTTTCACAGCCTGTGATCTAATTCTTCTCACCAAAACATTCTAGCCTGCTTCAAACTAGCACAAACATTCATTTTGGAAAAAAATATCATCTCACATTAATTAATTTCCCTTTTTGACTGGGTTCTAATTTAAATTTCCCAGAGACTCAAATATAGTTGGTAGAATCAATAACAATTTATAGGATGCCCTTCCCCCTTCTTTCCCACAAGAAGAGGAATTAGATGGAGAGAGAGGAAAGGTAAAGCAGACCCAAATAAAGAATCTCACTGCGATTTGGAAGTTAAAAGAAGAAAAGTTTAATAAAAAAATAAAAGATATCTGAGGTAGGGAAGTTACAAAGGTATAGGGAAGGGAAAAACAAGATACAAAAGATGTAAATACACAACCAGATTGGATGGCGGTGGTTTTGTCCACCTCGTGGGGTGGTGGCCACGCGGTAAGACCAAGAGCAGGAAACAGGAATGGTGATTTCTGGTGAGCAGGGAGGCAGGGGAGAGCCAGCAAACAGGAAGTCCCCCAGCTTTTATGGATCTTAGACAGGAAGGGGGAGTGGGCTAACCACCATCACCTGCTAGTGTTCAGACCCACCCTTGCGGAGGGGTCAAGACCACCTGGGGTCAGGTTCAAGATCACTGCCCCTGGAGGGTTAACCCTGTACACCTCTGCAGCAAGCAGAGACTTTAGGATGTGGGCAGAAAATCAGGCAGCCATAGTTTTTGCACGTTCTCCCACTCATGACTCAGTACATTTTGTGCACCATGACATTTGCTTTGAACTTGATTCCTCACTGGGCTTTATTCTTCCTTTCTCTTTTCTGCGAGGTGTTTTGCTTGGTAAACGAGCACTTGCTGAAGGCAAAGCACATTTAAATTGCTGCAATGATGTCAGTGAACAACAATTCTCTACTAAATGGCTTTTTTTTTCCAGCCTCACATAAATGCCATCTGGAAGCCAGGCAGAGCTGTGCCTTTTCCCAAGGATGTAGCTATGACTTCCCCAGCCAAAGTTGTCTCCTGTGGGAAAAGGAACTCACCAAACAGGTAATGCTCACTGTTTCATTTCATACTTGCTCTACAAGCTCTAAGATCAGGAGAACTGTCAGATTTGCTCCCTCAGATCTCTGCTATGCAGGATGTAGATGAATGTCTGCAACGAGATCTTTAAGTCCTTCCTTTTCATTTCCTGCAAGAGGAGATACCGGAAAGGTTTGAGGCACTCCGTGTGCTTCATTGCTATCCTTACCTGAGGCTGACATCTGATCAAAGATGGATTTTAAAAGGGATGCTTTAAATAAGTGCAAACTTCCTCGCTCCAGGGCTGCTGAGGTGCAGGAGTAGTTCTGTGAATAAGAAACAGGGCAGTGTTATTGGTAGAAGTGCACTGGAGCCAGTAAAAATGATTCCAAAAAGGCCTGTTTCCTCAGTGGAAAAGGGATTTGTTTCAGTAATCCAAGACAAAGTTTAATAAAGCTGTGGGAAATGTCTTCATTTTATAGATACTGCTAGGACAGCCATCAGCAACAAGCATGGTTACAGATGAAGTTTCTCCTGAGTTTTAGCACACTGGCAAATGTGGTGGGGTTTGCAAAGCCTCTGCTGTGTTACCCCTTAATGGAATGCTCTGGGAGCCTGAACATTCATCTCCATATAAACTGAAATGGAATCATAGAAAGAATAGAAACAATAGAAAGAGGATCACAGAATAATGGAATGGAATGGATTGGGTTCATAGAATCATAGAATGGTTTAGGTTGGAAGGGACCTCAGAGCTCATCCAGTTTGATCTCTGATCACATTCTGTGATCCTCAACCTCCCTGGGCAACCTGCCAGCATCTCACTGTCCTCACTGGAAACAACTTCTTCCTAACATCCAGTTTGAATGTCCCCTCTGTCAGTTTAAACCCATTATTCCTTGTCCTGTCATTACAAGACCTTGTCAACAGTCCCTCCCCAGCCCTCCTGTAGGCCCCCTTCAGTTACTGGAAGGGTTTGGAAGGGATCATCTAGTTCTAACCCCTTTGCCCCAGGCAGGGACACTTCTACCACACCAGGCTGCTCAAGTCCTCATCTAACCTGGCTTTCAGTACTTGCAGGCTTGCAGCCTCCATAGCTTCTCTGGGCAACTTGTTCCAGTGCCTCACCATCCTCATGGGGAAGAATTTTCTCCTAACATCTAATCTCTACCCAGCTTCTTCCATTCTGAAGCCATTGCCTCTCCTCCTGTCACCCCATGCCTTCATCAGAAGTCCCTCTCCAGGTCTCCTGTAGCCCCCTTTAAAAACTGGAAGGTTTCTCAAAGGTCTCCCCAGGCTGAAAATAAGAGTAAATGATAGTAAAATGATTTCAGATATAAAAGCAGCTTTAGTCAATGCTAGAAAGAGATTTGCTCTGACTTGGAAGCAGCACTGTGATTTACAACAGGCTTTTAAATCTTTCTTAAAGCAGTCCTCAGATTTTTCCCCCTCTGAGTTTTGTATTTATGCATTCAATATTTCACCCTCTCACAACATATCCCACATGTAATGTGTCATGATTGCTCAGAGTTGTTAAGAGAATTTTAAGTTGGAAGTCCATTATCCAGAGAGCTTTCCCTTTGCTGCCACTTGTTAATTTTCCCAATACATTCTCTGCAGATTTTTTCACCCTAATGACAATATTGAAGCATTTAAGATGTGGGGATTTAACTCCGCAAGAATCCATCCGGTCTCCTTCAGGAAGAAACTAGACTTTGAGCTGTTCTTTATTCCCAATTTCATGCAGCACTTTACTCTAGAAAGCAATCCCAAGCAGCAATATAGGCTGGACAGTGACTGACTTGAGAGCAGCCCTAAGGAGAGGGACTTGGGGGGTGCTGGTGGATGAGAAACTTAATATCAGCTGTCAGTGTGCTCTTGTAGCCCAGAGAGCAACCAGAGCCTGGGCTGCAGCAAGAGAAGTGTGGGCAGCAGGTCAGGGAAGTGATCCTCCTCCTCCTCTACTCTGCACTGGTGAGACCCTACCTGGAGTACTTCATCCAGTTCTGGAGCCCCTGTTACAAGAGGGATATGGATGTGCTGGAAGGTGTCCAGAGAAGGGCCACAAGGAGGATCAGAGGGCTGGAGCTGCTCTACTATGAGGAGAGACTGAGGGAGTTGGGGCTGTTAAGTCTGGAGAGGCAAAGGCTCTGAGGTAACCTTATTGTGACTTTTCAGTATCTTAAGGGGGCTATAAGAAAATTGGAGAGGGACATTTTAGGCTGTCAGGTAGTGATAGGACTAGGGGGAATGGAACAAAGCTGGAGGTGGGTAGATTCAGACTGAATGTTAGGAAGAAGTTCTTCAGCATGAGGGTGGTGAGACCCTGGAACAGGTTGCCCAGGGAGGTGGTCGAAGCCCTGTCCTTTGGAGGTGTTTCAGGCCAGGCTGGTTGAGGCTATGGACAGCCTGATGTAGTGTGAGGTGTCCCTGCTTATGGCAAGGGGGTTGGAATTAGATGATCCTTGTGGTCTCTTCCAACCCTAACTGATTCTATGATTCTGAGCTCTCTCTCTGGTTTGATGGTGAGGCTGTTGAGTGGGTCTGTGTTAGAAGCTGTAATAAAGACAAGCTGTGGTACATTTCATGTTTCCCACTCATCCACTTAGCCAATAAATTTGTCAAGGAAGGGAATTTGTTTCCAGGAGCACAATTTAGTTTTGAGAAATCCATGTTAAATGGTTCTCATTACCCTCTTGGTGTTAATGAATCAATTATTTGGTAATTTATTCCACTGTGCTTTGGGGTGCCCAAGTTAGGTTGAATAATCACTAATTCCTCAGGTACACCTTTTTTTGTCTTTGATAATTATTTCCTCTTTGCCCTTTTCAGGTCCTTTGGGGTCTCACTGTCTCACAGAAGACTCTTCAGAAATCACTGCTAATAGCTGTGATGTTTTTCTGGCTACTGCTGCTCAGGAGGACACTTTGTCAGCCCCTGCTGACTTTGTTATCTCTGACACCCAAATTATCTTCCTTTCCCCTTGTTACTAATTAGGCAATAATTTGGGTATGCTATACCAAGTGCTTGCACCAGCAGGAACTTTGCTTTGGAAGAGCTGCAGGTCCTTCAGTGAATGCCTACCAAGCTGCAGTGCTGAGTGGGGATCCACACCTCTGGCCATGATTGGGAGCCCTAAGATAGATCCATGCCCTGCCGTCCTTTGCTGCCCAGGTAAGAGAAGTGCCAAGGTACCCTGTGGTGTCATAGAATGATTTGGGTTAGAAAGGACCTTCAAGGCCATCTGTAGTGCCAACCCCCCCTGCCACAGGCAGGGACACCTCTCACTAGCCCAGGTTGCTCAAGGGCTCATCTAGCCTGGCCTTCAACACCTCCAGAGAGAGGACATCCACAGCCTCCCTGGGCAACCTGTGCCCACCCTCACTGGAAAGAATTTCTTCCTAATCTCCTGTTTAAGTCTCCCCTCTTCCAGTTTCAATCCATTCCCTCTTGTCCTATCACTACAGGCCCTTATAAAAAGTCCTTCCCCAGCTTTCTTGTAGGTCCCTTTAAGGCACTGGAAGGCCTCTATAAGGTCTCTCTAGAGCCTTCTCCAGGCTGAACAGCCCCAACTGTCTCAGCCTGTCCCCATAGCAGAGGTGCTTTAGCTCTCTGATCACATTCGTGGCCCACTTTGGTCTGCTAGTTTGATGCTCTTGTGCTGGGGGTATCAGATCTGGTGGGGTGTCATGAGAGTAGAGGGGGAGGATCACCTCCCTCATCCTGCTGGTCACTGAGGCTTTACTGAATCACAGAATGTCAGGGGCTGGAAGGAACCTCAAAAGCTCACCCAGTCCAACCCCTCTGCCGGAGCAGGATCACTTATAGCAGATCACACAGGAACACATCCAGGTGGATCTTGAATATCTCTAGAGAGAGAGTACTGAGCTCAGCACAAAGCCTTGTTCAAATCTGTTTTGTCTTTCAGAAGAGTGATGGAGGCTTAGTCCCCTTTAAAACAAAGCTAACCCAACAGCTGGCACTCAGAGCTGATGTTCTAGTGCCCAGGTTCTCCCTGGCCCTGTGGGCCCTGTCACTCCTTTACGAGAGCCGTATGCCAGGGATGCACTGGCAGTGCTCAGGAGCAGGGTAGAAAGGAATTGCCTTCTGGCACAACAAATTCACTGCAAGTCACATTAGATACCACCACATTGAAATACCAAAACTGACTTAGAAGAGAGACAGCACATGGGAAAAAAAATAACACTTTGGTAAAGGACCTAATGTTCCAGTAATTAATAGAAGAAAATAGTCTTGTACAGAGAAATCTCATGCATTTAAAGCACACCCCTGGAGCAGTCTGCTGTGCTTCCGTGTCTCTGCCAATTCTCCTAGGTACAGTAAACTTCCAGGGCAATTTCCTTGAACAGGACTATGACAAGCAAGAGCACTCAGCAGATACAGCACAGAATATATATGCCAGAATCTTCCATTCTCTCTGAAATCTGACATGTAGACTTGACGAGCTTTGAGACAAGACATTCTGCTTTGAAAAACAAAGCCTTTCATAGTTGCTGCAGCCAAGGCTACCCTGAAGTTTCAAATCACTCACCGGTCCCCTCTTGTTGGTGAGGAGAAGGTTCAGTGTAGCATCTTTTCTTTTGGTTTTCTTTGTCATTTGGAGGAAGACACCAACAAGAAAGCTGGGGAGGGACTTTGTAGGGTGTCAGGTAGTGATTAGGCTGGAGGGAATGGAACGAAGCTAGAAATAGGGAGATTCAGACTGGATGTTAGGAAGAAGTTCTTCACCATGGGGGTGGTAAGACCCTGGAATGAGCTGCCTAGGGAGGTGGTGGAGTCCCTAACCTTGGAGGTGTTTAAAGGTCGTTTGGATGTGTTGCTTGGGGCTGTGGTTTAGGTGCACCTTGTAGAGTAGGCACAGGGGTTGGGCTTAGTGATCCTGAGAGGCTTGTCCAACCTGAATGTTTTTGTGTCAGTAGGGAAACCTCCCACTAGAACAGGTCACTCAAAGTCTCATCCAACCTGGCCTTGAACACCTCCCTGGGCAGCCTGTGCCAGTGTCTCACCACCCTCACTGCTAAGAACTTCTTCCTAACATCCAGTTTAAATCTCCTCTCCTCCAGTTTAAACCCAGGACTCCTCCCCTGTCATTACAAGACCTTGTCAAGAGTCCCTCCCCAGCCTTCTTGTAGGCCCCCTTTAGCTATATGTCTATCTCTGTAGTTGTTCATAGAATCATCACAGAATCATAGGATCAACCATCTTGGAAGAGACCTCCAAGATCATCCAGTCCATGCTTCCAGAGGCAGCCACGTTGGACATGGCCTTGAATGACCTAATCTAGTGGAAGGTTTCCCTACTCATGGTTGGGGGAGGGGTTTGGAACTAGATAACCTTTAAGGTTCCTTCCAACCCAAACTGTTTATGGTATATACTTGAGCTGGACTGTCAGACTTCTTTGCTGCTGCACCACAGTGCAATGAAACCTTTGGTTTCAAGGCTGGGTTGAATCTAATGGCATGTGTGTGTTGTCTTTGAATTGTGGCTACTCTAGAAGTAGAGGTTAAGAGAGGACACCACTGAGAAATTACTGCTAAACAAATAAAGCAATGTACATGGATTCAATAGAAAGAGTGGATAAAAACTCTCTCTTAAAGGCCAGGTGGCTGTTGCAAGCCTCTGCTTAGGTGGTTGTTCTGAAAGCTACAGCAAATGAAAGCACAAAGCAAAGACTCCTCATGATTTGTGTGTTCTTTGTTTTTCCAGCAGCTGAGGAGAGGTTAACTCACTTCTAGATGAGAAGGAAGCTGATCTGCTAGATCCTTGCTATTGCCTTTAAGGACTTTTCCTTTCTAGAGAACGAGGAACATGGGATAGGCTAGGAGCAGATGTTTCACTTTGTAAAGCTCTGAAGGGTGGGCTTAGCATATTGCAAACAATTGAGAAGTCCATCCCTAGAGCAATTTGCTGTCAGGCAAAAGAGATCTCTCAGGCAGCAAATAGAGTTTGTTACAGTGAGTGGCTCAGCTAGCCTAAATCTGTGCTGATTTCCATAGGCAAGCTGCAGTGAGACCTTCTGAAAGGCAAAGTCAGGTCAGACACTCAGCATCACCTCTAGGTGCATGGAACAAAATGCACCTACAAAGTCATGTAGACCCGAGGAGCATAGGAAAGGTCGTGTGAAAAAGCTATGCAAGTGACCTGGAGTTCCTCAGCTTCACATCATGGCTCCCTCTGGAGACCATTGATAGGGTAGGGGAATAGAAGGTGAGGGAGTTGAGGTTTTCAGCCTGGAGAAGAGAAGCCTCCAAGGAAACCTTAGAGCAGGCTTCAAGTACCCAAAATGGGCTACAGGAGAGCTGGGAAGTGATTTTTTACAAGGGCTTGCAGTGATAGGATGAGGTAGAATGGATTGAAGCTGGAAGAGGAGAGATTTAGATTAGACAATAGGAAGAAGCTCTTTACTATGAGGGTGGTGAGACACTGAAACAGGTTGCCCAGAAAAGTTGCAGATGCCTCATCTGTGCTGTTTTGAGGCTGATCAGAATATTTTAATGAGAGAAATTAGATCATTGCTTGTGAAAAGGAAACAATGATGAAGAGAAAATAATCATTCATTGGTTTGCTGAGAGGGCTAAAAAGCCAAAATGTGAATAATCTCTCCCGCTCTGGTTTGTGTTGCTAGATCTGTTCACTTCATCTTGACTCTGCTGTCATCTCTTTTCTGCTAATCTTGGCTAACAGAAAACAACCTAAGCTTTGCTGCTTGTTTTGTTTGTCTGTCTGGGAGATAGAGAGGGAGAAAAAGAGGATGGCTTTGAGCCCTTCTGGGCAGCTTTATTTGTCCAGGAGGGAGTTTGGTTCTCTGTATTATTTCTAATTTGTGTATAGTTGTGAATACCTGCAAATATATTGAGTATATATGCTTGTGAATTTTACTTTGCTCCAAGTAGAGCTTCAGTTTACTTCCAAGCCATCTGAGCTAGTCTAGCAAATTTCAGTAGTGGTGGGGGAAGGTTCCTAACCCATGTCATCATCCCTGGGAGTGTTTAAGACCAGGCTGGAATCTTTGAGCAACCTTGGGCAGGGAATTGAAGTTAGATGATCTTTAAGGTTGCATCAAACTCAATCCATTCTATGACTCTATGATTAAAGAACCTCACCAAACCAAAAATGAACAAAGCTCCACCTCCTGAAGAGTTAACAACACAGCAGACTTCTTGAAAAGGAAGGTACTTACCTAAGGGATGTGACATCCTGCAGATAAGGTCACACTGCCTGTGAGGTTTCTCCTGACAAATAATATGCACAGACCTGGGGCCAACTTATCTCTTCCTGACATAAATTTGCTCTTGGTTTTCCAAGCAGTCAATTTCCCAACAATTTCTCTGAACTCCTGATAAGCTTTTCAAGAAGAGATTGGGGCAGTGAAGAACGAGAACAGCAGGAGAAGTCTATTTCCCTTCTGCTTCATAGAAAATAGCATAAAGCAAGGTGGGGGAGAATTCTTGTTTATTAGACTGTAATAATAAGGAGGGTTTAGTCTCTCAGTGTATTTTTAGGCATGTTCTGGCTGGCCTGATAAATAGACTGACAACATTTGCCCTTTATGCATAGCTCTCTGCTGAATGAAAATGGAATTCATTCCCCTTTCTAACATTCATATGGCAGAGTACTTTTTGGGCAGATGTGAAAAAACTGCTGGATTTTTGAAAGTGGTTTTCTTTATGGTGTGTTTTAAGTGTGTTTTATTTACAGTGTGGTTTAAGTGTATTCTAGTTATAGTGTGTTGAAAGTGTATTTTAATTGGAATGGGTTTTAAGTGTATTGTATGTGTAGTGTGTTTTAAGTGCCCCCAACACAAGGAGGGCATGGAACTGTTTGAACCAGTCCAGAGAAGGCTACCAAGATGCTCAGAGGGCTGCAGCAGCTCTGTTACGAGGACAGGCTGAGAGAGTTGTGTGGCCTCCAGAGACCTGGGAGTGGCCTCTGAAGGCCACTCTGAAGGGGACTACACGAAGGCTGGGGAGGAACTACTGACCAGGTCTTGTAATGGCAGGATGAGAAGGAATGGGCTTAAACTGGCAGAGGGGAGATTGAAACTGGATGTTAGGAAGAAGGTCTTTGCAGTGAGGGTGGTGAGACACTGGCACAGGTTGCCCAGGGAGGTTGTGGCTGCTCCCTCCCTGGAGGTGTTCAAGGCCAGGTTGGATGAGGAGGTTCTCGTGGGAGGTGTCCCTGCCCATGGCGGGGGGTTGAAACTGGCTGAGCTTTGAGGTCCCTTCCAACATAAACCGTTCTAAGATTCCATGAAAATATTCTCAACCCAGGTGTTGCCCACATCCATCTAGCTAAAGACCACCTTAGTGCCTGAAAGAATTGCTGTTAGCTGGAGATGGTTGAACTGTTGCCTCTGATTGTTTCCTCCAGATTGCATGGGAAAAGAATCATTTCTTAGGTAGCCATTCAGCTAGGACTTCTAATGCTGGAATTAAGCAGCAAGGCAGCCTCTTGTTTGCTGTCAAATTCCCTGTGTGAACTGCTAACAATACTACTCATAATAAAGCCCACGTTTACATCATCATGACACTTGCCCCATAGAGAGCCCAAACCACCTTTCAGTTCTGGTCTGCTCGAGCTGCAGATGGGAGATTAATGGCTTGCTCAAGACAACATGAATGATCACACCCTTTCTCCCTTGCTTTTGCAGCATTGCAATTCATCATCTGCCAATTAGTGCTGCCTATTTTTACCCAGAGGATAGCACAAGTCCACTTGATTTGGTTCTAGCATAGTGATGCAAAGTCATATTTTACCCCCAGATTCCAAGTTGAAAGCAAAAGCCACAAACTCGCAGGCATATCTGCAGTGTGGAACCTGGCTGAAGGTTAGCAGCAGCATCCTGATGGTTCTGATACTGGGTGGGAGGCAAACTGAATAGGTGCACTCAGGAGAAAAACTGGGAGGCTTTATAAAGCTAAAGAACAAAATCTTAGAGTTGCTTCAGTTGGAGAAGATCTCCAGGAGCATTGAGTCCAACCATCAACCCCACACCACCATGGCTGTTAAACCATGTCCCATAGCGCCATGGCCACACGTTTCTTGAATGCCTCCAGGGATGGGCACTCTACCACCTTCCTGGGCAGCCTGTGCCAATCTTTCCTAGTCTCCAACCTTGACCTCTCCTGGCACAATTTGAGGTCATTTCCTCTCCTATCACTTGATCCAGGGGAGAAAAGAGTAAGCCCTACCTCACAACCTCCTTCCAGTGAGCTGTAGAGAGCAGTGAGGTCTCCCCTCTGACTTGCATTAGATCTCTGCATTGGAACAAAATGCCTCCATCCTGCAGAGTAGGAATCACTCTGGTAGGACGCTCAGACCTTCCCAATAAAACCCCTCATGTTGTCATATGAACAAAATACCTGACCCAGACACCTGAATCTAGAGGTGTTTATTAAATCAGATCCAGAGAAACCCTATTACTGAATCAGAGGCTGACAGTTATTTGCAGCAGAAAAAGGACAAGGAGTTGAAACACACACACAAAAAGAGAGACACAGCTGAGCCAGAAAGGGGGAGGAGAGGAGTGGAGTAACGGAACAATAATGGGTGACTGTGACACAAATGGGTTATGAGCTCAGCTTTGACTGGTCTTACAAGGGACAATAAATGTCCTTTCCTGCAGCATTCTCCTGTTCAAACTCATTCATCACACCATTGCTGTTTTTTTGCTCTCAGTTAATTTTTTGCTTCAAAACATTTGGAGGAATTGGCTCTGGTGAGGCCTGGAAACACAGAGACATCTCTTTTTGTTTTATTTTCTCTCCTGGAAAAGGCTATTCTGCTCTGCTGGCAAGCCTGCCTTCTTTCCTCAGGCTCTATTTGCTTGAGACAAGACCTCATTTGCTAGAAATCAAGTTTCTGCAGTGGTTAGGATAGCCTGACCTGCTTTTGGCTGCCAGGAAAGTCTTTTTCCTCCATAGCCAGGCCCATTCCAAAGGGAAAGGTGGGACATTTTGACATCCCTGTGTTGTGCAGGTTCTCTATGAGCAGCAAACTCACCTCTAGTGCAGTATATTTGACATTGTTTTAATGAATGGGATGCTTTCTCCCATGGTCTAGTTAAACACATCTTTTCCAGCTTCTCGCCTCTCTGTTTGAAATGGAGGAAAATGATGGAGTGGCTCCTTCTGGAAGGCATCTCAAGGCACTTGGGAGAGAAGAAGGTCATCAGGAACAGTCAGAATGGCTTTACCAAGGGTAAGTCATGCTTGACTAAGCTGATAGCATTCTACAACGACATAACCAAATGGGTAGATTCAGGGAGAGCAGTGGATGTAGTCTACCTTGGCCTTAGCAAGGCCTTTGACACCATCTCCCATGACATCCTAGTGAGCGAGCTCAGGAAGTGTGGGATGAAAGAGCAGACACTAAGGTGGATTAAGAACTGGTTACAAGACAGAGTTCAAAGAGTGGTGATCAATGGTGTCAGGTCCAACTGGAGCACTGTAACCAGTGAAGTCCTCCAGGGATCAGTGCTGGGTCCAGTGCTGTTCAACATCTTCATCAATGCCACTGATGAGGGCATAGACAGAGAGAGTCTGCTCAGCAGGTTTGCTGATGGCAACAAGCTGGGAGGCTTGGCTGATACAGCCTAAGGCTGTGCTGCCATCCAGAGAGACCTGGGCAGACAGAGAGCTGGGCACAGAGGAACCAGATGAGGTTGAACAAGGACAAGTGCAGAGTCCTGCACCAAGGGAGGAATAATAAACTGCACCAGTATAGGTTGGGAGGTGATCTGCTGGAGAGCAGCCCTGTGGACCTGGGAGTGCCGCTGGATAACATTCACGGCACAGCAATGTGCCCTTGTGGCCAAGAAGGCCAGTGGGATCCTGAGGTGCATTAAAAAGATTGTGTCCAGCAGATCAAGAGAGGTTCTTATCCCCCTCTAATCTGCCCTGGTGAGACCTCATCTTGAGTATTGTGTTCAGTTTTGGGCTCCTCAGTTTAGGAGGGACAGGGATCTGCTGGAGAGGGTCCAACAGAAGGCTACAGAGATGAGTAGGGGACTGGAGCACTGCCTGATGAGGAGAGACTGAGGGACCTGGGGCTGCTTAGTCTGAAGAAGAGAAGACAGAGAGGGGATCTAATTAGTATTTATAACTATCTGAGGGCTGGAGGTCAGTCAGCTCTGCTCACTGCTCCCTGGGGTAGGACAAGGAGCAATAGATAGAAGCTGCAGCACAGGAGGTTCCAGCTCAACACAAGGGGGAATTTCTTTACTGGAAGGGTCCCAGAGCCCTGGCACAGGCTGCCCAGAGAGGTTGTGGAGTCTCCTTCTCTGGAGCCTTTCAAGGCCTGTCTGGATGTGTTCCTGTGTGACTTTAGCTAGATTGTGTGGTCCTGCTCTGGCAGGGGGGTTGGACTCAGTGATCTCTTTGGGTCCCTTCCAACCCCTGATGTCCTGTGATCTTGTGATGCTGTGAGGGTGTTTGTAAAGCTCGTTGGCTGCTGCTGGGGAGTTCTGCTCTTTTTCCTGCTGCTCTCCCTTTAGGTGATTTTCTCTGTGCTCTGCACTTCACTTTGATTAATCACCTCACAACTTTCACATGTTCTGGTTCCAACCTGCTTCACCAAGGGGTTATGTCTCCCATTGCCATTGTTCTTTCCAGAAGTCAGTGGTGCTTGGTTCATTTGTCACTGCACTCCTCTCATCTTCCTGCCTGACAGTTTGAAAGATTCCCTCTGCTCATCTCCCCTCCACTAGTAATGGTGGTGTTTGTGTGTATATTCCTCTGTTCTGCTGTCTGTATCAATAGCTTCTCCTTCAAATCCACTCAGCTTCTGCAGTGTTATGATACAAGATTCAGATTTCCTCCCCTGTGATTGCATTAGCATCGATCTGCCTTGCAATTTCCCCTTATTCGCATCTAGGTAAAGCTGCTGCTGTTACAGTGTCCCTGCAGACAGAGAGGGGCAAGTGCAGGGTGGATACGGTCTGGATCCACAGCTATAACTCAGTAAGTGTGATGTTATGCACGGGGAAGGGTTGGAAATGTCAGCTCTGCAGCATCATGCCTGTTCAGACCATAGTATCATAGAACCGCACACAGAGGTACATCGAAGCCTTTACTGTGTTTTAACCCTCCTGCTTTGTGCAGCCTGGGAACCAGCACATCCACATCAAAGCCATTCTTTCATCTGGCAGGGTCAGTACGAGCCTTTCCTATGAATTCTTGCTCTGGAAAATTAAGCAATGTCAACCCCTTTTCCTCATGTGCTTTCTAAACATAGAATCCCAGCATGACAGGATTTAGAAGGAAATTCTGGGGAACATCTAGTCCAGCCCCCTCCTAAGGCAGGGCTACCTAGATCACTTTGCACAGGACAGCATCCAGGTGGGCTTTTGAGTCTCCAGAGAGTGGGACTCCACAACCTCTCTGGGCAACCTGCTCCAGGGCTCCAGCACGCTTCCAGGAAAGATTTTCCTTATGGTTAAATGGAATTTCCTGGTTTGGTTTGTGCCCATTGCCCCTTGTCCTGTTACTGGATAGCACTGAAAAGAGCCCAGGCCCATTCTTTTGACCCCCACCCTTTAACTATTGATCAGTATCAAGATCCCCACTCCACCTGAATAAAAATGCCAATGTGATGATAACTTAGATCCATGTGTTTTAACCCCTTACCAGTGTCCTTGTCATAGAATCATAGATTCACAGAGTCACAGAACTTTAGAGACTGGAAGGCACCTCCAGAGATCATCGAGGCCAACCCCCCTGCCAAAAGCAGGATCACCCAGAGTAGGTCACACAGGAATGCATTCAGATAGGGTTGGAAAGTCTCCAGAGAAGGAGACTCCACAACCTCTCTGGGCAGCCTGCTCCAAGGCTCCAGCACTCTCACTATAAAGAAGTTTCTCCTCGTGTTGAGGTGAAATCTTCTATGCTCCAGTTTGTAGCCTTTGCTCCTTGTCTTATTGCTGCTGAGCACTGAAAAGAACTTGGCCCCAGCCATTGACAGCCACCACTCAGACATCTGTACACTTTGGTCAGATCTCCTCTCAGCCTCCTCTTCTCCAGACCACACAGCCCCAGAGCTCTCAGTCTCTCTCCATAGAGAAGATGTTCAAGGCCCCAAATTATCCTCTTGGCTTTCCGCTGGAGTCTCTCCAGCTGTTCCCTGTCTCTCTTGACCTGGGGAGCCTAAATTCATAGATTCAGATTCATAGAATGGTTTGAGTTGGAAGGGACTGTGAAAGATTGTCTATTTCCAACACCCTGCCATATGCAGGGACACCTCCCACTGGCCCAGGTTACTGAAGGCCTCATCTAACCTGGCCTTGAACACCTCCAGGAGGGAGCAGCCACAGCCTCCCTGGGCAGCCTGTGCCAGTGTCTCACCACCCTCACTGCAAAGAACTTCTTCCTCATCTCCATCTAAATCTGCCCTTGTCCAGCTCAGAGCCATTGCTCCTTGTCCTATCACTACAACCTCTTGCAAAAAGTCCCTCCCCAGCTCTCCTGTAGTCCCCTTCAGGTACTCAAAGGCCTCCATAAGGTTTGCCTGGAGCCTTCTCTTCTCCAGGCTGAACAGCCCAAACTCTCTCAGCTTTTCCCTACATGAGAGCTGCTGCAGCCCTCTGAGCATCTTCATGGCCTCCTCTGGACCCACCCCGACAGTTCCATGTCCTTCTTATGGTGGGGGCCACCAGAAATGTACACACTACTCCAGGTGGAGGTCTCACAAGAACAGAGTGTGTTTCAGAGTTTGCTCCCGGAGGATTCATGGTAAATTAATCTATTCCCACATTCCCCAAAATGTCTGCAGCTCCCCAGGTCAACCTTTCTGGTGCTCTTAATAACAAAGCCCAGTGCTTGCCCCTGAATAGCTGAGTCTGCACTCAGTCATAAGTTATCATTTCACAGAGCATCACACCCCTTAAAAGGAGATTGAAGTGCGTGCACGTATCACTGCTTTCCCCTCCCTGGAGCAGAGGAATGTCACAGTCAGGGAGAGTTAATGCCTGTAAAACTGAACTGTTTCATATCATTTCTTTCAGAGCGAGAGGACAAGAGGAAATGGCCTCAAGTTGCACCTGGGGAGGCTTAAGCTGGAGATGTGAAGAAACTTTCTGAGGGGATTCTCCACCGCTGGAACAGGCTTCCTGAAGTGGTGAGTGAATCCCCATCCCTGGAGGTGTTTCAGAGAGGCAGAGATGTGCAGCTGAGGGGCATGGCCTTGGTAGAGAATGATGTCTGAAGCGGGGTACAAGAAGGCTGCAGAGAGACTGCTTGCGAGGGCCTGCAGTGACAGGATGAGGGCAGTGGCTTCACACTAGGGCAGAGCAGATTGAGATGGGATGTCAGGAACAAGTTCTCCACCAAAGGCCTGTAGTGATAGGATGTGGGTGGTGAGACACCAGAGCAGGTTGCCCAGGTTGGTCGTGGATGCTCTCTGGAAATATTTAAGACCAGGCTGGATGAGGCCTTGAGAGACCCAATCTAGAAAGAGGTGTCCCTGCCCATGGCAGGGGTTTGGAACCAGATGATCTTTAAGGTACCTTCCAACCCAGACCACCTGCTGGTGTGCCTGGCTGCCTCTGCTTGCTGAAGGCAGTAGCCTGGCAAGAAGCCCTAGCTGGTTACCATCTGCTGGGCCTTTGCATTCTCTAAAGAGGTCTCTGCAGTGCTGCCCAAAGCCCTGCTTTGGCTCTCTGTGTCGCTGTCACAAAATGAGGCCACAGGTGACAAGGAAAGGAGTGGGGCTTTTGGCAGCTCCCTGGGGGTGAGGGGATGATGCTTGGCACTGCAGGCTGTGACCAGGAGCACCTAACTCCACACGAGCCCTCTTAGCAACGTAAGAACTGGCCCAGAACTTGCTGACTGCTTGCTAGTTGTTGAGCGATCCCAAACTGCCTGACCAAACCCCTACCCTGTGTCTTCTCAGCTGCTTGTCCCAGATGACTAATAGCAGCTGGTTTTGAAAGGGATCCAGGAATGTCTTTGTAGTGCTTTTACTTTTCCACAGCTCTAGCCAAGCATCTCTGTACCAAGAACCCTGAAAGTCTGAGCCAAAATCTCTCCCTCCTGGTCCTTCTTTCATAAACAAGTTCTCTGAGAGGTTTCAAATACTCAGCTGACACTGAAATATGCCAAAAAAGACATGGAGCAGAAGGATTCTTTAATTAGAAATTCTCTTAATATCTCAGGGGGGAAAAAAGGGAAAAAATAAAGAAAAGGATTCTTTGTTATTGCCTTTAGTGCAAATAACATCAGGAGGAAGGGAAAACACAAACTATTAACCCCTTAGGTGAAGAGCAAGAGGTAAAAGTCTCTGAATTGAGCAGTGAATAACAACACCAACAACAAAGGTATTTTGTACACAAGTTGCCTGTTCCTCTCTCTCTCTAACTTTCATGGGGAGTTTGGGGGGACAAAAACTTGATATTAACTTCTGACTTGACCTTGTGCTTGGTATTTTACAAGAAATACCACCACCACCAACAATAACAGTAACAGCCATTTTAAAGAAGCTGCAACTGAAAGAGAAGCCACAGCAAAGAGCCATGTTTTGAACAGGTATTTGTCCTGTTTCTGTCATACACTGCAAGTACTAATGTGAGGCCTGAAAACAGAGAGCAGGATTTTTCCTTGGCCAACAATCATAGATTCATATAATGGGTTGGGTTGGAAGGGACGTTAGAGATCATCTGCTCTAACCTCCCTGCCGTAGGCAGGGACACCTCCCACTAGCCCATGTTGCTCAAGGCCTCATCCCATCTGCTCTTGAACACATCCAAGGAGGAAGCCTTACTGGAGTAGAGGTGAGGAGAACCTTACCTGACCTGCTGGCCACGCTCTTCTTAATGCACCCCAGGATGCCATTGGCTTTCTTGGTCACAAGGGCACATTGCTGGCTTATGGTCATCTTGCTGTCCACCAGGACCCCCAGGTCTTCTTCCTCAGAGCTGCTTCCCAGCAGTTCAGCCCCAGCCTGTACTGGGTTTGTTCCTCCCCAGATGCAGGACTTTACACTTGGCCTAACTGAATTTCATGAGGTTTCTCCCCACATCTGGCAGAATGCATTGCTGGAGGTGTTTTGAAGAGGCAGAGATGTGGTGCTGAAGGACATGGTTTAGCCTCAGCCTTGCCAGAGTTAGATAAGGTTTGGACTCCATGATCATAAAAGTCTTTTCCAACTGAAATGATTCTGTGATTTAGCATCTAAATACCTCTGAACAACTGCTCCATAACGACCAGAAGCAGTTTGTCCTTCTGTTCACCAGAGCTAATACAGCCTCTGTTTAATAAGCTATTTTTATGTGCAGTTTTGTTTCCTTTACAATCTGTATCTCTAGGCCTTCCTCCAATCAATAAAACATGTTGGTTTTGTGCATTTTTAATGCACTTCTCCTTTCTACCAGAATACAGAGTGGCACAAATCCCAATTAAGAGAAACACCTTTGGCATGCCAATAAGCAATGCATCATAAACTGGTTTGGAATAAAATTATTGGGGGGGAGGAGGGGGTGATAAATTGCCAAACTGAGGAAGATGGTGACTTTGCATTAGGGTGAATCACCCCTTGGATGTGCATATATTGCATAGTTAGCTGCTGGGGGGTTAACTTTAGCTACATGCTGAGTTTCTACATCATAGAATCACAGAATTGCTCTAAGATCATCCAGTCCAGCCTTCAGCCCAACACCACCATGGCCACTAAACCATGTCCCCAAGTGCCATGGCCCCAGGTTTCTTGAACACCTCCAGGGATGGAGACTCCATCACCTCCCTGGGCAGCCTGTTCCGATACCTGACTGCTCTTCTGGTGAAGAAATTTTTCCTGATCTCCAATTTAACCCTCCTCTGGCACAATTTCAGGCAATTTCCTCTCCTATCACCTGATTCTAGGAAGAAGAGACCAATCCCCACTTGGCTGCGATCTCCTTTCAGGTAGTTGCAGAGGGCAATGAGGTCTCTCCTCATCTTCCTCCAGGCTAAACAACCCCAGCTCCCTCAGTCACTGATGTCTACATTTAAGTTACATGACTCCCCACTTCTCTGGTTGATCTACAACTGCAGATCAAACAAAATCAAATTCCTTTTAACAACTGACCAGTTTATTCACTGGTTTGGGGCAAACAGAGAACATGGCAAATGCAAATAAATAGGAAGAAAAAGCATCTTAACAGTTTAATGACTAAGGGAAAAGAAACAAGATGTCTTAAATCTCTTGGTCTTACAACAATTCACTGCAATACTAACAGAGGATCAGAAGAACAATTTCACTTTTCAGGAGAAAATGAAAGGATGGAGAGAGACTCTTTGCAAAGGCCTGCAGGGATAGGATAAGGGCAATGCCTTCAAACTAGAGAAGAAGAGGCTTAGATTGGATGTGAGGAACAAGTTCTACACCAGGAGGGTGCTGTAACACTGCAACAGGCTGCCCAGGGATGTGGTTGAGGTCCCATTGCTGCAGAAATTCAAGGTGAGGCTGGACAGGGCTCTGGACAACCTGAGCTAGTGGAGGATGTCCCTGATGAGTGCAGAGGGGCTTTGACCTTTGGAGCTCCCTTCCAGCCCAAACCACTTTATGATTCTGTGATCTGTCTGCTAAAACCCACACAAGCTGCAGGGAGCTCTCAAATGTCACTCTACAGTCCAACATTAAACCCCAAACTTCCCTCTTGTTTTGGCAGCCTTGCAGCACCCTCAGTTCTTTCAGCAGTTTGAGCCTTTTTCACTTCAGCAAGTTTTGGTGTTTCATCCTAGTTCAGACGTCGCTCTCTGGGCAACCTGAGCTAGTTGAGGATGTCCCTGCAGACTACAGGGGGGGTTTGGACTGGATGACCTTTGGAGGTCCCTTCCAGCAGGCACCATTCTATGATGTTGTGATTTTATGGTTCCATGATTCTATGGAATGGAACAAATACTGCATTCTGGCTCCAGTGGTTGAAAGGAGGGTGTCAAAGGCATGAATTCATGGGTATGATCTAATAACAACTTAAAGTGTCTATTGGGGGTAGGAAGTATATTTTCTTTAATCATCTGTCATTAGGTAAGAGTGAAAATTTGGCTTGTGGATGTTAGGTCACTGCTCATTTTCAGGCTTGCATTGGTTTCATTCTATATGGTGATCAAAACTGTTTTTCAACCACATTTCTTCACGTAATGCTTGGAAATGAGTAAGTTTTGAGATCCTTTCTAATTTTGTTTGGAAATGGCCTCATACTGCCCCAGGGGAGGTTTAATTTGGATATTAGAAGAATTTTCTTCCCTGAAAGATTCTCAAGGAGTGGCACAGGCTGCCCAGGGAGGTGGTTGAATCCCTGTCCCTGGACGTGTTTCCAAGAGACAGAGATGTGGTGCTGAGGGACAGGGTTTAGCCCCAGCCTTGGCAGAGTTGGAGAGCTGCAGGACTTGATGATCTTTCCAACTGAAGCAATTCTATGCTTCTGTGAGTCTGACCTTTGTTTTTCAGCAAAAGCAAGTGGAATATTGTGAAGAGCTTTGTCATGGAGCTAAAGAGCAAATTATTCTCATTGCTTCATTTTGATGTTGCTTGTTTGCCACATCTGGTGCAGTCCCAGCACAGCCTTAGCACATCCTTAGCATCCCTTCAAAGCAGCAGTTACTGAATCCTCATTTCTGAATGCCCTGGAAGCTTTTAAGGCCAGGCTGGATGTGGCTGTCAGTAACCTGATCTAGTGTGAGGTGTCCCTGCCCATGGGAGGGGATTTGGAGCTGGATAATCCTTGAGGTCTCTTCCAGCCTTGACAATGCTGTGACAAGAGTTGGAGTCTTGATTCCTGCTGCATTTTCACACTTTGTGTGTTGAAGAGGGGTTCAGTTCAAGCCCTTTGAGGTTGCTTCCAACCCACTGCCACGAGTGAATCTGTGAATAGCAGCTGAGATGTTGTTTCTTCCTCCTTGGCTGATGCTAGCACACTTCTTTCCTTCAACTAGGGGAAAGAAATGACTGAAAATTGCTACTCTCTTCTGTCTTGTCATGAATTCCACCTCTAAGTGTTGATGTGAATATTGTTGTACAAGATGTGAAGGAAACTGGGATGGGATAAAAATTGAACCCAGTAATTTCAGTCCTCACCAAATCCTTAGACATATTATACTGCATTTTATAAAGCACCTATTTTAGGGCTTTTAATTGGATCTGTTCAGCCTGGAGAAGAGAAGGGAGACCTTAGAGCAGCCTTCCAGTACCTGAAGGGGGCTACAGCAGAGCTGAGGAGAGATTTTAAAAGGGTTTGGAGTAATAGGATGAGGGGAAACAGACTGAAGGTGGAAGAGGGGAGATTTAGACTGGAGATTAGGAAGGAATCTTTAGGGTGAGGGTGGTGAAACACTGGAACAGGTTGAAGCTGAGGGGGAGAGCAGGATCTTAGGAAGAAGTTCTTCAGTATGATGGTAAGATGTTGGAATAGGCTACCCAGGGAGGTGTTCACAGTCTAAGAGAAGCAGCTGTGTATGAGTTTCATACACAAGAGCTGGTTCTGTCTCTGTGTCACCAGAACCATATCAGTAGTAATAAAAAGGATTCAGTGCAGATTCAATTAACCAAACTATTTAAACCCTCTTATTTTGGCTACACAAAACATCCACTTTCTTCCTCATTGCATTTCCCAGCACACTGCCCATACCAAGAGGATTTGTAGCTGCTGGCTGCTGTTCAGCAGGTGCTAAGTTCTCAGGCCCAAACTGAGTGATTGTACCTCTGATAAACAGGCTGGTCCATGATTATTGCATGAGAGGAACATTTGTGCCAACTTCTCAAATCATGATGTGATACATGATGGTATTAACTTCTCCTTCTTGATGGAAATAATCTTCAGCTGGGCATGTAAGTCTGCCTGACTTTCCTGTCAACATGTTCTACTGTCTTGGTTGAAGAACCTGTCACAGCTCCACTCAGTAAATATTAGTGACAAAGCTTGGAACAGGCTGCCCAGGGGGTTGTGGAGTCTACTCCTCCAGAGATATTCAAGGCCTGCCTAGATGTATTCCTGTGTGATCTGCTCTGGGTGACCCTGCTCTGGCAGAGGGGTGGACTGGATGAGCTTTTGAGGTCCTTTGCAGCCCCTGACATTCTGTGATTGTGTGGTTCCATGAAAAGGTCTGTTCATGGGCAGTGGCTCTCCCAAGACTGTTGTTTCTCCAGCCTTGACAGCCAGCCCTCCACAGCCTCTTCCTTCTCTTGGAACAAATGTTTTTCTGATGGAAAGTGGCAGCTTTCAGTTTACCTTGGCTGGATTTGGGACCCTCTGCTGCTATGGAGTTGCTGTCTTGGGCATGCTTTAGTCCAGGGCTAGGCTGGGACAAGAACATCACCACTACTCTGCAACAGTGGCTGTGTAATTCTGCTGCCCAACAGAGCAACAGACCAGGTTTTGTGCACCCTGATAATATCACAGAATCACAGAGTGCCAGCTTGGAAGGGACCCCCAGGACCATCTGGTTCAACCTTTTTAGGTGATAGTGGAGTAGAAATGAGCTGGCCCAGCATCCTGGCAAGCTGAGTCTTACAACTGCCTAGTGTAGGGGCTTCCACCACCTCCCTTGGATATTATTCCAGTGTCTCACTGTTCTCATGAGGAAATATTTTCTTCTGGAGCCTCATGGGAATCTCCCCATCAGTAACTTGTCCACATCAGCCCTTGTCTTTTCCATGGAGTCCTTGTCAAAAGGGAGTTTCCATCCTCCTGGCAGCTACCTTTTCTGTACTGGTGCATGGTGATCAGGTCTCCCTTAAGCCTTCCCAAGCCTGAACGATTTCAGCTCTCTCAACCTTTCCTCCTATGGCAGTTCTGACTTGCTGCACCTGTGAGAGCCTGTAAATGAAGTCACCAGCAGACAGCATCTGCCAAGGCTGGTGGCCAGTTAACTTTAGTGCCTGTTGTCATATCTTTGCCTGGTAGAGAGGAGCCAGTGGTCATCACCTAATTGCTCTCAGCCCCAGTTACAATCCCCCAGCCTCCTCTTCTTTTAAAGGGGACCATTTCAGCTGTCAGCACACACATCCTCTGCATCAGCAGCTACGGCAAAGCAGCGTTTTGCAGTGGATGTTGGGAATCCTGCTTGAGACATGCAGTGCAGCAATGATGAATGGGAGTGTGTGTGCAAACAACCCCAAGTGAGCTGCTGGCTCAGATTGTTTTTCTAGCATGAATCTTGGTAAATAGTGAAATTACAGCAGTGACTTGGCAAGTCAGTCAAAGGCTTCCTTACAACATCTGCTGTCACTGCTATGGGTCTCTCTGCCTTCCCTTCTGTGCAGCATGGGGATTTTGGCCGTGTGCTGAAGCACAGCCTGTGAAGAAGACCATAAAGCAACAACCTAACTGCTGTGTTGATGCTTTCTTGGACCCCATTGACTTTCTTGGGCAGTCTCTGATCCCAAACAGGATGTAGCAATTTGGCAGGCTGTAGGTGTGTGAAACCTTTGGGGGCAGAAGCAGGACAAGAGAAGCAGAAGGAGCTAATGAAACAGGGTAGAATCAACCCACCAGCTTGAGGGCAAAGCAGATGCTTTAACTGGGAACAAGCTGCTTTGTGTATAGCTTTCACTCAAATGACAACCAAGTAACCAAGCAAAGCTTAGTAGTGACAAATGCTGAGGGAGGAAAGGGTGGGTAGTGTTGCAAGAGGTGAAGGGCAGAGGAGAGGTAAGATCCGTCCTTGCTTTGGATTGTTGGCTGATTCTGTTCTATAGGCATTAGCCAGAGGAAATTAGTCTCTTTTGTAATAGCAAGAGTCTCAGAATGGCTCAGGTTGAAAGGGACATCAGAGATCATCTACTCTAATCTCCCTGCTGGACAGGGACATCTCCTAACCAGGCTTGACTGCTCAAGGCTTCGTCCAACCTGGCCTTGAATACATCCAGGGAGGAGGCAGCCACAGCCTCCCTGGGCAACCTATCCCTGAGTCTTAGCATCCTTATGGAAGAACAACTTCCTAGAATCCAGTGTAAACCTACTCTCCCTCAGCTTCAAACCCTTCCCCTTGTCCTGTTGCTGGACATCCTTATGAAAAGCCCTTCTGCAGCCTTCCTGGAGGGTATTAGAACACAGATAGAATGTCCACCTGGAGTCCCCCAGCTCCCTCAGCCTGTCCTTATAGCAGAGGTTCTTCAGGCTTGGATTGTCTTTGTGGCCTCCTCTGGACGCTCTCCAGCAGCTTTGTGTCACTCTTATGGTGGGGAAACTAAAGACTGAACTATCAGAGAGGTTATTGCTGTCCACAGGTGGTTGAGGCTGCTTGTTCTGGAGTCCTCACACCTTACCCCAGCATCCAGGGAACTCCAATTGCCTACCAGCACACTGTCAGCCTTGTCTTTTGCCTTCACTGTAGCTTGGGTCAGGTGGCTGTGTTCTCTTCTTTAGTTTTCCTTTTTTCTTAATTCCAGAATGCACTTAGCATTCTCTGCATCTGCAATGATGGGGAATGAAAAGGAGGACATGAGAAGGTGCTGAATCTGTTTGCTAAATTGCTACAAGCAATTTTCCAAGCTCTGCACTATTTACTAATACTCCTTAGGTGCTACTTGAAGATAATGATATGAATGTTGTAGTTTGTCCTCCCCTGGAGTTTGACTTTGTGAAAACTTAAAAGCATTAGAAACCTGCTTGTGATGACATTGGTTTAATTAGTGCAAGGCTACACTTTTTCAAAGTCACTATCTTGAGGCAGTGCTAAAACTAAAGGTCTGCTCTTAGCAAACTGTTAGCATTCCCCTTCCAGCAATTCCAGGTTTTGTTTGAGAGCATTAATGGTATCAATTGCATTACCATCCTCAGAGATAAAAACTAATCACAAAGGCTGGGTGCTAGGTTGGACTTGGATGGTCTTGGAGGTCTCTTCCAACCTGGTTGATTCTATGATGCTATGATTCTGCAGAATTTAATGTAGAGAGAACAACTCAAACCCTGTGTTGAATGTGTCACAAGTTTTGCTGTGTAGTGCTCTCATATCTAAATAGAACCTCAGAAACTCAGAATGGTAGGGGACCTCTAGACATCATCCAGGTCATCCTCCCTGCCAAAGCTGGGTCACCCAGGGCAGGTCACACAGGGGGGTTGGAACTGGATGATCCTTGTGGTCTCTTCCAACCCTGACTGACTCTATGACTGTGATTCTAAGATGATCTCTCAGTCTTTTCCAGTCTAACCAGCCCCAGGGCTCTCAGCCTTTTCTCATCAGACAGATGGTCCAGTCCCTTCATCATCCTTGTAGCCTTTGTTGGACACTCTCCAATAGTTCCCTGTTCCTCTTGAACTGGGGAGCCCAGAACTAGACACAGCATTCCAGGTGTGGTCTCAGCAGGGCAGAGTAGAGGGAGAGGAGAACCTTCCTAGTGATCAATTTCTGCTTAGGAAAAGGCAATACAAACATTTATTAACTTGGCTTGACAAAATCCTCACATCCAATCTAAACCTTTTCTTCTCTAGTTTGAAGCCATTTCCCCAGCTGAGCTGCTTGGGACTGGGTGAAACACTGAGACTCCAGAACTCATCGCTTTGCTAGGAGGCTGTTGGAGGTAAGTGCAAAATGAAAGAGCTCTCTGACAGAACAAACCAATGCCTGACAAATTATGACTTAGCCTTAGATGTGATGAGAGGATTCAGAATTTTGGAAAAAAAAGCTGAAATGTTCCTTTTTATGCTCTAAATTCTCTGAGGTGAATGCAGCAGAACAAATTCATTCCCAGTTCAACCCACAGGCTTGGGCTGGCTTACAGCAGAGATGAATTAGCTTGGAGCCAGCTTAAAGACTTCAGTTTTGCAGGCTAAAGAAAATCTTCTGTCTCAAGCATGAGTGATTTTCTTGTGTTCCCATGCTTAAAGTGGAAAATTCAATGTGGTGGTGGAAGTGGCATATAGGAAGTGAGGGATGGTGGACTGTGAAAGGTCAGTGTCACTTCTGGTAGGATGAGCAGGAGATGGGACGAGTCAGAACTTCATAGGATGGAAAGGAGATGGGGAAAGGTCAGTAGAACCTCATGGGATTAAGGGAAGGAGTTCAAGGTCAAACAGTGTTTTGGGGTGGTTAGGACAAAGAATTCCTTTCCTTTCTATAGCCAGTCTGATCCTTGGACAAGTGAGAAGCTCTGCACATCTACCCTGCTTCTCCTCTTTTTGCCTAGGCTGGAGGTCCCCACTTAGAGACCACCTTCAGCTTGCACCTTAATGCCTCCACTCTTCCATCAGCTTCTATCCAGACTCTTTGTGAAAGCAGCTTCCAGCTGTGTGCTCATCACAGTTTGTTGTTGCATAGATGGAGATCACAGAATCACAGACTGAAGCAGGTTGGAAAGACCTGTCCCCCTTTTCCTGACCCACAGCCCTCAGATACTTATCATGTATCAAATCCCCTCTGAGTCTTCTCTTTTCCAGACTAAAAAGCCCCAAATCTCTCAGCCTCTCCTCGTAAGCCATGCCCTCCAGACCCCTACTCATCCTCGTAGCCCTCCACTGGACTCTCTCCAGCAGATCCTTGTCCCTCTTAAAACTGGGGAGCCCAAAACTGCACACATTATTCAAGATGTGGTCTCACCAGGCCAGAGTAGAGGGAGAGAAGAAAGCAACAGCACTGTGGTGCAAAGAAAGTCTGATGATGTGCTGGAAGAGTTATAAATATATGTGTGAAGGACATTTGGGAATAAAGTTACCTTGGCTACCAGTTTCAAACTTACAGAGGTAGTTCTGGAAGAAGAATAGTGATGAGTATGGGAGCAATGATGGGCTAGAATTACAAAGTGTCAATAAACCCCTCAAATTTGGCTCTTTAAAGGTCAGAAACTCTTAAACATCAGGCCTTTGAAGGACTGAGCTATATAGCATAGCACATGCTATAAATCTTCTAGCAGAAACCTGAAGAAAGAGAAAGAGGGAGAGGGGGAAAAAATCAGTCTTACAACACACATGATTGAATTTCAATGAATCATCATTTTATAGTGGCCATAAGCTGAAATCTCCATCTTCCTCTGAAAGAGAAGGTGAAGGGTGATGCACAATTTTACACTGCCCTGCTGTTTATGTAGGATGCTGAAAACGGCAGAGAGGAAGGCAGAAAACAGAAGAAGCACAAAAAACCAGGGGAAAAAAACCCAGGGGAAGCACTGTTCCATTGTAAATGCATAGTCAACTGGGTAGAAAACCCACCTCAAATTACTGCCAGCCCTCACTCCATCAGTGGAACAAAGCAAACCTGCCACACGTTAGTAGCTGCAGCTTTATGTATCTTTATCTCTTTAATACCTTTATCTCTTTAATGTCTTTAGCAATGATCCAGACAAGGAGACTGAATGCACCCTCGCTGAGTTTGCTGATGGAACTAAGCTGGGAGCCAGTGTTGAGCTGCTTGAGGTGTAGGAAGGCTCTGCAGAGGGACCTGGACAGGCTGGATTGATGTGCCAAGTCAAGCTGTGTGAGAGTCAGCAAGGCAAGGTGCTGGGTCCTACTTGGGTCACAACAACCCATGAATGTTGCCGGTTGCCTGGGGGAAGAAACCAACCTCACCTGCCTACAGCCTCCCTTCAGGTAGTTGTAGACAGCAGTGAGGTCACCCCGAGCATTCTCTTCTCCAGGCTAAACCATTACTTGTTGTTAATTCCCATTTGCCAGCAGTGCAGCATTCCTGGGGCATTAGAAGTCCTCCTCTCATTTAGTTTTTGTAGCCTGATTACTGCCCTCGGTTTGGAAATGTCTTCTGCAATACCCAGGGTTGTAACCAGCAACAGAACAGGGGACACAGTCTCAAGTTGTGCCAGGGGAGGTATAGGCTGGATGTTAGGAGGAAGTTGTTGGCAGAGAGAGTGATTGGTGTTGGAATGGGCTGCCCAGGGAGGTGGTGGAGTGGCTGTGCCTGGAGGTGCTGAAGCAAAGCCTGGATGTGAGGTACTTAGTGCCATGGTCTGGTTGATTGGAGAGGGCTGGGTGTTAGGTTGAACTGGATGAGCTTGGAGGTCTCATCCAACCTGTCCCCATTCAAGTATTTTCTGGCCTATCTTGGAGCCAGTCAGTGCTTCTGATAGAATTAAATTGGCAGCATTGAGTCTTCAATCCCAGTTGGTGGGAATAAAGTGATGTTTTGCTGCTCAGTACCAGGAAGAACTTGCAAGGAAAGACTAAGGCTTTTTGGCTTTTTTTCTTTTCTGTTGAGAGAAAAACCCTTTTAAAGGGGCTTCAAAAACAGGAATTGAGTGCACCCTCAGTAAACCTGCAGATGACACTAAGCTGGGAGCCAGTGTTGAGCTGCTTGAGGGCAGGAAGGCTCTGCAGAGGGACCTGGACAGGCTGGATTGATGGGCTGAGGTGAGTTGTATGATGTTCAACAGTCAAGTGCTGAGTCCTGCACCTGGGTCACAACAACCCCATGAATGCTCCAAGCTTGGAACAGAGTGACTGGAAACTGCTCAGTAGAGAAAGACCTGGGGGTATTGTTTAATAGCAATTGAAGCTGAGCCAGGGTGTGCCCACGTGGCCAAAATGATCACCAGCATCCTGCCCTGGATCAGGAATAGTGTGGCCAGCAGGAGCAGGACAGTGATTGTCCCCTTGGACTCAGCACTGGTGAGGCCACACCTTAAGCACTGGGTTCAGGTTTGGGCCCTTCACTCCAAGAAGGACATTGAGGTGCTGGAGCAGGTCCAGAGAAGGGCAACAAAGCTGGGGAAGGGTCTGGAGAACAGGGCTGGGGAGGAGCAGCTGAGGGAGCTGGGGGTGTTTACTTTGGAGAAGAGGAGGCTGAGGAGACCTCCCTACAACTCTCTGAAATGAGTGAGGTGGGGATTGGCCTCTTCTCCCTAGTATCAAGTGGTAGAAGGAGAGGAAATGACCTCAAATTTTACCAGGGAAGGGTTAGGTTGGAGATTAGGAAAGATTTCTTTGCTGCAAGAGTGGTCAGGGAGGGGGTGAAGCCCCCATCCCTGCAGGTGTTCAAGAAACCTGTGGCCATGGCACTCTGGGAAACAGTTTAGTGGCCATGGATACGTCAGGTTGATGCTCTGACTTGGTGATCTTAGAGGTCCTTTCCAGCCTTAACGATTCTGTGATTCTGTAGAGCTGCTTGAGTGATTAACAACAAAATGCACCACCTGTGGGTCCTGGAAGCCACTCTGTGTTTGTAGCCAGTACTCCAGCATGCCTCCCTAGACTGTTGGCCTGTGCAGAGATCTCTTTGCTTTCCGGCATGTCTGCAGGGGTGGAACTAGGGAATGCTCAGACCTGCTGCTGCTTTGGCTTTCTGGGTCTGATACTGGTATTGGCCTTCTGCACTGCAAGCTCACACCACCTGCTCGTGTCCAGGAAGGAAAATGTACACCCTTAGCTACAGTTCTACATGTAGGCTTCCTCTAAAAGCTTGACTGTCAGCTCCCACCAGGCTCTGCTCATCTCTGGCTCCCTTGAGGCAGCAGCTTGCAGGCCAAGTCAAGCCGCAGGTACTTGCCACCTTTCCCTGATGTGCTCAGCAGCAGCTCGGGCATGGAGGGAGAAGTACTGGGGGAACTGTCAGGTCCTCACAGCAGGATGCACATCAGTGCTGCAGGAGATCCAGAGTGAAACGACCTTGTGTCATCTTTCATGCTAGTGGAGTGCTCTGGGTTTTGCATGCTCTGCATCGCTCACTGCTCTGGGCCCTGCATGGAGGAAATATATGACACCTAAAGTGCATCCTGGCCAGCAGCTGGGCGTGGGTGAGCATGAGGGGCTGCAAGTGGGCTTGTGCAAGGCTGTGATCCTGCTTCCCTGCTCATCTTGAGGCACTTTACTCCACGTGGGGCTGCTGACAAGGCAGGTGGTGGCATCAGGTCTCCCTAATTTTCTGGAGAGTAGAAGTATTTGCAAGCAGAAGTCTGGATGTGTTCAAAGCCAGGCTGGATGAGACCTTCAGGAACCTGGGCTAGTGGAAAGTGTCCCTGCCCATGGTAAGAGGCTGGAATTAGATGATCTTTAAGGTCCCTTCTGATCCAAACCACTCCACAAATCTATGAATGCCTTCAAGCCTTGAGTGACACTGAAGGTTACACATTTCACTGTGTAATTCAGGACTCAAAGGGTTGCACAAAAGCAAAGTGAGAAAGCAGAGCTAGAGCAGTGCTGGAGAAGAACCAAAGACAAGGATCACAGGACATTAGGGGTTGGAAGGGACTCAAAGAGATCACTGAGTACAACCCCCCTGCCAGATCAGGACCATGCAATCTAGCTCAGGTCACACAGGAACACACCCAGACAGGCCTTTAAAGGCTTCAGAGAAGGAGACTCCACAACCTCTCTGGGCAGCCTGTGCCAGGCCTCTGGGACCCTTCCAGTAAAGAAGTTCCCCCTTGTGTTGAGCTGGAACCTCCTGTGCTGCAGCTTCTATCTGTTGCTCCTTGTCCTATCCCAGGGAGCAGTGAGCAGAGCCTGTCCCTCCCCTCCTGACCCCCAGACCTCAGATAGTTATAAACATTGATTAAATCCCCTCTCAGTCTTCTCTTCTCCAGACTAAGCAAGTGCAGGGCCCTCAGCCTCTCCTCATCAGGCAGTGCTCCAGTCCTCATACCATCTCTGTAGCCTTCCGTTGGACCTTCTCCAGCAGATTCCTGTCCCTCTTAAACTGGAGAGCCCAAAACTGAACACAGTACTTAGAATGAGGTCTCACCAACAGTGAGGCTAGGGGCAGGTATTGGACAGTCTTGTAAGAGACAGAGAAGTGCACTGAAAAGCATGAAATGTCCTCAGCAATGGCCCTGGAGTCGGCACAAGGCTGCTGAAGTGAACTGTGCACATGAGGAGCAGCTGAGGGAGCTGGGGGTGTTCAGTCTGCAGAAGAGGAGGCTGAGATCTCTATAGCTCCCTGCAAGGAGGTTGGAGCCAAGAGGTATCCAGGCTCTCCTCAATGTCAAGTGAACATTCCAAACCCACCTGGATGTGTTCCTGTGTGACCTGCCTTGGGTGATCCTGCTCTGGCAGGGGGTTGGACTGGATGATCTCTGGAGATCCTTTTCAACCACTAACATTCTGTGATTATCCAAGAGCCAGCCTATTGATCTGAGCTGACCTTGTGCTCTCCTCCAGTCACAGAATCATAGAATCAACCAGGTTGGAAGAGACCTCCAAGATCATCCAGTCCAACCTAGCACCCAGCCCTAGCCAATCAACTAGACCATGGCACTAAGTGCCTCATCCAGGCTTTTCATGAACACCTCCAGGGACAGCCACTCCACCACCTCCCTGGGCAGCCCATTCCAATGCCAATCACTCTTTCTGCCAACAACTTCCTCCTAACATCCAGCCTACACTTTCCCCGGCACAACTTGAGACTGTGTCCCCTTGTTCTGTTGCTGGTTGCCTGGGAGAAGAGCCCAACCTCACCTGGCTACAACCTCCCTTCAGGTAGTTGTAGACAGCAATGAGGTCACCCCTGAGCCTCCTTTTCTCTAGGCTAAACAACCCCAGCTCCCTCAGCCTCTCCTCATAGGAGTCCTTCTCCCAGTGGCTAACAGTATGGCACCATGAGTTTGCACAGCTGAGGTGTCTTCTAGGTGGCTGCCAAATCTTGTCCTTATACAAAGCTTCATTGCTAGCATCAGAAAGGGGCACCAGAGCCACTGCTTCAGTGCTCAAAGTAGAAATGTTCCTTTGATGGCCTGTCAGCTGGAACATGGAGCAGCATGGGGTACTCTGCATGCTCCAACCACCTACCTAGCAAGTGAAACCCTGCCAGCTCATGCCAGCTGCTTGCAGAGCCTTGTTTAGCCGTGCTCTCTAGATAAAAAAAGATGGATCTTGTCATTTATGGTTTCTTTTGCTTATGCAAGAGGTGCTTGAACAGAATACTGAAGCATTCTCCTCTTTTCCATGCAAGCCTTCTTTTCTGCAGAGAAAGATCTAGTCCCTGGTGAAACTGCCTCACTGCTTCCTCTTCCACCGCTGTCCACATTCGGCTGGCAAGACACTGATTCAGTTACTCAGCTGGCTCAGATACCTGAGTGGTGAGTTTAGTGCCTTGACCTCTGTTGGCCAACAAGCTAGGAAATCAAATGTTCTGTTCAGCTTGTGAAGGTCTCCTCTGGCTTCCACCGTTCCTCAAAAGGCAGTGATGCACCATTGTGTGGCCTCAAGGTGCCATCACACACGTTATTGCTAACAAACCAGCTGAAGCTGAATTACAGTGGTACAAGGGAGGAGGTTGTCACTGACAACAGCCTGCTGGAGCAGGTCCAGAGGAGGGCCACGAAGATGATCAGGGGGCTGCACCACCCCCACTATGGGGACAGGCTGAAAGAGTTGGGGCTGTTCAGCCTGCAGAACAGAAGGCTTCAGGGAGACCTTAGAGCAGCCTTCCAGTACCAGAAGGGGCTCCAGGAGAGCTGGGGAGAGATTTTTCACAAGGGCTTGGAGTTACAGGACCTGAGGCAATGGATTGAAGCTTGAGGAGGGCATATTGAGGCTGGAGGACAGACTTTGACTGAGAGGTGACCTCATCAATGTTTGTAAAGATGTAAAGGTGAGTGCCAGGAGGCTGGAGCCAGGCTCTGCTGGGTGATGCCCAGGGACAGCACAAGGGGCAATGGTGGAAGCTGAGGCATAGGAACTTCCATGGAAACATGAGGAGGAATTTTTTCCCCTGTGAGGGTGACAGAACCCTGGAACAGGCTGTCCAGGGGGCTTGTGGAGTCTCCCTCTGTGGACATGTTTAAAACCTGCCTGGATGTGTTCCTGTGTGATCTGTTGTAGGCGATCCTGCTCTGGCAGGGGGGCTGGACTGGATGAGCTTTTGAGGACCCTTCCAGCCTCTGAAATTCTGTGATTCTGATGCTGAGATTAGGAAGAAATTCTTTCCAGTGAGGGTGGTGAAACACTGGTACAGGTTGCCCAGGAAGGCTGTGACTGCCTCCTTCCTGGAAGTGTTCAAGGCCAGGCTGGATGAGGACTTGAGCAACCTGGGTTAGGTGGAAGGTGTCCCTGCCCATGGCAGGGGGGGGTTGGAATTGGATGAGCTCTAAGGTACCTTCCAACTCAAACCATTCTGTGGATCACTGAATCAACATCAGAAGCTGTTGAGAGCAAGGAAGTCAGTTTTAAGGAAAAAAGGAACACTTTCACCTTAGTCTTCTCTGAAACTCTGCCTTGCTTCACAGGAATGCTCAGAACACAGATAAATCACTCATCTTATCCATAAACTCCAATAAGAATGGGTAAGGGGAAAAGTCAGTGAAAAAGGGGGGGAGGAAACCCCCTCTAAGCAGGGTTCAGTGAGCACCTACCCCAGTGTCACAAAATTGGAGCAAGGAGGCAATCCAGAATAGATATTCAATAAATTGCTCAGGCAGGTTGTAAATGCCCCTCCCGGGAGGTGCTCAAGGCCAGGCTGGATGGGGCCTGCCCATGGCAGGGAGGGGGTGGAACTGGATGTTCTGTATGGTCTCTTCAACACAAACCGTTCTGTGATTCTGTTGTATCCTTAGGAACCACCTGCATGCTCCACAGCCCCTGTCACAGGGCAGGCAACTAAGTAAGGCTGCAGCACTCTAAGTGTGCCTCTGGGAGCTGAGATTGCAGTTGCATTTCTTCCACAGTGCCAGGATCTCTTAATGGCTACAGACTGGAGTTTTATTTTCTTTTCTCAACAAGCTCTCTGGGAGATCCCAGGATGTCAGGGCTGGGAAGGGACCTCTGGAGATCTGCCAGTCCAACCCCCCTGCCAGAGCAGGACCACAGGTCGCACAGGAACACATCCAGACAGGGCTGGAAAGGCTCCAGAGAAGGAGACTCCACAACATCTCTGGGCAGCCTGTGCCAGGGCTCTGTGAGCCTTACACTCAAGAAGTTCTTCCCCAAGTTGAGGTGCAAGTTCTCTGCTGTAGTTTCCATCCATTGCTCCTTGTCCTGTCTGACTTACTGTTTTACCTTCTTGAGATTTAAATCACAGAATGGCTCAGGTTGGAAGGGACCTCACAGATCATCTACTCCAACCTCCCTGACATGGGCAGGGACACCTCTCAACCAGACTTGGTTGCTCAAGGCCTCATGCAACCTGGGTGAGTAAAGATAACTGTAGAAAACTGTGCCTAGAAAGCAGGAAGGCAAGAACAGATCTTTCTTGCCTTTGGGCTAGTTATTGACTTCAGGCACTGCGTGATCCTCCTTCTGTTAGTAAATGTTGTAGTACTGAATATCTGTTGGCTAAGTATTCACAGGATCATAGAATGGGTTGGCAAAGACCTCAGAGATCATCAACTCCAACCTCTGTGACACAGGCAGGGACACCTCTCAGCTAGACTTGGGTTGCTCAAGGCCACATCCAAATCAGCCTTGAACACCTCCAGGGAGAAGGCATCCACTACCTCCCTGGAGGTGTTCAAGGCCAGGCTGGATGAGGCCTTGAGTGACCTGTTCTAGTGGGAGGTGTCCCTGCCTATGGCAGGAGATTGGAACTGGATGAGCTTTGAGGTCCCTTCCAACCTAAACTATTCTATGATTCTCAGTTAATGTCAACATTTCATCACCCTTAGAGGCTAATATTGGCATATTTTTTTAATGTGTCAGCTTGACTTATTAACAAAGTAGAAACCCAGCTGGAATTATGTCATCACCCAGTCCAACCCCCCTGCACTCAGCAGGGACATCCTCACACTAGAGCAAGTTGCCCAAAGCCCTGTCCAGCCTCACCTTCAGTATCTTCAGGAATGGAGCCTCAACCACCTCCCTGGGCAAACTGTTGCAGTGTTCCAGCACCCTCCTGGTGCAGAACTTGTTCCTCACATCCAATCTCAATCTGCTCTGCTCTGATTTGCAGACATTGCAAAGGCCTGCACAAACAGTCTCTCTGCAGCCTTCCTGTAGCCCCCTTCAGGTATTGGCAGGCTGCTATTAGGTCTGCCTGAAGCCTTCTCTTCTCCAGGCTGAACACCCCCAGCCTGTCCTTGTAGCAGAGCTGCTCCAACCCCCTGGGCATTGTTATGGTCCTCCTCTGGACCTGCTCCATCAGGTCCATGTCCTTCCTGTGTCGAGGGCTGCAGAGCTGGATGCAGCACTCCAGCTGACGTCTCACTGTGGGTGAAAATGTGCCACATGTGAGTGCATCAGCCAAAGTGCAGAGCTGTAAACCCATAACCCTAGAAATCTTTACCCCTCATGAACTCTCCCTTGAACCTATTGCAGTACTAAGTTTCTGAGTGAACTCTGCTGAGACATGCTCTGGCATAAAAATTATTTCACTTGGGATGCCAACATCCTTCACCTGGAAGCTTCATTTGGCCGATGAACCCTAGCTGCTGCCTTCCAAGGCTCCTAGAAGACCTGCTGGTAAGTACTGCACACCAACTACATGTCTAAGTGATGTGGACTGACAGCTTTTTATTGAATCAAAATGAGTGTCACCAGGTAAATATGTGCATACATTGAGTTATTGCTCTGGGAAGCAGCAGCCTGCAACCTAATCCCGAGCAGGGCTCACCAGTCCGGTGCAGACCGCAACAGCTCCTTGCCACAGGCTTTTCAGCAGGCTTCAAGACGATCTGGCTGTTAGTACCTGCAGATGAATGTCAGCCAGGTGCTGAACCAGTTCCAAGCTGGCTTGAGATGGTTTCAAGCAGGTGAAAAAAATAACTCGAAGTGTGCTAGACAGAATGAAAAGAAAAGAATACAGGGAGTACAGGATTGTATCATTTACTGGACAAAAGAACAAGGAGAAATCAGGGTTGGTTGCTTGGTTGGTTGAAAACAGCATTGAGTAACCAAATTCAGCCCATACAAGCATCAACAAGAACTGTAAATTGCTGTGCTATCAAAGGTGGTATCTATGACTTGTTACAGCTGCTCGAGGTCTGAAGCTGAAAGTGCTGCAGAGCTGACCTCAGAACTCCTCAGGTGCCTTGTACAGCAGGTAATAAAAACTTGGATAGTCACTGGCTGCCATGAAATGTGCATACAATACCTGAATGGGAGAGGTCAACAGCTCAGGCCTGGATCATGGAAGTGCTTAGGCTCCCACTCCTGGTTCTCAGTGTATGTTAACCCCTTCTGTGAAAGGTTCTGATCCTGTCAATTTCTAGGTGTGTCTGTCCCAAGTCAGGGAGGGAAAGGGTCAATATTACAAGGAAGGGTGGTCCCAAGAGGCAGGCAGCTCATGGCACTGCAACTACCCTGACCACCTTCCCTATGCAACATAAAAATATTCTAATAGTCAGGATTATTTTACAACTCAGTGGAAGTATGCAGCAATGCAAAGCCATTTCCTTTGTCTGGGTGACCAAAATGCCCTCTTAACAGTCACAAGAGCCTGCCTTGTGTTAGCTATAAAAGAAAAAACAATTAATATATATATATTTTTATATATATATTTATGCAAACTGCTATGTGCATTAAACAAAATCACCATGAGTCAGCAGGGTTCAATCACACTTGGGTCGGAACCTCTTGCAAGGGGCACATTCATGTCCAGGCTGCTTCTCAGTTAGGACTCAGCACTGGAATGGCAAAGGATAGAAACCCACTTGTTGAAATCTTACTTTTCATGTCACATTGCCTGAGAAGTGGTCCACAAGATCTCTGGCAGCTAAGAGTTGCCTTTGCTTCATTCAGCCTACTGCTGGGAAATGAAAGGTAACCCTTGGAGCAAACAGTGAACATTGAAACCCAGAAATCTGCTCTAGGGGACCCTGCTCTGGCAAGGGGGTTGGACCAGATGAGCTTCCAAGGTCCCTTCCAGCCTCTGACATTCTGTGACTCTGTAATCAGCCCAATTTTGTTGTGAACTCCCACAAACCAAAATGATTTGGTTATGAAAGGCTCTCTGCTGCCTTCCTTTCTTACCAGTTTGTGTAAGATGAGTTGCTTGGAAGGCCAAGCACCAGCAATGCTCAGGAAACACTGCACTGCTCCTGGCAAGCACATACACTGGGACTCACTTAGGAGGGCAGGCTAATTTGGAATGGAGAACAGTGGATTCCACGCCCACAAGGAGAAGTGTTGGAATGATTCCTTCTTAATTCCTCTTGATCTGCACTGAGACACTGCTCTTGGGCACCTCTGAACCCTTTGCACTGAAAGGGTAGGGATTTGTCCCTGGGTCTTGGAGATACCAGAGAAGAACACTTGAAGCAAAGGGTAAGACCCTGGTGCACCAAAGCTTTATTATGGTTCTGATTACTGGGCATCCCCGTACCTAAAGCCAACAGCATGGCACTTGTGCCAGCCTTCTGATACCCTAGGTGTCCACTGGCAAGGGCCAGTCTGCTAACAACGACTACTGTGCAGTGGTGGTCTGGTGTCTTAGATAAGTTTTTCTTCTTGGACAAAGCTTATCCAAAATCTTCTTCCTATCAGGCTACAGCAGCTTAGGGCTCCTTTTCTTTCAAGAGAGGCAAGTGAATGTCTTACACCTGTAGGCCAGTACTGGTGTTTTGTCCTAGAGCTCTCAGCACTGCTCTGAGACGATGAAACCTTCTTTTTCTCCAACTGGCTCCACTTCAGCATAGGCAGGATGTCCAGATCCTCTTCTGAATTTCATTGCTGCCCATCTGCTTGGACGTCGCTGTAACGGCAGCAACACAAACACGTCAACGCTCAGAACCCCAAGGACGTAACAATAACTTAACAACAAATCACTTCTGCACTTTTGGCCTCTCTCTTGTGCTAAAATTGTAGCTAGCAGAGGAACAGGGAGGCACAGCTCAGCAGCAAACGTCAGAGGAATGAATCCTTCTTTGTGGGTGATGGCTCTTACTAAGACTTAATTAATTAGCACTAGTGCCAGAGGATGAAATAGAGACCGAGGGAGTTGGGGCTGTACAATCTGGGGAGGAGAAGGCTCCAGGGTGGCCTTCTTGTGGCCTTCCAGTATCTGAAGGTGGCTACAAGAAAGCTGGGGAGGGATATTTTAGGCTGTCAGGTAGTGATAGGACTGGGGGGATGAACCAAAGCTAGAAACGGGCAGATTCAGACTGGATGTTAGGAAGAAGTTCTTCAGCATGAGGGTGCTGAGACCCTGGAACAGGTTGCCCAGGTAGGTGGTAGAAGCCTCATCCCTGGATGTGTTTAAGGCCAGGCCAGCTGAGGCTCTAGACAGCCTGATCTAGTGTGAGGTGTCCCTGCCCACGGCATTGGAACTAGATGATCCTTGAGGTCCCTTCCAACCCTGAGTCTATGATTCATCCCCTGGAAAGGATCAGTCCACTGCTCTTCCTTTCTGCTTCTGCAGAGGGATTTGCTGACAGACTCTAGAGCAGGGTCAAACAAAACTGCACTTCAAAAATGATTCCCAACACCACTCTGCCTTCCTGGTGCAGTACTGACAAAATAATGACTTTCTATTTCAAGTGACATAATTTCCACTCAAGCAATTCACTTTGATGGATCAAAGAGAAGCACCCTTTTCATCTGAACTCTGACAGCTCTTGGATGCAAGAGTCGTAAGAGATGCTGCCCAATTTTCATCAGGATCTTTGCTGCCTGCTTTAAAAGCAGCTAATGAAGAAAGAAAGAGATCTCTCTGGGGCAGAGGAAACAATTCCCCTGTGATTGCGATGCCTCTGGGAAGGAAAAGTGATTTTAAACTCTTGTGCTTGCAAACTAATTAATGTCTGGGAAGACTCAGACTTCAGGGGACTAAGCTGGGGTCTGTCAAAGGGAAGAGCTTTTCACGCAAGTAGGGAAACTCTAAAAAGCTTTTAGTAGCAAAATCTCACCTAAAAAGATCATTCCCTAGGGAAATTCATTTATATTTTTGGCCATATGGAATCATAGAATCAACCAGGTTGGAAGAGACCTCTAAGATCAGCCACTCCAATTTATCACCCAGCCCTGGCCACATCTGCTGCTCCCTGTTTCTTTGCCTGTGCTGGCAAGAAGAACTGGAAGGCAGAGCAGCCTACAGAGAAACACTGCAGGAGGAAAGATGAAGGCAAGTGACAGTCCACATCTCCAGAGACAGTTTGAAAATGCAAACAGTTTGATTTTGTCACCTTTCCTCTGGAAATAAACTTTGCATTTGATTTCCTGTCCTCATCACTGAGGTTGGAAAAGACCTCAAAGATCACTGAGTACAACCTTCTAGCCAACATCACCATGCTCATTAAACCATGTCCCCAAGTGTCTAGCTGGGATGGTCACTCCACCACCGCCCTAGGCAGCCTGTTCCAACACCTGACCCCTCTGGCAGGAAGGAAGTTTTTCCTGATCTCCAAACTAACGCTCCCCTTGTGCAACTTGGGAGGGGAGGAGCTGAGCCACAGCCATACTGTTTTGAGACTCATGGTGCTGTTGGGCAGCATCCACTGAAGAATCTTGGGGAGACCACAGAGCAAGCAGCTGTGTGCAGGTAACAGAGCAAGGTCTTCCTCAGTGACCAGCATTCAAACGACACAACAAAGGAGCAATTGTTTCCTTTCGCTCCCTTTGCAGGGTCAGGCTACTTCTGAGGCATTTGGAGCTAAATTCTGCTTGGCAGGTAATTTAACACCCCAGACTTTTCAGTGCAGCACTTTCCTACAAGGTGGGAAGGTGGAACACTGTCCTCTTTAAAGAGGGCCTTTTCCTAATATGAAAACTTTACCTCTTCAAACTTGGGAGGCCTTTTTTTTTGTTCTACCTAAGCTTGCTTCAGTGTGGTTTCAAAATTAAGACAGGCATTTTGGTTACTGCTAAAGTCTGCTCTCAGGCTCACTGAAGTAAATCAGGGGTACTTCAATTAAAGGTAAAGAACTTACTCTAGATTGGAACTGGAATAGTGTGAGAACAGAAAATGAGGGAAGAATTTGACCAAGAGGTCTCTAATGGAAAGAGAAAAATGAAAACCCATTGCAAAACTATCAAATGGCAGTGTGGAAGGATGAGCTGGGCTGAGCTTCCAGAGAATCCTGGAAGGGCTTAGGTTGGAAGGGACCTCAGACATCATCAACCCCAACCTCCCTGCCAGGGCAGAGTCACCTCTCAACTAGACTTGGCTGCTCAAGGCCTCATCCAGCCCAGCCCTGAACACCTCCAGGGAGGAGGCATCCACAGACTCTGGGCAATCTGTTCCAGGCTCTCAACACCCTCCTACTGAAGAACTTCCTCAGCTCCAGTCTAACCCTGGTCTGCCTCAGCTTCAAACCATTCCCCCTTGGCCTGTCTCTAGACACCCTTACGAAAAGTTCTTCTGCAGCCTTCCTGTAGGATCCCTTCAGGCACTAAAAGGCAGATAGAATGTCTCCCCTCTCTTCCCCTTCCCTCTCCTCACCTTCAATCTCCTCTCCTTGAATCTCCTCTCCTCAAATCTCCCTCCCCTTCCCCCCTCCCCCTCTCCTCTCAGATGAGCACCCCCAGTTCCCTCATCCTGTCCTCACAGCAGAGCTGCTCCAGCCCTTGCATCATCTCTGTGGCCTCCTCTGGACTCACTCCAGCAGCTCTGTGTCCTTCTTCTGCAGCTCTCTAATTTCATTTTCAGGTGTACCCATGCTTAGCTTCTACTTTGCCACATTGCTGTTAGAAACTAGATGTAAATTCTGGACTGCTCTTTTTAAGTGACCTTTGCAGAGTATGAAATATGGAACAGATGTGTGATGGTTCTACTGCCACAAGGTGCTACAACCTAAACATCAGCTCTGCTGCTAGAAATCAACCAACAGATTTGAAAGTCACCTCCAAACACTACAAAGGCAACTTGCTGTGGTTTCCCTTCATGCCTGAGGTGAGATCTTCCATTCCTGCTGACAGCTTCACTCCAGCTTCTGAGCGTGCTGTGGGTACTGCAACTGCTTCTCAGCCTTAAAAGAGAGCCCTGACTAGCTGTCAATTCCTTGCCTTGTCTGCTGACCCCAAAAAGGTCTAGAGACACTACAGGTTTTAATTGAGAGAACTAAAAGTAAGTTCATTGATAGCAGGAGATCCAAAGCTCCTAGAGTTAGTGAGGCAGCTCAGGAAGTGTCTAAATGCATCCCCTCCTCTTATTCTCTGTGCAGCAGAGCAAAAACACAAACCCCCTGCTCCCCCCTAAGCTCTCCAGACCCCAAGCAGCAATAAAACTGAGAGAAAGCAAAGCTGAGTATTGACTTAATTCCTTAGCTTTGTCATCTAATCTAACAAGGAATATATATATATGTATATATACATATATGTGCTTCTTCCTCTGGAATTAGAACTTCCAGAGGAAATCTGCCAAGCTGTGTCTGGAGAGTTGTAACTTCTGCTTCCTTCCAGTGCATCCCAAAGCAGGAAAGCAGGACTAGGATTCTTCTCATATGACTAAAGCCTCCTTGGGAGCATTATTTTAAGCAAATAAAGACAGAGAAAAACCACTTGGGACCTTGCATGAGCTTACATGGCATCTGGGTCCAGAGGGGAGGAACACAATTCAGCCTGGCCTTGTGGAGAAAACAAAACTGATGATTGCCATGTGATGAAAATGGTCAGGGAGCTGGAGCAGCTCTGCTACGAGGACAGGCTAAGGCAGCTGGGGGTGTTCAGCCTGGAGAAGAGAAAGCTCTGGGGAGACCTAATAGTGACCTGCCAGTACCTGAAGGGGGCCTGCAGAAAGACTGTTTGCAAAGGCCTGCAGGGACAGGATGAGTGCAACAGCTGCAAACTACAGCAGGGCAGATTGAGATTGGATATGAGGAATAAGTTCTGCACCAGGAGGGTCCAGAACAAAATTACCTAAGGCAAATCACACAGGAACACATCCAGGTGGGTTTGGAAAGGCTGCAGAGAAGGAGACTCCACAGCCTCTCTGGGCAGCCTGCTCCAGGGCTGCAGCACCCTCACAGGGAAAAACCTTTTCCTTATGTTTCCATGGAGCCTCCTCTGCTCCAGCTTGCCCCCAGTGCTCCTTCTGCTGCCCTTGGCCACCCCTGAGCAGAGCCTGGCTGCATCCTCCCAACACTGCCCTGCACATCTTCAGCACAGCAATGAGGGCAGTCTTCAGGCTCCTCTGCTGCCAGCTCCCAGCCCCAGCTCCCTCAGCCTGGCCTCACAGGAGGTGTTCCACTGCCTGCAGCAGCTTGGAGGTTTTGGGCTGGACTCTCTCAAGCAGTTCTTTGAGGTCCTTCTTGAGCTGAGTGGCCCAGAACTGGACACAATATTCCAGATGTGGCCTCAGCAGGGCAGAGTAGAGGGGCAGGAGAACCTCTCAGGACCTACTAACCACAGCCCTTCTAATTCACCCCAGGATGCCCTTGGCCGCCTGGGTCATGAGAGCACATTGCTGGCTTGTCTTGCCTGTAACATGCATTTTTCTGCTCAAAATTACCTGAGATACTGTTTATGCAGTTAGAATTTGTGCATCAGCCTTCTAGAAGCACTCAACTTACCATGCAAACCACAGCCAGGATTGGCTGAGGCTTTAAACATCCGTAGCTGCACTCTGGAGATGTATTTCCAGGCACAAGGAAAGATCAATTGCCTGACACTATCTTAATCTAATATTTTGAGGAAACTGCTCTGAAATAAGGATTGCTTCTGGCTTCAGAGCCAGTAGGATCATCTATTGGCTTCATGTGTTTTCCTCTGTGATAGAAGTGCTTGTTTAAAGCCTCTCTTTGTGATTGAAGCCACTTCTGGCTACAACAACGTTTCTGCCACCTTAGGTTCACCTAAGTGGCTGGCTGCTGACAGATGAGATGCAGAATGCCTCCTTCCCCCCCACCTTTGACTTTTATTGTCAGTGTTAATGATTTATTTCAGTGCTTCTCCCCTGTGGCCCATTCAGGTTTCCCTTGCTGAGCTGCTGGTTCCTGCTGAGCTGCACCAGCTTTGGAGGAAACAACTTTGCTATGAGTACAAGGTGCTGCCAGGGAGAGCAATGACAATCCCTGAAGTGCCAGGGCCCTGCAGGACTCTGCAAGAAGAGCAGAATTATACTTGTTCTCACCTTTTTAATCATCAAGAATGATACTTACTCTCTCTTTTTTAACCATCAGCTGCAGCAAACTCAACTCAGCCTGGACTTGGACTTGTGGAGAAAATTAAACTGATGACCATGCCATGAAAATGCTCAGGGGGTTGGAGCAGCTCTGCTACAAGGACAGGCTGAGGGAACTGAGGTTGTTCAGCCTGAAGAAGAGAAAGCTCTGGGGAGACCTAATGGCAGCTTGCCAGTACCTGAAGGGGCTACAAGAGGGCTGCAGAGAGACTGTTTGCAAAGGCCTGCAGGGACAGGACGAGGGCAATAGCTGCAAACTAGAGCAGAGCAGTTTGAGATTGGATGTCAAGGAAAAAACCTCCCCAGCCAGACCTAGTTCAGCTCAACAAGGACTGCAGTTGTTGGGTATGAAAGAACTGAATGGGACAGGGGCAATGGCTTCAAACTAGAGCAGAGCAGATTGAGATTGGATGTCAAGGAAAAAACCTCCCCAGCCAGACCTAGTTCAGCTCAACAAGGACTGCAGTCGTTGGGTATGAAAGAACTGAATGGGACAGGGGCAATGGCTTCAAACTAGAGCAGAGCAGATTGAGATTGGATGTGAGGAACAAGTTCTGCACTAGGACAGTGCTGAAACACTGCAACAGGTTGCCCAGGGAGGTGGTTGAGGCCTCATCCTTGGGGATATTCCAGATGACGCTGGACAGGGCTCTGGGCAACCTGACCTAGTTGAGGATGTCCCTGCTGAGTGCAGAGGGGATGGGACTGGATGAGCTTCGGAGATCCCTTCCACCCCAGACCACTCTGTGATTCTGTCAAGCCTTTTTCAAACAAGAAAAGCCAAATCCCTTGTAAAATGTGTGTATGGAATAAGAGCAAGGGGCCAGGTCCCTGAAGAAATCAGCAGAGCTGTGTGAGCTTCATCCCCTAAGCCAGCTGAGGATCCATCTCTTTTACTACAGTTTCTGCTTTCTTGCCTGCTCTGCCTCCTCCCTCACTTGTTTGAAGGCACAGACTGCATTTGTGGCACCAATGCAGCACCTTGGCTCATGGAGACTGCCTGCGAAACGCTGGCTCTCAGCTGTGAAGTGCTGCTGTGAGCAGAGATGTACAACAGCCAGCCAGCAATGCTCATTAATTCCCGAGTTCTGAAGCACTAACAACTGTATCCAGCCTTATGGCCTATTTTCTCCTTTTATTTCCTTCCTCTAAGCAGGCAGGGGATGAGCAGAAGGTCAAAATCCAAAGACAACCTACTGCTAGATCTGTGTGCCAGAGAATACTTCCAGATACTGCAACACAACCCCCAGTGCAGCTCAACTGCAGCAACTGCTGCTCTCTCAGACCACCCCAGCTTGGGCTCAGGAGGCAGGAACCATCCTCAGTCCACACTGATAGTCACCTTGCTGCCAGACTGACAGAGTTACAGACAGGAATGCAGATCCTTCTATGCTGCTTGGTCGTTGTGCTAAAAACCAGTCCTAAGCTTAACTTTACCAGTAAAGACAACATTCAAGTGAAACGAGGGAGCTGAGCTGCACCCCCAGGCTCTGACCATGCACTGTTACTTTATTTGCTCCTGCAGCTGCTCATTTCCTCCTTCCTCTCCATCTCCCCAAGGTCACTCCCTGGCTCCCATAGCACCAGGTCAGCTCTCTGTGTGGCCAGCTGCAAAAAAGAGATTTGTGACCTTATCCAGCTTAGATGTCCAAGCTGAAGGGAACCAAACAACTTAAAACCACCTAAGTATGTCCACGTGTGTGTAAGTACATGTATGTTTCTAAGTATCACAACAACACTGGGAAAATCTCCAAGGAGGGTGGGAGCATGCAGGCAAGGGCTGTGGCCTTCAAACTGGGTTCTTAGCTCAAAAGAATGACAGCTTGAGCACTAACACCCACACTGCACCACAGTCTGTGTCACAAAGCAACTGCTACTAAGGCAGAGCTGCTGCTATACACATAGGGACTGGACTCACAGCTTCACAGGGTTGAAGGGACCCTCAAAGGTCATCTTGTCCAACCTCTCTTGCTGCAGGGACACTTCCAGCTAGAGCAGGCTGCCCAGGGACACAGCAAGGCTGATCTTGAGTGTCTCCAGGGATGGGGCCTCAGCCACATCCCTGAGCAACCTGTTCCAGGATTTCACCACCCTCAGGGTGCAGAACTTCCTCCTGATGTCCAACCTAAATCTGCCCTACTCTGGTTTCAAACCACTGCCCCTTGTCCTATCCCCACAAGGCCTTCCAAACAGTCTCTCCCCAGCCTTCCTGAAGGTGCCCTTCAGCTACTGAAATGCAGCTCTAAGGTCTCCCTGGAGCCTTCTCTTCTCCAGGCTGGGCAGCTCCAGCTCTCTCAGCCTGCCTTCAGTGACTGTGTAGAGCGGAGCTGAGCTGACTGCACATCAGCACCTGCAGTGTAGATGTCTGCAGCTAAGGTAGTTGCCTGCATTTGAGGGAGACAAATGCAAATTTATCTAACCCTAAAGGAGATGTCTCAAACAGGCCAGATGAATCATGGCCTAACAGAATCTATTTCTCTCTACACCAATAAAAAACATCAAGGGAGATGATGTTAGATGTAGATGTTAAAATCAGCTGAGAAGAACCTTTCCCAGGCTCTAAGCTGAACTACTCTACAAAGGAATACAGAGAAGTGCAAGCACAGGCTTCCAGCTAAAATCTTCCTTTGAGCTGGCTCCCCTGGAGAGTTAAGGATGTATACATTTCAGTTTTCCAGCTAAAAACAATAGAAAGAAATGCATGCCCCAAAAGAATTTTCCCTTGGAGCAATAATTGGGAGCACCTCCTGTGAAGCTTAACTGGTTACAGAGCTTTCATTCTATCTACAGCAAAATCAGAGTGGCTGAAGTTGGAAGGGACTTCAGAGATCTCTCCCTGGGCAACCTGTTCCAGTGTCCCACCAGCCTCACTGCAAAGAATTTCCTCCTTATCTCCAGCCTTCCCTCTTCCACCTTAAAGCCACTTCCCCTCGTCTTATTGCTCCAAGTCCTTGTGAAAAATCCCTCCCCTCTCTCTTGTAGCTCCCTTCAGGAAGGCTACTCCGAGGTCTCCCTGGAGCCTTCTCTTCTCCAGGCTCTTCTTCTCCTCAGCTCTCTCAGCCTGTCAACACAGGGCAGATTCTCCAGCCCTATGAACAACCTTAGAGTGTCCTCTGGACCCTCTCCAGCAGCTTCAGGTCCTTCTCGTGCTGGCGGCCCCAGAACTGCTGCAGTGCTGCAGGTGGAGTCTGAGCACAGCAGAGAAGCAGAATCCCCTCCCTGTGCTGCTGCTCAACCTGCTCTGGCTGCAACCGGCACAGTTGGCCCTGGGCTGCCAGCCACCAGTGCTGGCTCCTCAGCAGCTTGGCACCAACTGACACCCCCAAGGCCTTCTCCTCCAGGCTGCTCTTGAGCCACCCCTCAGACAGCCTGGATTTGTGCTTGGGGTTGACCAGGTGTAGCACTTTGTGCTTGGCTTTGTTGAACTTCCCACAGCTGGCAGGGGCCCACATGCAAAGAACAAAGCAGCAGCAGCTGCTAGGGGAGATCTGTTCCTTCAAAGCTGACTCTACCAACACAGGAACACTTTCCAGATGCAGAGCTCCACGATCCTGAGCAAATGCCAGGCCTGGTGGCACAGCCTGTCAGTGCTGTCTTACCTCTATAAAGAAGAGACTAGCTGCTGAGGTTGGGTGATGGTACATGTAGATGGTCACGAGGATGGCTGCAGCCACGACGAGGACCAGCACTAGGATGCCGACGATTAAGCCAGCGTGAAGCGTTCCACCTTTCTTCTCTGCCGCGCTGTCATCTGTGGAAGCTGCACAGACAGCACAGTCATGAGCACAGGAACCTCTGTCTGACCACTGCATTTCACAGCCTTTGCTTTTTGTGTCTCACACATTTGTTTTCCACAGCCCAAGAGGGAAGAAGATGCAACTCCTCTCTTTCCCACAACCAAATACTCACAAAATAGCAGAATCGCTGTGGTTGGCAAAGCCTTTTAAGATCATCCGGTCCAACCATGCTCTGACTGTGCCAAGGCTACTGGTTCAGTATCTGAAAGCCCTTTCAGCTGTGAAGTTTATTCTGATCTCCAACTGAAACTTCCTCTGAGGCAACTGGAGGCCATTTCCTCTGGTGGTAGTTGTTACTCTGGAGAAGAGACCAACCCTCCACCTCGCTCCAGTCTCCTTTCAGGGAGCTGTAGAGAGCAATGAGGTCTCCCCTCCGCCTCCTTTTCTCCAGCCTAAACCCCAGTTCCCTCAGCTGCTCCTCAACAGTCCTGTCCTCCAAATCCTAAGAGATAATGAATCCAATAATTTGAGATTCCAGGATGTGGGAGGCATTAATGAATGTAAGAACACATTGCAAGCACTCACCTCCACTCATCAGGCACTGCCTAATCCCGGAGAGATCTTTCTTGTCACTGAGAAGTTAACGACTACCTGTTCACACTCAAGCTTCAGTTCTACTTGTGCTAACTGTGAACATCCAGTTTGAGCTTGGGGATGAAGAGGATCCAAGAATCAGGTCTCTCCCTGCCTAAATCTTAAAAAATGATCTATTTAGCTTTCTTAGAGCTTAGTTCACACGGATGTGTAGGATCTTTTTAAAAGGAAACCCACTGCCAGCTCTATTTGATTTTCCTTTGGGTTTTGGTTGATTTTGGTTGGTTGGGGTTTTTTTTTTGCTTGTTTGGTTTTTGTGGTGGGGTTGGGCTTTTTTCTTTGGTGTTGTGTGGTTTTTTTTCTTTGGGTTTGATTTTCTTAACAGTGCATCCAGGGATAGTTTCCAGGCCATTCTTCCTTTCACACTGCACTGAAAGAAAGGAGCTGCTGCCTAGGATGTGGAAGATCTATTTTCAAAGGTATTCCCACCTGAAAAAGAACTTAAAACACTTACTGGTAGTTGCAGCACTACACAGCACAGGCTGCATGGAAAAGACAGGAGAAAAAGGCGACCCTAAAAGCTTCCTCTAGTTTCCAGGCAGCAGAGTATTAATAGTTCCTTAAATAGCTCTTCACTCTCAGCTGAGGAGGGATGAATGAGTGCAAGCTCCTGCCTTAATTCCTGTTCATGTGCTGTAGCAATATTTCATAGTTGCACATCTATTTCCAAGCACCAAACAAATGCAAATGAAGCACTTGGAAGGCCATCAGGACAGGCCTGCTTTATTGGACAGGCTCTTGGTCAGGCTATTCATTCCCAGTGATGAGCAGTTAGTTGTATGAGTCATCCAAGGGAGAAGTAACTGCTCCCCAGAAGGAGCAGAGGACTCATAGTTTGTCTGTCTTGTAATTGTCTTCGTGACAGCTTCATACTCTTTGACTCTTCCCTTCAATGCCACATTGGTGCCTCATAAACTACTTTGTCACTTGTAGCCATTTTCAGGCCAGTTGGCAAGTCAAGGAGCCATTTGTACTGCTCCTGTGTTGTGGCTGGAAAGCAGAAGGCTGTGTTCTGCATATTAAAGAATGCTAGACCTCAACAAAGATGGGAAGCACTCTGTAAAGGCCACCAAATTAATCTCATTTGAGCTGATATTTTCAGTCTTCATAGAATCAGGGAACGGCTCAGGCTGGAAGGGACCTCAGAGATCATCTACTCCAACCTCCCTGCCATGGGCAGGGACACCTTTCAACTAGGCTAGACTGCTCAAAGTCTCATCCAGCCTGGTTTTGAACACCCCCAGGGAGAAGGCAGCCACAACCTCTCTGGGCAACCTGTTCCAGAGTCTCACCACCCTTGTACTGAAGAACTTCTTCCTAGGATTCAGTGTAACCCTGCTCTCACAGGATCACAGGATGTCAGGGGCTGGAAGGGACCCAAATAGATCATTAAGCCCAACACTTCTGCCAGAGCAGGACACAGCTCAGGTCACAGAAGAACACATCCAGACAGGCCTTTAAAGTCTCTAGAGGAGACTCCACAACCTCTCTGGGGAGCCTGTTCCAGTGCTCTCCCTCAGCTTCAAACCACTCCCTCTTGCAAGGGTGTCCTCTTACAAGACAGCCTTATGACAAGCCTCTCTGCAGCCTTTCTGTTTCTTTAGGTACTGGAAGGCAGCTCTAAGGCCATTAGAGTCTTCTCCAGGCCAAACACCCACAGCTCCCTCAGCATATCCTCAGAAGTGCTCCAGCTCTTGGACCACCTTTGTGCCCCTTCTCTGGACTTGATCCAGCAGCTCTGTGTCCTGCTGCTGGGCACACCAGAACTGGAAGCAGGATTGGAGGTGAGGTCTCAAGTGAGCATACAGCTTTGCAAAGGAGAACACAGCCTCTTCCAAATAACACAGCATCACTGAGGCTGGGAAAGACCCCCAAGATCATCAAGTCCAGCCTATGACCTAATACCAGCACATCAACTAAACCATGGCACCTAGTGCCACATCCAGTCTTTGCTTAAACACCTCCCTGGGCAGTCACTTCCAGTGCCTAATCAGCCTTTCCATGAGGAAGTGCTTCCTCATATCCAACCTCAACCTACATGAAAGGAAGTTGTAGCCAGGTGGGGCCCAGGGATAGAACAAGAGCACACAGCCCCAGGCTGCACCAGGGCAGGCTCAGGCTGGATGTTAGGAAGAAGTTGTTCAGAGCAAGAGTGATTGGCATTGGAGTGGGCTGCTCAGGGTGGTGGAGTCCCCATCCCTGGAGGTGTTTAAACTGAGACTGGATGAGGCACTTGGTGCCATGGTTTAGTTAATTAGAAGAGTTAGAATCATAGAATCAACCAGGTTGGAAGAGACCTCCAAGATCATCCAGTCAACCAGACCATGGCACTAAGTGCCTCATCCAGGCTTTGCTTGAACACCTCCAGTGACAGCGACTCCACCACCTCCCTGGGCAGTCCATCCCAATGATAGGTTAGGTGACAGGTTGGACTCAATGATTATCTCAAAAGTCTTTTCCAACCTGGCTAATTCTGTGGTTCTGATTCTGTAAACCTGCCCTGGCACAGCTTCAGGCCATGCCCTCTTGTCCTGTCACGAGCTGCCTGGGAGCAGAGCCTGTACACAGGCAACCAAACTGCCTGCCCAGATTTCTACCGGTCTAGCACGCAGCACGTCGTGGACATCAGTGCAGTGATCAGAATGCCAAGTGCAAGCCACGAGGCAATCCAATAAACACCCTTCTTAAATGGCAGCAAGTGTAAGCAACTTGTTATTTCCACAGCTGAAACTCAGTTCCTTGGCTGCAGGGCTCAAACACTCCAGGGAAATCGGTTTCGCTCTCTTTGCACAGAGGCAACTTCGAAAACAGTCTCTGTAGTGCAAAATCCACTGACAGCTCTTTTAAATAGCTTCCAAGGGCAGCAGATGAAAGCAGGGGAAAAAAGGGACTGAGAAAAAATTTCAGGTGCAGAAATCTTATTCAGATGATCACAGCACATTTGCTGTGGCAGGCGAGGCTGTGCCTGTGGGATACCTGTCTGATTGGCCAAGCCTTTGCCCAAAGGCAGCTCCATGGGACTGTGCCCAAACTTTGTTTGGTTTTGTGCCAGTTCAGAAGAGGCCACCAAGATACTCAGGGCTGTGGCAGCTCTGCTATGAGGACAGGCTGAGTTTGGGCTCTGCAGCCTGGAGAAGAGAAGGCTTTGAGGAGACCTTGGAGTGGCCTTCCAGTATCTGAAGGAGGGCTGGGGAGGGACTATTGACAAGGTCTTGTAATAACATGATAAGGAATAATGGGTTTAAACAGGCCAAGGGGAGATTTAAACTGGGTGTTAGGAAGAAGCTGTTTGCAGTGAGGTTGATGAGACACTGGCACAGGTTGCCCAGGAGGTTGTGGAGCACAGAATCAAAGATCACATTTGGTGATTCTGTGATCCACAACCTCCCTGGAGATGTTCAAGGCCAGGCTAGATAAGGCCTTCAGCAATCTGTTCTAATGGAAGATGTCCCTGCCTATGGCAAGGGGTTGGAACTGTCTGAGCCTTGAGGTCCCTTCCAACCTAAACCATTCTGTGATTCTATAAAGCTTTTGAGCAGAAGGAGCATGTTAACACCTCCAAAGTGCAATGGGTACTGAGAAGAACAGGAGAAGTTCCACCTCAGCGTGAGGAAAAACTTCTTTACTGTCAGGGTGATAGAGTCTTGGAGCAGAGGTTCTGCTCAGGGAGGCTGTAGAGAGCAATGAGGTCTCTCCTCAGCCACCTCTTCACACCAAACACCCCCAGGTTGCCAGCCCTGTTCTCCAGACCCTTTACCAGCTTTCCTGCCCATCTTCAGATCTGCTCCAGTACCTCAATGTCCTTCTGGTAGTGAGGGACCCAAAACTGAATCCAGTATCTGAGGTGTGGAGTCACCAGTGCCTGCTGGTCACAGTATCTCTGATTCAGGCCAGGATTCTGGTGGCCTTCTTGGCCACCTGGGCACACTGGTGCCTCCTGTTCAGCCAGCTGTCAACCAGCACCCTCAGGTCTTTCTCTGCTGGGCAGTTTCCAGCCACTGTGCCCCAAGCCTTCATAGGCTTCTTGTGACCCAAGTGCAGGACCCAGTACTTGGCCTTATTAGTCCTTGTACAACTGACCTCAACCCCTGGATTCAGCCTGTCCAGATCCCTTTGCAGAGCCTTCCTATCCTCAAGCAGATCAACACTCCCACCTGATTCAGTGTCACCTGCAGACCTACAGAGTGTGCACTCAGTTCCCTCACCCAGATCATTGATAAAGGCACAGAAAGAGAATTCATGATAATACTTCCAGAGCCTCGATGCAAAGATGTCATTTCTAATAGGTTATCAGCTGCAGAGCTTCCACTGCATTCCCCAAAGTACCCAAATACTTTGGTATTGCTCATGATTTTGGAGCTGCAGCACATCCAGCTGCACAAAAATACACCTATTGATGAAAGCAGATCAAAGTGGTGTGCTGTTAACATGAATGCAAAATGAGAATCTTACTGTTCTTACCTAAACTCCCGTTTCAAACACAAGCTTAGGAAAGTCAGACCTCATCTATCATAGAATGGTTTGGGCTGGAAGGGAGCTCCAAAGGTCCAACCCCTTCTGCACTCAGCAGGGACATCCTCAACTAGATCAGATGCCTTGTCCAGCCTCACCTTGAATATTTCCAAGGATGGGGCCTCAGCCGCCTCCCTGAGCAATCTGTTGCCGTGTTCCAGCACCCTCCTGGTGCAGAACTTGTTCTTATCTTCCAATTTAAATTTGCTCTGCTCTAGTTTGAAGCCACTGCCCTTAGCCTGTCCCTGCAGGACTTTGCAGACAGACTCTCTGCAGCCTTCTTTAGGTACTGGCAGGTTGCTATTAGGTCTCCCTGGAGCTTTCTCTTCTCCAGGCTGCACGCCCCCAGCTCTCTCAGCCTGTCCTCATAGCAGAGCTGCTCCAATCCCCTAAGCATTTTCACAGCCTCCTCTGGACCTGCTCGTTCAGGTCCACGTTCTTCTGTGCTGAGGCTGCAGAGCTGGATGCAGTATTCCAGGTGAGGTCTCACCAGAGCAAAGTGGCAGAATCTCCTCTCTCCATCTGCTGGCAGCTGATTATTGCTCCTACGACTGTAAAATGAATACAGAATCCCAGCATCTTGGTGACTTTTAAGGAACGCAGTACTTAGGTAACTGCAAACCTGCTGTGACAACACCAAGCAGCTGTTGGTTTATCCTGCTCACAGGGATGCCACCAGAGACTGCAGGGGTTTGCAGTCCTCTCTGTAGAAACGATCTCAATCTGAAGTCCTGAGCTGGGGAGGAAAGGGAGATACACTGAGAGCTGATTTTTTGGCTGTGCATTTCTACCTCGTGGTTGGGAGCTGGGTACTGTACTTGTTAGTTGCATTACCTTGGTGTATAGACAAAGGCAGGTACTGCTCAGGACAGATGCTATTTGATGTCCCAGAAGCCTATCCTAATGTATACCAGCCTTATTCAAAGTTATGTAAGCAAAGAAGCAAGCAATTTTCATCCCACTCCAAGGTTTATTTCAGAGCAATAGAACAGTCTGGCAGAGCCAGTGCTGGGACATTCTGATTTGGGGCAAATCAACTGCATTTGGCAGGTCAAACTCCTGTCTCCTCACTGCTGTCTCTGTTACCTGCTTGTGTCGCTACTGTACCTACATTAATCTCATTTGACCGTCGTTACACCCATGACTGTTCTTCAACAGCACTCCTTGGACCATCACTGATCTGGTTTCTCATCCAGGAGCTTCCTAGTGTCTGCCAGATGCTCCACAAAAGAGAACCCTACAAGCCATCTGGCAATGCCTGCTCTCCATGTGTTTGCTGTCCTTTATGGGCAGCCAAAGTGCAGAAACACTTTCTCGCTGCATGGGCTGGGGCTATTCTGCACCCACAAATCAAAGTTCACTCTCCATCAGCCCTCCAACCCACTACAGATGTCATTTCCAGACTGCAAGCTGCATGACCACGCAAAGAGGAAGGGCATCACGTTCAGGACAGCTGAGCACACAGGGTTACAGCCTACAGTGAGCTCAGGAGAGCCACTGGATTTTCCCCCTCCTCAGGGCCTCCATTTACCTCTGCAATGTGGGTCTGCCAGGGGACTGCTTCTCAGACTGCAGGTCCATGGCTCTCCAAACCCAAGCTTTTTTCCTGTAGACTCCTGAAGAGATGATTAATGACTCAGGTAGTGAGTGTGGGAGGGAATAAGGGAAGGCACAGTTGGAAGGGCTCTCCAGAGGCTTAGGGGAATCTCTGCACCTCTCTCAGGAACAGCTTCTTCACAGTATTGCTGTGTGGTTCTCTGGATTTGTGGGCTCAGTTCCTTCATGTTTGTTAACACCCTGAGGTTAAGCCACTGCTACACTTCACTCTGTTTGATGATGACTGATAAAGTCATGGCTCAAGGAATGCTTGAAAAGCCTGGGTTTGGACTGCACGCACGGCACAAAAGGTGGGCTCCCAGTCAGAGTGCTACAAACTGCAACCCACACATTCCAAATTCACTGCCAGCCTTTGCTATCAATTTTCTGCAGGGCCCAGGGCAATTCCTTAAGTCTCTCCAAGATTGATCAACTGCTTAGTGCAGTAAATGGATGAGTGCACTGCAATCCAATCCCTCTCTTCGTGGGATGACAGCACCCTAAGTATGGTAGCTAAGGACGTTCATTCTGCTGCTCTCACAGATCACCTCATGCCACAACAGCTGTCATCAGTGCTCCTTTTTTGTTGAGTTGCTTGAGGCCATGTAAGCCACTACAATAGTGAGGAGCTGCAAGCAGTAGCCATCGTGAAGCTCAATATTGTCACCATACGGTACCATGGCATTTGGGGTGGCAACAGCCCAAGTCTGTTGCTAAATCCAGAGGAAAGCCTTACCAGCTGATAAGAATTTCAGCCCAGTCAGCCCACTGTCTCTTAATTCTTTTAGATTAGAAGAACCTTCTTACCTGAAAAAGCTCTCAGCCACTTGAACAAGCTCCCCAAGGCGGTGGTTTAGGAACAGGTTCTTTACCATGAAGGTGGTAGAACACTGGAACAGGTTGCCCAGGTAGGGACTTGAGGCTCCACCTTTGGAGATCTCCAAGATAAGGCTCAACAGGGCAGGTTGCTCAAGGTCTCATCCAGCCTGGCCTTGAACATTCCCAGGGAAGAGGCATCCACGACCTTCCTGGACTACCTGTTGCAGTGTCTCACTACCCTCACTGTAATTCTAATCTCCAGTCTAAATCTCCTCTCTTACAGCTTAATTCCATTCCCTCTCACCCTATCACTCCAATCCCTTGCAAAAAGTCCCTCCCCAGCTCCCCTGTAGCCCCCTTCAGGTACTGGAAGGCTGCTCTAACTCTCTCAGCCTGTCCCTACAGGGGAGGTTCTCCACCCCTCTGATCCTTTTCATGGCCTCCTCTGCATCCTCTCCAGCAGTTTCACATTCTTCTTGTGTTGGTGCACCAGAACATAACACAGTGCTCCAGGTGGGGTTTCATCAGAGAAGAGTAGAAAGGGACAATCAACTCCCTCCTGCTAACGGTGCTGTTTAGACCATCTTTGAAAAACTCCACTACACAGAGAGAGCAGCAGCACAAAGGCAGTTCCTAGCACTACCCATGCTGGAATGGACCCTAGAGATACTCAAGGTGAGGCTCCACAGGGCTCTGGGTCACCTGATCTAGTTGAAGATATCCCTGTTGATTACAAAGAGAGGGTTGGACTGAATGACCTTTGGAGTTCCCTTCCAAGCCAGACCTTTCTGTGCTTCTGTGGCATGTTCACAAACAAAGGGATCACCTCTTTCCCCCAGGCAGATGTTTCTTTGCATAGCTCTCCATGTTGTTTGCAGCAGCCATGTCTGTGCATCTGGGTGAAGAAGAAATGCTGCAGCTTCTCTGCCCCTTGCTGCCTAACACATGCACTTTCCTTTTGAGTTCTAGAGCTAGAGGGCTAAGAGGGATTCCCTTCAACCAAATCACTGCAATAAAGTGGTCTAGAAAGGTTCAAGAAGATGCCTACAGGCACTGGACAATCATCTGAATCATCCACCAGGGAGTTCTCAACAAGAAAATAGTGCATTACAGTAGCACCACAGCCAATTGCTCCCATTTTCAGTGGAAAAAGTAGGCTTTTAACCTGTTCAGTCAGCTGTGTTGTAAGAAAAACAGAAAAACCCAACCCAACCACAGAGTCTGTAATTAATAACAACAAAACCAAAGAGATTTTTAGTGCTGGCCATATCCTAAAGCTTACAGAGTGTTATTTTAAAGAGAATTTAACACAAACCCCAATGGCATGCCTAAAGCCTAGAGAGGAGTAACTCCAGGGGGACCTTAGAGCTGCCTTCCAGTGCCTGAAGAGAGCCTACAGGAAGGCTGCAGAGGGACTTTTCATGAGGATGTCCAGAGAAAGGACAAGGGGGAAATGGTGTGAAGCTAAGGGAGAGTAGGGATAGACTGGAGCCGAGGAAGAAATTCTTCAGTAGGAGGGTGGTGAGACTCTAGGATAGGCTGTGGATGGCTCCTACCTGAAAGTGTTCAGGGCCAGGCTGGATCACAGGACATTAGAGGTTGGAAGGGACCCAAGGAGCTCATCAAGTGCAACTCCCCTGTCACAACAGGACCACACAATCTAGCTCAGGTCACACAGGAACACATCCAGACAGGCCTTGAAAGTCCTCAGAGAAGGAGACTCCACAACCTCTCTGGGCAGCCTGTGCCAGTGCTCTGGGACCCTTACAGTAAAGAAGTCCCACCTTGTGTTGAGCTGGAACCTCCTGTGCTGCAATTCACACCCATTGCTCCTTGCCCTATCCCGGGCAGCAAATGAGCAGAGCCTGTTCCTCTTGTCCTGACCCCCAGCCCTCAGACATTTATGAACATTGATTAAATCCTCTCTCAGTCTTCTCTTCTCCAGATTAAACAGCTCCAGGTCCCTCAGCTTCTCCTTGGATGAGGCTCTGAGTAGCCAAGGCTAGTTCAGAGGTGTTCTTGCCCATGACAGGGAGGCTGGAGTGACCTCTGAGGCCACTTCCAACCTGAGCCATTCTGTGCCACTCTGAGCCAGCTCTATTTTAAAATGGTTTAGGCACCTCTCAAGTGCCTGTTAAAAAAAAAAAGACAGGCAGAAGAAATAGGAAGAAGTGAATTTGAATTTGAAATGTGTGCTAAAATCTGCCACAAAAGCTTGTGGGCAAATTACAGCTCTACCTTTTCTCACATCATTAAAAGGTCAAAACAATTTGACCTGGACTCAAAATTTCATTTAAATGGAGCTGTTGGTTTGTGACATTTGGTTGCAAAAGTTCCAGGCAGAGGTGAGAGGCAGAATTTCCAGGGAATCCTTTTGTGCCTAACAAGATATTGACAGCCAGCATCTAAGGACACATCAAGCTATAGGCCAGCATTGATCCAATGGAGCTTTGGTTTTCCATCATAAAAGGTTCCCTCTCATTAGACTTTTAAAGGATCTAGTGTGAGAAAGCAAAGACTCTGTCTTCCTGACCTGAAATAATCAACCCTTTATGAAAGGCTGGCAAATCACAGAGGATCAAAGAACACACCTGCAGCAGCAGAGCTTCTGCCTGACCCTAATCTGGAGGTCAGCAGAAAATTCAATACCCAAGTGAAGATTCATCAAAAAAAGCTGCTCAGATTCAAAGCTGTGTTTACTGTGTGAATGAGGAATCCTGGGGTGCTGCTTTGCTCCCAGGTTCTTTGAAGTCAGGTTCTTTTTTTAGATTGCAAGAAGAAAAGGAACAGCTGAAGGAAAAGGAGTAACTGCAGCAGGTGATGGTTTGTCCTCTTAAAATGCAGCAGCTTGCTCCATGCAAATGGACTTTCTACATTTGAGCTAAGTGATGTGTCCAGAGAGGGGTAACGAAGCTGGAGAAGGGTCTGGAGAAGAGGTCTGGTGAGGAGCACCTGAGGGACCTGGGGTTGTTCATTCTGGAGAAGAGGCAGCTAAGGGGAGACCTCATTGCTCTCTACAGCTCCCTGAAAGGAGGCTGGGGTGAGGTGGAGGTTGGTCTCTTCTCCCAGGTATCAAGTGATAGGATAGAGGAAATAGCCTCAAGTAGCCCTAGGGGAGCTTTAAATTGAAGATTAGGGAAAAAAAATTCTTTGCTGCAAGAGTGGTCAGGGATTGGAACAGGCTGCCCAGGGAGGTGGTGGAGTCTCCATGCCTGGAGGTGTTCAGCCTGTGGGTACTGAAATGTGCACAGACTTATCTCATGGAGCCTTGTCCATAACCTGCCCAGATTGTACTCACGTGGGCACAGCTTAATGGCCATGGTGGAGTTGGGTCCATGGTTGGACTCAATGATCACAGAGGTCTTTTCCAACTGAAATGATTCTCTGATTCTATGATGTCTCACACTCTACCACCCATACCTAAACAGCAGGCTACAGCCATCCCTCACTTGATTTAGTCTTCAACACTTTGTTTGCTTCCACAGCAGTTTTCTTTTTCACATCTTGGGCAAAGAAGAGAGAAGTGAAAAAATAACCCTGTTGCAGTTCCCAACTGGAAAGGAACTTGGATGTGTTTTCTAAAGCCATTTTCTGAATTATTTACACTATTTTGAGCTGTGTATGAGCTGCTCACCATGGAGCCTCTGGTCTCAGGCCAGCCACCTGCCACAGAGCAATGCTCATGGGCAGAGTGTGGGCACAGCTCAGCTGGGAGTGTGCCTGGCACAGAACAGACACAAAATGGGAGTGGGAAGTGCTGGGTTGTAGAGATTCAGAGAATAGTTTCAGCTGGAAAAGACCTTTAAGATCATAGAGTCCAACCAGTATCTAACTCCAGCAAGGCTTGGGCTAAACCACGTCCTTCAGCACCACATCTCTGCCTCTTTGAAACACCTCCAGGCATCAGGAATCAACCACCTCCATGGGCAGCCTGTGCCAGTGGTTGTCAGCCCTTTCAGGGAAGAAGTTTCTTCTGCTCTCCAATCTAAACATCCATTCCTAGTCCTTTCCCCTGCCTCACAGGTCCTCCAGCCTTTGGGGAGAGGGGGAGATGCCTGTCTTCAGTCCTGCCTGCAGACCACATCTCCTCTGGGAGCTTGTCTTCAGACCACATCTCCTCTGGGAGCTTGTCTTTAGCCCTGCCTGCAGACCACATCTCCTCTGGGAGCTTGTCTTCAGTCCTGTCTGCAAACCACATCTCCTTTGGCTGACCTTGCAGCTCTGTTGCAGCTTCTCTCTGGACATGTCTCCATTTGCTGCAGGTCTGACCCTGCACGGACCTGGTGCATCCCCTCACTTTCTCTGGCACTGCAAAGGGAAGCAGCTTGGTCCTTGCCTGAGCTGTGCTGCCAGCTGCTGTGCCTAGCCTGCTCTCAGTCCTTCCTGGCTCATCTAGCATCCTGCCTCGACCCTGGGCCTGCCTCATGGCTGCAGACTCAGATAATGGTCCCTGGGAGCTGAACCCAGCGACCTCAGCCTCGGGCAGCCCTGGGCTGTTGGACTCAGCCTGTGCCCTGCCCATGCCTGCTGCTGTGCTCAGCTGCCAGCTCTGCTGACCTTGATGGAAGCTCAGTGCTCCCTGTCTGGAGGGAAGGCAGAGCCAACAGTATTCCCTTTCATATCAGTGGGAATAGGATGCATTTCAGTTTGCTCAGTGAATCATCCTCTGCTGTTGAGAAACCACTCTGAAGCCCACAGAATTCTACCCAGACCTTTCCTTTCTCCTCTCTGTGTCAGCAGCCTACATCTCACAGCCCACTTCTGTCCTAAGAGCAGAACTCGCATCAGCTTCAAAGTGAGAAGGAACAAATCTCAGGTCTCAGTCCCTCAACATCAGAGAAGATGACAAAAGCAGTCCCCTGCAGAGCCTCATTTAACAGAGCCCTTAATCAGCAGAACAAGGGAGTCTTAGTAGCTTGCACAGGGGATGTGAGTGGAGAAACACAGAAGCGCTGCTGGTTTGGACACAGAGAAAATGGGGACTTTTGTTAAAGTACCACAGAACAATTCACTGCTAGCAATGAATTTAGAGCTCAGTATTGTTACTTGGAACCAGCATCATATCCTCTCTCAATAAAGCACTGTCAGCAAGTTTGCTGGTGACACAAAACTAGGTGGAGAGGCTGACACACAGGAAGGCTGTGCTGCCATTATGTGTTAGGCTGGAGAGCTGGGCAGGGAGAAACAGAATCAAGTTCAAGATGGGTACAGGTAGAGTCTTGTGCCTGGGAAAGAACAACTCAAGAGATCAAGATAGGTTGGGGACTGACCTTCTGGAAGGCAGTGAAGGGGAGAAGGATCTGGGGGTCCTAGTGGATGGGAGGTTGACCATGAGCCAGCAATGTGCTATGTGCTTTGGTGGCCAGGAGGGCCAAGGGCAACCTGGGGTGTGTTAGAAGGGCTGTGGTTAGTAGGTTGAGAGGTTCTCCTGCCCTTCTGCTCTGCCCTGGTGAAGCCACATCTAGAATACTGCATCCAGTTCTGGGCCATCCAGTTCAAGAGAGACACAGAACTGCTTGAGAGAGTCCAGCACAGAGACACAAAGCTGCTGAAGGGAATGGAACATCTCTGTTATGAGGAGAGCCTGAGGGAGCTGGGGCTGTGCTGCTGGGAGAGGAGGAGACTGAGAGGTGACCTCATCAATGTTGATAACGATGTAAAGGTGAGTGCCAGGAGGCTGGAACCAGGCTCTGCTGGGTGATGCCCAATGACAGCACAAGGGGCAATGGTGGAAGCTGAGGCCTAGGAAATTCCATGGAAACACGAGGAGGAATTTTTTCCCTGTGAGGGTGACAGAACCCTGGAACAGGTTTGCCCAGGGGAGTTGTGGAGTCTCCCTCTGTGGAGATATTCAAGACTTGCCTGGATGTGTTCTTGTGTGATCTGCTCTAGGTGATGCTGCTCTGGCAGGGGAGTTGGACTGGATGAGCTTTTGAGGTCCATTCTGATCTGTCACCTTCTGTGCAACACTAGTTACAGGCAAAAAAAACCAGCAACCACAATAAAATGAAGTATCTCTTACCTCCGTTGTCTTTTAGGTGCAGAGCTATCTTGGTGTCATCTAGAAAGGAAACTCAGAGTTAGCTGCAGGAGAATGCACTGCTCTAGGGCAGGAGAAACTGTCAGAAGGCTTTTCTGTGGCCAAGAAATTCCACAATCAGGAAATGATTTAGTGCTCAGCTCAGTGGGAATGGGAGTGTGGTGTTCTTACACTGACCAGTGCTTTACCTCATTACTACTGAAGAAAACCCAGCACCTTTATGAGAGTGTAAGGGAAGATTCCACTGGCAAATAAGTGGAGTAACAGAAAGAATTCCTTTATGTTCCATGTCTGTACCTAGCTTGAGCATCCTATCACATGAAGGACTACATGAAGCAATGCAGGGCATTAAAAGCAAACACCGACTTATTTCCTCTCCTGAGTACCACAAAAGGGTCTATCAAATTTAAGTACTCCTTTGTTTTTCCCACATTCCTCACCTTGTTGTGAGCTCTAATGACCAAAACGCCAGGAAACAAAGCTGCTAGAACAGGGCAAATCCTGCTCCAGCGGTTTCGAGATGTATCTTGCTGCAAACAAGAGAGAATTTTCTCAGCAGCAGATTCCCACCTGGAAAAGCCTTCAGCTCAGACTTTCCTGTCAGAGCCCACTTCAGCAATCTGCCTGTAGCTGGTACTGTTTCTTGTGTGGTCACATGCTTCCAGGGGAAAACTCTCCCACTGCATTTTATAGATGCCATTTGATTAATCTCAGTTAGCTTTTCTACCCAGATGAACATTCTCCAGAAGCAGGAGAGCTCAGCCACAGAAAGGTGAGCTTTCAGCATGCCAGTGGAACCCTTAAGGCTGAGGACACTCCATCACTTACCCAGTTAAGCCAGTTCAGAAGCCTAGAGGAACTACTTCCCAGCACTGCATGAAAGGAGCAGTGGCAACTGACTGCAGAAAAGCCAGCAGGCCATTTTCAAAGAGGTTTTTCATTTGGGTTGTCTCTAATCTTCACCTGGCTTAACAGAACACCTCAAGGGATTCCAAATTCATGAAGTCTGTGATGGGAGATTCTTCACTAACTTTAGCAGGGCCACCTCCTTCTATCATTTCAGGAGGTTTTGGACTATGGTCTGAAAGTTAAAGGATCACAAAAATCATCACTGGAAGCACAAGCTCTCCAGAAATCTGCCTGGCTTGTCTGCTTCAGAACTCTTCGCACCTTGCCGTTGCAATTTCAAAGCAGCAGCAGATGTTGCCTTGATTGCAATTCCCCATCCCTTCCACTGTCCCAGAGAGAAAAGGTCAACACCAACAAGTACTTAAAGGAAATAAATGTCTTTTAGCCTCATAAATAGAACATTTGCACTGCAGAATAATGCACTTCACCTTCTGTGGGCAGGCTGGTTGGCAGGTGGGAAGTGCTGGATCCTCTGGTGGTGGTTAAGACTCTGAACTTTGTGGTGGTTGGCAGAAAGGTGGTGGTGGAGTATGGAGGTGTTTCAGTCGTGTCTGCATTCTCACAAATCTTGTACTTTGACTGTTGGGAAGCAGCAAAAACAAAGAGCAGAAAATTAATCCTCAGCAGAGATGTCACTGAATGATAAAATTAAGCCTGTGCGAGCAGGCAGGATAAAAAGAAGGAAAATGGAAACCCTAAATCATGGAATTTTACAAGTCCCCTTCCTTCTTTTCCCATTGAAGTGCTCTCTGCAGCATTCAGCAGCACTTTTACATTTGGCAGAACTTACAACCCTTGCTTGTTAATGATAAGACTTCAAAGTCATTCCTGAATGTTAAAACTTCTCCTTTCCCCACAATCAGGTTTGAACATCTCAGACTATCCTTCTGATTCCCACTGTTCTCTTGTGAGTACTCACTGCCATTGGTTTGGGTGCCATAACCCATGCTAAAGAAGATAAAAGGATCACAGGACGTTAGGGGTTGGAAGGGACCTCTGAAGAGCTTCCAGTCCAACCCCCCTAACAGAGCAGGACCAGAGGATCTGGTACAGGTCACACAGGAACACATCCAGACAGGGCTGAAAAGGCTCCAGAGAAGGAGAACACACAACCTCTCTGGGCAGCCTGGGCCAGGGCTCTGGGATGCTTACACTCAAGAAGTTCTTCCTCATGCTGAGATGAACTTCCTCTGTTGCAGTTTCCATCCTTTGCCCTTGTCCTATGCCAGGGCACAAGTGAGCAGAAGCTGTCCCTGTCCCTTCCTTCCTGACCCCCAGCCCTCAGCTATTGATAGACATTGCTTAGATCCCCTCTCAGCCTTCTCCTCTGCAGACTAAGCAGCTCCAGGGCTCTCAGCCTGTCCTCCTCAGGCAGTGCTCCAGTCCCTTCAGCACCCTTGTAGCCCTTCCTTGGACTCTCTCCAGCAGATCCCTGTCCTGCTTGAACTGGGGAGCCCAGAACTGGATGCAATATTCCAGGAGAGACATCACCAGGGCAGAGTAGAGGGGCAAGAGAAGCTCCCTGGATCTGCTGGCCACACTCCTCTTAATGCTCCCCAGAATGCCATTGGCCCTCCTAGCCACAAGGGTCCACTGCTGTCCCATGCAGAACTTGTTGTCCACCCAGACTCCCCAGGTCCCTCTCCACAGGGCTGCTCTCCAGCAGATAAGCACCATGCTGCAGAGCATTCACTGCCTGCCTTATAAACCTGGATGACATTAGAATCTCATGTATTAGGCGTGTTTAACATCTATAACATATCAGTTAGGTCTGCATTCCAATCACTATATACAATACAAGCATCACAAACCAGATGAATAACAATATAAATGATTACAATGGCAATAAATAAATGATTATATCAGCAGCCAAATGCAATTGAGCACCACGTAACTACAGAACCATTTTCATGGACATGAACATCTCAATACATAGCTGCAGTAATTTCCCCCCCCCCTCTTTTTCTTTTTCCTTTGAAATTCCTGGGCACTTTTAACATTCTCTACGTGCAACGAGCATTTTCGTTTATGGATGTGCAGGAAAACACATCCAATTAAGTGGCAGCACATCTGGGAACTGCCTCTAACTCCTGCTGTCCCCATTCATTTTAATGAGAAGTGGGATCCTGTGAAGCCTGCTTGGTATACTGAGATCTGGCTGTCAAAACCTTCTGGGTCTTGTCCTTCTTTTAATGGAAGTGGCCACTTCATTGTCCTTTTCTTTTGCCAGTGCCAGAAACAAGTATTACAGAATCACAGAACTTTAGAGGTTGGAAGGGACCTCCAGAGATCATCCAGGCCAACGCCACTGCCAGAGCAGACTGACTGCTTCTTTCTCTTTGCCTCTCTCTTTCCTTCTCTATCTCTTTCTTTCCTTTTCTTTCTTTCTTTTTGCCTCTCTCTTTCCTTCTCTCTTTGTCTTTCCTTTCTTTCTTTCTCTTTGCCTCTCTTTCCTTCTCTCTTTATCTTTCCCTTTCTTTCTTTCTTTCTCTTTGCCTCTCTCTTTCCTTCTCTCTTTATCTTTCCTTTCTTTCTTTCTTTCTCTTTGCCTCTCTCTTTCCTTCTCTTTATCTTTCCCTTTCTTTCTTTCTCTGTGCCTCTCTTTCCTTCTCTCTTTATCTTTCCCTTTCTTTCTTTCTTTCTTTCTCTTTGCCTCTCTCTTTCCTTCTCTCTTTATCTTTCCTTTCTTTCTTTCTTTCTCTTTGCCTCTCTCTTTCCTTCTCTTTATCTTTCCCTTTCTTTCTTTCTTTCTCTTTGCCTCTCTCTTTCCTTCTCTTTATCTTTCCCTTTCTTTCTTTCTCTGTGCCTCTCTTTCCTTCTCTCTTTATCTTTCCCTTTCTTTCTTTCTCTGTGCCTCTCTTTCCTTCTCTCTTTATCTTTCCCTTTCTTTCTCTGTGCCTCTCTCTTTCCTTCTCTATCTCTTTCTTTCCTTTTCTTTCTTTTTGCCTCTCTCCTCTCTTTATCTTTCCTTTCTTTATCTTTGCCTCTCTCTTTCCTTCTTTCCATCTTTCTCCCTTCCCTTCTTATTTCCTTCTTTCTCTTTCCCTCTCTCTTTCCTTCTTTCTCCCTTGCCTTCATTATTTCCTTCTTTCCTTCTCTTTCCTTCTCTCTCCTTCTCTCTCTTTCTCTCTCTTTTCATTTCAAGCACTTTCTCAGAGATTCCTTTTATTTTTTTTCTACTTTGTGTCCATTTTTACCCCTCAATCAGGGAGCAAAATGGCTCAGTCTGTCTTTATTATGCCTTCCAGCCTTTGTGCTGAGTGCTAAAGATAAATATAGCACATCTTTGGCCTTGAAACCCTGCTTCATAACCCAAAGAATTGAATCACAAAAGCATCAGAAGGGTATAAACAGCCTCTGATGGGCTGAGGATGGAAACTACTCACATACCTCTTCAGGGCAGCCACTGTCCACCCAATCTTGCCGGTGTCGGTCAAATCCACTGGAGCATCTTCATGAGAGGATATAGAGGGAAGTTGTCCAGATGGAAAGAGGATGATAAAAAGAGAAAGAAAGGAAGGGAGAGGAAGTGAAAACAGAATAACAGAGAGAAAAAGTAAATTGTGTGATTTAGGTAAAATCCATAAGATTTCTGTGGTGGTGGTTTCATTCAAGAGGCTGTTGCCTGCAATGTGAATCATTCATTTCATCAATCAACCAATTTGCATTTAAGTTTTCCTGGTTATTATAGAATGGTTTAGGTTGAAAGGGGCCTCCAGAATCACTTAGTTCCACCTCCCCCTCCATAGGCAGGGACACCTCCCACTAGAACAGGTCGCTCAAGGCCTCATCCAAGCTGGTCCTGAACAGCTCCCTGGGCAACCTGTGCCAGTGTCTCACCACTCTCACTGCAAACAACTTCCTCCTAACATCCAGTTTAAATCTCCCCTCTGCCAGTTCAAACCCATTACTCCTTGTCCTGCCATTACAAGACCTCGTCAATAGTCCCTCCCCAACCCTCCTGTAGCCCCCTTCAGATACTGGAAGGCCACTGCAAGGTCTCCTGGAAGCCTTCTCTTCTCCAGGCTGCAGAGCCCAAACTCTCTAAGCCTGTCCTCATAGCAGAGCTGCTGCAGCCCTCTGAGCATCTTGGTGGCCTCCTCTGGACTGGCTCCAACAGTTCCATGTCCTTCTCGTGTTGGGGGCTGCAGAACTGCACCCAGGCCTGCAGGTGGGGTCTGAGGAGAGGAGAGCAGAGCCAAGGGGCAGAATCCCCTCCCTTGCCCTGCTGCCCACACTGCTCTTGGTGTCAAGTTTAAGGCTCCAAAGATTAACAAAAACTTATCCTGGGTGCACTCTTTTAGAGCTCTTCTGTCTTGCCTGACAAACTACCGAAACACTGTGACAAATAACATTGCTGAGGTTCATCTTCCCCTTAGGGAATTAACAACCCTCTAAAACCTGAATGCAACATGCAAGGCCTTGGAATGACTTGAACCCTACCTTAAAGAAATCCACATCAAACCCAGGACAGTGTTTACTTAACAGGTTCTATCGATGCAATTGTGAGGCCAAACAATGTTATCAGTAAGCAGCTTTATCAGGAGCTAGATAGGCTCCAGGCAAAGCCCTCTGTGTCTTTCCTTTGATGCTCGAGTCAATGAGATGTCAGCTGCAGCAGATAGCATCGCTGCTGCGCTGGTGAGTCAGGATTCTGGGAGCTGTCATCTCAGAGCAACACCCTCTCTCCTGACTGCATTTCCAGCCCTTCATCTCGCAGCATGGGGATCGTTCCCCCTTGCCCCTGAAACAGCGCAGCAGATTTTGCTAGCTCTGCCATTTGTGCCATCTGCCAATAGGACCATTGCCCAACTTCACTTTCAACTAATGTCTCCTAGCAAAGCCATAACAAAGATGCTGCAGTCACTGAGAACAGAGATGTTCAGGAAATGGAAGGAGCTCCAGGATTTGTGTGGAACTTGGGAATGCTGATTCAGGGAGCAAGAGGAGAATCAAAGTCTCTGCACGGCTTCAAACTAGAGAAGTGCAGATTTAGGTTGGATGTTAGGAACAAGCTCTTTATCATGAGAGTTGCCAGGGGGGGAACAGGTTGCCAGGGGGGTGATTTGGGCCCCATCTCTGGAGATACTCAAAGTTAGGCTGGACAGGGCTTTGGGCAACCTGTGCAGAGGGGGTTGGACTGGATGACCTTTGGAGGTCCCTTCCAACCCAGATCATTCTATGGTTCTATGTACAGCATTGATGGTTTGGTACAACTGATGAGGCTGAGTATGGCTAAGAAGAAAGATGTCAGAAGCTTACAGTGAACTGTGTGCACACAGAAAGGACATGAAGAGGTCATCACATCTACCAGATGCTATTCACCTCCTTGGGGAGGTGGTTGAATTCCTATCCCTGGCAGTGGCAGGGATGTGGTGCTGAGGGACATGGTTTAGCCCCAGCCTTGGTACAGTTAGAGAATGGTTGGACTGGAGGAGCTCAAAGGATGAGTTAAAAACCCTAGCCTGTGGGTACTGAAACATGCACAGCCTTACCTCATGGAGCTTTGCCCCTAACCTGTCCAGATCAGACTTGTGTAGGCACAGCACCTGGGACATGTTTTAATGACACCATTAGGAAGAGCCTGGCTGCATCCTCCTGACACCTGCCCTTAGATATTGACCAGTATTGATGAGATCCCCCCTGAGTCTGCTGTTCCCCAGGCTGGTGGTGCCTGTGCTCACCTTTTAGCTCGACACAGCTCATCATAGGTCTGAGTTCAAGCTCAAGCGTGTTGTCTCTATATATCCTGTACCTCAACACACTGCTTAATTAAACTGTACTTCAATTTGATTAGTCAGAAGAAGATTTGCTCCCACTCTGCTAAGGCAACAACAGCTGATTTGCTTCATGGGAGGATCTCAACCGCACACAGCACCACAAACAGCCTGCACTGCTTTAACACCTGTGAAAAACTGGGATACAACAACTAAGGCACAGCTAATGCTGGATTGTAGAACCACAGAATGGTTTGGGTTGGAAGGGACCTTCAAGATCATCTAGTTCCACCTTCCCTGCCATGGACAGAGATACCTCCCACTAGCTCAGGTCACTCAAGGCCTCATCCAACCTGGTCTTGAACACCTCCAGGGAGGGGGCAGCCACGACCTCCCTGGGCAACCTGTTCCAGTGTCTCACCACCCTCACTCTAATTTCTTCCTAATCTCCAGTCTAAATCTGCCCTCTTCCACCTTCAATCCACTGCCTCTCATCCTATCACTCCAATCCTTGTCAAAAGTCCCTCTCCAGCTCTCCTATAGCTCCCTTCAGGTACCAGAAGGTTACTCCAAGGTCTGCCCAGAGCCTTCTCTTTTGCAGGCTAAATGGTCCCAACTCTCTCAGCCTGTCCCCATAAGGGAATGTCTCCAGCCCTCTGATCATGTTTCTGACCTTCTCTGGACCTACCCCAACAGTTTGATGTCCATTTTGTACTGGGGGCACCAGAACTGGACACAGTGGTCCAGGTGGTGATCTCACCAGAGCAGAGGGGAAGAGTCACCTGCAGCATATCTGTTTCTGCAGCACTGACTTCCATCAGTGTCTCAACACTGAGTGCCTCCCAAAACTGCCAACATCTAAGTGATGATGAGAAGGACAAGACAGTGGCACAAACTGCAGTAGGCAATCTTCAGCTTGATGGTTGCAGAGTTTTATGGGACAGAAAGTTTGGGAAAACACAGCTGCATGTTCTGTAATGCTCTCCTGCAATATCATGTAAACAGAAGTGAAGAGATGCTGGAACAATCCTCACTGTCAATACGGGCTGGGGGAAGAGGGCATAGAAAGCAGCTCTGAGGAAAAGGACGTAGGGGTGCTGGTGGGGGAGAAGCTGGACAGGAGCAGGCAGTGTAAGCCTGCAGCACAGAAGGCAAATAGCAGCCTGAGCTACATCCAAAGCAGCATGGCCAAAGATGGAGAGAGGGGATCCTGCCCCTCTGCTCTGCTGAGACCTCACCTGGAGTACCACATCCAGCTCTGGAGCCCTCAACACAGGAAGGACATGGACCTGATGGAGTATGCCTATGGCAGGGAGTTGGAACTAGATGATTTTTGAAGTTCCCTCCAGCCTAAACCATTCTATGTCCAGAGGAGAGCCACAAAAATGGTCTGGGATTTGGAGCAGCTCTGCTATGAGGAAAGGCTGAGGGAGCTGAGGGTGTTCAGTCCTCCCTGGAGGAGGCTCTGGAGAGGCCTCAAAGTCACCTGCAGAGGTTACAAGAAGGCTGCAGGGAGACTGTTTGCAAAGGCCTGCAGGGACAGGATGAGGGCAGTGGCTGCAAACTGGAGCAGAGCAGACTGAGACTGGATGTGAGGAACAAGTTCTGCACCAGGAAGGTTCAGAACAGAATTACCTAGGACAGGCCACACAGGAAGGAGAAGGCTTAGGAACAGGCTCTTCACTGTGAGGGTGGTGGAACACTGGAACAGGTTGCCCAGGGAGGTGGGAAACCTCCCTGAATATCTCCAACCATGAAGATATTCAAGGTGAGGCTGGACAGGGCTCTGGGCAACATGATCTAGTTGAGGCTGTCCCTGCTGAGTGCAGAGGGACTGGATGACCTTCGAAAGTGCCTTTCAGCCCAGGCCATTCTGAGATTCTGTGCTTAAACCCCCCTGTAATTTCACAGTAAAAGGCACTGAACATGAGTGAGACTCAATATTTGCAGCTGTGACACAACATGTGAATAGGCAGCAGGGAATTAGGACTCCCACAAGGAGTATTTGCTGTCGGAAGAGCCTGAGAAGAAATGTGGGCTGAAAGAAACATGCTTCATTTTTCATTCAACTAGAAAGCAAGGGAGAAAACCTAGAGTGAGAGTTCTGATTAAAGAAGAATAGGAGGATATTTTCTATGCTCTTAGTATCAATTAGAACAACAAAGGAGGCTGCTCAAAAGCAGAGACAGGATGAAAAAGAATGCTTTGGATAACCAGAAGGAAAAAGCAAACATAAGAGGAGGCAAACTGATCAGATTGTGGTATCAGAATTTCCAGCAGAATCAGCAGAAACTACTAACAGCCAAGCAGATTCCTGGGGAAGGAGCCACAGCAGAGTCAGTCTCTGATAGCAGGTGACACTCCCCACAGTTTGACTGTGCATTTGTGCCTGCACAAAGTGGGTGCAAAGAGCTAACAGCAAGAGAGGTCAGCAGTGAATGGTGCTCTGTGGGCACTGCTGCCTCAGTCACACATAAGAAATCGCTCAGGGTTCAGGGCAAACAGCTCTGAAGCACTCCTGGGGGCACTTCAGCCTCTCCTCTATGATCCTGACTAGCACAATTAAACCCTTTCCCCACCTCTGCAGGACCTTCTGAACTGCTTTCTGTGGCTGAGTATTCAAAACTGAGTATTCAGTTTTAGGGTGGCTGCTCCCATGCTCTTACAGTTAATTTTCCACCCCCACCCCCCCCCCTTCATTTCCTCCTGGCTAAACAAATAAGAGTGAGTGGGCAGCTGCAGTCTGGAAATTGCTTTGTAATGCTTTAGCCTGCCAACCCCAGTTAGCCTCACGCCCCCCACTGCAATGCCTCTTGCTTTTAAACTGACAAATATGAAGGTCACTTTTGGATAAAATAGTTCTTTTCCAATTTACAGCTAAAGCAACAGCAGAGGAGAGGAGAAAGGATGTTCCACTTGGTAGCTCTTGCTCCTTGGCTTTTTGCTGCTGACCACCAAAAAGAGCTTGGCCCCAGCCACTGACACCCACCCCTCAGGCATTCGTACACACTGATCAGATCTCCTCTCAGCCTTCTCTTCTCCAGACTAAACAGCCCCAGGGCTCTTAGTCTCTCTTGAGCAGACACTCAAGTTCCCCACTCATCCTTGTGGCTCTCTGCTGGACTCTCTCCAGCAGGTCCCTGTCTCTCTTGAACTGGGGAGCCCAAAACTGCTCACAATATTGCAGATGTGGTCTCACCAGGGCAGAGTAGAGGGGGAGGAGAATCTCCCTAGCCCTGCTGGACACATTTCCCTAGTTTACCTCTGGACACCACTGGGAATGTTTCAGAGTTCCTACTGTTGAGGTGATTGGGGAGAATAATAAAACATACAAAGAATAAATAGACCAATGTTGAGAGCTTGACCAGTTGGCATAGGCAGTTCTTCATCTCAGATTATTCACATTTGAGGAAGAGATGTGGGTTGCATCACAAGTGTGGACAGCAGGTTGAGGGAGGATATTGTGCTTCTCTACACCACTCTGGTGAGACCCCAGCTGGAGCACTATGTCCAGTTCTAGAGGCGCTGGAATGCGTCCAGAGCAGGGCCATGAGGATGCTCAGAGGGCTGGAGCTGCTCTGCTGCGAGCACAGGCTGAGAGAGTTGGGACTGTTCAGTCTGGAGAGGAGAAGGCTCTGAGGAGACCTTATTGTGGCCTTCCAGAATCTGAAGTGGACTACAAGAAAGCTGGGGAGGGACTTTTTAGGCTGTCACATAGTGATAGGAGTGGGGGCAACAGAGCAGAACTAGAAGTGGAGAGATTCAGAGTGGATGTTAGGACTAAGTTATTCACCATGAGGGTGGTGAGACCCTGCAACAGGTTGCTCAGGGAGGTGGTGGAAGCCTCATTCCTGGAGGTGTTTCAGGCCAGCCTGGATGAGGCTCTAGACAGCCTGATCTAGTGTGAGGTGTCCCTGCCCATGGCAGGGGGGTTAGAAGTGGATGATCCTTGAGGTCCCTTCCAGCCCTGCCAATTCTGTGATTTAGGATTTGTCTAAACTAAACAGAAACACAGAAACATGCAGGTTGGCAAAGCCCCTCAGGATCACCAAGTCCAACCTATAACACTACTCTACAAGATTCACTTAGAACCATATCCCTAAGCTCCACATCCAAACCTCTAGCAGCAAGACATGACAGGGTGTGCACAGCAATGCCTAAAGTGCCAGACATTATTCTAAGGAAAAGAGACTTTTCATTAATGACCTCCTCCTTAAAGAGTGATATTTATGTAGGAGGCTGTCAGAGGAATCTGATTCCAGTGATGCTCAGGTTATACTGAGCAGCACAACCACAAATGCTAACCATTGAGGTTAGCACTTCTGGAAAGCAGTTAAGACTATTGTAATAATTCTGTTTCTCTACTGGCAAAATAAACAGGCCCAGAAATGTTCCTTGGCACTGAAGACTGCTGGCACAGAATGGCCTATGCCTGAACAAGCAAACTCTCTTAGCCTTGAAAAGAAGAAGGCTGCAGACAAACTGCCAGCTGAGAAGAATCCTTCTTGGAACAGTCCAACTCCAGCACCATGCCTGGTAACTGTTCTGGACAGTGCTCCTGGGCATGGACTGAAACCACATCAGGGAACATCATCACTACTTAATGGTGCAGACAAGAACGTTCCAGTGCCCAAAAAGCTTCCCTGGCTTTGTTTAATTTGCAAATAATTTGATGTCAAAAAATGTTTGGTGTGAGAAGATGAAGTGGAGCTGTACAAGTGACTGGCATGACTGCTGAACTGACTACTGAGCACAGCTGCCTGCAGCTGATTTTCAGTGAAACTGGGAAAGGAAAGAAAGAGGAAATCTGACAGAGAGCAAAAACTTTCCATAGAAAAAATATTAACATAAATATACAATTGATTGATGCCTTTGAAAAAAGACCTGATTTATTTAACTCCTTGTTTGATATATTTCCCTTGCAATGAGAAGAGAGGAAATCATGGAATCAACCAGGTTGGAAGAGACCTCCAAGCTCATCCAGTGCAACCTAGCACCCAGCCCTGGCCAATCAACCAGACCATGGCACTAAGTGCCTCATCCAGGCTTTTCTTCAACACCTCCAGGGATGGGGACTCCACCACCTCCCTGGGCAGCCCATTCCAATGCCAATCACTCTCTCTGACAACAACTTCCTCCTACCATCCAGCCTAGACCTCCCCTGCACAACTTGAGACTGTGTCCCCTCGTTCTGTTGCTGCTTGTCTGGCAGAAGAGACCAACCCCCACCTGGCTACAGCTTCCCTTCAGGTAGTTGCAGACAGCAATGAGGTCTGCCCTGAGCCTCCTCTTCTGCAGGCTGCACACCCCCAGCTCCCTCAGCCTCTCCTCACAGGGCTGTGCTCCAGGCCCCTCACCAGCTTTGTTGCCCTCCTGTGGACACCTTCCAGCACCTCAACATCTCTCTTGAATTGAGGAGCCCAGAACTGGACACAGCACTCAAGGTGTGGCCTGACCAGTGCTGAGTACAGGGGCAGAATAATCTCCCTTGTCCTGCTGGCCACACTGCTCCTGATCCAGGCCAGGATGCCATTGGCTGTCTTGGCCACCTGGGCACACTGCTGGCTCATGTTCAGCTACTCTCTACCAGCTCCCTCAGGTCCCTTTCTAGAGTCCACAAAAGCAGAGGAAGATGGATTTGTCCATAGTAATGCAGTGGGTTGGATGAAGGGAAGAAAAATACTTCCACAAATGTAAACCAACATTCACACTATAAAGCACCCAAGAGTCAGGTGCAATGCCCTGGCTGCCTGTCTCCACTCTCATGCCCTCAGTTTCTGTCAGAGACCCATAAAATAGTTTTTGTTGGAAGGGACCTTAAAAGCTCATCCAGTTGCAACTCTTCCACCACAGGCAGGGACACCTCCCACTAGCTCAGGTCACCCAAGGCCTCACCCAACCTGGCCTTGGACACCTCCAAGGAGAAGGTCTCCCTGGGCAACCTGTTCCAGTGCCTCACCACCCACACTGCAAAGAATTTATTCATCATCATCTCCAGTCTAAATCTGCCCCTGTCCAGCTCAAATCCATTGCCCCTCATCCTATCATTGCAAGCCCTTGTTGAGAGTCCCTCCACAGTTTTCTTGTAGCTCCTTCAGGTACTGAAAGGCTGCTCTAAGGTCTCCCCAGAGCCTTCTCTTCTCCAGGCTGAACAGCCACAACTCTCCTCTCCTGTCCCTTCCTCTCAGTTTATCAGCTTGGTTCTACTACTGCAAGAAAAAGCTGAGGTGTTTGCCCTGAAGAAGTACTTGATACAGCTCTCAGGCAGTATGTGTCTATTTTAAGACACCAGATCTGAAGCATGTAAGGGGATGGTTCTAGTCTGAAGGATCCCACACCATACCTAGTGAATTGGGTGGTCTTGCCTTGACACACAGTCCCCTGCACTCAGCTCTGATGAAGATGCACATTGAGTAGTGGGTTCAGCTTTAGGCATCTCACTGCAAGAAGAATATCAAGGTGCTGGAGAGGGTTCAGAGAAGGGCAAGGAAGCTGGTGAAGGGTGTGGAGAACAGGGCTGGTAAGGAGCAGCTGAGGGAGCTGGGGGTGTTTAGTGTGGAGAAGAGGAGACTGAGACCTCAGTGCTCTCTCCAGCTCCCTGAAAGGAGGCTGCAGCCAGGTGGGAGTTGGTTTCTTCTCCCTAGTAACAAGTAATAGAGGAAATGGCCTCAAGTTGCACCAAGGGAGGTTTAGACTGGAGATTAAAAGAAACATTTTCCTTTAAAGGTATCTCAAGCACTGGGGAAAAGGATCACCAGGGAGGTGGTTGAATCTCCATCCCTACAGAGATGTGGTGCTTAGGGACATGGTTTAGCCCCAGCCTTGTTAGACATAGAGAATGGTTGGCCTCGATGATCTTAAAGGCCTTTTCCAACCCAAATGTCTCCTCTGAGCCTATGGCTCTATGTCCTAGGCCCCTGAGATCTACTGCACCTTCACTAGGGCTCTGTTCAGGGGCTGATCTTGTTAGGCTGATTTGCATTACCTGTGAGAATTGCTCCAGACAGTCTGTGCTCGAGGGGAATTACAGCAATTCCACAACAATTCCACACAACCCAGCTACTAACAAATTCCACAGACTTATCCAAAGATGCAGTAGGGCTGTTTATCCCTGCAGCAGGCTGAGGGAAGGTTTTAGTTCATCTGGCTGCAGGCTGCCCTTCAATAAAAACATGTGAAGAGTTCAGGATGGTTTCCATTCCATAGCACTGCTTTTAAATGCACCATTTGGTACACTGCACTGCTTTTACATCATTACCAGATGTCACCTCAAATCTACCTTTGGGCTCCCTGAACCTTCATCTGTCTTCTAAGCACAACTGCTGTGACACCTGAGGATATCCATGAGGTTCAACAAGAGCAAGTGCAGGGTTCTGTGCCTGGGCTGAACAATCCTCACTGTCAATACAGGCTGGGGGAGGAGAGGACAGAAAGCAGCTCTGAGGAAAAGGACTTGGGGGTGCTGGTGGGGGAGAAGCTGGACAGGAGCAGGCAGTGTAAGATGGCAGCAGAGAAGACCAATGGCAGCCTGGGCTGCATCCAAAGCAGTGTGGCCAGAGACAGAGGATCCTGCCCCTCTGCTTGGTGGAGACCTCACCTGCAGTGCTGTGTCCAGCTCTGGAGCCCTCAACGCAGGAAGGACATGGACCTGATGGAGCAGGTTCAGAGGAGGCCAGGAAAATGGTCAGGGGGTTGAAGCAGCTCTGCTATAAGGACAGGCTGAGGGAGCTGGAGGTGTGCAGCCTGGAGAAGGCTCCAGGGAGACCTAATGGGAGCCTTCCAGTACCTGAAGGGGGCTACAAAAATGCTGCAGAGAGACTGCTTGCAAAGGCCTGCAGGGACAGGACAAGGGCAAGAGCTGCAGACTAAAGCAGAGCAGATTGAGACTAGATGTAAGTAACAAGTTCTTCACTATGAAGGTAGTAGAACAGTGCAACAGGTTGCCTAGGGAGATGTTTCAGGGGAGGTTGGACAGGACTTTGGGCAAACTGATCTACAAAAGAATGTCCCTGCTGACTGCAGAGAGGTTGGACTGGATGACCTTTGGAGATCCCCATTATTCTATGTCTATAATCTCATGAAGCTCCCTCCATGAAGCAATACCACCACTGGGCTGACTGCTTTGAGAAGATGCTGTGTTCATTAAGCACCTCTGCACCACCTCCTTCTCTTGCTGGACTCTCACCAGGCTTTGCTATGCATACCAAATCCTCAATTGCTGAGTGTTAATTTCCTAACAGCTTCTTGCCATCCCTGTATTCAGATTAGCTTGTCAGATCAGAAGCAAGCAGGAGCTTGGACAGGATTTGAGGATGATGGGTGTGGAGCAATTTTCTGCTCAGTGAAGTATGGACCAAGGCCTTATCAGGAATGTTTGGAGGCTGGTAAATTCACACACTCATTCTTGATAGGTTCCTTGCAGTTGATTAAGAAGACCAAGTGCTGCCTCACCACAACAAGAATATGGTGCATTATCATCAGAGCAAACTGTGATAAAATACTAGGATCTCTACTCAGATTTTGAGGTTGCTTACTCCATAATGGCAAAGAACCTTACAGAAGCTAGAAAAGCAATAGTGGGGCCCTGCTAGTATTACTGAGTTCCACAGTGCCATGTGCAAGGTCCTGCACCTGGGCCAGGACTATCCCAAGCACAAATCCAGGCTGAGTGAGGAGTGGCTCAAGAGCAGCCTGGAGGAGAAGGCCTTGGGGTGCCAGTTGTTGCCAAAGTGCCCAGGAGCCAGCACTGGTGGCTGGCAGCCCAGAGCCAGCTGTGTGCTGGCTGCAGCCAGAGCAGGAGAGCAGCAGCACAGGGAGGGGATTCTGCCTCTCTGCTCAGATCAAACCTTCAGCACTGCCTCCAGCTCTGGGGCCTCCAGACCAGGAGTTGCTGGAGAGGGTCCAGAGGAGGCCACAAATATGATCAGAGGGATGGAAAACCTCCCCTATGGAAACAGGCTGGGAGGGTTGTGTGCTGTTTAGCCTGGAGAAGAGAAGGCTCTGGGGAGACCTGAAGGAGGCTACAAGAAAACTGTGTTGGGACTTTGAACAAGGGCTTGGAGTGATAGGCCCAGGGGCAATGGCTTTGAGGTGGATGGGAGCAGATTTAGACCAGAGATTAGGAATGAATTCTTTGCAGTGAGGATGGTGAGACAGTGGCACGGGTTGCCCAGGGAGGCTGTGGCAGTATCTGGGCATACTGGTTTCTCTTTGTCTGAAGCAGCACTGTGGACACAGAATTGTTGTTAATTGGTCTGGGTTGGAAGGGACCTTAGAGATCATCCAGTTCCAGCCTCCCTGCCAGAGACAGGGACATCTCCCACTACCCCAGGTTGTTCAAGGCCACCTCAAACCCAGCACTGAACATTTCCACACTTGGAGCCTCTACAGCTGCTCAGGGCAATCTATTTCAGTGTCTCACCACCCTCATGGAGAAGAATTCCTTCTTCACATCTTATCTAAATTCAGATTCTGCCAGTAAGAAGCAGTTACCTCTCATAATCACCATCAAATTCATGTGTATACAGAGGAGGGAATATGTTGTACAGAACACACTCTGAAACCTGGAGCCCTTCTAAAGCATCTTGAACGAGCTTTTCCTTGTCAGTTGCTTATGAATCCATTACACTGATTGGATTAGATACACTCCCTCTGGTGGTCTGCTTAAGCCAGACAAATGCCTTAGTTTTTTGGATTTTCTAATTCAATGGCTAAGATGCTGTGGCCAAGTCTGTAGTAATTGAACACTGCTGTCAGTTAAACAGTGTTGGGCTCAAAGCAGCCCAAGCACAAATCAGAGAGGCAGTATCGCAGAATGGTAGGGGTTGGAAGGCACCGCCAGAGATCATCCAGTCCCACCCCCTGACAGAGCAGCATCACCCAGGGCAGGTCACACTGCAACACATCCAGCTGGAGTTGGAAAGTCTCCAGAGAAGGAGAACCTCTCTGGGCAGCCTGCTCCAGGACTCTGTCACACACCAAAGAGTTTCTTGTTATGTTGAAGTGGAAGTTCCTGGCTTCCAGCTTGTACCTGTTGTCCCTTGTCCTATCCCTGAGCTTTCCAACAACATGTCCCTGGACGTGGGAGGTGCCAACAGCTTTGTGTGCAGCATACTGCTGTGGATGACTCTTTGCCTGGTGGCTGCAAGTTGCCCAATATTTACTGAATTCAACATAGTTCAACAGGGAACAGCAGAGGAGAGCAGAGCTCTCTCCCTGACTCACTGATACCAAGCAGAGGAGAGCAGAGCTCTCTCCCTAACTCACTGATAACCAAGCAGAGGAGAGCAGAGCTCTCTCCCTAACTCACTGATAACCAAGCAGAGGAGAGCAGAGCTTCCTCCCTAACTCACTGATAACCAAGCAGAGAGCAGAGCTTCCTCCCTAACTCACTGATACCAAGCAGAGGAGAGCAGAGCTCTCTCCCTGACTCACTGATAACCAAGCAGAGGAGAGCAGAGCTCTCTCCCTGGCTCACTGATAATGAGCAGAGGAGAGCAGAGCAGAGGTTTTTCCTTGACTCATTGCTACTAGGCAGGTTGTTTGGTTTTGATCTTTTCCTCCATCAAAATTTCTCTCTTTCATTCCTTTTTTCTGTCCCCAAGCTAATCTGATCTGCTGTCTCATGGACACCCCAGTGCTAACATCAGCCCTAAGTGCTCACCAGGAGCCAGAAGCACCAATCCTTGCTTTGAGTGTCAGAGGCCAAGACTGAATTTTGACAACCAACCCCAAAGGATCAGCATTAAAGACAGAGGCCCACATCTTTCTTCTTCCTCATGCTCCTGTTTGAGTGTTTCAAGACAAGGCTGGATGAGGCTTTGAGCACCCTGGTCTGCTGGGAGGTGACCATGCTCAGGGCAGGAGGGTTGGAACTAGATGGTCTTTAAGGTCCCTCCCAAGTCAAGTCATTCTATGTTTACATCTTCATTCTGTATGCTCAGAGAGAATGCTGCTCATTTTTGTGCTGACTCTGTCTGGGTGCTGCTCTGCCCAGCCAAGAAATGTTCTCATAGAATCACAGAATTGTTTTGCTTGATAGAGACATCTAAGATCATTGAGTCCAACCTTCAGCCTAAGACCATCAGGGCCATTCAAACAAGTGCCAGAGTGCCAGGTCCACACTTAGATGACATAAAACTGCTATTTATACTAAAAGTCTTTGAGCCAACACTAAATTTAGGGCTTGCTAGGTGGGATGTGCAGAAAAACAAGCAAACAAAACCTTCCCTCACCCTCTTCCTTGTGATAATAGTAAAAATTTCCAGACAGAGACTCAGATGGGAAAGTTAACTAAGCATGTTTCCAATTATCCTTCTAAAGGAAGAATAAACAAAGAGGACATCTCAAGCTTGCCCAGGAGGTCAGAAGACAAACAACAGCCAACTATTTCTTTTATTTTTACCTAAGCTACCCTAAGGGCACCATGGAAAACTCTCACTTGATGTTTCAACTGTGTAAATGTTTTCTTCAGAACCACAGGTGTCTAAAGATTTTCCCCTTCTCCCCTTTCTAAGCAGTGTGGAATGCAAAACAACTTGTTCCTTTACTACCTGTTTGTGTTGAGGGCAGGAAGGCTCTGCAGAGAGATCTGGCCAGGTTGGATCCATGGGCTGAGGTCAGTGGGATGAGGTTTAACAAGGCCAAGAGCCAGGTCCTGCACTTTGGTCACAACAACCCCAAAGAACACAGCAAGCTTGAGGCAGAGTGGCTGGAAAGCAGCCTGGTAGAAAAGGAGCTGGGGGTGCTGGTGCACAGCAGCTGAACACGAGCAGTGTGTCCAGCTGGCCAAGAAGGCCTCCAGCACCCTGACCTGGATCAAAACCAGTGTCACCAGCAGGAGCAGGGTCCCTGGTCTGGGCCCTGGTGAGGCCACAGCTTGAGTGCTGGGGTCAGTTCTGGGTGCCACAGTATAGGAAAGACATTGAGGGGCTGGAGGATGTCCAGAGAAGAGCTCTGAGGCTGCTGAAGGGACTGGAGAGTGCTCCTCTGTGATCCGAGCTAGGAGCTGCTCTGGCAGGGGGATGGATTTGATGATCTCTCTAGGTCCCTTCCAACCCCTGACACCCTATGATCCTGTTGCAGCTTTTACAGCAGCTTTCTGGTTTCCTAGCAGGGAACTCTGTTGTGTGAATGATGCAATGCATGGATTGCATTTCATGCAAGGAGAGCAAAAAACCAAGATGATGCTGTTCTTGGCACTAGTACTGCTCTGGCTAAACGGGGTGGTAGCTTGATGAGAAAAACAGGGTTGTAGAATTGGTACAGGGTTTTGCTTCCTGCTTGCTTGTTAGCCATAGGTAAGCCTGACTACTCTGAAAGATCACAGAGTCACCACCAGGGCTGGAAAAGACTTCTGAGATCACCAAGCCCAACCTATAACCCAACACCATCACATCAGCTAAACAATGGCACCAAGTGCCACATCCAACCTTTGCTTAAAGACCTCCAGAGATGGTGAGTCCCTAAGCAGTCCACTCCAGAGCCTAATCACCACGTGAGGAAGTGCTTCCTAACATCCAACCTAACTCTCCCCTGGCACAGCTTCAGGCCATGCTCTCTTGTCCTGTCACAAGTTGCTTGAGAGCAGAGCCTGACCCCCACCTGGCTACAGCTTCCCTTCCGGTAGTTGCAGAGAGGTGCTAAGGTCTCCCCTGAGTCTCCTCTTCTCCACCTCCCTCAGCCTCTCCCCATCAGCCCTCCCTTCCACTCCCTTCCCCAGTCTCATTGCTCTCCTGGACCCGCTCCAGCCCCTCAATATCCTTGCAGGGAGGGCCCAGAGCTGCACAAAGAGCTCATTTTAGAGTACCCAAGTGCTACTGCAGCTCACCCGAGAACACTTGTGTGTGCCACAGACAGAGCTCTTAGACAGCAGCCCCAGCTGCCTCAGCCTCTCCTCACAGGGCTGTGCTCCAGGCCCCTCACAGCTTTGTCGCCCTCCTGTGGACACCTTCCAGCACTTCAGCATCTTTCTTAAACTGAAGGGCCCAGAACTGGACACAGCACTCAAGGTGTGGCCTAATCAGTGCTGAGTACAGGGGCAGAAGGTCTTCCCTAGTCCTGCCGGCCACACTGTTCCTGATCCAGGCCAGGATGCCATTGGCCACCTGGGCACACTTCTGGCTCATGTCCAGCTGCTGACTGGTACCCACTGTCCTTTCCTCACTTCCCAGAGCAGTGTGTCCAGTCAGCTTTGCAACCCAGAACCACCACTCCAGCCTTACTCCTAAGCACCTGCTTCTGCTTGCTTCAGAGCCCCCTAGGAGCAGTCATTTGAACATGGACTCTAAATATTAATTTTCCTTGTGCTCCAGGCACTTCAGAAATGTCTGAGCCAATACTTCACCTGCACTTTGCTCTTGTTTTCCCAAGCAGAGCAGCAGAGCAATGTGTATCACAACAGGAAACAGAAGTCCAGGTTGATTTACAAGGCTGTGACTGAAGAACAGTGACACGCAGAAAAACCTGGAGCACTCTGAACTTTCCATCCCCCAGGACTGGTTTCCCTCTTGAGCAAGTGCTGCTTTATTAGAAGGAAAAAACCCAAACCATTTTGACACAGTTTGACCCTTGAAGATGTTTGATATGTTTCCTGTGATGTGATTTCATTAAGGACAAACTGCAAACAGAATGGCTTTTCAGATCACTTACTCCAGGACTTGAAGCTTAAGAAAACATAACCAAATTGACTCCAAGTTCCTACTTCCATACCCTGTCTGACAGCTATTTATCTGCAGTATTTAGGAACTATTTCTCCTTTCAGCCTGCATCCATTTTACAGAGAACATTTCTGACCCTCCTCATGAGGGCTGGAAGCCACAAAATGCCCCAAGAATCCATCGTGGTGCTGCACCTGGTGTCAGGGAAGTGGGATGAAATAAATTCTTGCTTTCAAGGTCAGTGAAGGTGAGTGAAGAGCGTTTTGGAGAAGCTACAGCTGCAGAGTTTTCATTTTGCTGTGTGCTCCAGCTGCTCCACAGAGGCTAAATGGCTCCTGCTATTGACTTGGCTGGCCTTGGCATGCTGGCTGTGAGAGGCTGAAAAGACTCTAATGTACTCACTAAGTGTCATAGGAGGTTAGAAAAGAAAAGGTTTTGACTCTTTGGATGTGTTGCTCTCCTTAAGGTTAAAAGTGTCTATAGCTGCATTACCACTTTGCATCTCCATGCAGCTGGGTAATCTTGAGGTGCTGGAACATGTCCAGAGAAGGGTGATGAAGCTGGTGAGGGGCCTGGAACACAAACCCTATGAGGAGAGGCTGAGGGAGCTGGGGATGTGCAGCCTGCAGAAGAGGAGGCTCAGGGCAGACCTCATTGCTCTCTACAGCTACCTGAAGGGAGGCTGTAGCCAGGTGGGGTTGGGCTCTTCTCCCAGGCAACCAGCAACAGAACAAGGGGACACAGACTCAAGCTGTGCCAGGAGAGGTCTAGGCTGGATGGTAGGAGGAAGGTGTTGCCAGAGAGAGTGATTGGCATTGGCTGCCCAGGGAGGTGGTGGAGTCCCCATCCCTGGAGGTGTTGAAGAAAAGCCTGTCTGAGGCACTTAGTGCCATGGTCTAGTTGAATGGCCAGGGCTGGGTGCTAGGTTGGACTGGCTGAGCTTGGAGGTCTCTTCCAACCTGGTTGATTCTTTGCATTTTTGATGAAGTCAGAGGTCATTGGGATAAAATATTGTGATTATATTTCTTGCTCTCCTCCAACAGGGTTTTCAAGTAGGCTTTAAGGAAACAGGAACAAGGACTTAACTCCCAGATCAACGTTTTGACTCCTCTTGCCTAATTTATTTCCTGAAGTGAAATGGTACAAAGATGTGCCTGCAACTGAGGTTTGTGTTCATGTGGATGGATGTATACCTGACCTAAACAGAACAATCCTGTGTGCTGGTTGACCTACAGGGCAGTATTTTTGACAGCCTCTGTGCACAGTTGCATACCCACACCCACCCCCCCACCCCCCCCAGAAGAAATAAACCCCTCATTTTCTTTACCTTTGGAGTTTACTGCACCAGCTGCAATTGAAACCAATCTGGGCAGTGACACAGGGCCCACAGCTGGTAAACTGGAGACAAGCTGGGACACACAGAAAGAATTACATTAGTCTGACAAAGAACTCCTTGAGAAAAAAGCACGAAAGAAGGGGGGAAAAAATTGGCACATTGAGGGGCCTAAGGGGTTCACACATGTCCAAAGTAAGCCACTGAGCCCAGCCCAATCCCAATGCCCTGCAGAACTGTATGCACAAAGGTGCATTTTACCTGTAGGACTCCCATTTGTATTCCATTTGTAAACACAGCCCCACTCCCACATCTGTTTATTCAGCTTCACCCTTAAATTGTTATCTTTTTGCTTAATCTTAAGCATTTCCTTAAGTCTCTCTCTTCCTTGGCTCCAGTGTTCCCTAGTGATGCTAAGGTTCAGAAAGAAGCAGATAATGAGACTGGTAAGAAGGTGTGGAAGAGTTAAGGATTGGATTGAAGTGGCTGCTCCCACCTCTTCCCACAGCAGTGCAGCTGACAGCTTCAACCCAGAGATTTCTAAACAAGGCAGTTGTACCTCGGACAAAAGAGGCAGATGAACTGCAAAGTGTGTTTGGGGAGATTCCTTTGCTGTATACAGAAGGATTTGTGTTTGCCTGGCAAGCATGAAAATTACAGACTCACAGAATGCCAGGGGCTGAAAGGGACCTTGAAAGCTCATCCAGTCCAACTGCCCTGCCAGAGCAGCATCACCTACAGCAGATCACACAGGAACACATCCAGGCAGGTCCTGAATATCTCCAGAGAGGGAGACTCCACGACCCTCCTGGGCAGCCTGTTCCAGGGTTCTGTCACCCTCACAGGGAAGAAATTCCTTCTCATGTTTCCATGCAATTCCCTATGCTTCAGCTTCCACCATTGCCCCTTGTGCTGTCCCTGGGCATCACCCAGCAGAGCCTGGCTCCAGCCTCCTGGCACTCACCCTGCACAGCTTTGTAAACATCTTTATAAGCAGTTTCCTCCTTTCCAAGCTAGAGAGCCCCAGCTCCCTCAGGCTCTCCTCATAAGAGAGATGTTCCACTCCCTTAATCACCTCTGTGGCTCTGCACTGGACTCTGGTTCTTTCTTTATTCTTTCTTGAGGAAGCAAACGGACAGGCAGTGTCACCCTCCTCCTGAAAAATGACTGGGCACATACTTCATTCAAAACCTGCTGGGAGCTATCTACCTAGAAACTAACTTGAGCTGCACGAGGACAGGCTGAGAGCCCTGGGGCTGCTTAGTCTGCAGAGGCTGAGAGGGGATCTGAGCAATGTCTATCAATAGCTGAGAGCTGGGGGTCAGGAAGGGAGGGACAGCCTCTGCTCACTTGTGCCCTGGCTTAGGACAAGGGCAAGGGATGGAAACTGCAGCACAGGAAGCTGCACCTCAACATGAGGAAGAACTTCTTGAGTGTAAGGGTCCCAGAGCCCTGGCACAGGCTGCCCAGAGAGGTTGTGGAGTCTCCTTCTTTGGAGCCTTTCCAGCCCTGTCTGAATGTGTTCCTGTGTGACCTGTGCTAGATTCTCTGGTCCTGCTCTGGCAGGGGGGTTGGACTGGAAGCTCTCCAGAGGTCACTTCCAACCCCTAACATGCTGAGATCTATGAGGATGCACTGAGTAATCATCATCATCACCCATCTGGGAATGAATCTAAGAGAGGAGAAGTGGATCTGCCCATGACGCCAAGCGCACAGATAAACCATTTCCGATGGTGTTTGTGTGGCTGGGAAGTCATTCCCAGCTGCAGGTCCCCCCCAGGCTGTGTCTCACTCACTTGGCAGAGGAATCATCTCAACAGCTGAGAGATTGGTGATCTTGGACATCTGCAGCTCCACACGGTGGTACTCATAAATTGTCCTTCGACGAACATCTACCAGGAAAGGAAAAGAGAAACATTTTCATCCTTTACTGCACGAAAACCACCACCAGCAGGTTTGCTGCTGACACCAAACTGGCAGCAGTGGTTGACACACCAGAGGCTGTGCTGCCATTCAGAGAAGCTGGCCAGGCTGGGCAGTTGGGCAAAAATGAACCCAAGGAAGTTCAACAGGGATAAGTGCTAGAGTCTTGCACCTAGGGAGGAGCAACACCAGGCACCAGGACAGGTGAGGGGTTGACCTGCTAGAGAGTAGTTCCATTGACAAGGACCTTGGAGTCCTGGTTGATAATAGGTTATCCATGGGACAGCAACGTGCCCTTGTGACCAAGGCGGCAAATGGTGCTCTTGGGTACACTAAGAAGTGTGTGTTCAGCAGGACAAGGGAGGTTGTAATGCGCTACAACACGAGGCAGCTCCCATCTAAAGGCACTAGAACATTTCCCCCTTATATTAGAACATCAAATCAGAGAAGTCTTCCTAAACAGCCTTTGTTGTGCATAATCCTTACAGGAGCTGACAGCACTGAAGGTTCTGAGAGCAGAAATTCAATACAGTCAATGGGCTTTGAGCACACAGACACCTCCAAGACCCAGGCACAAGATGGGTGTGAGACAATCACAGGCTGGTTGGACCCCAGATCAATATCCCATCATCTTTTCTGTATATTCCAGGCTTTAGGTGTGTGGCAGATGGGTGACCTCACAGATCAAAGGCCCAGCTTTGCTGCCTGTCTGACACCACGAGGATGAAACCATTCTGTGACGTCCTGGTGGGCTGGATTCAAACTGCCTGCTAAATGAATCAAAATCTATGCTAAATGCAATGATTAAGCCTATGGAATAACCTCAGAGAGGGATAAAGGGTTACATACAAAGGATTAATAGTCAATGGCTGGTCTGGGTCCCTTCCAACCTTAACCATTCTATGATTCTACATGCAGCAGAGGAGAAGGAATTACAGACATAGAATCAGTGAGGTTGGAAAAGACCTCCAACATCTTCAATTCCAACCATCAACTCAACCCCACCATGGCCACTAAACCATGTCCCAAAGTGCCACAGCCACAGGTTTCTTCTTCACTTCCAGGGATGGGAGCTCTACCACTTCCCTGGGCAGCCTGTGCCAATCCCTGACCACTCTTGCAGCAAAGAAATCTTCCCTTATCTCCAACTTAACCCTCTCCTAGTACAACTTCAGCTTAGTTACTTTCATCCTACGACTGGTTACTTGGGAGAAGAGACCAACAGCAGCCTCACTCCAGTCTCCTTCAGGGATTTATAGAGAGCCATGGGGTCTCCCCTCAGCCTTCCCTTCTAAATACTGAACAACTCCACACCCCCAAACTCAGAGTCTTAGGTGCCCTTCTGTGTGAGCAGCCCTGCATGGATTAGGGCACACTCAGCTCTTTGGTATAACAGCTGTGCTTCTGCAGCTTGAAGAGGACTCCCATGGGCTCCCCAGATGTTCAGCAATCACTTAGCACCAAATCCAAAGTGGCCTTTTTTTGGAGTCTCCAGGTAGGAGGAATGTTGTAGGATTTTTTCCAGGCAGAAAATCAAACCTCAGCTAAAACCAGTCCAAGAATAAGCACTCTTTTTGGAGGGAAGGGAGAAAAGTCCACTAAGGTGTCCTGTGGCTAAAGTGCCTTTTGGCTCAAGTAGATGAAGCTTTTAAAGAGAAGTGGGTGGTCAGCCTCTGAAAGTATGTGTGTGGGAATGCCACTGACACCACACAGAGAATCAGAGAACACTAGAGCTTGGAAAGGACACGGAAAGATCATTCAGTACAACCCCCCTGCCAGAGCAGCATCACTCAGGAACACATCCAGGTGAGTCTGGAAACTCTCCAGAGAAGGAGACTCCACAACCTCTCTGAACAGCCTGCTCCAGGCCTCCAGCACCCTCACAAGGAAGAAGTTTCCTCTTCTGTTCCCGTGGCACCTCCTCTGCACCAGCTTGCCCCCAGTGCTCCTTCTGCTGCCCTTGACCACTCCTGAGCAGAGCCTGGCTGCATCCTCCCAACACTGCCCTGCACATCTTCAGCACAGCAATGAGGGCAGCCCTCAGGCTCCTCTGTTGCCAGCTCCCAGCCCCAGCTCCCTCAGCCTGGCCTCACAGGAGATGTTCCACTGCCTGCAGCAGCTTGGAAGGCTCTGGGCTGGATTCTCTCAAGCAGTTCCCTGAGGTCCTCCTTGAGCTGAGTGGCCCAGAACTGGCCTCAATATTCCAGATGTGGCCTCAGCAGGGCAGAATAACCATCAAGCTGTTTGTGTCAGCTGGAACAGAATAATCTGTCAGGAGGAGGAAGCAGAGCTGTGCTGGGTGGAATAGGCCTCTCCTGCATCACCAGGGTTGCTGCAGAGGAAGCAGCTTCCCTGCTGCCAAAGCTCCAGGCATAGGCAGGCAGTGTCTGGCTCTCAGACAAAACCAGTTCTATACAGCCCCAAATCAGTACGTCAGCCAAGCAGACTGCCTTGTTTAGAGGTCTTGTTCAGTTCCCAGTTTAGTCTGAGGAAAAGAAGACTGATAGGAGACCTCACTGCTGTCTACAGCTACCTGAAGGAAAGTTGTAGAGAGGTGGCTGTTGGTCTCTTCCACAAGTAACAACTGGTAGGACAAGAGGAAATGGCATTAAGCTACACCAGGGGAGGTTTAGGCTGGACATTAGAAAAACCTTTTATAGCAAAAGGGTTACCAAGAACTGCAAAAGACTGCCCAGGGAAATGGTTGAATACATCTCTGAATGTATTTAAAAGCCATCTACGTATGGTGCTCAAGGATCCAGTCTAGCAGTGGCCTTGGTAGAGTTAGATGATGGTTGGATATGATAGTCATAGAATCACAGAATTGTCAGGGCCATGGGCAGGGACACTTCACACTAGACCAGCTTGCTCAGAGCCACATCCAGCCTGGCCTTAAACACCTCCAGGGATGAGGCTTCCACCACCTCCTTGGGCAACCTGTTCCAGTGTCTCAGCAACCTCATGCTGAAGAACTTCTTCCTAACATCCAGTCTGAATCTGCCTATTTCTAGTTTTGTTCCATTCCCTCCAGTCCTATCACTACCTGACAGCCTAAAAAGTTCCTCCCCAGCTTTCTTGTAGCCCCTTTCAGATACTGGAAGACCACAAGAAGGTCCCCTTGATCTTGAAGGTCTTTTCTGACCACAGTAAATCTGTGCCTCTGTCTTAACTTTAATTTGAAGCTGACTTTCCTATGCCCCCACCCCTTCTGCCAGGCATCTCTAACAGAGCTGGTCTTGTCTTTGACCTACGAAGTCATTCTGACCAGTTAAGAGACAGAGATGGGCACGTGCCATGCACTTCCCCTAATAAATGCCCTAGCCATGTCCTTCAAATCCACTGGACAGAAATGGTTTTCGAGATGAGAGCTAATCCTGTGCTGGGATGAGGAAACACCTGCCAGCAGCGTGAGCTGTATGCTCCAAGCATTCTGTCCCATCAAAGCACCTGCCAGTAAGAGTGACCAGGAAATGTGTTTGAAATGAACTCCTGTCAATGCTGAAGGCTCTAATTTGTTGCCACAGAAATCTTTATCCTCCTGTCCAACAAAGTAAGCAAATGAATAGAGCACTTCAAATGATAGGTACTGACACTTGAGCTGAATTCCATTTCACCCCAGCAGCACTGGTACAGACTGGTGTGCTCAAATCCTGTTTGCTCTCAACCTTCCCTAGCAGACTCCTCTCAAGCCTTTCAAGACGGGAGCAGCTTCTGGTCTTCCACAAATCCAGCAAGAATCAGTGATGCTGATTGTAAGAGAAATGTTTGTCTGCTCAGGCATACTTCAGCACCACTGCTGATCCCATTAGGCCTCACTGCCTGGCACAGTCACAGAATTAACCAGGTTGGAAAAGACCTTGCAGATCAAGTCCAACCTATCACCTAACACCTTCTAATTAATTAAACCATGGCACCAAGTACCTCATGCAGTCTCCTTTTAAACAGCTGCAGGGATGGGGACTCCATCACCTTCCTGAGCAGCCCATTCCAATGCCAATCACTCTTGCTGGGAACAACTTCTTCCTAACATCCAGCCTGAACCTGCCCTGGCACAGCTTCAGGCTATGTCCTCTTGCTCTGCCACTGCTTGCCTGGGAGAAGAGATTCAGGTTTGATCTCTGCTTCTTCAGGAAGATGGCTGTGTGTCCTGGTAGGGCATAAAGACTGCCAGGCTGGTTTAACCCTTGCTCTCCTCCTCCTCTTGCAGGTCCAGGAGTGGAATTAGATGAGCAAACAATAAGTGTTTGCTCCCAGCAAAGCCGTGAGGGTGAGAGGTTGAGCACCATGTCAAGTGTCTCCTGCTGCCCCTCGACGTGCCTGTGTGGTCAGAGGAGGCAGGAAGCTGTTAATTCCTTGGCCAGAACAATGGTGCTAGTGCCTATAGGCCAGTTTCATTTTCAGAACGCTGTACTGGCTGTAGCCAGGTGAGGGGTGGTCTCTTCTGCCAGGCAACCAGCAACAGAACAAGGGGACACAGTCTCAAGTTGTGCCAGGGCAGGTATAGGTTGGATGTTAGGAAGATGTTCTTCCCAGAGAGAGTGATTGGCATTGGAATGGACTGCCCAGGGAGGTGGTGGAGTCATACCTGGAGGTGTTCAAGCAAAGCCTGGATGGGGCACTTAGTGCCATGGTCTGGTTGATTGGATAGGGCTGGCTGCTAGGTTGGACAGGATGATCTCAGAGGTCTCTTCCAACCTGATTCTATTTAATGCCAGGTGATTTAGAAACCACCTTTCTGCCTCTCTGCACTGACTCTCCACGGGGAGCAGCACTCACTCACAGCTCTAACTGGGAATCAGGGTGGTCACCTGTTTGCAGCTCAGTAGCAGCATCTCAGTTCTTCTCTCTTTCCTTCTGCCTTGAGTAGTTTGTATTTCACCGTGGGATCATTATCCCAAGTTTTGGAAGCATCTTTGTACAGGAGACTCGCTCAGGGACACAAAGCACTGTAAGTACACTTGCTAGAGTCAATGCTAAGGCTCCATAAGCACAGTGAGAATGTTCCTGGTTTCACATTCCCATTTTCCCCAGGTTCTGCCTGTTTAAACTGTTACTTCTGTGTTTATAAAATACTCTCTGTGCAGCTACTTCCTCTCGACCAAAAATCCAAAGAATCTCAGGGAATTTTCCTGGCTATTAATAATGCAATGTAATGTTCATACAGAAATTAATGGCCATAATTAATAACTGATGATTCATTTCCAGCACTGTGCCCTTGAGTATGCACAGAAGGGATCTAACTGCTGCACAAAAGCTGAGCACGTAGAGATGCTGGCAGAGGCACCTTCTGAGAGCTCTGGATGTGCTTGCAGGTCCCCAGGCTGCCAACAGGAGCTTTCAAACTGATCTGCCTGGCCAGGCTGTAGAAACGCGCAAGTGTAGATTCCTCTGGCAGCCTTCAACTGAACCACACCAAGCTTAGCTCCTCAAAATCCACCTTCTCCTCCTCTAGAATGCTGAGCTTGTACTCCCTTAACAAAACAGGGCAGGAAAAGCTAAACTCAAGAAGGTAAACAGAAAAAACAAATCCTCTCCCCTGACACCTTCCCCCTCGACCCCGGCACACACACTCCTACTGCAGCCTGAAACACATGCTGCCTTTCAAGCAGCTGGAACTTGTCTTTGTCTTCTGCTCTCTGTTTAGCTCTTCTACAAATGAATAGAGGGGCAGAATCACCAAGCGCTCGTGAACCTGTGCCCTTCAATCTGCACCTGAACTTGACAGGGGTTGGTGAAATCATCTGGTGTCAGTAGCATGTGTGTCCTGGGCTGCACTGAAAGATGTGTGGGCAGGGAGGTGATTCTGCACCTCTGCTCTGTTCTGCTGAGACCTCACCTGCACTGCTGTCTCCAGCTCTGGAGCCCCCCACACATGAAGGGTATCAGATTGTCAGAGTGGTTCTAAAGGAGGGCCACAAAGATGATCAGAGAGCTGAAGTTGGGTCTATTTAGCCTGGAGAAGGCACCAGGGAGACTTTAGAGCAGCCTGCCAGTACCTGAAGAGGAACTGCTTGAGAGAGCCCAGCCCAGAGCCCTCCAAGTTGCTGCAGGCAGTGGAACATCTCCTGTGAGGCCAGGCTGAGGGAGCTGGGGCTGGGAGCTGGCAGCAGAGGAGCCTGAGGGCTGCCCTCATTGCTGTGCTGAAGATGTGCAGGGCAGTGTTGGGAGGATGCAGCCAGGCTCTGCTCAGGGGTGGCCAAGGGCAGCACAAGCGGCACTGGGGGCAAAGGAGGTACCACGGGAACAGGAGGGGAAATGTCTTCCTTGTGAGGGTGCTGGAGGCCTGGAGCAGGCTGCTCAGAGAGGTTGTGGAGTCTCCTTCTCTGGAGACTTTCCAAACCCACCTGGATGCATTCCTGCATGACCTATTCTAGCTGATCCTGCTCTGGCACAGGTATCAGCTTGGATGATCCTCAAATGCCCCTTCCAATCCCTAGCACTCTGACTCTGGGTAGCTTTGTCACAGCAGTTTCACACTACATAAGTCCAGGTAAGTATTCTATGGAAGAGAAGTGCCAGAGTTAACTGAATGCCCTAGACAGGGAGAGTGCTCTGCAGGCACAGCAGTGCCAGGCGAGCATCAGTAACTTCCCAACACAGCTAAAAGGTCAGTAGCTAGCAATAAACCATTCTAAATAGGTGTCCAACAGCTGCACAATCTCTCTGGTACTTTTCCATCACATAATCACTTTCCCTCACCCAGCATTCCTCTGCTAGAACCTGTAATAGTGGAGGGGTCAGTCTTGGGTTTTAAGTTATACGTTCAGACAAATCAAAATCTCTGTCAGTGCAGGACTTCCTGGGAACTGGGGCTGGCCACATCCCCAGCAGAGGCTGCTAAACAAGGCCATATGTATTCAGACAGCTGCACTCCCCTTTTCAACCCTGGCTGGGAGAGGAAACACAAGGTGTGCATTTGGTAATGCACGAGGCCAGCTGAAGCAAACAATTTATCCAACGTGTCCCACTGACACTGCAGGCAAACTGGGAAGAATGGATCCTCTCCCCTGGCACCTTCCCCCTCAATCTCTCCACGGCCTGTCAGAGATTCAGAGAATGGCTTGGGTTGGAAGGGACCTCAAACATCATCCAGTTCCAACCCCCCTGCCACGGGACATAGGCTGCCCAGAGATGTTGTGGAGTCTCCTTCTCTGGAGCTCTTCCAGCCCTGTCTGGATGTGTTCCTGTGTGACCTGAGCTAGATTCTCTCTGGTCCTGCTCTGGCAAAGGGGTTGGACTGGAAGATCTCCAGAGGTCCTTTCCAGCCCCTAACAGCCTGTAACCCTGTAAAGGTCTAGTGTCAAGGAATGTCACTGCCCAGCTAAACCATTCTGTGCCAGCAGGCAAACACAGAGGGCTGCAGGAGGTGGCAGGCAGTGGAACACGTTACACTAATGGAAGCTAAGAGCAAACCCTGTGAATTTAGAGTGATAACTGTGAGGATCACTCTGCAGAGAAATAAGTGACAACATTACCAGCAAGGCAGCAGCAAATTAAACTTTGCTACTTCCCAGTCAGTGCTGCACCTTCATACAATAAATACAAGTGACTAAGCCTTCTTCCACCTCTCAGGAGTGCTGAGGCTCTTTCAGGGGCTTCACTGAAGTAAACAAACTGCAGACAAATCTTCTGCCAACAGCTGTAACATGCAAAGCTGCCAATTACATGCTTGAGCTACACTAGGTACAGAGTGGCACTGACCAGGGAAGAACACAGCTCAGCTACAGGTTGGTTTGTGTACGCTGTCTGGCTGAGTGGTTTTGGCAGCGTGAAATGCTTGGTTGTCAAGGCAGGGATGCCCCAAAGAGGTGCACATCATCCTGAAAGAGGTGTACCTCGCTGTGAGGAAGATATTGAGGTGCTGCAGCACATCCAGAAAGGGAGGATGAAGCTGGTGAAGGGTCTGGGGAACAGGGCTAGTGAGGAGCAGCTGAGGGAACAGTGCGTGCGTAGCCTAGAGAAAGGGAGGCCAAGGAGAGAGCTGCTGGCTCTCTACAACTCCCTGAAAGGAGACTGGGGGGAGGTGGGGTTTGGTCTCCTCTCCCCAGTATCAAGTGACAGGATAGATGAAATGGCCTCAAGTAGCCCTAGGGGAGCTTTAGATTGAAGATCAGGGGAAAATTCCTTTCCTGCAGCAGCAGTCAGGTGTTGGAACAGGCTGCTGAGGGAGATGGAGTCACCAGCCCTGGAAGTGTTTAAAAAAACCACTGTGCACTTTGGAACATGAGCCAGCAGTGTGCCCAGGTGGCCAAGAGAGCCAGTGGCATCCTGGCCTGCATCAGGAGTGGTGTGGTCAGCAGGAGCAGGGAGGTCATTCTGCCCCTGTACTCTGCACTGGTCAGACCACACCTCGAGTACTGTGTTCAGTTCTGGGCCCCCCAGTTTAGGAAGGACACTGAGATGCTTGAGCGTGTCCAGAGAAGGGCGACGAGGCTGGTGAGAGGCCTCGAGCACAGCCCTACGAGGAGAGGCTGAGGGAGCTGGGGTTGTTTAGCCTGGAGAAGAGGAGGCTCAGGGGTGACCTTATTGCTGTCTACAACTACCTGAAGGGTGGTTGTGGCCAGGAGGAGGTTGCTCTCTTCTCTCAGGTGGCCAGCTCCAGAACAAGAGGACACAGCCTCAGGCTGCGCCAGGGGAAATTTCGGCTCGAGGTGAGGAGAAAGTTCTTCACTGAGAGAGTCATTGGACACTGGAATGGGCTGCCCGGGGAGGTGGTGGAGTCGTCGTCCCTGGGGCAGTTCAAGGCAAGGTTGGATGTGGCACTTGGTGCCATGGTCTGGCCTTGGGCACTGTGGTAAAGGGTTGGACTTGATGATCTGTGAGGTCTCTTCCAACCTTGGTGATACTGTGATACTGTGAACACAGTTTTGTGGGCATGGTGGTGTAGGGTTGACAGTTGGACTTGAAGATCTTAAAGGTCTTTTCCAAGTTTCAGGGGTGTTTGGGCCACCCAAGCTGTGACTGGGTAGGTTTAGATGGGCATTAGGGAAAAAAAAAAATCAGAGAAAAAGTGGTCAGGCACTGGAATGAGCTGCCCAGGGAAGCAGTGGAGTCACCAACCCTGGATGTGTTTAAAGGTACTTTGGATGTGGTACTTGGGGATATGGTTTAGGGTGAACCTTGTAGAGTAGGGCTATGGGTTGGACTCAGTGATCCTGAGAGGCTTTTCCAGCCTGGATGTTTCTGTGATTCTGCAATTTATCTTCTTGCAGTGCCTTAAGCAGCTCCCAAATAAAGTAACTCAACAATTCTACCCTATCTCTTTTCTAGCAGTTGGCTGGAGCTATGCCTGATTTACCACCACTGAACAACAAGAACAGGCATATTTTAAGAGCATCTGACACTGGCTCTCCGTGGGCCAACATTACTTACCAGTGCTGTCAGGGTGCTATTGTGTTGCCTGTGCATGCTAATATAAACATGTTGTATTGAAAGCACAACTGAGCCTGAGGAAATTCCACTCTGATCTCCCCTGGATTAATAATAGCCCCACTGGAAGCTGCAAACAAACACCACAAGGCATTGTGGATCCACACCAGCAAGTGGTTAAGGAGACAAGCAGGACACTGCACACAGAATGGTAGGGGTTGGAGGGACCTCTGAGCATCATTGGGTCCAACCCCTCTGCCAAAGCAGGTTCAGCTAGAGAAGGTCACACAGGAACACATACAGGTAAGCTTTGAATATCTCCAGAGAAGGACACTCCATCATCTCTCCGGGCAGCCTGCTGCAGGGCTCCATCACTCCTATATTAAAGAAGTTCTTCATGATTTAGATGGAACTTGAATTTGTGTCCATTACTCCTTTCCCTGTCACTGGGCACCACTGAAAAAAGCCTGGTCCCATCCTCCTGCCACCTGCTCTTTAAGTATTGATCAGCATTGATTTGATCCTCCCCTCAGTCTGCTCTTTTCCAGGCTAAAAAGCCCAAATTCTCTCAGTCTTTCCTCACAGCAGAGTAGCACAGAAACAGATCCACCAAAATGGCTTCTGCAGGGGCACAGTACAGACTGCTCACATTCTGTTCTTATCTGCCACTCCTGAGTGGAGCTTAATAAACAGAGTAAGTTTCAGCTGGAACACAGAATCAACCAGGCTGGAAAAGACCTTCGAGATCATGGAGTCCAACCTATCACCTTCTCATTAACTAAACCATGGCACCAAGTGCCTCATCCAGCCTCCATTTAAACACCTCCAGGGATGGTGGGCTCCATCACCTCCCTGGGCAGCTCATTCCAGTGCCTGACAACTCTCTCCCTGAAAAACTTGTTCCTAATATCCAATCTAAACATACCTAGTCTCAGCTTGAGGCCACTTGCCCTTGTTCTGTCTCCAACTACCTGTGAGAAAAGACCAGCACCAACCCCTCCACAATGTCCCTTCAGGTAGTTGTAGACAGCAAGGAGGTGTCCCCTCAGCCTCCTCCTTTTCAAACTAACCAAACTATCCCCAGCTCCTTCACTCTCTCCTCACAAGATTTACTCTCCAGGCCCTTCACAGCTTCCTTGCCCTCCTCTGCACTGGCTCCAGCACCTCCACAGCTCTCTTGTACTGAGGTGCCCAAAACTGAACACAACACTTGAGCTGTGGCCTCACCAGAACAGAGTCCAAGGGGACAATCCCCTCCCTGCTGCTTCTGGACACAACATTTCTGATCCCAGCCAGGATGCCTTTGGCTTTCTTGGCCACCTGGGCACACTGCTGCCTCATGTTCAGCTGCTTGTGCATTACAACCTCCAGGCAGTTTCCAGCCACACTGCCCCAGGTCTGTAGCACTGCTTGGGGTTGTTGTGACCCAAGTGCAGGAGCTGCCATTTGGCTCATCCCATTAATGCTGGCCCATGGATCCAGCCTATCCAAGTCCCTCTGAAGAGCCTCTCTACCCTCATTCAAATCAACACTGCCACCTACCTTGGCCATTTGTTCTCCAGCACTCAAAAGCCATCCATGTGCCTACAGGCACATCACAGCTATCTGTCATGATTCAGAAATAAGCATCCTCCGAGACCTTACCTCTGAAGTGAACCCTGGGCATGCCAGAAACCTCCTTCACACTACCCAGAGTTCACAACAAGCAAAAGATGGTACTCAAAGTTTCCATCTTCTCCATGGCAGGACATGGAAGAATTAGGACTTATGTTCACTCATACCAAAGACTGCTTTGTGTGCCAGAATGAGGAGCAACAGTACCTGCACCTTCAAGGCCAAGCCCATCTGCAGCCTGCTTGGAAGATTCATCAATTCATAACAGTTTAAACTGGAAGTGATCTCAAAGATTGTCCAGTTCTGAGCTGCTGCCGTGTGCAGGGACACCTCTCAACTAGACTCAGCTGCTCAAGGCCTCATCCAGCCTGGCCTTGAGTAGCTCCAGGGTGAGGGCATCCACAACCTACCTGGGCAACCTGTTTCAGTCTCACCATCATACTGAAGAGCTTCCTAAGATCCTGCTCTCTCTCAGCTTCAAGCCACTCTGCCTTGCCCTATCTCTAGGCACCCCTAGAAAAAAATCCCTCTGCAGCCTTCCTGTAGGCTCCCTTCAGCTACTGCAAGGCAGCTCCAAGGTCCCCCTAGAGTCTTCTCCAGGCTGAACACCCCCAGCTCCCTCAGCCTATTCTGACAGCAGAGGTGCTCTAAGCCTTGTATCACTGTTTGTGGCCTCCTCTGGACTCACTCCAACTTCCAGCCTAGATATTTTTCTGGCTTTGGATACAGATTAATTTTCTGAGGAGGTTGCTTCTTCCCTACTATGGAAATGCAGACATACTCCAGATAAACTATCTCATGGAATATCAGATTGTGCTGCTTGACAGATTAATTTTACATTACTTGCCTGACCAAGTAATTATCAGCTCAAAAGGGACAATGACAGAGAAAGCCACACTGGGAAATAGCAGGCAAATAAAATCACACTTGAATTAACAAGCTGAAATTAGCTAAGTGATTTGTTGTGCAGCTAATCATCCTTAATGAAGTCAGCTTATACTCATTCCTCAGCATCCTAAATATTAGCACCACTGGAACTCTACTTACTGGGAATCTGCTGGATCCTGTGCACGACCACAAACGCATCTGAGAGTCCCACTTTGACAGGGTGGTTGGTGGAGCTTATCTGCGTCACAGCGACAGGGATCTGGGAGACAAAAGAGGAAACAGGTGTGAGGTACTGGAGGGCAAATATCCAGGCCACAGCACTGCACAGAATGAGCATCTGACCACTGTAAATTCAGAGAGGCACAGATTCATAGAACAGGCTTCTCTAAGCTAAGCAGTCCCTTCATCATCTTCTCTGGACTGCCCTTACGACCATACAATCACAGAATGCTTTGGGCTGGAAGGGACCTTAAAGACCATCTCGTTCCAAATTCCCTGCTATGGGCAGAGACACCTCCCACTAGCCCAGGTTGCTCAAGACTCTGGCCAGCCTGGCCTTAAACACCTCCAGGGAGGGGACATCCACCACCTCCCCAGGCAGCCTGTTCCAGTGTCTCACCATCACACTGAAGAACTTCTTAGAATCATAGAATGGTTTAGGTTGGAAGGGACCTCAAAGCTCAGCCAGTTCCAACCCCCACCATAGGCAGGGACACCTCCCACTAGAACAGGTCACTCAAGGCCTCATCCAACCTGCCCTTGAATATCTCCAGGGAAGCAGCAGCCACAACCTCCCTGGGCAACCTGTGCCAGTGTCTTACCACTCTCACTGCAAACAACTTCTTCCTAACATTCAGTTTGAATCTCCCCTCTGCCAGCTCAAACCCATTCCTCCTTGTCCTGTCGTTACAAGACCTTGTCCATAGTCCCTCCCCAGCCCTCCTGGAGCCCCCTTCAGATACTGGAAGGCCACTCCAAGGTCTCCTCAAAGCCTTCTCTTCTCCAGGCTGCAGAGCCCAAACTCTTGTAGCCAGTCCTCATAGCAGAGCTGCTGCAGCCCTCTGAGCATCTTGGTAGCCTCCTCTGGACTGGCTCCAACAGTTCCATGTCCTTCTTGTGCTGGGGGCTGCAGAACTGCAGACAGTACTCCAGGTGGGGGTCTTAAGGTCCTGCTATCCCTCAGCTTCAACTTGTTCCAGTGTCTCACCACCCTCACTCTAAAGAATTTCTTCCTAATCTCCAATCTAAATCTGCCCTCTTCCACCTTCAATCCCTTCCCTCTCATCCTATCAGTCTAAGCCCTTGTCAAAAGTCTCTCCTCAGCTCTGCTGTAGCCCACTTCAGGTACTGGAAGGCTGCTCTAAGGTCTCCCTGGAGCCTTCTCTTCTCCAGGCTGAACAGATCCAATTAGAAGCCCTAAAACAGGTGCTTTATAAAATGCAGTATAATATGTCTAAGGATTTGGTGAGGACTGAAATTACTGGGTTCAATTTTTATCCCATCCCAGTTTCCTTCGTATCTTGTACAACAATATTCACATCAACACTTAGAGGTGGAACAATTGCTCATGACAAGACAGAAGAGAGTAGCAATTTTCAGTCATTTCTTTCCCCTAGTTGAAGGAAAGAAGTGTGCTAGCATCAGCCAAGGAGGAAGAAACAACATCTCAGCTGCTATTCACAGATTCACTCGTGGCAGTGGGTTGGAAGCAACCTCAAAGGGCTTGAATTGAACCCCTCTTCAACACACAAAGTGTGAAAATGCAGCAGGAATCAAGACTCCAACTCTTGTCACAGCATTGTCAAGGCTGGAAGAGACCTCAAGGATCATTCAGCTCCAACCCCCCTGCCATGGACAGGGACACCTCACACTAGATCAGGTTGCTCAGAGCCTCATCCAGCCCGACCTTCAAGACCTCCAGGGATGAGGGTTCCAGCACCTAACTGGCTCAGGTCACATGCAGTGAAAAGCCTTTGGAGAGAGGTCTGAAGAGATCCCTGGCTCAATGGTATGTTTCATATGCCTTGGAACACAAGGGAAAATATCAATGCCATGGAATTATAGCATGGTTTTGTTGGAAAAGACCTTTTAAGATCACTGAGTCTAACCATTTTCTGATGCTACCAAGGCTGGGGCTAAACAATGTTCCTCAGCACCACACCTCTTTGAAACACTTCCAAGGATGGGGATTCAACCACCTCCCCAGGCAGCCTGTGCCAGTGCTTGAGAACCCTTTCAGGGAAGAAGTGCCTTCTAATCTCCAACCTAGACCTACCCTGGTACAACTTAAGGCCATTTCTCCTCATCCCATCTCTTGTAACTAGGAAGAAGAACCTAACCCCCACCTGGCTCCAGGCTGAAAGCTGCAAAGAGATTCCTTCAGAGTCAAATAAGGCAGATGTGGCTGTGATTGTATATTATTAACCACTGGGATAAACTGCCAAGGGAAATGATGATTCTTTACCAACTGCTGCCTTCAGACCACAGTTTGATATCTGATGTTTCCAAGCTGGGCTTCAGATAACCAGAAATTACTAGGGCTGAAATCAGATGAAACTGGATCAGGTGTAAGAAAGTGCAAGAAACTAAGATAGAAGGTGCAAGCTCAGCTTTAACTCTGTGAAACCAGCCTGCTGGACAGCAGTTTTCAGAGAGCAGCAAAAATGCTGAGTGCAAAGATGCTGTAGCCATTAAATCGCACTTCAGTGCATGGCAATCAATGGCTTGCTTACAGAATCAACCAGGCTGGAAGAGACCTGCAAGCTCATCCAGTCCAGCCTAGCACTCAGCCCTATCCAGTCAACTAGACCATGGCACTAAGTGCCTCATCCAGGCTTTTCTCGAACACCTCCAGGGACAGTGACTCCACCACCTCCCTGGGCAGCCCATTCCAATGCCAATCACTCTTCTGGTCTTTGAGCTGAGCATGAGCAGTTGTTCTCCTTGGTCCCTAAATGCCATTCAGCTCTGCCTTTTCCTGATTACACAGAATCATTTTGGTTGGGAAAGGCTTTTAAGATCATCCAATCCAACCTTTGGTATGAGCTCCAAGCTTCTGTACTATGCTGCCTCCTTCCAGTGTTTCAAATGCATACTTTTGCATTTATAGAATCATGGAATCATTTTGGCTGGAAAAGACCTCCCAGATCATCCAGTCTAACCATTCTCTAACTCTACCAAGGCTGGAACTAAACCATGTTCCTCAGCACCACATCTCTGGGCAACATCCCCCTGGGAAGCCTGTTACAGTAGTTGAGAACTGCTTCAGGGAAGAATTTTCTAAGCTCCAATTTAAACATCCCCTGGTGCAACTTGATGCCACTTCTCTTACTATCACTTGTTACTTGGGAGAAGAGACCAAGCCCTGCCTGCCTCCAAACTCCTCTTGTCAGGGAGCTGTACAGAGCCAGAAGGTCATCCCTCAGCCTCCTCCACACTAAACACCTCCAGTTCTCTCAGCTGCTCCTCACCAACCCTTTTCTGCAGACCCTTCACCAGCTCTGTTGCCTGAATGAGCCCAGAGGAGAACACCAAGGCTGGTGAGGGGGCTGCAGCACAGCCCTGTGAGGAGAGGCTGAGGGAGCTGGGGGTGTGCAGCCTGCAGAAGAGGAGGCTCAGGGCAGAGCCCATTGCTCTCTACAGCTATCTGAAGAGAGGTTGTAGCAAGGTGGGGTTGGTCTCATCTGCTGAGCACCCAGGTACAGGACAAGAGGACACAGCCTGAAGCTGTGCCAGGGCAGGTTCAGGCTGGATGTTAGGAAGAAGTTGTTCACAGCTGAAGAGGCCCAACTCTTTTAACCTGTCACCACAGAGGAGGTTTTCCAGCCCTCTGAGCATCTCTGTAACCTCCTGTGGACCTGCTCCAGCAGTCCCATATCCCTTGTTGTGCTGGGGGCACAAGGATTGGACACAGAAACATGTTCCAGTGGGTTTGGATTGCCTCCTGAGATGAAGGCTGCACAGCCTTTCTTTGGATTGTTGTAAAAAACCTCTTTTGATTTGCAGACCACCATTTTTAGTGCCAATTACAAAAGCCTCTAACTCTGCAACGTATCTTAAGTGACGGATGGCAGTTCCACTCTGGACAAGAATAACTCAGTCCAGGACATTTCAGTGATTCAAACTGTGGGAAAACTGCAAATTATCCTATTAGTAAACTGCAGTTGTCTGTGTCTGAGGGTGTATGACAAGAACATTCACAACTCCTTGCCACGACAGCACTGTGGCTCTGGAGGGAGCTTGCAGCAGTGCTGTGACAGCAAGCAGCCTATGCCACTGCAGCGGAGAAACTGTTTATCCACATTAAGTGATTCCCTTCACACCATGCTAGGGAACCCAGTGTGATTGATGAGGTTGCCCGTTTTCTTCTGACTTCCTAAGTGAATCAAGTCTTCCACTGCCTGGCACCCTGCATCAGCGTTTTCAGTCATGCAAAATGAACACAGGATACAATCAATTCGGTTGGAAAGGGTCTCTGAGATCTCCGAGTCCAACCTTCAGACTGGACCACCACGGCCATTAAGCTGTGTTGCCAGGTGCACAGCCACAGGTTTCTTCAACACCTCTAGGGATAGGGAATCTACCACCTCCCTGGGCAGCCTGTGCCAACGCCTGACCACTCTTGCAGCAAAGAAATCGTTCCTAATCTCCAACCTAATCCTCTCTTAGCACTTTTCCAGGCCATTTCCTCTCCTATCACCTGATACCAGGGAGAAGAGACCAATCCCTACCTGGCTCAAATCTCCTGTCAGGGAGTTGTAGAGAGCAAAAAAGTCTGCCCTCAGCCTCCTCTTCTCCACACCCCCAGCTCCCTCAGATGCTCCTCTCCAGTCCTGTTCTCCAGACCCTTCACCACCTTCCTTGCCCTTCTCTGGACCTGCATCTCAATGTCTTTCTTTGGGTGAGGGGCCCAAAACTGAACGTAGTATTTGAGGTGTGGCCTGACCAGTGCTGAATCCAGGGGCACAATCACAGCCTACAAATAACATTTTGGGGCTGGAGTGTAACAGGCAGGGCAGAGCATCTCCTAACCAAGAATGGCATCCTCCCAAAAATGTCACTATTTCAATGTCAGAATTCATACACAGCTCTTGGCAAACTGATCTTGGAAAAAAGACAAACTGAAGCATTTCCCCTCCCCTTTTCTCTGGGTCTTGAAAAAGGTTTCCTTCTTTTCCCTTTCTATGACAGAAGATAAACAAAGCTTTGGTGCAGGCTCCTGTGATTCAGACCAGGCTCTGCTGGGCAAAGTTTGCCTTAAGTTGGAATCAAAATGCAAACTGTACTTGCAGGCTACCACATTCCTAAGCAGAGCTGAAGCAGAGCTTGCACCAATGTGCCCTTTCTCAGGTAAGCGAAGCTGGGCACATGGGCATTGCAGAAGCTGCTCCTGTGTACACTTCTGGCCCAGGGAGAGCATTCTGCAGCAATCCTGTTTGCAAGGTGCAAACTCATCTGTCTCAGGTGAAGATATGACTGCTGCCAGGAGAATAACTCAGATCCTCACTAGCTTCCTAATGAAGGGGAGAGGAGTGCTATTAGTTCTGCTTCGCTCGGGCGCATGCCTTCAAACACAGGCAGGAGAAAGGAGCCTGAAGGCTTATAGCAGAGAAAGAACCACAGAATGGTAGGGGTTGGAAGGGACCTCCAGAGATCATCCAGTCCAACCCTCCACCAAAGTAGCATTACCTAGGGCAGGCCACACAGAAACACATCCAGGTATGTTTGGAAAGTCTCCAAAGGAGACTCCACAACCTCTCTGGGCAGCCTGCTCCAGGGCTCCAGTGCCTCCACGCCAAAGAAATTTCTCCTCATGATGCTGTGGAACCTCCTGGGTTGCAGCTTGTACCCATTGTTCCTTGTCCTATCCCTGGGCACCACAAAGAGCCTGGCCCCTTCATCCTGACACCCACTCCTCAGATATTTATTATATTGAGAGACATTGATCAGATCCCCTCTCAGCCTTTCCTTCTCCAGGCTAAGCAGCCCCAGGGCTCTCAGCCTTACTTCACAGCAGAAAAGTCCCAGTTCCTTCAGTATCCTCACAGCTCTCCATTGGACGTTCTGCAGCAGATCCCTGTCTCTCTTGAACTGGGCAGCCCAAATTTCTCCAAGTCTGGCCAATCAGCTATATCACTCATTCCATTTTTTTAATGGTAGGAGAATGTTTTTAAGAGATAGCCACACTCTGAATGCCAAACTGAGGTTCAAATAGCCAAAGCAGGAAGGAATTTTGCTTTGCCCCTAGGGATCTGAGCTTATCCACCTCCTGATTCTCACTTGTAGGAAGTTCAGCTGGAGTTACAGCCTCTAGGCCACAGGGTCCAGCATCCTAGCACCTCTAGAAAGAACAATAAAACACCTGAAGTGACAACTGAAATACTGAACACTCAGAGCATGCAGAATGACCCAAGTGAGAGAGAACCACATCTGGGTGCTACAAAGGCAAACCAGATAGCCTCAGCCTAACCAGAGGTACCACCAAACAGAAAACCTCACAGAGCTAGAGACACAATCCAGTTACTCCTTTGAAATCCAGCTGACAGTAGGAAATGACAGCTGTAGGAGAAGAGGTGAGCTTCAGCTTCTAATGCTGATCAGTGATTCTAAGGTATTCTCAAACAGGCCCAGGTTAGGTGACCTTATTAAGCAAATTACAGAATCACAGAAGGTAGGAACTGGAAGGGACCTCTGGAGATCATTGAGTCCAAGGCCCCTGCCAAGGCAGGTTCACCTGAAGATCACAGAGCAACATAGTTGATTGGCTAGGGCTGGGTGATAGGTTGGATTGGATGATGGTGGAGGTCTCTTCCAACCTGGTTAATTCTATGATCCAGGCAAGTTTTGAATGTCTCCAGAGATGGAGAGTTCACCACCTCTCTGGGCAGCCTGCTCCAGGACTCCATCATTCTTAAATTAAAGAAGTTCCTCCTCATATTTAGTTGGAACTTCTTATGTTCAAGTTTGTGCCTGTTAGCCCTTGTCCTGTACCTGGGCACCACTGAAAAAAGCCTGGCTCCATCTTCCTGATGCTCACTCTTTAAGTACTGATCAGCATTGAGGAGATCTCCCCCCACAGGACCTTTCAAACCCCAACAGTAGTTTACTAAATCAAGAATTTACTAAGCCATCCAGAATTTACTGAACACTTAGCATTTAAAACCACTCCTACAAAAAAAATAAAGGCATTCAAAACCCAGGAGCAGCAAATCTGAGCCATGCTGATGGTTTTCAAGCCCATCCTCATGAACATCTCTACAACCAAATGTTCTATCTCAGCAAAACAGAAGCAATATCATGAAATGGTCTTAGAATAGCTTAAATGGTCTTACAACTTTTAAATAGCCTCCCTGCCACAATAAATCCCCAAACACCCAAGCAAAAAGAACCAAACAAAAACCAAACAACCCCCAAACAAAACATTAAATTCCTGGCAGATATAAAATAATTTGGCCACCAAAAAATGGCAATTTTCTGACCCAACTTACTTCTTTGTAGCCGAAAATGATACGCCCATCATTGAGCAGGGTGGCCTGAAAAGTGAAACTGCCCAGGTTGTAATTATCCTGCAGGTGTACATGGTCCCACTGGACAACTAGTGCTGTGCCTGTGAGCCCCAGAGTGGGGTAGAGAGGCAAAAGGAAGGAAAAAAAAATAAAGTGAGGAAAATATTCACACAGTCATAGAGCTGCCAAGGCTGGAAGGGACCTCGAGGAGCATCCAGTTCCAACCTCCCTGCCATGGGCAGGGACACTTCACACTGGATCAGCTTGCTCAGAGCCACATCCAGCCTGGCTTTAAAGACCTCCAGGGATGAGGCTTCCACCACCTCCCTGGACAACCTGTTGCAGTGTCTCAGCACCTTCATGGTGAAGAACTTCTTCCTGTATTAACCCACTCTAGGAAATACCCTTAATGGTAATCACTTCAGAGCAGTGATTTTGTCTCTTCTTAAGCAACTCTCAAGTCCAACACCTTGGAATGCCAATAACATGACCACATATTGCAACTGCAATCCTCTTAAAGGCAGCCACAAAGAATTACCTCATCTGCTTGCACAAAAACAAGGGAGCAGGAAGCTTGTTTGGAATTGCAGGAGTCATCAACCATCACTAAAGCAAGGACCCAGCACTCAAAATTTCAGCTGTAGCACCACAACCACTGCTCTGCTGTGGCTATTTTCACACACTGCACGTATATATAGATAGATATATGCAACCTGATGAGTTTATATAACCTGATGTGAAGTGCTAATAGCAAAACCAGTCTAGTAAAGTTCTCATTTGAGCAATTCAGAGCCTGCCATTACCTGGGCATTAATCTAGACAGCCTTATTCTACTGGTTTTATTTCTGCACACTGCAAGCTCTTGGCTCAAGGTTTTGCAAGTTGCAGAATAATTAGGTGCTGGTAATAAATAACTGCAATTAAAATGAAAAACACAAGGAATTCCTAGCTGGGGGAAACTTTGAGGCTGTTGCAAAGAGATTTAGCTGGGAGAGGCTAGTTAATATTCACAGAAGTACTCTGGTTGAATATCCACTTATCAAGGCTAAAACCGTACCCCAAGCAACTTGCAGGCCCTGTGAGGATGTTTTACAGTTGTTGAGGGTTAGATTCAAGCAGCTTGTCTGAAAGACACTTATCACCAAAACTGTGTTGCCTGAAAATGACTTTTTTTTTAATCTTTAAATGGCTTCTTCAACATCCTTCTCCCCTCAGTGCTAATGGGAGCTGTGTGCCTTGATTCACAACTCTTGGATTTCATTTTGTCCTGGAGCATTCAAGGTGGGTCACAGTGCAGCCAGCTCAGTGGGCTTCTGATATAGCAGTGAAACATTTATTTTTGGGTCACAGGTGACAGGGTCACAGGATGTTAGGGGATGGAAAGGATCTCTGGAGAGCTTCCAGTCTAACCCCCCTGCCAGAGCAGGACCAGAGAATCTAGCACAGGTCACACAGGAACACATCCAAACAGGGACGGAAAGGTTCCAGAGAAGGAGACTCCACAATCTCTCTGGGCAGCCTGTGCCAGGGCTCTGGGACCCTCACACTCAAGAAGTTCTTCCTCGAGTTGAGGTGCAACTTCCTGTGCTGCAGTTTCCTTGCTCCTTGTCCTATGCCAGGGCACAAGTGAGCAGAGGCTGTCCCTGTCCCTTCCTTCCTGACCCCCAGCCCTCAGCTATTGATAGACATTGCTCAGATCTCCTCTCAGCCTTCTCCTCTGCAGACTAAGCAGCCCCAAGGCTCTCAGCCTTTCCTCCTCAGGCAGTGCTCCAGTCCCTTCAGCATCCTTGTAGCCCTCCCTTGGACTCTCTCCAGCAGATCCCTGCCCCTCTTGAACTGGGGACATCTCTTCTGTGCTGTAACTTTCACAAACACACCTTGGTAGGGGATGTTGTGGAACTAAGGACACACAGATTTTTGGTGCATATGGCAGCGAGTCCACCACACCCTGTGTCCTCCTTAAGCACAGTACCTGCTCATTAACTGTGCACACAGGACATTCTTTTACCTTCTGTGACCACACTCTGAATATTGATCTGATAGAATTTTAAAAGTGCCTTTAAAGGGAAATTTAATTCTTGGAGGAAAACCAGCCAGAATTTATTGTAGTTCACCTCTGAGTATCCATTTGCATCTCAGGTGAAAGCCAGTTGCCTCCAAAAGAGCTTCCTGATGCCCACAGTCTTTATGTACTTGAATGTGTACCTAAATTCTTTGCAGTTAGCTCCATCAGTGAGGTTATAAAGGGTCACCACACTCTGTGCTTGACCACTGCAGTGGTCCCTTATTTCACAGGGATAAAACATGGAAGAATAAGAAATAAGGATGTGAAGATATAATGTGCTCAGTTTCTTTTTATCTGGGGCATGACAGCAAATTCTTTGTCCTAAAGCACACAAGGTCCAAAGGATCATCATAAAGAGACCCCCAAAACATCAAAGAATATTCAACCTTGTGATACACCTGGTAGTGGCCTGGAAGTCAGTGATAGAATGAGGATCAGCAATGCCTCTCCCAGAGTGCTCAAATTCTTGCAGTAAAGATGACAAATCTCAGGCCATAATGTCCAATGTCTGGGCCACTCAGTTCAGGAAGAACCTTAGGGAACTACTTGAAAGAGTCCAGCTCAGAGCCACACAGATGATGAAGGCAGTGGAACATCTCTGTTACAAGGAGAGCCTGAGGGAGCTGGGGCTGTGCTGCTTGGAGAGGAGGAGACTGAGAGGTGACCTCATCAGTGTTGATAAAGATGTAAATGTGAGTGCCAGGAGGCTGGAGCCAGGCTCTGCTGGGTGATGCCCAGTGACAGCACAAGGGGCAGTGGTGGAAGCTGAGGCATAGGAGGCTCCATGTGAACCTGAGGAAGATTTTTTTTCCTGTGAGGGTGACAGAGCACTGGAACAGGCTGCCCAGGGGGATTGTGGAGTCTCCCTCTCTGGAGATATTCAAGTCCTGCCTGGATGTGTTCCTGTGTGATCTGCTCTGGGTGATCCTGCTCTGGCAGCAGGGGTGGACTGGATGAGCTTTTGAGGTTCCCTTCCAGCCCCTGACATTTGGTGGATTATTCATTAACTCCTTGGACATCCTCCCTGCAAGGAGCAGGATTTCCTCATGGAAGTCTGTTTTACTGGATAAATAGCCAATAAAATATCCAGCAAAACAAATGGTGCCAGTAATGGCCAGGGTGAAAGGAAAGGTTACAACTAGGTGCAAAGCTTACAGGATACATTCTGACGCCCCACCTGAAGCACAAAAATTAACACACCTGGCTGGAATTGTGACAGATTTGGGGATGTGGTTGTAATTCATGCTTGGATTCACTACAGAAAACAAACACCACCACACAAAGACTGGACTTGGACTTAGCCAGGAAGATGTAACACAACCCTAGGTCTCATGACACAAAGCTGTGACACTGAACTCTGTTTTAAATGCAGAGTAGAGAGTCAGTGCCACTGTACTGGATCACTAAGGGCCTGAGGTGAGGCACCTGATGCCTTTCAGCCACAGAGGTTATGCTTTCAAACTATTGATTACAGCTGCCTGCAGGGGAAAGGCATCCACAGGCCTTTGAAATACCTCACAGAGCTTCAAGTTCTCATCCTGCAGTTTGCCTTTTACCCTTGGGTGTAGATGAGTGCATCAGGGTCCAGCCTGTAGTCACTGACAGCTTTACTAACCTCATGCCTGCTCTGCTTGTCTGTGTTCATGCTACTGCATCCCACAGTAGCATGTGCTATTTTAGCTAGTGCTATTTACTCTTGAAGCAACAGGAATTTGCACTTGCATACAATAGAGACTTTCATTTCTCAAGCCTGATAAAAATGATTAGTTTGAGCCTTAAGGACTTTAACATCCAGAAGGTATCTACCCAGTTAGGGAAAAAAACCCACCAATACCACACTACATTCATGACTCTTTAACCATGCTCTAAATGAAGTGCTGTTTATGGATGCTCAGCTCCTTGCTTGCTCTAAATGAAGAGATATTTATGGATGTCCAGCTCCTTGCTTTAAAGAGCTTAAAAGTTAAAGAAAACCAACCCCAAAACACAGCCAAAAAAAGCCCCAAACATTTATAAAAGCTTCTATTCCCCCCACCCCTCACAACCAGTTCTTCAGGAAACCATGAAGAGCCAAGGAACACAGACACATCCATTCACAAAGGACTGCTACATACCATTATCAAAGTATCTGACTGTTGAGTTTCTTGACACACTGGGGTCAAAATTTGCCATTAAGGGTGCAATGTATTGGGTAGCTGTTAGCATTCGATGCACAACTTCTCCAGTATATATGAAACCTACAATCAAAAACAATAAATACAACAAAAATCAAGACCATTCCAGTAAGTTCTGAAAAGATTGCACAGAATGGCAGTGCAAGGAGTTGAGTTTGTTCTCCTCATGCTTGCCTTGCCATGGTTTGCCCCAGCAAGGTGGCTGTTTATGGGCAAGAGCACAAGATATGGGATTCTAGCAGCTAATAACCAGGCCAGGCCACAGCTTCTGCTCTCAGAGTGTTGGGGTACAAGCTGGGGGCTTGCTGTGACAAGTCTTTATGGGTGCTGTGGTACTATAGGAGTTTCCTGCCCTATCCCCCTCCCCCCCATGAATTCACCAGACTACCTCAGCTGGCTGGAGGTTAAGGAATGGAGCCATACTTAGAGCAGGGCTCAATTTACAAGCACATATATACAATACATAGATATTCACACCTACATACAGTGATGTACAAGTTAAAAGTAATGCAGAAATACAAATGCCCTCCCAAACAGCAGAACCACCCAGCAGAGCTTCCAAACCAACTCTCCTCTTTCTTCTACCCCTCCTCCCTTGGTTGAGAGTCTCTTACATGCAGGGGATGAGTTGTGGGAAGTCAAATAAGGAATTGGGAGGAAAAAAATAGTGATTAGATTGGGTTACACAGGTTCAGGCAGAGCAATCAGTGAGGCAGGCAGCAGCCAGCCAGAGACTGGCCAACTTTTGTTTGTTTCTTGTTTTTACATCTCTCAGCAGAATAAAAGGCTGATGCAGACATCACTGTTACTTTCTTTTCACAGCCAGTGATCCAATTTCTCTCATTACAATATTCCAATTAGCCTCAAACCAGCACAGGTGTTTGGATGGTGAGCATCCTCACTGGTGACTGACACAGCAGTGCAGAGCCAAAAGAGCAGGCAGGTGATGGTGAGGCTGAGTGTGGTGGATTAGAAGCTTCTCCCCCACACTTAGAATTTACCAGACTAACTCAGATGGCTTGGAAGTGAGCTGAAGCTGTATTTACAGCAGGGCACATTTTACAAGCACATTTACACAACATTTACAAGTATATATGAGCTAGAAATAATACAGAAATCCAAACTCCCTACTGGACAAAAGAAACTGCCCAGGAGGGCTCAAAGCTACCTGCCCTCTTTCTTTCCCTTCCCCTGTCCCAGACAGACAACCAAAACAAAGCAGCACCCAGCAAAGCTTAGGTGTTAGTTGGTGAGATTAGAGCAGATCAGGGTTAAAAGGAAACAATTAGACCTAAGGACACAGAAAGGAACAGGGCAATGTCTCAGGACACAGTGAGAGAGAACACTGTTTATGTTATGGCTTTCTGTCCCTCTCAGCAAACCAGTGAATGCTATAGACATCACTATTTTTGTCTTTTCACAACCAGAGATCTAATTTCTCTCATTAAAACGTTCCAATTAGCCTCAAAGCAGCACACTGGGACTAATGTACATATGCAATGTGGGACAGGGACCTCGACCACATCTCTGGACGACCTGTTCCAGTGCCTCACCACCCTCACTGTGTAGTACTCCCTCCTCATGTCCAACCTGCTACACTTTCAGACCACTGCCCTTATCCTGTCTCCACAGGCCCTCCTCAGCCTTCCTATAGGTCCCCTTTGGATATTGAAACGTAGCTTTAAGGTCTCTCTGGAGTCTTCTTCTCCAGGCTGAACAACCCCAACTCTCTCAGCCTGTCCTCACAGGCTGCAGCCTTCTAATCATCATTTCTGCAGTGTCAGGTCATCCTTGAGCCCTGAATCCACAATACTCCTCAGATCAACTGTGGGCTTCTTCCATCAGGAGTCCTCTCCCAGAACCTCTGGGTTGGACCTGGAGTTCTTCCTTCAAGGTGGAACAGCCCTTTGCAGTAAGCACTGCCCTGCTCCAGTTCTCTTCAGAGCAAAGCTTTGTGCACTTCAGCGGCAGGAAGCCTCTGCCATTTCAAGCACATAAAACTACTGTTCAGCTTTGCCAACTCACTTTCAGCTGACAAATGGGACTAGCCTCTTCATAGGTCAAGCTGATGTCATCTGCAAAGCCCTCTGAAGCCAGCCACATCCCCCCTGTGCAAAGAGGTTGTGCAGGGGCTTGAACAGGAATTGAACCTTGCTTCTAACAGCTTAAACAGAGAGGAGCTCAGTGGAAGTAAGAAAGCCCAGCCAGCACCCATGAGTGATATCAGAGTCACCATCAAGCCTAATCCTGTCAAATCAGGGGGCCACCAGATCCCCCAGCCTTTGTCCCACTCCCATTCACCCAGTGTGTACCACAGGCACTCACCAGTGATGCCAGGAGAAAGATCCTCTGCCCAAATGGCTGCAGCTTGGTGTTTCTGCCTTTCCTGAGGTGCACTAAATAGGGGAGTGGGCAGAGAGGGCAAAGTGGCTACACCTGGGGTGGGAGGAGACTCCAGCAGAAGCCAGATTCAACAGCAGAGTGGGCAAGAGAGAGCAAAGTGGCTACACCTGGGGTGGGAGGAGACTCCAGCAGAACCCAGATTCAATAGCAGAGTGGGCAGGGAGGGCAAAGTGGCCACACCTGGGGTGGGAGGAGACTCCAACAGAACCCAGATTAAAAAGGGGAGGCGATGCTGAGGAAGATGAGGGAAAAGAAAGGAGATGGAGAACAAAATTGGAGAGAAGTGGGATGAAAAAGAAAACAAAAATGAGAACTGGACTGTGGGGGAAGACAAAAGAATATGGTCTTGCTCTGGCAGGGAGGTTGGATTGGATGAGCTTTGAAGGTCCCTTCCAGCCCCTGACATTCTGTGATATGCCCCAACCTAAAACCTGATCTAAATGTTCTCATCCTAGAGGGAGTCCTTCCTTCATTAGCCTTTGCTTGGCTGGTAAAAACTGCCAAGCTTTAAGCAGATCAGAGCCTCCAGGTAGACCTTCAGAACTAAGGTTTCCATTTTACTTCTCCTCCTAAAGCATTCAGCATACAGTGCCTTAAGTGTTTGCTTTTTGTCCCTCTATTGATTCAATTAAGTACATTCCAACAGCAAACATCCCAACAGCAAGAAGAGCATTTGAGCTGGCTGAAAATGTTCCAGCAGCAAGGATTCTGCTTGGAAGTCAGCTCCCAGAAGCCCAGTTCTTTACTGGCAAGGGACAGTACCCACAGCAGCAGTGTTTATGGTGGCTTGGTGTTTGGTTCTCCTTATTCAGCCTTATTAAGGGCCTCTCTTCCAGCACAACCCCTTTAACTGCCAAGTTCAGGACACTCTTTCTTCTCATGTTCAGTGTCGTTGTGATACAACACAAGATCATGGAATCAGAGTGCATTGGGTTGGAAAGAGCATCTCAAGGTCTCCTAGCCCAACCCCCCTGCAGTAAGGACATCTCCAACTAGATTAGGCTGCTCAGAGCCCCATCAAGCCAGACCCTGAATGAAGGACGTTGTCCTCCCCCTAAAAACCTCCCCCTAAAACATGCCTGAGAAACCAGAGCTAAGCACAACCTGAAGGAAGGGTCCTACCTCAAAACTGGAATACTACTTCCCAGCCAACTCCAGTCAATATATGCTACTAACTTGCAACACCGAGGCCAGGTTGGGTGAGGCTTTGAGCTACCAAGTGTATGGGAGGTCCATGGCAGGGAGGATGGAGTAGGTGATCTCAAAGGGCCCTTCCAACTGAAGTCATTCTATGATTCTGTGATTTCTAACCACTGTGAGTTCAAACAGGCTCATTAAAAGGCTTCTTTGATGTGATATAGAATGAGAGCATGAATAAAATCACAGATTTCTAGTTTGCTTCAGGCATCCTTCTACTCCTCTCCTGCAACACGTTCTTACATGTTGCTAACTGCTCATGGAACTGCTTCTGGAAGTCACAAGATGCTATGAACAGACAATCAAAAAATGGCTCTTTGATTAATTGTCCTTCATGGCTGCTAGGCATGGGGGTAAGGAATGGCTCAAGAGCACTCTCAAGGAGAAGGAGTTGGGGCTGTTAGTTGATGAAACCCTCAACATGAGCCAGCAATGGTCACTGGCAGCCCACAAGGCAACCTTGTGCTGTGCTGCATCAAAAGTGTGAGTAACAAGGTGGAGGAAGGGGATTCTGCTCTGCAAGAGCTCTGCAAGTACTCTCTCTGGAGTACTGCACCCAGTTCTGGCTCTCCTAGCACAAAAAGGACCTGGAGCTGCTGGAGAGGGTCCAGAGGAGGCCTTGAAGATGATCAGAGGGCTGGAGAACTTCTCTATGGGAATGGGCTGAGAGAGTTGGGGTTGTTCAATCTGGAGAAGAGAGGGCTCTCAGGAGACCTTAGAGCAGCCTTCCAGTATCCGAAGGGGGCTACAGGAGAGCAGGGGAGGCACTTCTTACAAGGGTTTGCAGTGATAGGACAAGGGAGAATGCCTGTGAGCTGAAAGAGGGGAGATCTAGACTGGAGATTAGGAAGAAATTCTTTGAAGTGAGAGTGGTGAGACACTGGAACAGGTTGCCCAGGTAGGTTGTGGATGCCTCCTGCCTGAAGGTGTTCAAGGCCAAGCTGGATGAGGTCTGGAGCAGCTTGGTCTGGTGGAAGGTGACCCTGCCCATGGCAGGGAGATTGGAACTTAGAGGTTCTTCAAGTCTCTTCCAACCCAAACTGTTCTGTAACTCTATGACTCTGTGACAGGAGAGGTTGGCAAAAACACAAAGGAAGACTCAGCTGGAAGCATTCAGCATTGACAAAGAGGTGAGCTAAGAACCTAGCTGCCTGTGCTTCATTTTAAACACTTCAGTGGATTCAAACTAGGCACCATTTTAACACCTGGGGTCCTAACTAGTACCTTAAAGTCTTAGCTCTAGAGTACAACTGCTTTTTGTTTAGGTTTTGGCGGGTTGGGATGCTTTCTAAATACCACTTTTCTGTTCTGCTATCTGCTAGGGAGGGACAGCAATTTCAAACCACAGAATTATCTCTGCCCACACATATTTACAAGCTGCCTGTAAACCTGAGCTTCTGGAATACAGAGCTGTGGCTGGAATTTTACTCTCTCAGTCATCATTTTAGGATAACCAAGAGTCCTGCTGAGGTACCACCTCTGAAACACATTTTGGATGATTCCCTCTTTACTGCTACCTGCTTCCCCCAGGAAGGTTTCCCTCATGCTTATGTAGACATTTTCAACACCTCTCATTTCACAGGATATTTGTGCTGCTTTCTTACCACCTGTGGTCATTTTAACACCACCTCAGGCAGGTCTATAACCCTGATACCATTCCTCAAAGACCTTTTGAAGGCAAACCTTTGAATCCACATTCATGGATTACAATTGACCTCAGCGTTCACAGCAGCCCTATCCTTAGACACAGCTTCCTTTTCATGCCTTCATCCCATTGAGAATATAAATGTCACCATTATGACTAATAATGAAGCAAACACAATAGGAAAAGAAAAGAAAGTGCTTAATTGTGCTGGAGCACAGAACTGAGTAACACAGCCCAGGTAATTAGTAACCAGGGAGCATATTTCCAAGGGGTCGCCGGATGCAGCTTTGCTTTAGCCACAAATGGAAAGCAGGAGGTGGATGATAGCTGGGAAGCAAGGCAAGCCTTACATGAAGCCTTACATTCTAATGAGAGCTCCAGTCATGTGTTGGAACCACTTGAAAAGAAGCACAAAGGCATTTCAAATCATCCCAGAGATTCAAAGGCTTGAGGCTGGGCAGTGTGGACATTTTATCATCGCCACTACCATTTCAAGAAAGCAGCAAAATGTGCAATCAACCTGGTTCTGAATGGACTTCCACAGAAAATTGGCTTCTACTATCTGTGACCTCGTTTTCTGAGAGTGCTAAATGCCCGTGGTTGATTCATTTAGTCAAGGAAGAATTTTTTCAGACCTGCAGTTTCCTGAAGTGCTTAATCTCTCCATTGTGGGAGGGATTGCTAGAGCCCTTCTCCAAAGCTCTCTCCAAGTCCCATACCTAGAAGCACAGCATGCTCCTAAACCCTGGAAGGAAAACAACTGCTAAACAGTGTCCAGCACTTTGGAAGCTTTAGAAATCTGACCAAAACTAAGGAAAGAGCTTCCCAGCCAGAGCGGTCAGGCATTGGAATGGACTGCCCAGGGAGGTGGTGGAGTCACCAACCCTGAATGTGTTTAAAGGTCATTTAGATGTGGAGCTTGGAGATATGCTTTGAGGGTGAACTTTGTAGAGTAGGGATATTGGTTGGACTTGGTGATCCTGAGGGGCTTTGTGACTCTGTGCAAAATTAAAGCCACTTGTGAATCAAGGTGGGGATGCTCCTACTCATCTTAGTGCACAAATGCACACTCATGCAGACAGAGAAGAGAAGATAAGTACATATAAGCACTTCAGCATGAACTCACACTGCCAGGCACCACTGCTGCTTCTGAATGTGGTCAGACCTAGAGCAGCCAAGCTGTTTGTGCATCTGCTGGTGGGTCTAAAGTCACAGCACATCTCTTACCTAACTGATGTATGAGGTACATTTTGCTTGAGACAGTTTGCTTAATTCCAGATCAGAACACTGAAATCCAGAGCAGACATACTTGGAATTTAAGATCAAATTGATAGGATGAGAGGAAATGGCCTCAAGCTTCATCTGGGAAGGCTTATGTTGGAGATTAGAAGAAACTTCTTCCCTGAAAGGGTTCTCAAGTACTGGCACAGGCTGCTTAGGGAGATGGTTGAATGTCCATGCCGGGAGGTGTTTCAAAGAGGCAGAAATGTGGAGCTGAGGGAGGTGGTTTAGCCCCAGCCTTAGTAGAGTTAGAGAATGGTTGGACTGGATGAGCTTACAGGTCTTTTCCAGCCAAAATGATTCCATGATTCTATAAATGCAAAAGTACACATTTAAAACACTCCAAGCAGACAGTGTGGCAGAAGAACCTGGAGCTCACACCAAAGGCCCAATCTCACCACCTCAGAGTAAACAAGAAATCACAAAAAACATCCAGTTGGAAGAGCCCTCCAAGCTCACCCAGCCCAACCCTCCACCCAGCACTGAAGGCTCAACACTAAACCATGTCCCTTTGCAGCAGCTCCACAGGCTGCTTGAACACCTCCAGGGATGGGGACTGCAGCACTCATGCATTCCAACGCATGAGAACCCTTCCAGGGCAGAAAGAGTTCCCAGCATCCAGCAGGGCACATCAATGCTTTGGAGGAAAAAACAAAAACCAGTCAACCAACCACGTTCCTTTTCTTATCAGGCAGCCAGTGTTAAGCAAACCCATATGCTAAAACCCTTCCTAATGGACCAATCTGTGGTTACTCAGCTGGCAAGGGAAGTGGCTGGCAGCAGCAGCTGAGCACTGCCAGGCTTTGGGTGAGGAAGGCTGCCTCTGGGCAAGCAGCCCCCGAGCACAGAGCTTTGTCCCAGCACCTTTGCCACCTATCAATGAGAGGGGAAACAGCAGAGTGGCTTCCAAAACACCCAGCCTCTTGGCACCAAGGAGCCAGCCCCTTTCAGCTCCCCCCCCTCTTCGTTGTCCTCCTTAAGCAGGCTGGGAGCACACAACCTCTGCTCATTCTCCTCCAAAACACGCTGAAAACCATTTGTGCAGCCAGGAGGCAAAACTGCAGAGGAGCTGGCAGGGGCTCAGGCTGGCTCTCAGGCTGCTTCCCTTTCGGTCTCAGCACAAGCAAAGCATTCCCAGAAGACCTACCCTGGTGGTATTTTGTATGACCCCAAAGTGCAGTGGGTGGCAGTGCTTCTGGTCTGTCTTTACCACTTTTGATGCTCCTTTTTGATGGAAAGCAGAGGCAGCACAAATACAGGGCACTACAGATTAAGATTCACCAACCCAGCAATTGACAGGATCCCAAGGTATCAGGGGTTGGAAGTGACATCCATAGATCATCAAGTCCAATCCTTCTGCCAGAGCAGGACCAGAGGATCTAGCACAGGCCACACAGGAACACATCCAGACAGAGCTGGAAAGGCTGCAGAGAAGGAGACTCTATATTCATAGAATCACAGAATGGTTTGGCTTGGAAGGAACCTCAAAGCTCATCCCAGTTCTAATCTCCTGCCACAGGCAGGGACACTTCCCACTAGATCAGGTTACTCAAGGCCTCACCCAACCTGGCCTTGAAGACCTCCAGGAGGCTGTGGATCAGAGAATCACAGAATATGATCAAAGATAACATTCTGTGATTCTGTGGTCTGCAACCTCCCTGGGCAATCTGTGCCAGTGTCTCACCACCTCACTGCAAACCATTTCTTCCCAACATCCAGTTTAAATCTCCCCTCTGCCAGTTCAAACCCATTACTCCTTGTCCTGTCATTACAAGACCTTGTCAACAGTCCCTCCCCAGCCCCCTTGTGGCTCCCTTCAGATACTGGAAGGCCACTCCTAGGTCTCCTGGAAGCCTTCTCTCCTCCAGACTGAAGAGCCCCAACTCTCATAGCCTGCTGATGAAAGACTGACAAACCAGGATGTGTTGGCCATCTCATCTAACAGTAGATATTTCAGAGAGGATGTTTCATAGAAGTATTTTGGCTGGAAAAGCCCTCTAGGATCACCAAGTCCAACCATCAACCCAACCCCACCATGGCCATTAAACCACATCCTCAAGTGCCACGTTCAGAGATTTCCTGAACGCCTCCAGGGATGGGGACTCCACCACCTCCCTCAGTCACTCACATCATGAAAACATTTTCTACCTTCTCCTGTCACCTCTTTGAGCTTCCATTTGTGGAGCACATCCACACTGCTCCTATTTAACTCAATCTTCTCCAAAGACTCAACTCCTAATTCCCCATCCCTGATGAGGAAGACAGTAGGGGAGAAACAATAACAGACCTACCTTGTGCCTGTTTAACCCCCCCACCATAAGCAGCAGCGTGACCAAAGAAGTGCTTAATGCCTGGCTTCTGTCAGCAGAGTTGGGCATCACTAAGCCAAACAGGAGCTGCTTACAACTTAATGAGGGGCTAAAACTCCCTCACATCCTAAAATTCATTGATATGCCACTGTGATGTCTCCAGCTATCAGAAAAAAACTTTCCTGCCACAGAAAAAAAATGGAGAAAGAAAAAATAATCCTCCTCTGAGTTCTCCAACTGACTGCCTATGATCACTGGTAATGCAAATCAGTGCATTCATTTGGTTGTTTTTACATTACTGTCTGCCAGGAAAATAAACCAGAGGAGGAGAAGGAGAGTTTATATAAACAGCCTGCGAGATGGAGGCTGTCACAGCACTTCCAAAGATCTCAGTAATTCTCTCACTGTGAGACAAATCTGACTGCATTTCACTGCCATTCAGCAAGACTTGGACAGGCTGAGGGCTGGGCAGGAAGAATCTGAATGAAATTCAACAAGGGCAAGGGTAGAGTCTTGCACCTGGGAAAAAACAACCCCAGGGATCAGTATAAGTTGGGGACTGACCTGCTGGAAGGCAGTGAAGGGGAGAAGGATCTGGGGCTGGGAGGGTGACCGTGAGCCAGCAATGTGCTCTGGTGGCCAGGAGGGGCAATGCAATTCCGTGGTGGATTAGAAGGGCTGTGGTTAGTAGATCGAGGGAGGTTCTCCTGCCCCTCTACTCTGCACTGCTGAGGCCACATGTGGAGTACTGTGTCCAGTTCTGGGCCCCCCAGTTCCACAGGGACACAGAACTGCTTGAAAGAGTCCAGTGCAGAGCCATGAAGATGCTGAAGGGAATGGAACATCTCTGTTACAGGAGAGCCTGAGGGAGCTGGGGCTGTGCTGCTGGACAGGAGGAGACTGAGAGGTGACCTTATCAATGTTTATAAAGATGTAAAGGTGAGTGCCAGGAGGCTGGAGCCAGGCTCTGCTGGGTGATGCCCAATGACAGCACAAGGGGCAATGGTGGAAGCTGAGGCATAGGAAGTTTCATTTAAACATGAGGAGAAACTTTTTCCCTGTGGGAGTGACAGAACCCTGGAACAGGTTTGCCCAGGGGGATTGTGGAGTCTCCCTCTCTGGAGATACCCAAAACCTGCCTGGATGTGTTCCTGTGTGATCTGCTGTAGGTGATGCTGCTCTGGCAGGGGGGGTTGCACTGGATGAGCTTTCAAGGTCCCTTCCAGGCCCTGACATTCTGTGATTCTCTGGTTTAATTCTGCCCAGCACCACCTCAGCTTCTCTGCAGGAAATTAGCCTTCAAGAGCACTTCAGTAATTTCTGGGCATTGCCATTTTTAAATAGAAAGCTGTAGATAAGTTGAACAGGGAAATGAGAGTAGAGTTTGTGGCTATTTGTAGCTGCACCCTCTGCATCCTCACTGGAGTACAGCAGCAGCTTCGCCAAAGGGTGGGAGGGAACTGCAGCCTTTGCCCTCAGGTTCACTCCATGCTGCTTCATACCCTCCCTTGCCCAAATTACGCCGCCCACGTTGCCATAGATCTAGTGGTAAGCCCCATTTGGTGGCTCCAGTCCACAGACATCCCATCCCAGATCCCCTTTATTTGCCAGCCACACAGGATCACAGAAGACCTCCAACACAGTTGAGTCCAACCTTCAACCTAACCCTTGAACATCTCCAGGGAGGAGGCATCCACAACCTCTCTGGACAATCCATTCCAGTGTCTTGCCACCCACCCAGTGAAAAATTTCTTCCTAAGATCCAACCTAAGCCTATTCACCTTCAGTTTAAATCCATTTCCCCTTGTCCTATCAGTGGACACTCTTGTAACAAGTCCCTCTCCAGCCTTCCTGCAGGTTCCAGTGTTGCTTTGTGCCACCTGTAAATGAGACTATAGAAACCAGACTTCTCCTGCAAGAGAACCTTCTGTACACACCAACACCTCTTGCTGCCTATTTCTTGCTTTTTAATAACTATAATTACTGTAAGAGGTAAGGAAAGATTCAACCCTTCTGTTGCAAGTACTCTTCCACTAGAAGAAACTTCTTCCCAGGAAGAGTTCTCAAGCACTGGCACAGGCTGCCCAAGGAGGTGGAATCCTCATCCCTGGGGGTGTTTCAAAGAAGCAGAGATGTGATGCTGAGGGCTGTGGTTTAGCCCCAGCCTTGGTAGAGCTAGGGAATGGTTTGACTTGCAGACTTAAAGGCTTTTTTGAACCAAAACAACTGCAGGATTCTACATATTTACAGAGAAAGGTCAGAGCTGCAACTTTTCTCCTCGGTTGAAAGGCTGTAGGAGGCTGTTTGCTGGGTAACTATTTTAATTGGAGCTGCTGACTTGCATTTATTTGATTTTCAGGCTGTTTCTTGTTCTCCACCTCACTGTTTCTGACACACTGTTTATTTTCATCTTACAGCCTTTTGTGTGGGTTTTTTTTTTTTTTCCCTTCAGCAATAACAGTAAAATTCTGATGAACCTATTCTTGGTTCTGGGATTAAACTACACGAGGGCTCAAAAGACACTTTGACATTCAGTGGGAAAATGGCAAGATGCATCATGGGGGAAATAAAATATCAGGAGTAGAGTTGTTCACACATTTATTTGGTGAAGCTGACAAATATTGGCTAGGCGCTTAAAGTCCAGCCCACAGAACTCTGCAGTGTGCATTTGTCAGCTGTGCCAAAACGTGATTGCCCTCTGCCTTTTCTAATATTTCTCCACCAGCTATTTCTTGAGGAAGCAAATATAAGAGGAGCACAAATCCAGGCTGGGTGAGGGCTAGCTCCAGAGCAGAATGGAGGAGAAGGCCTTGGGGGTGTCAGCTGGTGCCAAACTGCCCAGAAGCCAGCACTGGTTGCTGGCAACCAGAGCAGGAGAGCAGCAGCACAGGGAGGGGATTCTGCCCCTCTGCTCTGCTCAGACCTGACCTGCAACATTGACCCCAGATCTGGGGCCCCCAGCGCAAGAAGGACCTGGAGCTGCCACAAAGGGTCCAGAGGTGGCCACCAAGATGATCAGAGGGCTGGAGACCCTCCCCTGTGGGGACAAGCTGGGAGAGTTGTGGCTGTTCAGTTGAAGAAAAGGTTCTAGGGAGACTTCAGAGCAGCCTTCCAATACCTGAAGTGGGCTACAGGAGAGCTGGGGAAGGACTTTTGACAAGGACTTGGAGTGGTAGGACAAGGGGGAATGGATTGAAGCTGGAAGAGGGCAGATTGAGACTGGAGATTAGGAAGAAATTCTCTTCAGTGAGGGTGGTGAGACACTGGCACAGGTTGCCCAGGGAGGTTATAGATGCTCCCTCCCTGTGGGTGTTCAAGGCCAGGTTGGACAAGGACTCGAGCAACCTGAGCTAGTGAGAAGTGTCCCTGCCCATGGCAGGGGGTTGAACCTGGATGATCTTTCTGGTCCCTTCCAACTCAAACCATCCTATGAATGCCTGAATCCACGAGCTCTACAGACACTGCCATCTCCTTTCACTCCTTGTCCAACAGAGCCCTATTAATATTTCTTTGACACCGCACTGAAGGAAGCTTTAAGCAATGTCATTTATCCCCAGATGGCCAATTTATTGTTACATGTATGGAAGAATGTTATCAGCAGTGTAATTGCAGGAAGATTACAGTGTAATTAAACAAAGGATAACAGCAACTCCAGATCCCTCAGACAAAGCATGAGAGTTAAATACCTTAATGGGCTTTCAAGATCAGTGTAAAAATGAACCAATCTCCCCTGCTCTTTTATAATGTCTTTGCAGCCTTCCAGGGAAAATGAATGAGAGGCAGACTGCACACATTTCTTTGGCCTTGCTTTCACTCTGCAGCACCCCATTTCTTCTCCTTTCAGCCTGAACAGTGCCCTGTCTGAAAGCGAAGGCTCAGAAGGCAGAAGTCCAACATTGCTGCTTAATTACAGAACCACACAAGGAGGGTTGGGGTTATTCAGTCTGGAGAAGAGAAGGCTTTGGGGAGACCTTATTGTGACCTTCCAGTATCTGAAGGGGGATACAAGAAAGCTGGGGAGGGACTTTTTAGGGTGTCAGGTAGTGATAGGACTGGGGGGGATGGAGCAGAACTAAAAATGTGGAGATTCAGATTGGATGTTAGGAAGTTCTTCCCTGTGAGGGTCATGAGACACTGGAACAGGTTGCCCAGGGTGGAAGCCTCATCCCTGGATGTGTTTAAGGCCAGGCTGGATGTGGCTCTGGGTAACCTGATCCAGTGTGAGGTGGGGTTGGCAGGGGAGTTGGAACTGGATGCTCCTTGAGGTCCCTTCCAGCTCTGACAGTTCTGTGATTCTGTGACTTGTGTGTCTGGGGCATTGAGAGAAAAAGAAAAGCCAGACAGAATCCGCACAGTCTTGGCTGCACTTCTGTGTTACCTGAGGGAGGTATTCAAAGGCCAGAAGGTTCACTTATCACCATTATTTTTTCCAACACTTTGTTAATTAAACAAACAAAGGCATTTTCTGGGGAAAAACACTGAGCAGATGTAGTCTGTCACTGGAGACAAGGCAGCAAGTGTCACAGCTTGCTTAGTTCCCTCCCTGTACTCATGGCTGGTGTGAAAAGTGTATCACAGAATCAAAGGAGGTTGGAAGGGACCTCAAAAGGTCATTCAGTCCAACCCCCCTGCACTCAGCAGGGACACCCTCAACTAGATCAGGTTGCCCAAAGCCCTATCCAGCCTCCCCTGGAATATTTCCAGGGATGAGGCGTCAACCACCTCCCTGGGCAACCTGTTGCAGTGTTCCAGCACCTTCCTGGTGCAGAACTTGTTCCTCACATCCAATCTCAATCTGCTCTGCTCTAGTTTGAAGCCATTGCCCTCATCCTGTCCCTGCAGGCCTTTGCAGTCTCTCTGCAGCCTTCTTGTAGCCCACTTCAGGTAGTGGAAAGCTGCTTTTAGGTCTGACCTTGCAGAAGACAACTCATCCTAATGAACATCCTACCCAAAGCAACAAAAGGATTTTCAGTGTGACATTCCTCAAGACATTCCTTGTCAGGAGGCTACAAGGTGTCACCAGGAAGAAGGAAGGGACAAAAGAAACACTTTTAGGTAAGGATGCTGTGATGAACTGCAAACAACCTATGAGTTGAAGTATCTGCTCACACACCTTTAATGACTCTAAACTGTGAATGCTTTCATGGGACCACAGAACCACAGGATGCTAGGAGCTGGAAGGGACCTCTGGAGAGTTTCCAGTCCAATGCCCCTGCCAGAGAATCAGGACCAGAGAATCTGGCACAGGTCACACAGGAACACATGCAGACAGGGCTGGAAAGGCTCCAGAGAAGGAGACTCCACAACCTCTCTGGGCAGCCTGTGCCAGGGCTCTGGGACCCTTACACTCAAGAAGTTATTCCTCATGTTGAGGTGCAACTTCCTGTGCTGCAGTTTTCATCCATTGCCCTTGTCCTATGCCAGGGCACAAGTGAGCAGAGGCTGTCCCTGTCCCTTCCTTGCTGATCCCCAGCCCTCAGCTATTGAGAGACATTGCTCAGATCCCCTCTCAGCCTCCTCCTCTTCAGACTAAGCAGCCCCAGAGCTCTCAGCCTCTCCTCTTCAGGCAGTGCTCCAGCCCCTTCAGCATCCTTGTAGCCCTCCCTTGGACTCTCTCAAGGTCACCAGAAAGAAACTCAAAGGTTATGTGGAGTCTAATGACTTGTATCAGTTCCTGTTTGATCAGGGACACACTTCCCCAGAGAAAATTTCTTGGATAGAGGCATGGAATCCAGTATCTACTTGCTGAGACACTGCCATCTGATACCTCCCCAGTGCCTCTCAGCTCCGGCCAAACAGAGACCAGCAGCAGTTCCTAGACAGGCTGGATCCAGGGAAAAGAGGTTGGCAGGAGGATTATCTTGCTTGGGTGGAATATCTTAACAGCTGTGTCACTGCAGCAACCTTGGCACTGCTAAATCCTGGGATGAGGCTTGAACAGGCGCCGGGAAATTGAATTCCGCAGTCTGTTTCTGATATGTGTCCCTTCCCCTGCCTGGTAAAACACCCTTCTGCCTGAACAGCTCATCAAGGAAATAGTCTGGATGGAGCTGAGCAAAATGGCCTTTTAAGTTTTGAAATCATTAAATGAAAAATAAAAAGCATTAAAAAAGTGATCCAGCTTTGAATCAAGCAGTTGCAGTATCAATACTCTCTTTGCTGCTGTTTCTCCTTCTTTACTGCCACAGAGTCTAACTAATCTAACTATGCTAAGCTTTGCTGTTTGCTCCTTTTAAAGCCAGGTCTTACCTGGATAAATCACATGAAATGTGAACCATATGGATCAGGTGAATTGAATGAAAAGACTTCTGGGTTATGATGAAATGATTGTTCTCCACTGTCTCAGAAATGTGCCAATGGAAAGAATAACACAGACTCATGGAATAGTAGGGGTTACAAGGGACCTCTGGAGATCATCCAGCACAACCTCCCTCCCAGTTTGGTGCTGGTCTCTTCTCACAGGTAATTGGAGACAGAACAAGGGGGAATTGCCTCAAGCTGCAGCAGGACAGGGTTTAGACTGGATATTAGGAAAAAAGTTTTCCCAGCAAGAGTGGTCAGGCACTGGAATGAGCTGCTCAGGGAGGTGATGGAGTCACCAACATTGGATGCATTCAAGGGTGGTTTGGATGTGGTGCTTAGGGATATGGTTTAAGGTTAACCTTGCAGAGTAGGGTTATAGATTGGACATGGTCATGCTGTGGGGCTTTGCCAACCTGGATGGTCCTGTGATTCTGTGAATGTGGCTCCCATGTGTCAGCAGCCTGCTGGGTGCTTGCTTTGGGAAGTATCTCTGGCTAGCAGGAACTGTGCTCCACAGCAAGTTTGGAGAGGATGTTTGGAACATCCCTGAAGAAACTTCCCTGAAAGAGTTTTTGACCACTGGCACAGGCTGCCCAAGAACATGGTTGAATCCCCATCCCTGAAAGTGTTTGAAAGAGGCAAAGATGTGGTGTCAAGAGACATAGTTTTAGCCCCAGCCTTGGTAGCATTAGAGGATGGTTGGACTGGATGAGCTTCAAACTCTCCTCCAACCAAAACAATTCTATGATACGATTCTATGAAATAAATAGAATGAATAAGTAGAAAATGGCTTTAGACTGAACTAGTCCAAAGAACTAATTTTAGTATGCTACAATGCTATGAAATAAGTAGAATGACTAAGTAGAAAATTACTTTAGACTGAACTAGTCCAAAGAATTAATTTTCAAGGGGCTGAGCACAGTTACAAGAGTGCTGTGCTTTGTGGCAGACTGAACAGGCAGTGCCCACTTCACCCTAATGACAAATGTTGGTAAGTTACAAGCAGCAGTAGGATATGTGTGGTAAACAGCATGTAATTACAGGGGACATAAACAGTGATCCTTGCCTCCTAAAGCAGTGGGCAGGTTTACAATATAATTATGTTTAAACTCACTCCAAGTAATCACTGCATGTGGCTGGGTGGCATTTGCCAAGGCAACGCCATTTAGGTTCTGCTCAAAGAAAACATGTCCATTCCTTCCAACAGCTGGGGAAGCACAACTGTAACCCCTTCACTCAGCACCCATGCAAGAGAAATGCTGCAGCAGGAAAGGCTATGGCAGGAGAGGCAATGGCTTCTCAGTCTCTCTCCGTAGGGGAGATGCTCAAATCCCTCACTCATCCTCGTGGCTCTCCACTGGACTCCCTCCATCAAGTCCCTATCTCTCTTGAACTGAGGAGCCCAAAATTTGGCACAGTACTGCAGATGTGGTCTCATCAGAGCAGAGTAGAGTGGGAGAAGAACCTTCCTAGCCCTGCAGGACACACTTTCGATGCTTCCCATGACATCTCAGCAGGCAAAATGTATTCTTGTACACATTCAGTTGGGCTTTTAACAAATGAAGCTCCTGAAAGATCAAATTCAGGAAGCATGCACAGGCAGATGCAGGAACAAAACCACTTTCAGCTACCACCCACACTCAGAGTTGTTTCCATTGTTGGAGGTTATGGATGGCAGCAGAGGAAAAATGGAGATGCTAGGAATTTATTTATTCATTTTTCTTCATTCAGGTTGTTAAAAAAAAAAAGGCAACAAGTTCTACTTATTTCCCTTGAAAGTGCACAGACATATGGCTTGGAATCCTTCTGGCTGCTGTCACAGCTGCCACAGCTTCATTAGGGAAGTCATTAGGACTTTCATCCCAATTTCAGACTCCAAAAGCTGCTGCTTTCACAAGCTGCCATCAGTATGGCAACTCATTCACGGCTGTCACCAAGTGACTTCTCCCCTCGTGCCACACCAAGCCACTAATGAGATGGTCAGAAAACAAGCCAGCATTGCTGACAGCTGGAACAAGACACTGAGCAACAGAGCTGGGGGCTGGATGGCAAACTTGTAGGCCAGGCAAGGAGATAGACACAAGGACTGAGTGTGCACACGCAGCCCAGACAGCAGCCGTGTGCTGGGCTGCAGCAAGAGCAGTGTGGGCAGCAGGGCAAGGGAGGGGATTCTGCCCCTTGGCTCTGCTCCCCTGAGAGCTCACCTGGAGTGCTGGGTGCAGTTCTGGAGCCCCCAGCACAAGAAGGACATGGGAACTGCTGGAGCCAGTCCAGAGGAAACCACGAAGATGCTCAGAGGGCTGCAGCAGCTCTGCTATGAGGATAGGCTGAGAGAGTTGGGGCTCTGCAGCCTGGAGAAGGCTTCAAGCAGACCCTGGAGTGGCCTTTCAGCATCTGAAAGGGGGCTGTAAGAGGGTGGGAGGGACTACTGACAAGGTCTTGTAATGACAGGATGAGGAGGAATGGGTTTAAACTGTTAGAGGGGAGATTTAAATTGGATGTTAGGAAGAAGTGGTTTGCAGTGAGGGTGGTGAGACACTGGCACAGGTTGCCCAGGGAGGCTGTGAAGCACAGAATCACAGAATATCTCTCCTTGGAGATGTTCAAGGCCAGGTTAGATGAGGCCTTGAGCGACCTGTCCATGTCCAATTGGCTTAAAGTAACAGAAGAGGAGGCTCTGCACAACACCTTGAATGGAGATTGGAGTTAAGATGTATAGGTTTTCCTTTCCCCAAGTAACTAGTGACAGAAGAAGAGGAAATGGCCTCAAGTTGCTCCAGAGGAGGTTTAGGTTGGATATTAGGAAAAAATTATTTCCTGCAAGAGTGGTCAGGGACTGGAACAGGCTGCCCAGAGAGGTGGTGGAGTCCCTATGCCTGCAGGTAGTCTGAAAACACGTAGCATCTGGGGACATGGTTTAATGGTCATGGTAGTGTTGGGTTGGTGCTTGGACTGGATCATCTTGGAGGCCTTTTCCAGCCTTAATGATTCTATGATTCTGTGACAAATGCAGCAGCCCAGAGGTGCAATTGACTTGTCACATTCTGTGCATAAACTGATTTCCTATGTAATGGGTATGTCAGATGTCAGTGAACCAAGTGACAGGAAGAGATGAGTACCTTCTGAAATATTCCTTCTCCAAGGAACAGGATGATTTGTTCAGAGCACACAGTCTCACGTGGTAAAGTGCAAATATGGCTCACTGCTTAACAGAGGAAAAGAAAGACTCACAGAAGCACAGAAACACTCAGGGTGGAGAAGCCCCTCAGGATCACTAACTCCAACCCAGATCCCTACTCTACAAGGTGCAGCCTGAACCATGTCCCCAAGCATCACATCCAAACAACTTTTAAACACATCCAGAGTCGGTGACCCCACCACCACGCTGGGCAGCTCATTCCAATGCCTGACCACTCTTGCAGGGAATTTTTTTCCCTAATACCCAGTCTAAACCTACTCAGTCATAGCTTGAGGCCATTCCCTCTTCTTCTGTCTCAAATTACCTGTGAGAAGAGACCAGCACCAACCTCTCCACAGCCTCCTTTCAGGTAGCTGCAGACAGCCATGAGGTCTCCTCTCAGCCTCCTCTGTTTCACACTAACCATCCCCAGCTCCTTCAGTCTCTCCTCATCAGATTTATTCTCCAGGCTCCTCTCCAGCTTCCTTGCCCTCCTCTGCACTGGCTCTTGCACTTTCAGTGTCTTTTTCCACTACAGGGTCTGATGATCTTTGTCAAAGAGTTAACAATTTGGGGCAGTTGACACAAAAAAGCCCCACTTTCCACAGCTGACCACCAGTACTATGGACTTGGAAAATCTGCTCACACAACTTGGGCTTTGTCAGCTTTGGTCTGGTGCTTTGGTTGCAATCATCAGCCCTCACCATTACACAACCCCATACTCTCCAGCAACATTTGCCCTGCCTGATTTTAACAGCCACAGGCCACTCCCTGTCCAGGTCATCCCAAAGCATTCAGCAATTCTCTCTGGGATGTTTTCAGCTTGATGTCACTGCAATGATTTCATTAAGCACAGGAAACAAATATACAAGACCCCATCTGGAGCACTGCATCCAGTTCTGGTGCCCCCAGCAAAAGAAGGGCACAGAACTGTTGGAGAGGGTCTAGAGAAGGCCACAAAGATGATCAGAGGGCTGAGAACCTCCACTACAGGAACAGGTTGAGAGAGCTGGGGCTGTTTGGCCTGCAGAAGAGAAGGCTCCAGGGAGACCTTAGTGCTTCCTTCCAGTACCTGAAGGGGGCTATAGGAGATCTGGGGAGGGACTTTTTAGAAGGGTTTGGTGTGACAGGACAAGGGGGAATGGATTGAAGCTGGAAGAGGGCAGACTGAGACTGGAGATCAGGAAGAAATTCTTTGCAGTGAGGGTGGTGAGACACTGGCACAGGTTGCCCAGGGAGGTTGTAGATGCTCTCTCCCTGTGAGTGTTCAAGGTCAGGCTGGATGAGCCCTTGAGCAACCTGGGCTAGTGGGAGGTGTCCCTGCCTATGGCAGGGGGTTGGAACTGGCTGAGCTTTGAGGTCCCTTCCAACCTAAACCATTCTATGATTCTGTAATTCAGCTTCTGAATCTGGTTCCCATCTGCCACTGAGTCCAGTCTGGGACTTGTGCGACTGCATCAGTGGTGACGGTGTCTGATTGCCACCAGGGGCTGGGTTCCACCTTGGTTAGTATCTCCTGCAGTTTATTGGTATGGTTTGCACTAAAGCAGTTTCAGTTTCTTTCCCATCCCATCAGTGTCTCTCCCTTATTCCAGTTCTCTTCCCTTTGGGAAGGTAGAGGGGTCCATAGAGAGCCTCTGGCACTCAGTGGCCAGCCTAGCCCTGACCCTTGACAACTACATTTAATTGAAGAGCTATAAAGCTCAGATCATATACCCACATTTTAGGTAGGAAAGACATCTTGTATAAAGTGCTTTTTTCTACCATGTCTCTGCTCTTTCTAGCTAGACAGAAGTCTGTAATATCACTGATCTGCTCTTTCCCTCTCTAGGTATTTATGGAAACCAGCAAGCAGAGGGCATATTTAGAAGATCGATACAGAAAAGCCAATACAAGTGGCAGGCTGATTTGGGCAGAGGGATGGAGCTATCTCTTTGTCTAGAGTTAAAGACAACAAAGAGTTTTTCTTATTTCATCTCCCTTCCTGAAGCTGGCTGCTGTGTTTGATAGACTGCAGTAAACAGCAGGGGTTTTACAGGGTCATTCATTTACTTCTCTTACCATTACTTTGGCTTTGCTCTGAAATCACAGATTGCATCAGGCTGGGAGGGACACTCAAAGGTCATCTTGGCCAACTCCTCTGCAGGCAGCAGGGACATGTCTAACTAGAGTAGGATGCACAGGGACAAAGCAAGTTTGACCTTGAATGTCTCCAAGGATGGGGCCTCAACCACCTCCCTGGGCAGCCTGTGCCAGTGTCTCACCACTCTCATGGTGCAGGAGCTTCCTCCTGATGTCCAACCCAAATCTCCCCTGCTCCAGATTCAAACCACTGCCCCTTGTCCTATGCCTACAAGCCCTTCTGAACAGTCCCTCCCCAGCCTACCTACAGGTCCCCTTCAGATATTGAAATGTGGCTCTAAGGCCTCCTCAAAACCTTCTCTTCTCCAGGCTGAACACCCCCAGCTCCCTCAGCCTGTCTTTGTAGCAGAGTTGCTCCACCCCCCTGATCATTTCCATGCTTCCTCTGGAGCTCTTCCATCAGGTCCATGTTCTCCCTGTACTGAGGGCTCCAGAGCTGGATGTAGCACCCCAGGTGAGGTCTAACCAGAACAAGTACCAATATCAGCTAACAGGAGCACCTCGTGGGTGAAGCTCAAACGAGCCTGCCACGTGACACTTAATAAGCACGGAGGACTAATTGTAACTCCTGCATAATGTCAATCACAGAATCACAGAATGGTTTTGGTTGGAAATGACATCAAGGCTCATCCAGTTCCAACCCCCTGCCATAGGCAGGGACACCTCCCACTAGAACAGGTTGCTCAAAGACCTCATCCAACCTGGCCCTGAACAGCAGCAGGGAGGGAGCATCCACGACCTCCCTGGGCAACCTGTGCCAGTGTCTCACCACCCTCACTGGAAAGAGCTTCCAGTTTAAATCTCTCCTCTGCCAGTTCAAACCCATTACTCCTCATCCTGTCATTACAAGACCTTGTCAATAGTCCCTCCCCAGCCTTCCTGTAGGTCCCCTTCAGATACTGGACTCAACAAGCAACTTCAGATTTGCTGTGTGTGTCCTTCAGAGAAGCATCTAACCTGATGGAGTACACAGAGCTCATGCTCTGGCACAGCTGGTTCCTGTGACAGAGTGGCTGAGCTCCCATGGCATTAGTCATGTTGAACATAATGAACAAGTTTTCCCCTCACAGAATCCTAATCATGGAACGGGTTGGGTTGGAGGGGACATTTAAGATCATCTAGTTCCAGCTCCCTGCCATGTGCATGGACACTTCCCACTACATTAGGTTGTTCATGAGCTCATCCAACCTGGCCTTGAACAGCACCAGGGAGGGAGTATCCATGGCCTCCCTGGGCAGCCTGTTCCACTGTCTCACCACTCTCACCTGCCAACAGAAAAGTTCTAATGAAAACTGGTTTAATGAGTGAAAATTTTGCTTTTTGGATATCCCAGGTACAGTTTAACTAGGCCTCTGAAAAAATAAAACCAGAGCTGGAATCTCACCATTAGCATTGGGAAATGACAGCATTTTGGTCTAAACTGGCCCAGCACAGTAACAGTGCTTCATTTCCATGAGACTGCAGAGGAAAACTGGCTTTTTTTTTTGCCTTTATTCTGTCTGATTTTCAGATGTAAAACCAACCTGTTCATGCTGTCTTCATAGGGATTCCCTGGGAAAACCTGCATATGCATCAGGATAGGCTGAAAGAAGCAGAGCTGTTTGGGCAGGAGAAGAGAAGGCTGAGAAGGGATCTGATTAATATCGGCAAATATCTGAGGGGTGGATGACAAGAAGAAGGTGCCAGGCTCTTTTCGGTGGTGTCCTGTAATAGGATGGGGGCAGTGGACAAAAACTGGAACCCAGGAGGTTTCACCTCAACACGAGGAAAATATCCTTTGGTGTGAGGGAGATGGAGGCCTGGAGCAGGCTGCCCAGAGAGGTGGCAGAGTTTCCTTCTGTGGACACTTTCAAGACCCATATGGATGTGTTCTTGAGTGATCTGCCCTGGGTGATCCTGATTTGGGAGGGAGGCTGGACTGGATGACCTCTGGAGCTCTCTTCCAACCCCTACCATCCTGTGATTCTATGATTTCTATGCCAAATATTTCTTATTTATGGTAAACTGAACTTAATTGCACAGAAAAAAAACCCCAAAGGGCAAGTCCAAAATCTGAGTTACCTAATGCACATATCTATTGAGTGCAACTCCTCCCTGGGTCTACACCCTTCAATCTGTCACTTTGTCTTTGGAATGAGGTGCCAGGGAAAAAAAAGAAAAAGGAACCGAGCTGATCTTTTGATACCTTAAAGCTGTCAGGATCTACCAAAGTGCTTCCTGCCTTTCCTTCCTTTCAGTGCTGATGAAAAAAGGAATTGGAGATAGCAGCGCTGCAGACTGAGCCATTTGCAGGGTGCTGCTCACTACCAAGTTGCCTATACTGAATATTTCATCTTGGCTCTTTGCTGCTACTGATCTGTGCATGCTCAGAGAGGATTTTTTCTTCCTTTACTGTCAGTTCTCTACATATCACAATTCAAAGTCTTTGGCTTGGCAACCCTCTTTAATCTGAGCAGGTCTTTCCCAAGGCACTTGCAGTGGTCTTTTGCATACTTAACTCTGTAATTGAGCCTTCTCTTCTTTCTCAAGGGTGCAGATTTTCATCACTTTGGGTCTTTCCCCACAAAACAGGCTTTCTGCTTCCATGGTTAGAATTGCACTCCCCTCTGCTACTCACTTTCTGCAAGAATTTTAAGTCTCTTTTCCTGAGCTTCAGTGCTGAATTTTGTTTGTGCCCATTGCCCCTTGTCCTGTCACTGGGCACCACTGAAAAGAGCCCAGCCCTCTTCTCTTGCCCCTATCCTTTAGCTGTTGGTCAGCATTGAGATGATTCCCTCTCAGGCTGATCTTCTCTGGGCTCAACAGCCCCAGAGCTCTCAGCCTCTCCTTGTAAGAGAGATGTTCCTGCATTCTTGTGGCCCTCCACTGGACTCTCTCCAGCAGTTCCCTATCCCTCTTGAACTCGGGGCCCCAGAACTGGTCACAATACTCCAGGTGTGGTTCAGCAGGGCAGAGTTAGGACTTGAGGAGAATCTCTCTCAACCTGCTGGCCACTCATCTTAATGCACCCCAGGAGCTCGTTTCCATTCATTCTTTACATCAGTGCTACAGGAGAAGCCCCTACTATACAAAATGACCCTGACAGCTCCTCCCAGCTGCAGGACCTCTCCTGAGGAAAACCTTTGCAAATGGGGCATTTCATCAAGGGTCTATAAATACATGAAGGGAGAGTGCACAGGGGACAGAGCCTACCTGTTTTTTTTTCCAGTGGTGTCAGAACAAGAGGCAAAAAGCACAGGACATCAGAACACTCTGGTGCGTGTCAAATGCAGGGGGCCAAGCTCTCTTCAGTGGTGCACAGCAGTAAGGCAAGCACCAAGAGCTACAAACTGGAACACAGACATTTTCACCTCCAGATGAAAAGAAACTTCTTTACAGTGAGGGTGCTGGAGCCTCAGGCTGCCCAGGAGGGCTTTGGAGTCTCCTTCCCTGAAGACTTTTCAAACCCACCTGGATGTGTTCCTGTGGGGTCTGGTCTAGGTGCTCCTGCTCTGGCAGGAGGGTTGGGCTGGATGAGCTCTGGAGGTCCCTTCCAGACTCTGACATTCTGTGATTCTGTGAAAAGTTACTTTCTCTGTGGCTAACAGAAGGCAAGTGCATTCGAGACTGTTACTTGTGTATTTTGTGACACCTCCATTCTTTGTCAGTCTAGTAAGAAATTCTGCCTGACAAAGCAACCTTCTGTAAAGGAGCATTTCAGGAGTTCTCTTTTCCTCAGCAGTTTAATGAGATCAAGCTGACAAGATGAGGAAACAGAATATTTAATGGAGCACAAAGTCACTACACCACCAGCAGCCCCAATAAACTAATCCAGTTATGGTCTTTGGTGTTTCCTTCCTGGCTACTGAGGTTGTTATCACCTGCCCCATGGAGCACAGCACTTTCACTTAAATTGCACTGCTGGAGAAATTGGAATTACAGAATCAGGGAATCATTAAGGTTGGGAAAAACCTCTAAGATCACAGACTTAACCAGGTTGGAAAAGACCTTCAAGATCACTGAGTCCAATCTATCACCCTTCCAATTAACTAAACCATGGCACTAAGTGCCTCATCCAGTCTCCTTTTAAACACCTCCAGGGATGGGGACTCCACCACCTCCCTGGGCAGCCCATTCCAATGCCAATCACTCTTGCTGTGAACAACTTCTTCCTAACATCCAGCCTGAACCTGCCCTGGCACAACTTGAGGCTGTGTCCTCTTGTTCTGTCACTGCTTGCTTGGCAGAAGAGCCCAACCCCCACCTGGCTACAACCTCCCTTCAGGTAGTTGTAGACAGCAATGAGGTCTGCCCTGAGCCTCCTCTTCTGCAGGCTGCACACCCCCAGCTCCCTCAGTCTCTCCTCACAGGGCTGTGCTCCAGCCTCCTCACCAGCCTTGGTGCTTCTCTGGACACATTCAAGCACCTCAGCATCTTTCTTAAACTGAGAAGCCCAGAACTGGACACAGCACTCAAGGTGTGGCCTAATCAGTGCTGAGTACAGGGGCAGAAGGACTTTCCTAGTCCTGCTGGCCACACTGTTCCTGATCCAGGCCAGGATGCCATTGGCCTTCTTGGCCTCCTGGGCACACTGCTGCCTCCTGTTCAGTTATGATCATCGAGCCCAACCCTCAATGCAACACAGCCATGCCCACTAGATCATGTCCCAAAGTGCCATGTCCACATGTGTTTTGAACACCTCTGGGGTGGTGACTCCAGCACTTGTCTGGGGAGGTTGTTCCCATTACATGCCTTGGAGGCATGGGAAGCATCACCACCCAGGAGAGCACTCCAACTAACATTACACATTAAGCTTCCCCAACTCCTTTCCACAACAGCTACCTCCCACCCTAGTGCAGAGAAGATACAACATTGTTTGGTTCTTAAAGACCAAGTGAGCACAGGACAAAGTTAGGCAGTGCCCAGGGACGAGTAGTGCACTGGGGCCTGGATTCTCACCTAGAGGTGGCACTTAGTGAATCAGAGAATTGTTTCAGCCTAAGATGATTGAGCCCAACCTTCAACCTAACACCACCATAGCCTTTAAGCCACGTCCCAAGGTGCCATGTCCATACAGGTTTTGAACACCTCCAGGGATGCTCCCACCACCTCCTTGGGCAGCCTGTTCCAATCCCTGACCACCGTGTCTCAGCTAAGAGCTTTTTTCCTAGAGCAGGACGATCTTACAGGATGAAGTTAGAGTCATCCATGAATAAAATTAAGTGGCCAGCTGAATTAAACTGCCTGCAGTTTGCTGATAACTGCTCTTGGGTTTGTGCAGCTCTGAACTTTCCCTGGAGGTGAGGCACTCTTTAGATCGCACCACAACTCCCTTATCGATTTTCTGCTGCGTTACCATGGAAACCTTCCCCACCAAAAAGTGCTCAGTGCATGGCAAACTCACACACAGCCTGGGCTCCTTTTGCTGCTGGGGAGAGGAGGAGCCAAACCTAAAGGCTCTTTCCTTTTAATCACCCACTTAACTGATAAACAACCCAGCCTTGTTCTGTCATTTTTCTCGTGACTATTTATTGTCTCAACCTTCTTACAAGGTGGAGAAGTTTCCACGTGGATATCTGTCAGCTCTTAGAATGAGATTCTTCTGCTCAATGTCTCCTTAAAGTTCCTCCACTCAGTCATTACAGAGGCAGCCTTTTATTTGTTCCTTCTTTGGGTTTATTGCTGTGAAATCACTGGGCTAGAACCGCTCTTAGGTGTCCTGACACAAGATGGGGTTGGTGCTTTGAAATAGTTCATTTCCTTGAACAGGGAAAAGGAAAAGTGCTTCATAGAATGCATTAGGTTGGATGGGACACTCAAAGGTTATCTTATCCAACCTCCCTGAAGGCAGCAGGGACACTTCCAACGAGATCAGGCTGCCCAGGGACACAGCAAGCCCGACCTTGAAAGTCTCCAGGGATGAGATGGGACCTCAGCCACCTCTCTGGGAAACCTGTTCCAGTGTCTCACCACCCTCATTGTGCAGAACTTCCTCCTGACATCCAACCTAACTCTGCCCTGCTCCAGTTTCAAACCATTGCCTCTCACCCTATGGCCACAGTCCCTTCCTAGCCTTCCTGTAGGTCCCTTTCAGATACTGAAATGCAGCTCTAAGGTCTCCCCAAAGCCTTCTCTTCTCCAGGGTGAACAATCCCAAATGCCTCAGGCTGTCTTCACAGCAGAGGTGCTCCAGCCCTCAGATTATCTTCATGGCAGTGGCTCAGGGAGGCAGGCAGGCAGGCTTTAATTCTGCCATGGCAATGGCCAGCCAGTGTGTGCTGAGAACAACTGCAAGAGTGGCAGAAGTTAATCTTTCTTTTGAGGAAAAACACCCAAACGAATCACCTGAAAATTCTGCTGTTTATGGAAAGAGCTTCCTGCAGCTGTCCTCGGCTCTGGTATTTTACCCAAAGATCACAGAACAACTGATTAAGATGAAAATGGTGAAGTAGTCTAATAAGAGGAAAATTACTTTGATGGTTAAAGTAAGTTCCTGAAATTAAGTGGAACAAACAGTAACAGAAATGTAATAGGTCCTTGTCCCCCGTGGCCATGAGCTGCCTTGCTTCACTGAGCCTGCAAGGGCTTTTACCCTCTGACTACAGCTGAGCCCGAAGGGCAGATGAATATTTATGAGGCAGAGCTGCCTGCAGGCAGCCCACACTTTGCTCCTTCCACCTTGCAAAATTATTTCTCACATGGCCACATATGGAGTACTGTTCTGGGCCCCCCAGTTCAACAGGGACACAGAACTGCTGGAGAGTCCAGTGCAGAGCCACAAAGCTGCTGAAGGGAATGAAACATCTCTGTTATGAGGAGAGCCTGAGGGAGCTGGGGCTGTGCTGCTTGGACAGGAGACTGAGAGGTGACCTCATCAATGTTTATAAAGATGTAAAGGTGAGTGCCAGGAGGCTGGAGCCAGGCTCTGCTGGGTGATGCCCAATGACAGCACAAGGGGCAATGGTGGAAGCTGAGGCATAGGAAGTTCCATAGAAACATGAGAAGGAATTTCTTCCCTGTGAGGGCGATAGAACCCTGGAACAGGCTGCCCAGGGGGGCTGAGGAGTCTCCCTGTCTGGAGATATTCAAGAGCTGCCTGGATGTGTTCCTGTGTGATCTGCTGTAGGTGATGCTGCTTGGCAGGAGGGTTGGACTGGCTGAGCGGTCGAGGTCCCTTCCAGTCCCTAACATTCTGTGGTTCTCTGATTCTGTGTGATTCTGTATCTCTGGTTTGGATATTTTAGATGCATATAAGGAATAAATATTTCAGGCAAGGCTGATTTGTTAGCCCTCTGCTTTGGTGCACAGGATTGGATCTCTGGAGGTCTTTCTAAATCTGAGGTGCTCAACACTTCTATGATTTATGTGGCTGTCCCATGCAGGGTCCAGCACAAGGTTCAGCCTTTATCTTCTTCATCTGCCATAAACACAATTGCTCTGCTCTCCAACAGTGCTTAACCACAAGACACAAGAGGAGGATGAGGCTAAACTGCATTGCAAATTGATTCCCACTCATGCCAAAGTCAATAACAAATCTCCTAAAGATCATTAGGGATAATTCTGAGTTTTCAGCTAAGAAATTCTATTTTATCCACTGGTTGAAAAGTTTGAGAAGACACTGAAATATAGGCAGAAATAAGCTGCAGAATGGGAGTACTGTGAAATAAAATCATTATACAGAAGTCAAAATAACATCAAGGAGACAATATAGTGACTAGGAACAGGTAGAGAAGACAAAGCAGGTTGAAGCAGTGAAACTGTGCACAGGAAAAGATGATAATGATATAACCAGAGACGCGAGGAATAAGATCAAGAATGCATTCATTGATTCACCTGTCCAAAACTGACATCCAGTTCTGGGGCCCCCAGCACAAGAAAGACCTGGAGCTGCTGGAGAGGAGCCAGAGGGGCCATGAAGATGATCAGAGGGCTGCAGACCCTCACTTATGGGGACAGGCTGAGAAAGTTTGGGCTGTTAAGCCTGGAGAAGAGAAAGCTTCAAGGAAGCCTTCAAGTACCTGAAGAAAGTTGGGGACTATGAAGTACTATGAGAAAGCTGGGGAGGGAGTTTTTATAAGGGCTTGTAGTGACAGGACAAGAGGGAATGGATTGAGGCTGGAAGAGGGGAGATTTAGGCTAGAGAGCAGGAAGAAATTCTTTGCAATGAGGGCAGTGAGACACTGAAGCAGGTTGTCCAAGGAGGCTGTGGATGCTCTCTCCCTGGAGGTGTTAAAGGCCAGGTTGGATGAAGCTTTGAGCAACCTGGGCTAGTGGGAGGTGACCTTGCCCATGGCAGGGGGGTTGGAACTGGATGATTTTTGGGGTCACTTCAAACTCAAACCATTCTATGATTCTATATCCTGGACAAACTAATGGAGAGACAAGAAGAACAAGGCTGCCATACCCATGTCTACATTCAACAGAGAACACTGCAGCTCTTGAAACACTGATCAATGCCTTTTGCTCTTCCAGACAGCAAACCCCACCAAACATCCACAATCAAGCAGAAGAGTCTCCAGGTGAGGTTGTCAAAGAAAAGAAAGCAGGAGCAACAGAGATGCAGTATTCTTGTAGGAAATGGAACAGAAAGAAAAAAGATCAAATCAAAGAAGAGGAACAGAATGACCAAGGGCAACTAAAATTCAGTATTAAATGCTGGAAATGGAAAAGGAAACGTTTCAAACAGAAAGCAGTTTTAAGACATGCAGCAGCTCAGTAAGTTGAGCCTTTTTTCTGCCTACTCATGCATCAGCAATTGGAATACCCTTGAAGATGGATTTGTACAGCTGCCCACCAGGGCTTTCTAGCACTTTAAATGAGTAATTCATATTCTGCATAACCCTGGTTTTATAGAAACAAACACATAAAGGGCTATGCACCACCAGGAATACTTCCCCACGTTCCCAGGAATGGTCATGTGGTGTGAGGATTTTTTTTCCCTCTACTTCTTTCTTATCCAGATCAATAAAACCATTTGTGAATATATCATCCTACAGCAGCCACATCAGGACACATCCTAATGCTGTGCTGAACTCAGAGTTGCAGTGAGCTCTGCCTGCACATGGGATGTCTGCCAGCAGCAGCTGTTGCTCTTCAATTTCCACCTCAAATTCTGGGGTCAGTTTTGGGCCCCTCACTACAAGAAGGACATTAAGAGGCTGGAGCAGGTCCTGAGAAGGGCAACAAAGCTGGAAAAGGGTCTTAAGAACAAGGTTGGGGAGGAGCAGCTGAGGGAGCTGGGGATGTTCAGTCTGGAGAAAAGGAGGCTGAGGGGAGACCTCATTGCTCTTTACAGCTCCCTAAAAGAGAGCTGGAGTGAGGTTAAGGCTGGTCACTTCTGCCTACTATCAGATGATAGGATGAGAGGAAATGGCCTGAAATTGTGCCAGGGCACAATTGGTTGGAGATTAGGAACAATTTCTTTGCTACAAGAGTGGTCAGGGATTGGAACAGGCTGCCCAAGGAGGTGGTGGAGTCACCATCCCCGGAGGTGTTCAAAAAACCTGTGGCCATGGCACTCTGGGACATGGTTTCATGGCCATGGTGGTGTTGGGTTGAAGGTTAGACCCAATGATATTAAAAGGCTCTTCCAAGTGAAACAGTTCTATGATTTGTTCCCCACAAAATGACACACCAAAGCCACCCAGGTCACCACCTCTGGGAACAAGGATGGAAGGTCAGTTTTCTTGGTCTCTAGGCAAGAGACACTAGCTGAGCTGGCCTGGGCTCTTGTTCTGGCTCATTCATGAGGATGAGTTTCCACCAAGTTATGAAGTTATGTAACTCGTGGAACTCAATCCCAGTACTCCAAAACATGAGCAGAAGAATTGTATGATAACCCTTCCATGCAGGAAGTGTCTTTTAGAATCATGGAATTACTTGGCTTGAAAAAAGCCCTTTAAGCTCATCCAGTCCAACTGTTCTCTATCCCTACCAAGGCTGGGGCTAAACCATGTCCCTCAGCACCACATCTCTGCCTCTTGGAAACACCTCCAGAGACAGGGATGCAACCACCTCCCTGGGCAGTCTGTACCAGTGCTTGAGAACTCTTTTAGGGCAGGATTTCTTCCAACCTCCAACCTAAACCTCCTCCGGTGTAACTTAACGCTATTTACTCTTAACCTTATCCCCAGGTACTAGGGGGAAGAGACCAACCCCCACTTCACTTCAACCTCCTGTGAGGGAGTTGTAGAGAGCAATGAGGTCTCCACTTCAGCCTCCTTTTCTCCAGACTGAACAACCCCAAATGCCTCAATCAGCATCTCACCAAACCTGTTCTCTCAACCCCTCACCAGCTTCGCTGCCCTTTGATCTATGACTCAAAACAATCTTAAGTGCCAGCTGCAGCTGTGAGGAGGCAAGTGACATTAGTTTAGAGAAAGACTCACTCACCAAGCCCCAGACATGAGGCTGCCAAACAAAATGAAGAAATGACAGGAGATTATTTAAAGTCAAAATATTAATAGGAGTGCTAGCCTGCTGCAGCAAATAATGATGAGACGACAAGATCTCTGTAAACCCATTCAAAATGAGCTCTCCTTTCTGCTTCTCCTCACATTTGCTTTTGACTGGAGCCTCTCCTGGTATGCTGTTATCTTTGGGGACCACCTGTTTCACATAAATATACTCTAAATACGATTTCAGTGTCTGCTGGCTTGAAGGACAAGTTGACTGCATGCTAAACAGAATCTTTTGGCACTGTCCCTATTTCACATCCATGTACTGAGCTGCCAGCACTGTGCTGGTGTTGCTTTTACAGTAGGCAAGCTTCTGATGTGCCCAGGCAAGGTGACTGACTGCTGAGGCTACAGCAATGCTCAGGAACAAAGAGAATCACAGACTGCCCCAACTTGGAAAAGAATTTTATGATCACTGAGTCCAACCATTCTCTAACTCTACCAAGGCTGGGGCCATGCCCCTCCACACCACATCTCTGCCTTTTTCCATCACCTCCAGAGATGAGGATTCAACCACCTCCCTGGGGATCCTTCTCCAGTGCTTCAGAACCCTTTCAGGGAAAAAGTTTCTTTTAATCTTCAGCCTAAACCTCCCCTGATGCAGCTTGAGGCCATTTCCTCTATCCCTATCATTACTGGGTAGAAGAGATCAACTTCTACCTGGCTCCAGCTCCTTTCAGGGAGCTGGAGAGAGCAGTGAGGTCTCAGCCTCCTCTTCTCCACACTAAACACTCCCAGCTCCCTCAGCTGCTCCTCACCAACCCTATTCTCCAGACTCTTCACTCTTCCTTGCCCTTCTCTGGACACACTGCAGCATCTCAATGAAAGGAGTTCAAGTGGAATCTCCTGGGTTCTAGCTGGTTCCCACTGCCCCTTATCCTGTCACTGGGCACCACTGAAAAGAGCCCAGCCCCATCCTCTTGACCCCTACTGTTTAGATATTGATCAACATTGAGAAGTTCCCTCTCAGGCTGCTCTTCTCCAAGCTCCAGGGCTCTCAGCCTTTCTTTGTGGCCTCCTCTGGACTCCCTCCAGTAGCTCCCTGTCCTTCTTGAACTGGGAAGCCCAGAACTGGATACTGTACTCCAAGAGTGGCCTCAGTAGGGCAGAGCAGCGGAGGAGAACTATCCTCAACCTGCTCACCACTCTTGTGAACGCAGCTCAGGAGCCCACTGGCATTTTCAGCCCCGAGAGAACATTGCTGACTCATGGTGAACTTGCCATCCACCAGGACAGGTTAACCCCAGCTGATAACTACATCCCTCTAACACATCAGATTTCCTTTTCACAATGTGCATTTATGGGTAGAGGTTATTTGTGCTCAATCTGCCTTTCCAGCCAAACAGTGTCCCCTCAATAACCAGCCTCTTCCAATCCCTGACCACTCTTGCAGCAAAGAAATGTTTCCTAACCTCCAACCTAAACCACCCTTGGCACAGTTCAGGCCATTTCCACTCCTTCTATCACCTAATACTAGGGAGAAGAGAGAATTACTCTTCATGTAGAGTAAAACAAGCTGAAGACCTCACAAGTATTGGTTCTGTTCTCTGCCCTTAACAAGGGAAATAAAGGAAAAAGACTATTGACAAAGTCTTGCAATGGCAGGATGAAGAGTAATGGGTTTGAGCTGGCAGAGGGGAGATTTAAACTGGATGTCAGGAAGAAGTTGTTTGCAGTGAGGGTGGTGAGACACTGGCACAGGTTGCCCAGGGAGGCTGTGATCTTTGATCACATTCTGTGATCCACAACCTCCCTGGAGGTGTTCAAGGCCAGGTTGGATGAGGCCTTGAGTGACCTGTTCTAGTGGAAGGTTGCTCTGCCTATGGTGGGGGGCTGGAACTGGCTGAGCTTTGAGGTCCCTTTCAACCTAAAGTATTCTATGGTTCAATAAAATACATTGATCAAGAAATACATTTTACATTCAGAGGTCTAGGGCTAGATTTTAAAGCACTCTGAGTTCTGAGCAGTACCAGAGGATGCAAACTGCTTCACCAATGCATTTTTTGCTCTTTGTTGAGTGAATACATACAAAGGAATGCAGAGCATTATTCCCTGGACATTTTCACAGCTGGATGCACAGCTTCCTCACCTGGGTGTTATCAGAAGCCTGTGTTCATGCTGGAAGTTGGAAGTAACAAATAAAGTGGTCATAAAAGATACTGCTGCAGAAGAATGGGAGAAAAAAAAAGACAAAGGTATTTCTCAAAACTTCAGAAAGTCTCCTTAAAGAGGAACTTTTATGTATCTAATCAAGCTGTTGGCTGGCTCTTTATGGACACTGCAAGCAGATGCTCTCCAAAAATGGTTCCTCTTTGTCCTCTCTTTTTAAAAGGGGGGTCCTAGTGGATGGGAGGGTGACCATGAGCCTGCAGTGTGCTCTTGTGGACACAAGGGCCAATGGTATTATGGGGTGGATTAGAAGGGCTGTGGTTAGTAGATCAAGGGAGGTTCTCCTGCCCTTCTACTCTGCACTGCTGAGGCCACATCTGGAACATTGTGTCCAGTTCTGGGCCCCCCGGTTCAAGAAGGACCTCAGGGAACTGCTGGAGAGAATCCAGAACAGAGACACAAAGTAGCTGAATAGAGTGGAACATCTCTGTCATGAAAAGAGCCTGAGGGAGCTGGGGCTGTGCTGCTGGGAGAGGAGACTGAGAGGTGACCTCATCAGTGTTTGTAAAGATGTAAAGGTGAGTGCCAGGAGGCTGGAGCCAGGCTCTGCTGGGTGATGTCCAATGACAGCACAAGGGGCAATGGTGGAAGTTGAGGCATAGAAAGTTCCATGGAAACATGAGGAGGAATTTTTTCCCTGTGAGGGTGACAGACCTCTGGAACATGCTGCCCAGTCTCCCTCTCTGGAGATATTCAAGTCCTGCCTGGATGTGTTCCTGTGTGATCTGCTGCAGGTGATGCTGCTCTGGCAGAGGGGTTAGACTGGATGAGCTTCCGAGGTCCCTTCCAGCCCCTGACATTCTGTGATAATAATTTAGTAGGGTGGCTAAGAACAGAAAGTTGTGACAACAGGACTAAAAGCCTTCCTATGCTGACAATGTGGCCACAGATTTTAGTAACTGAGGTGAACAATGCCAACACTGTCCTAACCCCACTCTGGCATCTGCCAACTGCTACAGCTCTGAGCTGCTCACGTGGAAGAAAGGAAGCAGGAATCACAGCAGGAAGAGGTTCTGGGGTCCCCAACGTAAGAAGGACATGGAACTGTTGCAGTGTGTCCAGAGGAGGTCATAAAGGGCTCTGGGGACAGGATGTGAGAATTTGGGCTGTTCAGCCTGGAGAATAAAAGGCTCCAGGGAGACCTTAGAGCAGCCTCCAGTACTTGAAGGGGGCTACAAGGAAGTTGGGGAGAGACAAGGGCTTGGAGAAATGGGACAACAGGGAATGGATTGAAGCTGGAAGAGGAGAGGTTTGGACTGGAGATCAGGAAGAAGTGAAGTGAGTTTGCCCAGGGAGGTTGTGGATGTCCTCTCCCTGGATGTGTTGAAGGCCAGTAGAAGGTGTCCCTGCCCATTGCAGGGGGTTTGGGACTTTAAGGTCACTTCCAACCCAAATCATTCTATGGTTGCAGAATACATAGGAGCAAGACTTGGTCATGAAGGCAGGGTTACAGTTCTCATAAAAATCATAAAGGAGGCCCCAAAGTCTCTGGATCTAATGGCTCAGAGAACACCCCTCAGGGAACAAACACTGGTTACCAAACACAACTCTGCCCTTCATTCAGATGCTGCCTGCTACACATTTTGAGAGAGAGGCAGAAATGAGGGGACAGAAGTTAGAAAGAAAAGTAATTAATATGCATAATGCTGCCTAGCCACAATTCATGGCAATCTCCTCAAAAAAAGGAAAGGCTTTATTTTAGTGTATGTGGTTGAGATGGAACTTAATAATCTCAGCCAACACCTCACAGATATTTTTACTCCTTTCTTTATCTCGCCTCCCCCACAACAGCCAAGGAATGAAAGCAGAACACCAAGTGCAGTGAAAAAGAATGGGCTTAGAGAAACTGACTAAGAATCATAGAGGAGGGGAAAAGACCTCTAAGGTCATCAAATTCAACCATCAACCCAACACCACCTGGACCATAAATCACATCCAGAAGTGCCATGTCTATGCAGTTTTTGAACACTTCCAGGGATGGGGACTCCACCACCTCCCTGGGCAGCCTGCTCCAATCCCTGCACTCTTGCAGCAAAGAAACTTTTCCTAGTCTCCAACCTAAACTTCCCCTGGTGCAGTTTCAGGACATTTCCTCTTGGCCTATCCCCAGTTATCTGGGAGGAAACCAACCCCCACACAACCTCCTGTGAGGGAGCTGCAGAGAGCAATGAGGCTTCCCTCAGCCTCCTCTTCTCCAGACCAAACACCCTCACAGCTCTCTGCTGAACTCTGTCCAGCAGGTCTCTGTCTCTCTCGAACTGAGGAGCCCCAAACTGGACACAGTATTGCAGGTGTGCTCTCAGCAGGACAGAGTAGAGGATGATCAGTGCAAGTGCTATTTTCAATCCATGCATTTCCAGTGTAGCACCCAGAATGGTCTGGGTGCTCAAGCATGGTCTTTGACCATCCTTGTAGCATCAAAGTTCTACCACCATTGTTTCCAGCAACACAAGACAGCTTTGAACCAACTCACACTTGAAGCAGCAGCAGCATCTGCACTGGTGGCCCTAACCCCACCTGTCTATTCATCTCCTGCTTTTTAAGAGTCAAGATCAGGACTCATCACTGAGGCAAAATACAAATTCCTTGCTAAGGACTCTGGTTTCCTGGTGACACACTACAAAGGCACTACAAGATGCTTTCCACACTGTTGTAGGAGCCTGTTTGAATGTCACAATTGAAATGACACAAACCATGAGCAAACATTACTACAGCATTATAGTCCTCATGTGTATATATATATCCACACACACACTATACACATATATATTATTATCCCTATCCCTGGAGGTGTTTCAAAGAGGCAGAGATGTGGTGCTGAGGGGCATGGTTTAGCACCAGCTTTGGTAGAATTAGACCTAGTCAGACTTGATCTTAAAGGTCTTTTCCAGCTGAAATGATTTGGTGATTCTACAGTTATGAGCCAGTGGCAGTAACTGTAAAACAAAAGTCCTGTCTAGAGCAGTCACTGTGGCACACTGGGACGTGAAGGAGTTGTTCAGAGTAAATGGAACTAGACCACATGAAAAGAACTGTGTAGTCTGGAGGTGAGCTTCCTGTGAAAGCAGCAGCAGCAGCAGCAGCCTTCTGTTTGTTCAGTGGTTCATGTTCTCAGTATTAAATCAATGCTCAGTGACACAATTATCAGTACAAGGCACAGCAAGGCAAAAAAAAGACCCCATGAGCAAAATTGTGACAAATTCTTTCCTCAAAGCTGAGAAGTAAGCTGTTATTCAGCTGTAAATGCTTCTTTTCCACCACTTACACCTGGAACCATCTTCTCAGGAAGGAGTATATGCATGATAAAGCTTGAAGGCTGAGGTCGTCATAGCCAAATGACGATGCTGACAGCGGGAAGAGGAAAGGATGTGAATGGAGCCAAGGATTGTATGGAGGAATGGGGAATGAGGGAAGAAATTGGAGTCCCAATTGAATACTGACAAAGATCCATGGGAACCTGTTTGATTTCAATGGCCTTGGTCTCAGAAAGCAGAAGGGAATCAATCTGAACGATTTGCAAGGGTAATGAACGTAGCTATGACTGGCTGGAGCCAGGGCGGCTGCTGCTGAGCAAGGAATGAGGCAGGAGTGAAGAGGCTGGCAAGGGCCAAGTGATTTTTCATCCTGTGGCTCAGACAAGAGCTGCCTGCACCCTGCTTCCCAACTCCTGAGCACACAAACCGTGCTGCAGCATTTGCTTCCCTTTAGGCCCTCCAAGAGTCAAAGCACCCAGGCTGCAGCACGGGGACAAACCCTGCATTCCCTGTGGAGGCAGAGAGGGTGGTGGAATTCCAAGTACAGGCACTGCCTCTGACACTGGCAGATACCAAGTAAGGAAAATCTGAATACTTTATCTGAAGGAATAAACATACAAATGCTTGCACAGCTTGATTCATCTCCTTCTTGGACTCTCTAGCAGCCTTTCTTCAGACACACGGATAGGAAAGGGAACTTCTGCTGTCATGGAAAGAGTGATGGCCCATTGGAAGGGGCTGCCTGGGGAAGTGGTGGAGTCACCATGTCTGGAAGTGTTCAACAGGAGGCTGGATGTCATGGCTTAGCTAATTAGAAGGTGTTAGGTGACAGGTTGGACTCGATCTCAAAGGTCTTTTCCAAGATGGTTAATTCTGTGATTAGCAGCCTTGGATATAATAAGCATTGGTTAGGCCACACCTTGTGTACTGTGCCCAGTTCTGAGACCCTCAGTTTAAGAAAGATGTTGAAATGTGGGACGAGTCCAGAGAAGGGCACGAAGGCTGCTGAGGGGGCTGGAGCACAGCCCTGTGAGGAGAGGCTGAGGGAGCTGAGGGAGTGTAGCCTGGAGAAGAGGAGGCTCAGGGCAGACCTCATTGCTGTCTACAACTTCCTGAAGGGAGGCTGTAGCCAGGTGGAGTTGATCTCTTCTGCCAGGCACCCAGGGACAGAACAAGAGGACACAGCCTCAAGCTGTGCCAGGGCAGGTTCAGGCTGGATGTTAGGAAGAAGCTGTTCACAGCAAGAGTGATTGGCATTGGAATGGGCTGCCTGGGGAGGTGGTGGAGTCCCCATCCCCGGAAGTGTTTAAAAGGAGCCTGGATGAGGCACTTAGTGCCATGGTTTAGTTAATTAGAAGGTGTTAGGTGATAGGTTGGACTCAATGATCTCAAAGGTCTTTTCCAACCTGATTAATTCTGTGAATTCTGCAAAGCAGATACTTTTAGTAGCAAGAAGAAAGAGAAATTATGCTTATTTTTAACAATAATGCTGCTGGTAAGAAGTAAAAGTGATGAGTGACTGCATAGTCTCTTCTCAATGTGACACTGTACCATCAAGTAGGATTGCTCCAATTGTTTTGTTGCTGCCTTCTTGCAGCTCCAACTGAGTATTTCCTGCTTCCTCATCAGCGCTGGGGCCCTGTGGGCTGATCTGTAAGCATTTTCAGGATGCAATTTACTTTGTTAATTATATTTCTGCAGCAATAATTCCACTGTTTTAAATCCTTCATTGATTTTAATTAAGCCTGTGTAGGCTTCCAAACTTTCCTTTCAAGATAAGAGGGAGCTGCTTACAGCACAACAAAGCAGAAAGTCCACGCTTGCTGAATGCAGCTGGAAACCAAAGCTGCTGTCATATGCTTTGCATGTACTGTCAGTGGCCCAACCAATTAGTTAGCTTAGAGCAAAAACAAAGGGCTAAGGAATAAACTTGGCTTCCAAGACACTACAATTTGCAAACTAGGACATTGTTTCAAGCCTTTCCATTTCTCTTAGAGTTTGTTTTCCTCATCAAGTCACCATTTTGCTAATCAAGTCTTTACAAGCACATCTTTACCACGTATTGCTGCACCATGGCAGAGAACCTAAAGCTAATGCAATGTAGTGCATTAAAGTTCCAGAAGTGCTAACTGCTTTGCTTGAGGGTAGGAAGGTTCTGCAAAGACATCTGGAAGGATTGAGGCCAGTGGTGTGAGATTCAACAAGGCCAATTGCTGGATTCTGTGCTTGGGTCACAACCACCCCATGACCACTCCAGGCTTGGGCAGAGTGGCTGGAAACTGCCCAGCAGAAAAGGACCTGGGGGGGGCTGCTGACAGGCAGCTGAAGGTGAGCAAATATGTGCCCAGCAGGCCAAGAAGGCCACCAGCATGATGACCTGGACCTGCAACGGTGTGACCAGCAGGACCATGGAAGTGATTCCCCTGTACTGAGCACTGGAGAGGCAACAGTTTGAGTATTGGGTTCAGTCTTGGGGCTCTCACTCTAGAAGGAGACTGAGGTGCTGGAGCAGGTACAGAGCAGGGCAACAAAGGTGGTGAAGTGTCTGGAGAACAGGGATGGTGAGGAGCAGCTGAGAGAGCTGGAAGTGTTTAATCTTGAGAAGAGGAGGCTGAGAGGAGACCTCACTGCACTCTACAGCTCCCTTAAAGGAGGCTAAAGCCTGGTGGGCGTTGGTCTCTTTTCCCTAGAAGTGATAGGATCAGAGGAAATGACCTCGAGTTGCACCAGGGAAGGTTTAGGTAGAGATTAGAAGAAATTTATTCCCTCAAAGGTTTCTGAACTACTGGAAGAGGCTGATTAGAGGGGTGGTTGAATCCCCATCCCTGGAGGTATTTCAGAGAAGCAGAGAAGTGGTGCTGAGGGCCATGGTTCAGCCCCAGCCTTGGCAGACTTGGAGAACTGTTGTGCTCCATGACCTTAAAGGTCTTTTCCAAGCAAAGCAGTGCCATGATAAAGGCTGCCCTGCTGTGCTCACACCGCACCAACTCACACACCTTGCTGCCCATCACTGCATGAGGTGCAGAAACACTGTGTGAAGTATTAAAATGCACAAGATAAAAGCAGAGATAGATCCTGGTTTTGCCAGAACAAAACAACTATTAACTGGCTGTGGCTGACACCTAATCATAGCTTTAAAAACACCATTTAGCTGGACTGACAGAACAGTTTATGCCTTCTTCCAAACATAATATTTCTAAGGCCCCTTTCCTGACAGAGCTAATGACACTTTATCTATGCACAGGCAAAAACCTTGCCCATGCTCCTCTCTTCTACCGAATTCTACCCATATAAGTGGAAAAAGAATTCTCCCAGGCTTTGACACTTTACAGCCTCTGCTCTGCTGCCTCTGGCTTTTGCAGAGAGGTGCAGGGCTGAGTACTGCTGCTACCTCCCTTGGTAAAACAAGGTTTTGATAAAGCAGCTAACTTGAATGGGAGAGTCACCATGGACTAGAGGAAATGGTTCTAAGCTGCCCAGGGGAGGTTTGGGTTGGATGTCAGGAAATATTTCTTCACTGACAGGGCTCTAAACATTGGAATGGTCTACCCAGAGCAGTGCTGCAGTCCCCATCCCTGGAGGTGTTCTGGCAGCCTGCGGAACTGGTGCTTAGGGACATGGTTTAGTGCTGACCTTTCAGTGCTGTGTTGAGGGTTGGGCTGGATGAGCTTGGAGGTCTCTTCCAACCAAAGACATTCTGTGACTTTGCAGTATGAAATACAGGCAATTAAGGAAGCCTCCTGTGGCAAAAGGAGGAGCTTTGCAGTTGCTTTTGACAGCAGCAGGTCCAGGATGTCACTTCTGTGGTCAGTGTGGGCTCTCTACATGTACTGGAAGACATGATCTTTTAACAGTGCTTGTAACCAGCATGACTTTCACCTTGACTTTAGGAAGCAGCTATATACAAGCTCTGATTTATAAACCTTCAAAGTCCAACGGATTCAGCACGCTTAGTTGAGTCCAGGACCTCCACAACAATACATCAGGCACTGATGCAGGCTGCCCAGGGAGGTGGTGGAGTCACTGTCCCTGGAGATGTCCCAAACCCATGTAGACATGGCATTTAGGGACATGGTTTAATGGCCATGGTGGTGTTAAGTTGAAGATCAGACTCAGTGGTCTTAGAGGTCATTTCCAACCCACACAATTCTATAATTCTATGGCCACTGTGATCAAATGCTGACTTACAGCAACAAGAGGCCCAGTTCCCTCTCCTTATCAGGAATTCCCTCTTTTAACTAGAAAGTAAACATATCATCCATTGTTCTTATCTTCTGGTTGCCTCATCTTGGTTTCAGAAGACTGTGGTGGTTAATTCTTTCCAACTGAGGTCTGCAGAGTCTGAGTTATTCATCTTCTGTATTGAAAAAAACAACTAATATTGTGTTCTAAGGTAGGAAAGGTAAAATTAAATCACATTAAAGTTCATGAGAGTGGACACACAAGGTCACAGGATGTCAGAGATTGGAAGGGACCTCTGGAGAGCTTCCAGTTCATCTCCCCTTACAGAGCAGGATCACCCAGGAAGGTCACACAGGAACACATCCAGACAGGCCTTGAAGGGCTCCAGAGAAGGAGACTCCACACTTTCTCAGGGCAGCCTGTGCCAGTGCTCTGGGACCCTCACACTCAAGAAGTTCTTCCTCGAGTTGAGGTGCAACTTCCTGTGCTGCAGTTTCCATTCCTTGCCTTTGTCCTATGCCAGGGCACAAGTGAGCAGAGGTGCCAGGGCACAAGTGAGCAGAGGCTGTCCCTCTCCCTTCCTTCCTCACCCCCAGCCCTCAGCTATTGATAGACATTGCTCAGATCTCCTCTCAGCCTTCTCCTCTGCAGACTAAGCAGCCCCAGGGCTTTCAGCCTCTCCTCCTCAGGCAGTGCTCCAGTCCCTTCAGCATCCTTGTAGCCCTCCCTTGGACTCTCTCCAGCAGATCCCTGTCCCTCCTGAACTGGGGAGCCCAGAACTGGATGCAGCACTCCAAGTGTGGCTTCACCGAGGCACACACAGCAACATTCACAAAGCTAATTGGTACAAAGTCAGAAATGGATTGAAGCTTATTTTGTAACTGATGAGCAGGCAGCAAACCACAGAAACATGACATTGTGTAGGAGGCACAGAAGATAAAGACTTGGATTAAAAACCTCTACTGGAGGGGCAAAGTACAATATTATTGAGACTTGGCAACGCTGCTAGAAAGGCTGAACGTCAGATAAATGCCTTCTAGAAAATTCCACAATAAAAAATGATGGATCTGCCTTAGATCCATCTCCCAACTGCCCAATGTTCAATGAAGCATTGCTGCCTATCCTCAGGACTCTCTGCCTTAACTATAAATCGTTTAATTTATTATGAAGTGCCTGATCTGCAGGATTAATTAAATGTGTGTCTGGCATCACATGTGGGGAAATATTTTGGCCTGTCATCTGTTATGCCTTGAAACAGAACCCTAGAGACAAACACAAATGTGGTCATTTTATGTCCTGCCACCACTTCAGTACAACTGCTGCCCATAAGCCTCTGAGTTGAAGCTGGCAAAAGACTTCCTATGTGAAGGTCAGAGTGATGCCAAGGGCAACAGAATCCTGGCCTGGATCAGGAATAAAGTGACCAGCAGGAGCAGGGAAGTGGTTGTCCCCCCGAACTCAGCACTGGGTTCAGTTTTGGGCCACTCACTACAAGAAGGACACTGAAAGGCTGGAGCAGGTCCAGAGAAGGCAACAAATCTGGTCAAGGGTCTTTTGAGGACAGGCTGAGCAACCTGGGGCTGTTTAGCCTGGGTGGACAGAGGGCAGAGTCTTGACAAAAAGCTGTGTGCACCAACACCTCCTGCTTCAGTAACTACACATGGATAGCATCTGGCCTCAGTGTGCTAGTTTGAAGCAGGCTAGAACCTGCTTCACACCTCAGGAATAAGACATTCATGCTAACAGGGTTTGAGGGAATCACAGAATGGGCTGGATCTGAAGGGACTTCCAAAGGACATCTAAGTTCAACCCCCTCTGCACTCAGCAGGGACATTCTCGACTAGATCAGGCTGCACACAGCCCTGTCCAGCCTCACCTTCAATATCTCCAGGCATGGGGCCTCAATCACCTCTCTGGGCAACCTGGTGCAGAGTTCCAGCACCCTCCTGGCGCAGAACTCGTCCCTCACATCCAGTCTCAATCTGCTCTGCTCTAGTTTGCAGCCATTGCCCTCATCCTGTCTCTGCAGGCCTTTGCAAACAGTCTCTCTGCAGCCTTCTTGTAGTCCCTACAGGTTCTGGAAGGTCACTATTAGGTATCCCTGCACCTTCCCTTCTCTGGGCTGCACACCCCCAGCTCCCTCAGCCTGTCCTCACAGCAGAACTGCTTCAACTCCCTGATCACTTCCATGGCCTCATCTGAACTCACTCTGTCAGGTCCCTGCCTTTCCTGTATTAAGGGCTCCAGATATGGATGCAGCACTGCAGGTGAGGTCTCAGCAGAGCAGGGGGCAGAATCTCCTCTCTGGACCTGCTGGCCATGCTGCTTTTGATGCCACCCAGGCTGCCATTGGCCCTCCCCACCAGATGAATTATTTCAGAGAATTTCTGTGCCTTCTGTTCAGGGATGTTCCTCTGCTGAAGGATGATTTACCAAACACCATATTGCCAGGTTTTAGGACAGCCTTTACAAATTTAGCTGCTTGCTCCAGCAACTGTCTCCCCAGCCTCAGATAAATGCTAGAAAGCCATGATGAGGCAAGTGGGAGTCATTGCCTCAGGCTGGAGTAACCTATTGCCCTGCTGAGACATGCCAGTGCTTTGGGTCTCTAGCTAGCTGGGGAAGGCTGTGTAGTTTCCAGCCCTCTGAGCAGTGAGCTCCAGTGACGAGGTGACACATGGTTTGCTTTTTAAAGGCCCCTGCCTGCTCTGCTTCAGTCCTACTGCACATTTTTATTGCCTCCTACTGCTGCTGTCCCCACACTCTCCCACCAGCCCTCTAATACCCTGGGCTATATTTGGCTGCTGCATGCTGTCTGTCAATCCAGGCTGGTTCAAGCACTCCAAGCTCTTTTATTTCCAGTGCTAGGACATGATTGCCTACAAGATGCCACTACAGTTGCACGCTCTGCTTGTTGTAAGACTTCTGTAAGATCTCTACCTATGCAGAACTTCTGATCTGTGGGGTTTTCACTCTGAAAACTGTGAGACCTTTGAGTCCCATTTTAACTCACTTGTTTTCGTGCATTTCCTATAATCATAGAATTGTTTAAGTTGGAAAAGACTTCCAAAATCACCCAGTCCAACCACCGACTCAATATCACCATGGTCCCAAAGTGCCATGGCCACACCTTTCTTGACCACCTCCAGGGATGGGGACTCCACTACCTCCCAAGGACAGCCTCTTCCAATCCCTGACCATTCTTATAGCAAAGAAATTTTTTCTAATCTCCAACCTAAACCTCCCCTGGCACAAATTCAAGCACATTTCCTCTCCTCCTAGCACCTGATTCTAGGGAGAAGAGACCAATCCCCACCTGTCTCCAACCTCCATTCAGTGAGTTGTAGAGAGCATGAGGTCTCCTCAGCCTCCTCTTCTCCACACTAAACACCCCCAGCTCCCTCAGCTGCTCCTCCCCAGCCCTGTTCTCCTGACCTTTCCCCAGCTTTGCTGCCCTTCTCTGGACATGCTCCTGCAACTCAGTGTCTTTCTTGTAGTGAGTGGCCCCAAAGTGAACACAATATTTGAGGTGCTATTGCATGGAGCAGGAGGCCATTTCTGGAGCCCTCATGCTAGTTGGTAACATGTCTCAAAAGTCAATTTGCTCATCTTTCATGGAATCATAGAATGTCCTGGATTGGAAAAGACCTTCAGAGATTGTAAAGTTCAATCCCCCCTGCAGTGAAGCAGAGACATCTCCAGTGAGATGAATTTGCTCAGAGTCCCAGCAAGCTCAACTTTGAACATCTTCAGGGATGGGACCTGCACTACCTCCCTGGGCAGCCTGTTCTAGTGTGTTCCACCACCCCTTACAGAATCACAGAACTTTAGAGGCTGGAAGGAACATTCAGAGATGATCCAATCCAACCCCCTCACCAAGCAGGATCACCCAGGGTAGTTCATGTTTCTGCAATATGGGAGAGTCAATTACCTGCTGTCCCCAAACAGGAACATCTTGGCATGGGAGCAGAACACTGGCTCAGGTTTGGTCAGACCCCTCCTTTGGTTTGCTGTACATTTGGTAATTAGCACTTGGGAGCTTTCAGCATGTCTCAGGAAGTCTTGGCCTGGCTTCCTTCTGATTGCACAAGCTACAGAAACTTTGCAAAGAGAGCAATAAAGGAGGCCAAAGCTCAGAATCCTTATTGAGAGGAGAACCACAGGATGGGACCTATAGGTAGGAGTTGGAAGGGATCTCTAGAGATCATGCAGTCCAAGCCCCTGCCACAGCAGGATCACCCAGAGCAAGTCACAGAGGAACACATCCAGACAGGCCTCGAAAGTCTTCAGAGAAGGAGACTCCACAACCTCTCTGGGCAGCCTGTGCCAGGGCTCTGGGACCCTTCCAGTAAAGAAGTTCCCCCTTGCGTTGAGCTGGAACCTCCTGTGCTGCAGCTTCCATCCATTGCTACTTGTCCTACCCCAGGGAGCAAGTGAGCAGAGTCTGTCCCCTCCTCCTGACCCTCAGCCCTCAGATAGTTATAAACATTTCTTAGATCCCCTCTCAGTCTTCTCTTCTGCAGACTAAGCAGCCCCAGGTCCCTCAGCCTCTCCTCATCAGGCAGTGCTCCAGTCCCCTAATCATTCTCATAGGCTTGGACCTTGCTCAGCAGATCCCTGTCCCTCTTAAACTGGGAAGCCCTTGGGAGTCCCTGCCCATGGAACTGGATGACCTTTAAGGTCCCTTCCAACCCAAGCCATTCCATGACTTCCACACTGTTCTTGCTTCCAGTTCCGCACAGCTGCAGCACTGTGCTCATTTCCAACATCACAGCCTGAGTGACAGAGCACAGAGAGCAGCAGAGGTGCAACAGCAAAGTTTCATCTGTTCATTTACACCTCCTCTACTCTTGTGTCACTCATCTGTGCTCCTCAGAATAAGTGAAATGCTTCCCCACTGGGAGCTGTTTTGAAATTGCCAACCTAAGAGCTGGCTGTTACTCACTCTGATAGCAGTGATACCCAGCTTGATCTGACCCTCCATCTCCTGCAGTCCATCTCCCCTCCAGCTTTCCCAGGAGAGCAGCAGCTCTTTGCTGCAATCCAGTGCTACCTGTCAATTGAAACCACAGCCACTCGACCTCTTCAGTGTGCAAATGTTTTTCAGCTCGTTTACCTCGTGGTGTTCCTGGCTCCTATGCCACTCTAGCTCCAGCTTGGAACTCCTTCTCACTCATCCTGCCCCCTACCTGGCTGCATCCTCCCCTTCCTGTACAATCCATCTAGGTGAGATCTGCACCCCCCTGCAGGGGGTTTGGCCAAAATGACCTTTGATGTCACTTTCCAACCTGATGCAATTTGTCAATCTGTGACATCCATCTACAATCTGAGTGTGAAACCAGCATGAGCTGAACAAGTTTTCAGCTCCTGACTTCAATCCTGTACACCAAAGATTCCTCTTGGAGCCACATTTTGCACAAACCTTCAAACCCCCCATGCCTTCAGCTCCACACAATAACCTGATCACCAGACTTGAGTTTTGGTATCATTCTCCATCATCTCTCCCCTGCCTGCTAGCTTCCCAACAACTGTTACTAACAGATTATACACTTGAGCTGCCCAAGATATCAACCTCAAAAGCTATTATGTTTTCATAAAGCTCTTTGCTACCTTTAGATGGTATCATTACCTCTCCAGACTCCACCAGTGTACTTGCTGCTAACCACAGCAGCTGCCACAGTAGGGACATAACACAGAATCACAGAATTGTCAGGGTTGGAAGGGACCTCAAGGATCACACAGTTCCAATCCTCCTGCCATGGGCAGGGACACCTCACAGTAGATCAGGTTGCTCAGAGCCACATCCAGAGCCTGGCCTTAAAAACTTCCAGGGTTGAAGCTTCCACCACCTTCCTGGGCAACCTGTGCCAGTGTCTCGGCACCCTCATGAGGAAGAACTTCTTAACATCCAATCTGAATCTCCTCTCCTCTAGATTGGATCCATTTCCCCAGCTCTATCACTACCTGACACCCTAAAAAGTCCCTCTCCAGCATTCTTGTAGCACCCTCCAGATACCGCAAGGCCACAGTAAGGTCTCTTTGGAGCCTTCTCTTCTCCAGACAGAACAACCTCAACTCTCCTCACAGCAGATCAGCTCCAGCCCTCTGATCATCCTCGTGGCCCTGCTCTGGACATATTCCAACACCTCCAAATCCTTCCTGTTGCAGGGGCTCCAGAACTGCACACAGATGGGATTATGGGAAGGAGAACTACAACATGAGCAGCAGCAGCTAAATCTTCCTGAAGATTTTAGGGGAAATGAAGGGTAAAAACCAACCCTGAAATAGTGCTGAACACAGATATGACTGATAAAGTATTACACATTTTTCTGTCTGCTCCAGATAAAAAAACCAACCAAACCCTCAGTCCTGATTGTCAAGGAGTGAATTCAGGAACACTCTATTCAGATGGAGTTCCTGTGCTCATTCAACTCAGTGTGATGATGATAAACTCAGGACCCAAGATGGACCAGCAAGAATGTTGCTGACCTCAGCCCAATCCACAAGGCAGGAGGCTAAACTCCTCCATCCAATGGTACACACTTCTCAGTCGAAGACCTGCTTCTGAATTCAACCTACAACATTTATTACACTCCACTACCTGTAAAAATATGACTGCTACTGAGAGTAAAAAGTTACCTTCAAATAACCTTCAAACAAAATATATCTCAATAAAGAAGGAGAGAGAAAAAGACTCAAAGATACTTTGAAGGCTTCCCTAATAAAACTGCAGAAGGGGACACTGTCTGCACTGTCTAAATCTGGCAAGCTGAAGGTATTTTTACAGAATCACAGAAACAATCAGGTTGGAAAAGACCCTCAGGATCACCAAGTCCCACTAATAACCCTACAAAGTTCACCCCTAAACCATATTCCCAAGCACCACAATTTTCTTACAACCAACTACTTAACTATCTCATAGAATCACACAATGGTCTGAGTTGGAAGGGACCTCCAAAGCTCATCCAGTCCAACTCCCTCTGCACTCAGCAGGGACATCCTCCACCAGAGCAGGATGCCCAGAGCCCTGTCCAGCCTCACCTTGAATATCTTCAGAGATGGGGCCTCAACCACCTTTCTGGGCAGCCTGTTGCAGTGTTCCAGCACCCTCATGGTAAATAAATCCTCTTTGTATTTCCTAATTCTAGAGAAAAGTTGCATGACCAAACACTGCTTCTCCCTGTTAGCTCATCCAGCCCAACCATTCTCTAACTGTACCAAGGCTGAGGCTGAACCATGGCACTCAGCACCATATCTCTGCCTCTTTTAGGGGTCTAGAGGCAATACTGAGAGAACTGTGTCTTTCTAATCTGGAAAAGGGAAGACCTGAGGTGGGATCTCATAACTGGTTATAGGGTGAGTGTCAGGAGGATGGGACCTGGCTTTTTTCAGTGGAGCCCAGTGACAGGAGGAGGGATAATGGGCACAACCTGCAATGTAATAATAAGTTCAATCTGAACACGAGGAGGAACTTTTTTAATCTAAGGATGGTGGAGCATTGCAGCAGGCTGCTCAGAGAAGTGGTGGAGTCTCCACCTCTGGAGACATTCAAAACACATCGGGATGTGTTCCTGTGTGACCTTCTCTAGGTGGACCTACCTTGGCAGGGGGATTGGACTTGATTTCCAAGTCCCCTCCAATCCCTATAATTACTCTGTGATTCTGTCAAAGCCACTTTGAGTGGGAGAGGGAATTCAGGTGCCATTGTCCTCAACTTGCCTTCTAATGAGGCTATTTAATTTATGATTTGGATGTAAACCCAGTTGGCAGTTTTCATTAGCATAACTAATCACATCCTGCTCTCCAGGAAGTGGACATGGGTCGTGTGGGACTGCTGCACACATTAAACTCTGTCATTCTGAATAACCTCTGGAGATGTTCCATATCTCTAATAATAGTAAGGCCATTGTAAAACCTTGGTTGCTAAGTAGACCATACAGCATAAAAAGCCCTTGGGACCTGTCCTCATCCTTTGTGGCTGGGCTGTAAGCCACACTGCATCACCAATGACTTAGGGTAACAACATCTACAAACGTAGCCAAAGCAAAACACTTCCCTGAGGGTCAGGACAGAAATAAATCTCCCCTGCCCAAATGGCTTTTGGAATCATAAAGCTGCAGAAAGGGTTGCATCCTGTCCTGGGCTGCCAGGATGTCTTACAGTTAACAGGCTAAATACAGATCACATTTTAAAAGCCATTATTGGCTAAATCTTGCCCATTTTCTGTGCTTAATTGTGAGGTTGAATATTGTGGAAGTAGTACATGAAAGAAAGAATCAATGAATTGCTTCAGTAGGAAACAAATTCTAAGAGCACTGGGTCCAACCTAATATCCAACACCACCATGGCCACTGAACCATGTCCCAAAGTGCCACATCAAGCACAGCCCTTCAGAAAACTGGAAGGAAATGTTCCCTTCACAAATTCCTACTACACTGCTCTCATTAGGGGCTTAGTTTTGTTACCAAGTCTTTGAGGGGGACACTGATGCCAGCAGCACATTACTGACACCAGTGGCAAAAACTCAGGGCTTCCATGACAAGTGAAGGCCCAGCAGAGTGACCACATAAGAACTATTACTTGGAGAGAGAGTGAACTTTGTGTCTGTTGGGCAGCAAGAAGGGGACATTTACACTGTCCCCACTGCTGCTGTTTCAGCTGTGCAGGATCCTTCCCACTTCATTCCTTCATGTACTTTTTGGCACCCCATCAAACACAACCCCCGTGAATAAGAGAATGCAGGACCAGGCGTCGATGAGCAAGCACCAAAACAAAACCAAGAGGAAAGCAGAATGGAAATCAGACAAGTCTCAATACACAATCAGTAGCTCAGGGCTCATCTGATCCAAATCAGCATCCAAATGTCATTACTGAGCAAGAAGAGAAAGCCCTGGTACTGCAGTCACGCCATAACTCTGCATCCTTTTTATCATTCTGACTGTAAATCAACCATTCAATAGCAGTCTTCAGTCACCTCTGTCCATCTCTTGTATTCTGCTTTGGTAGCAAAACAGAGATCCTGGCACAGAGCATGACAGAAGCCTCTGTTGCAGCTCCTGCTCTTGCTGAGACACTGGCTGCAATTCTTCCCTAAACTTTTAGCCCTACCTCTCCATCCACAGGACCATAGGATATTAGAGGTTGGAAGGGACCTCCATAGGTCATCCATTCCAATCCCCCTGCCAGAGCAGGAACAGAGAATCTAGTGCAAATCACACAGGAACACATCCAGACAAGGCTGGAAAGGCTCCAGAGGAGACTCCACAATCTCTCTGGACAGGCTGTGCCACTGCTCTGTGAGCCTTACAGTCAAGAAGTTCTTCCTCATGTTGAGGTGCAAATTCCTGTGCTGTAGTTCCTATCCAGTGCTCCTTGTCCTATCCCAAGAGTTTCTCCATTCCCTCTTGACCAACTGCCCTCAGATATTTATAAACTTTGATCAGATCCTCTCTGAGTCTTCTCTTCTGCAGACCAAACAGTCCCAGGTCCCTCAGCCTCTCCACAGGCAGTGCTCCTGCCCCTTCAGCATCTCCATAGCCCTCCCTTGGACACTCTCCAGTAGATCCCTGCCCCCTTCTGAACTGAGGAGCCCAGAACTGAAGGCAACATTCAAAGCTCCAAAGGCACATGGGTATCCCCTGATCCTGGTCAGCTCTCTGCCTAATGCACGAGAGGGAGAAACCGTGCTCAAGGCCAGGTCCTGGTGATAGTGGTTCCTGTGGTGGGGGGTTGGAACTAGATGATCTTTGAGATTCCTTCCAACCTAAACCATTCTAACATTCTATGATTTCTGCCTGCTTGTGCTGTCACACCTTTCCTCACCAGCTGTACCCATGCTGGCCACATCCAAGCACCAGAGAATGCTGCAGGGGCACTCTCTCTGCTTCTGCTGTTTTCTGCCTCCATTACTACTTCTCCTCCTCTTTTTTTCTCATATGCTCTCTTCCACATCATTTCATCCTCCTCTGTGTCTTTCAAGCAGGTGTAGCACGAGGGGAGGCAGAAGGGGTCAATGGCTGCTCCTAGTGCAGGAGATCAGTGCAAGAAGCAGCAGGCAGCAGCGGCGGAAGGGAGAACACTAACCACAAGCCATCCATGGTGCCCACAGAGACAAGCCCAGGAGCCTGGGCTGTGCCACATCTCCTGTCTTAACCCATGTAAGGAGGAGAGGAGCACCATGGTACTTTTGGAGACCTATCACACCAAGACAACACGTTACAAGAGGTTTGCCTCCCAGGCGACAAGCTACACACTCCCAGCAGCACTTCTCACCTGCAAATCCTCTGCCCTCATGCAGGCACAGCCTATGTTTCCCTCCTGATTTGGGCTCCAGCATTATCTCCACAAAGGCAACTGGCTCCCCACACACACACAGAAAGATTTTAGGAGGAAATCCCTAACTAGAAAATGATTAATGCTCTGAAGTCTGACACTGAGAGGGTTTTACACCAGTTGAGCTGCAGCAGCTGGAGGGGTTCCATCATGTCAGCATTGTGTCATGTTCTTTTTCATGGAAAGCAAAGCTTCCTAAAGAAATTCTGCAGCTTCCCTCTTGAACCATGTGTGTGGGGTATTTTAAACATCTCTAAGAAACTCTTCTTGTACTCCTCAAAGTAAATGGTTAGAAAGCCACTTACCCCCAGTTGCCACAGTAATTTCCCGTAGAAAATGGCCATAAAACGGAAAATCGAAGGACAGGTTGACTCTCTGAAAGGAACAACACCAGAAAAGAGAATTGATATTGTGCTAAAAAGGGAGAGAAAACAAAATGAACAGTCCTTCACTGCAAACAGCAGGTTCATTGCTTTTTATCTTCCACTGGAGCCTTGCTCTTCTGAGTTTGGAATTGCCAACGGCTATTCTGTGTAGTCCCAAAACACCTGAAAGGACATTGAAATGCTGGAGTGCGTCCAGAGAAGGGCAATGGAGCTGGGGAAGGGTCTGGAGAACAGGGCTGGGCAGGAGCAGCTAAGGGAACTGGGGACCCCTGGACATGGTCCTGTGTCACCTGCTCTAGGTGATCCTGCTCTGGCAGAGAGGTTGGACTGGATAAGCTTTCAAGGTCCCTTCCAGCCCCTAACATTCTGTGATTGTGTGTGCTTAGCCTGGAGAGGAGAAAGCTGAGAGGAGACCTCATTGCTCTCCACAACTCCCTGAGGTTGGAGACAGGTGGAGATTGATCTCTTCTCCCTAGTAACAAGTGATAGGACAAGAAGAAATGGCCTCAGGCTTCACCATGGGAGGTTTAGGTTGGATGTTCAAAGAAACTTCTTCCCTGAAAGGCTTCTGAACTATTGGCACAGGCTGCCCAGGGAGGTGGCTGAATCCCCATCTCTGGAGGCGTTTCAAAGAGGCAGAGATGTGGTGCTGAGTGACACAGTTTAGCTCCAGCCTTGGTAGAATTAGAGAGTGATTGGCCTGGATGATCTTAAAAGTGACTCTGTGATTCTATTTACCTCTGCCAGAAATGTTTATAGAATTATTTAGCATGAAATTAACAGCTGAAGATTTACAGTAACTTTAAATTAGATTTTTCTTTCCACTTCAGCAGAAGACAGAATTTTGACAGGATTGATTAGCTCCTTTTTTTGTTTTGTTTGGTTCTAATTAGAATGCAAAATTCATTTGCATTGTGTTAATTAGACTGGGTAGATCCTAATGACCTTTTCTCTCTATACATAAATATGCATGTACAAGGGAACATTTCTAATCCAAATGGCATATGCAAGAGACAGCTCATAAATTAGCTTAAACAAACAGCCTCCTACCATGCCAGAAAGTCTTCACTGCTGAGGTGTACACTAAAGTTCTGTAATCTGCTCTCACTCCACGACAGGCACTGAGGTACTGGAGCAGGTCCAGAGAAGGGCAACAAAGCTGGGGAAGGGTCTGGAGAACAGGGCTGGGGAACAGGTGAGGGAGCTGAAAGGAGGTTGGAGTGAGATGGGTCGTGGTCTCATCTGTCTAGTATCAGGTGATAGGAGAAGAAATGGCCTGAAATTGTGTTTAAGGGGAGGCTTAGGTTTGTGTTAGGGGAGTTTTAGGTTGCAGATTAGGAAAGAATTATTTGCTGCAAGTGGTCAGGGACTGGAGCAGGCTGCCCAGGGAGGTGGGGGAGTCCCATCCCTGGAGGTGTTGGAAAAACTGCATAGAGATGGCACTCTGGGACATGGTTTAATGGCCATGGTGGGGTAGATCAGCATTTGAAGATTCATAGAGTAGCTTTGGGCTGGAAAGGACCCTGAAGATCATCTAGCTCTGAGCTCCTAGCACTGGCAAGGATACTTCCCACTAGCTCAGGTTACTCAAGCCTCATCCAACCTGCCCTTGCACACCTCCAGGGAAGAGGCATCCACAGCCTCCCTGGACAACCTGTGCCAGTGTCTCACCAACCTCCTTGTAAAGAATTTCCCCCTAGTCCCCAGTCTAAATCTACCCTCTTTCAGCTCCAACCCACTCCCTCTTGTCTTTTCTATCTGCAGTGATCCTATGCTTATGCCTGCACTCCATTTAAATTATGACCTTGCCCTACCACATATAACTTCCAAGAACACTCTCAAAGCCCTCCATTTTCTCACCTAAGCACCTCTCCTTCCTTCACACACTACTGCACATCTTACCTGCCAGCATCACCTTTCTCAATAACACAACCACCATTGAACTGCTTCAAAACAAAACTCTGTCCTCTTAACAGCCTTCTTAAACCGCTATAACATAAACATCAGGATTAAGATCTTGACAAGAAAGATTTGTTTCTCTGCCCACTCAAGCCAGATGGAGATCTCTCACTGACTTCCCTCCAAAAGTGATAATTTAACTCCTGACAGTGCAAAAAAATTGTTGAGTATGGGCAACTGCTTAGGGTAATACTGTGATAAAGAGGCAAGGAGACTTAAAGCTTGGTTTGAAATGCAGTACTGTAAGAGCCACCCTAAACGAAGCAGGGCTTGGCTTTTGCTGCCAGAAAGCACACCTCAGCGTCCAGGAAGAAATCCACAAGTTTTCAGCCCAATGGACTCAAAATGTTTCTTCCATGCACAAGTCACAGAAGGGACTGACAGGGCAGGGAAATGAGTTTTGGAATGTGAGGAGATCCTGTGCCTAGTTCTGGGTTTGGGTAATCGACTCCTGCACATCCAATCTGAGCGGGCACCGAGAGTGGCAGTGAAAGGTGCTGCATGCGGCTGGGGTCTGGTGTCCAGGGGGGTCCCTGCGGGCAGTGCTGGGCCCAGTTCTAGTCAACATCTTCATGGATGCTCTGGCTGAGGGGATAGAGTCTACTGCCAGCAGACACCAAGCTGAGAGGGAGTCGATGTGCGGGAGGGCAGCAAGATGCTGCAGAGGGACCTGGCCAGGCTGGTCAGAGGGCCGAAGGCAGTGGGATGAGATCCAACAGGACCAATGTCAGAGTCTGACACTTTGGCCACAATGACCCCATGCAGCTACAGACTGGGGGTGGGTGGCTAGGGAGAGCCTGGCAGAGAGGGACCTGGCAGTGCTGAGTGACAAAAGCTGGGCATGAGCCAGCAGTGTGCCCAGCTGGCACAGAAGGCCAATGGCATCTCAGCCTGTATCAGGAGCAGTGTGTCCAGCAGCACCAAGGCTGTCATTCTGCCCTGTACTAGCACTGGGCAGGCCTCACCTGGAGCTCTGTGTGCAGCTCTGGGCCCTCACTGCAAGAGAGAGACTGAGGGGCTGGAGCAGGGCCAGAGAGAGCAATGAGACTGGGGAGGGGGCTGAGGGGGAGGGCTGATGGGGAGAGGCTGAGGGAGCTGGGGGTGTTCAGCCTGGAGAAGAGGAGACTCAGGGGGGAACTTAGCACACTCTGCAACTACCTGAAGGGAAGCTGTAGTCAGGTGGGGGTCAGGCTCTGCTCCCAGGCAGCTTGTGACAGACAAGAGGGTATGGCCTGAAGCTGTGCCAGGGGAGAGTTAGGTTGGATGTCAGGAAGCACTTCCTGATGGAAAGGGGAACCAGACACTGGAATGGACTGCCCAGGGTGGTGGTGGAGTCACCATCCCTGGAGGTGTTCAAGCAAAGCTTAGATGTGGCAGTCTGAAGGAGCTCCAGGGGTGGGGGTTCAATCACCTCCCTGGGCAGCCTGTGCCAATGGTTCAGACACCTTTCAGGGAAGAAGTTTCTTTGAACATCCAACCTAAACCTTTCCTGGTGCAACCTGAGGCCTTTTCCTCTCATCCTACCATTATTGGGTAGAAGAGATCAACCTCTAATTGGCTCCAGCCTCCTTTCAGGGAGCTGTAGAGAGCAGTAAGGTCTCCCTTCAGCCTCCTCTTCTCCAGACTAAACACCTCCAGCTCCCTCAGCTGCTCTTCCCCAGCCTGGCTCTCCAGACCCTTCCCCTTCTTTGGACCTGCTCCAGCACCTCAATGTCCTTCTTGGAGTGAGAGCCCCAAATCTAAACTCAGTACTCAAGGTGTGGCTTCATTGGTGCTGAGCACAGGGAGACAATCACTGCCCTGCTCCTGCTGGACACACTATTGCAGATCCATGCCAGGATGCAGGTGGCCTTCTTGGCCACCCAGGCACACTGGCTCATCTTCAGCTGGCTGTCAGGCAGCACCCCCAGGGCCTTTGCTACTGGGCAGTGTCCAGCCACTCTGCCTCAAGCCTGGAGGGTGCATGGGGTTGTTGTGACCTAAGTGCAAGCCCTTCAAATTCTCAGCACATAGGCCACCCTGTCACAGTAAGGTGTGCAGGACACCTTGGCTAAAGAAGTACTGGCAAATGTTATTTCTATGGAAGAGAAGAGATTGCTCCTTGCATACGAGTAGGCTGTTCAGGATACGTGACTCAGAGTTGCTTCACAGTTGCAGAGAACACACCTCTGCTTTAAATAACTTTGCTGTGCAGTCCACATGGGTGTTGTTTTGCTCAGACACATACAAGAAATCAATGTCAGACCCATAAATAAAATATGAGGCCTTACAGGATGACTTTTTTTTCATCCTTCAAGAGGGACACAAAACAAATCTCTGAAAACAAGGTCTTTAAAGTAGGATGTAGATGTGGCTGCAGCCACTCAACTTCACAGCCCCAGCTATTTCGGTAAGTATCAACAGAGATGAATGTCAGTTTGCCAACCTGGCCCTGAACACCTCCAGGGAGGCTGTGGAGCACATAATCAAAGAATGTGATCCACAACCTCCCTGGGCAACCTGTGTCGGTGCCTCAGCACCCTCACTGCAAAGAACTTCTTCCTGCAGCACTCAGTTTCACTCCTCAGCTCACTATTTTCCTACCAGTTTTACCAGGCAGCCTGGTTACAGTCAGTCAAACAAGGTTGCTGTTCACATCCTGTGGTATTTGTTTGTTGATACCTTGAAGCTGTAACCCCCTCTATCACTTCTGTCAGAATGTGGCATTCTCATGTCCTGTCACTCCATGCCTTTGTAAAAAGTCCCTCTCCAGCTTTCCTGTGGCTCCTTTCAAATACAGGAATCACAGAACCACAGAATGTCAAGGGGCTGGGAAGGATCTCAAAAGCTCATCCAGTCCAACTTCCCTGCCAGAGCAGCATCACCTAGAGCAGATCACACAGGAACACATTCAGGCAGGTTTGAAATACCTCCAGAGAAGAAGACTCCACAACCCCCAAGCAGCCTGTTCCAGTGCTCTGTCACCCTCACAGGGTAAAAATTCCTTCTCATGTTTCCATGGAAGTTCCTAGGCTTCTAGAAGGTCTCTTTGGGGCCTTTTTTTCTCCAGCCTGTACCCTCTCAGCTCAGCCTGCCTTCATAGTAGAGGTCTCCAGCCCTTGGATCACCTTGGTGGCTGCCTATGGACCGACTCAGCTCCACATCCTGCTTGTGCTGGGAAGGGGGGCTCTAGAACTACACACAGGACTCCAGGTGGAGTTTCATGAGAGGGGAGTAGAGGGGCAGAATCATTTCCATCGACTTGTAAGGCCAATATCTGTAAAGTCATCTCTGAAGGACTGTTTCAGCAGGTGTAGAAAGGCAGCTTGGAATGATTTAATAGCAGCACTGGGGAGACTTTCACAGCTTGACTAACATACAAGACTAAAGCTCTGTGAACAGTAGCCACAATACCACTGCACTGGCCACTGGTGAGAAATACCTCTGTTGAACCAAAAAAAAAAAAAGAGAAATAACAACTTACTGCTGCCTGTCGATGAGTATTGGAGAGGATCCCATGGATCTTGACTTTGTCTTTCTCCATCTGGTCTATATTGACCCACAAATCCCGACTGGTGGAATCATAGGGGCCATACGTCCTTGAAGTGTAGTAATTGTGATCTGTATCCTCCTGAAAGGGGGGGAAAGAGACAGGAAATACAGCTTAGAACACGAGAAGCACCTTAGCTTTAGACAAAACTCATCCTCAGAATGCTGAGCCCTGGGATGCTGCTGGTGAGCCCCAAACATTGTCGCTCCTGGGAGCTGCTTGCTGCTAACTGCACTGCAAGTCAACAGTCAGGCAAAGAGTACAAGTGGGTGGCAAAAGACAGCTCTGCTCCTAACCACGAGCAGTTGGCAAGTCAAGCAGCGACCCCAAGCAGTCATCTTGCAGGATGATTATAGTGTTTGCTGTCCCCAGATCCAACTGTGCAGTCACTGTCACCACAGTGGCAAAACGTTTGATGACCTTCAAGGAAAGATTCACAAGCTGTCCTCACAGGCCCTCCCCAGCCTTCCTGCAGGTCCCCTTTAGATACTGAAATGCAGCTCTAAGGTCTCCCTGCAGCCTTCTCTTCTCCAGGCTGCACAGCCCAAACTCCTGTTTGGCCTGTGAACAGGATGAGGGCAGTGGTTTGGAACTGCAGTGGGGCAGGGTTAGATTGGACATCAGGTGGAAGTTCTGCACTGTGAGAGTGGTGAAACATGGGATGCGGCTGCCCAAGGGTGTGCTTGAGGCTCCATCCCTGGACACATTCAAGGTCAGACTTGCTGTGACCTCGGGCACCCTGCTCTAGTTGGAGGTGTCCCTGCTGCCTGCAGGGATGTTGGCTAAGATGCCCTAGGAGGGTCCCTTCCAACCCAGTGCAATTTGTGAATTGCCTGTTCCAATGTTCTGTCATCCCCACAGGGAAAAAATTACTCCTCATGTTTCCATGGAACTTCCTATGCCTCAGCTTCCACCACTGCCCCTTGTCCTGTCATTGGACATCACCCAGCAGAGCCTGGCTCCAGCCTCCTGGCACTCACCTTTACATCTTTATCAACATGCATGAGGTCACCTCTCAGACTCTACCTCTCCAAGCTGCAGAGCCCCAGCTTCCTCAGGCTCTCCTCCTGAGAAAGATGTTCCCCTCCCCCGGTCCAACTCCCTCTGCAGTAAGCAGGGACCTCCTCGACTAGATCAGGCTGCCCAGAGCACTCGATCTCACTGCAGGCAGTTTGCATTTGCAACCACCCACACTTAGCGAAGCAGAAAGAAAACACAATGTAGGAAAGAAGATGTACTAAATGTTTAAAAAGCTAACTATAGCAAATTCCAAAATCCATTTCAAGGCCAACAGCTCTGATGGTCTGCACCTTCCTAAAAGACATCTAAGACAGTGAAAAGAAAAAACAAACCAAAGCAAAGTACATGGTCTCAGGTGACAGATGAAACACAGCCCAAATTCCCAGGTTGCCTCAATGCATCCCAAGCTGTTGTACCCCACCAACATTGCAATCCACAGCTCTCTGCTAAAGATGCAATGCCAAGCAATGCCAGAAAGCACAGAATGCTATTTCTCAGTTGCTCTCTTCTCCTCTGCACCTCTATTATAGTACGTCAGGATCAGAATAAGCTTAGAAAGTAAACAGTGGCACAGAAAATGGAAAAGGTGGCCTTAGAATTTAGAATTATCTTAACTGGGTACTTGCCCTACTTGTGATGGGGAAGTTCCTCTTCTGCAGCACCTGCTATATCCAGCAAGCAGCATGGAACTGCCCTCCCATCACTCTGTACTACCATGCAGACCTGACACCCCCACCATGGCCCAATTAGGGCCATGCATAGTTGCATACCATGCATGAGGTGCAACTTCCTATGTTGCAGTTTCCATCTCTTGTCCTATGCCAGGGCACAAGTGAGCAGAGGCTGTCCCTCTCCCTTCCTTGCTGATCCCCCAGCCCTCAGCTATTGATAGACATTGCTCAGATCCCCTCTCAGCCTTCTCCTCTGCAGACTACGCAGCCCCAGGGCTCTCAGCCTTCCTCCCCAGGCAGTGCTCCAATCCCTTCAGCATCCTTGTAGTCCTCTCTTGGACTCTCTCCAGGAGATCCTTGTCCCTTTTGAACTGGGGAGCCCAGAACTGGATGCAGTACTCCAGGTGGGGCCTCCCCAGGGCAGAGCAGAGTGGGATCTTTTCTCTGTCTTCTGCTGTAGAACCACAGAATCATTTTGGTTGGAAAAGACTTTTAAGATCATTGAGCTCAACCACTATTTAAACACCAAGTCTGGTGCTAACCAACTACACCAAGTGCTACACCAGGATGTAATTGCACAGTAAATCTCAGTGAGGCTTTTAAAGCAACTTCTAACAACTTCAGCAGCTTTGGAGCAGCCACAGAAGTAAACACAATTAAAACTGTGCTGTCAGGAAGATGACAAGAGCAAGCCACCTCACCAACTCCTTCAAAAGGAGCCCTTATTACTGTCACACATACAAAGCAGGTACAGTGAATGAAAAGGTTTTGACAACAAAGATCTCTTTTCCCAGTCTAATTTATCATCCTGAGAGAATTTTCCAGAGAAATTAAAAGTTACATTTAAGGCATCACCGAGTCTAGAGGAAAGAAGCTCTGTGAGACAAAGAAGAAGAAATAATTACCACGATAGCTCTTTGCTGATAAACGAGAAATACTGCAGCTGTGGCTAAAACTGGGCAGAGTTTCTGCATTCCCAGCCTTTCACAACTGGGGAAAGGCAGAAGCTATCACAGCTATGGCTAAAAGTGGGCAGAGTTTCTGCATTCCCAGCCTTTCACAACTGGAGAAAGGCAGAAGCTATCACAGCTATGGCTAAAACTGGGCAGAGTTTCTGCATTCCCAGCCTTTCACAACTGGGGAAAGGCAGAAACTATCACAGCTATGGCTAAAACTGGGCAGAGTTCCTGCATTCCCAGCCTTTCACAAGTGGGGAAAGGCAGAAACTATCACAGCTATGGCTAAAACTGGGCAGAGTTCCTGCATTCCCAGCCTTTCACAAGTGGGGAAAGGCAGAAGCTATCACAGCTATGGCTAAAACTGGGCAGAGTTCCTGCATTCCCAGCCTTTCACAACTGGGGAAAGGCAGAAACTATCACAGCTATGGCTAAAACTGGGCAGAGTTCCTGCATTCCCAGCCTTTCACAAGTGGGGAAAGGCAGAAACTATCACAGCTATGGCTAAAACTGGGCAGAGTTTCTGCATTCCCAGCTTTTCACAACTAAGGAGGACACGGGAGTGCTGATGGAGAAGTTCACCATTGGACAGCAATGTGCCCTTCTGGTCAGGAAGGCCAATGGGATTCTGGGGAGTATTAAGAAGAGGGTGGCCAGCAGGTCAAGGGAGGTTCTTCTGCCCTTCTACCCTGTTGAGCTCTCCTCTGAAGTATTGTGTCAAGTTCTGGGCTCCTCAGTTCAAGAGGGAACTACTGGATGGAGTCCAGAGGAGGCCACTAGGATGCTGAGGGGACTTGAGTATCTCTCTTACAAAGAAAGGCTGACAGACCTGAAGCTGTTCAGCCTGGAAAAGGGCAGACTGAGAGGGGATCTGATCAATATCTAAAGGGCAGAGGTCAAGAAGATGGAGCTGGGCTATTCTCTGTTGTGTTCAATGACAGGACAAGGAGGAACGGGCACAAACTAGAACCCAGGAGGTTCTATCTAACCATAAGGAAAAACTTCTTTACTGAGGGTGGCAGAGCCCTGGAACAGGCTGCTTGGAGAGGTTGTGAAGTCTTCTTCTCTGAAGCCTTTCCAGCCCAGTGCTCTGGGATCCTCACACTCCAGAAGTTCTTCCTCATGTTGAGGTGCAACTTTCCTTGCTGTAGTTTATATCCATTACCCCTTGTCCTATGCCAGGGTGCAACTGAGAAGAGTTTGTTCCCTCCATCTTGATCCCCAGCCCTCAGATACTTACGAACATTGATCAGATTCCCTCTATGTCTTCTCTTCATCAGACCAAAAAGCCCCAGGTCCCTCAGCCTCTCCTCATAGGGCAAAAAGCCCCAGGTCCCTCAGCCTCTCCTCATAGGGCATGGGCTTCATCCTCCTGACACTGCCCTGCACATTGTATGGATGCAATGCCTATCTATCTATCTATCTATCTATCTATCTATCTATCTATCTATCTATCTATCTATCTATCTATCTATCTATCCAATTTCCTAATTTCTTCCCACATCAAATATTTGTTTTAGAGAATAAAAAAATACCCCAACCCCCACCAAGAGCAGACTGCAGCTTTGCCACTGTGAAAGCAGCAAGGCAGTTCAGCCAATTGCACATTTCCTCACTAGAGGTGGACACAGAGCAAACAACTTGTGTCACAGAATTGAGCAGCAGAGAGCTTCTCCTTGATGCAAAGTGGTTATGAAATGAAATTGGTGCTTCTGAGCATCATAGAAGCACTCCTAACAATTGAGCTTCCCAAGCTGCAGCCACTGTTTATATCTTCCGCCAGGCTTTCATGTGGTCCTTCACAGGTAGCTTATCTGTGCAGTGAGAGCTTTCATGTTCTGAGGGGACAGTTCAGCTTAAGCATTCCTCAGGGTTCCTGGGCTATCAGATCCTATAGAACTGGGAAATTGCATCCTAACATTGCTAGGTTATGACTGTAGCTGCACTGCTCTGTGTTAAATGCTGTTATATGGCAGCAGCACAGCAAGTGCCAGACTCTGATGGGTGATGCCCAGTGACAGCACAAGGGGCACTGGTGGAAGCTGAGTTCCATGGAAAGAGGAGGAGGAATTGTTTCCTGGGAGGGTGACAGAGCACTGGAACAGGCTGCCCAGGGGGGTTGTGGAGTCTCCCTCTCTGGAGATATTCAAGAGCTGCCTGGATGTGTTCCTGTGTGAAATGGTGTAGGTGATGCTGCTCTGGCAGGGGGGTTGGACTGCATGAGCTTTTGAGGTCCCTTCTAGCCACTGACATTTTGTGATTCTGTGGAGTGTCTCCATCCCTGTTTTCCCTGGCTTTATTGTTCCTTCAGGACTCCATCTCAACTGACATGATCTTATGCTGTCTCCACTCCCTGCTAATGCCTGTCAGACCAGGGATACACTTTGTGTATCTTGCTACATGCCCCCACCTCAGCTGGTGCCTGCCTAAGCGTGAAGAAATGAGGGATCCCATCTCAGAACCACACCCATGCTTCCTCTTCCCTGCTGACCCTGCATCTGAGTATCCATCTCTCTTGCACCTCTCACTGCCCAGCTATGATGGCTGGAAGAGTCTCTCTATCACCTGCAGCGCAAAGCCTGATCTAGAGTAAGGTGTCCCTGCCCATGGCAGAGGGGTTGGAACTAGATGATCCTCATGGTCCCTTCCAACCCTGACTGATTCTATGACTGAGATTCTAGCATTCTATGAAAGCTAACTTCAATCCTACACAAGTTCCCATCCCTGAAAGGAGGTTGGAGCAAGGTGAGGCTTGGTCACTTCTCCCCAGTATCAGGTGACAGAATGAGAGGAAAAGGCCTGAAATTGTGCTAGTGGAGGTTTAGGATGGAAATCAGGAAAACACTCTCTGCTGCAGGAGTGGCCAGGGATTGGAATGGGCTGCCCAGGGAGGTGGTGGAGTCCCCATCCCTGGAGGTGTTCAAGAAAGGTGCGGCCATGGCACTTGGTGACATGGTTTAGTGGCCATGGTGGTGTTTAGTTGATGGTCAGACTTGATGGTCTTAGAGAGCTTTTCCAATCAAAACAATTCTATGGTTTCTATTCTCTCCTGTCTGCTGGTTTTAGCTGATGGCTACTGGGATGTTCGGGAACCTAAGACAGATTTTTCTCCTAAAAGTCTGAGGCAATTCAGACAGACAGAGACAGAAAAGAGTGACAACCATTATGTGAGACTGGATAAGAGTGCAAACCATGGAATGGTTTGGGTTGGAAGGGACCTTAAAGCATCTAGTTACAATCCCCTTGTCATGGGCCGGGACATCTTCCACTAGCACAGGTTGCTCAAGGCTGCGTCCAATCTGACCTTGAATACCTCCAGAAAGGGGCATCCACAACCTCCCTGAGCAGACTGCTCCAGTGTCTCACTACCCTCGCTGTAATCCTAACCTCCAGTCTAAATCTGCCCTCCTCCATCCCTCCCACCCTGTCACTCCAAGCCCTCCTTAAAAATCCTTCCCCAACTCTCCGTAGCACCCTTCAGGTACTGGAAAGCTGCTCTAAGGTCTCCCTGGAGCTTTCTCCAGGCTGAACACCCACAACTCTCCCAGCCTGTCCCCACAGGGGAGGTTCTCCAGCCCTCTGATCATCTTTGTGGTCTCCTTTGGACCTTCTCCAACAGCTCCAGGTCCTTCTTGTGTTGAGGGCAGCAGAGCTGGAGGCATCAGAGCTGGAGGCAGTGCTGCAGGTGAGGTCTGAGCAGAGCAGAGAGGCAGAATCTCCTCCCTGCACTGCTGCTCTCTCTGCTCTGGATGCAGCCAGCACACAGCTGGCTCTGGGCTGCCAGTGCCCAGTGCTGGCTCCTGGGCACTCTGGCACCAGCTGACACCGCCAGGCCCTTTTGTATGTGCTCAAGGCCATCTTGTTGTTGGCTCATTTTATCAGAAAGGATGTTGTTTTTCCTTCTGCAGAATGAATTACCAGTAGTGTTTTGCCTCATTAGGGAAATACTTTCAATTGCCAGCTCATCTCCTTCCTCTACATTTCCCAATAACTACTTTCTTATTATTTTTGTTCTCTCCCTGAAAAGCAGACTTATTTTAAAATATATAACTGTCTGCTTTCTCCTTCCACTGCTTCCATTTCATCCTAGAAATTCAGCTTCTAGAGAGCATCACCTGGTTAATTGCATTGGCTCTGCTTCTATAACTATATTCAGTGTTAAAGGTGACTATTGGGATGCAGTATTTGGTGATTCATTTCCTCAGCACTAATTTTGGGTGTACTAATTTTGGGTTCCTTTAAGCCAAGAATAGGCCTTGTCTCTGATTTTAGCAAAACATGGGCAGCATCTTAGTGCAGTTTGACAGCAATCAAACACCAGACCACCTTTTGGCAGTGATGAAGCTGTGCTTCCACCGAGCCTAATTCGAGACCCTTGATGGCTTCAGAGTTTGCTTGTTCTGATGTCAGCTCAGTGCAACTCTAACAAATGGCATTTCCATCAACTGAATATTTCAAGAGGCTACAGTTAGGAAATTAAATTGTAATCTGATTGTCTGCTGCTGCAGCTGGCAATGAATCTAAACACTTCATCACAAATATCTGAAGGCTGCCTCGGATAGCTGATTGATTTTTCATTGATCACATCGCAAACTGTCTCCCAGGACTGGGAGAAGGCAACCAAAACTTATGTACCAAAATATAACTTCTGGGTGTCTGATCTCTAGTGGTTTGCTTTGGGGATGTTTTTCTCTCTTCTCTCAACTACACACAGAGGTTAAGAGGTTCACCACAGCACACTGCTAGGCAACATCAGAGCTCATAACTGGATGCTAGCTGGTTTTTCTTCCTCTGGTTGATGTTCCTAGGGTTTGGTAGGCACACCCTTACCAAAACAGGTGAGGGGAGACAAGAGAGCAACAAAGAACCAGCAGCCCTGAGGCTTTATATAGGAAGAGGGAAATGGCAAATCTAAATTGGGATGGAAAGTGTTACAGATCTGCAGGATTAAGTTAACACCTGCAGGTGTAGTTTCTAGTTGGTCAGGCCTTTATGGCATTGGCAAAGTTTCCTCCACACTCACAGCCCTGTGCTGCAATACCTGACCAGTTAACACTGTCTCTCTGGGATCCATCAGGGCTCAGTGCTGAAAGCAGTTGCAAGAGCACATACGACTGATAGGAAGTTAACAGAGGTAGGAACAGGAGTTTATTAATGTGGTATCTTCTTCTCTGCAGGGACAAAGCCCAATGTGAAGCTCTTCAAGGTGTCCTATGTTTGCCCCTCTCAGCATTAGTCCTTGCCGAAGGAGCTGTGTGATGCTCAGCAGGCACCAGCCTGCAGCACACTCATCACAAAGGGACAACCTGCAGCACCATGGGTCCTTCACAGAGCAATCAAAGCTTGAAACCTATTTAATCAGAGAGTTTAGCTCTCATGTGCAAGACACCTGAATTATTAAACCATAATATTTGCCTACCCAGCGCCACCAGCGCAGGCAGCATTTGCCTTACTGGTGCCACCAGCGCAGGCAGCATTTGCCTAACTGGTGCCACCAGCGCAGGCAGCATTTGCCTTACTGGTGCCACCAGCGCAGGCAGCATTTGCCTAACTGGTGCCACCAGCGCAGGCAGCATTTGCCTTACTGGTGCCACCAGCGCAGGCAGCATTTGCCTAACTGGTGCCACCAGCGCAGGCAGCATTTGCCTTACTGGTGCCACCAGCGCAGGGAGCATTTGCCTAACTGGTGCCACCAGCGCAGGCAGCATTTGCCTTACTGGTGCCACCTGCGCAGGCAGCATTTGCCTTACTGGTGCCACCAGCGCAGGCAGCATTTGCCTTACTGGTGCCACCAGCGCAGGCAGCAGTTGCCTAACTGGTGCCACCAGCGCAGGCAGCATTTGCCTTACTGGTGCCACCAGCGCAGGCAGCATTTGCCTTACTGGTGCCACCTGCGCAGGCAGCATTTGCCTAACTGGTGCCACCAGCGCAGGCAGCATTTGCCTTACTGGTGCCACCAGCGCAGGCAGCATTTGCCTTACTGGTGCCACCAGCGCAGGCAGCATTTGCCTAACTGGTGCCACCAGCGCAGGCAGCATTTGCCTAACTGGTGCCACCAGCGCAGGGAGCATTTGCCTAACTGGTGCCACCAGCACAGGGAGCATTTGCCTAACTGGTGCCACCAGCGCAGGCAGCATTTGCCTAACTGGTGTCACCAGTGCAGGGAGCATTTGCCTAACTGGTGTCACCAGCACAGGGAGCATTTGCCTAACTGGTGCCACCAGTGCAGGCAGCATTTGCCTAACTGGTGTCACCAGTGCAGGGAGGAGGAGTAAACTGGGGGTTAAACTGTCAGAGGGGAGATTTAAACTGGATGGTAGGAAGAAGTGATTTGCAGTGAGGGTGGTGAGACACTGGCACAGGTTGCCCAAGGAGGTTCTGGCTGCTCCCTCCCTGGAGGTGTTCAAGGCCAGGCTGAGTGAGGCCTTGAGCAACCTGTTCTAGTGGGAGGTGTCCCTGCCTATGGCAGAGGGTTAGAAGTGGCTGAGCTCTGAGGTCCCTTCCAACCTAAACCATTCTATGAAAACCAGAAAGGCCCCAACTGTTCTCTACTCAGCCAAGGTTAGTGCAGCCATGCAAGATGGTGTAAATGATTGGCTAGGGCTGGGTGCTAGGTTGGACTGGATGATCTTGGAGGTCTCTTCCAACCTGGTTGATTCTATGATTCTAAGATCAGCCAGCAAAGGGGCTGAGATGCGGAGGAGGGAGGAAGCAGCAGGGAGCAAGGCACAGTGTGCACAACAAATGATGCACTGGTGCAGCAAATGAATGCAGTGATACAGAACTGGCTGCTGCTGCTCTGCTGGGTCCAATACAACTCTTTATTTGGAATTTCAAATGACACTGGAGTGTTAACTCTAAAACCACCACACTGAACTACGGCAAAAGGAATTAGAAATGCTTGTGCAGGCTCCAGCTCTTCACAGCAGCCACAGTACTCTAGAGAAATCCACACCCATCACTGGAGCAGTATGTGAAGTGGGGCTCCATTTAACTGAGCTATCCCTACCCGTAGGACAGTTCAATCCCAAGCACAAATGCAGGCTGGGTAAGAAGTGGCCCAAGAGTAGCCTCAGGGAGAAAGGCTTGGGGATGTCAAACTGCCCAGGAGCCAACACTGGTCGCTGGCAGCCCAGAACCAGTTGTGTGCTGGTTGCATCCAGAGCAGCACAAGGAGGGAATTCTGCTCCTATGCTCTGTTCAGACCTCACTTGCAACACTGCCTCCAGTGCTTATGCCCCCAGCACAAGAAGGACCTGGAGCTGTTGGAGAGGGTCCAGATGAGCCCATGAAGATTATCAGAGGGGAGAGACTAAGAGAGTTGGGGTGGTTAAGCCTGGAAAAGGATCCAGGGAGACCTTAGAGCAGCCTTCCAGTCCCTGCAGGGTGCTACAGGAGAGCTGGGGAAGGACTTTTCACAAGGGAGAATGGATTGAAGCTTGAGGAGACCATATTTAAACTGGAGATTAGGAAGAAATTCTTTACAATGAGGGTAGTGAGACACCAGTACAGCTTGCCCAGGGAGGCTGTGGATGCCCCCTTCATGGAGGTGTTCAAGGCCAGGTTAGATGAAAACTTGAGCAACCTGGGCTAGTGCAAGGGGGGTTAGAACTGGCTGATCTTCAAGCTCCTTTCCAACCTAAACTACTCTCTGATCTATGATCCTGTGAATGTCGATGGAAGAAACAAAACCTCTGCACTTCAGAACTTCCCTTGGTTTCCAAGGTGAAGCAGTAATGCACCTGATGCGTCACCAAGATAATCCTAATAGAAGTAAATCAACATTTTATGCCCTATTAATGACTAAATGCTAGCATCAGGTGTTCTATTTCCATTTTCAGCAAACAAAATGGAAAACCTTAAACCTTTTCTCACAGTAACAGAACTGCAGTCTGGCTGCAGGGCACAGGAATTATTTTCCCAACAGAACCCTCAGAAATAAGTTGCTGCTTCATTGTCCTGCATAGTCCTCAGATACACCCTGGTCAGAATTGGGGGTTTGCTCTCTAAGCAAATAAGGACATTTGGTGCACTTGATTATAAAAACAGAATCATGGAATTATGAATTTGTTTCAGCTGGAAAAGCCCTTTAAGCTCATCCAGCCCAACCCTTCTCCATCCCTACCAAGGCTGGGGCTAAACCATGCCCCTCAACACCACATCTCCGCCTCTTTCCAACACTTCCAGGCACAGGAACTCACTCACCTCCTTGGGCAGCCTGCAGCAATGGCTGAAAACCACTTCAGGGAAGTTTCTTCTAACAGAGGAAGGAGGATGTTCCAAGCATCCTCCCCAAACCTGCTATGAAGCACAGTGCCTGCTGCCCAGAGGTACTCCACAAAGCAAGCACCCAGCAGGCTGCTCACACATGGGAGTCATTGCTGGCCTGTCCTGGAAATCCCTAAACTAAGCAGTACTCAGGAGCCAGACTGTGCCTGTTGTAGCATGGGGAATCATTTTTCTTCTCATACACAGGGAATGAGACATCTATGCCCTGCCTGAGAAGGCTGAGTGGGGATCTGCTTAATGTCTATCAGAATCTGAGGGGTGGGTGTCAAGTGGCTGGGGCCAAGCTCTGTTTGGTGATCTGCAGCAATAAGACAAGGAACAACAGATATTAACTTGGACACAGAAGGTTTCACCTCAACATGAGAAGACACTTCTTTACAGTGAGGGTGCTGCAGCCTTGGAGCAGGCTGCCCAGAGAGGTTGTGGAGTCTCCTTTTCTAGAAGACTTTCCAACCCCACTTGGATACATTCCTGCGTGGACTACCCTGGGTGACATTGCTTTGGCAGCAGGGTTGGACTTAAGCTCTGGAGATCCCTTCCCCTCTAACATTCTGTGAGGCAGAAAGAAGCTGAGAAAGCTGCTTGTTTTGCTGCCTGTAGTGAAGCAAAAGGGGAATGCATCTGCGAGGTCACAGCTTTTTATCCCTCATGACATGGTACTGTTCCACCTGTGTGAGATCAGACAGGATTTTCCATGGGCAAGTTCCCTCCCTCCCTTGCTTTTGTTGCTAAGACTACAGAAAGAATACTCTACAGCAGTGCAGCTTTCATTTACTTAAAAAATATTAATAGGAACTCATGAATAAGTCATGGAGCTTGAGACAAACACATAAAGCAAACCTCCTGTAACCCTGTCACATCTCACTACCTCTATTCAATGTTGTGCAGCTAAAAATCCTTCTGAGCATCTGAAAGTCTGCTGTTCCTTTGTGGGTTGTTTTTCCTGCAATGTGCCTTGCAGACTCTCCCTTACTGCCTTTGCCAACTTACTCCTGGAGTACTGATGGTCTGTGAAAAGCTGGGCACAGTGCATGGGCATCACAGAATGGGTTGGAAGGGACCTTAAAGACAATCTACTTCCACCTCCATGGTGATGAGCAGAGACACCTCCTACCAGACCAGGTTGTTCAGGGCCTCATTCGACTTCTCTTTCGACACTGCCAGGCTTGGAGCCTCCACAGTTACTCTGGGCAGCCTATTTCAGTGCCTCACCACCCTCATGGAGAAGAACTCCTTCCTAATGTCTAATCCAAGTGCATCTTCTTTCAATTTGAAGCCATCACTTCCCATCCTGTCATTCCATAGCTTTGCCAAAAATCCCCCTCCAGCTCTCCTGTAACCCCTTCAAATATGAGAAGGCTGCTCTAAGGTCTCCCCAGAGCCTTCTCTTCTCCAGGCTGAACAACCCCAACTCTCCTAGCCTGTGCCCACAGGAGAGGTGCTCCAGCCCTCTGATGCACAACAGAGTTCCTGAAGAAAGAAAATACAGCCAAAAAGAATCCATTATTTCCCTTACTTACTCATTTCTGTGTATGAAACACTGCAGCTATTAAAGCCTTCCATTAGAATTTCTTCAGCAGCTCACACCATTTAGGAACAAGTTCCACATCATGAGGGTGGTGGAATACTGGAAGAGGTTGCCCAAGAAGGTGATTGAAGCCTCATCCCTGGATATATTCAAGGTGAGCTTCAAGAAGGCTCTGGGCAACCTGATCTAGTTGAGGATGTCCCTGGTGAGTGCAGAGGGCTTGGATTGGATGAGCTTTGGAGGTCCCTTCCACCCCAGACCACTCTGTGGTTTAACTGGAAATGCATGGCTTTAGAGTAACACTTTCCAAACTCTGGTCACCCTCTAGCCTCTGAGACCACATCTGCAATACTATGTCCAGTTTGGGGGTTCCCAGTGCAAAAGAGACAGGGACCTGCTGGACAGAGTTCAGCAGAGAGCTATAAGGATGACAAAGGGACTGGAACATCTCTGCTATGAAGAAAGGCTGAGAGCCCTGGGGCTGTTTAGTTTGCAGAAGAGAAGGCTGATGGGATTTGATCAGTGTCTATCAATACCTGGTCCCATCCTGTGGTTCTCCTCTCAATAAGAATTCTGAGCTTTGGCCTCCTTTACTGCTCTCTTTGCAAAGTTTCTGTAGCTTGTGCAATCAGAAGGAAGCCAGGCCAGGACTTTCTGAGACATGCTGAAAGCTCCCAAGTGCTAATTACCAAATGTACAGCAAACCAAAGGAGGGGTCTGACCAAACCTGAGCCAGTGTTCTGCTCTCATGCCAAGATGTTCCTGTTTGGGGACAGCAGGTAATTGATTCTCCCACATTACAGAAACATGGAAGATTTTCAGAGTGGCATGGAGTAATGCATTAATGTCAGCAGCAGAACTCCTATGGTGCTCAAAATCACTCCCTAAGGATTGCTGTTTTCCAAACTGGAATTACATGGCTTAGTGCAGCAGCTTTTTACTTAGTTACCCCCAGCTCCTGCGTGCTAACCACCCAATAATGCATTCAGCCTCACTCCTTGCTCTGCCAGACATGCAGGACATGCTGTGAGCTGGGAAATGAGCTGGGACTGCTGGGTTTGCATAGCATCAAGCTCTGCTGCTAGAACAAGGGGACCCAGCTTCAAGCTGTGCGTGGGCAGGTTTAGGCTGGATATTAAGGAGAAGTTCTTCACAGAAAGAGTGTTTGCAGATAGGAATGGGCTGCCCTGGGAGGTGGTGGAGTCACCATTCCTGGAAGTGTTTAAAAGGAACCTGGATGAGGCACTTAGTGCCACGGGTTAGTTAATTAGAAGGGTTAGGTGATAGGTTGGACTCAATGATCCTAGAGGTCTTTTCCAACCTGGTTAATTCTGTGATTCCTTGGTACAAGCCTCCCTCATGAAGGTGGTCCAGGTGAACACAAAGCACAGGAGAGACCTTCTCAGCCTCCACAGCTACGCTAACATTCAGCTTTTACTCATTAAACTACAGAATTTGGTTGGACAGAGAGTTGGGGCTGTTCAGTCTGGAGAGGAGAAGGCTTCAAGATGGCCTTATGGTGACTTTTCAGTATCTTAAGGGGGCCTACAAGAAAGCTGGGGAGGTAGTGATAGGACTGGGGGGAAGGGAACAAAGCTAGAAATGGGGAGATTCAAACTGGATGTTAGGAAGAAGTGTTTCAACATGAGGGTGGTGAGACCCTAGAATGGGTTGCCCAGAGAGGTGGTGGAAGCCTCATCTCTGAAGGTGTTTAAAGCCAGGCTGGATGAGGCTCTAGACAGCCTGATCTAGTGTGAGGTGTGGCATGGGGTTTGGAATTAGATGATTCTTGTGGTTCCTTCCAACTCTGAATGAGTCTATGATTCTAAGACACCTAAGAGCATCAAGTCCATCCATCACCTCAACACCACCAGGCCCATTAATCCATGTCCCCGGGTGCCATAGCCACACATTTCTTGAAGACCTTCTGGCACTATGACTGATCCCTGGGCAGCCTGTTCCAATCTCTGACCACTTGTAGCTGCAAAGACTTTTTCCTGATCTCCAAACTAACCCTCCCCTGGCACAATTTCAGGCCATTTCCCCTCAGTCTGTACTTGATAGTAAGGAAAAGAGCCCAACCGCCCCCTCACTGCAACCTCCTTGCAGGGAGCTGTAGAAGGCTGAGGGAAGACCTCATTGCTTCTTCTTCTCCACACTTAACACCCCCAGTTCCCTCAGCTGCTCCTCCCCAGCCCTCTTTCTGCAGACTCTTCCCCAGCCTCGTTGCCATTCTCTGGAGTCATTCTAATCTTCTTGGAGTGAGGGCCCAAAACCGAAGACAGTGTCTGAGATGCAGCCTCAGCAGTGCCAAGCACAGGGGCAATTGTTTCCCAGCAAACTCCTGCAGGCAAGGGCTGAGATAATGCCCTGGCTTCAGCTGGCACAGAGCATGACTGACATCATTAACCCACAAAGGAAGTACAAGGGCTGGTGTGGATACTGCTCTTAGCTCTTTTCAGCTGAGAGTTCAGTGATTCTGGAGTAATCGTGATGAGCTTTAGGAACTTGGAGAGGGATGGGCAAATGGAGAATATTCTGGTCAAGAACATTTCCAAGCAGACTCCATTAAAGCCTGAATCCCCTGTCTCCTCCTTTGCTGTAAACATTCATTACCAGCAGCACGTTCAATTAAATGGCTTGTGTGCCACCATGGCCAAGCAGCTGCAAATGAACTCAGGATTACCACAGAGAACTGTGAATTCTCTTCCTTTGGAGAGGGGAAAGTTGCTTTTAATTTCTGCCATTCCCTGGCCTCTCCACCAAGCTTAAAGGAAACAGAGGAGAAATCTCACCTCCCCTCTCCAGCTTTTGAATTCTTTTAGCAATACCCGAGTTATTAGCAGAAAAAAGCACATCTAAGTTTAGATGGAAACAATGGAAATGTTGACATGTTCATTGCTACAACACTGCAGGAGAACAGGTCTTGTGTGGAGCAGGTGATGGAGCTGGGGTTGGTTAGCCTGGAGAAAAGCAGGCTGAGGGGAGACCTCATTGATCTCTACAGCTCCCTGAAAGGAGGTTGGAGCCAGATGGGAGTTGGTTTCTCCTCTCTAGGAACAAGGAAACTGCCTCAAGTTGTGCCAGGGGAGGTTTGGGCTGGAGATTAGAATAAACTTCTTCCCTTCAAACCTCAAGCACTGGTACAGGCTGCCCAGGGAGGTGGCTCAATCCCCACCTCTGGAGGTGTTTCAAAGAGGCAGAGGTGTGGTGCTGATGACTTGTTCCCAAAGGTCTCTTGCAATCTCAACAGTTCTATGAACTGAACTCTGAACAGTTCTATGTTTTAGCATCAGCCAAAGCAGAGTTAGGCAATGGTCAGAATTCATTTTTTTTCCAACTTGAGGGTCATGGTTTAGCCTCATCTTTGGTAGAGTTAGAGAATAGTTGGACTCTATAATCTTCAAGGGCTTTTCCAACTGAAAGGATTCTGTGATTCTTGCAGAGCTGGCTGTGAATTCAGTCCACCTAAAGGCTGCAGCAAGACCCAGTGCAAGCATTGAGATGCCCTTGATATAAGTAAGCAATGAATACATTGAATATGAAATGTTCTATGAGGCTTTGGTCTAGATTAACATTGTGCAGCTGAAAGACAACAAGACAGGGATGCTCTCCTGCTCTGGTGAAGCCAGCACATAGCTGGCTCTGGGCTGCCAGTGACCAATGCTGGCTCCTGGGCACTTTGGCACCAACTGACACCCCCAAGCCCTTCTCCTCCAGACTGCTCCTGAGCTGTCCCAGCCTAACTTTGATCTTAAAGGTGTTTTCCAACCTTAACAATTCTATGATTCTAAGATTGTGTCACTAGGAAATCCATCAAAATTCCAAGCTCTTCTAAAGCAAAAGGGGGCAGAGCTCTACCACCTCTACCGCTACATGGCAATATTCATGAAGTGAATGCTTGCAAACAGCCACCTGTAGGATGGAATTTTTCCAGGGCCATCTTTCCTGACAGATTAATGGCCTCAAAGTGCCTTAAGTTCAAAACTATATCATTCTCCTTGAGTTCATTAAATTCAGCTTCTGAGTTCTGTTCCAGCTTTTTCCTGAGGTACCCAGTGTTAGACAACAGAGTTGTGTTTTTCACACACACTTCCATCCTGTTGTAAATCTCTGCTACAACACACAGGCGTTGCACAACGAACCCTTGCTGCCTGGCCTTGCAGAGGAGGGAAAGAACACAATAGACATTCACAGCACAAGAACAAGGCAGGCTGCAAAGCCTCCTGCAGCTTGGGAGCTAATTGATTGCTTAAATTATTATTATGTATTGTTTTAACTCTTTCTGTGCATGTTTCAGTTCTGGTGTGAGAAGAACCTGCCTGTTTAGTGACACTAGAGAAGGACATCACCTCGCCATCCCAAACACTCTTTCTCTCCTAAGTGTTTCGTAGCTTGCCAAACCAATGTAAAAGATTTCTTGCCCAGGAAGGCTGACAATGATGAATATAGTATCACAGAATGGTTTGGGTAGGAAGGGGCTATAAAAGGTCATCCAGTTCCACCGTGCCATGGGTGGGACACCTGCCACTAGACCAGCCTGCCCTTGAGCATCCACAGTCTCCTGGGCAAACTGTGCCAGTGTCTCACCACCCTCACTGGAAAGAACTTCTTCCTAATCACAGAATGGTAGAGGTTGGAAGTCACCTCAAAAAAATCAAGTCTCACCCCCTGCCAGAGCATAGTCACCCAGGGAAGGTCACACAGGAACACATCCAGGTGGGCTGGGGAAGTCTCCAGAGAAGGAGACTCCACAACCTCTCTGGGCAGCCTGCTCCAGGGCTCCAGCACCATCACAAAGGGACAAGGATCCTGAAGGATCATCCAATTCCAATTCTCCTTCCATGGGCAGGGACACCTCACACTGGATCAAGCTGCTCAGAGCCACATCCAGACTGGCCTTAAAAAGATCCAGGGATGAGGCTTACACCATGTCCCTGGGCAACCTCTGCCAGTGTTTCAGCACCCTCACGGGAAGAAGTTCTTCCTGACATCCAATCTCAATCTCCCACTTCTAGTTTTGCACCATGCCCCAACTCCTGTCACTATCTGACACCCTAAAAAGTCCCTTCCCAGCTTTCTAGTAGCCCCCTTCAGAATCTGGAAGTCCACAATAGGGTCTCCTCAGAGCCTTCTCCTCTCCAAACTGAACAGCCCCAACTCTCTCAGCCTGTCCTGACAGCAGAGCAGCTCCAGCCCTCCGATCATCCTTGTGGCCCTGCTCTGGACACGTTCCAGCACCTCCATATCTCTCCTGGAATAGGGGCTCCAGAACTGGATGTAGTACTGGAGGAGTTGCCTCCTGCATTTGTTTGACACTGCAGTTCAGGACAGCTCATGCAAAGTGATGGACATCTTGAAGTACTCTTTTGTCAATACAAATACATCCTCTTGCCATAAGCTCTCTGGAAGCTGGACTGCACTGCAGAGACTAGCAGAAGCAGTGACTGTGCTCATGTTCACACATCTCTTGAATGCCTCCAGGGATGGTGATTTCCTAATTGACAACCTAACCCTCCCCAGCACAATTTCAGGCCATTTCCTGTCATTCTATCACCTGATACTAGGAAGAAGAGCCCAATCCCCACCTGGGTCCTTTCAGGTAGTTGGGGAGAGACAGAAGGTCCCCCTCCCTCTCCTCCTCTTCTCCAGTCTAAACACCTCCAGCTTCCTCAGCTGCTCCTCTCCATCCCTGTTCTCCAGACCCTTCACCAGCTTTATTGCCCTTCTCTGGACCTGCTGCAACCCCTCAGTGTCTTTCCTGAAGGTCCAAAACTGAACCCAGTACTCAAGCTGTGACCTCACCATTGCCAAGCACAGGGGAGCAATCACTGCCCTACTCCTGCTGGTCACAGCATTCCTGATCCAGGCCAGGATGCTGATGGCCTTCTTGCTCACCTGAGCACACTGCTGGCTCATCTTCAGCTGGCTGTCAGCAACCCCAGGTCCTTTCCTCCTGGGCAGCTTTCCAGCCACTCTACCCCCAGCCTGGAGCCTTCATGGGGTGGTTGTGACCCCAGTGCAGGACCCAGCACTTGGCTTTGCTAAACCTTATACAACTGACCTCATCAGCCTATGAAGCCAGCCTGGCCACATCTCTTTGCAGAGCTTTTCTCCTTCCTCTCTTAAATTTCTAGCATTTCACAGTGTCACAGTTTCAACTTTACCCATCTTGGGGCTCTTCTCTCCCATCTTGGGGTTGTTTTAGTTTTGTTTGTTGAATAATCTACCACTTTCTTTACTGTACCTTTTATTTGGAATAAATAGGAAATGCAATGTTTAGTGAGCCCTGCATTAAGAATAAATAGGAAATGCAATCTTTAGGGTGGAATTTGTTACTGCCAACACTGCAAGTCCTTGAAAAAGCAATGAGCATGAAAACCTGTCATAATGATTATGTCTAGCTTGCCATTTCCTCTTCCAAACAAGGAGAAAACCAGGGCAAATACACTACCTTCCTTCTTATATTCTCATGGAAGAGTGTAATGCATCACTGTTATTAAGTAAATAAGCATTAATAATGCTAAAATACACTCAGATTCATGGCCATGGTATGCTCAAACCTTCTGCTAATCCTTGAGGCCCTGCAGCCATCAAGGTAATGGAGGCAGGTAGCAGAGTTCTCGTTCCCTGTTGATGTTTGTACAATTAGTGGAAAATAAACTGGTGCCTGAAATAGGTCTGGTATGGATGTTGGGCCCCCAGGGTCCACCACTAAGCTATCCACCAAGGCATTCCTGTTTTGCCACAGCAGTTGCTACCACAGCCATGGCCACTGTGTACTGGGGAAGGCTCACAAATGCTTCAAAGTGCAACTGGAGGTGAAAATGTGCAGCGTTTGTCACACCATGATTATGAAGAAGTGGAGCTCCATACAGAGGTGACAGCAGAGACAGAGAATCATTTTTGATGGAAAGGACCTCGAAGGTCACAGGACCACAGGATGTTACAGGTTGGAAGAGACCCAAAGAGAGCAGTGAGCCCAATCCCCCTGCCACAGCAGGACCATACAATCTCGCTCAGGTCACACAGGAACACATCCAGACAGGACTGGAAAGGCTCCAGAGAAGGAGACTCCACAACCTCTCTGGGCAGCCTGTGCCAGGGCTCTGGGACCCTTACACTAAAGAAGTTCCCCCTTGTGTTGAGGTGGAACCTCCTGTGCTGCAGCTTACATCCATTGCTCCTTGTCTTATCACAGGGAGCAGTGAGCAGAGCCTGTCCCCCCCTCCTGACCCCCAGCCCTTAGGTGTTTAAAAACACTGATTAAATCCCCTCTCAGTCTTCTCTTCTCCAGACTAAGCAGCCCCAGGTCCCTCAGCCTCTCCTCATCAGGCACTGCTCCAGTCCCCCACTCATCCTCATAGCCCTCCACTAGACCCTCTCCAGCAGATCCCTGTCCCTCTTAAACTGGGGAGCCCAAAACTGAAGGTAGTACTCAAAATGAGGTTTCACCAAGGCAGAGTAGAGGGGAAGGAGAACCTCCCTTGATCTGCAGGACACACTCATCCAGTCCAACCATAATCTAACACTATCCAAGGCTGGAGCTAAACCATGTCCCTCAGCATCACAGCTCTGCCTATTTCAAACCCCTTCCTAGGGAGTCTGCTTCCTTTCAGAAAAGTTTCTTCTAATCTCCATCCTCAATCTCTCCTGGTGCAACTGGAGGCCATTTCCTTTCAGTCCTGCCACTTGTTGCTAGTGAGAAGAGAACATCCATCTCCTTCCAACCTCCTTTCAGGGAACTGTAGAAAGCAATGACGTCTTCCCTCAGCCTCCTCTTCTCCAGACTGAATAAGCCCAGGTCCCTCTGCTGCTCCTCACCAGCTTTACTGCCTTCTCTGGACCTGCTCCAGCACCTGAGTGTCTTTTTTGTTCTGAGGGTCTCAAAGCTGAAGCCAGTACTCAAGGTGTGACCACCCCAATGCTAAGCATAGGGGCACAATCCCTTCCTTCCTCCTGCTTCCCACACTTCCTGATCCAGGTCAGGACACTGGTGGCCTTCTGGCCACCTGGGCACACAATAGCTCATCTTCAGCTGGCTGTTGTCCAACAGATGGAGATTACAGAGGGCAAAAAAAGGAATCATACAGTCCAGATGCAATTCAAAAGCAATTCAAAAGCACAGTTTACCAACAACCTATTTCTGTATTTGTGCAACAAGAAACATAATTAGTGCTGTGCAGACTGAGAAGCTTAGAGAACATCAAGCACAAAGTACACCTCCCAGAAAGCACTGCCATCGTGAGTCATGCTGCAGAGAGCACCTTGTCTCCACAGATGAATCTTCTAAGGCTTTGCTTTTGTTACTGTGCAAGATAACAACCCCACAACAGCATCCTGAGAGCTGATTGCCTGAGTCTGAGCTCCTCCAAGCTGAAAAATAAATAATGCTCTTGCTTTGGAAGCCAAGGCTGAAAAATGCCAAGTGGTAGCTTAGGCCAAACTCTACTTTATTGGAAAAAAAAGAGGTACTAAAAAGTAAAATAACTAAATCCATGTAAATACAATAATTAACACATTGGCACTTGATATCTAGCCACAAACACAAAACCAAGTCAGCAAGGGCCTTTCTGTAGAACTGCCAAGATGAAACAGGAGAATCACCACAGGTGGAGACACTTTGATAGTTCACAGGTCACAGGATATTAGGGGTTGGATGGGACCCAAGGAAATCATCAAGTCCAACTCCCCTGCCAGAGCAGGACCACACAATCTAGCACAGGTCACAGAAGAACACATCCAGTCAGGCCTTGAAAGTCTCCAGAGAAGGAGAATGGGTTGGATTGGAAGGGACCTTAAAGATCATCCAATTCCAGACCCCTGCCATGGGCAGGGACACCTCCCACTAGAACAGGTTGCTCAAGGCCTCATTCAACCAAGCCTTCAACACCTCCAGGGAGGAGGCATCCACAGCCTCCCTGGGCAACCTGTTCCAGTGTCTCACCACCCTCAGTGTAAGGAATTTCTCCCTAATCTCCAGTCTAAATCTGCCTTCTTCCAGCTCAGAGTCATTGCCTCCCATCCTATCACTACAAGCCCCGATAAAAAGTCCCTTCCCAGCGTTCTTGACGACTTCTTCTGCAGCAGTCAATCACAACACAACATTAGGGTCAACTTCTGCTCTCCCTACACTACTTGAAAGTGAGAACAGCTTCAAAGACAGAAGTAGAGCTCACCTGGATTTCTGTTATGTGCAGATGAGGGGGGCTTAACAGTTAAGCTTTCAAAGATGTAAGCAGAGGTTGAATAAAACCACAAAGCAGAGAGAGAACATCCTAAGAGTCACCTAGATGGGTTTGATCTAAGTTACCCTTCTGTGGAAGATCCACAATCAGCTGGCATGGGCAGGCTGTTTCAACAACCAATCCTGGATTCTTCCAAATTTCTCAGATCTCCAGGGCCTTTTCCCCTTCCCATCTCTCACATCTGGATAGCACTCTCCAGGAAAAACAGGCAAAATCTCACAGACTGAGGCCTCAACTTCCAGAAAGGAATTCTGGTTTGGTTTATTTTCATACTACCTCCTTCTGCAGCTCTCACGTGAGAACTGCTACAGAATCACTCAGAAACATTCAGGTTGGAAAAGCCCCTCAAGGATCACCAACTGTAACCAATATCTCTGCTCTACAAGCTTCACCCTAAACCATATCCCCAAGCACCACATCCAAATCACCTTTAAACATATCCAGGGTTGGTGACTCCACCACCTCCCTGGGCAGCTCATTCCAATGCTTGACCACTCTTGCTGGGAAAAAAAAAATCCCCTAATATCCAATCTAACCCTACCCACTTGCAGCTTGAAGCCACTCCCTCTTGTTTTGTCTCCCATGAGAAGAGACCAGCAGCAGCCTCTCCACAACCTCCTTTCAGGTAGCTGTACACAGCCATGAGGTCGCCCCTCAGCCTCCTCTCTTTCACATTAACCAGCCCCAGCTCCCTCAGTCTCTCCTCACAAGATTTACTGCCCAGGCCCTTCACAGCTTCCTTGCCCTCCTCTGCACTGGCTCCAGCACCTCCACATCAATCTTGTGTTGAGGTGCCCAAAACTGAACACAACACTTGAGGTGTGGCCTCACCAGAGCAGAGTCCAAGGGGACAATCCCCTCCCTGCTGCTGCTGGACATAGCATTTTAAGACAAGCCAGGATGCCTTTGGCCTTCTTGGCCACCTGGGCACACTGCTGGCTCATGCTCAGCTGCTTCTCCATTAAAAAACCCAGGTGCCTTTCTGCAGGTAGTTTCCAGCCACACTGGCCCAAGCCTGTAGTACTGCTTGTGGTTGTTGTGGCCCAAGTGCAGAAGCTGGCACTTGGCCTTGTTGAAGCTCATCCTATCAACAATGGCTATGGATCCAATCTATCCAAGTCCCTCTGCAGAGCCTCTTTACTCCCAGGATGATCTAACAACATGGGACTCCCATAGCTGTTTTCTAGCAGACAGGTAAGAGACATCCTCAGGAGATCAAAATGAGAAAGGCAAAGCTCCAGGCTCAGGACAGGAAAAAAGCTGACTTCCATGTGCTGCCAAGGACACAAAGACCATAATATTCTCTTGAGTACACTGAAATAAATACCTCTATCTTTTTACTCACCCCTAGCCAAAGGTAACCAAGCAAATGAAAACCAGGCAGAACGAATTCCTACCTCGATCTGGGTGGTGTTGTCATGTCCCTCTTCCAGCAGCACATCCGAGAATCCCCCTGGCTCTGAAGAGTCCTGCCCCAAGCTGGCTCTGTTGGTGTTGACTGATTTGAGAGCCTCTGAGTGCCTTCTCCACCTGTGGCTGCTCACATGTGTATCCACTTCCACATCATCCTCCACCCCAGGGAGGCTCTGAACGACTTCATACAACACACCTGTTTGGCCAAAAGGAAAAACAAGACAGACAGACAATAAGTGATTGGAACTTTGGTTTCCTCATAACAGTTGAAAAGCTCAGAACAGCAATTTTTGGTGAGCTGTTTTGAACCGCTCCAGGCAATGGCCATTTCCTGCTCTCACAAAGCTCCTGCAACAATACCAGCATCAGAATCTGAAAGAAGAGACAGCAACCAACACCAACAACTCAGACTAACTTTTGTCAGCTTCTCAAAACATCCTAAAGGTTTGTTTGGTTTTATCCTGCTTATCACAGAATCAATCAGGATTTTTTTCCCCCTGTGAGGGTTGTGGAGTCTCCCTCTCTGGAGATATTCAAGACCTGCCTGGATGCATTCCCATGTGATCTGTGAAAGCTTCTCCCAGTGCTACCACCAGACCAGTTAATTGCCCTGGACCTGCAAAGCAGGACACTGAAGATAAAATATGATCTAATGTCTGGCTGGGTTTTCAGGGAGTAAAGAGAGAAACTGAGCATAAGCTTCTCCTTATGCAATCACAGAACTGTTTGAGTTGAAAGACACCTCCAAGCTCACATAGTCCAATCATTGACCCAACACCACCATGGCCACTAAACCATGTCCCAGAGTGCCATCTCCATACATCTTGTTATCACCTCCTTAAGCTCTTAGGATTCAGATTGGATGTTAGGAAGAAGTTCTTCCCCATGAGGGCACTGAGACCCTGGCACAGGTTGCCCAGGGAGGCAGTGGAAGCCTCATCCCTGGGAGGTGTTTGAGGCCAGGCTGGATGTGGCTCTGGGCAATCTGCTCTAGTGTGAGATGTCCCTGCCCATGGCAGAGGGCTTGAAACTGAATGATGCCTTCCAAATTTGACAATGCTGTGATTCTACTGAACATGGAGAGAGAGAGATGATGGCTTGGCCAGACCAGCTTTGATCCATTAGTGTCCCAGGTTTGCCTTGACAGACCTCAAATGCTGAGAAAGTGAAATCCAAGACTTAGTTTATTTTGTTTAATGTTCTGAACAGGACTTTATTCTTTTGCTGTTTTGGGGTTTTTTGGGTTCTTTTCCCCTTTTCTGAAAGTATTCTTTAAATCTATCAATTCTCAGCTAACCAATAAATTAATTTTCAAACTCTGAACACAGGCAGCTCATGAAGAAAAAAGCCTCCAGAGCCCTAAAACTGCCCTATTTTACAAGTTAGACCTAGTTCATGTTTCTGGTTGAAATCTCTGTGCAGCTAATAAATCACACAAAAGGCATCTTAGAGGAAATGTACCAAAGTATTTTCTCCTTATCTTTGAGATCTCAGAGCTTTGCACCTAATTAACCCCCACAGGAGAACATGTCAGTCACATCAGCTGGAGAGCAGCCAAATGCTCTTATGGCTCATTAATAATAAAATCATAATATTGGCAAACACAGAACCAGAGAATTAGAGAATTGTTTTGGTTGGAAAAGACCTCTCAGTTCATCGAGTCCAACCATCAACCCCACATCACCATGGCCATTAAACCATGATCCCAAGTGCCATGGCCACACCTTTCTTGAACACCTCCAGGGATGGTGACTCCATCACCTCCCTTCAGGGATGGTTACTCTACCACCTCCCTGGGCAGCCTGTGCCAATCTCTGACCACTCTTACAGCAGAGAATTTTTTCCTAGTCTCCAACCTAACCCTCCCCTGGCACAACTTCAGGCCATTTCCTCTCCATATTCCATCACCTGAAACTAGGGAGAAGAGACTGTCTGCTCATGGCTTGGATCAGTAGAAGCTTTCCTAGGTAAAAAACTAACTGATGGACAAGCCTAAAGAGGGGTGAAGAATGGGGTTAAATCCAGCTGGCAGCTGGTGGATGCCCAGAGAGTCCCTGAGCAGGGATCAGCCCCTCCTGGCCAAGTCCCCCCAGTTTCTCTACTGACCATCATGTCCTGTGGTATGGAACGTCCCTGTGCCTAGCCTGGATCAGCTGTCCAGGCTATGCCTCCTCCCAGCCGCTTCTTCACCTGCCTGCTGGCAGAACTTGGGAAAGGGAGAAGTGCTCAGCTTGGATGAGCACTGCCTGACTGCCACTACAGCAGCAGTGTGGTTCTAATAGTATCCTTTGTTTGAGCTACATCAGTGTGGAAGCAGCTTTACACTCACACAGAATCCAGACTCACAGCATTATTAAGGCTGGAAAAGAGATCTGAGATCATCCACTTCAACCATCAACCTAACACCACCATGGCCATTGAACCATGTCTCAAGAGCACCTGTTAGAACAGGTTCCTTGAACACCTCCAGGGATGGAGACTCCACCACTTGCACCCTGGACAGCCTCTTCCAATCCCTGACCACACTTGCAGCAGAGAAATTTTCCCATATATCCAATCTGACCCTTCCCTGGCACCATTCCAGTCCCTTTCCTCTTGTTCTATCACCTGACAGTGGGAAGAAAAGTAGTAAGTGTTCAACCAGTATGAACTGAGAGTGGGAATGACAATAAAGCCTCAAATCTGTTCAAATTGGACCTACAGTTTTCAATGGATACATTTATGTGCAACCCTTTCTCCAGCTCCCTAAAAGAAGGCTGGACCCAGGTGGGGGTTGGTCTCTGCTCCCCAGTAACAAGGGATAGGATGAGATGAATGGGCTTCAAGTTGCACCAGGGGAGATTCAGGTTGGAGATTAGAAGAAACTTCTTCACTAAAAAGTCTCTTAACCACTGTAACAGGCTCCCCAGGGAGATGGTTGAATCCTCAGCATGTCAAGGAAGCTTCTTCTCATCCTCCGCTCTGCCCTGGAGCTTATCTGGAATGATCTGTCCAGTTCTGGGCTCCTCAGTTCAAGGACAGCAACTACTGGAGAGAGTCCAGTGGAGAGCTGGTGAGGGAACTGGAACATCTGTCTGAGGAGAAGAGGCTGTGAGGTCTGAGGCTCTTTATCCAGGGGAAAAGCAGTCTGAGAGGAATCTCGTTAATGCTTATAAATATCTAAAGGGCAGGAGGATGGAGCTAGACTCCTCTCAGGGGTGTCCAGTGACAGGAAAAGGAGCAATAGAGACAACCTGGAACACAGGAGGTTTCACTCAAGCATAAGGAAAAACTTCTTTCCTGTGAGGGTGGCAGAGCAATGCAGCAGGCTGCCCAGAGAGGTCACAGAGTCTCCTTCTCTGCCTGGACATGTTCCTGGGTGATTTACTCTATCTGATCCTGCTTCAGCAGCAGGGATAGAACCAATGATCCCCAGAGGTCCCTTCCAACCCCTACCCTTCTCTGATTCCATGACCTGATGGAGCACTCACAACAGAAACCTGCATCTTCCTGTACATCAGGACCTGACTTTGACACAACTCTGCTAGTCTGAGGAGTTGGGCATAAATCAAAGCCGAAAGTGGACAGCAACTGAATGCACAGAGACGTTTGTCTGCATCAGTACTGGGAATCTGCAAGCAGCTTTCATAGACTGGAGCTGCAGAAAAGAGACTTGCTGAAAGGGAAGAAGCTGCCTGACTTGTGGCAGGGGTGGGCAATGGATTCTCTATTTGCCAAGGCTGCCCTCAAACAAGGGGAAATTCTGAGTAAATAAACCCAAATGAAAGAGCAGAGCTTGACAAGTAAGACAGCTTTGATTTAGTAGCTAAGCCTGGCCTGCATGAAGCTGTGTTCAATATGAAGCTTTAGCTCTCACAGTACAAAATTCATGGACAGCAATGGAGCTCATGGAGAAAGAAACCCTACCCAGAGCAGGGGAAAGAAACCCCACCTGGAAAACTGTGTCCAGTTCTGGAGCCACTATCATGAGAAGGATCTGGAGGCACCGAAATGTGTCCAGAGCAGGGCCACAAGGATGATCAGAGGGCTGGAGCTGCTATGCTGTCAGGACAGGCTGAGAGAGTTGGGACTGCTCAGTTTGGAGAGGAGAAGGCTCTGAGGAGACCCTATTGTGGGCTTCCAGATTCTGAAGGGGGCTACAAGAAAGCTGGGAAGGCACTTTTTAGGGTGTCAGATAGTGATAGGAGTGGGGGGAATGGAGCAAAACTAGAAGTGGGAGATTGAGATTGGATGTCAGGAAGAAGTTCTTCCCATGAGGATGATGAGACACTGGCACAGGTTGCCCAGGGAGGTGGTGGAAACCTCATCCCTGGAATTTTTTAAGGCCAGGCTAGATGTGCCTATGGGTAACCTGATCTAGTGTGAGGTGTCCCTGCCCACAGCAGGGAAATTGGATCTAGATGATCCTTGAGGATCCTTCCAGCCCTGGCAATTGTGTGACTCTATCTGAAACAAACAAGGCAAACAGGTTCAGCATCTCCCACTCACTCAAACGTGCCAAGATTTAGAGGTGGGTTTTTTTCCCCTCTTTTCCATGAGGTCAAAGAGGGATTTGTGGAATGTTGCAGCACACCAATATTTCAGAATTGCATTGCTGAAAAAAATCATCTGCTAATTACACTTCATGATTGCACATATTTAGGCCAGCTCTGCAATTTGACTAATTTCATAAAAGCACCATAATCAGCAAGTGGGTCTGTTGGGTTTTTTTCCCTCTGAAAGCCCAGAAATACTCACACATTGAAACCTCTTTTCAGTGGAGTGCTTGTAAGCAATCCCAGAATCACAGAATGTCAGGGGCTGGAAGGTACCTCAAAAGCTCATCCAGTCCAACCCCCCTGCCAGAGCAGCATCACCTAGAACAGATCACACAGGAACACATCCAGGTGGGTTTTGAATATCTCCAGAGAGGGATACTCTACAAACCCTCTGAGCAGTCTGTTCCAGTGCTCTGTCACCCTCACAAGGTAAAAACTCCTCCTCCTGTTCCCATGGAACTACCTCTGCCTCAATTTCCACCATTTCCCCTTGTGCTGTCACCGGGTATCACCCAGCAGAGCCTGACTCAAAGTATCACCACTCTAAATCTGCCAAGGGCCAAGTATCAGCAAAATCAAATATCAAACACACCAATTTATTCCCCAAGTGTCACCACACTACTTCAACTTAGGTTTCTTCCTGTAGCCTGTCTTGTGGCTGGGCCTTTGAGCAAGCTGACCTAGCAGAAGATATCCCTGCCCACAGCAGGCAGGCTGCAGCTGAATGACTTCTGAAGGTCATCCAGAAGGGTCCTTTCCAATCCAAACCATCCTGTGACACTGACAATCTATTTCTGCTATCACTTTTGTTAGTAAAGATGAGAAGCCAACAAATATTGATGGAAGTTAAGAATATTGGAAGAGTGATAGACTCTTCAAAACATGAATGCTCTTCCAAGGGAACTATGCAGAGTTCTTGCATACTGAATGCCCATATCACAGCCAAATCAACCACTCTGCTTTTAAAAAGAGGGTGTGCAGTTCAAATTAGCTCAACACTACAGGGACTGTGTGTTGGCTGAACAGTAGCCAACAATGGGCACTTGCAGTCCAGAAGGCCAATGGCAGCCTGGGCTGCATCAAAAACAATGTGGTCAGAGATGGAGAGAGGGGATCCTGCCCCTCTGCCCTGCTGAGAGCTCACCTGCACTATGGGGCACCCAACACAGGAGAGTCATCTACCTGATGGAGAAGGTCCAGAGGAGGCTACAAAGATGATCAGAGGGCTAGAGAACCTCTGCTGTGAAGAGAAGCTGAAACAATTTGGGCTATTTAGCCTGGAGGAGACCTTGGAGTTCAGCTCTGGGGAGACCTTAGAGCTGCATTTCAATGTCTGAATGGGATCCAGAGGTACATCTATATCAACACAGGTGTAAGGGAGGTACTAGAGACTCTCCAAAGGAGGCTAGAAGGATGATTGAGGGACTGGAACTGTTTGAGAGGAAAGGCTTAGAGTCTTGGGGCTGGTTAGTCTGGAGAAAAGGCTGAGAGGAGATTCTATTTATCAAAAGAAGCTTGGACAGAGGTGATTCTTCTCTACTCTGCTCTGGTGAGACCTCACCTGCAGGGTTGTGTCTTGGACCTGATGGAGAGGGTCCAGGAGGCCACCAAGATGATCAGAAGGCTGGAGAACCCCTGCTGTGAAGAGAGGCTGAATTTGGGGTATTTAGCCTGGAGAAGAGAAGACTCCAGAGAGACCTTAGAGCTGCATTTCAGTATCTGAAGGGGACCCAGAGGAAGGCTAGGGAGGGACTGTTCAGAAGGGCCTGTGGGAATAGGATGAGGGCAATGGTTTGGAACTGGAGCAGGGCAGAATTAGGTTGGACATCAGAAGGAAGTTCTGCACAGTGAGGATGGGAAGCCACTAGAACAGGCTGCTTAGGGACATGGTTGGTGTCCCATCCCTGGAAACATTCAAGCTCAGCCTTGCTGTGTCCCTGTGCAGCCTGACCTAGCTGGAAGTGTCCCTGCTGCCTGCAAGGGGGTTGGGCCAAAATGACCTCTGAGAGTCCCTTCCAACCTGATGCAATCTTTGACTCTGAATATGTAATGCTCACAAATATCTGAGGGGTGAGTGTCGACAAGGTGCCAGTCTCTTTTCAGTGGTGTCCTGTGACACAAACTGGCTTGCAGGAAGTTCCATCTCAGCATGAAGAGAAACTTCCCCACTGTGAGAGTGCTGGAGCCCTGGAGCAGGCTGTGGAGTCTCCTTCTCTGCAGACTTTCCAAACCCACCTGGATGTGTTCCTGTGTGACCTGTCCTGAGTGACCCTGCTCTGGCAGGTGGATTGGACCGGATGATCTCTGGAGGTCCCTCCCTACCCCTTCCATGCTGTATTTCTAAGATTCTATGCACATCACCTCAGTGGCACAAGTTAAAGCCTGAGCAAGCCACAGTGGAAATAGGAAAGGGTGGCATAAACCCTCACCAGGTACAACAAACACTGCTGGATGGACACACAGACCAAGGCTGCTCTCCCCTGCCTTGTCAGGAGTGCCCAACAGGCTGCAGTCACCTTCACAGGAAGTTTATCTGCAAAAAGGGACAAACTCTCAAGCCCCTTAACTTGTTCCTAACTAATTCCTTACTTGTCCCATGGCAGAGAGACAAAACACAGCCTTCAAAGTGCCACCACTCAGACAATCAACCTGGCCACCTTCGAATGATGCAGCTCATTCAGCCTAGGACTGAAACATGACACATTGCCCCTTCTGTGTCCTCAGCTTCTTTGGCTCCCCCTCCTCAGAAGCAGAAAGGCAGTGGTTTGTGGGCTATGTTTCCCACAGCTCAGGATTTGGAAAACTGGACAAAGACCAAGGAATTGCTACTGCCCAGACATGTATAGCAGGGAATGCAAATAGTGTCTGACATGATAAAAGCTGAGGCCAAAAGGCTGTGTGGATTTTCTTGAAGTCTGCTGGCAAAAGGCAGAGTTCTGAAAATGGGGAAAGTGAAAATGGATAACATCACCTGGGCTGCCCTTCAGCTCACTGCAAAATACCCAGACTCAACTTGAAATGTAACCCACTTCACTTGCATTACTGATTAAATAAGGAAAATTGATCTTTTCCCCCATTTTCCTGCACACAAAGGTTTCCCAAACCTGGAGTGATTGAGGATGCAGGAAAATTATGCCAGCTACAAGCTCTGGAGCCCTCAACACAGGAAGGATATGGACCTCATGGAGCAAGTCCAGAGAAGGCCATGAAAATGATCAAGGGGTTGGAGCAGGCTGAGGGAGCTGGAGGTGCTCAGCCTGGAGAAGAGAAGGCTCCAGGCAGACCTAATAGCAACCTGCCAGTACCTGAAGGGGTTATAAGAAGGCTGCAGAGAGACTGTTTGCAAAGGCTGCAGTGACAGGACGAGGGCAATGGCTGCAAACTAGAACAGAGCAGATTGAGATTGGCTGTGAGGAACAGGTTCCTTACAAGAAGGGAGGTTGAGCATTGGAACAGGTTGCCCAGGGAGGTGGTTGAGGCCCAATCCCTGGAGATATTCAAGGTGAGGCTGGACAGGGCTGTGGGCAACCTGATCTAGTGAAGGATGTCCTTGATGAGTGCAGGAGGGGTTGGACTGGATGACCTTCAGAGATCCCTTACATCTTTTGCTTCGAAAGAACAGCACAAAACATTCTTTTTCTTAAAGATCTTTTGGCTCTGAGACTTGGACTTGATCTCAGAGGTCTTTTCCAACCTTCATGACTCTTTGTTTCTATGATATGTACAACACATATGCATCCAAAAGCACTAAGCAGGGCTTCACCAAAACATAACACAGACTTTAAGTAACAAGAGCTCCAATCTGGCCCAAGGCAGTAAGTCAGCACTGTAGATAGGACCTTCTTTAAGACCAGCCACTAGAGAAGTTGCAACCTCTCCATTCTGCAGAGAACACCTGCAGTGTAAAGATGGATTGTGTAAAAAGCATCCAAAATGCACTGTGAAAATCTGCATTACTTCTTTTCTTTTTCAGGCTTTTTATCATAGGATCATAGAAAGGCTTGGGATGGAAGGGACCTCAAAGATCATCTAGTTCCAACCCACTACCATGATCAGGTACAGCTCCCACTAGACCACCTTATTTAAGGCCACATCCAACCTGGCTTTCAACACTTCCAGGTTTGCAGCCTCCATAACCTCTCTGGGCAGCTTGCCCCAGTGCCTCACCATCCACATGGGGAAGAATTTCCTCTTCTTGTCTAATCTAACCCCAGATTTTTTTCAGTTTGAAGCCATCACCCCTCATCCTGTCATGCCCTTATCAAAATTCCCTCCCCAGCTCTCCTGTAGCCCCCTTCAAATACTGGGAGGCTGCTGTAAGGTCTCCCAGGAGCCTTCTCTTCTCCCAGCTCCCTCAACCTGCCTCTTTTGCATAACAGCTCAGCGGTTGCTTCACTTCTGCTATGTGAACAAGGCAGCTAATGGTGCTGCCTTTGTTTGCTGCACACAGCCTGGCTTACAAGTAGCAGATAACAGCCCTGTACCATTTTATTACTGAAATGCCACCCTTTATTCCTTCCAGACTCCCTGTTACCGTGCAGAGACAAACCATTTTCTGTCTTATTCAATGCAGGCTAAATTTGTCCCCCAAATTAAAAGAGCTTTAAATGCCTTCAGCTTCTTTTCAGGAAGAAAAAATTCTCATCAGGAGAATCTGCTGGAGAAAAAAAAGAAATAACTACTCATGTTTCTAGCACACAAATAGGAGGAAATCAGAGCTGAGACTGCACTTAAGCTCTGGCACAAAATGTGCACTGCTAGACTTGATGTGGGAGCAGTAAAAATAAATATATCATACATTAAGGAGGAATTGTTGTAGTTACATATTTAGAGCCAAAGAACAGCTGTATGACAGAGACATAAAAACAAGAATTAAGCTTGTTAAGAGATGTGAATGATAGAAACAAAGTCTTTGGCAGGGAAGAAATAATCTGTTTGGAAACTGTCAGGGACACAGGGGAAGCAGAAGAGAAAATACTGCACCAGGCTCGAAGCTTGTCAGGCAAGGAAGTGATCTGCAAATGTATCATCAGACTGCCCAACACTGGGGCAGTGTGGCTGGAGAGCTGCCTGGCAGAAAGGGACCTGGGGGTTGTAATAAGACAGGAGCAAAAGGAGCCAGCAGTGTGCCCAGGGGGCCAATGGCATCCTGGCTGGGATCAGAAATGCTGTGTCCAGCAGCAGCAGGGAGGGGATTGTCCCCTTGGACTCTGCTTTGGTGAGGCCACATCTTGGATGTTGTGTTCAGTTTGGGGCACCTCAATACAACAGAGATGTTGTGGAGGTGCAGGAGCAAGTGCAGAGGAGGGTAAAGAAGCTGTGAGGGGCCTGGAGAGCAAATCTTGTGAGGAGAGATTGAAGGAGCTGAGGATGGTTAGTGTGAAAAAGATGAGGCTGAGGGCAGACCTCATGGCTGTGTACTGATACCTGGAAGGAGGCTGTGGAAAGGCTGCTGCTGGTCTCTTCTTACAGGTAACTGGGGACAGAACAAGAGGGAATGGCCTCAAGCTGCAAGTGGGTAGGTTTAGACTGGCTATTAGGGGATTTTTTTTCCCTCCAAGAGTGGTCAGGCACTGGAATGAGCTGCCCAGGGAGGTGGTGGAGTCATCAACCCTGTGGTTTGGATGCGGTGCTTAGGGCTGTGGTTTAAGGTGAATCTTGTAGAGTAGGGTTCTAGGTTGGACTTGGTGATCCTGAGGGGCTTTGCCAACATAAATGTTTCTGTGGTTCTGTGAAGACTGCCTTTGCTCTCTCCCAGGAGATAAACCAGTGCTGTGCATCGGAGGAATGAAAGCCAGGAAGGGCAGCTTGTCATGGGTTCTAACTAGCCACCAGGGTGGGAAGGACTCAGGAAGTTCAGTAAGGACAAAAGTCCTGCATCTGGGGAGAGATAACAGCAGGCACCAGTACAGACCAGAACTTGTCCTAATGGGCAGCAGCTACACAGAGAAGGATCTAAAAGTCCTAGTGCACAGCAAGTTCAGCATGGGGCAGCAATGTGCCCTTGTGGCCAAGAAGGCCAATGGCACCCTGGGGTGCACGGAGAAAAGTGTGGCCAGCAGGGCTAGAGAGGTTCCCTGTCCCCTCTACTCCTCCCTGTAAGACCACATCTCGAATTCAGTGTCAGTTTTGGGGTCCCCAGTTTAAAACAGACAAGGAACTATTGGAGAAAGTCCAATGGAGGGCTATGATGATGAAGGGATTGGAACATCTCTGCTATGAAGAAAGGCTGAGAGCCCTGGGGCTGTTTCATCTGGAGAGGAGAAGGCTGAGAGAGGATCTCATCAATACCTATCAGTACCAAAGAGGTGGATGTCAGGATGAAGGTGCCAGGCTCTATTTGGTGGAGCCCAGTGACAGGACAAGGAACAACAGGTACAATCTGGAAGCCAGGAGGAGGTTCCAGCTCAACATGAGGAGAAACTTGTTCAGTGTGAGGGTGCTGGAGCTCTAGAGCAGGCTGCCCAGAGAGGTTGTGGAATCTCCTTCTCTGGACACTTTAGAAACCCACCTGGATGTGTTCCTGTGTGACCTATCCTGAGTGATGTTGCTTTGGCAGGGGAGGGTTGGATCCCTGGAGGTCCCTTCCAACCCCTACCATTCTGTGATTCTGTGGCTCAGCTCCTATAGTGGCATTTTAGAATGCACAGATCAGTTTTTGTCTCTGTTACCTTTGCCACTCTTCATGCTCACTGCCGTCCTGCCTAAACCAAACGCAGGCACTGCACTGCTGCCATCCACTTCTAATCCATGGAATATAGCCTTTTGCAGAGACCTGCAAAATGCAGCTTCCTCTTTATTTCACACCTTCCAGTGCTGCCACAGCATTCCCAAGGTGAAACACTGACAGCTGTGCAGCACCCCAGAGAGGAGGCTTTCTGAGCATCCTGTGTACACACATTTCATCACTGTGCTTTCCTAGAGAATCACAGAATCCTTTTGGCTGGAAAAGCCCTTTAAGATCATCCAGCCCAACCATTCTTCAACTCTGCCAAGGCTGGGGCCAAACCATGTGCCTCAGCATCACATGTCTGCCTTCTTTAAACACCTAGAGGAATGGGGATTCAACCCCAAGGAGAAGGCAGAGATGGACACTACCATGTGGGTCCAGATGATGCCATGAAAATGATCAGGGGGCTGCAACTGCTCTGCTATGAATACAAGCTGAGGGAGTTGGGGGTGTCCAGTGTGGAGAAGAAAAGGCTCTAGGCAGACCCAATAGCAGCCTTCTAGTACCTGGAGTGGGCTAGAAGAAGGCTGCAAAGGGACAGTTTGCAAAGACTTGCAGGAACAGGATGAGGGCAGTGGCTTCAAACTAGAGTAGATTGAGATTGGATGTGAGGGACGAGTTCTTTACAAGAAAGGGTTTGAGCACTGCAACAAGTTGCCCAGAGAGGTGGCTGAGGACCCATGCCTGGAGATATTCAAGATGAGGCTCAACAGGGCTGTGGGCAACATGATCTAGTAGAAGACGTCCTTGCTGACTGTGGGTTGGACTGGATGACCTTTAGAGGTCCCTTGCAACCCTAAGTGTTCTGTGATTCCATGCTGCACAGCACAGGGTGCTTTGGAAGCTATGCAGGGATGAGGCAGCTGAAATGACATCACTGCACTTAGGAAAGGGAAGATTTACAACTCTCTCTGCCGTGCCTGTGCTCTCCTAAGTGGAAGGCAGGACATTATGTAATGTGTGAGGATCATTACACATCGATCACTGCATGAAGAGGAGGTCATTTTCCTTTTCAGAGGGTAAAAGGGAAGAGAGGCAATGCACAGAACAAGAGAGTTCAGGACGTGCCTTAAAAAAACCATGAATGTGCTGAAGTCCTTTTATAAACGGAGCTGAGCTTAGAGGGGCTCAGAAGGCAGACCTGGGGACTTAGGTGCATTCAAACACTGGCCAATGCATGAAGAGAGCTGAAGCAATGGCTCTGTGAGGAAGAGGCCTTCACAAGAAGATCTGATGTCTTCTCAAGGAATCGCAATGGTGCAGAGTGTTGTTGGGCCAGAGAGATGCTCTCTGTTAATCCCTCCTGCTTCCCAAAGAGAAAGGAAGAGAGACTGCTGGATGGGAAAACTAAAGTAGCTTCAACAAAAATAATTACAGAATCCAATATACACAAATAGATACAAACCCAGTATCAAACCCAACCCCAAGTGGCAATTGCATCACTGTCACCATTGATGTTGGGAGCAGGAACTTGACAAGGCCCAGATTGGACTCAGTGGCAGAGGAGAACTGGATTCAGACACTGGACTCTGGAATTCAATTTGGGAACACATAGGTCAGGGTCAAAGGCAGAATGAGAGTCCTCCTCAGATGTCAGTCACTGAGAGAGAGGTGTGACTCTCATGTTCCCTCAGCCTTAGGGTCACCCGTCCTGTCTTCTGCTCCCCACAGGTGTCACCTTCTCCTTACTGCGCCGCTAAGTGGGGCACAGGATTCAGCAGTGCCCTTGGCTGCACAGGGTCAAGTCTAAGCAAAGGCCTTTCTGCACACTGGTCCTTGGCAGTAATTAGAACAGAATCACAGAATGTCTTGGGTTGGAAGAGACCTTCAAGATCATCACCCAGTCCAACCCTCCACTCAGCACTAAAGGGTCAGCAGTAAATCATGTCCCTAAGCAGCAGCTCCACAGGCTGCTTGAGCACCTCCAGGGATGGGGACTGCAGCACTGCATGGGCAGACCATTCCAACACTTGAGAACCCTTCCAGGGCAGGAAGATTTCCTACCATCCAGCCTGAACCTCCTCTGGTGAGGCTTGAAATCACTTCCTCTGCTCCTGTCTCCACAGCAGAGGTTCTCCTGCCCTCTGATCATCTTGGTGACTTCCTCTAGACCCACTCCATCAGCTGCATGTCTCTCTTGTGTTGGGGGCCCCACAGATGGACACAGCCCTGCAGGTGAGGTCTCCCCAGAGCAGAGCAAAGGGGCAGGATCCCCTCTCTCCAGCTCTGGCCACTCTGCTTCAGTGCAGCCCAGGCTGCCATTGGCTTTCTGGGCTGCGAGTGCACATTGCTGGTTGCTGTCCAGTTTTTCACCCACCAGCACTTCAAAGTCCTTCTCTGCAGGGCAGTTCTCAATCTCATCATCCCCAGCCTGGATTGATATTGAGGGTTGCCCTGACCAAGGTGTAGGACCTTGCACTTCACCTCATTGCACCTCACAGGATCACAGGATGTTAGGGGTTGGAAGGGACCCAAGGCGATCTTTGAGTCCAACCCCCCCTGCCAGAGCAAGAGATTCCAAGAGATTCTCCTCAGCCCACATCTCTGGTTGGCAACCCCTTCACTGGCAACCCATCCTTCAGTGTTGTGAACATTTTTACAGCAGTCTTGTATTTCTCTGTTAAACTATTTTGCTGCCAAGGCTTTAACTCACAGACTGGCTGACAGCCCACCCAGAGCCACAGCGGCCACAGGAAGGTTCAGAAAGCAGCTCTCTACATCTCACAGCAGGCAACAGATCCAACAACAGCTGGGCTTCATTCCATGTTGCAACAGAACAAAGTAAAGATTTACCTGAGAACAGGACCCTAAAGTCATACCTAAATTTCTCAAGAAAATATTGATGGTCAGTTTGGTTTTGTTCCTAACGAGCTGAGTGCAGAGAAGCAGCAGGGCACAGACTGCTTCTGTCCCACCTCTGTTCACACTGCCACTTACATCTTATGCAAGTCTCAACCTGGTGAGTGCAAATGGGGCTTGAAGAGTCCCTAGAAGTGCTCATCTTCCACAGGGCTCTCAGTTCCTCTCCACTGAGGAGCATCTCTGAAATGAATGTCTTCCTGCTGAATGCTGACTTCCTTCCTCACCACCTTCACCTCGGTCCTCCAGACAGAGAAGCAGCTCAGTCACCAGAGACTCAGAATTCCATGTCTGAATCCTAGTGTCATGAACCACCCATTCCCTGATATCCAGGTGTCCTAGCAAAATGACTGCCAAGCTTGCACACACTGTCTGTCCTTGTATAGGAACCACAGAACCATCAAGGTTGGAAAGGATTAAAGAACATCAAGGTCAACCATCAACCCAACCCCACCATGACCATTAGAGCATGCCCCCAAGTGCCATATCTGGATGATTTTTGAACACCTTCAGGGATGGTGACTTCCCCAGCACCTTGGACGTCACATCCAATTTCTGGACACTTTTTCTCTTTCAGAGAAGGGCAACAAAGTTGCTTCATCCAGACTTCGTTTAAGCACCTCCAGGGATGGGGACTCCACCACCTCCCCAGGCAGCTCATTCCAATGCCAATCACTCTTGCTGTGAACAACTTCTTCCTAACATCCAGCCTGAACCTGCCCTGGCACAGCATGAGGCTGTGTCCTCTTGTTCTGTCCCTGGGTGCCTGGCAGAAGAGACCAACCCTCACCTGGCTACAACCTCCCTTTAGGTAGTTGTAGAGAGCAATGAGGTCTGCCCTGAGCCTTCTCCTCTGCAGGCTGCACACCCCCAGCTCCCTCAGCCTCTCCTCACAGGGCTGTGCTCCAGCCTCCTCATCAGCCTTGGTGCCCTTCTCTGGACATGTTCAGCATCTCAACGTCTTTCTTAAACTGAGGAGTCCAGAACTAGACACAGCAAAACTCACCAACACCACCTCATACAACTTCTAAAAGTCTCTAGTGCACTGCTACTCAGATACTTGTAAACTGAACCTCCCTTCTCCTTTTCTTGTGTTTTTCCCTTCCCTCTTCTTATCCATGCATGTGCCCATTCTCCTCTCTTCATCCTGACCCAGCCACCCCTTCCCTTCCTGCTGGCAGCAATGCTAGAACTAGATGAGCTTTAAGGTCCCTTCCAACCCAAAGCACTCTGTGATTGCATAATTTTTCTCCAGTCAGCACACACTACCACACTGCCTCCTCCAAAATCCCCTCTCCTTCCTAGTCACCATCAGGTTGCTGCCAGATCTCTGCATTTTCTGCTAGGTAACAGCAATTTGTGTGGAGAAGGTCTTGACAGAAAGCACACAACATCCCCCAGTAACCCAGCTCAGTTCTACTTCAAACAGCTTTGGTTTTTTTTCCTTTCCTAATTTGAAATTAAAACTTCCCAAGTCAACTCCAGATGTCTGCTGCTTATTTATTTACTTCTCCAGAAGGAGAAAGGGATGTAGGAATGGTGAGAAACAGTTTGAAAGCTCTGAAAAAGTGCCTTGATCCCAGCAGCACTGCTGAAACTTATGTAAAACAGATCCCCCTCCCCCAATCTAAACACTAAAAGGAAGCAAATAAGTAAGAGAAAAAGATAATGGATATACTAGGAGCAAGGGGGAAAAGATACAATGAACTAAATGCTTCTAAACACCTTCTCTGTGATTCTAACCCAATGCAGCTGCTTTCTGCTTTCCTTACTGAAAATGCAATCAGCCACCAAGTTCATTTGAGCCTGACCAAGGCTCCTGCACCAGCTGATTGTTTACAGATGCCAAGTGACATTTTCTGCCACCTGTTTCCAATTCCAGGACTGGCAGTTGTGCATTTCTGCAGATTACTGACCTCATGCAAGGCTCTGCCATCTGCTGCTCTATTCTCCATGCTCAGTCACCAGTTTCAACAGGACACCAACCACCTCGGAATATATATTTGGTTGGAAGAGTCCTCCAAGCTCATCCAGCCCAACCCTGCATCCAGCACTGAAGGGTCAACACTAAACCATGTCCCTAAGCACCAGCTCCACAGGCTGCTTGAACACCTCCAGGGATGGGGACTGCAGCACTGCCCTGGGCAGACCATTCCAAGGGTTGAGAACCCTTCCAGGGCAGAAAGAGTTCCTAACATCCAGCCTGAACTTTCCCTGGGGCAGCCTGGAATTATTTTCTCTGCTCCTGTCGCTCAACACCAAGGATAACAGGCTGCCCCCTCCTCACTGCCACCTCCCTACAAGCAGCTGTAGAGTGATGAGGTCTTCCCTCAGCCTCCTCTTCTCCAGCCTGAACACCCCCAGCTCCATCAGATGGTCCTGCTAGGCCCTTCATGAGCCTTGTTACCCTCCTCTGAACCCTTCTCCAGCTCCTCAACATCCTTCCTATAGTGAGCAGTCCAGAACCGAACACAACACTCAAGCTGTGGCCTCAGCAGTGCCGAGCACAGGGGGATGATCCTCTCCTGTCCTTGATGGCCAGAAGAGCTTTCCCAGGACTCTTCCTCTTTACACTAAGTAGCAGAGCCTAGAAATACCCAAACTGCCTTCTACATCAAGAAGAAGCTGCAGCTGACACACTGACTGCTTTTCTTTAGTAAGTGGTTTCATTCAGCATGTGAACAGTTCATTTTTATGTCAAATGAAGCATATCAAGACGTTGGGCAGGCCAACTTCCACTGTGTTTTTATTTGGCTATCCATTATCACTCAAGAACACTTTGTGTTGCCTGAAGATCTTTAGGAGAGCCCATTTGAGCCTGGGAAATGGCACTGCCAACATTAAATCTACGTAGGAGATATGACAGAGTCACCCATTCAAATAAAAGGGGCAATAAATACACTTGGGAAATAAGCAGTTTGTTGGGGATAAAGCAGTGAACAGAAATAGGGAAGAGCTCATTTTTTTTCCTCCACTGATTTCATTTTTTCCATGAATGTGCAAAGGATATGTGGCTAAACAGCTTGGCAAAACACTTTCCTACTTCAGAGTGAGACTTGCTTTCCAAAATGTGTCACCAATATTGTTTATGCCATCACTCATCTACAGACCAATTCCAACATGCAGCCTTAACACAGAATCGTGGAATCATACAACAGTTTGGCTTGGAAGGGACTTTAAGCATCATCCAGGTCCAATCTCGACCATGGGCACGCACACCTTGCACTAGCTCAGGATGCTCAAGGCTTCATCCAGCCTGGCCTTGGACACCTACCTCCAGGGAGGGAACATCCAAAACTTCCCTGGGCAATCAGTTGCAGTCTCACCACCCTCACTGTAAAGAATTTCTCCCTGATATCCAGTCTAAATTTACTTTTTCCTAGCTTCAATCCATTCCCTCTCATCCTGTCACTCCAAGCCCTTGTCAAAAACCCTTCCTCAGCTCTCCTGTAGCCCCTTCAGGTACTCTAAGGTCACCTGGGAGCCTTCTCTTCTCCAGGCTAAAGAGCCCCAACTCTCTCAGTCTGTTCCCACAGGGGATGTGCTCCAGCCCTCTTATCATCTTTGTAGCCTCCTCTGGACTCCCTCCAACAGTTTAAAATCATTCTGAGGATCTCTAGATGGGATCTCTGGAAAAGGGTTCTTTCACTCGGGATGCCATAGCACAAATATCTTGGGGATGCTGCACCGTTCAGCTCCCACTGCACTTTGAGTTTTGACTTCTTTCCATTGCAGCCTTCTCCCTCCTGCAGGAAAACACTGCTAAGTGCTGGGTCCTGCATTTGGCTCACAGCAAGTCTCCACATACTTCAGACTTGGGGCTGAGCGCCTGGAAACTGCTCAGAAGAGAAAGAGCTCGGGTGTTGACAGCCAGCTGAAGGTGAGCCAGGGTGTGCCAAGGTGGTGAAAAACCCACCAGCATCCTGGTCTGGATCAGGAAGAGTGACCAGCATGAGGGCAGTGATTGTCCCCCTGTACTCAGCACTGGTGAGGTCACAGCTTGAGTCTTGGGTTCAGATTTGGAGCCCTCACTACAAGAAGGGCATTGAGGAGGTGCTGGAGGAGGTCCAGAGAAAGGCAACAAAGCAGGTGAAGGGTCTGGAGAACAGGGCTGGTGAGTAGCAGCTGAGGGAACTGAGAGTGTTTAATGTGAAGAGGAGGTTGAGGGGAGACCTCATTGCTCTCTACAGCTCCCTGAAAGGAAGTTGGAGCCAGGTGGGCTTGAACAAGAGCAAAGGGCTCAAAACTGTGCCAGGTGGACATGAGGAAAACTTTCTTTCTTGCAAGAGTGGTCAGGCACTGGAACAGGCTGCCCAGGGAGGTGGTGGAGTCACCATCCCTGGAGATGCTCAAGAAATATGTGGACACGGCCCTCCCAGACATGGTTTAGTGACCATGGTGGTGTTGAGTTGAAAGTTGGACTTGAGGATCTCAGAGGTCTTTCCCAAGCTTAACAATACTATGAACTCAAATTTGGTGTGAGAAGAATGCTGTTGAAACACACTGATGTTGCTCAAACAATGGATGTTGTTTAAAACCACAGCGCTGCTTTAGCTGTAGGTAGTGCTCATGACTCTATAAGCAGCAGGTATCCCTGTCCCTCAGTTCATGAGGCAGTTGAGGCTCCTTCCTGCTCTCTAAAGGAAGCTTCTACAAGCCATTCCCTTCAGAAGCAGTATCATTAGTGGCACGAGCAGCACCAGACCAAAAAGCAGGCATCAAGCAGCTTCTGCTCTCTTCCAAACCTGCCAGTCCATGCTTAAAGCTCTCATCCTGCTGGCAATAAACACTGAACCCTTTATTCCTCACCAGTTTGATCCACCTTCTGCCATACCCTTTGCTGCTATTGGCTCCATCTGTAGAAGAGGGAGGCTTTGGCTTCAGTCTGAGGTTTTCTGTCATTTGCTTAGAGAACTCCACCAGGGCAAACCGAGACAGGATTGTGGCCCCTCGACTGCAACATCCTCCGACCTCACTTAGCACTGACATACAACTACAAGCATGCTGTTGACTGGAGCTCAGCTATTCCCATTGTACAGGAGTGCATCTGAGGTCAGGCTCTGCCTCAAACTGCTTGCCAAAGACTGCAAAATATTATGCAAGAATGGCTAACAGGAGCTGCCCACACCCACTGAGCTCTGGATGTTCAGCTGCAGCAGATGTTTCAGGGGTCAGTTCTTCTGTAATAAGTAAACAGATTTATTGTAAGGTAGAAGACTGAGCTAATAATATAAATACCAAGCAGGGCGCTTGAAATACCATGCAAACAGCAACATACAGCTGAAAAATGACTACCACCACTGCTTGTTTTTCACCAGAAAGCTCACAGGAGCAGCAGCTGTTTACTGCCTCAGCAGAGTGATTACGGCGTGAGTCTAGCCAGGGTTTCCAGTGAAGCCTGCTCCCATCCATCCCATTCCTAATAATCTGTGACATTTTCTTCCTGGGTCTGATGTTCTGAGACCTTGCTCTCCAGACCTCACAGAGCACAGCCAAAAGGATCTCATGCTCTGCTTTTCAGAGGCACTTGGCTAGAAGCAATTCCTTTCAGCAAAAGAAACTCCCTGCCTCAAAAGCAGTGTGGATAGCAAAAGGAGAGAGGAAACTGTTTGCTCTTCTCTGTTAAGACCTCACCTGCAGTGCTGTGTCCTGCTATGAAGACCCCAAAACAAGAGAGACATGGCGCAAAGGAGAGCCAGAAAGATGATAAGAAGGGACTGGAGAGCCTCTCCTATGAAGACAGACTGAAAGAATTTGAGGCATGGAGAAGAGAATGCTCCAGGGAGACCTTAGAGCAGCATTTCAGTATCTGAAGGGCATCTACAGGCAGGCTGGGGAGGGGCTGTTCAGAAGGGCCTGTGGGGATAGGATGAGGGCAATGGTTTGGAACTGGAGCAGGGCAGAGTGAGGCTGGCTATTGGGAGGAAGTTCTGCACAGTGAGGGTGATGAGACGCCGGAACAGGATGCTGAAGGCTGTGGTTGAGGTCCTGTCCTTGGAGACACTCAAGATCAGCCTTGCTGTGTCCCTAGGCAGCCTGCTCTAGCTGGAGGTGTCCCTGCTGCCTGCAAGGGTGTTGGACATGACAACCTTTGAAGGTCCCTTTCCAACCCAACGCAATCAGTGGATATGTTCTTTGCAAAGACCTCTCCCCTCCATCCCAGTTCTTACTCAGCACTGTAAGTGCAGAGCCACAAATAAGGGAGTTTCTGAAGACTAAGCAGTTTAACTAGAAACAAACAAGGGAAAAAAAAACCTACCAGGAGAGGAAAAAAACCCAAACAAACAACCCAACAAACTTGGCATTTGGCTTTGTTTCTGTGATTTGTCTAACTAAAATGCACTGATAGGCTGTCAGCCCAGAAGACACCCCCACAGATTCCACAACAGCCCCTGTATTTGGACTTCTGCTGACATTGGTGGCCTCTGGACCAGCCCTCAATAAGCCAACTAAAGTATCACTCTAAGAAGGGAGCCTGCTCCTATGGATCCCTGAATCAGAATGCTGAATGGCCACACAGCCTATTTGTAGAACCACAGAATGTTAAGGGTTGGAAGGGATCTCCAGAGATCACCCAGCCCAAGCTCCTGCTAATGCAGCATCACCTAGGGCAAGTCACACAGAACACATCCAGGTGGCTTTGGAAAGTCTCCAGGGAAGGAGACTCCACAACCTCTCGAGGCAGCCTGCTCCAGGCCTCCAGCACCCTCACAGCAAAAAAGTTCTCCATAAAGTCCCAGAGAGAAGCCACAAAAGCCTTGTCTGGTCTGTTACCAGAAGACAGAGAACCGACACAGTCTCAGGCTGTGCCGGGGTAGGTCTAGGCTGGATGTTAGGAGGAAGTTCTTCACAGAGAGAGTGATTGGCATTGGAATGGGCTGCCCAGGGAGGTGGTGGAGGCACCGTCCCTGGAGGTCTTCAAGAAAAGCCTGGATGAGGCACTTAGTGCCATGGTCTAGTTGACTGGCCAGGGCTGGGTGCTAGGTTGGACTGGATGAGCTTGGAGCTCTCTTCCAACCTGGTTGATTCTATGATTTTATATGATTCTATAAGAAGAGGATACTGGCCACAGAAGGGCTGTCTCTATAAGAAACACATTGAGGTACTGGAGGGTGTACAGGGAAGAGCACCAAAGCTGCTGAGGGCTTTGGAGGGCATCATACGAGGAGCAGTTGAGGGAGCTGGGCTTGGTTAGTGTGGAGAAGAGGAGGCTGAGGGGAGCCCTTATCAAACTTCACCAGGTTCCCCTTCACCCAGCTCTACAGCCTGGCCACCTGTAAGCTGAATTTTTATCAAGGAATACTTTGGCTCTTTTCAAGTATTTTTCTCCCTCCTTTGGTAAAGCAGTTAATCTAGATTAGTGTAAATTGACTGCCTGTTAAATTAGCTCAAGAATGCATGGGAAAATCTTTCAAGTTAATATCTGGCAGCTCAGCTGTGTTGTAGAAAGTATTTCAAACAATATTCTCTGGGATGCAAAACCTCCTCAGCAAGCTAAGCAAGTTTTAGCAGTAATTATGTTATTAATCTTCAGCATGACTTCTGTCAGCTGGTGAATTCTACCAGTGTTGAAAAGCAGAGTTACATTTATACACTCTTTAGAGTTGTAAACTGCCAAAGGAGGAACAAAGATCTGGCACAGCTGAGTGAAAACTCTGTGCGTGCAGAGTAGCAACAGAAGATTTGCTCTCTACATTTCCAGAGGTAGAAGAGGAGGGTGAACGTGACGATGACCAGAGTCTGGAAACTCAGCGTTTTCAGAGAGCCACACTATGCTGGGGGTTGGAAGGGACCTCCAGAGATCATCCAGTCCACTCCTACCAGAGCAGCGTCACCCAGGGCAGGTCACACAGGAACACATCCAGATGGGTTTGGAAAGTCTGCAGAGAAGGAGACTCCACAGCCTCTCTGGGCAGCCTGTTCCAGGGCTCCAGCACCCTCACAGTGGACAATTTCTCACATTGAGATGGAATCTCCTGTGACTGCGTTTACATCCACTGCCCCTCATCTTGTCACTGGCTAACACTGAAAAGAGCCTACTCCCACTCTCTTGGCACCCACCCTTCAAACATTTGTAGGCACTGCTAAGGTCCCCTCTCAGCCTTCTCTTCTCCAGACCAAACAGCCCAAGGTCTCTCAGCCTTACCTCAGAGGAGAGATGCCCCAGCCCCTCTGCAGTCAGGCCATCAGGAACAGCAGCCCAGAGCGAGTGACAAATTAATCCAGAGGTGCTGATAGTTTGAAAGCAAGGACAGCAAAGCTGCTATGAAACCACCACCACCACACAATTCATTACCTTCCTCCAAGTCCATGGAAATCAATGTTCTAATAGACAGGTGCATATAATCCTGAGATTGCTCTAAGCCAGCTATCTACCTGCTCTCAATCAGGGACTGGCAGGCCACTGTGCTTTTCAGTAGTCTCACTTTGGCTGGAAAACTGTCCCCTCTTCTGCAGGCTGCACACCCCCAGCTCCCTCAGCCTCTCCTCACAGGGCTGTGCTCCAGCCTCCTCGCCAGACTTGGTGTCCTTCTCTGGACACATTCAGCATCTCAACATCTTTCTTAAACAGAGGGGCTCAGAACTGGACACAGGAAAACTCTACCATTCTGTGAAAAGTAATCTGAAGACAAAGCTCTCAATGAGCCTGTGTCAAGTCTCTTAATGCCACATGGAATGTGTGGATAAGCACTTCCTTCCCAAGCACATACTCACAGGGATTAGAGGTGTAAAAACGCATACACACCAAAATACCCTATCAGAGGTCACATGAAATGTTTTTCTGAGTTTTAGCACTTGGGTTTGATCTTTTCCTTTGTGAATATAAATACTTCATCATTTTCTTTCCCAGTTTTACCTGGAGCTGGTACGTGATGAGATGGTATCAACCCGAATCTGTGAAGTTGAGGCCTAGATACTCACAGATTCATAGAATGGGTTGGAAGGAACCTTAAAGATCATCCAAGTCCTGTGCCATGGGCAGACACACCTCCCACTAGAGCAGGTTGCTCAAGGCCTCATCCAACCTGGCCTTGAACACCCCCAGGGAGGGAGCAGCCACAGCCTCCCTGGGCAACCTGTGCCAGTGTCTCACCACCCTCACTGCAAAGAATTCCTTCCTAATTTCCAGTCTACAGCTCCCTTCCTCCACCTTCAAACCATTGTCCCTCCTCCTATCACAAGCCCTTGTGAACAGTCCCTCTGCAGCTGTCTTGCAGGCCCCTTGTGGGCAGACAGCAGCTGTCAGTGCTGTCAGGAACTCTACAGAGCACTTTGACGTAAATCTTCATCTCTAAGTGCAACTGACTGCCGAGTGAACACACACTGTGAGACCCAACAGAGCCAGTTGTTAGCAAACTCCTGATCAGCCATGGTTTAACAGCACCAGTATTTACTACAGCACCTCAGTGCCTGTGATTGCTGCACTGATGGTGCTTTTATGCACTACACTCAGACTCAGGTCAATCCCTGGGGTGATTCAGATGTAAGGCTACCGATTCCAGACATTTCCCCATCTCCTCCAAATACATCCACAAGGGAAAATTAAATATATTGCTCTAAAAGAAACCCTGCTATGCTCTCCAACCTGGGAGGCAGCCTTCATTCACACCCAAAAGAGATGTTAAGAACATGGAAAAGACTCTGCTGAGTTGCACAGCCAGCATTAGTTGCTGCTTCCTGAAGGAACACCAAGGAAGAAAACTACAAAGTGGTGGGGAGAGTAATTCATTGACAATTTCATGCCAAGGAAAGCTGGTGGAGGCCAAGCACACTGGCACAGAAACAAAGAATGGTAGGGCTTGGATCCCCTCTGGGCCCAACACTCCTGCCAAGGCAGGTACACCTAGAGAAGGTCACAGAGCAACATGTCCACGTGGGGTTTGAGTGTCTCTAGAGATGGAGATCCCACCAGCCCTATGGGCAGCCTGCTCCAGTGCTCCAGCACCCTCACATTAAAGAAGCTCCTCCTTAGGTTTAGCTGAAACTTTTTATCTTCAAGTTTGTGCCTCTCACCCCTTCTCCCATCACAGCACCACTGAAACAAGACTGGTCCCATCCTCCTGACACTCACCCTTCAGGTAATTGTAAGCATTGATGAGATCCCCTCTCAGTCTGCTCTTTTCCAGACTAAAAAGAACCAATTCTGTTTTGCCTTATCAGCCCTTTTCAATCCTCTCCACCAAGTCTCTGCCCTTCCTGAACCAGGGAGACCACAACTGCACACAGTATTCCAGATGTGGCCTTACCAGGGCAGAGTAGCAGAGGAGGAGAGCATCCCTCAACCTGCTGAGCACACTCTTCTTGATGCATCCCAGGATGCCATCAGCCATCCAAACTAAGCCATTCTATGACCTTAGGAAGTAATTTTCCCCTACCTGCAAAGAATCTAACTTGATCACAAACATTTCTCTCTCTTGGAACAGACTATTGTTACTCAACTGGAAGGGAGGCTTCTTGTAACAAAGAAACTGAACTAATGCATTTTATCTTTTTTCATTAAAAGGAAGTGTGTGGAACATAATAGCAGTCATTTAAGAAATTAAAAGCAAATAATTACCCTAACTTAAAAGTAATGGAGCCCTTTGAAAGCAGCTCTAAGTCTATTACTAACTGAGAGAGCTTCTAATATTACAGAACCACAGAACTGTCAGGCTTGGAAGGGACTTCGAGGATAATCCAGTTCCAACCACCCTACCATGAGCAGGGACACCTCACACTAGAGCCACATCCAGCCTGGTCTTAAACACCTCCAGGGATGAGGCTTCCACCACCTCCCTGGGTAATCTGTTTCAGGGTTTCAGCGCCCTCATGGGGAAAAACTTCTGCCTAAGATCCAATTTGAATCTACTCAATTCTAGTTTTGCTCCACTCCCCCCAGTCCTATCACTACCTGACACCCTAAAAAGCCCCCCCCAGCTTTCTTGTAGGCCCCTGCAGATACTGGGAGACTTTGGAGCCTTCCCTTCTCCAGACTGAACAGTCCCCACTTTCTCAGCCTGTCCCCATAGCAAAGCAGCTCCAATCCTCTGATCCTCCTCGTGGCCCTGCTCTGGACATGTTCCAGCACCTTTCCTGTCGTAGGGCCTCCAGTATTGGATACAGTGATTCAGGTGGGGTCTCACCAGAGTGGTGTAGAGGGGCAGACTCCCCTCCCTCAACCTGCTGAGGGAACTGGCATTATTTAGTCTGGTGGAGAGGAGGATGAAGGGAGACCTTCTGGTTCTGTACAAGCCCCAGAAAGGAGGTTGGAGCCAGGTGAGGGTTCAGTCTCTTCTCTCTAATGACAAGTGATAAGAAAGGAAATGTCCTCAAGTTGCCCCAGGGTAACAGGCAGTGCTTCCCAATGCAGCAGTCAGCACTGATACTTCACTGGTAGGATGACAGGCTGCAGACAGAAATCTAGAGCATGACAGACTGAAGGATGTGGCTTGACTGCACTGATGGCTAAAGGTCACAATCTGCTGAGGCATGCAGAGTATCTCTTCCACTTTATATTAGGAAGTAAGTAAATCAAAGACATGCAGCCCTGAGAACCATAGGAGATATTCCCTCTTCCACCTCACTGCTTCACAGCAGAGCAAGAAATGGCCAATGGAACAAAACAGCTCCAGTGTGGTTTTCATTGAGGAGTTTCACAGGATCACAGGATGTTATGGGTTGGAAGAGACACAAAGAGATCATTGAGTCTAACCCCTGCCAAAGCAGGACCATACAATCTAGCCCAGGAAGACGTCCAGACAGGCCTTGAAAGGCTCCAGAGAAGGAGACTTCACAACCTCTCTGGGCAGCCTATGCCAGTGCTCTGGGACCCTTACACTCAAGAAGTTCTGCCTTGTGTTGAGCTGGAACCTCCTGTGCTGCAGCTTCCATCCATTGCTCCTTGCTCTATCCCAGGCAGCAAGTGAGCAGAGCCTGTCCCCCCCTCTCCTGACCCCCAGCCCTCAGACATTTATAGACATTTATTAGATCCCCTCTCAGTCTTCTCAAGACTAAAGATCCTCAGGTCCCTCAGCCTCACCTCATCAGGCACTGCTCCAGTCCCCTAATCATCCTTGTAGCCCTCCTTTGGACTCTCTCGTGCAGATTCACACTTGCACTGTTCTAAGCCAGGCACTCACTTGCCAGAATAGCTCTTTGTGAACAGCTTCTGCTCCACATGTCTATTTTAAGTGCATCTGAAGGAAAACAAAGGGATGCAGAATAATTTCTTTTTTCAGGTCAACAGAAGCTGACCATTCTCCAGGAGAAATTTCACTTCATGTCTGTCTCTTCTTCCCAGGACCAAAGTGCTGGAGTGAGTTCAGGATCTGGAGAACAGGTCTGGTGAGGAGCAGCTGAGGGAACTGGGGCTGTGTAGTCCGGAGAAGAGAAGGCTGAGAGCAGGCCTGGATCTCTACAGTTCCCTGAAAGAAGGTTGGAGTGAGATGAGGGTTGGTCTCTTCTCCCCAATAACAAGGATGAGAGAAAATAGCCTCAAGTTGCACCAGGGGAGGTTTAGGCTGGAGATTAGATGAAGCTTCTTTCCTGAAAGGGTTCTCAAAGACTGGCACAGGCTGCCCAGGGAGGTGCTTGAATCCCCATCCCTGGAGCTGCTTCAAAGAGGCAGAGATGTGGTACTGAGGGACATGGCCCCAGCCTTGTTAGAGTTAAAGCATGGTTGGACTCCATGCTCTCAAAGACTACTTTACAACTGCGATCATTCTGTGATACTATTCCATGGCTCTGAAACAAGCTCTGATAAAAGACCAAAAGTAGGCTCTGGTACTGCTCATTTAACTTTCTCTCCCAGGACCACTATTTCTGCCAAGTCCAACGAAGCAGAGGACAATGAAGCTGCAGCCTTTACTTCCCAGAAGAGAGCACCACACTGCAGAGGCAGGAGGAGAAGTTGGAAGCACATGTGCAAGTGCAGCACGCCGTGACATCTGCCATGATACTTAACTGCTGTCAATTACATAACATCATAAAAGAGAGATAAACCAACATCTGGGGCCTTTGGGAAGTCTCACAGACTCCCTTTTCTCTGCCCCTGAGGTCAGCAGTGATTTTGTTATTGACTTTAGTGGATGTGCAACTGAGTGCAAAAGCTTATTTCAGACCTGGAAATAGCTGCTGGCTGAAGGGGAACAGAGATGAATGGGTTGGAGAGGACTCGATTTTAATGCTGGGGCATTTTCTTGGGGTGAAATCTAAGCAGAACAGGCATGAAGGGAGTAAGGGAACACAGCTTTTGAAGTGATTACATACACAGACGAATTAGGTGAGGATGAAGTATTTTAGCTACAGGATGTTGCTTTTCAGGATCAGAGCATAAAGGGTTCTGCTGCTCTTTCAGCTAACCACCAAATGACCTGAACAGCACAGAGGACAACCCAGCCACAGGATGCTTCTGGAGTTGGAATGCTACAGTAGATACCTCTATCCTCTTGGATTTTACAGGCAGCCCTTACACTTAAATAGGCTCAAATCTGTGTCAACGGACACAAATCTGGATCTGCAGCTGCTGCTCTGCTCACAATCTGAAGTGCCTCATGCTCCTTTCATTGAGGTTCATGGGAATTACAGACTCACAGAATGGCAGGGGTTGGAAGGTACTTCCAGAGATCAAGTCCAACCCCCCTGCCGAAGCAAGATCACCCAGGGCAGGTCACAGAGGGCTGTGTTCCTACACAGCCAGCTGAGTTTTGAAAGCCTCCAGAGAAGAAGACTCCACAACCTCTCTGGCAGCCTGGTCCAAGGCTCCAGCACCCTCACACCAAATGAGTTTCTCCTCATGTTGAGGTGGAACCTCCAGGATTCTAGCTTATGGCCATTGTCCTATCCCTGGGCACCACCAAAAAGAGCCTGGAACCTTCTTCTTGACACCCAACCCTCAGCTATTGATAGACATTGATCAGATCCTCTCTCAGCCTTCTCCTCTCCAGACTAACCAGCCCCAGGGCTCTCAGCCTTTCCTCCTCAGACAGATGTTCCAGTCCTTTCAGTATCCTTACAACTTCCATTGAAGTCTCTCAAGTAGATTCTGGTCACTCTCCAACTTGTGTCAAACTGGACACAATACTCCAGCTGTGGTCTCACCAGGGCAGAATAGAGGGGAAGGAGAATCTCCCTTGACCTACTGGCCACATTCTTCTTAAAGCACCCTAGGAGACCACTGCCCTGCTCAGCTACAGGTGCACATTGCTGTGCTAACCAGAATTTGCCCTCTGTGTCTTGTTCTAACCTGAAAGAGCAAACTTGCTAACTCTCTGACTGCCCCAATATACCACCTAGTAAAGGTGGCTGCAAAGCTGAGGATGGACAGACATTTAGGAGCCTAATTTGTGCCTGGTCTGGACTGCTTTGGGCAAGCACTGCCATTCCTCTTGCTTCAGAGGGGTTCTGCAGAGCTGAATGGAAGGTAAGAGTTCGGTGTTTTGGGATTTTGCTTTAATGTATTTCTTGCCTGATGTCAGCCTTGTAATGCTGCTCAAACACTATCTGAAGGGCAGCCAAGGCCTCAATTATCACCTCTTATTTTTGTGTTCAGCTGACTTCAATTTGCACACAATTGCTCACCCCTACCCAAACAGCAGCAGATTCACAGATTTTCATCTCTTGACACTTTGGAACTTTTTGATCACTTGGAATTCTCCTCCCCACGTTCCAGTGGAGGGGGCATTCCAAGTCTGCCAGCATCAGAAAACCAAGTGCCCTTTATTTAAGGGAGGAGCAGCACAAAAAAAACCCAAGTTTACCTGCCAAAGAATTGTAGAGCTCAGATTCAGAAGCAGGAGATAATTCAATTGATATCCATTTAATGCCCGGCAGCTTAGCAGTGAGCTACCAAAGGCTGACCATTAGCATCAGTCGCAGTGGAAGTTTTGGCAAGCCCAGGTGAAACAACTGCACTTATGACCCCCCCTCCCCCACTGAATATAAAACCATTTCCTTGTATAAAAACTTGTGATAGAATTAGAGGAAATGGTTTCAAGTTGTGTCAGGGGAGGTTTAGGTTGGAGATGAGAAGCAACTTCTTCCCTGAAAGAGTTCTCAGGCTTCCCAGTTGAATCCCCATCCCTGGAGGTGTGTCAAAGAGGCAGAGATGTGGTGCTGAGGCACATGGTTTAGCTCCAGCCTTGTTAGAGAATGGTTGGGCTCAATGATCTTACATAATCTTAAAGACTCAAAGCAATTCTGTGATGCTACAGCGGAAGCCAAAATCTAACACACTGCACTGGGTTTCCATCCTAAGCTGCATGATCTACTGACAGACCAAACTGGTCTTAGCCAGAAGGAATTGCAATGTTTTCAAATCCACTCTAAAACACCCCCAGACTGACCCACAAAGACAGCCAAAGAAGGATGGTAAAGCACAGAGCAGATTTAGCCAAAGGAGGATGGCAAAGCACAGAGCAGATTTTCTTACACTTGCCAGCTCTCATAATCTGGTCCTTGCCAACTTCTTGCTCAGACACACAGGGAGACAGGGACCTGTTATGGCTCTCTGAACCCAGGCTACCATCAGTTCTCACTGCCTTTGCTTGGGACTTCCTTAACTGCTCAGCCATTCAGACACTCAGCGATACCTAACCTCAACTGCAGATCACAGGTAATTAAAAGTTTGAACACCACCTAGCAGATCTAGTCCTTTGAGCAATCCATCTGGCTAATTAGAAATAAATTGGCTTTTAATTTACCCATGCCAGAACAAGACAGGACACATCAGGATGTATTACAATCTCCAGTACTATCAGGCAGCATTGTTCAGTCCCAGAAGAACTGAAGGGAGGTTTATTCACACCATATTCCTACACCTTGAATAATTCATCAGAATTAATTTAACAGACATTAGCAAGTCCCAGAGATCACTTTGTAAGAGTATGAAATGTGTTGCAAGTGTTTGGGTGGGTTTTGTAAATGCCACCTTCAGAATGGCCATTAAAAAAACATGAACTAAATATGACCAAAAAAAAACAAACCCAAAAGGGTAAAGGTTAACAGCAGGATATCTGAGTAAGTGAAATGGCCTTGTGTTAGCCAAACTCTGACTTCTTGGAAGTCTGAAGATCACATTTTAAGAAGAAAATACCTCACAAATCATTCCTATTGCTGCCTGGCCAGTGACAGCCTGGGCTGCATCCAAAGCAGCATGGCCAGAAAATGGAGAGAGAGGATTGTGCCCCTTTACCCTACTCTCCTAAGACTTCACCTGCAGTGCAGTGTCCAGCTCTGAAGCCCTCAATACAGAAATGACATGGACCTGATGGAGCAGGTCCATAGGAGGCCATGAGAATGCTCAGAGGCTTGGAGCAGCTCTACTACAAGGACAGGCTGAGTGAGCTGGGCGTGTTCAGCCTGGAGAAGAGAAGGCTCCAGGGAGACTGAATAGCAACCTGCCAGTACTTCAAAGGGGGTATAAGAAGGCTGCAGGGAGATTGTTTGCAAAGGTGTGCAGAGATAGGATGAGTGCAATAGCTGCAAACTAGAGCAGAGCAGATTGAGATTGGATTTAGAGGAACAAATTCTGCACCAAGAGGGTGCTGGAACACTGCAATAGGTTGCCCAGGGAGGTGGTTTAGGTCCCATCCCTGGAGATATTTCAGGGGACGCTGGACAGGGCTCTGGGCAACCTGATCTAGTTGAGGATGTCCCTTCCGAGTGCAGAGTGCTTGGACTGGATGAGCTTTGGAGGTCCCTTCCACCCCAGACCACTCTATGACTCTCCAAGAAAGCAAGCTTTCACTGTAATGCACTCCACAAGAATACTTTAATACACTTAGAAGAGCAAAGCTCTGCATTTCTCAGCTGGTTGGAATGAAGCCAAAGCAAAGCAAACACAAATTGTGCTTCCAGCATTCAAAAGCAGCAGCAGATTAGCAGGACTGATAGAAGAAAGAAGCTGTGCTGATAGGTTTGTCTCATCTAATATTTCCCAGACAAGGTGCAGGGCTCTTGCTCTTTGATGATTCTTGAACACTGTGCTTAAGCTATTAAACTGAGCTAAAATCCTGGGGGACAAAGAGGAACTGGAATATTTATGAACAGGCTTTGTTTGACACCTTACATCTCCAATAGCTGAAATCAGGAGAGCTCAGCTGATGGGTTGTTCTAGTAAGTGCTGCCTTATTTTGTCCCATCTTGCCAGAGATGGTGTCCAAGGGGGACACAGAGGTGCTGGAGTGAGACCAGAGAAGGCTGAGGAGGCTGGTGAGGGGTCTGGAGAACAGGGCTGGTGAGGAGCAGCTGAGTGAGCAGGGGAAGAGGAGGCTGAGGAGAGACCTCATTGCTCTTTAAAGCTCCCTGAAAGGAAATTGGAGCGAGGTGGGAGTTGATATCTTCTCTCTAGTACCAGGTGATAGGATGAGAGGAACTGGCCTGAAACTGTGCTAAGGGAGGATTAGGTTGGAGATTAGGAAAAGTTGGAGATTTCTTCCAACCCCTACCTTTCTGTGATGCTGTAACAATCTCCAAACTCTTCTCTACTCTGGAGCAGTTTATACTTTACCAGAGGCAAGTAAGGTACTTCAAAGAACAGCTCTATCATCACTTCAAACACTTGTTCTCATCTGAGGGAAGGTCATTACAACTTGTTTCTCAGATACTAGACCTTCTGCAAAGATATTCATCTTCACACACAGACACCCTCCAACCAAGAAGCGCCTGGGGCTGGGGAGATGTGATGAATGCTCCCACTCCCAGCTTTACCTGGGAAAGTACGAAGTACTCTGCATGCACCTTAGGTGAAACTAATTTAGCTTCTCAAATATCACTTCCCAACCTTTCATTAGCTGTAACCACAGAAACATCCAGGTTGCAAAAGCTCCTCAGGATGACCAAGTCCAACTATTATCCCTACTCTACAAGGTGCAGCCTAAACCATAGTCCCAAGCACCACATCCAAATGACCTTTGAACACATCCAGGGTTGGTAACTCCACCACCTCCCTGGGCAGCTCATTCCCGTGCCTGACCATCCTTGCTGGGAAAAAACGTTTCCTAATGTCCAGTCTAAACCTACCCAGTCACAGCTTAAGGCCATTCCCTCTTGTCCTGTCACTGATTACCTGTGAGAAGAGATCAGCATCAACCTCCCCACAGCCTCCTTTCAGGTAACTGTACGGAGACATGAGGTCTCCCCTCAGCCTCCTCTCTTTCATACTAACCAGCCTCAGCTCCCTCAGTCTCTCCTCACAAGGTTGATTGTCCAGGTCCTTTACAGCTTCCTTGCCCTCCTCTGCACTGGCTCCAGCACCTCCACATCAATCTTGTACTGAGGTACGCAAAACTGAACACAACACTCAAGCTGTGGCCTCACCAGAGCAGAGTCCAAGGGGAAAATCCCCTCCCTGCTCCTGCTGGACATAACATTTGCAATCCCAGCCAGGATGCCTTTGGCCTTCTTGGACACATGGGCACACTGCTGGGTCACCTTCAACTGCTTGTCCATTAGAATGTCTCTAAAGTCAAGGAAAGAATATGAAGGAAAATGTGTTTGTAGGAAAAAAGACGACTAATGATTGCACCAGGTTCTGGAAACATGCCTGAAACATTCCCCCTCCACCTTCTACAGAGAGAGAAATGTGAGGGGGGAAATCATAAAAGAAACAATTTCCTGCTAGCAAAGTCAACTTCATAGCCAAAGATTAAAGCTGTGCTCTTCATTGTTTTCCACAACCTCCCTGGGCAACCTGCTCCAGTGCCTCACCACCCTCACTCTAAAGAATTTCTTCCAAATCTCCAGCCTCAATCTGACCTCCTCAATCTTCCATCCATTCCTTCTCACCCTATCACAACAAGCCTGTGGGAATTCAATTAATTAAAACTAAACAAATCACATACACTGGAGCTTTCTGTTCTTTCCAAACAATGGTCCAACTTTCCTTCTTTCCAGCTGGTCTACACTACAGCAATTTGGGCAAAGAGAAGGCTGAGGGGAGAGCTCATTGCTCTCTACAATTCCCTGAAAGGAGGTTGGATTGAGGTGGAGGTTGGGCTCTTCTCCCTGGTATCAGGTGATAATGTGAGAGAGAAAGGCCTAAAACTGTTCCAGAGGAGGGTTAGGTTAGAGATGAGGAAAAATTTCATTGCTGCAAGAGTGCTCAGGGATTTGAAGAGGCTGTCCAGGGAGGTGGGGGAGGCATCATCCCAGGAGGTGTTCAAGAAACCTGTGGCCATGGCACCTGGGGACATGGTTTAGTGGCCAGGGTGGTGTTGGGACTCCATAGTCTTAGAGAGCTTGTCCAACCAAGCAATTCTGTGCCTCTGTGATCTGCACTCATAGATATAAAATAGACTTTGGCAATGATTGGGCTCAAGAATCTTGGAGGTTTAATCTGATTGAAACAATTGTATGATTCTAAGATCATTATTGCCCTTACATCCAATTTTTTCTCCTGACATGACTTAAACACTGTGTGCCAGTGAACAAGCATGGAACATTCTCCAGAAGCCAAGCATGTTTAATTTGTGCTAAAATATTCAGACCAGTGAGATATGGAAAGCTTTGCAATCTCTGGCTGACAAAATATTTCTACAGTGCACACTTCGGACAGAAATATTCCCATTTGCTTTTACAAGGAGTATGAACCATGACACAGAGATGATTAAATGCTAGACAAGTTGTGTGATCAAGCAGAGATAAGCAAGACATTCTAATTTTGCAGTGCATGCTGCTGATTCACAGCCACTACTAACTCCAACAACATTTGCTTTGAGGAGGAAGCAACAAGACAGGAGCTGTTCTGAACTGAGCCGGAGAGGCAACAATGTGCCCTGTGCCACCAATCTGCCCTTGTGGCCCAGAGGGTCAATGGTATCCTGGGGTGCATCACAAAGAGTGTGGCCAGCAAGGCTAGGGAGGTTCTTCTCCCAGTCTACTCTGCCCTGCTGTGCTCACACCTGAAGTATTGCATCCAGTTTTGCGCTCCCCAGTACAGGAGAGACAAAGACCTGCTGGAGGGAGTCTAATGGAGAGCCACAAAGATGAGTGAGAGACTTGAGCATCTCATCTATGAAGAGAGACTGAGAGCCCTGGGGCTGTTTAGTCTGGAGAAGAGAAGGCTGAGAAGAGATCTGATTGATGTGTGCACATATCTGAGGGGTGGGTGTCAGGTGCCTGGGGCCAAGCTTTTTTCAGTGCTCAGCAGCAATAAGCCAAGGAGCAGCAGCTACAAACTCAAACACAGAAGGTTTCACCTCAACATGACAAGAAAGTTGGTATGAGGGTGCTGGAACCCTGGAGCAGGCTGCCCATAGGGGCTGTGGCGTCTCCTTCTCTAGAGAATTTCCAAGCCCACCTGGATGCATTCCTGTGCAAACTACCTTGGGTGATCCTGCTTGGCAGGGAGTTGGGACTGCATGATGGGCTTGAGGAAGTCCAGTGCAGAGCCACAAAAATGATTAAGGAAGTTGAGCACCTTCCTTATGAGAAGAGCCTAAGGAAGCTGAGGCTGTGCTGCTTGGAGAGGAGGAGAGTAAGGGGTGACTTCATTCATGTTTATAGAGATGTAAGGTGAGTGGCCAGGAGGCTGGAGCCAGGCTCTGCTGGGTGTTGCTCAATGACAGCACAAGGGGCGATGGTGGAAGTTGAGGCATAAGAGGCTCCATGTGAACCTGGCAAAGGATTTTTTCCCTGTGAGGGTGACAACACTGGAACAGGCTGCTCAGGAGAGTTGTGGAGTCTCCCTCTCTGGAGATATTCAAGTCCTGCCTGGGTGCGTTCCTGTGTGATCTGCTCTATGTGATGCTGCTCTGGAAGAGGGGCTGGACCAGATGATCTTTCAAGGTCCCTTCCAGTCCCTGACATTCTGTGCCTCTATAATAACATTCCTCCTGCCCACCTCAGATAATTTAAGCTTGGGGCAGGTAAGAAGGGTTTCATGGAAAACGCTGAGGGTTCTGCCACTGTGAGCTCAATTAAACACCAAGTTACAAAGAGGAACTGCAAAATAAGCAATACAACATACCAAGCAAAGCAAACAGTTAAAACATTGCTGTATTGTCTAAAGTGGTCAGGAAAATGTGCTTCTGTTTAGTTATGTTAGATGTAAATAATAAAAAAAAATCCTTTCTCCAACAGAAGTTTTCAAATGTCAGACATGTTTAAGAAGGTGAGAAAGAGGAGAGAGGGAGGGTGGGAGAGCAGGCAGATAGAGTCACAGAAAGGTAGGGGTTGGAAGTGACCTCCAGAGATCATCCAGTCCAATCCCCCTGCCAGAACAGCATCACCCAGGGCAGGTCATAGAGGAACACATCCAGGTGGGGTTGGAAAGTCTCCAGAGAAGGAGATTCCACAACCTCTCTGGGCAGCCTGCTCCAGGGCTTCAGCACCCTCACACCAAAGAAGTTTCTCCTCATGTTGAGCTGGAAACTTCTGGCTTCCAGTTTTTACCTGTTGCTCCTTGTCCTAATACCGAGTACCACCAAACAGAGCCTGGCACCTTCTTCTTGACACTCACCCCTCAGATATTTATAGACACTGATCAGATCCCTTCTCTCAGTCTTCTCTTCAGTCTGAACAGCCCCAGGGCTCTCAGCCTTTCTGAGAGATGTTCAAGTCTCTTCATCATCCTCACGGCTTTCTGTTGCAATCTCTCCAGCAGACCCCTAGTAGATTCAGACCGAATCTTTGCATCTAGATCAGCTCACAATGTAAAATGTTTTCATTATAATTCCTGAAATAGGAGAGGTTTGACAAGGAATGGAAGCACCCTTTGCTTGAAATTTCCAGGATGACCTCATCAGCTAGATGTAGGACCCTGGGAACACAAGTGTACATTCCCATGGCACAAAGGTTTCTTGCTGCTACTTCAGAGAATGTGAAAATAGGATCTCTGTAATGCTGCCATGTTGAACAAGACTCACAGATCAGCTGTGATTAAATGTAGGTCACAGAAAATCACACTTGCAATACTGCCAACTTCAGTGAGGCTCAAGCATGATACTTGATTAAATGCTGAACCCATAAAATAACCTCTGGATTCAGGAAACCGTGGGCTGGCTTTGCAGTTCAAGTTCATGCACACACAAACAGACTCAGCTTTGATCAGCAAGACATCGACTAGCAGGAAATTCTTAGGTTCCTCACTGAGGCTTAGGAGGTTGTAAAGCAGCAATGAACAGCCTAAGAGGGACATGGAACTGCTGGAGCAAATCCAGAGGAGGTCATGAAGATTGCCAGAGGGTTGGAGAACCTTCATATGGGGACAGGCTGAGAGAGCTGCGGCTGCTCAGTCTGGAGAAGAGTAGGCTCCAGGGAGACCTTTCAGTATCTGAAGGGAGTTAGAAGATAGCTGGGGAGGGACTTTTGACAAGGGCTTGGAGTGACAGGATGAGAAGGAATAGCTTTGAGCTGGAAGAGGATATATTTATACTGGAGATGAGGAAGAAATTCTTTGCAGTGAAGGTGGTGATACACTGCAACAGGCTGCCCAGGAAGGCTGTGAATGTCTCATCCCTAGAGATGTTCAATGCCAGGTTGGATGAGGCCCTGCTCTAGTGGAAGCTGCCCCTGCCCAGGGAAGGAGCTTGTAACTAGATTATATTTGAAGTCCCCTCCAAGCCAAACCATTCCATGAATAAAGACAAACAGAACTGTGGCATGAAACCAGGTCCTTCACTAACATGTGAGAGGGTGGTGCTGCTCCTCTCATGCAGGAGGAAGCTCTGCAGCTGATCCAACACCACCCCCAGTAATTAGAGCTATGCCCACACTTCAGCAGCACAGCTCTCTGAACACCACACTGCCCCTGGCTGATTGTTTGTGAGATTCATAGGGAAATAAACGAGAGGACCATGCTTGCAATCACTTAAAGTGCTGTCAGAAAGTGAAAAGAAGCAGGGCAGAGCACTGCTGCATGACCTAAACCTGCTGAGGGGTGGCAAAGCAGGGGAATAACCACATGCTGCAGCACACTGGAAGCAGGGCTGGAGGCTAAAAATACTACATCAGCTGCTGCTGAGGATTCAACCAAGAGCCATTCATTCACATGGGTGAGCTGGGAATGAAACACCACCAACTTCTGTGAGAATGATTGCTCATGGTGTACCATGAAATAAAATCAGGCTCCATTCCATTCCTTGCCTTAAAAAACCCCAACTCCTCTCCTTCAAAGCTGCTTTTTCTAACATTTAGAATGCCAAGTGTCACATCCAGGTATCAGCAAGCTGGTAAACTCCTCTTAGTAAAGAAAACATCCCCTTTGTGGCAATTTAAGAGCCAAAGGTGCTTTTTCTTTGTCCTGCTGCAGCCATGCTCACACAATGAGCACACATCCTGCAGGGTTTCTCAGCCCACTCACAGAAGACTCTCAGCCAAACCTTACCTGCTGCTTTTCACTGACTTCTAACATAGAATCAAGAACGATTTTGGTTGGAAAAGAAATTAAAGATCCTCCAGTCCAACCATTGTCTAAATCTACCAAGGCTGGGGATAAGCCATGTCCCTCAGCACCACGTCTCTGCCTCTGAAACACCTCCAGGGAGGTGTGCCAGTGCCTTCCCTGGGGCAACTTGGGGCCATTTCCTTATATTATTGCCTCTTACTATGGAGAAGAGACCAAACCCTACCCCATTCCAACCTCTTGCAAAGCCAGAAGGTCTCATGATGAAACCAGAAACTTTATGCTCCAAGGACTGCTCCCTGCAAGGATTTCTGCAGGTGTTTTGCTCTGCACATGAAATAGTCTCATTAAAATTAATGGAACCATTCCCTGTATGTCAAAGTGTACAGATTTAAATCCAAATGATTGGAATCACCAAATTTAATCAGGAGTCAAATCAGTAAGCAGAAGAGCTTGACTTAAATCTTTGAGTTTAATCTTGTTTTTCATTTCTAGAGTGTTTTCTTTCTTTGCTGGGTAAAAATCTGCCTGGCTAGCCAGGCCCAAAGAGTGCTGGAGAATGGAGTTAAATCCAGCTGGCAGCCTGTCACAAGTATTGTGGCCCACAAGGCTCAATCCTGGGGATAGATCTCTTTAATATATTCATCAATGATCTGGACAAGGGAATTGAGAGCAGCCTGAGTAACTTCACAGGATGACATTAAACCGGGTGGAAGTGTTGATGTGATTGAGGTTAAGAAGGCTCTGCAGAGGCCAACTGTATGACATTTAACAAGCCCAAGTGCTGGGTCCTGCCCTTGGGTCACCACAAGCCCATGATTGCTCCATGCTTGGGGCAGAGTAGCTGGAAACTGCCCATCACGGAAGACCTGAGGGCATTGATCGACATATTGACAGCTGGCTGAAGATGAGCCGGAGTGTGCCCATGTGGCCAAAGGCCACCAGTACCCTGGCCTGGATCAGGAGTGCTGTGGGCAGCAGGACCAGGGCAGTGAGTGTCCCTCCAGACTCAGCTCTGGCATGTTCACATTTTAAGTACTGGCTTCAGTCTCAGGGCACCCATTCCAAGAAAGACATTGAGGGGTCAGAGCAAGTCCGGAGAAGGGCAACAAAGCTGGGGAAGGATCTGGAGAACAGGGCTGGGGAGGAGCAGCTGAGGCAGCTGGGGTTGTGTAGTCTGCAGGAGGCTGAGGGGAGGCTCTCTGCAACTCCCTGAAAAGAGATTGGACTGAGGGGGGGTGGGTGTCAGGATTTTCTCCCTGGCAAAAAGTGATGAGACATGAGGAAATGCCCTCCAGTTGCACCAAGGGAGTTCTACTTTGGTCATTAGAAGAAAATTCTTCCCTGAAAGGGTTCTCAACCACTGACACAGGCTGCCCAGAGAGGTGTCTGAATCCCCATCCCTGGAGGTGTTTCAAAGAGGCAGAGGTGTAGTGCTGAAGGACATGGCTTAGCCCAGCCTTGGTAGAGTTAAACAATGGCTGGACTGGATGAGCTTTCATTTCTTTTCCAACCCAATCAATTCTGTGATTCTGTGAGCAAACTGAAACAAAACACTTGCCCTGAAGATTAGAATATTTCAGTCAGAAGCTGCTTTTGCACTTCAGCCAACTCCCACTTCAGGTCAGTGATATGCAGTGGCTGTCTCAGATGCTTCTCTAAAACAAGTCTACCTCAAACACAACATCCTTCAGTATGGCTTGGGTCTTGATTTCCTCACTTATTTGTTTTTATTTTTATGAGTACTGTGAATTAGCTCTGGGCAAAACAAATGCTCAGTCAGTACTCATGCACAAGACCATGTCAGCTCATTAGAATTTTATGGTTTGTCATTAGAAGGATGTAAGCCAGAATTAAAACAAGCATTTTGCCACTTCCACTCTGCAATGAACACTGTTTTCTTGCCCCCCCCCTTCTCCCCCCTTTTTTTTTACATGCTTCCTGGGGACAAAAGTATTGGAGGCAACCAAAAATAACAACAAATAATTAGCAGATTTCCTTGTAGGATAGCCAAAGAGAGCAAAAACCTATCAGCATCTCTTGCACCTCAAATTCAGAGCTAGAAAGCACAATTAAAGCAGTCTTTGGTACTAATTGCTTATTGCATTTCCTATAGCTGACAAAACCACTACAGGACACACCAATAAACAAACCACAATGAAATGAGGCTGAGAGTTGTGCCTGCTGGTGCTTCTATGAAGTAGAAAATCACATATTCTCTGCCCCCCCAGGGGTTCTGCTAACAATGTGCTGCTGCAGACTGCAAAGTGCTGTTTGGATGCATGTTCATTTCAGTGCAAAATCACAGCTAAAAGGAAATCCAGGCTGATTACAAGTGCACAGCACCACCACACAGCTCTCCCTCTGCACCTGAGCTGTAGGAACACAGCTCACAAAATTGTTTTGGTTGGAAAAGAAATTCAAGATCAACCTTCACCCTAACACCACCATGGCCATTAAACCACATCCCCAAGTGCCATGGCCACAGGTTTCTTGCACACCTCACGGGATGGAGACTCTGCCTCCTCCCTGGGCAGCCTGTGCCAATCCCTGACCACACTTGCAGCAAAGAATTTTTTTCCAGTTTCTCCAACCTAACCCTTCCCTGGCACAATTTCAGGTCATTTCCTCTCATTCTCTCTCCTGATAAAAGGGAGAAGAGTCCAACCCCCACCTCACTCCAACCTCCCTTCTGGGACTTGCAGAGCACAAGGAGATCTCTCCTCAGTCTCCCTTTCTCCAGGCTAACCAACCCCAGTCCCTCAACTGCTCCTCCCCAGCCCTGTTCTCCAGACCTTTCAGCAGCTCTGTTGCCCTTCTCTGGACCTGCTCCAACACCTCAATGCCCTTCTTGGGAGTGAGTGGCCTACAACTGAGCCCAATACTGAAGCTCTCACCAGTGTTGAGCACAGGGGGACACTCACAGCCCTGGTCCTACTGGTCACACTATCGCTGATCCATGCTGGTGGTCATCTTGGCCCCTGGGCTCACCTTGGCTCATCTTCAGCTGGCTGCCAATCAACACCCCTAGGTCTTTCTCTGCCGGGTAGTCTCCCATCCACTTTGCCCAACACCTATAGCATTCCATGGGCTTATTTAAAAGCTGTGTCAGAGGAAAGCCTTTTCAAAAGCCAAATGAAAGAATTTCAGTATTATGGCTGAAATATGTCAGGTTTTTAGAGAGCTTCTCCTCATAGACAAAAAGAAAAACAAAAAGAGGAATCTATCTTCATGAAGAAGATGAAAAGAAATACCCTATTGGAGCAGGGGAGCGACGTGTTTAAGACAAAGCAAAATTGATGCACAGTGCTGGAAATTGCAGCTACTTCTGTTGAGAAGCTCCTGCAAAAGTTATTTATTTCCAGCTCTATCTAGACAACACATGAAGATGGATCCCTAGCATAAAACTACCCTGTCACAACATCAGTTAGAAAATAACCTGCCTCGTGGCTTGGAAGTAGCCTATTTTGATCTATTATCCTCTTGTAGGCACTGTGATAATGCTAGAAAATGAAAATATAATAATGAGCAGGACAACCTTGGATTATCCTTGGAGTCTTTCTCCAGTTCTACTGCTCCAGTTTCTCCAGTAGAACTTCCTCCAGTTCTACTGCTCTCTTTTTTTGGACAGGGGATGAGGACAGGGCACAATATTCAGTGTACAATAATGGCACAACTGCCCCAGGATGCTCTCAGATCTCTTTTTCTGTTCCTTTCTTAATAAACCCCACATATCTCTTTGGTTCTGACCACTTGTCTGAAGCTTTCACAGAACTGCCCACCATACCCTTTAGATCTTGCTCTTTCAGCAGCTGAGGGTCTATCATTCCACCTGTGAGCTTAGCACAGGGGATTTTTTTGCACATAAGCATCACTGTATAGTTATTTGTGCTGAATTTCATCTGTATCTCTGGTCTCTGCATGACCAGAAGTACCAAGCCTGCTGTTCCCTGCACATACCCAGGACCCAGCTGTTACAGAACTCACCCTACATTTGTTCCCATCCAGTTCTTAGACTGAGGCACTTTTGAACAAGAATCACAGAATCAGAGAAATATTTTGGTTGGAAAAGACCTTTAAGGTCATCCAGTCCAACCATTCTCCAACTCTGCCAAGGCTGGGGCTAAACCATGTCCCTCAGCAATGCATCTCTGTCTCTTTGAAACACCTTCAGAGATGAGCATTCAACCACTTCCCTGGGCAGCCTGTGCCCAGTGGCTGAGCAGCCTACTCTCATCACACTCACCCATGAGCTCCATGAGAATTCTTTGCTGAACACTGTCTCACTGGAAGGGTTTAAAAGGAGGCTGGATGAGGCACTTAGTGCCATGGTTTAGTTAATTAGAAGGCATTAGGTGATTGATCTCAAAGGTCTTTTCCAATCTGGTCAGTTCTGTGATTCATCCTTGAGACTTGCTTCCTAACATCTTCTGCAGTCTTTTGATTTCCTCCACCATGTCCCCCATGAAGAAGCCCCCAAGATTTCTTTCTTAAATCACAAGGCTTGCACACCAATCTCTACAGCTCCATTTTCACAGTGAACCTTGACAGGAGACAATTTAGGGTTTTGGTTGCAGACTTGTATTCATTTCTTCCTGCCTCCTAATTCTACTGTCAAATGCTTTTACTTTTGGAGAGGTGGTCAGCAAATTAACCTTTTAGAGCAGAATATGCCTGACCAAAAGGGAAGCTCACACTTTTGAAAGCCTTACTAATGGTGCCCATCTTTGCCATAGAGGAGACCTCAGCCTCACATACATAAATGATGTGAAAATTGATTTCCAAGCTGAAATTCAAATGCACCTCTGCTGCAGCAGATTAAGAACCTCAAGATTTGTTCTAGCAGCACTGTCAGGCTTTATGGAGTTACGTCAACACTCTAAAATCCAGCCATGAAAGGTCTTCACAGAGTGGACCCTCAGCAATTTTGCTGATGATGGGAGGAGTGGCTGACACTGTCTGGCTACGTTGGCCCTTGGTGAGACCTGGCCAGGCTGCAAAGCTGGGCAAAGGTGAACCTCATGAAGTTCAACAAGGGCAAGTGTAGGGTCCCACACTTAGCAAGGAACAACCTCCTGCACCAAGACTGGTGAGGGATGACCTGCTACAAAACAGCTCTGAGGAGGAAGGCCTGAGGGTGGCGGTGGACAAGAAGATCACCATGAGCCAGCAGTGCCCTGTAGTCAAGAAGACAAATAGGATCCTGGGGTGCAATAAGAAGAGTATGGCCAGCAGGTCAAGGGAGGTTCTCCTCGCCCTCTACTCTGTCCTGGTGAGGCCACACCTGGACTATTGTTTCCAAAGAGTCCAATGGAGGCCACTGGAACATCTCTCTTACAAGTAGAGGCTGAGAGCCCTGGGACTGCTGAGCCTGGAGAAGAGCAGCCCAAGAGGGGATCTGATCAATGCTGATCCATAGCTGAAGGGTGGGGGACAAGAGGATGGGGCTGGGCTATTTTCAGTGGTGCCCAGTGACAGGAAAAGGGGCAGGGGGACCAAACTAGAACACAAGAGGTTTCACTTAAACATAAGGAGGAATTTGTTTACTGTGAGGGTGCTGGAACACTGGACCAGATTGCCTCTCTCATTACTATAAACTTAAGCCATGGCCAAATACACACAGTAACCACTTTGCATTTGGCTGTCATTATTCTAAGAAACAGAATCCACCAACAGAAGCAACACCAATCAAAAAGATTCTCATATAAAAGATGAATAAATTAATGCTGGAACTGCTGGAAGTTCAAGAGAACTTTCTGAATGCAACTTAAAGATGAGAATAGCAGAGGGAGAAATAGATCTAGGTGAGAATCACACACATGAAAATACCTCATGCTGTTGCCCACACTGCTTTTGATGCAGCCCAGCAAGGGGTTGGTTTCTGGGCTGTAAGTGCCCTCTGCCAGCTCATGTTGGGCTTTTCCTCATCCACCACCCTACAGTTCTCCTCCTCAGCACTGCCTCTCTGGCCACTCTCTGTCCAGCCTGGATTTGTGCTGGGATTGCCCCAGCCCAGGTGCAGGACCTTGCACTTGGCTTTGTTGAATTAGATGAGGCTGGCACTGGCTCAGCTCTGTTGCCAGCCCATTAATACTGCAGATTTCTGGGTCAACGTGAAAGAAACACATTGGGTAAGTAGATTTAATTACCTGAGATTGTCTAAGATGATGAGCACTGCCAGGCCTCTTCCTTGATAGCTCTTTGCAGTCACACTGACTCAGCAACCGAGACAGCTAAGGGTCTGATCTTGTGCATATGCAGGACCTAGAGTATCTGTATCCCTGTCTTGGAGCCACATGCTCTGCTTTCCAGTTTGAAATGCATGTGCAGCACGCACAGAATTACACAATGCCTTTGGTTAGAAGAGACCTCCAAACTCATCCAGCCCAACCCTCCACACAGGTCCTTAACCAAGTCCCTAAGCAGCAGCTCCACAGGCTGCTCGAACACCTCCAGAGATGGGGACTGCAGCACTGCCCTGGGCAGACCATTCCAACCTTTGAGAACCCGTCCAGAGTAGAAATAGTTCCTAACACCCAGCCTGAACCTCCCCTGGGACAGCTTAGAACCATTTCCTCTGCTCCTGTCCCTTGCCACCAAGGAGCAGAGGCTGCCTCCTCCTCAATGCAACCTGCCCTCAGCCTCTTCCAGCCTCAACACCCCCTGCTCCCCCAGCCCTTCCTCACAGCCCAGCTGCTCCAGGCCCTTCTCCAGCCTTGCTGCCCTGCTCTGGACACGCTGCAGCCCCTCAGTGTCCTTCCTGCAGTGAGTGGCCCAGAGCTGAGCACAGCACTCGAGGTGTGGCCTCCCCAGCGCTGAGCACAGGGGCATGATCCCCTCCTGCTCCTGCTGCCCACCCTGCTTCTCATCCAAGCCAGAATACCAGTGACCTTTCTTGGCCACCTGAGCACTGCTGGCTCATATTTAATCAACTATCAATCAATACCCTCTCAGGTGCCTTTTCAAGTTGCAGCTTTCCAACCACTCTATTGTGCTTGGTACGAAACAAACAAACAAATCAGTATTAAAGACACAGAATAAAACCCAACAAAACAAACCCAAACACATTGGAAAAATAATAATTGCATGGCACACAAGGAAGTTTTGAGCTGTTACTCCCACATGCTATCAAGGTTAACATCTGACTGGATTGTCTGTCCCAGCTCATCATGGACAGGAGATATTTTATAACACAAAAGTGATGTTTACATAATTGTGCCCCCCCCCAGCCCCTTCTTTATCGACCAGACTCAGTTTGGGTACTGCTTCTCACACTGCTCTCAGGAATATTACATAGAGATCTATCAACTAATGGCATGGCCCAGGATATTTTTTATGATGTGAAAGCCAATTCCCTCCCTGGGCAAACTGTTCTAGTGTCTCACCACTCTCAATCTAAAGAATTCCTTTCTAATCTCCAGGCTAAATCTCCCCTCTGTCAGCTTCAATTCATTACCTCTCACTACAAACCCTTGTAAAACATCCATCCCCAGCTCTGCTGTAGCTCACTTCAGGTACTGGAAGGCTGCTCTAAAGTCTCCCTGGATCCTTATCTTCTCCAGTCTGGCCCCAACTCTCTCGGCCTGCCCCATGGTGTCTGTGCCCAAAGATCTCACATGGCACCAGTCCAGTTGCAGTAAGTAGGTTCAGTGGTTCTAAAAACAGCCACGTTTTTGAAGTCCAAATTGTAATAAACTTCAAAATCTAGGAACTCCATTTCATAGCTTCATAGAATGGTTTGGGTTGGAAAGGACCTTAAAGATCATCCAGTTCTAACTCCATTGCCACGGGCAGGGACACCTCCCACTAGCCCAGGTTGCTCAAGGCCTCATCCAGCCTGGCCTTGGACACTTCCAGGGAGGGGACATCCACAACCTCCCTAGATGACCTTTTCCAGCATCTCACCATCCTCAATCTGAAGAATGTCTCCCTGATAGCCAGTCTAAATGTACCCTCTTCTAGCTTTCAGTACATTCCCTCTCATCCTATCACTGTAAGTCCTTTGAAAAAGTCCCTCTTCAGCTTTCTTGCAGTCCCTGATTATAATTCCTAATTCTCATGCCCCTGATGACTGCGAGGGCAGGGGGCAGGGGTTGGACTAGATGACCTTCAGAGGTCCATTCTGTGATTCTAATCTCCATCTAAGTATGCCCTCCTCAACCTTCAATCTCTTTCCCTTCTATCACAACCAGTCCTGCATGCACCCAGTCAAAGCTTGATGCAGGAGATGTGTACTGTTAACAACTATTTTACCCACAAGTGAAAAAAAAACACTGCAGGAAGGATTCAATTACAGAAAGGGAAGAAACTGACACTTGAAGCACACTAGAGAAATGTGGAAGTTGCTATTTGCAAAGCAATGCCAAACACTTGGAGGAAGTAGAGATGACAGGGGGTTGCAATTAGATGATCCTTGTGGTCCCTTCCAACCCTGACTGATTCTATGGAGAGGTTATTACTCATCACATACTTCACTTCCTCAGGCAACAGAGCACACACTAACAAAATTCTTTAATGATTAAATCAGAAGAGAAGTTTTCAATAGAACATGCACATAGTGAGGGGCTCTGTGTTGGCAATGTGCTAAAAACAACAGCCAGCAGGTCAGGCACTTGGCCTCTTCTGCCACCATGCAAAGCATCATCTACCAAAATACTGAACAAGGCTGCAGTTCCCTACAAACCAGGTCCCTAAAAACCATGCCAAGTGAACAGCACAGAAGAGCCTTACAAATACAGCTGCCTCCTGCTCTCCAGCACCACACAGGATAAGCACAAGTGACAGATTGATTGATTTTAAAAACAGAGCAATAAATGGCATGCAACAGCAGGAGGCTTCTCTGACACCAGAACACACCACTGGCATTCAGAGAGATGACTGCCACAGCCAGTGGCACTGCAAAAGGTTGCCCAGAGATGATGTGGAGCCTCCAAGTCAAATGCACCAGTTTGAGAAGAGTCTTCAGCCCACAAAACCTCTCCCTGAATTCCCAACTGTGGTTTGGTGAAGAGAAGACTTAGAGGGGACCTAATCAATATATATATTGAGGGCTAGGAGTCAAGAGGGCGGGGACAAACTGTCCTCACTTGTGCCCTGGTACAGGACAAGGGGCAAGGGATGGAAACTGCACACAAGAAATTCCACCTCATCATGAAGAAGAACTTCTTGAGTGTAAGAGTCTCAGAGCCCTGGCACAGGCTGCCCAGAGAGATTGTGGAGCCTCCTTCTCTGGAGCCTTTCCAGCCCTGTCTGGATGTGTTCCTGTGTGACCTGCGCTAGAGTCTCTGGTCCTGCTCTGATGGGGGGGGGGGGGGAGGGGGAGGAAGGACTTGATCTATGGAGGTCCCTTCTAACCCCTAATATCCTGTGAGCAACCACTAGTGCAGGTGAACTATTGCAGTGTGGGGTCCTTGGGCAGAGATGCCAGAATACACCACTTGCATTCAGACCGATGACTGCCACAGCCAGTGCTGTCAGATGTGCCAGTTTGAGAAGAGTCTTCAGCCCACAAATACTTTCCCTCAACTCCCAGCTGTGCTCAACAACCATTAGTGCAGATGAATCGTTGCAGTGTGGGGTCTTTGGGCATAGATACAATAGGGACAGACTGAGAGAGCTGGGGCTGTTCGGTCTGGAGAATCAGAGGCTCCAAGAAGACCTTTGGGCAGCTTTCCAGTACCTGCAGGGGGTACAAAATGGCTGGGGAGAGACTTCTGACAAGGACTTGGTGTGACAGAAGAAGGGAGAATGTATTGAAGATAGGAGAGATTTAAACTGGAGATTAGGAAGAAGTTCTTTGCAGTGAGGGTGCTAAGACACTGAAACAAGTTGCCCAGGGAGGCTGTGGTTGCCCCCACCTTGGAGGTGTTCAAGGCCAGGTTGCATGAGCCCTTGAGCAGCCTGGGCTAGTGGGAAGTGTCCCTGGCCATGGCAGGGGGGTTGGAACTAGATGATCTCAAAGGTCCTTTCCAGCCCAAATCACTCTGTGATTCTATAATCATCATTCAGAAGTGCCCAGTTCTAGAAACCACTTTGCCCTCAGCACAGAACTTGGGGAGAGGGAAAGCAGCAGCTTTGATTTCACAAGCAACCATTGCACAAAAGCCGAAGCATAAGAGCTCCACCTGAGTAAAGATGTTTCCAATCAGGCAGTATCTTCAAAACGTTGCAGGTTGCTGTGGTTGTGAGTGGAGCAAAGGGAGGCTCCTGTAGCACTGCTGTACAAAACCCATACAAACAATTAAGCAGTCCTCGAAAAGCACAGAGAAATACTTCTGTATTTGCACTAATTTGCTCCTGCAAACTCTTCTCTGGTATTTCACTTCTTTTACAGAATCACAGAATTAACCAGGTTAGAAAAGACCTGAGACCATCAAACCCAACCTATCAGCTAACACCTTCTCATTAACTAAACCATGGCACCAAGTGCCTCATCCAGCCTCCTTTTAAACACCCCTAGGGATGTTTGGTTAACTGGCAGGTGTTAAGTTGGACTCAGTGATCTCGAAGGTCTTTTCCAACCTGACTGATTCTGCTCACAAAGTAGCAGAGAAGTAGCACACTTGTGCTGAGGCACCTGTTAAGTCACATTCAGCACTGCAAGCCGACAACACAAAGCTGCAGGCAATCTGCAGACTCAGAACTACATTTAGCTCCAAGGAACTTAATGAGCTTCGAGATTCCTTCCAACCTAAAACATTCTATGACCTCCAGGGATGAGGCTTTGACCACCTACCTGGGCAACCTGTTCCAAGGTCTCACCACCCTCACGCTGAAGAACTTCCTAACATCCAGTCTGAACCTACCCAATTCCAGCTTTGTTCCATTCCTCCCACTCCTATCACTACCTGACATCCTAGAAAGTCCTTCCCCAGCTTTCTTGTAGGCTCTCTTAAGACACTGAAAGGCCACAATAACATAACAGCTATTGTCATTCCACTTGAAACTAAACCAGAATCAGAGAAACGAAAACAGATTCTGAAACAGCCACCATCTGTGATGGACCCAGTGTCTGGCTTGCAAGCTCTTAGAGGTAAGTACTGCATCTCACATGTCTGCACATGGGCTGAAGCAGCAAGATCCGCTCAGCTGAAGCCCCTACGTGTACTAATTTACACATTAAAATAGCAGGAATGCATAAGATCTCCTGTGAGTGCAGGAATTAGGAGAATAAAAATGTCCCTTTTAATGCTTTGTACCTGTTTTCTTTGAAGTATTTATCTGCTCTTCTATAACATAACCTAATTTTTGTTCTCATGTCTTTCTTTTTTCCCATTTCTTATTTCTCTCTGGCATCATTCCTTATCTGTTCTTGCAGTTGCTTTCAGAAATGGAACCTAGAGAAAGCTCCTGCTGAAAGATAACAGCTCTGTTTGCAGATTAAATAGTCCAGAAGGAGATTTAGCACATGAGGGGAGGTGACTCTGCTTGGTGCTAAGCACCATCAGTCACACTCTGAGCATCAACAATCACAGCTAGCTGCAGCTGGTTTCAGAGGGGCAGCAGTTGCAACCTCTAAAAGAAGAGAGAAATAAAAGCAAAAAGCTTTTATTTCAGCTTAAACATGAGCAAAGGAAGCTGTTGCCCACCTCTACCACCTGAAAGGGGTCTCCAGTAGCTGGCAGGGGTCCAAAAGAGAGCTGGAGAGGGACTCTGTATTTACAAAGGTTTGTAGTGATACAACCAGAGGGAATGGACTGAAGTTGGAAAAATGGAGATTCAGACTGGAGATCAGGAAGAAATTCCTTCCAGTATAGGTGGTAAGACACTGGAACAGGTTGCTCAGGGAGGTTGTGGATGCCCCCTTCCTGGAGGTGTTCAAGGCCATACTGGAAAAGAACCTGCACAACCTGGGCTAGTGAAAGGGTATCCCTGCCTGTGGCAGGGGAGTTGCAACGAGATGAGCCTTAACGTCCCTAACAACTAAACCAGGCTATGACTGTTCCTGCATGACCTGGTCTAGGTGATCCTGCTCTGCTAGGGGGATTAGACTGGATGAGCTTTTGAGGCCCCTTCCAGCCCCTGACATTCTGTGACTCTCTGACTCTATTTTAGACCCAATGCCATTATGATGGGATTGCTTTTTGTACACCTTAAGGCCAGAATTCCCAATACCCTCCCAAACCAGGTATCAGATGTTAAATGCTATCTGCACTGAAAATATCCCTCTCATGCAGCTGATCTGTTCTGCCAGCCTCTAGAGTGGCACAAAAATCAGCTCCTGACTCTTAAGATAAATATGTGTCATAATACAGTGACAGGCAATCATTAAAGAAAACAATCTGCATGCTCTAATACTCTTCTCCAAGGCAAAGAAATTAATTGCTGAGAGATGAAATTCTGGAAGGAAACAAAAACAATAAAAATGACTGAATTTGATGTGATTCAGCCTCAGAAAACATTCCCTGGTCTCTGAGTGTGAGGCACTAACCCAGAATTTCCCTGAGGGATATTGCCCAAGACAAACAACCCAAGCAAGAAGGGGTTTCTAGCTAAGTTTTGGGAAGTCAGCAATACCAAATTACTTGTGTTAAAGCTGGATAAAGTTGAACCAGCTGCAAGGAATCGCCTACAAACAAAAGGAGACTGAGAGGAGACCTGTCTCTCTACTGCTCTCTGAAAGGAGGCTGGGTCCAGGTAGGTGTTGGTCTCTTCTCCCTATTAACAAGTGATAAGAGGAGAGGAAATAGCTTCAAGTTGCACCAGGGGAAGTTTAAGTTGGAGATTAGAAGAAATTTCTTCCCTGAAAGGGCTCCCAACCACTGGCACAGGCTGCCAACGGAGGTGGTTGAATTGCCATCCCTGAAAGTGTTTCAAAGAGGTAGAGATGTGGTGCTGAGGGAAATGGTTTAGCTCCAGCCGTGGCAGAGTTAGGGAATGGTTGGACTCCATGATCTTAAAAGGCTTTTCCAAGGGAAAGAATGTTGTAAGTCCATCCTTTTTGCACCTTCTTAACTCTAGGAGTACTTGTGCATGTTTAAAGCTAAGCCAGGCAGGTGCTGGGGCTTCGCAGCAGGGGGAGAGCTGAATACAGCAGTAAGTCTCAGTGCTGATACCAGCGCTTCAACTTCTGCTGGTTTTATCTTCACAGGATACTGCAGGGACCCAGTGTCCTGAGTACAGAGAAGGAAAAAGGGAGCTGGAGGTTGCTCTCACGTCACTTCAAAACCTCCAAGTTCCTACCTATATTTAGTTTGAAAAAGATACTTCAGCTCCTACAGTCATAAAATCACAGAACTGCCAGACTTGGAAGGGACCTCAAGGATCATCCAGTTCCAACTCCTCTGCCACAGGCAGGGACAACCTCACACTGGATCAGGTTGCTCAGAGCCACATCCAGACTGACCTTAAACACCTCCAGGGATAAGGCTTCCACCACCTCCCTGGGCAACCTGTTCCAGGGTCTCACCACCCTCATGGGGAAGAATTTCTTGACATCCAGTCTGAATCTATCCACTTCTAGTTTTGCTCCATTTCCCACAGTCCTATCACTACCCGACAGCCTATAAAGTCCCTCCTCAGCTTTCTTGTAGCCTGCTTCAGATACTGAAATGCCACAATAAGGTCTCCTCAGAGCCTTCTCTTCTCCAGACTTAACAGTCCCAACTCTCTCAGCCTGTCCTCATAGCAGAGCAGCTCCAGCCCTCTGATCATCCTCATGGTCCTTCTCTGGACACATCCCAGCACCTCCAGATCTTTCTTGTCAGAGGGGCTCCAGAACTGGACACAGTTTTCCAGGTGTGGTCTCAGTAGAGTGGAGCAGAGGGGCAGAATCCCCTCCCTGGCCTTGTTGCCCACACTTCTCTTGTTGCAGCCCAGGCTCTAGCTTGCTCTCTGGGCTTCAAGTGCTCACTGCTGGCTTATGTTGAGCTTCTCATTTACCAGCATCCACAAGTCCTTTACTTCAGGGCTGTTTCGTCTGGCACAGCATTTCACTCTCATGTCTCAGTCCAAGCTGAATCAAACCTGGTGACATTTAACTTCTCCCCACCGGTTTCAAGGAGACCCTGGATAATTAACTGATCATACTCAGGCTAAACCACCTCCATAGGCAGCTACAGTTCCTGAAACAAATTCCACAAGGTCATGCTCCTACCTAGCAACAAATTTACACACCAAAAGTATGCAGAGTGCTGATCTTGACTGCAGTGATCTGGAAAATATCACCTGAGGGAAGAGCAGCAGAGCAAATCTTACTGCTAGGCCAAGTTCTTTAGCATTTTACTCTCTGGCTCATCCTGGCTCTTGGAGTCACACACATTTCTGTAGCAGCCTCATGAGGATGCCTTCTTATTGTCACAGGACTACATAATGTTTACTCATCAGTAGGAAGATGTCTTCCATGGCTACCAAAGTGGAACTGTTGGGATTCACTGTGGTGAAATAACAAAATGGTTCTGCTCAGGAATCACAGAATGGTTTGGGTTGGAAAGTACCTTTAAGGTCATCTACTTCCAACCCCACTGCCATAGGCATGGGCACAACTCCTACTACAGCTTACTGAAATGCCTTGAACGCCTCCAGAGACGGAGACTCCACCACCTCTCAGGACATGTTTTTGACAGCCCTTCTCTTTCTTCTTGCCCATCTCTCTCTTTCACCTCTTCTTATTCAGCAGAACAGTTCAGGGACAGCTCATAATGGACAGAACAAGAGAACAAAGCCTCAAGCTGTGGCAGGGCAGGCTCAGGATGGATGTTAGGAAGAAATTTGTCACAGCAAAAGTGACTGACATTGGAATAGGCTGCCCAGGGAGGTGCTGGAGTCACCATCCCTGGAGGTGTTTAAAGACAGGCTGGATGAGACACTTAGTGCCATGGTTTAGTTAATTAGAAGGTGTTAGGTTGGACTCGATCTCAGAGGTCTTTTCCAACCTCGTTAATTCTGTCATTACCATGAACTCCTCAGGCTTATAGTTTTACAATCACTGACACATTCTGTGCTGACATGGAAAACATCCAGCAGCCTTGGATTCAATACTATAGAATAAAGAAGCAAGACAGGTGAATAGAAAGACCTGGAAGGATCCCAGGTTTGAGTTTCAGGAGGCAGATGTGTCTTTGTGTTGAAACGACTCAAGCAGACCAAGCTCTAACATCAAGTGATCAGCTTTTAATGAATGCTGGTTTCTGAATGCCACAGCAAAGCTAAGGCTTGCAGACACATGAGCTGAGACAGCACCACACTGCACACAGCTGCTGCTCAAGATGTCAGTGCCACATCTGCAGGTGAATGCAGCCTGTCCATCAGTGGTGGCTTTCACCCACACAGACACCAATACCAAGGGCAGAAGCACAATGCTGCATTTTTTTCTACAGTGCTCTGCAAGCAGGATTGGGAACCTCCCCATTCCTGCAGGGCAGGTGCTGCAAGGAGGAGGCAGAATTCCTTTGGACACACTTACAGAGAATTAAGAAAAGCTGAGGGGTAGATGCAGTAAGAGGAGGGAAGAAAAAAATGCAGAGATGACTCTAAAGAAGTCACCAGAATGAGTAGGGATGTTGACACCCCAGAAGGGAGAAGCCACCCTCCAGGAAGACCTGGAGAGACTGAAGGATTGGGTTGGCAAGGATCTTATGACGTTCAATAGGGATAAATATAGAGACTTGCACCTGGGAATACAGAACCCAGGAGTGCAGCTCAGACTGGGATCCACCTGGCTGGAGAGCAGACAGGGACCTGGAAAAGGACCTGAGGGTCTCAATGGACAAGCAGCTCAGCATGAGTGAACAGTCTGCTGCAGGGGCAAAGAAAGCCAACAGGATACTGAGCTGCGTCAGCAAGGGCATCACCAGCACAGGAAGCCATTCTCCCACTCTATTCAACTCTGGTCAGGCCACACCTGGAGCACTGCCTGCAGTTTTGGTCCCTGCTGTACAAACGTGGGCAGGCTGGAAAATGTCCAGAGAAGGGCCAAGAGAAAACTCAGAAGCCTGGAAGATGACAGATGTGAGGGCAGGCTGGGAGAGCCTGGAGAAGAGAGGCCTGAGGGGAGACCTTATTGCCATAGACTAGTCCTTAAAGAGTGACTGCCAAGAGGATGGAGACTCCCTTTTGACAAGGAGTCCTATGGAGAAGACAAGGGCTGATGGAGACAAGTTACTGCTGGGGAGATGCCCATGGGACTCCAGAAGAAAACGTTTCCCCATGAGAGAAGTGAAACATTAGAACCATCTTGCAGGGGAAGTGATGGGGTCCCTTACACTGGGCAGCTGTAGGACTCAGGTTGCAGGGTGCTGGGCCAGCTCATTCCAACTCCACTATCACCTAGAAAGGTTGGACCAGATGGACCTTGGGGCCCCTTCCCAAGTGCCATTCTGTGCTGTCACGGTGCACACTGTGCCTGACTGCTGAGGAACAATTCGTTAAGTGGAGGCTGGCAGTTTGTAAACACAGACTGCAGGCCATTGATTTAACCGAGCAAATCCCACCAATACTGGGATGCTGCTAAAGAAAATACACAAAGCTCTCAGCTTTTTAGATTACTCCAAGGAGACTGGCATGTTTCTTTGCGTGGCACTATTTAGCTCTCATTAATGAGGGTTTATTTAATTCCCTAGCACTAGCAGCAGGAGTAGTGGCTGTGTACAAATGCTGCTAAACCCCATTAATAGGCTTCCAGCTCAGGGGTACAAGACTGGGTGCCAATAAGCAATGCAGATGCTCAAAGCCTTCAGCAAGGAGTGATCCTGACACTCCTGGTCTTCACCTTGTGCTGTGGTGAGGCTATAATTAGAAACAATTCTCAAAGCTAGGTCAGACCCCTGGATCTATCTCATCATTAAATGGACATTGGAACTGCAAGACACTGGTTACCAGAGCCTAAAATTAAAATGTCAGTGTCCCAGTTTGGAACTAGCAGAAATTCAGTGCCTGAAGCTGCAATTTGGATAATCATATCCCCACAGAAGAGAGAAAGCTTGCAAGCAGAACAATGCCAACACCTTTTCAGCTCCAATGAAATCAAGGATGAAATTTGGAGCCTCTACTGCAGCTTCAGGAATGGAGGAAGAGGAATGAGCCAGGAGAAAAGAGAGGTTTCCTTTACACAGAAGAGTGGGGGTTGAAAGTGATCTCTGGAGACTGAGTCCAGCCCCCCTGACAGAACAGGGTCACCTAAAGAAAGTTGCACAGGACAGCATCCAGGTGGGTTCTGAAAGTCACAGAATCACAGAACTTCAGAGGTTGGAAGGGACCTACAGAGATCATTAAGTCCAAGCCCCCTGTCAAGCAGGACAGTTCACACAGGACTGCATCCAGAGGGGTTGCCTGTTAGGAACCTGCATGGATGTTTGACTGTGTGGCAAGAGGACTCCAGCAGCATTGCACATAGGCACCACACAGAATCACTGAATTCTTTTGGTTGGAAAAGGTCTTTGAGCTCCTCCATTCTCTAATTCTACCGAGGCTGGAGCTAAACCATAGCCCTCAGCACCACACCTCTTCTTCTTTCCAATACCTCCAGGGATGGGGATTCAACCACCTCCCTGGGCAGCCTGTTCCAAAGGCTGAGGACCCTTTCAGGGAAGAATTTACTTCTGGAGGTGTTCAAGGCTAGTTTGGATGAGGCCTTGAGTGACCTGTTCTAGTGGGAGGTGTTCCTGCCTGTGGTGAGAGGTTGAAACTAGATGATATCTGAGGTCTCTTCTAGCCTAAACCATTCTATGATTCTATATAATGTCCAAACTAAACCTCTGCTGAAGTCATTTCCTCTCATTCTATCACTTCTTATCAGGAAAAGAGACCAACCAACCCCCACCCCACTTCACGGAGTTGTAGACAGCCAAAACATCTCCCCACAAACTCCTTTACTCCACACTAAACACCACCAGTTCCCTGAGCTGCTGCTCACCAGCCCTGTCGTCCAGACCCTTCACCAGATTGGTTACCCTTCTCTGGACACACTCCAGCACCACAAGGTCCTTCTTGGAGTGAGGCCCCAAGACCTGAACCCAGGACTCCAGGTGTGGGCTCAGCAGTGCTGAGTACAAGGAGAATAGCTAAGTACAGACCTGCATATGAGATTACTTTGCCTTAAGTCCCCCCCATGCATCTAATCCTTCTACGTGTGTCCGAACCAAGACTCCCTGAAAGAAGAGGTGGTTTGATGTTTGTGCCTGGCACAGTGTCAGAGCTAACAATCAAGAATTAGCAGAGATACTCCTGAGAGCATTGTGCAGCACTGGAGGAGAGCTGTGGCAGGGCCACATGACAGCAGTGCCTGCTTGCTGCCAGCAGCCCTCTAAGGGTTTGAAGGAGAACCTCTGCAGAATTATGAGCAGGAGAACCCCTGTGGAGTCATTCATCCGAGCCCTACACCTTGCTACCAGAAATAACATCCTGGGGAATCAGGTTGGGGAAAGCAAAAAGAAGGAAAAATACAAGAAGCAATAAACCACAAGTACAGCTACAGCACTGGGAATGAAAACACAGCAGGGAGGTAGCTGTTGCTGCACAACTTCTCCTGCCCTGCTGAGACCACATCTGGGGTGTTGTGCCCAATTCTGGACTCTCCGGTTTAAGAGGAACAGGGACATACTAGAGGGTGTGCAACAGAGACTGTGAGGATGATGAAGGCACTGGAGCACCTGTCTGATGAGGAAAGGCTAAGAGCCCTGGGGCTGGTTAGTGTAGTGAGGAGAAGGCGGAGAGGTAATCTGAGCAATGCCTACAACTATCTGAGGGGTGGATGTGAAGAAGAAGAGACCAAGCTCTTTTTAATGGCATCCTGTGATAGGACAATGAACAACAGGCATAAGATGGAACCCAGGAGGTTCCACCTCAACACGAGGACAAACATCTTTGGTGTGAGGGTGCTGGAGCCCTGGAGCAGGCTGCCCAGAGAGGCTGTGGAGCCTCCTGCTCTGGAGGCTTTCCACCCCCACCTGAACGTGTTCCTGTGTGACCTGCCCTGGGTGATGCTGCTTTGGCTGCTCTGGAGATCCCTTCCAACCCCTGACATTTTGCTTCCATGATTCAAGACAACAAATGACACAGGCAGTTTTAAATACCCTTTAATCCCCCATGCAGATTAAATCTGAGTTCTTTCCTTCTCCAGAAATTAAATCCGTGAAAGCCACTCAACTCCAAGGGCCTCACTGGCAGCTCTACCTCCCACAATCAGCACCTAGATTCATTTTCTCTGTCACTGCCAGCACTATTCCTCTGCTGCCAGGTAAAAAGATTGCAGAAAAAGGTGTGTGGGAACTTTCAGAGGAAAAGGTGTGTGGAATTGAAATGAGAAAGCTCCACTCTCTCAATTCACATTGTGCCAGAGGGTAGGTGCAGAGGTTATCAATGACATGATACTGAGGGCTCAACAAGGCAGCCATAGAAAAAGATTGAAATGCAGACTGAATGGTCCTCATTAAAAAAGGCTGAGCCTGGTCTTCTATTCTTTAATTAAAAATCCACTGTGTGAATGCCTTAGAAGAGGTAAGGGAATAATCTTGACAATATTTGCAGAACAAAGCTGAACATGACATTTTTCAGTGACAGAAAGGGACATGGTAAAAGTCAGGCAGAACCAAGGCAGCCTTCTTGCCTCTTATGATGCCTTCTGAATTGCTTGAGGATTTCCTCCCTCAGCCTTTCCACCCTGCTCCCAGAATGAAGTTTCACTTTGACCCTACCTTTTAAACCTAAAGCCTTGCTGCACAGCCCACGTTACAGGAAAGACCTGAATGTGCTGGACCAGGTCTGGGGAAGTGCCACCAGGATGATCAGAGGGCTGGAGCTGCTCTGCTGTGAGGACAGGTTGAGAGAATTGGGGCTGTTCAGTCTGGAGAAGAGAAGGCTCTGAGGAGACCTTATTGTAGCCTTCCAGTATCTGAAGTGGGGTACAAGAAACTGGAAAGGATTTTTTTAGGGTATTGGGCAGTGATAGGACTGGGGATAATAGATCCAAGCTCGAGAAGGGCAGACTTAGATTAAACATTAGGAAGAAGTTCTTCAGTATGAGTGGGGTGAGACATTGGAACAGGCTGCCCAGGGAGGTGGTGCAAGCTCCATCCCTGGAGGTGTTCAAGGTCAAGCTGGATGAGGCCTTGAGCAACATGGCCAGTGGAAAATGTCCCTGCCCATGGCAGAGGGGTTGGAACTGGATAATCCTTGAGGTCCCTTCCAAATTTGACAATTCTGTCATTCATGGCTAGTGTGGAAATAGCATTCCCAAGAGAATAGCATTTCCTCCTAGTTCATTCCACGGGGAGAGGATGGAGCAGCAGCAAATTGCTTCAAAGAGGTCCTCCAGCCTGGCCATGAGAGGTGATAATTTGAAGTCTCGTTTGGATGGATGTGGTGGTGGCAGGCAGTGAGAATGCTGCCCGTGATTTACACAGCTAAGGAACAGCTACAGCTCTTTGTTTAATGGCACCAGCTACCCAGTAGCACTGCAGGTGCTGCATGCTTCAGTGAAGCACAAGATGAAAATGTGCTAAGTTCACATTTCATCCATTCTCAGCACTTCTTGCTCCTTTCAGTCCTCCACAATTTCTAGGTGGAGATATCCTCTCTCTCCTTTATTGGAAGAGGAAAAAAGTTGTATCTCAAAATCATAGACTCATTAAGGTTGGAAAAGACCTCCAAGATCATCCTGTCCAAACTTCTACTCAACACCACCATAGCCATTAAACCATGTTCCCAGGTGCCACGGCCACAGGTCTCTTGAGCACCTCCAGGGATGGTGACTCCACCACCTCCCTGGGCAGCCTGTTCCAACCTCTGACCACTCTTGCAGCAAGGAAATATTTTCTACTCTCCAACCTAACCCTCCCCCTGGCACAGCTTGAAGCTAGAACAAACTAAACTAGAGCAGGAGACTTTCAAGCTGTTATCTCTTGTTTTGCCATTACTTCAAGAAGTTTTAGATCACAGTAATTTTTTTACACTACCTGTGGTGATCCCAGAAGGGTGAATGCTCCTTCACTAAGTGCTAGAAGAGTACAAGGAAGCTCTGTACCAAAGCAAAAGACAGCTCAAGAGTCGCACTGCAGTGTGCTTCCAAGCACACATTTCCAAGCTTTCTTCCTTTTGCAGCCATCCTTCCCTCTGCGTTTTGTGAAGGTTTCTACAGCAGTGCTTGTGCACCTGAGAGCCATGCACAACCCATCCCAGAAAAGCAGCCTTGGTGAAGCAATGAGGGCAAAAATGGCTTTTGGAGCTGCCCTGAAGAGAATGCAATTCACACAAAGAGCTTTGTGCTTCATGCCTGCATGCATTGAGTCTCTGACAACGCTGAGGAGACTAGAACATCTCTTATGAAGAAAGGCTGAGGGCCTCAGGGCTTTTTAGCTTAAAGAAGCCTGAGGGGGGATCTTATTAGTGCTTATACAGAAAGGATGGTTGTGGGGAGGATGGGGCTGGTCTTTTTTCAGTGGCGCCAAGTCAGAGGGCAAGAGGTAGCGAGCGCAAACCCGAACATAGGAAGTTCCACCTAAGCGTGAAATGAGACCATGAACCATAGCCTATGCCCTCTAGTTCAGTGGGGAGCTATGCCCCCTGAGTGTTCCCCACAGGCAGGCCAAGCCTAAGGTCACTTCTTCTCAAAAGGTGCAGCAGAGAGATAAAAAACACCACCAAATCTGCCAGCACCCCCTGGGGAACCTCTACTCTCTGCCAACACCCCCCTGACCATCTAGTTCCAACAGCCCTGTTGTAGCCAGGAACAGCCACTACCAGACCACTTTGCTCAAGGCCACGTCCAACCTGGCTTTGAACAATTCCAGGCTTGCAACCTTCACTGCCTCTCTGGACAACCTGTGCCAATGCCTCGCCACCCTCACTGGGGAGAATATCCTCCCAATGACTCACCTAAATCCAGCTGCTTCCAGTTTGAAGCCACTGCCCCTCCTCCTGTCACTCCATTGCCTTGTCAGTAGCATCCCCCTGAAGTTCTCCAGTAGCCCCTTCAGGTACCAAACAGCTGCTCTAAGGTCTCCCTGGAGCTTTTTCTCTTGGCTGAACAGCCTCAACTCTCACAGCCTTCATAGCAGAGGTGCTGCAGCCCTCTGACCAGCCTTGTGGCCTTCTCTGGACCTGCTCTACCAGTTCCATGTCCTGTTGGTGCATCACCAAAAGACACCATAATAGTTTGCTCGTGTGTATCAGTGTGCACCAGAACACTGCTCCTCATCTGAAATGCTCTAATGCAGTCTGTCACCTTGGTCAAGACACCATCTTTTCTCAAACACTACAATTATTCCCATTTGCTTTCAGCACCAGCACGATGTGACCCTTCTGATTTCACAATCTCTACAAAGGAAAAAACCCACTTCAGAAGAATGAAGAGTAAACTGAAGCTCACTTTCATTCCGTATTGCCAGTCCTGACAGGGCTTTGATCCTTTGAACAAGCATTTCCTACTTCAGAAAGAAAGAAAAAGGAAAGAGAGCCAGATGTTAAAAAGGGCTGCCTGTGGATGTTGCTGTGCACAGTTCTGGTGCAGCAAAAGAGTGCTGTTTAATATGGTAATGAGGCCCCACCTGGAATAGCGCATCCAGTTCTGGGTTCCCCAGTTCCACAGGAACAGGAGTTGGCTGGAGAGTCCAAGGGAGGGCTACAAGGATGCTGAAGGGACTGGAGCACTGCCTGAGGAGGAAAGGCTGAGAGTCTGGGAAAGCAGGAGGCTGAGAGGGGATCTGAGCAATGTCTATCAACAGCTGAGGGCTGGAAGGGACAGGGACAGCCTCTGCTCACTTGTGCCCTGGCATAGGACAAGGGCAAGGGATGGAAACTGCAGCACAGGAAGTTCCTCCTCAACGTGAGGAAGAATTTGCTGAATGTAAGGGTCCCAGAGCCTTGGCACAGGCTGCTCTGAGAGGTTGCGGAGTCTCCTTCTCTGGAGCCTTTCAAGGCCTGCCTGGGTGTGTTCCTGTGTGACCTGTGCTAGATTCTCTGGTCCTGCTCTGGCAGGGGGATTGGACTGGAAGCTCTCCAGAGGTCCCTTCCAACCCCTAACATCCTGGGATCTGAACTCATAATCATAAAATTGTTTCAATTAGAAAAGACCTTTAAGATTGAGTCCAACCAACACCACCATGTCCATTAAGCCATATCCCAAAGTGTCACGCCTACACATTTCTGGAACATCTCCAGGAATGTATAAGCTGTAATTTTCTACCCCAACTATTTACAAATCCTTCAGCAAGGAGCACTGTGAGTCCTTTTGAAGCATAGCAATGTGTGCCACACTGCTTTGTGAGTAATTTATGCTCCTCACTTTGCTTGCTCCACACCTGCTGTGCTTATGTTCTTACTACCAGAGTCAGAGAGCTTCTCATTGCCCTACAGAAACAGAATTATTAAGATTGGAGAAGCCTTCTAAGATCATCCAGTCCAACCATCAACCCAGCACCACCATGGCCATTCAACTATGCCCCCAAGTGTTACATCCACAGGTTTCTTGAACACCTTCAGGGATGGGGACTTCGCCACCTCCCTGGGCAGCCTGTGCCAATCCCTGACCACTCCTGCAAAGAAATTCATTCCCAACCTCCAACCTAAACTTGCAGTCCCAGAATCATTTCTGCAGCACCACAAACAATTTACCAATAACAGGGACACCATCTGTTCTCTGCTGAGCCAGGGGAGAAAATGCCTGCTGGCAATTAAGAGCTTGTACAGGAGACAAGTTCTGCAGATTTCACTTTTCCTTTTTTTTCTTTTTCCTGTTTTGATTGCTCGGTCTGGAAACTGATGTCAGCACAAATACCCCTGGATGGTCTTACCAGGGTTGTGTTGGGTGGTGTTTGGTGTTTTTTTTTTGTTTTTTAACTTGTTCTAGCCTGCTTAGCTTACAGATGTACCTTTTTAATCAGTGCATTTGGTATTCATGACTAATGTGAATTTGCAGAGGAGAGATCTGAGAGAATTATGTGGATTTAGGTTCAGAGCTTTTTCCATCCTGGCAGACTGACATTAGCTGAACATTTATTCTCCTCTGGCTAATGTATTCTCCCTCTCTGGACTCTCAATTACTCGTGGTTTTCCCTTTCTCTTGTTAGTCATTAGAGTACATTAGTGTAAGTACTGCTTCTTCTGGGTTATGCCATTACTGAGACTCAGCTAAAACATGGACAGCAAGGTTGTCACAACTGATGTCACTGCTACGCATTCCCATGGTCCTAGAGGGTTTACACTGAAGAGAGGCTATAGATTTGTTAATGCATTTTGCAGCTTGATTGTGTTAATGTGCTCAGTAATGTGTTCAGCTCTTTGGAACAAGTCTGTGGCCTTAGATTTGCATTTGAGAGTGATTCCTAAGCACACAAAGCTGTCCTGGCACATGATGTGATTGCTGTCCAAATAAGTCAATAAAAGAGAGTGAAATGCAAACCAAAGTCATACAGGGGAGCTAAATGACACAGGCTGCAATATCACTTGCTGTCATTTATGTTCTGTTTGGCCACAAAAAAAAAAAGCTTCCTCTAAACCAAAAAGTGATTCCTGTTCAGAACTGCCACAATGCCTTGGATAGTTAGGGGGACTATGGGCAGCAAAGCTGCAATGATTGCTTTGTTTTCTGCTCACAAACTGGATGCAGCAGGCCCCAACATCTCCAGATACTGTCTTTTAATGTGTCTCCACCCTTGAATCACAGAAACATTCCACTTGGAAAAGACCCCCAGGATCACCAAGTCCAACTATTATCCCTACTCTTTAAAGTTCACCCTTAAATGATATCTCCAAGCACCACATCCAAACAACCTTTGAATACCTCCAGGGTTGGTGACTCCACCACCTCCCTGGGCAGCTCATTCCAATGCCTGACCATTCTGGCTGGGAACAAAAAAAGTTTCCTAATGTCCAGTCTAAACCTACCCAATTGCAGCTTGAGGCCATCCCCTCTTGTTCTATCACTAACTACCTGTGAGAAGAGACCAGCACCAATCTCTCCACAACACCCTTTCAGGTAACTGCAGACAGCCATGAGGTCTCCCTCCATTTCCTCTTCTTAAATAACATTCAGGTTAGAAGGGACCTCAGAGCTCATCTCTTCCAACCTCCCTGACATGGGCAGAGACACCTCTCAGCTAGACTTGGTTGATTGAGGCCTCATCCACCCTGGCTTTCAACACCTACAGCGAGGCAGCACCCACAACCTCCCTGGGCAGCCTGTTCCAGAGTCTCACCATCCTCCTACTGAAGAACTTCTTCCTCAGCTCCAGTCTAACTCTGTTCTGCCTCAGCTTCAAACCATTCCCCCTTGGCCTGTTTCTACATACCCTCATGAAAAGTCCTTCTGCAGCCTTCCTGTAGGATCCCTTCAGGCACTGGAACACAGCTAGGAGGTCTCTCCAGAGACTTCTGTAAATTGAGCACCCCCCAGCTCCCTCATTCTATCCTCACAGCAGAGGTTCTCCAGCCCTGGACTTGCCCCAAGAGTTCCACATCCTTCTTGTGCTGGGGACAAGAGAACATAATCCTCCTGTAGATAAAATTGCCTAAGGATTACAAAGAGCAGGAATTTATCTGTAGTTTTAAGCTACCTGAACACTTGGGCTCCTGTAAAAAAACTATCCTTACTGCAAACAAAGGCTCCACAGACCCGGTGCTAAATCAATTCTCTGTGCCAACCCACCCCAGAAGCCTGTGGCAAGTGTAACTTGTAAGGTGGTTGCATTTGTCTGTCACACTAACAAACAAGATTATCACTTTTCATAGCAACCAGGTCAGGACCAGTCCTTTAGGAGAGAAGATCAGCCATACCAGCACCTTCAAAAGGTCTGCACAGAACAATCCTGGCTCACAACACACAGAGACTGCCAAGGGGCACTCTGGCCATGGTAGCACTAAGAAGCAGAAGTTTGCAATATCATTATCTCCTCTTAGCTCCTAAGAGATGCTTTGAGACTGGCAGAAACTGAGTGTGTAATTTCAGGACAACACAGGCAACATGGAGAGAGACTTCACATTCCTTTTCTGAATGATTTTAGCAGCAGAGAACTGAAGTCCAGGATCTCAAACCAGAGCACTGTACAGCTGCCAATAAAGCTGCCCCAGTACAGCCAAGCACAGGCCTGGATTTCCTGGAAATGAACTTCAGCTTTAGACTCATTCCCATTGGAGAAGACCTTTAAGATAATTAACCCCAACCATTCTCTAGCAAGGCTGGGGCTAAACCATGTCCCTTGTCACCACATCTCTGCCTCTTTGAAACGCCTCACTGGGCAGCCTGTTCCAATCCCTGACCATTCTTGCAGCAAAGAAATTTTCCCTGATCTTCAATCTGAACCTCCCTGGCACAATTTCAGGCTATTTCCTCGCCTTCTATCACCTGATAGGTACTGCATCTCCAGGAATGTGGATTCAGACAGCTCCCCAGGCAGCCTCTTCAAGCCTTTGAGAACTCTTTCAGTCAAGAAGTTCATAGACTCATACAATCAACCAGGTTGGAAGAGACCTCCAAGCTCATTCAGTCCAACCTGCCATCCAACCCTATCCAAGCAACTAGACCATGGCACTAAGTGCCTCAGCCAGTCTTTTCTTGAGCATCTACAGGGATGGTGACTCCACCACCTCCCTGGGCAGCCCATCCCAAAGGCAAATCACTCTCTCTGTGAAGAACTTCCTTCTAATGTCAAGTCTATGTCTCTCTGGTGCAACTTGAGGCCATTTCCCTTCAACCTACCAGTTAGTAGGGTGAAGAGACCTACCTCCACATGGCTTCAACCTCCTTTCAGGGAGATATAGAGAGCAAGGAGTTCTCCCCTTCAGTCACCTTTTCCCCAGACTAAACAACCCTAATTCCTTCAGCTGCTCCTCTCCAGCCCTTTTCTTCAGGAGAACATACAAAAACATTTCTCTGTTGCATCTGTCTTGTTTATCTAAGAAGACCTGGTGCTGAAATATGCAGACTTTATTGGAGCACCATGCAGAAGAGAGCTACTTTGTGTGTCCTTCCCCTGCCTGCCCACAGGATGAGAAGGGCAGAATTCCTCTTTTCACGTAGCTACAAACAAGGAACGGCCTCCAAACACCACTCTGCTGCTTCTGCCTGCTCTTCTATTCAGCAAAAGAGGCCATTTAACAAAGTTAACTGAGTTTTGTCTTATCCCTCCTTCACTGCTCCCACCACAATTTCACTCTTAGGAAGGCAGAAGTATGAGTTTTGTTTTTTTTCTTTTTGAGATGAAACAAATCACACTTTGAAACTCCAATCCATGAGTAATCCCTGTAAGGTGGTGGTGTTCTCAGGTCCATTTAACTCCCTGGTCTTAGAACTCTATTTTTCAGAAGTGGAAAAAATTGTTCATTTTGGCACTAGACAATTTGACCCAGGGAGAAAAAAAATACAGACAGCAGTGAAGGAAAAAAAAAAATCACTCTTGTAGTATTCAAGCTGCAGAAAAAGAGGTGCCTGGGTAAGGCAGAAAATATCTCTCCAGAAATTGGTCTTTTAACAGCAACTCGTTTCTACCATCAATTTCAGTTTGGTAATACAGGCAAAGATTCCCATTTGCACCTGTGGCACCCACTCAGAGCTCTATTTTCTGCAGCCTCGTTTAATAACTCATTCCCTGCTCCCAAGCAGCAGGCAGCAGGCTTGGTAGGCGAGACGTGAACACAGGAAAGATAAAGCATCCCTACTGTGAGGGTAAATGTGGCCTCTAGGCAAGAACTTGTCTGAGAGTCTGGTCCCAGGCAGCATGAATGAACCATCAGCACTGCCTGTTCCACGCACACTTCTGTAGCTTCTTTCTTTTCCCACAATCAGTGCAGAGAGGAAAGATGTTAGGACAACAAACATCTCCACAACAAACCACAGCTGTGAGAACAAAGTAGATCACACAAGGCTGCTTTCCTCAGGGAAGATGACCATAGAATAAGGATGGTTTGAGTTGGAAGGGAGCTTAAGATCACCTAGTTCCAAGCCTGCTGCCGTGGGCAGGGACAAAGGGCAGTGGGTGGAAGTTGAGGCATAGGAGGTGCCATGTGAACCTGAGGAAGAATTTTTTTCCCTGTGAGGGTGACACACTGCTCCTGTGGCCGAGACCCACACTCAGCCTCCAAACCTGCCCCACTTACTGCTCTGGTCTTCAGGTTCTGATCCTCCACTTCTCTGGCATTTAAGCAGAGTCCCAGCCCTGCGGCTACCGCTTTGGAGAAGCAGCCACTGCAGACAGCGCAACCTGATGCTGTGTGCATGCCCTAGGCGGGAACAGGATCCGCTCTGGGAACAGCTTGGTTGCAACAAACCATCCCTCATCTCCACGGAAAACTCAGGGAAGGAATCTGGCACTTGCTGCAGGTTCCAGACTGGCCACAGAGAAGTCAAATATGGTTTTGCTACTGATGTGCTTGAAACACTTTACCTTCCCTGCCTGGTTTCTATGAGATTGTTCTCCTTTATGCTCCCTTCATGAGGTCTCTCCCGACAGACTAACGAGGAGGAAAGCAGCAGCTCCTCATTCCACAGCTAATGAGACTTATTTCTCTCTGAAGTGCATCATCCAAAACAGCTGGAGACACTTTTAATGAATGCCTATCAAACATTTACCACTTTGACTACAGCCAAGCTATAATTTAAGCTCTACCAATCATGATCTCAAGAAAACCACTTTAAAAGAAAAAAAATCACTGGAACCCAGAAAAAGAGAGAAATTGAAACAAAGTCATTTGACATATGCCATGCAGGATTTCTCAGAGCACAGCAGAACCTGGTGAGTTCATGAACATGCTGCAGAACTAACTCCCTACCGCTCTGTCACGGCTTCGTGACCAGATCATAGAATCAACCAGGTTGGAAGAGACCTCCAAGATCATCCAGTCCAACCTAGCACCCAGCCCTAACCAACCAACCAGACCATGGCACTAAGTGCCTCATCCAGGCTTTTCTTGAAGACTTTCAGGGACGGTGCCACCACCACCTCCCTGGGCAGCCCACTCCAATGCCAATCACTCTCTCTGGCAAGAACTTCCTCCTAACATCCAGCCTATACTTTCCCCAGCACAACTTGAGACTGTGTCCCCTTGTTCTGTTGATGCTTGCCTGGGAGAAGAGGTCAACCCTCACCTGACTACAGCCTCCCTTCAGGTAGTTGTAGACAGCAATGAGGTCCCCCCTGAGCCTCCTCTTCTGCAGGCTGCACACCCCCAGCTCCCTCAGCCTCTCCTCATAGGGTTTGTGCTCCAGGCCCCTCACCAGCTTCATCACCCTCCTCTGGACACCTTCCAGCACCTCAACATCTCAGATGTCTTCAAGAACCACAGAGCTCCTTAAGGGCCTCCAGAAAGGGCTCAGTGGGGCCAGAGGTTGGGCACAGCCAAGTGTCACCTTCTGTTATTTCATTCCCATAACCCCTGCATCTCTATAAAAGTGGATGCTTCGGTCTCATCTTTCCCTTTTCCCCTCCCTTTCTGCTCCCAGCAGGGTTCAAGGAGCTTTACCTCAACTTTGGTGCGGGAACGAGGCCTGGTTTGGCCTCGGCAGTGCTGCCAATCAGGGCCTGGAACAGCCTGGCTTGGCCTGGGCAATGCTGCCAGCTGGGGCCTGGCATGGCCTGGGCAATGCTGCCAACTGGGGCCTGGCATGGCCTGGGCAATGCTGCCAACTGTGGCCTGGGCAAAGCTGCCAGCTGTGACCTGGAGCAGTCTGGCAATGCTGCCAACGGGGGCCTGGCGCTGGCAGGCGGACCTTGTAGCTGCACCACTCAGGTATGGGGGAGGGAGAGAGGCATGGTGGAGGAAGAGGGTGGGTGACCTCATCCATGTTGATAGAGATGTGAGTGCCAGGAGGCTGGGGCCAGGCTCTGCTGGGTGATGCCCAGGGACAGCACAAGGGGCAATGGTGGAAGCTGAGGCATAGGAAGTTCCATGGAAACACGAGGGGGAATTTTAACCTGCGAGGGTGACAGAACACTGGAACAGGCTGCCCAGGGGTGGGGTGAAGCCTCCCTCTCTGGAGACACTCAGAATCTGCCTGGATGTGTCCCTGTGTAGATCGATCTGCTCTAGGAGATCCTGCTCTAGCAGGAGGGTTGGACTGGATGAGCTTTTGAGGTCTCTTCCAGCCCCTGACATTCTGTGGCTCTATGACGCCTCCTACCAGACCACATCACTCATGGCCCCATCCAACCTGGTTTTCAGCACTCTCAGCCCCTGACATTCCGCAGTTCCGTGATTTGTGACCTGGAGTTTTGCCTGGTTGGGTGAAGGTTATTAAAAGCCTTGGCCTAAGAAGGGTTTCAGCATGGCCGAGGTGGACTATGGATCCTGTCTGTTTGGTATGCTTTGTGCTGTTGCACGTAGTTATGAATAGCACTTCCATTTGAACTTCTAATTCTATCCAATCCCATGTGGAGGGCTTTAACCACATTGAGAAGGGTTACAGAGCTCTGCCTTCGCTCTCTAAACCTAAAACACACTCCCAGAACTGTCTGCTTGCAGTAGCCAATCATCGGTAGCAAAACCACAGACTCATGCAAACCAGACCTGCTTCCCGAAAAGCTGTGCAGGTGTTGGGCTCTGTCTTATGAAAGAGAGAAAAACAGAAAAGGAGGAAAGAGAAGGGAAAAGCAACAGGGAAAACATAAAAAAAAAAACACCCAAACCCAAGAAAAATAGGAACAGGAAAAGATGGTAGGAACTAACTGATTCACAGCTTAATTAACGGTCAAATAATGTGCTGGACATAAACAAGGTTTTAATGCTGCCCTGAAGGACTCTCTGGAAGTTCAATATGGTGTTAAAACCATAGCATGCTTCAGTGACTGAGATAAATCAATAGGGCAACAATTCAGAAACCCCTCTTTGAGAAGTGGGAATTGTTTTCTGCTAAATACTGGATTAAATCAACACTCTCCACCAATATCTTTGCCATTTGCAATACTACACACACACAAAAAAAAACCCAGACCATCACTCATTTCTTACTGCTTTTTTCACTTGCAAAGCAGTTGAGCTCCCACCACCACCACCACCACCCCCCCTCCAAAAGATGCTACTGGGTTGGGAAAACCGGGGAGGAACAAGAGCAAATGGCACAAAAGAGCCTTTCAGTCGCTTGGCTGGGCACATTAATGAATTCCACTTAGAGTGGAAAGGCAGGCAGTGAGCGCCCCAGCATCACACGCTGCTTTAGCTGCAGTGATTGAGAGGCTGTGCCATTAAAATGTACAGTAAACTGTAATTAAGCAATTAAAGATGAAAGAGCATAGGCTGGGCTGAAATCGCGTTAGACCCCACAAGCCTTGTTTGCCTTGTGCCTTCAGCAGCTTCAGCTTTAACTCCATTTCAACCTGGCACATGCCCTGGCAGAGCTGCCTGGCTCTCCTTATCAAAAGCTGCCTCTTTTCCCTCCCTACTGCAAACCTACCTTGGAGTATTTTCGTTCTCACGCTGTTTGTGTAAGCCCTTTCAATTTCTCTTAACCTTTCATTGTCTTCTACAACGTGTCATAGAATGGTCTTGGTCAGAAGGGACCTCCAAAGGTCATCCAAGTCAAATCTTCCCCTGCAGTGAGCAGAATATCCTCAGCTAGATCAGGTTGCCCAGAGCCCTGTCCAGCATCCCCTGGAATATCTCCAGGGATGGGGCCTAAGCTACCTCCCTGGGCAACCTGTTACAGTGTGTCAGCACCCTCCTGGTGCAGAACTTGCTCCTTGCATCCAATCTCAGACTCCTCTGCTCTAGTTTGCAGTCATTGCCCTCATACTGTCCCTTCAGACCTTTGCAAACAGTCTCTCTGCAACCTTCCTGTAGCCCCTTCAAGTACTGGCAGGTCACTATTAGGTCCCCCCAGAGCCTTCTCTTCTCCAGGCTGCACACCCCCAGCTCCCTCAGCCTGTCCCCATAGCAGAGCTGCTCCAACCACCTGAGCATTCTCACAGCCCTCTCTGGACTTGCTCCATCAGGTCCATGTCCTTCCTTTGCTGAGGGCTCCAGAGCTGACACTGCAGTGCAGGTGAGGGCCCAGCAGAGCAGAGGGGCAGGATCCTCTCTCTCCATCTCTGGCCACACTGCTTTGGATGCAGCCCAGGCTGCCCTTGGCCTTCTGGATTGCAAGCTCACACAAAGCAAAGAGGCAGGGGATAATGTCTGATGATAGGCAGATTTTCCTTCAGATGTTCCTTCGTTACTTAGAAATAATAAATTAGGCTGCAGGATAGTTTTAGCATCACCTAAAACCGTTGCCAACATGAAAGCCAACATCAAGGCCTTGAGCAATCCTGTGGATGCCCTCTCCTTGGAGGAGGGGATGAGGCCCTGAGCAACCTGGGCTAGTGGGAGGTGTCCCTGCCTATGGCATAGGGGTTGCTATTAGATGATCTTTGAGGTCCTTTCCAATCCAAACTATTCTATGAGTCTACGAAAATAACAACAACATTAATAATAACAACAATTATGATTACTAAAGACTACAGAGGACTGTGGAAGCTTGTTAGAAGAGACAGATTCTGTGCACTTCTCAGAGCAGAAGGAAAAGCACTTAAAGAGGAAATGTAGATGAAGGACAAAGACAGGCAAGACAAGAGGATCTACGCTATAAGGGACAGTTATGACTGTATCACATTTGTACAATTTTTCCAGTAAAAGTGAGATGGGGAAAAAAACCCAAACCACCCAGGTCTCCCAGAGACTCACTGATGTGAGATTACACCCAGCAGCAAAGTGAATAAAGGAGCAGATTTTAGTAAAAGGAGATAGGCATGAAATGGAAGGTGGCATTGTAATAGGCTGGCCAGGGAGGTGGTGGAGTTGCCACCTCTGGAGATGTTCAATAAACATAAGGACATGACCCTTTAGGACATGGTTTAATGGCCAGGGCGGTGTTTGATGGTTGGACTCAGTCTTAAAGTTCTTTTCCAACTGAAACAATTCTATGGTTGCATGAACACAGAAATATTACAAGACAGGAGTTCAGAGATGCCAGCAGTGCTAGAAATGGTCTGGGCCATGAGGATACATCATAGATAACCTGTAAACAGGCTTTGGTGATCTCAGTTGGAGCCTTAAGAATGAACTTGTGCCATGCCACTGTGCCAATGGCTTTCTATTCATCCTGCCCAACAGATGACCTCATCCTGAGTCTCATGAAGTAAAGCTGACAGTTGCTGAAAGCGTTAGGAAAAGATTAGCACAAAGTAACTCATAATTACATAGCAAATGTTTTGCTAAGGAGAATTTAAAACAACCTCAGAAAGTCCTATGGAGTTGAGGGAAAACCATGTCACAGTGGGATCTCTAAGCACTTCCACGTGTGGAACAAGTTAGTTTTAGGATGGTATGCTGCATCCCAAAGAGATTGTCTTCTGGTAGAAAGAGGAAAGTAAAAACAATAAGAATTGTTCAAAGAATCACAGAATTATTTTGGTTGGAAAAGTCCTTTAAGCTCATCCAGTCCAACCACCAAGGCTGGTGCTATGCCATGTCCCTCAGCACCACTTCTCTGACTCTTGGAAACACCTCCAGGGATGGTGATTTATCCACCTCTCCAGGCAGCCTGTGAGAACCCTCTCAGGGAAAGAGTTCTTCTTATCTCCAACCTAATTCTCCCCAGCACAACTTCAGGCTGTTTCCTCTCCTCCTGTCATTTGTTCCTACAGAGAAAAAAACCAACAAACCCACCTCACTCCAACCTCCTTTCAGGGAGCTGCAGAGAGCAATGAAGTCTCCCCTCAGCCTCCTCCACACTGCACACCCCAAAGCTCCCTCAGTTGCTCCTCACCACCCCTGTTCTCCAGACCCTTTTACTAGCTTGGTTGCCCTTCTCTGGACCCTCTTCAGCATCGAAATGTCTTTCTTGGAGTGAGGGCCCGAGAACTGAATCCAACACTCCAGGTATGATCTCACCAGTTCTGAGTCCAAGGGGACAATCACTTCATTGTCATGTAACAGCTACTAGCCAATGACCATGCTCCTTTTTTTCCCCCAAGAGAACAAAGACACCTGCTATATCCGTAGGGTTTGGGGTTTCCCCCTTCCCTTTTTTCTCCAAACAGATAAAATGTAATTGAGCTACTAAAACAAAACAATAAATGTAATCACTGAAGACCAGAAACCTAAGTGGTGAGATGTGATTCACACACACACAACAAAACCAAACAGCAAGCAACCAAATCTCCTCAGCTTTTAAAACGAGCAAACCCAGGTATGTGAGGTGCATCATAATGGTATTCAGAGCAGCCTGAAGCAGCTGCTACTGAAGATCAACGAGATCAACCTAGTGAGACAGAGCCCCAGCCTGAGCCACTGTCAGAGGCTTTAGAAAGCCTCCTCTCTGTTCTCAGTGCTGATTCTTGATCCCAGCAGCATAACACTTTCCTTCATACTCTGTCAGAGGATCATGGAATGCTAGAGGTTGGAAGGGACCTCTAGAGATCATCCAGTCCAATCCCCCCACCAAAGCAGGATCAGTCAACAAAAACAGAGTGTTTGTAAGCTATCAAAGCCATCTCTCCTCTCTGCAGAGCAGAAGAAACACCTGTTCAGGGTCCAAGGCAGAGCTTGGCTTCCAGCAGAGCAACTAGCATAAAAAAAACCCAGATGAATCAGAGCAGGACCTTCCTAGAATCATACAATCACCCAGGTTAGAAGAGACCTCCAAGCTCATGCAGTCCAACCTAGCACCCAGCCCTGACCAATCAACCAGACTGTGGCACTAAGTGCCTCATCCAGGCTTTTCTTGAACACCTCCAAGGACAGTGACTCCACCACCTCCCTGGGCAGCCTGTTCCTAGCGTTTTCCAAACACACACACACTTGGCTCTTCAAGTCACTTATTCATTAGTCTCCAGAGAGTCTTCCCCAGTACTCCCAGTCTCTGTGCAGCCACAGAATCACAGGGACTGGACAGCACCTCTAGAGATCACCCAGTCCAACACCCCTGCCAAAGCAGCATCACCTAGAGAAGGTCACATAGCAACACATCCAGATGAGATTTGAACGTCTCCAGAGAAGAGTCCACCACCTCTCTGGACAGCCTGTTCCAGAGCTTAGCACCCTTGAAGAAGTTCCTCCTCATGTTGAGATGAAACTTCCTACACTCAGTCATCTTCAAATGACTGACAGGGAAGAAATCAGAGACATGTTTTCCAGATGATGCCATATTTTGGAGTCAGTGAACTCTTATTTTTTTCCTACCCCAGGGACTGTCTAGACCTAGGCCTGCCAAAAATGTGTTTTTCTCTTTCCATGTTTTCTCTTCCTTTTGTTTGGTTTCTATTTTTTTTTTATTAAGGTCACATTTGTGTCAAAACTTGAGACCAGCTGACTTCTCAGGTTCCAATAGGGAATGGTCATTTACCCATTTCAACTCTCAAAAATCAATTTATTTCCTCCAAAACTTTTGACTTTTTTCCCCCCACCAAAATATTTGTGACCTGAGTTGTGCTGCAACTCTAATTAGTCTAAATAATTCAATTTATTTCTCAAACAGAAAAATAAAATGGCAATACTCAGGCACTGGAATGTGCTGCTCAGGGAGGTGGAGGAGTCACCAACCCCAGATGTGTTTAAAAGCCTTGTGGATGTGGTGCTTAGGGATAGGGTTTAGGGGGAAGTTTGTAGGGTAGGGATATTTGACTTGGTGATCCTGAGGGGCTTTTCTGACCTGAATGTTTCTGTGATTCTGTAAACACTTCCAGTTCTGGCCCCAGCACCCCCGTTTCTATCCAGACCCCCACAAGCTTCATTTTGCTGCTGCCTTTCCAAAGCAAACAGATGAAACCAGCCTGAAACATTACGAAAGGCCTTGGCTTGGCAGCCTTGCAGCCTCATGTCCCCTGTTTTTCAGGAGGGGAGGAATGTGGCCAGTGGCCAGGACATCTGTCAGACAAACCTCATCGACAGCCAGAACTCAGTCTGCAATCGAATAATCCTGGCAAATCGATCTGATGGAACACTGGAGCTGGTGGAGTGACAGTGGAGAAGAACTTAGCTGGGCTAATTATGATGATGAATTTACAGTGTGAGAAGACAAGTGCTGCTGCTGCAGGCCAAACCAAGTGCTGTCCTTGTCTTGTCTTTTTTCAGAAGAGAAACAGCAGCCACCAAAACAGCAGAAGGGATGACAAACTAAAGAAGAATTATTGCTCAATAGCAAACAAAAAAGGAGCCAGAGTGATTTATTAAAGACTGACAGAACAGATCGTCCACATCTTCTCTGGAGACTTTCAAAACCCACCTGGATGTGTTCCTGTGTGACCTGCCCTAAGGGATCCTGCTTTAGCATGGGGTTTTGATTGAATGACCTCTGGAGGACCCTTACAACTCTCAACATTCTGAGATCCAAGTATGATATAAACCAATTGCCCCTAAAATTGTTATTCAGAGGTTGATTATCTCTGGAGCTCATCTGGTCCAATCCCTTACTCAAATCAATGGAACTGCTGGAATTGGTGCAGAGGAAGCTACAAAGATGATCAAAGGGCTGGAGAACCTCCCACATAGGCAGAGGTTGAGAGAGTTGGGGCTGTTCAGACTAGAGAAGAGAAGGCTCCAGGGAGACTTTTGAGCAGCCTTCTGCTATCTGAAGGGGCCAGAAGAAAGCTGTGGAGGGATTTTTGACAAGGGCTTGCTGTGATAGAGAAGGGATGGCTTTGAGCTGGAAGATGGCAGATGTAAATTGGAGATTAGAAAGAAATTCTTTGCAGGGAGCATGGTGAGACACTGGAACAGGCTGTCAAAGGAGTTTGTGGCTGCCCTCTCCCTGGAGGTGCTCAAGGCCAGGTTGGATGAGGCCTTGAGCAGCCTGGGCTAGTGGAAGGTGTCCCTGTCTATGGTGGCAATGTTGGAACCAGATTTTTAAGGTCCCCTCCAACCCAAACCATTCTATGATTCTAGGTGTCCATTGCCCCTTATCCTGCCACCTCCCATTCTGAGCTGCAGAGAGCAGTGAGATCCTCTCTCACCCTTCTTCCTAAGGGCTTAACAATCCCAGACCCCCCAGCATCTCCATCTTTTCCTTATTCTGATTCCAGAGCACTGTGCTAACAAACCTTCCCAAAGAACAGTTCCTGAAAGGCAGAAAAAACAATGCAAGCTCACTTACAGCAGCATTTCTGAACAGAGCTGCACCATTTCCTTCCCAAAGCTTCCAAGACACTGCCAACACAGCTCCTCTACGGCTGAACACATACAGCTGATCTGTTATTCACCATAAGCCCTCTCCTTCATTGCTGCCAGGGCTAGATGACAGGTTGAGACTGCAGGAGCAGATCCTTCTGTGGCCTTGAGCCTGACCTAACAAGATTGTTGAGAAGAGCTGTCAGGTCACCATCACCTGAGTGACCCTTCCCTCGCTTCTCCTGGTTGTGTGGTCCTGCCCCATCGTCCCTGTGCTGCCTCTAACTGTAGCCTGCCCACTGGCTCAGACAGCTCACCTCAACAAGATTCTTGCTAGGTTTGTTTCTGATTTCAAGCTGACATGAGCCAGTGCACAAGAGGAACTATGGCCAGGCAGCCAGACAGGAGGGTGTGCTGTGGACAGAAGGAAAGCACCATCCTCTGAGTGTGCCACCAGCTCAGCTCCTCCGGCTCACATCAGCCTGTGCTAAAGCAGATAATGGGTACTCGGGAGAGTACTCTGTCCTTCCCTCAGGCCCATGCTCATAAATCAGAGAGTGGTTTGGGTTGGAAATGACCTGAAATATCTAGTTCCAACACTCCCACCATGGGCAGGGACACTTCCCACTAGCCCAGGTTGCTCAAGGTCCCGTCCAACCTGCCCTTTAATGCCTCCATGGACGGGGCATCCACAACCTCCCTAGATGACCTTTTCCAGCATCTCACCATGCTCAATCTGAAGACTGTTTCCCTGGCATCCAGTCTAAATTTACCCTTCAGTACATTCCCTGTCATCCTATCACTACAAGTTTGTGTCAAAAGTCTCTCCCCTGACTTTCCTGTAGCCTCTTCAGGTACTGAAAGGTTGCTCTAAGTTCTCCCTGAAGCCTTCTCTTCTCCAGTCTGAACAGCCACAACTCTCTCAACCTGTTCCTATGGGGGAGGTTCTTCAGCCCTCTGATCATCTTCATGGCCTCTTCTGGACCTGTACAGCAGTTCCATGTCCTTCTGGTGCTGGGGGCATCAGAACTGGATGCAATACATATTCCCCATAATCCATGCTGAAACAGAAATGTTCCCAACTGGAAGGTTTTTGCCTTCTCACTACACAATCACTGACATTCCTGTCCTAGTTTGCAGAAGCCCTAAATCCTCCTGTGTTCCCATGCAGAACCTGCATGCTGCTGGAACAAAACCCATGGGAGCTCTCAGGGTGGCAGTAATCAGAGGGTTGCTGGCTGCTGCCAAACTCCAATGAACCCAATCCTGACCACAGGCAGGGAATTAACAGCGTGTAAGAGTCAAATGTACAAGCAGCTGGGAAAAGAGGCAGGGCACTTCTGTCACACAGAACTCTCACTGGAAGGTTTTACCCTCAGGCAGAGATCTAGAGACAGCAGAATATCCCACTAACACCACCTGGTGCTGCAGACAGACAGGTAACCCAGGGAAGAGAGGCACTAACTTAATAGTGAGCCATTACTGCTCTCTGGACACTGAAAATGCTCCAAATGATCCCCAGATCCTGTTGTGACTGGAGAAATTGTCTGACATGGAAAGCTACCAGGTGATCCCTAAGCCTATCTCCCATCAACTTCTAACAACTTAGCAGTTAACAACATCTCTCATGATGGACTCAAGCACAGCCTATGTTTTGGGCAGAGAACAAAAGGACGAGAGGGTGTCAGAACCACACCAGCATGACTTGGGCTGATGGAGAAATGTCTCCCTTCCACCCAGGCTATAGGCACTCCCTGAGACAGGTCAGGAACAGTGTCAGCATCTTAGTGCACAGAGGAAGCAGTCAGTGTTGGGAGTGTCTCACTCCAAGACAGACACTGAGGTGCTGGAGCATGTCCAGAGAAGGGTAACAAAGCTGTTGAAGGGCCTGGAGAACAGAGCTGGGGAGAAGCAGCTGAGGGTGTTTAGTCTGGAGAAGAGGAGGCTGAGGAGAGACCTCATTGCTGTCTACAGCTCCCTGAAAGGAAACTAGAGCCTGGCAGTGTTGCTCTCTTCTCCCCAGTAAGAAGCAATAAAACAAAGGGAAATGGCCTCAAGTTGCCCCAGGGGAGGTTTAGGAGATTAAAAGAAACTTTTTCTCTGAAAGGGTTCCCAACCACTGGCACAGGCTGCCCAGGGAGATGGTTGAATGCTCATCCCTGGAGGCAGAGATGTGGTGCTGAGGGACATGCCTTAGCCCCAGCCTTGGTAAATAATGGTTGGACTGGGTGATCTTAGAGCTCTTTCCAACTGAATTAATTCTACGCTTGTAAGACTAAACAATGGAAGAAAACAATGCTAGAAAACAATGCTCAAGTGCACATGACTGAAAACATCTCCAGCAGTACTGTGACTCCTAAAGTATGTTCAAAACTATTCTTCCTCTCCTCAGATCCCAATGTTTACTTCCTCGAAATCAGGCAAACCAGAAAATTAAATCACTCAGAGGCATTACAGGAACTTGATCTCTATCCCAGTTTCAGATCTGGTGCTGTTCCTTCATGACACTGTTCCCATAATGTGGTCAGAGACAGTCAAAGGCTTCCTGGCAACAACAGCAAACCTCAGCTTTGCCACGTCAGTATAAAAGAGCCTGATGCTGGAGGCAAAGGGCTCAAATTGGGTGTCTGGAAGGAAGGACAGGAAAAGCAGGGAGCTGAACATTCTGCACCAGCTGCCCGTCAGGTGGTGCAACAGACCACCAGATCCTGGCAGGACAGTGGAGAAGGACCTGGAGTGCTGGAAGACAGTAAGTTCACCATGAGCCAGCAATCATGGTCAAGAAGGCCAACAGTAGCCTGCTGTGTATTCACAAGAGTGTGGCCAGCAGATCAAGGGAGGTTCTCCTCCTCCCTCTCCACACTGGTGAGGCTACACTTCACATATCATGTCTAGTTCTGAGCACCCCAGTTGAAGAGAGCAAAGAACTACTGGGCAGAGTCCAACAGAGGCTACAAACAACACTGAAAGGACTGAGGCACCACTCTGGCAAGGACAGGCTGAGAGACCCGGGACTGAGAGGGGATCCAAGGGGTGGGGGACAAGAGGATGGGGCTGGGCTCTTTTCAGGGGTGCCTAGTGACAGGACAAGGGACAATGGGCACAAGCTAGGGCACAGAGGGGTTCACTGAAACATGAGGGGGAAATTATTTCCTGCAAGGATGCTGGAGCAGGCTGCCTGGAGAGGTTGAGGAGTCTTCCCAGCAGGTGCTGGAGCCCTGGAGCAGGCTGCCCAGAGAGCTTGGGGAGTCTCCCATACAGACTTGCAAAACTCACCTGGACACATTTCTGTACAACCTGATCCAGGCAACCCTGCTTCAGCAGAGGGGCGGGCTGGATGAGCTCCAGAGGTCCCTGCTATTCCCTACCATTCTGTGATGCTGTTCTCCAGGCCTGTGGGACAGGCAAACGCAAAAGCATAGCCATGCTGTTCCAGTGCCACTGGCACTTGGCTGCTCTGGCTTTGCCAGTGCCCAGAGCAAGCCCTGGTCCCAAGTGCTGGGGTTTTCTCTCATTAGCATGGAGGAGGCAGCGCTGCCCACCGCTGCAGCCACTGCTGTCTCAGCACTAAGTGCTGGTTTGTATGCAGTTTCCCACACGCACTCCATGGCAGCTAAAACGATCCGGTTCATTGGTGCTGCCCTGCGGCCGCCCCTCAACTCCAGTCACACTGAAAAGCCTGTGAACAGCTAAAAGCAGAGAAGCAGCCTGCTCCAAACTTTAAATGCATTGCTAGATCCTGCTTGCTCCTCCTAGGTAGAAAGGCAAAGGCCTGTGCTCCCCAGCAAGCAAGCCCTGTCACCTGCAGAACTCAGGTTGTGCTTCTATGAGCAAAGAGAGCAAGAACCAATGGACCATTGCAGAAGTGCTTGTCTGTACCCAGGCTTATTTCTCCAGCATTTGTTTAGCAATCACTTCCTCATGGCATTCATTAGAATCACAGAACTGGTTTGGTAGGAAAAGACCTCTAAGTTCAACAGTCTGCACATGCAGCCCAGAAAGTCAATGTCAGCCTGGGCTGCATCCAAAGCAGCATGGCTAGAGATGGAGAGAGGAGATCCTGCCCCTCTGTTCAGACCTCACCTGGAACAGTGTCCAGCTCTGGAGTCACCAGCATGAGAGAGACATGGATTTGCTGGAGGCATTCAGGAGGGCACAAAAATGATCAACTACAGGGACAGGGTGAAAGAATCCAGGCTGTTTATCATGGAGAAGAGAACAATCCAGAGACCCTAGAACAGTCTTCCAGTACCTGAAGGGGACCTGCAGGAAGCCTGAAGAATGACTCTTTAGAAGAACTTGGGGTGACACGATGAGAAGTAGTGGTTTGAAACTGGAGCAGGAGAGAATTAGGTCGGACATCAGAAGGAAGTTCTGCACAATGAGGGCAGTGAAATACTGGAACAGGTTGCACAGGGATATGGTTGAGGCCCCATCCCTGGAAACATTCAAGGTAAGACTCAGTGTGGCCCTGGGCAGCTTGATCTAGTTGAAGGTAGGACAAGATGACCTCTGAGGGTCCCTTCCAACCTGATGCAATCTGTGAATCTGTAAAATCAACTGCAAGCACTGACCTAAGACCACCAACAGATCAATGCTTGGATAAGACCACCATGGCTATTAAACCATGCCCAAGAGTGCCATGTCCACACAGTTTTTGACCACCACCAACACAAATGTGAAATGGTTTCTGTTTGTTAGTTCAGGAGAAGAACTCTCCTCTTTTTCTTCTAGAGGAAGGAGTGGATAAGCATTTAGGTGAGATTTGAGTCCTGAAGTCAACTGCACACATACAGGGGGATTGCTACATAGGCACAGAAGCCTACAACTGGTAGGAACTGCATACAAGGTTGAGTTTAAAACCACATTGTCCTGTACTAGGAACATTAAGCTTTAAAGCTCTTTGTATCCAGCAGTACCTGCCTGACAATCCCTGCTGAGCAATCCATGCCACGCTGTTGGGAGCCAAAGCTGCTTACCCTTTACTGTAAGACCAAGGCAGCTCTGACTGGAAATATAAAATAATCATTCTTCAAGGAAAAAAAAGCAACACCAAAATCCAAACCTAACAGATTAGCAGTGTGTTAGAAGCTAAACTCCATGCAGTGCTGCTGAAAACTTTATGCCAGGTTTGATGGAATTGTAGAATCATAAAATGATAGAATGGTTTGGGTTGAAGTGACCTCCAAAAGTGATCCAGTCCAACCCCTTCTGCAGTAAGCAGGGGCATACTTGACTAGATCAGGTTGCCCAGATCCCCCAGTCATGCATCACCTTGAGCACCTCCAGAGATAGGGACTCTACCACTTCCCTGGGCAACTTGTTCCAGTGTTCCACTACCCTCATAGTTGGGCTCCAATGATCTTAGAACTTGTTCCTAAATAATGGTTGGGCTCAATGATCTTAAAAGGTCTCTCCCAACTTAAATGATTCTCTGATTCTGCTTGCAGTCCTGCATGATCATTCCTGAACTATAAAATTCACCCTGGGCAACCTATTTTAATGCCTTAGCAGGCCAGCAAACCACCACACTGTCTTCAGGCCAAAAGCAATGCAGTGAACTGTTTGAGCTTTCTAGCATTTCTACCATCCCACCTCACAAGCTAATGAAGAATGGCTCTGTGAGAACAGGAGGAATGCTGATTAGCCTCAGAAGACAACCACACAAAGAGAGGGAGAGCCTCAAACACACTGAAATGAGCCCAGGGAAAATCTGAGAAGATTTACTACTCTCTTATAAATATTCTAGCATGTTGTCTTCCCTCTCTTGTGAAACAGTACCAAAGACAAAGCTCCACATAAATAATTGGTGTAAGCTCTGGCTCAGCTAATTACCTTAATTCACAGGTTTTAACTTGCGGTTTGTGGGTCTGAAGCTCTGTGAACTTCCTCCAAGTGGGTCTCAATATGCAATTAACAAAACCAAACCCATTTTCAGTAAAACTTGGTTAGCTGCAGAAGCACTTAGCAGAAAGACAGCAGCAAAGACCTCTGCCTCACTGGCTTTCCACTGTTGATGCAGCGGGTAGGTCAGCTGGGTGATTCGTGTGACCAACAGGACCAGGGAAGGAGTTGTCCCCCCAGACTCAGCACTGGTGAGGACAAACCAGGAGTCCTATATCTTGTTTAGAGGCCCTCGCCCAATAAAGCACATTGAGTTTCTGGAGCTGGTCCAGAGAAAGGCAAAGCTGGTGAGGGGTCTGGAGAACACAGCTGGGGAGAAGCTGCTGAGGGACCTGGGGTTGTTTAGTGTGGAGAAGAGGAGGCTGAGGGGAGACCTCATTACTCTCTTACAACTCCCTGACAGGAGGTTGGAGCCAGGTCAGGTTTGGTCTCTTCTCCCTAGAAACAACTGAGAGGAAGAGAGGAAACAGGCTCAGGTTGCCCCAGGGGAGGTCTAGGTTGAGGAGTAGAAGAAACTTCTTCCCTGAAAGGGTTCTCAGCCACTGGCACAGGCTACCCAGAGAGGTGGCTGAATCCTCATCCCTGGAGGTGTTTCAAAGAGGCAGAGCTGTGATGCTGAGGGCCATGGCTTAGCCCAGCCTTGGTAGAGTTACAGAATGGTTGGACTAGATCCTAAAGATCTCCTACTGAAACAAGTCTATCATTAAAAAAAAAAAAAAAAAGGAGGAATTGCTTTGGATGTGGTAGAAGACAGCAAAAGTTACCTGTCTGGCTGCACTGCTCTCCCCTTCACTGCCTCAGAGTGCAATAGGGGAAGCCAACAATGCTTTGACATTTGCACAATGCAGAGCAGCACCTTCTGCAAGGACACAAAAGCATCCAAACAGCAGCATTTTTAGTCATCTCCTCTCAGCAGCACCTTCAGGGAATCTGACTCCTCAAATAAAGAACGTGAAAATGAACCTTGCTACAAATGAAGAGGGGAAAAAACAATCAAAACAAGCCTGTAAGACCCCAGCAGTTTCTTTTGGGAGCAGATCAGGCTGCCAATAATAACGAATACAAACAGCCTTGGAGTTTAGGACAGAGGAAACAAAAGGCTCTTTTCCTCCAGTACAGGCAAAACAAAACCCACTTAATTGGCAGCTGAAATGATTAGCATTGCAGCAAATGATAGTTTTTGGAGAGGACTATGTCCAGATTTGATTAAAAAGCTTTTTTTCCTACCAGGTGTCACTTGTGAGGGTTTAAAATAGCATGCCTTCTGACAACAGCAAAGTACAAGGACATGGGCCTGACAGAGGGCCACAGAAATGATCAGAGGGCTGGAGCACATCTCCACAAAGACACAGAGAGAGTTGGGGTTGTTTAGCCTGAAGTGAAGAAAGCTCCAGGGAGACCTTCTAGTAGCCTTCAGTACCTGAAAGGGGCCACGAGAAAGCTGGGGAGAGGTTATGTACAAAGGCAAGTAGCAATGGTTTTCACAGAATCACAGGATGTCAGGGGCTGGAAGGGACCTGAAGAGCTCATCCAGTTCAACCCCTCTGCCAGAGCAGGATCACCTAGACCAGATCACACAGGAACACATCCAGGCAGGTTTTGAATATCTCCAGAGGGAGACTCCACAACTCCAACTCCTCTGGGCAGCCTGTTCCAGTGTTCTAGCTAGGAGTTGAATTATTCAACTGAATGTTTTCCTACTGGCCTTGCCCTACCATCAACAAGTAGCATTCCAATGACCCAAAAACATGTCAGAGACCTGAACTACTCCTACATGAACTGCCCTATATTTCCAAAAGCCACCACCCAGCCTACCGACGACCTCACTTATTTACTACTGAACCCTGGGGGCCACAGTTCCCCAGAGCTGAGCAGCCAGGCATGAACGTAAGCCAGAAACTATCACTTTGCATCTAGACTCCTTACTGCCCACAGATCACAGGCACTCAAAACCTTCCATCCAGCCAAGGCAACCAGAGATCCAACAGAGAACACAACAGATGCAGTAACTTGACTGTTACCTGATGCTGGAAAAAGTCAAAGGCCACTTTTGCTTTTCCTTGGTGATTTACAGCTCAAAGCAATCCTTTCACTACAGGGAAGGATTCAGTTAACATTTGCTGCATTAAGAAAGGATATGGAAAATGCTCCAACTCTTAAACTAGATTCAGTTTTGGGGCCTTCACCACAAGACTGATAGTGAGATACTGGAAGCAGGTCCATAGGAGGACAACAAAGCTGGGGAAGGGTCTGGAGAACAGGGCTGGGGAGGAGCAGCTGAGGGAACTGGGGTAGTTTGAAGGAGACTGAAAGGAGACATCACTGCTCTCTACAGCTCCCTGAAAGGAAGATGGAGTGAGGTGGGGTTGGTCTCTTCTCCCTAGTACAAGGAGAGAGAATGAGGGGAAATAGCCTGAAATTGTGCCAGGGGAGGGTTAGGTTGGAGATGAGGAAAAATTTCCTTGCTGCAAGAGTGGTCAAGGATTGGAACAGGCTGCCCAGGGAGGTAGTGAAGCCTTCACCTCTGAAGACATTCAAAACTCACCTGGATGCATTCCTGTGCAACCCAAATGCCAAGTCCTCCACATGGGTCACGACAGCCCCAAGCAACACAACAGGCTTGGGGCAGTGTGGCTGGAAGCTGCCTGCAGAATGGGATCTGGAGGTTGTAATAGGAGCTGAATGAGCCAGCAGTGTGCCCAGGTGGCCAGGAAAGCCAAAGGCATCCTGGCTGGGATCAGAAATGCTGTGTCCAGCAGCAGCAGGGAGAGGATTGTCCCCTTGGACTCTGCTCTGGATGTGGTGCTTGGGGCTATGATTTAAGGTGAATCTTGTAGATTAGGATTCTAGGTTGGACTTGGTGATCCTGAGGGGCTCTCCCAACTTGAATGTTTCTGTGATTCTCTAGGTGACCCTGTCTTGGCAGGAAGGTTGGACTCTACAATCTCAGGAGGTCCTTTCCAACCCCTACCATTCTGTGGGAAAAACTCTTTTATCATTAAAATTCCACTTGTGGATACACACATCTTGGTCTACATCTGAAGACAGGAACAAGCACTACCTTGGAAATGACAAGTTTCAGCTGCTTAATTTAGTCAGGGAGGTTCTGGTATAGTCTTGCCCTGATCCACAGGCATTGTTTCTATTAACTTCAGTGGGAACAAAGTCTACACAGAAAGGGAAATGAAACAAAGCAGCCATTTATCATCTTCTTCTGAATATGTTAATGGAGATTTCACTCAGCAGACATGGATTTTCATTTCCACTGTCTAGGCCATCTTAATAGCCATGTTTTTCTGCCTCTGGGTTCAGCACTTGGCACACAGCCCATAGATAAAGCACAGAGTGTAAAGGAAAAAGCCAAACACAAGCACGCTCAGACAGACTCCCTGCCACCAGCAGAGTCAGCTTTTGCCAGATGGAGCAGCTGATGTGGTCAGTGAAGGTGCAGAAAGGTGAAAGAATTAATCTAAGGGAGTTAAGAGGATGCCTGACACTGGGCTGCACCCCAGAATTTCATGTCAGCTTGAGGTGTCTGTGCAGAGTCAAGTGCACATGGTGGACATATATGAATTTAATCTTCCACTCTCTGCTGGAGATTAGGAAATCTTTCTTCACTGGAAGGGTTCTTAAGCATTAGAATGTTCTGGTCAAGGCGGTGCTGGAGTCACCATCCCTGGGGGTGTTTAAGCAGCCTGTGTAGCTGGTGCTAAGGGACACAGATGAGAAGCTCAATATGAGCTGTCAGTGTGCTCTTGCAGCCAGAGAGCCAAGCAGAGCCTGGGCTGCAGCAAGAGAAGTGTGGGCAGCAGGGCCAGGGAAGTGAACCTCCCCCTCTACTCTGCACTGGTACGACCCTACCTGGAGCCTCTGCTACAAGAGGGATATGGATGTGCTGGAAGGTGTCCAGAGCAGAGCCTCGAGGACAGACTGAGGGAGTTGAGGCTATTCAGTTTGGAGAGGAGAAGGCTCCAAGGTGACCTTGTTGTGACCTTTCAGTATCTGAAGGAGGCCTACAAGAAAGCTGGGGAGAGCCTTTTTAGCCTGTCAGGTAGTGATAGGACTGAGGGGAATGGAACAAAGCTAGAAATGGGGAGATTCAGCCTGGATGTTAGGAAGAAGTTCTTCAGCATGAGGATGCTGAGACCCTGGAATGGGTTGCCCAAGGAGGTGGTGGAAACCTCATCCCTGAAGGTGTTTAAGGCCAGGCTGGATAAGGCTCTAGACAGCCTGATCCAGCGTGAGGTGTCCCTGCCCACAGCAGGGGGGGTAGAACTCGATGATCATTGTGGTCCCTTCCAACCCTGACTGATTCTGTTATTCTATGGTTCAGCAGTGACCTTGCAGTGCTGTGTGGAAGATTGGACTGGATGACCTTGAAGGGCTCTCCCAGCCAAAGACACTCTGTGATTCTACAAAGTTTCCTTGTGTACAAGTTGGAAATGTTGCTACTGATTGCATCCTCACAAGGTACTTGTGTGCTTGGGAGCCAGCACACACAGAGATAAGGAAGGACTTGCAACCATTTGGCTGTTTGGCAAGGCCACACTTCTTCCTCTCTATGTTCCTCTGCTTGGTTTTAACTCTGCTCCAAGTTCCACCACTTAAAACTGATATGAGCACCTCAGAGAGCCCCACACGCTGTGCAGCAGGGCACAGGGCAGAGAGGCTCCCTGCCTCGGCATGTGTGCGACCACAAGTGGCTATGTCAGAGCTGACCCCACATGGGCTAACCTCACAACTCCCTCAGGGTCCTAGCGCTGCTCCTGGTGGAATTCACTGCAGGGAGAGGCTTCCCACATGGTTTAAAGATGCACTCGGTGCCTCTACAGGCTCTGTTGGAAACTCTAAATGAAGAACAGTATTGGATACAGAAGGACAACAGCAAGGTAAGTCTGTATCACAATAAGAGAAGTCTATATCACAACAAGATAAGTCTATACCATTCCATTTGCTTGCTGCTTAGGGTAAAGTCTGCTGCAGAAACAATCCCTTCCCCTTGCCTCTATGCCTCCTGCTTCTCGCTCTCACCCTTCACTCCTCCACCCTGACTGACTTCTGCACTAACCATGGCTGAGTAGAAAACAGTTGGGGTCTTTCTGGCTTTCTCTCTGCAGGTGGAGAGGGAAGGTGGTGGCAGTTGGCCCCTCTGGGCTTTTTGCAGAGGGGATTTCTGCATTATTTCTGAGTTGTATATATGGTCAAGGTATTTTGTACAAATGCACTATATGATATGCTGTTAGCTTTTAGCTGCCTGTAAATACATAGTGCCATTTGCCTCCAAGCCTTCTAACTAGCCTGGTGATTTTCTTTGGGGGCAATTTTCAACCCACCACAATACCAGAGGTACCTGTGCACACTGCTGCACTGGGTAAGCCACTCTGCCCCGGGGAACCAGCCTGGCAGCCTGCTCAGACAGCACATCCTGTGGGACCCTCCCACACCCACACACACTGTTGTTCCCTGAAGCACATTCCCAGGAATTCACCCCTCCTCTCTGTATCTCTCCAAACCAGCAATGATCTCAATTTAACTGGAAATAAATAACCTAGAAATCAGACCTCAGTCAGAATTCACCATCAAGGGACAAGCGCAAGAAGGCTCCTCTCCTTTCTCAAACCCTCTGCAATATAAACCCATCATCTTTTCTTCACAGCACCTGGGCAGTCCCATCAACCATCAGCTCACAGAATTGCCTGGGTTGGAAAAGACCTCAAGATCATTGCATCCAACCATCAACCCAACACAGGATCAAAGGATGTTAGGGGTTGGAAGAGACCCAACGAGATCATCCAGTCCAAGCCCCCTGCCAGAACAGGACCACACAATCTAGCTCAGGTCACACAGGAACACATCCAGACAGGCCTTGAAAGGCTCCAGAGAAGGAGGCTCCACAACCTCTCTGGGCAGCCTGTGCCAGTGCTCTGGGACCCTTACACTAAAGAAGTTCCCCCTTGTGTTGAGCTGGAACCTCCTGTGCTGCAGCTTCCATCTATTGCTTCTTGTCCTACCCCAGGGAGCAGTGAGCAGAACCTGTCCCTCCCCTCTTGACCCCAGGCCTCAGACAGTTACAAATATTTAATAAATCCCCTCTCTGTCTTCTCTTCTGCAGACTAAGCAGCCCCAGGTCTCTCAGCCTCTCCTCACCAGGCAGTGCTCCAGTCTCCTACTCATCCTCACAGCCTTCTGCCGGACCCTCTCCAGCACATCCCTGTCCCTTTTAAACTGGGGAGCCCAACACCACCATGGCCACACCTTTCTTGGACACCTCCAGGGATGAGGACCTCACCACCTCCCTGGGCAGCCTGTTCCAACCCCTGACCACTCTTGCAGCGAAGAAATTTTTCTTCATCTCTAACCTAAACCTCCCCTGGCACAATTTGAGGCTGTTTCCTCTCATTCTATTACCTGAGAGCAGTGAGAAGAGATCCTTTAAATTTTACTCTTTCCTTGCTGTCACAGGCCAGCAACTGATCAAGAAATTGATGACAGCAATGAAATCCTGCCTCTTGTAACACTTCCCATGCTGCCTATGGAAGTGGCAAAGGAACATAAAAAGAGCACACACACCCCCCAGGTCAAGGAAATTCTCTTCTGCCTCATCTTTGTAACTTGCTGGCCTAATGAAGACCCAAACTGCTGACTAATACACAGTGTGCTTACAGTTCCCTAACTAGCTTGAAGTCCAAAAGCAGCCACAGCAATCATTTGTTGCCTTGGAAACCTCCAACTACACATCCAGGCCTTTCCAATGTGTATTCTGAATTTTTTGAACCCTTTCAGAGAGAGCTACCAAAGCCTGCAATTTCTCACCTGGTAAAAACATTACCTTCTACAATTCAGTTATTTATCAACTCCTAACGGCCAGATTTGACTGTAATGAGGTGCAGATGACTCTTGCCAAACCCATCTCTGACCAATGTTTACCAAATAATGTCTGTCTTTGCTAGTGTTTAAGAAATAAGAGTTTTTCCACTTTCTGTGAAAGAGTAACCATTTGCTAGCTTCCTGTCGTTATAATACTCATCCTTTCCACATCCAGACTCTTCTAGCTCAGCAAATTAAGTCAGCTGCTGGCTTTTCACAGCATGGTGAAGGTTGGAAGGGATCTCCAGAGATCAACATGTCCAACCCCTCTGCCAGACCATGGTCACCTAGGGCAGTATGCACAAGATCAGTGCAGTGTACAGGTAGGTTTGGAATCACTCCAGGAGACTCCACTCCTGGTCCAGGGCTCCAGCACCCTCACAGCAAAGAGGTTTTTATGTTTCAGTGAAGCCTTCTGTGTTCTAGTTTGGGCCCACTGCCCCCTACACTAGCACTGAGCACCACTGAAAAGGGTCCAGCCCTATCCTCTGCAGCCTCACCGTTTAGCTCCTTCTCAAGGCTAAACTGCCACAGGTCTCTCAGCCTCTCCTCAGCATCTTTGTGGCCCCTGTTGGACTCTCTTCAGTAGTTCTCTGTCTCTCTTGAACTGAGGAGCCCAGAACTGGACACAGACTCCAGATGGGCTTCATTAGGGCAGAGCACAGGGGGAGAACACCCTCCTTGACCTGCTGGTGACATTCTTCTGAATGCACCCCAGGAGACTGCTGGCTTGCTTGGCCTCGAGGGCACACTAAACATATTTGAAGATAAGACACTGGAGGATACTCCTAAACCACCTCTTCACACACATTTCCATATATATGAAGAGTCCTGGCATGCCCTACAGTGTATTTGTGAGTCTAGTAGCAAAACTAAGAAAAGCTCCTTTTAAATTGCTTCCACATGAACCATGCCACAGTAAAGGCCTAAAAAATCCATCCAAATCATTGATGATAAAAGCCTCAAGTTGCCCCGGGGGAGGTTTAGGCTGGATATGAGAAGCAGCTTCTTCCCTGAAAGGGTTTCCAACAACTGGCACAGGCTGCCCAAGGAGGTGGTTGAATCCCCACACCTGGAGGCATTTCAGAGGCACAGAGATGTGATGCTGAGGGGCATGCTTTAGCCCCAGCCTTGGCAGAGTATAAGAATGGTTGGACTGGATGAGTATTTCATGTCACCAAAACACTCACATCACCCAGTCTAGACACATCCCTACCCACAAAATTAGCACAGGGCTGAATTTGCCTCATTAGTCAATAAACTCTCTGCTTTCCGAGTTCAAGATCAAAGAAACCAACCAAGTCTCACTTCTATTACGCTCCCCAGTAAGAAAGGCCTCTGAGCTGTCTAGATTGCATACTGGTCCTTCAAGAGTGGTCAGGCATTGGTACAGGCTGCACAGAGAGGTGCTCAAGAGATGTGTGGCCATGGTACTTGGGGGCATGGTGTAATGGCCATGGTGGTATCAGGTAAAAAGCTGAACTCAATGACCTTGGAGGTCTCCTCCAGCCAAGGCAATCCTATGAGGCAATGGTTCTATATTTGGATTTGCTTTTCACTTGCTCTACTACAATAAGTAGCCACCACTGCTTTCAAACACCCTGCTCAAAGGTGCTCTTACACCCTGAAAGGCAAACACCTCAACAGCAGGCAGCCAATTCCCACTCCATCAAGAGCATCGAGAGAGATGACAGCAGGAGCCAGGCAGCCTTGGGGCACTCCCTGATGCTGGCACCTGGGCAAAGTAAATCACACAAATGGGAGTAGAAAATTCCCTGAAAAGTACTTTGTGGAACCTGGGCCAAGATTTCAGTAATACCTGGACCTTCCAACAGGCATTAGGGTGCTCAAAAAGACAAAGATCCAAAGTCCTAATTAGAACCATGGAACAGGAAGTGACCTCCAGAGACCATCTTAGTTCAATCCCCCACTGCCAGAGCAGCATCACCCAGGGCAAGTCACACAGGAACACATCCAGGTGGGGTTTGAAAGTCTCCAGAGGGGATTCCACAACCTCTCTGGGCAGCCTGCTCCAGGGCTCCAGCACCCTCACACCAAACAAGTTTCTCCTCACGTAGAGGTGAAACCTCCTGGATTTCACTCTGTATCCTTTGGCCCTTGTCCTATCACAGGACATCACTGAAAAGAGCCTGGCACCTTCAATCTGACCCCCAGCCCTCAGCTATTGATGGACATTGCTCAGATCCCCTCTCAGCCTTCTTTCCAGACTAACCTGCCCCAGAGCTCTCAGCCTTTCCTCTTCAGACAGATGTTCCTGTCTCTTCATCATCCTCATGGCCCTCCATTGCACTCTCTCCAGCAAGTCTCTGTCTCTCTTGAACTGGGGAAATCCCAGCTGTGGGATTGCAGCTGTGGTCTCAGCAGAGCAGAATAGATGGGGAGCAAAACCTGCCTTCAAGTTTCCCAGGTACAAGCCAGGAGTTCTCTAACACAGCTTGAGAAACAGCAGCCTGTACTGCTGCTCCACGGCTGAGGTCTCACAGCAGTGCTAGAGAGCAGCAGAGACTTCTGCAGCAGAAGAATCTTTTCCTTGAATGCACAGTGGGTTTTACTCAGAGGGCTGGAGAAGCTCCTCTGTGGGGCCAGGCTGTTTAGCCTAGAGAAGAGAAAGCTCTGGGGAGACCTCAGAGCAGCCTGCCAGCACCTGAAAGGGGCTACAGGACAGCTAGAAAGGGACTTTTAACCAGGGTTTGGAGTGAGAGAATGAGAGGGCACAGATTGACCCTTGAAGAGGGCAGATTTAGACCGGAGATTGAGAAGTTCTTTGCAGTGAGGATGGTGAGACTGGCACAGGTTGTCCAAGGAGGTTGGGGATGCCCCCTCCTTGGAGATGTTCCAGATCAAGTTGGATGAGACCTTGAGCAACCTGGGCCAGTGGGAAGCTGGCAGGGAGCTGGAACAAGATGATCTTTAAGGTCCTTTCCAACCTAAACCACTCTAGGATTCTGTTAATGCTGTCACTGTAAGTGAAACCCATGGGCAAGTAAAGACCATGAAGACTATGAAGGCTGTGGCTGAGATGCACGAACAGGCCAAGCAGAGCAGCCACAGACTGCCATGCTAAGGAAGAGAGCCAATATACTTATGCTTTTATAATGATGGAAAAAGCCTTGATCTCCACACAACATAAAATCCCTGCTTTTGTCCCCTCACCATTACTCATCCAGCTCTCCCACTGTACTTCACGGGACATTACTCTAAGCAGCAGGTGACTCTGTACACTATACTGGCAAAGAAGAAAAAAGCAATTTCCCAGCACTGCCCTGCCATCAATCCTCTGGAAAAATAAGCTTCATTGCAGGCTTCAGGCACCACCAGCCTCGGCTGGAAAAGGCCCACAGGGCTTTCCACACCACTCAGAGCCACCAATACTCTCTGTTCGGCCTGGAGAGAAGCCTCCACAGAGGCCTTAGAGTGATCTTGCAGTACCTGAAGGGGCTACAGAACTGCTGGGAAGGGACTTTTGACAAGGGTTTGCAGAGATAAGATAAGGGGCAGTGGACTGAAGCTTGAGGGGGGCATATTTAGGCTGGAGATTAGGAAGAAATTCTTTGCAGTGAGGGTGGGGAGACACTGGAACAGGTTGCCCAGGGAGGTTGTGGATGCCTGATCCCTAGAGGTGCTCAAGGCCAGGCTGGATGATGCCCTGAACAACCTCATCTAACGGAAACTGTCACTGCCCATGGCAGGAGGGATTAGATGATCTTTAAGGTCCCTTCTAGCTCAAACCATTCTATGATTCTTTCTGTGAAATGTGACTTCCAAACTCTCTCTGGTCAAATTTTGTTCACTAGGTAAAGAGTCACTGGACTCTAGAGTGCCTCAGTGAGAGGCAAAAGAGAACAACCACCTGCATTTTCACAAGTCAATGCTTCACAGGCTGCAAATAGAATAAACCTTCTCATTAGCTGCTTTATTTTCAGGAAGAAAAAACAATTCTCCCTCCTCTAAATGAGATCAACTATTTCTCTCCTCTGCACTAGGGGCTGCTTTGGTGATTGCCTGTGATGATCATTTATGCTGATGCAAGAAGAGCTTGACCATACGGCCAAAAGGTAAAGCACTGCCCTTTCAGAGGTCGCTCCCTGATGCATATTGATGACCTCTCTGCCTACCTCAATAGGAAAAGATAATTAAATTTAAGTTGAGCAATGTCCTGATCATTCTTCATGGCAGCAAAGTGCCCATAGTTGGCATCAGCATTATTAATATAAGCAGAACATTAATACAGAAAGAAAACAAAAGCCAAGTGCCAAAGGCTGTGCTGTCCTCCAGTTTAATTCTGGTTTGCTTTCCAGACAAAGTCTGCTGATAACCTCAAGCAAAATGAGCATTTAAGAATGTGTAACAGAAGAAAAGTGTGGCTGGCCAGCAAGTGGAGAGAGGTTCTCCTTCCCCTCTGCGTGGCCCTAATGAGGGCACATCTGGAGTATTGTATCCAGTTCCAGGCTCCTCAGATGAGGAGGGACAGGGAACTACTGAAGAGAGTTGAACAAAGGGCTAGGACAACGATAAATGCACTGCAACAGCTCTTTAATGAGAAGATGCTGAGAGCCCTGGGGCTGCTCAGAAGAGAAAGCTAAGGGGGGACCTTATCAATGCCCAAAAAGATCTGAATGGTGGCTGTCAGGAGGAGGGAGCCAGGCTCTTTTCAGTGGTGCCTCATGACAGGACAAGGAGCAATAGACATGAACTCAACTACAGGAAACTCCACCGCAACGTGAGAAAAAACTTCTTCATTGTGAGGGTGCTGAAGCCTTGGAGCAGGCTGCTCAGAGAGGTTGTGGAGTCTCCTCCTCTGGAGACTTTCCAACCCCACCTGGGTGATCCTGTTCTGGGGTTAGACTGGATGACCCCACGAAGCCACTTCCAACCCCTGCCATTCTATGATTCCAAGACTGACAGCTTGGCTGCTATCTATGTCTCTGGAGCTCAACTGCAGCAGTTGCTCTACACTCCAGTGACCCCTCCCCAGCAGAAAAGGAGCAATGGGAAAAGGGGATCCACAGGTTGAAATTAAAATGGGTTTAATGAAACAGCCAAACTGATCTCAGCCTCAACACAAAGCACATCAAGTTACACTCACCTAGCAAAGGTGCAGCAGCCACCCTGAACATGAAGGCAGTCCTCAAGAGCAGGAGAAGGAAGAGAAGCAGGGTGAGAAGCAGCCCAAGCAGGAGGCTCTTGGAAGAGGCTCCTCTCTCCTCAGCCTCCCCCTTTATACTGAGTGTGATGCTAATGTGCTGGGACACACCTGGAGCCAACTCAGCTCAGCTGTGCTGGCTGACTGGGTGCTGCTGATGGCCTGCAGCTGCTGGCTGCCCTGGCATTGTGACCCAGCAAACCATGAGGAGAGCCTGAACTTTCAGCCAGACAAACCTGGCTGTAAGCTGGATCTACAAAGCTACCATGGAGCTTTACAGGATCCTGGCTGTGAGCTGCTAAAATAAGGAAAAATATCAAAGTCTTTAAGAGCAAAACTAATCACAGAATAGCTTAGGTTGGAGGAGACCTCAGAGATCATCAACTCCAACCTTCCTGACATGGGTAGGAACACCTCTCAACCAGACTCAGCTGCTCAAGCCCTCATCCAAACTGGCCTTCAACATCTCCAAGGAGGAGACAGACACAACCTCCAAGGGCAGCCTGTTCCAGAGTCTTACCACCTTCATATTGAAGTTCTTCCCAAGATTCAGTCTAAAACGACTCTCTCTCAGCTTCAAACCATTCCCCCTTGTCCTGTCTCTAAACACCCTCAAGAAAAGTCCCTCTGCAGCATTCCTGAAGGATTCATTCAGGCACTGGAAGGCAGCTCTAAGGTCCCTCCAGAGACTTCTCTGCACAGGCTGCACACCTCCAACTCCTTCAGCCTATCCTCACAGCAGAGCTGTTCCAGCCCTTGGATTATCTTTGTGGCCTCCTCTGGACTCTCTCCAGCAGCTCTGTGTCCTTCTGCTGGGGACACCAGAACTGGAGGCAGGACTGGAGGTGAGATCTGAGCAGAGCCAAGGGGCAGAATGCCCTCTCTTGCCCTGCTGCCCTCACTGCTCTGGCTGCAGCCTGGCACATAGCTGCCTGCTGGGCTGTCTGAGGGCACTGCTGGCTCCTGGGGAGCTGCTCAGCAACCAATACCCTCAAGGCTTTTTTTCAGGGCTGCTCTCAACCCATTCTGCACCCAGGCTGGGTCTGTGCCTGACTCAGCTGCAGGACCTTGAACTGTGAGTTGTTGAACTCCATGCTCACTTCCTAAGCATTCAAGTGCAGACACTTCTAATGCCCACCCGTTGTGGTTTGGACCTTTTGCTTAAGCTCTAGGAGTTGCTGCTATTCTCCTGCCCTCCCAAGGCAGTATTCACTTTTAAAAAGGTATCCCAGTCAAGAAATCCCCTCCAAAAATCTTTACTTGCTTCTAATTAGCTAGCCAGCTCCCTCCTGTCCTTTCTACACCCTCCCTGCTAATTATCTTCTTCTAATGAAAATCAAGGGACACTTCAAGAAGAGTCATTTCCTTTACGTGTGAGTTCCTTTTTCCCTTAGCTTCCATTAGGCCTCACTAATGCCTGCTCCTCCAATACTCCTTCCAGCACAGCTATCTCAGAGCTTCTAGCTCCTTCCAGCACAGCTACCTCAGAGCTTCTAGCTGACCTTTTGGAAAAACAAAGTGTTCACCATTCTCACCACCACATTTTTCTGAGCTCTTTAAAACTTTTACATATGATTTGTTTTCTTCCCCAAATATGTACATTCTTGCACTTGTTGGGTTTGTTTTCTTTTTTTACATAGATCAGAACCACCAAAGCTTGTGTTGTAGCAAAAAATCTCTGCTAGGGGCAGCACCTAAGTCACAACAACCCCATGAACTCTCCAGGCTTAGGACTGAGTGGCTGGGAAGCTGCCCAGCAGAAAAAGACCTGAGACTACTGGTTAGCAGCTGGGTGAAGATATGCCAGCAAGTGCCCAGGTTGGCCAAGAAGGCCAACAGAATCCTGGACTGGATCAAGAATAGTGTGGCCAGCAGGACAAGACATTGTCCCCCTGTACTCAGCAGTGGCGAGACCACACCTTGAGTACTGGGATTACTTTTGGAGCTCTCACTTAAAGATGGACATTGAGGTTCTGGAGTAGGGCCAGAGAAGGGCAAGAAAGGTGAGAAGGGTCTGGAGAAGAGGGCTGGGAAGGAGCATCTGAGGGAGCTGGAATCGATTAGTCTGGAGAAAAGGAGGCTGAGGAGGGACCTCATTGCTCTCTGCCACTCCCTGAAAGGAGGTTGAAGCCTGGTGGGAGTTGGTCTCTTCTCCCTAGTAGCATGTGAAAAAAAAGAGAAGAAATGGCCTCAAGTTATAGAAGGGGAGGTTTAGTTCGAACACCAGAAGAAAATTCTTCCCTGAAGCAGTTCTCAACTACTGGAACAGTGGTTCCCATCAGGGAGGTGGATGAATCCCCATCCCTGGAGGTGTTTCCAAGAGGCAGAGACGTGCTGAGGGACAGGGTTTAGCCCCAGCCTTGTCAGAGTTAGAGAATGGCTGGACTGGATGAGCTTAAAAGGCTTTTCCAACTGAAACAAGGAGGGAATCACAGAATTCCATGACTCTTTGTGATCTCCAATGGCTCCTGAATGCCAGCAAATGCTCTCTGTGTGACAAAAGAGGGCTGTGCTCAGCCCTTTGTTGCTTTGAAACAGGTAAGCGAAGAAGTGAATTCTTTGCTTAGAAACCTACCCAACATTTCATTATGAAACACTATCAGACAAAGCCTTTTTGGTTGGTGCACAGGTTGGGAAGCTAACTGCCTAGTTTTCAAGCCCATCACCTGTGTAACAGAGACATCCTCCACCTCTCTCTCACATTATCTTCACACTGTCAAACTCAGACAGGTGAAATGATTTGTGAAAGCCAAACCCCAAACAAACCCAAACCTGTGGCGCTCATTTAGCTTAACCATGCATTTAGGAGCCAGATCTTTTACTCTGCTTGCAAGGTATGGACTAGGGAAAAAACAATCTTGTCAGAATGATAAATGCTTTATCATTATTTCATCAGAAGTGCATCTGGAGAACTCCCTTTTTTCTTGTGTTTTTTGTTCCCCTCACAATGTCTTTCACGACAAAGAGACACACAAGGCAGAAACACATCGCTGCCTAACAGCTGTGCACCTCCTCTCATCAGCCTCAGCTCTGAGCACTGAAGACAAGCGCTTTGCCTTGTTATCCTCTGAAAGGCGCTGATGGGCACTGTCCCTTCTCCCCAGTTTCATCTGCCAGGCATTAATCACTGCCCTGGCTGTCAGTGAAACTTTCACTGGGAAATGTTCACCGAGGGTCTCCGTGAAATCTTTGCCCTGCACTCCAGTTGTTAGGTAAAAACGTCTAGGCACAACTCCAGGCTGGGTGGGGAGTGGCTGAGAGCAGCTCTGAGGAAAAGGACCTGGGGGTCTGGGTTGGTGTAAAGCTCAGCATGAGCCTGCAGTGTGAGTGCAGCCCAGACAGCAACCCTGTGCTGGGCTGCAGCAACAGCAGTGTGGCCAGCAGGGCAAGGGAGGGGATTCTGTCCCTTGGCTCTGCTCTCCTCAGACCACACCTGGAGTCCTGTGTGCAGTTCTGGAGCCCCCAACACAAGAAGGACATGGAACTGTTAGAGCGAGTCCAGATGAGGCCACCAAGATGTTCAGAGGGCTGCAGCAGCTCTGCTATGAGGATAGGCTACAAGAGTTGGGGCTCTGCAGCCTGGAGAAGAGAAGGCTTCCAGGAGACCTCGGAGTGGCCTTCCAGTATCTGAAGGGGGCTACAGGAGGGCTGGGAAGGGACTATTGACAAGCTCTTGTAATGACAGGATGAGGAGTAATGAGTTTGAACTGGCAGAGAGGAGACTGAAAGTGGATGTTAGGAAGAAGTTGTTTCCAGTGAGGGTGGTGAGACACTGGCATAGGTTGCCCAGGGAAGTTGTGTGATCCACAATCTCCCTGGAGGTGTTCAAGGCCAGGCTAGATGAGGCCTTGAGTGACCTGTTCTAGTGGGAGGTGTCCCAGCTTATGATGGGGGATTGGAACTGGCTGAGCTTTGAGGTCCCTCCCAACCTAAACCCTTCTGTGATTCTGTGAATGTGACGAGGATAGGTTCTGAAATACCTAAGCAAGCAGCTGCTGTGCTGCTTCTGCCATCACAGCTCTGAGTTCAACTCCTGTATGGAGTGCACAGTCCATCATCTAGCAAGGAACACCACCAGGCACCAGTACAGGTGAGGGCTTGACCTGCTGGGAAGTTACTCCCCGGATAAGGAGCTTGGAGTTGTAGTTGACAATATGTTATCCATGGGAAAGCAAGATGCCCTGGTGGCCAAGAAGGCAAATGGTATCCTGGGTGCATTAAGAAGAGCGTGGTCAGCAGTTTAAGGGACGTTCTCCTCCCACTCTGCTCTGCCTTGCTGAGGTCACACCTGCAATACTGCATCCAGTTTTGGGCTCCTCAGTTCAAGAGGGAGAGAAAACTCTGTGGAGTGTGCAAGAGAGGCTACAAAGACGATGAAGGGACTGGAACATCTGCCTGATGAGGAAAGGCTGAGAGCTCTGGGGCTGGTCAGGCTGGAGAAGAGTGAGAGGAGTTGTTATGGATGTTTACAAATACCTGAAGGTTGGGTGCCAAGGAGAAGGGGCCAGGCTCTTTTCAATGGTGCCCTGTGGTAGGATGGGGGACAATGGGTGTGAGATGGACATAAACTCAATCCAGGAAATTGCATCTCAGCATAAGGAGAAACTTCTTTGGTGTGAGGGTGCTGGAGCCCTGGAGCAGCCTGCCCAGAGAGGCTGTGGAGTCTCCTTCTCTGCAGACTTTCCAACCCCACCTGGCTGTGTTCCTGTGTGACCTGCCCTGGGTGACGCTGCTCTGGCAGAGGGGCTGGACTGGATGATCTCTGAAGGTCCCTTCCAACCTCTACTGCTCTATGATTTTATGATGCCATAGAGCAGAAATGTCTGATGTCTCCTGACAACTCCCATCATTACATCAGCAACAACAGAATGTTCTCCTGGCATGGAGATACAAAACCCAAGGAGAGAGCTTCTTAATCTTTTTAAATCAAGAGGAAAAAAAGGAAAAGCAAGATCTCCTCCCTCTTTCTCTGCCTCACAACCTCTGCCCCTCTGGTACCTCCTTACATGCTTTTGGAAATTGAGACTAAGGAAGTAATCAAGAAAAAAAAGTGTAACTGTTATAAAAACAATACAATTATCCTTCTCATTGCAAGTCAAAGAAAAATCATTCAATAAAAGCTTCTGACCATACTTGGTGATAGATTTTGCCAAGACAGAACCTCCACTAACACTGGACAATGATTCTATCACCTTTATTTCTCTCCAGTTCAGCTCAGATGCCCAGGGTGGTTATCATAGAAACAGAATCAACCAGTTTGGAAGTGACCTCCAAGCTCACTCAGTCCAACCTAGCACCCAGCCCTGACCAATTAACCAGACCATGGCACTAAGTGCCTCATTCAGGCTTTGCTTCAACACCTCCAGGGAAGGCAACTCCACCACCTCCCTGGGCAGCCCATTCCAATGCCAATCACTCTCTGGCAAGAGCTTCCTCCTAGCATCCAGCCAAGGCACAACTTGGGACTGTGGCCCCTTGTTCTGTTGCTGGTTGCCTGAGAGAAGAGCCCAACCCCTCCAGGCTACAGCCTCCCTTGCTTGTTATGCCCCTTGCTGTTATGGTGCTGCTCTGCTTCTTTCAAATCTGTACAGATTCCTAATACTATTTTCCCTTTGGTTTTGTTTTTTTTTTTTTTGGTTGAAGGATGATGCCATTGAGTGAGCAAACCCATGCTAAATAATTAATGAGTCAGTAAGGCTCAGCCTGTCTAAAATATCCAGCCCAGTCTTTCTTCCCTGCACAAAGTGCAACTTCTGGCCAGCTCAGCTGCCTACACACAACAGGCAGAAAGGGGAAAATGTGAGGTGGATGCCATCCTCTGCAGCCTCCCCGCCACAGGATGTCCACTGGCAGCTGTCTCTGTAACAATTCCTCAGCTGAGTGTTCTTTTGAACTGGGATTTCTGCAGATGTTTGTGTACATACAACTCAAGCACAAACATCTAGCAGGGGATGGAGTAAGAATCTGCAAAAGAAACCATTTAAGGTTGCTCCAGGACAATGAATGGAGAGCCAAGAGAAACAAACCCCAAAGTAACAATTCCTTTAACAGTGAAACTAAATGTTGCTTTCCTCTTTTTTCTTTTCCTCAGAGGCTATTAAAAAAATCAATGCAACATGGATGTGGAGCTACAGATCAACTGGAGCAGTTTTAGCCACAGCTTCTCCTGCTAGCCTTGGCAAAAGGCAGAACCTCCCACACACCAAAGTCATAGAATTAAAGAATCACAGAATGATAGGGGTTGGAAGGGACCTCCAGAGATCATCCAGTTCAACCCCTTTGCCAGAGCAGCATCACCCAGGGCCAGGACATCCAGGAACACATCCAGGTGGAGTTGGAAAGACTCCACAACCTCTCTGGGCAGCCTGCTCCAGGGTTCCAGCACCCTCACACCAAAGAAGTTTCTCCTCATGCTGAGATGCAATTTCCTGTGATTGAGCTTATGTCCATTTCCCCCTGTCCTATCAGTGGCTATCACTGAAAAGAGTCTGGATCAATCCTCCTGACAACCACTCTTCAGACATGAGGAGACATTGATAAAATCCCCTCTCAGCCTTCTCTTCTCTAGACCAAACAGGCTCAGAGCTCTCAGTTTTTCCTCATAAGAGAGATGTTCCAGTCCCTTCATCATCCTTGTAGCTCTCTCTTGAACTCTGTCAAGTAGTTCCCTGTCCCTTTTCAACCAGGGAGCTCAGAACTGGCAGCTAAAGGACACAGCAGGGTGCAGCTAGGTGAAACTTCAACTTCTTGCCATTCTTCTCCTTGTTTTCCCTCAGAAAAGTAATCCAAAATACCAAGAATTCTATGCCAGACCAGGTGTAAGACAAATGACTATTACACTAGAAGAAAAATCTTTGCTGAGTAGTAAACCAGCCCTGAGGGAAGGTAAAATTACAGGTAAGAAATATATTTTTCCATGTTCTTGCCTGATAGCCACTGCTGCGCAGAGAAGTAACAATACCTGATGGGAAGTAGTAAGGAACGACCAGCACACATCATCTGCACACAAGTGGCAGCGAAAGAGTAAGAGACCTTCCTCCCACAGAGCTTCCAACCTCTAGGAAATAGGCTAACACAGAACCAACTGCACAAAAGATCTCCAAGTGAGTCAGGAAATCTTTCACAAAGCAAGAGTTTAGAATCAGTTAGAGACCACGCAGCTACCTGAGAGCACAGAATTGCTGCTCCTACCCAGAACCAAGTGATGACAGAGTTCAGAGGACCCCAGCTGGGGTCTCACCAAAGCAAAGCAGAGGCACAGAACTCCAGTTCTGGGCTTGTCAGTTCAAGAGGGACATAGAACTGCTGGAGAGAGTCCAGTGCAGAGCCACAGAGATGATGAAGGGAATGGAACAGCTCTGTTATGAGAAAAGCCTGAGGGAGCTGGGGCTGTGATGCTTGGAGAGGAAGAGACTGAGACGTGACCTCAGCAATGTTGATAAAGGTGTAAAGGTGAGTGCCAGGAGGCTGGAGCCAGGCTCTGCTGGGTGATGCTCAGGGACAGTACAAGGGGCAATGGTGGAAGCTGAGGCACTGCTGGTCAACCTCTCATCCACTAGGACCCCCAAAGCCTTTTCCCCTTCATTGCCCTACAACAGATCAGTCCCCAACCTATACTGATTCCTTTCCCAATAGGTGTTGAAGAAATGTGTGGCCGTGGCACTTTGGGACATGGTTTGGTGGCGATGGTGGTCTGAGGTTGGATTCAGTGACCTTACAGGTCTTTTCCAGATGAAACAGGTTTATGATTCTGTGAATCTATGCTTTTCCTCATGGGTTTCTCCCTGGCAGCAAGCCAGCACAAGATCAAAAGCACAAAGACTGCATGGATGCTGTGGAAAGGGATACAAGTGGCAAATGCTGAAGCTGGTTCTGAGCATCTTCATTTTTCAAAGTTTCATTTTCACTGAGCTCACCTCAAAAAAAAAAAAGCTGAAAAAAAACCCTCATTTCCTCTGAAAAGTCATCAAATTATGTCCTGCATTGCTGGAGCAGGTCCAGAGAAGGGCAACGAAGCTGGGGAAGGGGCTGGAGAAGAGGGCTGGGGAGGAGCAGCTGAGGGAACTGGGATTCTGTGATTCTCTACTGGTGTAATTAAGCCACCAGTCTCTGAGGGGTGAAAAAATGGTTGGGTTGGGCTCGTTTTTGGTAATTAGTTTGGTTTCTTTTGTCTTGAGAAGGCCTCAATAAACTATTGAGAACAAAAAGAGTTCAAAGGAAGATTAAAGAGGAAAGATGAAACAATACACTAAGAAAAAAACCTGAAGAAGCTTGAATTGAAGGTTGATTAGTACCATCAAGCTGCCAACAAGCAAACCTGCACTGCAACTGTTTATTTGTGGAAGGAAGAGTGATGAAGTAAATGTACTAAATGCACCTGCAAAGAAAGATGTTTGCTTCACCCTTCCCAGCTCCGGGATGGAGCCTACCGAACGCTGAATCAGCCAGCCCCTCCCAGCCAAACTTCCATCTGCCAACGCACGGGAGATGAGGGGTGCCTCAACTCCCAAATACTGCTGGGGCTCATCAGTGCAGGAGGGACAGGGATTTGCTGCAGAGAGTCCAAGGGAAGGCTATGGACATGCTGAAGGGGCTGGAGCACTGCCCTGTGATGAGAGGCTGAGGCACCTGGGGCTGTTTGGTCTGGGAAGAGAAGAATTAGAGGGGATCTGATAGATGTTCAGAAATATCTTGAGGGCTGGGGTCAAGAGGGAGGGGACAAACTCTTCTCACTTGTGCCGTGAGATAGGACAAGGGGCTATGGGTATGAACTGCAGCACAAGAAGTTGCACCTCAACATGAGAAAGAACTTCTTGAGTGTAAGGGTCCCAGAGCCCTGGCACAGGCTGCCCTGAGAGGTTGTGGAGTCTCCTTCTGTGGAGCCTTTCCAGCCTTGTTTGGATGTGTTCCTGTGTGACCTGCGCTAGATTCTCTGGTCCTGCTCTGGCAGGGGGATTGGACTGGATGATCTGTGGAGGTCCCTTCAATCCCTAGCATCCTGGGATCCTGTGATCTAGAAGATACACATGTACGGCCATGGTGAAGCCATAGTTTGAGTACTGAGTTCAGTTCTGGGCACCACAGTAGAGGAAAGGCATTGAGTGTGTCCAGAAAAAGAGAACTGAGGCTGCTGAGAGGTCTGGAGGGCATCATACAAAGAGCAGCTGAGGGAGCTGGGGTTGTTTAGTCTGGAGAAGAGAAAGCTGAGGGGAGACCTCATTGCTCCCTGCACCTACCTGGAAGGAGGCTGGAGTGAGGCTGGGGGTGATCTCTTCTCCCAAGTAAGCAGAGATAGGAGGAGAGGAACTGGGCTGAAGTTGTGCCAGGGGTGGATTAGGTTGGACATGAGGAGGATGGAGATGAGGGGTTGGGACAGGCTGCCCAGGAAGGTGGTGGAGTCCCCATTCCTGCAGGTGTTCAAGAAGCTTTAGGTGCTTCAGGATATAGTTCAGTGGTCCTGGTAGCTGGGTTATGGTTGGACTTGATGATCTTGGAGGTCTCTTCCAGCCTCAGTGACTCTCTGGTTCCATGAGGCGCAGCTGCTGCGTCCTGTCCCTGAGCCCCTGCACACATTGGCTTTCTGAAGGAGGATGCTTGCCAGGTAAAGGTTTGGAGCCAGGGCAGCTGCCTGGATTCAGAGCCAGAGCTGGTGCTGAATAATACAGCACAGCCTGCCAGTCCAGCCAGCCAGAGATGGCTGGATCATGCAAGGCACTGCACTAACGAAGGCAGGAATTCAACTGCTGTATTTGTTAGTCAAAGCACTCAGGACTTCAGCATCAGCCCAGTCACAAACCCGAGCAAATTCTCATCTGGCCAGACACCAATTATCCCACATATGTGTGGTAGCCCTCGAGCTTGAAACTCAGGGTGATTATGCAACAGGGAACCCAGAGGACCTGAAAGACACTCACAAACACATCCATCATTTGCTCTTCTGAGAGAAAGGTACAGACACGCCTGGTAGCTTCTGACCAGGGGGACCAGCAGCTTGTAGGAGGTCCAGACTTTTCTCCAGTCTTTTCTTTTCCACCTCATGTAATACTGGGAGCTTTCTTCATTTGTATGCTTGCCTCCAGAATGGTAGATGGAAGCCCTGGGCCTTGGTGAAAGCTGAGAGCCATGGGAACTTTTCTTGGAGCAGTAAGAAATAAATCAGAATGGAAGCAGTGTTGCATGAGCAGGCTGCTGAGAGCTGGCGAGGATGCTGGCAAATGCCTTCTGTTTCCCTCTGATAGGGCCTGCTGCTGGCACTCCAATCACAGAATGACCTAGGAAGGGACCTGAGATCATCTGCTCCATGGGCAAGTGCACCTCTCAACTAGACTCAGCTGCTCAAGGCCTCATCCAAACTGGCCTTGCACACCTCTGAGAAGGGAGCATCCACAACCTCCATGGGCAACCTGTGCCAGTATCTCACCACCCTCATACTGAAGAACTTCCTCCCTAGATTCAGTCTAAATCTGCTGTCCCTCAGCTTCAAACTGCTCCCTCTTGTCCTGTCTCTAGACAGCCTCATGCAGAATCCCTCTGCAGCCTTCCTGTGGGATCCCTTCAGGTATCGGCAGGCAGCTCTAAGGTCCCCCTTGAGCCTTCTCCAGGCTGAACACCCCAAGCTCCCTCAGCCTATCATCTTGGCAGAAGTGCTCCAGCCCTTGGATCATGCTTGTGGCATCCTCTGGACATCTGAATATATACAAATGAGCACCTGGAGAAGGACAAAGTGGGCATCTTTCCATGTAATTCACAAACAGCAGAGGAAACGGATCAAGAGGAAAGCTCTCCCGCCCCTCTGCATGGAAGCAGGTTTAATTCTACCTCAGACACTCCTGCTAGGCAGTTGTCTAACCCATTCTCAAGTACCTCTACCAATGGAGATTTTCCACATCACTGGGTAGTTTCCTGAAGAGCTCAATTGCTGAGATTGACATGGGGGAGGCTCCTACCCCCTCACTGCCATCTAAGCCCAGCACTGCTTATACTATCCACACTACACAGGAAGAGCTAACTACTGCCTTTCCCTTTCATCCTGACCTGGGCTAGACTGGAGCTAGCGCTGGCCAGTGCTGTCCCTTCCCAGCTCAGTCCCTGCTCAGTAGCTGCGCTGTCTGCAGCTCAGGCCACATTCACAGGCAGTAGCTGCTGCCAGCAGTGCCAGCACTCAGTAGCTCTGAGCAGTGCCAAGGGCTGGGCTGCAGACCAAGGGCACTGCTGCATCTTGTGGGGGTGCAGAGGAAAAGGCTACGCCTGTGGTGAGGAGGGAACAGCACAGGTGACCTCCAACTGACCACTGAGAGATTCCATCCTATGGATGTCATGTTTGGTATGAAGCTAAGGGGTCACCAGGGTCACTCTTCTTCAGCACATGGCATCTGAGGAGGGCTCTGCTCATTCTGCCTTTGATTCCAACCCACCAGCTCCTGAATCCAGTTCCACAATCCAGCTCCTGAATTTGGTTCCCATCTGCCACTGAGCCCAGTCTGGGACTGGTGCCCCAGCATCAGTGGTGACAAGGGTGAGTGACTGCCACCAGGGGCTGGGCTCCATGTCAGTTTGTATCTCTTGGCATCTACTGCAGTCTATTATTTACATTCAAGCAGTCTCAGTTTCTTCCCCAATCCATCAGCCTCTCTCCGTTATTCCCCTTCTCATCCCTTTGGGAAGGCAGAGAGGTGCACAGAGAGCCTCTGACACTCGGTTAGTGGCCAGCCCAGCACTGACCCTGGACATCTTTACAACTACTATTGAAGCACCTGAAAAACACTTTTCTTCTTCAATCTGCTACCTCTTTTACTAACTAAGCCACATTCATGTTTCTCTACACTTCCCAGGCATCTTCTTGGTCATCTCCTTTATTCCAGTCAGCTGACCACATCCTTCCTCAACTACAAAGTGCAAACCTGGCTGCAGCACTCCTGTCAAGGCTATATGAGCTCAGAAGAGGACAGGCAGCCTTGTGTTCTTCTTTGCATCTATTTTAGCCTTTAAAACTTCTAACATGAATCCTCTTTCTCCCCCATCTTTCCTTACTCCTATAAGGGTGCAGACACCATTCTGAGGACCAGACTCTTCACAGATTCATAGAATGCTTTGGGTTGGAAGGGATCTCAGAGATCATCTAATTCCAACTCCCCCACCAGAGGCAGGGATGCCTCTTAACTAGCCCAGGCTGCTCAAGGCCTCATCCAACCTGGCCTTGAACACCTCCAGGAAGGGGGCATCCATAGCTTCCCTGAGCAGCCTGCTCCAGTGCCTAAAAACCCTCACTGGAAAGAATTTCTTCCTCATCTCCAGTCTAACTCAGCCTATATCTCTTGTACATTTCCACACAGAACTGGTTCTTTTTCTTTCATTTATCATCATCCTGCATATGTTTAATCCTCTCACCTTTCCTTCACCTGCAGATTTAGTATTTCTCAGCTGATTTCTGAAAGCATGACAACCTTTTCCTAAACGTGTCTGGCATGAGTCCTCAGCTGAGAGCTCAGAACTGCTCACCTCTTTAGTTTCTTTTCAGTGCTGTAGGATCCATAAGCACAGAACAAAATACAGATATTATTAGATCCCAATTTCTTTTTTCTTCTCAGCTATAGCACCACCCAACTAATTAGCACAGAATCCTAGAATCATTTTGGCTGGAGAAGTCCTTTAAGCTCATTCAGTCCACCAACCATTCTCTACCTCTCCCAAGGCTGGGGCCAAACCATGGCCCTCAGCACCAAATCTCTGCCTCTTTTAAAGACCACAGGGATGGGGATTCAACCACCTTCCTGGGCAGCCTGTGCCAGTGCCTGGGAATCCTTTCAGGGAAGAAGTTTCTTCCAATCTTCAGCCTAAACTTCCTCCGGAGCAACTTGAGCCCATTTGCTCTTGCCTTATGACTTGTTCTTAGGGAGAAGAGTTCTTTTCCTGTTCTTCATGACTGTTACACAATCTGTGCTGAGCCTCCCACTGCTGCAGGAATGCTGGGACATGTGTTTGTCCCTGCTACCTTTGCTGTTGTGCAACTCCAGATGCTATTGACTTTTAAAAGCCTTCAAATGTTTCCTGTGTTGTATAAGCAGAGCACTGTGGCCATTCCTCTTTGGAGATAATCTGCTTGATCTCAGTGCAGCTGTTCAGATGAAGTTACACAACAGATTCCAAAGCAGCCTAGGAGTTGTTTGCTTTGGAAGTCAACACTTGTAGAGTACAAAACCATCCAGGACAAACTCTTTGGGCAAAGCCATGCCCATTTCTTGGACAAAGTCCCCAGTCCCTTCAGCTGCACTGCCTAATTTCATGCTACACATAGTACTCAAGGTTCCGTTCTTCTCCTTTGAGGCTCACTGAACTATAGTCTTAACCTTCATGCAAATCAAACTCACTGCTTCCACTGATCCAAGGGATGGAGCAACTCTGCTAGGAGGATAGGCTGAGCGAGCTGGTTCTGTTCAGCCTGGGGAGGAGACTATTCCAGGAGGACCTTAGAGCTGTCTTCCAATGCCTGAAGAGAACCCACAGGAAGGCTGCAGAGGGACTTTTCATTAGGGTGTCTAGAGGCGAGACAAGGGGGAATGGTTTGAAGCTGAGGGTGAGCAGGATTAGACTGGAGCTGAGGAAGCAGTTCTTCATGGTGAGACTGGAATGGGTTGCCCAGGGAGGCTGTGGATGCTCCCTTCCTGGAGGTGTTCAAGGCCAGATTAGATGATGCCTTGAGCAGGTGAGGCTAGCTGAGAAGCTTCCCAGTCCATGGCAGAGAGGTTGGAGTAGATGACCTCTGAGGTCCATTTCAACCTCAGCCATTCTGTGACTCTGTGATCTGCCTTGCAGCAAAGACTGGGAGGATGAGCTCTGGTCAAGAGTTGTTTGATGCTCAAATATGTTCACAGAAGGGCACCAAGGCTGCTGAGGAGGCTGGAGCACAGCCCTATGAGGAGAGGCTGAGGGAGCTGAGGGTGTTCAACCTGGAGAAGAGGAGGCTCGGGGCAGACCACATTGCTGTCTACAACTACTTGAAGGGAGGTTGTAGCCAGGTGGAGTTGGTCTCTTCTGCCAAGCAAGCTGGGACAGAACAAGAGGATACAGCATCAAGCTGTGGCAGGGCAAGTTCAGGTTGGATGTAAGGAAGAAGTTGTTCACAGCAAGAGTGATTGGCATAGGAATGGGCTGCCCGGGGAGGTGGTGGAGTCCCCATCCCTGGAGGTGTTTAAAAGGAGACTGGATGAGGCACTTAGTGCCATGGTTTAGTTAATTAGAAGGTGTTAGGTGATAGATTGGACTCAATGGCCTCAGAGTTCTTTCCAACCTGGTTAATTCTGTGATTCTGTTTCTTGATGCACAGATCATAGAATCACAGAATGTCAGGGGCTGCAAGACAGCTCGACAGATCATCTGGTCCAGCCCCCCTGCCAAGGCAGGAACACATAGAGCAGATCAGACAGGAACACATCCAGGTGGTTCCTGAATATCTCCAGAGAGGAAGACTCCACAAGCCCCCTGGGCAGCTGGTTCCAGTGCTCTGTCACCCTCATATCTCAGCCACCTATCTCTGTCTGGAGTGAATACTCTCAGCTGAGTGAGGAGGGACACAACAGACATTTCAGATGGGAGCTGCTGTGAAGTAATGGATGTAGTCAGGGAATGTTTTAAGGAAAGATGTTGTCCATCAATACCACTTCAGTCATTTGTGGCCAGCCACTGATCTTTGCAGAAAGGAGGCTCTGAAAAACAGGCCTGTGGAACTCAGCTGTTATTGTTGTCACTGAAGTACATATGGCACACAGATGAGAAACAAAAGCTGCCCCTCCAGCAGGTAGAAAAATCGCCTCTCTAGCTAATCAAACCTCTGCATTCCATCTCTGGGCTTTACTGTGGAAGTCTGCACGAGCATTAGCAGCATCCTCTGTTTTCTCAGCATGAAAACCACTAAATGATCAGCAGAGAGAAGAGGTCCTGAGCTTGCTTTGAGTTGTTACAGAAATGGCCTTTCTGGACTGTGGCCAGGACCTAAATTATTCTGATTAGTTGAGGACTGTAGATCTGGCAAAAAGCCTTCTCCCTGGCGCTCTCCTGGGCATTTTTATTCTTCTTTCACTGCATATTTTAATGCATTTCTCAAGTGTCTCCTTAAAACCATGAGGACAGTTCACAGAAAGATTCAAGTGGAAAAGCCCCTCAGGATCATCAAGCCCAACCCATAGAATGGTTTAGGTCAGAAAGGATCTCAAAGCTCAGACAGTTCCAACCCCCTGCCATAGGCAGGGACACCTCCCACTAGAACAGGTCACTCAAGGCCTCATCCAACCTGGCCTTGAACAGCTCCAGGGAAGTTGAGCATCACAGAATCACAGAATGTGATCAAAGATCATTCTGTGATCCACAACCACCCTGGGCAACCTGTGCCAGTGTCTCACCATCCTCACTGGAAACAACTTATTCCTAACATCCAGTCTCAATCTTCTCTCTGCCAGTTCAAACCCATTACTCCTCATCCTGTCCTTACAACACTTGATCAATAGTCCCTCCCCAGCCTTCCTGTAGCCCCCTTCAGACACTGGAAGGCCACTCCAAGGTCTCCTGGAAGCCTTCTCTTCTCCAGGCTGCAGAGCCCAAACTCTCATAGCCTGTCCTCACAGCAGAGGTGTGAGGACATTTCCCCAAGAGGTGTGAGAACAATATTCCCAAGAACCACATTCAAATGACTTTTGAACACACTGAGGGTTGGTGACAGTTGAATCAGTAAAGGTAAAATAAAACCCAGCTCTGAGTTACTTGTTCCTTGCCTTTCCTGCACTGCTACTTTTGAAGCTGAGAACAAATGCCTTCCTGCATCCAACCTGGAACTGATTAGGATGCACTTCCAGAGGGACCAGTTCAAGAGGGACATAGAGGTCCCTGAAAGTCCAGGACAGAGCCATGAAGATGGTGAAGAGAATGGAACATCTCTGTTATGAGGAGAGCCTGAGGGAGCTGGGGCTGTGATGCTGGGAGAGGAGGAGACTGAGAGGTGACCTCATCAATGTTGATAAAGATGTAAAGGTGAGTGCCAGGAGGTTGGAGCCAGGCTCTGCTGGGTGGTGCCCAATGACAGCACAAGGGGCAATGGTGGAAGCTGAGGCATAGGAAGTTTTATATAAACATGAGGAGGAATTTTTAGCCTGTGAGGGTGACAGAGCACTGGAACAGGCTGCCCAGGGGGGATGTGGAGTCTCCCTCTGTGGAGGTAAGACCTGCAGAGATGGGTTCCTGTGTGATCTGCTCTGGCAGGGGGGTTGCACTGGATGAGCTTTTGAGGTCCCTTCCATTCCCTAACATTCTGTGACCAGAGGTGCTCTTAAGCCTATCCATTCTATTTCTGTGTCACTCCAGGGTGGCTAGTTCAGAATCACAAAGTTGTGAGGTGCTGCATGCAGTTTGCCTCCTCTTACTTCAGCTGACTTAATCTCAAAAAGAAAGGAGACTAACTGTAGAAAGAGAATTTCTAATATTCATCCCCACAACACATTTTGCCTTGTAGATAGCAGCTCTCTCCAGAGCCAGAAAGCTCCAAAAGATCTCATTTATCTCATCTATCAGAACCAATTAATTTCACCAGGCAACTATTCCTCTCATATCCTCAGCCATCAGCCCTTCGTCTTCCCACAATTCATCTCCCCAAACCCCTATCACTGCTGTAATTGCAGTTTGTGCCTCTTTGTTCCCCCACTTCTTTCAAACACTACTTCAAGTCCCATCACTTCTCATTAGCTGGGATGGTCTGTAACTCTCTTTAATAGAAGAATCAAATCCCCCAAGCCCAAAGTTGGTAAATTAGCATTCACCATTCCACGTTCCCCCCTGCTCTGTATTATCTGCTGCTGAATGAGGAACAGAAACTCCTGTCTGAGCTCTGCAGATGTTAAATAAACTCAGAAAGATGCTCTTTTGGTGCCCTCTCTACAGATCATTCCTTTGGCCCCTGTGCTGGCTGAGAGGGACACAATCATAGAATGATTTAGGCTGGAAGGAACCTTGGCGATCATTTACTCCAACCTTCCTGACATGGGCAGGGTCACCTCCCAAACAGACTTGCTGGCATAAGGCCTCATCCAGCCTGGCCTTCAACACCTACAGGGAGGAGGCATCCACAACCTCCATGAGCAACCTATTCCACAGTCTCACCACCCTCCTACTGAAGAACTTCTTACTTAGCTCTAGTCTAACCCTGCTGTGCCTCAGCTTCAAACCATTCCCCCTTAGCCTGCCTGTAGACACTCTTATGAAAAGTCCCTCTGCAGCCTTCCTGGAGGATCCATTCAGGCACTGGAAGGCAGCTCTAAGGTCCCTCCAGATTCTTCTCTTCTCTAGGCTGCACACCTCCAACTCCTTCAGCTTATCCTTATGGCAGAGCTGCTCCAGCTCTTGGATTATCTTTGTGGCCTCCTCTGGACTCTCTCCAGCAGCTCTGTGTCCTTCTGCTGGGGACACCAGAACTGGAGGCAGCATTGGAGGTGAGGTCTCAGCAGAGCAGAGCCAAGGGGCAGAATGCCCTCTCTTGCCCTGCTGCCTCACTGCCCTGTCTGCAGCCTGGCACACAGCTGCCTGCTGGGCTGCATGAGGGCACTGCTGGCTCCTGGGGAGCTGCTCAGCAATCAATGCACAAGCTGTTCCTCTGACAACATGGTGTGACAGGCCATCAAAAATCAGCCATGAAGTTTTCTCTGACAGATGCTGGAGGAAATTTTTCATGCTGGATGCTGAAAGCAGATGCAGAAACCTTTTAATTACTTGCACCACATTTAGGCTCTTTCTCTCCTTCTGGATTTCCCACATCCAAGTGGCTACAAGGTTTACTCCTGCTAGTTTTGAAAGGTTCAGATGAAGTAATCAATAAATGAAATGTATCTTTATCCTCAAGTGAGAGAAAACAAGGAAAAGTCAAGTGCAAGGTCCTACACCTGGATCAGGGCTCCCAAGCATAAATCCAGGCTGGATGAGGAGTGGCTTGAAAGCAGGCCTGAAGGAGAAGGGCTTGGGGTGTCAGTTGGTGCCAAAGTGCCCAGGAGGCAGCACTGGTGGCTGGCAGCCCAGAGCCAGCTGTGTGCTGGCTGCAGCCAGAGCAGGAGAGCAGCAGCAAAGGGAGGAGATTCTTCCCCTCTGCTCTGCTCAGACCTCACCTGCAGCACTGCCTCCAGCTCTGGCGTCCCCAGCTCAAGAAGGACCTGGAGCTGCTGGAGAGAGTCCAAAGGAGGCCACAGACATAATCAGAGGGCTGGAGAACCTCCCCTGTGGGGACAGGCTGGGAGAGTTGTGGCTGTTTAGCCTGGAGAAGAGAAGGCTCCAGGGAGATCTTAGAGCAGCCTTCCAGTACCTGAAGGGGCTGCAAAAATCTAGGAAGGGACCTCAGACAAGGGCTTGGAGTGATAGGATGAGGGTCAATGGACTGAAGCTGAGGAGGGCAGATTTAGACTGGAGATTAGGAAAAAATTCTTTCCAGTGAGGGTGGTGAGACACTGGAACAGGCTGCCCAGAGAGGTCATAGATGTTCCCTCTCTGGAGGTGTTCAAGCCAGGCTGGATGAGGCCTTGAGCAGCCTGCTCTAGGGTGAGGTGTCCCTGCCCATGGCAGGGGGGTTGGGACTGGCTGACCCTTAAGATCCCTTCCAACCCAAACCACTCGATGAGTCTATGAAATATGCATCTGTACAGAGGCTGAATTTCCATTTCAGTGGGTTCCACATGGAAGTACAAGACTGGCAACTGCTGAAGACACCAACCATCATTTCTGGTGAAGAGGGCTCCAAAAACCCTTTCTTACTCCACCAACACCATTTTTCTCTTCGACAGCACACAGCAAGGTGCCCAGGCCAGAACCAGTACCAGACATACAAATAAGATGGACACCAGAAAAAGGCAACGAGGCAAAAAGGAGTTTCCTCTTTACCAAGAGGCTGGATCACTCACCCAAAGAATTCTCTATGTGAAATACAAGCTGACAGCCAGGGCGAGTCTGGCGAGCGGGCTGAGGCGCTCAGGAAGCAACGCCGAGAGCTATCGGCACAGACAGACCTTCCCTGGAGACAGATGATGGATGTGCAGAGGAACTGCTTGTAAACTGAAAAATGCATCCAGCTGATGAGGCAGGAGCCATTTTTCCCCAGGATCTGAGCAGGCTTTGGGTTTGTTTTCCCCTCTGACGGTAGGCTCAGTTACTGAGGCACAATGACAAAAGAGCAGCTGCACTCAGGGAGCAGAGGGGCTGCAGGCTGGACACCTGCCCCTCATCTCTGAAGGATGCTGCAAGTGAGACTCAGGTGAAAGCACAACCCCAGGGGTCAGTATAGGTTGGGGACTGACCTGTTGGAAGGCAATGAAGGGGAAAAGGCCAGGGGGGTCCTAATGAATGGGAGGTTGACCATGAGCTAGCAATGTGCTCTGGTGGCCAGGAGGGCCAATGCCATCCTGGGGTGTATTAGAAGGGCTGTGGTTAGTAGGTTGAGGGAGGTTCTCTTGCCCCTCTACTTTGCCCTGTTGAGGCAACATCTGGAGTACTGTGTCCAGCTCTGGACCCCCCAGTTCAAGAAGGACCTCAGCGAACTCCTGGAGGGAGTCCAGTGCAGAGCCACAAAGATGCTGAAGGGAATGGAACATCTCTGTTATAGGAGAGTCTGAGGGAGCTGGGGCTGTGCTGCTTGGAGAGGAGACTGAGAAGTGACCTCACTCATGTTGATAAAGATGTAAAGGGTCAGAACCAACAGGGGAGGTGGGGAGTAGGGGGTGGCAAAGTTCCTGAGGACTCCTTCCCATTGCCTGTACAGCATTTACAGCAGCCATGCCCTTACCTCTATGAATCTTTATTTCAATGAGTCTTGGAATTATTTCATAGATTCATAAAGTGTTTTGGGTTGGAAGAGATCTTAAAGATCATGCAAGCCCTCTGGCACTGGCCAGGGCAGCTGTCACTAGTCCAGGCTGCTCAAAGCCTCATCCAACCTGGCTTTGAACACCTCCAGGGAGGGGGCATCTGTAGCCACCCTGGGCAACCTGTGCCAGTGTCTCAGCACCTGCACTGGAAAGAATTTCTTCCTCATCTCCAGTCCAACTCTGCCCTTTTCTAGTTTCAATCCAAGCCCTCTTGTCTTATTACTCCAAGCCCTTGCAAAAAGTCCCTTCATCTTTCTTGTAGCCCACTTCAAGTACTGGAAGGCTGCTCTAAGGTCTTCCCAGAGCCTTCTCCAGGCTGAACAGCCCCAACTCTCTCAGCCTGTCCCCACAAGGGAAGTGCTCCAGCCCTGTCAGCACCCTCGTGGCCTCCTCTGAACCTGCTCCCACAGCTCCATGTCATGACAAGGGTGACAATGGCTGAGATGAGTATCCTCAGCCATAAACATAGATTGCTGAAGAGTTTGCTGTGTCTCTTCCCTAGAAGAGCTCTCGCAGGGATGGGGCTAAATGGAGCTCCGATGGCAAGAACAGATGGCAAAAGCCATTTCCTAAGTCACATTAAATCATGGTTTGGCTCATTCTGCTTTCCATGCTTTGAACTAAATGACCAATAGTGACACAATTTGCCTTTTGCAGCAACAGATTTTGCTGCTGCCAGAAGCCTTGAAATTTGCTTGAGAAATTATAAAGGCAGAAGGGTTTATCAGCTCCTTAGCAATTTCATTTTACGTCTTGGCTCTTATGTTCCAACTGTGGCCTCAGTTACTCCTGGTAGATGTCTGCTGAAACACAGAGGGCAAGTTCTGCCCTCAGCTGGAGGATGGCCAAAGGAGGCCACAAAGATGCTCAGAGGGTTGAAGAACCTCCTCTATGGAGGCAGGCTGGGAGAACTGGGGCTGCTCAGCCTGGAGAAGAGAAGGCTGCAAGGAGACCTTAGATCAGCCTTCCAGTACCCTGAAGTGGGCTACAAGAAAGCTGGAAGGGACTTTTTACATGGGCTTGGAGTGATAGGACAAGAGGGAAGGGAATGAAGTTTGAAAAGGGCAGATTGAGAGTGGAGATGAGGAAGAAATTCTTTCCAGTGAGGATGCTGAGACACTGGCACAAGTTGCCCAGGGAGGTGGTGGAAGCCTCATCCCTGGAAGTTTTTAAGGCCAGGCTGGATGTGGATCTGAACAACCTGATCTAGTGTGAGGTGTCCCTGTCCATGGTGGAGAGGTCAGAACTGGATGACCCTTGAGGATCCTTCCAACAGTGACAATTCCGTGATTCTAATGAGATGTTCCTGTACAATGACCAAAGTTCAGTATAGGTTCTCTGTTATATTGTTCCCCCAAACCAGTGCATTTTGGGTCCTTACTAAAACCATAATGTGTCTCCATTGACTGATATGACAAGTGGGAATGGACTGAAGCTCGAAAATGGCAGATTTAGACTGGAGGTTAGGAAGAAATTCTTTCCAGTGAGGGTTGCCCAGGGAGCTTGTTTATGCCTCCTCCCTGGAGGTGTTCAAGGCCAGGTTGGATGAGGCCTTGAGCAACTCGGGCTAGTGGGAGGTGTCCCTGTCCATGCAGGGGGGTGGAACTAGATGATCTTTAAGGTCCCTTTCAACCAAATTCATTCTGTGATTCTGTGATACTGGACATAGAGGAGCTGGTAAGCTGTTACCTGGGCTACCTGGACCTATCTCAGCAGCCACTTGCCCTTTGAACACTGGGAGAGTCAAGTGGCTGCTTTGTGAGGGTATCAATCATCTCTTAACAAGAACTCTTAGGAATTCCTTAATATCTGTCTTGCAGGCAGCAGAACAATTCCAGACTCCAGTGCCAGTGCCACTGCCTGACGTTAGCTGCTCATTTAAAGCTAATTGTAGAGCAGCTCCCATTCCAGTCACTGGAAGACAAAGCTCAGTTACTTTTTATGATGCATGACCAACCCCTAAAAGGAAATAGTAAAATGACTGATTAAACCCATTTTAAAGGAAGGATCAACAAGCAAACATAACCCAGCTGTGGGTATTAGAATTAGGTTCAATTTCCCTCACCAGTTCCTCTCCTGGGTAAGCACAGGGCTCCTTGCTTTAATCATTGAATCAGTCAGGGTTGGAAAGGACCACAAGGGTCATCCAGCTCCAACCTCCCTGCCATGGTCAGAGACACCTCACACTACATCAGGCTGTCTAGAGCCTCATTCAGCCTCCCTGGGAAACCCATTCCAGAGTCTCAGCACCCTCATGATGAAGAACTTTTTCCTAACATCCAGTCTGAATCTCCCCATTTCTAGCTTTGATCTTTTCCCCCCAGTCCTATCACTACCTGACAGCCTAAAAAGTCCTTCCCAAAGTCCCTCCCTTTGTTAACAACCACAGCACAGAGCACCTCCTGTTGTCACCCAGGGCCACACCTGCCTTGGCCTCTGCCACCACAGCATTTGGGCTGGAATTTGCAGACAGTCACTGGCACTTTCAGCTAAAACATTCTTTCATCCCTCCCTTCTTCTCCCCAGCAACACCGAATCACAGAAGTCTGGCTTGGAAGGGACCTTGAAGATCATCTAGTTCCATGAGCAGGGACACCTTCCACTGGCCCAGGCTGCTCAAAGCCCCATCCACCCTGGCTTTGGGCACCTTCAGGGAGGGGGCATCCCTGGAGGACATGTGTGACACAGCAGACCTGAGGACTGAAGCAAGGCTTCCTCTGGGGAGGGGGCTGCAAGGGAAAGGTGGTGAGGAGAGGCTGAAGGAGCTGGAGGTGTTCAGCCAGGAGAAGAGGAGACTCAGCGGGACCTTAGCACTCACTCTACCTGAAGGGAAGCTGTAGGCAGGTGGGGGTCAGGCTTTGCCCTCAGGCAGCTTGTGGCAGGACAAGAGGGCATGGCCTGAAGCTGCACCAGGGGAAGGTTAGGTTGGATGTTAGGAAGCATTTCCTGATGGAAAGGGGAATACTGGAATTGACTGCCCTGAAGGTGTTTAAGCAAATCTTGGATGTGGCACCTGGTGCCATGGTTTAGCTGATGTGGTGGTGTTAGGTCATAGTCTGGACTCACTGATCTCTGAGTTCTGCTACAGCCTCAATGATTCTGTGAAAGAGAATCCATCATCACCATCAGAAGGCCACACATGGTGATTCTTTTTTCCCATAAAAAGCTGAACTGAAACCACTCAATAATTACCACATTTCAGAGAACAGGAGTGCACTCAAGCCAGAAATCCTGCCTGCGGCATACACTACCTTCCTCTTACACCTCTGATGGCACAGAGACTTACACCCCTCCCCTCTGTCATTTACTGGCATATAGCAGCAGCCAAGACCCTCTGCAGGCAGCAGCAGGCACACCACCAATCAGAGTTGTGTCCACTGTTGTTCTGTGACTCAAAGCTGAGGAGAGAGAGATCCCAGCAGCATGGCACAAGATAATTAAGACATAATAAACCATAGCTCAGCTTTACAAGTGAAGTCATCTGTAGATGCTGACAGGATGCCAGAGCTTTGGCACTGACAATGCATAAACAGACAACACAGGATGCTCAGACTGGTGTCTGCTGTTCACTGGACTCTGTGAAATGCCTTCTGAGACCTTAGATGCATTCAGCGACTCAAAGATTGCATTGGGTTGGAGAGGGCTCTCAAAAGACATCTTGTCCCAACCCCCCTGCAGGCAGCAGGGACACCTCCAACTGGACCAGGCTGCCCAGGGACACAGCAAGGCTGTCTTGAATGTCTCCAGGGACAGGGCTTCAACCACATCCCTGGGCAGACTGTTCCAGTGTTTCATCACTCTCATGGGGCAGAACTTTCTTCTGACGTCCAACCTAAATCTCTCCTGGTCCAGTTCCAAGCCATTGCCTCTCATCCTGTCCCTATAGGCTCTTCTGAACAGTCCCTCCCCAGCCTGCCTGTAGATACTGAAATGCAGCTCAAAGGTCTCCTCAGAGCCTCCTCTTCTCCAGGCTGAACAGCCTGAACTCTCTCAGCCTGTCCTCATAGCAGAGGTGCTCCAGTCCTCTGATCACCTTCATGGCCTTCACTGGACCTGATCCATCAGGTCCATGTCTTTCTTGCACTGGGAACCTCACAGCTGAGCACAGCACTGCAGGTGAGGTCACAGCAGAGCAGAGGGGCAGGATCCCCTCTCTCCATCTCTGGCCATGCTGCTTTGGATGCAGCCCAGGCTGCCATTGGCTCTCTGGGCTGCCAGTGCCCAATGCTGGCTCCTGTCCAGCTTCTAATCAACCAGCAACCCCAAGTCCTTCTCTGCAGGGCTGCTCTCAATATCATCATCCCCCAGCCTGGACTGATATTGAGGTTGATATGCCCTGACCTAGGTGGAGGACCTTGCACTTTGCCTGACTGAACCTCATGACCTGGCTGTCCAGGTCCCTCTGTCTGGCACCCATTCTATGCTTTAATCTTATCAACCACACCACAGCCTGGTATCATCAGCACACTTGCTAAGGTTTTGCTTCTGTTCATCCACCAGCAGCTCAGTGAGGAGAGCAGGCTGTGAAATCAGCAGCTTCCCATTTGCTGGTTTTGAGGCCAGGCACAAAGCTGGTTTAGGGAGAGGACCCTCAGCTGCCAACATTTCAATGAATCTGAAAGGACTCAGCAGCCACCGACCCCAGGAGATAATCAGCACACAGTGGTGAGGGCTCCGTGCTTCCCCACCAGACAGGCACTGCAGTACTGGTGACACAGCCTTCAGCTTCTGGGTCATCAGATGCAAAGAATCATTACTGCCCAGTGACCATTCAGTGAGGCAAAGGGCACAAGAGGAGCTGGCAGGCAATCACAGTCCTTCTGGGCTTGTGATGAGCAATTTCTGGCTAGACAAGGAGTTCTCTACAGTGCCAGGCTAAAGGATGCCAAGCCTGACCTGTTCCAGCCAAGAACTCACACAGGTATCTCAGTGGGATTACCCAGGAGCTTGATGATTGAGCACAAGTTGGAAGGTTGTGTTGGATGTGGACCAAAGTGCTCAGCACTAAGCCTCTCTTGATGAACTCCTCTGTATGCACACACACTGCAAAAACTGAGAAAGGCCTAGATCCTGAAGGCTTTGGAGATATTAAAATCCCATTGTTGTAACATGCTGAAATATCTCTGAAGGTAAGAGCCAAAACCACTCTGCAAGCTCCCAATTACTCTGCTGGAAGTCCTAAGGGGAAGGCTGCTGGCAGACCAAGGACACAACATGGCAACCTGACATGCCAGGGTGACCTATCGTGTGCCACAGCTTGGACTGTGGCACAGTCACACAAGGTTCTGCTTCTGAGGCATAGGAAGGTTCATTTAAACATGAGGAGGAATTTTTTTACCTGTGAAGGTGACAGAGCACTGGAACAGGCTGCCCAGAGGGTTGTGGAGTCTCCCTCTGTGGAGATATTCACGACCTGCCTGGATGTGTTCCTGTGTGATCTGCTCCAGGTGATCCTGCTCTGGCAGGAGAGCTGGGCTGAATGATCTTTTGAGGTCCCTTCCAGCCCCTGACATTCTGTGATTCTGTGACTCTTGGGCAGTGACTGACTTGGGGGTGCTGGCGGACGAGAAGTTCAACATGAGCCAGCAGTGTGCACCTGCAGCCCAGAGCACAGAACCAGACCACAGCATCACAGAATTAACCAGCTTGGAAAAGACTTCTGAGACCATCGAGTCCAGCCTATCAGCTAACACCTTCTCATTAACTAAACCATGGCACCAAGTGCCTCATTCAGACTCCTCTTAAACACTTCCAGAGATGGTGATACCTCCCCGGGCAGGTAGCAGGTAGCACATGCAGGTCATGGCCAGCAGATCCAGAGAGGTGATTGTGCCACTTTGCTCTGCTCTGCTGAGACCTCACCTGCAGTGCTGCATCCTGCTCTGGAGCCATCAACAGAGGAAGGACATGGACCTGATGGAGCAGGTCCAGAGGAGGCCATGAAAGTAATCAGGGCATTGGAACAGCTCTGCTGTAAGGACAGGCTGAGGGAGCTGGGGGTGTGCAGCCTAGAGAAAAGAAGGCTTTGGGGAGACCTAACAGTGACCTGCCAGTACCTGAAGTGGATTACAAGAAGGCTGCAGAGAGACTGCTTGCAAAGGCCTGCAGGGACAGGATGAGGGCAATGACTGTGAACTAGAGCAGAGCAGATTGAGACTGGACATGAGGAACAAGTTCTGCAACAGAAGGGTGCTGGAACACTGCAACAGGTTGCCCAGGGAGGTGGTTGAGGCCTCATCCCTGGAGGTGTTCAAGGTGAGGCTGGACAGGGCTTTGGGCAACCTGATCCAGTTGAGGATGTCCCTGATGAGTGCAGAGGGACTTGGATTGGAAGACCTTTGGAGGTCCTTTCCAACCCAGACCACTCTGTGACTCTAAAGCTCCCCTTCTATGTGTGTGCAGTCTTTGAGACACAGAAGAATGGACACTACTTGTCAGAGGATGATTGTCCAGGAATTGAAATACAGAAAGTAATAAGTGATGCAATAAAAGGCAGATCCAACTATCACTTGCTTGGAACACAGACAAGCAGAGAGCAAATGAGTCAATTCATAATTAATTCAGAGAAAGAAAGAAGAGCTGAGGAAAAAACAACCCTATATAAATACATTCTTCAGGAGCTGGCAGAAAATAATGAGTGAACAAGCATCTCAGATGGAAAATTAATGAATGACAACAGGACCAGCAGATGTGTACAGTGGAGATAGACTGCAAGAAAATGGAACAGGTTATTTAGGGAAAAATAAACACCTTCTAGAATCAGAGAATGGAAGGGTTGGAAGGGACCTCCAGAGATCATCCAGCCCAATCCCCCTGCCAAAGCAGCATCACCCAGGGAAGGTCACACAGGAACACATCCAGGTGGGTTTAGAAAGTCTGCAGGGAAGGAGATTCCACAACCTCTCTGGACAGCCTGCTCCAGGCCTCCAGCACCTTCATACCACACAAGTTTCTGCTCATGCTGAGGTAGAACCTCCTAGGTTCCAGCTTGTACCTGTTGTTCCTTGTCCTGTCACTGGGCAACACCAGAACCTGGCACCTTCGACCTGACACCCACCTCTCAGCTATGGATAGACATTGATCAGATCCCTCTCAGCCTTCTCCTCTCCAGACTAACCAGCCTCAGAGCTCTCAGCCTTTCTGCACAGCAGAGATGTTCCAGTCCCTTCACCATCCTATGACTCACAATCCTATGATTCTACCACTTTCAGTGCAGCTCTGAAGTGTGGGTCAGAGGAGCACAGGGAGAGAGATGTGGTTGCCCCATTCCCCATGCAGTGCTACTTGTAGCCAATGCACACTGGAGGAGTCCAATGTCAACTGTCTGAAAATTCTACTGCCCCAGTCCTGCAGCCCTGGAGGCTGATGCAGCTTTTGCCTTAAGGAGAGAACAGAGCCATCCTTCTGTCCCATATGCCACCCAGTACATCACAGAGGGGTGAGAAACCATCTCTGTCTCTGCAGCAAGGTGCAGCACCGCTGAGGAAGGCTTAGAGAAAGGCTGCTCAGCCAAGGGTACAGCAGTGCAAGCTGGCATAGTCTAATTAATGGGCTCCCAAGTTCTCCCTTCAAACAGGGAAGCCAGACAAACTGTGTGGAGTATCTAAGACCCTGGGCAAAGGTGGCCAAAGCATGAAATGAAACAGGCTTAATATACTACTGAGCTCTCCCAGCTAAGTGCCCCTAGCTCACCCATGCTTCATCTGCTACAAGATCCATTACAAAAGTCCTGCCACTGGGTAACTGGGGGGAGGTTTACTCTTCAGCTTCAAGAGGGAAAAGAAATCAATCAGTCTGGATGACTCAGGAAGTACAGAAGAAAAACCACCCAAAAATGTCAGTCTTGTGTTTGCCTTCCCTCATCCCAAGATTCCCTGAGACTCATAGCATTTCTGCTGCTGGAAGCTCAACAGAGTCTGTTGGCTCTGAGGAGGAACCCCCTGCAGCGGTACAGGTGAGGGGGGATCTGCTGGGAAGCAGCTCTGCAGAGAAGGACCTGGAGAGTGCTGCAGGCCAGGAAGCTGCCCAGGAACCAGCAGTGTGCCCTCGTGGACATGAAGGCAAATGATGTTCTGGAGTGCAATAGAAAGAGTGTGGCCAGCAGAGTGAGAGAGGTTCTCTGCCCTCTCTACTCTGGCCTGCTGAGGCCACACCTGAAGCACTCTGTCCAGTTCAAGGGAACTACTGGAGACAGTGAAACCAAAGTCACAAAGATGCTGAGGGGACTGGAGCACCTCTCTTACCAGGAGAGGCTGAGACACACTGGGGTTGTCTAGCCTGGAGAAGAGCAGACTGAGAGAGAATCTGATCAGCGCTGATCAGTATCTAGAGGGTGGGTGTCAAGAGGATGCAGTCAGACTCTTTTCAGTGGTGCCCAGTGACAAGACAAGGAAAAAAATGCACAAACTGGGACACAGGAGGTTTCACTTAAATGCAAGGAAGACAATTCTTTGGTATGAGGGTCCTGAGCCCTGGAGCAGGCTGCCCAGAGAGGTTGTGGAGTCTCCTTCTCTGGAGAAGTTCAAAGCCCACCTGGACATAGCATTCCTGTGTCACCTGCTCTAGGCAAAGCTGCTTCAGCAGGTGGGGGTTGAACTTTGATCTCTGGAAGTCCCTTCTAACCCCCACCACACTGTCATGATGCTGTGATTCCATAAAGCTTGATTCCTGAAGGCAGGGACATGAGCCTCTTGTCAAGAGTGCCTAGAAAGCCTCAAGGCTGTGCCAGCATCAATCCACTACTTGTTCAGTCTACACCCTGGGGTAGGAAATGTATATTCCAATCTCACTAAAGAAAGCCTGAAATGTTACATTCCTCTTTCCTCTAATTACACTGATAAGAATCACCTCGAGGAATGTAGTGAACATTCATGTCAGGTGAAGCACTTCAGTACTTGGTCCTTATAAAGGAGAAGGTATCCAGCCAGAGCAAAATTCGGCTGCTACACTCATCTGCATCTTACTATAATGCATTTCTGACATCTACTGCCCTATAATCAGTGCTTGGATGCTAACATGGGCATGAGATCTGATACTGTCCATCTAACCAGTGCTTCTGCAAGCCAGAGGAGAAGACAGCTAGAAGCAAAATAAGAAAGAAGAATGGCCAGCAGGAGCAGGGAAGTGATGGTGCCCCTAGATTCAGCACTGCTGAGGCTGTACCTCAAATACTGGGCTCTCACTGCAAGAAAGACATTCATGTGCTGGAGCCTGCCCAGAGAAGGACAACAAAGCTGGGGAAAGGTCTGGAGAACAGGGCTGGGGAGGAGCAACTGAGGGAACTGAGGGTGTTCAGGCTGGGGAAAAAGAGGCTGAGGAGAGACCTCACTGCTCTCTACAGCTCCCTAAGAGGAGTCTGGAGCCTGAAATGACCTGAAATTGTGCCAGGGGAGCTTTAGGTGGGAGATTAGGAAAAATGTCTTTGATGCAACAGTGGTCAGGGACTGGCACAGGTTGCCCAGGGAGGTGGTGGACTCCCCATCCCTAGAGGTGTCCAAGAAACCTGGGGCCATGGCACTTGGAGATATGGCTTGATGGCCATGGTGGGGCTGGGTTGAGGGCTGGGCTCAATGATCTTAGAGGCCTTTCCCAGTAGGAACAGTTCTATGATTCACCCTACAGCCACAAGCATCCACTCTATAGCCTCTGCTAAATTTGGAGTACACATCCTTCCGAGAGCTCTTTTCCTTGGAGAAGGGAGCACAGGCAGACCCTCGCTGCTTTACTGGTTACTGCTCTTTGCATTCACAGCACAAATTTATTCACAGCCAACATGTAACTTTTTGTTCCTTTCCCTCTCTGCTATTCCTCCCTAAATGTATTTATAGAAAGTGATTACAACTTCTTCCAGGCTGGATTTTGTGAAACTAAAGGAATTTATCCTACCTCATGGAGGACAAACTGTCCCTTTTCAGCCCAAAGAGGCTTCCTCTGCACCTGCTGCAATTTGAATGATTTTTTTATTGCAAATGAAGGCTCAAACTTGGTGCAACCTTTTACACTCTGTGACAAGGGTATGCCTCCCTCTTGCTGCTGGCAGAGCCACTTCTCCTAACTTTGAGCAGCACCTTAGCTCTTCCCACATCTGTCACTCATTATCAAGGTCCAGCCTTTCTGCAGCACAGATTGTAAGGTGCTGGGGGTTTTCTTATCTTAGAAGTAGTAATTTTGGCTATCAGTCACCAAATGTGTGAATTTTAACCTTGCATCATGTCCTAGTTTGGGCTGGGAGAGAGTTAATTTTCTTCCCAGTACCTGACCCAGTGCCATATTTGGGGAGGTTTGTTCCCCAATTTAGTCAAATCTTTATTTAAAGAAGAAAACAAAAAAAAGAAGGAAAAATGAGTTTCTCACAAAACCATCTGCAGAACAACCAACCCTCCCTCTTAAAATACAGACTGAGCTCAGGCTGCTGCTCAGCTGAGAATGGGTTTGGTTTGTGCTGCTGTGATGAGGGGAAGGCAGCAGGGAACTTCTCTGCTACAACTGCTGGCTAAGCTCAGGAGAGGTCTTTTTGAGTATTTATGTTTCAAAAGGCTCATCTCTCAGCAAAGCTCTTTGTGCAATTTGCTTCAACATCTGTGGGCCTGCTGAGTCCCTTCTTTATTCACCTTTCTCTAGGCCTATAATTAAAACCTCTTCATAAACACATCACTTCGGGTGTCCTAATGAAGGATCCTGAGCAAGCTGGTAAGGGTTTGCCAAAGCAGAGCAAGCAAAGCTGCTTTGCTGCTGACAACTGTTTCTTGCAAGATTCATTCTCTTCAGCAGATGGAAGGCTGCAGTAAAAGACAAAGACTCAGGGCTGAAGAGGTCATAAAATCCTCAAGAGCAGGAAATTACATGGTCATGGCTGCCAATGAGGGAAAGTCATTAGGCCCTCCCAGTTTCTTCAGTTCCTGCTGCCCCAGGATAAGAGAACAGTGTTTGAAGAGCAGTAAACTCCAACCAGCTTGTTTTCATTTAAGCTTGTTCTTGTTATTTGCTTTTATAAGTCATGGCAAACACAGAAAGCATTTAAAAGCTTCCACACTGATGTCAAAACGATTTGCAAGTGGGCACCAGTCAAAACAGGTTCATAAATACTATCAACATATACGCCCAGGCTGTCCCACAGCTACTTCTATATCATTCAAATGTGGTCTGCACCCTTTCAACACTCTTGTGACACTTGGCACATCCATAGTAACATTTGGCAGCAGAAAAAAAGGACAACCAGGACCATGGAATCATAAAGGAAAAGTCCTCCAAGCCCCATCCCTGGAAGTTTTTGGGGCCAGGCTGGATGTGACTCTGAGCAATCTGATGCTAGTGTGAGGGTCCCGTGCCCATAGCAGGGCGGATGGAACTGGACAATCCTTCAGGTCCCCTTTTCCTCCCAGCCTGACAATTCTGTGATTGTTAAGGTTGGAAAAGACTGAGATCATTGAGTCCAACCATCAACCCAACACCTCCATGACCATCAAGCTATATCTCCAAGTGCCATGGCCACAGGTTTCTTGAACACCTCCTGGGATGGGGACTCCACCACCTCCTCTGGACTAGCCTGTTTCCAACGCCTCACCAAAATGGTATTCTCAATGTTCCTGGAAGCAGCTAAGCAAAGGATTAGAACATTTAAATATATATATATATATCTATTCCAATAATCTCCTCTAAATATTCAGGCAGGTGCATATCTTTCAGAATTGAGACCATCATTTCACTGGACTTAATTTCCAAACCAGGTAATTGTTCCTTAAGGGAAGAGGGGGGGGGGGGGGGGGAGAAACCCATCCAGCCAATGCACTTAATTTGTAGCAGGCTTTCAAATAAACAGTACATGTCATTCAGGTGATACTGCAACAGGCCCATCAATTACAATAAATGCTCAGCTGGGTATACTGCACAAGAAAATTAACAGTTCTCTTTTGGCCTCCTCTTCTTGGGTCCTCCTTTCTCTGGGAACAGCTTTTCAGCAACTTGGCATAGCTTTCTCAAGGCAAACTGGCCTGGTGAATTACTTGGGCATCTACACTATAGATTTATGTATTTACATTCTCTTTAGCCTGGAGAAGAGAAGGCTTCCAAGAGACCTTGGAATGACCTTCCAGTATCTGAAGGCAGCTACAAGAAGGCTGGGGAGAGTCTCTTGACAAGGTGTTGTAATGACAGGATGAGAAAGAATGGGTTTAAACTGGCAGAGAGGAGATTTAAACTGGATGTCAGGAAGAAGTTATTTGTAGTGAGGGTGGTAAGATACTGGCACAGGTTGCCCAGGGAGGTTGTGGAGTCTCCCCCTCTGGAGATATTCAAGAGCTGCAGGATGTGTTCCTGTGTGATCTGCTCTAGGTGATGCTGCTCTGGCTTGGACTGGATGAGCTTTCAAGCCCTTCCAGCCCCTGACATTCTGTGATACTGTAGCCTCTAATTCCGAAACAGATTTGAAGCTGAAATCTTATCTGGGAAGAAAACTGTTTCTTGCTGCAACAGAGAAAGTTCTCATCAGGGTCTCCTTGTCAGCCTGAGCTGCTGGCAGGATGGTGGAGCTGTGACAGAAATCACAAAGAGGCTACCAGCTCATGTTTCAGCAAGCAGTTCTTCATCCCATTGAAAGTCTGTCATTCCATCACTGAGAACTATACAGAGACTGCTCTGAAGGTTAAATATGAAAACACAAATTAGAACTGTGAATTGTTTTTCTTTCTGTCTTGTGCCTAGACCAGATCTGCTGTGTGCGATCTCAGCAAGGTGCTCAACACTCCGGTGCTCCACTGGCACAAGGAGCATCAATAACAGCAGCTTTTGGACGTGCCACTTCTCTGGCTAAATCCATCAGTCTTTTCCAAAGTGCCTTAATAGATGGTGATGATGAAATCTACAGAATAACTCACAAACAGTTACTCTAAAACTGGAAGCCATCCATCCTAAATTCCCAAATCAAAATACATTACAGCTGAAATGTTGAGAGGGACGGGAGAGTGAACCAGCACACTATGTGGCTTTAAATCATGGAGAGCACATGGGATTTCTCATGGCTATTCCTCTCTGTTTCTCATACAATCACAGCTATTACTCCTCAAACGTCATTAGGCAGCACATATATGAACATGAGGATCTCCAGAGGTCTCCTGCAACCCCTACAACTCTATGAGTCCATGATAAACTCAGTATTGTCATAGCACAGCTGTAATGTGTAATGTAATACAGAAAATGAGCAGACAGCCATGAGAACAAAGCCTCTACTTGTCTTTATCATCATTATTCACTTTTTAACTCCTTCCATCAGAAAAGCAACTCTATAGGAATCTATAAAACAACTGAACCTTTGAAAAAGTGCTACAGACCCAAAAGGGTCCCACTCTGTCTTCCTGACAGCATTTGTGGAATTATGTAATGTCAGGGGCTGGAAGGGACCTCGCAAGCTCATCTAGTCCAATTCCCCTGCCAGAGCAGCATCACCTAGAACAGATCACACAGGAACACATCCAGGCAGCTCTTGAGTATTTCCACAGAGGGAGACTGCACAAGCCCCCATGTTTAAATGTAACTTCCTCTGCCTCACCTTCCACCATTTTCTCTTGTCCTGTCATTGGGCATCACCCAGCAGAGCCTGGCTCCAGCCTCCTGGCACTCACCTTTACATCTTTATCAACACTGATGAGGTCACCTCTCAGTCTCCTCCTCTCCAAGCAGCACAGCCCCAGCTCCCTCAGGCTCTCCTCATAACAGAGCTGTTCCATTCCCTTCAGCATCTTTGTGGCTCTGCATTGGACTCTCTCCAGCAGTTCTATGTCCTTCTGAACTGAGGGGCCCAAAACTGGACACAGTAGTCCAGATGTGGCCTCAGCAGGGCAGAGTAGAGGGGCAGGAGAACTTCTATGGATCTACTAACCACAGCCCTTCTAATACACCCCAAGACGGCATTGGCCTTCTTGGCCACCAGAGCACATGGCTGGCTCATGGTCAACCTCCCCTCCACTACAACCCCCAGGGCCTTTTCCCCTTCACTGCCTTCCAATGAGTCAGTCCCCAACCTACACTGACCCCTGGGGTTGTTCTCCCCCAGGTGCTCATTTCCATCCTGCAGCGCCTCCCTAACACAGGTGCTCCAGAGTGAAAAAGGAAGCACTGCTCCTGAATGGCCAGGAGCACAGACCCAGACAAAAAGTCCTTTCATTCCCCAGCTCTTTCTCACAAGGCAGTCATTGATAAGAGCAGTCACCTGGCAGGGAGATCCAGTTTGGGAACCTTTCTTTCCCAGATTACCTGTCCTATATAATTAAGAAGTTTCTGACATTCCTCAAGCTGTGCAACACACAGTTCCTCCTTCCTCTGACTTTCAGGGGTACAACACTGCAGAAAGCCTTGGGGTTTTCAAATTCTTTGTGAGGACTGAAAAACAACCTGAACAAGAATAGAAAATGCAGTATTTCCCCCTACAAGAACACTGCTTCCCTACAGGAACTTCTCAGTGCATCCTTTGCTGTCTTGACTCTCTGGCTCCCTACAGATTGAAATTAAAGGAGCAGAACATTTGTCCTCCAAGTCACTTATTTTTTTTTCCAATCCAACATGGATGTTTTGCTCTCCTCCCCAGAGACTGCCAGCTGAATAGTCCTGCAGGATCAATACAGCTGCTGACATGTACAGAGGGAACCCAAGCACACCTTTCATAGCCACCCAGCAAATGTTGGATAGCTCTCAGTCGACCACAGAACAGTCTGAGTTGAAAGGGACCTCCAAAACTCATCCAGTCCAACCCTTCTGCACTCAGCAGGGACATCCTCCACTACATCAGGTTGCCCAGAGCCTTGTCCAGTATCTCCAGACATGAAGCCTCAACCACCTCCCTGGGCAACCTGTTGCGGTGTTCCAGCACCCTCCTGGTGCAGAACTTGTTCCTCACATCCAGTCTCAGTCTGCCCTGCTCTAGTTTGAAGCCACTGCCCTCATCCTATCCCTGCAGGCCTTTGCAAACAGTCTCTCTGCAGCCTTTTCAGGTACTGGCAAGTTGCTATTAGGTCTGCCTGGAGCCTTCTTTTCTCAAGGCTGAACACCCCCAACTCCCTCAGCCTGTCCTCACAGCAAAGCTGCTCCAACTCCCTGATTACTTTCATGGTCTCCTCTAGACCATGTCCTTCCTGTGTTGAGGGCTCCAGAACTGGACACAGCAGCGCAGGTGAGGTCTCCCCAGAGCAAAGTGCCAGAATCATATCTCTCAATCCCCACATCTTGTTTGGTACAGCCTGGGATGTGATTTGCCTTCTGGACTCTGCTCTGCTTGTCCCTCTTTTTCCACTTCAAGAGCTTGAAGCACTCTGCAGCCAAAAAGATTTCTTTTACCTGTACAATTAAGCAAACTTTACATGCTCATAGGCTGTAAGTAGATAATACAAACATAATTGTCAGCAATGAAACAGGCAGCCAGAACCTCCCAGCCTCCAAATTTCAAATATGCCTTCCAACCCTGACAGTTCTTTGATTCTATGATTCTTCCTCACTTTGCCTTCTCTTACTTTATGGGAAACGTCAAAATTTGAATTCTACTTAAAAGTCTAAAGAAACCTCCCTTAGATTCTCACACAACAGATTACTGGAAAAGGAGAGCTTTACAGCTCAGAGACTCGAGTAACTGGAGAGGTGAACTGTCATGGATTTATGATGGTCAATAAAACACGACCATGTCTGATCAAGACACAGCTGAGGACTGGACAAGCCACCTGGCCACAGAGGTTTTAAATGTCGGGAGGAATGCCAGCTTGGAATGCACCTCCACTGAGCTATGCCATGAAATTCCAAGACAAGCAGGGCAGAAGGTTCAAGACTTCATTTTGGTTTGCAGTACAAACTTCTGCAGATAAAAGTGGACAGAACTTCCTACCCTAAAGACTTCACCTTCAGATTATTATCCATACCTGCCTGGGGAAAACAAAAAGCGAGCCATTAGCATCTCTGGGTCAGCCCTTGAAGCTAAGAGCAGCTGTGTTTGTGTAAAGAGTCCAACAATAAACTTTTACATTTGCATTCAAAAAGCAGCAGGTAATAAGTGTTTACACTTAAACTTGATGGGAACTGAGTCTGTTTATTCCTCCTCCCTCCAGCTCAGGCCACATTTCAGTCCCTTGGAGACAGATCATAAAAATCTAAGCAAATATTTCGGTCGTTTATCTCCTAAATGTGTCTTGTACATCATAAAAATAAATGAAATAAAATAAAATCCCAATGCCCAGCTCTTAAAGGGGCATCCTGCTTTCAGCTAAAACTAGTTGTGGTCATAGAATGATTTGGGTTGGAAGGGACATCCAAAGGTCACCCAGTCGCACCCCCTCTGCACTCAGCAGAGACATCCTCCACTACATCAGGTTGCCCACAGCCCTGTCCAGTCTCACCTTCAGTGTCTCCAGGGATGGGGCCTCAACCACTTCCCTGGGCAACCTGTTCCAGCACCTTCCTGGGGCAGAACTTGTTCCTCACATCCAATCTCAATCTGCTCTGCTCTAGTTTGAAGCCTTTGCCCTCATCTTGTCCCTGCAGGCCTTTGCAAACAGTCTCTTTCCATCCTTCTTTTAGCCCCCTTCACGGGCTAAAAGTGATTATGTCTGGCACAATTTGCATAATAAGCTTTATTCCTAAGAACTGCCTTTTTTAAAGCAGCTGAATAACACATGTGCCAACAAGAACATGGAAACTGGGACCGAGGAGAGTCTCCAGCAGTGATTCATCCTCTCCATTTGCTTTGTTTGGAGACCACAGCTTAGATCTGTGTAGAGGAACCAGTAATAAATGATGCTGATACTGAGGGCAGGTTTCTGCACTACACCAAATGCTAAGGTTCTAGTCCACAAAGGCCTCCTGTGCAAATAACTAATATATCCATTCTCTTTACAGCAGCTGCAAGCTGGAAAGTGTGCTCTCTTCTAATTGAGTTGCCTTATGGATATCATTTTAACCAAGAAGCAACTTGAACAGGAAATATGCTATAAAACCAAACCAACCAAACAAAACCCCAGCACTAACTGGATGACCAAGAGGATTGTTCTTTTGGGCCATTCTCTCCTTTCCTTTTCATCAAGAAAATGTAAGGTTTCTACAAGGTAAAATGGGTTTCATAGTACGCAGCCAAAGTGACAAGGGTAAGTCTCCACTCAAGATGACAAGAAAGTTCATCTCTCTGCTTCAAGGCAGTATCTTAAGCCAGCAGTGTGCTCTCCAGGCCAAGAAAGACAATGGTGTCCTGGAGGTGCACTAAGAAGAATGTGGCCAGCATGCTGAGGTTTTCTACCCTTCTGTTCTGCCCTAGTGAGGCCACATCTGGAGTACTGTGTCCAGTTCTGGACTCTTCACTTCAGGAGGGAGAAGGAACTATTGAGAGTCCAACAGAGGGCCAGAAGGATGACTGAAGCATTTCTCTTATTAAGAGAGGCTGTTAGACCTGGGGCTGTTTAGCCTGGAGAAGAGCAGACTGAGATCAACAGCTAAAGGGTAGAGGTCAAGAGGATGGGGCTGGGCTCTTTTCGGTGGTGCCCAGTGACAGGACAAGGGGCAATGGGCACAAACTAGAACACAGAGCACTCCACTTGAATATAAGGAGAAACTTCTTTAATTTGGGAGTGGCAGAACACTGGAGCAGGCTGCCCAGACAGGTTGTGGAGTCTCCTTCTCTAGGGACATTCAAAACCTGCCTGGACATGCTGATCCTGTACAATCTGATCCAGGTGATGCTGCTTTGGCAGGGGGGCTGGACTCGATGATCTCTGGAGATCCCTTCCAAGCCCAAGCATTCTATGATCCTGTTCTGGCAGAAAGTAAATAATCAATGTTTGCTGTAGGATAGGAAATGAAACAAAAGCTCTCTCTACACCTACATAAACTCCAAAATAAAATGCTTTTCAATTACACTTCGACATCCCAACGTAACCACTTTCATCTAAATGCCAACATGAAAAGTGGCAAATGAGACATTTCATCACAATCAAAAGAAGAGACTCCAACTCACTTGTTTTGACACTCCTCAGTTGAAGCACCTGAGGGAAGGCTGTCAGTTCTGACATCATTTTCCAATTTCAGCTGGTTGCTCCTTTGAATATTTTTAGACTAAGCCTATATTTAATAGGCACTGAGAGGTGGTGCTGAGGGACATGCTTTGGTAGTACTGTTCTCTAACAGTGGAGTTAGAGCCTTTCCAAATGAAATGACCCTATGATTCTACATAACACCTGGTAGCATGAAGCAGAAGCCAGGTATTCTACTTTTCTAGTCTTCATGTTCTTCTAAGTGGATTTCTCATGCTTAAAGGTTTGAAAATGTAGAATCATAGAATCAACCAGGTTGGAAGAGACCTCCAGGATCATCCAGTCCAACCTATCACTCATCCCTATCCAGTCATCTAGACCATGGGACTAAATGCCTCATCCAGGCTTTTCCTGTAACATTCATTCTCCCCAAATTTCTCTTTTCACCTCCTCTACCTCTTCCAAATAGTAGTCTGTCTCTTTTTAAATCTCACTTGACTAACAAGGGCAGGTCTGATCCATCTTGACCACATGGACACAGCCACATGGACATTACAAAGGAATTCTTAACTATGACAGTGGTAGAACACTGGAATGGGTTGCCCAGGAAAGTGGTGGAGGCAGCCAAGGTCAGATTTGACAGGGCTCTGAGCAACCTGATCTATCTGGGGATGTCTCTGCTGACTGCACTGGGGTTAGACAAGATGCCCTTTGAGGGTCCCTTCCAACCTGATGCATTCTGTGATTATCTAACTCTACCCAGGCTGTGGCTAAACCATGATGTTCAACTTCTTTGAAACACCTCCAGGGGTGGGGATTCAACCACCCCCCGGGGCAGCCTGTGCCAGTGCTTGAAAGCCCTTTCAGTGAAGAAGTTTCACTTATTAATGGCCTTGTATCAATGTAAGATAAGCAAGCCCCTGGCACAGTTCACTCACATCTGTAAAAGAAACAGACCACAGCACCAAGCATCAACTGTGAAGGAGCACACACCTGAAATGCAGCCTGTTCAAAGGAATGGATGCTACAGCCCATTGTGGAACCAAGACAAGGATTTTTCACTCAATAAAATGCCATGAGAGAAGTGATGCCTGCCTAAAGTAAAAAAAGTCTCTGTGTCCTAAAAGCAAAATTAAAATCAATGATGTGCATTTAATGGTGGCACTCATAGGGAAAGACAGAAGTTCTAAAACAAATAAAAACAAAACTACTTCAAAACCTTCATTTCAGGACACAACAACAATACCCAAAGCAGTCTATTGTCCCAGCAGGCAGCAAGTCACCCAAGGGACAGCAATGTGCCCTTGTGGCCAAGAAGGCAAATGGGATCCTGGGGTTCATTAAGAATAGCACGGCCAGAAGCTCAAGGCAGATTCTCCTGGCCCTATACTCTGCCCTGGCAAGACCACATCTGAACTATTGTGTCCATTTCTGGGCTCCACCAGTTCAAGAGGGACAGGGAAATATATATACTGTAGAGTGTCCCAACAGAGGCTACAAGGATGATGCCTATTGGATGAGAAAAGGCTGGAAGGCCTGGGGCTGTTTAGTCGGCAGAGGAGAAGGCTGAAAGAGGATCTCATCAATGTCTATCAATAGCTGAGGGGTGAGTGTCAAGAAGGTACCAGGCTCTTTTTGGTGATGTGCTGTGATGGGACAAGAGGCAATGGGTACAAGCTGGAGTCCAGGATGTTCCACCTTAACATGAGGAGAAATTTTTTAACTGTGAGGGTGCTGGAGCCCTGGCACAGGCTGCCCAGAGAGGTTGTGGAGTCTCCTCCTCTGGAGACTTTCCAAACCCACATGGATGTGTTCCTGTGTGACCTGCCCTGGGTGATGCTGCTTTGGCAGGGAGGTTGGACTTGATCTCCAGAGGTACCCTGCCAACCTCTACCATTCTTTTTACCTTCTCTGCAGGCACAGAAAGTCTGTGGTAGTATCACTAAAAATGAGATAAAGGCCTTGAGCTAGGAGAGGACTCAAATCCCTGCTGGTATTTGATCTAGATGAGCAGCCCAAGGTGAACCTTGTGTACTTAGTTACTCACTCTGGATACTGGGTGAGCCCTTGAAAGGTCACACTGTCCAGCCACTTGCTGCCAGGCATGGGCAGCTGCCTTTCTGCACAGAATGACATTTCAACAGGCATTTATGTAACCTGTTTTCAGCGAGGAAGGTTACTTACAGATAATCTCCTCTCCTAGCCTTAACATTTACAAGTCTGCCTTGATGGGGTTCAAGTCCTTACTTGTTGAAGGTAACCTATTCCCTTCCTCATTATGGAAGCCTTTTATACACTTGAAGACGGTTACCAAGCCAAGCAAATCACGTCCTGGGCTGCACCTAGAGCAATGTGAGCAGCAGGGCACGAGAGAGGATTCTGCCCCTTAACTCTGCTCTGCTGAGACCTCTCCACCAATCCTGTCTCCAGTTCTGCTGTCCCACAGAACTGCTGGAGTGAGTCCAGAGGAGGCCACAAAGATGATTCAAGGGCTGCAGCACCTCTGCTGTGAGGATAGGCTGAGGGAGCTGGGGATGTGCAGCCTGGAGAAGACTCCAGGGGGACCTTAGAACTGCCTTGCAATACCTGAAGGGACCCTATGAGAAGGCTGGAAAAGGACTTTGCATCAGAGTGTCTAGCAATAGGACAGAGGAGAATGGTTTGAAGCTGAGGCAGAGCAGGGTTAGAATGGAACTTAGGAAGAAGTTCTTCAGTACAAGGGTGGTGAGACTCTGGAACAGGATGCCCAGAGAGGTTGTGGCTGCCTCCTCCCTGGAGGTGTGCAAGGACAAGTTGGATGAGTCCCTAAGCAGCCAAGACTAGTTGAAAGGATGCCCCTGCTTACTGCAGAGGTTGTTGGATTAGATGACCTTTGGAGGTCCCTTCCAACCCAGACCATTCTATGAAAGACATCCCTGCTTATGGCAGGGAGGTTGGAGTAGATGATCTCTAAGGTCCCTTCCAACCTAGGCCATTCTATGGTGCTTAGTATTACTTCATTTCTCAAGTGACAATCAACAATTGTCCCACACATTCCAAGTGCAGCACTTGAAACTGAAGGGAGTCCTCCTGCTGGAATCTTATCACTGTCAAGCAGAGCAGATGCACCACTCTTGTGACCACAGAATCTCTTCTGGTGGAAAAGACCTGAGAGAGGTCCGATCCAGGCCAGGATGCCGTTGGCCTTCTTGCCACCTAGGCACACGTTGGCCGTTGACCCAACACCCCCAGCTCCTTTTCTGCTGGGCACTTTGCAGCCTCTCTACCCCACCCCTGGAGCACTCATGGGGTTACTGCTACCCAAGTGCTGGACCCAGCACTCTGCCTGGTTGACTTTTACACAAGTGGCTCTGGCCCAGCAGTCCAGCCAGTGATGTCTTGTATCTAGCTTCATGTTAATCCTTAGCCTTGTCCTATTGAGATGTTTGCTGCTTTTGACACTGTGTTCAACTCAAACATCAAGGCTGCCCTCAGACCCAGCCTAAGAATCTGCCTTGCTTGCCTCTTTCAGAAGAGAGCAAGGTTGGGCCAAATCCAACTTGAGGATACACTCCTGCACTCTGTCCTTTGGTCAAGGGAGATGAAAACATCACAGGAGGTCTTCCAAAATTTACAAGGACACTCAGCAGGACTGATTGCTCAATGTTGACAGGAAGGAGTGCTAACTGAAGCAATGTTTATGAGTTAGATGGGGAAGGAGAAGTAGGAGAAAGCAGAGGAAGTGTTCTGTGATGAGACACAGCACCCAGCCCTCACAAATATTACCTCAGGGCAACGTTTTAAGCTGGTTTGTCAGAAGCCACAAGCACAAACACAACCCACAGACACTGAGCATGGTTTCTCTGCATACTTCTCCATGGAAAAGCAATCTCCTGGGTTCTTCCAGTTCCTGCTGCGATTATGCAATGCTCCAGTTTAGTAAATATGACATCTGCCAATTGCACTCGCAGCTCAGCCCTCATCAAACCTAATAGCTGGGTATCATTTCCCACTGACAGCAAGCTTGCCACATTCTCTTGTACTGGATGAGACATGCTCCCATCAAACTACCTTTTGTTCACTCTGCAGAGAGCCTCCAGCACAGGCTTATCTTAACTACTGCCTTCCTAAAGTGCTTTGATATTCGTTTTGCTTAGGAAGCATGAACCACTTGGGAATGCAAAATACACTCATCACAACAGCCACCCCAGCTGAGCTCTGCTTCTAACAGACTGTGACCTCAGGCAGATTTCAAACTGGGGCTCCTATGCAGCTTTCTTTCTGCCAAGATTGTCAGCAGCAGAATTACAGAATCACATAGTAGGGGTTGGAAGAGACCTCCAGAGGTCATCGAGTCCAACTCCTCTGCCAAAGCAACATCACCCAGGCAGGTCACACAGGAACACATACAGGTGGGCTTGTAAATCCTCCAGAGACAGAGACTCCACAACTTCTCTGGGCAGCCTGCTCCAGGGCTCCAGCATCCTCACATCAATGAAGCTTCTCCTCATACTGAGCTGGAACCTTCTGGGTCCTATCACAGGAGCTGGGGAGGGACTTTTGGCAAGGGTTTGGAGTGATAGAACAAGATAGGGATGGATTGAAGCTTGAGGACAAGAGATAAAGACTGGAGATGAGGAAGAAATTCTTTCCAGTGACGGTTCTGAGTCACTGGCACAGGTTGCCCAGGGAGGTTGTGGATGTCTCCTCCCTGGAGATGTTCAAGGCTAGCTTGGATGAGGCCTTGAGCAATCTAGGCTAGTGGCAGGTGTCCTTGCCCATGGCGGGGTGTTGGAACTGGATGATCTTTAAGATCCTTTCCAACCCAAACCATTCCATGACTCTATGATCTATCCCCTGCACAGTCTCAGAAGTCTCTTGCCCTCGAGAACTCCAGATTCTCTTAGAGCAATCTGGTACTCAGCAAGGCAGCAGATGCTGTACCAGCACTTTGCTCTACCTGGCCTGTTGTGTGCACTGCTGAGAAATTCTCACCCAGGCCAAAAAGAATTTTTTCAGCATATAAAGATATTTTCCTCATTTTCTACATCTGTTTACACTGCAGAGTCTGTTCTCATCAACTCCAAGATAAGTGCCAGATAAAATCTAGTGTCCAAGTCAAGTGTTTGCTGGGTTTGAAGTGCCTGCATGAGGATGTAAATTCTGAAGAGGAATTTTTACAGCCTAACAAACCACTGTTTTCCCCAGGGCGGGTTTTAAACCTTCAATGAACTATGAGAATTGATCTTGGGCTAAATTGGTGGAAATGAGTTTCAGTGATACTGAATTTAATACCTAAGTCAAGCTTATCGCAGACTTAATTTATCCACTATTTGCTAGCACTATTTCCAACTACATGACAAAGGCAGACAGCACAAAAAATAAAAGGATTAACTGTTGAGAAAGCTTTAAATAAAAAAGTTACTTCTTTAGAGAGAATTCTTATTAAAACACAGAGCATCTAAATAGGATTCATTGGGATTCTTGAACCTGATTGTCTCCAACAAAAACACAGTCATTTTGAAAGCAAAGAGAACAAACTGCTGGACATGCATGATCTCTAGCAACTTATTCCTTCTGATACTTGTAAAGTAAAAACTGGAAGTCCTACTGTGTGATGACAATAGTCTGGGTTTGGTTTCATTTAGGGGGGTTTAAACAGTAAACTCAGGCAATACAGAATTACAGAATGGCTTAGGTTGGAAAGGACCTCAGAGGTCATCTACTCCAACCTCCCTGCTATGGGTAGGGACACCTCTCAACTAGATTCAGCTGTTCAAGGCCTCATCCAAACTGGCCTTCAACACCTACAGGGAGGAGGCATCCACAACCTCTCTGGGCAACCTATTCCAGAGTCTCCCCACCCTCATACTGAAGAACTCATTCCTCAGTTGCACTCTAACCCTGCTCTCCCTCAGCTTCAAACCATTCCCTCTTGTCCTGTCTCTAGATACCCTCATGCAAAGCCCCTCTCCAGCTTTCCTGCAGGACCTTCAGGCATCAGAAGGCAGCTAGAGGGTCCCTCTGGAGTCCTCTCTTCTCCAGGCTGAACACCCCCAGTTCCTTCAGCCTATTCTCATAGCAGAGGTGCTCCAGCCCTTGGATCACCTTTTTGTCCTTCGTCTGGACTGACTCCAACAGCTCTGTGTCCTTTTTATGCTAGGGACACCAGAACTGCAGGCAGTACTCCATGTAGGGTCTCACAAGAGAGAAAATGTGACCATTTCAGCAGTAGATAAATGCTCCATAAACACTCCTTAATAGCAGTTTATCCCATAAAAATAATTCTACCCCTCTCTGACTGCTGATGCCAGAAGACAGCAGCAGTTCAATGAATATAAATTGTACCCAGATTCCAGAATAGGCTCTGACAGATGAAAAAATTTACAATACCAGCTTCCTAATGCTGCCTGATAGGGTTTGCAAAAGAATGGAAGGGGTTTGAGGCTTCCTATGGCAGCACTTGCACCAGCAGCAAGCTCTCACTTCAACAGCTGGGAACGCAACTGGTCACACCAGCTTCCCCAAGCCCTTTTGCTTCAGCTGGCTAATGCCAGCTCATATTCAGTCTGGTTACTGTCACAGACACAGGAATCATGGAATCACAGAGTCATTCAGGTTGGAAAAGACCCCTGGGATCATCAAGTCCAACCACTGGCCCTACTCTACAATCTTCACCTCTAATCCATATCCTCAAGCACCACATCCAGACCTTTAAACACCTCCAGGTGTCCAGTGTAAACCTACCCTGCTGCAGCCTGACAAACTTCATGCACACAAACCTCGTGTTAAAGAGAGCCCTCATCCTTGATTTATACCTTTTTTGTCTGCAAAACCAATGCACTGCCCAGGCTGGGAGGAGGATGGATGGGATGGAGCATTCCCAGGGAAGAGCCATGTCCCTCCTGGCAGCCACCGTGCCCTCTAGTGGGGACAGCCCCGATCCAGCCACAACCTCACTCCCACGCATCTCAGTCATGAAAATCTGGATTTCAAATGTAGCCAGAGGCAGCCAAACAAGCCCAGGCATACCTAAACAATTACTTGACTTGAATTGATCCGACCTGCTTTTAACCTGCAAGGCAATTGTGAGGAGCTGGCAAAAAACACCTGTCATTTTTCCCCCTCTCTGCAGGAATCCTGGCTTAGCCTCTCAGTAGCATCCTCTGAAACCCTAAATGTTTCCATTTCTGGACAGTTATTTCATTCAGTTGCAAGGTGTTTTGTTACCCAGTGTTTGAAGAGTCTGTCCAAGCAGCCTCCCTTTAACAACTGGCAGCTACTTCAAGGATTTTTCTTTATTACTACTTATTTTCTAGTTTGTTTTTTTTTTTTTTTTGTTACTTCCATTCTTCCAAGGTTTTCTTTGAGCTGATCTGAAGGTATTCAGTAAACGCTAAACACGGCAGCACTTTTTATTTTAACTCACAGCATCTGAAGTTGACTTTCCCTGGCTTTACATAATCACCTTCTGACTAAAACACAGCCCCTGGCTGCGTTTCCCCCCCTCCTCCACAGAGCAGTAATAAAAACATACACACGCCAAAACAAAATTACCAATGAAAACACGTTAAAGGCTCAGATTAAGATAACGACATGTAATTCCTGCTCCCATAACACAGACTTTTCAACCAAGAAGGAGGGAAAGGATGTCAAAGATAGCTGCCAAAACTTCCATGGGACTGTCCATCTTACACCAGCTGAAGAAAACAATCACTTGCTATTAACTCTCCAACTCGCATTAACTATCAAAACAATATCTGCCTGATTAGAAACTCTTTCATACTTCTGGTCACGTTCGAGAAGGCACAAGTCAGTAGTAAACGATTTACAGCAAGCAAGTTGTTGGTACATCCTCTATTTAGCACCTCCTGGTGCAGACATTGATGACTGCTGCAACTTCAGAGCCTTCATCAGTGAGGCGTGGGGATTATTTGCCCGCTGGTAAATTGTCTTGCATTTAGTCAGCACTAACTTTGTATGCCCTGGATACAATGGCTGGAATCAATCATAAACTCTGTGAGCTCAGCCCACTGCCACAGCAATTCCAGCAACACAGTAGTTGTTTTTTTTTCTAGCGTCACCACCACCCTTCATTTTTCCTCATAACTAACATTTGCAAACGCCAACATGTGCTGCCTGCAAGCGCTGGAGAGCGGCAAGCATAAATCTTGCAGCAGTGCATTAGAAGTCTCCTCCTGGCTTTTCCTTTTGGCCCCAAGTGACACGTGAGCCCCAGCAACCTGCCGAGCTACCTTGTCATTAAGCAATTCCCAAACTCGGTGGTAGGCCCCTGCCTGGGAAAATCCCGGCTCTGTCTGGCACATTATCTCACCAAGCATTTCCAAAAGCTCCCCAGCCTCTCTTGTTCGGGTCAGCGACGCCGTGACCACAAAACCCTGCCCATTTGTACCAGACCTTTTGGAACAGGCACTGGGGGCAGTTCTGCTGCAGCAGGGAGGCTGCTGTGAGCGTGTTTCATGCGAGCAGAATCTGGCTGGTATTTCAAACACAAAAGGCACGGCTTTTGAAAACCTCGAGAAGCTGCTGCAGTAAGGTCCCCTGACTCACAAAACCCCACGACTTTCCTCACTTCTTCCTCATACATCTCTCTGCAAACAGCTTTCCCATCCGCAGCCCGAGGAACGTGGGATACAGAGGCTCAAGCCATCCGAAGGCAGCCCCACGCTGGGGTGACCCGGTGACCCAGGATTAAGCGCTTACAGGTGCCAAGTGTCACCATTCACAGGTGTCTCTGAGAAGGGCTGACAAGAGGACCCCAAGACTACCACAACCAAGCTCAGTCAACAGAGCGAGCCTCTCCCAAATAACCAACAGGTCGCACAGCCCACAGCGGGGCTTCTCCCACTCTCTCGCAGCCGGGTTTCCAGGGAAGGCTGCAAGCTGCTGCGTGCCGCGGAGGAGCAGAGTGCCCGCTAGCTCTGCCAGGCAACAGCTGCAGCCAAACTTTGCCTTCAGCCCCTTGCACGGCTCGCTGCCGCTGGGAGGAGCGGGGGGAAAGGCAGGCTGCCGGATCGCCCCGACCCGCGGCTCTCCTGGGGGCTCCGGTGCTCTGTCCCTCCCTCCCCGCCGGTTGCGGGGAGCCTTTCGCCTTTGGACGCTCCTCGACCATGGCTGAGGAGGCGGCGGCGGCTCCGGAGGAACCCCGCGAAGGGGCTTGCGAAGGCAACAGCTCCCAGGGACGGGGGGCAGGTTTGTATTTAGAGAAAAGTCCCAAATTCTCATTTTAAATAAATAAAAAATGAAGTCATAGAGAGGTCTTTCCGGAGCAGCCGGGAGAAGGGTGAGAAACCGGGACCGCAGCTCCCCCCAGGCCTCCCCGGGAGCAGGCTAAACCAACCCCCACCCCCGCAAGCCGTTCGCCCTCTCCGGTACGCGGTACGCGGCCCGCGGAGCTGCGAGCTGAGCCCACACCGCGCCGAGGCTGCAGGAAGGCGGCCCGGGCCCTCGACTCCGGCCCCTCGCCCCCGGTCCCGCCGCGCTGGGCCCCGCCCGGCAGGTACTGGCTTCTCTTACCGTGGTTCTGCCTCGTAGCCGCCTCTCCGCCGGCGAGGTGGCAGCGCTCGCTCAGGCACTGGAAAAGTAATAGAAATCCTGCGGCTAGTTTGCTCCTCCGCAGCCTCGCCATCGCACGGAGCCTGCCGACACAACTCCGCGGGCTGCGCGCTGCTCCTCGGCGCTGCCGGGGCAAGTCCGGCTCGAGCGGGGGCGCGGCGGAGAGCAGCCCTAGCAGGCGCCGAGTCGCTCCGTCCTCGGACCGGTCCTCATGCAGCGGGGCCGCAGGGACGAGCCGCTAGTGCTGCTGGCACGGCACTGGCTCTGGGGGGCGGTGGAAGTGGGGGGCGAGCTCCGTCCCCCGGAGTTGCAGAGCCGCGCTCAGTGCAGCGGCATCACGGCTGGGGAGCGAGCCCAGCCTCGCCTGCCCGATGCCAAACTCTTCCCTGCTCGCAGCTCGCTGATGGATTTTAGGAGAAGCCGCCGAAGAGAGATCCTCCCTTTCTGGCTGCCCCCACCCAGCGCGCTTCCCCCGCAGACTGCCTTGGGGACGGAGCCTCCCTTCGGCACACCGCTACCGACCGAACCAAAGCGGAGCGAGCAGAGAAGCTCCCAACATGAGCCGAGCAGGATGCGGGGGGCGGGCGGATGCGCCGCGGGAGGGGATGTGCGAGGCGCCGGGGGGAACAACTTCTCCTTCGGGGAGGTTTCCGCGACCGGTGGTGTTTGTGCGAGGCCGAGGGCAGGCGCGGGAGGCGGAGATTCCGCCGGCCCACAGCGCGGCCCCTCCGCGCCGATTCCGCCGCTTGCTGCGCAACGGGCGCGCGCGGGACTCGCCTGAGGCCGCGTCCCGGCTGCTCCCCTCGCCCGGCCGCTCGCCTCGCCCGGCCGCCTTCGCTCCCCTCCGCAGGAGCGGGGCGCAGGCGCCGGGGCTCTACCGTCCCTTCCGCCGCCTTCCGCGGGTCGGGGAGGCGAACAGCACGGAGGGTGCCGGAGCCGCCTCCCCCGGGCACCGGGTTGCAGCGCGGCTCGCTGGCCCGGCCGCGCCGGAGCCTGTGGCGCTGGGCGGGAAGCCGCTGGCGGCGCGCGGCCCCCGCGCGGGTGTGCGCGCGGGCAGCGGAGCCGCGGGAGCAGAGCGCGCGGCGCTGCCCAGCCGCTGCTCAAGTTGCCCGGGATGGACCTTCTGTACCCGGCGTGAAAACTGCACCGACCCGCCCGGAGTCCTCCGGGAAGGCAGAAACTGTACACCAGCCCAGACTCACAGGATCGGTTTGCTTGGGAAAGACGTTTAGGCTCGTCCAGTCCAGCCGTTCTCGAGCTCTGCCACGGCTGGGGCCCTCAGCGCCACATCTCTGCCTCGTTCAAACACCTCCGGGGTGGGCATTCAACCCCGTCCCTGAGCAGCCTGTTCATAGAATCACAATCATAGAACTGTTTCAGTTGGAAGAGTCTTTCACGATCACCCAGCCCAGCCCTCAACCTAATACCATCATGGCTTTTAAACCACGTCCTCAAGTGCCATGGCCACAGGTTTCTTGAACACCTCCAGGGATTGGGACTCCACCACCTCCCTGGGCAGCCTGTGCCAGTCCCTGACTGCTTTTGCAGCAAATCATTTTTTCCCTACTCTCCAACCTTTCAGGCCATTTCCTCTCGTTTGATCACACCACCTCACAACAACCTACTTTTAGGCTGCTGTAGTAGAAAGCAGTGAGGTCTCCCTTCAGCTTCAAGTAGTTGAGAACCCTTGCAGGGAAGAAGTTTCTTCCAAACAGCCAAGCTGAACCTCCCCTGGTGCAAATGGAGGCTCTTTCCTCTGGTCCTATCACTTGTTATGATCTCCATGGTTAATTAAACACTCCCTGAATAATCCCACCCTCTACATTAATCTGTGAACAGCAGCAAGGAGACAGAGACTTGCAGAGGCTGCAGCAGCCAAACCCAGGCAAGCAAAAAGGGGCACCGGGGACCGGGGCCGTGGCTTTTTACCGGGTCAGCAAACTTTGTCCCTGCTAATCAGCAGAGCTCCATGTAGGGAACCATGAATGCAGCAGCCTCCCAAGCCTTGCTGCAAAATAATTACATTAATTAGGGCAACAATTAAATTAATCAAATAAATAGCTCTACAGAATGGCAAACATGGCAGATAACTAATACTTAATCACAAAAGAACAACCAGTAACAAGGCTGTGTTTGCCCTTAATTTACCACTGCTCTGAGATTAAGGATTCATCAGCTCCATTGTAATTGTCTCCCTCTTTAATCTTTGATGTGCTTATGCGTAAATCACAGCAGAACCCTCCTGGCTTTAAGAAGCGTGTTTGAAGTATAGGCAGAAAGTTGCCAACTCTTTTCCACTTAAATTCAAATAGGATACTGGAGGAGAATGCCAGGAAGGGTTTTGTATTTCTGAGTTCACTGTGGACCCTTCTAGTCCAGACTTTCTGAGTGTCATCTCCCCAAGAAAAAGTCAAGGGCTGCTAAAAAATAAATGTGGAAATTAGAATCACAGAATTGTTATGGTTGGAGAGGCAATTTAAGATCATTCAGTCCAACCGTTCTCTAACTCTACCAAAACCATGGCCCTCAGCACATCTCTGCCTCTTTGAAACACCTCCAGGGATGATGATTCCACCACCTCCCTGGGCAGCCTGTTCCAATGCCTGACCACTCCTGCAGCAAAGAAAACTTTCCTAATATTCAAGCTAACACTCCCCTGTGGCAACTTGAGGTCATTTCCTCTCATCCTGTCACTTGTTGATAGGGAAACCAACTCCCACCTGGCTCCAACATCCTTTCGGGGACTTGTAGAGAGCCAGATGGTCTCCCCTCAGCCTCCTCTTCTCAACAGTAAACACCCCCAGTTCCTTCAGCTGCTCCTCCTCAGTTGTGTTCTCCAGACCCTCCAACAGCTTCATTGTCCCTCTCTGGACATGCTCTGGCAGCTTTCTTGGAGTGAGGGCCCCAAAACTGAACCCATTCTTCATGGTGTGGCCTCACCAGCGCTGACTCCAGGGGCACAATCACTTCCCTGCTCCTGCTGGCCACACTATTGCTGATCCAGGCTAGGATGCTGGTGGCTGCCTTGGCCACCTGGGCACACTCTGACTCATCTTCAGCCAGGTCTCTCTGCTGGGCACTTTCCAGACACTCTGCCCCCAGTCTGGGGTATGTGTGGGGTTGTTGTGACCCAAGTGTGGGACTCAGCACCTGGCCTGATTGAATCTCACACAACTGCCTTCGACCAACAACTCTAATAATAACGATTAATAATAGCAATAATAAATGACGACGTGTCCTTGCTGGAGAGGTATTAATGAGAGAAGTAGATGTGTTGATTGTCATTTATAAGGCAGGAGTCAAACAGAAAGAGCAGCTCGAAGGCTTCCTGAGGAGATGAGCTGTATTTATTTGGAACACAGTGCCTGGGATATGTTTCCATTTCTCTTCTGTGTTTTTTTTTGTCTTCACCATCTTTTCACATTATCTCACCTCTCTTAGGGACACATCTTTCAGTGGCAGAAGCAGCAGTGCCTCGGTAGAAATTGGATGTGAGTGCTTTCATTTTCACCAGCCAAGACTAGGGCCTTATATTTTTGTCTTCCCGTGTAGCTCCAGCATCCTTGATTATAACATCAATCACCCAGGAAAGAAGGGTGGGAAGATTCTCCTTGCTCATTGTGTTTCACTGGCATTTTGCTTGCTCATGCTCATTCACACATTCAATTAAGTGGGTTTTGGGGTTGGTTTTTGGTTTTTTTTTCTATCAGCACAGTCTTCTCAACCTGCACATTTTCTGGGCTTGCTGCAATCTGGTTATGAAAAGCAGCATTTTTAATGGTTCTTTTACCATGTTGCTGTTTCTTCATCTTGGTGACAGATATGGATGAGATGTCCCTCAGCTGCGCTCCTGCAAGCTTTCATTGCCAGCCTGCAAGGATCCCAAGTACAAATCCAGGCTGCGGGAGGAGTGGCTCAAGAGCTGCCTCAAGGAGAAGGGCTTGGGGGTGTCAGTTGGTACCAAACTCCCCAGGAGCCAGCATTGGTCGCTGACAGCCCAGAGCCAGCTCTGTGCTGGCTTAATCCAGAGCAGAGAGAGCAGCAGGACAGGGAGGGGATTCTGCCCCTCTGCTCTGCTCAGACCTCGCCTGCAGCACTGCCTCCAGCTCTGGTGTCCTCAGGTCAAGAAGGACCTTGGAGCTGCTAGAGAGGATCCAGAGGAGGCCATGAAGATGATCAGAGGGCTGGAGAGAGTCTGAGAGAGTTGAGTCTGTTCAGCCTGGAGAAGACAAGGCTCCAGCATGACCTTAGACCAGCCTTCCAGTACCTGAAGGGGCATGCAAGAAAGCTGGAAAGGGACTTTGGACAAGGCCTTGTAGTGACAGGATGGGCGGCAATGGACTGAAGCTTGAGGAGGGCAGATTTATACTGGAGATTAGGAAGAAATTCTCTAGAGTAAGGGTGGTGAGACACTGGAACAGGTTTCCCAGGGAGGTTGTGGATACCTCCTTCCTGGAGGTGTTGAAGGCCACCTTGGATGAGGCCTTGAGCATCCTGGGCTGGTGGAAGGTGTCCCTGCCCATGGTAGGAGGGTTGGAACTGGATTATTCCTTCCAACCCAAACCATCCCATGAATCCATGATACCTGCTTTTGCATTTGAGAAGTGAAGGAAGAGTCTGTGTTTCACTGGTGAAGAAGAGACTGGTGGGCAATTGCAGCACTTGTGGGAGCGGGGAGAACATCTCTAGTTCTCTTCTAGGAGAAAAAACAAAGTGAGTTTTCCTTTCATGCACTTGCACTTGCTGTAGTTCTGCAGAGACCTGTGCCTGCAGATTAACACATTGGCTACAATCAGCAGTACCTCCTGGAACTGAGCAGGCTGTAGCAAATAACTGCTGTACCAGCTGCAGGGAGAAAAACATCTAAGTGATTTTAGTGCTGTACCCAACACTTGATCTGCCAGGATTAGCCCCTACAGTGGCAGAATTCACTATGTAACCCTCCTCTGGCAAGCAGCACCTAACAATCTGTGTTACAAGTACCACAGCGTGAAGCTGCCCACAAACCTGAAGGCTCTGAGGCTCTCCTCCCTCTCTTTGGAGCTCTGTGAGCAGCTGACTGAGGCTGGGGAAGGTGAATGGCATTGCTGTTGAGGATTTGGCTGAGGCATTCGGCTTAGTGCGGTAAAAGCGAGGGTGCTCGAGCTGTGAATTCAGAGTGCTGCCCAGCAGGCAGCTGCCTGTGGCTTTGCCAGCTCAAAGGAGGGGCACAGCTTTTAGCTGAATCACTGAAGTGCCATGCCAAACTCAGAGGTGAAGCCAGGAGTGGAAGCATCCCTTGTTAGGCAGGGAAGTGCAGAAGTTTCCCAGAGAAGGCAGCACTGCACTCTTAAAGGAGCTTTGGTCGCCTCCCCTGATCCCCTGTCTGGGGAAGCCTTAACCCTCCCTGCTGTGCTCAATTTCCAAGGGCAAACGCTGAGGTTCCTTTCCTGGAGTCACATCCAGCAGACCTCTGCAAGGTCCCTTTCAACCTAGGCCATTCTATGATTGTATGAAATAAAAGCCAGAGAAGAAGAAATGAATTTTGCTGGTGCCATTTCTTTCTGTGTTGGAAACCTTTGTATGTCAGGGCACAGACCTTTGTCTGATAAGCCATAGGTGCACAGAAGTAAAACCTTTTATTCTGGATGGTCACAGCAAAGGTAGGATGGGCTGAGGAGAAGAATGGAGGGCAGAAGAATGGAAGAGGTGGCATCCGACACCAGGGCAGTGGTGCTCAGAGCAGTGCTCTATTCAGAGCAGACCTTCCTGGTGGGTGTGTTAGCAGCAGCAGTCACTGCAGGGGTCAAAGCTGAAGGAAGTTTTAAAGTAAAACAACTTCCAGCTGCAATTACAACCAAATAAGTTTCAAATGTAGCTGCTCAGTGACCACATTTCCCCAGAAAGAAACCTTTATAGGATCGTTTTGGTTGGAAAAGACCTCTCAGATCATCAAGTCCAACCTGCAACCCAACACCCCCATGGCCACTAAACCATGTCTCCAGGTGCCACAGCCACACATTTCTTGAAGGCCTCCAGGGATGGGGACTCCACCACCCCTCTGGGCAGCCTGTTCCGATCCCTGACCGCTCTTGCAGTAAAGGAATTTTGTCTAATCCTCCCCTGGAGCAATCTGAGGCCATTTCCTCTCATTCTGCTGCAGTAAGCCAGGCAATTCCACACTAAGGTTTTTCTTACTCATGATCTGGAGCTGGTAGGAGGGCCTGAGTAATTACTATAGCCCATGCAGCAGTGAGTAGAGTTAGCTTTTTTTAATCAGCCAAGACCAAAGAACAGATCCGGCTGCTGAGCACAGCAGGAGAAGGCAGTCAAGGGTTAGGACTGGTGTTACAAAAAGTAATTGGGCTGGGATTTAGGTTTTAGACCAGCAATCTGGGGCAAACTTTAATGCTACAGAGATCTTAACAAGCACTTAACTGAGACAACTGACACGGGAGTAGCTGTGACACAAACCTTCTGGCAGGGGTCATTGCCTGGTGTTAATGATGCAGCTGCCCCACTCCCCCACAGCTGCAACCAGGGCAAAAATCTGGGGGTTAAGTCTTGAAGCAGCTCTGCAGTGGCCACAGCAGCACATCTGGCAGCTCACTGCTCATCTGACTTTTCCAGGCTTCCTTGCAGGTGAAAACACAGCACAGACTGCCCTAGCAATCTAAGCAACACAAGTTTTCCTCTTCACTTTGGTCTATTCTGGGCATCAGGATCATGCAACATAGAGTCACAGAATGGTTTTAGTTGAGAAAAGCCTTTTAAGATCATCCAGTCCAACCATTCTCTAACTCTGCCAAGGCTGGGGCTGAACCATGTCCCTCAGCACCACATCTCTGCCTCTTGGAAACACCTTCAGGGATGGGGATTCAACCACCTCCATGGGCAGCAGGTGCCAAGCTTTGAGAAAACTTTCAGGGAAGAAGCTGCTTCTAATCTCCAACCTAAACCTCCCCTTGTGTGACTTGAGGCTATTTTGTCTTACACTCGTTACTAGGGAGAACAGCCCAACCCCTGTCTTGCTCCAGCCTCCTTTCAGGGAGCCATAGAGACCAATGAGTTCCTCCCTCAGCCTCTTTTTCTCCAGACTAAACACCCCCAGCTCCCTCAGCTGCTTCTCCCCAGCCCTGTTCTCCAGACCCTTCGCCACCTTTGTTGCCCCTCCCTGGTCACAGTCCAGCACCTCAATGTCCTTCTTGGAGTAGGGGCCCCAAAACTGAGCCCAGGAGTCAAGCTGTGTCCTCACCAGTGCCAAGTCCAGCAACACAATCCCTTCCCTGCTCCTGCTGGTCACACTAATGATCCAGACCAGGATGTTGGTGGTCTTCTTGGCCACCTGGGCACACCCTGGCTCATCTTCAGCCAGCTGCTGACAACATACTTAGGCTGAAGTTCAGAGAGAGGGGTTTTCTTCAATTTAATACCTTGAAGAAACAATACTGTTGGCCACCTGGCTCCCTTCATTTCTGAGGATTATGCAGCACAGGGCTTTGGCTTCTTCTCTGCCACATGGACAGATGTCTCTAGGTGCACCTGCCCTATCTGCTGAGCCACAAACCAGGGGCTATATTGTCTTGGGTCATGCAACAGGGAAGAGAGACCCTTTCTCCTTGCCCCTTCATCCCATATGTTCTACTCTTTTTGTTTCCATATCAGATTCCCATCCTCCTGCTCCTCTCTGGAGTTGAGCTATGTGATTTCAATCCAGGATCCTGCACTGATCTCCCTGCTCTTATTCCTGTCTGCACAATACAAACTTCCCTCTTTCTGCAGCCTTTCTTCTTGCCCTCCCTTTATGAAACATGTGAGTCCTGCTTTTGTTCTGGATGCATACACCAATCCACGTGGTGTTTGCCCAGGTTAGACAAGCACAACAGTCTGAAGAAGAACACAGCATTTGGCTGTCTTAGTGGCATCCACTCACATCTCTTCTGCAAAAGTACTGAGAGAAATTTGCCTGCTTTCAGTGAGCACTTTTGAAGGGTCTTTATCAACCAACAAAGTAACAACAAAGTAACCAGTAAACCTCACCTGCTGGCACAGCTAAAGTCTGGCTGTTCGTACTTTTCTCCACACCATTTCAATTAGCAGGAGAACTGAAAGGTCCAAACCAACACTGGGCACTTTGGAAGAGACTTTCTCAGTTCCAAGGAGTCAAGGATGAATTTTCCACTGAGTCAGTCCTGTTCTTGGGTCCTCTCTGATTTCCAGTTACTCTGCTCATAGGAACTCAGAGACTACATCTGGAATACTGCACAGAGTTCTGGGCTTCACAGTTCAAGAGGCACAGGCCAACTACTGAGTAGAGTCCAAAGGAGGCTGTGAGAATGATGAAGGGACTGCAGCACTTCTCTTACGAGGAAAAGTTGAGAGCCCTGAGGCTGCTGAGTCTGGCGAAGAGAAGGCTGAGAGGGGACCGCATCAATGTCTGCAAATCTCTGAAGGGTGGATGTCAGGAGGATGGAGCCAGCCTCTTGTCAGTGATACCCACTAATGGGACAGGGGGCAATGGACATAGACTCAACCACAGGAAATTCCACCTCAGCACGAGGAGAAACTTCTTTACTGGGTGCTGGAGCCCTGGGGCAGGCTGCCCAGAGAGATCATGGAGTCTCTGCTCTGGAGCCTTTCGAAACCTGCCTGGCTGTGTTTCTGTGTGACCTGCCTTAGAGGATGCTGCTCTGGCAGGGAGGTTGAACTCAGTGATCTCTGGAGGTCCCTTCCAACCTCTAACATTCTATGATTCTATTATTTGCTTCGCAAATGACTTGTCACATCAGCACCTCACGCAGGAGTGGGATGTGAGTACCCTCAAACCTGCTTCGGAACATGCTAGCAGCACCCACCCCCAGCACTGGCACTCCATGGGCACAGCAAGGTGGGCGTGCAGGGACCTGTCTGGTTGAGTGAGTCACAGAGCTGCAGCCTGTGCAGGCAGAGAGCAGGATTTTGCAGAATCAGAGAACCACAGAAACACCCAGGTTGGCAAAGCCCCTCAGGATTACCAAGTCAAACCTGGAACCCTACACTACAAGATTCACCTTAAACCATAGCCCCAAGCACCACATCCAAACCACCCTTAAACACATCCAGGGTTGGTGACTCCACCACCTCTATGGGCAGCTCATTCCAGTGTCTGAATGCTCTCTTCATGAAAAAAATCTTCCTAATGTCCAATCTAAACCTTCCCAGTCTCAGCTTGAGGCAATTCCCTCTTGTTCTGTCTCCAATTACCTGTCAGATCTACAGCAGCCTCTCCACAACCTCCTTTCAGGTAGCAGTACACAGCCATGAGGTTTCCCCTCAGCCTCCTCTCTTTCACATTAACCAGCCCCAGCTCCTTCACTCTCTCCTCACAAGATTTACTCTCCAGGCCCTTCACAGCTTCCTTGCCCTCCTCTGCACTGGCTCCAGCACCTCCACAGCTCTCTTGTGTTGAGGTGCCCTAAACTGAACACAACACTCGAGCTGTGGTCTCACCAGGACAGAGTCCAAGGGGACAGTCCCCTCCCTGCTGCTTCTGATCCCATCCAGGATGCCTTTGGCTTTCTTGGCCACCTGGGCACACTGCTGGCTCATGTTCAGCTGCTTGTCCATTACAAACCCCAGGTCCCTTTCTGAGGGTTTTAACAGCAGTGCCACCAAACCGCACTGAATAGTTTTTAGTACAGAGCTGAGCTGGCTACAAAGAACTGAGAGGTGCTGTTACTTAGGAGGTGGGTTGTCTTTGAGTTCACCTTAGCATATTTTCTCTCTGTTGTGATGGAGCAGCTTAAAATGGGTGCTAATGAGCTCTTCTCCCTAGCATCAGGTGATAAGAGGAGAGGAAATGGCCTGAAATTGTGCCAGGGAAGGGTTAGGTTTGAGATGAGGAAAAATGTCTTTGCTGCAAGATTGGACAGGGATTGGAACAGGCTGCCCAGGGAGGTGGTGGAGTCCCCATCCCTGGAGGTGTTCAAGAAACCTGTGGCCATGGTATCTGGGGACATGGTGGTACTGGGTTGAAGGTTGGACTCTGTGATGCTAGAGAGCTTTCCAACCAAAGCAGTTCTCTGATTCTGTGCTT